>NC_052148.1:137060723-139460723 GCF_902713615.1 Scyliorhinus canicula | reverse complement strand
AAATGGTATCTTACTGACATGAGTGTATTGTTTTCATTTTTTTAAATGTAATCCAAAGGACCCTTGGTTGCTGAGACAATTCATTTTAACTGGTTGAAATGAAGTGAAATGTACAGGATGACGGTAACTTTTATTTCAGCCCAATGCAATTTCATTTTCAAACTTGCCAGCTTGGTAGACTCATGATAAATTAATGTGGTTCAATGCTCAAGTTGTATCCTTGTAGCTCCAGATCGTCCTTTGATATAATCTTTCACTGTTATTTTTAAGCTCTATATGGAAACATTATTAAAAAACGCAACACACTCATTTACTATAGTGAAACCAGAAAATGGTGCAAGTATTCAGTAGGTCTGGCAACATCTGTAGAAAGAAAAAAAGTTAACTGCTGGAATTGAACAGCCCGCTTTGGGTGGGAAAGCATGTTTGGGGGGCTAGTGTGTGGCAAGAATTAAAATTGGGCAGCATGGCAGCAGCACTGTGCCAGGCTCTTGCCCACTGTGATTCTACCAGTTGCAGGAAGGTGTTGGGAAACCCTTTTGCCCATGGCCAGTTGAGGTCCTTAAGTGGCTAATTAATGGCATCCACAGTGATAAATGGATATAGAATCAGTGCCGCAAACCTCTGTCATCAGGAAAGTTTCAAAGATGCATCCCTACTGTGAGCCCACCCATAACATGTTAATCATGGAGAATTCCCTTGACTTCTGGAACTTTGGGGTCGTGGGAGTTCTTGATCGTGTGGAATCCAGGTAGGTGCATTACAGCACTAATATCAGGTTTTCCCATAGCCCATCAGGGAAGGATGTCTCCTTTCCATGCTTATTATGCTCACCAGAGGCTGTACAAAGGTGTTATTTCCCTACGCTTTCCCTTTCCTTTAACCAATAACCTCCTGCAGCTCCCCCCCCCCCCCCCCCCCCCCCGCCCCCCATGCTCCCACCCCCATGCTCCCCCCTGCCACCCCTGACCAGGCCACAGCGAGACCCTGGATTCACCTTTGTTCTGAGCTCCATTGTAGCACACCTTCCTTGAAGATTATTGTCATCCGATGTGGTCACTGCTCCTGATGGCACTGCCGGAACAAGAAGAACTGATAACAATTTGTTTGGCTGGCAGCTCTCGGAGATGGCACTTGCTCCTTGATTCTGTCAGAAGATCCACCTCAAGCCAATTAATGGCCTGACGGCTAATTAATGGCTGTAGGTCAAGCCAGCCATGTGGAAGCAGGCTTTCTTCTGACTTTTATGCCAAGAGTTAGGTATCCCACCTCAAGGGTAAACCTGAACAAAATGTTTCAGGTCAATTACTTTTTATTAGAAAATCTGCTGAGCATTTTCCATTTTTATTGTAGGATCTGCAGTATTTTGCATTCATTTACTGAAACTAAACCCCACCCCATTCCAGCAAGAGGTGGGAATGAACCATTCGGGTAAAACATCAGGTCAGAACCCGATAAACCAGGTGCTTCCCTTACATCCAGGCCACACCAGGATAGAGCCCTGGGCTCCTCGATACCGTTATATTTTGAAGATGCTGTTGCCCCGAACCAATGGGTTCACTGATCAATAAAATGAACAATTCTATGGGCCATCATCACCACCCCAAACCCATTATCAAGGACACTGAATTCAAAAATAACTGCAGGTCATCAGGAAAGTTTCAAAGATGCATCCCGACTGTGAGCCCACCCATAACATGTTAATCATGGAGAATTCCCTTGACTTCTGGAACTTTGGGGTCGTAGGGGTGCTTGGTCGTGTGGAATCCAGGTAGGTGCATTACAGCATATCAGGTTTGCCCATAGCCCATTGATTTCAATTCCTTAACCTTTTCTCCCTATTTGCCAACTTCTATATGACAGCACTATTTGTCATAATTTCATGTTAATTGATGGATGAATATGATATTGAATTCTTACAAAAGCAAATTTATCAGTTAATAGCCAACCAGATAAAACATTTTGCAGTAACTGTAGAAAAAGGTTTAATTTATTACTTCAGTTGACGCAGCACTCCTGATATAAAAGAAAGTCTGGAAGTTCTATGAAGCGGTTATGTCACTGCACTAAAGTTTATTGAACTTAACAAATCTCTAGACCAATAAAAAGAACAGAAATCTTGGATTTTTCAATTGGTTTTCCTCAATAAACAGGGATTCATTTTATTGGGAAGTAGGACAGAGGTTTGCGACACTGATTCTATATCCATTTATCACTGTGAGTCAAAAACCTGGAACTCCCTACTGGACAGTACATGGGCTACAGTTGTCCAAGAAGGCATCTGTCCCCCTCCCCCTGCCTGCACCTTCTCAAGGGCAATTGGGAATGGGCAATAGATGTTGGCCATCCAGCAACACCCACATGCCATGAATGTTTTAAGTGTCAAATTCTCAGTTCCAACTTTTGTGAATACTGGGTGCAACTGCAAGTGAGCTCATGCACACCATTTCTTGATGTTCACATTGGCACATACACCTATCTCCATAAAATTGATGTTTAGGAATATTAAGCATTGTGCTCCTTATTTAAGTGGTATTAAATAGCTCTAAAACATACAGAGGTTCTTTGGAAACTGTTGCCCTGCTTTCTAGGAGGGGTTATTTATCGGTAAGTTGGAAACTTGTGCTACCATTTTTCAGTCACCACCATGAGAATAGCACAATGAATTTGCCCAGGACAATCCCACTTTAGCTGTGCTTTTCAAGGAACATAAGGAGGTCTGGTGGAGGAATGCATGCGTTCACCATCAGTACGCTCAGGCCAAACCTTATAGACAGAGGTACATACCTGTTCACTTTTGAGAAAAGCTGTGTCCGTGGACGCTTTGTTTTGCAGGTAATATCATGATATTGTTTTGCAGCTTACTAAAAGCCGACCTGCAGCCAGGCTACTCCATAGTCAAGGCGCTGTCAAGTCACAACTGTTCTTAGCTTTGATGGTCTGATTTCATTCCACGCTGCCACTGGGTATGTCACAAGTATCCGGCAAAAAAAAGTGTACATTGATATATTGGGAAGGAGAACAACATCTTGTTTGCTTCAGCAAACAACTCATCACGTTTCCCATTGACAACTGTCAGCAGCATCAGTGAAGCCAGAAATGTTACAGGGCAGTAGGATTTCTGAAGGTCTGGGAATTACAACAAAGAACAAAGAAAAGCACAGCACAGGAACAGGCACTTCGGCCCTCCAAGTCTGTGCCGATCATGATGCCCGAACTAAAAAAAAACTTTCTGCCATTACTCGATCTGTATCGCTCTGTTTCCCCCCTATTCATGTACCCATCCAGATGCCTCTTAAATGTTGCTAATGTGCCTGTTTCCACCACACCTCTGGCAGCGCGTTCCAGGCACCCACCACTCTCTGCATGAAAATCTTACACTGCACATCTCCCTCAAACCTTCCTCCTCTCACCTTGAATCTGTGCCCTCTTGCAATTGACACTTCCATCGTTGAAGAAAGCCTCTGAATATCCACTCTGTCTATGCCTTTCATAAGTTTGCAGACCTCTATCAGATCTCCCCTCAACCTGCGTCTTCCAGTGAAAACAATCCTAGTTTATTTAACCTCTCCTCATAGCCAACACCTGGTGAAGCTTCTTTGCACTCTCTCCAAAGCTTCCAGGTCCTTCTGATAATATTCTGACCAGAACTGAACACAATACTCCAAATGCGGGGACCAACCAAGGTTTTATGCAGCTGCAACATGATTTCCCAACTCCTGTACTCAATGCCATTTACCTTCTTAATCACCTTCGCCACCTGTGTTGCCACTTTTCGGGAACTGTGGACCTGCACACTTAGATCCTTCTGTATGTTAATGTTCCTAAGGGTTCTGCCATTTACAGTATAATTCATACCTAGATTTGATCCTCCAAAATGCATCACCTCGCATTTTTCCAGATTAAACTCCATCTGCCATTTCTGTGCCCAGGTCTCCAATCTATCCATATCCTGTTGTATCCTCTGATGATCCTCGGCACTATCAGAAATTCCACCAATCTTCATGTCATCCGTAAACCTACTAATCAGACCACCCACATTTTGCTCCAGATCATTTATATATACTAGAAACAACAGAGGTCCCAGTACTGATCCCTGTGGAATACCACTAGCTACAGATCTCCATTCTGAAAAACACCCTTCCACTGCTACTCTCTGTCTTCTATAACCAAGCCTGTTCTGTATCCGTCTAGCCAGCCCAACCCAAATCCCATGTGATTGTAGCTTTTGTACCAGACTGAAGTTGCACTTCTTGTGTTCCCTCATGCATTCCTATTATTTGCATGACTAAGAAAGGATTCCAGTATCTGAATGACAACATATTTCCATTTGTCAGCACCAAATTCTAAGTTAATGCTTGTTTTCTTGTCAGCTCTAAGTTACATATACACTATTCACTTTAAGACATGAAAATCAACTCCTTGTCCCAGGTAAGGGTTATGCAATTGCATAGTCAAAGTATCTGTGCTGTGTTTCCGAATTTTGGCATGAGTTCAATTTGCTCTGGAGGGTTTACTGTTTATTATCAATTTCACTCTGAACAGAGATGACACTGAGGCTGAGCCGGACAGATATTGAGGAATGGAGTTGAAGGCTTTCTGGTCAAAGACGGGGTCTCGAGCAATCCTGCCAAGTGCTATCACCATGGAAATCCCAAAGGAGAAAGATCCCTCAGATGCAGGAAGGAAACAAAAGCAGCAGGAGCAGTTTTAACATGCTGGCTATGAGGGCAATTCATCAAGCTCTCACATAAGTCACCTCTTAACTTTGAAGTCGATATTAGTAGTTCTACTTCACCTTGAGTTCTGCTCTTCACAGATATATTCTCCTCCATTACCTTAAATATTCCTCAAAAGTTATAATCCCCATATTTCTGTGGCTGAAAAATCCCCCCAAACAATTTCAAGTATCCACCTGCATGATGTGACCATCAATTCACTCGAGACACAATAGGGAGTAAACCGTGGCTTTAATAGACTTACAACAGAGCCTGCCTGTGACCAGAAGAACTGAGGGCAGACTCACAAGGTTGCAGCACTTTATACTTCCGGTAGTGGGAGGGGCCATGGGCGGAGCCGAGGGTGGAGCCCTGTACAAGCTCCTCATCTCCCCCTATGGGCAGAGCCGTGCAACGGCTCACAGACAGAGCTCACAAGGACACAATGCTATACAGTGTGAACGCAATACTATACAGTGTGAATTACATGATGTACATTCACCACATTCACCCCCTGTAAAAAATCAAGTCCGGCGGGGGTGACGGGTCTACAGGTTGAGCCGGTCTGGTGGCCGAGTCGTCCTTTGGGATCGGCGGAGCTCTGGGGTTGCAGCCTCTTCGGGTAGCTGAGTGGTGACGGGCGGTGTGGATCTGAGGGTGGACTCCGGGGGTGGTTCGGTCCGAGCTTTGTTCGTCACCGGTGCGACGGGCGAAGGGGGGCGCAGGAAACCTGTAGGCGTGGGGGCGCAGGGTGTGGGGGGTTGGGTGGGGTGTAGTGTGAGCGGTACTTCGGCGGTAGTGGTGGTAGTGGTGGATCCTGCAGGCTCCAGGTCCCAGAGGGAAAAGGTGTCCTGACGGCCGTCGGGATGTTCTATAAAGGTGTCGTGTGGGTTCGAGTGTAGCAGTAGTACCCTCTCTACTAGTGGGTCCGTTTTATGTGTTCGGACGTGCTTCCGGAGGAGAACAGGGCCCGCTGGCCTCAACCAAGATGGGAGCGAAGCCCCCGTGGTAGTGCCCCTAGGGAAAACAAATAATCGCTCGTGAGGGGTCTGGTTTGTGGCAGTGCACAGGAGGGACCTAATTACATGGAGCGCGTCGGAGAGGGCCTCCTGCCAATGGGAGGTCGGGAGATACCTGGACCATAGGGTCAGTAGGACGGTCTTCCAGACCGTCGCGTTCTCCCTCTCCACCTGCCCGTTCCCCCTGGGGTTATAGCTGGTAGTCCTGCTCGAGGCGATGCCCTTGTCGAGCAGGTACTGACGCAGCTTGTCGCTCATGAAGGACGAACCCTTGTCACTGTGTACGTAGCTGGGGAAGCCGAACAGGGTGAAGACACTGTTCAGGGCTCTGATGACTGTGTGGGAGGTCATATCGGGGCATGGGATGGCAAAGGGGAAGCGGGAGAATTCGTCTATGACGTTGAGGAAGTACACATTTCGATTGGTCGAGGGGAGTGGCCCTTTGAAATCGATGTTCAGGCATTCAAAGAGCCAGGAAGCTTTTACCAGGTGGGCCTTGTCTAGTCTATAGAAATGCGTTTTGCACTCCGCGCAGATCGGGCAGTCCCTGGTGATGGCTTTTACCTTCTTGGTGGAAACAGGCAGATTTCGGGCTTTGATGTAGTGAGCGAGCCGTGTGATCCCTGGGTGGCAGAGGTCATTGTGGATAGCCTTTAATCGGTCGTCTTACGTACTGGCACATGTGCCGCGGGACAGGGCATCTGGGGGCTCGTTGAGCTTCCCCGGCCGATATATGATGTCATAATTATAGGTGGAGAGTTCGATCCTCCACCTCAAGATTTTATCGTTTTTTATTTTGCCCCTTTGCGAGTTGTTGAACATGAAGGCAACCGATCTCTGGTCGGTGATGAGGGTGAACCTCCTACCAGTGAGGTAGTGCCTCCAGTGCCGTACGGCTTCCACAATGGCTTGAGCTTCTTTTTCGACTGAGGAGTGTAGAAGTTCTGAAGCGGAGAGGGTTCAGGAGAAGAAAGCTACTGGTCTCTCTGCCTGATTCAGAGTGGCGGTGAGAGCGACCTCTGAGGCGTCGCTCTCCACCTGAAAGGGGACGGATTCATCCACCGCCCGCATGGCAGCTTTGGCGATGTCCTCCTTGATGCAGTTGAAGGCCTGGCGGGCCTCTGCTGACATTGGGAAGAGTGTGGTCTTAAATAGTGTCCGCTTTGTCCGCATACCGGGGGACCCACTGGGCGTAATAGGAGAAGAATCCCAGGCACCTCTTGAGGGCTCTGGGGCAATGAGGGAGATGGAGTTGTAAGAGGGGGCGCATACGGTCTGGGTCGGGACCCAGGACTCCGTTTTCCACGACATAGCCGATGATGGCTAGTCTGGTAGTGCGGAAATGCATTTCTCCTTATTGCAGGTGAGATTGAGTTTCTGGGCGGATTGGAGAAATCGGTGGAGGTTGGCATCGTGGTCCTGCTGGTCATGTCCGCAGATGGTGACATTATCCAGGTATGGAAACGTGGCCCGCAGCCCGTACTGGCCCACCATTCGGTCCATTGCTCGTTGGCACACCAAGACCCCATTCGTGACGCCAAAGGGGACTCGGAGGAAATGGAAGAGGCGGCCATCTGCCTCGAACGCCGTGTAATGGCGGACCTCCGGGCGGATTGGGAGCTGGTGGTATGCAGACTTCAGATCCACCGTGGAGAATATGCGGTACTGGGCAATCTGGTTGACCATGTCTGCAATTCTGAGTAGGGGGTACTCATCGAGGTGCGTGAACTGGTTAATGGTTTGGCTGTAATCAACCACCATCCGGAACTTTTCCCCGGTCTTGAAGACCACCACCTGAGCTTTCCAGGGGCTATTACTGGCCTCTATGACTCCCTCACGTACGAGCCGCTGGACTTTGGCTCTAATGAGTACCCTGTCCTGTAGGCTGTGCCGCCTGCTGTGAGTGGCTACTGGTTTACAGTTAGCCGTTAGGTTAGCGAAGAGTGGAGGGGGTCGATTTTTAGAGTTGCTAAGCTGCATATAGTGAGAGGAGATAGGGGTCCGCCGAGGCTGAGTGTGAGGCGCCTGAGATTACACTGAAAGTCGAGCCCGAGTAAGAGTGGGGTGCAGAGGTCTGGGAGTACGTACAGCTGGCATTTAGAGTAGCTGTAGCCCTGTATCATTAGGGTCGCAACGGTGCGCCCTTGTATTTGGACTGAGTGCGAACCCGAGGCGAGGGAGATAGTTTGCCGTGCAGATAAGATAGGGAGGGAACAGCATCTTACCAGGTCAGGATGTACGAAGCTCTCGGTGCTCCCGGAGTCATGGTGTCTTGTACCCGTTGACTTGAACGGACATCATTGAGCTCCTGAGGTGCTTCGGACGTGACTGGTCCAAAGTGACTGCGTTGAGTTGCGGGTAGTCGGTGGCTCGATCAGCAGTGCTGGAGTGGCCCCATGATGACTGTCCGCGGAGGTCGTAGTCGTCGAGATGAACTTCGGGTGATGGCCAAGATGGCGGCCCCCGTTGATCGCACATGGTGGACGGTGAAGAAGATGGCGTCCAAGATGGCCACCCCCGTGGATCGCACGTGGCAGGTGGAGAGGAAGATGGTGCGCAAGATGGCGGCCCCCATGACTCGCACATGGCCAGCCGCGTGGGGGAGGATTGCCAAGATGGCGGCCCCCATGAGTCGCACATGTCGGGTGGAGGCGGAGTCGGCAGACACGCTGCAACATTACGGGGTCTGTGGGCCTGCGAGTTGGGGGAGCGATTGCTCTGGACAGCGGGGGAGTTAGAGGGTTTCGATTTCGACAGGCATACTTTAGCATAATGTCCTTTTCGACCGCAGCTGCTGCAGGTCGCGTTGCGGGCCGGGCAGTGCTGCCGTGGGTGTTGAGGCTGACCACAAAAATGGCACGCTGGCGCTCCATAGTGGGTGGGTGGCCACGCAGCGCAGGCATGGGGCAGTCGCTGGTCGGGGGTCCACGAATGGTTCGCGTGGTCTGCGGGGAATTAGTTGAGACTTTGAAACGTGACTTCCATTGAGGTTGCTAGCGCTACCGTGTCCTCCAAGTTCTGGGCCCCTTTTTCGAGTAGTCAATGGCGCACATAATTAGACCGGACCCCTGCAACGTACACATCACGGACAACGAGTTCCATATGCTGGGAGGCAGTTACAGCCTGAAAGTTACATTCCCGTGCAAGGGCTTTTAAATCACGCAGGTAGTCCTCTAGCGACTCTGCGGGGTGCTGGCGGCGTGTAGCAAAAATATGCCACGCGTAGACCTCGTTTACAGGCCGCATGTATAATCGGTCGAGCATAGCGAGGGCCTTGGTGTACGAGTCGGTACTGTTGAGTTGTGTAGAGATGCGATGGCTCACCCGTGCATGCAGTAGGCTGAGTTTCTGCTCACCTGTAGTAGCGGAGGTAGTCGACACAGCCAGGTAGGCCTTGAAACACCGAAGGCAGTGTAGAAAGATTTCCTTCACCTCTGCAGCCTGCGGGTCGAGTTCTAGTCGATCAGGTTTGAGGGCTGATTCCATAGTAGTTTTCTTAAGTCTATTAATTTGATGTGACCATCAATTCGCTCGAGACACGACAAGAAGTAAACTGTGGCTTTAATAGACTTACAACAGAGCCTGCCTGCGACCAGAAGAACTGAGGGCGGACTCACAAGGCTGCAGCACAATATACTTCCAGTAGTGGGAGGGGCCATGGGCGGAGCCATGGGCGGAGCCATGGGCGGAGCCATGGGCGGAGCCATGGGCGGAGCCGAGGGTGGAGCCTTGTACAAGCTCCTCATCTCCCCCTGTGGGCAGAGCCGCACAACGGCTCACAGACAGAGCCCACTAGGACACAATGCTATACAGTGTGAACGCAATACTAAACAGTGTGAATTAGATGATGTACATTCAGCACACTGCACAAAAATCACCTTCAGTACGGCCAGCTTGTGATGCACTATCAATTACGACGAGGCGAGAGTAGAGTGTAATCGAGGCTTTATTACGCTGCGATGTGGAGCCTCCTGCAGCTGCTGCCGAAATGGCTGCAGCTCGGAGAGCCCACACATTTATACTCTGCCTACTGGGTGGAGCCAGCAGGCAGAGATCTACCCCCCTTACCTTTAGTACAGGGGCTGTACTGTAATAACCTTGTGTGCAGTATGTAATACAACAGAGGTGACTACCACATCCACCCCCTGTTAAAAAAGAGTCCAGCGGGGGTGGTGGAAACTATTTACATACAGGTTGTTAAAAAATTTTTGAAAGAGTCAACAAATTTAGACAGCCGGGCACCTTGATCCGCCGTTGCGAGCGCCACAGGTGTGGTGTTGATGCTGGTGTTGGTTCGGTCTTCGGTGACTCCGGAAGCATGTCAACCTCATCTTCATCCACGGGTGGGACCAAGGGCAAGGTGGAACGTCCTAGATCGGGGGCTGTGGCGGGGCGCTGGGGGGGAGGGAGGGTGGTGCTGTGGCCGGGGGGGGGGGGGGGGGGGGGGGGGGGTGTGGGGACCCAGCTGGTGCCAGTGTCCCGAAGGGAGACTGTGTCTTGGCGGCCGTCGGGGTACACGTTTTAAAATCTCTGCATAATAAATTGATGTACTATCAATTACGACGGGACGAGAGGAGAGAGTAATCGAGGCTTTATTACACAGAGATGTGGAGCCTCCAGCAGCTGCTGCCGAAATGGCTGCAGCTAAGAGAGCCCACACATTTATACTCCAACTACTGGGCGGAGCCAGCAGGCAGGGATCTACCCCCGTACCTGTAGTACAGGGGCCTTACCGTAATACCATTGTAAGCAGTATATAATACAACAGTGGTGACTACCACAGCTTGTTAAGCAGCTAACATGTCATTTCTGAGTCTTCGCTATTGGCTTCTGTGACTAACAGATTGCTTTTTTTACTATATCCGACATAGTACTCATAAACTTAGATCCGTGCTTTCTCTGCTTGTTATCTGAATGGCAGGAAGTAGTTGGTTGCCGAATGTATACAAGAGCCTCGTGGGATTTGTAACATTAACTTCTGGCAGCTGAGTCCTTCGATCACCCTGTCCCAGGCATGACCATTTCCACAAATATGTGAACACCAACACTATCTGAGGCATGTGCAGGCAAAAAGGAGCTTTCATAAAGATTCTGTGTCTTTCAGCAGAGTCACACAATTCCCAGGCCCAGTCTATCCATTCTTCCCTTGCCGGACATTTCACCACGATGCACGAGCTTCAGCCTGGAATTCAGCCTAATGCCACCAATAAGATCCATGAGTCCATAACAGCAAACGGGATTATTATTTAAACAATAAAATATTAAAGCATGCCGCTGTTTAGAGAGACTTGGGTGTGCTAGTGCATGAGTCACAGAAGGTTGGTTTACAAGTGCAACAGGTGATTAAGAAGGCAAATGGAATTTTGTCCTTCATTGCTAGAGGGATGGAGTTTAAGACTAGGGAGGTTATGTTGCAATTGTATAAGGTGTTAGTGCGGCCACACCTGGAGTATTGTGTTCAGTTTTGGTCTCCTTACTTGAGAAAGGACATACTGGCGCTAGAGGGTGTGCAGAGGAGATTCACTAGGTTAATCCCAGAGCTGAAGGGATTGGATTATGAGGAGAGGTTGAGTAGACTGGGACTGTACTCGTTGGAATTTAGAAGGATGAGGGGGGGATCTTATAGAAACATTTAAAATTATGAAGGGAATAGATAGGATAGATGCGGGCAGGTTGTTTCCACTGGCGGGTGACAGCAGAACTAGGGGACATAGCCTCAAAATAAAGGGAAGTAGATTTAGGACTGAGTTTAGGAGGAACTTCTTCACCCAAAGGGTTGTGAATCTATGGAATTCCTTGCCCAGTGAAGCAGTTGAGGCTCCTTCATTACATGTTTTTAAGGTAAAGATAGATAGTTTTTTGAAGAATAAAGGGATTAAGGGTTATGGTGTTCGGGCCGGAAAGTGGAGCTGAGTCCACAAAAGATCAGCCATGATCTCATTGAATGGCGGAGCAGGCTCGAGGGGCCAGATGGCCTACTCCTGCTCCTAGTTCTTATGTTCTTATGTTCTTATGAGTCCTGCCTTATGGCTCTCTAGGAGTGTTGCCAAGCCTGAAAATATGCCCACTGTAAGTGTATGCACAGTGTAAGCAGTGAATATATCCATTAGTAAAAAAGCCCAACATCAGAATTTTACACTGTTGGATCTTCTGTAGATAGATATGAAGGTCTGCGTAAGTACCAGAAGCACCCTAAAAATATAAAGGATGCCTGATAACTGTTCATGTGTTTGAAACGTACTCTGCCATTGCATTCTCTTCTCCTCTCACGCTATTCTTGATCCCATGCTGGCAATCAAGAGTACAGCTCAGGCCGCCCAGCTCTGCAACTCTGCACATGGCCTTGGCCCTGGAAATGGACTAGTGCAAGAAAACAAGGTATGGCCCTCTTGCACCCAGCTGAGGCAAAAATTGAACACTACTGTCTTCACTGATATCTTTGCTAAGTTCAGGAACCCATATTCCTGTATCTATGAACAAAAGCAAAGCATTGTAGTCGACCTTCAATAGTACTGCAACAATAATTTTCTGTACATCCTTGCCATAATTCTTTTTGTAATGAAAGCAAATAAATGTCATTGACTATAAGGAGGGAAGATTCTCTCATTAGATGTTTGTGACAAACACACAGTTAGAATTTGCCTGGAAACAGTGAAGAGAGGATCATTTCATGAATGTTTTTCTTTGGGTGGAGATTCAGTGACCACATTGTGCCCGACACAGATCGGAGCAGCCGGGAGATTGGCATGAAAGGCTAAAATTGGGATTCGCACCAGACGTGAAACATTGTGTGATTCACCCAGCTCGCTCCCGATGAAGAATTCTCCTCGGATCTTGTCCAACAATGCCGTGAATATCATTAGCCCTCATTTGTATTCATTTCAATCTCATTAACGAGATTGAAGTCGAATGGAGCGGCCTCCTGGGAATTACCCAACAGCGGGAAGCCACGCAAACGCGTTTAGTACTCCCTTTCAGAAACCTGAAGCTGGCGAATGGCTACTGAGGGGAAGTGCGGAGGTGAGGAGTCATCTGCATTTTCCGACATGCAGCGCAAGGGCACCGGAGCTGCTGCCCCAGTGCTCTGGGTGGTGGAGGACCCCCCAGAGGGGTCGGGCTTGGTCGGGGGCTGAAGATTTCCAGGTTTGGGGCTTGCACCTGGGCTGGCGTGGGTGGGGGGGGGGGGGGGGGGGGGTGAGAGGGGGGTTGAGAGGCTTTGTGTGTGTGAGGCCTTCAAGCCATCTTTAAATATTGTGGAACCCATAACGGGGCAGCACTAGCTGCAGCCTGTTTGTCCTGACAAACATTTCCAAGACAGAGCCCTGCTGTTGCTTCTGTCCTGAAATTCAATTTTACTTCCTTTGACTGTGAGCAGCTTTTAGCTTTGCAGCGGAACGCTGGTTCAAATGAGGAATTAGCATTGTTAATTGTGAGAGCACTTCACTCTCCTCAACTCTCAAGTGCCTCCTTGAGGGCACACATGCCTTGCTTCAGAGGGTGATTAGCACATTGCATGTCCAGCAAACTTTGGAGCCTCAACAGAGTGTCTGAACTCAAGGAGCGTCAGCACCATAGAGGCAGCTGCTAATAATTAAACACTAAAGAGCAGGGCCTCACCACTGTGGGTCTTCTCATGACCAAAGGGTAAATGTGTGGATGAGTGGAGGGCAGCTGAGCACGTCCTCCCTAATGTTTCCAGCAGAGGTCAGGGATCTAAGGGCTATTGGATGTGGCCGGTAGTGAGTGTGCAGAGCAAGGTTTGCCAGCACAAGAGGCTCACTGGATGGCACTCTGAGGGAAGGCGGGAAATGTAAGGGTGGGGGCCTGGGGGGAGTTGAGGATCCCAGGGTGGAAATCCCTCACTGATTGTCAGTCTCTCACTCTCTCAAATCCCTTACAAATATAACAATATCTGCTGTTGTGCATCCTGCGGAGGCTGCCCTCTGCGGAGGCTGCCCTCACGTTGCTTGTGGCAGCCGAGGTGGGCAGGCGCCGGAGTCAGCAGCAAGGCCAACACAGGCTGGAGGCCGCACCCCATGTTTATGGGGCCACGGTACATCCTGAAGACCTTGCCGCCCAGCAGTCTGAGGAGGGGCCAGAAGGGGAGACCAGCAATGGCTCACAGTATACAGGCATCAATGGTCATGCAATGAGCTGACAGACACCATGTGCCGCAGAAGACTGTGTCTCAGCAGAGAGACAGTGAGGCACCTGTGCCACGTTCTTGTGGACTTGGCACCCTATGGAGGAAAAGTGGCCATGAAAGTCACCGCAGCCCTGAATTGTTATGTCACTGGGTCATGCCAGAGCTTGAACGGCATCTCTCAATTTACAACCCACAGGTGCATCCGGGAGGTTACGGATGCTCTGTGTGCCCGGGCATCAGGCGATACCACATTCAAGCTGGACCAGCTCCATCAAGGTGCCCGGACTGCAGGATTTGCTGCTTTGGCCGGGATGCCCCAGGTCCAGGGGGCCATCAATGGCACACATATCGCCCTGCAAGCACCGGGGCATCATGGAAAGCCCTGTAATAACAGGAAGGGGTTCCACTTCCTGAATGCTCACATTGTGTGTGACCACCACCTCCGAATCATGCACGTGTGTGTGCCTGTTACCCAGGGAGTGTGCATGGCAGCTACATCCTGGGGCACACGGAGATCCCTGGTGTCTTTGAGAACCACTCCAGGATAACAGGTTAGCTCATGGGGGACAAGGGATAACTGCTGAGGTTGTGGCTGATGATGCCAGTGTGAAGGCCTGAGAACAAGGTGGAGACCCAGTACATTGAGGCCCACTCTACCAACTGTGCATCGACCTGCTGAATATGTGGTCCCGATGTCTGGACCGCTCTGGTGGTGACCTGCAGTACACCCCCCAGAGTGTCTCCCGCTTTATGGTGGTCTGCTGTGCTCTCCACAATCTGGCACAGCAGTGGAAGATCATGCAGGAGAAGGAGGAGGAGGGACATGTGCCCTCATTGAGGAGGAAGAGGAGGTGGTCCAGTCAGGGTTGGATGATGGAGGATAGAGGATAGGCGGCGGCACAGGTCCAACATGTGAGGAGGACAGGGAAACTCTCAACGTCTCTAGATTCTCCTAGGATGAGGCTGTGACTGTCTGCTCACACCTCTCCCAATTTCCCTCCTTGCCCAATCACCCCCACCACTTCCCTCCCCCTTCCCCCTCAATCCCCCCCCCCCCCCACAATCCTCTCCTTCCGCCCCCCCAAATTCCCCCTTCCCTCACCATTTCCCTCCCTCTCACCCTCAATCCCTCCTCCCCCTATCATACAGATCCAAGGGTCGGTTTAACATCACTCCTGGGTGATGAGCCTGTGTTGATTCTGTCAGCGGGCCATTATAGGCAGAAGTATGACTGGGAGTGAGTGGTGAGGGAGCGTTCAAAAGCAGCTCCCCCTTCCTAGCGGCGAGCTGCTGAGGCACGAGTTGGGTGAATCAGATGGCGAGGCAGCCACCAGAAATGTCAAAAATCTCGGGGGGGGGGGGGGGGGGGGGGTCTCATTTTTAGCACTTAGTGTCGTTGAATACAAGTCACGATCTCGTCAACCCAGCCATGGCTAACACTCCCCCAAACATGCCCAAAACCAGAATATTTTTTTTTTAATTGAATTGCACCCTTTGTAAGTTGCAGAAAATAAATTATGTTCATCCATTTGGTGCAGAGACAGCCTTGCACCCTTCAAAAAATTGCTAAAGTGACTGAATGTCAAATAAGTGGTGTTACATCGAATGTAGTGCAAAGAATTAGGCCGTTTAACCCAACTAGATTCTACCAGCAATTATGCATCACAGAAGCAGTGTTAGAGGACAGAAACCTCAATTTTAACAAACCATTCAGCAGGAGGAGTTGGGTAAAATGGCTTGCCACTTCTTACCAAAGCTGACATGGTTTACTGCAAAAGTTAAACCTTGGAATGTTATAGTACATTTAATTCAGGCACTCATTTGATTTCAAGGCATTGTACAGATTATACAGTCTGTCCCTGTCATCAGAGCTCTTCTTACAGTAGCTTTATTCCCCATCTGCTGTTTGGCTTTTAAACCATGCCAATTAGAAAGAACAAAAGTCTGGCTAGAGTACTTCAGGCAAAGGTTAAAAATGCAAAGTAATTCATGAATGCTCACATCTATTTTTGAAGCTGTATTTCTGGACTGATTTGTACTCCTGGGGTTTTGCTTCCAAAGAGACAGATCAAGAAATTATTGCAAAATCATTTTATCTTATTAGTTTTAAAAGTATGCCTTCGGTGATTGCAAAGCTTATGGTTTCATGGGTAAACATTATGATTCAAAGGTGTTGAAAATTTCTTCAGGTACTTAGAAGTGTGCAATTGAAATTTGTTGATGGCTATTCAGAGTATTGTTCAATAAACTATAATGACTGTTTTTCATCAAAACGATGAGATAATAAGCTAACTATTTCATACCATTGTTTGACTTCAATACTTCAATCAACCATCATTTTATCTGAACTAGCTGTAATCAGTGTTGGATTTATTCAGGTTTCAGACACTGTTATTAGCAAATTTTGGGCTGAAAGGAATGCATTTTAGGGTTGCCAGCTACAATATTCTCCATTTTATGTCACAATGGAATTTGTGTACAGGTGGCTATCAAAGAGTGATTATGTAAATTCATTGAGAGATGTGTACGTCTACCTGGGTACATACTAGATTTTCAATTTTTCACTGCCCAATATTCAGGTGCCAATGTGACTCACCAGATTTACATTCTGATACATTCTACAATGACAAAATGTCAGTATTCATTTGGGAGTTTGTCAGACCTGGACCAATTTCCATTGTTCTGGTTGTTTGGATACTTGATGTAGAAGCATAGAATATTATAACACAAAAGGCTGATCGCAGCTTTGCCACCTCTTTGAAAGAGCAATCCAATTTAGATCCACTCTCCTGCTCTTTACACACAGCCATGCAAAGAATAGTCAAATAAAATGGGCATTCAACATTGTTCGGCAATCATAAAAAGCAGTTATGGATTAAAAGGTCCAGAGAGCCAATATTTGAGATGCTTCCAAGAAAGGAGATGCGCGTGAAAATGCATAGAGATGACATCCTGGTATAACTGTCAGATTCATCAATAGTATTATATGGACCTAATGCCACCAGCGTATGTCAAAGTGAGAGGGAGTTTCCTAATTTTGTTCCTGGGGTTGGGAGATGGTGATGAAGCTATTTCTCTAGCTATATACTTCTAGTTCCAATGCAAATTATGTGTTAATTATAGAAATATATCTGATAAATTTCCTCTGCAATGCCTCAGCAACAGTGGGCCTCCGGAAAGTTCATGCATTCCCAGCATGCAGTACTATTCGGATGGCAGTCTTAAAAAAAATACGGGACAATCTTACCAAGTGAACTTGATTGCAGTATGATTAATTATAACATGAAAAGTGTAAAAATTAAAAGTAAAGGAGGATGTGTCTCTTCAGTTAGAGCTGGTCCACTGTGGCAGGTGGTGTAACCATTCCATTCTACCCAAGCCCACATCTCACATAGATAAACTGAAAAACATCTCAAACACCGCCAGCGTGCTGCTAATTGCACATCAATAATTTGGACCATGCCTTAATCAAGGAGGAAGCCATTCAATGTGATTTGGAGCATCAAGATATAAAAACAGAAAATATTGAATAAACTCAGCAGGTCTGGCAACATCTGTGGAGAGAAACAAAGTTAACGGGCGAGATTCTCTGCCCTGCCCGTGCCATGTTTCTCAGCGGCAGGAGGTGGCCACGATGGCTTGCAGCAGGACTACCTGGTCCCGCTGCTGTCAATGGGATTTCCCATTGAACCCACCCCATGCCACCGGGAAACCTAGGGTGGGGGTATCCCATCGGCAGGATCGGAAGATCCCACCAATGTGAACACGCCAGATGATCTCGCCCTGTGTTTCTGGTCTCAATGGCCCTTCTACGGAACCCGACAGAGATTCAGTATAAGCATCGTTTAGATCCAAAACATTAACTCTGTTTCTAGCTCCACAAAGGTACCAGGCTTTCTGTGTTTATCCAGCATTTTCTGTTTTTATTTCAGATTTCCATCATCCGCAGTATTTCATTTTTATTGGAGTATCAAGAATTGGCAATTGTTTGGCCAGTCCTGTCTATATTTCCACTCTTTTCACCATAAATTAGTTGCAGCTTTTCTGTGCATTTCAACACCTACATATTCCATACACACCAAAACCATTTCCATTCTTACCAATAACAATAATGTACACTTAAAGAAATAGTGTGCTATCTTTATTTTGCAAGATTTTGCCCCTTACCACTGTACTTCGCCATTGCACATTAACTCTTAGCCTTAATTAGGGGGAGTGGTAATATAGAACATGTTGTACACTGGTTAGCTTTGCTGCGTCACAGTGCCGTGAGCCCAGGCTCGATTCCAGCCTTGGATCACTTTCTGTGGGGGATTTGTGCGTTCTCCCCTTGTCTGCATGGATTTCCTTCAGGTGCTCCGGTTTCCTCCCACAGTCCAAAGATTTGCAGGTTTGGTGGATTGGCCATGCTAACCTGCCCCTTTGAGTCCAAAGATGTTAGGTGGAGCTACAAATTTAAGGGGATAGGGCGGGGGAGTGGACCTAGGTAAGGTGCTCTTGCAGCGGGTTGATGTAGACTCGACCCCAGCAGATCACCTCCCTTTGCACTGTAGTGAATCTATGGATTCTAATATTTCTCAAACTTAATACTATGGGCCATTTTCTTTTTGTGAAAAATGGAAAAGACCTCTTAATCTTTGAGGACAAAAGAGAATCGTAAGCCTGTGATAATGCATTGTAATTAGATTCATGCTGTATAGAGTCCATGAGATGATATCAGTGAGACAATTTCCCTGCGGAAAGTAACACTTCCAGATGAAGGATGATTATATAAAGACCATTGAATTGTCTCCTGGGTTTGCTGGTAACCCATTTATTCACTTTGAAAAGAAATGAGAGTGATTCCCATTAACCTTCGTACCCACGTATTGTAATTAAGTTTTGCGGCAATATTGGTGCTCAACTTCTGTTATCACTTTGAGCATTGTATCCCTAAAGCCCAAACAGTGTGATCCTTATCTGCTTACCTTAATGCAGATGGACATTTAACTCTTTCTCAATGAAGTGGAGAATTCTCAGCTTTCCTGCTGATTTTTGCAGACATGCTTAATAAAAGTAAATGTAAAAAGGAAGGATCTTTTTTTCATTCAGAGACCAGTTTCAAAACTTATTTCCACGTATTTTTTTTGCTGTTAGCAACATTAGACTGATTTTTTGCATGTATAGCTCAAATCTCCAGTCCCCAAATTATTGTTGCATTTGTGGCCCCTCTCAAACTGCTGCAGACTTGTAAGATCTGCAGGAGTGCGCAATATTCTGCCTTCCCAACGCCAGCCCCGATTCAGAGGTGCTTGCCTATGCTATTAAAATTTACCCCAGAAAATGAAATGGGTCAGCCTATGTTAATTTAGGCACAAAGCACCCTGGGCCAGCAGTCCACTTGGTCCATCGTGTCAGCTGCAGTTTCATTAGGATTTCCGCCAAGTATTAACATATTTCAAAATATTGGGCAGCTTTAGTTTCTTGGTCAATTAGCATTTTCTCTCCTGCAATTGTTTACCATCAGATAAATCATGGAAATCTAATAAATATGTTGCCGACACACCTTCAAGATATTCTCATTTGGACCATAAACATTTTCTATTTGGTGCAGAGCTAAAAACTCACATGGTTTGCTACATTGCCAAGACAGTAAATCACACTTTTTTAATATATCCATGCTGTCTGGGGAGTTTCCATAAATAGATGTTCCTGGCAGAAAGGGAAAAAAATCTCTTTGTACAATATATGCTGTACAAACATAGCAAACAAATACTTGACACAATTAAGTATCTTAAGCACATATCAAGATTTCTCACAAAGTTGGCAGGCAGGCTTTTTGATATATCTCACTCTAGTTTCATGCTGTGAACCAATTGTTGGATTGTCACAGCTATGGCCAGAGATGTAACTTTGAGATCCATCTGTGGGTAATCAGTTCAGAGCAGAGCACAGGAAAGAGAAGTAAAACTATTTGAAGAACAATGCTGGATCATGGATTATGTTATTATTCTTTCTTATTCTTAGGGCTATTCCAAAGTCTTTCATTTTATAAAGTGAGATATTGATGGTTTATTTTAGCACTGGAGGCAGGAAAATCAATAGAAATTCATATTTTGTCATTCTACAATTATATTTTCATGATAAGATGAGTTATGTAGCAGAGAGAGTACCCTGAAGATATTTCTTTTCTGTCATTATAGACTGCAAATAATAAACTGCACAATTTTTTTATCAGGGTTTGGGTATGCCTTAGAGTCCATTTTTATTAACAGTTGTTATGTACACTGTTTATTATTTATTGAAATCAACAATGTTAAGAACAAACTATTCTTTCTGACGCTCACTGCTAAATAATTTTGTAATGCAAAGCTTTTGTTTCTAAACTATCAGAAAAAAATGAATCTTGTGCAATGGAAGATTGTCATTTAAACATGTTTCTCCTTCCAACAATTCTTCTAAGTTAAAGAGAAAAATAAAGGCCAGATATATTGCTTTCAAAAGCATTACTTCTGTCCAAATTCCCTGAGGTGCATTTTTTGCATTTGCACAAAGGTTACTTCTCCAGGTATATTTAACAGGCAGAGTTTTATTCATGTGTGATACTCAGCATAATACAGAAATGCACTCGTCATTTTAGAGGACAGTAGGAGAACAATAGAAATTGTCCTTTTCTACTATTGCCGATTTTTCTACACGAGTTTATAGATTTTTCCTCCTCGAAGGTGTGGCAGTACAGATTCAGAGGGCACGGCCATCATTTAGTACCTTGATAAAGGAGCCTTGATGGTGAATGTTCACAAGGTTTAAATTGGTACCATTCGTATTGTGTTTCATGTTACCTTCAGATAACATCCACACACTTTCCTCAGGGGTTACTAAATGACGAACAGGTATTGGAACCTTGACTAATTTTCCTTTCCCTAGCTCAGGGTTGTGAAGCCAGGCACTGCACTTCTAACTAATACGAACTGCTTCAGTAAAGATTGAAAACCAAATATGGGACTTACAAAGTCCATTTGCTTCAGCTATGCACTAAATAACTTGCTGGAAAGTAAAATAAAAAATAATTTACTTTCCTCGTAAAATGTCATCCCTATTTGTACCCCGAACTTCATCAATAGATTTTTTCAGTAATTTACTTTATGGGCTGATTGTGGTGATAATGTTAATATTTTAAAATATGTTGGACCTAAAATTCCATGATTCCCTGGGGGGTGGATGGGTTTGGTGATGGGGTTGGTGGGCTGTGGTTGGTCCAGTTTAGGTGGTCAGTATTGGGATAAAAGTCAGATGTGCTAGAGTTCTTGTTCTAATGAGCGACAGGCTATGGGTGAAGGTAGATTTATGTTTGGATGCCATTAGGATGGGGAGCTGATAAGCAGGTCAGAATGTAATCCCTATCCACTGCGAGGGAATTTTGTTAATTAGTTTGTTGATCATTTGTAACTGTTGTAAAGTATCTTGGCATTGCATTTATGTGAGAGTTGAACTGATACGATACAACAATTTTGGCCACAGATGGCTTGAAATCCTAAAAAAAAAACAATTTATATTGTAATTTTCACCCTTTTAAAATGAGGGCTAAAGATTGGTCCAGGCTTCTACTCAGTACAAGGATCATGATTTATTACCTGCCTATGCTAGTTAAGATGGAGGTCAGCAATTTGCAAATCTGTTGCTGCCTTCTCATTCCCATGATTGTATTGTAGGGTCAAGCATCTGCCATGTTGTTGGCTGCCTCTGCATTCAAGAGGGGACTGAACAGCATGTTCTTATCGCACCTCGAGCAGTCAACCTTCCATTCTTAAAGAAAGCCTGTCTCTCTTAACGAGGTGCTGCTGCTAAATTGTTGCAATTCTAAACAAGGAAAATAGAACACGAGAGCAAAGAAAGAGTCAATGATACAGTGCTGGACATCATTTTAGCGAAGGTGAACTGAAAGAGTGGTGCCATGATTCCATGGGGGGCACAGATGGTCTTCAAGGACTTCCCCGAGAAGGGATTGGGAACAGTTGGTCAGGATGACAATTCCTGGTATCTGTACTCCAGGATCATGCACAAAAAGCTTAGTGACTTCAATTGATGGTCAAAGTTAGTGAATGCATCTTCGCATATCATCTTGTACCCACTGCTTTACCAGCCTCTCATGCTACTAGATACATCGCATCCCCACCACTTGCCTAGCACCAGTTTATGACATTCACAAATATCCAAATACCACCTCGTCCTCACTAATGCTTCTAACCTCACAAGGAACTCCTACTGTTGACATGTAAAGGGAGTACAGTAATGGTAGGTGAATGGAACTTTGTATAGAATAGGACATCGGCATTGAAGCTTTGGATAAGTAGGGACAGGATTCAATTGTCCTGGTGAATATTTATCCATCAGATAACATATTGTCTGGTCATTATTTTCACTGTAGTTTGTCAGACCATGCTGTGCATAAATTGACTGTCACACTTCCAACATTAAATATAATGAAAAAATACTTAGGACATCTTGCAGTCATAAAAGGTGTGATATATTACAGGGCAGGTATGGTGCAGTGGTATTATAACTTGATAAGCAAACCAGAGACCCAGGAAAATGCACACAGCAAATGGTGAAATTTTACTTCAATGAAAGTCTGATGATGTCTATGAAGCCTTTTTCGATTGTTGTAAAAACCCATCTAATGCCCATGAGGGAAGGAAATCTGCCATCCTTACCCGATGTAGCCTACATGTGACTCCAGATCTACAGTAATGTGGTTGGCTCTTGAATGCCCTCTGAAATGGCTGAGCAACTCAATCAGTTCACGGGCAATTAGGGTTGGGAAGTAAATGCTAACCCAGCCAGCAATGCCCACATCCAATGAATGAAACAAAAAGGTTTTCTCTTTCTTTTACTGGCATTTCTTCACCTTTGAATCAATGGACTGAGGGTGGAGAATTTATGCCAAATCTGTTGCTTTAACATTATAAGATGACAGGTGTTTTTCACTTCAATAATAATAAAAAAACGTCAATCAAATTTATTTGTGAAATTAACAAGAAAGGTTGCTTAAATCATGACAACTGGTACACAAAACCATAATGCTACTGAAAGCTTTGCAATAATGTAATGCCTTATCTTCAACAATCAGGTGATTCAGTTGTTTGAAAGATAAATCCAGTATTGTGAAGGCAATTTAGCATGGCCAATCCACCTAACCTGCACATCTTTGGGTTGGCCATGATCAATGCGTGATGTTACGACGATAGGGCGGGGATTGGATCTAGCTAGCATGCTCTTTCAGAGAATCAGTGCAGACCCGTTGGGCCATATGACCTCCTTCTGCCACTGTAGAGATTCTATGATTCCAGTAAAACTGGCGTCAATGTGAATTGGGGATAATTACTATATTGCTTGGAGTCATACCTAGTACAAAGCAATATGGTTGCAATATTTGGAGGTCAATTATTTTATGTTCCAGGGAGTGCCATCAAAACAAGATTCTGTTAAGTGATACAGTCAATAGAATCCATTTTTGTACTAAATTATTATAATTGCTTGTACCAAAGTAACTTAGAGTGATTCACTGCCATTAATTTGAGAATCTTCTGCAAATACAATTGAGCATGCATAATATTTTATTCTAAGTTCATAGAAAAAGACCATGGACTGGATTCTGCAATTTTCAGGCTATGTCCTGACGCTGGTGTGGGAACGGTAGTGTTTTACCACCGAAGAATCAGTGCAAAATGGCCACCGTTCCTCTGTTTGGTGGGGGCTAGCAGGCAGGCAGCACAGAGCACCCAGCTCTAGCTGCCAATACGGCCGGAGAATTGCCGGGTCTGTGGCCACAACATGGTGTCCGCCGCGCGCGGACCCGGCCTACCAAATAGTGCCCCCTTTGGCCAGGCCCGCCACCCTGGACCACCTGACACCAGTGCCCCCAGCCCTCGCCAAAATCCCCCCTGTCTGCGGAACGGCTCCCACCGAACTGTGGTGGCGCGTTCGGCGATCAGCGGAGAATCCCCGTTGGCGCCAAAATGGGGGGCAGTGTCATCTGAGGCCCTCCCCCGATGCTCCGCCCCCAATGGGCCGAGTTCACGATGGTGTGGGACACATGTGCTAATTTTGTTTGGGAACCCGTGTGGCAGCTGCGGACTAAGTCCAGCGCAACCACAGTCGGGTGGGAGCCATTCCGCAGGCAGGAGGGGCTTTGGCGGGAGCTCGGGGCATTGGTGTGGGGTAGTCTGGGGGTGGCGAGCCTGGCCAAAGGGGGTCATTATTTGACAGGCCGCTGCAGGTCGCCGCTGTGCACATGCAGGCCACGGACCTGGCAATTCTCCGGCCGTATCCGCAACTGGAGCCGGGGGCTCTACGCTGCGTGTCTGCCAGCCCCCCACCAGGCGGAGGATTGGTGCAGCTTTTGTGCCATTTTTCAGGTGTAAAATGCCACTGTTCCCACACCGTCGTCAATACTCAGTCTTCAAATCGGAGAATCCAGCCCCACGGTTCCCACGATGTGTCGGCACTCAGCCCCAGAAATGGAGAATCCAGCCCTATATTCTCCCTTCGGAGCTGAATTGCATCAGCTTTACAATCCCCTTGTAGTCGAAATTCAGTGTTGCACAACATGCAAGTTCACGCATGGAGTGGAATACGAGGGATTCCCGGGGGAATCCTAATATCAGGCTGCCATCTTGTGTGGGCGGCCCAATAGCGGAGTCCCAAGGCATGCCACGCTGCCCCCCCCCCCCCCCCCCCCCCCCGCACCGCAAACCAGCCCTGGCCCCCCAACACTGCAAATTGGTACCGACCCCCCCAGTACAACAATTCATCCCTGACTCAGCCCCCCAAGTATGTGGGTGAACCGACCCAGCTCCCCCAGGGGCCCTGTGATAGGAGGACCCGCCGAGGGACCCCTGTAATAGGGGGGTCCCCAGGGACCCCTTGCCTCAAGGACTCCTTACACAGATCTCCCCCACACACATAGATCCCCTCACACAAACCCTCCCCTCCCCCCCCCCCCGAGAAAAGGGACCCCTTTCTGGAAGCTAGAGAGGAGTCCACAAAGAGGCTGTGGGAAGCATTGAAGGTGTAATACTTACCTTGCAGCTGCATGTGTCCATTCCTTGAAGAAGAGCAGCTGTGTCTGTATCTGGTTCCCACAAATCCACTGTCTGCAATCCATTCATGACTTCCATGGTTTGTGATTAACAGATCATAAAAATACACCTGCAGCTTTGATCTATTTTTATCCATTTTTATCCTTTCATGATTCAGTAGCAGAAGTGGTAAAACCCCAATGTTTGTAATCATTTACCACAACAAAGAGAGGTAAGTGCAGTTAAATAACCCAATTGAGTGATTGGAATGCACTTAGTGCACTTTCACCTCTTTGATGTGGGCAATGTTTACAAACATTGGTGTTTCACCACTGAGGTCACTGAAGCCTGAAGGGATATGACTGGATCAAAGCTGCAAATGGTTTTTACGAGGTGTCAATTACAGACCACTAGAAGCCATAAATGGATTGCAACAGTGTATTTGTGGGACCAGGCAAAGACACAGCTGTTCTCCTTGGAGGAATGCACACATGGAGCTGCAAGTTAAGTATTACAGTTATAATCTTTCCCACAGACCCCGTCTTATCTATTCTCTAGCTTCCAGACAGCAGTCCCTCTTTCTGTGGGGAGGGGGTGGTATGTATGGGTGTGTGTGTTTGTATGGGGAGGGTCTGTGGAGGGTTTTTTTTTAGGCAGGGGTCCTTTGGGGGTCTGTTTGTTACAAAAATCCTGTTGGGGGGTCTCCATATTCCAGGGGTCCCTGGAGGGGGGTCACGTCGGGATGGGGCACCCTCCATAATTGAAGGTGGGTGGGAGTTACCCAGACAATCCAGGGGTTGGGAGATGTTGTGTGGTGTGGTAGGGGGGAGGGGGGAATGGGCTCGGACTGTCTCTACCATCCTGGCCCTGGCGTGGTGGAACTTGCGGTGTGCGAAGGGCCCCCCCCCCCTTGGCTTACTGTGAGGTCCACTACGTCAGGTTCACGATTGCTGAGCCCATAAGTGAACCTCGCGCAGGTGATTCCTGGCAGGAGGGACTGGAGAATCATGGGAGGGCAGAGCATAAGGCTCCGGGCCTGCTGTATAGGTGCAAATGGATCATGCTGCATGCCAGCGGCGGGGGGAGGGGGGTTCGGAGCATGGCGTTGGGGGTCAGCGCCCGGAACCCATCCCGGTTTTGTCCCGGCGCCCAATTTTCCATCCTATCGGGGAACACATTCCGGGTGTCCCAGGGATGGGGAATCCCACCCGGAATCTCTCATTCACCTTGGTTATGAAAGGACATAACTTGCCGTCTTGCCTATTTATTTAGCTGCGGAACATAAAATTTGTCTATTGCCATGGTAGCTCAAAATAAATTATTTTCAATTATGGAGTGCACATTTCAAATGTAATTTAGCAAGCAGTTACTGAAGGTAGGATCCAAATATGTTCATATCTAACAGATAAGCCCTGAAGCTGAGACTTACATGGTATTCTTATCAATAATGACAAATGAAAATAAAAATAGTCTAATTATACATAACCCGATAACTGCAACTTATCAGAATTTATTTTTCAGATTTTGACGATAGGTTTTTATTGATATTGTTACTAATGTCAATATTTCAATGTAATTGTTCAGTTCAGTAGTATTACATACAGGCCTAATAACAGCTTGATAGACCTTAGGTGGTCTGAGAATTAAGGGCTGGTAAGAACAAAACACTAGCAGCCTATTGTATAAAGGAGCTAAGTGTGCCAGGAATACAGAATCAGAAGATTGCTTTCCAAGTGTAGAACTGTTGAAGTACAGCATGATGATATATCAGTGGAGTAATAAATACTGTAACAACACTCGACTTATTTGTCAAAATGTTTCCAGTTCAGGATTTAAATTACTGTCTTTGTGTTAGATTCAAATTCAAACAGTGCTGGACACGGTTGTAAATAAACAAAAACAGTTTACTGTAACAATAGATGAGAAGTTCTAATATAGCCCAGGATCAATCATCATTCCATTCTTAACAAATTTTCAACAAAACAGAATTTCAACATATGCATGTAGTTTTTTTTTTTCATTGCCAACTAGACTAATATAAATGAAATGTTTACTTTGTTTTCATATGGAATTTATTCTAATTGGTCAGCAGGCATAATTTCATACTGCATTGTAACAACTTATCTATTTTTGGATGCATTAGATGTGCTGAAGTTGGTATTTAAAAACCCAGAACAAGCCTCGCACGGGACACCTCGCACACACACTGCCCTCCAGGGGACCCACCACACCACCCCAACCCAACCAGAGCCCCTCCCCGGACTGACCACCTCCTTCCCAGGCTGAATGCCACCTCCCCCATCCCCCCAACCAGGGTCCAATCTCCCTCCACTCCAATCCAATCCCGCCTTCCGATCTGACACCCCACCCTGTTCTTTGAACAACTTACCTTTGAAACTGACCTTCTCCTTTTAAATTGTCCATTTAAACCCCATCTTTAGGCAGCTAGTGCCGTAAAAAGGGGACATTTTTCACCTTTCTGTGCACCAGTTACTCCTCACTAAAGCAGCTGAGTGCAGCTTGAATGGTTTGGGAGAGTCAGGGGCTTTGCAATTACAGATCTGTCAAGACTGACAATCCACCAGAGATTGCCAGTCTGAGGAAGCTACCTCTGTAATGAGCTACATATTTACTGCTGACTTCCCATCTGAAGAAGTGCTGAGACTTATGTAATGCTCATTGTGCACAGCACTGAATAACACACACAAGAAGCACTTCAGGCACATAAGCCTGTGCATCATTTATGCTTTATGCTTATTAAAGCTCTTAACAATTGGGGAAGTACTCGGATTGCAATTGAAAGACTTGACCAAGATTCCAATGAGCATTGCAAGAGAAGATTCATTGTTTTGATGAATCTGTTTCCACTTACTGCTCTGTTATTTGGCTATTGGTGGACATAGGAATTAGAGAACACTTCATCTTGGAACTATATTGCAATTGTAATGAATGAGGTACATAGTTTTGAATTTGAAAGGCCCCAAGAAGAACGGGAATGATGGACATGTTTGTATATCAGAAATTCCATTAGGACCAATCCTAATGCCAACACCGATATATGACCCTGTTAGCATACCTAGGCACACCCAATTCCCAAATTAAAGAGGACTAAGTACACTCATGCAGCAAAAAATGGGGGACTGCTTCCAGGACAGGTATAATTGTTTTAGTGACTGAGAGTTATATTTGCACTTTTCCAGAGCAGATTTTTTTTTCAAGTGATTGCAGAAGACCTTTGCCAGATCTGTCAACCTTCAGGGCACATTTGCATTATGCAGATCCCTGGAAAATAGCATATAACATGAAAGAAGCTGCCACCAGTGTTGTTTAGCAGAATTCCTTTGAATATGGGCACAGTTGATTCCCTAGACGTGGCCATATTAGCCCTACCCATAGTGTGACTGCATGCTGTGGAGAAGAGCCAGTTAAAACATTCTCCAGCTTTACAACCCTAACAGGCACTATTACATGACTGGATTAGAACTTGGGAATCCAGGCACATGCTGTGCATGATTTTCAACTACTTGAACTAATAGATGGAAAACTGTGAGCAGCAGGCACCTGAATTTCTGATATGTTCTTTCTAGATAAGGTTCTCTACTGGGATATCAAAGTAAAAAAAAAAGTCTCTTGTGAATAATTAGCTGTTCTGTGACTATGTACTACAGTAGTCTTCCAGTGGTCCGTGGTGCTAGTAAGACATGAGCAGCCACAAAGGATGTGCAGATGATTGCTGAGTGACCAAGGATATGAACTATAGATGAGACTGCTCATACTGCTTAAAATGCAAAGACAAGTTCAGAAAACAGACACACATTTGAGACACACTTTCACCAATCTTAGTCGACCACACACACACACTTGCATCCTCAGCAGTAATTCAGCAGGTTTCTCTGTATTCCAGTTAAGGGGCGGAATTCTCCGACCCCCCGCAGGGTCGGGGAATCGTCCGGGGCCAGCGTAAATCCCGCCCCAGCTGTGGCCGGAATTCTCTGCCACCCGGGAATCGGCGGGAGCGGGAATCACGCCCTGCCGATCGGCAGGCCCCCCGCGCCGATCGGCGTTCCCCCGCGGTGATTCTCCGGCCCGCGATGGGCTCAAGTCCTGCCGCTGACAGGCCAATCCTGCCGATGTAGTTTAAACCACCTCTGTGCTGGCAGGAATGGCAGCGCGAGTGGGCTCCCGGGATCCCGGAGGGGGGGGGGGGGGGGGCGATCGGACCCCGGGGGTGCCCCCATGGTGGCCTGGACCGCGATCGGGGACCACCGACCGGCCGGCGGGCCAGTGCCATGGGGGCACTCTTTATCTTCCGCCGCCGCCACGGCCTCCACCATGGCGGAGGCGGAAGAGACCACCCCTGCCGCGCATGCGCCGGTGGTGACGTCAGCGGCCGCTGACGACCCGGCGCATGCATGGACTCACGCCGACCGGCGAAGGCCTTTCGGCCAGCCCCAACGCTGGCCAGCAGGTGCCAAAGGCCATTGGCGCTGGTTTCGGCGCCAGTCAGTGTAGCGGGAGCCACTCCAGCGCGGGCCTAGTCACTAAAGGTGCGGAATTCCGCACCTTTTGGGGAGGCCCGACTCCAGAGTGGTTGGCGCCACTCCGCTATGCCGGGACTACTCGCCCTGCCGGCTAGGGGAGAATTTCGCCCCATGTTCTGAAAGGATATTGGAATCTTGCTGTATCCTTTGGTCCATAAAAAGGATAGCACATGGAGTAGAAGACGAAAACCAGGAAAGCCAAAATAAAAATATACTGCACCGAGACTTTCCTGTGCAATCAGCATCTCAGTCTGCCAAAACCAAGCAGGGGGATTTGATAGGCCAATACTTTTAATAAGAGGGCGTATTTCTTTATAGTTTTTCCCACTGTCCCACTGTAACATGGGAGTTGAATGGAAATGCTGCTTTTGTGAACTCAGAAACCCTGAGGAAATTCCAGGATTCCCTCTAGTGCAAGTTCCTAATATCCTCACCAATGTGCCACATCTGTTTGCGCCCAGTCATACATTGAGCTCAATAGACATGACGTTATCCCTCCTGTGATATTAGCATATGTGAAGGTAATGTTAGGGTTACTTAAATGTGTACAGACAGCCACTAGAGGGAGCAATCCTAGAAGTATATAAGGGATGATGCAGAGTGTTGCTCGTTTTACTGGAGTGTGATTAACACGCCTCCGTTTAAAGGCCGTGTGCTTAACACTACTATGGCTCTGTATGTGTAATTATGCTCGGAGTCGCCAGGTGCCGTATTGAGACACCGTCACAAGTATATCAAGGTCAGGTTCAAAGTAATAAATCCGTACACCGATTAGTAAGTCCAAACGATTGGTGTTTATTATAACAAATATAATAAATACACATGCATACGCTAAAGAGACTAACTTACTTCTAATACTAAACAACTAAATACTTATCTAGACAGGAACAGGCAAGGTCAGGGAACAAGGCCTTCGTCCCGTTCTTGGTCTGCAACTTTCTGATTCGCAAAGTTGTCAAGATCTAGCAAGGTCTGGATCACGTAGCGATCATTGTGCTGGCACTTACAGTTCGATGGCTGATGCTCAACGACCGGTGATGAAACTGGAGTCAGGATGCGATGTAACAAGTCTGGGCCGGAGTCTGGAAGCAACAGCAGATCTGGGCCGGAGCAAAACAGACCGAACCATGTGCGGGACCTACTCTTATAGGTCCTAGAAGTCCGTGCCCCTTGGGGCGGGTTCTTTCACCTGCTAGGTATCGATTGGGTCTTTCCCAATCGATATCTTTCAAACTCCCCAATCTGAGGGTCGTTCCTCGATGGGTGGGGCGGTCCCTACGGCTCTTTTTTGTTGATTGCTTTGGCGCCATTCTGTCTGGGCGTCTATGGAGAAGTATCCATTGATACTTAAATGTTTCCATTGTCCGGGGTCTAGATCTGGATCACCTCATTACTATGCAGATCTGTTTCCCATTTGCACCTTTGGCTGAAACTCTGCACCTGGCCAGAAACTGGTTTCTGTACGTGCAGAATGCAAAACAGTCTTCTGCAAGCTGCTTGATCTCACTATGACTATTTTTCCCTGCAGTCTTAGCAGTTCTCCATTTTGTAGCCTAGTGTCCATCTTAGATGGCTACAAGAGCCTTGTTGGACAAAAGATTGGAGTAGGTGGTAGGAGCAGGAGCTGAGCTCGGAGTACTGAAGAGAGTGAGAGAGCATGAGAGTACTTCATGAGTTAATGAGTTAGATGTCAGATGAGTATAGTTTATGTGTGTTTAATCAACTGTTAGTTCTTAGATATAAGTTTTGAATCCAATTGTAGTGTTCAATAAATAGTTTTATTTGTTTACAAGACTTGTTGTTATCTGATTAACATTACACATTAAAGCCATCTGGTTAGAGCAAGGCAGAGAACAACATACCTCCCAAGTAACTTTAATCTGCTTCACATCACCAAAACTATCAGGAGACATTTCAGTATCGGTCAACCCAGCCCTCATCAATACATAGTGCTAATCAATGGTGTTTTTCCTCAATGTGTCTAAAGCTTTACACCATGGAAGGCTGATCCTAATTATTTCACGTGTGAATCTAGATAAGGCAGATTACTGTACATTGGAACTAAAGGTCTCCAAGTCGCACCCAAAACATTTGAAGTCCATCCAGTTCCATAAACAAGCAGCTCTGTTGACAGGACCTTTAAAGTTTCGGACTGAATGGAACAGTTCCAACCCCTTGTCAGCTTCTGTTTAACTCCTGGACAACTGAAAGAGTCCCTTTAACTACTGACCTTGCATGATAGTACAGGATCTGCACGATAGGTAGTCAAAATAACTGTGGTCCCATAACCCGGACTGGGCAATAGTTATGGAGCAAGTTATCAGAGAAGGCCACTTGAATGAATAGCAATATTTATTTGCAGAGGAGAAAAAAATAAAGTATGTGGTCTGAAGGCAAGTGGAAAGAGTTAAGTAGTGAAAAAGTATTAGATCCAGGCCAAAATTCTCCGACCATTGGGATTCTCTTTCCCCACAAGTAGCGCTCCCCCGCTGTGGGTTTTCTGGCTACATGGGGTGACTTCAATGGGACATAACATAGACAAGCGGTGGAAGTAGAAAAGCTCGCCACCAGTGAACGGCCGAGAAGCACACAGCTGGTGGAATGGAGAAGCCAGGCCCAAATATCCTTTTGCAGTTGCATTCTGTTCACCACCTGCTGCATCCTTCATAATTTCTTTGTGAAGCCCTTAGCACTCCATAGCCAAGAAACAACTTTAAACACTGTAAAACTTCAGCCCAACAAAATATTCAATTTCTCAAAATCTCATCATTAACCAATTTTCCCAATTCATCGCAATACAAAGCCCATTTAGAAACATTTTTGATGGCCTGTTGGCATGCACAATTTTGCTATATTCATCCATGTAGGACAGATTAATAGGGCATAGTCTGCCCATGATTCTCTTTCACATAATCAGTTTTTAATCTCAGCTCAGATGCCTCTTTAATGTACATTGCCTGATGAAGGGTGGTAAAAATCAGAATATTACTCAGCATTATGCACCTCCCAGTGGCAAATTAAGGGGCAGCACTGTCAGAGGACTGGAAATAGATTGCCTAACTGTCCTCTCAACCAAGGAATTATCTAGCTGTACAGGAACTAATGAAGCAACAGGGAAACAACTTATTAACATGAGGCTGAAGCAAATAAGCTCGTCTGATAGAGTTGCTTACAGTATTGTTATTTTGCCTCTTGGAGCTGTGCTCCATTCTAACCCAACCACACCAGGATGAAGTCATTCTCTAATAGCTTGTATGACTTCAAATTAGTTTAAATAGGCCTCAATGTGAGTGAATCCAGGAGATAAAATGCTCCCAGATTTAGGGCAATTAGAACTGACTTTCCAAATGCACTTGCAGATACTGCAAGGATAAACATGTGTGGGGTGTTTTGAACACAGTTGTGGTACACTTCTATTTAGATTGCATGTCAAAACTCTATGATATTCAAAGAATGACCACTTGATTGAAGTTCAAGAAAACTGCCAACATCTTCAAAAATATGCCATGGCATGAATGACAAGAGTACAAGAATTTAGGGAAAAGTGACTTATTTTAAAATTAAAGCTTCAGTTCCATGACAATACCAAAGCACTTAGACTGATGGTTCATTACTACAAGATTGGAATGGGACTAAGTCCTTCTTAGATGACAGTGTTATGTGATTTATTTATTTTTGTTTACTCTTGTCCTTCCTGTAGAAAGTTATATCAGTGAACCATTTATCCACGGCAGTTCCAATTCTGAAATCATTTGATCTATCAGGGAAGCAGGTTTGCTTGTCTCTTTAGTCAAAAGCAATGTAAATTTATTCACATAAGAATGCCATAATTGAACTCCAAAGTTTAGAATGTGGGACCAATTTTCATCCATATTTTCAGGCAGGAACAGAGCATAAAAGGAAAAAACTGCAGCACAGGGTTTATAACAGTGTTGTCACCATGTGCAGGCCACTATCATTGCAGGCTGACCTGGAGTTCACCAAATTCAGATGCCACTTCACCCATGCGAATCAGGGACTTGAACATTAATAATAATAAAAATCTTTATTAGTGTCACAAAATGGCTTACATTAACACTGCAATGAAGTTACTTTGAAAATCACCTAGTCGCCACACTCCAGCGCCTGTTCGGGTACACTGAGGGAAAATTCAGATTGTCCAATTAACCTAACAAGCACGTCTTTCAGGACTTGTGGGTGAAAACTAGAGCACCCAGCGAAAACTGTGAAGCAACAGTGCTACCAGTGCCTTGATGTAATTTCCAAATAACTATGGCAGCCAAAGATTACATTTAACGGTCCTATATATAGGAACACTGCAGGCTGTTCTAAAACAGAAAAGTTAAACTCATGGGTTCAGTAACATTAATTATAATCTCTCTCCCCACCAGAATCGTCTGAATCGATACTCTTTAAAATACTAGTATTGACTAGCTACCAGACTGGAGCCACTGGACTTCTGAACTCCTCCCATTAGTAAACTGTTCAAAATACAAAAGCATCTCACAGAAACTGAAGCCTAGCTACTGCGTGATGCAACCAAACACATGAAACTCTCTCCTCAGGATATGTTCTTCACTTGACAGAATAAAAGTAGTGAATACGCACCTTTGTTGGTTATGCAAGTGGAAGTAAAAGAACATTCACAATTAAATGCACCTAATAAAAGTACTTAAGTGTAATCTATTAAAAGCTTCAACCATTTTATTTAAAAAGGATAAAGGTGATTGAAGCCTCTGGCTTAAACTGTAGTCATTATTTGATTAGGTAAAAAATAATAATGAACTGTGGCTAAAACCAACTGATATACAAGACAAAAAATAAAAAAATAGAAATATTTGTCTTTTGCACCAAAACTTGTCAGTATATGGAATTTGACTTCAGCTTGCAACTGTGACAATTGTACAAAAATAATTGTTTCAAATCATGTTAAATGGAACATCATTGTTTCTGCAATTTGCATTGTTTCTCAACTTCATTTGTAATTGCACTCCCAATTTTAATTCAAAACATATTACTCAATCCACCTAGACTCAACTTCAAATAATGTAATCTCTTACCGTATACACAGCTGGGATAATATTCTTCATTTTTAAATAACTTCTTAATATTAATGAGATGGCAGTCTTTCTCTGAGCCAAGGTAGGTACATCGGACATGAACTGAATATATTCGCTGCAAGTATTATGCAGTGAAGGTTACATTGGCTCTTATTTCAGATGCATCCCTCCCAGGAATGGAACGTGAATAGCACATATCTTCCAGAGGAAAGAGACTCTTCAATGAAAGTGTGGAATTTTTTGTGACTGCCTAAGAGTAACTCTTGCACTCTGGCTTCTCTGCTATTTTTCTTTCTTCACATTATAGTATTCGTCAGTATCTGTTACCTTTGCTTGTCAGGAATTATTCTTGTCATAAGCTGACATACAGTTCATAATGAATGTAATAATGTAACATATGGCCCTTGCTGCACGATGACAGATATATATTCAGTCACTCGCACCCTATTAATCAGCTCCTGGTGCACTGGCCTTAAAATATTGTCTAGTCAATTTGATGTAGCAGTGTTCAAATCTATTCATCCCGCAGTATGAACTGTGACATGCGGCTTTAAGTGCACTCCAGAACTCCTATTAATGGTCACTTATATTCTTACTGCTTATATATTTTTTTCTCTTTATTTTGAACAAAACTTCAAGTGAATCTTTGTGGCCTGAGTGGTAATCTGGTGAAGCGGATTGGCAACACCTTAAACAACCTATCTGATTTTTATCCATTGAATTCAAGTGGAGAAAGAAGACTGACAGATGGGTAAAACTTGCTTGCCGTTAAAGTGAGTAGGGTCTGGGCTGCAAGGTCCACGCAGGTGGCAAATTTCAATGGATTGTGGGGAATGGGGATTTTGAAGTCTGCTGAAGCTGGGGGAAAAAGTCCTACTACAGTCACACAAAACGGAAATTAGAAAAGTGCCTGTAATAAAATACTTTCCATAAAAATAGAAAGGGAGGAAGTTGATTGAAGATAGAGCCCAGGAGCCTGGATCTGGAATGGCAGGAAAATGCATTGGATGCATTTGATGAAGACCATGAGACTTGGAACTCATATGAGGAAATATTCCAATTATATCTCATAGAAAATCAGATACCGGAGGATCTAAAGGTCACAACATTTCTCAGCTCCATGGAGCATAAAACATTTGTACTGCTACAAAACTTTGTTTACCCAACAAAACAAGGAGATTATTCCACATTGAATTAATGAAAATCTTAAGAGGAGCATTTCACTCCTAAACTGTTGGAAGGCATTTTGTGATACTGGACTATCATATAAATTAAAGGTGGCCCTGTAAATACATTTGTGCTCCTATATTACTTTTGAATAGTTCTGATGAAACGAAAGGTACTCATTGGCTTAGATGCCTGTTTAGAAGAGGCAATTTATAGAAATAGATAGTGTATACACAATGCTGTTAATAGCAGGAAAGACACAAAATGGCTGTTAGCTATTTTGTGATATTAAAGACACAAAATGGCTGAACAAGCCACATTCCATGTAAACTGTCTCATGAGAACCAACTGTGGGTATCTATAGGCAGTATCCCAACAGCTGCTGATAACAGCTTCACAGAACAAGACATGCAATGTATCTTGATAAGCTCAAGGTCTACAGCTGTAGACAGGACACATCATTATGTGAGTTTTAAATGACTTCTGTATGAAGTTAGGGGCGGGTAAGACAATACCCACTTTAACCATATATGTGATAACTGGGATACTCGGAAAATTGATTGCATCATGTAATAAGTGTGACGCAAATATTTATTGATTTCGGAAAGATTTAGTTTTCGCCACCATAGTCAGGAAGAAGGCGAAAGCATTTTATAATTCTACACAACTTTAAGAACCTTAGCAAATTATTGCGAATTTGGTGCAACAATTGGTGATACTCTTCATGACAGACTGTTTGTGGACTCTGCAGTGACACTATTCAGAAAAAGCTGCTTACTGTAAGTGATTTAACTCTAAACGCTACTGTCGCAGTTGCCAAATGTATGGAGCTTGCAACAAAAGAAGCTTCACAATAAGGAGCTGGAGTGAAGATCCACAAAATGAATATCACAAGGAACAAAGCTGCAAGGGTAGGACTAAGTTACAAATGTACACAGGTTGGACACTCAGCGGGAGGCTGCTGGAGTAAAACAAAAACATGTAAGAACTATGGCAAGAAGGGCCATATCACCAAGGCATGTTGAGCTCAGAATACTTCTGCACCAAAAATATGCAAGAAAAAACACATCTAACTAGACTAATCATGTCTATCAATGAGTCGGCAAAGCTCAAGATCACTCAAACGACTCTGGGCGGAATTTGCCAGCTGCTCACGCTAATGGGATATTCCGGTCCCACCAATGGCATACAGGTCACCTGGCAACAAGGGTGCAGTCAACGGGAAATCACATTGACAATGACAGGACCAACACACGGCGAAAAACACACGGCGGGTTGTGTGATAAATCCCGTCCAAGGTAGCCGAGCTGCTGCAGGAGCTAAAGCGCGGCACCTTGTCAATGCGGAGCGATCATCAACGTTTTTCGGCATATCCAAAATTGATGGTCATGGAAAGAAAATGGAAGTGGTTACGAGCACAGCAGTATCATTAATACCTGAGTCAATTTATCACCAAAACCTGAAGCATTGGTCTTTACAACAGTGAAATGTGTTCCGAAGGACATACACTGAAAAGGTCATACCATAAGAAGGATGCATTATGGTGAAAATAGAAGCAAATGGACAGACGGCGAAGTTGCCTCTACATGTTGGTCAAAAGTTTCCTCTTTATTTGGCACAGCATGGTTGGCAAAGATTAGGCTGAACTGGGAATCAGTAAATAAACTTGTAGATTTAAACAGCAACTTGCAACAACTTCTGATGAAGTACGAGAAGTCGTTCGAAGGTTCGCTAGGTTCGCTAGGTTCGCTAGGTTCTATGGCTGAAGTTGAGGTACACCTAAAATTCAAATCAGACAGCACAAGCAAATGTCTCAAAACTAGAACCATATCACACATCATCAAGTTTAAGAACTAAAAAGACTAATACAATCAGGAGTCAATGAACCTGTTACTACATGCTGTTAGGTAATTTGGACATGCTGAATTCTCCCTCCGTGTACCCAAACAGGTGCCAGACTGAGGCTCCAAGGGGCTTTTCACAGTAACTTTGCTGTGTTAATGTACGCCTACATATGACAATAAAAATTATTATTATTACAAGTGATTGAGAAACACCAATAGTTCCTGTATTGAAATGTGATGACTCACTGAGAATTAGTGAAAATTTAAAAACAACTATTAATCCAGTATTGTGCGCAGATCATTATCACTGCCACTGATTGAAGACTTTTTACTGGACTTTCTGGAGGGTAGATATTCAGTAAAACAAAGCTTACATAAACATATCTGCAGATTAATTTAACTGCCGAAGAACAAGCCACTACTCACTATTGTGATGCACAAAGGTTTGTTTCGTGACAGAAGATTTCCTTTCAGAATAATATCTGCGTCTGCTCTTTTTCAAAGATGCATGGCTCAAATTCTAAGTGGGCTGAATGGAAGTGCAATGTCATTTAGATTAGATACTCATCACCGGTTCGAGTGAGCAGGAACACTTGGAAAATCGGGCAGCTACTCTGAATCGTTTAAGAGCCACAATCTGAGAGTTAAAAAGGAAAAGGGCAAGTTTTACAAGTTATACATAAATTACCGAGGTCATATCATCGACAAAGATGGCTTACATATTGAGCACCATATCCTCAAAATGTGACACAATTATGGTCATTTTTAGGATTGATCAATTGTTATGGTAAATTTGTGCTGTATTTAGCAGTATAATTGAAGCCTTTACACATTTGCTATCTGCCAAACAGGCATGTCACTGATTAGAAGAATGTGAAAATGCACATAATGAGGTAAAATAAGACTTTTGGAAGTCAGAGCTGTTGGTTCATTATAATCCCTAGCTGAAGCTGCAACTTGCTTGTGATGGCTCACCCTATGGGATTGGTGTGTTCGTCTCGCACATAATGCATTCAAGAGAGGAACGACCAATAGAATTTTCTTCATGAACTCTTGCTAATGCATTAATTAGCATTATGCTCAACTAGAAAATTATGCTCAACTAGAAAAAGAGGCTTTGAGCATTTTTTGCCATTAGAAGGTTCCAGCATTATCTTTATGAGCATCAGATCACTCTTTTTGTGGCTCATTGACCCTTAACCACAATTTTTGGGTTGTATCAAGGTATACTTCTTTCACAGTTAGTAGATTGCAACAATGGTCATTGATATTGTCGGCACACTCTTATGATATCCATATCACAAGTCAGAGCAGCATGCAAATGCTGATGCTTTGTCATGATTGCCGTTACATGTCAAGGAAGAACTTAAAGAACATTTTGTCAGCATCCTGTATTCTTGCTTGTGGATAATTGTGTTTAAACAAAGGAGATTACAAGGGGATGAGAGAAGAACTAGCGAAGGTAGACTGGGAGCTAAGACTTTATGGTGGAACAGTTGAGGAACAGTGGAGAACCTTCCAAGCGATTTTTCACAGTGCTCAGCAAAGGTTTATACCAACAAAAAGGAAGGACGGAAGAAAGAGGGAAAATCGACCGTGGATATCTAAGGAAATAAGGGAGAGTATCAAATTGAAGGAAAAAGCATATAAAGTGGCAAAGATTGCTGGGAGATTAGAGGACTGGGAAATCTTTAGGGGGCAACAGAAAGTTACTAAAAAAGCTATAAAGAAGAGTAAGATAGAGTATGAGAGTAAACTTGCTCAGAATATAAAAACAGACAGTAAAAGTTTTTACAAATATATAAGACAAAAAAGAGTGGCTAAGGTAAATATTGGTCCTTTAGAGGATGAGAAGGGAGTTTTAATAATGGGAAATGAGGAAATGGCTGAGGAACTGAACAGGTTTTTTGGGTCGGTCTTCACAGTGGAAGACACAAATAACATGCCAGCGATTGATAGAAATGAGGCTATGACAGGTGAGGACCTTGAGAAGATTGTTATCACTAAGGAGGGAGTGATGGGCAAGCAAATGGGGCTAAAGGTAGACAAGTCTCCTGGCCCTGATGGAATGCATCCCAGAGTGCTAAAAGAGATGGCTAGGGAAATTGCAGATGCACTAGTGATAATTTATCGAAATTCACTAGACTCTGGGGTGGTCCCGGTGGATTGGAAATTAGCAAACGTGACGCCACTGTTTAAAAAAGGAGGTAGGCAGAAAGCAGGAAATTATAGGCCAGCGAGTTTAACTTCGGTAATAGGGAAGATGCTGGAATCTATCATCAAGGAAGAAATTGCGAGGCATCTGGATAGAAATTGTCCCATTGGGCAGACGCAGCATGGGTTTGTAAAAGGCAGGTCATGCCTAACTAATTTAGTGGAATTTTTTGAGGACATTACCAGTGCAGTAGATAACGGGGAGCCGATGGATGTGGTATATCTGGATTTCCAGAAAGCCATTGACAAGGTGCCACACAAAAGGTTGCTGCATAAGATAAAGATGCATGGCATTAAGGGTAAAGTAGTAGCATGGATAGAGGATTGGTTAATTAATAGAAAGCAAAGAGTTGGGATAAATGGGTGTTTCTCTGGTTGGCAATCAGTAGCTAGTGGTGTCCCTCAGGGATCCGTGTTGGGCCCACAATTGTTCACAATTTACATAGATGATTTGGAGTTGGGGACCAAGGGCAATGTGTCCAAGTTTGCGGATGACACTAAGATGAGTGGTAAAGCGAAAAGTGCAGAGGATACTGGAAGTCTGCAGAGGGATTTGGATAGGTTAAGTGAATGGGCTCGGGTCTGGCAGATGGAATACAATGTTGACAAATGTGAGGTTATCCATTTTGGTAGGAATAACAGAAAACGGGATTATTATTTAAACAATAAAATATTAAAGCATGCCGCTGTTCAGAGAGACTTGGGTGTGCTAGTGCATGAGTCACAGAAGGTTGGTTTACAAGTGCAACAGGTGATTAAGAAGGCAAATGGAATTTTGTCCTTCATTGCTAGAGGGATGGAGTTTAAGTCTAGGGAGGTTATGTTGCAATTGTATAAGGTGTTAGTGCGGCCACACCTGGAGTATTGTGTTCAGTTTTGGTCTCCTTACTTGAGAAAGGACGTACTGGCGCTGGAGGGTGTGCAGAGGAGATTCACTAGGTTAATCCCAGAGCTGAAGGGATTGGATTATGAGGAGAGGTTGAGTAGACTGGGACTGTACTCGTTGGAATTTAGAAGGATGAGGGGGGATCTTATAGAAACATTAAAAATTATGAAGGGAATAGATAGGATAGATGCGGGTAGGTTGTTTCCACTGGCGGGTGACAGCAGAACTAGGGGACATAGCCTCAAAATAAGGGGAAGTAGATTTAGGACTGAGTTTAGGAGGAACTTCTTCACCCAAAGGGTTGTGAATCTATGGAATTCCTTGCCCAGTGAAGCAGTTGAGGCTCCTTCATTACATGTTTTTAAGGTAAAGATAGATAGTCTTTTGAAGAATAAAGGGATTAAGGGTTATGGTGTTCGGGCCGGAAAGTGGAGCTGAGTCCACAAAAGATCAGCCATGATCTAATTGAATGGCGGAGCAGGCTCGAGGGGCCAGATGGCCTACTCCTGCTCCTAGTTCTTATGTTCTTATGTTCTTATAATGTGCCTGGGACTTCTTCTCAAGTTCAAAGATATAAAGAACCGATCCAATGAAGGGGAAGGTGATGGACTTGGTCCAAAAAGGAATACTGTCAGATGTTCGGAGGAAAAATCCAGAACTCAAGCGCTACATTACATGAATATTTGAGTTGACAGTACAGAATTGTTTTCTACTATAGGAAATCTATGTGATTATTCCTTCTTGCTAGTGTGATAGAACTCTTGACCAACTGCACAAGGGACATCCTGGTGTGGTGAGGATGAAGACAGCTCATGCAGTTATTTTTGGTGGCCAGGATTAGAAGCCCAAATTGAAAAGAAAGTTGGGCACTGCAAATCTTGTGTAAAACTAAGGAACACTCCACCATTATATCCATGGGAATGCCCAACTCTGCCATGGCTGAGAATACACATCAATTATAGTGGTCCACTGGAGGGTAACATGTTCTTGCTGATTGTGGACGCACACTCTAAATGGCTGGAAGTTGTGAATATGAAGTCAGCTGTGACTGAACAGACTATTAAGGAGCTAGATGAAATATTCACATGATTTGGAACACCGGAGCAGTTAGTCAGTGATAATGGTCAGCAGTTTACTTTGAAGGAGCTTGAGGACTACTTGACAGGAAATGGTATACACTTTATCAATCCAACTCCATATCATCCTGCAACGAATGGATTGGCTAAATGTTTTGTGCAATAATTAAAGCATTCTATCAAAGCATTGAAGTACTTGGGATATTGGCAAGAAGAGTAAACAAATTCCAAATATCTTAACGGAACAGTGTTGTTCAAAAGAAAACTACAAACACAATCGGATATTTTAACTCCACTTGATACTTCAGTGATCGTCAAATGACAAGAATGAGCACAAATTGCGAGGAGGGAGCAAAAATCTATAAAGCAAGTGTTGAACTAGTGAGAGAGAGTGTTATCTAGGACCTGTATCACCAATGAGAAATGGGTACCTGTTGTGATTCCTGAAAAGTCAGGTTCAATATCATACACCATACAGACGCTGATCAGCTGCTTGCTTCATGAAGTGAATTCACCAAAACTTCTCAAGACGTTCTTCCCTTGGAAAATGTGGAGAGTGAACAGAGACCAGACACAGTGACAAGTTCAAATTCTGTTTCTGAAGACTTTCCAATACCTATAGTGACAGAAACTGGAGTAACTACCCAGAAAGTAGGATCTAATGAAGGAAATATTAGTCGTCCACTCCAGAGACTTTTATTAAATTGTGTACATGTATAGAATAATATACAAGTGGATCTGTTGTATAAATGTTAATCATTGTCATTGCACTAATGAAGTAAAGGAGGATGGGTGTTATGTATCAGAGAATACATCGCTGCTGGTGAAGCATCACGTGATGTGTAGTGACGTCAGCAGAGTATTTGTGCAGCTTTGCAGTTCTCCATGTTATATGAGCAACACGTCCTAAAGGACCTCTCATCATGTTTTGAAATAATCCAGAGAGTAGGCACCTCTGCACCTTTTCTCTTTGCAGCAACAAAGAAATATCACACTGCCCCAACAGTATTATAACAACTTACTCTCAATTATCAGCAAAGTGATGGAAAATTTGATCGACGGTGCTGTCAAGTGGCACTCACTCAGCAAAGCCTGGTCACTGACGCTAGTTTGGGTTTTGTCAGTGTCGCTCAGCTCCTGATCTTATTCCAGCCTTTGTCCAAACTTGGGCTAAAGAGCTGAACTCCAGAGGTGACATGAGAGTGACTGCCCTTCACATTAAGGCAGCATTTGACTGAGGTGGCATCAAAGAACCTGATGAATCTGAAGTCAATGGGAATCAAAGAGAAAACTCCACAGCTTGGAGTCACATCTAACACAAAGGAAATTGATTGTGTTTGTTGGAAGTCAATCATCTCAGTCCTGGGACACTAAAACAGAATCACAGGAAGAATACAGTGAAGAAAAGGCCCTTCGGCCCATTGAGTGCACCGCCACATGAAAGGCACCTGATCTGCCAATCCTAATCCTATTTGCCAGCACTTGGCCCATAGCCTCAAATGTTAAGTTGTGCCAAGTGCTCATACAGGTGCTTTTTTAAGGATCTGAGGCAACCTACTTCTACCACCCTTCCAGGCAATGCATTCTAGACCGTCACCACCCTTGGGTAAAACTTCTGTATCTCAAATCCCCTGTGTACCTCCCGCTCCTCACTCCGATGAAAACAACCCAATCCTCTCCAACCTCTCTTCATAACTAAAATGTTCCAACCCAGGCAACATCTTGGTGAAACGCCTCTGCACCCCCTCCAGTGCAATCACATCCTTCCTATAATGTGGTGACCAAAACTGCACGCAGTATTCCAGCTATGGCCTCACCAATGTCCTATATCACTCCAACATGATCTCCCTGCTTTTCTAATCTATTCCACAATTGATAAAGGCAAGTGTACCATATGTCTTTGTCACCACCCTATTAACCTATCCTTCATAGATCTATTTACAAACACGCCAAGGTCTCTTTGTTCCTCAAGATTTCCCAGTGTGGTGCCATTCATTGAATATTTCCTTGTCAAATTGCTCCTTCCAAAGTGTAACAGATCACACTTTTCAGGATTGAATTCCATCTGCCACTTTTTTGCCCATTTCACCATCCTGTCTCTACCTTCCTGTAACCAAGACTCTCAGCCTCACTGTTAATCACCCGGCCTAAATTTATGTCATCCGCAAACTTACTGATCATACCCCCCACATAGTCATCTACATCATTTATATAAATGACGAATAATAGGGGACCCAGCACAGATCCCTGTGGTGCGCCACTGGACCCTGGCTTCCAGTCAGCAAAGCAATCATCTGTTTCCTACAGCTCAGACAGCTTTGAATCCACCTTATTAAGTTCCCTTGTATCCCATGTGCATTTCCCTTCTTTATAAGTCTCCCATGTGGGATCTTGTCATTTGCTTTGCTGAAATCCATATAAACTAGATCAACTGCACTACCCTTACCTACATACTTAGTCATGTGCTCAAAAAATTCAATCAAATTTGTTGGGCATATCCTCCCTCTGACAAAACCATGCTGACTAATCCTCATCAAACCTTGCTTCTCCAAGTGGAGATAGATGGTCTCCTTCAGAATTTTCTCCATTAGTTTCCTCACCACTGACATGAGACTCACTGGCCTATAGTTCACTGGTTTATCGTTATAGCCTTTCTTAAATAGTAGGACCACATTTGCGATTCTCCAGTCCTCTGGCACCTCTCTGATGGCCAGAGAAGAATAAAAAATTTGGATCAGGGCCCCTGCAATCCCCTCCCTCACCTCCCACAGCAACGTGGAACACAATTTGTCCAGAACTGGAGATGTCTCAACTTTTAAGCCTGCAAACACCTGCAATACATTGTCCCTCCCTCTGACAACTTGTTCAATACCCTCACAGTCTCTCTCCCCAAATTCCACATCTGCCTCCTCATTCTCTTGGGCAAAGACAGATGCTCAACTTGGGTCACTGTCATTGCGGAGTATGCACGTTCTACTAGTGTCTGCTTGGGTTTACTCCCACAATCCAAAGATATGCAGGTTAGGTGGATTGGCCATGATAAAATTGCCCCTAGTGTCCAAATAAAATAGGTCATATGGGGTTATGGGGATAGGGTGGAGGTGTGGGCTTAAGTAGGGTGCTCTTTCCAAGAGTCTGTGCAGACTTGATGGGCTGAATGGCCTCCTTCTGCACTGTAAATTCTATGATTCCTATTACCTTAGATGGAACATGTTGGGCCTGCACCCACCACATTTCTTTTTTGAACACCCCCACTGCTCTTCTGCAGCTCGTTCCAATCTACCTTGCCATATTTTGCTGAAGTCTGCTCTCCCCCAATCCAAGACCTTTTTCTGCAATTTGTCTATTTCCTTGTCCATACCAGTGCTGTGTTGCATCAATGCTGATTTTGGCTCAGTCGCACTTTGTCAATATATTTGCAATGTAACTTTATTAATGATCTACACAATGTCATGGAAGTTGACTTGTCTGATGGATCCTCCTGTTGCTTCGACAGATGATTGTTCAGTAAGGAGACAAGTTGCTGACTGTTTAGAATGGTGTTGTCCAGTATGCGATGTTAAATCAAATTTTGATTTGCAGATCTGATTGCAGATTTTACATATGGGGTCACTGTTGGAGGTTGGTGAAGGCACTGGCTTTGCAGAGTGCTCTCTTGTCCTGTGAAAATCTGATTGTTCTCTTCAAATGTTGAGTTTGCTTGATGATAGAGACTTCTCCATTTGGATCTGTCCAGGGTTGTTTTCAATCCTCACGTAGTGGGGTCAATTTATGGGCTCTGATATTGTCAGAATGTCTTTGTATCTACATTTTAGACATCCTGTGGTACAGCTAGCTGCAAAATACCACCTTGGTATGTAGGAGTCGTCCATGTGCAAGACATGACTGCCACAGTGAATGATTGTGCTCTTGATACCACACATGCAGAACCCTGAAAGACAGGGATAGCTAGTTAGGGATATTTTTGTGGCAGCCGATGTTGCAGGCAGATCTTAAGCAGTGAATGTTCAATGCATCTAGTTGCTTTATGTGTCACCAGTAGGTCGCCCATGCCACCCAGCCATAGATAAATGATATAAGAACCATTACCTGGTAGACTTTGATCTTTAATTCAAGGCAAACTCCATGCTTTCCCCAAAGCTTATAGATGTGCTTGCAGAATGCGGAGCTTGATTTTGCCAGATGATGAACATGTATGTGTGGGACTCCAGTAGAGGACCGAGCACACATCCTTGCGGGGCTCCTTGCGGGTGTTGAGAACTATTGTGGAGGAGGTACTGTTGCTATCCTGACAGATTGCGGTCTGTTGGTGAGGAAGTCGAGGATCCAGTTGCACAGGGAGGGGTCAAGTCCAAGATTGCGGAGTTGGTTATTAGTTTTGTCGGGATAATGATGTTGAAGGCGGAGCTGTCAGTGATGAACAACAATCTTACATAGTCATTGTTGTCAAGGTGTTCGAGTGTTGATTGCAGAGCCAGGGAGATAGCATCTGTTGTGGACCAGTTGAGGTGATAGGCAAACTGCAGTGGATCGAGACCGTCTGGGAGGCTGGCAGTGATCTGTCTCATTTTTTTTTAATAAATTTAGATTACCCAATTATTTTTTCCAATTAAGGGGCAATTTAGCGTGGCCAATCCACCTACTCTGCACATTTTTGGGTTGTGGGGGCGAAACCCACGCAGACACGGGGAGACTGTGCAAACTCCACACGGACAGTGACCCAGGGCCGGGATCGAACCTGGGACCTCAGCGCCGTGAGGCGGTTGTGCTAACCACTAGGCCACCGTGCTGCCCAGTGATCTGTCTCATGACAAGCCGCTCGAAGCATTTCATGATAACAGACATCAGGGCTACGGGTCGGTAGTCATTGAGGCAGGCTACATTGCTCTTTTTTGGTACTGGTATTATGGTGGTCTTCTTGAAGGAGGTGGGGACCTCAGAGCGGAGGAGTGAGATGGCGAAGACATCTGAGAATACACTCGCCAGCTGGTTTGCGCAGATTCTGAGTGCTCATCCAGGGACTCCGCCGGGGCCCGTCGGTTTCTGTGGATTCACTTTCAAGTGGGCATAGAACTTGTTCAGATCATCGGGTAGGGATGCTCCAACCCCAGATATTCCACCTGGCCTTGCTTTATAGCCTGCAATCTTGTGTAGGACCTGCCATAGTCGACGTGGATTAGTGGGTTAGTGTCGTTGGCTTGGGACTCTAGTAAGACGCAGTATTGTCTTTTTGCATCCCTGATGGCTTTTTTGAATTACCTGATGGTATATGGCTTTTTTGCTGTTAATGTTTTTGTCAGATATGTAGGATCCATGAGCACCATGTGTATCATCAGCTTAGATATATCTTGGCCATTCTTGTCAAACCAAACTTGATGCTTCCATTTGACAAATCCCAGGACCTCAGTTGCCAGGCTATTGGTGACATCCTTACCTACCTCCAGAGCCTTCAATGTGTCTATGTTATCTTGATTTTAATATCTTAAAATTTACAAATAAATCTAATTCTAAATGGTAGTTATCCAAGATGTCACATGGATGGAATTCTGTGAGGAAATGTTTGAAGTATATGAAATAGTTTTGGCTACGGGAATTAAGGGCAAAATTTGTGAATGAGCGATGAAGTTGATTGTGTGGATAGAAAATAATGGATACGTGTTAAAGGAGTCCTATCAAGATAGGCAGGCACCTCAGTGCTGATGATAGTTTAAGTTTAGGGCCAGCCCTATTTCAAAACTATTTTGTGACTTGGGTTCAGGCATTCAACACAAGTCCATCAAATTATCAGATGACACTAAACTGGGAGGGGCAATAATGTTTCAGGAGTCAATGGAGAAATTATAAAATGAGTTCAATAAAATATTTGAGTCATCAGAACAATGGCAGGTAACATTTAATGTAAACAGGTGGAAAGTACTGCTTGATGGAACAAATGATGAGTTTCAGATGTGCTTCATGAATGATGCTGCAATAACAAAATATATAGTTGAAAAGAAACCTAGTAGTCTAAGTGAATCTGACGTCCAACCAATGCTGAGGATCAATAAAAACATTTGATATTGAGCAACATGGACAAAACAGTAGAGCGCAAGTTAACAGAAGGCATGATCAAACTGCTCAGTCCTCTGATCAGAGTTTGTCTTGAATACTGGGTTCAGTACTGGTCATTGTGAAACAAAGGAGGCAGTCAAAATCTCCTGATTCCAACGTTTAGAGTGTGATTTATGAGGAAAATGGGCTTTTTGAGCCTGGGACTTTTGATCTTATAGGACTGTGTAATGTAACTAATGGGTTACGCAAAAAACAGCTAAAACATTGCTTTAAACTCGAAGTAGGAAACAAGGACACAACTTCATCCTATTAAGAGTCAATTTTAGGACTAACCTCAGGATGTTCTGTTTATACAGAGAAAGATAAACACATTAAATTGATTTCTGGATAGAAAGTGAGGACAAAATCACAGGGCCAATTTAAAAACAATTAGATGCAGCAATAGGAAACTGTGGCATCTTTGCTGTTAGATTAATTAAGACAGATTAAATGACCATCCTCATCTATAAGTGGGTGAATGTATCAAGCAAAAGTTTACCAATCACATTGAATCCTTTCCTGCTCTATCTTTGCGAATTAACACCATTTTCATCATTTGTAAGGCAGTGCAGTACAGTGCACCTGTTACAATATATTTTACTTTACAACTTTGCCCATCAAAATATTACTGCGACAAGGCACAAAACATGACATGCAAATAAAAGTGTAAAGCTGGAAATATACAATAAGCACATTAGAATTGGAAAGAGAAAATTAGGTTAATGTTTTTTTCATGCACATGAAGGCACCGCTATTAATAATTTTATTTTTTTATACATTTAGAGTATCCAGTTTTTTTTTCCAATAAAGAGACAATTCAGCATGACCAATTCATCTATCCTGCACATCTCTTTGGATTGTGGGGGTGAGGTACCCAGACAGGGGGCGAATGTACAAACTCCACATGGACAGTGACCCAGGGCCAGGATCGGACCAGTGTCCTTGGCACCATGAAGCAGCAGTGCTAACCACTGCGCCACCGTGCTGCCTCTATTAATCATTTTAAACAGAGACGGCATTCAGTATATTATTTTCTGGAACTGTATTCCACTCCCCTTCCCCCACACCCCCAGAATCCCCCTTTGTATAGCAATGACTTATAGCTTTAAACTATTGTGGGTGGACGAGAGAAGTATTTGATTGGTTGGTCACTGTCTTCAGAAATAACAACTGAATATCCCAAAAACCAGAGAGGAAATAGTCAATCTGCAGAAAACGTAGCAAGAAACAGCAGGTGCAGGAAAAGGCAGTATGAGGTATGCCTTTGAAGACCTGGAAATGGATACGTTTTGAAGTCTCCCAGCCATTCCTTTTCAAAGTCCATCATTTTGGGAACTTGACGTTTTAGGAATAAAACAACAAGCAATCAGTTTTGTAATCTGCTGAAAAAAACATCTCTTTGAGGGAATCCTATAACAATGAAGATATATGGCTCCAGCGATTGAAACCTCCTAGACTGCCCTTTCAGGGTGAAAATGTTTTCTCCAATGGGCCTGCAATGACCGATTTTCCAACGATGAGCCAAGCACTTGAACTATTAACTATTCTTTGGTTTGAACTTGTAAAAGTCAACTATTCTCCTTACCTATAATTTTTCTCTAGTGTGTGTGAATGCTGAGTGATTGACGTACCATTAGACTTTTGAGTGAATGTAAGAATAAATAACCCTCTTCAGGTAAGCCAATGAAAGCTTGCTGCTGATTATTCAAAATTGGCCACACATTCAGTGGCTGAGAAATGGACACACATTCCTTGTCAAAAAAAAAGGCACACTGATTATGGACAGCAAATAAAAGGGGCGGGATTCTGCAAGCCCCGCGCCGGGCCTGAGAATCGGCACAACCGCGCGGGTTGGCACGACACCACTGCGTATGGGGGCCAGAATCAGTAGTGAAACACGACGGTGTTCACGATGGTCGGACACTTTGCCTCCATTTCGGAGAATCCCGCCCTGTGTTCTGGACAGTGCTGAGAGGGAACTAAGTCTCTGATTCCCTGGGCGTGATTCTCCAAAATGGAGGCAGAGTGCCCGTGCCGTTGTGAACGCCGTTGTGGTGTGAGGGTTTCGGCTATGGATCAGTCTGGCTTTTGAGCCGCAAGGCATCTCCCAGGGCTGCAGTGACTAGCAAGAAGGCCACCATTGCTGGTTGAGTTCCAATGTCCATTGTTTTCAGGGGGTGAAAGGCTGACATGTTAGCATGGTGCATACCCCCATGGCCAGCCAGGTCCAACGGGCTATACGGTTCCCCTGGTTGACATTGAGGATTCTGCCCCCGCATATTCCTCCTCACCCATCCCCGCACCATTGGCCCCGCTGGTGCCGGCACCATAGGGGCCTCTAGCCCTGATGCCTATCCCTGCTGTCAGGGGTACCATCAGCTGGTGCTGCGCATGCCAGCAATATGCTCCATGCTCTTTGTCCGGCGCCCTCCTGTAGTGGCTACTGTGGGCGTTGCGGTTGCGTGGGCCGCGGGATGCCCCACCGGCAGGTGGCGGACATTTGGGAGAGTATGGTGAAGGGTGGGTTGTGGGGGTGATTGGGTAGAGGGTGGGGACTGGGATGCGGTGGGTGTGGTGATATGAGTGGGAGCACTGCCATTGGTGCAGAGCATTGGTTTCCCATTGGCTCTGGCTGGTCATGTGCCTCTCGTCTTATTGGCTGGGACTAGTCACGTGACTGCTCACCAATTGGTCGAGAGGCAAGTAGACCCCGCCTCCGAGGCGGGGTATAAGTACCCAGGTTTCCCGGCGGTCGGCCTTTCTCTGTAGTCGACCACCGGGCTAACAACTAGCTGATTAAAGCCACAGTTTGGATCATCATCGTGTCTCGCGTCCAATTGATGGTACATCAGTGGATATGTGCACCCATATGGCGAGTGGCACTCTGCAGAACCAGTATGTGGAGATGCCGGCGTTGGACTGGGTTGAGCACAGTAAGAAGTCTTACAACACCAGGTTAAAGTCCAACAGGTTTGTTTCAAACACGAGCTTTCGTGTTTGGAGCAGTGTTTGGAGCAGTGCTCCGAAAGCTCGTGTTTGAAACAAACCTGTTGGACTTTAACTTGGTGTTGTAAGACTTCTTACTGTGCAGAACCAGTGGCCAAGGTGGATTGTCAGTGGGTTGCAAAGCAAGATGGCTGCCTTGCAGGCCACGGCAATGGTGGTCCGTGCCTAGGCACCGCCCCAGTCCCGTGGAGCATACCCCTCCCCTCCCCAATCAACACAGTCAGTGTCAGGACCGGCAGCCCATGGCCACGCCTGCCGTGTCCTATCTCCTCTCTCTTCCTCATCACCCATGGCGACTGTTTCTACATGTTTAAAAACACAAGTGAACCTCACGATTGGGAATTCACCCTGGTGGAGGCGGCGAATCGTGGGGGCCCTGGAGAATGTGCGGTCAGGCCCACTAATAATATGCCAACGGTGGTTACTGTAAGTGCGGAGTGGAATGCATTGACGCCACTGCCAAGGCACCGGATAGTTGCAATTTGGCGTGTAACCATTATTTTGGCGTCAAAACGGAATCTCCGTCCAATTGCGTTTACCGATTCTGCCAACAGAGAATCCCGCCCACTAACAATCCGGTACTATGTGCAGAGCAGTCACCTCTGCCTATAATTGATTACTTATTTCCTGGGTTGGCTGGAGGCCAGCATTTCAGTAAAGTTCACCTTTGTCAAGCTTATCTCCAGAGAAATTGTGACACATAAATGACTACTCAGATTGTCATCGTGTTCACACTTGCATTGTTCAAATGGGCGATGGAACAAATTCTAAGCAGACTAGAAGGAGTCCAATGCTACTAAGATGATGTCTTAGTTACTGGAAAAATTGAAGGAGAGTGTAGTCAGCCAGGCACAAAATAGTCAAGCAAAGAAAGGACGCTACTATAGCCTGGTGGGAAATGTGGCTGACTAACTTCAGTAATATGGTCAGCAGAATTAGACTGTGAGCATGTGAGTTGCACAACCTGCAAGTGACCTATGTGATTTACAATAAATGTCTGATTTTATGACTGAACATAAAGAGTCAGCAGGATGTTGGACAATAAGTGTCTTCAAGGGAAAGACTGACAATGATGAATTAGCAGGATGGAAAGCAACATATGTCCCTGATAATAAACTTATCCTAATTGATCAAATGGGCATGAAGAGGGAAGGGAGTAATCAAGGACAACTGGCCCTAAGGTCAGGCAATATATTAATTTCAACGCAGACCTCTGGAGCAGGAATACGACCCCTGAGTGAGTCACAACTCTTTGAACATTTGTGACTCAAGGACAGATATTGATTTGTGTTGTCCTGGGAGCACAAGAGCATAAGAAGCATCAGTGCCAATGAGGGCTGTATAAGAAGAAGAGGCAAAGATATTTCATCAGCATAACCTCAAGGAACATCATCGCAGAAGGAAGAAACCTCAAGTTCTGAGCTTGATGATGTTCAATCCCTCGCTAAGCCTAGCCAGCATGAGGGGATAGTGTCACCACTACAGGTCGATTTGATAAGTATTCGCAGTTAAAATCTACGCTTGTAAACTTACAATGGTAGACTCAGAAGTGAATAGAAGCATTTATGTGTGTGACACAGTGTAAGTGGATCAGTATTGTAGTGGTCATAAGTATTTAAGATTTTTAAACACTTTTCCACATCCCCCTTGCGCCCCCCGCGATTCTCTCCCCCCCCCCCCCCCCCCGCCCCCCGGCCCGGAAGAATCGCCGCTTCCCGTTTTTCACGGCGACCGCCGATTCTCCGACCCGAATGGGTCGAGCGGCCTGCCGTTCGCAATCGTTTCACGACAGCGGCAACCACACCTGGTCGCTGCCATCGTGAAATGGGTGTGGAGATGCCCGTTTGGGGCTTGTAGGGGGCCTGGTGGGGAATGAGTATTACGAGTGTGCTCAGGAGGTGACAGGCCCGCGATCGGTACCCACCGATCGTCGGGCCAGCGTCTCAATCAGACGCACTATTTCCCCTCCGCCGCCCCGCAAGATCAAGCCGCCACGTCTTGTGGGGCGGCTGAGGGGAAAGACGGCCACCGCGCATGCGCGGGTTCGAGCTGTCAGCGTCGTGACGTCAGCCGCGCATGCGCGGGTCGGAGACGGCCAACTTGCGCATGCACGGCTGACGTCATTAGGCGCGCCGGCTGCGTCATTCTCGGCGCGACGCCCCCGCAGCCGAGATTTACGGAGCGCCGCTCCTAGCCCCGCCGAGAATAGGGGGCGAGAAGCGGCCTCCGAGGCCGTCGTGAAACTCGGCCGAGTTCACGACGGCCCTCCTGATTTTTCCCGGGAGCAGAGAATTCCGACCGTGATTTCATTTAAAGATAAAGTTGTTATCATAGATCATAGAATTTACAGTGCAGAAGGAGGCCATTCGGCCCATCGAGTCTGCACCGGCTCCTGGAAAGAGCACCCTACCCAAGGGTAACACCTCCACCCTCTCCGCATAACCCAGAAACCCCACCCAACACTAAGGGCAATTTTGGACACTAAGGGCAATTTATCATGTCCAATCCACCTAACCTGCACATCTTTGGACTGTGGGAGGAAACCGGAGCACCCGGAGGAAACCCACACACGCACGGGGAGGATGTGCAGACTACGCACAGACAGTGACCCAAGCCGGAATTGAACCTGGGACCCTGGAGCTGTGAAGCGATTGTGCTATCCACAATGCTACCATGCTGCCGTATGTCTATAAATCGACTGGAGCAAAGGTCCCAATCAACAAGAGCATCTTCAAAATTTAGATGCTACACTCCAGAGACTGGAGGATTACTGACTACAAGTACAGACAGATAAATGTGAATTCTTCAAATCTCCTATTGAACACCTGGGGCACATCATAGATGAAAAGGACTGCACAAATCATCTTCAAAAGTAAAAACCATAACTGAGGCACCCGCACCTCAAAATGTAAATCAACTTTGCAGGTCATCTTTATCCTTGTCCATTACAAACTTAAACCGTACTGTTATGGGCCAGGGTTTAGAGGACCCCAAAGTGTATCATGGAGTTCATCTGACCCACAACTTTTAATAGATTGCGGTATGGGGAACACATGGCCCACTCTCCAGGTGTGGTACAGCAGAAATTGAAAAGTATTTTTTAAAGCAAAACAGTGTTTATTCTATGAACTCAAGTTAACCTTTTTAAAACATACAGTGAACATCTTAGCAACCATTAATTCAAATACAACCCCAAATAATACAACACTAAGTAATCATTAAGCAGCCCTTTTAACATCCATAAGACTTCAAAAAAAAACTTTAAACAGAAGCACGTCAGGTTAAAATCACTACTGCGAGCAGTTATTAGTTTTAAATCACCAAAGGATCGATTTACAGTCTTTAGATTACATAGAGACAAATACCACTTCTGGCTGTGACTGCAACTATTCAGCTCTGAAAATGAAACTAAAACACACCCTGCAGCAAATAACCTAAAACGAAAGTAAGAAGCTGACAGACTGCCCAGCTCCACCCACACTCTGACATCACTGATAAACAGTGATTTCTCAAAGGTACATTTCTTAAACACCCATTTCTTAAAGGTACTCTCACATGAGAGTACTGTGTTGTGGTCACTATCACTAAAATGGAAGTGGCCCTTGCACAAGCTAAAGAGACATTACTCAAGTCAGAATTCCGAACACACTTTCATCCAAAGTTACCCTTGCAACCCGCTTGTGACACGTCACCTTATAGGGTGGAACCAATGGTTTCTCACTTCATGCCTAGCGGTGAAGAAAAGCCAATAGTGTTTCTGTCAAGATCCTTGAACTATGCACAGATAGAGAAAGAAGTCAAGGCATCATATTTTGGAATCAAACCTTTTTACCAATACCTATATGGAAGGAAATTTATTTTTCGAATGTATCATCGACCACTGACAATGATACTTGGGCTGCACACTGGTATTCCATCTGTAGCAGCGAGCCGGATGCAGGGATGGGCATTTCTGTTGTCAGCACATATAGATACGATAAAATAACATCAATCACATCTCCATGGAAACGCTGATGGGGTCTCTAGATTACCTAATGAGTCGTCAATGATTAGTTCGAGTGGTAATATGTTCTATTTCAAAGATGTCGATAGCTCCTCTAATCGCAGGCCAGTTAAGAAGTATACCAGAAATAATGCACTACTGTCAGAGGTTATGGACATGGTGCATCGTGGCAAGACCATGGGAGGAAAACCTGGAGTTGAAGCATTTGGTACCTGAAGACTCAAACTATTCGTTCAGGCTGGTTTTCTCTTCTGGGGAATGAAGGTCATCATTGCATCATTATTAAGGAAACGTGCCCTTAACCAACTTCATGAAATTCATTGTGGGATAGTGAGGACGAAGGAGATATTATTGGTGATCAGGGCTTGATAAAGATATTGAGGAGAAGGCGGGCATGTGTTAGACTGTGCAAACGTTCAAAACCTGCCACCACTCGCACCATTACACCCATGGGAATGGCCAGAAGGGTCATGACAAAGAGTTCATATAGATTATGCTGGACCATTTGAAGGATGAAGTTTTCATTGTGGTAGAAGCGCATGCAAAATGGTCTGAAGTTGCCATTCTGAAGAATACAATATTAACAATAGAAAGACTGGGTGAGATTTTAGCAAGTTGTCCTGAACAACTTGTTAGCAATAATGGGCCACAGTTCATTTTGCAAGAGTTGACAAATTGTCTGAAAGAGAATGGAAACTAACACATCCGATCTGCACCTTACTATCCTGCCACAGATGGGCTGGCTGAAAGGTTTGTTCAGACAATAAAGCAATCGTTTAAGGTAACTCATGAGAAAGGATTATTGTCTAAATGATTATGCCAATTCCTGATGACATACAGGAATGCAGGAACACAATACATTGGACAACCCAAAGTTCTGCATTTCTCATGGTAAAATGTCAGTTATACAAAGCATTTGATCTACTGAAGCCATCTAAGACAAGATAAATCATTGAGAGGAAACAGCTAAATCAGGTTTTGCAATGTGACAACAGGGCTAAAAACTTTTTGAAAGTTTTTCAGGAAGGTCAGGAAGTATTGGCAAGGATCTATACCACCAGTTTTGTCATCACCAGATCTAGGCCATCGTTTTAGCATAGACAAAGACCAGTCTCCTACACCGGTCAAACTTGGGAAAATGTCATGTGAGCAGACATGCTGTTCAACAGAGACAGAGTCAAGCTAGAAGGAAGGAAGCAAGTCAGAGTGAATTCAGCTATGTTGAATGTCAATAGAGTAAGAACGGTTGGATGGTCTTCAATTTAATGCCAGTAGTCTAATGAGTAAGACTGATGACTTAAGGTCGTGGATTGACACATGGAATTGTGGCGTTGTTGCCATCGCAGACATGGTTAAGGGAGGGGCGGGACTGCTATCTTAACATTCCAGGGTTTAGGATCATTCGGCAAAGCAGAGGAGTGTGTAAAAAGGGAGGGAGTGTTGCACTATTAATTAAGGAATCAATTACTGCAATGATGAGAGTTGACATCTCGGAAGGGTCTTCAAATGTGGCTTTATGGGTAGAACTTAAAAATGCAAAGGGGGCAGCCACATCACTGATAGATTATTATAGCCCCCAAAGAGTCAGTGGGAAATGGAAGAGCAGATATGTAGACAATTTACTGAGGTGTGCAAGAATAATCAGGTAATTCAATTGGGTATTTGAACTTCCCCAACATAAATAGAGATAGTCACAGTGTAATGGGTTTAGAGGGGGAGAATTTCTTGAAATGTATTCAGGAGAATGTTTGTATAAATATATAGATGGGCCAACAAGTGATGGAACAGAGCTGGATCTGCTTCTGGGGAGCAAAGCTGGACAAGTGTTCAATGTGGCAGTGGGGAGCTTTTTAGTGATAGCGACCACAACACAGTATGGTTCAATTTTGTTATGGACAAGGAAAAAGATGACCTGCAAAAGACGGTTTTGGATTGGGGAAAGATATATTTTAAGATATATTTTACTAAAACATGGCAGGATCTGGCCAAAGTTGACCGTGAACAGCTTCTTGCTGAAAATCTACAGAGGAGGGCATTCAATAAGGAAATTGGGGAGAGTACATGTCCAACATGTTCTAGGATAATCCAAGACTGGATAAGGTGGAAGTGGAAGGCTTTTCACAAGCCAAAGGGAGAAATTCAACTGCGACCTTAGAGAAAAATGTGCAAGAGGGAACTTAAGAAAGCAATTGAAAAAGCAAAAAGGGGGCAAGAAAAAGGATTTGCAGATAAATATTCTATAAATATATTAAGGGGAAGAGATTAACCAGGGAAAAAGTAGGGCTCATTAGAGACCAAGGTGACAATTGGTATGTGAAGCTGCAGGACATTGCTAGCATGTTAAATAAATACTTCTCATCGGTCTTCATTCAGGGGAAGAAGGACGTGGGTACAGAATTTAGGAGATGGGACTGTGAGGACCTTGAACAGTTTGACACAGGAAGTAGGAGGTATTGAAGTATTGAAGACTTTGATGGGCTTAAAAATAGACAAATCACCAGGTCCAGACGAACTGGATTCCAGGTTGCTGTGGGAGGCAAGGCGAGAAATTTCAGGGGCTCTGATGCAGTTTTTCAATTCCTCCCTGGCCATGGGGGAAGTGCCAGAGGACTGGAGAACAGCTAATGTGGTTCCACTTTTCAAGAAGGGCGACAGAGATAAACCAGGGAAATACAGACCGATGAATCTAATATCAGTCGGAGGGAAACTATTGGAGAAAATTCTGAAAGAGAGTACTTGGAAAGGCATGGGTTGATTAGGTATGGTCAGCATGGCTTTGTCAGAGGGGGGTGAGGCTTAACAGATTTAAAAGATTTTTTTGATAAAGTGACCGGGTGTGCGGATGAAGGAAGTGCATGTGAAGTAGTTTGCATGGATTGTAGCACAACCATTAATGTGAATAGTTGGAAAACTACAAACTGGATGTAGAATGGAAAAATCCAACCATTTTGTCATTAAATTATAAGGCTATAATTTTCTAGACTGGAGACATTTGAAAAAAAGACTTCTTTCCATTTGAATGAAAATGACCTCACCCATTGCTGCCACTACACAGAGTGATACTTAAGTTGTCCACTGGAATACTGGACTAAAGTGCAAAATGCTCATCATCTGCAATTAGTTTTGGTCAATGAAAACATTCAGCTATTGAGAAGATTTATCATCAATTTACTGTAGAAAAAAAACAGATGCGAAAGTGTTATCCCTGCACTAGTCAAAATTGACAACATTCATTGTGCCTCAGCATTCTGAGGGGATTCAATGTTTTTGAAACTTTGGAAAATTAATTAAATCCTGACTAAGAACATCACATTACCGTGGGTAACATCATTTAAGAACATCATTTATTACCATGGGTAATAAATTAGAGAGAAATACAGGCATTTTATTATTTTTGTCATCAAAATAAATTTTTCATCTTCTACTCAATCCTCTAGCCAATCCTCCTTGCACAAAGCCAACATCTAAGCTGCTTGCCAGGATCAGATTGAATGTCAGGGCATCTTCAGGAAAGCTGGCCTCCTCCAAGCCGACCGACATTTCAGCACCTAAAATGCGAGAGGCTTGAGGCTTGGCTATTAGTGGGAAGTCAGATAGAAGTGACGGCTGAAAGCATCTGTTATTATTATGTAGAATGTGTTTAGGTTGAGATAAGAGAAAGGAGAAAAGAGGATGTGGTGTGAATAAACCCTGTGCAACGCCTCCTTTAGTACTACCAGTCACCATGACATGATTCACATCGTTCCAGAATGGCCAGCACATTTTTCTCCATATGAGAGAGGCTTTGCAAGTGGACTTGATTCCCCAGTTACAGGCTGTGTGCAATCTATTACTCTGAAAAGAAGTGAGTGAGTGTTGGTGTTCGTTTTGGAAGGTGCTTGTGGAATGTGCCTGTCACGGTGGAATAGTTGACTTGCAAGGCCCAATTTTCCCTCCCGTTGTGCCTGGCACCGATCCCGTTGCACTGGGTGAATAGAGAGAAGGGCCAAAAGCAAAGTTCACACCAAACAATTTTGCCATTCACTCAGCCCACTCTCAATGCTCAGATCCGGATCTCGCCCAAAAATGCAGAGAAGCTCATTGAGCTTAATTTGCATTCATTTCAATCTCATCAACGAGATTGAAGTCAAATGCAGCGGCCTCCCGGGAGTCACCTGACCTCCCAGCGAGAAGTCGAGTAGGTATCGTTCAATACTCCTCTTCAAAAACGGAAACCTGGCGCAATGGCTACTGAGGGGAAGTAAGGAGTTGAGCAGCCATCTCCATTTACTGACATGCATCTGAAGGGCACAAGAGCTTCTTCCCCAATGCTCTGGGATTGGGGATAGGGGTGGTGGGGGGGGGGAACCTTCAAGAGGGCTGGGGTTGTTTGGTGAACTGGAAGGAACCAGATTGGGGGTCAACCATGGGCTAAGGGGTGGGAGCGGGGACTCGTGCCTGTGATGCCTTCAAGCCATCTTTAAATATTGTGGAGAACCAGAACAGGGGCTCCCACAGCTGCAGCCTGCCTGTCCCACCAGACTCGCCTAGGAGAGAGCCCCACCGCAGCTTCTCTCATGAAAGTCAATTTCACCTCCTTTGACGGTGAGCAGCCACTAGTTTCATAGCTAAACGCTATTTCAAAGGAGGGTAGCTTTGTGAGTTCTGACAACACTCACAATCCTGAAGTCTCAAGTGTTTCCTCAAAAGAACAGGTGGCATGCCTGAGAGGTTGATTAGTGGACTGGATGTCCTGCAATCTTCATGCCTGAACAATGTGCCTGAACTCTAGGAGTGTCAGCACCATAGAGGCAGCTGCCAACAATCAAACACTAAAAAGCAGGGATTCACCTTTGAGGACCCTCTTGCGGCCAAAGGGTAACGATCTAGGTGAGGAGAGGACAAGAATGCATGACTTCCCTAATGTTATTGGCAGAGGTTTGGAATCTCGGGGCTCTTGATCTGGATGGGATTCAGTGTGCAGGGCAAAGTTGGCCGGCGCAATTGGCTCGATGTGGCACTCTAAGAGAATGTGGGACAGTCATGATAAGAGTGGAGGTCAGGAACTTGGGAGAATTTTTGTCCCGGGATGGAAGCTCTAACTGATTGTCAGTCTCTCTCTTCTCCAATTCCTTCCAAATGCACAAACGTTGTGTCATTCCTGCAGAGGTTGCCCTTGTTCTGTTTGTCGCAGATGAGACAGGCAGACGCCTTAGTCTCCTTGGTGGAAAACTGGAGATGAGCTGCAGTGCTTCCTCCTCCCTGAAGGTGCCTACAGGGTGATTCCATGGGATGGAGGGGCAGGGGAGTGAGCTTCAGAAATCTCGGAGTCATCTGATTCTGCCAGTCCTGGAGGTTCCCCATTGGCTGCACCATGATGTCAACGCCCTCAGCAGTGGCACTTAGTGACTGGGACATGCTCTAAAGTGCCTCAGAAATACACACCTGTGCCTGGGACATGTCCTTCAGTGACTGGGACATGGTGTTGAGGCCCTCAGTCATGGTCATCAAAGACTAACCGACACATTGGACACCACCACTCATGGTTCAGACATCTTGGGTGGGGTTCTCCGTCCTGCCACACCCGATTTCTGGTGGGGCGCACCTTTGCCGGCAGCAGGACCCGCCATGCCAGCAGCCGGCCAATGGGGTTCCCCATTATGGGCTACCCACGCCGTCGGGAAATCCAGTGAAGTGGAGGATACTGCTGAGGGAGAATCTAGCCCCATGTTCCAGGTTTTCCACTGCATTCGTCACACTAGAAGTGTTGGGACAACATTGTCCTATGGGTTGGCACTGGCTGGGACCCAGCTGTGTCCGGGATCCAGAAGACCACAAACCGCTATCTCCCTTAGATTTCCTATCTCCACCTGATGTGCACCAGCAGATGTGTGGTGCTCACCAGATAGTGCTCCTGAAGTCTGCCTACTACTTTTTACCACTGAGGTGTATGTCTCTGTGCCGATGGAAGATGTGGGCAATAGCTGTGATGCATTCACGATGTTCTCCTTGGAGCTCTGATCAGAGGCCATCTCTCGGATGGTGGCGGTGGGTGGGGTGGGGTGGGTGTGGGAGGGTTGGGGGGCAGTGACTCCATTTGGCCGGGCTTCATCAAATGGGTTCAGTAAAAAGGAAGGGTAATTATCTGGGTCATCAACAACTTACTTGAGACAGGACATCTGGGTGAAAGAGCAATGGATCCTCACCACTCTGGTGCAGGCCAACCTCGCTGTCGGTCACTGCTCCCTCCTTGAGTACCTCACAATCTCTAGCTCCCTTTCCTTCTTATCATGTGTTATCTTCTCCTGCTGGAACAAAGAGAAAGCATTGTGAGATGCACACCTTGAAGTGTCAAGGGGGTCTATAGCAGCTGGCTTGTATGGGTACCATGCCTAGACATGAACGGGTCATGATGGTGGGTGCCAGGAGGTTCTGAGGAACAATAATGAAGATCAGATGTTAGGAGGGTGCATAGTGTCAGCAGTGGACGGGTGAGGAGGGGGCATTTGCGAAATTGAAAGGTGGCTGGCAAGAATGATGCCGAGAGAGTTGGTAACTTACCCTTGCAGCTCGTAGGAGGTCATTCATCTTCTTCTTGCATTGGATGATGGTCCTTCTGGTCACACTGTCTGCACTCACTGCACTGCCACTGCCTCCCAGGCAGCATTGCTCACTGTGCTTCTGACTTTCCGACTCCTCATGGGTACAGGGTGAATGCATCTCATCCACTGCATTGAGAAGTCTGGCCAGCTCGTCATCCCCAAAGTAAGGAGCAGATCTCTGTGCTGCCATTCCCATGTTTAGACTGGGAGTGAATGCTAAAGGAGTGTTTGAAAGCAGCTCCCCCTTGTTAGTGGCAAGCAGCTGAGGCGTGAATCAGATAACAGGGGACTTGGGCATGGCGAGTTTCACATAGAGGCTCGTTTTAGCATTAAATCTGGGTGAACACAGCCCACGATCGCGCCATTACAGCTGGCACTAAACACTCTGTCAAGCTCGCCCAAAGTGACAGTCATTTTTTTCGGGTGAATCGCTCTGGCAGTCTATAGGATGTGAGTTATGAGTTGCAATACCGTGAGTGTGTGAGCATGAAGAGATGGAAATAAAGTGAAGTGTGGTACTGATTGTCAGAGAGTGAAGGGAAGTAGGAGATGGCAGTATTCATTGAGTAGGAAGGCTGGAGGTGGTGGAAGTGCAAGCTGTGAGCTGTATTCTTACCTTGATAATTCTGGTGAGGTCATTGAATATTTTACAACATTATAGCCTTGTCCTGGGACAGACACTCTTGGTGTTGACCTTTCCCCCAGCATCTTCAATGTTATAACTAACAGGTAGTGAGGAAGTAATTAATCAGTTTTCATCTGGAGTTTTTCAGATAACTGTATATTATAACATTATTATTATAATCTGTAAAATCTCTTTTCTAAAATATGCTCAATTTGATTAAAAGGCAATCTGTGAGTTTGATTTAAAAATTGATAATCCAATGCATGGATGCAGTTAAGCATGACAGCAGGTGAGAAATTTGAAGAAAAGTTTGAAACAGATGAATGCACAAATTTCTTCACTGATTTTTAAATTCTATTTTGTAAGATTATATTTGTGCTCCCATTGTAAATCATATCATTTGTTATTACAGCATATTCTTAATTCAAAATTACTTTATTCAAATTACCTATCGATTTGCAAAGAAATTATGCAAAAGTAAGTTCCTTTAATGACAATACTGAAAATGTGTTGCTTAAACAGAACCTTTTACTTTGAATTATAGGTTAATTTGAATTTAAATGCCCACCTTAAAAAGGTGATAAGGAATAATATGCACCGTTCAATTCACATTGTTTTCATAATCAACTTCAGATGCATGGATGGAGCAATCTTTCCTCACCTGACAAAGGAGGCAGGTTGAGAGAATTTTTATACCATGAGTTATGTAAGCAGTTTGTTGCTGAGGAAAAATAAATGGTCATAAAATATGTGATGTATCAACTTGGAGAAATGTACAAATTTGTATCACAGAAAGTTAACATTCCTTCCACCATCTCTCCATCTGCCAAAAAAATTTGTAATATCCACTAAAGATAATTCTGTATCAAAAGAAGATTATGTGAACCTCAGCTATCCTGAACAGGATCAAGCAGTTAGACACAACCAACCTTCCCGAGATATTGGACCTCATTCTGCCAGAATCAGTGAATAAATTCACCAATGAGTTTTGAATTAATTCTGTATCTACATTGTGGCTTTCAATACTAGACGCAGGGCACCAAGGTGGTGATCACTGCTGCCTCACAGTTCCAGGGACCCGGGATCGATTCTAATCTTGGGTGACTGTCTGCGAGGAGTTTTCACATTCTTCCTGTGTATGCATGGGCTTCCTCCGGGTTTCCTCCCACAGTCCAAAGATGTGCAGGTTAGGTGCATTATCTATGCTAAATTTCCCCTTAATGTCCAAAGCTTAGTTGGGATTATGGGGTAATGGGGATAAGGCAGGGGATTGGGCCTAGGTGGGGTGTTTTTTTTGGAGGGCAGACTCGATAGGCCGAATGACCTCCTTCTGCATTATCGGGATTCTATGATTCAAGTCCACATCAAGTTGTAAACTTTGCTCCAATAAAAGGGATCAACAACTGAGGGTTTCATACAATGGGTTTTATTCAATGCCTCAAATTTGATCTTGTCATAAGCCTGAAGAAATCCTCAATGTTGATCTGCTTCCCAGTTGATTGGTGCCAATGCTTCTCTTTCCACATCTACACTACCAGCATAGGAGTCCATCAAAGATCCAGCATTGGACCCTCTTCTTACCATTGACATACTAGCATTGTTGCCATCATCCGGAGACTTGGGTCAGCTTCTGCATGTACACTGATAACACACAGTGTCATACCTCTCATTATTTAGCTGGATCCATCCACATCATTGGTGTTATCCGATATACAGTCTTATTGAACTTCAGTTTCCTTCAGTTAAATATTAGAAATATGAAGAAATTCCAACCACAATCTACGTATTTTTGCCACCTTTAGGGAAAAGCACAACATTTGTTAACTCAACATCCTATGGGTTTCAAGTGAATCCACTGATCCAATATCCTTACCATCATAAAGACTGGAAACAGTCATCTCTGTAACATGACCCTCGTCCATACTGTCCAAGTACATCTGTAATTAAACCACTTCTGCATAATCGCACTGTTTCTCACATGCCAGGAACCCGGGATCAATTCTGGCCTTGTATGACTGTGTGGAGTTTGCAGGTTCTCCCCGTGTCTGCGTGGATTTCCTTTGGGTGCTCCGGTTTTCTCCCACAGCCCAAAGATATGCAGGTTAAGTGAATTGGCCATGATCAATGTACAGGGTTACTTGGATAGAATAAGGGATTGGGCATATATAGAGTCCTCTTTCGGAGGATAGGCGCAGACTCGATGGGCTAAATAGCCTCCTTCTGCATTGTAGGGATTCTATGGATTCAATGGAAGATGGACTGCAGCGATTCACCAAGGTTCCTTAGGCAGCACCATCCAAACCAATGACCCTACCACCTAGAAGGACAAGAGCAGCAGATACCTGGGAACCCCACCTCCTGAAATATCCTCTCCAAGCCACACACCATCCTGACTTGGAAATATATCGCTGTTTTTTTCACCATTGCTGGGTCAAAATGCTGGAACTCCCTCCCTGACACAGCTGTGTGGGTGCATCTACACCACATGGACTACAGTGGTTCAAGAAGAAGCTCACCACCACCTACCTTCTCAAGGGAACTAGGGCTGACCAATACAAAAGCTGGTCCAGCCAGCGACGCCCACATCCTGCATAATGATTTTTTTAAAAGGTAGCAGCAACCACAATACGATTGAATTTTACTTCCAGATTGAAAGGGAGATGACTGGGACTAGAACGAGTATTTTAAATTTAAATAAAGGCAACTATGTGGGCATGAAAGTTGAGCTAGCTGAATTGAACTGGGATATGAGGGTGATACATCACTGGCGAAGCAGTGGCAGACATTGAAGGGGTATTTCAGATTACAAATAATAAGTATATTCCTACTATAAAGAAAGATTCTAAAGAGAGGACCCACTATCTGTGGTTAACTAAAGAAGTGTAGGAAAGCATCCAATTTAAGGATAAAGCATAATCTATGTAAAGATGAGTGACAGGTCAGATGACTGGTCCGAATATAAAGAATAGCATGAATGACTAAAAGACTAATCAGGAGCATGAACGGAACCTGGTAAGAAATGTAAAAACAGTAAGCAAGAGTTTCTACAGGTATTTGAAAAGGAACAGATTAAGTAAATTAAGTGTTGGTCCTCTGGAGAGAGAATGGGAAATGAATGGAAGAAATTAAGGAAATGGTGGGTGAAATAAACAAATACGTTGCTTCTGTCTTCACTATAAGAGACAGAGACATTTACAGCCATAGTTGTAAATCAGGACAAGGAAGGATGTGAGGAACTTCGTGAAATTGCTATCATTAGGAAAGCAGTATTGAGCAAATTGATGGAGCTCCAGGCTGACAAGCATGAACTTCATCCTAGGGTCTTAAAATGGGTGGCTAATGAGGAGGGAGATACACTTGTGTTAATTTTCCAATGTTCCTTAGATCCTGGAAAGCTTCCATCAAACTGGAGAGTCGCAAAAATAACCCCTCCTACTATTAAGTAGGCTTACTACACTGCAATGAAGTTACTGTCAAAATCCCCTAGACGCCACACTCAGGCACTATTCGGGTAATATAGACTGGAATAGTAATAGTGTAAAAGGAAAAAAGGGGGAAGTGTTCCTGAAGTATTTTCAGGAGAATTGCCTTGATCAGTATGTTTTTAGTCCAATGAGATTGAGGCCACTGCTGGTTTTGGTTCTTGGTAATGTGTCGAGACAAGTGGATCAAGAGTCAATATAAGCAAACATTTAGAGAACAGTGATCATAATGTTATAAATTTTAGGATAGCTATGGAATAGGAGCAATCTAGAATAAAAATACTTAGTTGGAGGAAGGTCAATTCCAGTAGAATGAAAATGGACCTGTCCCAGGTTGATTGTAATCAAACATTTTCAGGCAAAAATGTAACAGAATAATGGACGACCTTTGAAGAAGAAATAGATTAGGCAGAGTCACGGTATATTCTCAGGAGGGGGAAAGGTAGAACAACTGAATCTGGATCTCCCTGGATGGCAAAAGAGGTGGAAAGTGAAACAAGGCAGAAGAGTCCATCTGACAGATGGGCAGGTGGGGCAGCAGGGTAGCATGGTGGTTAGCATAAATGCTTCACAGCTCCAGGGTCCCAGGTTCGATTCCCAGCTGGGTCACTGTCTGTGTGGAGTCTGCACGTCCTCCCCCTGTGTGCGTGGGTTTCCTCCGGGTGCTCCGGTTTCCTCCCACAGGCCAAAGATGTGCGGGTTAGGTGGATTGGCCATGCTAAATTGCCCGTAGTGTCCTACAAAAAGTAAGGTTAAGGGGGGGTTGTTGGGTTACGGGTATAGGGTGGATACGTGGGTTTGAGTAGGGTGATCATGGCTCGGCACAACATTGAGGGCCGAAGGGCCTGTTCTGTGCTGTACTGTTCTATGTTCTATGTTCTAGATGTCGGGTTGACAATACAATTGAGAACTAGAATGAATATAGACAGTTCAGAGGGGAAGTGGAAAAGAAGAGAGGCAAAGAAGCAGTATGAGAAGAGACTGACAGCTAACATAAAAGTAAATCCAAAATTCTTCTATAGGCCTATCTTTAGTAAAAGGGTGGTAAAGGTAGGGGTCCGGTCAATTAAAAATAAAAAAAACATGGAGACAGAGGGCATTGCTGCTGTGATTAAATGAGCACTTTGCATCTGTCTTGGTCAAGGAAAATTATGCTGCCAAAGTCACAGTGAAAGATGAGGTAGTTGAGGTAATGAATGGCTGAGAATTGATAAAGAAGTAAGTAATGACATCTCCCACCCTGTGTTGCCCCCGACACCAACTTGTCCAGTAAAAGCTATCTGGCAACCTCCTGGGTATGGGCTTCCTACTGCTGTGGGTACAATAGTGGTGGGAGTGGGATGCTCCCTAGTGGCTGGCCATCTGACGCCTCCACAGCCCCCTGTAAAATGCAAGACAGATCAAGGGTGAGGACAAAGGTAGTGGGCAGGCCACCTGCTTTATTTTGTGAGCCCCTGTCTTCAAACACAGTGATGGGGGAGGGAGGCCATGGGAAGCAGAGGAGGCCTAATATCCAGCCTTTGGTGCATGACGGCAACAATCTCACAATTAACTTTCAGAAAGCACTGGTTTGGCTTCAACTGGAGTATTGTGTCCATTTCTGGGTGTCACATTTTAGAAAGGATATGAAGGTTTTTGAAGGGATGCAGAAAAGATTGACAAGAATGCTCCAGGGATGAGAGACTTCAGTCATGTGGATAAATTGAAAAAGCTGAAAAATGAGTTGTTTTCCTCTGAGCAGAGAAGGTTGACAGGAGATTTGATGAAGATGTTCAAAACTGCGAGAGCACAGTGTAGAAGCATAGGGCAGCACGGTGGCATAGTGATTAGCACTGCTGCCTCACAGCTCCAGGGACCCAGGTTTGATTCCGGCAATAGGTGACTGCGTGGAGTTTACATTTCCTCCCCGTGTCTGTGTGGGTTTCTTCCAGGTGCTCCGGTTTCCTACCACACTCCAAAGATGTGCAGGGTAGGTGGATTGGCCATGCTAAATCGACCATTAGTGTCCAAAAGGTGAGGTGGCGTTACAGGGCTACAGGGATAGGGTGGAGACGTAGGTCTAGGTAGGATGCTCTTTCAGAATGTCCGTGCAGACTCGATGGGCCGAATGATCTCCTTCTACACTGTAGTCATTCTATGATTCTATAAAACATAGAAAATAGGAATAGGAGTAGGCCATTTAGTCTTACAGTCCACTTCACCATTCAATATGATCATGGCCAAACATTTATCTCAAAGCCATATTGCTGTGCTCTCATTATATCCCTGATGCCTTTAGGGTTGAGAAATCTATCCAGTTTTCTTAAATATATTCAGTGACTTGGCCTCCAAAGCCTTCTGTGGTAGCGAATTCCACAGATTCACCACCCTTTGAGTGTAGAAGGTTCTCCTCAACTCAATCCTAAATGGCCAACCCCGTATCCTGAGTCTATGACCCCTTCTTGCAGATCTCCCAAAGGCAGAAGAAACAACACCACTGCATCCAGTCTGTCCAGCCCTGACAACATTTTATATATTTAAGTTGTGTAGATAGAGAGAAACTGTCTCAGTGGCGGAAGGGTAGAGAACCGAACATAACAAGTTAAGATACTTGGCAAAAGGAAGCAATGATGACACGAGAAAAAACGTATTTATGCAGCGAGTGGTTTCGAACTGGAATGCACTGCCTGAGAGTGGAATGTAGGCAGATACAATTGTGATTTTCCACAGACAACTGGATAAGCACCTGGAGGGTAAAAAATTGCAAGACTATAGGATAGAGACAGGAGAGTGAGACTAGCTCAGTTTCTTTTGCAGAGAACCAAAACAGAGACAAAAAGCCAAATGTCCTCCTTCTGTGCTGTGACTTCAGGCTTTGATTTCAGCATTTACAATGGAAACCCACAGGTTTGTGTGTCCATTGAATTCCAGCCACAAACCAGCAATGAGGTGGCGAATGCAGATATTTTCCTATTTTGTTTCTGTAGCCCTGAACTAATTTTGCAGATGAGTTGAGCTGCTTCAATAAACCCTGACTTCAGTCTTTGCCAACTTACTTTCAAATGTGTGGCAAACTGCCTCGGAAGTTCTGTTTTCGTCTTTCCCACAGGTAAGGAAAAGCCAACGTTTAGTGGAGACGGGTTTCTCTGTGTACATCAGCATCAGCTACTGCATCAGTATGAGACCAAGGCAAAGGATTAACTGCTTCTGTCTGCTAAACTGATTACAGGTTCGATGAAGTGAAACCTACAACTGAGAATGCTAGAAAATCAACAGATTTGATATCCAAAAACTAAACTTCCGTTTGCCAATGAATATTCTAAGAGTTCCGGAAGAGATATCAGGAACAACTGCAACATTTTGCGTGGTAGCAGATTAAGGATTGTCAACTGATCAGTGCTGCTCATCTCTTGCAATACATTTACAGTCAGTTATTTACATCCATAGGTTAGGCTAATTCTCTAAAGAACATGAAACAAGCATTTAGCTCTTTCTGAAGCAGCTGCATTGCAATAGTATTCATAGCCCTGTCAAATATTTGAACCAGAAAGGTTCAGCTTAACTGTTTGTTTGGCAAATAGCTTCAGAAAAGAAATCCCACATATTAAATCAAGATCCAGTTATTCAACTTCAAACATTAAAATGGATGGTGGACTGAGAGTGATGAGTATTTCACATCTGCCTCTGAATCAGACTGTTGATGAAATCTTTTTCCTCTCTACCTCTTATCCCCTGCCATCTGTAAGTGTCCTGCATGGAATAAATTGAGTAGTTTCAATCAGTTTGAAAATACCACACATGTCAAATCGAGCATAACATTTATTGGCCACCTCAGTTGGAGATACCACAAGGGGTAAATTCATACTGGTGCTGAATTCCGAGCTTTGAGCATCTTCATACATGGCTGTAGTTACAGTGCAGGAGATCATCTGGCGCATTGTGTCTGGATCGGCTCTCCAAATGAGCATCATGACTTAGTGCCATTTTCCTGTCTTTTCCCTGCATTCCTGCACATTGTTTCTATTCAAATAATCGCCTAATGACCTCTTGAATGCCTCTGTTGAACCTACCTCCACCATACTTCTGGGCAGTGCATTCCAGACCCAAAGCAAAATTTGTGAAAATGTTTTTTCTCCATCACATTTGCCTCTTTTGAAAATCACTTTAAATCTGTCCTCTCATTTTTGATGCATTTATGCTTTGTCCAGTAGAGTGAAGGGAGATTTGTAGTGCATTTTTCTATTGTAACATTTGATATAAGGGCAGCACGGTAGCATGGTGGTTAGCATAAATGCTTCACAGCTCCAGGATCCCAGGTTCGATTCCCGGCTGGGTCACTGTCTGTGCGGAGTCTGCATGTCCTCCCCGTGTGTGCGTGGGTTTCCTCCGGGTGCTCCGGTTTCCTCCCACAGTCCAAAGATGTGCGGGTTAGGTGGATTGGCCATGCTAAATTGCCCTTAGTGTCCTAAAAAATAAGGTTAATTGGGGGGTTACTGGTATAGGGTGGATGCGTTGGCTTGAGTAGGGTGATCATTGCTCAGCACAACATCGAGGGCCGAAGGGCCTGTTCTGTGCTGTACTGTTCTATGTCTATGTCTATAATAGTCATCAATTCTGATCTTTACCCGTGTTAGTACTCCACATGAGCCTCTTTGTATTCTAATTAGCTCTTCCACATTGCCCCTGTACCCCTCCCTTTCCTCCTTCTTCAGGTATATCAATATGATTTAAATCATCGTCGAATGTAATGCACAACCATTTGAACTTTTCCCCTCTGATTTTTACAATTCTGATAGAACAGAACGGATATTATTTGTTGTGGTTTGTGCCTCTGAGATATGCAGAGATGACACCAGTTTCTATGTCTGAACAGGAATCTTGGGCGGGATTCTCCAACACCCTGCTGGGTCAGAAAATCGCCGGGGGCGGCATGAATCCCACCCCAGCTGGCTGCCGAATTCTCCGGCGCCGGAGATTTGGTGGAGGCGGGAATCGCGCTGCACTGGTCGGCGGCCGCTGGCAGCGGCCCCCCTGGCAATTCTCTGGCCCGTGATGGGCCAAGTGGCCACCCATTTTCGGCCAGTCCCGCTGGCGTATATTACACCAGGCATTTGCCAGCAGGACCAGGCTGCGCGGGCGGCCCCCAGGATCCTCAGGGGGGCGCGGGGGTTCTGCCCCCGGGAGGTGCCCCCATGGTGGCCTGGCCTGCAATCAGGGCCCACCGATCCGCGGGCGGGCCTATGCCGTAGGGGCATACTATTCTTCCGCGTCGGCCGCTGTGGTCCTCCGCGATGGCTGACGCGGAGATGAACTCCCCCCTGCGCATGCGCTAGGATGACACCAGCTCCTGCGCATGCGCCATCTCGCGCCGGCCGGCGGAGGTCCTTCGGCGCCGGTTGGCGTGGCCCCAAGCCCCTTCCCCGCCGGCCGTGTGGCACAATCCACTCCAGCACCGGCCTAGCCCCTGAGGATTCTGCACCTTTGGGGCGGCCCGACGCCGGAGTGGTTCATGCCACTCCTTCTCGCCGGAGTTGCCCGGCCTGTCGATTCCCACAGAATCCCGCCCCTTATTTACAATGCTTTAAAACCTCTGCTCTCTCATGTGTCTGGATGCTTCTTCCAATTTAGTTTCTATTTCTCTCTGCAGACACACCCAGTTACTGGATAGCACACTGAGAACTATGAATGAACACACAATCAAACACTGAATAACTGAATACAACATTATCTTATTAATCGAATATTGTATGAAGATCTACTAAATGCAAACTATTAGCTATTAAATGATTCTTGAATTTCCAGAAGAGAGGCTTTTCTGATCTATTGCTGAAATTTGATGGTAGATTGATGGAACTGGAGGGATGATTCATATTAGTTCTTCTAAATTAGGTACATCCTTTTTTCAGATGTTCTGTCAATCTCCTACCAAAGTTAAGGCTGAGAATTGAATCAACCCATTCGGAAATTCAAGGGGCGCAATTCTCCGCTCCCCGCGCCGGGTGGGAGAATCGCGGGAGGGCCGGGCAACTCACAACACGCCCCCCTGGCGCCCCCCGCGATTCTCCCACCCCCCGCTCGGAAGAATCGCCGCTCGCCGTTTTTCACGGCAACCGGCGATTCTCCGGCCCGGATGGGCCGAGCGGCCTGCCGTTCGCGACGGCGGCAACTACACCTGGTCGCTGCCGTCATGAACATGGGCGACAAATGCTCGTTTGAAGCTTGTGGGGGCGGAGAGGGGAGTGAGCACCACGGCCGTGCTCGGGAGGGGACTGGCCCGCCGATCATCGGGCCGGCGTCTCAAAGCGACGCACTCTTTCCCCTCCGCCGCCCCGCAAGATCAAGCCGCCACGTCTTGTGGGTCCACGGAGGGGAAGACGGCAACCGCGCATGCGCGGGATTGAGCCATCAGCCATCGTGACGTCATCCGCGCATGCGCGGGTTGGAGCCGGCCAACCTGCGCATGCGCGGCTGACGTCACCGTGTCAAGGCCCGGCAGACGAGAGTTACGGAGCGCCGCTCCTAGCCCCCCGGGTGGGGGTGAATAAGGTGAGAGGAGCGGCCTCCAAGGCCATCGTGAAACTCGGCCGAGTTCACGATGGCCTTCCGATTCCGCCCAAGGCCTAAGATCTCTGGGCGCGATTCTCCGACCCCCACGCTGGGTGGGAGAATCGTGGGAGTGCCGGGCGAATCACGCCACGCCGCCGTGGCACCCCCACGGGATTCTCCCACCCCCCCCCAAAACGGTGTGTCGCGTTTTGCGGCAGGCCGCTCGGAGAATCGCCACTCCGGTCGAGCGGCGATTCTCTGGCCCGGATGGGCCGAGCGGCCTGCCGAATCCCACTGGTTCACACCGGCGCCAACCACACCTGGTCGCTGGCGGCATGAATATCGCGCGACTGCTGTGTGTGGGGCCTGTGGGGGGCGGAGGGAGGATTGAGCACCAGGAGCGTGCTCAGGAGGGGTCTGGCCCGTGATCGGTGGACTCTTTTCCCTCCGCCACCCCGCAAGATCAATCCTCCATGCCTTGCGCAGCAGCGGAGGGGAAGACGGCAACCGCACATGTGCGGGTTCACGCTGGCCAACCTGCGCATGCACGGGTGACGTCATTTAGGCACCGCCGGCCGCGTCATTCAGGCTGCACCGCTTTGATGCAAGCATCTAGGCTGACATGCCGCCGCTCCTAGCCCCCCGGGGAGGGGGGGGGGGGGGGGAATAGGGGGCGAGGAGCGGCCTCCGACGCTGGAGTGAAACACTCCGGGTTTCACTCCGGCGTCGGCACTTTGTCTCCCTTTGGGAGAATTTTGCTCTTTATCTCTCAATCTAGATCGTGAAGAAGAATACAGATCAGAAAAACTGACAGCCTTCAGCCTTAAAGAACCAAAGGCGAAATTAGTTGCATTGGGTTAAAAATTACTGAGATAGAGAGGCATAAAGAAAACAACATTTAAAAGAGGTTTAAACTGCTACACTTTACCAAAGAAAATCATTAATTCTTGAGCTAATCATTTTGCATTGTTATGACCAAGTGAGAAAGAATGAAAACAGCCCCTTCAATTCAACCTCTTTATGTGGTCACAACAAAGATTTATGCTCCTCTTTCACGAGGAAAGGAACTAAGGAGCCAATAAAACACAGTTTTATTGAGTAAAAGAAAATTTATATGCCACTACATAATGGGTAGAATGAGATGATCACTCAACAATGAGAATGATTGTTCACCGAAGATACTCATGTTACTGGTCACGGGCTGGTGAGCCCGACCCTAGAACCGTATCTTGAATCACTCACTTGGCAAAAGGTAGGATCAGTCCTTGAATGTTAGATCACGGTTTTTCATTTCTCAGGCTTCTTCTCTGGGTCTCCTTTTGCCGAAGGGTGTTCTCGAAGAATTGTGTCCCTTCAATCAGGAGGTTCCTCCAAGTAGATCTCTCTGAGCAAAGGTCTCCCAGGCATTAACGTCTATGCTCCATTTCTTGAGGGAAGCCGTCAAGGTGTCTTTGAAGACCTTCCTTTGTCCTCCCCTTGTTCGGGATCCTTCCTTGAACTGGGTGAAGAAAATTTGCTTTGGCAATCGGGACTCTGACATCCTCAGCATATGGGTGGTCCTGCGGAGTTGGTTTCAGATGATCACAACCTCAATACTGGTGCTATTTACTCCTTCAAGGACACTAATGTCAGCACGCCTGTCTTCCATGCTGATTTAGTGCTAAAGTACATTTGGTCTTGCAATGCATTTTAAGCTATGTTGTTTAAGAGTCTTTCTGATGCAATGTTCATCCTTACAAGACATAATGATTACCTCAAATGCTTTAATAAGGTTCAATGCCTTAGATGGCATATGTAAGCCTCCTGTAAGCAAATGTGAACTATCACTCTGACAGGTATTGCAGAATCCAGTGCAGATTCAAAATCTGTAGTCAGGCTACATCTCCACTTGGCAAGGAAGCAAATCACTTACCCACCCCGAAGAATGTAGAGGCAAAGGACATCCCGGAATTATGTCAGAGGTGATGTGTGCCAGGGTACAGTGCTTCAGCAGCTGTTGCTTTCAGACTTTGAGCTTGTAACATTAACAATTGATATGGCAAAACCCTCCCATTCCTCAATCCCCTTCCATCCCTCCCTCCCCTTCATGCCCTCTTCCCTGCCTCCATTCTTCCCACCCTCAATCCACTTTCACTCCCATCGTTCCCCACTTCCCTCCCTCCCCTTTCCCTTCCCTCCATCCCTCCATCCCTCCCTCTATTTTACAAATAGACAGAACTGATGTATTCATGTGGAAAATGTTATTTTATTGACCATTGTGTTGAAGTGAGAAAATATATTTTTTGGAAGAAATTTGAAAAAGATTAGGTTGTTTTTTGTCATTTTTCAGCTGATAACGTTGAACGTTAAGTTAAATGTTAATTGGTTTCAAAGTTTTGTATTTATAAAATTATTTTTGTTCTTAAATTTTTTACATTACATTTTACAAACTCCGACAAATGTCTTACTGAAACATCAAAACACAACATTTAGTTATGAGATAACATAAAACAATCAAGGCAAAAACATAATAACACAGGTAACACAATGGCATACTGGTTAGCACTGCTGCCTCACAACATCAGGGACCTGTGTTCAATTCTGACCTTGAGTGACTTTGTGCTGTTTGTACATTCTCCCCATGACTGCATGGGTTTCCTAGAGCCATGGTATGGAACCAAATAATTCCGACAGTGCAAAAGGAAGCATTTCGGCCCATCGAGTTATACTGACCCTCTGAAAGACTACCCTACCTGGGTCCACTCTCCCATCCTATCCCCGGAAGCTAATCTATAACCAGGGGCTGGTTTAGCACAGTGGGCTAAACAGCTGACTTGTAATGCAGAACAAGGCCAGCAGCGCAGGTTAAATTCCCGTACCGGCCTCCCTGAACAGGCGCCGGAATGTGGTGACAAAGGGCTTTTCATAGCAATTTCATTGAAGCCTACTTGTGACAATAAGCGATTATTATTATTAGAATTATATATCCCTGGACAGTAAGAAGCAATTTAGCATGGCCAATCCACCTAACCTGCACATGTTTGGACTGTTGGAGGAAACCAGAGCACCCGGAGGAAACCCATGCAGACAAGTACAAACTCCTCACACGCAGTCACCCAAGGCCAGAATTAAACTCAGGTCCCTGACGCTGTGAGGCATCAGTGATAACCACTGTACCACCGTGCTGCTGCTGCTTCTTCCAGGTGCTTTGGTTTCCTCCCATAGTTCAAAGATGTGCAGGATAGGTGGATTGGCCTTGCTAAATTGCTCCTTAGTGTCCATAGGTGATATGGGGTTACAGGGATAGGGCATTGGCCTGGGTAGAGTGCTCTTTCGGAGGGTCAGTGCAGAATCGATCAGCTGAATGACTTTCTTCTGCTCCGTCGTGATTCTATGAAAACAAATCCAAAAACAAATCAGAGGTTACAAAGTCGGTGACAGCAAAAAGCCCTGGGGTGCTTTTAAAATCTTATGACCATAATTTAAATTAAAACAAAGGAACACTTTCAAGCTTGCCACGCGTAGTTATATAATAATATAGTGGAAATTTAAATAGTTTCACGGATTTAAAACAAATAAAACTCATGTTCATTTATGAATCGTAATCACGTTTAATCATAGAAAATTAAATTTAAAATAACTTTAAAAGAACCAATAACAACAGCAACGGCTATATGCAAGAACGAGCAAAAAACCAAACTATTAACAGAACGTCTGCGTAACTTTAAAACACTTGTAAAAGTTGTTGTCGGTTGTCTTCAAATAAACCTGCAGTTTAAATATCTGCCTCAATGGGTGTTCCTGTAGCTGCTGCGTCACAAGGGAGTGGGGCCACATTAAAACTACACTGCACAGGACCCTGCACAGACTGTTGTGCTGGAGGCCCAAGGCTGCTGCTGGAACAGGAAGGTTTGTCGAAAATTCTGAATGCAGGTAAGTATGCACATTTCTCTTCCAGTATCGGTGGGCTGTGGCTATCAGCCACTACCCAGAAGTTACGAGCCAATAGGACTCATTATGGCTTGGATTTTGGGGTGGATTGGCAATGCTACCTTGCAACAGTCTATCATGAGTGCATATGACTTCTTCATCAATCAGGCAAGAGATGTAAGTGAGTTAATGCAGTCTTTTAAAACCATTTAAAAAAAGCTACAATTTATGGTCTCCAAGTGAAACATGAATGGTTTTAATTTTTACACATTGAGATCCTTTTCGCACATGCGAAATGTTGAAGTGACCAATTGTGCTTGCAGAATAAAGAGAAATGTTCAGTGATTATTTGTGAATAACAATTAACAACAGTTGCAGCATTGCTACACTCTTAGCATTTATTCTGCGGTACACAGTTATGCTATCATCGGGCTACAGCATTCTTTGCTCTGAAGCACAATTTAATCTGCACGTCACAGTGGAACTGGTGCGAGTAAATAAACTCGGGCTTGTTTCTGATAAATTAACTGACAACTGCATCATCTTTCTGTGGCTCAAGCATTCCATCACACCTCAATGCTAGAATGTTGCTTCAATAACTGTAACATAATGAGAAGCCACATTATTGGGGTTGTCTCTGCACTCAGGTAGAACATAAGCTCAAGCCAGATGGCTAGTACCTGATGTAAGATTTCACAAATCAATTGCAATGAATTTCCTGCATTATGATGTGTGAAATTTTGAATATTTGTCCAGAGTACCATTAGTCAATGCCTGTCAGCAACTGACAACATGCCTGTTTTGCATACTTTTACAAGGGCAAGCAAATCACAATACATGCTGGAGCACTCCAATCGTGCAGAGTTGGTTCGCTTTATTTGTGATACTTTAGCACCTCCTAGAGTGATGCAGTTCAACACTGATTAATCCTAGCTTCTGTCATACCTTTGAATCCAAAAAACATGCATTATGTTGACTATTATATATATATAAAAATGGAATATTTTTCGACAAAACTATTACACATACATAAGCTTCCAATGCCTGCCAGATAATTAAGGAGTTCTGGTGAGACAATCTGAATGCTTTTATGTGCCTGACATTCGAAACGTTTTTTTAACTGCAGAAATTACACAGGGAGGAATTAAATATTGGTACATCAAGGGCTTGAATCGCTGTAATAAGATAGAGGCCTTTCTATTCACACATCTGTTTTGAAATGGTTGTTGCAATTTATTTTACTAAAGTAGAAACCTGGACAGCTGTGGTGTAATGACATTGACAGGTGTGTAACGGTGAAACAAACATACCTCCAAGTGCAGAGAACGTGAAAAATGTTTGGTCATCCAGAAGGAAAAAATGAACCAGATCTTAATTCAGCAAGGAATGCGGTGATATCGGCTTGACTCCGAACAGCTTGAAGAGAAAAAAGGATATTTTGGACAAGCTGAATGGACAGTAAAGTATGAGACAAGGCCAACATCCCTTAGAATCCCTACAGCTTATATCCTAATCTTTTTATATGGTACAATTTCATGCATCAAATCTGGCATGAGCAATTTCAGCAAAATTTAGTTTAGCAAAGTGTTGGCTGACTCAGTGGCAGTCACGCCTGCGTCAGATAGTTATGGGTTCAAGTCCCTCTCAAGGTTGTGCTTTACTGGAGTACTGAAGGAGTGTTGGGTTGTCAGAGGTGCCATCTTTCAGATGAGCCATCAAACCGATGCCTCATCGTCCTCCTCAAATGAAAGAAATTGCATTTATAAGGTACCTCCTCAGATGTCCCTAAACTGCACAAGAAGACAAAATGTTCTTTGTTTGAAGTCACTCCTGTTATTTTCGGGAAACACAACAGCTAATTTGCACACCAAGGAATCCACAAGCAGCAAATGAAATGATTAACAAGTATTTTTTTGGCAACGTTAGTTGAGGAGGAATGTTAGTCAGGACATTGGGAGAACTTCCTATTGATTTTTAAATGATACCGTGTAATTATGAAATTCACCAGGACTAGCAGACAGGAATTTGGTGTCAAGTATCATGCAGCAACTGAAGAGGCGGCGGGGGGGGGGGGGGGGGGGGGGGGGGGGGGGGGGGGGGGGGGTGTCATAATATACATGCAGGTATATGATGGAGTGCAGATATGCAGTGATTGACACACAGGATGACCAGTGAGCACACAGAACACAGCAGTCAATCACCAGACAGTACACGACCACTATAAAGCCAGAGGGCACCAGTTTTCCCGCTCTCTTGGGATCCAGCCTCTGAGACAGTCAGAGCTCGTGAGCAGCAACTAGTACAAACACCATGCGGTAGTCAGATAGTCTGGTCAGGTTAGCCTCAGGTCTCCAGTAAAGGCAGCATAGTGTCAACCCACTGTCAAGCATGTATTATAGTTAGTTGATCAATAAAATCGTGTTGCATTTCTTCAAGTGTTGGAAGCCTGTCTCTCTCTACACTGCATCAAACGCAGTCCACGTAGACCCAGCTTACCTAACACATCATGGTACCAGTAAGTAATGCTGAAGTTTGACGGACCTACCTTGAGATAATCTGCCTTTGACCAGCGATCAGCCATCCGGTAACATGGACAGCGTCCGCCCTCCCCCGCAGCTCCGCATCGCTGGCAACCTCGGTGCAAACTGAAAGATTTTCAAACAGAAGTTCCAGCTATATCTTCAAGCCACCAACCTTGAGGCCACATTGGATGCCAGGAAGATCGCATTCTTCCTTTCTACAGCCGGGGACCACGCTATCCACATCTAAAACTCTCTCACATCTGCTGAAGGTGAAGACAAGATGAAGTTTAAAACGGTCCTGCTGAAGTTCGACAGCCACTGCGACATTGAGGTCAATGAGAGCTTTGAATGGTACGTTTTCCAGCAGATGCTTCAGGGTACGGATGAACCTTTTCAGTCCTTTTTAATCCATCTCCCATCCTCACGCAATCATGCAACTATGACTCGACAACTGATTCCATGATCCGGGATCAGATCGTTTTCGGGGTCCACTCCGATTCCCTTCGCCAGCAGCTCCTAAAAGTTAAGCAGCTCACCCTTACCATCGCTATCGAAACCTGCATCATCCACGAGCATGCTAACAACCGGTACTCCCACATCAGGGCGGCTGAAACGGCAAAGCTAAACCCCCACGAGGCAGAACGGGTGCAGGCCATCAAACAAATGCAGGGCCTGAGTCTGGATGAGAGTGGCTATTTTGCGTGCTTTTTCCAGGCTCCAGCGCATGCGCGCCACGACCGATGGGACGGCGAGACCAACGACCAGCCCGCTCAAGTGCGCATGTCATTCGACCGCACTGTGCTGGCGCACGGAACGTCCTGACGTCGGCGTCATGACGTGTTCCAATTGTGGTTCCGCCCATTTAAAGCGGCAAAGTCCGGCAAAATCTCGACGCTGTCTCCAGTGTGGCAAGCATGGCCACTACGCAGCCCTTTGCAGATCTTCTCCACTGCCCAGCACACAGCGATCCCAGCCACAGCGCAGGAGCGTCCGGTCAGTACAGCAACCCGTGACAGACTCCGACAGTCTCCCAGATTCCGGCGCTGAGTGCCTCAAATCCCCATTCCGGGCCATCATTACGAAGCATGTGCTGCCTCTCTCAACGATGGTGAAACAACTCCCAATTCTGAGCATTGATCCGGACGACGAGTGGTGTGCTACCCTTACAGTTAACAAGGCTCGCATACGTTTCAAGCTGGACACCGGTGCTTCAGCAAATCTCATTTCAAAGTCTGACCTCGACACCATCCGCGTCAAACCAAGCATTCTTCCACCGGCCTGCCAGCTCCATGACTACAATGGCAATGCCATTGCTGCCAGTGGCTCATGCCAGCTTGCGGTGTCCAATAGGTCATTAAAAGCAACACTGTGATTTGAAATCGTAGGAACCAACAGAGCTTCCCTGCTCGGTGCTCGGGCCTGCAAACTCCTGAACCTAGTGCAGCGGGTTCACACCATGTCGTCCGCACAGGCAACAGCCTCGCCGGATGATAACTTCCAGGCTCAACTCAATGACATCATAGCGCAATACCATAGCGTGTTCGAAGGTATGGGCACACTCCCGTAACGATACAAAATCCCACTGAAACCAAATGCCACCCCTGTGGTTCACGCACCGCGCTGGGTGCCGGCACCCCTCAAGGACTGCCGCAAGCAGCAACTGCAAGACCTCCAGGATCAGGGCGTCATTTCAAAGGTCACGGAACCCACGGTCTGGGTTAGCTCCATGGTTTGCGTCAAAAAGCTGTCAGGGGAACTTCGAATCTGTATCGACCCCAAAGATTTGAACCGCAACATCATGAGGCAACACAACACAATACCTAAATGAGAAGAGCTAACCAGCGAGATGACTCATGCCAAATTCTTCACGAAGCTGGACGCCTCCAAGGGGGTTTTGGCAAATACAGCTGGATGCATCCAGTCGAAAGCTGTGCACATTTAATACTCCGTTCAGTCGCTACTGTTACAACCGAATGCCCTTTGGCATCATCTCCGCCTCAGTGGTGTTCCACCGCATAATGGGACAAATGATGGAGGGCATCGAGGGGATGCGAGTGTATGTCGACGATGTCATAATCTGGTCCACAACATAACAAGAACACATCGATGGCCTCAAGCGGGTGTTCCACAGGATCCACGAGCATGGCCTACGACTCAACAGAGCCAAATGCTCATTCGGTCAATCAGAAATCAAATTCCTTGGCAACCACATTTCGCAGCACGGCGTGCAGCCAGATGTGGACAAGGTTTCGGCGATCAACGCCATGAAGACTCCGGAGGACAAGAAGGCGGTCTTCCGCTTTCTAGGGATTGTCAACTTCCTTGGGAAGTTCATCCCCAACTTGGCGTCACACACCACAGCCCTCTGCCATCTCGTAAAAAAAACAACGGACTTCCAGTGGCTACCCGCTCATGAGCAAGAGTGGCGTGAGCTCAGGGCAAAACTCACTGATGTGACCATCAATTCACAAGACAAGTGATTGGAAGTGAACAGTGGTTTTAATAATCTTACAACAGAGCCTACCTGCGATGAGGTGAACTGGCAGGCAGGCTCACGACTGCAAAGCTTTATACTTCCGGTTAGTGGGAGGAGCCATGGGCGGAGCCATGGGCAGAGCCAAGGGTGGAGCCCAGTACAAACTCCTCATCTCCCCCTATGGGCAGAACCGCACAACGGCTCGTATACAGAGCCCACAAGGACACAATACATATACTGGAACACAGTGTGAATTAGTAGGTCTATAATTCGCCACACTCACCAAGGTGCTGGCGTTTTTCGACCCCGCCAAGGAAACAAAAATATCCACCGACGCGAGCCAGGCTGGCATTGGGGCAGTGCTCCTCCAACTGGATGACTCCTCCTCATGGGCCCCAGTTGCATATGCCTCTAGAGCCACTGAGCTCAGATTGAAAAAGAATGCCTGGGCCTCCTTACAGGGATTGACAAGTTTCATGATTTATGTGTATGGCCTCCCCAAATTCACGGTCGAGACGGACCACAGGCCATTGGTTCACATAATCTAAAAAGATCCCAATGACATGATGCCATGGCTACAACATATCCTCCTCAAGCTCCGCCGCTACGATTTCGACCTGGTGTACACCCTGGGCAAAGAGCTCATTGTTGCAGATGCACTCTCCAGATCTATCACCACACCGTGTGAGCAGACTGACTTTGTCTGTCAAATAAACGCGCAAGTGCAGTTCTGTGCCTCCAACTTTCCGGCCACTGATGAGCGGGTTGTGCAAATTCGTGAGGAGACGGCCAGGGATCCTCTGCTCCAGCGGGTCATGCAGCACCTCATGGATGGTTGGCAAAAGGGGCAGTGTCCCCAGTTTTATAATGTCAAGGACGATCTAACGGTGGTAGACGGCATCCTTATGAAGCTTGACAGAATTGTGATCCCACAGAACACGCGAGATTTGGTCCTCGGCCAAATCCACGATGGTCACCTTGGGGGTCGTAAAATGTCGCAGTCGAGCCCTAGAGGCAGTTTACTGGCCAGGCATCAGCCAAGATGTTGCCAACACAGTCCTCAATTGCCCGACGTGTCATAGATTCCAGCTGGCACAGCCTAAAGAGACTCTACAGCCGCATGAAATGGTGACCTCCCCATGGTTCAAAGTTGGTGTTGACCTGTTCCATGCCAACGGGCGTAACTATGTCCTCCTTGTGGACTACTTTTCCAACTACCCCGAAGTGGTCAAACTGTCTGACCTCATGTCAGCGATGGTAATCAAGGCATACAAGGAAACTGTTGCCTGGCATGGGATCCCACTCACGGTGATGAGTGAGAACGGCCCCTGCTTCTTCAGCCAGGAGTGGTCAGATTTTGCCCGGCTGTACAACTTTCGGCATGTCATATTCAGCCCCCACTACCCCCAGTCAAATGGGGAGGCCGAAAAAGGGGTCCACATCGTTAAAAGTCTATTGTGCAAAGCTGCTGACTCGGGTTCTGATTTCAACCTGGCGCTGTTGGCCTAAGAGTGACCCCTCTGTCCACTGGGCTGTACCCACCGCAGCTCCTCATGAACCGCACACTGCGAACGACAGTGCCGGCTATCCACATTTCCGACATTGACAACTTCCCAGTCATACAGAGGATGCAGCAGTCTTGGGCCCAATGCAAGTCGGCGTACGACGCCCATGCCACAGATCTCCCCGAGCTGGTCCCTGCTGACCGAGTTCGTGTTCAGCTGCCTGACAGTGGCTGGTCCGCCACAGCTGTCGTGGTCAAGCAAGTGGCCCCGAGATCATTCATCGTTTGCATGCCTGATGGCTCCTTTCTCCGGCGTAGACCCACGTCCACGTAGACCCACCTTACCCAACACATCAGTGTGGAGTAGTCTAAAGGGTTAGCATTCCCTCAGTACTGCACTGAAGGTTGTATGCTGAAGGTTAAGGTTATATGATAAATTTCCTGAGTGGGCTTTTGAGTCTGATATGGGAGTGCTATCAGGTTAGTCAAGCTGATATTACTGAATTTGTTTTAATATAAATTTTTCCAAATTAACACAGTGCATGCTTGGACATGTGACCCAGATGCACTGAATATTTAAAAGCCCCGTGTAAATATTGAATCCCTTTCATAGTCACCATACCAAATGACCCCTACAAAATGAATACAGACAGGTAATGAGGTAAAATTCCCACTTTTCTGCTAAGCGGCAAATGCTTGATTTGAAATGCGAGTATGGAGAAAGAACAGAAAATAAAATAATAAATATAATTCCATTTTTGTAAATACACAGCAGAAAAAGCAACTCACAGTCCTTTCTAAGTAGCCCAATTCCATTAAATGTATCTCACAGTATAACAGAGTGCAGCTGGAGGCAACAGTTGCATAGCAAGTAATAATTTGCTGGAAGCACAGAAAGAATCAGAGAAATCTCAAGTCAGACACTTGCCAATTCTAAAGTAAGCATGAGAATACAGGCAATCTACAGCTGGGATTATTAAAGATTCAATTTTATTTAAAATTCTAAATATCCAGTGCATATCTAGGGATATATACTTTAAGTTCCCTTTTAATAAATAACTGTTATATAGCCTTTCTGCTGAAGACATGTCCTCACTGCCTCAAGCAAGATTTATGACAATTTAAATTTTGTGGCTGGCACCAGTATTCAAAAATAATGCAATATTTGACTGGCAGCAATTTCTGAACTATGCTTTAGCATCGCAAAATAACAATCATTTATGTTTAGTTTTATAAATAGAAACTGTGCTCAATGCTTTGATATTCCAACTTCAAATTGAAATATCAAAGTTTTATTCAGCATGCCTGTTGCTTTTCAGTATAGTACTTATCGGGCACACTATGGGCAGCACGGTAGCATTGTGGATAGCACAATCGCTTCACAGCTCCAGGGTCCCAGGTTCGATTCCGGCTTGGGTCACTGTCTGTGCGGAATCTGCACATCCTCCCCGTGTGTGCGTGGGTTTCCTCCGGGTGCTCTGGTTTCCTCCCACAGTCCAAAGATGTGCAAGTTAGGTGGATTGGACATGATAAATTGCCCTTAGTGTCCAAAATTGCCCTTAGTGTTGAGTTGGGTTATGGGGATTGGGTAGGGTGCTCTTTCCAGGAGCCGGTGCAGACTCAATGGGCCGAATGGCCTCCTTCTGCACTATAAATTCTATGATCTATGATCTTCCTGCGCAAAATGAAACCTCATCCTGTTTGCCATAATGTTACATTCTCTCTTTACCGTTACCGACTCTTTTGGCAAAATATTTGTTACTTAGTTGATTGTTTTGAGTTAAAATCTATACATTCTTGGAGTAGCCATGACCGGTGTTAAGATTTCTTCACCAGGGGCAGCATGGTGGCACATTGGTTAGTACTGCTGACTCGCAGTGCTGAGGACCCGGGTTTGATCCTGGCCCCGGGTCACTGTCCTTGCGGAGTGTGCACATTCTCCCCATGTCTGCGTGGGTCTCATCTCCACAACCCAAGATGTGCACGGTAGGTGAATTGGCCACGCTAAATTGCCACTTAAGTGGGAAAAAAAGAATTGGATTCTCTAAATTTATTTAAAAAAGCTTGCATCACCATGATATTAATCAAGTGTCAACAACATCATTGGGGTCTTTGGTTTAGAAAGTTTGCTGGCATAGCAGTGCAAGGGAACAAAATTAACATACACCATCAATACGAAAAAATCCCTGGGTTTTGAATATTTCTACTGAAGTTAATCCAGCTTTTTTACAGCCAGCCTCAATAACAGTGGTATTCATACCACGAGTAAGCTTTGTTTAAATAAAGAATTAAAATCAAGGACTGTCTGAAATAATGAAAGAATAGGATGTGAATTATAATAAGCAGCTCATTTTTAAAGGCATCCTAATGATCGGATTCCTTTTCTCGACTAACTTTTCTTTCCTTTTCTTCCTCTTTTCATACCACAGGACATTTCCATTTGCTTCAGCAACATTTCAATTTCACTGATTTAGTCAGATGTGAGCACAGCTGGAAATCTCAGTGGGCTGTTAAAATTTACGGGATAGCTGAAGCTGATCTTATCCTTCTCAATCTGTGCAATTTTGTCCTTTACAGCAAATGTGGAAAAAAGCAAACGATCAGGTGAAACCAAGTTGATCACTTCTCAAGCCCAAAGGCAACAACAACAGCAACTCCACCAATGCCCCACTGGGATGAGCTAGCTCAGCATAGTCCAGGAATTGAACCTGGACTACTCCTATTAGTACAGCTCATGTTCCCACAACATGGATCACCAACTTCTACACTGGAGATCGAGGATTCATTTTCTAATTAAATCCATACTGCTTCAAGATGACAACCTCTTATTGTGCATGATAGGGTTTTATTGAAAAGGTCCTTGAACAGCTGCTGTTAAGTGCTCCTGCCACGGTTATTGTTAGCGATGTGAAGGGCTGTCATTTCACAATATTCAAATAAATGCTTACTTCACATTCATTCAAACTAGGCCAGAAAGTCATTTAAATAATTTGTTTTTTGGCTTATCTTATTTCTAAACAATATTGATATTGATTCTGTTATAACCTTCGCGAGACCCACTGGGAGGGACCCATTAGCTTTCCCGTAAGCCTTGTGGAAAATGAGCTCTCCCGCTGAGGGGCAGGAGCCCATCAGTGGAGTAATTAGTTATGGGCATAAAAGCCGGCCCAGAAAGGAGCCTGGGTAGAGAAGTCCCAGTTGGCACCTGGATTGTGACCTGCAAATAGTTTGCTTTAACAATAAATCATTTTTGTTATACTTTCGTACTTGACTCCTCTATGACCACTAAATTGGCAAAGAGGATAAATTAGAGCTATAGTCAGCACTGCTAACCGCTTGAAGCATGGTTTCCTCCTATCTGCATACCAGAATAAGGTTTGTGCCATGTCAAGGATGCAGCTCTTTTGACAACTCACTGTGTTCGATGTAATTATGGAGTATTGGATGTAATACACACAGCGGATGTGCTATTTCTTTAAGGCAATATTATAGTCGGAGATAAGCGACAAACAGTGATCCTCCTGGCCACCTGTAGAGCCCCTGTCGCCGTTTTCAAAAGGCTGGGGCGGGATTCTCCCATTTGGTGGCAGAGTGTCCACGCCGTCGGAAACCCCAACAGGGGGCCAGAACGGAGTGGGAGTGGTTCACACCGCTCCAGCCTCCCAACCCGGTGCAATCTGTGCACCGCGCCAACACGAGCATGCGCGGTGGCCTCCCTCAACGTGCCGGCCCCGACATAACATGGCGTGGGAGTGCAGGGGCCGGCGCGTAGGAAAATAGGCCCGGGGAGCGAGAGGCCGGCCCGCCCATTGGTGGGCCCTGATCGCGGGCCAGGCCCCATTGGAGGCCCCCCGCGGAGGTCGGAGGCCCCCCGCAGAGGTCGGAGCCCCCCCCCCCCCCCCCAACCCTACGCGTAGAGTTCTCATTGGCTGCAACCAGATGTGGACGGCGCCGGCGGGACTCTGCCTTTTCAGAGCGGCCGCTTGCCCCATCCGAGCTGGAGAATCGGCGGCCCGGCCGCGTAAAGCGGCCCACGACCGGTGCCACGCCAAATGCGCCGGCGCCAATGGCGCTGATTCTCCGCGGTGCGGAGAATCGCGTACAGGCGTCAGGGCGGCATGGCATGGTTGCGTGGATTCCCCGGCCTGGCGCAGGGCTGGAAGAATCCAGTACCTGATGCATCCCGCAGCCCAGACTCCCAAGATATTTGCAGATCTAGTAACACTGGTTGCAAACTATGATGACCCCAAGCCATCGGTGAGAGAACAGTGGTGCCATTTCAATATGGCTGAGAGGACCCTAGGGGAGTCTAATACTGAGCTGTTGACTCATTTATGAAAATTGGCTGAATTCTGTGACTATGGCCTATCCCTTCACGAGATGCTGCGGGACCGACTCGTTTGTATAGTGAACAATATGGTGACCCAATGGAAGTCACTGGCCGAGCCGTTGTTGGATCTACAAATGCCGTGGTGATCTCACATTCACAGGAAAGTGCAGAAGAGATATTCCAGGAACTCCAGGGGACATTGAGAATGGAGGTGAACAGCTTGGGACGTGCACCATCCCGGTGCAAAGCGCTCCACCAAGGACTCTACCGTGACCCGAGCACTGCTGAGGCCAGGCATTGAAAACCAGGCAGGACTCCTCCCCCTAATTGGTAAGGGCATCCCCAAATGGTGCAGCACTTGTGGCCGGAGCAGCCGCAAGGGAAGAAAACCCAAAGGCAGCTAGCTGGCACACTGCCCTACCCAGGACAGGTGCCAGCCCAGAATCCGAAGTGGAGATGGTTGATAGCTTTAAGATCCTGGGGGTCACCATGATCAATAGTCTGTCCTGGTCCAATCACATTGATGCAACAGTCAAGAAAGCTCAGCAACGTCTCTACTTCCTATGGAAGATAAAGAAATTTGGCATGTCTGCATCAACTCTCACAACGGGTCTTTCAAATGGGCACCAGGAGACTGCATGAGGTGTTGGGAAAGTATCGTGAGATCCTTCATGCCGGCTTAGGTCAAACCAAGGGGGCCATGACCAAAATATAAGTGTACCCTGAAGCACAGCCTAAGTATATCCGGGCCCGCCTGGTCCCCAACACACTGCTTGCATAGGTTGAGATGGAACTCACCCAACTCGAGGGCCTCGGCATCATCAGGCAGTTAAGGTTCATTAATTGAGTGGCACTGGTAGTCCGCGTACTTAAACCAGACAAAATGGTTTGGTTGAGCGGCAACTATGAGTGAACCATGCCTTCCACTCAGACAAGTGCCCAAATTGTAGATTTGTACACAAAATTGGCTGGAGATCATTTGTTCACTCGAAATGAGCCATGCATATCTCCAGCGACAGCTGGACCCAAAGTCCAGATGTTTTGTGTCTATTGATACACACAGGAGCCTTTAAGTGTTTACAAGGCTTTCATTTGGAGTGTCATCAGCTTGTGCCATTTTTGAATGCATCCAGGAAAACATACTGCGAGGGCTTCCGCGTGTGGTGGTTTATTTGGATGACGTCTTGGTCATGGAGCCACGGAGCGAGAGGATCTAAGCAACCTAGGTCTGGTCCTCTGCCAAATTTCTGAAACAGGTGTCTGCCTCAAGAGGGAGAAGTGTTTTTTCCACATCCTGGGGTTATCTATTTGGGATACCGCACAGACCGGAATGGACTGCATCCGGGAGAGAAGGTGCAAGCGATTCGACAAACTCCCACTCCAGAACTCTGCGCTATTTTTTAGGGCTTGGAAATCATTATGACAAGATTATCCCTGGCTGGTAATGTTGCTCATTCTGGTGAGTGTGCTTTACACTCAATTGGCTCTGTTTTATTCCCTTGCTCTAGAGTCGCCAGGTATCTTTATGATACCACCACGAGGTTCAAGTTCAAGTGCTGATCAATAACTCAGTACACCAGTTAGTAAGGTTCAAATCAAAACACATTTATTATATACACAGTCAATCGCTACTCATGCATAAACACTACAAAACTAGACTACCTCTACCACTGCAGGCCAATACTTATCTTTGGAAAAGAGCCCACTGGGTCAAGGAACAATGGCCTCTTGTTCAATCCTGGACTGCAGGCTTCCAACTGGTATAGACTAAGGGTCAGGAGCACCTATCTCATAGGGTGCGTTGACTGAACACTTACTTGGTGGTGCAGCTGGAAGGCAGTTCAGGGTCAAGTGTTGTTTTGGTCTGCTGTGTGACCCTGCCGAGAAGTCTATCGAGAGAAACTGCCAAGAGAGCGAAGTGAACTTGGGACCTGTCTTTTATAGGCCCCAGGGGCTTCGCGCTCTTTTGGGCGGATCCCGTACCTGACTCCAATCGATTGGATCACGTACCAATCAATCAGTTTGAATTCCCCAATACTGGGGCTGTTCCCTGATCGCTGGGCGTTCCTTGGGTGCTCGTTAGTCTCCTTTGTCTTGGACTCCTGCTGGCGCCGAGGAGTCTGGCTTTGCTTTGGCTATTCTTGATTGTTACCATTGTGCCTGGGAATCGCTCATTAATATTCAGATTGCTGGTTTCAATGCTGTCTGCTTTCTGCAACTCGAATATACAGAAGAACTCTGAAAACTGCTTGTTTTCTCATACTGTCCAATTTTCCCTGCGTTCTTTGCAAATCTCCATTTTAAACTTGGGAAGTGGCCAACCCAGGTGGCTACAGTAACCACACTCATCCCCCTACATGCTTTACTGAAAAACACCAGGTGTTGGCATGGAAAGCACACCAGGTGGAAGCTTTTTCCAGGGTAAATAGACAGCATCCAACCTATTGATGCATTACAACCAAGCCAAACCATGATTGGCAAACCATATGGCATTGGTGCCATTTTGTCACACCGCATGGACGACGGCAGAGAGTGGCCGATCGCATTATGTCCAGGACACTGGCCGCAGCAGAGCAAAATTGCACTCAAATTGTAAAGCAGGCTTGGAAACAGTGTTCGCGGTGAAAAGGTTTCACCAGTATGTATGCGAGGGTCATTTTACTATCTTGACAGACCACAAGCTCTTACTAGGACCCTTTTAAGGAAGACAAGGCAAAAAATGTCCACCAAGATCCCGGTTATTAGTGACGTACGAATTTGAGTATTGCCCTGGGACACAGATTGCAAACGCAGATGAGTTGAGCAGGCTTCCGTTACCAACATATGTCCCATCTCCTCCCAGAACTGACAAAGTCATTGCCACTCTGAATTTCATGGATATATTGCCGGTCACCGTTGCCCAGATCTGCAATTATAGACAAAATGACCCCGTATTGTCAAAGTCCCCCATATGGTTTTATTGAGATCAGCACTGAAAGCTATCTGATGACTTGCGAGCTTGCATGTACACCGGAAGACCAATCACAGAAACAATGTGAGCTACAACCAACAGTAACTTCTAAGCCAAAAAACATACTCAGATCTTCAAATCATCCATCAAACAGATCAAGTGGGAAGTCAAGAAAAAGCAATAGAATTCAAGACAGAATTCCAAAATTATTCTGAGATCCTGAGAAGTCAGAAACAAGTACTGTGAAGCGGAAGCTTCAGGTGGCAACCTAGAGAGAACCAGGAAGATTTCCCATGAACAATAGGTGCATGAACCACAATTCCACTACATGGAAGAACTGCCTGAATCAAGCAAGAAAGCAATAGAGAAATAAATCCAGGAAAAACAATAAACAACAGCAAACAAATTGGGTGTGATTCAGCCAAAAAATGACTAACTGTCATTTTGGGGGTGTTTGGTGGGGTGTTTTGTGTCAGCTACAATGACGAGATCATGACCTGTATTCACCCGCACCTAGTGCAAAAAAATGTCCAACGGGAAACTCACCGTGCCTGAGTCCCCAGTTGTCTCATTCACCTGCCTCATGCCTCAATTGCTCGCCAATAACAAGGGGGAGCTGCTTTTAAATGCTCCCTCAGCAATCACTCCCAATCAAGACATGAGAACGGTGGCACGCTGGCCTGCACCTCACTTTAGTGGTGCCAACCTGGCCAAGCTGTTCGATGTTATGAATGAGAGGTGGGGCATCCTGTTCCCCCAAGGCCGTAGGAGAACCAGCAGCAGGGTGAGAAATGCTGCCTAAGAGGAAATGGCAACTGCAGTGAGAATGGGCAGCATGATCAGGAGGACCGCTGTCCAATGTAGGAAGAAGGTGAACGACCTCCTATGAGCTGTAAGGGTAACTCACCACCTCTTTACTGGAATCATTCCTGGCTGCCACCCAACAATTCTCCCAATGTCCCCCACTCCAACAATCCACTGGCTGGCACCTCACACCCTCCCAACATCCAACATCTAAGCTTGTTACTCAGAACCTCATGGCACCCATCTTCACAACCCCGTGATGCCTAAATGCGGTGCCTACATATGCCAGTAGCTATAGACCCCCTGACCCATCAAGTGTGTGGCTCACAATATCCTCTGTTTGTTCCCGCAGGAGAAGATAGCCCATAATAAAAGGAAAAGGGCAAAGATAGGGAGGGAGTGCAGAAGCCTAGAGTTATGAGTCCTCATCCCGATGAGGTAAGGGCTCTGGAGATCATGCGATTACTCAAGGAGCGACCAACAGCAAGGTTGGCCTGCGTCGGAGAAGTGAGGATCTACTGTTCCTTCATCCAGATGACTTGTCTCAAGTGATTTGTTGATGTCCTACGCAATTATCCGTCTCTGTCGCTGAACCCATGTCCATTGCATTGCAGAATACAGGAGGGAGATAGAGAACCTAGTGGAGTGGTGTAACAAAAACAATCTCTCACTCAATGCCAGTAAAACTAAAGAGCTGGTCATTGACTTCAGGAAGCAAAGTACTGTACACACCCCTGTCAACATCAACGGGGCCGAGGTGGAGATGGTTAGCAGTTTCAAATTCCTAGGTTGCACATCACCAAAAATCTGTCCTGGTCCGCTCACGTCGACGCTATCACCAAGAAAGCACAACAGCGCCTATACTTCCTCAGGAAACTAAGGAAATTCGGCATGTCCACATTAACCCTTACCAACTTTTACAGATGCACTATAGAAAGCATCCTATCAGGCTGCATCATAGCCTGGTATGGCAACTGCTCAGCCCAGGACTGCAAGGAACTTCAGAGAGTTGTGTATACCGCCCAGTCCATCACACAAACCTGCCTTCCATCCATGGACTCCATCTACACCTCCGCTGCCTGGGGAAAGGGGGCAGCATAATCAAAGATCCCTCCCACCCGGCTTACTCACTTTTCCAACTTCTTCCATTGGGCAGGAGATTCAGAAGTCTGAGAACACGCACGAACAGACTCCAAAACAGCTTCTTCCCCACTGTCACCAGACTCCTAAATTACCCTCTTATTGACTGACCTCATTAACACTACACCCTATATGCTTCATCCGATGCCAATGCTTATGTAGTTACATTGTATATCTTGTGTTGCCCTATTATGTATTTACTTGTATTTTCTTGAATTTTGTTTAATTCCCTTTTCTTCCCATGTACTGAATGATCTGTTGAGCTGCTTGCAGAAAAATACTTTTCACTGTACCTCGGTACACGTGACAATAAACAAATCCAATCCAAATCCAATCCAGGATCTCTACCTGATGAAGCCGGATTATCCGGTGTCGCTGCCCCCTCCACCACTCCAGTCATCCAAGAGAACACATCTGATAAGAGTTCCCAGGAGAACACCGGAAATGCGTCACCGCTATCTCCTGCATCTTCCACCAGCACAGAGACATACATATCAGTGGGCGATATTAATAGACATGCTTTGGGGGCATGATCTGGTTAGCATCACACAGCTGCTGATGTACATCAGGTGGAGGCAGCAATATCCAAGAGCGGTAGGAGTCGGAGGTCTGCTGGTTCCCAGGGCACAGCTGAGCCTCTGGACAAGGTCTCCCAGAGCTGGTACAGATGATTAGCCAGAGCTGCGATATTCAGGAGGCAGTGCCAGTGTCATTCCAGTGACTGCAGGAGTCCCAAAGCTTCAGGCGCAGTAGATGGTGCTGGCATTGCATGGTACGCAGGCCAATACTGTTAGGGTGGTATCCACAGTGGAAAACCCGGAGCACAACATCTGAGTCTTGAGTGGTGGTCTCCATGGCGTTGCTGAGTCTCTGACGGCCATGGCTGAGGGCCTCGATATCATGTCCCAGTCACTGAGGGACTGTCTGTAGCTAGGGGGAATAGAAATCTGCCGCAGTAAAATGTCCACCAGTAGAACATTTCGCACCTGAAACATGTGAAGCCTCTGTCATTTTAATATTCACAGTGGGCCTGCCTGCGCTCCCAACCCCTGTTCCATCCATCCCCCACCCCTCACCCCCTCAACACAGTAATCTGAGTTCAAAGGCCCCCGATGCAGGCTCCATCATGAGCAAGGGTGTGTGTGCACTGTAAGCAGAAAGACAGGAGTCAGACTGAGTCCGAACCCAAGGAATATCAAAGCTTCCTTCACAGCGATTGGTCATCACTCTCCTGTCTTGTATAGTGCCAGTGCCAACACAGGCCCATCACCCTGAGGTGATGTTACATAGATCCTTGGAGGGGGGAACAGAGAGGGAGGGTAAGGGGTGGTGTGAAGTGTAGGGGTGGAGTTCGAGCTAACGGACGCACAGCCTCATCTCGTGTGAATCTAGAGATGATGGGGACCTTGCTGGTCCTCCTGACATGTCGGATACTTGCCACCGCCCGTTCTCCATCTTCTGGCTCCTCCTTGGGTTCATCCTCCAGTCACACCCCCCCCCCCCCCCACCCCACCCCCCCCCCCCCCCCTTGTCCTCCTGGAGCCCGTCGTTCGAGCCCTGGAATGACCCAGTGGCGTAGAAATTGAGGGCTGCAGTGCCCGCCACTGTTACCGGGAGTGGGTGTCCTCCTCCACAGGGTGCCATGTCTGATAGCATGTGGCACAGTAGTTGCACTATCTCTCTGTTTAGATGCAGTCTTCTGCGGCATATGCTGCCCATGAACACATTGCATGACCATCGACTCCTGTACACCCTTGGACATAATTGGCCTGCATGCCTCTTCCTCAGACTGACAGGCAACCGGGCGAGAGACTGCGCGGCAGCCCCCTGCATATGTGGTGCAGTCTCTAGCCTGTGTTGGCCTTACTGCCGCCTTCAGCATCTGCCCATCTCAGCTGCGACAAGCAGAACAAAGGCAGTCTCTGCAGGAATGACACCAACATTCACTTTTGTGTCTGGAAGGATTTGGAGAAGGATAGAGGCTGACAATCAATTAAACCTTCTATCTCAGGACCCTTAAATCCCCCAAGCCCCTTCCAAATTTGCTATGACTGTCCAGCCCTCTCTAAGTGCCCTCCAAGGACCCAGTTGTGCTCGCAAACATCAACCTTCACACTCACTCTCAGCCAGATCAGAAGCCTCTAGAAACCCACATCTCTCCAACAACATGAGGGAGGTTGTGCCCAGCTGTTAACCGTTTATCCAAATAGTTACCTTTGGCCACCAGTGTATTATTCCTTGTGTCTGAATAAAGCTTGTTGAAGTAGAAGCTTTATTTCTATGAGTTTGTTCTCTCTCCAGCATTTATATTATGTTACATCTGAGTTGCCTGTCAGTGTCCTGCTCACCAGCTGCCGTCACTGTGAAGATTGTGTTGACTTCCTGTTTGTCTATGTATATATACATCTCTGGTGCTCCCTCTAGTGGTTACTTAGTTGTAGTGTATTTACATTGACCCCTTGTATACAGTGATGCATATCACTACAGAAAGAGAGTCCTCAGTGGCGAAATCCCACTCTTAAATGTTTGATTTTTGGCTGCTGCCTCTGTGCCACTCGGTAAGAATATTGAAATGTATTAAAATGTATTTAAATGAGGCTCTTGCCCTTTCCGCCGCTGGTGAGGGGCATGGAAAATTGGAAAACGTAATCTCCCCAGCACGAATTGTGTTTTTCGATTCTCAAGGGAATTTCGCTCTCATCGCCATTCTTGTTGACAGCAAATCACCCCCGGATCAAATAAATTTCTTAATTAGAGGTCTTATCTCCTCTGTGTGTGCTGGATTCAAAGTGACGTTTCATAGTTTGGAAAATAAAATGCACAGAGAGGGGAATGATTTCTGGCCGTTCTCGCCAGCGGGATCTTCCAGTCGCACCGGCGGCAAATTCCATCACACATTGCCCGGTGCTGGGGGGTGGATTCAATGAGAAATTCCATTGTCAGCGGTGGGACCATAGGATGCCACATCGGCCAATGGCACTCTGCCTCCTGCCACTGAGAAACACACCACAGGGAACGTGGAAATTGCTGATTCTAACCTGAACATCATCATATTATTAAAACAAATCACCTGAGCTGGCATTCTGAAGTGCATTACCAATTTCCAGCCATCAGCAACATCAATTAGTTCTATGTGTCTTTATTCTGATTCAGATTTATTTTTATTGTAATAATGTTCACATCTTGTTTGATATCTTCGTCATTAATAATGATCAAAGTTCTGAGAAATACCCTGAAGCTCGGATAGACTTTAAATGTCAGTGCTGATAATTAGGTTGCTTGAACTGCAGTTCAATCATCTGCTGATTAAAAACATACAACTTATCAAAATTATCTATATGTGCTTCTGTTTAACTCTGTATATGCTGTCTACCAAGTGATTAGCTTTAATTCAATATCAGACTGAAGCAAATTGTGGCCAATATTCGGAATCTATTCGAGTTTGACAATTTGTAGGTAGCACATGTTATAGTGACAGATATAATAAGCTCGCTATCGTGGCTGTCACTGCAGCTAGTCTGGAGACAAGTGTAATCGTCTGCTCAGTGTATCTAACAAGTAGTACACAATTGCGGGTGCATCGTAACTGTTATAACCTGCCTGCTTACCACTGGCTGGGGACTAATGACAATCCCACAATCCTATGAGAGTATGAGCTTCCCCAATGAGGGGGGCAGAGAAATCATTCGCAGACTCCCTGCATAAATAGAGATGGCCAGTTTGGAACCAGCAGAGAGAGAGGGAGGTTGCTGCTGCTGTTGTATATATATGTTATTGTAAATAAATATTATTTCTTTATATCCTGAAGACTCGTGCTGGATTCTTCGCGGCCCTCACAAAACTGGCGACGAGGATGGGATGCGTGTGATTGTCCCGGAAAAAGGACAGGAGCTGATACTGAAAGACTTGCACAATGGGCATTCAGGTGTGACCAAAATGGAAATGTTGGCCCGGAGTTATGTCTGGTGGCCAGGCCTCGACACCGACATTGAGAAGGTGGTCCAAAACTGCTCCATTTGCCAGGAGCATCAGAAGCTTCCGCCGGCCGCGCCCCTATATCACTGGGAATGGCCAGGGCGGCCTTGGGCGCTCTTGCATGCGGATTTCGCCGGCCGTTTTAAAGGATCCATGTTCCTTCTATTAATCGACGCCCAGTCTAAATGGCTAGAGGTGCATAAGATGGTAGGCACAACGTCCTGCGTAACAATCGAGAAGATGCATTTGTCTTTCAGTACGCAGTGGCCTCCCCGAGGTGCTGGTCATGGACAACAGCACTCCGTTCACAAGTGAAGAGTTTACGAAGTTCACGAAGGTGAACGGCATATGCCATATCCGCACTGCCCTTTACCACCCGGCTTGAAATGGGTTGGCGGAGCGCGCAGTGCAGACACTCAAATGAGGCCTAAAGAAGCAGTCTTCCGGAACAATGGACACGAGGCTGGCTCGTTTTTTGTTTTCATATAGGACCACCCCCCATGCGGTGACTGGGGTAGCTCCCGCAGAACTCCTAATGGGCCGGAGCCTTCACACCCGCCTTAGCATGGTGTTCCTGGACATTGGCGCAAAAGTACGCCGCACACAAGAATGGCAGGGACATGGTTTTCTCGGCATCGGCCGATTTGGCAGTTTGCGTCCGGTGACCCAGTGTTGATTCGGAATATTGCTGGTGGTGCCCAGTGGGTCCCTGGCATAATCTTTCACCAAACAGGCCCTAACTCTTACCAGGTGCAAGCCCAGGGTCGTCTCCAGAGCAAACATGTAGACCACGTTCGGTCCAGAAGACTATCCCTTTCAAAGATTCCCCGCCCCAGGAGCTCATTTCTACAGCCACAGACACAATGGAAAGTATTCCTCACAATCTTCCTCTGGTGCCTCACTCAAAGCCTGCGCAGGTCGTGACAGAACCGTGTGGAGATAGAGACGCCGAGATGACGGGAGGCAGCAGACTCTGACTCCGAGATGGAGACACAAGACACCTCAGAGGGGGAATCCTCGGGCCCAAGGGCCGTGGATATACCACCGTTACGCCGTTCATCACGGAAGCTCCGGTCTCCGTCTCGTTACACGCTGCCCGATCCAGCGCCTCGTGCAAATGGTGTCCGGCCTGTGGCAAAACGAGTCCGATGCCCTCCTTCGCCAGGGTCTTCAGTGGATTCCTTGGATTTTTGGGGGGAGGGATGTTATAACCTGCCTGCTTACCATTGGCTGGGAACTATGACAATCCCACAATCCTAGGGAGTATGAGCTTCCCCAATGAGAGGGGCGGAGAAATCATTAGCAGACTCCCAGCATAAATAGAGCTGGCCAGTTTTGGAAACCAGCAGAGAGAGAGGAATGAGCAGCAAGGGAAGTTGCTGCTGCTGTTGTATATATATGTTATTGCAAATAATGTTTTTTGTTTGTATCCTGAAGACTTGTGCTGGATCTTCGCGGCCCTTACAAAGTAATCTGATTTATAAAAAGAAAATAGTAATTATTTGGTTTTGATTAATAATTAATACATTTTAATAGTTCAGCTGGTGCTCTGCCATTAGTTATGGTGCTTCATTTATGATGTACGAGAACATGACCACTGAAGGAGTTCTGTAGAACAGTCTTGGTAGTCAAAACGTTAACTCCATTTCTCTCTCTACAGATGCTGCCAGACCTAGGGTGGGCATGGTTAGCACAGTGGTTAGCACTGTTGCTTCACAGCACCAGGGTCCCAGGTTCGACTCCCGGCTGGGTCCACTGTCTGCGCATTCCTCCCGTATCTGCGTGGATTTTCTCCAGACGCTCCGGTTTCCTCCCAGAAGTTCCGAAAGACGTGCTTGTGAGGTGAATTTGACATTCTGAATTCTCCTCAGTGTACCCGAACAGGTGCCAGAATGTGGTAACTAGGGTATTTTCACAGTAACTTATTTGCCGTGTTAATGTAAGCCTACTTGTGACACTGATAAAAGATTGTACCTGCTGAGTTTTTCCAGCATTTTCTGGTTTCATTTAAAATACTGAAGGAGTGTTCATTACAATATTATTACTGCACATTCATTGAAACTAAGACTAACTTTAGGAACTCCTATCGTCTATGCATTGCACTAAAGAAAATATTTGACTTTGTATAGTGCTTAACATAACCTCAGGGCATCACAAACTGCTGTATTTTTTAAAGTGCAGTTAATTTTGCGATGCGGGAGACAGACTGTCAATATGTACGCAGCAAGTTCCCACAATTAGCAGTGAAACAAATGATCAGATCATCTACTTTAGGTGTGGTGAGCGATAAATGATCAATAGAACTCGCCAGCTCAAAATAGTGCCATGGGATATTATGAGAAAGTAGACGAGATCTTGGTTTAATAGTTTATCTGAAAGTCAGCACAGTCGACGGTGCTCTCTTGGTACTGCACTGAAATGTCAGTCAATATATTCCAAAGTCCCTGGCGTTGGGACTCAAACCTAATACCTTCTAACTTTGAAATACCTGTGCTACCACTGAGCCATTTATGCCATTGATCAATCAATTTAAGTTTGAGTTATACTTTAAACTGGTACGCATCAAAACAATCTTCAAAAAGGGATAAAATAAAAGAAGACATCACTCATTTCTTACTGCAAATCTATTAGAAATAATTAGCCTCTAATTGACTTCAGGAGTAATTGGCTTCTTATGGACCTAATTACTATTTACAGCAATTAGATTCTGTGGCCTTTAAGGAATTGGCCATGTTACACATATCTGTAACCTAGCAACAAAAGAATATGTTGCTTCATATGGTGCATTTCTCATGCAAACGAAACATATGCGTTTATTTAACATGAACAGCCCAATAGAAAATATTTGCAACGTGTGTTAAAGAATTAAGGATTAGAAAATTAATAGCAAATAAAATAAAATGTACTTTAATGATTCCCATGAACAATTATTCAGAGGAGTGTTTTAAAAGGGTAAAAATATTTTTAAATAATCACAAGAAATTGAGAAATGACAACATATTATAGACAAGATCTGAGGGTGGTGTTTTGTGTTTTCTTTTTACTTCCGAGTTTGCGTTTGTTTATGTGTTAATCTTTATGCTTGCTCAGTGTTGAGCTCTCTCATGACTTCATGAACCTAATACATATTCTTCAAATATTGACTACAGTCAAATGCCACAGCAGTGAAATATTATCTTGTGGGACACAGAAGTGACTGAAATCGTATCATGAAGCTACAACTGGATAAATAGCCTGGACCATACTCAGTTGTGAGGTGGACTTTACTTTAAATTGATAGTTATGGTTCATTGATTTAAAAAAAAAATATTTGCCCTGTTAAGAATTAATACATAATGACATAATGCTTCCCATAATATCAAATGTGTTACATTTTGCATTTCTCTCCTGATGGAACGAATGTCATCATGAAAGTATATTTTTGTTGGCGAAGAATACTACACTCAAGGAGCAATTACAAGTATTACTACTTAAATGATAGTTGCTGATTTATGTATTTATTTGATGGCTGGATACTGTGGACATACAACAATCGCAGAGGGCAAAGCACCATGTGCAATCTTTTTTTATTGTGACACCAGAATGCGATGGAATTACTTTGTACAATGACTGGAGCTTTTGAAGCAGTGTAATAAAACAATAATTATCTCAAAATAAACAATTGACTTGTCTGAATTACATTACAACAAATGTCAGAACAAAATCAAGATTGACGAAAATGAAGACCATTCTTACCTCATACCTCATACCTGAGCTCAGCACCTATAATCAGTGCCACCTATGATATGCTCACAAGATTTTCTAAGATTGGCAGGTGTGGTGAATGTAATATATGATATGATAATTCACACTGTCTTTTTAAGTGCACTAATGTAACACTATCCAACCACTAGGGGGAGTAGCGCTTGGAGTACTCAAGAACTTGTACTGGGCTCCACCCTTGGCTTCACCCATGACTCCTCCCCCTAGTGCTGCTGTATAAGTACCCTTGTCCAGAGTCAGCCTGAGTTCACTAAGAGTTCATCAACGGGTAACAGGCTGGCTCTGAAGTAAGTCGATTAAAGCCTAGATTCATATCGGAAACACGTTTCTGGTGAATTGATGGTTCCATCAATTTAATCGACTTAAGAACAGTAAAGATCGATCATGGAATCAGCCCTCAAGCCTGGATGCCTGGAACTCGACCCGCAGGATGCAGAGGCTAAAGACATCTTCTCCCACTGGCTGCGGTGCTTCAAGGCCTACCTGGCAGAAGCAAGCACAGCCGAAACGACAGAGGAACAGAAGCTGAGTCTACTGCACGCGAGGATGAGCCACAGAATCTCTACACAACTAAACTCGGCCAGTTCATATACTGCAGCGCTAGCAGTTCGCGATATAATTTATGTAAGGCCTGTTAACGACGTTTACGCTCGCCATGTGTTCACGACTCGCTGCCAGCGGCCTACAGAATCACTCGCCGAATTTCTAAGGGAACTCAATAACTTGTCCAATTACTTTAATTATCAAGCAGTTACCGCGGCTGAACACAGGGAACTTGCTGGACGCAATGATTTTGTAGCGGGCCTCGGGTCTAACTATGTGCGCCAATGACTGCTGGAAAAGGGGGCCCAGGACTTAGAAACGACTGCGGAAGCAGCTACCACGATGGAGGTCTCCTTCCGCAGCCTTAACTCATTCCCCGCGGACCTCGCGACCCAATCATGGGCCCCCGACCAGCGACTCGCCCAGGCCTGTGCTACGCACCGGCAAGCCACCATGCTGCTCCAGCCAGCCACTATGCTGCTCCAGCCAGCCACTATGCTGCTCCAGCCTGCCATTTCTGCGTCCAGAACCAGCACCCGCGGCAGCACTGCCCGGCCCGCAACGCGACCTGCAGCAGCTGCGGGCGAAAAGGCCATTACGCAAGAGTGTGCCTCGCTAAAAGGGCCCCAGCTTCCAACTCTCCAGTGACTCAAAGTAATCACTCCCCTCACTCGCAGGCTCGCGGGGCCCGAAACGCTGCGGCCTATGCCCCAACTCCGCCCCCTTCAGCCACGTGTGATCCATTGGGGCCGCCATCTTGGAAAACCTCCACCATGCGGCCGGCCACGTGTGACTCATGGGGGCTGCCATCTTGGACGCCATCTTCCTCGCCGCCCACCACGTGCGATCCACGGGCCCAATCGGCATCTCCGCGCTCGGACAACTCAGCAGAAGTATATGAATATGAACTCAGAGGGCAGTCGTCACAGGGCCACTCCAGCACAGCTGATCGAGCCGCCGACTACCCGCAACTCAGCGCGGTCACCCTGGACCAATCACGACCAAAGAATCTACGAAACTCAATGGCAGAGGTCCATATCAACGGGTACAGAGCACCATGCCTCTTCGATGTCAGGAGCACTGAGAGCTTCATACATCCAGACCTGGTAAGATGTTGTTCGCTCCCTGTTTTCCACGTGCAGCAAACTATCTCGCTCACTTCAGGCTCCCACTCGGTCCAGATCCAGGGGCGCACCGCCGCGACACTCACAATCCGAGGCGCTAGTTACTCAAAATTCAAACTCTACGTTTTGCCCGAACTCTGCGCGCCACTCTTATTAGGCCTAGACGTCCAATGTAACCTCAAGAGCCTCACCCTCCGCTTCGGAGGGCCCCTGCCCCCACTCACTATCTGCAGCCTCGCTATGCTGCGAATCCCTCCCCCTCCTCTCTTCGCCAAACTCACAAAGGACTGTAAACCCGTAGCCACTCGTAGCAGGCGGTATAGCCTGCAGGATAGGGTATTTATCAGAGCAGAGGTCCAAAGGCTACTCAGTGAGGTGGTTATAGAGGCCAGCAATAGTCCCTGGAGAGCTCAGGTGGTGGTCATCAAGACCGTGGAAAAATCCCGTACGGTGGTCGACTACAGTCAGACTATAAATAGATTTACGCTCCTCGACGCGTATCCCCTCCCCAGGATTGCAGACATGGTAAACCAGATCGCCCAGTACCGGCTCGTTTCCACGGTGGATCTGAAGTCTGCATACCACCAGCTCCCAATCTGCCCGGAGGTCCGCCACTACACGGCATTCGAGGCCTATGGCCACCTCTTCCGTTTCCTCCGTGTCCCTTTCGGCGTCACTAATGGGGTTTCGGTGTTCCAACAAACAATGGACCGAATGGTGGACCAGTATGGGCTGCGGGCCACGTTTCCGTTCTTGGACAATGTCACCATCTGCGGCTATGACCAGCAGGACCACGACGCCAACCTCCACCGTTTTCTCCAGACGGCCCAGAAACTGAACCTCACGTACAACAAGGAGAAATGTGTTTTCCGCACAACCAGACTAGCCATCCTCAGCTATGTCATGGAAAACGGAGTCCTGGGCCCAGACCCGGACCGTATGTGCCCTCTCTTAGAACTCCCCGTCCCCCATTGCCCCAAGGCCCTCAAACGGTGCTTAGGCTTCTTCTCCTACTACGCCCAGTGGGTCCCTCAATATGCGAACAAAGCCCGCCCACTCTTTAGGGCCACACGATTTCCCCTGTCAGCCAAGGCACGCCAGGCCTTCGACGGCATCAAGGAGGACATCGCCTAAGCGGTCATGCGGGCGGTGGATGAATCCACTCCATTTCAGGTTGAGAGCGACGCCTCAGAGGTAGCTCTTGCAGCCACGTTAAATCAGGCAGGGAGACCAGTCGCATTTGTCTCCCGTACCCTCTCCACTTCAGAACTCGACACTCCTCAGTCGAGAAAGAAGCACAAGCATTGTGGAGGCTATCCGTTACTGGAGGCACTACCTCGCAGGTAGGAGGTTCACCCTCATCACCGACCAACGATCGGTTGCCTTCATGTTCGACAACTCGCAAAGGGGCAAAATTAAAAATGACAAAATTCTGAGGTGGAGGATCGAACTCTCCACCTACAATTATGATATTAAATCTCGACCCGGGAAGCTCAACGTGCCTCCGGATGCCCTAACCCACGGGACATACGCCAGTGCGCAGATTGATCGATTAAAAGTCATCCACAATGACCTCTGCCACCAGGGGGTCACCCGGCTCGCCTACTATATCAGGGCCCGAAACCTGCCTTTCTCCAACAAGGAGGTAAAAGCGGTCACCAGGGACTGCCGGATCAGTGCGGAGTACAAACCGCACTTCTATAGACCAGACAAGGCCCACCTGGTCAAGGTTTCTAGGCCCTTTGAACGCCTCGCGATTGATTTCAAAGGGCCACTCCCCTCAACTAACAAGAACGTTTACTTCTTAAACGTCGTAGACGAGTTCACCCGTTTCCCATTCGCTATCCCGTGCCCCGACATGACCTCCCACATAGTCATTAGGGCCCTGGATAGCATCTTCACCCTGTTTGGTTACCCCAGCTACGTACACAGCGACCGGGGTTCGTCCTTCATGAGCGACGAGCTGCGTCAGTACCTGCTCGACAAGGGCATTGCGTCGAGCAGGACTACCAGCTACAACCCCAGGGGGAACGGGCAGGTGGAGAGGGAGAATGTGACGGTCTGGAAGACCGTCCTATTGACCCTCTGGTCTAGAAAGCTCCAATTCTCCCAGTGGCAGGAAGTCCTCCCAGACGCACTCCATGCTACTAGGTCGCTTTTGTGCACGGCGACCAATCAGACCCCTCACGAGAGGCTCTTCATTTTTTGCAGGGGCACTACCACGGGGGGTCTCACTTCCGGCATGGCTGAGGACACCAGGCCCCGTACTTCTGAGGAAACACGTTAGGGCGCACAAAACCGACCCCCTTGTTGAAAAGGTGCGCCTGATCCACTGCAACCCCCAGTACGCATTCGCCGAGTTCCCTGAGGCCGTCAGAACACGGTTTCCCTCCGGGGTCTGGCACCCGTCGGATCCAGTGCCCCCTCTACCCCCATACACCCTATGCCGCCGCCCCCTTGCGTGCCCGAGCCCACGAGCTCACACCACCAGTTCCGAGCGCCCGCACCGGCCAGCCCCCAGCGCCCCCAGTCCCCGGTCGAACCAGGAGAGTATGAAGCTCGGATACAACCCTCCCTGGAGTCCGCCATTGTACCCCAGCACACAACACCCATTTAGCCACCACAAGAGGCTGCAACCCGGTGCTCCGCAGATCACAGCGGACAATTCGACCACCGGACAGACTGACGTTGTAGACCACCACCCCTGCCGGACTTGATTTTTTTGCAGGGGGTGAATGTAATATATGATATGATAATTCACACTGTCTTTGTAAGCGCAGTAGCGCTATCCAACCACTTGGGGGAGTAGCGCTGGGAGTACTCAAGAACTTGTACTGGGCTCCACCGTTGGCTCTGCCCACGACTCTTCCGCCTAGTGCTGCTGTATAAGTACCCTTGTTCAGAGTCAGCCTGAGTTCACTAAGAGTTCATCAACGGGTAACAGGCTGGCTCTGAAGTAAGTCGATTAAAGCCTAGATTCATATCGGAAACACATGTCTGGTGAATTGATGGTTCCATCAGCAGGCAATGGCCATCTGCATCAATAAATAATCGAAGCATCGCCTCTTGACATTTAATGGAATTGTTATTGTTACATCCACCACTAACAACACCCTGGGGATTAGCATTGACCAGAAACTGAACCAGGCCGGCCCAGTTAATACTCTAGCTCAAAGAGTAGGTCAGAAGCTATGAATTGGACAGCAACAGTCTTGCTTTCTGACTCCCAGAGTTAGTCCACCACTTACAAAGCATAAGTCAGGAGTGTGATGGAATACTCTCAACTTGCCTGGATGAATGTAGCTCTAACAACACTGAAGAGGTTTGGCACCATCCCGTACAAAGCTGTCCACTTGTACGGCCCCTCTCTGCATCACCGTAAGCATTTATTGCCTCCACCACCAGCACATAGAGCAGCAGTGCGTGACATCTGCAATATGCACAGCAGCAACTGGCCAAAGCTTCTTTGACTGCACCTTACAAACTTGCAACCTCTTACCAACTGCAACAAGAGCAGCAGATGCATGGAAATGCCATCACTTGCAAGATCCCTCTAAGCCACATACCGTACTATCTTGTAACTATATCGCCATTCCTTCATTGTTAATGAGTCAAAATTCAGGAACTCCCACCCTACCAGCACTGTCGATGTACCTACCACATGGACTACAGCGGTTCAAGAAGGCAGCTCACCACCACCTTCTGAAGGGAAATCAGGGACTGGTGTTATGGGCCAGGGTTTAGAAAACTCCAAAGTATATCACGGAGTTCACCGGATTATCAACTGTTTATTGAATGAGGCGGAGATGAGCACAAGAGCCTGCCTTTCAGGTGTTATTCAACAGAGTTCTTAGGCGCATTTAGTAAAAAAAATAAACTTTATTCTACAAATTTTGTTACCATTTTTATAAACCACACATGCAAGAATTTTTATCAACTATAAACATAAATATCCCACACAGCTACAGTAATCTATGTATAACCCTGAATGAATCCCCCCCTTTACTGTTCCAATTTAATAATAAGATCCAAGTGAAAACCAGGACCCCCTTTTCATAGGTGTGACCCAGCACACGGCACTCTTATTGGTATAAGACTTGATGTGGAGATGCCGGCGTCGGTCTGGGGTGATCACAGTAAGAAGTCTTACAACTCCAGGTTAAAGTCCAACAGGTTTGTTGGACTTTACAAAACTTGTTATTGATACTCTTGTTTCCTTTCCAAACAGAAAGTTTGAATTCCTTCCAGAAAGCAATTATCTCTTTTAAGTTATCAAGCAGTCTGGAAACAGCTTTTAAAATGAAGATATAGAAACCCTTCTTTCAACCTGTGCAATATAAACCAGTCCAAACTCAAAGCAAAAGTAAAAGACAAAAGTGAAAGTAAACTCATAGAGCCACAGCCCAGCTCCACCCACACAATGACATCACTGAAGTCATGTGATAAGACAAAACATGTCTTAAAGGGACACTCACATGACACAGGCAACAAATGTTGACCTTTTTAGCGATGTTCACATCCCATGCATAAACAAAACTGATTCACCAGCATCAGAAAAAGCTGTGTGTGCAGTTTAAGCCCAAAATGGCTCCACAAAATCTGTAGCTGAGGTATTCTCCCATGAGAAATTGAAATTTTTTGCTTTCTTGTGTATATAGTCACTTTTACCTGTTAGAAATTCACATTATATCGCTGATTTTAACAAGAAAACCAATCTTTGATGTCTATGTTTTGTGTAGTTAGGTTTTTGAAAATCATTTATCCATGAATTTCAATCTTTGTGACTCACGTATGTTAGTAACAGTTAAAAACACTCACTGATATATAGCATAATAATGTTTAGCCTCCTACAAAATAATAACTTTGCTATTAAACTTGGCAATCTAATCAAAAATGTTGATCAACTTATGGTAACTTCAAACACGTAATACAAAATCAGTTGCACTGGATAGAACAGATATTGTTGTATTTCACAATTGCTAATGTTTTTGAAAAGTTTAGACCATAAAGGTTGGGAAGTCCAACCATCATGGGCTGGTACTCTTAGGGTGACTTGCATCTCACCCATCACCCCTGGGACCTGGAGCATCTTGGCACTGACAGCGAACCCCACTGCCCTGGGATCCTGGTGGGCTCAGTCTACATTGAATTTGAGATATTGTGCTGACCGGGTGCATAGGTCCTCGCTGATGGTGTAGGTACACTGTGATGCAACTGGGAGCGGGTGTCCTGCCCCATATCCCGTGGTGCCAGTTGTTCTATGATTTGGCAGACATACCTCACTGTCTCCCTTGCAGGTCCGGCATGTCCCCAAATAACAGTTGCTGCCGATAGACAAGACCCCATGCGGTGCCTCCTTCCCAATTCCTCCTCGACCTGTTGGGCAGCTGACTTTCCACCTTCACCGGCTGGCTCCTGTTCCTCTGGTTCTGCTGCTGCAGGGTCCTCCCCGACTTGCTCCAGCTCAAACAGCCTCAGTGCAGCGACTAGGATGTAGACTACCATTCCTTGTTGTATTCCAAAGTCGATTGCCTGTATGGGGTGGAAGTCAGAGATGTCAGCATGGTGAATAGCCCCATGCCAAACCAGATCCAACGGGCTACAGGGTATCCCTGGTTTGCACTGCAGACCCAAACCCCGCATGTCACCCTCCCCGCACATTCCCACACCCACTCCTGGCCATTCCTGCTGACACTCTGCCCTCCACACCATGGCCCCATTGGTGCCTGAAACTGTGAGGGCCTCTGGCCTTAGTGCCCATCCCTGCTTCCAGGGGTACCATTGGCTGGTACTATCCATGCCCATGGCACACGGTGCAGCCCCCTGCTGGCTCCCTCCTGCAGGGGACACCATGGCCGCTACCCTTGCGTGGGATGCATGTTGCCCTGGTGAGAGCCGGTTGCAGGGGGCGTGGGGTGGCGAGTTGGTGGGGTGGAGGGTACAAGGTGGAATGCGGGGGTGGTGGGCTGCGGAAACCATATGGTTGGTGTCACTCTGCCCAACTATGAGGCATGGACGGCGGTCATTGGGGTGCACTGAAATATGTCTGTCTTGCAGACCGCGTCATTGGTGGTTCGTGCTTGGGTGTCCTGATCCAGTAGGGGGCCTTCTGATCCCATGGCCTATCACATGGTCACCCCCCATCACCCCACCCACCCCACCCCCGGGCCTGGAAGATATTCCAGGCCCACCAACCCCCCCCCCCCCCCCCCAGCCCTGCCAGTGGCAAGTCAGGCAACCCATAGTTGTGCCTCTGCACATCCTACCTCCTCTCTCTCCCTCATCGACCACCACACCTATTTCCCGATTTTTGAAACCACGAGGGAAACTCGCCATCAGTAATTCCCCCTGGCGGAGGCGGAGCCTGATGGAGGCTCCACAGAGTATTGTGTGAGGCCCGCTAATGATATGTGGACGACATATGTACGGAACTGAATGCATTGATGCCTCTGTCGAGACATTTTAGCATAGCATTCTGGTGGGCACCTAGCGCCGGCCGCGATTTTGCCCTCACAACCGATTCTCCGCCCAATCGCCTTTCCCGATTTTGGCGTCGGCCGATGGAGAATCCCACCCCAGTTAACTCTCCAGATCTCGAGCCTCTCTGAGAAAAAAAGAATGGGTGTGGTTTACATGATTACTCTGATGGAGCAGGGCCTGATAGAACTGTCATCCGCTTCCACAGAGATCGGAGCACCATCTTTAAAGGGTGCACCAATCAGCAGTGAATATTAACTCTCCACCATAGAGGTATCAGGGGTCCCCCCCCCCACCGCACAATCATAGTACTCACTCCAAGCTCTCTCCTCCCACTCACTTCCATACTCCACCGGGTAATTATTGGCCCCTACCCGGACAATCTTCAGACTCATCCCCACCCCCTCCTCCGCATGCAATCAAACACTGTTCTGCCCTTTCTACCCTTCCCAATAATCACCTGGGCCTTCTCCACCCCGCCTCACTATTGCAGAAGTAACAACGACATTCCCATCCATGCCTGCACATTGCCCCCCCTCTCTGCCAGTTCTCCCTCTCCATCACACGTAATTGGAACCCCATCCCTCCCCAATTGGGAGCCAATGAGGGCTTGCCCTGGAACTCTCCCTTCGTGCAGGTTGGTCCTGCCAGGTTGGCACAGTGCAAACCTGTGAGGAGGAGAGAGGGAGGGGAGGAGGAGAGAGGGAGGGGGGGAGGAGGAGAGAGGGGGGGGGGGAGGAGGAGAGGGGGGTGAGGAGGAGAGAGGGAGGGGGGGAGGAGGAGAGAGGGGGGGGGAGGAGGAGAGGGGGGGAGGAGGAGAGGGGGGGAGGAGGAGGGGGGGGAGGAGGAGAGGGGGGGAGGAGGAGAGGGGGGGGAAGAGGAGAGGGGGGGGAGGAGGAGAGGGGGGGGAGGAGGAGAGGGGGGGGGAGGAGGAGAGGGGGGGGAGGGGGGGGGGAGGAGGAGAGGGGGGGAGGAGGAGAGGGGGGGGAGGAGGAGAGGGGGGGGAGGAGGAGAGGGGGGGGAGGAGGAGAGGGGGGTGTGTGAGTACCGGCCTTCAGAGGGAGGGGGACGGGGTGTGGGTACCGGCATTGAGGGGGGGGGACCCGGCATTGAGGGGGGGGGACCCGGCATTGAGGGGGGGGGACCCGGCATTGAGGGGGGGGGGGCCCGGCATTGAGGGGGGGGGGACCCGGCATTGAGGGGGGGGGGACCCGGCATTGAGGGGGGGGGGGACCCGGCATTGAGGGGGGGGGGACCCGGCATTGAGGGGGGGGGGACCCGGCATTGAGGGGGGGGGGGACCGGCATTGAGGGGGGGGGACCCGGCATTGAGGGGGGGGGACCCGGCATTGAGGGGGGGGGACCGGCATTGAGGGGGGGGGACCCGGCATTGAGGGGGGGGGGACCCGGCATTGAGGGGGGGGGGACCCGGCATTGAGGGGGGGGGGGGGGGACCCGGCATTGAGGGGGGGGGGACCCGGCATTGAGGGGAGGGGGGGGACCCGGCGTTGAGGGGGGGGGGGACCCGGCGTTGAGAGGGGGGGGGAGGGAGGTAGGGGTGGTGGGGAGGGAGGTAGGGGTGGTGGGGAGGGAGGTAGGGGTGGTGAGGGTGGGTTGAGGTAGGGGTGGTGAGGGGGGGGTTGGGGTAGGGGGCAGCGGCGTACAGGGGGGGGGCGACGGTGCGTCGGCCCCGGGCATCCGTCGCCCCCCCTCTCTGCCCGCCGCTGCCCCAAACCCCCCCCCCCAAAATGCCGGAAACACACCCCCCCCCCCAAATGCCGGAACACACACCCCCCCCCCAAATGCCGGGGGGGAAAGGACACACACCCCCCCCCCCCCCCCAATGCCGGAACACACACACCCCCCCCCCCCCCACCCCCACCCCCCACCCCCACCCCACCCCACCCCACCCCCACCCCCACAAATGCCGGAACACACACCCCCCCCCCCACCCCCACCCCCACCCCCACAAATGCCGGAACACACACACCCCCCCCCCCCACAAATGCCGGAACACACCACCACCCCCCCAAAAGCCGGGTCTGTCTCTCTCCTCCTTATCCTCCAAAAAACGCCGGGTCTCACCACTTCCGCAGCTGGTGAAACTGACGCGTATCGCGTCAGTCAGCTGCTAGCCCCTCCAGGAACGGAGAATAGCGGCCTTCAAGAAGGCCCCGGCGCCGGAGTGATTGACACCGATTTTTCTCGCAGGCAACCCGCGTTACGAAGGGCTACGGAGAATCCCGCCCATGGAGTGCAAACTCCCTGGGCGTGATTCTCCCAAAATGGGAGAAATCGTAAAGCTGGCGTAAAACCCGGGCGGGTTTTACGGCAGCGCGCCCCTTCCCGACCGGGGACCAATTCTGGTCCCCGGTCGGGGCTAGCAGCCCGACGCCGTAGGCTCCGGCATGACGGGCTTAACGAATATCGTTAAGCCCGCTTGCCGGAGTTAGCGCCGGCTGACGCGTCATATGACGTCAGCCGCGCATGCGCAGTTTGGAAGACTCCAACCCGCGCATGCGCGGGTGACGTCATCGCGTTTTTGCGCGAAACCCGCGCATGCGCGGGCCGGGTTGCCCCTCAGCCGCCCCGCGAATGGATACTGCGGGGCGGCGGAAGGACAAGTAGTGCGCGGGCATCGGGCCCGCTGCCCGCGATCGGTGGGCACCGATCGCGGGCCCATGGCACCCTTGGCACGGCCGTGGTACGGCCGTGCCAATCGGTGCCATGGTTATTAATAGCGAGTTAGTCACGCCGTTTTTACGAACGGCAAGACCAGGTGTGTTTGCCGTTCGTAAAAACGGGCTGGGACTTCGGCCCATCTAACAGCTGAGAATCGCTGCCGGCCGTAAAAAAACGGCGGCAGCGATTCGGGTCGGGACTTCGGCGGGGGGGGGGGGAGAATAGCGGGAGGGCGGCAAAAATGTCGGGAAGGCCCTCCCGCTATTCTCCCACCTGTCGTGGGGGGTGGAGAATTTCGCCCCATACAGTCACTCAAGGCCAGAATTGAACCCAGGTCCATGGAGCGATGAGACAGCAGTGCTAACCACTGCGCCGCCATGCCAAGAGAGCACAGATTTAAAGTGATTTATATCAGTTTCAAAGTTAACTTTTACAGTTTCATGATTAAAGTATTAATCAGAATTGACCTTATTCATAATATTTACTATCCTGACAGGATCACCTTTTCAATACTGCCGTTCCATCTCAAATTTAAATTTCTCAATTCTTTTCTCAATTCTTTTTTCTGCACTTGGAGAGGCAAGGTTTGATCAGGAACAGTCAGCATGACTTTGTCAGAAGTAGGTCATGCCTCACAAATTTGATTGAATTTTTTGATCATGTGACCAGGTGTGTAGATGAGGGTAGTGCAGTTGATGTAGTTTATGTGGATTTCAGCAAAGCCTTTGGCAAGGTCCCACATGGGAGACATACACAGAAGGTGAATGCACATGGGATACAGAGTAACTTGCTTAGGTAGATTCAAAATTGGCTGAGCTGCAGGAGACAGAGGATGATGACAGTCAGCTGCTTTCGTGACTGGAAGCCAGTCCAGTGATGTAGCACAGGGATCTCTGCTGGGTCACCTATTGTTTGCAATTTATATAAATGACATAGATGACTATGTGGGAGGCAGAATCAAAACGTTTGGGGATGACACAAAGATTGGCTGGGTGGTTAACAGTGAGGTTGAGGGTCTTGGGTTATAGGAAGATACAGATGGGATGGTAAAATGGGCAGAAAAGTGGCAGATGGAAAAGAAAAATGTGAGATAACACACTTTAGAAGGAGTAATGTGACAAGGAGATATTCAATGAATGGCATGACACTGGGAAGTTCCGAAGAACAAAGGGACCTTGGTGTGTTTGTCCATAGCTCTCTGAACGCAGAAGGGCAGGTTAATAGGGTCATGAAAAAAGGCATATGGGACACTTGCCTTTATCAATTGAGGCATAGATTACAAAAGCAGGGAGGTCATGTTGGAGTTCTAGAGAACTTTGGTGAGTCTACAGCTGGAGTACTGTGTGAGGTTCCGGTATTCACATTATAGTGTTAAGGGAAATTTACATTAGAAGTTATTCATTAAGAATGTCTCTATTTTATCATGTTTAATTATTAGCTTATGCCTACAATAGTGTGGACTGCTGGGTCATTCTATACTAGCTTACTCACCACAGCAATCTAATTCTGCAATGACCTGATAAGTATACGGTTACTGGCGAGTCATTCTCTAACTGACCTACTGACATCTGCAATGATCCGATTAATTGCTGAGTCATTCTGTTTCTGACAAACTGACTGTTAACTATTGAGACACCTGTTATCCTTGTAATTGTGGACAAGTTATGGACCTTAGATAACGAATGGTTTCAGAGGAATGTGATTGGAAGCTAATTGTTGCTAGAGGGGACCTAATTGGTCGTGTATGTAACCCTCCAAGCTAATTAGGAACTAACTAAGTGTGTACATGTATAAAAGAGGCTAACTGCTATTCTATAATTGAAAAGGTGACCACGACCAGTGCTGAGTGCCTGGCTTTCTCCCAAAAGCTTTTGCCAATAAATTGACTTGACTGAACTCTTTGGTGTGAATAGGTTATTTACCACTTCAATAGGAAGGATGTGATTGCACTGGGATGGAACATTTAAGTTGTGAAGAGAGGTTGGATAGGCTTGGGTTGATTTCACTGGAGCAGAAAACATCAGGGGCGACCTGATCGAGGTGTACAAGATTATGAGGGGCATGGACAGGGTGGATGGGGAGCAGCTGTAACCCTTGGCTGAAGGGTGAGGTACGAGGAGACACAAGTTCAAGGTGAGGGGCAGCAGGTTTATGGAGGATCTGAGGAAATACTTTTTTACCCAGAGGGGAGTGACGGTCTGTAATGCAGTGCCTGGGAAGGTGATAGACAAGGGTTGCCTCCCATCCTTTAAAACGCACCTGGATGAGCACTTGGCACATCATAACATTCAATGATATGGACCAAGTGCTGACAAATGGATGAGGTAGGCTGACCAGAGACTGGATTCTCCAATTCTGAGGCTATCTCCCCACACCGGCGTGGGAACAGTGGCGTTTTAAGCCAGGGAAAATGGCGCTAAACGACCACCGATTCCCCATTTTGCTGGGGGGCCAGCAGGATGGCAGCATAGAGCACCCAGCTCTAGCTGCTAATACGTCCTGGAGAATTGCCGGGTCCGTGGCCGTGCATGTGCCCGGTAGCGGCCTGCAGCGGACGCACCGTGCTACATGGCGGATGAAGCTCACATCCCGGCCTGCCCCTTCAGCTGGTTCGCACGCTTAGGATCACCCTCCCCCCTCCCCACCCTACAGTGTCCCCAGTTCCGAATAATGTCCCCTCTACCCGTGGATCGGCCGTCCCTGACTGTGGTGGCGTTGGATTGAGTCAGCAGCCACCACGCTGTGTTCCCAACGGATGAGACCATGAGAGACCCACGCCATCAGGAACTCGGCTTTTAGCGGGCGGAGTATCGGGTGGTGGGCCTCAGGCAATGCCTTGAGGCTGTTGATACGTGGCACGGCATACTCCTAGAGTATGGCACTTTGGAGGGGATGAAGCATCAGGAAAGCGGCGCCACCCCCGATTCGGTCGTAAACTTGGATTCTTCAGCTGATCGCCGAACGTGGTTGTGGCTTTGGCGACCGGAGAATCCAGCCCCAGGTGTTTTTTATGTGTAGGTGCAGACTCGATGGGCCGAAGGGCTTCTCCTGTGCTGTATTTTTCTATGCTTCTGTGAGCTCAGACCTTTGAGAACACATGGATAAGCACATGGTTCTTTACTGAACAGCTTCTCGAGCTTGAGTGTCTCTCATTTCCTGATAATCAGAACTGGATACTAAATTCAAACAGTTTGACCACAACTTCCTCTGATTTGCAGTTGATTATTATGACTGTGTGGTTCATAGCCTATTAGCTTTGTTGATTGATGCTCTGCTTTAACTGAACAGACTGAGCACTTAGTCTACAAAAAAAGACTACAAACTGATTCATTGGGATTTAATAACACCTGAACACAGAAAGCACAATTTTTATTTTATTTATCCCTTTACAGGATGTGCGTGTTGCTGGATAAGCCAGTATTTATTGTCTATCCCTACTTGCCCTGGAGAAGGTTGCATTCTTGAACTGCAGCTGTCCATGAGGGATGTTTATGGCACTGTTAGGGATGGAGTTTCAGGATCTCGACCAAGTGACAGTGAATCAATTACAATATCGTTCCAAGGCAGTTTGGTGTGTGGCTTGGAGAGGAACTTGTAAGTGGTGACGTTCCCATTCATCTTCTGTCCTTGTCCATCAAGGTGGTAAAAAGGCGTGTTTGGAAGGAACTGCCAAAGGAGAATTGGTGAGTTGCTGCAGTCATCTTGTAGATGGTACATGCTGCTGCCATTGCTCATTGATGGTAAATCAGTTGCCACCTGGATGACGTTGATCTTTTTGAGCTGTTGGAGCTGCACTCACCAAGGCAAGTAAAGAGTATTCCATCAAATTCCTGATTCGCTGTGAATTCACAGATTTGACTTGCTCTTGGAACCACAGAATTAACCTGGTTGGTTCCATTCTATTTCTGGTTAACGTTAGCCCCTTAGATGTGGGAGACAGTGGGAGATTCAGAAATGTTAATAATGCCATTGAATGTCTAGAGGAGATGGTCAGATTCTCTATTGTTGATGATGGTCATTGCCTCATACTTGTGACGCACAAATTTTACTTACCTGAATGTTGTCCATGTCTTGCTTCATATGGACACAGATGTATTCAGTACCTGAGCAGTCGTGAATGGTGTTGAACATTGTGGAGTCATCAGTGAACATCATGTCCGGACTCTTGTTTTACCTTCTTCTAATAAGACTCAATTGTCCGGTTGATTGGAAGTGTTGAAAATACAACTTTATTGCCACTTTAATATACTTGCAAAAGAGAATCAAAACTTGGAAACAAAATATTAAACAATACACAAATGGGTCAAGTACACGGTAAAGAAAAGCATTAAACCGAAAAGGATAAAGAAATCACTTCAAAATAAACGAATAAGAAGTTTCAAGAATTCAGGAAGGCAAAAATTCAGGAACAAGGGAATCCTCATCTGTGGTCTATGGCCTAATCCCTCATTTACTGTCATTGATTTCTAATTCAGAGCTGAGACCTGATTTGTTCAAATGGATGGTTGTTACTTAGAGGATGATTCATTAATCAAACATTGGCCATTACTTAAGATTAACTGGTGTCCATCAAAGTTAGATCGCACCGGATGCCGCAGGTCAGGTGACGAGCATTTTGCCCCCAGCGTGAAGCCTGTTTTGGGCCTCTCCCACGATGCTCCCGGCACAATGTGATCAGCGAGCGGAAGGTGCAACGCGGTGGAAAAATTGTGTCCCAAGATACTCAGTTAATCTCAGTAGCAGCCCAGCAGGTCAAATGGTGACACTGTAGATCATTTAGAGCATCGGGCAGAGGTGGGATCTAAATGTGATGAGAAACCTGACACATATGTGCTGAAACCAAAGAGAAAATGCTGGAAAATCGCAGCAGGTCTGGCAGCATCTGTAGGGAGAGAAAAGAGCTAATGCTTCGAGTCCAAATGACCCTGTGCTGAAGTCAGGGCAGGGGAAAAGGATAGCAGAAGTGTCAGTTAACTGCAGGTGCAGGGGAGGGACGTTTTCTGCAGCAGGGGATTTAGACAATAATTTTGATCGATTAGGCTACAGATGGAGGCTGATGAGCGTGCACCTGGAAATTGGTGCATGGGAAAACCTGCCAGAAAGCATCCGCTCAACATCATGGAGTATGGAGGAGACCAGAGCTAACTTGGCACAGGGCTTTGCATAGAACTTGGAGTCCATTCTCTCTAGCATGGAAGAGGTAGCCACCTCCATCAAATTGCTTGCAGTACCCACCATGATGCAGCTCTGCCTCATTTCCCACAGCACACGCAGCTTCTGCCTGATGAGTTGGAAGCTCAGACTAAAGTCATAAACTCACACTGCTGTCATGAAAGTTCACACTACTGTCATACAATCTCAGCTTGTTGCGAAGCAAGCTCAAACTACTGACTAAACAGTTTTGGATGTTGAAAAGGACTTTCAGGGCATCCAGATTCACAATAACATTTACTCGGATTGTTGAGGTGTCAGCAGGGTAGCTGTGGCTCCATGGAATATGACTCTCGGGATGACACCATCCATCGTCGCAATCTTGTCACTCTGTCAGTGCATTTCCTGTCACCTGTCAGACAGACTGCCGCAACCTGGGCCCAGATGTTGGAGCCTGAATCTGTACTTTCTAGGCCCCAAACTGACTGAGGTCATCCTCCAATGTCATCTGCAACCTTCGCAATGGAATGCCAGCAACCTTCCACCAGCCATACGACAACTACAAGGAAAGCACTACTGAGGATTATATAAAACTGGCAAAGGAAGAGGCACTAAGAGAATGCAGAAGTGTGATTACTATATTTTTGTATGCATTATGTCATGAAATAATTCCTCAGTTTACTGGCAGCACAAAGGGATAGGGGGAAGGATGTGCAAAAGACCACAGTCTGAGAGCAGAGAGTTCAGTGAAGGAGGTTGCGGAGGTAGAGGGGGGCAAAACAAGGTAGAGGATTTTAAATTGTAATCATTATTCATAAAATATATAGGGTTCAGTACATCTATAACAGAAAGAAAATCAAGTACTATGCTTTATCTCATTCGAATAAATAAGGAATTCACATTGAATCCCTAAAAGATAGGTAGTCTTAGATTACACAGAAAGCACATATTTGAAAGGATTCAATTTCAGTCAATCAAATTTCACAATTTATTTTTCAAATTGGTTCCAGCAATAATTTCTATTTCTGACCAGCTGAACATCAATCCAAATACAGATTACTCTAATAAGAAACCGAACACATGAAAAGAATTGCATAGTTTCCTCTAAATTGAAGTTCCTCAGGAGTAGCTTGTATGATATTGTACATTGCTACATTGCCAGTTGCTCCCTCAGTGCTGTTATTTCGTAAAAGGTTGGCTCTTGGTTTGTTTCAGTTGCATTGCCATAACTTATAATAATCTTTATTGTCACAAGTAGACTTACATTACAATGAAGTTACTGTGAAAAGGCCCATGTCACCACATTCCGACGCCTGTTCTGGCAGGAGGGAGAATTCCGTGTCCAAATTACCGAACATGCATGTTTTTCAGGACTAGTGGGAGGAAACCGGAGCACCTGGAAGAAACCCAGTCAGACACAGGAGAACGTGCAGACTCTGCACAGTGAACCAGTCGGGAATCAAACCTGGGACCCTGGCAATGTGAAGTCACAGTACTAGCCACTGTGCTACCTTGCTGCCCCTTAACTTACCTTTGACTGCCACTGAGGGAATTTTTAATCCCTGCGGATGGGTTGTGTGTTTGTCAGGGTGCATCAGAGGAGTTTCTGTGAAATTACATTGTATGAGGCTGCATGAGCAGGAGCTGCATGGGAGGACCCAGCAGAATAGGAGGCCGCCCCAGAGGAGCATGGGTCAGCCAGTGATGATGGAGGGCCAGCCGCTACAGAGGCCGAGGAGGAGGTGGTATGGAAGCATCGCATCAGGCCCCGTATATACCGACAATGCCTGTTGTATGAGGGGCCTGCTGGACCAAGCGTGTCGCCGATGACTGCGGCTGAGCAGGGAGAGTGCACAACATCTGTTCTGGCACATCTGGAGCCTGCGGGGGGGGTATGGAGGAGGACACCCGTTCCCAGTCGCCCTGAACTGTTTTGCAACAGGATCATCCAGGCACTGATGGGGACCTATCTGAGATCTTCCAAAGTGAAGGCCCTGTGTGCCTAGGCAGCACAGTATAGTCATCTGGCATGGACAGAGCACACCAGGTTGACCAAGCAGTGGGATTCGCCACCATGCTCCAGGTCCAAGGGTTAATCAGCGTGACGCATGTCCCCTATGAGCACCGTCGCATGAAGGGGTGCCCTTCACGAATTGAAAGGGATTCCACTCGCTGAAAGTGCAGTCGGTGTGTCACCACTAGCTACACATCTGCACCTGATACCTGGGCAGCGTGCACGATAAGTTCATCCTAGCACATGCCCCTGGGTGGCCCTGGCCCATGTCCACCTTCAACACCCGTGCCCACAACCACCAGCCTCCCAGCACCATCCCTTCCCCCCCCTTCCCGCCACCACCCTGCACACCCTCTACTCCCAGCCCATCCCATCCATCACACCCTTCAGACAGAGGACGCTGGGCGAGATACAGATATACATATTTAAATGAGCAGTTAGGCTCACACCTGAGAGACCTCATCAGGCGTAATGGCACATAGCAAGGGTTCTCCCAGCCCAGTGTAGTCAGGGACAGATCAGGGCCTCACTGGCAAAGAGTCCAGGTGACACTGCCAGGCTGGCAGAGGCACTGCCAATGTGCCTCCGTGACATGTTGGGATACCTTGGTGCCAGGATAGCAGTACCAGGAGTGATGAGGGCTTTGAAGGGGCTCCTGAAAGCGATGGGTGGGTGTCTTTAAGGGGGGTCCCAAAAGGCAGCGTCCCTCAGTGACCCCATAGCAGGGTGCCATCACCTGGGGGGTGTCAGGCAATGCCCATTTGTGCAGAGGGTGATATTGTTCATGGTTGGGGGTGTGGGGGGCCCTCAAGCTCACTTAGAGATCGGGGCACCCTTTCAAAATGATGGTCCGATCTCCGAGGAGCCGGTTTCGCTGACGAGTTCAGCTTCCTATTGCTGAAAATATTTCTAAGTGTAGGCTTGACTGGGGAAAATATCTCCAAGGCCCAAAAGTGGGTAAATTCCAGTGTGGATCACTCGAAACGAGCCCACCTAATGCGACCAAAATGACATTTAGAAATTATTTAGTTAAATCAAGCCCCTGTATTTATTATACATCGATACATCTTACTTTTCTAGATATTTTATTTACTTAGACTAAAGTTAGCCTGGGCTTCAGCTTTTGTAATGTAAGTTTATATACGGCATAGGAAAATGAAATGATCTGAAAACCAAAATGCAATTGTGCCCGAGGGTTTCGAGTAAAGGATCTTCAACCTCTGCCCTTCGACTACCTTCTAAATATCTTTCTCCGTCATCACTTTGTTTTGTTACTTTTCTAGTGAAATGTTTATGGCTGTCAGCTTTTTCACAATATGGAAATTTTCTTTCTGTTGCTCATGATTAATGTTGCTGCCTCTATTTACATTTTTGACATTTGTGTCTCCAGGCGCTCATACAGTTTTGTCTGATGAAGCAATGCTCGGATTTAATTTTGCATTTGAATTATTTTCAGACAGGTGTAAGCATTCTTTGGGCTGGATTCTCCGTCGGTGGGATCCTTTGCTTCGCACTCACGCCAGTGGACTTCCCGATAGCCTGGGGGTGCCCACAATGGGAAACCCCATTGCCAAGTGGGTGGGACAGAGGATCCCTCTCCGATGGGGACACGCCACACCAGAAAACAGGTGCGGCGGGATGGAAAATCACGCCCTTTATCTTTAGTCTCAGCATTATGCAAACATTGCTTCCACGCCATTTAATTTTGGCCAATTGGATCTGGCGCACCACATAGCTGCCTATCATGTGGACTTTGAATTTTTGCATCTTGCTGTAAAACCTCTGCTTCACATCCCATCACAGATATGAGGCTAACCAAATCTAAATTGGCAAAGTCTGAATGATTAGCAAACGTATCAAGTAAGCAAAATGTAAGCAATGTATATGTTAAAAAAATAGAGGATTTGATGCATGCCGAATAATTGGTGGCACGGATCTCTTGTGTAGGATTCCTGACAATTTGTGCTCATTGCAATTTCATGGTCATTTGCAGCAAAATTAATGCAAGGTACAATAGGAAGAAAACATTGGAAGGAGAAATGGGAACACGAGTAAGTAGCAAGCGGCCAGTTAATTGCCGCCCATTTGATTACAGGCTGCTTTATACTTTGGAGAAAGAATATAAAAATAAGAAGAATATTCCCTGCAGTGACATTAAGGTGCTAGCATGCAGATCATAATCTGTATGATGACAGTTGTAACAAGCAATTATGTTGCAATCAAGGCATTGTGGGGGTAACTGCTTACGTTTTTTGCTTGTAATGTGAATAAGCACTTGCAAGCGAAAACTGAAGATGTAACAGATGCTGAGCATTGATGGTGAATTAATCCATCACTTTAACACAGCAAGAGTAGTTGATTACATGATGATTATAGGACCGAGCAGTATTAGGGCATCTCCTCTTTTTAATATTCACTTTTCGGAAATGGGCAACACTGACAAGACTTCTTCTTTCGCCAATCCAGAGTCCATATGTAGTGTGGGACTTGTAAACCAATTTACCAGAGTGTCAGATTAACAGCTCCAATACTATGTTTATTAGACTACAGTACCCTATTATTTACCTAACCTGTTGCATTGAGTAGTCATGCACCCAGATGGTGAAATTGGCACTGTCTGCCTTTGCCAGGTCCCAACTTCTTGCAACTCTCCTTGAGACACTTCCTTAGCTCATTCCAAAGAGCCTGACAACATGAAGTAACATTCCAAGATTATCATCCACAAAGCAGGGGGTCCTGTACTGTGCATCAATGTTCCCTGCAGAGATTTCTGTTGCATAAAATGAGCTCTTCTGTGGGAGTCCCTTCAATTAATGCAGCAGCGCACCATCTTCTACACTTCAAATCAAGAGCCAGTGTCAGGCTGCTATAATAATGCTGACCACAGAAGATATAAGGTCAACACTCGGACCACCGGGCAGGCAGACATTTTTTTGCCACACATCAGGCAGGGATTGCACTTGGATAGAAAATTCAGCTAACAGTGTATTTCTCCTCACAACCTAATTTTTCCATCATACTTTCTTTATACTAACATGGCATGTACCAGCAAAACACACTAAATAATGTTTTCTCACTCATGCAGAGCACCCGCTTACGCTTTTCACACAAGCTGCCCAGTTGGCAATGCAGTCCATCAATGAGGCCTACAGATCAGGATGGCCCCACACCTCATGATTAAGCTAAAGGAGAGGGACAATGAAGGTACTATAATAACGTCAGTGACTCTTGTTTAGGGAGGAGATACCCAGCTGTGATTTGCAGTGACCCCAGTTAAAATAGCCACATATGGATGTTTCTGTGAGATGGCATGTGAGAGTACCTTTAAGAAATGAATGTTTATCAAATAGCTATAGTGGATGTACCTTTAAGAAATGGGTGTTTATCAAATAGCTGCAGTGATGTCAGGGTGTGGGTGGAGCTGGGCTGTCTGTCTGCTTTTACTTTCGTTTTTGAGCTGGCAGCTGCAGTGTATGTTTAGTTTCGTTTTCAGAGTTGGAGCTACATCCAGCCAAACAAGGTGTAATTTTGATCGATCTCTGCATGAAAAGAATGTCTTCAGATCACTTGCTAATTTAAAAGTAATAACTTTTCTCAGTCGAGAATTTAAACCTGATGTCTTTGTAAAAGAGAGTATTTGTCTTATGGATGTTGCTAGGAAAAATTAAGGGTTACTTATAAAGTACTGTATTATTTGGGGGGAGTATTTGAGTTGATAGTTGCTAAGATGTTTACTGTGTGTTTATAAAATGTTAACTGGATTCGTAGAATGAACATTGTTTTGTTTTAAAAGTACTTTAGATCTCTGTTGCATCACACCTGTAGAGTGAGCCCTTGTGCTCCCCAAACCAAAATATATTAAAAGTTGTGGGTCAGATGAACTCCATGAAAGACTTAGGGGTTCTCCAAACATTGGCCCGTAATAGAGGAGAGTTATCAACTGGGGATTATACAAACACTTAGCAGACTGCAATATTCTGAAGAGGTTATTTTACAAGGTGAAAATATAGTTGAGAATATTAGTGCGTTCCATGATCAGTTGATAATCCTGGCAACAGTTCAGGGTGTTTCTGAAATTTGTAGCAAGCACTATCAGCATATTCCTGTAATTAAGGCTCTGTACTTCATCAAATCTTTCTGTGAAACAGAAATTAACTCAGCTGCATTGCATAATTTCACTATTTTGCTCAAGTGCAGATTTTAAGATTTATGACCTGTTGGTTTGTATTTATGATGGTCTCTTGGAAGAGTCTGCTGAAGATGAAAAACCTCAATGCATTTTCTGAGGTGTATATTTAGATATCCAGTTTTCATACGAAATGCTGTCACGCTGGTGTGCCATGGCTGAAAGAAACCAACATGGAAACACAGCAAATAGGAGTTGGTGGAGGCCATTCAGCCCTTCTAGCCTGCTCTACCATTCAATATTATCATGGCTGATCATCCAACTCAATAGTCTGATCCCGCCGACCCTTCCCATATCCTTTGATCCCTCGACCTGTACTCAAATCCTCTCGCTATGAAGGCCAATATACCATTTTGCCTTCTTTACCTGCTTCACCAGCATGCTTACCTTCAATGACAGGTGTACGAGGACACCCAGGTCTCGTTGTACATTTCCCTTTCCTAATTTATGGCATGATGTGGAGATGCCGGCGTTGGACTGGGGTGAACACAGTAAAAAGTCTTACAACACCAGGTTAAAGTCCAACAGGTTTGTTTCAAACACTAGCTTTCGGAGCACTGCTTCCCCCTGAGGAAGGAGCAGTACACCGAAAGCTAGTGTTTGAAACAAACCTGTTGGACTTTAACCTGGTGTTGTAAGACTTCTTACTAATTTATGGCCATTCAGAAAATAATCTGCCTTCCCATTTTTGCAATCAAAGTGGATAACCTTACATTTATCCAGATTATATTGCACCTGCCATTCATTTGCCCACTCACTCAACTAGTCCAAATCACACTGAAGGGTCTGTACATCCTCCTCACAGTTCACTCTCCCACCCAGCTTTGTGTCTTCTGCAAATTTTGAAGATGGGCGGGATTCTCTGTTTTTGAGACTAAGTGTTGTCGCTGACGCAGAATCCGTGGACTTTCACGACAGCATAAATGGCGCCGAACCTGGACCGATTCAGTGACAGTGGAGGGGCTAGCACTGGCGGCACGTGCAACACAATCGATTCCAATGAAAAACGGCGTGGGATTTGCTGGGTCCATGGTTGACACTCGGAAGGCTGACAAGCTGCAGCTGCACATCCACATTATAGTACCAACACACACTCACCACAGCCAACAAGATGGCATTGGTTGTGCTGGAGCACGTCCATTCAGTTGATGCATCAGCTGGACCCAGAGGGCACCGAGGGAGAAACCTATACGACTCGTGGTGCTAAGTTCACAGTGGGTTGTTAGTGACGTGTGCAGCTTCATGGCTCCCTTGCTGGCTTCGGCAATGGTGCTCCATGCCCATCCATCCCGACCCCACAGCCCACCTCCTGGCCACACCCCGCTATTCCCCCAGGCCCTGGCAGAAGCCCCCCAACCAGCAGCACAATTGTCAACAAACTATGGCAACGTTGGATGCTTTCCGTACACTCCCCCCACCCCCCAACAAATCCACACACACACACACACACACACACAAACACACACACAAAGCAGCCACAATGCCAGTTTCACAATTTTTAAAAGCACAAATGTCGGGAACTCGGGCCATCGGAGGCGGAGCATTGCGGAGGCCCCAAGGAACTGAGGGTCAGGCACACTAATTACATGTTTACTGTACGTGCTTTCCAGACTGCATTGATGCCACTGTCAAGGTAACAAAGATTTGCAATTTGGAGTTAAATCGGCGATGGCGCGATTTTAGCGTCAGACCCTATTCTCCGCTCAATCATGTTTCATGATTTTGGCGTCAACCAAAGGAGAAACCCTCCCATTATATTTTGGTCCCTCATTAAATCATTAATATATATATTGTGAATAGCTGGGGTCCCAGCACCAATCCCTGCAGTACCCTACTAGTCACTCATACCATTTGGAAAAAGACTCATTTATTCCTACTCTTTGTTTCCCGTCTTCCAACCAGTTTTCTATCCATCTCAATAGACTATACTTAATCCCATGCGTTTTAATTTTACACACTAATCTCTTATGTGGGACATGGTCGAAAACCTTCTGAAAGTCCAAATAAACCACATCCACTGGCTCCCCTTCATCAACTGTACTAGTTAAATTACAGTATACTCACTCCACAGTATAAATATTTCCCACTTTCTCTATATTATAGCTTTGACAAACGATCATCTGGACTCGGAACGTTAGCTCTTTTCTCCCCCTACAGATTCTGCCGGAATAGGTGACATTTTCCAGCATTTTCTCTTTGATTATCATTTCTTTATTATTTTAGGTCATTATGTCCATGGCAGGGCCTATCACATGTTTTGTGCCCATGTTGCTGTTTGGGCCCATGTTCCGGCCTCTTATTCATTGACCTGGATGAAAGGGCCAAACGGCTGGGAGCTAAATTTGCTGATGACACCAAGATAGGAAAGCGAGTAAGTTATGAAGAGGACATAAGAGTCATCAGCGGTCTTGTCTGCTGGTGGGAGAGCCCGCAAGGGACCAATGCTTCAGGAAGGTCCGCTGAACCACAAAACAATCCATCACTGGCAAGGCCAGTGGTGAGCCTTCTCCTGGAATCAAGACCCTGCAGGGAAATGTCTCCTAAGAGCTGCTGGCCAATCAGAGGCCAGCGGCTCTTGTGATCAACAGTACCACAGGGGAGGCTATAGCTGCTGCTGGAAGGACAGGCGCTGGAGTCCGAGGATCATGGAGTGATCTAGACCACTGGTTAAGTAATGTGGAGGATAGATGGTGTGTTGCAAGATGGGGGCAGCAGGGAGAGTTAAGTGTCTGTTGGGGGTTGCGGGAGGCATATGGTCGGCAGCAAGGGAAGGATGTCGGACTTCATTTGGCCTGCCTATCCAAAGTCAAGTGCTCAATTAGGCACTAGGTACTTTGGTTCGAGGAACTGCCCCTTCCCAGCAAGTAACAGATACACCTCACGGTTTTAGCTGTTGTGCACACTGCATGACCACTCGCCCTCCTGCCTCTGGGCTGATATCAGCCGTGGCAGTTGAGGCCCTTAAATGGTCATTGATTGGCATTGGGGGTGAGAATGTTGACCATGGGCCTTCCTGTGCATAACAAATTTCTGGCAGAGGCGGGACAGCAATGGGGTTCAGGTCTACCGTAATTTCACCTAATTAAATCCTCTTCTCTCCTCCAAGCTCAGCCCCAGAAAGAGTGGAGGATTCTGCCAAACTGTGTGAAAAGTGATATAGACAGGTTAATGAATGGGCAAGAAATTGGCAGATTGAGTATAATTTTGGAAAATGTGAACTTATCCAGTTTAGCAGGAAGAAAAGCAGCGTATTATTGAAATAGAAAGATATTGCAGGACGCAGATTGCAGAAACATACTCTCCACATCCACCCTGAAGATACAGATGTTGTGTATTTCAAGGGGAATGGAATATAAAAAATGAAAAGTTTGCTTCAATTGTACAGGACATTGATGCAACCACACCTAATGTAATTATATTCCTATTTAAATTATCAGCAATATTGATAACCTGGCTAATTTATTATTCATGGTGAGCTGACAATAAGGGAGGTAGAAAATCATACAACACTTATACTATGTAAAGCCTGCTTGCCCCACTTAAATGGGATGTGCAGCTTAACTAATGTTAAATAATGGGCCAGAAGGGTCAGATATTGGAACAGAACCTGAATGAGTTGAACCTAAAGACAGAGGGCGGGATTCTCCTGTCTCCGAAGCCAAAATCGTGTTCAGCGATCGGCCGGAGAATCCATGTTGGCGCCATAATCGGGGGCAGCGCTGCTTTTGCGATTCTCCGTCCCCTCCAAAATGGCGTATTCTAAGAGTACACCGCACGTGGTATGGACAGGCTCAGGACGTTACCTGAGGCCCTCCCCCCGATGCTCCGCACCTGATGGGCCGAGTTCCCGACGCCGTGGGTCACTCACGCTATTTATTTTCAGGAAATCGGTGCGGCGGCTGTGGACTGAGTCCAACACCACCACTGTCGGGGGAGAGCCAAACTGCAGGCAGGGGGGGCTTTGACAGGGGATGTGGGTGGAGAGCCTGGCCAAAGGGGAACACAAATTGGCAGGCCGTCTCCATATAGCACAGCGCGGCCGCTGCAGGCCACCGGCGTGTGCATGCGCGGCCACGGACCCAGCAATTCTCCGGCCATATCGGCAGCTAGAGCCGGGTGTTCTACGCGTTTCAGTCACAGCTATGCCAACATATTTCCAAATGCACTGTGCCCTCAGTGTATCCACCTTATTCACTGGACTTTCAATGAGGCCATTTTGCATTCTTTGCTACTCTAGACTGCAGAATAAAAGCCCAGGCTCACCTCTCGCATTGTAGGTAAGAGAAAATGGTGGGTCGCAAAGGTCGGCCGGCGTGGATCCCGAAGGATGGCTGGTTGGGAAAAATGGGTCCCAGGAAAAAAGTTTGAAAAACACTGGTATACACTAATCACTGAAAAAATGTCTTTGCTGTTCATTTTCAAACTTTTGTATTCTCTACCTTTCGTACATTCATACTAATCATTTTGTGTTCTGTTCCCAACGTTGCTTCTCTCCCTTTTGAACCTACGTTCATATTGCCAAACTCCTGCCAAGTGGTTTAAAGCCTCCCAAACAGCACCAGCAATCTTCAGTCTGCCACAATGTTCACCTTGGCACTGCTGAGATGCAACCTGGCTAGCTTATAAAAGTCCAATCTCCTCCTGAACCAGCCTCAATGCCCCAGGAATCTAATACCATGGGCTCGATTTTCCGGTCAGCGATGCCAAAACCGCATTCGGGGAATGGCCGGAGAATCCAAATTCCCGAAAAATCAGGGTGGCGCAGTTTTTGCGATGCTCCGCCCCTTCCAAAGCGGCATAGTCGGTGTCTATGCTGCGTGCCCTCTCGACGGCTTCAGGCCATTGCCTGAGACCTGCTCCCTGATGCTCCGCCCCCGACTGGCCGAGTTCCCGACGGTGTCAGTCGCGTGTGGTCTTATCTGTTGGGAACTTGGAATACAGTCCAGCATCGCCACATTCGGAGGAAGGCCGATCCGTGGGCAGGGAGGGACATATTCGGGGCTGGTGGCACTGTGGTGTTGCGGTTCGGGGCACGCGAGCCGCCTGAAGGGGGGAACTATTTTGCGGGCCGGGTATGCGAGCGACGTCCACTATGAAGCACGGCCCGGCCGCTGCAGGCCACCGCCATGCGCATGCACGGACCCGGCAATTCTCCGGGATAGATCGGCAGCTGGAGATGGGTGCTCTACGCTGCCATCCTGTTAGCTCCCAGTAAAATGGGGAATCGGTGGCCGTAAAACGCCACCGTTCCCACACTGGCGTGGGGACGTAGCCCCAGAATTGGAGAATCCTGCCCCCTGCGTTTTGCACCACTTCTCCAACCTGTTGATGCAAAAGTTCAGGCATGATCTCATTGAATTGCATTGCAATCTTGAGGCTTATTCCTGCTCCTATTTTTTCTGTTACATAAGCGGATTGCACTTCAAACTAGCTGGCACAGACTTACTTGGCATAATGCCCTTATTTCGTGCTAGCATTCTGTGTTTTTATACTCCTGGGATTATTGCTTTTGAGGTTCATGAGGTGTCCTTTTTATGAGGTTTAATTTCCATGAGGATGTAAGGAGGATACAAAAAAGATATAGATAGGCACATTCTATGAACCATGACACAACAATTGTAAGTCTGTGGTTGCCAGTGCCCTCATGGGTGCTTTAAGTGAATGATTATTTAAGAGTATTATTTCCTAGCCGGTTAGTCGCAATTTAAAATAAAATTATTCAGTGATACAACAGCATAGCAAACTAGTTTTATTTTTCACTTTTCTGCAAATTAGGGCAAAGATCTGGCAAATTGAGTGTAATGTGGGAAATTGTGAAATTGTCAATTTTGGCAGGAAGAATAAAAAAAGAAACGTATTAACTAAATGGTGTGAGATTGCAGAGCTCTGAGATGCAGAGGGATCGAATGTTCTAGTGCATACATCACAAAAGGTTAATTACAGAAAGTAATGACGAAAGTTAACAGAATGTTATCATTTATTGCAAGTAGAATTAAATACAAAAGTAAGGAGGTTATGCTTCAGTTGCACAGAGCACTGGAGAGAATACAATTGGAGTACTCTGTACAGTATTGGTCAACTTATTTAGGGAAAGATGTAATTGGAAGCAGTTTAGAGATGTTTTACCAGACTAATACCTGGAATGGATGGGTTGTCTTACGAAGAAAGGTTAGACAGGCAATGCTTTTATCCATTCAAGTTTAGAAGATAAGATGTGTCTTGAATGAAACATATAACATCCTGAGGCATCTTGACAGGATGGATGTAGAGATGTTACCTCTTGTGGGAAAATCTAAAACTAGGATCACTGTTTAATAATAAGGGCTGGGATTCACCGATATCGTGGCCAAGTGTTGACGCCAGCGTAAAAACCGGTGCGAGCGATGTCAGCGTCAACAGGCCTCCACTCCCAGGAATTCCTCTCTTCTTCATGGGCTAGAATGGCGCCGGAGTGCTGTGCACTGCTCCTGCGCAGAAAGCCGGCCCTACACGGGCGGTGCAGGTCAGCACTTGCGTGCCAATGTCAGCGCGGGTTCGTACATGCGTGCCACGGCTGTCTCCGCGCCGCCGCATGCACGTGGTTGCCATCCCTGGGGTCAGCGCGGAGGAACATAGGCTCCCCCGGAATGAGTGTGCCCGCCAATCGGTTACCCCCCATCGTGGGCCTGGCCATCGTGGAGCCCCCCCCCCCCTTCTGGGAGTCGTATCCCCCCGCCCTCCCCTACCAGGACGGCCCCCGCAGCCAGAACGCTGAGGTCCCGCTGGGTGGGACCATATGTAAACGACTCCGGTGGGACTCAGCAAAACTTGGCGGACACTGAACCCGTCGAACGCGAGGAATCGCCGCGGGGGCCACTTTCAACGGCCCCCAACTGGCGTTGCAGCAATCGCCCAGGCGTGATTGCCGCCAATTTACCGGTCACCGGTGAATAGGCGGCCCGGCATCGGAGCGGGGTGGCGGGATTCTCGCGCCCCCCCCCCCCCCCCGCTGAATCTCCGATCCGGCGTGGGCTCGGAGGATTCCGGCCAAGGTCACCCATTTAAAATGGAGACGAGGCAATTTTGTTTCACTCAGATAGTCATCAGTCTTTGGAACCTTTTTCATCAAAAGGCAGTGGAAGCAGAGTCTTTGGATATTTCTACGGCAGGGGTGGATAGGGCATGAACTGTCCCTGAGGTCAGGAACCTGGTGACAATAACTCTTAAAGTTCACCAACCACAGACACAGGCAAAAAAGTGGAGGGCAAGGGACACCAATGAAAATATCCTCCAACATAGAGCCTATAACTTCACAAAATGAGGGGAAGGGAGGAACTTCGTAAAGTTCTGCGAAATAAATGCTGAGAAGCAAAACAGACAAATCATGTCTTGCTGCAACTTTTCAAGTACTTTACGTTATGGATGTGGCCTAATGGAGAGTCAGAGTTAATCTCTGACATAATTAGACAAATAACTGCTGGTGAACAAGTAAGTTGGCATGGGAGGGGGGGGAGGAATTAAATAGCCTCCTGGACATCAATCTGTTTATCCATCCTCTGAGACATAAATAGGTTAATAATTTTGAATTGCATTTCTTTTCTTTTTCTTATTTTGTCATGAAATAGAATTCAATGACTTTTTTTCGCCGATGGTCAAGACCCAAAATGGATAATCTTTATTTGTATGACATATGTAGGTAGGAATTTGGCAAATCTGTGTCATGAATAGATCACCAAATAGAGTAAAGCTGTACAGTTCCAGAATAAATCCACACCTTAATTATATTAAATCCTGTTTATTAAGATATTCGGGAACATTCAAGTCATGGGATAATACAGAGAAGAGCCGTGGAGGCTGATCCTATTAGCAAAGGATAGAGTTAAAACAGAATAAACTGAAGACTTTGTCCTTGTAAGAAAATGGCTAAGAAAGGACCTAATAAAATTTATAACTCTGTCAAAAGATGTAGATACTGTTAATCCTGAGCACCACTTCAAAGTAGTCCAGGATACTAGCACAAGAAGTTATGGGGTAAATCTGCAAATGCAAAGTTTTGGATAAAGGCTGGGAGGAATTCCTTCATGTAAAGTCTGGTCAACATTTAGAATAGTCTTTCAGGTGCAGTAATGGAGGTGAGGCCTGGAACTCATTCAAGGTTCAGTTCGATGATATGAGGGAATGTGGTTTTCTGTTCTGGATGGATGGGCTTCGGTGAACCAAGTGGTTTCCCTAGTGTAAATCTATTTTTTGAACATCTGTTATAGCTATTTGTATTGTCACACTTTGCAACACCTTCGGTGAGGAGTTATTATCATCAATAAAATACAAGCAAATTAAGGTAAAGAGATCTAGCTGTTTGTGAATAGCTCTGAAAAATGCTAATTATGGGATTGATTTGTGGTAAACAAATTGCTAAATAGATGCATTTATGTACAATGTGTGAAACTACATTGCCAGACTGAACATGACAATACAGGTCTAAGAATATGTTTTCATACAAATAAACACAGTATGATGTATCTGACTGTTTGGCAGCAAAATTCTCACTCATACTCCATGTTAAATGAGATGCCTATAGTATTTTGACATCTTGCTTTATCAACAAGTTTAATAATGAATGGCAGAGGGGAGATAATTGGGCTAAGTTCTGGTACATTAAGGCGGAGTGTGAAACATAAAAACGAGAAGCTAGAATTAACTATATTTGCATATATTCCAGAACCCTTTGAAAAATTACATGATTCCCATTATTTGATCCAGCAAATTTCAAAATTCATTTGAACTAGTCGAACATATGTTGGTATGCTGTAAGCCACACATTTCATTTTCCCGAAAACAACTGCTGAAATGTTACCTGGAAAGCAGTGGTAAGCAAATCATTATGTAGTAACATGTGCCACACTGTGGTTACACAGCAATGCTGTATATTATAAAACAGCACCATTACCCGAGCATTCCCATCCCCATCACTGGATCTGCAGCTCCTCAAACTGTTCATTCAGTGCCAGAAGCTAAGCCATTATCCCCACTCCTTCAATGACAATGATCTCTCAACATTTGTCAAAAACCCATCTGAATCTGCTACATAGAGAGGGAAATAGATGTTTAGCAGTCAAAGGATAGAAGTGTGACTCCTTCCATGGTTCAAATTTATAATTACTCTGTTTATTTTTGAAATTATATGTTGAGCAAGACACAGCGATGTTTAATTGAATTAATATCTGAATCCTCTCTCAATATGAACAGACACAGTTGGTTTATAACACACTCTGAACACCATACATTAGCTCTTCAATTTGAGTAGAAATCATTACAAGCGCAATTTAATGGAAATGAAAGAGTCTGGTGCTTTTAGCCGAGAAAGACCACATGATCAAATGGGCCTCTCTGACGAACGCCCTACTGAGGCCGCACTCAGTCCCATTTCCTGCACTAACGAGATGCCCCAATGTCCAGACCCCCACCAACACCCCAATAAGGAAGACCTGGAGCCTCTGCACCCCACCTCCTAAGGGCAAAGCATCCCTGGATCCGATCCCCAGCTTCGGCAAAATGCCATCAGGGTACCTTTGCACTGTCAGTCTGGCACCGTGCCAATGCCCTCACCAGGATGGCAGTGCTAGGGTGCTCAGCTGGCATCAGGGGTGCCAATATACCATCCTGCCCAGTGTCCAAGCACCCAAGGGCCCACAATTGCCTGGGAGCCCTCCCTTGGGGGGAGAACCCCACCCGGGGAGAATCCCCTCCCATGTGTCAGTACACCTAGTCCCCATTTGTGGAGACCAGTACTAACCAGCACTCGCTCATGGTCTCCGTGGTGTACGAGTTCGATCCCATGCCTTGGGTAACTCTGGTGAGTGCATATTAAAGTGATGTTTACTGCCGCACTTTAATATGAAAATTCTCACAATCTGGATCCTGACCATTAGATCTCGTGAGGTGTGGAAAACCGGGTAAATCTCATGAGACGCCTCTCGCAATTTTTACCGGCCCAAGTCGGACGCCACACAGATCATGTCTCACGTTGAGAAGGATTATCTTTGAATTATGAAACTTGCTGTAGAATCAAAGCATTCTGCATGCGTGTCCTGTTTTAAATTTATTCTCAATTATAAAATATCAGTTGGACACCTTTAAACATTTTTTCTGCACAGCAACAAATCATAGGCAAGAAAATGGTTTTGGTAGAGCCCAATTTTGCAAGCATCCTTCGAACTGCAAAGTGGTGTCTGCAAAGCACATGTACACTTGTGGGATGAATCACACAAGACACTGCAGGCAATAAGCGCATGTAAACATACAGTGAACATCTGCCAGAAGCATGCCCAGCAGGCAGATTGTGATCTCTGCCCTTGGCACCAGTCTGGAGTTCTGCATTCCAGTCAACACCTCCTCTTGGAGACACACAGCTGAACATGTATCCAACAGAAGGATGGTTCCCTGAACAGCACTGCTGGAAGGAATCATCAACTTCAATCAGGTTAGTTGGTGATGGATTTCTGCTGGGTGTGGCTCCAATTCTCCAAGTATTGGTGATTTTAAGAGTTACTTCAAGTTTCAGAAGTGTCCCGAGAATGGTGTTTTGGCATATTCAAGACATCAGTACCTTCCCAAAATCAACAGATTACAATGGCCACAGAGACCAAGACAAGCTTCTGGAAGAGGATTGAGGAGAAGAGCTCATAGAGAATATAACCTCCTGCTAAGAGTGTTCAGGAAGTAATTCTCTTACCTGGACGTCTGCAAAAAAATAATGGCCAGGATTCTGCATTTGAGAAACTAACAGCGGGATTCGTTGTCGGCGGGATCCTCCACTTTGCCGGCAGTGCACCAATGCCAGTGCATTTCCCAGCACCGTGGGGGTGACCACAATGGGAATTCTGCCCCCCCTCCATTGGCCGACTGAAGGAATGCAGAATCCCGCTGCCAGCGGGGGCGTGCTGCGCCAGAAACTGGTGTTGGCGGAATCCCGCCCCAAGTGCTGACCCGAGAGCTAAATCATGAGAGTTCTACATTGACAAAAGTGATGCCCTCCTGGAGCGATTCAGGACACTTTAATGGGCTAGCACCGGCATCACATGGAGCTAGTGCAATTCTGACCCACACTGCCGTTTGATTTGCTGGGGTCGGGATTGACACTGGAGAGCCTGACAGGCTGCATCTGCATATAAACACCCCAACCACGCTGATTCCAGCCAAGTAGATGCCACCCCGAAGAGTGGCCCCATGATTCACAGGTGCGGAGCAGGAGGCAGAGGAGAGGCGGGACACCGTGTTTCCCGGGGTGGGAAGAGGCTGCCATCTGCGGATGTAAACTGGGCCTAGGCTCAGTTAGCAGAGGCCATGAGCACGATGGGCTCCACTGCCAGGATCCAAGTGTCTCACACTGTGCATTGTCTGTCCTCCCACCAAGAGAAGGCAGTCCAGAACCGCAGGGAGAGAGAGAAGATCAAGAAGTGTGGAGGGGGCCTGCCAGACCTGCGGTCCCTCACCGCTGCAGAGCAGAGGGCATTGCACCTGGTTGGTGGACCCAGAGAGGAGACAATTGCCGAGGCGGAGTTCGGCATCAGGGAAGCAAGTGAGCCCTAGATGGATTGTGGTGTCCCTACGGCATGTGAGGCAACCTGCCTCTAACCCTCCTACCCTCCCCACTTGAAATCCCAACTTCCCAACACCCAACTCCCCCAACTCCCCCACCACTCCAACCATCTTATCTTCTGTCTTTCAGGATCAACCTGCGACGGTGCAGCACCATCGGCCTATCCCGCTCCTAGCTGCAGCCCCAAGACTAATCTGGCGACAAGGTGGGACCTGCTGGCAACACGGGTCCCCGCCGCAACCCCACGACACTCCAGAGGACACAACATCGAATTTGTGGCACTACTGTCACCGGCACCCTCCACCATCACAGAGACACTCACCTCGGTTGGGCACTTTAGTGAAGAGGCCCTTGGGGCACTATCTCGTGCACACCACACACATGCACAGTCCCTGTGCTCCATGGGAATGCTGGTCACTACGAGAGTGGGCATCCAGAGCTGGCAGCTCCAGGTAATGGTGGAGACCCCGGAACTGACTTCAGCTGCACTTTGTCCCAAGGAGTAGCCCGGGGACCATTGGGCACCCCAAGGGAGGAGAAGGTGATGGGGCCCATGCCAGTGACTCCTGCAGGGGACGTGCCAGAAACTTCAAGGCCTCAAAATTACCCCCAACTGTCTCTGGCACATCCGATCAACGGGCTGAACAGAGTGGCATTACGCCACCTGTGACACACAGAAGACAGCCAGGCTGATACAGGTCGGGTCGCTCCCGAGGATGGGTATCAAAGGGGACCCAATTCACTGGGCAGGAATCATAGCAGGCCCGCTCTACTCCTGATGTATCACCCGGGGAACACCTAGATGGAGTGTTGGGATCCGCAGGGCCAGAAAGGTAGACACCAGTTAAGTTGGCACAGATGCAGCACATAGGATTGCAAAAGGGGCTAGGGCAGAATGCCTGTAAATAACACATTAAACACCAATTCACCAACAGTCCAAACTGCCTCTGTGCTCTGTCAGAAGGGTGTGAGGGATGGGCTGGGCTGGGAGATGAGAGTATGCCGGGTGGGAGGGGTGGAAGCCCGCTGGTGTGGGGCATTGGCATTGGTGGTGTTCACTGGCCAGGGCTCCCAGGGCAGCCACCACCCCATTCGGGCCAGTAATTCTTCCAAAGCTAGGAAAGAAGACAGAAAATCAGAAGAAGAAAGTGACTTGAACTTTCCTAAAAATAACTTGTGACAGCCTCTTGCAGTAAACCCATTGTCCTCCGCTTCAGGTGCGATTCTTTCCCACAGCATGCCTGCTTTGAAGGAAAATATACCTAATCGCATGACACCAGTTATTCAGGATGAGCAAGAACGAAGTGACACCAGGTGAACAGTTGATTAACCCACATCCTTTTAAAGGCCTACAGTGCCTCTTCAAGGTAAACTAAACAATAGCAAAGGATATGAAATAATCTGTAATCAATTCTTTTTGAAAATTAAGAGGAAGATGGATGGAGAACCCTGTAATTATTCTGCCACACCGCATCTGTTAACAAAATCCAGAAAGTTCATGGAGCCAATAACGTGTCTTCCTGATTGTGAAAGTAAAGAAGAACAGTTGAAATCTGGAAAGCAAAAGTTGTTTCAGTCCGTATTGCTAAATGGAGGCTGTGGTTATGAAGACTTTGATGAAGAGGTAAAAGCTGTAAAAACAAAGAGTGGTGCATTTAAAGCCAACCAATTCTGCAAATATTGAACCCTCAGCTGTACTTGCCACTGAAAGTAATCATGTGAATAAAAAGAGAATAAAAAGCTGGAGAGAACGTTAATTGATTAAAAATGAATGCAATATTTCCTTCAGCAATGACGATATTGTTTGTAGTTTGCCCATTGTAGTCCCAGTCCTGATCACTGCAGCACTGGTACTTCAGGGACTACAGAGTTGTTCACCAATCAGTTTGGCCAGAAACTCTCCAAGGTGGGACTTCCTCACGAGTGAGGAGTGTATGCCTCTGACTCCAGCCAGCTTAATACTCCTTGACTGTTAAATGACTGCGGGGAAGCTAGAATTGGTGAGGATGCATTCCCCACTGATACTTCGGGCGGTGGATCAGACAATCTTGCCATCCGAAAAATACTCTGAAGAAGAATCAGAGGGACACAAAATATTAATTCTGTTTCTCTCTGCACAGGTACTGCCAGAACTGCTGAGTTTTCCCAGCATTTTCTGTTTTACTTCGGGTGTGCAGTATTTGCAGCATTTTACCTTTATCTGAAAATCCCTGCCGTTTGTGCTTTTAACTTGAGTATTAACATTTTGGAAATCCAAATACACGCACTGCTTGCCTTTGTTTATCCCAGTAGTTACATCCTCAGAAAAACTAATACATTTGTCAAACAATATATCCCCTTAAAAAATCTGGGTGATGTTGTCCATCATACCATGATGGACGATGACCTGAAACTCTGTTTCTCTACACAGATGCTTCTGGACAGGCTGAACTTTTCCAGTATTTTTGTTCTTATTCCTAATGACAGATATGAGGATAACTGGCCTGTAGTTCCCTCTTTTCTCTCTCCCTCCTTTCTTAAATAGTAGTGTACATTCATTAATTTCCAACTTGCTGGAATCCAAGGCATTCTTGAAATATCCACTATCTCTGCAGCTATCTGTTTTGGAACCCAAGGATGCAGGCTATCAGGTCCTGGGGTATTTCAGCTCTGTCACTTAAGTCATTCCATAACTTTTTCTTGACTGATACGAATTGCCTAATTAGCTCTTTTATTCATCTCTACTTCTGTTAGATATTTTGCGCATGCTACTGTGAAGATAGACATAACATTTCTTTGCCATTTCCATTCCCCATGACATGCCCAACTTCAATGGTTTAATTGCCCAGCCTCAGCAATGAGTATCCCAAAATTATCTTCTCTTCTCTATGCATGCTCCTATGTGTCCCTCTGCTACCTCCTGCTACCTCCAGCTGTACTTCACCCTGACTTGCAAGAGGAAGGGAAATGTGGTCAGTGAGTGTGGTGTGATCTGTTTGCTGGCCTATCTCTCAGGATCCACTGCCCATGTTCGACTGCTGTTGAACCATTTTCTACTTTGGTCTTCAATGTTCTTCTTTGAATATTATCTATTACCACCAGGATCTGCATGCACAGCTGCAGAAATGTGTCAATTGAATGTCATGCAATCTGTTGGGCAGATATTGCTGTCATGGCAGAATAAGCAGTGTATGCAAACTGTCAGATGTGAGGCAATCAACAGTGCTCCGTGTGTGAGAGTATGTGGAAGCCGTTGAATTTTGTGCAGGAGGCTTAATTTATAGAGATTTCTAGCAGATGAGTGATGTTGGTATGGTGATTTGAGCAATGGCTGAAGCTACTGGTGCAGTTTTAGGATATGGCATTTGGCGATGCATTCGCTGACCTGGACCATCGTGTAAGGCAATTGAACACCTTGCAGCACAGCATTGATATTCTTGGGGTTTGGCTTCTGTCACGTCCTGCATAGCCATCTGCCCCCAATGTCTTTTGTGTGTATAGAGGGCCTCACTTGCACTAACCTCTCTCCACCCTTCCACTTCCTCCAGCACAACTTTCACTGCAGAATCCAAAAATCTTGCAGCTCATTCTCTCCCCTTGCGTTCCATTCCCCACACTTTCCCAGGTCAAATTTTCTTCAACCCTGAATGCCAGTATCTGCTCCAGCCGCTGTGCTCTCTGCCTGTGCACACCCTCTCAACCCCCACTCCATTTATGAGGTACAGACTTGCTTTAAGCAGCGCAGACGAGCTTTAAATGTGCTCGACACTCACATTGTTGACCCCTGCTGATGCATCACACAATTAGCAGCATACTTAGCATGACTAGGCATCATGACGTTGATGTGCTGTCTGTATTGCAATCAATGGGAGCGTGCGGGTTAATTGTGCATTGCGATCCCCGTGCAGGTATTCGGGAGCTGTCCAATTTAGCTTCTCATTTGTCTAGCTTTTCCTATTCTGCAGCACATTACTCACTGATGCCATTGAACTTATTCCACAAATGAATTCTGGTTGGAGAAGGAGGTAGTCAATAATGAATTAAACAGCTAACTCTGAAAGTACAAGCACAGCTGAAATCACATGCAAGTTTGGCAATTATAAACTGGCAATGAAATTTTTTTAAGAATGTATGAAAATAAGTAAGTCCAGAACCAATTATTGTTCTCTCACTGTTCATCCATTATGAGATAGTGTGCCATCCAGTAATAACAATAGCTATCATCGAACGATTAAGGGATAAGAAAATAACAGAGCTGGTTTTAAGGAGATCAGTACAGACAACATCATTATATGCATATTGAATGGATATAAGGTCATCTATCTTCACGCCGCCTCCCCCACCCCCAGGTCGTCTTGCTCATAGTAATACTGATGGTTTGAGTCTTCATTAAAGATGTATGATTGTGATTAATCAAAATCAGTTTAAAGTGTATCCCAAAGTCTTTTGCTTGCCTTTTTTTCTCAGTTGTGGTTGGACGTTTTGCACCTTTCTTTATTGCCTCGCTGGCAAGTGCCGAGACAATGAGCATGAATCAAGGAAATTGGCCATCGCTGATTATTTGAATGGGGTGTGACCCACCGGCTGCGTCCCACCCGAATGGGGGCGCGATGCAGCTGGTAAATGCCGGGAGAGGCCTCTTCCTCCCCGAACAGGTGCCGGAATGTAACGACTAGGGGCTTTTCACAGTAACTTCATTTGAAGCCTACTTGTGACAATAAACAATTTCTTCTTCTTCTTCTGGGATATACCCGGCTCGCCACTCCTCTCGAGATCACATTAGATTGTTAGAGAAATACAAAATATTGATGAAATTTTCTTCTGATTAAATATCACGCTTGATTTTTAACAGCAATTGTGATGAAAGCATTAGCATTTGCATGCTGCTCTGACTTGCGATGCTGGATATCGTAAGTTTGTGCCGACAATATCAATGACCGTCTTGGCAATCTACTCGCTGCCAAAGAAGATATACCTTTACACTCCCTAAAGAATCGAGTCAAGGATCGATGATCTGTCAAAAGGGTAAAATGGCGTTTATAAAATTAATGGTGGAACCTTCTTACACTGAAAATGATGCTGAAAGCTTCTATTTCTAGCTGTGCGTAATTAATTTCTGCGCTACTCAGTGTGCATGAAGCAAATGGCTGGTTTAGCTCACTGGGCTAAATCGCTGGCTTTTAAAGCAGACCAAGCAGGCCAGCAGCACGGTTCGATTCCCGTACCAGCCTCCCCGGACAGGCGCCGGAATGTGGCGACTAGGGGCTTTTCACAGTAACTTCATTGAAGCCTACTCGTGACAATAAGCGATTTTCAATTTCAATTATGAAGGCATAAAGTGTGAAACGACTGCACCAACCCCATAAGGTGAGGAATCGCAAGCTAATTGCAACTTCATTTTTGGATTCTAATGAACCAACAGCTCTGCCTTCAGTAAAGATTCTTTCATTTCACTGTATGCATTTTCACATTCTTCTGACCAGTGCCATGCCTGTTTGACACATAGCAACATGTGAAAAAGCTTCAATCATGTTGTTAAATGTGGCACAAATTTAGCATAATAATTGATCAATCCTACAAATTGCATCACGATTTGAGGACATGGTGCTTCTAATATTGCTGACAATATCTTTGGCCCTTTGTGCAATCTGTCTTTGTCGATAATATGATCAAGATAATTTATGGATGACTTGAAAAAGTTACATTTTTCCTTCTTAACTCTCAGGTTGTGGCTCTGCGACCACGTCAGTGTAGCTTTCAAATTGGTCAAGTGTTCCTGTTTACTTGAATCGGTGATGAGTAAATAACATTGTGCTCCATTCAACCCACTTAGAATTTGATCCCTGGATCTTTGAAAAAGAGCTGGCACAGATGTTATTCCAAAAGGAAGTCATTTGTAGTAAAACAGACCTTTGTACATTACGATGGTGAGTACTGGCTGTGATTCGGCAGATAGATCAATTTTACTGAATTTCTGTTCTCCAGAAAGTCCAGCAAAAACATCTTCAATCAGCATCAGTGGATAATGGTCTGTGTGCAAAACTGGGTTCAGAGTAGTTTTTAAATCTCCACAATTTCTCATTGAGCCATCTCATTTTAATACAGGGACAATTGGTGTCATCCAATCTCTTGTAGCAACAGGTTCGATGACTCCTGCCCTTACTAATTGGCTGACTTCTTCAACTTTAGGCATTGTGCTTTGAAACATTTAGGTATACTTCAACTTCAGTTGTAGAGCCAAGTGAATCTTCGAGCATCTCATACTTTTTCAGAAGTTGTTGAAAGTTGCCCTTTGAATCTACAAATTGATTGACTGTAAAGCCTAATCTTAGCCAACCATGCTCCACTAAATAGAGCTGGAAAGTTTCCACAGATAACATGAAGAGATATTCAGTACCCACTTCAATTTTAGTGTCATGACCATCAAGTTTTGTACATGCCCAAAGACATTGTTGATTTCCCTGCACTGACAAAACACCTAGTCTTAGCTTTTGCTGTCCCTTGGTTTCACTGTCTATTGGGTGATCTTGAGCTTCATCAACTAAGCTGTAAACACAACTAAGTTGTTTACTTATATCGCTCTTAATGCACTTGCTTGGTGTAGGATAATTTTCTGAGCCCAACATACTTTGGTAATATGGCCCTGCTTACCACAGTTCCAACATATATTTAATTTACTCCAGTATTTCCCCGCTGAGTGTCCAACCTGTGTACAATGGTGACATGATTGCACCTTGGCAAACCTGTTCCTTGAGATATCCATTTTTTGAATCTTCACTCCATCTCCTCTCTGCAATGCTTCTCTCCTGGAAAGAGGTGACAACTTCCACAGCAGCGGTCAGAGTTAAATCATTACAGTAACAGCTTCCTCTGAATTGCTTCATTGCATAACCCACAAACCAGCCTGTCTCGAAGAATATCATCAAGTGCTGTACCAAATTCACAACATCGAGCCAGTGTTCTTAAAGATGCTATCAACTGTAAAATGGCGTTACCTTCGTCCTGACTGTGGCAGTGGATCTGGAACCTTTCTGAAATTAATAACGGTCTCGGAGAGAAAACAAATGTCATGAATTCACTGAAGGACTTGTCTCCTGGTTTTGCTGGGTGAACAAGATTCTGCCACAGCATAAACGTTTCATGGCCAACTGAGCTGAGACGGGCGGCACGGTGGCACAGTGGTTAGCATTGCTGCCTACGGCGCTGAGGACCCGGGTTCGAATCCCGGCCCTGGGTCACTGTCCGTGAGGAGTTTGCACATTCTCCCCGTGTCTGCGTGGGTTTCACCCCCACAACCCAAAGATGTGCAGGATAGGTGGATTGGCTACGCTAAATTGCCCCTTAATTGGAAAAAATAATTGGGTACTCTAAATTTATAAAAAAAAAATAATAAAAAAAAAAAAAAAAAACTGAGCTGAGACACATTGCAACCTTTATGTCAGGGAAAAAGGAAAATTAATTTGATACATTAGGTGTTCCTTTAACACCTAATTCACTTAGTAAACAATGTATTTAATTCTGAGTGCCCTAAAATTTATTAGCTGGATCTTGCCTTCAATTAATAAGTTGGCAGAATCGCTGAGTGTTGTAATCTGTGCCCAACAAATAGATCTGTCCCTTAGCTCAAACAGCTTTCAAGGCTGCAAATTATTTGTATTTCCAGGACCTTGCTCAGGGTGAAAGGGGAGGCAAGGAGGGAGGGAAGAAGGAGGTGTGGTGAAAGTGGGGGTAAAGTGTGATCAGGGAGGAAGGAAAACTGGGATTTGTTCTGGAGAGCTTGAAGGACCAGCTACAGTTTTGAATGTGTAGTATCCCTGTGCTGCCCGCAACATTAATATGGAGTCTAAAGTTAAGACTCTTGTGGAACAAACAGTCTCGCTCTTCTGGAAAATTGATTTTGGAAAGGAATGGAATCAAAAGAAAAGGAACAGAGTTCATGGTACAGAGAGAAATTGTTAGCCGCAGTCTTCATAATGTTGAAGTTCACTTGTCTGACTTTGGATGTGCAGCCTAAGGTAAAATACAGCAGGAGGAGTGGGTGTTCTGGAACAAAGCTGAGGGAAGCAGGGATGAAAACCATAAAAGTTTATCCATGAGTCAAGAAAAAGCCCAGTGTAAAAGGCAGCCCAACAGCAGAACCCTGATGTTAACAAGAACAATTTTGCAGAGTGAGGTCGGCCCCTCGTTCCCAGGTGACCAAGAGAATATTGCTGAGTGAAGGTATGGGGAGCTGGGGAAAGAGGTAGCACGGTAGCACATGTGGCTAGCACTGTGGCTTCAAAGCGCCAGGGTCCCAGGTTTGATTCCCTGCTGGGTCACTGCTGTGCGGAGTCTGCACGTTCTCCCCGTGTCTGTGTGGGTTTCCTCCGGGTGCTCCGGTTTCCTCCCACAGTCCAAAGACATGCAGGTGAGGTGGATTGGCCATGCTAAATTGCCCTAAGTGCCCAAAAAAGTTAGGAGGGGTTATTGGGTTATGAGGATAGGGTGGAAGTGAGGGCTTAAGTGGGGCAGTGCTGACTCGATGGGCCGAATGGACTCCTTCTGCACTGTATGTTCTATGTTCCAAGAGGAAGAGATGGGGATTGTGGAAAGAGCTGCAGACAGCAAAATAAGTGGGGAGTTGGGAAAGATGTTCAGAAAGAGAAAGAAATGGAAGATGGGAAAATACATGACAATGGAGGATTACATGGTGGTTGAGGAATGACCTGGGGTGTAGGGACAAAGAAGAGCGATGGGGAAGGGAAAGAAGAGTGATGGGGAAGAGATGAGGGATGGGGAAGTGATGGAGAGGGAGTAACAGATGGGAATGGAGAAAGAGTTGGCGATAAATGAAAGAGATGGGGTTTGGTAAAAAAAAGATAGAGCGATGGCGAAGGGGAAAAGAAATCTAAAGGAAGAAAAGCAATAAACTTAGCCTTGGAGTTTGAATGTTCAATTATTTTGCTGAGGCGAGCCAGAACACCTGAAAACTCAGCTTCATTGGTGTAATGTGAGGTCTTTTGACAAACAAATCTATGAGCTCATTGCCCTTGGAATAAAGGAGGGAGAGAACAAGTGGAGGCAATCAAGAGTGGCCGAAAAGAGACAGTAACCGTCACCTAGATGAGTAGAGGAAAAGAGGACCTGGGGCAGTAACGCTTCTTGATCTTTTGGCTGAGGTCAAGCATAGGGCCAAGATTGATATCAGGTGTAATTCTGTTCTTGTCAGCTTGGATCTTGTATGTATCTTTTATGGGGACAATGAATTGGATTTAATTTGAATTTGCATTATTTTTTGGAGCAAGCATGGAGATGGATTAAGGGTTTGACTCATCCACTCTGGCTTTGTAACTCTGAGAGAGAAGTAAAATTTTAAAACAAAGTAGAAGAGTGGGTGAAAAGAGGACCACCACTAGAATAGCGGGTGAATCAAATTCAGTCCTGTTTGTGGTTCCAAACTGGACTGGCCATGTTCCACTTACCTGGGAGTTAGAGAGGCAACAGATCATCCAGCCACTTGGAACTGACCTGCTCTGAGTTCAAAAGAAGAGCGAAAAACAAATAGTGACATAACAGGAAAACTGTAAGTTCATTGGTCGCTAAGGAACTTTTACCGACTTCTTAAATTGTCGTAAATTAGAAAAGCACTTTATTTTTACTTGGTTAGCTATACTTGGATTTAAGTGAGAAACACCAGAAATAAGGGAAAGTCAGGGCCAGGATAATAAGTAATATAAGTAATTCAAAGTAAAATAAAGTTAAAGTAAGGGAAGTTAGGCTTAGACATGCAGATCATGTATGTATCAGACATGATCCAGCAGAGGGCAGCAGAGCAAAGCTACTGATCAGCTGTTCTGGGTGAATTTGCATATGTGCAGTGCGGTCAGCCTAAGTTGAAGGTGAACCGGCGAAGGAGACCCAAGGAGTTTGAGTGAAAGCAAGCATCCAGCAGAGGGCAGCAGAGCAAAGCTACTGATCAGCTGTTCTGGGTGAATTTGCATACGTGCAGTGCGGTCAGCCTAAGTTGAAGGTGGTTTGTGGAAGGGCTGTTGGCAAGTGACAGTTAAACCCGAAACACTTTGTGAGTCTTTCCCACCCTACCTCCTCCTCTAACCAACCCCCCCCACCCCACGGTGGTTGGGAAGCGGGAGCAGGGGCCTGTCGTGAAGGTGAGTGAGTGCCTTTAAATTTGCTTAACTTTCAGCGGGAGCAGGGTTTGAGGTAATATCAGGTAAGCTCTTCCTTTCTTTTTCTTTTTCTTGTTTTTTTTTAAATCTAGAGGTGATGTCAGGGAAGGCAGTACAATGCTCCTCCTGCAGAATGTTTGAGGTGAGGGACGCCGTCAGTGTCCCTGCTGATTTCATCTGTGGGAAGTGCATCCAACTCCAGCTCCTCAAAAACCGTGTTAGGGACCTGGAGCTTGAGCTGGATGAATTTCGGATCATTCGGGAGGCAGAGGGGGTCATAGATAGGAGCTTCAGGGAAGTAGTTACACCAAAGACTGGAGATAGATGGGTAACTGTAAGAGGGACTGGGAAGAAGCAGTCAGTGCAGGGACCCCCTGCGGTCGTTCCCCTGAGTAACAAGTATACCATTTTGGATACTTGTGGGGGGGACGACTTACCAGGGGTAAGCCATGGGGTACGGGCCTCTGGCACGGAGTCTGTCCCTGTTGCTCAGAAGGGAAGGGGGCAAAGGAGTAGAACATTAGTAATTGGGGACTCAATAGTCAGGGGCACAGATAGATTTTGTGGGAGCGAGAGAGACTCACGTTTGGTATGTTGCCTCCCAGGTGCAAGGGTAAGTGATGTCTCGGATCGTGTTTTCCGGGTCCTTAAGGGGGAGGGGGAGCAGCCCCAAGTCGTAGTCCACATTGGCACTAACGACATAGGTAGGAAAGGGGACAAGGATGTCAGGCAGGCCTTTAGGGAGCTAGGATGGAAGCTCAGAGCGAGAACAAGCAGAGTTGTTATCTCTGGGTTGTTGCCCGTGCCACGTGATAGTGAGATGAGGAATAGGGAGAGAGAGCAATTAAACACGTGGCTACAGGGATGGTGCAGGCAGGAGGGATTCAGATTTCTGGATAACTGGGGCTCTTTCTGGGGAAGGTGGGACCTCTATAGACAGGATGGTCTACATCTGAACCTGAGGGGCACCAATATCCTGGGGGGGAGATTTGTTAGTGCTCTTTGGGGGGGTTTAAACTAATTCAGCAGGGGCATGGGAACCTGGATTGTAGTTTTGGGGTACGGGAGATTGAGAGTATAGAGGTCAGGAGCACAGATTTGACTTCGCAGGAGGGTGCCAGTGTTCAGGTAGGTGGTTTGAAGTGTGTCTACTTCAATGCCAGGAGTATACGAAATAAGGTAGGGGAACTGGCAGCATGGGTGGGTACCTGGGACTTCGACGTTGTGGCCATTTCAGAGACATGGATAGAGCAGGGACAGGAATGGTTGTTGCAGGTTCCGGGGTTTAGGTGTTTTAGTAAGCTCAGAGAAGGGGGCAAAAGAGGGGGAGGTGTGGCGCTGCTAGTCAAGGACAGTATTACGGTGGCGGAAAGGATGCTAGATGGGGACTCTTCTTCTGAGGTAGTATGGGCTGAGGTTAGAAACAGGAAAGGAGAGGTCACCCTGTTGGGAGTTTTCTATAGGCCACCTAATAGTTCTAGGGATGTAGAGGAAAGGATGGCGAAGATGATTCTGGAAAAGAGCGAAAGTAACAGGGTAGTTGTTATGGGATACTTTAACTTTCCAAATATTGACTGGAAAAGATATAGTTCGAGTACATTAGATGGGTCGTTCTTTGTACAATGTGTGCAGGAGGGTTTCCTGACACAATATGTTGACAGGCCAACAAGAGGCGAGGCCACATTGGATTTGGTTTTGGGTAATGAACCAGGCCAGGTGTTAGATCTGGAGGTAGGTGAGCACTTTGGAAACAGTGACCACAATTCGGTGACCTTTACGTTAGTGATGGAAAGGGATAAGTATACCCCACAGGGCAAGAGTTATAGCTGGGGGAAGGGCAATTATGATGCCATTAGACATGACTTAGGATGTGTTGGTTGGAGAAGTAGGCTGCAAGGGTTGGGCACACTGGATATGTGGAGCTTGTTCAAGGAACAGCTATTGCATGTTCTTGATAAGTACGTACCAGTCAGGCAGGGAGGAAGGGGTCGAGCGAGGGAACCGTGGTTTGCCAAAGAAGTGGAATCTCTTGTTAAGAGGAAGAAGGAGGCCTATGTGAAGATGAGGCGTGAAGTTTCAGTTGGGGCGCTTGATAGTTACAAGGAAGCGAGGAAGGATCTAAAGAGAGAGCTGAGACGAGCAAGGAGGGGACATGAGAAGTCTTTGGCAGGTAGGATCAAGGAAAACCCAAAAGCTTTCTATAGGTATGTCAGGAATAAAAGAATGACTAGGGTAAGAGTAGGGCCAGTCAAGGACAGTGGTGGGAAGTTGTGTGTGGAGGCTGAGGAGATAAGCGAGATACTAAATGAATACTTTTCGTCAGTATTCACTCAAGAAAAAGATAATATTGTGGAGGAGAATGCTGAGACCCAGGCTATTAGAATAGATGGCATTGAGGTGCGTAGGGAAGAAGTGTTGGCAATTCTGGACAAGGTGAAAATAGATAAGTCCCCGGGGCCGGATGGGATTTATCCTAGGATTCTCTGGGAAGCCAGGGAAGAGATTGCTGAGCCTTTGGCTTTGATTTTTAGGTCATCATTGGCTACAGGAATAGTGCCAGAGGACTGGAGGATAGCAAATGTGGTCCCTTTGTTCAAGAAGGGGAGTAGAGATAACCCCGGTAACTATATGCCGGTGAGCCTAACGTCTGTGGTGGGTAAGGTCTTGGAGAGGATTATAAAAGATACGATTTATAATCATCTAGATAGGAATAATATGATTAGGGATAGTCAGCATGGTTTTGTGAAGGGTAGGTCATGCCTCACAAACCTTATCGAGTTCTTTGAGAAGGTGACTGAACAGGTAGACGAGGGTAGAGCAGTTGATGTGGTGTATATGGATTTCAGTAAAGCGTTTGATAAGGTTCCCCACGGTCGGCTATTGCAGAAAATACGGAGGCTGGGGATTGAGGGTGATTTAGAGATGTGGATCAGAAATTGGCTAGTTGAAAGAAGACAGAGAGTGGTAGTTGATGGGAAATGTTCAGAATGGAGTTCAGTTACGAGTGGCGTACCACAAGGATCTGTTCTGGGGCCGTTGCTGTTTGTCATTTTTATAAATGACCTAGAGGAGGGTGCAGAAGGATGGGTGAGTAAATTTGCAGACGACACTAAAGTCGGTGGAATTGTAGACAGTGCGGAAGGATGTTGCAGGTTACAGAGGGACATAGATAAGCTGCAGACCTGGGCTGAGAGGTGGCAAATGGAGTTGAATGTGGAGAAGTGTGAGGTGATTCACTTTGGAAAGAATAACAGGAATGCGGAATATTTGGCTAATGGTAAAATTCTTGGTAGTGTGGATGAGCAGAGGGATCTCGGTGTCCATGTACATAGATCCCTGAAAGTTGCCACCCAGGTTGATAGGGTTGTGAAGAAGGCCTATGGTGTGTTGGTCTTTATTGGTAGAGGGATTGAGTTCCGGAGCCATGAGGTCATGTTGCAGTTGTACAAAACTCTAGTACGGCCGCATTTGGAGTATTGCGTACAGTTCTGGTCGCCTCATTATAGGAAGGACGTGGAAGCTTTGGAACGGGTGCAGAGGAGATTTACCAGGATGTTGCCTGGTATGGAGGGAAAATCTTATGAGGAAAGGCTGATGGACTTGAGGTTGTTTTCGTTAGAGAGAAGAAGGTTAAGAGGTGACTTAATAGAGGCATACAAAATGATCAGAGGGTTAGATAGGGTGGACAGCGAGAGCCTTCTCCCGTGGATGGGGGTGGCTAGCCCGAGGGGACATAGCCTTAAATTGAGGGGTAATAGATATAGGACAGAGGTCAGAGGTGGGTTTTTTACGCAAAGAGTGGTGAGGCCGTGGAATGCCCTACCTGCAACAGTAGTGAACTCGCCAACATTGAGGGCATTTAAAAGTTTATTGGATAAGCATATGGATGATAAGGGCATAGTGTAGGTTATATGGCCTTTAGTTTTTTTTTCCATGTCGGTGCAACATCGAGGGCCGAAGGGCCTGTACTGCGCTGTATCATTCTATGTTCTATGTTCTATGGCAGAGCAGTTCGATCAAATGGAGTGCATGCCTTGTAATATGTGGGAGCTCATGGATGCTGCAATGTCATTATCAACCATAAGTACAGGAAAAGCTGCCAGCTGCAGAAACTTGAGCTCTGGGCTTTGAAGATCAAGCGATGGTTGGAGTCATTGTGCATCAGCGAGACTGAGAGCTACGTGGATAGTAGGTTCACAGAGTAACCCCTCCACAGCTTATAGAATTTCATAGAATTTACAGTGCAGAAGGAGGCCATATGGCCCATTGTGTCTGCACTGGCTCTTAGAAAGAGTGCCCTACTTAATCCCTCAATTCCACCCTTCCACCCTTTCCCCGTAACCCAAAAACCCCACCTAACCTAAGGGCAATTTTTGCACGGCCAATCCATCTAACCTGCACATCTTGGGACTGTGGGAGGAAATCGGAGCATCAGGAGGAAACCCAAACAGAAACGAGGAGAACGTGCAGATTCTGCACAGACAGTGACCCAAATCGAGAATCGAACCTGGGACCCTAGAACTGTGAAGCAACTGTGCTAATCACTGTGCTCCCATGCCACCCTTTAGGAACCTAGAGGGAGATACAGAGCAAATAACTACCAGGCAGTCCAAGCAAACCAGGCAGGAGTCACTCGTTGGGTTCTGCTCACAAATCGGTTTTGCATTTTGGAAGCTGGTGAGGGTGCTGGTTCCTCAGAGGAATGTGGTCAGAGACAAGTTTGTGGCACCAGAAGTGGCTCAGCTGTACAGAAGGGGAGGATGGAGAAAGGAAGAGCAATAGTGATAGGGGTTCATTAGTTAGGGGAGTAGACATATGTTTTGGTAGAGAGTGACTTGAATCCAGAATGGTGTGTTGCCATGGTTAAGGATGTCAGTGAGCAGCTGCAGGACATTCTTAAGAGGGAGGATGAACAATCAGAGGACATGGTCTATATTGGCACCAGTGACATAGGTAGGAAAGGGAATGTAGTCCTGCACTCAGAATTTAGGGAGCTAGATAAAAATGAGCAAGCAAGAACTCAAATATAATAATCTCTGGATTACGCCCAGTGCTACGTGCAAGTAAGTACAGAAATAGGAGAATAAGGCTGGAAAGATGGTGCAAGAGGGAGGGATTTAGATTTGTGGGACATTGGGTCTGGTTCAGGAACGATACACATGTATAAACCAGGCAGTGTGCACCTGAGTAGAGCTCGGACTTAATCCATTGTCGGGCATTTTGCTCGTGCTGTTGGGAGGGCTTTACACTAATTCAGTAGTGAATTCGACGAAATAGGAGAGAAGAATACCAGGGTGCACAAAATTCCGAGAGAGACAGAAATCCGTGGTATCAAGGTAATAAGTGGAGTGGAAAGGAGAATGCAATGAAGCTTAACTCTGGGTTATTGAGCATGCATGTGAATGCATGAAGAAAAGTCATTAAGATTGGAGAGTTGCAGGTGCAGTTTGCCATGTGGAAATATGATGTGTGGAGATAACAGAGACTTGGTTCAACGGAGAACAGGACTCAGCGTTAAATATCCCTTGGTATAAGGTGTTCATAAAAAAATAGGAAAGGAAGGAAAGTTGGAAATTTGGAGGTATTGATTAAGGAGAGTGTTGCAGTGCTGGAGAAAGGATTTCGAAGAGAATTCAAGGACAGAATCAATTTGGCTGAAACTAAGGAACAAAAAGGTTTCAATTACATAACCCGTGTAGTGTATAGACTGCCAATTAGTGGGAAGTGTTACAACACCCTGGGCTAGTGAGTGGTCAATTCCAGCCCTATAGGCCCAGGAGTCCCTACACAAATTAATTAACCAATCAACAAACAATGAAGTTTCTGAGGCCTTTGGCCTTTGACTGAGCCAATGACTTACAGGCACCACATTTGTAAGTGAACCACAACAACTGTTTAGACCAAAAATAGAGATATTAATCATTAACGTGCAATAATCATAATAGAATAACAGCCAGCTAACCTACTACTCACTCCCTTTTTTACTGCCCCACCCTCTACTTAAACACACACAAGACGTACACACACAGAGTGAAGGGGAGGGGAAAATTAAAAGAGAATCATTGTGAGATGGAAGATGAGTGCCCTTGTGTCGGATGTTGAAGTTGTTTTTTCAGCTGATGCCCTTCCTGGTGTTTGAGAACCACCAGTTGGATGGCTAATGAGGATCTTCTGGCTGGAACATTCAAGTCAAATTCCCAGGATGTGGCATTCCCTCTGGAATGTCACTTTAACCTTTATTGACTTAGGCCTTCACTTGAAGGATCTCCCTCAGGTCTCTTCTGACCTGTTTCCAACTCCACCAGAATTATTAACAGCCTTTCTGAGGAAGGAACAGAGTTCTCCACATCAGATTTCAAGAAGGTGTTTTTTTTTAACAACTCACCCTGCTTTTAGCTAATGGCTGGCTGGATCCTTAAGATTCCTTTGTCTCCGCGAAACCTGATTCTCAGCTCGGCTCTTATTATTACTTGGTCTCCAATCTCACACAAATGTCTACCAGATTGGCTGATGAGAAAAAAGAGCCTCCAATTGGGTGGTTGAGAGAAATCTATCCCTTCAGAGAGAAAGTAACTCAAGCCACCTTCAGCTCTGTGTCCAAAATGAAACAAAACCAGATGAAGCCTTTCTGCCCTTGACAGAATATTCTAGAATAGTCAGCACCAAGTAGCATAGACTATCAGCTAAGAGCCAGGCAAAGTAAACAGCTTTTTGGCCGACAGCCTAGTCCATCAAGATGACTGAGTCATCACCAATGTCAGCACACTCTTTTTAAAATTTAAATTAAAGATGAAGTCCATCTTAATAATAATAATAATAATAACCTTTTATTGGCACAAATATGAAGTTACTGTGAAAAAGCCCCTAGTCGCCACACTCCGGTCCTGGTCGGGGAAGCTGGTACGGTAATTCAACCCCCGCTGCTGGCCTTGTTCTGCATCATAAGCCAATTGTCTAGCCCACTGAGCTAAACCAGCCCTATCTTAAAGGTATAGGTTCCAGTAATTGTCCAGGTACCAAAACTATAAAAGGCATAACAAAAGAAAAATAAAGGCAATAAACAAGGGACAAACAGAGATTAACAGGAGGTTCCTTACAGAAGAATGTGGAGGATTTCAATTTGTTATGGCTGCCTCTTCAGCTCTCAACAATAATTACATTTCTGGACCAGAACCATAATTTTTTGAAGTTTTAAGGTGATATGGAAAAAAATATTTGTTCCAGGAATTATAATATAAGAAATAGGGCTTGGTATTTTATCAACAAACTTTATTAAAGCAAAAGAAAAGAAAACAATATTTGAACTTTTAAACATCAACTCTAACACGAACATATGACATGTACTTTCTGAACCTTAACACATTAGTTCCCATTAAACGCAACTTTAAATAAACATGCAGCTCTTGTTCCATTTACACAGAAAGGCAAAGGCAATACTTGCAATTAGGAAGCAATTTCTTATATGTATATAAGTTCCACCCAGCCCCTGAATCAAAGATTGCTACTGGAGTTTCCAAGCTTCAACCAATCAGCATTATCTTAGCTGTTGGATTGCCCATTCCTGTTTACACAAAGCAACATAGCCATGTTATTGGTATGTAACTAATCTCCCACTGACAGACAACGAAGCCACCAGACTCTGTAATGGGCTAATAGCTGGTCAGACAGGAGTGACCCGAAGAAGAATGGATCCGGGGCATCTTATGTATTCCCACGACTGGGTTTCAGTCTGACTGGGAGAATGTATCTCGGTCAGTATGGACATATCCCTCTGACTCTGTGCTCACAGATTTTTTTTTCCTCTCAATGTATTTCACCCCTAAATTGAGTGCAACATTGGGGTCTCATTTCAGGACCCAATTTCCTAATATTTCCCTCCCATAACAGTAGTATACAGATGGTCAATTAGTGGGAAGGGTGTCAAAGAACAAATCCGCAGAGAAATTATTGAGAGATACACTTATGATAAGTTATAATTAGGATTTCAATTATACAAAAGTAGACTGGGACAGTGATAGTGTAAATGGCAGAAAGGAACATGTGTTCTCAGATTGTGTTTAGGAAATTTTTGTACACAGGTTTCTGTCTATTCCAACAAGAAAGGGTGCACTGTTGGACTTGGTTCTTGGAAATGAGGTAAGTGGATCAAGTGTCAAGTGGGGAACATTTAGGAGGCAGTGATCACTGTATTGTAAGGTTTAGAATGATGATAGAAAAGAACATAGGGAAATCCAGAGTAAGAATAATTAACTGGAGAAGACCCAATTTCAATGGGACAAGAATGGAGCAGGACCAGATCGACTGGAACAAAAGATTGGGGAGGAAAACATTCAGCAACCTTCAGAGGAAATATGACTCGGGCCCCGTCAAGGCATATTCCTTCAAAAAGCAAACGGCAGGTGTTTGCAAGGACATCGTCCAAGGTTCCCACATGCTTCAAGAAGACCACCATCATACTGGTGCCAAAGAAGTACCAGATAACGTGCCTGAATCACTACAGTCCGTTGGCTCTTACATCAACCATTATGAAATGGGGCTGCTTTAGCTCAGTGGGCTAGACTGCTGGTTTGTGATCCAGACAAGGCCAGCAGCATGGATTCAATTCCTGTACCAGCTGAGAATTCTGTATTCTGAATTTGAGAGATTGGTCAGGAGAAACATCAACTCCATACGCCCAGAATGCCATGATCGACTGAAATTCGCATACCATTTGATCCAGTTCACAGCAGATGGCATCTGTTTGGCCCTACACTCATCCCTGGAGCTCTCGACAACAAGGACTCCTACATCAGACTCCTATTCATTGACTACAGCTTCACCTTCAATATTATAACCACAGCCAAACGCATATCGAAACTCCCAAACCCAGGACTTGGCTCCTCACACTGCAACTGGATCCTCGACTTCCTGACCCATAGACCACAATCAGTAAAGATAAGTAACAGCATCCCCTCCACGATATTTCTCAATACTGCAGCCCCACAAGGCTGCATATGTAGCCCCCTACCTATACTCCCTATACACACATGATTCTATCAACAAGTTTGCTGATGGCATGACCGGAGTGGGTTGGATCTTGAACAATGATGAGTCGGAGCACAGGACGGAGATAGAGAACCTCGTGGCATGGTGTAATGACAACAATATCTCCCTCAATGTCAGCAAAACTAAGGAGTTGGTTATTTACTTCAGAAAGCAAAGTATTATACACATCCATGTCTGCATCAATGGTGTCCAAGTGGAGATGGTTGACTGCTTTCAAATTCCTAGGTGTGCACATCATAACAATCTGTCGTGGTCCGCCCACGTCGCCTCTACGACCAAGAAAGCACAACAGCACTTATACGTCCTCAGGAAATTAAGGAAATTTGGCATGTCCACATTGACTGTTTTTGTGGGCCAGGGTTTAGAAAACCCCAAAGTATATCGTGGAGTTCACCTGACCTACAACTGTTTATAGATTTTGGTTATGAGGTGCACAAGGGCCTACTTTCCAAGTGTTATTCAACAGAGGCCTTAAGAACTTTTAAACAAAACAAAGTTTATTCTACAAATTCAGTTAACATTTTATAAACACGCACAGTCAGCATTATTATCAACTACAAATATAAATACCCCACGCAGCTACAGTACTCTATATTTAACCCTTAATAACTTCCCTTTACAGTTTCACTCAAGTAGCTACATCCATAAACCATAACACCGTTTGCCACAAAACAGTAGGTTTTAATTCCTTCCAGAAAGCAGTTATTACTTTGAAGCTATCAATTGATCTGGACACCTTTTAACATGCAGAGAGAGAGACCAGAGAAGTCTTCTTTTGTCTGAATCCAGGTTCCAACTGTGCAAACGGAAAGTAAAACTCAGAGCCATGAACAGCTCCCAGCTCAAAAATGAAACTAAAAACCCAGTGCCACAGCCCAGCTCCACCCACACAATGACATCACTGAAGCCATGTGATAAGACACACAATTCTTAAAGGGACATTCCCATGACACTCTTACCAATTTTTACAGATGCACCGTAGAAAGCATCACAGCCTGGTATGGCAACTGCTTGGCCCAAGACCATAAGAAACTACAGTGTTGTGAACACAGCCTAGTCCATCACGCCAAACCGCCTCCCATCTATTAACTCTGTCTACACCTCCCGCTGCCTTGGGAAAGCGGGCAGTATAGTCAAAGATCCCTCCCACCCAGTTTATTTTCTCTTCCAACTTCTTCCATCGGGCAGGCGGTACAAACGTCTGAGAACACGCACTAACAGGTTCAAAAACAGCTACTTCCCCGCTGTTACTAGACTCCTGAATTACCCTCTTATGGACTGAACTGATCTCTTCACACATCTTCTTTACTGAGTAGTGCTACTCTTTATGCCCACCTGATGCCTGTGCCTATATATTTACATTGTGTATTTACCATATGGCCTATGTTTTTTCATGTATGGAATGATCTGTCTGGACTGTACGCAGAACAATACTTTTCACTGTACCTTGGTACATGTGACAATAAATCAAATCCAAATCCAAATGTAAGGCAAACAAATCCACAGCTCCCTGGATGTAAAAAGCCCCAGAAATGTTCCTGATTATATATTGATGTGCAGTGGACGATTTCAAATTTGTAGATGGCACAAAACTGGAAAGCATTGTAAGCTGTGAGGAAGAAATTGCAGAACATCAAAAAGACATAGACAAGTTGGTGAAGTGGGCAGAGAGGTGACAGATTAAGTCCAATGCGAAGTGGTTTGAGATGATATATTTTGTAGGAAAAGCATGAACAGGCAATATAAAATATGGGACACAATTCTTAATGAGGTGCAGGGGCAGAAGGACATGGGTGTATGTGTGCACTGGTTATTGGAGGTAGCAGGACAGGTGGAGTGAGCAGTTGATAAAGCATACAGCATCCAGGGCTTTATAAATAGGGGCATAGATTATACGTAGAAGGAGGTTATGTTAGACATATACAAGATACTAGTTTGACCTCAGCTGGAGTATTGTGTCCATTTCTGGGCACCACACCAAGAATGTGAACACATTGGAGAGAGTGCAGAAAGAGTTCCAGTGATGACAAACTTCAGTTATGAGAATAGATTGAAGATTTGGACTGTTCTTTTTGGCGAGGAAAAGACTAAGAGGAGATTTGGCAGATTCCTCATAAAGTCATGAGGAGGCGAGACAGAATAGATCGGGAGAAACTATTCCTGGTTGTAAAAGGGTCAAGGATGAGTGATTTGCAAAAGAAGATATAAGAAGAACCGTGGTTCAGGTCTGGAATCCACTGCCTGAACATGAGGTGGAAGCAGGTTCAATTGAGGCATTGAAAAGGGCATTCGATGATTATTCAAATAGAAACAATATACAGGAGTATGGGGAAAAGGCAGGGGAATAGTACAAAGCCAGAATGTTCATTTGGAGAGCCGGTGCAGACACAATGGGCCAAATGGCCTCCTTCTGCACTGTAACAACTCTGATTTTGTAATTCTATGTCTCGATATAATACTTTAACATAGTCACAATCTTGGTTATGTTAAATGACTTAAAGACTTTGTTAAAATAATGAAAAGGAAAGTTATACCTGGCCCTGTTAATCGCCATTTTCAGATAGCCATGGAGTACTTGGCTGCAATTTTAAATACTGATAATCATTGTCTCCCTGCACATAATGACTCAACAGTGTGAATGTTAATAGTGGAAGAAATGTGAATTTTATGTTCTCAGGGTCATTTAAATTTTTGTTGAAACAGGATCTATTCAAACACGACGCTGATCGTTTTCCCACTAACTGCTTGAATAATCATTTGTGCATTGTGGTACCCAAGTGTAGTAATTAAAGAGAAGAGAGGTGCATGCAAAGGGACTCTGGATCAGCTTTCCCTAATGAGGTTTAATTGCTTCAGGCCATGATGCTTTACTATTCATGGAAATAGTTTTACCTCTGATGTTGACTATGGCAACAGAACTTTTAAAAAGTTAGCCCTGGTGGAAGTAACTTTTGCAAGGGTTTCTGGCAATTCTTGATTGACAGATATGATGGAAAGGAATTCTTCTCGGTCCTCAAGCACAGCCTTCTGGGACAAAAAGCAGCAATAATATAATTGGATATGAATTTCAAAGAGCTTACAATCTTTTACTCCAGGTCTAACCAAGCAAGTTATCAGTTCCAACTCTGGAGACTTCAGATTAGAACCCTGCGGCTTGGACCGCAGGCATGAGAATATAGGTGACTGTAACCCGAGGCTTTGTCCGTTGTAGGACATAACAGTAATATGGTCGCTTAATATGTAAGAGAATAGAAGCGCAGGAATTCATACATTTCTGACACAAAGCTACAGTTGGCACAGATGTGAATACTCAATTGCAGATTATGATCAGATTATATAATTGTGTGACACTGACAAATTTACAAAACCATGTTATCCAATGCAATGCAATTATGGCTTTTACTGGAATCAGACTGCAATAGCACATCTCCACACCTCTTTAAAAAATCGTTCTCCTCTTCAGGTCTGGGTTCACTAGTGAGACCCAATGCAGCATTGTGGAGATTGGTACAATGCAATGACATGGGTATACTGTCTAACATTGCTCCTCCCGATGGATCAGAAGTTGGAACACCTGAAGGGCAGCATGGTGACGCATTGGTTAGCATAGCTGCCTCACGCCGCCGAAGTCCCAGGTTCGATCCCGGCTCTAGGTCTGTGTGGAGTTTGTACATTCTGCCCTGTGTTTGTGTGGGTTTTGCCTCCACAACCCAAAGATGTGCAGGGTAAACGGCCACACTAAATTGCCCCTTAATTGGAAAAAAATTATTGGGTGCTCCAAATTTATTTTAAAAAGAAGTTGGAACTCGTGGGGTTTACACGCGGTCCTTAATTTGTCTTCTCAGTGTAGATAAAAGATCTGCTACTTACAAGTCAAGTCAGTATTGAGATTTGGAAAACCCCCAACATCGGACGGGATTCTCCCGCAATCAGCGGGGAGGCCCGTACCAGCGCCAAAGAGTGGCGTGAACCACTCCGGCATCAGGCCGCCCGGAAGGTGTGGAATTCTCCGCATTTCCGGGGGCTAGGCCGGTGCTGGATGGGATCCGTGCACAATTGGCGTGTTTATGCGCATGCGCAGGGGGTTTCTTCTCCGCGTCGGCCATCGCGGAACCTTACACAGGCCGGCACGGATGGAAAGAGTGACCCCACGGCACAGAACCGCCCGCAGATCGATGGACCCCGATCACGGGCCAGGCCACCGTGGGGGCCCCTCCCGGGGCCGGATCCCCCCCCCCCCCCCCCCCCCCCCCCGAGGACACAGCTAACCGCCCTCCAAGCCAGGTCCCGCCGTATGGGCCTTGTCTATTTTACTTCGATGGGGCTGGCTGAAAACGGGTAGCCGCCCGGCCTATCAAGGCCTGGAGAATTGCCGGGGGTCCGCTGTCAAGGGTCCCTGACTGGCCCGAAAACAGGCGCCGGAGAATTCGCCTGCCGGCGGAGGAGTGGCGGGGCGGGATTCACGCCGCACCCCCGGCAATTCACCGACCCGGCGGGGGGTCGGAGAATCCCGCTCCTGGTGTTTCAAAAGACAGAAGTAAAGACCCTTGGTTCGATTCTCTGTTCCTGAGACTAAGTGTTGACACCTGAGCAGGATCCGTTCCCTACAGCAGCAGAACTATTGACAAAACTGACGCCACACCTGAACTCATTCAGTTAACCTTAAGGCTCTAGCACCGGCGCCACGTGGAACTCAATCGATTCCAATGAGAACCGATGTCGGGTTTGCCAGATTCATGATTGACACTCAGGAGGCTGACAAGCTGAAGTGCATATACACACTTCACTCCCCACACACACAATCCCAGCCAACAAGATGGCATCAAGACATGGGCCCCATGTTTCACCAATGCTGAAATGGGTGTTTATCAAATAGCTGTAGTGGATGTACCTTTCAGAAAGGGGCGTTTATCAATTAGCTGCAGTGATGTCAGAGTGTGGGTGGTGCTGAGCTGTCTGTCTGTTTTTACTTCTGTTTTTGCGCTGGTAGCTACAGTGTGTGTTTAGTTCTGTTTTCAGAGTTGGAGCTGCATCCCGCCAAACAAGGTGCAATTTTGATCCCTCTCTGCATTAAAAAAATGTCTTCAGATTACTTGCTAATTCAAAACTGATGACTGCTCTCAGTAGAGAATTTAAACATGATGTCTTTGTTAAAGAGGGTATTTGTCTTATGGATGTTGCCAGGAAAGATTAAAGATTACTTATAGAGTACTATATTCTTTGGGGGAGTATTCGAGTTGATAGTTGCTGAATGTGTTTATAAAATGTAAACTGGATTCATAGAATAAACATTGTTTTGTTTTAAAAGTACTTTAGATCTCTGTTTCTTCACACCTGTAGAGTGGGCCCTTGTGCTCTCCATAACCAAAATCTATTTAAAGTTGTGGGTCAGGTGAACTCCATGATACACTTTGGGCTTCTCTAAATCCTGAGCCGTAATATAGGCCAGACATTGCAGGTGGGCAGGTCTCCGTTGCACCCCCACCCCCACCCCCACAACCACCTCCACCACCCCAGGGATCTGTGTAATGGGTTGGCTAGCCCGCAAGCAGGGATGACCCAGGTGGACGGTGGAAAATGCTACTGTGGGCAGCTGTCAGGGGTTGTCAAACGATGCAGAGTACCAGAACTTGTTGAAGAGCAGGTTGTCATCATCCTCCATCCCATGGACCAGACCCACTGTTACTGCCAACCCAGGACCTGCACTCATACAGCAACAGGTAGGTATCATGGCACAATGTGGGTGAGTCTCTCAGCACCATACTGGAGGGTCCCTACTGAGTGGTCCAGGCACCTGATCATCACCTTCAGGATGCCGAAGCACCACTCGATATATCCCGTGGTCTCTGCATGAGCGTCAGTGTAGTGAGTCTCTGCGTCAGTCTGCAGCCTCCGGATAGGCGTCATCAGCCACTGTCGCAGTTGGTAACCCCTACCCCGCAGGAGCCAAACCCCCAATGGTGAATGTCTCAAAGAGGACGGGAATTGTCGAGTGTGCCAGGATGAAGGCGTTGTGCGCACTGCCCAGGTATCAGGCGCAGACGTGCACGACGTGCAGCTGATGGTCACATATATGCTGTACATTCATTGAGTGGAACCCCTTTCGGTTTGCGTAGAGTGGCCTGTCATCTGCAGGTACTTATAGGGTGACCTGTATCCCATCGATCACCCCCTGGACCCATTATATGTCTGGGATGGCAGCAAATAAAACTGACCGGGCATCCTGGTGGGCATGGCCCACATTAAAATGGGCATACAGGGCTTCCATGATGGTGTGGATGCACCTGTGCACTGAGATCTGTTCAAGGCGACCATCAAATTGATGGCCACTGGGTGCGGGTGTCCTCCCCATTCTCCCGCAGTGCCAGGTGTGCCGTCATCTGGCAGTATGGGCGACACGGTAGCACAGTGGTTAGCGCCGTTGCTTCACAGGGCCAGGGTCCAAGATTAGATTCTCGGTTTGGGTCACTCTCTATGCGGAGTCTGTACATTCTCCCAGTGTCTGCGAGGGTTTCCTCCGGTTGCTCTGATTTCCTCCAAAAAATTCCGAAAGACGTGCTGTTAGGTAATTTGGACATTCTGAATTCTCTTTACTCAAATAGGTGCCGGAATGTGGCAACTAGGGTCTTTTTACAGTAACTTCATTGCAGTGTTAATGTAAGCCTACTTGTGATAATAAAGATTATTATAAGATATGTTGCACTGTCTGCCTGCTCAGCGTGAGTCTTCAATGGCATGCTATGTCTGGTAGGCCCTTGAATGAAAGGTGTTGCCGGTACATACGAGACCTCATGTGGCACCTCTTTTGCACCTCCTCCTCCTCCTCGCCCTGTGGGACGGCCGGCACTACATCCTGAGCGGCTGCCTCCTGTCCACTGCTGCATGCTCTGCTCCTGCAGCTTCTTCCTCTGCATTCATACAGCTGCAGCGCATCACTCAGGGCTGCGGTGGCTAGGAGGAAGGCTGGGGTGGTCGGCTGGAAGCACCGATACAGCCGATATTACTCTGCAGAGCCAGGGACCAAGGTGGGTGGTCAGCAGGGTATGCAGTAAAATGGCTGACTTGAAGGCCGCGACAATGGCGGTCATGCCTGGGCACCACCCCACTCCTGTGGGGGGACACTCCGGTGACATGGCCCATTTCTCCGTCAGCAATCCCCCCCCACCAGCCCTAGCAGCCCACACACCCCACCCCCCCACCCCAGCCAGCCTGGCCAGTGACTGGCCCGGCAGCCCACGGCCGATCTTCTCCCTGTCCTACTTCCTCTCTGTCCCTCATCAGCCACGGTACCGGTTTCATGTTTTTAAAAGCACAAGTGAACTGCGCCATTGAGGATTCGCCCAGTGGAGGCGAAGAATCGCGGAGGCCCCGGAGAAGATTGGGTCAGGTCTGCTCATGCCAAGAGTGTTTACTGTATGTGAATTCTGGAATGCATTGACACCGTTGTCAAGGCAACGGAAATTGCGATTTGGCGTGAAATTGGCGCCCGCCACGATTTTGCCGTCAGAATCAATTCTCCACCAAATCGCGTTTCTCCATTCCAGCATAGGCCGAAAGAGAATCCCTCTGTATTCGAATGCACGTAGCATTCATAGCAAAACAAATGAACTGACAGCACAAATAGAAATCAATATATATGTTCTGATAGCCAGTATAGGGACATGGCATCAAGATGACAAAGACTGGGATGTGAATATTCAAGAGAACATGACATTGAGGAAGGACAGGAAGCCAGGAAAATGTGGACGGGTAGCTCAGTTAATTCAGGATGATGTTGGTACAACCTCGAGATTACTTAGTTCTGGAGATCAAGGTGTGGAATTAGACTGGATTGGAATGAGATATAGCAAAGATAAGCAGCCCAAACACAATCAGTTATCCACAGAAAGTCTACCATTTGACAAGATCCCTTTTGGACTGTTATCTGCGCACATTTCCATGTCTCATAATATGCCGCTGCTTCTGGCAATTATTTTATTTGTAAATAAACCTGGGTCTATTTCTATGAATATTCACCACCCTCCAAATTCATAGAAGCCTATTGTTCTGGCCCTTTCCCCTGGAAACCTTCCCTCACTCAGGCTAAATGCTAATTGCCAGCTTTACATTTTCCTGGGATGTGTCCTGGGATAAACCAAGGCTTTTCTTGATTCTTCAAGTGGCTGTACAAAATTCAGTGACATTATTCAGAGAAGTGGTGCTGTCCGACCCAACATAATTACAACTGCAGCTCCATGCCATTGATGAGCTGCAGTCAAACTGAGAAGCTCTGAGGAGATGCGAGGTGCCCTATAAATGCAAGTACAATGTAAGACTCAGGAAATGGGTCCAGTAAAAGGTCAAATGTCAGTGAAATCAATTTATACGTCCAATCAGTACAGGCCCAATGCAAGATAAATTGGAGGGGATCTTTCCAGCCATTTAACCTCAATTTCCTCTCCCTTTGTTCTGGTGGCCATTTTTAGGAGTGCACATAGAAGACAACATTGGAGTTTCTGCTAGTGACCATGTCGAATCAGTTGTATGAGGAGCCTCACAGAAAAGCTGAAAGATAGGTCGGGAATGATATTTTTTCAGGTCAACGTTGAATGTTCAGACAGAAGAGTCTGACTGCTCCAACATCATTCCAAAGGTCCCAAGGCTCACAGCGACATCATCAGCTGTAAATCTCTCAGCTGTACCTTATTTTGTGACCCTGGTGTTTGGTGCTTATTAATTGTCCAAATCACCAAATTAGGTCACATTAGATTTCAGGTTCAATTTGCCTGTCTTTCATTCACTGAAGACTCAGAAGCTGGATGGGAGGAGCCAGGTAGATAGCAGGTAGATAAGATTGTCCCAGTATTTTAGAATGATCAGAGTTAATGGATAACATTTGGTTACTGTAACTCAGTATGGCAGGGAATCCTAGAATTTACAGTGCAGACGGAGGCCATTCGGCCCATTAAGTCTGCACTGACCCTTGGAAAGAGCACCCTGCCCAAGTCCACACCTCCACCCTATCCCCGTAACCCAGTAACCCCACCCAACCTTTTTGGATACTAAGGGCAATTTAGCATGGCCAATCCACCTAACCTGTACATTGTTGGACTGTGGGAGCAAACGGGAGAATCCGGAAGAAACCCACACAGACACAGGGAGAACGTGCAGACTCCACACAGAGAGTGACCCAAGCCGGGAATCGAACCTGGGATCCTGGAGCTGTGAAACAATTGTGCCAACCACTGTGCTACCGTGCCGGTACATTTCAGCTTGTAAGAGATATGGCTCTTTGGCTTTGTTTGATTAACTGTTGATTAACTGTTGGCATTCACATACCAAAGTTCTAAAAATCAAGAACTTGCATTTATTTTTACAACAGCTACACATACCCTTAAAGGGCAAGAAATCTACTTGTGTAAGTAAACAATCTTGACCAACAAGGGGTGTGAGAGGTTAGAAAAAGAAAAGAAAAGAGGCTGAATAAAAGACTGTGGCTGGGCTTTTGCAGCCCCTCCATGGTGGGCTCCGCCACAGGGGATACAGCGCACCAGTCAAAAGTCCAGTTGCTTTTGGCAGAACCGGGATGATCCCGGTGGTGCATGGGGCTGGAAAATCCCAGCCAAAAGAACTGTAGAGATCATAAAAAAACAGGATGAAGATGTCAGAAATACAAGGAAAACTCAAAATAAATCAAGGGGAAGAACCAACTAGATTCAACATAAGTTTAAAAAAGGTGATAAAGAAGCGATTAATATCAACGGGGCAAAATTTTGTGGAGGCAACAGATCATCCTCTGGAGAGCCTGCACGAGCCCCACATCACCTTATTTTAGAGAGACCTGCTGCAACTAATGCTATACAGGCACTTAACAGGACATTGGCAGACCTCACCCGACAATCAAGGACCCCTGAGGCAGAAGTCTTGCCCGCTGAGTGCTGACAGGCAAGCAGCTGTTCTGCAAATGGCAGTGCCACAGGCAGGGTGCTGGCTACTGTCAGTTGTACACCCACCTGAGATTAGTATCGCCACTGGATGCTGACCCACAGGTGAGTGATGGCGGGAAGAGGGTCACGGGGTGGGTCTACACTGTCACCTCCACATTTCCCAATCCCTCGACCAGACACCGAGTGCCTTTGAACAAGTGGCTCCCTATGGAGGCCCAAGATAAACCATACCAGAGCTTGTTTATTGTGCCCACTACATGGCAAGTCCCCCACCTGCAGCTGGATTATACCAGCAGGAGCGCAACAAAACCTTTAAGTGAACATTAATTAAATTAAATGGTCTTCATCAGAGGGGGCTAGGAAAGCCATCACAGGCCCTGGACTTAATCAGGATGAAGACAAGAAGATGCAGCCTGATGAAGTGCCCCTCAATCACCAAACGTACCAGGGGAGAGCATAAGATTTCACCCATTGTTTCCACCTCATGTTATTAAAGACTTAGGTGAGAAGGTTGCTGATGCAATAGTCGAAGATCTTTCAGAGTTCTTCAGGAATGAATAAGTTTCCCTCTTAAACTGGAAAGTGGCCATTGATTAAGGAAATCATAGTACTATTAGTCTAATGCTAGTGTTGGGGAATTTACTAGAATCTACTATTGGAGGCAGAGTGACTGGGCATTAGGACAAATGTGAGCTGATTGCAGACAGGATTTGTGAAGAGCAAGTCCCGCCTAACAAAGCCAGCTGAATTGTTTGAGATGGTAATACACATGGTAGATAAGGGAGTGTCTCTGATTGTTACTTAATGGACTTCTGGAAGACTCAAAGAAAGTCCCACATGAATGACTGTTAAAAATAAGTATGCATGAAATTGGTGGTAACCTGTTGATATGAATAGGGAAAGGGTTAGGAGGTAGGGAACCAAGAGTAGTGATAACAGATGTTGGCAGGTTATGATCAGGGGTGTTGCTTTGGTAAGAATATCTGGTCCACGGCACCTCAAGAGGAGTCAAGAACCATGAGAACACCCCCCGCCCCTCACCCCCCCCACCCCAGTCAAAAAATGTGGAACAAAAAAAAACCAGCCAAGTGCTGTAGGAATTGTTTCACAAACAAACAGTCTTTGAAATACAAAAAAACAATCTATTCTTTCAGTTTCAATAGTTAGGTTCTAGGGTCCCATCTTTTCATTAAAAGTATTAATGACTTGGAGGAAGGAATGGAGAGCCATCTATTCAACTGTACTAATGACATTAAGTTGAATAGCACAACAAGTATAATAACTGACAACAGAAAGTTGTAAATAATTATTGAGTGGTTAAGTGGCAGATAGAGGGCACGATTCTCCGACCCCACGCCGAGTGGGAGTGCCGGGCGAATCACGCCACGCCGCCCTGGCACCCGCACGCGATTCTCCCACACCCCCCCCAAATGGCGACCGGTTCACTCCGGCGCCAACCACACCTGGTCGCTGCCGGCGTGAACATCGCGTGACCGCTGCGTGTGGGGCCTGTGGGGGGGCGGAGGGAGGATCGAGCACCAGGGGGGTGCTCAGGAGGGATCTGGCCCGCGATCGGTGCCCACCGATCGTCGGGCCGGCGTCTCTGAAAGATGCACTCTTTTCCCTCCGCCGCCCAGCAAGATCAATCCTCCATGTCTTGCAGGGCAGCGGAGGGGTAGACAGCAACTGCGCATGCGCGGGTGACGTCATTCAGGCGCCACCGGCCGCGTCATTCAGGCGCCGCCACTTTGACGTAAGCGTCAAGGTCCGACGCCCGAGATTGACACGCCGCCGCTCCTAGCTCCCCGGGGTGGGGGGGGGGGGGGGGGGGGGAGGGAGAATAGGGGGCGAGGAGCGGCCTCCCACGCCGGAGTGAAACACTCCGGTTTTCACTCCGGCGTCAGCACTTTGTCTCCCTTTGGGAGAATTCCGCCCAGTGTTTCATGTGGGAAAGGTGAAATTATCCACTTTGGACCTAATGGTGAGAAGCTAAAAACTGTTGAGCAGTGGCATTTAGGGTTCCAAGTGCCAAAATTATTAAGGCACAGATTTCCACTGAGTTGGGCTGACTCCGGAGCCCTTTAAAAATGACCACTGGGGACCGATTCATGGATACCTTCCCCCCCCTCCCAGTGTGAGGTAAGGGTTCATGTAACCTGCCCAAACACATCACTGGCCCCCTTACTGGCTCCTTTGCAGTGGTGGGTGATTCAAACTCATCCACCACAATTATTGTGGAGCCTGGGAGTTGGGCCCCTTTGGTAAGAATACGTAGTTCATGGCATCTTCGAAGAGTTATGGCCCATGGGAGACCACCTGCCTCCAGTCCAGGATGGGGAAGTGATTGCAGTGATTGATTATAGGACAACATTCTGCAAAAGTCAGTTCACCATCATATTGATCAGCATCGTGTAAGTGTTGAAATACATTACAGTACTTTTCCCAAAGTGTTATTATGGGCGCGATTCTCCGACCCCACGTCGGTTGGGAGAATAGCGGGCCACGCCATTTTTCCCCTGACGCCGGTCCAACGCGCTCTCCCTATTCTCCCAACCGGCCAAATTTTTGTAATCGTGTATTGCACGCAAAACCACCGCGAATCGCCCGATGTAGGCAAAAAGTCGCTTCCCCGGCACCCCCGCTATTCTCCGGGCCGGATGGGCCGAAGTCCCGACGTCTTGACGCAAGGTCATTACGTCGCCGTTCACACCTGCTTTTTAAAGTCTCCAGCCAGTCGTGCTGGCTGACGAGGAGTGAGGAGGTGAGAGGACTGTCCCGGAGTCTCGGCAAACTGGGGAAGGCATCCTTGAGAACGCAGCGGCCAGTGGTGGTGGTTGGGGGGGGGGGGGGGGGGGGGGGGGGGGGAGAGGGAGAAGTGGGGGGGGAAGAGGGAGAATTGGGGGGGAGAGGGAGAAGTGGGGGGGGGAGAGGGAGAAGTGGGTGGGGGGAGAGAGAGAAGTGGGGGGGGAGAGGGAGAATTGGGGGGGAGAGGGAGAAGTGGGGGGGAAGAGGGAGAAGTGGGGGGGAGAGGGAGAAGTGGGGGGGAGAGGGAGAAGTGGGGGGGGAGAGAGAGAAGTGGGGGGGGAGAGGGAGAATTGGGAGGGAGAGGGAGAAGTGGGGGGGAAGAGGGAGAAGTGGGGGGGAGAGGGAGAAGTGGGGGGGAGAGGGAGAAGTGGGTGAAGAGGGAGAAGTGGGGGGAGAGGGAGAAGTGGGGCGGGAGGGGGAGAAGTGGGGGGGGAGAGGGAGAAGTGGGGGGGAGGGAGAAGTGGGGGTGGAGAGGGAGAAGTGGGGGGGGAGGGAGAAGTGGGGGGGGGAGGGAGAAGTGGGGGGGGGAGAGGGGGGAGAGGGGGGAGAGGGGAGAGGGAGGGAGGGAAGGAGGGGGGAGGGGACAGGGGAGCGGGAGGGGGAGAGGGAGTGAGTGGAGTGGGTCGTCCTCCCCCGGATGCAACATGTCAGCCGCCCTGCCATGGCAGGACGGTCATGAGGACACGACCGCTGGTCCCCCTGTGGCTGATGGCCACAAGCCCACTGACGCACCGGTGAGGAGGATGTGTTGTTAACTGCCCGCTGGGTGCAGAAAGTGACCAGGGGTTAGGCTGGCCGCATGTCAGCAGCGCGACCAGGCCACCGGGACACACAGGTATCCCGTGGCAGGCAGCTGCCGAGGTGTCGACTAACCTCCGTCTAACATTTTGTTTCTCTGCCCCCCACCACCCTTCTGTAGGTGAGAAAAATGTATTCAAACCGAACAGCTATGTTCTGCGCAGTGGTTGGGGCCGCTGCACTGTACTTGGAGATGGAGCAGCGTCCACAGCCACATCCCATAGTGGATGCAAAGCCAGCTGCAGCAGCAGAGGGAATGGCCACGGAGTTGCCCGTCATCGAGCAGCATGGGGGGGGGAGGAGGAGGAGGAGGAGGAGGCATTGATGGTGGAGCCAAGGCGCCAGAGGCGATGACCGAGGACTAGGGTGTACCGTGGCCGGATCTCTTTCAAGACAATGCCGAACATCACCTCCAGGAGGAGACTCCGGTTGAGCAGAGAGACAGTGACACATATCTGTCAATCTGTCACCTTGTGGCGCACCTCGCCCCACGTGGAACGGGAGGAGGACACGCGATCCCGGTTGCCATCAAGGTGACGGTGGCACTTAACATTTATGCGACCTGCTCCTTCCAGTCTCCGAGCGGGGACCTATCCGGGATCTCGCAATCATCGGTGCACAGGTGCATCCGGGATGTGACCGACGCCCTCTCTGCCATCGCCGACCGCTGCATCACCTTTCCCGAGGACCGAGCAAGTCAAGACGCACGAGCCCGTGCATTTGCCAACGTGGCCAGGATACCGATGGTCCAGGGGCTCATTGATTGTATTCACGTCCCCATGCGCCCGCCTTCAGGCAACAGGGAGGTGTTCACAAACAGGAGGGGGACATGCTCCATGAATATCCAGGTGGTATGCGACCCCCACATGAAGATCATACACGTATGTGCAAGGTTCCCTGGGAGTGTGCATGATGCGTACATTCTTGCGCAGTCATTCATCCCTGCGATGTTTGAGGGACGCCCCCCCCCGGCTGAGGGGCTGGTTGCTGGGTGACAGGGGTTATCCACTGAGGTCTTGGCTGATGAATCCCATACGGAGGCCTCAGACCAACACGGAGATCCTTTACAATGAGGCACATGCAGCAACCAGGGGTGTGGCGGAGCGCTGCTTCGGTATGCTGAAGATGAGATTCAGGTGCCTGGACCGCTCCGGGGGGCCCTGCAGTACCAGGCCGACAGGGTCGCTCGCATTGTAGTGGTCTGCCGTGCGCTGCACAACATAGCGATGCAGAGGGGAGATGCCCTGGTGGAGGAGTCGGAGGGAGAAGCCACTGGCAGTGGTGCCAACATGGAGATGGAGGAGGAGGAGGAGGAGGAGGTTGGTGGTGCGTCAGGCGCAGCACGTAGACACGACCCGGGTGCTGGTAATGCCCCAGAGGCTGCACGACGGCTCTGGCGAGGACAGCGGGTACACGACCCGTTGGTGGCAGCAAGATTCTCGCACGTGCGACGGCCCCGTTGAGCACCAACACTACCACCTTGATCGCCAGTCGTGCAGACGGTCAGCACACACCTGCCACCACCCCCCCCCCCCCTCCCCCACACCCCCGCTCTGCGTACACTGCTCCAGTTCTAAATCACCCTTACCACTGCGGCACAACGGTATGGCACGACATTGATGGCTGTGTCAGCGGGTGTGATCAGTGCCATGTGGAATGATGACAGCCCGCTCCGCGATGAGCTGTGAGCTCAGAATCGTTAGAGAGAGTCTGACCCATGGCAATAGCTGAACCATCCATCTCGGTAGTCGCTGAGTTCGTCAGGGACACTCCATCACGTGCCCGCGTGGGCTATCTGTGGGAGGGGGTGGGGGGGGGGGAAGGGACTGCACACCCGGCACCGATGTTTCACCGCTCGTCAACCCCAGTGACACTCGGTCACCATCACGATCCCTGTGCCAATGGAAAAATCACACTTACACGTTAGGTGCAACAGTGCGTTTAATGGTGAATATTATGTACAGATGCCCTAGCCCCTACAACTAACCTGTGTCCTTCACCCGTGCCAACTTACTATGTCTCCCTCTTCATTGCCTTACGGGCCCTACCGCTACATCTAAGTGAATCCCCAGGTGATACAGCAGGAGTGGAGGAGGACTGCTGAGAATCACCCCCTGCGACATGTCTCCCCGTCGGCACTCGTTTCCTGGGGTGACCCAGCCTTGATGGGCCAGGCTGCTCCGCGGGCATTTCGGATGACGTGGTGCCACTCTGCTCTGCCCGCTGCCCAACCAATGCACCAGGGATGGGACGGGGGGAGGCCGAGCATTCCGGGACATCCTGTGATGGAGTTAATGGGACGGGCCCCAGAACCTCCTCCTCCCTCGGGGAGCCCGGTGGCCCCCGGGCCTCACTGTGGGACGGAGGTGCTAGCGGGGAGGTGCCCCGTCGCCCCACCGACACCTGGCGCTGCCAGTCCTGGAGGTCTGCAACGGTATCGACCAGGGTCCGAAGGTTCGCTGAGACGGAGTCCAGGGAGTGAGACATTCACGCCAGGGACTGTGCGACCTCAACCTGTGAGTGTGCGATGCCATCCAGCACATGTGTCAGGCGGTCGATGCTCTCTGCGACTGACTGCTGGGACTGGGCCATGACCTGGTGAGACTCGGCCAGGGCCCGTAGCGCGCCGGCAATATCATGTTGGCTGTGGCGCATTGCTGCCTGTGAGAGGGCAACCCTCTCCAGGGCCGAGGATGACGCGTGTACATTAAGCCCAACGCCTTGCAGAACCTGACCCATGGCCGAAACCGTTTCACCCATTGCCTCGACCGCGGACGCCACCCATGTGGTGTCAGCCTGGGTGGCTGCCATGAGCGGCACCACTCCCTGCTCCTGGATGCGGTTTGACTTCTCTAACAGCGTCTGCAGCTGCTGTAGGATGGCCTCATCCCGTCATTGTGTTCCTGGGTTTCAAAATGCATCGGCTGTCCAGGTGGGTCGAGTAAATCCAGGAACCCGGGAAACGTCTGGGAGCCAGCTTGGCAGAATGCTAGGCCTGGGCTGCCCTCCGACCGTCCAGCCCCTCGGCTGCTCCGAGCTCCACTTGCTGTACCGGCTCAGCTGTGTGGCGCACACCAGACCGTGACCCAGGAGCCTCATCACTTAATTGCCCAACCGAGGTGAGTGTCTCTGGGATGGTGGATGGTGTGGGAGACAGCAGTGCCGCAAGCTGTAGGTCCTCGTCCGTCATAAAACCAGCTGTGTCCTCGTTCCAGTCATATTGGAGCGCAGGCTGCACGTGCCCAAGTCTGGTTCTCCCTCAGGTGACTCTGTTAAGTGTGTTGCCGTCCTTTGTGCGTCCTGCTCGGGGGTCCGGGGTTGAGAGGATGGCACTCCTGGCTGACCTCCTGCCACCCTCTGGCGTGCAGCCCTGGGTGCGGTGGTCGTGGCAGATGGGCTCCTGTGTGTGGCAGCAGAGGGCCCTGGACGTTCGTGAGCACGCCCTAGGGAAAAGAATAATACGGGGTTAGTTAGACACTCTCGGCCGGGCGTAGGATGGTCCAGTGGGTAGAGTGTGAGGGGACAGAGGATGGGGGGTCCAGTGGGTAGAGTGTGAGTGGACAGAGGATGGGGGGTCCAGTGGGTAGAGTGTGAGGGGACAGAGGATGGGTGGGTCCAGTGGGTAGTGTGTGATGGGACAGAGGATGGGCTGGGGGGGGGGGGGGGGGTTGTCATGCAGGGTTGTCTCACTTGGTTCTGCACCTCCAACCTCGCATTGCGCGACCTCCCGGGTGCCAGGTCCTCCAGCAAGGTCCAGTGCCCTCTCTTCAAAGACTGTCAGGGGGTGCTTGATGGGTGAACCCCCTCCGGTCCTGTCCCGCTCCCGGTTGTTGTGAGCAGTCTTGTCCTGTTGGGAGGGGGGGGGGGGGGGGGGTGGGCATGGATAGATCATCACAATTCGGCAGGGAACATCAGGGCGTTCAGATATTGGCACTGGTTGAGGGGACAGTTGCAGCTACACCATGGCATCTCTCCAGGGGATTGCAGTGCTCATGTGCATCAGTGACAACTTGGTTAACCACCCTCCACTCACTCTTGCCCCACCCTCCCCTCCCCATCATGCCCGGGGGGGGAGGTGGGGGATGAGGGACATGGGGGAAGGGGGATTGTTGTGACCCGGGGGAACCCTCTTGGCACTTACCCTGGCAGCCCTTGTGAGGTCGTGGAGCTTCTTCCGGCACTGCTCCTCAGAACGAGGGGTCTGCCCCACAACACTCACTGCCGTGCCCACCTCACGCCAGGCCCGTCGCACAATGCTGGCAGAGTGGTGATGGCCTCTTCTAGGGAAGATGATGCCCCTCCGTTGCTCCAGCTCATCAAGGAGGGTCTCGAGGTCAGTCTCCCCGAACCTCGGCGCGGCCCTCCGTGGCTCCGTCATTGTCAGGCCCTCTCTGGTTTTGGTCGCTCGCGCCCTTTTACAACGCGGAGCGGCGTCACTCGGGCGCCATTCTGGCGTCATTTGGGGTCGCAGGCTTTTGCCGTCATTCCCCACGTGGTTCCCGCAGCCCCGCTCCTAGCCCATTTCCGGGGCCAGAATCGTTCGAGAAACGGGCCGTGTAGAGCCGTCGTGAAACTCGGCCGAGTTCATGACGGCCTTCCCGATTTATCGCGGGAGCGGAGAATTCCGCCCTATGCCTTCCAAACAGAACAAACCATTGATTGAGAACTCAGAAGGCCAGTTATTTTTGTAGTGGAGACATGAAGGTTAAAATTGCTGGGACATCAGTTCAATTTTAATTCTGAATATAAGGCACATAAACTTTCACCTTTCCACCAGCCTGCCCACCTTACATTAACCTCTTGACCTCTTATATCCCACAAGTCCTCTTTATGCCTGTCATATCAACATGGTTTGTTCATGTACCCTCACATTTCCCATCCCCCTGAATATCACCCATGCCCCTTCCATTTCCCCTCACATCCCCATTTCCCTTCATTCTTTCCCACATACCTCATGTCCCCTCATATCTCATAAGCCCCCTCTGTGGCCCTCATGTATCTAACATAGTCATACATTGAGTGTCCACTAAGTGAAGTCGTCACTTAGGGCTATGTGTTTGAAATGGCGGAGGCACGGTAGCATAGTGGTTAGCACTATTGCTTCACAGCGCCAGGACCCACGTTCAATTCCAGGCTTGGGTCACTGTCTGTGCGGAGTCTGCACGTTCTCCCCGTGTCTGCGTGGGTTTCCTCCGGGTGCTCCAGTTTCCTCTCACAAGTCCCGTAAGAGCTTGTTAGGTGAATTGGACATTCTGAATTCTCCCTCAGTGTACCCGGACAGGCGCCGTAGTGTGGCGACCAGCAGATTTTCACAGTTACTTCATTGCAGTGTTAATGTAAGCTTACTTGTGACACTAATAAAGATGATCATTATTATTAAATGGACATTAAAATATAAACTTCTAATAATCTAATAGAGCTGCCATTCAAGCTCTTGAGATAATGTCTAGAGTGTCATTAACCTTTTGTAAGTAAATTTTATATCTGTCCACTAGCTTTTACTGCTGAGATTTGTGGAGGAGGCAGGAAGGTTGTGTTGTGAAAGCATTCATGATGAACTCAGTTATTATGAGTAAACAATGACTCTTACAGACAAATCCTACTGAAATTATAAAACAGATGTTTTTTTGAGCTATGTCTAATACTTTTCAATCATTTAAAAAAAACTCTCAAATTGTCAATCTGTTCTAAAAACAAATAAACATATATTTCACTAACCACATCAAAGACAGATAATCCTTTAATAACCTCTTGAACTGTTAATACAACTTTCTACACCGTCTCCTATAATAATATAATAATAATAATAGCTTATTGTCACAAGTAGGCTTCAATGAAGTTAGTGTGAAAAGCCCCTAGTCGCCACATTCCGGTGCCTGTTCGGGGAGGCCAGTGCAGGAAGTGAACCTGTGCTGTTGCCTTGTTCTGCATTACAATTTAGCCCACTGTGCTATACCAGCCCCTCCTGAGATAAGGGGTTTTGGAGGATTATGGAATTCAGCCAAGCATTCATAATGGACTCAGCTGTCAATTTTAAAGGGCTAGAAATTTAAATATAAAAACAGTATGTAGACTGAGAGAAAAAATAACAAATGTCTGTTGTTGGAATGCATTGATTGAGAAGCAATTTGACATAGCTCAAAAAAAAGTATGCATCTGTTCTTGCAATTTCAATAGGGTTTAATGCCTGTAAGATTCAATATTTTATGATGATGGTAATGATGTCTAATACTAGGACCCAACTGGAATATTTTGAGTATCACACTTTAGAAAGAATAGCAAGTCACTGGGGAAGGTGCTGGGATACTTATCAAAATGGTAACAGGATTGAAAGTCTTCAGTCACATCGAGGGACCAGGGAAACTGTGTTGGTCTCCTCAGAGAAGAGAAAGTTCTCCTCAGAGAAAGAGAAGAGAAAGGATTATTTGATAAAGGCATTCCAAATCTTAAAGGGTTTTACCAGAGTAAATAAGGAGAAACGGTTTCTCGTAGCAGAACAGTTGGTAACCAGGTAACATAGATGTAAGGTAATTGGCCAAAGGACCAGAGGTGAAGTGGTAAAAAAAAAATTACAGTTAGTTATTGCCTGGAATTCCCTGCTTGAAAGGGTTATAGAAGCCGATTCAAGAATAACTTTCAAAAAAGAATTGGGTAAATAATTGAAAAGAAAAAAATAACTTCTAGACTATGTGGAAAGATCAGGGGAGTAGAACTAACTGAATTGTTCTTTCAAAGAACCAACATGGGTACGTTGAGCCAAATGGTCTCCTTTTATTTGTACTGTGCTAAGTTTCTATGAAGTCTGATGTGGCTCCTGGCTGAGATAGCTGATGTGCTTAATGTTATTAATGACAGCTCTATAATTGGCTGCAGTATAAATGGTTAGCATCATTCGCACAATATAGACATATGGCCATGATAAGCATAGATTGTGTAAGTGGTGGGTACTGTACCATGGCCTTTGTCTCTGGTGGATGGATATAACAGCAGAATCAGCCAATCTTTAACATGCGCTGCCTCCAAATTGGTCTCAAAATTAAACCTACCCTAGGCATAGATTGATTTTATGGTGAGAATAAATCGTATTGCAGCAGTTGCAAAGTTCGTATTGTCAGAGGTTAGGTATTGGGTTCAATCCAAACTTTGATTGGTAGTATAAACTGGGTAGCAGAGAAACTTGTCAGCGAACAGAATTATATTAATGATTTACTTTAAAGAAAGGATTACAGTCCTTCTGTTTTTCTTACCAATAGCTTTCCTCAAGGCGATGCATTGATTTCTTGTTCTTGAGGATCTAAAGGCCTATAATTAGGAATACTGTATACTTTCTGGAAGGCAAGCAGCCTTATGACATTCCAAGCAAAATAACAAAGTGTTGCAAAAGTTCTGAGCTTGAGTAAAAAGTGGATACATCTTTTGTATGTATCCTTATTTACTGGTCCTTTTAGAGTAGTAATTAGTGAGGCCAAAAGAGAAGAGTGGGGCCCAGGTGCACAGGCCAGGGACTCCAGTATGAATGTGGTGGGTGAGGGATGTGCCTCTAATCCGAAAAGGGCCAACTGTGAGGGAGGACACCCTTTTCCCCGCTTCCCTACAGAAGGGCCAAGCAGGCTTTTCTACCAGGCTTCCCACTTATCACCCAACAAGAAATTCTGGTCAAGTGTGAAGTGCCCACTTTAAAGTGGCCTTTAAATAGTCTGTTAAGGTCCTAAATTGACCAAAGGATGGACAAGCTGCCCACAGCCTCAACTGCCATGTGTTACATTACAGCCTGGTTGAGGGTGGGTGAGTCGACAGCAGAAAAGGCACTCACAGGCTTTCACAGGCCCACAAGCCTGTGAACCCTCCTACAAGGGCATGCAACATTCTGTCTCATTTGCTTTGAAACCCCATAAATATGTGGATTCAGCAACTAGTCTGGCACAATGAAAAACAAATCCAACTCAAGGTCAGCTAGATTATTCTCACTTAGGTCAATTAATGTGTGATCACATAGGCCAACCAAGTGTTATAAAGAACAAAGAACAATACAGCACAGGAACAGGCCCTTCAGCCTTCCAAGTCTGTACTGGTCATGATACCAACCTTGGCAAAACCCTTAGCACTTCCTTATGCCGTATTCCTTTATACCCATCCTTTCCATGTCTTTCTCAAGATGCCTTTTGAACACCGTTAACGTATCTGCTTCCACAACCACCCCTGGCAATATGTTCCTGGCACTTACCACCCCCTGTGTAAAAAACTGTCACGCAAATCTCCTCTAAACTTTTCCCCATGGACCTTAAACCTGTGCACCTTGGTGACTGACCCCTACCACCTGGAAAAGAGTGCCTACCCATCCACTCTATCCATACCCCTCATAATTTTGTAGATCTTATTGTTTGTTTAGCCCTAACATCAGGAGAGTTACAGTGCAGGCAGTACCACAAACAATATGCAGTCATATCAAGTTATGTGTTCTCCAAAGTCGGGATATATTTTGATAAAAATAAAGGCTCAGATGTCTGCAGGGGCAGGGTTGTGGAGCAAGGTTTTGTGACAAACCTACCCAAAGCAGGCTATTGGTGGCAGAGATTGCAGGGGTGATGGTGATAGCAGCATGGTTAACAGAATCAGCATAAACATGGGGTGGTTGGAGATCACAGAGTAGTCGTGGAGAGATTGAATAGGTTTGGAGATCCAGGAGAAAAACAAGAGAATCGGAGGGTGAGTCCCAGACAGTGAGTTCACTGGGCCCTTGAACCACCTGTGTTAATGCCAAACGTAGATAACTTGGTCTACAGTTCCAGATTTTTATTCCCACTCTATTTCTGAATCTTATTTGCATCCATATACAACAGACTTTGAACATAGAGAGAAAATGCTGGAATATCTCAGCAGGTCTAACTGGGTCTGGAGAGATAATGGGCAGGATTCTCCAGTCTCCGACGCCGGAATTGTGTTCGCCGATCGGCCGGAGAATCCCCGTTGGTGCCGGAATTGGGGCGGTGCCGCTTTTGCAATGCTCCGCCCCCTCCAAAACAGCGTACTCCCAGAGTATTAGATGGCCACACAAGGCACATCAATGGAAATACAGTCAATCAATCTTTGTACCTTGCTCACCAGAGTCATAGAGTATTAAAAGACAGAAAAGGCCCTTTGGCCCATTGGCACCGGTCAAAAACAACCACCTAACTATTCTAATCCCATTTCCCAGCACTTGGTCCATAGCCTTGTATGTTTTGGATTGCAGGTGTACACCTAAATACTTTTTAAATGTTATGAGGGTCTCTGCCTCCAGCACACTTTCCGGCAGGGTGTTTCAGACTCCCACCACCCTCTGAGTAAAGAAGTTTTTCCATACTTCCCCTCTAAAACTCCTGCCCTTTACCTTAAAGCTATACCCCTTGGTCATTGATCCCTACACCAACGGGAAATGTTCCTTCCTGTCTACCCAATCTATGCCTCTCATAATTTTATACATCTCACTCATGTCTCAGTCTCCTCTGCTCCAAAAAAAAACCAATTCATGTCTATCCCATCTCTCTTCATAACTAAAACTCTCCAGCCCAGAGAACATTCTGGTAAATCTCCTTTGCACCCTTTCCAGTGCTATCACCTCCCCTGGATAATGTTGATTCCAGAACTACACACAATACTATAGCTGTGGTCTAACCAACATTTCATACAGTTCCAGCATATCCTCCCTGCTCTTAAACTCTATGCCTCTGCTAATAAAGAGAAGTATAGCATATGCCTTCTGAGCCACTGTATTCACCTTCTCTTCTCCCCTGAGGAGCTGGTGTACATGCACACCAAGATCCCTCTGATCCTCGTGTCCCTGGGGGTCCAGCTGTTTATCATGCATTCCCTTGCATTGCTTTTCCCATCCAAATGCATCACTTCACACTTATTAGTATTGAATCACATTTTGCCACTGATCGGCCATCTGACCAGCCCGTCTGTATTTTTCTGTAATCGAAGGCTATCCTCCTAATTTTTTACCATCCCACCAATTTTTGTATCATCCACAAACTTACAGACAAACCCTTCAACATTTATATCCAAATCACTTGCATAAACCACAAACAACAAGGACCCCAACACTGATCCCTGTGGGACCCCACAGGACACAGGCACCCAGTCAGAAAAATACCGCTCGACCATTACCCTCTGCTTCCTGCCACTCAGCCAATTTTGGATCCAATTTGTCAAATTTCCTTGGATCCAATGCCTCTTACCTTTGCTATCAGTCTCCCATGTGGGACCTTATCGAAAGCTTTGATGAAGTCCAAGTAGACTAGATCAAATTAATTTCCCTCATCTACATATCTAGTCAGCTCTTCGAAAAATTCAATCAAGTTGATCAAATATGACCTTCCCTGAACAAAATCATGCCGACTGTTTTTGATTAATCCCAGTCTCTCCAAATGTAGATTAATTCATCTCTCAGAATTGCTTCCCATAGTTTCCCCACCACTGAGGTTAGACTGACTGACCTGTAATTTCCTACTTTATCCCTTCCTTCCTTCTTGTATAATGGTACCACGTTGGCTATCCCCAGAACTCCAGCACCTCTCCTGTGGCCAGAAAGTAATTGAAAATTATTACCAGCGCCCCTGCTATTTCTTCCCTTGCCTTACTCAACAGCCTGGGTCATCTTTCATCCGGCCTGGAGATTTGTCTACTTTTAAGCCTGCCAGACCATTCAGAACCTCCTCTCTGTCCGTGTTTAATCTCTTTAATCGTATCAGAGTCTTTATTCCTGATTTCTATACCCACACTGTCCCTTTCATGAGTGACTACTGACAAAAAGTATTCATTTCGGTCCCTACCTGCATCCTTTGGCTCCACACACAAATTACCACTGTGGTCCTTAATGGGCCCGACTCTTTTCCGAGTTATCCTTTTACACTTAATGTACTTGTAAAGCAATTGAGGATTTTCCTTTGTATTATTTACTATTATCCTTTCATGCCCCCTTTTTGCTCTCCTAATTTCCTTTCCAAGTTCCCTCTTGCACATTCCATATGTTTTGAGGGCTTCTGCACTTTTGAGTCCTCAACACCTGCCAAAACCTTCCCTTTTTCTCCTGATCCAATGATGCTGTCACTTCATTACTGGAGGCAGGAAGATAATCACTGTTGAGGATTTTACCAGGTCCTTTAAGCTGCCACTGGTGTACAAATCCTGCAATGACAACCGCCATCTTCTGGTTCCCCAAACAACAGGCTCAAAATCACCACAAATATTTAAATTATGTCGATCTTGTGAGATTCTCTAAAGTCAACTGTGAGTCCTTCCAATGGGCAGGAACCCCACCACAAAAATTTTACCATTCATAACATCAAGGAGGACATGCTGGACTTTGAGATGTGCCTTTGCCCGTGGTCCTCAGCATGACTCTTTATCACTTTATTGAACACAGTAAGAAGTCTTACAACACCAGGTTAAAGTCCAACAGGTTTGTTTTGAATCACTAGCTTTAGGAGCCAGCTCTTTCTTACTGTGCTCACCCCAGTCCAACGCCGGCATCTCCACATCACTTTACTGAAGGCATTGTTTCAGTTGTCCGTTCTTTCTAAAGGATTGGAGATTAAACCAATATATAATTGGTTTTCATGCCAAAATTTGGGTTTTGTTTCATCGGGAGAAATCATCAATCTGCTCCCTCTCTTTCCAGCACGTTGTTTGTTCTTGTCTGTGTTCATGTTTTTGCCAGTGATTTTATGAAGACAAAACAGAAGGCAAAATCCATACATGTGGCAAGATGAGGTCAAGGAGTTGCAGACAGGCACTGGTGTTATCCGTGTGAACTTGTTAACTCGTTGATTTATTTTTTTCAACTAGCAACCGATGTAGCAGGAGAGAAAACCAGAAGGATTAACTTTTTGGCATCATGCTCATTTTTGATTTTGTTCATTTTATCCAAAATGGGTAGCAATGTTAGCATTCCACCTCAACATTCTTGGAATTATAAATTAGAATTAAGCTGCTAAGCTACCTAGAGGTTTTGGAAAAAACTTTCCCGGGAAGCACATGCCATATGATACTTCTGTCAAGAACAGTATTGGAACATATGGTAAGAATTCAGCCTGTAAAGTTAGTCCTGCAGCAACATTAGTTTCATATGGTCATTATTGATAATATAATGTTTTGGTATCAAATTAAACTGACTTGTTGAGTCCCTGCAGATGACCAGCAGTTCCGAATATTCCTGGCAGTCATCATATAGAATTGATCCTTGATCAACCTTGATTAATTTAGTTAATAAAAAATAGGAGAATATCCTCCAATATTAAAATGGTTTTAAGACCATCTAATGTGGGTTATGTAAATGCAATGTTGAAATGCTGTACTTTGAAAAGTTCCTGTGGTTTAATGTTTCCATGGGGCACCATTCACCCGATTGGAGACTAAGTGCTCCCTCCGGCAGGAAAACCCGAGTGCTTGCCGCTGGCGTGAGGGGCAAACCCAACGTGTCATTCGATGGTATTTAGAAAAGAATTTACCCAGGATCAGGTTTTCACTGCCTAATTTCTCTGACAGGTCCCACTCCTCAGAGATCAGAGTACATTTTCAAAGGGTGCCCAGATCTCAGTTTGCTTCTGCAGTACAATCTTCCACCTAACCCCCCCAGATCACTCGTATGGCCCCCCCATCCTAATCTCTGGAAAGTGTCACCAGGCCCTGCTTCTGCCCTACCCCCAGTCCGTCCTTCAGCCACCCATCATTCCCTCGCTAACTGCCCCGCCAACCTCCACTGACTCCCAAACCTCAGGCCCCGCTCCTTGGCAGTGCTAACCTGGTACCTTGCACACTGAGGGGTGGTGCTAAGGAGGCGAGTACCCTCAGGATGCTGAGGTAGTCTTCTATGGGATGTAGGGGTCAGAAGGGCTTATGCTGGGCTGTAGGGGCTCAAGTCGGCAGATTTTCCTGGGTTGGGAGTCATTTGGCTACTACTCCCATCTGCAAACTTTATACTCTTTAAACAGTCAGTCAGCATCTCAAAAATACGGTTCTCTGATAATAAAGTGACAGTGTTCCCGTCTGTAGCCTTAAACCCTTCGAACTGTCAGTATGCCATGTCCAAAGATCTGTGAGATGAAGATAAAAGTATTCTTTTTACTGTGGTAGAAATTCTTTGAAGTTTTTTTTCACAGTTAATTTCATTGTCCTTTAACTGTTTCGAGTCTATTTGCATGCCTAGAAGCCGAAAAGCTTTCAATTGCAATGTTTGCAATCAATCTCATTGACTATTGCTTTTTACAAGCTATTTGACAAGACCAGACAGTTTCAAAGGGAGGGTTATTGCTGTTTATTTATATTGCTCTGCAGTGATCCAATAACTCAGAGGAGCACCTGTTATTCTAACCACAGATTTTTAAGAAGCTGTCTCTTTGTTCTCAGCACCTGGAAGCTTAGATGCAGTGATAGAAGAATGGGATGAGGGTGGTTCGACAGTGGGGGAGAGGGACATGTTATTCCCTGCAGTCGATTGGAATTCATTTTCCCTTGCAGCCTATTGGAAATTATTCCAGGCCTCATTTACATTTCTTCTGCCACTATTTTGTTACTATAAGAATGTGAGAGCTAAGAAATTTAAAATTTGGCTTAATTCAAAACCAGTACAAAAGTACTTCCTTTTGGCTGATTAAGGCATAAAAATGTACTGATTTATGCATTCACAGTCTTAAAAGTGACTAGGTAGACATCACATATACATATTTCACCACCAGCAATCACTATTGCTGATCTGCAGCCAAGCAGTAGAAATCTGGTCCAACTTGATAACTTACAACACCATTTCAAAGGTTAAATTGAAAGTGCTGTACAGCCTTAAATAATATCACTGTCGACTGTCATGTCCTTTCTGAATGCTTCAACTTGTCAGTATATACTGGCAAATGATTGAATAAAAAGCTCTCTGCAAATAAACAGCTGCCTATATTTATATTTAGCTCCTTAAAATAACCTGATTTCTGTAACACCATTTCATGGCTTCCCTGTTAATTAATCTACTAATTTCAAAAAGTGTGAAGTAATGAAATGAGTTGAGCACCCTGCCCTCATAATTCAATCAGTCTCTGTGACAACTGGTCAGTGCATTCAGCTGGTCACCAACAGGCTGGCTGTTTGAGACCTTTGATATAGTTTTCTATTAAGTGCCTGGCGAGTTCAGTTGGTACTGTTATGAAATTCACAATTTCAGGGTAGTGGGTTTGAGTCCCTGTTTGGACACCATTATTTTGCTTTGGTCCTGTGGCTGAGAGGCACAGGTCGCTGAAATAACAAACCTCGAGCAATGCTCTGGGGTCCATGGCTCAAATACCACCAAGATAGATGGTTTCAATAAAAACATCAAGACTATGCTGGAGCGAATTTGTTTCCATAGAGCCATAGAATCCCTACAGTGCAGAAGGAAGCCAATCAGCCCATTGAGTACCAACCTTCTGAAAGAACAACCTACCTAGGGCTACTGCCCAACCCCGTCCCTGTAACCCGACCAGACTGTGGTGAGAAATATTGTAGATAGCTGGTGGTGCGACCTCCAACCAGCAGGTAGCGGTACAGACTCACCATGCGATCTCCAGACAGGGGTCATGAGATAAGGCACTCAGATATAAGTGCGGGCACATCCGGTGATCAAGAGATGGTTATAAGTGGATAGACGTGTCCAGGTGTAGTTCCAGGGGAGTACAAAGAAACTCCATGATAACTTGCTCCACAACAGATTGCTATCTCACCACGTGTAATTCAATAACAATCCTGGTTTGGACAAGTCACAAGTTGTTTGGCAGATTCCTTGCTAGACATCGAACACAAAACACAACACTAACCTGCACATCTTTGGACACAAAGGGGCAACTTTCCATTTTCGATTCCACCAAATCTGTAATTTTTGGATTATGGGAGGAAACCGGAGCACCTGGAGGGAACCCACACAGACATGGGGAGAACATGGAAACTCCCCACAGTCACCCAAGGCTGGAATTGAGCCAGGGTCCCTGGTGCTGTGAGGCAGGAGTGCTACCCACTGTGCTCCCATGCCGCCCCAATCTTTCTCCCCATCAGCATTCATTGTCACACAGGTTCAGGTTCTTATTGGATACTTTGGCTGTAAGAAAATGTCCCACATTGTTTAAACTGGAAGGAATGTTGAATCTGTTTTATATGGTGTGCATTAATGGAATAGAAAGTGTATACCAATGCCAGAGAGGATGTTCTGTTTGAGGTTGAGACACCCTGCTGTGCCAGGCTCTTCCACACTGCCTCTAACCCATGTTTCAGCTGTACTTGAAATGCTTAAAGCTCTGAATTACATAAAGAGGCAAATGTCAGTACCATCAATTCCACTGAAAATAGAAATGCTGGCAATGCACAGCAGTTCAGTCAGAAAGTGACAGATGGGTCAAAGTTAGCTGTAATCCTTTCTTCCTAAAGTTGATGTGTAAGACATTCACAGCAAATGAATACATTAAAACATGCATTTGCATAAATTCTAAGTTATAAACTGCAACTTTGAAGCACCAACAAACAGAAAATATTGTTCCTTATTAATGATAGTCTATTTTAAGCTGCTTTTGTTGATAAAGTAAGACCAAGACATCACTAAAAGGATAAAAACATAGTCAGCAAAATCCTCAGAGCTTGAGGACTATGTTTCTAACAGCATGTTAAGGAAGATTTACTGCAGCGACAAACTTCAGATGCTTAAGAAGAAGTTATTTGTTCTTTCTAACTTTAAAACTGTCCTTTCTCTCTGATGTGTTAGGCAGATTGGTTTGACGTGGACTGCACTTGATGCAGTGTGGCTAGAGACAGACCTCTAACACTGGAGAAGATCCAACACAATTTTATTCAACGTTATAACTAATATAGATGATCAGCTGTGGGTTGACACTATACTGAACTAGTACTAGCCTGACCAGACTTACCAGCTACCGCATAGTGTTTGCACTGCTAGCTCGTGGATTCTGACTGTCTCGGTGGCTGGGTCCAGAGAGAGCGGGAAACCTAGTGCCCTCTGGCTTTATAGTGGTAGTGTCCTGTCTAGTGATTGGCTGCACTGTGCTGTCTGCTTACTGGTCATCCTGTTTGTCAATCACTGCCTGTCTGCCCTTCATTATATACAGGAGTGGATAATATGACATCTCCCCCCTTTTTAAAAAATAAATAAATATTATGGAATGCGTTCAGATATATATGTATATGTGCCTGACTATATACAAAAGGTGTTGAAATGAACGTATATACATAGGAAGGTGTCGATAGTGCAGATACATGGCAAACAAAACGATATTTACAGAGGTCAAATCGATGAGGTAACAAAATGTACAAAGGTTCAGTCTATAGATTTTGTCTTTGTGGTGGGCGACAAATTCTTGTGGATGGCGTGGTCCCCGGCTGTGGAGAGAAATAGCGCGATCCTCCTGACATCCGATGCGGCCTCGAGTTCGGCGGCCTCGATGTATGAGGAAAACTTTTGCTTGAAGATCTTCCAATTGGCACCAAGTTTGCCGGAGATGCAGAGCTGTGGAGGAGGGTGGATGTTTTCCATGTCATCAGATGGCTGCTTGCTGGTCAATGCTGATTCACTCGAGGTAGGTTCGTCAAATTTCGGTATCACTCCATGGTACCATGATGTGTTAGGAAGGTTGGTTCGACGTGGACTGCACTTAATGCAGTGTGGCGAGAGACAGACCTCTAACATTGGAGAAGATCCAACACGATTTTATTTAACGTTATAACTAATATACATGATCAGCTGTGGGTTGACACTATACTGAACTGACTGGAGACCTAGTACTAGCCTGACCAGACTTACTAGCTACCACACGGTGTTTGCACTGCTAGCTCGTGGACTCTGACTGTCTCCGTGGCTGGGTCCAGAGAGAGCGGGAAACCTAGTGCCCTCTGGCTTTATAGTGGTAGTGTCCTGTCTGGTGATTGGCTGCACTGTGTTGTGTGCTTACTGGTCATTCTGTGTGTCAATCACTGCCTAGGAGCAGCTTAGAGATCCTTAAGAACCCTAAGACGCACTAAAAAGTAACAATTTCTGTTCCAAAATATAATTGTCTGAGAGGGAAGTACATTTAATTTAAAAATCTTCATGTTCAGAGTCAGAAAGGAGAGCTACTGTAGTCTCATAAATAAAAACGCCTCTGCCCAGCGGGAGAATTTTGGTGCAAAAGGGGATTATGTGGAAATCCATCCAAGCCTGGAGCCATACCCGACTACGTTAACCAACACATTTCATGATCTCCTCCAGGCTTAGCCCAGACTCCAACTCTTCTCTCTCATTCTACCACTGGGATAGACAAGGCATTCAAAAATTCTGTCATGGCCCACCTCTCCTCCGGGGGGCTCTGACTTATAAATTATGCGATAAAAGACCTCAAAAGCCTCATTGATCTTTCCTGGGGCGCAGACCAACTGTCATCAAGTCCTTCACCTGCACAATCTCCCGGGTGGTAGCCTGCTGCCTCAGCTGGTGTGCTAACAGGCGACTGGCCTTCTCCCTATATTCATAAAATGCCCCTAGCCTTTCCGTAACCTTGTCTATTCCTTGATTCACAAATGGGTCACCTGCAAAAAACACAACATCAGCATTCAAGCTCTTAAGGTGCGTAAACATCCCAAATCTTTCTACTGGGTCATTCAACTCCTTACATTCCAGGTGACCAACTGAATAGGGGACGATTCACCCCCCCCCCACCCCCCCCCCCCCCCCCCCGCCCCGCCTCCACACCGTGCCACCCCCCAACCCAGAGTAAGCCATTCTCACCATGTAGGGCAGTCCAGAAACTACTCAAAAAGAGCCAACACCAGGCCCACCCAAGGTGGTCACCAAACCCCCATCAGAACAGAAAAAATGTTATAGCCACCATTAGACAGCTAAATCTCCACCCTTCCCCCACATCCCATCAATACCACACCTAAATAAACCGGCAAACAGGAACAAGTCAAATAAAGATCCCTAACCTACCCCCCTAACCTCAAACAAAACGAAAACAAAAATCCTAAACTCATCCTTAAATTCCGCACACAATATGATCTTCAGTTACCCTCACCATTCTGCTCCCGTTAACTAACAATACAGCTAGCAGGATAGCCCCTGCTCAAAGTAAAAGCAAAATTGAACCCATAACACTAAAAAAACCCATCCATATCCAACTTTAATAGTTAAAAAAATACAAAGAACAATACACATCCCACAAACCAACAGTCAGAAGACAAGTGTAAACTTCAAATGGGGAGGGTCCAGAGGCTACCGCACCCCTCTCATAAGGGCAGGGCACCCCCTCCCCAATCCCCGGCAAGGGTAAGGTGCCACCTGGACACCATGGCATTGTCAGCGTGGCACCGAGATAGCACTGCCAAGGTGCCCGGATGGCACTATGGTGCCCGGATGGCACTATGGTGCCCGGTGGTATTGGAGGTGCCTGGGTGTCACACCCCTGAACCTGACTACCCAGGGTCCCCCGATCACCTGGGAGACTTCCCCCCCCCCCCCCGTTGGTGGCACGCCTCGTCCACGTTTGTGGAAACCAGTGCTAAATGCACCCGCTCGGGGTCTCTGAGGCCATTAGATCCTGCACCTTGGGTAACTCCAGCGCAGCCATATTCAAGTGAGAATATGTAAATCTGGATCCCAACTCAATGGCAAGATCCAGATTGTGGCGCCTTGTGAGGTCTCACGAGCCATGGCGAGGCCAGAGGACGGATGGTCCTTCACCCACCGACCCTTTCCTTTTCTTGATAACTGTGAAAACACAAGATGATTACACGCGGTGGTTCACCAGATGGGACTTCTGCCTGAGCGACCTGTGGGCCCGATTCAACTCGGGAGGGCAAGTCATTCCACCTTCCCTCACCATCTTCCCAAACAGCTATGACATATATTTCATGGGGTTCAGATCTGCCAGATCCTCCGGCAGCCCAACGACTCTCAAATGATGCCTTCTGGAGCAATTCTCCAGATCGTCCACCCCAGCCCTTAGTACCTTGTTGTCATCAACCACCCGTCCCATCGCCACTTCCAGGTAGGTGGTCTGGTCACTCTTTCTCAACAGGGCCACCTCCACATCCTGTAACACCAAGCCTTACCGTCAGGTCCATTTTCTTCAGAGCCGCGTGAATAGGGGAGAGGACCGCTATTCGCGCGAATAATGTTTTATATTAGTGTTTGCCGTTTATAAATATGTTAAAAATACAAATAAAATGAAAGGAAGATGTATTTTTATTTTTTAAAACATTGATTTGTTACGTGAATGTTAATTCCATTATAGGACAACAAATAGATGGAATGCGTTGATCACTCACTAACTAAGAGTGTTCACCATAGAGACTCAGTGTTGCTGGTCACAGGTTCTATGGGTCCTTGTCTGGCTGATTAGCCCAATCCTAGAGCCGCATCTTCAATCACTCACTTGGCAAGAGTTTCCAAAAGATAGAATCGGTCCTTGGACGCCACGTCGCGGGTATTCCTTTCTCAGGCTCCATTTCTAGGCCTCCTCTTGCTGTTGGGTGTTCTAGAAGAATTGGAGGTTCCTCCAGGTAGGTCTATTCCAAGCAAAGATCTCCCAGGCATTGACATCTATGCGCTAGTTCTTGAGGTAAATCTATAAGGTAGCTTTGAAGAGCTTCCTTTGACCTCCTCTTGTTCAAGGTCTTTCCTTGAGCTGGGTGAAGATGATTTTCATAGATTATCGTAGAATCTACAGTGCTGAAGGAGGCCATTCGGCCCATCGAGTCTTCACCGGCCCTTGGAAAGTGCACCCTACTCAAGCTCAAACCTCCACCCTATCTCCGTAACCCAGTAACCCCACCGCACCTTTTTGGATACTATAGGCAATTTATCATGGCCAATCCACCTAACCTGCACACCTTTGGACTGTGGGAGGAAACCGGAGCACTCGGAGCAAACCCACGCATACACGGGGAGAACGTGCAGACTCTGCACAGACAGTGACTCAAACCGGGAATCGAACCTGGGACCCTGGAGCTGTGAAGCAACAGTGCTAACCACTGTGTTACCGTGCTGCCCATTTTCTTTGGCAGTTGGGACTTTGACATCCTCAGTATAAGGGTCGCCGAGTGGAGATGGTTTTCGGTGATTGTGCCCTCGATACTGGTGCCATTGACTCCTTCAAGGACATTAATATTAACTCTTCCAGCTGATTCCGAGCTCAAGTACATTTGGATTTTGCAATGTATTTTAAGCTGAGTTTTTTTTACAAGTCTCCCTGATATAATGTTCTTCCTTAGAAGTCTCAGTGATTACTTCAAATGCCTTAACCAACTTTAATGACTTAGTTGATATATGGAAGCCTTCTGTAAGCTAATGTTAACTATCAGTCCGACAGGTAATGCAGTGAATCAATCACTCACTCCTAAGAGTGTACTACCAATGGACATCCCAAAATGATATCAGAGGAGGTGTGTGCCAAGACATTGCACTTCAGCAGCTGCTGCTTTTGAACGTTGAGCTTGTCAATTAACAATTGTCAAACCCTCCCCTTCCCTCCCTCCCCTCTTCCTTCCCACTCCTCCACCCTCTTCCCTCCCCTTCCCCCTCTTTCCTCCCTCCCTCCCCCTCTTCCCCACATCCCCTTCCCCTTTCCCCCTCCCTCCCACAAATAGACAGAACTGCTGTGTTTAAGTGAGAAAATATATTTTATTGCAAGAAATTTGTAAAAGTTGATGTAGTTTTATCCCATTGTTTAAGTGATAAAGTTAAACATTAAGTTAAATGTTAACTGGTTTCAAAGTTTTATATTTCTAAAATTATTTTTGTTAATAATGTTTTACATTAAACTTTACAAGCTTTTACAAATGTCACATTGAAACATCAGAACATAACATTCAATTGAGATAATTATAAATTAGCAAGATAATTGAAATAAACAGGGCAGAAACATATTTAACACAGGTAACATGGTGGCACACTGGTTAACACTGCTGCTTCACAACACCAGGGAGTTATGTTCAATTCGGACCTTGAGTGACTATGTGGTGTTTGTACATTCTCCCTGTGACAGCTCGAGTTTCCAAGAACCATGGATTAGAACCATAAAATTCCGACAGTGCAGAAGGTGGCCATTCAGCCCATCAAGTCTGCAGCGACCCCCCTGAAAGAGTACCCTACCTGGCTCCACTTCACTGCTCTAGCTCTATTCCCAGAACCTAACCTGTACATCCCTGGACACAAAGGGGCAACTTAGCATGGCCATGGAGGAAACCCACACAGACATGGGGAGAACATACAAAGTCCACACAGATAGTCATCCAAGGCCGGAACTGAATCCGGATCCCTGGCGCTGTGAGTAAGCACTGCTAACCACTGTGCCACCATGCCGCCACCATTTCCTCCGGGTGCTTTGGTTTCCTCCAACAGCCCAAAGATGTGCAGGTTAGGCGGATTAGCCTTGCTACATTTCCCCCTCGTATCCAAAGATTAGGTGGGGTTATGGTGATAGGACGGGGGCGTGGGTCTGGGTAGGATACTCTTTCGGATTTTCAGTGCTGTCTTGATGGGCCAAATGGCTTTCTTCTGCACTGCAGTGATCCTATAAACAAAAAAAATCAGATGTTACAAGGTCAGTGATTTGGGGCACTTGTAATATCTTGTGACCATAATCTAAATTAAAACATGCCAACATTTTTAAGTATGCCACACGTTACATTATATAATAATATAGTGCAGATGTAAATAGTTTCACAGATTTAAAACAAATAACCAAACCTATGCTCACTTACAAATTATCACCTCGGGTCACAAAAAAAAATTAAAAATTATTTTAAAAGAATTAACAACAAATGCAATGTCTGTTTAAAAGCAAAAATCACTGTTAAAACAAGTTTACTACCATTAAAATACTTGTTAAAAAAAGTTATCTGTTATTTTCTATCTAAATCTGTTGTTTAAATGTCTGCCCTCACTGGGCGTTCCCAAGCCGGCAACGTCATGATAGGGCGGGGCTGCACTCATCCTGCGCTGCCATGGAGCCTGCGCAGACAGGGCGCTGGAGGACCCAGGCTGCCCGAGAGAAAGCAAGGTTTCAAGCATCATCGGAGTGCAGGTAAGTACACACATCTGTGCTTAAAATCGGGCTGGTTTAAAGTCAGGGGCTGGTTTAAAGTCAGGGACTGGTTTAGCACAGTGGGCTAAACAGCTGGCTTGTAATGCAGAATAATGCCAGCAGCGCGGGTTCAATTCCCGTACCAGCCTCCCCGAACAAGCATGGGAATGTGGTGAACAGGGGCTTTTTACAGTAACTTCATTTGAAGCCTACTTGTGACAATAAGCAATTATTATCAAATCAACGGCCCATGGCTTCCCGCTGCTAGCAGGAAGTTATGGGTCTTTACTTTTCTGCTGCCGGGCTTTGTACTTATTAGGCATAACTTTACCTAGGATTCTTATCCCAATAAACTAGCAAAGTTACTCCCCAGTTCACCCTGAAAACCGGGCCAAAATCAAAGTGCTTTGACGGTAGTCATCTCATGTGCGACTGCTCTCTACCTGCTGCCACTGGAAGCCCTCCCACTTCTGAACTTATGATGGAAGGGATGTTATTAATGAAGCAGCTGAAGATGGTTGGGCCTAGGGCACCATACTGAGGAACTCCTGCAGTTTGTCCTGGAGCTGGGACAATTGACTTTGAACCACCACGACCCTCTTCCTTTGTGCCAGGTATGACTCCAATCAGTGGAGAGTTTCCCCCTTGATTCCCAATGACTTCAGTTTTGCCAAGAGTCTTTGATGCCATACTCAGTTAAATGCTTCTGTGATGTCAAGGGCAGTCATGCTCACCTCACCTCTGGCATTCAGCTGTTTCGTCCATATTTGAACCAAGGCTGTAATGAGATTAGGAGATGAGTGATCCTGGTGGAATCCAAACTCTGCGGCTGTCAGTAGGTTAAGACTGAGCAAGTGCCGCTTGATAGCAATGTTGATGACTCCTTCCATCATGTTGCTGACGATTAAGAGTAGACTGATAGGGGGTAATTGGCTAGTTCGGATTTGTCCTGTTTCTTGTGTACAGGACACACCTGGGCCATTTTCCACATTGTCGGGTACATGCCAGTGTTGTAGCTGGACTGGACCAGCTTGGCTAGGAGTGTGGCAAGATGTGGAGCACAAGTCTTCAATTATTTTGATGGAATATTGTCAGGGCCAATAGCTTTTGCAGTATCCAGTGCCTTCAGTCGTTTCTTGATGTGACGTGGAGTGAATCGTATTGGCTGAAGTCTGACATCTGTGATGCTGGGGTCTTCTGGAGGAGACCAAAATGGATCATCCACTTGGCACTTCTGGCTGAAGAGTTTTGGCGAATGCTTCAGTCTTGTCTTTTGCACTGATGTGCTGGGCTCTTCCATCATTGAGGATGGAGATATTTGTGGAGCATTATCCTTGAGTGAGTTGTTTAATTATCCACCACAATTCATGACTGGATATGGCAGGACTGCAGCATTTAAATACATAGATACATAGAATATAGGAGCAGGAGGAGGCCTTTTGGCCCTCTGGGGCGGGATTCTCCCGTAATCGGCGCGATCGCCGGAACCTGGCTCCAAAACGGCGCGGATCACTCCGCCGTCGGGCCCCCCAAATGGCACAAATTCTCTGGCCCGGAATGGGCTAGTACCGGTGTGACGCCATTCACAATGGCGTCACCCACCCCGAAGGCGTGGCGTCCCAGCACAAAAGACGCCCCCCCCCCCCCCCCCCCCGGAGACCCGGAGACCCGACAAGATGGCCGCCCGCCGCGCAGGTCCGAGGTTCCAGGAGCGCAACATCGAGGCGCTCCTGGACGCAGTAGAGCAGAGGAGGGATGCCCTGTACCCCGGACACAGCTGCCGGGTTGCCCCATGCCTCAGCCGGCACCTGTGGAGGGAGATGACAGAGGCAATCAGCACTGTTGCTGTGACACCAAGGACAGGCGCCCAGTGCCACAAGAAGGTGAATGACCTTGTCAGGGCAGCCAGGGTGAGTACCCCCCCCCCCCCCCCCCCCCACCCCGCACCCCCATCCACCGATGTGCGGCACACACCCAGGTACAACTAACCCGAACCCTAACCGGAAATTGGGTCCTAGGTTCAATTCCTGGCTTGGGTCACTGTCTGTGCAGAGTCTGCACGTTCTCTCTGTGTGTGCGTGGGTTTCCTCCAGGTGTTCTGGTTTCCTCCCACGGTCCAAAGATGTGCAGGTTAGGTGGATTGGTCATGTTAAATTGCCCTTAGTGTCCACAATTGCCTTCAGTGTTGGGTGGGGTTACTGGGTTATGGGGATAGGGTGGAGGTATGGGCTTGGGTATGGTGCTCGTTCAAAAAAGAGCCGGTGCAGACTCGATGGGCCGAATGGCCTCCTTTGCATTGTAAATTCTATGAACTTTATAAATATACGCACAACCGCTGGCCTGCATGTATATCCCTGCCGAACACTGTTGCCCTTCTTTATCCCTGCCACCCACCCGCCCGGCCCCCACAGGACAAGTGCACACACAACAAAAGGGAACGTGAGAGGACTGGAGGGGGCCCAGCTGATGAGAGACCACTCACCGTTCATGCGGAGAGGGCCCTCGAACTGGCAGGCGGACCCGAGGACTGGGAGGTTGCCGATGCAGAGGTCAGGGCCGCACCACCAAGTGAGACCCCCCCACGGCCCGTCCCCCTTCCCCCATATCCCCCTTCCCCCATAACCCCATATCCCCCTCCCCATATCCCCCATATTCCCCCTCCCCCATATCCCCATTCCCCCATATCCCCTTCCCCATATCCCCCATATCTCCCTTCCCCCATATCCCCATTCCCCCATATCCCCTTCCCCCATATCCCCCATATCTCCCTTCCTCCATATCCCCCATATCCCCTGTGTTATTCTCTAAGTCTGAATAAAGATTGTAGACTTCCAGTTAACACAAATACTTTATTCAGTGGGTTTGTTCTGTTTCCAGAGCTTAACTAGATATAATACAGTCAAAAGGTATGACCAGTGAAGCTAAGGTAAACTGCCTATGCTGAGCTGTCTCTGTCTACTGCTGCTCACTAGCCCTGTGCTTCTGAAAGAGGCAGATCCTACCTTGGACTGGACCCTTTATACCCGTCTCTGACGCTGCCCTCTCGTGATGCTGTGGCTGTTACATCTGTCTGTAGTCCCTGGTGTATATGCAGATGTATGTACAGATGTACAGGTCACCATATTCCCCCCCTTTTATTGGACATGTTTTCTAGACTGGCCTCAAGAAAACTGTACCTAACAAGTGGTGAGAATATGCAAATCTGCACACTGTGAAAATGATAAAAGTAATACAGAAACAATGAACTGTGTTGTGAGTCCATCGTGAGAAATGTCCATATTCGTCTTGGTTCGATGTCATCAAGAGTACTGTCTGGCGTTGTGTGGCGAGGAACGTCCTGTGAACAAATGGACTCGGTCAAGTCCAGTGTGGGAAATACTGGCGTTATAGGTCGAATCTGTAATAGATTCCGGTGGTTACGGCGAAAAAGTACTCCCGCAGATGATTTGACAATGTCGGACTGCGGTGCCTCCTGCCAGATCACCGTGGCTGACTCAGACCATCCGCCTTCTGGGTCCCTGATTCTGAAGGTGTCACCTATTGTCAATGGCTTGAGTGGGATTGCATGTTGATCATTGTATAGTTTTTGTTTGGAGCATAGTGCCCGCATGTTGTCGAGAACCGGTGTTTTGCCGGGGTTTTGGAATTACTTTACCGGTAGGGTTGTCCGGATGTCTCTGCCGAAGAGCATTTGCACTGGCGACAGTCCTGAGCTCAATGGGGTTGCTCGGTACGATAACAGAGCTAGGTTGATGTCGGAATGTGACTCGGCTGCTTTGCTGATGAGTCGTTCAATGATGTGGACACCTTTCTCCCCTGTTCCATTTGATTGCGGGTAGCGATTCTGTGTCGCACTGTTGTCTGACCTCAACTTTTTCCTTTGTTTGTGGTATTGATTCTGTATGTCATCGTTCGTGAAAGCTGTTTTGCTTGTTTGTTCTGGAGCAGATGTGAATTTGTGAGATTCTATATCATGCCATGGCATGTTTGTAGTCTTGTCATTGTTTCGCAGTGTGCTGTGGCATTATCCTTCATGTGCAGAGTTGTACCATGTTGTGCAGGTCGTTGTTTCATTGTTGTTTTGCCAGGCTGCGAAGCCCGCTGCCCATTCCTGGCTGGCCCGGTCCATAGGGAGCTGGATGTAGTGGTCTGCAATGGCATATAGGGCGTCTATCACTGCCCAGATGCACCGATGCACCGATGTCTGCGAGATGCCGGACAGGTCCCCACTCAGTGCCTGGAATGACCCCGTGGCATAAAAGTTCATCGCCACCGTAACCTTGACGGACATGGGGAGAGGGTGTCCTCCCCCAGTGCCACGCTGTGCCAGGTGTGCCATCAGGTGACAGATGTGTGCCACGGTTTCCCGGCGCATCCGGAGTCTCCTCCTGCATGCCTAGTCGTGAGGTCCTGGTACGACGAGCTGGGCCGGTACACACGGGGCCTCCTCGGGCGTCTCCATCGCCATGGCATCACCACTTCCTCCTCCTCCTCCCCCTCCTCCCCCTGCTCCTCCTCCGCCTCGTGCTCCTCTTCCTCGTCCTGTCGGGTGAGCAGCCCTCCAGCCTGGGTGGCTGCCACCTGCCCCTCTGCAGCACGCTCCTCTGCGGCAGCCTCCGCTGCCTCCCTGGCATGCTCCTTCTCCTCCTCCTCCCCCAGGGCAACATGTAGAAGTGCGACTGCCTCCACGGCGACCAACATCGCTGGCTGATCAGCAAACATAACGGCATGCGGGGGGGTGGGGGTGGAGGGGTGGAATGACGAAATGTCAGCATTGCCTGTACCACCCCCCCCTCCCCCTCCGCCAGGGGCCATGGGCTGCATGGTCGCGTTTGTTGGAAGCTGGCACCTAGCCAGGCAGATTGTCATAATATCCATCTCATGTACCTAATGAGATGCAGACAGGCAGTGATTGACACACAGGATAACCAATGAACGCACACGACACAGAACAACCAATCACCAGACAGGACACCACCACTATAAAGCCCACAGGGCATTAAGGCTCTCCCTCTCGCACAGGAGACAGCTTCTGAGATAGTTAGGGTGCACAAGCCAGTGAGCATCATCTCCATCTGGTAGAGAGCTAGTCTGGTCAAGCCAGTAGGAGGTTATCAGTCAGATCAATAGAGCATCAACCCACAGCAGATTATGCACAGCAATCAGCAAGTTCAATAAAACAGTGTTGGACCATCTCCTGGGCCAGAAGCCTGTTTCTAGTTTCACTGCATCCAGTTGCAGTCAACGTTGAACTAACTCACTTAACATATCACAGACGACCTCTCTTGTCCTCTCCCCTCACCCTGGCACTCTCCCCCCTCCCCGCTACTCGCCCCCACACCCCGGCACTCTCCCCCCTCCCGGGCACTCGCCCCCTCACCCCGCCACTCGCCCCTCTCCCTGGCACTCGCCCTCTCCCCCCTCTCCACCCCCTCCCCCCTACACACAAACTGCGGCCACGCCATCACTTCTCCTGCGGCCACCTGACGCTATGACCTACCTCCAAGTTGTCCGGCGTCAACCATCAGCACTGATTGACCCCATTATATAAGGTGGTTCGAATTCGGGCAGCCCCGGGGTCCATAGCGTTGCGCCGGTCCCTGCCATTCTCCTGAAACATTGGTTGTGGGATGGCATAGCTCAGTCTACTACTTGCTGCTAATGCTGTTTGGCACACAAGTAATCCTGTTTTGTCACTACACCAGGTTGACACCTCATTTTTAGGTATGCCTGGTTTTATCCCAAGCCTGCTCTCCTTCACTCTTCCTTGAACCAGGGTTGATCCTCTGGCTTGATGGTAATGGTAGAGTGGACCATGAGGTTGCAGATTGTGGTTGAATACAATTCTGCTGCTGCTGATGGCCCTCAGCGCCTCATGGATGCTCAGTCTTGAGTTGCTAGATCTGTTCAAAGTCTATCCCATTTAGCACGGTGGTAATGCCAACCAAGACGATGGAGGGTATCATCAATGTGAAGACGGGTCTTTGTTTCCACAAGGACTGTGCGGTGGTCACTTCTACTGATACTGTCATGGACAGATGCATCTGCAGCAGGCAGATTGGTGTGGATGAGATCCAGTATGTTTTTTTCTGTTGCTGGTTCCCTCACCACCTGCTGCAGTCCCAGTCTAGTAGCTAAAGCGAGCTGAATGAAACAATGCAGACAGCTGGTTGTATGTGGAAGCTCTCAATCAAAGCTTAGTGAAAGCAATTTCACAGAGATATTAACTGAAAGTCTTGTAGATCAAAGATATGAAGGTGTTTAAACACAGTTGACTGATTTTCTGATTTGAGGAATTGACATGTGCTGCCTTCTCAGTCTGAGCCAGCAGGTGTATGGCACAGCTGAGTTTTAAAGTAGTGGGCCGGGATTCTCCCTTCCATGGACTAAGTTCCCACGCCGGTGGGGAAACCAGCGCCAGCGACTAGCATCAACGGGCACCCAAGTTGAGGAATTCTCACCTGTCTTGGGGGCTGGTGGACGCCGGAGGGGTTGGCGCTGCTCCAGCCGGCATTGAAGGGATTGCACAAGTTTGCACATGCGCGGAACGCCCGTCGTGATCTCGCACATGCGTGGAACCGCCTCCATGATTCCGCGCATGCGCAGAAAGCCCGTCTTATTTTGGCGCATACGCGGGGGGTGGGTTCTCTTCTTTTCCGCGCCCTACAGGGACCCAGCGCGGAAGGAAGAAGTGCCCCCAAGGAACAGGCCTGCCCGCAGATTGGTGGGCTCTGATTGCAGGCCAGGCCACCGTGGGGGCACCCCCCCCCGGGGGACCGCCCCCGCCGATTTACCTGCCAGGTCTCGCCGTCAGGGACCATATGTAAACTGGCCAAAAATGGATGGCCGCTTGGCCTATCATGGCCCAGAGAATCGCCGAGGGGGGGCCACTGCCAACGGTCCCTGACCGGCGTGGCGGGAATCCTGCCCTTGCCCGAAAAACGACGCTGGAGATCACGGCAGCCGGCGTTGGGTCGGCAGAGTGGGGTTCACGCTGCCTCCCCGGGATTCTCTGACCCAGCGGTTTTTCAGTGCCTCTGTCTGGACTATTCTCTCGCTTCCAGGTAAGAGTCTCACCTATCGGGGGTTTCCAGACAGGGGTCTTTCTTTTGGGGGGGGGGGGGGGGGTATCTGGTAGGGGTCTTACTAATTGTGGGAGTCTCAGGTGGGAGTTTCTGCAATTGTAAAGTCTCTGGTGGGTTTCTCTCTAATTGGGGGTCTCAGGTGGAGGTCTCTGTAATTGGGGGTCTTCGTTGCGGGTCTCTCTTAGTGGGGGTTCTTTGGTGGGAGTCTCTAATTGGGGCATCTCTGGTGGGTGTCTGTAATTAAAGGGTCTCTGGTGGTGGTCTCTCTAATTGGGAGTTCTCTGATGGGGGGTCTCGCTAATTGGGGGTCACAGGTCGGGGTGGTTCTTTGTAATTCGGGCGCCTCTCGGGGGTGGTGGGCAGGTCTTCCATTGTTGGGGGGAGGGTAGCCCTCCGATGGACTTTGGTGGCAATTCCCTTAAAGAGTTACCCCGTTGGCCCACCATGTGGTCCATTACATCAGGGCCCTCTTCATCAAGACCTGTCGTGATTCTCGTCCACATGATTCCTGGCCCAGGCGACTGGAGAATCACAAGGGCCCAGAGAAAATGGTGCCCAGCCTGTTGGCGTGGGGTGTGAACCTCGATACCGACACCAGCAACTGTCCAGAGCATCGGAACAGGATACAAGTCCAGCACCAATCCTGTTTTTTGTCCGACACTGTGATTTGTAATCTGATGACCAGAGACATCAGCCATTACCACCAGCAATTGTGTCAGTGGAATGGTGTATTTTCTTTTCTCCTTAACTCCATCACACAATTATCTTTGTGTGATTGTAACAGGAAATAGTAGCAGTGGGAGGTGAGATTCAAGCGGAATCTTGTGTCAGTGGAATGGTGTATTTTCTTTTCTCCTTAACTCCATCGCACAATTATCTTTGTGTGATTGTAACAGGAAATAGTAGCAGTGGGAGGTGAGATTCAAGCGTTTCGAGTTATGTCTGGGGAGAACTTCTTCCAACATTGAGGAAGTGAACACATATTGAGTTGTTTGATTGTGCCAGAGTAACTTTTAACTGCTACCCAGAATCAGTTTCAGTGCTCTTAGCACCATTTTTCACCCTTCCCTTAAAATAGCTCCTCCTGTGTGTTGCTGAGACCACACAGAGGGAGCAATTCAGTGACCACATTGTGCCCGGTGAGGATCGGGCGCACTGGGTGAATAGCAGGAGACGGTAAAACTGAGATTTGCACCAAGCACAAACCATTTTGTGATTCACCTGGCCGCTCTCGATGATGAGTTCTAGATCACACCCAAAAATGGCGAAAATATCATTAGAACATGAGAACATAAGAACTAGGAGCAGGAGTAGGCCATCTGGCCCCTTGAGCCTGCTCCACCATTCAATGAGATCATGGCTGATCTTTTGTGGAATCAGCTCCACTTTCCGGCCCAAACACCATAACCCTTAATCCCTTTATTCTTCAAAAACCTATCTGTCTTTACCTCAAAAACATTTAATGCGGTGGCACGGTGGCGCAGTGGTTAGCACTGCAGCCTCACGGCGCCGAGGTCCCAGGTTTGATCCCGGCTCTGGGTCACTCTCCATGTGGAGTTTGCACATTCTCCCCGTGTTTGCGTGGGTTTCACCCCCACAACCCAAAGATGTGCAGGGTAGATGGATTGGCCACACTAAATTGCCCCTTAATTGGAAAAAAAATTAATTGGGTACTCTAAATTTATAAAAAAAAGAAAAAACATTTAATCAAGGAGACTCAACTGCTTCACTGGGCAAGGAATTCCATAGATTCACAACCCTTTGGGTGAAGAAGTTCCTCCTAAAATTAGTCCTAAATCTACTTTCCCTTACTTTGAGGCTATACCCCCTAGTTCTGCTTTCACCCGCCAGTGGAAGCAACCTGCCCACGTCTATCCTATTATAATTTATCTATCCCTTCATAATTTTATATGTTTCTATAAGATTCCTCTCATCCTTCTAAATTCCAATGAGTACAGTCCCAGTCTACTCAACCTCTCCTCGTAATCCAACCCCTTCAGCTCTGGGATTAACCTAGTGAATCTCCTCTGCACACCCTTCAGTGCCAGTACGTCCTTTCTCAAGTAAGGAGACCAAAACTGAACACAATACTCCAGGTGTGGCCTCAGTAACATCTTATACAATTGCAGCTGGCGCAAAAGTTTTTCAGGTTAAGTGAGATGAGAAGCCATTTCCGGCATGCAGCTCAAAGGCACCGGAGCTGCTGCCCCAGTGCTTGGGGTGGGGGGGGGGGGGGCGGGGGGGAGGGGAGAGGGGGGGGGGGCGCGTTGAGGGACTCTTCAGGGGGATTGGGATTGTTCAGAGCCTGAAGCATTTCAGGTCTGGGTCACCTTTTGATCCGGTGGATGAGTAGCTTTGCATTTGTGAGGCCTTCAAACCATCTTTAAATATTGTAGAGACTCATAACCGGGGAAACCACAGCTTCTGCCTATCTGTCCTACCAAACACTTACAGGACAGAGCCCTGCTGCAGCTTCTATCCCGAAATTCAATTTTACTCCCTTTGACTGAGCAACCTCTCGCTTCACAGCTGAAGACTATTTCAAATGAATCATTAGCATTGTGGTTGTGAGAGCACTTCACACTCCTAAACTCTCAAGTACCTCCATGTGCTATGCCTCAGATGACGATTAGTGCATTGCGTGTCCAGCAAACTTTGATGCCTGAACAGTATGCCTGTACCCTAGGAGTGTCAGCACCATAGAGGCAGCTGCCAACAATCCAACAGTAAAATCAGGGCTACACTACTGAGAATTCTCTTGCGATCAAAGGATAAGTTTATGGATGAGTGGAGGGCAGCTGACCATGTTCTCCCTAATGTTCCTGGCAGAGTTTTGAGGTCTGGGACCTAAGTACTCCTCATATGGCCTGGGGCAAGTGTGCAGAGCAAGGTTTTTCATCACAACTGGCTTGCTGGATCGAACTCTGAGAGAAGGCGGAATAGTCATGGCAAGTGTGAGGAAGGCTTGGGGGATTTGAGGGTCTCAGGGTGGATGCCCAAACTGATTGTCAGTCTCGCCCCTTTTCCAATTCCTTCCAGATATAATTATATTTGCTGGTGTCAATCCCGCGAATGCAGCCCTCATTGCTTGTGGCGGCCAAAGTTTGCAGAAGTGGTAAAAGGCATCAATGGCAACTCACGCTGCAGATGGCACCTTATGTGCAGGGGGGCGCTGTAGACCTAGACACCCATCAATTTCAGGGGGCACAGAGAAGAGGAGGCATGATGGCCCAAATTGTACAGGCATTGTAGCTGTCAGACACCATGTGCTGCAGAGGACTACATCTCAGTAGGGAGACAATGTGGCACCTGTGCTACGTCATCGCGGACATGGCATCCCATGGAGGATGAGGACATCTGCAGCCAGTAGCCATGAAGGTCACTGCTTCCCTCAACTTCTATGTCTCCGGATCATTCCAGGACTCGAGCGGGGACCTGTGTGTCATATCCCAATCTTCCGCCCACAGGTGCATCCGGGAGGTGACGGATACTCTGTATGCCCAGGCATCAAACTATATCACCTTCGACCAGGACCACCAAAATGCCCAGGCTGCAGGATTTTCTGCCATCGCAAGGTTCCCCCAGTGCAGGGGGTGGTCGATGGCATGCATGTCACCCAACAAGCTCTGCGGTTTCAGGGAGTGCCCTATCTTTACAGGAAGGGGTTCCACTCCCTGAATGTTGAGATTGTGTGCAGTCACTGCCTGAGGATCATGCACATGTGTGCACGCTACCCAGGGAGCATGTATTACAGCTACATATTGGCATTCTTAGGAGATTCCCAGTGTCTTTAAGGACCACCCCAGGATGACGGTTTGGCTCTTGGGTGACAAGGGATAACAGCTGAGGTCATGACCGATGACGATGGGTCAGAGGTCTGAGACTGAGACGGAGACACATTACAATGAGGCCAGAGAGTCAAAGGGCTTAATCTGAAGAGGATGAGGCAGCCTTGTAGAGGCTGGTGGACAAGCCCAACAAAGAGCCAGAGGATGCAAGGGTCTGCCATGTCAGATTATCCTGGGAAGAGACTGTGTCCATTAGCTCAAGACCCCCCCCCCCCCCCCCCCCCCCAACACAATTTCCCTCTTTCCCATTCAATCCTCACCCTCCACTGTGCTAATATGCTGTGGGCTATATCATAGTTGGAAGGTGTGCGACCTCCGACCAGCAGGTGGCAGTACAGACACCCCACATGGTCTCTAGATAAAGGTCATGTGACCTGTGACTTGCTGTAAGGGGAGACACATCCGTCCATCTTCAGAAGATTGAGAGGGTAATAAGACATACATGTGAATGGTCAGTGCTAGGTGCAGGTTCCAGAGTAGTTAGCAGACTCTGATACGTGCTCTGTATCAGACTGTTATTTTACCACTGATGTGTTGTCTTGTGCAGGCTTGAGAAATGAACAGACACTTGCAACACAGATGAAGGTTCAACTCAATTTTATTAACTACTTCTAACTAACTAACACATGATGACTGTGGGTCTAAATAATGCTAACTTGAACTAGAGACCTAAGCCTTGTCCGAACCAGTTGATTCTCTCAGCACGCGTTGTGAGTCCGTGTGATGCGCTAACAATTGCACACAGAAACACAAAACGGTACAAAAGAGACTTTATTACCGTGAGATGTTATTCCCTCAAGTGGAGCTGTAAAATGGCAGCTCAGGAGACCTCATAGATATTTATACTGCTCCTGTGGGCGGAGCTAGCCGGCAGGGGCTTACCGACAAACTATGCAGGGGCTTACCGACAAACCTGTAATAGCAGGTGCTATTGTACATCCCCTAATAGAGGCACACACATATATATACAGTGGTATTACCACATACACCCCCTGTTAAGAATGAGTCCAGCGGGCTGACGTGAAACTATAATACATAAGCAGTGATTTATTTATGGGGGGGGGGGAGAAAAAAATCAGGTGTCCATCTTGCAACCCGGTGCCCATCATAGGTTGAGTCTGTCCGGTGGTCTGACGGTTCGTTGAGAGTGACGCAGCAGCGGTGGCGACGTCTGCATAGGTGGTGTCGGCGTCGACGGCATCGGTGGTGGCGGTGTTGGTGCCGGCCAGTGGCTGGACGACTCCGGGAGCGTGCCGAAATCTTCCATGTCCTCTAGTGTGGGCAGGGGAACGAGGGATGGACCTGGTGGGGTTGATGTTGGGGGCACCGGGGAAAAGGAGGGTGGCGCGTGGGTGGGGAGGTGTGTGGGCGTGGGATCGGCACCCGAGGGAGCCAGGTCCCGGAGCGAGACTGTATCCTGGCGGCCGTCGGGGAACTCCACGTAGGCATACTGGGGGTTTGCGTGGAGCAGGCGTACCCTGTCCACCAGAGGGTCCGCCCTGTAGAGTCTGACATGCCTACGCAGTAGGACAGGCCCTGGAGCTGCGAGCCACGTCGGGAGCGACACCCCGGTATAGACTTCCGAGGGAAGGTAAAAATACGTTCATGGGGTATGTTGTTAGTAGCAGTGCACAGCAGTGACCGAATGGAGTGGCGCGCATCAGGGAGGACCTGCTGCCAGCGAGCGGCTGGGAGGTTCCTGGACCGTAGGGCCAGCTGGACGGCCCTCCATACCGTCCCGTTCTCTCTCACTACCTACCCGTTTCCCCGGGGGTTGTAGCTGGTCGTCCTGCTGGAGAAGATACCCCTGCTGAGCAGGAATTGATGCAGCTCATCGCTCATGAATGAGGATCCTATGTCACTGTGGATGTCGTCGGGGAAACCGAACAGAGCGAATATGGAATCAAGGGCCTTGATTACGGTGGCAGACGTCATATCCGGGCATGAGATGGCGAAGGGGAACCTAGAGAATTCATTGACCACACTAAGGATGTAGGTGTTGCTGTCGGTGGAGGGGAGGGCCCTTTGAAATTCACGCTGAGGCGTTCAAAGAGGCGGGACGCTTTCACCAGGCACACGCGGTCTGGCCGGTAGAAGTGCGGCTTGCACTCCGCACAGACCTGGCATTCTCTGGTCTAGGGCAGATTGCGGGCTTTGATTAGGTGGTACAAACGAGTGACCCTCGGATGGCAAAGGCTCTCGTGCAAGGCACGGAGCTGGTTCACTTATGCGCTGGCACATGTACCTCGGGAGAGGGCGTCTGGGGGCTCGTTGAGCTTGCCAGGGCGATACAAGATCTCGTAATTTTAGGTGGAGAGCTCGATTCTCCACCACAAGATTTTATCGTTTTTGATCTTGCCCCGTTGCGTGTTGTTGAACATGAAGGCAACTGACCGTTGGTCAGTGAGGAGAGTGAATCTCCTGCCGGCCAGGTAATGCCTCCAGTGCCGCACACCCTCAACGATAGCCTGGGCCTCCTTTTCAACTGGGGAATGTCGAACTTCGGAGGCATGGAGGGTGCGGGAAAAGAATGCCACGGGTCTGCCTGCCTGGTTTAAAGTGGCGGCAAGGGCGACATCTGAAGCGCCGCACTCTACTTGGAAGGGCAGTGTCTCATCTACTGCGTGCATACCGGCCTTGGCTATGTCTGAGCGAATACGGGCGAAGGCCTGTTGTGCCTCGGCCGCGAGTGGAAATTGCGTGGACTGGATCAGTGGGCGGGCCTTTTCCGCGTATTGTGGGACCCACTGGGCGTAGTAAGAAAAGAACCCCAGGCATCGTTTGAGAGCCTTGGAGCAGTGGGGGAGGGGAAGCTCCATGAGGGGGTGCATGCGGTCGGGATCGGGCCCCAGTAGTCCGTTTTGGACTACGTAGCCGAGGATGGCTAAGCGGTCTGTGCTGAATACGCACTTCTCCTTGTTATAAGTTAGATTGAGGAGAGATGAGGTGTGGAGAAATTTGACAAGGTTGGCGTCATGGTCCTGCTGGTCGTGGTCGCAGATGGTGACATTATCTAAGTACGGAAAGGTGGCCCGCAGTCCGTACCGGTCATCCATTCGGTCCATTTCTCGTTGAAAGACCGAGACCCTGTTAGTGACGCCGAAGGGAACCCTAAGGAATTGATAGAAGCGACCGTCCCCCTCGAAGGCAGTGTAGGGACGGTCCGATTTACGAATGGGGAGCTGGTGGTAGGTGGATTTCAGGTCAATTGTTGAGAAGACCCGGAACTAAGCAATATGATTGACCATATCAGATATCCGAGGGAAGGGGTACGCGTCGGGCTGCATGTACCGGCTGATGGTCTGGCTGTAGTCCACGACCATCCTGTGTTTCTCCCCAGTTTTAACCACCACCACTTGAGCTCTCCAGGGGCTATTGCTGGCCTCGATAATACCCTCCCGAAGCAGCCGCTGGACTTCGGACCTAATGAAGGTCTTGTCCTGAGTGCTGTACCTTCTGCTCCAGGAGGCGACGGGTTTGCAATCTGCAGCCAGATTGGCAAAGAGAGAGGGAGGGTCAACCTTGAGGGTCGTGAGGCCACAAATGGTGAGTGGGGGGAGGGGTCCGCCGAATTTGAGGGTGAGGCTCTGGAGGTTACATTGGAAGTCCAGGCCCAGTAAATGTGTCACACAGAGGTTGGGGAGAACGTACAGGCGGAAACGGCTGAATTCCACGCCTTGTAGTGTGAGTCTGAACAGACAGAAGCCCCGGATCGGGACAGAGAGGGATCCGGAGGCCAGGGAGATCTGCTGGTTTGCGGGATGGACCACGAGGGAGCAGTGCCTTACCGTGTCCGGATGAATGAAGCTATCGGTGCTCCCGGAGTCAAGTAGGCAGTAGGTCGCATGGCCGTTGATGAGTACCGTCGTTGAAGCGGTGACCAGGTTGCGAGGACGGGGTTGGTCGAGCGTCATGGAGGCAAGTAGCGGACGATCGTCTGAAGAGTCCGAAGATTCCGATGCGTAGCGGCAGCGACCCGGGTCCCGTGATCCAGTCCCGAGGGGAGGACAAAATGGCGGCGTCTGGAGTACCTGCGGGGAAGAAAATGGCGGCGCCTATGCAGCGCATGTTGTGGGGGCGGGGCCAGATGACAGAAAACATGGATCGCACGTTGAGGGGGTGGGACAAGATGGCGGCGCCAATGGTGCGCACATTGCGGGGGCGGTGAAAGATGGCGGCACCCACTGATCGCACGTGGCCCCGGGAGCTGCGGACGGCAGGGCCCATTGTGCGATCAGCTGGGGAGAGGAGGAGAGGTCGGGCGCGATAGAGGCAACAGCGCGGGCCTGACACACCGCTGCAAGGTGGCCTGTCTTGCCACAAGATTTGCAGGTCGCAGCGCGGGCCGGGCAGCGCTGGCAGGGGTGCTTCTGTTGGCCGCAGAAGCAGCAGCGGGGTTCCCCAGGGTGCGCGTTTGGCGAGTAACGTAGGCATACTGCGCGGGAGCGGCCCCAGTCGGGGGGGGGTTTGGTAACGGGGTCCACGAGGGGTAGGATGGGTGGGGTAGGACTGCACATTACGGGAAGTGGCCGTCACAGAGAGCGCAAAAGTCTTTGTCGCTGCTAGATCGAGCGCAGCCCCTTCCTGCAGTCGTTGCCGGATGGGGTCCGATGCAATACCCGTAACAAATGCATCCCGCATGAGTAGATTCGAATGTTCCATGGCCGAGACGGCCTGGCAGTCGCAGTCCCGTACTAGAGCGATAAGGGCCCGCCAGAAGTCCTCAATCGACTCACCCGGATGCTGGACGCGAGTGGAGAGTACATGTCTCGCAAACAGAGTGTTCATCGACTGGACATAATTTTCTTTGAGGAGTTCCATAGCACGGGCATAGGTCGGCGCATCCTGTATCAGCGGGAACACGCTGGAGCTCAGTCTGGAGTAAAGGAGTTGTACCTTCTGAGCCTCCGATGGTGCAGGGTCCGCTGAGGTGACGTAGGCCTCGAAGCAAGCCAGCCAGTGGTTAAAGTCTTTCATGGCATTCGGCAATTGTGGATCCAGCTGCAGGCGGTCGGGTTTTATTCTGATGTCCATGATTAGGGAAATCACACGGTAATAAATTGATGCGCTAATAATTGCACACAGAAACACGAAACGGTACAAAAGAGGCTTTATTACCGTGAGATGTTATTCCCTCAAGTGGAGCTGTAAAATGGCAGCTCAGGAGACCTCATAGATATTTATACTGCTCCTGTGGGCAGAGCTAGGCGGCAAGGGCTTACCGACAAAATATGCAGGGGCTTACCGACAAATCTGTAATAGCAGGTACATAGAACAGTACAGCACAGAACAGGCCCTTCGGCCCTCGATATTGTGCCGAGCAATGATCACCCTACTCGTATTCACCCTATACCCGTAACCCAACAACCACCCCCCCTAACCTTACTTTTTAGGAAACTACGGGCAATTTAGCATGGCCAATCCACCTAACCCGCACATCTTTGGACTGTGGGAGGAAACCGGAGCACCCGGAGGAAACCCACGCACACACGGGGAGGACGTGCAGAAGGACGTGCAGACTCCGCACAGACAGTGACCCAGCCGGGAACCGAACCTGGGACCCTGGAGCTGTGAAGCATTTATGCTAACCACCATGCTACCGTGCTGCCCTACTATTGTACATCCCCTAACAGAGGCACACACATATATATACAATGGTATTACCACACCGTGCTGGGCTGAATAAGTTCCTGTGATAATCAGAGGCAGCACCCAGAATGAGCGGGAACCGTGGTGCCCTCTACCTTTATAGTGTGTGTATTCTAACTGGTGATTGGTTGCGGTGTTTGTACATGTTGATTGGTCCCTGTGTGTGTCCATCAGTGTGTGTCTGCACTATGATATATTGGTATATATTATGACATCCCCCCTTTTATAAAAAAATGTTGATATAGGCATGTGATAATAAATAGTGTGGGTGTGTGGAGAATGTACCTAGCTACGTGTGAGGTGCGAAGACATGTGTACAAAGCTATATACAGGGAACAAGACTATTTACAGAGGAAGGTGCCTGGTGCAGATTACTAGCATGAACTGGAACAACAAACAAATCTATTTACAAATCACTGGATAACGAATGCAACAACAAAGAATATGGGAAAAAGAACATTTCAAAAAGTCCACATGTGTACAGAGTTCATAAGTTCAGTCTCTGATGTAGGCGATGAACTCTGGTTGACCGCCTCAAGGGATGGGCAATGGCTGGCGCATCAGGAGCCGTGAGGGCTGCAGCACCATCAGGGGCAGGCAGAGTGACCGGAAGTGCCACACAGTCCACGGCGGGATCAGCAGAAGAGCTGGTCGGAGCATCCCGTGATGACCCTGGAACCAGCCGAAGAGCACGCCAGTTGCGGCGCTGAATGGATCCATCCGGTAAGCGGACCAGGAAGGAGCGGGGGGCCACCTGCTTTAGAACGACAGCAGGCGCAGACCAGCCACCATCCGGGAGGTGGATGCGAACCTTGTCGTGTGGATGGATGTCAGGAAGGTCAGCCGTATGAAGTTTTCTGCTGCAGTCGAGACATATGCATGTGGTGGAGCACGGGGACATGGTCGAGGTTGGGAGCAAGAATTGATGGCACCGTCGTTCTGAGGGTGTGGTTCATTAGCAGCTGAGCAGGCGACAGGCCAGTGGAGAGCAGGGAGGAGCGATATGCCGGAAGAGCAAGATGGAAATCTGAGCCGGTGTCGGCGGCCTTGCTGAGGAGCCGCTTGACGATGTGGACCCCCTTTTCCGCCTTCCCATTGGATTGCGGGTATATGGGACTGGACGTAACATGCTGGAAGTTATAGTGTCAGGCAAAACCGGCCCATTCCTGGCTCGCAAAACAGGGGCCATTGTCTGACATGACAGTCAGCGGAATGCCATGTCGGGCAAATGTCTCCTTACACGCCCTGATCACAGCCGAGGATGTGAGATCGTGCAGCCCGATGACCTCCGGGTAACTGGAGAAGTAGTCGATTATGATGACGTAGTCCCTGCCCAATGCATGGAACAAGTCGATGCCCACTTTGGTCCAAGGCGATGTGACGAGCTCATGGGGCATCAGGGTCTCCCGTGGTTGGGCGGGCTGAAAACGCTGGCAGGTAGAGCAGTTCAGCACCACATTGGCGATGTCACCATTGATGCCCAGCCAGTAGATGGCTTCTCTGGCCCTGTGGCGGCATTTCTCGATCCCTAAGCGCCCTTCATGGAGTTGCTCCAACACTAGCTGGCGCATGCTTTGTGGGACGACGATGCGATCCAATTTCAGGAGCACCCCGTCGACAACCGCCTGGTCATCGCGAATGTAGCAAAATTGCGGGCATTGGCCCTTGAGCCACCCGTCTGACATTAGGCGCATCACCCGCTGCAGAAATGGATCAGCCACTGTCTCGCGGCGAATTTGCATCATTCGTGCATCTGTAGCTGGCAAATGGGAGGCTGCAAACTGGACGTGAGCGTCTACTTGGCAAATGAAGCCGTCATGATCACATGGAGTTGGGATCGACCTTGAGAGCATTGGCAACGGCAAGGTCCTTGCCAGGGGTATAGATCAGTTGAAAGTCATACCTGCCCAGCTTGAGTAAGATACGCTGGAGGCGAGGCATCATATTATTCAAGCCCTTCATGATAATATTTACAAGGGGGCGGTGCTCTGTTTCAACCGTGAACTGCGGAAGTCCATAGACGTAGTTGTGGAACTTCACGACTCCAGTGAGAAGGCCAAGAAACTCTTTCTCGATTTGCGCATAGCGCTGCTCTGTGGGAGTCATGGCCCGCGACGCATATGCAACAGGGGCCCATGACGAGGCCTCGTCTCGTTGCGGGGCACGGAGCCAATGCCCGACTGACTGGCATCAGTAAAGATTTTGGTCTCTTTGGTTGGTTCGAAAAAGGCCAACACTGAGGCCGTGGAAAGCTTGGCCTTCAGATCCTGCCATTCACGCTCATGAGCAGGGACCATCGGAAATCTGTGGTTTTGCGAATCAGGTCTCTGAGGGCCGTGGTGTGTGAGGCGAGATTCGGGATGAACCATACCCAGGAACCAGAGAACCGCTTTCTTGTCCTCGGGCGTCTTCATGGACGTGATTGCTGCAATCTTGTCCTCGTCCAGACGCACCCCCTGGTGGGAGATGTGATCCCCAGAAACTTGATACTCGACTGTCCGAAGGAGCATTTGGCCCTATTGAGGCGGAGGCCATGTTCGTGGATGCGCCTGAAAACACGATTAAGGCGGGCAATGTGTTCCTGCGGGGTGGTTGACCAGATGATAATGTCGTCGACATACACCTGGACGCCGTCGATCCCCTCCATCATCTGCTCCATGATCCGGTGGAAAACGTCGGACACAGAGATGATGCCAAATGGCATCCGGAAGTAGCAGAACCTGCCAAAGGGTGTGTTGAATGTACTCAGCTTCCTGCTTGACTCATCTAGTTGGATCTGCCAGAAACCCTTCGGGGCATCCAGTTTTGAGAATAGTTTGGCGTGGGCCATCTCGGACGTGAGCTCCTCACGTTTCGGAATCGGGTAGTGCTCCCGCATGATATTCTGATTCAGATCTTTAGGATCAATACAGATCTGCAGCTCGCCGGACGGCTTCTTGACGCAAACCGTGGAGCTTACCCAGTCTGTGGGTTCCATGACCCTAGAAATGACTCTTTGGTCCTGGAGGTCCTGGAGCTGTTGCTTGAGGCGGTCCTTGAGGAGCGCTGGGACTCTGAGAGGTGCGTGAACGACAGGCGTGGTGTTGGGCTTGAGTAAAATTTTGAACGTGTACGGGAGCGTGCCCATGCCTTCGAAAACATCATGGTATTGCTGGATGATGGAGTAGAGTTGCGCCCTGAAGTCTGTGTCAGAGGATGCAGACACATCGCTTGAAGAGAGAGAGTGTACTCTCTGCACTAAGTGGAGCAGGTCGCATGCCTGCTCACCAAGCAAGGAGGCTTTTGAGGCAGCAACAATCTCAAACGGGAGGATGACTGTGTGAGCACGATGTGTCACCTCAAGGCGGCAGGAGCCGCTGGCGGCGATGGCATTGCCATTGTAGTCCAGCAATTTACAGGCAGATGGCAGGACAGTAGGCTGTACGCAGAGCTTGCGGCAATCAGATGACGCGATGAGATTGGCAGAAGCGCCAGTGTCCAGGCGGAACCTGACAGAGGACCAGTTGACCGTAAGGGTGGCACACCACTCATCATCCTGGCTGATGCTGTGGGCATGGACAGATTCAGTGCCACGGTTGGGGGACATCCCGTTAGTAGTAATGACGCCGATTTGGAACGGGGCCTGTGGGTCATTGCAGGCATAGTCGGACTCAAGGTGTAGAATAGGTTCATTGATGGCAGGCTGGATAGTCCTGACGTCTCTGTGGGGCTGGGTGGACCTTCGAAAAGCAGCAGGCATGGAAGATCTGCACATTGCAGCGTAGTGGCCTCGTTTGCCACACTGCAGGCAGCATCGGGACTTCGCGGGACATTGCCGCTGTAAGTGGGCGTAGCCGCAGTTGCCGCACACCGGAGCGTTGGGACGTTCATCGCGCCACCGCACATGCACGGGGTGATCCAGCGTAGTGCGCAACTGCGTGAAGCAGTCCATGACGTCAGCGCGCTTGCTGCATGTGGGCGCGGGACTCCGCGAAAAACACGTGAAATGGCCGCCGTCATTCAGGTCTAGAGCTTGAAGAGATTTTATCATTTGGACCCATTCTGCCTCGTAAGGGACTTGCCGCGCCGTTTCAGCAGCCTGGATGCAGGAGTAGCGCGTGGAGGCATGTTCATGAAGTACACAGGTCTCAATGGCCGTGGAGAGAGTGAGCTGCTTTACTTTTAGTAGCTGCTGGCACAGGGGCTCAGATTGAACACCAAAAACAATCTGGTCACGGAGCATGGAGTCAGAGGTGGACCCATGGTGGCAGGACTGCGCAAGGACGCGGAGGTGAGTAATAAAGGACTGGAAAGGCTTTCCTTACCCTGCATTCGCTGCTGAAACATGTATCTCTTGATGCTCTCATTGACCTCGACCACGCAGTGACTGTCGAACTTCAGAATTATGGTCTTGAACTTCGATTTGTCCTCACCCTTATTGAAGGTGAGCGAGTTGAAAATGTGCAGAGCGTGGTCACCGGCTGTGAAGAGGAAGAGAGCAATCTTCCGTGGGTCTGAGGCAGTTTCCAGGTCCCTGGCTTCGAGGTAAAGCAGGAAGCACTGTTTGAAAAGTTTCCAGTTCGAGCCCAGATTCCTGGCAATGAAATGAAATGAAAATCGCTTATTGTCACGAGTAGGCTTCAAATGAAGTTACTGTGAAAAGCCCCTAGTCGCCACATTCCGGCGCCTGTTCGGGGAGGCTGTTACGGGAATCGAACCGTGCTGCTGGCTTACCTTGGTCTGCTTTCAAAGCCAGCGATTAGCCCAGTGAGCTAAACAGCCCCTTGTGGAGAGGCAGCAGCGGGTGAACAGAGTCCATTCTGTAGGATGGTGCGAGACTGGTGGAAGGCAGATCACTGAAAGGTAGGTCTCAGAAGTGCGAGCATCCCTCAGCTCCTGGTATCATGAAGTGTTGGCTAGTGTAGACTTGAGAGATGAACAGACACTTCCAACACTGATGAAGGTTCAACTATATTTTATTAACTACTTCTAACGAACTAACACACAATAACTGTGGGTCTAAATTATGCTAACTTAAACTAGAGACCTAAGCCTTGTCCGAACCAGTTGATTCTCTCAGCACGTGGTGTGAGTCTGTGCTGGGCTGGATGAGTTCTTGTTACACTGAGAGGCAGCACCCAGAATGAGCGGGAACCGTGGTGCACTCTGCCTTTATAGTGTGTGTATTCTAACTGGTGATTGGCTGCGGTGTTTGTACATGTTGATTGGTCCCTGTGTGTGTCCATCAGTGTGTGTCTGCACCATGATATACTGGTGTATATTATGACAACCACAGGAGACTCAATAAAAATTCTGGTTTAGACAAGCCGCAGTGTTTGGTGGATTCATTTTTCACCCACATTTCCCACCCTTTCCGCATTCCCCTTCCCTCATCCCTCAATGACCCCAATCCACCCTCCCCCCATTTCCCTCCCAGGTGATAGCTGTGATGCTTCGCCGGTGTTCTCCTCGGAGCTTTCCTGCATGATGTTCTCTTGGCTGGTAGTGGGAAGTAGGACTCCAAATGGCCCGGTCTCATCAGATAGTGAACACCTGGTCAGTGAGAGGGAAGGATCATTTTGTCTGATATGAACCACTCACTTGAGACAGGTCACCTGGATGAAGGGGCAGTGGACCCTCATCTCTGTGGCGCAGGCTAACCTTGCTGTCGAGGCAATCCTACGATTTCCAGGGCTCGTTACTCATAGTGGGTGAGGGCTTAAATCTCTGGTATTCCTCCCCCTCTCTTAGTCCTTTCCTGCATATTATGGACTACATTCTGTGTTGACAAAGAGAGGGCAGTGTGAGCTGCAGACTTGATGGGTCAGGGGGGTTTGTAGCAGGTGGCATGTGTGGGCACTGCACCTGAACATGAAAGTGTTGTGCTGGTGAATGGCAGAGGGTGCTGAGAAATAAACATGAAGATGGGATTTGGGAGGGTACGCGGTTTCAGCCAGTCGATCGAGGGGGATGAAGTGGGTTTGGGGAATTTGAGGGGTGGCAGGCAGAACTGATGTTGGGAGAGAGGTGGTAACTTGCCCTTGCAGCTTGTTGGTCTTCTTAGAACAATGTACAGCGATCCTCCTTGTCATGCTGCCCGCATTGACAGCCGCTACCATTGCCTCGCAGGCAGTAATGTTGACCCTGCTGCTGACTCTGCTGCTGCCCCTCCAACCCCCTTGGGGGGAACAGGCTGCCCTACCTCTCATTCACAGCATCGAGAAGCCTTGTGAGATCAGTATTCCTAAAGCGAGGAACAGGTCTGCGCACTACCATGCTTGTGTGTTCACTGGGAGTGATTGGGGAGGGAACATTTAAAAGCAGCTCTGAAAGAAAAGCAAAAAAAGCAGATGCTGGAAATCTCAAATCTCAAACGAAACAGAAATTTGTGGGAACACTCATCAAGTAACATCATATCTATCGAGTTAGAAAGAGAGTGCACATTTCAGGCTGATAACTATCCATCAGAGCTGATAGACATTAGAGTTCAGAACAGCTTTTAAGCAAGGGGGAGATGGTGGCCTAGTAGTTTTGTCATTGGATTATTACTACCCTGAGGCCATGGTTTCAAATCCAACCATGGCCATTCAATTAATAAACCTGGAATATAAAGCTGTCTCAGTAATGGTTACCATGACAGCTCCGGTTGATGATTGGAAAAACCCATCTGATCCAATGATTGTTCAGAGAAATAAATCTGTCTTGCCTGGGCTACATGGACTCCAGACCCACAGCAATGTGGTTGACTCTTAACTGGACTTTGACAAGGCCTGGATAGCTGCTTAGTCCAAAGTTAATTAGGGATGAGAAAAAAATTCTGGCCTTGCCAGAGATGTCCACAACAGATGAAAGGATAAAAAGAAACATGCAAAGCCAGGGAAAAAGCACATTGAAGAGGCTTTTGAAATGTTGAAGGGCAGAAATTATTAAATGAGAAAAGAGAGGAAGATGCATGACAAAATGAAGTGATAGTGAGATAACTATAGCAACAAAAGTTGTGGAAATCATTTACGTATTTCATAAAGTCCATTCTGTATTTAATAAAATCATTAGCACTGATTTGTCGCAGTAGTTCAATATTCCGAGCATTGTCCACTGTGTCAGCACCCAGCTAACTTGGAGATCTAGGCTGGGATTCATGTTTCCCACTGGCAGCGCACCCCGCCAACAGGTTTCACGGTGGCATGGGGTGGTTTCAATGGGAAATTCCATTGACAATTTCATAGAATTTACAGTACAGAAGGAGGCCATTCAGCCCATTGAGTCTGCACCGGCTCTTAGAAAGAGCTTCCTACCCCGCCCATATCTCCACCCTGATGTGTTGGCTTGTGTAGGCTTGAGAGATGAACAGACACTTCCAACACAGATGAAGGTTCAACTCAATTTTATTAACTACTTCTAACTAACGAACACACGATGAATGTGGGTCTAAATAATGCTAACTTGAACTAGAGACCTAAACCTTGTCCGAACCAGTTGATTCTCTCAGCACGTGGTGTGAGTCTGTGCTGGGCTGAATCAGTTCCTGTTACACTCAGAGGCAGCACCCAGAATGAGCAGGAACCATGGTGCCCTCTGCCTTTATAGTGTGTGTATTCTAACTGGTGATTAGCTGTGGTGTTTGTACATTTGGACACTGTCACTTGACAACAGCTCTTCCACAAACCACCTTCAAGTTCCGCTGACCGCAATGCACTTATGCAAATTTCCCCTGCAACAGCCAATCAGCAACTCCGCTCTACTGCCCTCTGCTGGATGCTTGCCTTCACTTGAACACCTAGGGTCTCTTGCACAGGTACACCTTCAAGTTCCGCTGACCGCAATGCACGTATGCAAATTCCCCCCGCAAAAAATTTCCCCCCGGTTGTAATACCGAAGGGAACCCTTAAAAAGTGGTAGAGCCGCCCGTCCGCCTCGGATGCAGTGTACTTGCGATCGCTCGCGCGGATTGGGAGCTGGTGGTAGGCTGACTTCAGGTCTACCATGGAGAAGACCTTGTACTGTGGAGATCCTGTTGACCAGGTTGGATATACGGGGGAGAGGGTACGCGTCCAGCTGTGTAAACCTGTTGATGATCTGACTGTAGTCTATGACCATCCTATTCTTTTCTCCGGTCTTTACCACCAGAACTTGTGTTCGCCAGGGGCTGTTGCTAGTCTCGATGACACCTTCCTTTAGAAGCCATTGGACCTCGGACCTGATGAAGACCCGGTCCTGGGCACTGTATCGTCTGCTCCTGGTGGTGACAGGTTTGCAATCCGGGGTGAGGTTTGCAAACAAGGACGGAAGATCGACTTTGAGGGTTGCGAGGCTGCAGACAGTGAGGGCAGGTACCGGGGCGCCGAATTTAAATGTTAGGCTCTGGAGGTTACACTGGAAGTCTAATCCCAGGAGCGCAGCCGCGCAGAGGTGCTCCCTCCCCTGGACCGTAAGGTCCACTGTTCAATACCCCTTGATCTCCACCGAATGGGAGCCAGAGGCCAGGGAGATTTTGTGCTTAACGGGATGGACAATAAGAGAGCAACGTCTTACCGTGGCAGGGTGTATGAAACCGTGCTCCCAGAGTCCAGCAGGCAGGACGTTTCGTGCCCGTTGAGCAAGACCTTCGTCGTCGCCGTAGAGAGGGTGCGGGGTCAAGACTGGTCAAAAGTGACTGACGCGAGTGGTGGCAGAAAATCGGAGTCGTCATGGGCGGTGCTTAGTCACCGGTGCCAGGGTCCTCGGAGCCGATCCAAGATGGTGGCACCTACTGGTCGCACATGGCGGAGATAGACAAAATGGCGGCGCCCATCCCCCACACGTGGCGTCGTAAAAACAAGATGGCGGCGCCCGGAGGACGCACGTGGCGTTGGGGGATGAGGATGGAGAAGTTCGCGGGCCGCACGGGGCCCTCGGTAGAGACAGGTCGGCGTCCCGCAGTCGCTGCTCGGGACCGCAGCGACCATCTTGGCCTAGCAAACCGACAGAAAATGGCCCTTTTTACTGCAGCCCTTGCACGTTGCCGATCGGGCTGGGCAACGCTGTCAGGGGTGTTTTGCCTGTCCACAAAAATAGCAATGGGGCCCAGCGGGGTTTCAAGGGCGTCTTGCAGCACAGGCCTGAGGCGATTCAGAGTCCGTAGGGGAGGAGGAAGCTGAATTCCACGCTGCCCAGGGGGCCGACACGCGGTCGGGGACAAATGAACGGGCGTTTCTGTACGCAACATCTAGAGAGTTCGTGAGGGCCCGTGCCTCCGTGAGGCCCAAAGTTTCCTTCTCTAACAGTCTCTGGCGGATTTGTGCAGATTACATACCCGCAACAAAGGTGTCTCGGATTAACAGTTCGCTGTGCTCACTAGCCGAAAGTTGCGGGCAGCCGCAGTTCCTCCCCCGTACAAGGAGCGTACGGTAAAAATCGTCTAACGACTCACCAGGGATCTGCTGCCTCGTAGCCAGCAAGTGCCGAGTGTAAACTTGATTCATCGGTCGGGTAAAGTGTCCTTTAAGCAGTTCCATGGCGGAGTCGTAGTCGGACGTGTCATCGATGAGTGTGTAGATGGCGGTGCCGACGCACGAGTGGAGGATGTGTAGCTTCTGCTCCCTCGTCGGTACATTTTCCGCCGTGCTGAGATAGCTATTAAAACAAGCCAGCCAGTGCTTGAATGTGGCTGCTGCGTTAGCTGCGTGGGGGTTGAGTCGTAGACATTCCGGCTTGATGCGGAGATCCATCCTTTAAAATCTTGTTGATTAAATTGATGCGCGATCAATAACTACTGAAACGAGGATGTAGTCCGAATTGAATGCTTTAATCAACAAGATGTTTCCTCAGCAGCTCGAGTACAGAAAGAGGCCGGCTGCTGGGCTACACGGGTTCTTATACCCCGCCTCTTCAGTGGACAGAAGAAGGGGCAGACTTTCATTCTTAGGAAACTGCTCAATTTGATGCAAGGGTTTAGGAATCTCTGGTCTCTGTTGAAGAACTTGGCAAAATGCCCACACCACTTTTCCATTACAGCTGCCTTATCACAAGCAAGTCTTCTGTGGGGAACTGCATCAAGGTGGCCAATACAAATGATACAAGGTGTGATCCAAAGATGAGAAGGTTAGGTGGTGGTGCGGGGGGGGGGGGGGGGGGGGGGCTCTTTCGGCGCGTCGGTGCAGACCCAATGGGCTGAATGGCCTCTTTTGCACTGTGGAGATTCTATGGATTGTATGGACACCTTAAAAAGGAGCAACAAATTTCTGCATTGAAGATTACCTCTCTTGGGAAAACACTGCAGCCAACTGCTCTATGCGGAGATGAAGGATGAAGGTTGAAACTTGGTTTGACATCTTTCAAGGTTCATCGTAATCCATTGTGCCCAGAGGAAGGCCAGAGGTGATGCAGCTATAAATGTTCCCCCAAGTACCAACAACTAAACTATGATCTGCCAGTTCGGTGGACATCCATACCAATCTTAGATTGGACTCTTTCAGGTATGAGAGGACCCACAGAAGATGATGAAATCACTTACAGCTTAAACATACTCAAATCATGGGGAGCCCACCACAAAGAAATGCCCAAGAAATGGGTGCAGCGCCGACCAATTTCCACAACGATAACTATTTTCAAAGTTACCCAAATTAATAAAAATGAAGGTTAATTGTAAGAATGTTCAGTTAGAAACAGCCTGCTCAAAATGTGTAGCTATTGCTATGTAACACGGCATTCCTGTTAGAAGGGAGATAATGGTTTTCAGCATGTTTTTGAGACGGAATGAAAAATGCTAATCCTGACATATTGAGAAGCGATGGGCAAATTTGGCATTCACAGAAGGTAAACAGTTTTGCCTTGAAGTTGTTTATATTCATTTACATCTATTGTTCAGCCTGTTTACACTGAATAAACTGATGCATCATCAGCTGCTACAGTTTATTCCGAAGCTCTGCCCTTGACAGCTCATCAAGCCAGTAAATGTGACAAATTGAATGACTGAACCACGCATTTTGATTTCTTCACTATCTCAGCAGTTATCTGACTTAGTATTGGACTTTTCTCTTATTTAATTCTCTCGAGTTTACCCTGCCTGCTCTCATCAATCAAACGCAAAGTGTATTTCAGTCATTCAGCGAATGCCAGCAGATAGGTCAGCAAAAATGTTACATTGGCTTCTGAAAACAAGCCTAAAGTTTAGACCATGAAAATAAAAGCTATCAACACATGCTTCCTGTTGCAAACAAAATGTACATATATAATCCAAAATTTATAAATATGCATAATTGTCGAGACTAATGATGCAACATTATTCTGTGATATTATAGCATCCAAATACTTCATTCTGCCTTGTTAATTCTGTTGATGGGATAATTTTCAATTCTTTCAAAATGGGACTTTCGTAGCAAAACTGGATCAGTTAAATGTATGATGAAAGGAGTTCTATGAGTTCTCTGAGATTAAAAAGAACTATTTTTCGTTGGGGTGGGGCGATGTACCAATCAAATTAAATGTACAGGTTGAAATTTGTGCCTTTTAACTAAAATGCCAGCATTTCACATCACTTCACATCACAAAGCTAAAGTTTGGATGAGGCCTAATGCATAATTACCTTATGCCTGATTAAGGTGATGTGCTGCCTGCTCATCACCATGATTATAGTGTGCAGCTCAGTGTTAAATTAACAGCACGGGCTCCCAGGAGTTCTTGCAGGAAAGGTTATGCAGGAGAAGGTGACCCAGAGCAAACAACTGGCAGGGGAACAGGTAGGGCTATATGTCCTTACCCAATTGGAGCTTCAGTGCTTCACGTCATTAATGCAGCCATCACTGAGGCGTTGCTGAAGCCATCCAGGATAACAGCATGCAATATGCAGTTTCTCGCATCTCATTTCACCCTATCAAGCAAGCTGGTATGAAAGTGCAAGCTACAGATGATGTGATTTTGCACCTCTTGATTTCCAAACATGCTGCATAGTTGCTTCACCCCGTTCTGCATTTATGCTTTCAGAGTCTCAAGGCCTGCCACCTAGCCAGCCTGTGGTGCACAGCAATGAAGGTTAAGAAGAAGATCAGGGACGGGATTCTCCATCGGCTGATGCCAAAATCAGGAAACGCTACTGGACGAAGAATCGGTCCGATGTCGAAATCGCGGTGGGCCCCGATTTCACGCCAAATTGCAATTCTCCTTTGCCTCGAAGCAGTGTTAACACATTCCAGAACGTAGGTACAGTAAACACCATTGGCATATCATCAGCGAGCTGATTCTGATATTTCATGTGGCCTCCGCGATTCTCCACGTGTGATGGACTGAATTCCTGACACGGAGGTTCACTTGTGCTTTTAAAATTGTGAAACTGGTGTTGTGGCCAAAGATGGAGAGAGTGGAGATAGGACACGGAGAGGTGCGACTGTGGGCTGCCTGGCGGACACTCCCCGGGTTTGTTGACATGGGGGGCCCTGCCAGGGGCGAGGGGGATGATGGGCGAATGGGCCACGTGGCAGTGGCGACTTCCCCATAGGACTGGGTGCTGTCCAGGCACGGTCTGCTATTGCCGTGGCATGCATGGCAGCCACCTTGCTGCATACCCCAGCCCAAACCCTCCAACCGACCACCCCCGCCATACCACCGCCCACACCTAACCGGCCACCAATGGGGCATCAGGCGGCCTACCCATGACAATGCCCAATGTAGCCTCTATGGCGGTGGTGTAGCATACCGCTAGCAAGGGCAGTGACGCCTGATGGTACCCCTATCAGCAGGGATGGAGCAAGGGCCAGAGTCCCCATGGTGTTGGGCACTGACAGGGTCAGGAGTGTGGGTTTGGGGAAGGGCATGCGGGGGCAGAGTCTGCAGTGCCAACGGGGGCACCGTATAGCCCATTGGATCTGGTTGGGTATGGGGGTATGCACCATGCTAACATGGCGGCCTTTTACCTCTGCAGACAACACATATTGGAATTCAACCAGGAATGGTAGCCTTCCTGCTAGTTGTCGCAGCCCTGGGAAATGCCCTGCGGCTGTACAAGCTGGAGCTACTCGAGGAGGATAAAGCTGCAGCAGCAGAGCGGGCAGCAGCGGAGTGGGCAGCAACGGATCGTGCAGCAGTGGAGCGGGCAGCAGCAGAGCGGGCAGCTGCAGAGTGGGCAGCAGCAGAGCGGGACCCAGAGGAAGAAGGTGGCTGTCCAGGATAGAGAGTGAGCGGCCCAACAGGCCGAGGAGGAGAAGGTGCAAAGTAGGCGCCTATCATTTGAAGATCTGCCGGACCGGGCACGCCGTTGAAGACTCCGGCTGTGCAGGGACCGCTCACCGCCACTGCCACCTGCACCCAGTCACGGTGAGCGGTGGCTGGCAACTATCTTCATGGGCCAAGAAGCAGGGTGGCCTGTCTCTCCTCCACTGCATACAGGAGGGTGTCCAGTTCGGTGTCTGTGAAACAGGGTCCCGCAGTCCTCACTGCCATCTTCTTGGCTGTGTGTGGGGAGTGACGTGCGTATATGGGGCTGTAGCTTGTCAGTCCCCTGAATGTCATTCGCGAATCGGGCGAACCTCTACCATTTCTCATTGGAATCGATAGTGTTCTAGGTGGCGCAGTGCTAGCCCGTCAACAGTCACTGAATCGGTCCAGGTGCGGCGCCAGTTTTGCTGTTGTGGAAGATCAATGCTTGTCACCACACAAGCCTAACTTTGTGCCAAGATGGTGGTAGATCCGAATGCTCATTGGGATTTCTGGACTCTTACAGCTGTCCAGCAAACTACTGCAGCAGATTACTGTGGCGCCCTGTAGAAATGGCAGCGGCTCTCGGGGTGACAGCATTTGTGCTGACATCCATGCTAAAGTGGTGCTGTGCAAAGCCAGGCCCTCAAGTCCCAAGCAGCTCAAGGCCATCCTTCAAATGCTAACTATAATCGGCCCATAGAAATTGTGAGAATGGATGTTAAAAATCATTTGGGCCATTAGTCAAGTTTCCCTTTGAAATTCAGATCTGTGGTGGTTTTAACAAATTTGGGGGCTCTTTGCGAGATTATTGAAATTCTTTGATTATTTTGGAATTTGTGAATCCAAGGAACCTGAGTTTGAGAAGAACACAGAACTCGGAGTTTTGTATTGAGGGATTGTAAAATGATTGGACTGCAAAATGACTTTGGCAATTGCTAAGACTTTTCTGGGAGTGGAAGGTGTGACTGTGGAGTATTAGAAATCTCTGAACAAAACAAAGTTAAGAGAGTTAGCAGATAAAGTGCAGATGGAAATAAAAGCGGAATTTCTTAAGGCTGTTATTGTTAAAGTACTTAGCCCGCATTTAAAGTTGGGGGAAGGTAAACCTTAACTTAGTGTGTCACAGCTGGAGATAGTAAGACTTGAGTTGGAAGTGAAGCAACTAGAAAGAGATAGAGAAAGGCAAAAGCTTGAATTGGAAGAAAAATAAAACAACTTGAGGTGGAAAGAAAGAAAGGACACAGAAAGGAAAAAAGAAAAGATATAAAGAAATAGAAATGGAAAAGCTTCAATGGGTAAAGGAGGAACATGAAAATGAAAAGAAGAGATTGCAAGAGATAGAGGTGCAAAGGTTTGAATTTGAACTTCAAGAAGAGAGAAGCTAGCTACGAAGGGAAAGGATAGGGAAAGAGATACTTTCAAAGAAAGAAAGAAGACAAACAGTATGATCTGTCTAAAATGAAACATAAGATAAAGGAAGAAAGGAGAGATAGTGATTCAGATGGTGACTTTTATTCCTTTGAGGAATTTGGTTTAACTAAGAATCTTCGGTTAGTACCTAAATTTTCAGAGGATGAAGTTGAAAGGTATTTCACTTCATGTGAAAAGGTAGCTGTGAAATTGCAGTGGCCAAGAAGTACTTGTACAATGTTACAGCGAGTTTTGTCAGGTACAGCAATGACTGTTTGATAGCTTATCGGAGGAGCAATCTGCAAACTACAAGATAGTGGAGAATGCCGTATTAAATGTTTATGAGCTTGTCCTTGAAACTTATCAGTTGAAGTTTAGGACGATAAGAAAGAGACTGAATCAGACTTTGTACAGTTTGCGAGAGAAAAATATGATCTGGAATAATTTATTCAGGTCATTGAAATTCCAATTTCAATGAAAATGTATCAAAGGTTATAATGATGGAGGGATTTGGAACTTGCATTCCAGTAAACCTCAAGACATATTTAGATGAAAGACAAAGTTAAAAAATCCTGAAAGCTCCTGTTTTGATCGATACGTGTGATATTGTAATATTTAACACAAATAGTTGAGTGTAGGAATGGGTCTTATGGAAAGAAGAGTGGTTGCACAGTAGTTAGCACTGCTGCCTCACAGCGCCAGGAACTCTGGCTCAATTGGGTGACTGTGTAGAGCTTGCACATTCTCCCTGTGTCTGTGTGGGTTTCCTCTGGGTGTTACAGTTTCCTCCCACAATCCAACAGTGTGCATTAGGTGGATTGGCCATGCTAAATTGCCCCTTAGTGCCCAAAGATGTGCAGGTTAGATGGATTGGCCGTGATCAATGCGCAGAGTTATGGGGATAGGGCAAGGGAGTAGACTTAGGTCAAGTGCTCTTTCTGAGAGTCGGTGTAGACTCAATCGGATGAATAGCCACCTTGTACACTGTAGGACTTCTATGAAATTGGAGAAAAAGGCCTGATTCAGCAGGCCAATGTTACAATCTGGTTTTGGGCGTGTTTGCCAGGGAGTTTCATGACAGCCGAGTTGGCGAGATCGCTGCCGTATTCAACGACGCTAGGTGCTATAACTGAGCCCCCATGAGAATCTCGACATTACTGGCTACCTTGCCATCCATTTGGCCCATCTCACAACTCAGCTGCTTGCCGCTAACAAGTAGAAGCTGCTTTTAAGCGCTCCTTTATCACCTTCTCCCAGTCAACATACAAGCAGACAGAGCACAGAGCTGCTCCTCCCTTTGGGGATAGTGACCTCTTAAGTCTTCTTAAAGCTGTGGATGAAAGGCGGGGGAAGCACTTAACCCAAGGGGTTCGGAGGACAAGCAGCATAGTCAGCACTCCTGGGAGGCAGTGGCTGTCAGTACAGGAAGCATGACAAGGAGGACTGCCATCCAATGTTGAAAGAAGATCAATGACCTCCAACAAGTTGCAAGAGTAAGTTAGCACCTCACTCCTGCCATCAATTCCACCTCAATTTGCCAACTCCCCCCCCCCCCCCCCCCCCTCCCCAATCCACTGGCTGATTCCTTGCTATCTCCCCACATCCGATCTGCAAGCTTGTCCCTCAGAACCCTCTGCCACTCACCAGCACAACCTCTTCATGCCCAGGTGCAATGCAAACACATGCCATATGTTATAGGCCCACCTGACCCATCAAGCATGCGATTCACAAAGTCCTATCTTTATCCTCACATGAGAAGATAGCCCATAATGAACGGGAAAGGGTCAAGAGGGGGGTAGGAATCCTAGAAATTCTAATCCTCACCCCCAATGAGGAACGAGCTTGGAAATTGCGGAGTTGTCTGAGGAGAGAGCAGTCACCAACAGCTTGGTTGCCCTTTGCCGCAGAGGTGAGGATCCACTGCCCTTCACCCAGGTGACCAGTTTCAAGTGAGTAATTCATGTCAGACAAAATGATCCTTCCCTCTCACTGACCACATGCCCATTCTCTCACAGGATGTCCATCTGTTGAGGTCCCTCCCTGTCACCCAAGAGAACACCTGGGAGGGGAGCTCCGAAGAGACCACCAACGAACTGTTACAGCTATCACCCACATCCTCCACCAGTGCAAAGACACACACTGGGATGGACGTCATTCGCGGCCAGGCTTCTGGGGCTGCACCCCCCACTATTTGTTGTTCACCTGTCTATTTCCATTGCACCAGAAGTAGCAGTGCCTTAGAACCAAATGCAGCAACTTAAACCTCTTCTTCTTATTCTCTTCTTGGGCAGTTCCTCAACATCGAGTATGACTTGCTTCCACTCTGGGGAGGTGGGTTCTCCGGTGCCTGAATAGTCCAATCCTGGATCCAGAGCCTCTGCCACAGGTTTTGCAAGTGGTGTTTGATGAGTTGGGTTGGTGGGCCGCTGTGGATTCTGTGGTCACCTGCGCACTTTACACTTGGACTCCACGTGCTCCACTGTATGACGCGCGAGGTGATTGGCGCGGGTGATGAGGACATCTTTACGGTCCTTGCTGGATGATGATTTAATCTATTAGAGCCAGTGCTTGGAGTAGGGGTATGGCCATGAGGTCTTCAGCTCGTCGCTCTGGTGGAACAGAGTGTTCCTGATGACCAGGTCATATTCCAAACATTTTGTCAGGAGGAGGACTCCATTGGTGTTTCTTTTCCACATGCCTTCCCTTGCTAACATGTTCTTCCAAAGGGTTGCATCCTTCCCGACTTCAACACTGAAGTCGCCGAGGAGAATCTGCTCGTCTCCCTTTGGGATGTGGGACAGCGATTGGTCAAGTCTGGAGTGGATGCCTCTTTTGTCTCATCTGTTGCATCTAGGGTTTGGACACAGGCACTGACAACTGTGATGTGCTGGTTCTGGGCCAGGCTAAGCCATGGGATCATGAGTCATTCGCTCACCCCTCACGGCGGTTTATTGAGACATTCGACCAATTTTCTTTTTACGGCAACGTCGTCCCCATAGAGACAACATCCTCCTTCTGGTTTAACTTTCCACAAGAAGGTGTATCTGCCACCTTGTTCTTCCAGCTGGCCTTCTCCAGCCAGTCATGTCTCGCTCAGGATAGTGATGTCAATGTTCTGGCACCGGGGTTCCCGGGCTATGGTAGCGGTGCGATGTTCAGCTTTGTTGCTGTTGGGGTTGTCCATAAAGACCATAACATTCCAGATCCTGCAATTCATTTGGGTGGGTGGGGTTGGAGTTGGGGTGGACGATGTCAGTTTGTGGATTTTTTAATGTGGGGTGGTTGTTGCACATCAAGCACTGCACGGTCCTAGCGGAGCTCAGAGCCAGGGCGATTTGAGACGACTGAAGACCAGGCTTTCCTGCAGGACAGGAAATAACAAACAGTCATCATCGTCCGACCATCTGCCTGCCTGTCAGCGACGTCATTTGTAAAGTGCAATATAATTTCCATACCCCCGTGCATTGCACATTTGACCTTGCTTATGCTGCACCCCTACCCCTCCTGCGGCTCCACTCTCCCCGCTGCGGCTCATCTCTCCCCGCTGCTGCTCCTCTCCCACCGCTGGTGCTCCTCTCCCCCTGCTGCTGCTCCTCTCTCCCCGCTGCTGCTCATCTCTCCCCGCTGCTGCTCCTCTCTCCCCGCTGCTGCTCATCTCTCCTCCCACTGCTGCTCATCTCTTCCCGCTGCTGCTCCTCTCTCCCCGCTGCTGCTCATCTCTCCCCCGCTGCATCTCCCTCCGCTGCTGCCTCTCCGCCCACTGCTGCTCCTCTCCCCCACTGCTGCTTGCTCTCCCCTGCTGCTGCTCCTCTCCCCCTGCTGCTGCTCCTCTCTCCCCGCTGCTGCTCCTCTCCCTCAGCTGCTGCTCCTCTCCCCCCCCCGCTGCTGCTCCTCTCCGCTGCTGCTCCTCTCTCCCACGCTGCTCCTCTCCCCCGCTGCCGCTCCTCTCCCCCCGCTGCTGCTCCTCTCTCCCCGCTGCCGCTCCTCCACCCCGCTGCTGCCCTCTCCACCCGCTGCTGCTCCTCTCTCACCGCTGCTGCTCCTCTCTCCCCGCTGCTGCACCTCTCCCCCCGCTGCTGCTCCTGTATCCCTGCATCTGCTCCTCTCTCACCGCTGCTGCTCCTCTCTCCCCGCTGCTGCTCCTCTCGCCCCGCTGCTGCTCCTCTCCCCCGCTGCTGCTCCTCTCTCCCTGCTGCTGCTCCTCTCTCACCGCTGCTGCTCTCTCTCACCGCTGCTGCTCCCTCCTCCCGCTGCTGCTCCTGCTACCCCCGCTGCTCCTCTCTCCCCGCTGCTGCTCCTCTCGCCCCGTTGCTGCTCCTCTCTCCCCGCTGCTGCTCCTCTCTCCCCGCTGCTGCTCCTCTCCCCGCTGCTGCTCCTCTCGCCCCGCTGCTGCTCCTCTCTCCCCACTGCTGCTCCACTCCCCCCCCGCTGCTGCTCCTCTCCCCCGCTGCTGCTGCTCCTCTCCCCCGATGCTGCTCCTCTCCCCCCGTTGCTGCTCCTCTCTCCCCGCTGCTGCTCCTCTCCCCCCGCTGCTGCTCCTCTCTCCCCGCTGCCGCTCCTCTCTCCCCGCTGCTGCTCCTTCTCCCCACTGCTGCTCCTCTCGCCCCACTGCTGCTCCTCTTCCCCGCTGCTGCTCCTCTTACCCGCTGCTGCTCCTTCTCCCCGCTGCTGCTCTCTCTCCCTGCTGCCGCTCCTCCCCCCCCGCTGCTCTTCCTCTCTCCACGCTGCTGCTCCTCTCCCCCGCTGCTGCTCCTCCCGCCACACTGCTGCTCCTCTCCCCCCTCCTGCTGCTCCTCTCGCCCCACTGCTGCTCCTCTCTCCCCGCTGCCGCTCATCTCTCCCCGCTGCTGCTCCTCAACCCCCACTGCCGCTCCTCTGCCCCCGCTGCTGCTCCTCACCCCCCACTGCTGCTCCTCTCTCCCGCGTGCTCCTCTCTCCCCGCTGCTGTCCTCTCTCCCCGCTGCTGCTCCTCTCCCCCTGCGCTGCTCCTCTCTCCCGGCTGCTGCTCCTCTCTCCCGGCTGCGCTCCTCTCCCCCGCTACTGCTCTCTCCCCGCTGCTGCTCCTTCTCCCCCGCTGCTGCTCCTCTCTCCCCGCTGCTGTCCTCTCTCCCCGTTGCTGCTCCTCTCCCCCGCTGTGCTCCTCTTCCCCCCCCGCTGCTGCTCCTCTCCCCTGCTGCTGCTCCTCTCTCCCCGCTGCTGCTCCTCTCCCCCGCTGCCGCTCTCCCCCCGAAGCTGCTCCTCTATCCCCGCTGCCGCTCCTCCACCCGCTGCTGCTCCTCTCTCCCGCTGCTGCTCCTCTCCCCGCTGCTGCTCCTCTCTCCCCGCTGCTGCTCTCTCTCCGCTGCTGCTCTCTCTCACCGCTGCTGCTCCCCTCTCCCGCTGCTGCTCCTCTCTCCCCGCTGCTGCTCTCTCTCCCGCTGCTGCTCCTCTCTCCCGCTGCTGCTCCTCTCGCCCCGTTGCTGTCCTCTCCCCCCGCTGCTGCTCCTCTCTCCGCTGCTGCTCCTCTCTCCCCGCTGCTACACCTCTCGCCCCGTTGCTGCTCCTCTCTCCCCGCTGCTGCTCCTCTCTCCCTTCTGTTGCTCCTCTCGCCCTGCTGCTGCTCCTCTCTCCCCGCTGCTGCTCCTCTATCCCCACTGCTGTTCCTCTCTCCCACTGCTGCTCCACTCCCCCCCGCTGCTGCTCCTCTCCCCCGCTGCTGCTGCTCCTCTCCCCCGATGCTGCTCCTCTCCCCCCGTGCTGCTCCTCTCTCCCGCTGCTGCTCCTCTCTCCCCGCTGCTACTCATCTCTCCCCGCTGCTGCTCATCTCTCCCCGCTGCTGCTCCTCTCCCCCCGCTGCTGCTCCTCTCCCCCCGCTGCTGCTCCTCTCTCCCGCTGCTGCTCATCTCTCCCCGCTGCTGCCCCCTTCGCCCCGTTGCTGCTCCTCTCACCCCGCTGCTGCTCCTCTCGCCCTGCTGCTGCTCCTCTCTCCCCGCTGCTGCTCCTCTCACCCCGCTGCTGCTCCTCTTCCCCGCTGCTGCTCCTCTCTCCCTGCTGCTCTCTCTCCCCGCTGTGCTCCTCTCGCCCCGCTGCTGCTCCTCTCTCCCCACTGCTGCTCCACTCCCCCCCGCTGCTGCTCCTCTCCCCCGCTGCTGCTGCTCCTCTCCCCCGATGCTGCTCCTCTCCCCCCGTTGCTGCTCCTCTCCCCCCGTTGCTGCTCCTCTCCCCTGCTGCTGCTCTCTCCCCGCTGCTGCTCATCTCTCCCGCTGCTGCTCCTCTCCCCGCTGCTGCTCCTAACCCCCGCTGCTGCTCCTCTCTCCCCGCTGCTGCTCATCTCTCCCCGCTGCTGCTCATCTCTCCCGCTGCTCATCTCTCCCCGCTGCTGCTTCCTCCCCCTGCTGCTGCTACTCTCCCCCGCTGGTGCTCCCTCCCCTGCTCCTGCTCCTCTCTCCCCGCTGCTGCTCATCTCTCCCCGCTGCTGCTCCTCTCCCTCCGCGCTGCTCCTCTCCGCCCACTGCTGCTCCTCTCCCCCACTGCTGCTGCTGCTCTCCCCGCTGCTGCTCCTCTCCCCGTTGCTCCTCTCCCCCCGCTGCTGCACCTCCCCCCCCCGCTGCCGCTCCTCCCCCCCGCTGCTGCTCCTCTCCCCCCGCTGCTGCTCCTCTCGCCACACTGCTGCTTCCCTCGCCCTGCTGCTGCTCCTCTCTCCCGCTGCTGCTCCTCTCTCCCCGCTGCTGCTCCTTACTCCCCGCTGCTGCTCCTCTCTCCCCCTGCTGCTCCTCTCCCCCCACTGCTGCTCCTCACCCCCGCTGCTGCTCCTATCTCCTCGCTGCTGCTCCTATCTCCTCGCTGCTGCTCCTCTCGCCGGCTGCTGCTCCTCTCTCCCCGCTGCTGCTCCTCTCCCTCAGCTGCTGCTCCTCTCCCCCCCCGCTGCTGCTCCTCTCCCCCTGCTGCTGCTCCTCTCTCCCCGCTGCTGCTCCTCTCCCCGCTGCGCTCTCTCCCCACTGCTGCTCCTCTCGCCCCACTGCTGCTCCTGTCTCCCGCGCTGCTCCTCTCTACCCGCTGCTGCTCCTCTCTCCCGCTGCTGCTCCTCTCTCCCCGCTGCCGCTCCTCCCCCCCCCCCGCTGCTCTTCCGCTCTCCCCGCTGCTGCTCCTCTCCCCGCTGCTGCTCCTCCCGCACACTGCTGCTCCTCTCCCCCCTCCTGCTGCTCCTCTCGCCCCACTGCTGCTCCTCTCTCCCCGCTGCCGCTCCTCTCTCCCCGCTGCTGCTCCTCACCCCCTCTGCTGTTCCTCCCCCCGCTGCTGCTCCTCTCTCCCTGCTGCCGCTCCTCTCCCCCCGCTGGTGCTCCTCTCCCCCGCTGCTGCTCCTCTCCCCCGCTGCTGCTCCTCTCTCCCGCTGCTGCTCCTCTCTCCCCGCTGCTGCTCCTCTCGCCCGCTGCTGCTCCTCTCTCCCGGCTGCTGCTCCTCTCTCCCGGCTGCTGCTCCTCTCCCCCGCTGCTGCTCCTCTCTCCCCGCTGCTGCTCCTCTCCCCCCGCTGCTGCTCCTCTCTCCCGCTGCTGCTCCTCTCTCCCCGTTGCTGCTCCTCTCCCCCCGCTGCTCCTCTCCCCCCCCCCGCTGCTGCTCCTCTCCCCTGCTGCTGCTCCTCTCTCCCCGCTGCTGCTCCTCTCCCCCGCTGCCGCTCCTCTCCCCCCGAAGCTGCTCCTCTCTCCCCGCTGCCGCTCCTCTCCCGCGCTGCTGCTCCTCTCTCCCCGCTGCTGCTCCTCTCTCACCGCTGCTGCTCCTCTCTCACCGCTGCTGCTCCCCTCGTCCCGCTGCTGCTCCTCTCTCCCCGCTGCTGCTCCTCTCTCCCCGCTGCTGCTCCTCTCTCCCCGCTGCTGCTCCTCTCGCCCTGCTGCTGCCCTCTCCCCGCTGCTGCCCTCTCCCCGCTGCTGCTCCTCTCTCCCCGCTGCTGCTCCTCTCGCCCAGCTGCTGCTCTCTCTCCCCGCCTGCTGCTCTCGCCCCGCTGCTGCTCCTCTCTCCCCACTGCTGCTCCACTCCCCCCCCGCTGCTGCTCCTCTCCCCGCTGCTGCTGCTCCTCCCCCGATGCTGCTCCCTCCCCCCGTTGCTGCTCCTCTCTCCCCGCGGCTGCTCCTCCTCCCCGCTGCTGCTCCTCTCTCCCACTGCTGCTCCTCTCGCCCCACTGCTGCTCCTCTCTCCCCGCTGCTGCTCCTCTCTACCCGCTGCTGCTCCTCTCTCCCCGCTGCTGCTCCTCTCTCCTGCTGCCGTCCTCTCCCCCCCCGCTGCTCTTCCTCTCTCCCCGCTGCTGCTCCTCTCCCCACTGCTGCTCCTCTCCCCCCCCTGCTGCTCCTCTCGCCCCACTGCTGCCCTCCTCCCCGCTGCCGCTCTCTCCCCGCTGCTGCTCCTCTCCCCCCACTGCTGCTCCTCTCTCCCCGCTGCTGCTCCTCTGTCCCCGCTATGCTCCTCTCCCCCCGCTGCTGCTCCTCTCTCCCGCTGCTCCTCTCTCCCCGCTGCTGCTCCTCTCTCCCCGCTGCTGCTCCTCTCTCCCCGCTGCTGCTCCTCTCTCCCCCCGGCTGCTGATCTCTCCCCGCTGCTGCTCCTCTCTCCCCCGGCTGCTGCTCTCTCCCCCGCTGCTGCTCCTCTCTCCCTGCTGCTGCTCCTCTCCCCGTTGCTCCTCTCCCCCCGCTGCTGCTCCTCTCCCCCGCTGCTGCTGCTCCTCTCCCCCGCTGCTGCTCCTCTCCCCCCGCTGCTGCTCCTCTATCCCCGCTGCTGCTCCTCTCTCCCGCTGCCGCTCCTCTCTCCCCTGCTGCTCCTCTCTCCCCGCTACTCCTCTCTCCCGCTGCTGCTCCTCTCTCCCCGCTGCTGCTCCTCTCTACCCGCTGCTGCTCCTCTCTCCCCGCTGCTGCTCCTCTCTCCCTGCTGCCGCTCCTCTCCCCCCCGCTGCTCTTCCTCTCCCCGCTGCTGCTCCTCTCCCCCCCTCCTGCTGCTCCTCTCGCCCCCCTGCTGCCCCTCTCTCCCCGCTGCCGCTCCTCTCTCCCCGCTGCTGCTCCTCACCCCCCACTGCTGCTCTCTCTCCCGGCTGCTGCTCCTCTGCCCCGCTGCTGCTCCTCTCCCCCCGCTGCTGCTCCTCTCTCCCCGCTGCTGCTCCTCTCTCCCCGCTGCTGCTCTCTCGCCCCGCTGCTGCTCCTCTCTCCGGCTGCTGCTCCTCTCTCCGGCTGCTGCTCCTCTCCCCTGCTGCTCCCCTCTCCCCGCTGCTGCTCTCCCCCGCTGCTGCTCCTATCTCCCCGTTGCTGCTCCTCTCTCCCCGTTGCTGCTCCTCTCCCCGCTGCTGCTCCTCTACCCCCTCTGCTGCACCTCTCCCCCGCTGCTGCTCTTCTCGCCCGCTGCTGCTCCTCTCTCCCTGCTGCTGCTCCTCTCCCCTCCTGCTGCTCCTCTCTCCCCGTTGCTGCTCCTCTCTCCCCGCTGCTGCTCCTCTCCCCCTGCTGCTGCTCCTCTCTCCCGTTGCTGCTCCTCTCCCCGCTGCTGCTCCTCTCCCCCCGCTGCTGCTCCTCTCTCCCCGTTGCTCTCTCTCCCCGTTGCTGCTCCTCTCCCCCCGCTGCTGCTCCTCTCCCCCCTCTGCTGCTCCTCTCCCCCCGCTGCTCCTCTCCCCCCGCTGCTGCTCCTCTCCCCCCGCTGCTACTCCTCTCCCCCGCTGCTGCTACTCTCTCCCGCCGCTGCTCCTCTCGCCACGCTGCTGCTCTCTCCCCGCTGCTGCTCCTCTCTCCCGGCTGCTGCTCCTCTCTCCCCGCTGCTGCTCCTCTCTCCCCGCTGCTGCTCCTCTCTCCCCGCTGCTGCTCCCCTCTCCCCGCTGCTGCTCCTCTCTCCCGCTGCTGCTCCTCTCTCCCGGCTGCTGCTACTCCCCCTGCTGCTGCTCCTCTCTCCCCGCTGCTGCTCCTCTCTCCCGGCTGCTGCTCCTCTCTCACCGCTGCTGCTCCTCACCTCCCACTGCTGCTCCTCTCCCCCGCTGCTGCTCTCTCCCCAGCTGCTGCTCTCCCCGCTGCTGCTTCCCTCGCCTGCTGCTGCTCCTCTCTCCCCGCTGCTGCTCCTCTCTCCCGCTGCTGCTCCTCTCCCCAGGCTGCTGCTCCTCCCCCCCCGCTGCTGCTCCTCCCCCCCGGCTGCTGCTCCTCTCTCCCCGCTGCTGCTCCTCTCCCCCGCTGCTGCTCGCTCTCCCCGCTGCTGCTCCTCTCTCCCCGCTGCTGCTCCCTCTCCCCGCTGCTGCTCCTCTCTCCCCGCAGCTGCTCCTCTCCCCCCGCTGCTGCTCCTCTCTCCCCGCTGCTGCTCCTCTCCCCCCGCTGCTGCTCCTCTCCCCCTGATGCTGCTCCTCTCTCCCCGCTGCTGCTCCTCTCCCCCGCTGCTACTTCTCTCACCGCTGCTGCTCCCCTCGTCCCGCTGCTGCTCCCCTTCCCCGCTGCTGCTCCTCTCTCCCCGCTGCTGCTCCTCTCTCCCGGCTGCTGCTACTCCCCCTGCTGCTGCTCCTCTCTCACCGCTGCTGCTCCCCTTGTCCCGTGCTGCTCCTCTCTCCCCGCTGCTGCTCCTCTCTCACCGCTGCTGCCCCTTGTCCCGCTGCTCCTCTCTCCCCGCTGCTGCTCCTGTCTCCCCGCTGCTGCTCCTCTCTCCCGCTGCTGCTCCTGTCTCCCCGCTGCTGCTCCTCTCTCACCGCTGCTGCTCCTCACCCCCCACTGCTGCTCCTCTCCCCCGCTGCTGCTCCTCTCCCCAGCTGCTGCTCCTCTCCCCGCTGCTGCTCCTCTCTCCCGCTGCTGCTCCTCTCCCCCGCTGCTGCTCCTCTCCCCCGCTGCTGCCCCTCTCTCCCGGCTGCTGCTCCTCTCTCCCCGCTGCTGCTCTCTCCCCCCGCTGCTGCTCCTCTCTCCCCGCTGCTGCTCCTCTCCCCGCTGCTGCTCCTCCCCCCGCTGCTGCCCTCTCTCCCGGCTGCTGCTCCTCTCTCACGCTGCTCCTCCCCCCCCCCACTGCTGCTCCTCTCCCCCCGCTGCTGCTCCTCTCCCTCAGCTGCTGCTCTCTCCCGCTGCTGCTCCTCTCCCCCCGCTGCTGCTCTCTCCCCGCTGCTGCTCCTCTCCCCCCGCTGCTGCTCTCTCCCCCTGCTGCTGCTCTCTCCCCGCTGCTGCTCCTCTCCCCGCTGCTACTCCTCTCTCTCCACTGCTGCTCCCCTCGTCCCGCTGCTGCTCCTCTCCCCGCTGCTGCTCCTCTCTCCCCGCTGCTGCTCCTCTCTCCCGGCTGCTGCTACTCTCCCCTGCTGCTGCTCCTCTCTCACCGCTGCTGCTCCCTTGTCCCGTTGCTGCTCCTCTCTCCCCGCTGCTCCTCTCTCACCGCTGCTGCTCCCCTTGTCCCGCTGCTGCTCCTCTCCCCGCTGCTGCTCCTGTCTCCCCGCTGCTGCTCTCCTCCCCCGCTGCTGCTCCTGTCTCCCCGCTGCTGCTCCTCTCTCACCGCTGCTGCTCCTCACCCCCACTGCTGCTCCTCTCCCCGCTGCTGCTCCTCTCCCCAGCTGCTGCTCTCCCCCCGCTGCTGCTCCTCTCTCCGCTGCTGCTCCTCCCCCGCTGCTGCTCCTCTCCCCCCGCTGCTGCCCCTCTCCCGGCTGCTGCTCCTCTCTCACCCCGCTGCTGCTCCTCTCCCCCCACTGCTGCTCTCCCCCCGCTGCTGCTCCTCTCCCTCCGCTGCTGCTCCTCTCCCCCCGCTGCTGCTCCTCTCTCCCCGCTGCTGCTCCTCTCTCCCCGCAGCTGCTCCTCTCCCCCGCTGCTACTCCTCCCGCTGCTGCTACTCTCTCCCCGCAGCTGCTCCTCTCCCCGCTGCTGCTACTTCTCCCCGTAGCTGCTCCTCTCCCCGCTGCTGCTCCTCTCCCCCCGCTGCTGCTCCTCCCCCCCCGCTGCTGCTTCCCTCGTCCTGCTGCTGCTCCTCTCCCCGCTGCTGCTCCTCTCCCCCCGCTGCTGCTCCTCTCCCCCCGCTGCTGCTCTCCCCCGCTGCTGCTCCTCTCTCCCCACTGCTGCTCCCCTCTTCCCGCTGCTGCTCCTCTCCCCCGCTCCTGATCCTCTCCCCCCGCTGCTGCTCCTCTCTCCCCGCTGCTGCTCCTCTCCCCCGCTGCTGCTCCCCCCCCGCTGCTGCTCCTCTCCCCCGCTGCTGCTCTCTCCCCACTGCTGCTCCTCTCCCCGCTGCTGCTCCTCTCCCCAGCTGCTGCTCCTCTCCCCAGCTGCTGCTCCTCTCCCCCCGCTGCTGCTCCTCTCTCCCCACTGCTGCTCCTCTCCCCGCTGCTGCTCCTCTCCCCCGCTGCTGCTCCTCTCTCCCGCTGCTGCTCCTCTCCCCGCTGCTCCTCTCCCCCGCTGCTGCTCCTCTCTCCCCACTGCTGCTCCTCTCCCCCGCTGCTGCCCTCTCCCCCGCTGCTGCTCCTCTCCCCGCTGCTGCTCCTCTCTCCCCAGCTGCTGCTCCTCTCCCCCCGCTGCTGCTCCTCACCCCCCGCTGCTGCTCCTCTCCCCCGCTGCTGCTCCTCTCTCCCACTGCTGCTCCTCTCCCCCGCTGCTGCTCCTCTCCCCAGCTGCTGCCCTCTCCCCAGCTGCTGCTCCTCCCCGCTGCTGCTCTCTCCCCACTGCTGCTCCTCTCCCCCGCTGCTGCTCCTCTCCCCGCTGCTGCTCCTCTCTCCCCGCTGCTGAGTCCTCTCCCCCGCTGCTGCTCTCCCCCCGCTGCTGCTCCTCTCCCCCCGCTGCTGCTCTCTCCCCTCTGCTGCTCCTCTCCCCCCGCTGCTGCTCCTCTCCCCGCTGCTGAATAAAGATTGTAAGAGGGGGAAATCTATCATTGGCTAAGCAAGGACGTTAAAGACAACATGAAGGCAAAAACTAAAGCACACTATCTGGCAAAGGTCAGTGGCAGGCTATAAGATTGGGAAACGTTTAAAGCTAATAAGGGTCACTACAAAAGTAATAAAATATGCAAAGGTAAATTTAGCACAAAATTTAGCACAAAATATAAAAACTGTTGCAAATAATTCTATAAGTATACAAAAAGGGGAGTAGCTGAAGTCAATGTTGGTCCCTTCAAGGATGAGACTGGGGATTTAATAATGGGGAACATAGAAATGGCAGAGACACAAAATCAATGTTTTTCCTTGGTTTTCACAGTGGAGGAAACTAGAACCATCCTAAAAGTAATAGGTAATACAGAGGTTGCTGTAAAGGAGGAACTCAAAACAATCACCATTATAAGGAAAGAAGTACTGAGCAAACAATTGGGATTAAAGGCAGATATGTCCCCAAGGCTACATCCAAGGATCTACATCCAAGAGTCTTAAAGCAGAGATAATGGAGGCAATGGTTATAATACTTCAAAATTCCCTAGATCCTGGACAGGTTTCAGTAGATTGGGAAAAGGCTAGTGTAAAACGCCCGTTCAAAAAGGGAGAAAGGCAGCTAGTAAATAAACTATTGATCTGTTATTTAAAGTCTGTCATTGGGAAATTGTTGGATTCCATTATTCAAGAAGTAGTAATGGGACATTTGGAAAATCTAAACCAAGTCCATCAGAGACAAGTTTTATGAAGTATAAATTGTGTTTGACTATTTTTTTAGAGTTCTCCGAAGATGTAACAATCAAAGTGGATAATAGGGATCCTGTAGATGTAGTGTAACATAACTTCTAGAAGCCATGTGACAAGGTTAATGCACAAGGTAATACACAAATGGTTAATACACAAGGTAAGATCCAACATGTTGGGGGTAATATATGAGCATGGACAGGGGATTGACTAACCAACAAAAAGCAGAGAATAGGGAAAATGGGTCTTTTTCTGGTTGACAAGTGGTATGCCACAAGGTTCGGTGCTCAGGCTCCAACTATTTACAATCTAGATTAATGACTTGGATGTTGGGATAGAATGTACCGTAGCCAAATTTGCAGATAACTTCATAAGATACAGAAGCAGAATTAGGCCACTTGGCCCATCGAGTCTGCTCCGCCATTCAACCATGGTTGATCTCAGCCTGGCCTTAACTCCACCATCCTGCCCATTCTCCATAACCCTTCAACCCACTACAAATTAAAAATCTGTCTGGCTCCTCCTTAAATTTACTCACTGTCCCAACAGCCACCTTACTCTGAGGTAGCGAATTCCACAGATTCACAACTGTAGTAGGGAAAATGGAGGATCTGAGGTACACATGGGACAGCAGGGAAGGGAATGTCTGGAAAGGGTTAACCTGACAATCTCTAAAACCCAAAATGTGGACAAACGTAAATTAGTATACTAAACGCAAGCATATCTCAGGTAACACATTTCATAGCCTACAAATTGAAAATGCTCAGCCTGGCTCCTGAATGTCTGGGAAGGACATTGTGCACCCACCCATATACATGTATCAGGGAAACAGAGAACTCACCACATCATTACGGGCTGATTGTCTAAAGGATATTCCTTTGTATTGCAAAGCAGATGGACAAGATGTGTCCACTGAACGATTAAAAGTAGTGTATGCCAGGCAATGTATCCACGTCATCTAATCAGGGAAGTGACTGTAATCTAATAAAACTGCCGGTATCAATAATCTATTATATTGCAGTTCTTTAAATCACCTTGCATTCTTTTGAATTAGTCCGGACTACCCAAAACTGTATAAGATGTGTAAGACAGCTTTATGGGCCAGAGCGACTTGGACCGAGCTATAGTTAAGATGGCTGAGTTTTAGCTCTCCCACATGCATGTGGCAAATACAGCTATTTTGTTAAAGTTTCATACGGTACGAAGAACTTGACTCATTTAATTCCGCTAACAACAACCCTTTGGGAGAAGTTGTTTCTCCTCAACTCTGTTTTAAATTTGCTACCTTTTATCCCACGACTATGACCTCTTGTTCTAGAACACCCCACAAGAGGGTGCATGCACTCCATGTCTACAGATGACACTAAAATAGGTGGAAAGGGAAGTTGCAAATAAAGAAATAAGAAATTTACAAATTGATATTGTCATGCGAGAGTACCTTTAAGAAATGGGTGTTTATAAAATAGCTGTAGTTGATGTACCTTTAAGAAATGGGTGTTTATCAGTGATGCCAGAGAGTGGGCAGAGCTGGGCTGTCTATCTGCTTTTACTTTTGCTTTGGGCTTTCTGCTACAGGGTTTGTTGAGTTTCATTTTAGATTTGGAGAAGCTGCAGTCACAGCAAGATGTGTATGAATCTTTGCAAGCTAAAGAATGTTCATTTGGTGATTTCAAAGTGGTAACTGCTCTCAGTAGAGAAGTTAAACCTGATGTCTTTCTGTAAAAAGGTTTTTATTTTGTCTTATGGGTGTTGCAAAGAAAGATTAAGAGTTACTTATAGAGTACTGTATTCTTTGGGGAATTTATTAGTGTTGATAGTTGTTAATATATTTATGTCAGTTTATAAAGTGTTAACTGGTTTCATGAATAAACATTGTTTTAATTTAAAAGTACTGTGGATTTCTGTTACATCACACCTATAAAGTAGGCCCGTGTGCTCCCCATAACCATAACCTATTAAAAGTCGTGGGCCAGGTGAACTACATGATACACTTTGGCGTTCTCTAAACCCTGGCCCATAACAATATGGATAGGATAAGTGAGTGGGCCAAAATTTGGCGGATGTAATTTAACATAGATAAGTGTGAGGTTATCTCTTTTGGTCGGAGGAATAAAAAGGCAGCTTATTAGATAAATGGAGAGAAACTTCAAAATGCTTCAAGGATCTGGGTGTTCTTGAGCATGAATTGCAGAAAGTTAGTCTGCAGGTGCAGCAAGTAATAAGGAAGGTGAAAGGAATATTGACATTCATTGTAAATGGAATAGAAATTATTATAGGGCATCAGTGAGACTGCATCTGGAGTATTCTGTACAGTTTTGGACGTTTTACTTGAGGAAGGAAGTAAATGCATTTGAGGCTGTTCAGAGAAGGTTCACTAGACTGATTCTATGGATGGAGGACTTGTCTTATGAAGAAGGATTGAAAGGGCAGCACGGTGGCCTAGTGGTTAGCACAACCGCCTCACGGCGCTGAGGTCCCAGGTTCGATCCCGGCTCTGGGTCACTGTCCGTGTGGAGTTTGCACATTCTCCCCGTGTCTGCGTGGGTTTCGCCCCCACAACCCAAAGATGTGCAGAGTAGGTGGATTGGCAACGTTAAATTGCCACTTAATTGGAAAAAATAATTGGGTAATCTAAATTTAAATTAAAAAAAGGAAGAGGGATTGAGTAGTTTAGGCCTATACTCACTGGAGTTTGGAAGAATGAGAGGACATTTAATTGAGGTATCTCAGATGCTAAAGAGTATTGACAGAGTAGGTGTAGAATGGATGTTTTACATTCTATAATGAGTGACCATAGTTTCAGGCTAAGGGGTAGCAGATTTAAAACAGAAATTAGGAGGAATTACTTCACTCAAAGGATCATGAATTTTCTACCCCAGATTGCAGTGGATGCTGGAACACTGAACAAATTTATGAAGGAATTTGGTAGGTTTTTAACCAGAGCAGGATGAAGAGATATGGAGAGCTGGCAGGAAGGTGGAGTCGAGGCTGAGATATTATTGGCCATTACTGTATTGAATGGTGGAGAAGGTTAGAGGGGCTGCATTGCCTACTCCTGCTCTTATGTTCTGTGGCACATTAGGCAATATTAGGGCAGCACTCCAAAACCTGGCAATATAGATAGGTTTAAGGAGTGTCTTAAAGAAAGTCAGAGAGGTAGATGGTCAGAGAATATTAGGGAGGGACTTAAAGATCTTAGTGCCTACCCATTTGAAAGTGCAGCCATCAATGATGGAGCAATTAAAATTGGCGGTGCTCAAATGGAGAGAATTAGATCAGTGCAGATGTTTTAGAGAGTTGTGGAGCTGTGGGGAGGTCACAGAAGAGGAAGAGCGAGGACATGAGGGGGTTTAAATTCAACTAACTGGGAGCCAATCTAAGTCAGTGAGCCCAAAGGTGATGTGTGTTTGGCAATTGATAAGGGTAAGGACATGAGCAGCAGGAGTTTGAACGAACTCACGAATAAGTAGAAGGTGCAGCAAATGTGGGAGGTCATAATAAAGGCAGTGAAATGTGGTGGTTCAAAACAATTGAAAGTATACAAAAGTATATAAGTATATAAAAAGGGCAGCATGGTAGCATTGTGGTTAGCACAGTTGCTTCACAGCTCCAGGGTACCAGGTTCGATTCCCGGCTGGGTCACTGACTGTGCGGAGTCTGCACGTTCTTCCCGTGTCTGCGTGGGTTTCCTCCGGGTGCTCCGGTTTCCTCCCACAGTCCAAAGATGTGCAGGTTAGGTGGATTGGCAATGCTAAATTTCCCCGTAGTGTCCAAAAATGTTAAGTGGGGGGTAACTGGGCTATGGGGATAGGGTAGATACGAGGGCTTCAGTAGGTTGCTCTTTGTAAGGGCCGGTGCAGGCTCGCTGCACCGAATGGCCTCCTTCTGCACTGTAAATTCTTTAAATTCTATGATTCGATCCAGAAGCTGTATGATCTGAAGATAAAATCAAAAATGAACAATGACAATATGCATGAATAATTAGGGATAGTCACATGCACTGACATTAAAAATGTCAATCAAAACAAGCTTCAAATGTAAATTTATGATGCTTCAGTGCAAACTATTCCAGTGATTACGAGCATTGTAAGATGTAGGAAAGAACCTCAGCAACAAAAGATTGAATTTATATAGCCCATTTAATGTAGCAAAATGCCCCAAGACATTCACAGGAGCTTTATCAAACAAAAGTTGACACCAAGGTATGTAAGGAGATATTAGAACTGGTACTTTGATCAAAGACGTAGATTTTAAGAAGATTTTTGTTGGAGGTTAATCATCTTAGTCCCGGGCCATCACTGTGGGAGTTCCTCAGGATAGTGTCCTTGGCCCAACCATCTCCAGATGCTTCATCAATGACCTCCCTTCCATCATAAAATCAGATGTCAGGGTGTTCACTGATCATTGCAGTCTTCAGCACCATTCACCACTCCTCCGACACTGAAGCAATCCATGTCTAAATGCAGGAAGACCTGGACAGCATCCAGGTTTGTTTGATTAGTGACAGTGGCCTTAGTTGATACAGCCTCCAGCAAGTGTTCAGGCACAATTGTGAGTTGATCTCCAGGTTATTGTCCATGAGCTCAATGCAGCAGTAGCAAAGCGAGAGAGGAGCTGAGGGGTCTGGAGTTGCCTCCAGCTCCTCACACTTCTCAGGTCAGAAGAAAGGTACAAGTGTGCTTTTCAAGGGAGGAGGGGGAGCGGCTGCCTTCTGCATCTGGGGCTCATCTCAACATTTGCATTACCAATATAAACATCATAATGAGAATTCCTGCCTCATTATTTTATCACAATTTTAAATTTAACCAAGTTATCAGCCTTGGGAAACTGGATTCCAAAAGGAAGACAAGAACGCTTGGGTCCAGGAGATAAGAGTTGTTCTACTTACCTGCTGTATCCAGTTTACCTGTTATACATATGCAACCTGATTGGCATAACCACCCAACCCTCCACTCATAATCTCCTCCTGATCTTTCCCAATCTCCTATATGAGGATTAATCTCCCCTCCTACTTCACCCTCCACTTTTGTCTCTGGAATCTAAACTCCCACCTACTCCAGATCCCAATCTTTCCTTTGGCTGTTGATCTCCCTTCTCCCAGCCGCTCTGATCCCTCTCACCATTATCTCTATGGCCTGAATTTGAGCCTAAGTCCTCGAATCACACTTCAGGTAAGTGTGGGGTCGAGAGGGGGTAATCTCAGTGTTTGGGGTGGGGGGAAGGAGTGGTGGGGGGCAGAGCTTCAAGGTCCCTGAGGGGATATCGCACCAAATTGTAAAGTGCCATCAGGTGCCCACCCGCCCCCAACTCAACCCCCACTTCACATCTGAGATCGAGGATGAAGACTTTTTCTCTTTGGTCCACTAGCTTAAATATTGAGGTGTTGAGAAGTTGCAATAGGCCCTTAAATGGCCACTTACGAGAGTTAATAAGGACATGAGTGGGTTGCCCATCTGATGCCCTGCCTGTTGAAAATGAAAATGAAAATCGCTTATGGTCACGAGTAGGCTTCAAAGAAGTTACTGTGAAAAGCCCCTAGTCACCATATTCCGGCGCCTGTTTGGGGAGGCTGTTACGGGAATTGAACCGTGCTGCTGCCCTGCTTGGTCTGCTTTCAAAGTCAGCGATTTAGCCCTGTGCTAAACCACCCCTGTTGTTCCTCTCTGTAACATTAAGTCTAGTTGGGATGGGTGGGTTCCCAGAAGTAATCCCATCCATGCAATTTCAGGCTTTCCCCCTGAATCAGAACCCACTGGGGAGAAGTGTAAATGTTCTGCCTAATCCCTGGCTTCAGCATAATGCTGAAGGCTGGTCTGCTGAACAGCCAGCCTCTCTATCTAGCCGGCTGTGCCTGTAACATGAATGGAAAACATTGTTAACTCAGTTCTGCTGCTAAATTCATTCTTGCAGGTTTCCCGAACGTAAGGCAGAATTCCCAATCCCTGCCTGCCCCTTTGTTCATATCCAGCCAATGGTGTCAGGATCCACATGGTCTTTGATATCATCCAGCTCTACCTTATCACTCCTCTTTCAACCCATTTGACTGCTCTGCCAATCTGCTTCATCTAGTCGTGGATGGGACAATATTTCTGCCAAATAAATTTTGTGAAGAAGAAGAATTATCATTGGTACCAACTATAAACATTCAGAACCTTAGTGTCCTATTTGATATTGTGGTGAGTTCCCAAACCCATATTCTCTCCTAACAAAGACCTCTTACTTCAACCTCTGTAGCATTATTCCTCTGTGCCTCAAACATCTGTTGCTGAAATGTGGTTTTATAACCCCCAGTCTATTCCAATCTTCTCCATGCCTATTATCTTCCATGCTCCATAAATTATACCATGATTATACCCAGTCTTCTTTGCCTGTCAACCCTGGATTTGATTCACGTTGGCTCCTGATCCACCAAAGCCTCAATTAAAAAATTTCCATCCTTGCCTTTTTGGCCCTCTACAAACTCACCCCAACCTAAACTTGCAACCTTCTCCAGCACTACATAACCCAAGATCTCTGCTTTCGTCCAACTGTGGACTTTTGTGTAATAACCCCCGACCACCCCGCCTTCACTTCTCCCCCTCCTCCCCTGCCCCCCCCCCTTCTTTCATCTTGCTCACTGTGCCTTCAGCTGTTTCGACCTCAAACTCTAAAATTGTCTCCCCATGAGGCAGCAGTGCTGGCCACTGAACCCTCGTGCTGCCCAGCTAACAGGTCCAATAATTTAGATTATATAATAACACAAGAGTGAAAATTGAACAAGTAAAATATTTTTCTAACAATGCTAACTATTCCACTATGATATTACTCATGGGTCTGGAGCACAGTTTGCATATTTGACTGTAAGGGGAGCTATTTAACCCAGCGTGTCTTCTGTTCAGGTACTTACATAGTAGTGGTCTAAATATGAGCATCGTGAGTTAAATAATTGCTCAGTGAAGTTTCCATAGATTGGGAGCTATTTGTAAATTTACAGCAACCATACTTGTGGTCATGCCAGGAAGTTACTGGCTTTATTTGCTTACATATGCATTCAACAGTCTGAAATGCACTGGATGCACACAGGAGCCAAGATATTTGGGAAGATCTCTTTGTATCTCCATGTAAATTCTCAGGATTTTTAATTTATTTTCTTTTGACTTTCATTTTGCTAATTGTGAATGTTTATTTTCAGAACTGTGCAAAAAGCTGAGAACCCCATTATTTTTGAATATGCAGGTTTCTTGGCCTCTGCTATTCTTGCTCCTGTTGTCACTCTCTCAATTCTCTTTCCTGAAGAACTCTTTCACATTTCATTTCACTGGGTGAGTTCTTTTAAAGTTGATCGTCTCCATTCAGAAACTACTGTGATTGCTTAATGCAGAGGAACTCACTCAGCAATCCTTCTCAGACCATCCAGAGGGTAGACAGGAACAGAGGGACCTTGGGATTCAAGTACATAATTCTCTGGAGGTGGCCAGGCAGGTTCAAATAGTTGTTAAGAAGGCTTATCGGATTCTTGGGTTTGTAAATAGAGGCATGGATTTAAAAGCAAGGAAGTGATGCTACACCTCTATAAATCATTGGTCAGACCACATTTTGGAAAATTGTGTCAGTTCTGGACACCTAATTTAAGGAAGGATGTTAAAGCCCTTGAGAGAGAGTGCAGAGAAGATTTACTATAATGATACCAGGAATGAAGAATTTTAGATACAAGGAAATATTAGAGAGATTGGGGTTGTTCTCCTTAGAGTCGAGAAGATTAAGAGGCGACCTTATTGAGATGTTCAAAATTATAAACTATTTTGACAGAGTAAAGAAGGATATTCTGTTTCCACTGGTCGGTAAGTCAGTGGCTAGGGAGTCACGATTTCAAGATAGTCAGCAAGAGAGCTAGGAATGAGATTAGGAGAATCTTCATTACTCAGAGAGTTATTGAGATTTGCAACGCGCTGCCTGAGAGAGAGATGGAGACGGATTGCATTGGAGGATTCAAAAGAGAGTTGGGTATTTGAAAGTGATGAATTTAGAGAGCCAAGGAGATAGGGCTGGGGAATGGAACAGCTAGGTAGCTCTTACTGGAGTCAATGGAGACACGATTGTCCAAATGGCCTCATTCTGTGCTAAAAAATCTATGATTCTACCTTCTCTCCATTTCCATACCTCGCTGCTCTTTTAAGAAACCCTAAATATCTACTTCTCACTATTCTTTCACCGTGTGTTAATTTCTGTCTGTTTCTTCTGCAAGGCATCTTGGACCATTTTACTGCATTAAAGGAGCAATACAAATGCAATTGTTGTTGATTTTTTGGCACTTAATGTTTTTCTGCCGACCTAATAGTAAGCTTGCCTGAGGATTTAATTTGAAAGCCTCAATTTTAATTTTATCTTCCTGGTGATGGTCATGTTCAGACAGAAAGTCTAATTTCCACGCTGTCCAATGCTATGCTCCTCAAAGTCATTGAATCAAACTTTAACAGTTATTGTTTCTTCCCTGTCTTCAAAGATCCATAGCAATGTCAAATCTAAAATTCTCTTGCTCTTTGTCAGCCTCAGTTGTCCTCTGCGGAATTTCATTTCAACTTCACAACAGCTGTAATATTGTTTGATAAAAATGTGGGAAGTGATTTTTTGAAAAATGTGAGAAATTCAGAGAACATTTATGTCAAAACATAGCAGAAAGTGTCCATTACGTCTAATGTATTTGCTTTGATACATTGAAACATACAAAATATGTTGATCACCAGTGGCTTTTTCTCCCTGACCATTTTCTTAAATTAATGTTGTTTAAATCAAGGACAAATTGTTCACAAACTATGCATGTACCATAAGCACTGTTTAAAAGCAGTATCTCTATAGCAACAGTGAGGTTCCAACTTCCACAGCAAGAACCATTGTTGTCAAGACTTAGTCAACTAGCAGATTTTGTTAGCCTGTGATCTAACTGATTGAAAATGTAGGATTATGGTGTTTCAAAGGTTCAGTGAATCGAATCTATGATGTTACTCAAGAAAGTATTTAATTCTACATTGATGGATTTATAGAACATTGGTAGTAAAGACTTTAAAAAAGATCAACAAAAAATGAACAGTTCACTCCTAACCCTTAACAAGCTTCTGGGTGAGCCAGGCTTCAAGAAGTTACATCTAAATATGTGGGATGCTAGTTGGAAGTAACTTAAATTTATTTTGATGGAAATTTTAAAAGCTTCTAAGAAATGCCTTTGTGTTCAGACGACTTATTCATTTTTCTGTCAGAATATTTACATATTGTATCTCTGAACTAAATTTAATCTCAAATCCTCGGATGGTAACAAGTTTGAAATGAATGTCTTTTTCAGTTTAAATTCATCATAACATTTCAGAGTTCTTTTTTCCCTAGTTGAAAAGGTTATATACCCTTTACCCTTAAAAGTTTCAAATAAATGGAATAAAATGTTCACGTTATACATAATTAAGTGCTACTTAACCTATTGGGACACTTCTTTGCTAAGAACGCCTAGAAAAACTACAACCACAATGTTTCATTTGATTCAAAGTGTAACTGAAGCATTCAGTCTTGAGGTAGCAATAAACAAAAGGAAAGGCTTGGAATTATACTTCGGGTGGAATCTTACCAAACATTGGCAAAGTGTCAGTTTTGGTGAGAAAACCAGTGCAAATCCCGCCAACGGGAAATCTCACAGAATATTGAGCCTGTTTAACAAAATATCTTGGCCGGGATTCTCCCCTACCTGGTGGGGCGGGGCGTCCCGGTGTGTTGGAGTGGTGTGAACCACTCCGGCGATGGGCCGCCCCAAAAGGTGCGGAATTCTCCACGCCTTTAGGGGCCAAGCGCTCATATTGAGGGGCTAGGCCCACGCTGGAGTGGTTCCCACTCCGTCGGCTGGCGTAAACGGCCTTTGGTGCCACGCCAGCTGGGGCCGAAAGGATTTCGCTGGCCGTCGTAAGTCCGCGCATGCGCCGGAGCGTCAGCAGCTGCTGATGTCATACCGACGCATGCGCAGGGGAGGGGGTCTCTTCCGCCTCCGCCATGGTGAAGACCATGGCGAAGGCAGAAGAAAAAGAGTGCCCCCAGAGCACAGGCCCGCCCGCCGATTGGTGCCCCCCCCCCCCCCAGGACCCCAGAGCCCGCCCGGGCCGCCAATCCCGTCGGTTAGGTAGGTGGTTTAATCCACGCCGGCGGGAGAGGCTAGTCAGTGGCGGGACTTCGGCCGATCACGGGCCGGAGAATCGCCGCGGTGGGGGGCGCCGACCGGCGTGGGGGGCCCACCGACCGGCGCGTAGTGATTCCGGCCCCTGCCGAATCTCGGGGGGCGGAGAATTCGGGACACGGCGGGGATGGGATTGACGCCGACCCCGGGTGATTCTCCGACCCCCCCGGGGGTCAGAGAATCCCGCCCCTTTTCTCCATATGAATCACGCCACACATTTGTGGCAGCATCCTGCTAATTCACGCACCTGGGGGCCACTTAATCACTGCAATCAGTGGGGAGCTCCATTTAGACTCCTCCCCAGCACACCAAGTACGTTTTCCAGATCCAGACAGGGGGATGGTAACCAGGGAGTCTGCACCCAAATTCACCAATGTATTTCAAGAAAAAAAAGATAATTAGCTGTATTTGTGCTTCAACAATTTTCAGTTGTAAATAGTTAAGCCTATAAAGACTGGGAAAGTCCCAGGTTTAATCGCCGGCCTGTCCTCGGTTAACTGAGTTCAGCTGGGGTGCTGATAAAACATTACAGTTCTCAGTACTGCTTGGGTTAAGAATGAGTAAATTGAGCATGTTACCCACTCATGGTTGCTCTCAGTAGTTATCAGAGAAGGTGCAGATGTTTGGAGGTCAGGTGAGGGCAGCAATGGACTCATTTTTGTTGCCTCCATTGGTCCATTGGTGTGCTTGATTGCAAACAGAGTTGAGGCCCACACATGGAAAATGACCACTTAAATAAGGTATCGGGAGCAACTGGTGCCTACTGAATTGGAACCCAGGAAGGGGCCAACAATTTCAGGAAACGAATGGTGAATTTTTTTAAAAAGTTTTCTGAGCTATTAAATTATCTTCTTTTTCAATATGGTGAATTTATGGAAGAAATAACCAAGGGCAATTTTCATAAAAGTAAACACTGCGGATGCTAAAAACCTGAAATAAAAATCAATAATGCGAGAAAAATTCAGCGGGTCTGGCAACATCTGTGGACAGAAAAACAGAGGTAATGTTCCAAGTTTGTATGACTTCTTCAAAACTCGTCAGTGCAATTTTCATATATTGACATGAGAGAATGCTTGAAACTCAGAAGATACAATCTATTTGCTGAAATTCTTTTCATGTATGGACATTTTGTTTTGTTTCTATCCAATATAAAGTAAATTTATAGCTTTCAAAGATAAAACATATCTTAATTTAATCTTTGAAAAATAGCAACACCAACAGACACACTGGTAGGCATGTCAGGTGCTTAGATTTCCCTGGTATGGATGTTCCATGTCATACTTGAATTCATTGCTTGGCTCTTAATTGCTCAGCATTCACATGATTGTTCCTAAAAGGAGACAAAAAGACAAAACAGGAGTATGTGATAAACAGCAACATTCATTCCAATTAAAAATACAGCCAAGGTTAATTTATCACTACCTGTATGTGAAAGCAGAAAATTATTTGTTTACACCTGAATGCTGCTGTTTATCAATCGCATTTTAGCCTCTATTGCTTTATGATGAACAAAACCAGATCCCTGAAGATGAACTGATGCTATAATAAAACAACATTGTTGGAGCAATATTTCTTCCAGTGGGTGTCACTTCGTTGTCCATTTATTTTTCATCCTTTCCGAGTCAAGTCGTATCTCCTTTGTCCCTCAGCCTTCCTCCTGAAGTACTTGAATCTTGAGACCTTTCTCTTGTATCAGCAGGAAAACTTTTAGAATGTACAGTTTTTGTACTTTATGGTTCTGTGCTTTAAGTTGCCAAGGAAATGCTTTGATCATGGCACTGGATCCTGAAGCCAGCCTGAAATGTGCCTTTGGGATCGCTAAAAGTGTCATTTTGCTGTCGGTCTTCTCCAACGCCGGCCCTAGGGTTGCTGGCGCCCCGGGCACGCTGAACTTCAGCGCCCTTGGTGGGGGGGCGGGGCCGAGGGGGGGGGAGGGGGGCAGGGCCGGGTGGGGGGCGAGGGGGGGGCCGAGGCGGGGGGGCGGGGCCGAGGTGGGGGGCGGGGCCGAGGCGGGGGGGCAGAGGCGGGGGGGGCAGAGGCGGGGGGGCAGAGACGGGGGGGGCGAGGCGGGGGGGGCCGAGGCGGGGGGGGGGCCGAGGGGGGGGGGCCGAGGCGGGGGGTGGGGGCGAGGCGGGGGGGGCCGAGGGGGGGGGCCGTGGCAGGGGGGAGGGGCCGAGGTGGGGAGGGGCCGAGGCGGGGGGGCGGGGCCGAGGTGGGGGCGGGGCCGGGGGGGGGGCGGAGGGGGCCGCCCTGGGGGAGGGCGGCCACCGCGCATGCGCTGGTTGACACCGGCCCAACTGCGCATGTGCGGGACCCGAGTCTCTGGCGCCCCCTAGCACATGGCGCCCCGGGCGACTGCCTGAGTTGCCGGTACCTTGGGCCGGCCCTGCAAGGCCCCCACCGGGCGGAGTATCGGTGCTGGGGTGGCCCCGACTTTTTCATCGTAAAATTAGACACTTCCTTCGGACATAGCCTCAAAATTGGAGAATCCAGCCCATAATCTCGCAAATGGAGTATCCCTGCCAATGTTTCCTCAGTAATGGTTGAATATTTCTTTTGGTGTACATTGAGTTTCCAAGAAAAACACCCGATTGGTCTTCCGATTCTTTCATCACCTTCCTGCATCACTTCATCAATTACTATCCTAAATGGCTTGACATAATTTTGTGTCAATTACATGTCAACACTGGTGCGATGATTAACACAGTATTCAGATTAGAGCAGCACAGTAGCACAGTGGTTAGCACAGTTGCTTCACAGCTTCATGGTCCCAGATTCATTTCCTGGCTTGGGTCACTGTTGGTGTGGAGTCTGCACGTTCTCCCCGTGTCTGTGTGAGTTTCCTCTGGGTGCTCTGGTTTCCTCCCACAGTCCAAAGATGTGCAGGTTAGGTGGATTGGCAACGATAAATTGCCCTTAGTTAGGTGAGGTTACTGGGTTATGGGGTAAGGTGCAGGCGTGAGTTTAAGTAGGGTGCTCTTTCCAAGGGCCAGTGCACATTCGATGGGCCTAATAGACTCCGTCTTCACTGTAAATTATCGAATGCCTCCTGGCATTCCGATATCCACTGAAATATTTTGTGTGTTTTTTAGAAATCAGTGGAGCAAACACGCTGCTGAAATTTGGCACAAAGTTTTAGTAGACTTTACTCATGCCCAGAAATCTCAGAACTTCTCTCCTAATTGATGATATTGGAAATTCTCCAAGAGCTTCTGTTTTCACATTCAATGGGGCCATCTGACCATGTCTTATTGTGTGGCCTAAGAATGTGAACTGAGCTTTCGCAAATTCACTCTTAGCCAAATTTACGGCCAATCCAGTTTCCTTTAATCGATTGAATCGCCTTTTTTAATATTTTAAATGCTCCTTCCATGTTTCACTGAACACTGCCAAATCAACAATGTACTTTGCACAATTGTTTATCCAGAAACTACCTTGTTGGTTAATCTTTAGAATGGGTTGCTGCCACATTTTGTATTCCGAATGGCATGACCTTAAATTGATACAGATTATTTTGCATCACAAAAGCCGAATCTTCCTTCTGCCTATGTGATAAAGGTATGTGTCAATATCCTTTAAATAAGTAAAGTTTGCTCATGAAAAGAGCTTGTCCCACTTTTTCAACACAGTCTTCCAAACGAGGAATAGGGTATGAATCTGACTTCGTAACTGCATTGGACCATGACAATCGGAGAATTCCAATCGCTGCAACTCACTTTGATGAGTCGGTGGCACAGTGGTTAGTATTGCTGCCTCACAGCGCCAGGTTCCCAGACTCAATTACAACCTTGGGTGACTGTCTGTGGAGAGTTTGCAGGTTCTCTGCGTGAGTTTCCTCCGGATGCTTCAGTTTCCTCCCACCGTCCAAACATGTGCAGGTTAGGTGGATGACGATGCAAAATTGCCTCTTTGTGTCAAAGATGTGTAGGTTATATGGATTGGCCATGCAAAATTTCCGCTAAGCATTCAGAGATGTGTTGGTTAGGTTAAGAGGTTCTAGGGTTAGGGTGGGGAAGTGGACTTGGGTGGTGTTATGGGCCAGAGCTTAGAAACCCCAAAGTACACTATGAAGTCCTCCTGACCTACAACCTTTATTTTCAATTTGGTTCGGATGAGCACAAAAGCCTTCCCTTCAGATGTGATTCATCAATCTTCCCAGACACTTTAATCAAAACAAGCTTTATTCTAAGAACTTAGTTAACATTTATATAAACACACAGCAATAATTTTTATCAATTACAAACATAAATACACCACCCAGCTACAGTAATCTATGTATAGCACTTAATGAATTTCCCCTTAACTGTTCCAATTCAAAATCAAAATCCACTCAACCAAAAACCCCCATTCAAAGGCGTGGCCCAGCACACTGTATTCTCACTTGACTAAGACTGGTCGTGGTCCCTGTGATTCTGATCCGATATTCAACCAGCAGATTCAAATTCCTTCTGAGGGAAAGCAGTTATATCTCCAAAGCCAACACCAAGGTGATTTTTACTGGAACAGATATTTAAAATGAAAATAGAGAGAGACAGGCCAAAACAATTCTTTCTCTTGTCTATAGTCCACAGCGGTCAAAGTGAAAGTGAATCTCAAAACAACCTCACAGCTGCAGCTCAGCTCCACCCACAAAATTATATCACGGAAGCCATGTGATAAGACAAAATCTTTCTTAAAGATACACTCCATGACAGTGATGTGTTCTTTCAAAGGGCCGATGCAGACTCGATGGGCTGAGTCTTCTCTTTCTGCATTATAGGGATTCTATGATATTATCCTTAAGCATGTTGTCGATCTTGTTTCGTACCTGTGCCTACTTTAGTGGAATGAGCCTGTATGGAAGTTGTTTAATGGGAATAGCATTTCCTACATCGACATCATGCATAATTACTGCCTGTCTCGTAGTTTTAACTCTTTGCTCATTGCTCTTCCACATCAGTTCTCACTACTGGGGAAAGTAAATCTTTAAATTCCTGAAAAATATTTGTTTGGTTTATTTTTAATGCTCTTACCCACTGATCAAAATTTTGTTTAATTTGTTCAATTTCTATGTGTGTCTGACCTGGTTCTTTCCTTAGATTTCTAAACTTTTGTCAGTAGGCTTCTGGCCCTAGTTCATATGATTTATCTCACCTCATCGTAACCCCTAGATACCTCCACTGATAGTGATGCAAACACTTCACCAGCTCTACCTCCCAACTTTGTTTGAACAAACAGTACCCACATGGTCTTTGACCAATTCATTTGTTTAGCCACTTTCTCAAATGAGATGAAAAAGGCTTCCACATTTTTATCATCAAGTCTTGGCAATGCTTCAATATATTTAAACATCCCTACTAATCTTTTGACTAGGAAGCATTTCTTCTTCCTCTAGACTTTCCTCAGCTTCTGCATTTAACTCCAACCTTTTAAGTTAATGTTTTCCTTGTAGTGCCAGTTTCCAATCTTTTTGATTATCCCTGTCTTCCTTTGATAATCTTTCCATTTCTATCTCAATCTTCCTCCTTTCCATTTTGTTCTGAAAAGTCCTCTCTTTTTAATTTCTTCTACCAGTACCAATCTCTCCTTTTCCTTTGTTTCTATTTCCAATTTTTCACTTCTACTTGTAATTGAATTCTAGCAAATTCTAATGATTCAGGTCACCTCTCTGGCAAATTAAACTAATAAGCAATGGCTTGTATTATCGCTACCTTCTTCACTCCTTTAGATAAGGTTAACTGCAGCTTCTCCACCAAAACCCAAAAGTTTTAATTTAGTCTCCCTTTGTAAACCATCCTGAGTAATCTCTTACACAGCTAAATTGTCCCTTAATTGGAAAAGAAATAATTGGATACTCAATATTTATATTGAAAAAGCAAGAGCCATCTCCATTCACTCCCTATTTAAGTTTCAAAACCTGAAAGAATGCAATTGTTCCAGACACACTCACTGTCTTTAAGTTCAATAAGGCAAGCCAAACAAAGAATTATTACGATCCCAGACCACACACCAACAGTGGCTAGGATACTGGATCAAAACTCTTGGGCTGGATTCTCTGTCGGCGGGATCCTCCATTTCACTGGCAGTGCACTCACGCCCGTGGATTTCCCAAATGGCGTGGGCTGCCAACAATGGGAAACCCCATTGGCCGGCTGCTGGGATGGAGGATCCCGCTGCCGGAGGGTGCAGCGAGATGGAGAATCGCGCCTCCAATGTTTTAATTTATTTTATAAGACTGTGTGGAAAGAATGATTTGCTGCAGGAGTGATTGCATGAAGAAATAGAGATTTAGTACTTCTAAATCAAAACTTTATTATGAATACAATATTAAACTCTTTAACTTCACACCCAAAAAGAACAGTTTACAATTACTCCTTAAGCACTATTACTCAATTCTACATTTAACAATAAGAAAATAAACATTCAGCTCACAATCCATCTTAAACTCACCATGGCATAGAATAATACTTGCATCACAGATTTGGCTCCTGTTAGAACCCCTTCATACTCTGGCTGAATATCTTCAAAAATATGGTTCACTTGGCATGCCTCAGCTTCTTCCTTATCCTCAGACAAGACTGATCTGCTCTCAATATTATTATGCTTTTATAACTACCCTGCTGTGAGAATTGTGGACTCAGTGCCAGGCAGATCAGACTTCAGCTCCTCTCCAAAGCTTTCTCAAAATGTCTCTGAACCCCTTAGCTCCACGCAGCAATTACATAATTTCCCCGCACTGGAAAACAAATGAACTCTTCCAGGCTGAAAGCACATTAACTTCCCAGAGACTTTTCCCAGTCAAACCACTGTGCATTAACCCAGATTAAATAACAGATTCCTCTGGTTAGTTTCATCTTCTGCCTCCTAAGAGCACCCAGGCCCTTTTTTAAAAACATGACCAGTGCAGTCAAACACACTATAACCCTAGGTTTTTAATCCTGCGATTGCTCCCAATATTTAGAATCCAATATTCTTAAAGTCCTGCAATCGTCACAGATGGCTGTCTCTGATGGGGACCTCTTTTGGGGTTCCTCTGATGGTCATCTCTGATGGGGGTCTCCATTGAGGGTCTGATGGGGAGATTCTGATGGGGGATCTTTGATGGGGGTCTGATGGGGGGGTCTCTGTTCGAGAACTCTGTTGGGGATCAGATGGAGGTCTGGGTGGGGTCTCTGTTCAAGGGTCTGATGGGAGGGCTGGGAGGGTGGCCAGGTGGTGGCTGGGGCGCGGGGGGGGGGGGGCGGCATTGCATTGTGGTGGGTTTATTGCCTCTGCGGGGTCACCTCCATTATGCATTGACCCCTTTGTTCCACCATGGGAACCACAGCATCAGGGCCAGGCTTGAAAATACCTACACCAATTTATGCCCGTGTGAATCCTGGCTGAGGGGCTGGATCATCAAGGGTGGATGAACAATTTGGCTTCCTGCCCATTAATCAGATGCAAATAGATGCAAATGACCATTTTTATTCTCTCAGCGGCACAGGGCTTATAGCTCACTGCTGCCAGTGGCTTGGGAAAGGAGCATTGGAATGGACACCAATCACATTTTTTGGCTGAAACTCGGTACTCCGCTGGATCGGGAACCCCGTTACCAGCAGCAGGCAATGGAGAGTCCTCTTAAATCACACTCCCAGATGTTGACTTCCCAGGCCAATCACCACAGGGAATCTAGGACAAATACGGAAAATGTTGGAAATACTCAGCAGCTATGGAGAAAGCAGGCAAATTAAAATGTTTCAGACTCGCAATCAGCAGCCAATGGGATCTACTCAATCATATGATGAACATTGATAATAAATTTGCTTTCAATGTAAATTATAAGACTAAAATGGATTGAATTTAAAGCCTGAGAATTATTATTCATGTCAAGATTCCTTTACTTAACAGGGCTGGAAAAGGTGCCCTAAAAATAGTCTGTTTCATCCCCAACCTGTCTACAAAACCACATCCAGTGGCTCATCTACCTGTGGTCAGAAAATCAAAGTTAAACTCAGTATTGGAACCTGGAATTTATGATCCCTCACGGAGAGCAAGCAAAACAATCGACCAGAATGGAGAACTGCCCGTGTTGCCTGTGAACATTGATGTCGCTGCCTTGCAAGAGACCCAAAGAACAGTCATAGGACAGCTGAGGGAAGAAGGTGATGGTTACACTTTCTTCTGGAAAGAAAACTCGAGGATTAGGCCCGGATGCATGGAATTGGATTTGCTATAAGAACAAACACGTCAACTGACTCGCAGTGTTCCCTGTCAGCGTCAACGAACACCTCATGATCTTGAATGTACAACTTGCCAAGAACCAACAGGCAACAGTTGTAAATGCCTACACCCCAACCCTTGATGCCAACGATGAGTCCAAAAAAGGCTTCTACTCCACCCTGGACACTATGATCTCCAACATTCCGAAGGAAGATAAGATTATCGTCCTTGGAGACTTCAATGCCAGCATTGGAAAGGGCTCCCAACTCTGGGAAGGAACTAATGGAAAGGAAGGAGTTGGGAATTACAACTCTCATGGTGTTCTCCTGTTCACCAAAGGCACGTAACACCAAACTGTCCAACCAAAAAGCTAAGTTCAAGACTCTCTGGAGATATCCAATATCAAAGCACAGGCACATGATCGACTTCGCCATCATCCGATCCCGATACCAAAAAGATGCCCTCATCACCGAAGTGATGACCCCTGCAGACAACTGCTGGACAGACCACATGCTCACTGTTCCGCTCTGTCAGAAGCAGCAGAAGTTGAAGAAACAGCTCAAAAGAGATCAATGTTGAGCTACTTCAAGAGCCAAGCATGCTAGCGAACATCCAACAATGTCTTCTCCAAAATCTCCAAAGTGTCCATTCTAATAGCGTAGAGGGAAACTGGAAAGAGCTGAAGAGAGTCATCATCTCATGCTGTGAATAAACCATCGCCTACAAGACCCCAAATCACCAAGACTGGTTCGGCGAGAATGACCACACCATCCATGAAATCATGGACGAGAAGGAGCAAGCTCTCTGTGCCTGGTGAAGGAACATTACCAGCAAAGCAAAGAGGAGAGCTCATCAAACAGCCAAGGTGGAGCTATAAAGAAGAACTAGGGAAACCAAGATCCAAAGGTGAACTGTGAAAGCTAAGAATCTGCAACTATTCATTGACAACCACAACACCCAGGGCTTCTTCAATGCCACCAAGGCAATATATGGACCCAACATGATAATCCGAAACCAACTCCACTGGACCAGCCATGTGATTAGGATGTCAAAGTCCCAACTAGCAAAGCAAATCTTCTCATTCCAGCTCAAGGAAGACTCCTGAAAAGAGGAGGACAAAGGATGCACTTCAAAGACACCATGAATTATGTGCCACATAAGGCTTTCCTCAACAAATGCAACATAGACGTCAATGCCTGGCAGACCCTTGTTCAGAAGAGGCCTACTTGGAGGAACATCCTGATTGAAGGGGCACAGTTCTTTGAGAACATCTGATGACAAGAGGAAGCCCAGAAAAGGAGCCTGAGAAAGGAATACCAGTGATCTAGGTCCAAGGACTAATCCCACTTCTCGGAAACACCACACAAATGTGTGGTAGGAGATTGTAGCCATCTAAGATGGCCACTGGTAACACAAAATGGAAGACTGCAAAGAATGCAGGGAAAAACAGACATAGTAAACAGTAAACAGCTTGCAGAAGCTTTCAGCATTGAGACACTTGCGAAAACCGGTTTCCCGACAGCTACAGAGTTCAGGCAGTGCTGTAAATGGGAAAACAGTTTGCATATTAATGAGGTGATACCGGGACAGTCCTGGGCACAATAGATACACTCAAGTATCAATCGATACTTTCAATAGCGAAGCAGACACGATGGAGCCAGCGAAGCCAGGACAATGAGTCCTAAGAACCGCCCCAGCCATCAAGGAACGGCCCTAGGATAGGGGGGTTCAAATCATATCGATTGGGAAAAGGCCCAATCGATCCCCAGCAGGTGAGGAAGCCCGCCCCAAGGGACACGGACCCCCTGGGACCTATAAAAGAGAGGTTCCGCACATGGTTCAGTCTCCTGTCTCCGGCCTCCGACTCCAGCCTCCAGACTCCTGTCTTTTACACCAGCCGTTGAGCAGCAGCCATCGATCAGTAAGTGCCAAACGACGATCGCTACTTGACCCAGGCATTAATTATACCCTTGCCGACCGATAGTAACCCGAAGTTTCAGACCAGAACGGAACAAAGGCCTTGTTCCCTGACCTTGCCTGTTCCTTCTTAGATACGTATTAGTCGTTTAATGGTAGAAGTAAGTTAGTCTTTAGCGTGTGCATGAGTGTTATTATAATTGTTTTATAATAAACTCTAATTGTTTTGGACTTACTAATCGGTGTACAGCTTTATTGCTTTGAACTTGACCTTGATACTTGTGACGGTGTCTTTTACGGCACCTGGTGACTCCAGAGCATAGAAAGAGAAACAGAGCCAAGTGAGTGTTAAGCACACTTACTCAGAACGAGCAACAAGATGCAGCTCTAGGAAATGGCTCATCAGCCATGCAGGAACTCACAGAACCCATGACCAGTTACATAATAATAATAATAACAATAACTTATTGTTACAAGTAGGCTTCAATTAAGTTACTGTGAAAAGCCCCTAGTCGCCACATCCCTGTGCCTTTTCAGGGAGGCTGGAACAGGAATTGAATCCACACTGCTGATCTTATTCTGCATTACAAGTCAGCTGTCTTAGCCCACTGAGCTAAACCAGCCCCATGAAGCTTCTTAGGTGGACAATCATACTCGTTATCAAGTGATCGCTGTAGAAGAAGAATTATTTATAAATACTGGACTGAATCAGGAATCAATGGATTGCTTCCTGATTCAATTAATTTGAATTCCACTTGACTAGCTGATCAAATAAATACAAAAACATACTTAAATAGATTCTCCTACGTTTACAAAAATTGTATGATTTAAAATCTATATCATGCACAAATATTTTGATTTTGTGCCACATAAGAAAAGTGTTGTTCGATGCTCTGCACAATGGCCAAATTTAATGGATAAAAGGTAAAAAAGTTTAAATATATATAAATACATTGCTATTAGTCATTATGGAAGAATGGAAAGGGAATGCATTCCATAATTGGCGTCACCTTTTCATGCAATGGTGCTTAGAAGTGGCAGATTTAAGTCATGCAAGTGTTATCACCATTTCGCAGCAGTGCTCTTTAATGTGACAGAGGAAAAGCACACACTGGAAGGAATCAGAAGATTAGCACAAGGAAATAAATGGCTGCTGGCTGGAGAATAGGAATACAAAAATATAAAGAATCAAAAGTTATGAATTATTCTAATGGTCCACTAGACTGTCAGGTGGTTATTTATATTCCAATATTTATTCATTATAAAATGTTTAAGTAGTCAATCCCATCTTACACTCTCAAATAACTTCTGCATTGGCCTCTATCAGTTGTTTGATAGTATTCTGTAAATATCACACACACATATATAAATAACACCTCACGATATAGAGTAATAAAAACACTGCTGCATTTGGCGAAAAAAATTGTTTGTAAAATAATTGTACTGATAAAACATCTCAGCAAGGTATAGCCAGTTTGCAGGCACATCCATCTGTGTATCAGTGCAACATTATATGCCATTGCACTTCTCGAAAGATTTAAGATTAGATGCATGATCGTAGACAAGCAAGGGACACCAAAGCAAAGCAAAATGTGTGCAGCATGTCTCACCTTCTCTCCTATGGTTAGAGGCTTTTAAAATGCAAGCTTAGCATTTATCAATATTCATTGATTGACCCTGCTACTCTTTTCAAACATGTTGCTGGTGTTCTGCCTCATGGGCATTTGGTTCTTTACCTTGTTTCTTCAATTTTAAAAATAAATAAGTTCCTAATGTTGATCACAGGGAATGATTATCTAGGTTTACACAGGTGAAGTAGCAGCTGATAAACTCCGAAGGTCAGTCATTATCATATTGAATGGCGGAACAGGCTCGTCCATGCCTGCTCCTATTTCTTATTCTCTTGAGTACACCATCTTCATAATCAGTATCATTTTTAATTGCAGTAGCAATTTCTTCGATGGAAAAAAACAATTATGCATTTAATAGTGAAGCAACTTCTGGTTTGCTTTTTCCATGAACATTAGAGGGATCATTTCATAAAATAACTTTACCACTGGGGAGATTCCCTCACAGGATGTGCATAATGGACATTCATATCTGTGCTCAGCAGATGAACTGAGACAACGCAGAGTTGGGCAATTTTACGGAGGATTAAGAGCAAGAAATACGTTGCTAAACGTCAATTTCCTGCAGAAGTCTAAACGGACATATGTCTTTAGAAGGCCTTCTGTTTGTGACTCCATACACCAGGGGCTGGATTCTCCGCCGGCAGGATGCTCCATTTGGCTGGCAGCCCGGGGGTTTCCCGACAGCGTGGGGCTGCCCCACAATGGGAAACCCCATTGTCTGGCCGGCGGGGTGAAGCAGAAATGCAGCGCAGCGGGGCGGAGAATCCCATCCCAGGTATCAGTTTCTTACAGTGCCTGAAGTATCTGCTGATGAGCACAGAACATGAAGTTTCATGACTTTCAGCTTCAGATGTGGAAACTATATCATAGAATCATAGAATGTACAGTGCAGAAGGAGGCCATTCAGCCCATCGAGTCTGCACCGGCTCTTGGAAAGAGCACCCTACACAAGGTCAACAACTCCACCCTATTCCCATAACCCAGTAACCCCACCCAACACTAAGGGCAATTTTGGACACTAATGGCAATTTAGCATGGCCAATCCACCTAACCTGCACCTAACCTGACTGTGGGAAGAAACCAGAGCACCCGGAGGAAACCCACGCACACACGGGGAGGATGTGCAGACTCTGCACAGACAGTGAGCCAAGCCGGAATCGAACCTGGGACCCTGGAGCTGTGAAGCGATTGTGCTATCCACAATGTTACCGTGCTACCCCGTAGGAAGTTACAAAAATGTTGCGTGCCCTTTTCTTTGGAGTGGAGAGATGGAAGACTCCAAGGCAAGCATCTCACCACCAGAGCAGGGTATTGGATAGTGAATTCATGCAAATTCTACAGCTGTTGAGCTGCAACTCATTCAGGAAGATATTTACTGATTTACCATGTCAGGCCGAGTAAGGCAGGTGGGACGCATCTTCCGGGAATGCAATTTAAAATCCATGTCTGCCGCTTAGACTGTATGAAGGTATTTGAATTGCTTGCCATCAATGCCCAGGAGATGCAAAATGCATCTTACAGCATTACTTTTCAACTGCAATGTTTCTTTCAATTACTTCCTTACATGCATTAGCGTGTAAGCAACATTGCATGTGATAGGAAGGAAGAATTTCTATTGCATTTGATAATTTTATGACTGCAAATGAGCAGGTAAGGGTGCAGGAGCCTCAGCCTATACATTTGTCGCATAGGTTTCAGGATTTTACAGCTTGTTTGGATAAGAGTGGGGACCACAGGGTGGCTGAGCTAACTGACCAGGACACTGTGGTATAGGAAGCAATTCAAGTGTGGGGAGCATAAAGAAATGTAGTGGTAGTAGGGAACAGTATAGTAAGAGGGATTTAGACTGTTCTGTGCACAAACAAGCATGAGCCCAGACAGCTGTGTTGCCTGCCTGGTACCAAGGTTCAGGACATCTGTTGAGGGCAGGAGTTGAACTTGTTGTGGGAGCAGGAATACTCAGGTTATCATGGTCCATGACACAGGCAGGACAAAAAAAGAGATTCTGCATAGTCAGTGTGAGGGACTGGGCACCAAACTAAGATGCAGAAGCTCAAAGGTCATAAACACTTGATTATTACCTGAGGCACATGCAAATTGGCATAGGATAAATAGATTAGAGAGAGATGAATGCATAGCACAAAGACTGGTATGGGAGGAGTGGGTTCCAGTGCTTGGGGCCCTGGAATCATTCCTGGGATAGGGAGATCTATACGATTGAGATGGTCCACATTTGAACCATGCTGGGACTGGTTTTGTTGTGGGCTGCACACATAGGGAAGTAGAGAGGGTTTTAAACTAAATAGCTGGCCGAGGGATCACATTTGGAAAGATACCGTCAATCAACGAGTAGAGACAAGGCGAAAGAGAAAGACATGGGAAATGAAAAACAGACTGTGACAGGAAGAGATACTGAGTACAACTCTTACTGTAAATAAACATATGAGACTGGGGATTATAAAAGAATAAAAAGATAAAACTAAAAGCTCTGTATCTGACTGCACGTAGCATTCAAAACAAAGCAGATGAACTGAAAGTGATCATAGAAGTAAATAAGTAGGATTTGATAGCCATTGCCGACACATGACTGGAGGAGGACATGGATTGGGACCTGAATATTGAAAGGTACAGGATTTTTAGAAAAACAGGAAATGATGAAACGGTGGAGAGGTGGCTTTGTTATGTTTTTTAAATATTTTTATTGAATTTTTACATCTGTACAGTATACAATAGATGAGCAAGATGGTTCATCTGTATAATTTATATGTTCCCCTTTCATCGGCCTTCCCCGCCTCCCTTGCCCCCCTCCCCCTTTCTGCTGTTCAGTCTCCATCTTGTGCCCTTTCATCCGTCGTGGCTCTGTTAGTTAATTGTGATAACAGCACAATAGAGAGGGCTGAACTAAGTCTGGGAAACCAGATGTGGAAACGGTTTAAGTAGAGATGAGAAATGGTCAAGGCAAGAAATTGTAGTGATCTGCATATCTGTGTGTATGTAAAGGGTTAACATACAGAAGGAACAGCTAGATAACCACTAGATGGCAGCGCCAGATATGGATTATAAAAGGCATTGTTAAGCGAACAAGATCTAACGCGGAAAATCGCTAATGAAAAATGTTTCGCTCATGAACAAAGTAAAAACCAGTATATCGAATATTATAGAACATAGAACAGTATGTGCTGTTCCTCGTGTCTTAATAAAGCTCGTAGTCTCAAAGTTGGAGAAGATGCTTTATTGTGAATTCGTTCTGTCTTCAGAGCTTAACTTACGGCTACCTCAAATGCTGCCTGCTTGTCTCTGTGTCCTGCTACCAGTTCTGCCTTCCGTAAAGTGTGTCCTCACTTCCTGTCTCTGTGTATTTATAGCTCTCCCATGCTCCCTCTAGTGCTTGCTCAGTTGTATTGCATCTACTCAGATCTACAATCACCACATCCCCCTTTTTTTCTTTACATATTTTCTGTACATCGTTAAAGAAAATTGTACAAAACAGTTACTTATGATATGTGTATCTATACAAGTGATGGTGCTATTGCATATTTTATAAAGCCAATTTATATTTATGAGTCCACTCTTAAATAAAAACATTTATGAGTCCAAACTTGATGAATTTGTTCACTGAGTTTTTTCTTTTGTTGTTGTTGATGTGGTGAATGTTGTCGGTGTTCTTGTTATTTTAAGTACCCAATGCGTCATCCCGAGGTGTTTGCATGGTTGAACCACTGATGTGGACTGACATGGACTTTTTTCTGTGCTTGTGGTATTGATTTATTATGTCATCCGCCTTGAAAGCTGGTGTGCTTGCTTGTTCTGGAGCAGATGTGAGTTTGTGCGATTCGTTGTCATCCCATGGCATGTTTGTAGTCTTGTCATTGTTTTGCAGTGTGCTGTGGCGTTGTCCTTCATGTGCAGAGTTGTACCATTTTGTACAAGTCATTGTTTCATTGCTGTTGTTTCTGTCGTTCCTGTCTTTGTTGTTTTCGTTGCCGTTCTTGTTGCTGTTTTTGTCGTTGTTGTCGCTATCTTTGTTATGCTTCTTGTTGGTTTTGTTGTTCTTCTAGTAGTTTTTGTCGTTGTGCTTGTAGTTTTTGTTGGTGCTGTTGTTGTTCTTGTTTCTGCAGTGCTTCTTGCGATTTTTGTTGTTCTTGTCGCGCTTCATGTTGCTTTTGTTCTTGCTGTTGTTGTTCTCGTTTCTGCTGTGCTTCTTTTGGCTTTTGTTTTTCTTGTTATGCTCAATGAGTGTCCCGTGTGGATAATTTGAGTCCTTGTCACAGTTATTGGTGCGAGTGTCCTTTGTGGAATCTGTTGCATTGAACGTTTCGTCTCGAGAATGGTGAGACTGATCTGATGTTGCATTGATGCTGGTGACATCAGTCATTTGTGGTGGATTTGATTTGTCATCTTTGCTTTCTTGGTGCTCCTCTTCTGGAGTCAAATTCTTCACGATTTCATGTGATGCGGTCTCTCTGGACTCTTGGTGCTCCTCTTCCGGAGTCAAAATCTTCATGATTTCAATTGACGTGGTCTCTCTGGACTCTTGGCGCTCCTCTTCTGGAGTCAAACCAGTCGGTCTCGCTGTGATCCTGTACCTCCTGTATGTCGAGTGTGATCACTTTGTCACTGTTTTCGCATGCAGCGGGTAGATGTATATTGTCTTCTTCTTGTTTATGTGAACTTGGTAGACTTTCATAGTCTGCTTGCGGTTGCTCAGATACAGCGGGTTTACCTTCATGGTCTTGTTCATGCATGGTGTTCGCCAGGGAGTGTTTGCTTGCTTCCCTTTTGGAGTCTTTCATCACTTTCACTGTGGAGCCTGTCATCGCTCTCCCTGTGGAGTCTTTCTGTGCTCTCTGTGTGGCGTCGTCTTCGTCTTGGGTATTGCTGTCATCCAATGTATCGACGATCTGCCATGGCACCATGGTGTTGGATTCATTTACCACGAGTAGATTCGTGTTGAGCTTTGCGACCATGTCGCTGATGCTGTGATCAGCATATCCGAATAACCCAGCCATGTCTGAGGAGTATTCTTTGAAAAACAAATCATCTTGGTTGGATTCATCTGCCACGAGTAGATTCGTGTTGAGCTTTGCTACCGTGTCGCTGATGCTGTGATCAGCATATCCGAATAACTCAGCCATGTCTGAGTAGTATTCTTCGAAAAACAAATCATCTTTTTTTGTTTCGGATTTCTTTTTGTTCTCTTCACTTTGGGTGGTTCAGACTGCTTTTTCCAGGGTGTTGTGTGAGTTGTTTTCAACTGCTGGTTTAAGTTCAGGCGTTTTTTTGTCTTCTGAGACAAGAAAGTTTGGTTTTACCGCTTTAAGTATCTTGTTTTCAATTATTGGGCATTTCCCTTTTAAGTAGGCGTGGTCCGGATGCTCAGACGTCATGACGCTCGTGACGCCATGCGTAGGAACCAATTGCGCATGCACAAATCAGCCTTCCTTTACTTTGTGGTTTTGTGTCCACTGAGCATGCGCACAACGATCCGCGACCAAAATGTTTTGAGACTGCGCATGCGCATAACGATCAGCAACACAAACTTTTTTAAAATGGGTGATTGTAACTGTGCATGCGCGGCTTCCGTTTCCTGCGCATGCGCAGATGCAGATTTTAGTTCTTTGAGCCCCAGAGACTGTCAAATGTGGTCCGACGCCATTTTATCACAGATTTCAGCGTTTTTTCTTTCTGAAAGTTGTAAGTTACCTTTTCCTTTCAATCTGGACTGGATTTCAGCGTTTTGGCTTTGTGAAAAATTCAAGTTATTTCTTCTTTTTGATCTGTACTTTTCACTCGCGATTTCTTGACTGAACCCATTATGCTTGTAGAGTTTTGCATCACTCAGTCTCTGTGCAGTTTGGCCTCTGAGCATACCGTGCTATTCAAATTCCTTACAGTACTCTTCAAATTTGTTTAGTATTGTTTGTAAGTTGTTGCTGTCTTCACCTTTTGAGTATTTAAATCCATTATATACTTTCCTAGCTTCATGTCCTGCGATGAGCATTGCTATTTTAATTTTGTCTGAGGCTGCTGCTACATCATTAGCTATGATATATAAATCGAACATTTGTTTAAACATTTTCCAAACATTTCTTACATTGCCAGTTATGTCCAGCTGAGGTGGGGTTCCAAGCCACATCCTCGAATAAGCGGTGACTTCCCAAGTCGAATATGCAGTTGGAGATTTCCATGCCATTTTGTTCTTTCTGTATCTGCAGCTGAGTTGTCCTGTAGTAAGCGTCTGAAACCATCCTGGTACCATGTGTTGTTCCTCGTGTCTTAATAAAGCTCGTAGTCTCAAAGTTCGAGAAGATGCTTTATTGTGAATTTGTCTTCAGAGCTTAACTTACGGCTACCTCAAATACTGCCTGTTTGTCTCTGTGTCCTGCTACCAGTTCTGCCTTCCGTGAAGTGTGTCCTCACTTCCTGTCTCTGTGTATTTATAGCTCTCCCGTGCTCCCTTTAGTACTTGCTCAGTTGTATTGCATCTACTTAGATCTACAATTACCACACAGTACAGCACAGAACAGGCCCTTCGGCCCTCGATGTTGTGCCGAGCATTGTCCGAAACCAAGATCAAGCTATCCCACTCCCTGTAATTCTGGTGTGCTCCATGTGCCAATCCAATAACTGCTTGAAAGTGATTATCATCGTGAAAAAGGCAGGAAAGCCAACCACGAGGTCGAGAGTGTTAAAATAGTGTCGCAGGTAGTAAGGAAGCACATTTCGTACAGCAGCTATCTTGCGCGCGCACACTCCAACCCAGCACATGCGCACTTCGCCAGAAAATGCGAGACGGAATAAGAAAATTCTGCGCATTCGCGAACGTGTCTCGAGCATCAGAGAGACGACATCATGACGTGTTACCAATGTGGCAACGCCCACTTAAAAAGGAAAGGTCCGGTTCAAGGCAAACAATGTTTAAAGTGTGGAAAACTCAATCACAATGCATCACAATGCAGATCTTCAGCGCAATTTCAAACTCAGAAACCAAAACAAAGGAACATCAATGTTCGAACTGTGGATTCAGCGGAGAAGAAAACCTAAGAGAATTATTCATCAGAAGAGGACACAGTCTCATTAGAAAACATGTTTTTCTTGGAAATAATTGAAAGAAATGTGGAACCTAAAGCTCTAAAGCTACAACAAGCACTCCTCAATCAGTCAACATGATCAACTCTAGCAGTGAATGGAATTCTGTAGTGCAAGTTAACATTTTTCCCATATTGTTCAAGCTTGACACAGGGGCTTCAACCAATCTACTGACAAGCATGGATCTCAATAAAATTCCAGGAGAACATGAGAGGCTTCCAGCTGCATGTCGACTGAAGGACTACAATGGTAATCAGATTGCTTCAATACCATCTCAAAGTCACAAACAAAATAATAAAGAAGGCACTACGATTTGAAATTGTGACAAATGAAAAATCTTCACTGTTAGGCGCACAGGCTTGCAAAGACTTTCAGCTTGTTCAAAGGATCCACAAAAACTATTTAGGACACATTAAACATGGGAGAAGATATCCTACAACAGCACACTGATGTATTTAAAGGTATGAAAGAATCCATAAATTTGGATTGAAAGTGAATCAGGCAAAGTGCACATTTGCACAATCCTCATTAAATTTCCTGGGAGATACCATATCCTCTCAAGGTGTCAAACCTGATAACACAAAAATATCAGCAACCTAAAATATGAAAAACGACAGAAGTTAAGAAAGCTGTTCGTAAAAATAAATTTAGTGTACCCAATTATTGTTTTCCAATTAGGGGCAATGTAGCGTGGCCAATCCACCTAGCCTGCACATCTTTGGGTTGTGGGTGTGAAACCGAGGCAAACACGGCAAGAATGTGCAAACTCCACACGGACAGTGACCCAGAGCCGGGATTGAACCTGGGACCTTGGGGCCGTGAGGCTGCAGGGCTAACCCACTGTGCCACTGTGCTGCCCCAAGAAAGCTGTTCTAAGGTTTCTGGGTTTTGTTAATTTCTTGGGCAAGTTTATCTCAATCCTGTCATTGAGAACGTCTGCATTATGAAATCTGATCCGAAATCCACCACTTTTAAATGGACACAAAGTCATCAAAACGAATGGACAGATCTAAAACAACAACTTATGACCGCACCGATACTTGTTTTTTTCGACCCGAAAAAAGCAACCTAAATATCCACTGATACAAGTCAGAATGGAATAGGTGCACTTCACTTACAGCAGGATGATCACTCTGATTGGGTTCCTGTTGCATATGCTTTAAGGGCTATGACTGCAACAGAGTGCAGATCTGCAGAGATAGAAAAGAAATGTGTCAGATTACTCACGGGAATAATTAAATTCCGTGTATGTGTACAGACTTCCAACCTTTATTGTGGAGATGGATCACTGGCTGTCGGTCCACATAATTGAGAAGAATTTAAGCGCAATGACTCCTTGACTCCAGCGTATCATGCTGAAGCTACGAAGGTATGACTGTAACTTGATATACACACCTGTAAACGATCTCATCATTGCTGATACATTATCATGATTACCAGAGAGAGTCTCCGCTAGAATTTATCAGAGACATAGAGGGCGGGATTCTCCCAGCCCAGGGTTGGGCCAGAGAATCCCCGCAACCGGGCCACGCCACCACGATGCCGGCAGCGATTCTCCACGGAGCGGAGAATCGGCACCATTGGCGCCGGCACATTTTTACCACTGTACGCGGCCGGTCCGCTGAAACTCTTGCCCGGATGGGCCGAGTGGCCGCTCTAAAAAGGCAGAGCCCCGCCGGTGCCGTCCACACCTGCTCGCACCCGGCAGGAACTCTACGTGCAGGGTCGGGGGGGCAGCCTGTGGGGTGGTGGGGGGGGTGGGTTGGGGGTTGGCGGGGGGAGGGGGGGGCCTGACCCCGAGGGAGGCCTCCAATGGGGCCTGGCCCACGATCAGGGCCCACCTATCGGCGGGCCGGCCTCTCTCGAGAAATGTAAAAGGAGAGCACGACAGGCAGTATACTGGCCTGGGACCAACAAGGATATCACTGACATGGTAATAACATGTGAAACCTGTCAAAAGCACCAACCTGCACAATGCAAGGGGCTGATTTAGCTCACTGGGCTAAATCACTGGCTTTTAAAGCAGACCAAGCAGACCAGCAGCACGGTTCGATTCCCGTATCAGCCTCCCCGGACAGGCGCCGGAATGTGGCGACTAGGGGCTTTTCACAGTAACTTACTCGTGACAATAAGCAATTTTCATTTTTTCATTGCAAGGAAACACTTAAACAACATAAACTAATCACATCACCATGGACGAAAGTAGGGATCGACCTCTTCCATGCAACTGGTCATGACTACGTTCTCATCATGGATTACGATTCAAACTACCCGGAGGTTATGAAACTTACTGATCTCACATCATCATCAGTCATCAAGGCATGTAAAGAAACTTTCTCGCGACATGGAATTCCGCAAACAGTAATGTCAAATAATGGTCCTTGTTTCACTAGTTGGAAATGGACAGAATTTCCAAACAACTACAATTTTTGACATCGAGACCACACTACCCACATTCCAATGGAAAGGTAGAAAAAGTTGTTCACATCATTAAACAACTTTTCAGTAAAGCGAATGATTCACAATCTGACATATATTTGGCTTTATTATCACACAGAGCAACTCCATTATTTTCAGGACTATCACCAGCACAAATGCTATTCAACAGAGATATCGGAACCACTTTACCAGCAATACAATTTCAAGATCCTGATCACATACCAGTTCTCAAGAAAATCACTGAACAATGTTCAAAACAGAGGCTCAATGATGATCAACACGCGATCAAATTTATAAAAAGACAACATTGTCAGGCTAAAGAATCCAGAGGCAGGATGGTCTGCTCGAGCCTCTGTAATTAGGCAAGCATCACCACGATCCTACACGTCAAATCTGCCGATGGAGCAATTCATCGACGCAACAGACGGAATTTACTGAAAATTGAACTTCAACCACAAATTTTTCCCACATTAAGTTTCAATGAATCACTTTTTCGACAAAATTTACTTCAGAGCAAAAAAACAGATGACATGCACAAAAATATAAAGATTTCAGACTCACCACTTCAACAGTTGAGAAGATCAACCTGAAGGACACAAAAACCTAACAGACTCAACTTGTAAAGAATGGACTTATAAATACTACTTCACTGTGTATAATCATCATTACTGTTATATTTGTATAGATATACATATCATTATTTATCCTTAATTTGTTTTCTTTATAAGTATAGAAAATGTGTAAAAAAGGGGGGTGTAGTGATCTGCAGATCTGCGTGTATGTAAAGGGTTAACATACAGAAGTAACAACCAGATAACCACTAGATGGCAGCACCAGATATGGGTATAAAAGATAAACCCAAGGAGAGTTCCCGCCTCTTCATGTTAGGGGTGACTTGTGAACAGAGTTAGAGAGAGATAGCTTAGTGTGTAGGTGTACTTAATCATTACTATATATATTAAATCTGTTTATCTTATCTATAGTTATAGTTATTGAAGAGAGAACATACTCATAGTTAAATTATCACCATTACTCAATAAACGGTATTTGCTTTATTTGAAGACTTCGTGTATGACTGAACATCACGCATATGAACATTCTGGCAGAAAGTAAATGAGTAACAAGATATTACAAAATGTAATATAACAGAAATCACTTATGGAAGTGGTGTACAGGCTCCCTAACAGTAACCACATGGTAGGGCGGAGCATGAAAGAAGAAATAATTGGATCTTGTGAGAAAGGCACGGTGATAATCATGAAAGATTCTAAGTTATGTATAGACTGGAAAGGTCAGACAGGCAAAGGTAGCCTAAATGAGAAGTTCATTGAGTTTTCGCTCACCACAACTAAGAAGTGGTTCCCGGAGATGAACCCTGTGCTCAACAGGAGGGAGGGCATCCAACAGAGGGCAGTAGTGAGAAGTGACTGAGGAGGATTCTGAGCGAAGTTGGCTCGCTCACCACAAACTAAGGAAGAGATTGCAGAGAAGGACCCAGTGCTCAACAGGAAGAAGGGCATCCAACAGAGGGCGGTAGTGAGAAGTGACTGAGGAGGATTATGGGAGAAGTTGGCTCGCTCACCACAACAAAGAAGTGGATCATGGAGCAGGACCCGGTGCTCAACAGGAGGAAGGGCATCCAACAGAGGGCGGTAGTGAGAAGTGACTGAGGAGAATTATGGGAGATGTTGGCTCGCTCACCACAACTAAGAAGTGGATCATAGAGAAGGACCCGGTGCTCAACAGGAGGCAGGGCATCCAACAGAGGGCTATTTCTCACTTGTCACCTGAGCTTAATTTTTTTTAATAAACAATTTTATTGAGGTAGTTTTTGGCTTTATAAACAGTTACAGACATCATCAGAAAGAAAACAAAAAAGGCAAAAATGTGCAAACATCCACGTACTTTCAATACTTCCATCGTAACATATTGCACAAGCCCGCTCCCCTCCCACTGGTACTACCCACCATATTTTCCCTCCTACTCTACTCTACCACCTGAGCTTAATTTTGAGCATTCCTTGAAATAGACAGGAAGCCAGTCAAAACTGAAAGAAATTGGGTCCTAAGCAGTACATAGGCCCTCAGCACAATTTGTCCTTCTGCTGAACTGTGTTTTGTACTTAACATTTCTACTGAATTGCAGCAATAAAAATCAGTACAACCAAGTCAAAACTCCAGACCTGAAGTATGCTTAAATAATTTTGACATTTCCCAATTATTAACATGGGTACAATGAGAAGGTAATTATTATAAGGTTATCATCATGATTGTAACAGTCGTGGTGTTTCAAGTATTTGGTTTGAGAAGATTTATTCAGAAATAAATACTGTAGGGAGTAAAGTACTTACAGAATATGCTGCGAATAAAAGAAAACAGATGTGAGGTTTTCTAGCAGAAATCATTTGGGAGCAAATTTGACGTGACACAGAACCTGCATGTGTCACGTGGGATCCGACTCTGACTCCAAGGTTTGGGGATATTTGCATACTTGGATGCTGTCGTCTGCAGCAATTTTCTGTGCAACTGGAATGCCTCCCTCTGGTCGGAGTGAACGAATGGCACCTACCTGTACTATATGTGGGTGAGTGGAGCTGCGGTTGTGGAACTGAGTACTTCATAACCTGACCCAAACAGCAGACAATGCTCTGACCTTCTGAGGTGTCGCTTCTCGATCGTCCACCATCAGCTCTGTAATGATATGTATATAAGCATACAAGTAAAGAGTTATTACATCTCCGTGCAATACAAAACCAGGGGGCACCACCATTTCCCAGTATAAATATAAGAACTCAGGGAATCTTGGGTAGTCAGTTAAGTGTTAGCAGTAGAGAGAGATAGATCACAGCATAGTTATGACGTGGAGATGCCGTAGAAACTTAATGTCAGTGTCTATATACGCAATCTTCCTGGAGATCCTCTCCACTTTGAGCCGGCAGTTTGCGGTGTCGATGGTAGCCATGATGTGGAGATGCCGAGTTAAGACTAGATAGAAGTAGCAGGTGTAGTTCATTAGTTAGTACATAGAACATAGAACATAGAACAGTACAGCACAGAACAGGCCCTTCGGCCCTCGATGTTGTACTTAATCATAGATTACTTTATTAATAATTACAGTTCTGTGGAGTGTGCAAACTCAATATCATTTAATCGCTATTCAATAAATCAGTTTTGCTTAAAGTTAGAGATTGATGGTTTCTTTATAATCACACCATCAGACCATTCTGGATTACGAAGCTAAGAGTAATGATATATTGCCACAACGAGTAATATAACAAGCTCCTCCAACCTAGTCCTACTTCCTCAGGCCAGTGTCAATTAGTATGTTGAGATCGGACATTAGGATAATTTGCCATGCCCCACTCAGGGAAATTAGAATGTCACGTTTGCTAGAGTGCAGTTGATAAGAAATGATGGTAGAAAATGGGTACACAAAAGGGGAGGAAATACTTCTGAACACTGAAGTTAGTGCCTTGCCAAAGGCAATTGACTGCTCTGCCACTGGACAAACCATTTAAGTTTCAATTCCATCCTTCCTTGTGGGTCATTATAATGTTGGAAACCAAAGGTGGACTGACATTCCTCGTGCCAATTCTTGCTGGGGAAAATGGCAGGAAATTCTATACTAAAGTGGGTATTTTTCACTTCGGATGCAGACAGAAAATTGGCAGTAGTTGCATATTACAAACCCTGCCTGACTGTGTTTCCCTTTCAAGTAGGTGGAGGGAAAATTGGAAGTTGCTTCTGACAGATTCCCAACTATCAATTTTCCTCCTGCATCAAAAGTTAGCATGATCTTGTAAGATTGTTCTGTTATTGACCCCCCCCCCCCCCCCCCCATTTTAATACACCTGCTAATATTATGGAGAGGCAATTTATATGCCTGACATCACAAGAGGCAGCAAATCCCAGAGGTGGAGTTAAATGACGTGGAGCTTGGAGTATGTTTACCCACCCGAATTTCATCCCACATTTGCCCAAGGGTTAAGCCAGTTTACTGACATAACAATTGAAGAAATTTAAATGCTCCTTGGGAAAAAGCCACTTTAACCAAACATTTCATTATCCGTTCTAATATCTCCTTAGCTGACCCGGTATCATATCTTGTTTGATAATGCTCCTGAGAAGCACCCTGGCATTGTTTACTATGTCAAGGTTGCTATATAAATGTAAATTGTTGTTGTCGAAAGGAAAATCAGGGCAGTTCTAGGGCAGTTCTTTATGAAGTGATGTTACAACACATTTATTTTTCTGGTTTTCAGTGTCCTTGGAATCCAGTGCCCCCTATACTGTTAATCCATAATGTTCCAACATGTATCACCAGCCCAAAGAAGACATTGTTCCCATTTCATCTCGCCAAATCCTCAACATTTCATATCAGCAGAAGCATAATAGGTTGTCTGAAATTGAAAAAAAAAACACTGAAATCAATTGCACACAGACCGAAACAGCATCAAATTGGAGAAAGGCCAGTTATAAACCAGAGAAAACCAATCAGGAATTGTTTGGCACTATGCTGCTAGCTATTATGACCTGTATCTACCAATCTGTTTCTTTGTTTTGTCAGAAAGCCCAATATCAGAAAACCTGCTTGACACGTAAAACATGAGTTAGCTGCACTGATATGTTCTGAAGAAACAGAAGAAACACAAGGAGCAGGATTCTCCGTTGGCTGGCGCCGAAATCGGGAAAGGTGATTGGGCGGAGAATAGGTCCCAACGCAGATTCCGATTTGATGCCAAATCGTAATTCTTCATCAGCTCGACAGCAGGGTCAAAGCATTCCGGATCGCATATACAGTAAACATCATTTGCATATCATTAGCGGGCCCGACCCAGTATTCTCCGGGGCCTCCACGATGCTCCGCCTCCGATGGTCCAAGTTACCGATGATGCGGTTCACCTGTGCTTTTAAAAATCATGAAACTGGTGTCGTGGCTCCTGAGGGAAAGAGTGGAGGTATGGAAATGAAATGAAAGAATCGCCATAATTTGCTGACAGTTGTGCTGCTGGCCGGGGGTTCTTCTGCCATTGCCGCCGGGAGTAGCGGGCTGTGGGGTCGGGGTGGACATGCACGGAACACAATTGCCGCAGCCGGCAAGGCAGCCATGCAGCTGCACACACCCCTAACAGCCCACTGTTAACTTAGTGCCGCGGGTCATATAGGTGCCCCTCCAGGCCACCCCACTTGTGCCCTCTGGCCCCAGCCAACCCATAAGCTGTCTGGCCACGCTCCAGCGCAACCAGTGCCATCTTGTTGGCTGGGATGAGTGTGTGTGGGGATTGTAATGTGTATGTGTGGCTGCAGCTTGTCAGCCTCCCGAGTGTCAATCACCAACCCGGTGAATCCCACATCGTTTTTCATTGGAATTGATTGTGTTCCACGTGGCACCGGTGCTAGCCCCTTAATAACAGCAGAATCGGTCCAGAAACCAGGCCAGAAAGTCCATGAATTCTGTGTTGGCGTCGTCAACATTTCGTACCAGAAAAGGAGAATCCTGCCTATAGAACATAGAACAGTACAGCACAGAACAGGCCCTTCGGCCCTCAATGTTGTGCCGAGCCATGATCACCCTACTCAAACCCACGTATCCACCCTATACCCGTAACCCAACAACCTCCCCTTAACCCTACTTTTTATTAGGACACTACGGGCAATTTAGCATGGCCAATCCACCTAACCCGCACATCTTTGGACTGTGGGAGGAAACCGGAGCACCCGGAGGAAACCCACGCACACAGGGGGAGGACGTGCAGACTCCACACAGACAGTGACCCAGCCGGGAATCGAACCTGGGACCCTGGAGCTGTGAAGCATTGATGCTAACCACCATGCTACCCTGCTGCTGTTGTGGTTCAAGAATACCAGATTTACATAATGTTGCAATGAAGTTTAATCCAAAAACAAGCTATTCAGCCCAACATGGCATCACAAACCACCTCCCACCCCATCAACATATTCCTTCTATTCCTTTCTCCCTCATGTGATTATCCAACTTCCTCTTAAAGCATCCATGCTAATTCTGTTTCTAGAGAAAAGAGCCTTGGCCTGTTCAATCACTCCTCATCGGTAGGACCTTTTAATTCCAGTATCATCCAATAAATCCAGTCTTCAGCCAATGTAATTCACTCTACGTGATGTCAATAAATGGCTGAAGGCACTGGATGATGCAAAGGTTATGTATGGGCCCTGATAATAGTCCAACAATAGTATTGAAGACTTGTGCTGTAGAACAAGCCAAACCCCTAGCCAAGCTGTCCCAGTACAGCTACAACACTAGATTATACCCAACAATATTCTGTGCACATAAAGCAGGACATATCCAACCCAGCATATTACTGCCCCATTAGTCTACTCCTGATCATCAGGAAAGGGTCATTACCAATGGTATCAAGCAGTACTTTCTTTGCAATAACCTCCTCACTGACACTCAGTTTGAGTCACTCAGCTTGTGACCTCATAATAACCTTGGTTCAAACATTGACAACAGTTGAGCTCCAGACGTGAGGTGAGAGTGATTGCCCTTGACATCAGGGCAGTATTTGACTGAATATGGCATCAAGGAGTCCCAGCTAAACTGGAGTCAATGGGAATTGGGGGGGAAACCCTCCACTGATTGGAATCATACCTAGAGCAAAGGAAGATGGTTGTGCCTGTTGGAGGTTAGCCATCTCAGTCCCGGGCCATCGTTGTAGGAGTTCCTCAGGATAGTGTCCTAGGCCCAACCATCTTCAGCTGCTTCATCTATGACCTCCCTTCCATCATAAGGTCAGAAGTGGGGATGTTCGCAGATGAGTGCACAATGTTCAGCACCATTTGCGACTCCTCAGGTCCTGAAGACGTCTATGCTCAAATGTTGCAAGACCGAGACAATGTCCCATCTTGGGCTGACAAGTGGCAAGTAACATTTGAACAACTCAAGTGCCAAGCAATGACCATCTCCAACAAGAGAGAATCCGTCCATCGCACCTTGACATTCATTGGGATTATCATCGCTGAATCTCCCACTCTCAACAGTCTTTGCGTTACCATTGACCAGAAACTGAACTGGACTAGCCATATCAATACTGTAGTTTCAAGATCAGTTCAGAGGCTAGGAATTCTGTGACAAGTATCTCACCTCCTGACTCCCCAAAGCCTGCCACTATTTATAAGGATGCACTACAGGAACTCCTCACGACTCCTTAGGCAACACCTTCCAAACCCATGATCACTACCATCTAGAAGGACAAGAGCAGCAGATACATGGGTACACCACCACATGGAAGTTTCCCTCCACTCACCATCCTGACTTGGATATATATCACCGTTCCTTCACTGTAAATGGGTCAAAATCCTGGAACTCCCTAACAGCACGATAGGTGTACCTACCCATGGACTGCAGCAGTTGAAGTCGTTAGCTCACCATCAACTTCTCAAAGGCAATGTGGACCGAGCTAGCGACGCCCTCATCCCTTGAATGAATTTTTAAAAGTATTTCTGAGCTGTAAGGCTGAATGAGTTGACAATGAGGTTTGTAAAATCATTTGGAATTAAACAATGAGAGTTTTATAGAAAACCAGAAGTGTAGCTTTGCAATATGGTGGGTGGATTTCTGATGATAAAGAAAATGTGTTTTTCTTTGATAACAATTTGTCATTTATTGGGAATGGAGTCAAAATATGAGTCATGTGAAGCTTCAGAGTTGCCATAAATTACATCCTGTTTAAATGTTCAGAAATCAGCCTGGTTTGCATACTGGATCTCTTGATCCAAAGTAAGATCATCTTTGGTCTGCAGAAAGCTGGAGAGTTTTTCATCCAAAACACCCACAAAAATCTACCAAACACATTAATTTCCTCCTCATTATCCATTATAATTTCAGTAGGTGTGGCTGAAGCCTTGAGGTAGGAGGGCAAATCCAGTTTTGCCACAAAACTACACATTAATCAGGTTGACAAGGCAAAAACGTAGCTTTGAAGATATTCTCAGCTGTGATTTTTCAAAGTTGGGTTGGAAGATGTGTTCTAACAATGGGTCAAATGTCAGGTCAGGCCGGAGCTTAAAAGCTAACAGGAAAAGAAAGAACTGCACTTCACAGTGACATGCAAGCAGCACGCTAAGAACATACTGCTAGACAGTATGCCATATAATAATTCTTTCAAAATGCTGTCCACCACAATGCATGTTGCTGTCAGTGATTTGGGTGCCAGTTGTAAATCAAATAAACTCACTCAAATTATACACGTACATTATTGAAACTCTGAATGATGTTGATCTCCAAATGGTTAAAACTAAGCCAGAATTATAGAATAGTATCATGGATTGCATCCAGTAGCCAAGTGAAGCATTATGATTTCAGTAGAGAACAATAACATTTAAAAGAAAGTGAAAAGAAAACTGATGGGCAAAATTTCATTTATTTAAACTTCTGCTGTAACAAACAAACTAAAATCAGCATGGATCCAACACTAATCAACAACTGAAGGATAAAAATGTAAATTTAATTTTAAAAGATCAATTAAATAGACACAGCAGAGATGTGCCTCGTGCAAATTGAATCCCAGCATTTTCTCCATATTGGACATCTCGGGCGCGATTCTCCGCTCCCCACGCTGGGTGGGAGAATCGCGGGAGGGCCAGGCGACTCATGACAAGCCGCCCTGGCACCCCCCACGATTCTCCCAACACCCGCTCGGAGAATCGGCACTCGCCGTTTTTCACGGCGACCGGTGATTCTCCGACCCGGATGGGCCGAGCGGCCTGACATTCCCGACGTGTTCACGCCGGCGGCAACCACACTTGGTCGCTGCTGTCGTGAACATGGCGCCAAAGGTTCGTTTGTGGCTTGTGGGGGGCGGAGAGGGGAGTGAGCACCACGGCCGTGCTCGGGAGGGGACTGGCCCTCGATCGGTGCCCAGGCAGGTGAGCTGTACAGTTACAGTACTGAACTACGCATCTAATTATTCCCAGTTAATATTTCATGAAGAAAGGCAAGAAAAGTTATTTTAACTAACAAAGTGGTATTGTTGCTGGACACCATGGAGGTTCAATCGATTTTGACAGCAGGCAGTCCTCTAGTCATAGCATGAATCTCATACAAGTGAAGGAATTTGTGGATTTCAAGCTCATGAAGCTGTGTCAAAAACTGGGTTTCATCTTACGTTATACAATGGGCGGGCTTCTCCGACCCCCCCGCCGGGTCGGAGAATTCCCGGGTGGCCGCCCGTTTTTGGCTAGTCCCGTCAGCGTATATTACATCAGGGGCGAAATTCTCCGACCCCACGCAGGGTCGGAGAATCGGCCGGCGGCGGCGTTATTCCAGCTCCCGCCGGGTTTTTAAATCTCCGACCGGCCAAAAACCGGCGTTGTGCAAATCCCGCCGGCAGCCTCTGAGAACAGCTGGCGCCGGCGGGATTTCATTATATTTTTAGTTTCACCAAATCTCCGGCCCGGATGGGCTGAAGTCCCGCCGACGTGGCCACGGGTCACGTCGGCGAAAAACAAAGTACCTTTAAAACGGCGTCAACCATTGATGATGGTTGACGCCGTTCACTTACAAATATCGAGTGCGGGAGGGAGGAGGACAGTACCGGCGCTTGTGGGGTGGTGGGGGGAGAGTACCGGCGTTTGTGGGGTGGTGGGGTGGTGGGGGGAGAGTACCGGCGTTTGTGGGGTGGTGGGGGGGAGAGAGAGAGTCCCGGCATTGGGGGGGGGGTCCCGGCGTGGGGGGGGGGGGTCCCGGCGTGGGGGGGGGGGGGGGGTCCCGGCGTTGAGAGAGAGAGGGGGGGGGGGGTACCGGCGTTGAGAGAGAGGGGGGGCGGCGTTGGAGGGGGGTAGGAGTGGTGGGGGCGGCGTCAACGCACCGTCGCCCCCCCCTCTGCACGCCGCTGCCCCCACCCCACCACCACTACCCCCCCTCCTCACCACCCCTACCCCCCTCCTCACCACCCCTACCCCCCTCACCACCACCCACACCCCCCTCCTCCTTACCCACACACCCCCCCTCCCTCTGAAGGCCGGTACCCACACACCCCCCCTCCCTCTGAAGGCCGGTACCCACACCCCCCCCCTCCCTCCCTCTGAAGGCCGGTACCCACACCCCCCCCCTCCCTCTGAAGGCCAGTACCCACACACACCCCCCTCTCTCTGAAGGCCGGTACCCACACACCCCCCCCTCCCTCTGAAGGCCGGTACCCACACCCCCCCCTCCCTCCCTCTGAAGGCCGGTACCCACACACCCCCCCCGCCCTCTGAAGGCCGGTACCCACACACCCCCTCCCTCCCTCTGAAGGCCGATACCCACACCCCCCTCCCTCTGAAGGCCGTACCCACACCCCCCTCCCTCTGAAGGCCGGTACCCACACCCCCCTCCCTCTGAAGGCCGGTACCCACACCCCCCCTTCCCTTTGAAGGCCGGTACCCACACCCCCCCCCACTCCCTCTGAAGGCCGGTACCCACACAGACCCCCCTCCCTCTGAAGGCCGGTACCCACACCCCCGCTCCCTCTGAAGGCCGGTACCCACACACCCCCTCCCTCTGAAGGCCGGTACCCACACCCCCCTTCCCTCTGAAGGCCGGTACCCACACCCCCCCTCCCTCTGAAGGCCGGTACCCACACCCCCCTCCCTCCCTCTGAAGGCCGGTACCCACACACCCCCCCTCCCTCTGAAGGCCGGTACCCACACCCCCTCCCCACGCCGGTACCCACACACCCCCCCTCTCTCCTCCTCCCCCCTTCCTTCCTCCTCCCCCCTCCTTCCTCCTCCCCCTTCCTCCTCTCCCCCTTCCTTCCTTCTCCCCCCCTTCCTTCCTCCTCCCCTCCTTCCTTCCTCCTCCCCCCTTCCTTCCTCCTCCCACCCCTTCCTTCCTCCTCCCCCCCTTCCTTCCTCCTCCCCATTCCTTCCTCCTCCCCCTTCCTTCCTCCTCCCCCCTTCCTTCCTCCTCCTCCCCCCCTTCTTTCCTCCTCCTCCCCCCCTTCCTTCCTCCTCCCCCCCTTCCTTCCTCCTCCTCCCCCCCCTCCTTCCTCCTCCTCCTCCCTCCCCTTCCTTCCTCCTCCTCCACCCCCCTTCCTTCCTCCTCCTCTCCCCCCTCCCTTCCTTCCTCCTCCTCTCCCCACGCCGGTACCCGTCCTCTCTCTCTCAACGTGCCACTTCTGCAGCGCATTAAAATGACGCGTAGCACGTCGGTCCGATGCTGGCCCCTCTGGGAACGGAGATTAGCGGCCTAAAAGAAGGCCCCGACGCCGGAGTCATCTGAACCACTTTTGCTCGCCGGAAATCGGCGTCACGACGGTTCGCGGAGAATTTCGCCCCAGGTATTTGCCGGCGGGACCTGGCTGCGTGGGTGGCCTCCGGAGTCCTCGGTGGTGGGGGGAAGGGGGGAGAGGGGGGGGGGATCTGGCCCCGGGAGGTGCCTACACAGTTGCCTGGCCCGCAATCAGGGCCCACCAATCTGCGGGCAGGTCTGTGCCGTGGGGGCACTCTATTCTTCCGCGTCGGCCGCTGTGGTCCTCTGCGATGGCTGACGCGGAGATGAACCCCCACCCCCGCGCATGCACTGGGATAACACCAGCACACGCTGGCACTCCCACGCATGCGCCAAATCGCGCTGGCCGGCAGAGGCACTTCGCCGCCGGTTGGTGTGGCGCCAAGCCCCTTCCCCGCTGGCCAGCGCGGGGAAAACCACACCGGCGCTGGCCCAGACCCTGAAGGTGCGGAGGATTCCGCACCTTTGGGGTGGCCTGACGCCAGAGTGGTTCATGCCATTCTTTCGCGCCGGAGTTGCCCGCCCCGCCGATTCCCACAGAATCCCGCCCATATCTCTCTACTATAGCACTTCAATAGAAACTAAATCTCAGCATCAAGATGCTTAAGATGAAAGCTACAGATGCTGATGTGATCAATAGTTAGGTTTCTTCTGAACTTTGTCTTAATAAGAGTTTGAAAGGTGGGAAAATTTATATTGAAGTGTGAAAAAGACAGCCATTATTCGCACCAAAACAAAATACTGTGGATGCTGGAAATTGGAAATGAAAACAGAAAATTCTGGAAACACTCAGCAGGCCAGACAGCATCTCTGAAGCAAGGAACAAAGTTAGCTTTTCAGGTTTGTGCATTTATTCATATCTTTACCTGTAAATGGGGCTGGATTCTCTGATTTGGTGACCATGTCCCCACGCCGGCATGTGAACGATGCCGTTTTACGCCAGGAAAACTGGCGCAAGATGGACACGGATTCCCTGTTTTGCTGGGGGCTAGCAGGGTTTCAGTGTAGAACACCCGGCTCTAGCTGCTGATATGGTCTGGAGAATTGCTGGGCCCGTGGGCGCGCATGCGCACAGCGATGGCTTGCAGCAGCCGCGCCGTGCTTCATGGCGGATGCCGCTTGTGGACCCGGCCCGCAAAATAGTCCTCCCCTTTGGTCGGCTCGCGCGCCCCGGACCACGCCACCCCCGAATATGTCCCCAGCCCGGAATATGTCCAACCCTGCCAGCGGATTGGTCCTCCCCCGACTGTGGCGGCACTGGACTGAGTCTGCAGCCATAACGTTGATTTCCCGACGGGTGAGACCATGAGAGACCCACACTGTTGGGAACTCAGCCGGTCAAGGATGGTGCATTGCTGGACGGGCCTCAGTCAACGTACGGAGGCCGTGGATATGGCGTGCAGCGTACTTTCTGAGTAAGCTGCTTTTCAGGGGGCGGAGCATTGCAAAAGCGGCGCAGCCCTGATTTCGGCATCATCGGGGATTCTCCGCCTCGTCACCGAACGCAATTTCGGCGTCAGGGATTGGAGAATCCAGCCCCAGATATTTCACATTGGTTACCCATACACCTCTGGTTTTGCTAATGCTAATATATGCCAGTTTGCTCATTTAAGAGGAGGCAGCTAATGGTTATTTTGGGTCAAATTATTTTTCATGTCAATATTTTGAAAAATTCAAAACCTCTCCAAATATTCTAAAAGCTAAGATTGATTTATAGCAAGTGGGAAAACTTTGTAAAAAATCCTATTGTTGTGGACTGTAAAGTGGGTCCCTCAGAGACCCATAGAGTGGTATCATCACTTGGGGGGCGGGGCGAGGGGGGTGTGGAGTAATGCCCATGTGTGTGGGGGGATGAAACTGCCCAAGGATGGGGTGTGTGGGGGACTCACAAACTCTCTTGGAGATCAAGGCACCCTTTCAAAATGGTGGCCAGATCTCTTGGGAGCTGGCCCGGCCAGCGAGGTCAGCTCCCCAGTGATGAAAATAATTCTGGCGGCGCAGCGTGCCAATAGAAGCCAGGTGACCCCGCCTCTGCATCCACCTGGCTCACAATGCCTCGCGAGGTCTAACAACATTGTGGGCGGGATCACGTTTTGGCACATCTGGATATTAGAGCGAGACAACTAGTCTCACTCCAATATGCAGCTTCCCGAGATACCCAAGGCATTGGGATCTATCCCTTTTCCTCAGAGACCTCGAGTGAACTCCATTCAGTACTGGTCTCCACAAATGGGGGCCAGACAGAACAGCACTTGTGGGGGTCTCCCAGGGGATCGGAGACCCCCAGGTGCATGCCCTTGGACAGGGTTGTGCCCTGACACTGCTGGTGTCACCTGTGCACCCTGGCAGTGCCACTCTAGTGCCAATAGAACAGCCTAGCACTGCCAGGGTACCAAGTTGGCATTTTTCCGTGTCATGGTTGCTCTACACAGTTGTTGGGGGGGGAGGGGGTGCGGGGGGCTAGCGAGGCTCCTCAGTGCAGGAAATGGGGCTGTGTGCGGGTTCAGCTGCTCATTCCCCGCTGAGGCGCCCAATCTAAATCAAGTGCCGTTCAATAGCGCTGTGTTTCTCGGCGCTACAAGTGTCGGGAAACACGCGGCTAAACATGCTCGCTATGGGCATTTGTTCCCATTTGGTTAAAACGCTAACTAGGGGCTAGCCAGAGAGAAACTCCCCAGCATCCAAAAAAATGACTAAGGATGTGATTTGATGGAAAGTTTCTAAGTGTGGTAGCTCGCGGGAATTGCCATGAGCTTCATGATGCTCGATCCTGCGAGCCAACATCAGCATCAAACGTTAATTGGTCCACTTATCAAGGTCCAGTGGACATCACATCGCAAATGACTGTCACGCTGGCTGATTCACCAGGACCGTGCCTGCCAGGTCTTTGCTAACAAGGGAGAGCAGCACTTAAACTGATCCTGCAGAGCAAACCCCACACAACTCACAGCCATGTCACTGAGGAGAACAGCTCCATGATTCGGGGATGCCGACCTGACCAGATTGTTGGACGTGCTTGAGACCAGACAGGATGCTCTGTTCCCCCAAGAGGCTCAGAGGGTCAGCCACAGGGCAGCCAGTACCGCCTGGGAGGAGGTGGCAGCAACCTTCAGTTCGGGGAGCATCACCAGGAGGACCAGCACCCAGTACCGTAAGGGGTTCACCTTGGGATGGAGGGGCAGCTGGATTGAGCCCCAGCTGCCCCTGCTTCATTTGGCTCCAGGTAGGTCTGGCGGCTTCCCAAAGTCTGCACTATGGTGTTGATACCCTCTGTGATGCTCCTCAGTGTTTGGGCCATGCTCTGTAGTAACTCGGCAATGTCCATCTGCGACTGGGACAAGGGCCACAGCACTGCAACCATTCCCATTTGAGAGTGGGGCATGTCCCACACACCACACCAAGGCCAGCCTGATACTGGGTCACGTCACCCAGCAAGTCGGACAGTCGACCGAGACTCTCAGCCATGGCCGTCACCGACTGCACAACGCCTTGGACACCTTCACTCATGCTGCCGACATCATGCACCAGGCTCTCCACTGCGGTGACCATCCTAGCAGTGTTGGCTGGTGAATGCGGTCCCGATGAATGGGCTGGCGAGCCTTCATTTGCAGTGTGAAGCCTGTGGGGCCTCATTAAGTGAACTAACTAATGTTGTATTGCATTGCCGGCATCGCCAGGAAGCTCACAACAGTTCGCGTTCACTACCACACTGAAAAATCTTTCCGGAGAATCGCGCCCAGCATTAGCAACTAAAAATGACCATTTACAGTGTAAGACCATTGAAGATTGCCCGGGCTATTGTCCCCTAGGAACAGCCCGGAGGACCTTTAATGACAGAGCAGCTTATTAAATACCCACGGTTGACCTGACGCTTATGCCACGTTTCTCCTTGACAAGTTTAATGAATGATTTAACACAGTAATCACTAGAAACTGTGTATATTTAATTCAATTTAGTCAGTAAAAAGTTTTTTTCATTACTTTTCATGTTAGAATAAGTTTGGCAACGTACGAAAATACCGCTAATCCGTTTCCAACCCTCACGGTAAGATAGATGGACTTTAGGATTAGTTTACCACGCATATAAGAAGCTTTTTTTCTGTGGAATGGCTACGGGGGTCCACAAAAAAAAATTAAGAGGAAAAGGGGTCCATGGGTTAAAAAAGGTTGAGAACTCCTGATTTACACCATTCCTTCAAGATGTCTCATACCTTCTGTTCAGATTACTGAGAGCCATCGGCCTAACTCTGCAAATCTTCATAATTCTGTCACACAAAATGGGCCATAAATGTGGAGAATAAGGGCACACTCATTACCATGTATTGTTAAACAAAGACAAATTCTACTGATTGAAATAAGTGAATCCAATCATCACTGCTGCTCTTTGTGACATCTTGTCAAATAGAGCAGCTTAATGATTTGTACCTGACCTTGTTTGCTTTGTCTGTCTTTGGAGAAATGTGAAAGACACAAATACCCAGTACAAATCACACAAGTAACACCATTGAACTGCAACCTTTAAACTTGATGAGACACACAAAACAAGTATGATATGAGCTGCAAATACAAACATCTCTAAGAGCAGAGGTTAACATTGGAAAGTTCAGAAAAGTGAATTCAAGCCAAAAGCTATTAGCACAGCTGAGTGAAATATTCTCAAACAAGGTTGATATAACAAAGGTTTTGTGTTGTATCAAAGTAAAGTTCAAATGAGTTTCCTGCTGATGCCAGTAACTATATAACCCCTTAATATATTGCTCCATTTGATATATCAAAGTTTAGCATATCAAAATTTTATATATCAAAGTTCAGCATGTCAAAATTCATAATTTTTCTGCCAACCGTGGAGTAGGACTCTTGCAAAGCAAGGGGTCAATCATTTTGAGAGGAAGAATAGGGAGGTCACTTATTACTTGGAAAATGAAAGTCTACATGGAGTAGAAGAACACAGGGGGCGCGATTCTCCGCACCCGCGAAAAATCGCGAAGTTGGCCGTTAAAACGGGCGCGTTTTACGACGGTCGGGAAGGGTCCATTTCCCAACGTATTCACGTCCGGGAAATGGGCTAGGAACGCGGCCGCGTCAATCACGTGCGCGATGACGACGGAACGCGACGACGATACGACCACGCCACCGTGACGCCGCCCGACGCCGTGAAAAGGCGCGGGCGAGCACAGAATCTGTCGGCCATGATGTCGGAGCTCAGGAGAGCTGCCCCTCGGTTTGTTGAGGCCGATGTCGAGACGCTGCTCGATGCCGTCGAGCAGAGGAGGGGCATCATCAGCCCGCGTAGAGGGCATCGCCAATCTGCCAGCGCTGTGCGCCAGGCCTGGCGTGAGGTGGCTGCTGCCGTTAGTGCTGTGGGGCAGACCCCTCGCTCAGCAGAGCAATGCAGAAAAAAGTTGCACGACCTCACCAGGGCTGCCAGGGTAAGTGCCAAGAGGGTGCCCCCTGGTCACAACCATCCCTCCCCCCTTAACTTAACCACCCATCTCCCCCCCTGGCACGGGGGGGTGGAGGGGGATTGGGGCAGAGTTAGTTGAGGGTGGTTCACAAAGTTGTCACAGACCCAGCGCTCTGGCCCCGTGGAGAGATGCAATGGTCTTATGACAACTTGACCCCCAACTGTGCCAGTATCTGAACGGGCCTGCTGATACCTGCCGTATTGTAATGATCTACCTATGTCCCCTCCCCCAACAGGCCAAGACCGCTCACAACACCCGTGAGCGGCATCAGACTGGAGGGGGTTCGCCCAACCTGCACCCCCTCACCACGTTTGAGCAGAGGGCACTGGACCTTGTTGGGGGGTCTGGCACCCGGGAGGTCGCGCTATGCGAGGTTGGCGGAGCTGCAACAAGTGAGACAACCCTCCTTGACAAACACCCCCCCCCCTCCCACATCCTCTGTCCCTTCACACACCCTGCCCACTGGGACACCTCCCCCATCCTCTGTCCCTTCACACACCCTGCCCACTTGGACACCTCCCCCATCCTCTGTCCCTTCAAACACCCTGCCCACTTGGACACCTCCCCCACCCTCTGTCCCTTCACACACCCTGCCCACTTGGACACCTCCCCCATCCTCTGTCCCTTCACACACCCTGCCCACTTGGACACCTCCCCCACCCTCTGTCCCTTCACACACCCTGCCCACTTGGACACCTCCCCCATCCTCTGTCCCTTCACACACCCTGCCCACTTGGACACCTCCCCCATCCTCTGTCCCTTCACACACCCTGCCCACTTGGACACCTCCCCCATCCTGTCCCTTCACACACCCTGCCCACTTGGACACCTCCCCCATCCTCTGTCCCTTCACACACCCTGCCCACTTGGACACCTCCCCAATCCTCTGTCCCTTCACACATGCTGCCCACTGGGACCGGCCAGCGCCCGGCCGAGCGAATCTAAATAAGCCGTTTCATTCTCTTCCCTAGGACGTGATGCCGAACGACCAGGGCCGTCTGCCTCCAGGCGGAGACACGCATCTGGCCCCACCTCACCCAGGGCTGCACAACATTCGGTGCCCGATCAGCGGGGAGTCCCATCCTCCCCAACAGAATCTGTGGAGCAGGGCGCCCAGAGGGCGGCGACACAGCAGGAAACAGAAATGGCCCGCCAACGCCCTGCGGCCTCTCACCTGGACGATGACACAGAGGAGGCGTCAACCCAAGACAACCTTGAGCTTGCGGCACTGCTATCTCCCACACCATCCACCATCCCAGAGACACTCACCCCGGTTGGCCTATTTAGTGATGAGGCTCCTGGGTCACAGTCTGGGTCGCACATCACAGCTGAGCAGGTACAGCAGGTGGAGGTCGGAGCAGCCGAGGGCCCGGACTGGCGGAGGCCAGGCCAGGCCCAGCATGCAGCTGGCTCCCAGACGTTTTCTGAGTTCCTGGAGTTTCTCAACCCACCCGCACAGCCGATGCCTCAAGAAACCCAGGGAAACAATGACGGGATGAGGGCTGTCTTCCTGGCTCTGCAGACGCTGTTAGAGGAGTCGAACCGCGTCCACGAGCAGGGAGTGGTGCCGCTCATGGCAGCGACCCAGTCCGACACCGCACGGATGGCATCCGCGGTGGAGGCAATGGGTCAGGTTATGCAAGGCGTTGGGGTTAATGTGCACGCGTCATCCTCGGCCCTGGACAGGGTTGCCCTCTCACAGGCAGCAATGTGCCAGAGCCAAAACGACATTGCCGGAGCCCTGCGGGCCTTGGCCCAGTCTCACCAGGTCATGGCCCATTCGCAGCAGTCAGTCGCCGAGAGCATCAACCGCCTGACACATGTGCTGGATGGCGTCGTGCACTCACAGCTTGAGGTCGCACAGTCCCTGGCGGGAATGTCTAACTCCCTGGACTCCGTGTCTGCAAACGTTCGGATCCTGGTGGATACCGTCGCAGGCCTCCAGGCCTGGCAATGCCAGGTGTCGGTGGCACGACGGGGCACCTCCCCGCTCGCATCTCTGTCCCAAAGTGAGGCCTGGGGGCCACCGGGCTCCCCGAGGGAGGAGGAGGTTTCGGGGCCCGTCCCATTAAGTCCATCACAGGACGTCCCGGAATTCTCGGCCTCCCCCTGTCCCTTCCCTGGTGCATCGGGTGGGCAGCAGGCAGAGCAAGGTGGCACAATGTCACCCGAGATGCCCGCAGAGCAGCCTGGCCCATCAAGGCCGGGTCGCCCCAGGAAACGCTTGGCCAAGGAGAAACGAATCGAAGGGGGCGATTCGCAGCAGTCCTCCTCCACTCCTGCTGTATCATCTGGGGACTCACGTAGACGTAGTGGTAGGGCCCGTAAGGCAACAAAGTGAGACACAGAGTAAGTTGGCACGGGTGAAGGGCACAGTTTAGTTGTAGGGGCTAGGGCACCTGTAAATTATTGTTAACATTAAACGCACTGTTCCACCTTACTTGTATAACCGTGTGATTGTTCCACAGCCACAGGAATCGTGATGGTGACCGAGTGTCGCTGGGGTTGACGAGCGGTGAAACTTCGGTGCCGGGTGTGCAGTCCCTGCCCCTCCCCCCACCCCCTCCCACAGCCCACGTGGGCACGTGATAGAGTGTCCGTGACGATCTCAGCGGCCACCAAGGTGGATGGTTCAGCTATTGCCATGGGTCAGACTCTCTCTAACGATTCTGAGCTCACAGCTCTTCGCAGAGCGGGCTGTCATCATTCCACATGGCACTGATCACACCCACTGACACAGCCATCAATGTTGTGCCATACCGTCTGGACCCAGTGGTAAGGGTGATGTCGAAGTGGAGCAGGGTACACTGAGAGGGGGTGGGGGGGGTTGTGGTGGTGGAAGTTGTGTGTTGACCCTCTGCACGACTAGCGATTCAGGTGGTGGTTTGGTGTTCAGCGGGGACGTCACATGCGACGCGTGAACCGTGCTGCCACCAAGGCGTCGCGTGCCCGCCGTCCTCGCCGGGTCCGTCGTGCCGCCTCCTGGACATCACCAACACCTGGGTTGTGTCTGCATGCTGCGCCCACCACTCCACCAGCCTCCTCCTCCTCCTCCTCCTGCTCCTCCTCCCTCTTCTCCTCCTCCTCCTCCTCCCTCTCCTCTTCCTCCTGCTCCTTTGTGCTGGCACCACTGCCACTGGCTTCACCCTCCGCCTCCTGCAGCAGGTCATCTCCCCTCTGCATCGCGATGTTGTGCAGCGCACAGCAGACCACAACAATGCGAGCGACCCTGTCGGCCTGGTACTGCAGGGCCCCTCCGGAGCGGTCCAGGCACCTGAATCTCATCTTCAGGAGGCCAAGGCAGCGCTCCACCACACCCCTGGTTGCTGCATGGGCCTCGTTGGATCGTGTTTCCGCATTGGTCTGAGGCCTCCGTATAGGCGTCATCAGCCAAGGCCTCAGCGGATAACCCCTGTCGCCTAGCAACCAGCCCCTCAGCCGGGGGGGACGTCCCTCAAACATCGCAGGGATGAACGACTGCGCCAGTATGTAGGAGTCATGCACACTCCCTGGGAACCTTGCACAGACATTCATGATCCTCATGTGGGGGTCGCATACCACCTGGATATTCATGGAGTATGTCCCCCTCCTGTTTGTGAACGCGTCCCTGTCCCCTGCAGGCGGGCGCATGGGGACGTGAACACAATCGATTGCCCCCTGCACCCTCGGTATCCCGGCCACGCTGGCAAATCCACGAGCTCGTGAGTCTTGAGTTGCTCGGTCCTCGGGAAAGGTGATGTAGAGGTCCGCAATGGCATAGAGGGCGTCGGTCACATCCCGGATGCACCTGTGCATCGATGACTGGGAGATCCCGGAGAGGTCCCCACTCGGAGACTGGAAGGAGCTGGTCACATAGAAGTTAAGAGCAACCGTCACCTTGATGGCAACTGGGATCGCGTGTCCTCCCCCCGTTCCACGTGGGGCGAGGTGCGCCACGAGGTGACAGATATGTAGCACCGTCCGCCTACTCAGCCGGAGTCTCCTCCTGCAGGTGATGTCCGGCATTGTTAGGAAAGAGACCCGGACACGGTACACCCTCGGCCTTGGCCGTCGCCTCTGGCGCCGTGGCTGCACCCTCACTCTCTCCTCTTCCTCCTCCCCCCCCCCCCCCCCATGCTGCTCGACGACTGGCAACTCCTCGGCCCTTCACTCTGCTGCTGCAGCTGTCCCTGCATCCACTGCGGGTTGTGGGTGTGGATGCTGCTGCATCGCCAAATGCAGTGCAGCGGCCCCAACCACTGCGCAGAACATAGCCGTTCTGTTCCCATACATCGTGCTAACCTACAGAAGGGTGGTGGGGGCAGAGAAACGGGACATGTTAGACGGAGGTTAGTCTACACCTCGGCAGCCGCCTGCCACGGGATACCTGTGTGTCCCGGTGGCCTGGTCGCGCTGCTGACACGCGGGCAGCCTAACCCCGGTCACTTTCTGCCTCCAACGGGCAGTTAACTATGTCCTCCTCACCGGTGCGTCAGTGGCCTGTGGCCGTAAGCCACAGGGGAACCAGCGGCCTTGTCCTTGTGACCGGCACGCCATGGCATGGTGGCAGACATTTTGTTACGGGGTTGGACGGGTCACTCGCTCACTCTCTCCCTAACACCCCCTCCCCCCCCTCCATCTCCCCCCTCCGTCTCCCCCACTCCCCCCTCCATCTCCCCCACTCCCCCCTCCATCTCCCCACTCCCCCCTCCATCTCCGCCACTCCCCCCCCGTCTCCCCCACTCCCCCCTCCGTCTCCCCCACTCCCCCCCTCCATCTCCCCCACTCTCCCCTCCATCTCCCCCACTCTGACCCTCCATCTCCCCCACTCCCCCCCCTCCGTCTCCCCCAATCCCCCCCTCTGTCTCCCCCACTCCCCCCCCACTCCCCCCCCTCCGTCTCCCCCACTCCCCCCCGCTCTGGACCCCCCTCCCGTTCTCAGGGATGCCTTCCCCGTTGTGGCCAGACTCCAGCAGTGCGCTGAGTGGTGCACTGAGCGGTGCGCTCACCTCCTCGAAGCTGTCGTCAGCCAGCACGACTGGTTGACGAACTTGAAAAGCAGGTGTGTTGGACGCCGTGTAAACAGTGCGTGATGACGTCGGGACTTCGGCCCATACGGGCCGGAGAATAGCGGGGGGCCAAAAACTAGCGATTCTGGTCGTGTCGGGGGCGCGTTCGAGGCGTTTGACGGGAATGGCGACTTGGAGTTTGTGCAGGGTTCGGAGAATAGCAGGATGGCGTCAGACCAGCGTCGCCGTGAAAATTTGCGCTGCTCGTTATTCTCCGACCCGTCGTGAGTGCGGAGAATCGCGTCCAGGGATTTTGTAGTACAAATACTTCAATCACTAAAAGCAGTGCCACAGGTTCACAAAGGCCATCAAGAAATCAAATTAAAATCACAGTGTGCGATATTTGGCTGTGCTGTGTGTTGTTGTCGCCCGTCCCTCCCGGATGGGTCTCGCTGCCGTCCCACGCTCGGCCCCGCTTCTGCCGCTCCTCCCGTCCTCCATCTCCATTTTCCTCATTCCCCGCTCCTGGAGGTGTCATGCACGTTTTGGCATCCCGAGCCCTCCCTCCGGCTCCCGCTTCCCTGCCCCTGCCCCACCCCGCCGGCCCTCCTCTCCCGTCCCCCCCTCCACGGTTCGCCTCCCTCTCCCCAGGTTTAGCTGTCTTCCGCCCCACCCCCCCCCCCCCGTCGTTCGCCCCTCCCTCCTCAGGTTTAGCCGCTCCCCCCCCCCCTCCAAGTCCATCTCTCCCCTCCATGCCCCGGCTACCGTCCCTCGATTCCCGACCATTTTCCCCTGATTCTTGGCCACCCGGCTATTCTTCCTCTTGTACGTTGGCCACAAGCAGATCCCGGAACAGTTGCGTGAATGGCTCCCACGTTCTGTGGAAGCCGTCGTCCGACCCTCAGATGGCAAATTTGATTTTCTCCATTTGGAGAGATTCCGAGAGGTCGGACAGCCAGTCTGCAGCTCTGGGCGGTGCTGCTGACCGCCAGCAAAACAGGATACTACGGTGGGCGATCAGGGAGGCCCTCCTCCCCAGGAATAGATCTGGCTGGTCCGAGACCCCGAAGACCGCCACTTTCGGGCATGGCTCCACCCTCACCCCCCACCACTTTGGACATGACCTCGAAGAAGGCTGTCCAGTACTCCACGAGTCTGGGGCAAGACCAGAACATGTGGGCGTGATTGGCTGGGCCTCTTTGCACCGTTCACATCTGTCCTCCACCTCCGGGAAGAACCTACTCATACGGTTTCTCGTTAAGTGGGCTCTATGTACCACTTTTAGCTGCATCAGGCTGAGCCTTGCGCACGTGGAGGTGGAGTTGACCCTATGCAGTGCTTCGCTCCAGAGTCCACACCCTACCTCAATCCCCAGGTCCTCCTCCCATTTCTTTCTTGTTGCGTCCAGTACGGTGTCAGCCCCTTTCTACCAGTCTGTCATACATGTCGCTACAGTTCCCTTTATCTAGGATACTTGCGTCCAGTAGGTCTTCCAGCAGTGTCTGTCGTGGCGGTTGTGGGTATGTCCTTGTCTCCTTTCGTAAGAAGTTTTTGAGCTGCAGAGACCTTAGCTCGTTCCCCCTGGCTAGCCGAAATTTCTCTGTCAGTTCGTCCAGTGTTGCGATCCTGCCGTCCGTGTATAGGTTCCTTACTGTCAGTGTCCCTCCGTCCTGCCTCCACCTCTTGAAGGTGGCATCAGTCAGTGCTGGTGTGAACCTATGGTTGTTGCAAATGGGAGCTTTGTCCAACATTGTGCCCCCCCAGTCCCCGCCTCCACCCCGCCCCCGCAGGCAGTCGCCTACTTACGTAGTGTGGGTAATTTTGCCAGATGTACAGAACTGCCGCTGTCGAGCTGGTGCACAATACCCCACCAGTTATTCTATTTCATATTTTATTATATATTTTTTTATGTTGGGGTGTGCCCTTCTCCTCTAAATATGTGTATATATATATATATATATATGTTTCTTATTCTGTGTACATAACGGTAATTATACCTTGTTCAAAAACCCAATAAAAACATTTTTTAAAAAAAAACTTCAGCAGCAATCCGGGGGGAGGGCTACGGGTTCGTTATGGGGGTTTGTTCTCATGGTTTTATGCTTATTTCTTTTTCTTGTTAATTTATTGTTTTTGTATTGGAGGGGAGGGGTTACTGTTTTTCTCTGTTGTGATAAAATTTGTTGTTGAAAACTTGAATAAAAATTATTTAAAAAAAAAAATCAAATTAAGCACTCGGGATTATTTCTTGCAGGATAGAATTGAAAAGTAGGGGAGTTATGCTAAACATGTATCGATCATGGTTAGGCCACACTTAAGAGGACTACGTACAGTTCTGGCCATTATATTATAAGAATGAAGATAGACACACTGATTAGGTTGCAGAGAAGATTTCCAAGGACAATGCCAGAGATGTATGGGCATGCACATCAGGAAAGGATTGATAGGCTTAACTCTAAAAAATAAAGCTGAGGGCTGATCTAATGGAGGTTCTTAAAATTATGAAAGGTTTGATAGAGTGGATCCAGATAAAACTTTTATCTGGTGAAGAAGAACATTAACTAGACCCATCAATATTATACAGTCACCAATAAATCCAACAGGGAATTCAGTGGACACTTCTTCACCTGAAGAGCGATAAGAGTGTGGGACTCACAACAACAAACAGAATAGGTGCATTTAAGGGGAAACTTGACAAGTATATGAGGGAGAAGGGAATGGATGGTTACAATAGTGGATTTAGATTATAAAAAATGGGGAGAGGCTCAAGTGGGACATAAGCATAAGCATTGATGGTTGGATTGAATGGACTGCTCCTGTGCTGAATATGTCATTTATGTAAACAAATTAAGAAGGGTGAGCCCAGTGGGAATTTAATCCACATCCTGTTGTGCCTGCACATTACCCCAAACCTTCAGTTTGCCTTCTCAAGACGACCTCATATTATCACACTAATTGAGTGATATACATATGTTAATTGACAATCCACCTTACCCAGGAAATAATCAGCACGCAGCCTGATGCATTTGAGCAAAAAACAGAAGTTGGGGGATTGGAGCTGGTTTCTTGATGTGCAGACATTTTTCTTAACTCCCACCTGCACCCAAACCCATGATCATTGCCAATTTAAAATTTAAAATTCACATCACAGGCACTAAGATTTTTCCCACAACTCACTGTATCTATTTGTACTATAATTGTCGGTTCATGGTTCTCACCTTCCATTGAACATGGACAACAGGAGAAAAACCCTAAATGCAAAAGACAATGCTTATGGCTAATCCAAGGTAGGACCCTACATCTGTAACAGGACCAGATATTAGAACCTCTTTGAGATCAGTGGCAATGAAAACCCACCCAATGGACTGCCCGGATTCCATTGGCAGCAATCCTAAATGCGTATTTTTTTTAGTTTGGCTTTAAATAATTGAGTGATTTTTCAGCCTCACACTTCCAGCAGACAGCTTGGCAGGCTTGAAACACATGTCAGAAATTCTGATACAGCATATGTTTGAATTTCTGAGTGTTCCTGATGTGAATGTGTGTGTCTGTGTATGAGGGGGGAGGGGGGGGGTACTGTAAATGCTGGGTCAACACCTTACATTTGTCATCATATTAAAGACCAATTAATTGGTGGCAGTGGTTTTATTGCTGTCACCCATCACTTTTCCTGAATTCCAATAAACATGACTATCCATTGTTACTCCAAAAAGATTCACAATAATGTATGAAAAGCGCAAAGGGAACTGAACTGATGACAATCAAAGTTACATGACATAAATTGCAAACTTTTATGATTCTGATATACTTTACATAGTTAAGCAATACTGTTATCTGGTTACGCTAGTTCCCAAGGTATCAGAGAATTTAGCTCTGTCTGCGCATCTACTGCCAGACACGCTTCACAAGTAATCTACCTTTATATCATAATTTGCCTTTATGAACATTTATCTCGCTGACCCTGAGCTGGATACAATTGTTTCAGAAATATCAGTACATGCCTGAAGTAAGATGAAGATCCAATTGAGTATCACTAAGATGACAGAAAGCAGCTATAATGTACTGACAGGCTGTGTGAGGTGTGTTAGCTGGATATCCTACTGAGACATGTCTGGCAAGAAAAATAAGGCTCAAATGAATCACTGTTAGAAAGTTTGGCAATTATATTTGATTTGGTATGAAGCTAACTGAGTACACAGCTAATTTCAAATAAACTCAACCTCATTATTTACCCCACAATGCACCTGTAGCTATTTGCTCAGATTTGACATTTATTTCTCTGCTTTGTTAAAAATATCACAGAGTTGCTGGAAGCTGATTTTTTTTTTAAAACTATTTTTTATGGGATGTGGGCCTCGCTGGCTAGGGCAGCATTTATTACCCATCCTTAGTTGCTCTTAAGAAGGTCGTAGTGAGCTGTCTTTTTGAACTGTTGCAGTCCCTGAGGTATAGGTACATCCACAGGGAGGAAATTCCAGGATTTTGATCCAGCAACAGTGAAGGAACGACAATATATTTTCAAGTCAGGATGGTGAGGAAAACCTACAGGTGGTGGTGTTCCCAGGTATCTGCTGCTCCAGTTCCTTCTAGATACTAGTGATTGTGGGTTTGGAAGATACATCCGAATGAAGCTTAGTGAGTTCCTGCAGTGCATCTTGTAGATGGTACACACGGTTACTACTGTTCATCGGTGATGGAGGGAGTGAGTGCTTGTGGCAGCGGTAGCAATCAACCGGGCTGCTTTGTCCTGGATGGTGTCAAGCTTCTTGAGTGTTGTAGCTGCATTCATCCAGACAAGTGGAGAGTATTCCAATACACTCCTGATTTGTGGCTTGTAGATGGTTTGCAGGCTTTGGGAGTCAGGAGGTGAGTTACTTGCTTCAGGATTCCTAGCCTTTGATCTTCTCTTGCAATCACTGTATTTATATGGCTAGTCCAGTTCAGCGTCTGGTCAATGGTAAACCCCCAGGATGTTGCAAGTGGGGTATTCAGTGATGCTGATGCCATTAATGTCAAGGGACGATGGTTTGATCCTCTTTTGCTGGAAATAGTCATTATCTGGCACTTGTGTGACATGAATGTTACTTGCTCCTTGCTAACCCGAGCCTGCAGATGATCCAGGACTGGTTGTATTTGGACATCGACTACTTCAAGACCTGGACAATATCCGAACATGGAGGCTGGTAGAAAGGTTATATCAAGTCAGTAAGGATTTCAGTTCTGATACCATTTAAATACACAATTTTATAAAACGTAAATGTCTCATAGTTTATATTATTAATTTTCCATGTTTCCATTTTTTTGGTAAATATACTAACCAAACTTGGATTTGTGGGGCCAATTTTAGATTACTGATTTGGCATGCACAGCTCACTGATTTATTGAACATTGTTCAGGAATTATTGCAGCAACAATTGACAGGCACTAGACAGTGGGCAATGGGCAGGGGGCAGCCGATGCATTCCACAAGCCAAACTTCACTTATGCACAGAAAAGCTCAAATCTGTCCCTGTAAATTAATAGAAAAAAAAATCTGAAATATTTGAAATATTCAGTAGACACGGCAGCACCTACAGAGAGGGAACAACAGAGTTAACGCCTTCAGGTTGATGTTTTTTCAATGGGTGATTGAGTAGATAAGTAGCAGATCAATGGGCCAGAAATTGCTGCTATGGAAAGTTTGCACAAACACCATTAATTGGACATTTAAGTTCACACTTGACACCAAACTATTTTTGTGCTGTAAATTGCTGGAACAGGATTCAAACATGGAATATTTTACCATAAGTGGCTTTTTAAGTCAAGCCGACAAAGCATAATTTAAAGGAGAAAGCATAAATATTTGAAAAGGAAGAACTTTAAAGCACATGAGGGAGGAGCAAAAAAACTGCAATTTGAGGATAGAGTTCCAGAAGAACTGTCGTTGAATGACCTCCTTCTGTGCAGCAGTTTTTAATGGCTTGGAAGTTCTAGTCAGTAGCAAATTTGCACTGACTCACAAACTTTTGGTGGGGCATTGCACTGTAATTGCTGAGGTGAAAAATTCATTTCGGTGCAGGGCCCTCCACAGGGGATCTGGGGCCTGTGGAATAATGGTAAGTGATCATACATCAGATTAAAGAATCATTACTGAGTCACGCAGGTCCTGAACCAGGAAGTGCAAATTAGAACAGTGAAATGAGTGCCAGGGGAGGGGGTTGGCGGTTGAGGGTGGGGGCATGTACAACCTAGTCAGCAGTTTTCATATGGCCTGCCCATCCACCCCCGCCACAATTTTATTTGTGGTAGGGGTGGAGCCAGGGACCACGCTCATCAGTGAGCTAATTGAACCTTTTAAGTGGTCAATTAATTCCCACTTAATGGCCACATCCCACTGTGATATGCCATCAATGAACACATGGGACAGCACGGTGGCACAGTGATTAGTATTGCTGCCTCATGGCGCTGAGGTCCCCGGTTTGATCCCGGCTCTGGGTCACTGTCCATGTGGAGTTTGCACATTCTCCCCATGTTTGTGTGGGTTTTGCCCCCGCAACCCAAAGATGCGCAGGCTAGGTGGATTGGCCATGCTAAATTGCCCGTTAGTTGGACAAAAATGATTTTTTAAATTTATTTTAAAAAATCAATGAACACACGACAAGTAGTGAACGTAACTGAGGCTTTAATAAACTAAACTGAAAGCCTCCTGGCCTTTGATCCTGAACTGGATCAGAGGCGGAGACGAGCCACTTTTATGCTGGGCCCGAAGGGAGGCGGAGCCATCGGGCAGTGGTTTACCACATTGCATATGATACAGTGGCCATTTACCACAATACACATATTATACACTACAGTGGTTTACCACACACTGCCACCACACTTGAACTGGCAGCAGGAGATGCCCATGTCAAGAATTCGCCCAGCAGGTTTTCATGTGCGCAGGGCAAAATGTCTCTCCTGGGCCCATCGGTTCTCCACCCCCTCCAAAAAGGTGCAAAATCCCCCACTTCCGCCCTTCCCCCTCTCCCAGGTTCTCTTCATCCACACGCCCATTACTTGGGCCCACCAATTTTGCACCCAGCACCCCTTGACTTTCCTACTGGGATGCAGCCTGTGCAGCTTAAACACAGCTTTGACGCAGTACCAGCAGTGGCCAACTCATCTGGTGAGGCTGTCAGTGCTGGACATCTTCACACCTCTGATTGACCAACAGTTTTCTGAGGTGGGATTTATTTTTCCTGAGGGGTAAAGGTCCAGTCTCACCTCTCTTAATTGGAAACACAGCATATACTGACAGTAAGGCAGCTGTCATTCTGCTGGACAGGTTGCCTTCACACCCTCCCCCTAGACATTTTAACTAGGTTGGTGGGGGAGACAGGGGCCGGAATTCTCCAATGCTGAGGCTAAGTTCTGAGGCCAGCGTCAAAATCGGCGCGACGACTCCGGTGTCAAACCAAGCAAAGGTGCATTCATTCTGCACCACGGAAGGGGCCAGCACGGGCGTCACGGGAAGCGCAATGGCGTGACCCAGAACAGCATCACAGATACGCGCAGCGTAATTGATGCCGTGCGGTGTCGCTGTTAAATGGACGCCATCAGCAGAGAAACAGTCGAACGCAGGAAGGTGGCCGCCCGCCGTGCAGCGCCGAAGTTCCAGGACCAGGACATCGAAGCACTCCTGGATGCCATGGAGCGGAGGAAGGAGGCCCTGGATCCCGGACACGGCTGTAGGGTCACTGCCATCACCAGCTGGTGCCTGTGGAGGGAGATGGGAGAAGCTGTGGGATAACCCCCAGGGCAGGCAGCCAGTGCCACAAGAAGGTGCCACAAGACCTTGTCAGGGCAGCCAGGGTGAGTACCCCACACTGTTCCCATGGCTCCAACCCCCAAACCCCTCACACCGAGGACACTGCAACCCTCTCGGTGAGACCCACAAGGCTGCACTCACCCATGCAAGCTGCATTGGCAGGATGGGCTGTGAACCTATGCCACCATACACCCAACCGCTGAGCTGCAAGTTTATGTCCGCTGAACAATGATCTTTCTCTCGTCTCTTCAACCCCCACCGCCGAGGAGGTGCGCGCCTATAACAACCGGGAGCATGCCAGGACCGGAGGGGATCCACCTGAATTGCGCCCCCTCACAGTTCATGAAGAGAGGGCCCTTGACCTTGCAGGCGGACCCAAGGACCGAGAGGTTGCGGATGCAGAGGTCAGGGGCGCAGCACAAAGTGATACCCCCCACCCCCGCCTGACCCCCCAAACTCCTAACCCCTCCCCTCATCCCCCCTCCTACCCTCATCACCCCTTTCCCCTAATCCTACCACCCCCTCAGCGCCCTCTGCGTATCTAACCATGCATGCCGTATTGTGTATTGCAGGACCACACGGCCATCCACCCATCCCTGTGGATACAGACCGCCCCCAGGCTGTGCCAGCGTGACCACAAGCCAGGGACCCACCCGGGCCAAACAACGGCGGCCACCCCAGGCCGTGCCAGGGTGACCACAAGCCATGGATTGACCCAGGCCATCAGGCGTAGGCCTCCCCATTCAATGCTAGAGCGAGCATGATGTAGGGACTCATCCAGCGACAGGGAGGGCAGCACACCAAAAGACCCCTGTGCCAGGCGACCTAAGAAACCACAACACAGTGCACCCACACTAATGACACCAACACCCAGGGCACACCCACCCAGGACACACAGGGCAAACCCACCCAGGACACCCACACCAGGACACCCAGGACACACACCCAGGACACACCCACCCAGGACACACCCAGACAGGACACCCAGGACACCCACACCCAGGGCACCCAGGACACATGCACCCAAGACACCCAGGACACACAAAACCAGGACAGGGGACGGACAGACAGGACACACCACCCCAGGGGACCCCAGACTTCGGGTCCGATGAGGACATCCACGGAACGCCACTGCTACCTCCTACATCCTTCACCATCGCAGAGACTATCACCTTGTTTGGACACTTTAGCAATAAGGATTCTGGGACACTCACTGGTGAGCACCACACAGCCGTCCCGGTACCGCAGGTGGAGGTAGGAGCAGCCGAGGGGCCGGACGGTCGGAGGGCAGCCCAGCCCCAGCAACCAGCTGCCGCCCAGACGGGTCCCGGGTTCCTGGCGCTCCCACACCCACCCATAGACCCGATGCAGTCAGTGACCCAGGGACAAGAGGAGGGGATGACGGCAGGCTTGCAGCACCTGCAGACGCAGGTGGAGGAGACCACCCACGTGCAGGAGCAGCGAGTGGTGCCGGTCATGCAAGCCACCCAAGCCGACACCACACCGGTGGCGTCCGCAGTGGACGCAATGGGTGCGACAGTGTTGGACATGGGTAGCAGTATGCAATGCCTGGGGCTTTCCGTGCAGCTGGCGACCATGGCCCATGACATGCCTGCCCTCTCACAGGAAGCCATGTGCCAGAGCCAGCTGCAGATCGCAGAGACGCTCAACTCCGTGGCCCAGTCTCAGCAGGCCATCGCTGAGGGCAACGGTGCCATTGCCCAGGTGCTGGACTGCATTGCCAGACACAGACAGGGATGGCCAACTCCCTGAGATCCGTCGATGCAAACTTGCAGACCCTTGTCGATACCAGGGCGGGCCTCCAGGACTGGCAGCGCCAGGTGCCGGGGTGCCTCGGGTGCTGGATCTTCTCGCACCCTCGTCCCATAGAGAGCCCTGGGGGCCACCGGGCACCCCGGGGAGGAGGAGGTGCTGGGACCCGTTTTGCGTCCTGCTGCAGAGGAGGTTCCAGAACACCTTGACACCTCGGACTCCCTCGCTTCCGTCCCAGGTGCATCTGGTGGGCAGCGGGCAGGACAGGCTGGCAGCTCGCGAGTCCGGTCGCCCGAGCCGCAGCCTGGCCCATCCCGGCTGGGCTGCCCCGGGAAACGCACGCCAAGGGGGACCCTAGTCACAGGGCAGGAGTCACAGGAGTCCGCTTCCAGCTCTGCTGTACCATCTGGGGAACAACCTAGACGTAGTCATAGGGCCCGGAAGGCCAAAAGATTAGACACTGAGTAAGTTGCCAGGGGTGCAGGGCATAGACTAGTTGTAGGGGCTAAGGCACATGTATGAACTGTTTGTAATTAAAGTCACTTTTACACCGACAGAAGCTGCCTCTGTGCTCTGTCTGATGCGTGCGGGGGTGGGGCGGGAAATTGGCGCCAGTGTCTGAGGGATGATAGGAGGTCGAGCTCAGGTGAGTGTGGTATGCACACCCCATCCCCACCCCTCCCGGATTGCCCTCGCCTCCCTGGCCCCAGGCAGACGATTGGTCAGTGTGCTCCAGTGTCCAGGCCGCATGCAGGGACCTCCCAGGTGGAGGGTGGTGCTGTGGCCATGAGTCAGACATTGTAGAACCCGGAGCTCATCGCAGAACGGATTGTCATCATCCTCCATGCCATGCAATAGACCCGCTTCCACTGGCGAGTGTGTGCCCCTTGTGTGATGACGTGTGATGGAGGGCTGGTGTGCATGCGGGTATTTGGTAGAGGGCGGAGGGTGGTGTGCATGCGGGTGGTTGGTAGAGGGCAGAGGGTGGTGTGCGGGGTGAGGGTGGTAGGACGGTGCGATACTTTGCTGTCCGTGCCCATGCTCAGCTATTCCCCCCCCCCCCCCACGACTTTGTGAACCGTGCTGCTATCAACTCATCCCGTGTCCGCTGGCCAATCTGGTATCGGTAGACAGCCTCCCGTCCCTGTCCAGTCCGTATGTCCCGTGCATTCACACCCCCCCCCCCCCCAACATCCTCCTCATCTGGGGAGGCATGCCCAATGTCGTGTTCCCCCTCCTCCTCCTCTGCCAGCAGCACATCACCCCTCTGCTGGGCTGTATTGTGCAGAATGCAGCAGACCACAATGATGCGGCCAGCCCACTCCGACGGGTACTGGAGGGCCCCTGCAGAGCGCTCCAGGCACCTGAAGCGCATTTTCAACAGCCCAAAGCACCTCTCGATCACATCCCTGGTTGCTGCATGGGCATCGTTGTAGCGATTCTCCGCGTTGGTCTATGGCCTCCGGATAGGCATCATCAGCCACAACCGCAACAGGTAACCCCTGTTGCCCAGCAACCAGCCCTGCAGCCGGGGATGGGTGTCCCTCGAACATGGCGGGGATGAACGATTGTGCTAATATGAATGAGTACTGTACACTGCCCGGGTAATGGGCGCAGACGTGCAGGATATTCATGCAGTGGTCAAAGACCACCTGCATGTCCATGGAGTAGGTCCCCTTCCTGTTTGTGAACACGGCCCTGTTATCTGCTGGTGGCCACATGGTGACGTGCATCGATCGCTCCTTGTACCATGGGGATCCTGGCCACGTCTGCGAAGCCCGCTGCCCGGGCTTCGCAGACGTCCTGGTGGGCGCGGTCCACAGGGAACTGGATGTAGCGATCCGCAATTTCGTACAGGGCGTCCGTCACTGCACGGATGCACCGGTGCACCAATGTCTGGGAGATGCCGGACAGGTCCCCACTCGGTGACTTGAACGACCCCGTGGCATAGAAGTTGAGGGCAACCGTCACCTTGACGGCCACCGGGAGAGGGTGTCCACCCCCAGTCCCAAACGGTACCAGGTGTGCCATCAGGTGGCAGATATGGGTGACAGTTTCCAGCCTCATCCGGAGTCTCCTCATGTATGCCCGGTCCATGAGGTCCTGGTAGGACATGCAGGCGCCGGTACACACGGGGCCTCATTGGGTGCCTCCATCTCTGTAGCAGCGCCTCTTCCTCGTCCTATCAGGCGGGCAGTCCTCCAGAGGAAAGTGCCCCTCTGCAGCACTTTCCTCTGTGGCAGCCTCCGCCTCCTGCCTGGCATGCACCTGCTCCAGCTCCCATAGTGCTACATGCAGGGCAGTAGCCCCTGCCACGGCGGCCAAAATCGCTGGGTGCTGGCCAAACATAACGGTCTGCAGGGGGTGGGGGTAGACGACATATCATCATTGCACATACCCCCTCCGCAACCTGGTGCCATGGTCGCCACTACTGACAGGAGGCACTTGGCCACGCAAACCCCCCCACCCAATCCCTGGCGCTCCCCACTCCACCCACATCCTCCCCAGCGGCCAACCCCGACACTCTCCACCCCACCCTCCCAGACACCAACCCCGACACTGTCAACCCCACCCCCACCCTCCCCAGATGCCTACCCCGCAACCGCCCGGCACCCCAGGCCCTGGGCGGCCTCTGCCCCCCCCCCCAAAATGCACCCCCCCCCCAGCCATGGCCCAGCTGTCTCAACAGCACCCCCACACTGACCCCTACCTCCTTCTTCGTTGGCGTCAACCAGCACAACTGGTTGACGTAGTTAAATACCATGGGCGGGATTCGCGAATAATGGAGCTGTGTCCCCAAGCCCGCGTGAAAAGGGGCGCGAACCACACCGGCATCAACGGCTCCCGATAATGGGGAATGCTCCCCTTCCTGGGTGGCTAGGTCGGCACCGGAGTGGTCCCCACAGCTCCAGCCAGCGCAGAACGGCAGGCGCGAGTTCGCGCATGCGCGGAACAGCCGGCGTGATCCTGCGCATGTGCAGGGTTTCCCTTCTCCGCGCCGACCCCAGGCAATATGGTGGAGCCCTACAGGAGCCCGAAGCGGAGAAACATAAGCCCCATGGAACCAGCCTGCCTGCCGATCGGTAGGCCCTGATCGCGGGCCAGACCACCGTACCGCCCCCCGGGCTCTGATTCCCCCACCCCCCCTCGAGGACGACCCCCGCAAACACACCTTCCAGTTCCCGCCATGTGGGACCTGAGTGACCCACGCCGGCAGGACTCGACTGAACCCGGCGGCCACTTGGCACATCGGGGCCCGGAGAATCGTCCGGGGGAGGCGCTTTCAACGGCACCGGACCGGCACGGCAGGAATCCCGCAGACGCCCAAGAATCGGCGGGGGAGATTCGGTAAGCTGGCGTCGAGGTGGTGGGGCGCAATTCTTGCGTCCCCTCGGGGATTCTTCATGTTTGATTTACGCCGGTATGAGCTGCAGTCACGTCAACGAGACTTCGGCCCGACTTGCAGCAGACCCAGGGACCAGCATGTCGTGCCAATTCTGGCGATTCTGCGGACCGCACGGCGCAATCCCCGTTTGGGAGCTTTCTCCCGGGTCGGAGCATCGCAGTCCCGGCGTCGGAGCAGCGTGACGGGATTCGCACGCCCCCCTTCCCCTGGCAATTGTCCGACCTGGCACGGGCTCGGAGAATCCCGGCTAGTGACTGTGGCACCACCTTAAAATCCAGCTAATTTACACCGTTCCATGCGATTTAGTGCTGAATCTGTTGCTGAAATATTTGCATATAACAGTATATGGAAGAGCAAGGCAACTCAGACAGCAACTTGCTGATTTTCACATTGAAGTGCATGTGTTCAATCACTAGAACTATCTGATATTTTATTGACGGTGAGCACTGACAACCTCTTCATTATTTTTTACTGCAACATCTAACCTACTGATTTGGGACTCGTCAGTTGAGTGACAATTAAATGCTACATTTCCAGTTATTTTATTTCTATGAATTCTGGATGGTTACAGAATCCACAAAAAGGACACATTTTTGTTTGGTGTTTAGTTTTGAAGTACATATCTCCATTTTCACTTTTACGGTAAGAACAAAAATGAACTTTTGCATTAAAAATGAATTTTAATTGTGGAATTAGAAGTCTTCATATCAACTGATATTATCTTCATACTTATAGAGTAAATGTTTCCAAAATAATAATGTTTTACTTTATTTATTCAGACTTTCTGTGTTGCTGCAAGCTTGTTGAAAATGCAACAAAAATCCTTGTTAGCTATCAATAAATATGCAGAGCAACGCAGCCATATTACACTCATGGGGCTTGAGCTCTCTCTCTTTATGGGGGGCCCCCGCATCATATCGCACCCCACCCTCTGGTGTCATGAAGGTCTGCCCCAAATTACATCTAGCCCTGCCCCAAATGACATCAAGCCCCGCCACCTAATGACGTCAATGAAATAGTGAGGGCAAACAGCATCTGTGGAGAATGAAAGAATTGGGGCTGGGAATGGGGTTCAGTCACTTAATCTTCAGAGGAGGGTTGCTATCAAGCCTTAAACTTCTATTCACTTTCGGGTGCCACTTGCTTTCAGGGGCCTTGGAGGCGAGCATGTATGCATCGCTTACCATGTCTTCCTTGCTGGGCTTGTGGCCAAATCACTGCTAAGCGAGTGCTCATCCTTCGTGAGAGCTGGAAAGTGGATGGGAGGAGGTGAATATTGAGGGTCAGCATTGGGGGCAAAGGAAAAGTTACTGGGTGTGGTCCCATGAGATGCCAGAGTGCTAAGGAGACAGTGGGCTTCCCCCGAATGGGTTGCATCCCGGCCCAATGAGGAATGAAAACCTCCCACTTGGGGAAGCACAACTGAACTGCACAGTTTCACCCACTGGAACTGACACTTTGCCATTCTTTGGTAAGATTCCGCCCACGGTGTTAATTTTCAAAGCATTTTGATTAAAGAATTCATCACTGATAATTTTATTCAATTTGTTAATGCTCTGCAAAGAGGAGTGGGAGCAATTACTGCACTGTAAAAATTGATTTCGTAAGACAGTATATGATGGCCCAAAGTAACATTTTTAATTTAACAACTCAGAAGCTGCAAGCTTTGTACAAATTCAAGATATTTTGTAGGAATGCTACCGTAATAGTGTTATCTGACAGCACTCTCTTTATGAAGCAAAAAACTGTTATTTTTACTTTTTAAAACGTGTGCATATTTTTGTCCATAGCTTTTAAAAATGCACTTACTTGTTTGTTGGGGCTGTAATTTTCATGCTGTTTTGTAACTGTAGGAAGATTGGACGTTCTGAGACATAACATGACAGTGTTTAACATCTGCGCACTGTTCATTCTGCTCATTAGAGCATTTCTGTCACTCAGAGTTTCTAAGATGATCATTTTGCTAAAAATATGATTTGGATTATATATTCTAAAATAACCAATCTCATTTTTAAATTCTGTTTAAAGAGACTTACCTGCCACATTCTAGCCACCAAAACTAACAATGGTAATAACAATGTGTTTTTTGAATCTGCTATAAATACCTTGTCCCCTTGTGCCACTTATAACAGTAGATGATGGAATCATACACCACAGAGCAAGACCATTCAGCCCATCATTCCTTTACAGGCTCTTTGAGCTCTGTGCACTCCCTGGATGTTTTGACAGTGTTCAGTGTCCTTTCTTATATCCCACTCCCCTCCGATCCTATTGGAACAGGCAGATTCCTGGGGTTAAGAATATCTTGTCTATAGGTTTTGTACAGCCAGATGATTCTGTCTGGATGTCTGTAAAACCTCTGCTTTTCAAGTTGATTGCTTTGGATGACTTCTGTCCCTTATCAAAAATGCATGATTTCTCGAAGACCTGATTCTGGGTAGGAGATTTGCGGACTTGACTGAGTTGGCGGAGGCTTACCAATCACCCAACCGATACGGGTTCAGATACCTCCAAATCAGGGCCTTTTTGAGAAAGGAGGTGGGTTCGTTCCCAATGTTGCTGCCCCCAATATTACAGGATAGGCTCCTATCGGAGGAGGAAATTGGGAATGGCAAAATCTCCGTTGTGTATGCTGAGCTGGCCAAGAAGGAGGAAGCTTCAATGGTGGATATTCAACAAAAATGGGAGGAGGAATTGGGAGGGGTGTTGCAAGGAGGGATTTGGAAAGAAGCACTGCATAGGATTAACGCATCCTTGCCATGTGGCAGACTTAGTCTTATTCAGTTAAAAGTTGTACATAGAGCGCATTTGACCCGGCAAGGTTGAGCTGATTCTTCCCAGAAGTAGTCGATAATCGCGGGCGGCATGCTGGATCCCCGGAGAACCATACCTACATGTTTTGGACCTGCCCAAAGTTGGCGGGGTTCTGGAGGGGAGTTACTGATGTATGTATAAGGCATTGGGAATGGCAGTCATGCCTTCTCCCTGGACAGCTATTTTTGGTGTGTCTGGAGAAGCCGATGCTGTGGCTTTGCCTCCCTGCTAGCCCAGAGGAGAATTTTGCTAAACTGGCAGTCCGCAGATCCGCCAATTATTGGGTCTTGGATTCAGGGCCTTGCTGAGTTTTGTTTCTTGGAGAAAATTAAGTTTGCCATTAGTGGACTGGATGGTGGGTCCTTCATGAGGAGGATGCTGTTCATCGACTTTTTCAAGAAGTACCAGAACATCAGCGGGAGAGTGGGGGGAAAGAGGTGGAATGTTGCTGCGTTGAGTAGTTGTTGTTTATTAAGGGACAGAAGTGAGTTATTTTGGTTATAAAACCTTTTGGGATTTGTAATATGGGGGGCTTGTGACGTGTCATTTTGTTGTAGTGTTAAATGCATTGTTACAGTATTATGGCTTCTTTGTTATTACTCTTTGATTGTTTCTGTTTTTGTGCATTCTTAATATAACTTCAATAAATTATTGTTTATTTTAGTTTTTGTGTTTTAAGTTAATGAGCTGTCGTGTGTGTTTTTGCTTTTCTTTTTGTCTTTTGCATGATTCCAAAAGACTAGCAGCAACTTGAAAGACATTTAAGCGTTCCTATTCTTCATGCGACATTTGGAGACGGAGTCTTGGCGCAGTGACCTCAAAGCACAGACATTGATGAAGTTCTCAAAACTCTCCACCATAATTATCCTGATTCTGTTTCCAAATACGCCACAAGCAGCTTTCTTTTCATCTTTGACTATTGTCACACTATCTTCCACTATCAGTGAGAACATTTCTGATGACGTTCCAACTATTATCACCATATTAATGAATGATCTTTCCCTTGCTGGTGTTGCTTAATGGCAATATTAGAAGTCCACTTTTACTCACAATGGTCTGAATTCATCTGACCCCACACTATTGCACATTTCTTCTGGGATCTTCCAATTCCAGCCGAGGAAGAAATGTGCAGTGAAGCATTTCCCATCTAACTCCAGGGAGCAGAATTGTGGGAACAAGAGGACATGCCCCTTTTTTTACGGCAAGTGGGTGAGTGGGTGGTGGGTGATGGGTGGTAGCCAGTTTGAAAGGGTATTCAGGTAGTTACGTAGGGTAGTTGGGTAGGGGTAGTCAGATCTAACCGGAGTTAGTCAGGTCAGGGGGGTGGTTGGGCCTGGTCAGTGGGTACTCAAGTGATTGGACTGGGAGTAGCCAAGTAGCCATAAGTAGTCATGTTTCATCGTTGGGCAATAAGATGTTTGGTGGGTAATTGGGTGGTCACGTCAGGTTGTCAGGTCCTTTGGGTCATGTCAAGTGGGGATAATCAGGTAGTCGGGGCATAGTTAGGTCTGGTGAGGATGTTGTTGAGTTGGGGGGGGTAATTGTTTGGGGGGGCAGGGTTGGATCAGTTATGGAATTACCAGCTAGTAGACCAGTTTTAACCTGTCCAAAATGTCCTGGTTAACTATCAAGGTAAATCACGTGGATCAAACCAAAGCCTCTAACTCTAACTCTGAGTCAGTGACATTCGCTCCGGGCACAGAAAACAGGGAATTTCCAATTGGAGGTTGACACTTCCTGGACCATTCCCATGTAGGTCAGCACAGCAGGACTTGCACGGGGTCTGCTGATGCAAATTCTGTCATATGTACAGTCTCTGATGATCTAGAGATCAGAAGAATTGGGGCGATTATACCACAACTATGTAGTTGCTACCACCACCTGTACTGGACTCAGTATGCATTATGGTCTGCAAGGTGGTGGAAGTGTTAACACTCATGAAGTATGCTCCAGTTCATTGGTGGCACTGAGATGAAAATCATGAAGTGACTAATTTAAGAACAATTATAATTGTAAAACCAATTAATGTGCCATGGCCTTTCCAGCACCACCACATTGTTCACATTCAAATGTACCAATTATCACCAAATATGAATTTACTGTCACCCTGTTCATATGATGCAATGTGCAGAACATGTTAATGAGGCAGAGGCAGTCACTTAAGTCAGTGTTATCATGTCTAAAGTGTTATAAATAACTCATAGGATATTTTCCTGTCAAATTAACAACATTGCATGTGCTGATAAAGCAAAATTTGTACTCTCTGGTTCATTTCATAATTGCGGTGGGATCACCTATAGGGCACACACAAACTAACACTGCATTCTATTATTGCTTCTCTTAATATTAGTGACCCATGCTGCATACACATCGGATGATATTTGTAACCTAATGCCACCAAAGAGCGTTATCACTTTGCAGAGACCTTTCTGTAATTGGTGAATTGGTGAATCTTGAAAGGGAGAAAAATGGTATGAATGATTGGGGCGGAGGGTTAGGTTGGTGGGGGAGGGGGGAGTTGAGGGTGCTTGGAAAGAGGAGAAGCACCAGAGCCTTTTATTTCTCTCCCTGGCCCTACTCTAGCCCCACAGCTCCAAGATATCTGTTCTTCTCAAATTCTGCACTCTTTAGTATCCCCCATTTTAATCACTCCAACCCATACTTCAGCTACCAAAGTCCTAACTGCTGGAATTGACTTCCTAATCTACTTTTGCCTCTCGATCTCTTTTTCTTTTATTCATTGTTATGGGATGTGGGATTCATTGGCTAGGTCAGCATTTGTTGCCTATCACTAATTTCCCTTGAGAAGGCGGTGGAAGCAGTTAGAAACAGCACTTAGGGTGCAGGGGATCAAAGGCTATGTGGGGAATGTGGGATTAGGCTATTGAGTTGGATGATCAGCAATGATCATAATGAAGGCGGAGCAGGCTCGAAGGGCCAAATGGCCTCCTCCTGCTCCTATTTTCTATGTTTCTATGTATCTGTCCCTTCTTTTTAAAATAAATTTAGAGTACCCAATTCATATTTTTTCCAATTAAGGGGCAATTTAGCATGGCCATTCCACCTACCCTGTACATCTTTGGGTTGTGGGGGTGAGACCCACGCAGAAACGGGGAGAATGTGCAAACTCCACACGTACAGTGACCCGGGGCCGGGATCGAAAATTCACGAGGGACACCTGGGCATAGCAAAATGCAGACACAGGGCCCGACAAGCCGTCCACTGGCCCAGCATCAACCAGCACATCACGGACATGGTCCTGGACTGCAAGACCTGTCAGAAGTTCCAACCAGCACAGGGTAAGGAGACGCTTCATCAACACGACTTGGAAACCTTTCCATGGTCCAACGTCGGCATTGATTTATTCCACATGAATGGTCGCGACTGCATCCTACTCATTGATTACTTCTCAAACTATCCTGAGGTATGAAGCTGCCCAACCTCACCTCAAAGACCGTCATCAAAGCGTGCAAAGAAACGTTTTTGCGGCATGGTATCCCGAATACTGTGATGAGCGACAATGGACCGTGCTTCCACAGACAATAATGGATCACATTTACTAAAGGCTACAACTTCAAGCATGTTACCCCCAGTCCGCACTACCCGCAGTCCAACGGCAAAGTCAAACAGGGGGTGCACATCATCAAACAACTTATCCACAAAGCCTTGGACTTGGCTTCCAACATATACCTTGCACTACTATCGTACCGGGTGACTCCCTTATCAACTGACATGTCACCAGCTCAACTGCTGATGAACAGGGAACTGACAACAACGCTTCCGGTCCTACACCTGCCCAACCCAGATCACCTACTGGTAGTACAAAAGATGCAACAGCTTTGTGACAGTCAGAAACATCACTATGATGCACATGCCACTGATCTGGACCCGCTTTCACCAGCAGACACCATCAGAATCAAAATGCCTGATGGCGGGTGGTCTGCCCCAGCTGTCAGCTTTCGACAGGCCGCGCCCAGATTCTACGTAATGAAAACGGCAGACGGCACTATCATTCGCAGAAATCGAAGAGCACTTCGGAAAATCATACGCCCACGACCAGTTCCCCCTCCACTTCCGTCTGTTGAAGCGCCACCTCAAAACACCACGAACCACAATTCCACCAGTCGTGACTCCCACACGACTATCAAGACACTGGCATCTCCTCTGCCACCTCTCAGAAGGGCATCAAGGATGAGACGGAAACCCCAAAGACTGGACTTATGAACATTTTCCTTCTCATGTCTACTGTATATTTAAAGCACGCATTTCATGTTATTGGGCGCGATTCTCCGCTCCCCACGCCGGGTGGGAGCATCGCTGGAGGGCCCCCCGACTAATTTCACGACCCCCTGTGCCCCCCCCGTGATTCTCCCACCTCCTTCTCAGAAGAATCGCCGCTCGCCGTTTTTCATGGATGGGCCGGGCGGCCTGCCGTTCGCGACCGTTTCACGACGTCGGCAACCACACCTGGTCGCTGCCGTCGTGAAATCGGCGTGAGATGCCCATTTTGGGGCTTGTAGGGGGCCTGGTGGGGAATGAGCACCACGACTGTGCTCGGGAGGGGACAGGCCCGCAATCGGTGCCCACCGATCGTCGGGCCGGCGTCTCAATTAGACGCACTATTTCCCCTCCGCCGCCCCGCAAGATCAAGCCACCACGCCTTGCGGGGCGGCTGAGGGGAAAGACGGCCACTGCGCATGCGCGGGTTCAAGCTGTCAGCCGTCGTCACGTCAGCCGCGCATGCGCAAGCGTCAAGTCCCGGCGGCCAAGAATAACGGAGCGCCGCTCCTAGCCCCCCGGGTGGGGATGAATTCGGTGAGAGGAGCGGGCTCCAAGGCCGTCGTGAAACTCGGCCGAGTTCACGATGGCCTTCACGATTTTTCCCGGGAGCGGAGAATCGCGCCCATTATCTTTAATACTGTCAACCATAGCTACCATCACCACATTAAAAATGCACAAAAAAAGGGGGGAGATGTAATGATATGCAGACATGTAACCAATGGGTAATCAGAACAAGGCACAACCAATGGGTAATCAGAACACCCAGTGGTGGCATCACCACAAGAGGGCGTCGCATGACCACGACAAAAGACAAGACACACAGCCCCTCTGCCCCTTCCACTGGCAGAAACCTAGAGAGCAAGACGCGTGTAGTAAGCAGCACCGTCTCACCACCACAAGTGTTCGAGGGTAAGTTCATATGGTTAGTAGAGTGTACTGTGTTACTAGAGTCAGATCAGTAGAGTGTAGAACTCATTTAGGAGCTTTGTTAATTGCTCAAGAAATACGTTCAATTTACCTCGAGGTCTGGATTATTCTTCAACAGTGCCTATACCAAGTAGCGGCTTATGTTACTCAAAGTAACATAACAACACAGTCGCCACATTCCGGCGCCTATTTGGGAGTTTAGTACGGAAATTGAACCCGCACTGCTGGTCTTGCTCTGCATTATAAGCCAGTAGTTTTAGCCCACTGTGCTAAACCAGATCTGGAAGAATAATCTCCATCCAGTGAGAGCTATTTTCTGTTCTGTTCAGGAAAATAACTTTCCCTCTTCCGGGGACTTTTTCAGTAGCAGACTATTAAGATTAATCATCCGGGTCAGAAATCCTAAATCAGTCACATAGTGAATGGCCAGGGAATTCCAGCTAACATTTCCCACTACAGCGCAGATCCCTTCCTTTACTAACAAAACAACACCACCTCCTTTTCCTTTCTGTCCCCCCATCCGAAACACTGAGTACCCTTGGATATTCAGTTCCCAGATCTGGTCTCCTTGTAACCATGTTTCAGTAATCGCCACCAAATCACACCAAATCAGTGTCTAATTTTGCTTTATTATGCTCCTGTGAATCAACTTGGGATGTTTTATTATGTTAAATGTGTTGTTGTTTTTGTTGCGACTGGAGGGTTACACTTCATGCCACTTAAAGCATTTTGTTGTCCTGTCACGTTATCAACTATCGATTGCAAAATGTTTTCATTGAATCTGCGGCAGAATTCTCTGTTCCTGAGACAAAGTGTTGACGCTGGGGCAGGATTCACGGACTTCTCCAACAGAAAAACTGCGCCACACCTGGATGGATTCAGTGAACGTTGAGGGGCTCGCAGGTGTACACTTCACTCCCGACACACAACATCCCAGCCAACAAGATGGCAGTGAGGAGAGCAGCACCAAGCATGGTGGCACAGTGGTCAGCACTGCTTCCTCACAACCCCAGGTTCCCAGGTTCAATTCCGACTTCGGGTGACTGTGTGGAGTTTTCACTTTCTTCCCGTGTCTGTGTGGGTTTCCTCCGGGTGCTGCGATTTCCTCCCACAGTCCAAAGATGTGCAGGTTAGATGGATTGGCCATGCTAAATTGCCCCTTTGTGTCCAAAAGGTAAGGTTGGGTTACGAGGATAGGGGGAAAACATGGATTTATGTAGGTGCACTTTCCAAGGGTTGGTGCAGACTCAATGGCCCCCCCACTCGCAGGGTGTCGGAACCACGACCCTGCACCACAGGCCGGAACCCAGACCGACCGCCATGGCCGGGTGCACTGGCTACTGAAGCCACCAACTACCCACCCACTGGGCTGCACACGTTAGACTGTCTAAAACCATGCATTTTCATTCCCCCTCCCCACCTCCCAGGAGAAGGCCAACCCACAACTGCCGGGAGCACATAAAGACTGGATGGGAACCGTCGGACCTGCGGCCCCTCACCGTGGCAGAGCAGAGGGCACTGGACATGGTCGGCGGTCCCGAGGAAAGGGCACCCCCACTCACCACACCACCGCCATCAAGCCCACTAACCCCTGACCCACTAATCATGCTTTCTTCTCTTGTGTCTTGCAGAAGTTGCTGGTGATGGGGGCGGATCCATCTGGTGTCCTTGGCCCCAGTCACAACCACAGCCAGCACCCCAGGCAGAGCAGCGACGAGGACACCGATAATGTTGCGAGCCATAGACCCGAGACCGAGGACACTCTGAAGCTCAAGTAGCTGGTGACACAAACCTCCCGTCACTGCTGACTCCAGCATCCTCCACCATCCCAGAGACACTCACCTTGATTGGGCATTTTAGTGAAGATGCTGCTGGGACACTCTCTGGTGCTCACCACACAGCTTCCTGATACCACAGGTGGAGATAGGAACACCTGTGGTAGTGGACGGTCAGAGTGCGGGCCAACCCCAGGAACAAGCTGCCATCCAGATGGGTTTCAGGTTTCTGGATGGATAGTCTCATCGATCAGATCCAGGGACTACATGAGGGATTTGTGGTGGTATGATTAACATAGCTGCCTGCCATTGGTGCAGAACACTGGCTTACCATTGGCCCTGGTCGGTCATGTGCCTCTTGACCGATTGGTTGAGACCAGTCATGTGACGGCTCCCCGATTGGTCGCGAGGCTGAGTTAACCCCGCCTCCAGGGCGAGGTATAAATACCCAGTACGCCCGGCGGTCGTCCATTTACTGTAGTCGACCGCAGGGCTAATATCTAGCTTATTAAAGCCTACTTTTGTACAGCAACTCGTCTCGCGTTCAGTTGATGGTTCATCAATTTAATAAGCTAGAATTAGCTGTCCTGGGGAGGAATTGCTCCTGCCTCCAAGTTTCAGCCACGGAGCACATGGAACTTCTGATTAGAGATGCTTACGTGGCTGGGATGCAGTCCGCTGCTATCCGCCAGACGATCTCAGCCTAACTGAGGCATGGACTCTCTCCATCTCCCTGGAGGTCGCCGATTTAAACGCCCGCACCTATGTCCCCAGCCGCGCTGCAGCACCCTGGGCCTCCTGGCATGCTTCCCCACCGCCATCCGCCGCTCCCGACCCCCCTCAGGCCTGCGCCGCGGGACGCCCCAACAAGCCCGCGGGGCCCCGCTGCTATTTCTGTGGGTTCGCTAAACACCCTCGCCCGCGCTGCCCGGCCTGCTCCGCCCTCTGTAAGAGCACACTTTTCGACGGTCTGCCAGGCCAAATCGGTCGCTGCTGTGCCGCGCAGCGACCGGGGATCTCCCACTCCGGGCCCTTCCGGACCCTTCCAGCGCACCGCGCTAATCTCTCCCCCCGCCCCCGGGCCCCTGCGCCCGGCCTGGGCGCCTCTCTGCCCCCGCTCTCAGCCGCTCCGTTCGGCCCGCCGGCACCACTAACCCCGCCCCCAGCAACCACGAGGGCCCTGCGGGCACCGCCATCTTGGGCCCCGGATGCCACATGCGGGTCCTGGGCGCCGCCATCTTGGGGCCCCGACTCCACGTGCGGGTCCTGGGCGCCTCCATCTTGGGCCCCGACTCCACGTGCAGATCCTGGGCACCACCATCCTGGACTGGCACGCAAGGTTCTGCCAGCACCTACTCGGCCGACAACGACTACGACGATGGTTCTTCTCCACGGCTCGCGGCCATTCAACTCGACCAGTCACGGCCACGCACACTCACCAAAACAACGCTGATCCACCTCAACGGCCACGAGATGGGCTGCCTGCTGGACTCCGGGAGCACGGAAAGCTTTGTTCACCCTGCCACGCTGCGCGCTCCATGTCCATCCTGTAAACCACAAAATCGGGTTAGCCTCAGGTTTGCACTCCGTCCGCATCACCGGCTGCTGCATCGCGGACCTCACGGTCCAAGGGAAGCTTTTTAAAAATTACAAACTCCTTGTCCTCCCTGACCTTTGCGCACCGGCACTCCTAGGACTGGACTTCCAGTGCAACCTGCAGAGCTTGACCTTCCAATTCGGCGGCCCTATACCCCGCCTCACTGTCTGCAGCCTCGCGCCCCTCAAAGTGGACCCCCCTCCTTGTTTGCTAATCTCACCCCCGATTGCAAACCCGTCGCGACACGGAGCAGACGGTACAGCGTCCAGGACCGGACCTTCATCAGGTCCGAGGTCCAGAGGTTGCTGAAGGAAGGGGTCATCGAGGGCAGCAACAGTCCCTGGCGAGCCCAAGTGCTGGTGGTCCGGACTGGGGAGAAAAACCGGATGGTCATCGACTATAGCCAGACCATCAACCGGTTTACGCAACTGGACGCGTATCCTCGCCCCCGTATTTCCACAATGGTAAACGATATCGCAAAATACAAAGTCTTCTCCACTGTGGACCTCAAGTCCGCTTATCACCAGCTCCCCATCCGCGCGAGTGACCGCAAGTACACCGCGTTCGAGGCTGATGGGCGCCTCTACCACTTCCTTAGGGTTCCATTCGGTGTCACAAATGGGGTCTCGGTCTTCCAACGGGAGATTGACCGAATGGTCGACAAGTACGGGTTACGGGCTACCTTCCCGTACCTCGATAATGTCACCATCTGTGGCCACGACCAGCAGGACCATGACACCAACCTCCGGAAATTTCGCCAAACCGCAAAACTCTTTAACCTCACTTACAATAAGGATAAGTGCGTGTTTAGCACCGACTGTCTAGCCATCCTCGGCTACGTAGTGCGTAACGGAGTGATAGGCCCCGACCCTGAACGCATGCGCCCCCTGATGGAACTCCCTCTCCCCAATAGCCTCAAATCCTTCAAACGCTGCCTGGGTTTCTTCGCTTACTACGCCCAATGGGTTCCCAATTACGCCGACAAGGCCCGTCCCCTCATTCAAACCACGACCTTTCCGCCGTCGACAGAGGTCTGCCAAGCCTTTAGCCGCATCAAAGCGGACATCGCAAAGGCCACAATGCGCGCCATCGACGAGTCCCTCCCCTTCCAGGTCGAGAGCAACGCATCAGAAGTAGCTCTGGTGGCCACCCTGAACCAAGCGGGCAGACCCGTGGCCTTCTTCTCCAGAACCCTCCAGGCTTCCGAACCCCGCCACTCCTCAGTGGAAAAGGAAGCCCAGGCCATAGTCGAAGCTGTGCGACATTGGAGGCACTATTTGGCCGGCAGGAAGTGTACCCTCCTCACAGACCAACGGTCAGTGGCCTTCATGTTTGAAAATGCAAAAAAGGGCAAGATTAAGAAAGATCTTACGGTGGCGGATCGAGTTGTCCACGGTCAACTATGAGATCTTGTATCGTCCTGGGAAGCTCAATGAGCCTCCTGATGCCCTGTCCCGCGGTACCTGCGCCAGCGCACAGATAGACCGCCTACGCTCCCTCCACGCGGACCTCTGCCATCCAGGGGTGACCCGTTTCTACCATTTCATAAAGGCCCGCAACCTGCCTTTCTCCATCGCGGAAGTCAGGACAGTAATCCGTGACTGCCACATCTGCGCAGAGTGCAAACCGCACTTCTACCGCCCCGAGCGCGCACATCTGATCAAAGCATCCCGCCCCTTCGAACGTCTCAGCATTGACTTCAAGGGGCCCCTTCCCTCTAGCAACCGCAACATTTACTTCCTGGCGGTAATCGACGAATACTCCCGCTCCCCCGTCGCCATTCCCTGCCCCGACATGACCACATCGACCGTCATTACGGCCCTCCTCTCCATCTTCTCACTGTTCAGCTACCCCGCATACATACATAGCGATCGGGGGTCCTCATTGATGAGCGACGAGCTGCGTCAATTCCTGCTCAACAGGGTCATTGCCCCTAGCAGGACGACCAGCTATAACCCTCAGGGTAAGGGACAGGTCGAGCGGGAGAATGGTACCATCTGGAAGACCATACTACTGGCCCTCCGGTCCAGAGATCTCCCTATTTCCCGATGGCAAGAGGTTATCCTCGATGCCCTACATTCTATCCGCTCACTCCTCTGTATCACAACAAATCAGACACCTCATGAACGTCTTCTTGTTTTCCCCAGGAAGTCATCCTCCGGATCCCCTCTCCCAACGTGGCTGGCCGCCCCCAGACCCATCTTGCTCCGGAAGCATGTGCGGGTGCACAAGTCCGACCCGTTGGTGGAACTAGTCCAGTTACTCCACGCTAACCCGCAGTATGCGTACGTGGAGTACCCCGACGGTCGGCAGGACACGGTCTCCCTCCGAGACCTGGCAACCGCCGGCGTGCAGCCTTCCCCCCCTTCACCACAGACCCCCCCCCCTGTTTATTTTCCCCCAGCGCCCCACCCAGGCCACCCCTTCCCCATCCATGGCGTCTCCACCACCAGCCCGGGTGACGGAGACAGTTCAAGGACCATCGCTCCCGGACTCCAGGACATCAGCGGAACCACCACCATCGGCTGAACCAACGTCACCAACTCCACTGCGGCGGTCTGCCAGAACGTCACGGGCAACGAAAAGGATGATCGAGTCTATTTAATTTCCAACAACACCATGGACCTTGTATGGACAATATGTACTATTGTTAAATGTCTGGGCCAGTGGGAAGCCAAACCCTTTTTTTTCCTTCTCTGGCTACTACTCATACCACCAGTTTCCCCCCCGCCCCAGCTCTCGTTGATACCCCCCCCCCCCCGCTTCTTTCTCCACAAGGAGTGAATGTGGTGGTATGATTAACATAGTTGCCTGCCATTGGTGCAGAACACCGGCTTACCATTGGCCCTGGTCGGCCATGTGCCTCTTGACCGATTGGTTGAGACATGTCATGTGACGGCTCCCCGATTGGTCGAGAGGCTGTGTTAACCCCGCCTCCAGGGCGAGGTATAAATACCCAGTACGCCCGGCGGTTGTCCATTTACTGTAGTCGACCGTATGGCTAACATATAGCTTATTAAAGCCTACTTTTGTACAGCAACTCGTCTCGCGTTCAATTGATGGTTCATCAGGATTGTTGGCAGACATCCAGCACTTGCAGGCGCAGCTGGAGGAATCCAACCGCATGCAGGAGGAGAAGGTGGTGCTGACCATGGGTGCCACCCAGGCCAACACTGCACGGGTGGAGCCACAGTGGAGGCCTTGGGGAGACAAGGGTTTTGGCCATGGATCAGCATGACCAAGGCCTGGGGCAATCTGTGCAGACAATGGCCCAGGTCCAGGACAGGGCTGCATTTTCACAGGAAGCCATGTTTCATAGTCACATGGACATTGCAGTGGCACCCCTGAGCATGGCCCAATCACAGAGGGCCATGGCTTAGAGCACCCCAGACATTGGCTGACATGGCACAGACACAGATGGAGGTGGCCAGCCCCAGAGGGAGAAGGCTCAGACACTGGGTGATGTGGCACAGACTCAGAAGGTAGTGGCACAGTCAATGGATGATGTGGCGCAGTCCCACACAGAGATGGCCCAATCCCTGTGCTCCATGGCATGAGCAAACAGACCCTGATTAACACAGCAGTGAGCCTCCAGGCCTGGCGGCGCATGGTGGCGGGAGAGCCTCAGCAATAGCTCCGCTTGCACCCCCGTCCAATGGAGTAGCCTGGGGGAAATTGGACATCCCAAGGGAGAGGGAGTTGCTGGGGCCCATGCCGATAACCTGCAGGGAAGGTGCTGGAACACCGGAGAACCTCGGACTCCCCCCTCCTGGCCCTGGTGCATCTGGTGGGCAGCAGGCAGAACAGGATGGCACCATGCCACCAGGGACACCGAGCAGCAACTAGGCCCATCCAGGCCCTTTCGCCCTGGAAGATATCCACCAGAGGGGACCCAGGTCATAGGGCGGGAAACACAACAGGCCGCTTCCATTCCTGCTGTACCATCTGGGGATCCACTTAGCATAGCATTAGGGCCCACAAGGCCAGAAAATTAGACAACAGTTAAGTTGGCACGGGTGTAGGGCACAAATTAGAGATGGGGCCAGGGCACAAACTGTATATACGTTTCCACATTTAACACCTGTGCACAATGTTGGGTGGGCCACATGATGCCCCGCTGACAGGTGATGGTCGGTTGGGGGGGGGTAATATGGCAGAGATTGGGGTGTTGGGGTGGTGGGGTGGTAATTTGGAACTGAGGTGTGGGACTGATGGGGTGGGGACTGATGCCAGTGTCACTCTGCAGAACCAGAGGCCAAGGTGAGTAGTCAGTGGGGTGAGCAGCAAGAAAGCTACCTTTCATGCCTTTCATGGCGATCCATGCCTCGACAGCACCCTAGTCTCTTCGGGAGGGTCACCCCGGCCCCACAGCCCGTCCTCCGTCATCAATCCCCCTCCTCCCCCTTGGCCCTGGCAGGGCTCATCCCTGAGCCAGCCAGCCCAGCCTGTGTCAGGGCCTGCACCCCATGGTCGCTCCCCTCCGTGTCATACCTCCTCTCTCTCCCCCCTCATCCGTCACGATGCCTGTTTCTTGATTTTTCAAAGCACAAGGGAACCTCGCCGTCAGGAATTAATGGAGGCGTTGAATCGTGGCGGCCCTGGAGAATACCTGGTCAGGCCCGCTAATGATATTCAAACGGCCGCTATTCGATATTCAAATGATATTGAACATGCAGAGTAGAACGCATTGACACTGCTGTCGAGGATTACAATTTGGTGTGAAATCAGCACCTGCCACGATTTCGGCATCAGAACCGATTCTCCACCCAATCACGTTTCCTGATTCCGGCATCAGGAGATGGAGAATCGCCCCCTCCACCCCCTCCTGGTGTTTTCTATCCATACCCTTCTTTTCCACTAGAACCAGCTTGGTGGCTTGAGTCACCAGGCACTATTAACACACTCGGGTGGCTATTTAGGTACATCAGATGTAGAACCGCGTATGATTTTGACTGGTCACGCAATTGCAGGTCAATGACTTTCCAAATTGTTTTTCATTACATAAGAGTCAACTTTATGTGGTTTTCAGGTTTGCCTGATTGGAGTGCATAAAAGTTTAGCTACATTTCCCATAATTTTTATTTATTTTTAATAAATTTTGTGAAAGCATGCATCTAATGTGAGCCTTAGGCTGAGATTATGCATCTGTAATTTCTTCCGATTTTTCATGAGATGATACCTTAGATAGGAAAATGATTCAGCTTCATAAATTTCACACATCGGAGGTGTCCAGCATCGATATTCAGGATAGTTTTTTATAATTTACAAGTTTGAATATAACTCTTCAACATTTATTTTTCATTCCTCTTCCTAATTCCTGCCGATGCTTTGCAAAAATAGCGAGGCGAAAGAACACAAATTAAACCAGTACATTTGCAAAATGTATGCTCACACAACATAATATTTTTGAATCTTCTGTTTGAAGCAGGAAGCTTTTACTGGGAACACATGGTGATGTTTTGCAGAGGAGTTAAGTGATTTGTTACTATATGCACTCAGAGACCTTTCAGACGTCTCAACAAAAATTGCAGTACCCGAGAAACAAATTGGCAAACACACAGCAAATGGAAAAATTAGGGAGATGTTATACCAAGACAAATTACTGTTCATGACTATTCCACCACTCCATGTAGGGCAGCCCTCAGAAAAAAATCTTATTTATTCCCTTGATATATATTTAGAACGGTTTCCTTTCTCTGTTTGTACAAGCTTTTCTTTTTCTATCTAATCCAGGACAAGCGGGAGTGGCAAGGATCCAGCAAGCCCGGAGGGCCACAGAGGCCTCACCCTCGCGCTTTCATATAGGACGTGACCTCGTCCATCATTCCCCCTCTCCCCACCCCCTTTCACCCCCTTTTCCCCATCCCTCTGACTTCCCTCTTGCCCCACTTCATCATTCTCCACCCTCTCCCCCCCCCCCCCCCCCACCGCCCCCCCCCCCCCCCCCCCCCCCCCATACCAACCCTCCCAGGGTCTGTGTAACATCACTCCAGGGTGATTCGACTGTGTCGGCACCGTCAGCGGGTCATAGTCGAGGGCAGAGGGGGTGATGATGACCTCCAGCGAGCTGAAAGCCGTTGCTCCTCACTCAATGCCATAGTCTGACCCCTGCTTGTCTGCTGAATGTTCGCTCACACCCATCACCTGCACCTGGCGTGTTTGGTGAGGAGTGGGCTCCAGGAGAAGCCCAGGACTCCCATGACCGGGGAGATGGGGCATTGGATTGGCGCTCGGCCGGGATTGCGAAGCAAAATGCCAGAGGCTTGATAGTGATCGAGGCCAACAGACTTTAGTGGTTTATGAAAGTGTCCCCAACTGCCCCACTCTACTGCTGGGGCTGTACCACTCACCCCACCCCTCCCGGACTCCCCACATCCTTCCCCCTACAGCCCCCTTCCCACTACCCTCCACTTACCCACTACCCCCCTCCACACCCCTCCACCACCCAGTGCCCTCTCAGTGATCTTCCACCTGCTTCGCTGTGCTCTACCACTGTATCTAGGTGTTCCCAAGGATGCAGCCAGCTGCTTACCACATCATGTGGCCCTCAATGCCCCTGATGGGCGTCCTTTGGAGTCTTTGGGGCCCCATGCGCACTGGCCGGTGGCAAATGCACCGCTATGCCGTACTGTACTGCCGGCAAGAAATAAGAACATAAGAACTAGGAGAAGGAGTTGGCCATCTGGTCCTTCGAGCCTGCTCCGCTATTTAATGAGATCTGGCTGATCTTTTGTGGACGATTTTCATTTTCCCGCCCAAAAAACCATAACCCTTTATTCTTCAAAAAACTATCTATGTTTATCTTGAAAACATTTAATGAAGGAGCCTCAACTGTTTCACTGGGCAGGAAATTCCATAAATTCACAACCCTTTGGGTGAAGAAGTTCCTCCTAAATTCAGTCCTAAATCTACTTCCCCTTATTTTGAGGCGATGCCCCCTGATTCTGCTTTCACCCTCCAGTGGAAACAACCTGCTCGCATCTATCCTGTCTATTCCCTTCATAATTGTGTGCGCTTGTATAAGATACCCCCGCATCCTTCTAAATTCCAATGAGTCCAGTCGCAGTCTACTCAACCTCTCCTCGTAATCCAATCCCCTCAACTCTGGGATTAACCTAATGAATCTCCTCTGCACACCCTCCAGTGCCAGTTGATCCTTTATAAGGTAAGGAGACCAAAACTGAACACAATACTCCAGGTGTGGCCTCACTAACAGTTGCAGCATAACCTCCCTAGTCTTAAACTCCATCCCTCTAGCAATGAGGGACAAAACTCCATTTGCCTTCTTAATCACCTGTTGCACCTGTAAACCAACCTTTTGCGACTCATGCACTAGGACACCCAGGTCCCTCTGCACAGCAGCATGTTTTAATATTTTATCATTTAAATAATAATCCCTTTTCGTGTTATTCCTACCGAAATGGATAACCTCACATTTGTCAACAACATTTGCCATCTGTCAGACCCTCGCCCATTCACTTAAACTATCGAAATCCCTCTGCAGACTTCCAGTATCCTCGGCACTTTTCGCTTTACCACTCATCTTAGTGTCGTCTGCAAACTTGGGCACATTACCCTTGGTCCCCAACTCCAAATCATCTATGTAAATTGTGAACAATTGTGGGCCCAACACTGAACCCTGAGGGACACCACTAGCTACTGATTGCCAACCAGAGAAACACCAATTAATCCACACTTTTTGCTTTCTATTAATGAACCAATCCTCTACCATACTACTACTTTACCCTGAACTCCTTGCATCTTTATTTCATGCAGCAACCTTTTGTGTGGCACCTTGTCAAAGGTTTTCTGGAAATCCAGATATACCACATCCATTGGCTCCCCGTTATCTACTGCACTGGTAATGTACTCAAAAAATTCCACTCAGTTAGTTAGGCATGACCTGCCCTTGATGAACCCATGCTGCGTCTGTCCAATGGGACAATTTCCATCCAGATGCCTCGCTATTTCTTCCTTGATGATAGATGTCAGCATATTCCCTGTTACTGAATTTAATCTAACTGGCCTATAATTACCCGCTTTCTGCCTACCTCCTTTTTTTAAACAGTGATGTCAGGTTTGCTAATTTCCAATCTGCTGGGACCACCCGAGAGTCTAGTGAATTTTGGTAAATTATCACTAGTGCATTTGCAATTTCCATCGCCATCTCTTTTAGTACTTTGGGATGCATTCCATCAAGGCTATTACGAGGCATTAGTGGCGATTTTCAGCCCATATTTGCCATCATAGAGAATGGGCAGGCACAGAATCCGGAGAGAATCATGCTTCCAGATTATCCCCTCCCCTCGCCAGTGATATCACACACACAAAGGGTGAGAACCACATTTTAATGGTTTTGTATAAATTTAAATATCATTATCATGTTCTCCCCCCCACTCACCCCCCGCAGCATGATTCCCCTCTCACTGACTATCCAGGGGTGCAGAAGTAAGAATAGCTCCTGGGGGGAGTGGGACATGTACTGGCCCTGTCCCCTGATAGTGTCCCCTTGCAGTGCCAACCTGTGCTAAGTGGCAGTGCTAGGGGGAAGTGTCAGGGTGGGCCCTTGGGGAGTCACATGGGAGATGGGTTTCCAATGGTGTGTGTGTGGGGGGGGGGGGGGGGCGGTGTTCGAAAGCGGGCAGTGCAGGGCGAAATTACTGGCGCAGTGGAGAGCGGGCAGTGGAGCGGTGAGGAGAGAGGCCAGTAATATATCCATGGTGTTGGTGGGGGGAGCACCCTATGATTGCCGAGGGAGGGGTGGGAGGGTGGGGGGCCTGATAATTATCAGGAGGGGGTGGGGGTGAGCCCATGGTACTTCCATGGTGGGGGGGGGAATGGATGGAGTTCCACTCCAGTGTTGTTTGGGTTGCCCTTTAAAGATGGCGCCCCGATCTTTGTGGATCCGGGTGCTGGCTCTATCAGGCCCCATCCCACCGGAGCAACAAATTAAGCCATGACCATTAATTTATTTTTCTCAGAGAGGCTCAAGATCTGGAGAGAAAACGCATCTGTGTAGCTGGAGAGCTACACACCGTTTTCAGTCTGAGCCTGACACTTTGAAAAGTAGGGTAAGGGTCAATTAATAGTAATCTTTCTGTAATAATCTTTATTAGTGTCACAAGTAGGCTTAAATTAACACTGCAATGATGTTACTCTGCATATCCCCCAGTCGCCTCACTCTGGCGCCTGCTCAGGTACTCTGATGGAGAATTCAGAATGTCCAAGGGACAGAAGAAGACAGACAGCAACAGCCAGTCCATGGTAGGAGAAGACGCTATCCTGTGCTGAGAGACTACAGGCAAAGGATGAATTATTTTCAGCTTTCAGAGCGCCAAGGTCTTCATAGACTGTCCCTCCAGGTTGAAAGAGACCTTCCTTTCTGAATTGCAAGCTGGGGAGATGAGTTCAAATTGGATTGGTGGCCATCCTTTGTCTGTTGCTCTCAAGATGACTGTGGCTTTGAAATTTTATGCACTGGGATCATTCCAAGCAGGATCTAGAGATCTCCTCCATCCATTCCCATATAGAGTCCGGGGGCTGGATTCTTCCACCTCCCCGCCGGGTTGGAGAATTGCCGGGGGAGGTGGCATGAATCTCGCCCCGCCGCTCCGACGCCGGCTGCCGAATTCTCTGGCATCGGCTTTTTGGCGGGGGTGGGGATCACGTTGCGCCGGTCGGGGGCCGTTGGCAGTGCCCCCCCCCCCAAGGCGATTCTCCGGGCCCCGTTTTCAGCTGGTCTCGCTGGCATGAAAAACACAGGATCCATACCGGCGGGACCTGGCTCTGAGGGCGGCTTGCGGAGTCCTTGGGGGGGGCACGGAGGGATCCGGCCCTGGGGGGCCCCGATGGTGGCCTGGCCCACGGTTGGGGCCCATCGATCTGCGGGCGGGCCTGTGCCGTGGGGGGCACTCTTTCCCTCCACGCCGGCCTCTGTAAAGTTCCGCCATGCCGGGTGCGGAGAAGAAACCCCCTCCGCATGCGCAGGGATCACGCCAGCGGTTCTGCGCATGCGCCAGAACACGCTGGCATCCCGTGCATGCGCCAACTCGCGACGGCCAACGGAGGCCCTTTGGCACCAGTTGGCACGGCGCCAACCACTCCAGCTCCGGCCTGGTGCCGGTACAGCCTGCCTGCCGGTTGGGGGCAAATCCCAAAGTCAAAGGAAGGGCATTAAACCTCTTCAACTCCGCCTTCACCGCCTCACACAGACTGGCAAAGGTAAGCTTATGGAGCAAGGCTCAATCATGAGCCACCCAAATTCCTAAATACAGAAAACAAGTCCTGGCTGGGCTCCCCAGATCAGCTCCCCTCCCAGGGAGGTTCTTCGGAAAAAAATGCAGTTTTGTCAAGGTTTAATGTATGCCCTGAGAATGAACTAAACTTCCTGAGCATCTCCATTATCTCTCCCACAATGGAGAGAGACTGCAGCAATTCAAGGATAAGTTGCAACACCACCTTCTCAGGGCACCTTGGAATGAATAGATGAAGCTTTGCGAGGGTCGCTGACATTTTAAGATTTTTAAGAAAGATTTATTTCCTCATGAATCAATATTTTCAGCTTAACAACCACAATTAAGTTTGATTCTGAATATGAATTCTCCACTTCGCATTGCTTGATAAATGTTTGGTTCAAGAATGAATTTTAAAAAAGACCTTCAACCTCATCTGTAACTTCAGCTGCAATGAAAGCTTCATAAATATTATAAGAAGTCTGCATTTGATAAGCAGAACATTTTCAGATTTTGACCTGTACATAATATACTGTAAATATCTGATTGTATTCTTAATACATTTGCTTTGCTCTGAAGCAACTAGTGGAACATATTTATCCATGGGAATAAAATATATACGCAAGCAAACACTTGTATCATTCAGAATATCTTCTGTTATTAGTTGGTAAACATCTTTGATCCACTCAATATTCTGTATTTGCAACATTTATCCTGTACGCTAAAATATTGAGCTCAATAGCAACAATATAGTAATAAAGCACAAAAAAGCATTGTGCTAAGCTCTCATTGCCACATATAGGAATGTGTCAAAATATATTTCAGCAATGAGCTTAACTTGCTGCTAACAAATTCAAATTGTTTTAAGAGCATCAACTCAGAACTGATCTTTTTTTTAATGTTACTTTTTCTCATCATTAAAAGACTGCTCCCATCCTAGCGTTTTCATTGTATTCACTCACAACATTTCCCTTGCGTTTTTTTTGGCATGGTTATTAACACTTTCCAATATGAATATCTCCTCAACAGCTAGGGTTGGATTCTCCAATTCTGGGGCTATGTCCCCACTCCGTCGTAAAAACTGTGGCCTTTCACCGCGGAAAAACTGGCGTGAAAGGCCAAATATTCATAGCCCTGCAGGGGCTAGCAGGGACCCGGTGTAAAACTGGCAACATTTGCTGCAGACACGGGCCCCCGCACCTCTGGGTCGGAGACCGCGCATGCACTCGGCGGTGGCCTTCAGTGGCCGTGTTCCATGGCGGACTGAGACCGCAGAGCTGGACCCTTCAAATAATGCCCCCGTCGGCTGCGCACTCAACCCTGACCGCCCTCCCAAAAATACCCCGGGCCCATATAAGGCCCCCCTGCCCTCCGATCGGCCCACCCTTGACCATGACTAAGTCCACATCTGCCACGCGAGTTTCCCGACCAGCAGGACCATGTTAGATCCACGCCGTGGGGTCTTTGGCTGATCGGGGACGGAGAACAGTGGGCCGGGCCTCTGGCAAAGGTCACAGGTAGGTATACACAAGCAATATCCTCAGAGAGTACGCCGCTTTTCGGGGCACGGAGAATCGGGGAACCGGTCCCGATTCCTTGCGCGGAAATGGATTTTCCGCCCCGGCGCTGACATCGGGGTGCGGAGAATCCAGCCCCACATAACTGTCTATAAAGTCAAAGTCAGACCAGAACCTTGACTCCTGCACCTTTAAGTAATGAAGCACTATCACATTTCAGTACAAGACAAAAATAACTTTTCATCTAATAGGGCATCCTTTCATGATAGCTTCCAAGCTCACTCTCTGTGAAAACCTTCTATAATTTATTGTATCAATATTATCATAATCAGTGCTTTCCAGAACCTTCTTCACTTGATTCTAAACTTGAAATATTGGGCCCGCCCGACTCGGTGACTCGAGGATGCCGTTAAATCTTGCGAGAGACCTGTTGCGAGATTTGCATAGCTCAGAACGCCTCGTGAGATGTCACAAGATCTGATGAGACATTGTGATCTGAATGTCACACTCGCTGGGCGGGATCCAGATTTACATCTTTAAGTGAGCAGTTAGACTCATTGAATTGTTCCTTGCGCATCTCTGCATTTGAGATGAAGTCACAGGTATATTATTCAAGTGTGAGAGATGGGCTGGATTCTCCGCCATCAGGATGCTCCGTTTTGCCGGCAGCTCGGGGGTTTCCTGACAGCGTGGGGTGCCCCACAATGGGAAACCCCATTGACCAGCAGGTGAAACGTAGCATCCTGCCAGCGGGGTGAGGCAGAAATGTGGCGCGGCGGGACGGAGAATCCAGCCCAGGGTGTTGCCAAAATTTTTTTCGGTCGTTGCTTGATTTGTAATGCAATCTTGACAAAGCATCAGCATTTGCATGCTGCTCTGATTTATGATATTGCAGTTCGTAATTGAATGCCGGTAATATCAAAGGCCATCTTTGTAACCTGCTAGCTGCTAAAGAAAGAATATTGTTATACTGTCCGAAGATTGTCGTCAAGGGACGGTGATCCATCAAAAGAGTAAAATGACATTCACAAAAGTAGTGATGAAACCTTCGTACTACCAATAGGATGATCAAGGTTTCTTTGATTAGTAATTTTGCAGACGACACAAAGGTTGGTGGAATTGGGGTAGCGATGAGGGCTGTCAGAGGATACAGCAGGATTTAGATTGTTTGGAGACTTGGGCGGAGAGATGGCAGATGGTGTTTAATCCGGACAAATGTGAGGTAATGCATTTTGGAAGGTCTAATGCAGGTAGGGAATATACAGTGAATGGTAGAACTCTCAAGAGTATTGACAGTCAGAGAGATCTAGGTGTACAGGTCCACAGGTCACTGGAAGGGGCAACACAGGTGGAGAAGGTAGTCAAGAAGGCATACGGCATGCTCACCTTCATTGGCCGGGGCATTGAATATACAAATTGGCAAGTCATGTTGCAGCTGCAGAGAACCTTAGTTAGGCCACACTTGGAGTATAGTGTTCAATTCTGGTCACCACACTACCAGAAGGATGTGGAGGCTTTAGAGATGGTGCAGAAGAGATTTACCAGGATGTTGCCTGGTACGGAGGGCATTAGCTATGAGGAGCAGTTGAATAAACTCGGTTTGTTCTCACTGGAATGACGGAGGTTGAGGGGCGACCTGATAGAGGTCTAAAAAATTATGAGGCGCATAGACAGAGTGGATAGGTTTAAGGTGCGAGGGGCAAAGTTTAGAGGAGATGTGCGAGGCAAGTTTTTTACACAGAGGGTAATGGGTGCCTGGAACTCGCTGCCGGAGGAGGTGGTGGGAGCAGAGATGATAGTGACGTTTAAGAGGCATCTTGACAAATACATGAATAGGATGGGAGTAGAGGGATACGGACCCCAGAAGTGAAGAAGATTTTAGTTTAGAGGGGCAGCATGATCGGCACAGGCTTGGACAGCCGAAGGGCCTGTTCCTGTGCTGGACCTTTCTTTGTTCTTTGTTCTTTTTCTAGCTAAGTGTAATTCATTTCTGCACTAGAAAGAGTTTGTGAAGTTTTGTGAAGCAAATGCTATTGGTTGTTTATCTCCTGAAGGCATTGTGTAAGACAACTGCATAGGCTGGCGCATCACAAGAAAGTTGTAACTTCAGTTTGGGATTGTATGGGACCAACAGCTCTGACTTCTTTAAGGCTTCTTTTATCTCTTTATATGCACTTCTGCGGTCTTTTGTTCAGTGCCATGCCTGCTTGGCACATAACAAGGTGTGTAAAGGCTTCAGTCGCTTTGCGAAACTTGGGATGAATTTATGGTGTTAATTGATTAATCCCAGAAACGACCTCAGTTCTGTCACATTTTGAGGATGTGGTGCTTCTCAGGTTTCCATCACCTTTTTCGGCTTGTTATGAAAGCCTTCTTTATCGATGATGAGACCCAGATAGTCAATAGATGTCTTGAACGAGTCACACTTTTCCTTTTAACGTGGAGATTTGGGTTTTGTAGATGTTTCAATGTAGCTTCCAAATTCTTCCAGTGTATCTTGCTGAATTTCCAATTTCCAGAAAGTGGAGAGTCCAACATTTTCACAACAATGATATTGTGTATCCTTGCAGACTTCTTTCTGGTGGCCTCCATCTTGTGGAACTTTGCTCCACCTCCTATCTGTGAAGGTTATTTTGACACTAGCACCATTGACATGGCAACCTCTATAGCTGACTTGAGAGTTAAGTCACTTAGAGTAAGAAGCTTTCTCTGAATAGTTTTCTTGCGGAGTCCACATACCAGCCCATCATGAAGGGTGTCATCTAGCGTTGCACCAGACTTGCAGTATTTTGCTAACCTTCTTAAAGTCAGGAACATCCAGTCCCACCCATATTGCATAGTACAGAGACCCAGTGACTAGAGGAGGAGATGACGACCGGCTTCCAGCACCTACAGGGGCAGGTGGAGGAGTCCATCCGCGTGCAGCAGCTGGGTGTGGTGCCAGTCCTGCGTGCCACCCAGGTCCAATCCGCACAGGTGGCGTCTACAGTGGAGGCAATGGGGGCGACAGTGTTGGACATGGGTCAACGGTTGCAAGGCCTGGGGAATTCTGTGCAGGCGGGGGCCGAGGCCCAGGGCAGGGCTGCCCTCTCAGGCAACCATGTGTCAGAGCCACCTGGAGATTGCAGCGATGCTCCTCAGCATGGCCCAGTCACAGCAGGCCATTGCTGAGAGAGCTGGCCGGCGTCGCACAGACAGAGAGTCCGTCACTGGCTGATGTGGCAGAGACCCTCAGGGGGTAGCACAGTCGCTGTGTGATGTGGTGCAGTCCCAGGCAGAGATGGTCCACTCCCTGTGCTCCATGGTCGCGAACATTCAGCCCTTGTTGAGACCAGGGTGGGACTCCATGACTGGCAGTACCAGGTGTTGGGGGGCCTCAGGGGATGTCTCCACTCGCACCCCCATCCCATTGAGTAGCCCGGAACCCATCAGGCACCCCAACTTTCCGGCCACTGACGAAAGGGTCGTACAGATTCATCATGAAACGGCCAGGGATTCTTTATTCCAACCGGTCATGCGCCACCTCACAGATGGTTGGCAGAAGGGCCAGTGCCCACAGTTCTATAAGATAAAAGACGATCTGGCAGTGGTCGATGGCATACTAATGAAACTGGACAGGATAGTAATACCACAGAGTAATGGAGAACTCGTCCTCGGCCAACTCCACAAGGGTCACCTGGGGGTGGAAAAGTGTCGCCGGCAAGCCCGAGAGGCAGTATATTGGCCTGGCACCAATCAGGACATCGCCAACACTGTCCTCAATTACCCAACGTGCCAACGGTTCCAGCCGGCATGAACTGGTGTCATCCCCATGGACCAAGGTTGGCATTGATCTTTCACGCAAAAGGCCGGGACCACGTCCTCCTCGTGGACTATTTTTCTAACTACACCGAGGTGGTCAGACTGAATGACCTCGCATCAGCAATAGTTATCAAGGCGTGCAAAGAGACCTTTGCCCGTCAAGGCATTCCACTTACGGTTATGTGGCCCATGCTTCCTCAATCAGGAGAGGACAGATTTTGCCCGACAGTACAATTTCACGCATGTCACTTCAAGCCCCCACTACACCCAGTCAAATGGGAAAGCTGAAAAGGGGGTACATGTTGTTAAGCTACTGTTGTATAAAGCGGCTGATTCGGGTTCAGATTTTAACCTGGCGTGGTTAGCCTACAGGGCGACTCCTTTGTCCGCTGGCCTATCCCCAGCACAGCTGCTAATGAACAGCACACTATGGATGATGGAGCCAGCAATCCACATCCCGGACCTTGACAATTTTCCAGTCCTGCAAAGAATGCAACTGTCTCGGGCCCAATTCAAGTCGGCGTATGACGCCCACGCCACAGATCTCCCTGCTCTCGTCTCTGCTGACCGAGTTCATGTTCAGCTACCTGACAGTGGCTGGTCTGCCTCAGCTGTGGTGGTCAAGCAAGTGGCCCCCAGATAATTTCTCGTTCGAATGCATGATGGCTCTTTTCTTCGGCGTAATAGGCTGGCACTGCGGCTGCTTCCATGCTCGCCACCTGAATGTGATGTCCCTCCTCGCCTGCTGATTCCTCAGGACACATCCTTCCAAGAGGCCACCAATCTCCCGCTTCTTTTGCCACCCTCTACATTGATGCAGCTCCGCTCATTCCAGTGCAGGCGGCCCTTGACCCTCCCTTGAGGCAGTCAACCAGAATTCGTCGCCCGCCACAAAGACTGAATTTATAGACTGAATGTTTCATTGCCTTGTGCATCGTTTACTCATCTGTACATATTGTTTCTTCCTAATTTGTTGTATGCATTCTATCTACACTAGACACCTTCCCATGTAAATACGTTCACGTATTTTATATGTAATCAGGCTCCTACTAATGTAAATATGCTCATATACTTTGTACATAGTCAGGCTCATACACACACTCACTATTTATTGACATATGCACATTTTTAAAAAGGGGGAGATGTCATAATATGCACACAAGTATATGATGGTGCACAGACAGGCAGTGATTGACACACAGGATGACCAATGAACACACAGAACACAGCAGTCAATCACCAGAAAGGACACGGCCACTATAAAACCAGAGGGCACTAGTTTTCCCGCTCTCTCGGGATCCAGCCTCTGAGACAGTCAGAGCCCGTGAGCAACAACTAGAACATCCACCATGTGGTAGCAAGGTAGTCTGGTCAGGTTCGCCTCAGGTCTCCAGTCAACTCAGCATAGTGCCAACCCACATTTAAAGTATGTATGATAGTTAAGAGTTCAATAAAATTGAGTTGCATTTCTTCAAGTGTTGGGAGCCTGTCTCTCTCACTGCTATAGTAAACGCAGTCTTCGCAGACCCAGTATACCCAACACATCACCTCCCACCTCCCCTTCCCCGGCACTGGGTGGTTCCCCCGCACCCCGCAGAGAGCACGGCCGGTGTCCAATCAGGGAGCCCGCAGTCCCCCCACACCAATTCCTATCTCTTCTCTCTGCCACCGCAGTCAGCACGCCAGGTTCACAAATTCGAGGCACAGGAGAATTGGTCGTCAAGACTGATAATTAGATGCATACTCTACTTCCGGGGCGTGCAGCAAGTGCCGCGATTTCGTCGATTTCGGGAGTCCAGAGAATCCTGATTCGGCTTGAAACCAGCGTCAGTCCCGATTCTCTGGCTGATCGCATTTCGCATTTTCAGCGTTATCCCATATAGAATCCAGCCCCTGATGTTCCACCAGCAAGGATTTATTTCTAAATACTTAACAGATTCCAATCACATAAATTGCTTCATCACTAAGATCACTTAATTTCACTTTCATAGAATTGCCCAATGTCAGCACTGGCTCAGCTTATCGGCAATTGAATCTCTCATCCATATCTTTGTTACCTCCAGATGTAACTACTCCAACAAACTGAGGTTTACCTGATATCTTCCACCTAACATCAACTTGAGTTCATCCAAAATTCTGTTACTTGTATCTGAAACTCACACCAAAGGTTGCATTTCATGGCCATGCCGAGAGTATTTTTTCAGCAAAGGGAGGCGAGCACATAAAACTCAAAGGGTGGCTAGCTCACCACCTTATCACCATCCCTGAGCTGTCCCCATAATACAGCGAGTAGACAAGTACTGAATTTGGCAGCCAGATGTAAACAAATTCAACATTATTATTCCTATGAAGCTCATCTCCAAACTCCGTGGCCTCGGCCTCGGCCCCTCCCTCTGTGACTGGATCCTGAACTTCCAAACCCACAGACCACAATCAGTAAGGATAGGCAACAACATCTCCTCCACGATCATCCTCAACACCGGTGCCCCACAAAGCTGTGTCCTCAGCCCTCTACTATACTCCTTATACACCTATGACTGTGTGTCCAAATTCCCCCCAACTCGGTTTTCAAATTTGCTGATGACACCACCGTAGTGGGTCGGATTTCAAACAATGACGAGACAGAGTACATGAATGAGATAGAGAATCTGGTGAACTGGTGCAACGACAATAATCTCTCCCTCAATGTCAACAAAATGAAGGAGATTATCATAGACTTCAGGAAGCGTAGTGGATAACATGCCCCTGTCTACATCAATGGGAACGAAGTAGAAAGGGTCGAGAGCTTCAAGTTTTTTGGGGTCCAGATTACCAACAACCTGTCCTGGTCCCACCATGCCGATACTATAGTTAAGAAAGCGGTAGCATTGTGGATAGTGTTGGTCGTTCTGGGTGAGTGTGCTTAACACTCAATTTGGCTCTGTTTCTTTACTTAGCTCTGGAGTCGCCAGGTATCGTTAAGATACCGCCACAAGTTCAAGGTGAAGTTCAAAGCAATAAAACTGTACACCAATTAGTAAGTTCAAACAACTGAGTTTATTATAATACAATTATAATATATACCCATGCATACGCTAAAAGGATTAAGCTATTCCTACCGCTAAATAAACTAATACTTATCTCGAAGGAACTGCCAGGTCAGGGAACAAGGCCTCTTGCTCTGCTCTGGTCTGCAGACTTCAGGTTGGTACAAGTTAAAAGGGGTCAGGAGTGTCTATCTCTGGTAGCGATCGTTGTGAGACACTTACTTGCTGGCGGCTGCTGTCTGAACCTCTCTCTCTCTCCTTCAGGGTCTTCTTGGCAAAAGCTGGTCGAGGTGCTGGTCCACGGAGGAGTGCTGGTCAAAGAGAGATGAGGGCTGGACGAGAAGACTGAACCATGAGTGGGACCTGTCTTTTATAGGTCCCAGGGATCCGCGCCCCTTTGGGCGGACTCCCTTACCTGCTTGGAATCGATTGGGTCTCTTCCCAATCGATATGTTTGAATCCCACCAATACTGAGGCTGTTCCTTAGCTACTGGGCAGGCTCTCAGGCTCTTTGTTTTCGAACCCTGTTGGAGCCTGAGTGTCTGGTATCCTTTACAATGTTGCAGTTGCTTCCCCATTTGTGTCCGTTGTATCCGGAATCGTTCCATTAACATGCTAATTATCCCAGTGATTGCCTCATTAGTATGCGGAATGTTCGTTTCGGTGCTGTCTGCTTTCTTAGCAGACAGAATCCACACCTGCTAGGTGCAGCCTGCTGGCGCTGCAAACATTGTCCATTTTATCCTATATGCTTTGCGTTCCTCCATTTTGTATTCAGGGAAATGCCCAACTTCGGTGGCTACAATAGCACAATGGATTCACAGCTCCAGGGTCCCAGGTTCGATTCTGGACTGGGTCACTGTCTGTGCGGAGTCTGCACATCCTCCCCGTGTGTGCGTGGGTTTCCTCCGGGTGCTCCGGTTTCCTCCCACAGTCTAAAGATGTGCAGGTTAGATGGATTGGCCCTGATAAACTGCCCTTAGTGTCAAAAATTGCCCTTAGTGTTGGGTGGGGTTACTGGGTTATTGGGATAGGGTGGAGGTGTTGACCTTGGGTAGGGTGCTCTTTCCAAGAGCCGGTGCAGACTCGATGGGCCGAATAGCCTCCTTCTGTAATGTTATTTCTATGAAAGCCCACTGATGACTCTACTTTCTCTGAAGACTAAGGAAATTTGACATGTCAGCTACGACTCTCCCAACTTTTACAGATGCACCACAGAAAACATTCTTTTTGTATCACAGTATGGTATGGAGCCTGCTTTGCCCAAAACCGCAGGAAACTACAAAAGATTGTGAATGTAGCCCAGTCCATCACGCAAACCAGCCTCCCATCCATTGACTCTGTCTATAATTCCTGCTGCCTCAGAAAGGCAGCCAGCATAATCAAGGACCCCACGCACCCCGGACATACTCTCTTCCATCTCTTTCCGTCAGGAAAAAGAGACAAAAGTTTGAGGTCACATACCAACTGACTCAAGAACAGCTTCTTCCCTGCTGCCATCAGACTTTTGAATGGACCTACCTCATATGAAGTTGTTTTCTCTACACCCTAGCTATGACTGTAACATTACATTCTGTAGTCTCCCCTTCCTTCCTTATGTATGCGTTGTCTGCATAGCATGCAAGAAACAATATTTTTCACTGTCTACTAATACATGTGATAATAATAAATCAAATCAAATCAAATAATTAAAAATCAATTTAGCTTGTTTACAATCAAATCAATTGATCGCAATATTATGCTGTCAATATCATAACAAGGTTGGCAGGTGGGAGGGGGCAACCCGTTCTAAAAAAGTTTTTTAAAGTGCTTTTTGACTTAAATAGGTTCGTGTATTGCCATTACCTCAATTCTAGAATTCTCATCCTTGTTTCCAAATCCCTCCATAACTTCAACTATCTCTAACTCTATGTATTTCTCCAGCCGCACAACCCTCTAAGAGCTCTACAATTCTCCAACCTGTCCTTTTGAGCAACCCTGGTTTTCATTGCTCGGCCATTCACGGCCATGCTTTCATCTGCTTCGGCCTTGAGCTCTCGAATTCCCTCCTTTAACCAAACTTTTCTCTCTATATTTCCTTTTCTGTTCATTGAGTTCACCCATTTTAATTTCCCTTCCTTCTTCGCGCTTTCACTGTGTATTTCTCAATCCTTCAATCCAATTTTGTTAAGAAAATACCCTTTTGATTGCCTTGTTCGGCCTACTTCAGTCGCCCCACTTCCCTCACTGTAACATGATCAATTCACATTTTCAGCAATTTCATTGGCAAAAATGTTTTGCGTTGCAGAATGGAAGGGGAAATATAACTACTGCTCTTAGTTACAGCAAATTCAACATCGTGATTTCCACCTCCCAGTGCAAATGTATTGTATTGTCATTAATCATCTTCTGAAACTCTGGAAATAAGCTCAACATCAGATTGCTTGAAATTCCATTTTGCAATTCTCAACCAGTGTAAGTGATAAATATTAATTTTTCAGAGTATTTTATTTCAAGAATGGTGGAAGCAGAATAATGAGATATAAGTCTTCCCTCTTCATCAGTCTCTTTTGGAGATTTGCTCTGCCCCAATCCAGTATCCAGTTCATATAACAGTTTAAAATAGTCTGTAACTTCTTTCTAATTAACGATGATTGCATAATTAATACTCACGCTGCTGGTACTCAAATTGGAAATATCACACTAAGGAGTTTTAGGAAGGGTTTTTTTCTGATTGTTCATGTATGTTGTTGGGACAATATAATGAGGGTTTTATGCTGTTGCTAACCTGTACTGTACTTAATGCGAGATCATTGATTATGTCTGCTGGAACAAATGGAAATGATTTAACTCTCGAATACTATTATCCATCATTTATAGCAGATTATGTTTTTTAATCTGCAACCTTTCACCTATAAGCTTGGAGAACCTATTTTCTTTCAATGAAAATGTAATATTAATACAATTCATCGATACTCAAATGGTTCCAACTCCTGCTGAGACTTGGAGAGGGAAATGCAAATGATATAAAACAAACTGAAAATTGTGTGATTTTGCGATGTTTCATAACTAAAAATGAATGTAATAAACTCAAGTCTAGGTTAATTAATTGACACAAAAAATGAATTAATTAGCACTGAAAAAAACAAATATCAGCAAAGAATTATGACTAATATTATGGAAATCAGTATGTAACATGTTTTGCCACTTTTAAACAACGATAAGGCATACATTATTTGCAACAGAAGTCAATTTTTACTTGCTGGAGAAATTTATCTGTGCATCTCTGATTCAAATCCAAGGCAATATACAAATTCTACTGGAATGACTGGCATTTAATGATAAGTAAATCGGGAGCACGGTGGTTAGCACTGTTGCTTCACAGCGCCAGGGTCCCACGTTCGATTTCCGGCTTCAGTCACTGTCTGTGCGGAGTCTGCACATTCTCCCCATATTTGCATGGGTTTCCTCCGGGTGCTCCGGTTTCTTCCCACAAGTCCTGAAAGACATGCGATTTAGGTGAATAGGGCATTCTCAATTCTCCCTCTGTGTACCCGAACAGGCGCCAGAATGTGGAAACTAGGGGATTTTCACAGTAACTTCATTGCAGTGTTAATGTAAGCCTACTTGTGATAGGAATAAAGATTATTATTATAAGTGTGTTAAACTTATGATAAATTTACCAGAGAAGCAGGAGGTAAGCTGGCCTTTACAAAGAAAGTGAAATATTGAGCAAACTTAATTAGAAATGTTACTGATATAACATTAACTTTCTTTAAAATAGTGGATGTAACTTAGACAATCATCAAAAGGCACTTCACAGAGAAAGAAAAATAAATGATGTTGAAACAAAGATGTTTTGGTCAAAGAGGCAAGTCATAGGAAGGCTAGTAAAAGAGAAGAGAGAGAGGTAGCGAGACAAATGGGTTTATGGATGGAGCATAAAGCTGAGGAGGCTGAAGGCACAACTACCAATGCTTGGCAAAATGAGAGAAGTATGTACAGGAATCCAGAGTCAGAAGAATGGAAAGTGCTTGTGGTGTGTGGTGGATTAGTGGGTTGGGATGCAGTGTGGGGAAGAGGGTTGAGAGGGAAGTTGTCATTGTGCTGGGTAAAGTTACAGAGATAGATGTCCTAAAACATGATGTGGACAGGTTGGGCGAGTTGGCAAATCAATGGCAAATGCAGTATATTTTGGATAAGTGTGAGGTTATTCACTTTGGATGCAAAAACAGAAAAGCAGATTACTACCTGAACTGTTGTAAATTGGCAGAGGGAAGTGTGGAGTGGGACCTGAGTGTCCTTGTGCACCAGTTTCTAAAGGTAAGCAGCAGGCGGTAAAGAAGGCTAATGGTACGTTGGCCTTCATTGCGAGAGGTTTCGAGTACAGGTTGCGTTCTCAATGCATTCTATGCTCGGTTCGAGCAGCAAACCAACGATCCGCTGTTGTGTGCCCCAGCAGCCCATAACACACCCATACCCACCGTCAGAGATTCCGAAGTCAGATCGGCTCCTGAAAGTGAACCCTCGGAATGCGATGGGTCCGGACGGGATACCTGGTCGTGCACTCAAAGCCTGCGCGGGCCAGCTGGCAGATGTGTTCACGGACATCTTTAACCTGTCCCTACTCTGCTCCGAGGTCCCCACCTGCTTCAAGAAGACCACCATCATACCGGTGCCAAAGAAGAACCTGGCAAAGGACCTCAATGACTACTGTCCACTGGCCCTGACATCAGTCGTAATCATACAATTTACAGTGCAGAAGGAGGTCATTCGGCCTATCGCGTCTGCACCGGCCATGGGAAAGAGCACCCTACCCAAGCCCACACCTCCACCCTATCCCCATAACCCAGTAACCCCACCTAATGAAGTGCTTCGAAAGGTTGGTCATAAAGCGCATCAACTCCATGCTCACATAATGCCTTGATCCACTGCAATTCGCATATCACTGCAACTGGTCCACAGCAGTGGACATACACTGGCATCTCCCTGGCATACACACATCCCTAGAACATCACAACAACAAGAACTCCTACATCAGACTCCTATTTATTGACTACAGCTCTGCCTTCAATACCATAATCCCAGCCAAGCTCATATCAAAGCTCCAAAACCAGGACTTGGCTCCTCTCTCTGCAACTCGATCCTTGACTTTCTGACCCACAGACCACAATCAGTAAGAATAAACAACAACACCTTCTCCACAGTAGTCCTCGATACCAGGGCCCCGCAAGTCTGTGTATTTAACCCCCTACACACCCTGTAGACACAAGGCTGCGTGGCAAAATTTGGTTCCAACTCCATCTACAGGTTTGCTGATGACACGACTATTGTGGGCCGGATCTCGAATAACGACGAGTCAGAATACTGGAAGGAGATAGGAGATAGAGAACCTAGTGGAGTGGTGCAGCGACAACAATCTATCCCTCAATGCCAGCAAAACTAAAGAGCTGGTCCTTGACTTCAGGAAGCAAAATACTGTACACATCCCTGTCAGCATCAACGGGGCCGAGGTGGAGATGGTTAACAGCTTCAAATTTCTAGGGGTGCACATCACCAAAAAGCTGTCCTGGTTCACCCATGTCGATGCTACTACCAAGAAAGTACAACAGCACCTATACTTCCTGAGGAAACTAAGGAAATTCGGCATGACCACATTAACTCTTACCAACCTTTACAGATGCACCATAGAAAGCATCTTATCTGGCTGCATCACAGCCTGGTATGGCAACTGCTCGGCCCAAGACTGCAAGAAACTACAGAGAGTCGTGAACACAGCCCAGTCCGTCACACAAACCTGCCTCCCATCCATTGATTCCATCTACACCTCCCACTGCCTGGGGAAAGTGGGCAGCATAATGCAAGACCCCACCCAATCAGCTTACTCACTCTTCCAACTTCTTCCATCGGGCAGGAGATATAAAAGTCTGAGAACACGCATGATGCACAATCAATTGCACAAAGACTTGAGTTGGATACAACTGAGGCTTTATTGCTCTAAGATGTGTGGCCTCCAACTGCAGCTGGCGAAATGGTTGCAGCATGGAGGACACACATATTTATACTCAGGGACTACCAACGTACCTGTAGTACAGGTCCTACCATACATCCTCTAATAGAGGTGCAACAGTGGTTTACCACATTCACCCCCTGTTAAAATTGAGTCCGGCGGGTGTGCTGGAGAACTATATACAACAAATGGTTTTCATATTTACAATATTCGATAGAGAGAAAAAGAAGTGTCTTTTAAATTCCAGTGGATCCGTTAGAGGTTTAACCGGTCCAGGGCCTTGATGTGCTGCTTGGAGCGACGTACATAGCGGTGCCTGGAGATCTTGAGGAGGACAAATTGGCGATGCCCATGGGCGGCACGTGGAGGGGGTTGAACAAGATGGCGGCGCCCATAGGCTGCACGTGTTGCTCGAAGGGGAAGGTGGCGGCGCTCGCTTGCCGCGCGTGGTCTGAGAAGGAGAAGATGGCGGCGGCCATTGTCCGTAAGTGAGGGGGGTAGGGGCAATAGCAGCGACAGCACGGGCCTGGCACACCGTGGCGAAGTGTCCCTTCTTGCCTCAAGCCTTACAAAGGACAGCGCGGGGCGGGCAGCAGTGGCGGGGGTGTTTCTGCTGGCCGCAAAAGCAACATCAGGGACTCCCGGGGTTCGCTGGTGGCGCAGACATATTGGCTGGGTAAGGCCCCCGCTGGGGCAGCCATCTGTGGGGTCCACGATGCGTAGGAGGGGTGGGCCGTGCAGCTGGGGATGTAGGCCTGAATGCTGCGTGAGGCGACCGTCATAGAGAGCGCTAGTTTCTTCGTCTCTGCTAGGTCGAGCGTGGCCCCTTCTGATAGTCGCTGGCGTATGAGGTCTGACCCAATCCCCGTAACAAACGCGTCCCACATAAGGAGGTTTGAATGTTCAGTGGCCGTAACGGCCTGACAGTCACAGTCCCGGGCGAGTGGGATGAGGGCCCGTCAGAAGTCTTCTATGGACTCACCAGGGAGTTGAGAGCGAGTGCCGAGTACGTGCCTGGCGAAGAGTGTGTTTGTCTTCTGAGCGTAATTCTCTTTGAGAAGCGTCATGGCTTTGGCGTAGTTTGGCGCGTCTTGGATTAGCGGAAAGACGCTGGACCTCAACCTTGAGTACAGGATCTGTATCTTCTGAGCCTCCGAGACAGGGCTGGGCGCCGAGTTGATGTATGCCTCGAAACAAGCTAGCCAGTGTTGAAAGCCCTTTTTGGTGTCGCTTAAATGCGGATCCAGCTGCAGGCGATCCAGTTTGATACGGAGGTCCATCTTTTGAAAATCTTAGAGCAATAAATTGATGCACGATCAATTGCACAAAGACTTGAGTTGTATACAATTGAGGTTTTATTGCTCTAAGATGTGTGGCCTCCCACAGCAACTGGCAAAATGGCTGAAGCATGGAGGACACACATATTTATACTCAGGGACTACCAACATACCTGTATACAGATCCGACCATACATTGTCTAATAGAGGTGCAACAGTGGTTTACCACAATGCACGAACAGATTGAAAAACAGCTTCTTCCCCGCTGTTACCAGACTCCTAAATGACCCTCTTATGGACTGACCTGATGAATACTACACTCCTGTATGCTTCACCCGATGCCGGTGTCTATGTATTTACATTGTGTACCTTGTGCTGCCCTATTATGTATTTTATTTTTATTTTATTTTGTTTTCATGTACTTAATGATCTGTTTGAGCTGCTCGCAGAAAAATACTTTTCATTGTACCTCGGTACACGTGACAATAAACAAATCCAATCCAATCCGACAGTAGCAGGGATGTGTTGTTACAATTATAGATTGCCTTAGTGAGGCCACACCTGGAATATTATGTGCAGTTTTGGTCTCCTTCTCTGAGGAAGGATGTTCTTGCTCTCGAGGGAGTGCAGCGAAGGTTTACCAGACTGATTCCAGGGATGGCGGGACTGCAATATAAGGAGAGATTGACTAAGTTAGGATTGTTCTCGCTAGAGTTCAGAAGAATGAGGGGGAATCTCATAGAGACTTATAAAATTCTAACAGGACTAGACAGAATAGCTGTAGGGAGGATGTTCCCATGGTGGGTGTGTCCAGAAGTAGGGGTCATAGTCTGAGGATTTAGGGTAACCATTTCGGACAGAGATGAAGAGACATTTCTTCACCCAAAGAGTGGTGATCCTGTGGAATTCATTACCACAGAAAGTAGGTGATGCTAAAACATTGAATATGTTCGAGAGGCGGCTAGACATAGCCCTTGGGGCAAATGGGATCAAAGGTTATGGGGAGAAAGCAGGAGTGGGATATTGAGTTGGATGATCAGCTTGATTGTGATAAATGGCGGAGCAGGCTCGAAGGGCCAAAAGGCCTCCTCCTGCTCCTATCTTCTATATATCTATGTATCTATGTATGTCAGGTGTGGAGTTTTAAACTTAAGGCTTTCGGGGGGGTGTGAGTCAGATTAGGTTAGCAATGAAAGAAATAGGGCGGGATTCTTCAGAAACCAGCGGGGCGGGCAACTCCAGCTCAAAGAACTGGCGCGAACCACTCCACCGTCAGGCCGCCCCGAAGGTGCAGAATCCTCCACGCCTTCAAGGGCTAGGCTGGCGCAGGAGTGGTATGTGCCATGTCGGCCGGCGCAGAAGGGGCTTGGCGCAATGCCAACCGGCGCCGAAGGGCCTCCGCTGGCCGGCGCGAATTGGCGCATGCGCAGGAGCGCCAGCATGTGCTGGCGGCATCCCAGCGCATGCGTAGGGGAGGTTCATCTCCCCGCAGGCCATCGCGGACAGGTACACCAGCCGGCGCGTAGCAATAGAGTGCCCCCGTGGCACAGGCCCGCCCGCGGATCGGTGGGCTCTGATCGCAGGCCAGGCCACCATGGGGCACCCCCTGGGGCCAAATCCCCCTGCCCCCCCCCCCCCCCCGTCCGAGGACCCTGGAGGCCGCCTGCGGAGCCAGATCCCGCTGATAAGTACCTGTCGTAACATACGCTAGCGGGACCGGCAGAAAACGAGTGGCCACTCGGCCCATCGCAGGCTGGAGAATTTCCGGAGGGTCCGCTGTAAGCGGCCGCCGACCGGCGCGCCGTGATTCCTGCCTCTGCCAAAACCCCGGCGCCGGGGAATTCGGCAGCTGGTGGGGGCGGGACTCACGCCACCCCCTGGCGATTCTCTGACCCGATTCTCAGGGGTCAGAGAATCCCACCCAAGATGTCCACACTAATTCTTGCCCATGAACCACATTTCATTTTTTTTTAGTTGCAAAATACTGATTCATCTTAAATAAACAGATAAATATGCTGGAGTGAAAAATGATAGTCATTATTAATATGAATGTACAGTGATAATCAAGCGGCAACTCTCTTTCCCAACTCTAGAATGTGATTCCAGTGCAACTGTAGTTACATGTATCAACTATAGTTTCATCTATCGTGGATGGCACAGTGACACAGTGGTTAGCGCTGTTGCCTCACAGTTCCAGGGTCCCGGGTTCAATTCCGTCCTCGGGTGACTGTGTAAAGTTTGCACTTTCTCCGGGTGCTCCGATTTCCTCCCATAGTCCTAAAATGTGCAGGTTAGGTGGATTGGCCGTGCTAAATTGGTGTCCAAAGGTTAGGTGGGGTTACTGAGTTCTGGGGATAGGGTGGAGGGATGGGTTTAAGTAGGGTGCCCTTTCCACGGGGCGGTGCAGACTCAATGGGCCAAATGGGCTCATTCTGCACTGCAAATTCTATGATTCTAACCAAATGCAGAATATTAGCAGTTAAAGTTTGGCAGAGTTTGAATTTTTTTCTTCAGTTTAACAAAGGCATTATTACATTCAGGATCAATATTAAGATTAATAGAGAAAACAGCAATGCTTCAGATGAGTAATGTTGGGAAGAATTAATTGCCTTTCGTTCCAGTAGCTGTTGGTTACCAAATGTTTGACATGTAGGCAAGCCAACAGTTGTTCAAACAAAAAACAGGCATTGCAAATGTATCGCTGTGCTCAATTTCCTAGTTTCCTGTGTCTGCATTTGGCACCTATGAAAACCCAGGAGGATCGAGAACATAAGTAAATGGAAGTTTATTTAGATCAAAGAAAACTGCAGCTACCAGAATGCTCGTTCCAGTCCGGGCCAGCTTTTATCAAGCAAGGTAATGGGCCACAGTTAGCCGGGCCTCCACTCACTAGCAGGGGAGCTTGTATTCCGCGAGTCCCATGGGGAGATCGATCAGCCTATCTCCATGGGCTTTAGAAGGGCTCTGACAGCCGTTCCCCCCCTGCCCCCCCCCCCCCCCCCCCCCGCCACCCTCCCCAGTCCAAAGGCTAGCATCTTCGTTGCCACTTTGCGTGTGGCTGTGTCTCTGCTAGGGGTGGGGCCGGGTGAGGAGGTGTGTATCGAGTCATCGATTAGCTTTTTTGTGATGAGCGACAGAGGGTGACTGCTGAGGGCTTGGCTCCGGTTGCGGTGTTGTCCAGAAGTGCTGATGCTTCCATATCCGAGGCCGAGTCATCAGCGTACTGCTAGCCCAGATGCTGGCCCACAGTGGGCTGCGCTTCCTGACTGCATGGCAGTATGATGGACGGCGAAAGCACTGATGTGTCTGGTCTGTCTTCCACCAAGGTGGGTTCTCTGCCCTTGAGGTGGTCCATGTGTTTCTGTACGGTTTTCGCTTGGGTTTTGACCATGCACAATTCTGACCTTGGACAAAACCGATATGTTGTCTCCATCATGATCCCATGCACTCACTGTGCACCATCCCTGAAATTACAGCACGCACAATGTCTCCCGGTTTAAAGCCTCTCCCAAGGGCCTGGTGGACGTGGTGCTTCTTTGAAAAGTCCTGCTTCATTTCTACTTCCCAACCAATACATGGGAACGTTAAGCTCAGGTAGGTCTGGAGGCGTTGATGTATCAATAGCTCCACCAACGCTCTTGTGACGTATGGCATGGTCCGATATTGGACTAGGAACCGCGCCAGCTTTGTATCAAGGGAGCTCGTGTTGTGCTTCCTCATGCCTTGCTTAAATATTTGGACCACCTGATCTGCCAAACCATTCAAGGACGGTTACCCCATTGATGTGCATAAATGATTGGAACTCCTCACTAGTTAATGGGGTCCCATTGTCTGTGACTAATGATTCTGGTGTCCTGTGGGTACTAAAAAATTGTCATAGTTTCTCCACAATCGTCCTTGTTGGTAGTGGGCTTCCTGTGTACACCCAGCCATTTCGAGTGGGCATCCAGGAGGACCAAAAACATTGACCCCATGAACAGCCTGTGAAGTTGGCGTGCAAGCACACCTAGGGGCCTGCCCTGGCCATTCCCAGGGATGAAGCGAGTTCGACGGAGGTAGCGTCTGGTGTTCCTCGCATCATTTTATCACGCCCTTGATTTCACCATTGATTCCAAGTCACCGGATATAACTCCTCATGAGCATCTTCATGAGCATTCTCACGTCCCAGGGTGTCCACTATGTAAGCCTTGCAGGATCATATGCTGACCCGGCTGCGGAACAATCAAGTGAGCTCTCCATAGGAGGATTCCATCCTCCATTCTGAGCACCTTCTGCTTCATAAGGGAGGGATCTAGTTCTCCGGGGACTGGGCGCTTGCTTGAAACACCATGCAAGATGATGTGCATAGTTTCACCAAACTGGAGTCTTTCGCAGTTCACACACTGATCTGCCCATCCATCATGAGTAGGGTGTCCATAAAGTTCAGCATTGCCAGGACTTTGTACATGACTGGTGGAGAGGGCGGGGTCACAAGCAGTGGGAGTCGGCTGAGGGCATCTGCGTTTGCGAGCTGCACGCCTGGTTGATGCTCAAACGTATATTCATAGGCCTTTAATAATAACATTGGATCCTGGCTGAGTCTATGGGAAGAATCCCTTGTCCTATTTGAAGAGGCCCAGCAGGCATTCATGGTCAGTGATGATAAAAAGAGATGGCGCCCATAGAAGTACTGATGGACTTTTTTCACCACGTATATCTGGCCAATCTTTCTTTCTCTATTTGGGCGTCGTAGCGTTCTGTATCAGCCAAAGATTCATATATGATCAGGCGTTCCATGCCATCATCCCACCAATGGGACAACACTGCTCCAATGCCACATTGGGAAGTGTCACATGTGAGGGCGAGCGGCCTAGAAGGGGCATAACGGGACATAACAGTCGGGAGGATAATAGCTGCCTTTTTATCCAAGCAAACACTACCTCTTGTGGCGTTCCCCATGCCCAATTTGGGGTTTTATTCAACAGAGTATATAAGGGTGCCAACTTAGTGGCTGAGTTCGGGATAAATTTCCCAAAGTAGTTCATGAGATAGTTCATGAGATAGAACCTTTTCCTTTACTGGGTGCCCAGGTACATGACCGCTTTCACCTGAAACCACATTAACTTCTCATCAGGCACCAACCACTTAGGAAAATCGTCCGAATTTTCCAAGTTGTCCAGGTGTTCCTTCACAATGGCCACCAAAATTAGAACGTTGTCCAGGTATACTGCTACTTTGGGCAGTCCCTGGAGGATACATTCCATTACTCTTTGAAATATCACGGGTGAAACCCCGAAGGGGAGTCAAGTATATTGACAATTTGAAGAAGGGCTGTGATGCAATTTAGCTGCATTTGGTCATCCTCATCAGGCTGGGCCACGTGGAAGGCCCTGGCTCAGGGCAACATTGTCAACTGCCCAGAGTGACATGTTCCTTATCAATTTTGGTGGCCTTGGCCACTGCGCGTTCTGCGACCACAAGTGTTGCAATTGCATTGGTGTTCCTGTAGTCCTCTGGGGAGATGCCATGTTGGCTCTTGACCATTGAGTCTGGATGTGACATTGGTTGCTGCTCTGCTGATGAAAGGGTCATGAGACCTCTGTCCTGCGAGGGTACCATCCCTATTTACGAGGGTCATCCAATATTATGCATGCTGAGTAAACGGAACCCTGGAGCTCCTGAATCCCTTTCTCAGCATTCTCACGTGACAGGGCTAGTTCAATGTTTTTTTTCAAGTCCAAGTTTTTCTCTGCCAATAACGTCCTCTGAGTTCCCACATTATTGACCTTACACACCAAATGGTGCCTTAACATCTCGGAGAGAGATGGACAAACTCTCAATGTTCTGTCAGCCTTCAGAGCTGTGTCAGAAAGTCTGTCACCGACTTCCCCGGAGTCTATACAGCCAAATTAAACTGATGCCTTTGCATTATCACTGATGATTTTTGGGTCGTAATGATTCGCCACTACCTCCACAAGTTCATCGAAGGCCTTTGAGTCCAGGGCTGCTGGACTCAAAGGCCTTCGATGAACTTGTGGAGGTATTGGCCCCACAAGCGGTCAAGACAATTTCCTTCCATTGGACTTCTACAATGATGCCATTTGCTGGAAGAAATAACACATTCACCCAGCATATTGGACCCAATCTTCCAAGCCTGCATCAAAGACCTCTAATTTCCCGAACAGCGACAGTTTCAAAACTCCTTTTCTTCATTCCTGTTTGGAAGTATTCCAAAGCGGCTGTGACATCCAGAATCACAATTAATACTTTTACCTCATCACAAGTATGAAGACCCAGGAGTCCCGAGAAGGTAGGTTAAAACGGCAGTGCAATAAGTCCCAGTTGGGACAACAAAATGTCGGTCCCTGTTCGGGCCGGCTTTTACAGAGCAAGGCAATGAGCCCCACCAACGGGTGAGCTCATAGTCCACATGGGGAGATCATTTTGTGTATGCCTGCGAGCCTTGTAAGGTTTATTAAAATGCCCTTAGGTGTTTCTCAACCAGTTAAGTGCCGGCTGCTCCAGACTTGTAAACTGGGCAATATTTTTGTGGTGTCTTGAGACATACATTGGATGCTTCCAGTAGTTAATAAGGGCTTTATTGATGAAAGGAAAATGCAGATAAGTAACAGGCACAGTACTCAACATAACAGGTCTAATCACTTCGGCTCCGGGGTCCACACTGCCTGAGATCCTGCTCCTACGTCCCGACCGGGGTCCACGTGCCCCCGTGCGATTGGCACTCAGCTGGTGATGTGGGTCATGTGGTCTGTCAACCACATCCCCACCACGCCCCATTAAGTTCCATTTTTCACTAGACACAAAACATTATATACAGAGTCTACAACATTATAAAAGACTACAGGGGAAGGAGAGTCCATCAAAAAATCAAACAGTCCAGAATCCTCCAGGTTCTCCCAGACCTCTACAGCCCACCCACAGACCCAACACCCTTCTGGATAATTGAATTGACAGCGGTCGTTGACACCTCTGGAGACACCATCTCAATAAGAGGTGAACTGTCTTCGCTGGCTTCAACAGATCGAGGTGCTTGAGGAGATTCAGAAGTCTCGGTTCATCTTGGTCAGACGAATTTACAGGTGTATAATAATGGTCGGACGTGTGAACTCCAAATTGGGGATCGTCACCCGCTGACTCCTCAAGTGGTCGACGCGCTTTCTGATAGTCTTTCCATTGACACTGACCACATATGACACCAGACCCGATCTCGGTTCCCAATTTTACCTGCTGTTCCCTGGTGATGTAACGAGGTTCACACCCACAATGGGTGAGAACCTCATTTTAATGTTTTTAGATACACTTTAATATAATTAGTGAGCTCCCTGCCACTGAACCCCCTCACTGAATATTCAAACCTTATCAACGTGACATCACGTTAACGGGGTTTATAACAGCGATTTTAAAAGGTGGATCAGTCAAGGGGAACTCCCGTGGGTACAAACAAATTATCATCCCCAGGGGGGGGAGAGTTCATGCCTGGCAGTGCCCCTTGGCATAGGTTGGCACTGACAGTGCCAACTCGTGCCAGAGAGCAATGCCAGAGCCGACACTCTGGAAAGCCCTATTGGGGGTTGGGTTCCCCTTCTATTTGCTGGTAGGATAGAGCCCCGGTGCTAATTCTGTGTTGTTGTGGGGGGGGGGGGGGGGGGGGCGGCAGGCGCCGATGCTAGAGGGGGGGTTTCTTCTATCCATGATGGGTCTGAGTGGGGAGAGGGGTTACTTTCTCTGATTATCGTTTTTAAAGGGCGCCCCAATCCTTATGGAGCCTGCCTCGTTGGCTCTATCAGAAGCTGCCCACTGAGATGTTTGTGTCAAGATCTGGGGCCAAAATCGCGTTCGGTGATTGGGCGGAGAATTCGTTTTGACGCGGAAATCGGGAGCAGCGCAGGTTTTCTGAAAAGCGGCGTACCGTCGGAGTTGCCATTGTCTGAGGCCCACCCGAGTTCCTGACGGCGTGGGTTACGTGTGCTCACACCGTTCAGTCCGTCACCGCCACAGTCGGGGGAGGGCCGATCCGCCGGCAGACGAGGGGAGGGCTTCATTCTGGGCGGGGGCCCTGTGGGTGGGTGGTCCGGGGCCGCCGCCATGCGCATGCACGTCCACGGCCCCGGAAATGCTGCAGGCCCTACCAGCAGCTAGAGCTGGGAGCTCTGCACTGCCTCCCTGCTATCCCCCAGCAAAACGGGGAATCGGTGGCTGTTTGGCAACAGATTCCTGGCATAAAACATCACCATTTGCAGGTCGGCGTGGGTGTTAAGTCAGTGCCTGACACTGTGAAAAAATATGGGAAAATTTCACCCATTGTCACCATTACTGAGATGGTTTCATATTCCAGATTGGTTAAATTCCCCAGCAGCTGGTGTGGGGGAATTTGAACTCATGTCAGCAACTCATTTGCCTGAGCCTCTGGGCTACTAGGTCAGTGACATTACCACAACGCACCCTCTCCCCACACATGGTGGTTTTATTTAATTATATTATAATTCAAGTTTATGACTGAAATTCACAGAGTTTAATGGCAGAAATATGAAATAGGCTTCCATGAATTACTTGAACAGGACCTCTCTAATAGGAAACTCCGCCACCGTGCAAAGCAAATTGTACTCGACACTGGACAAAATGCATTGATAAGTCAATCACTAAATGTACTGAAAAGCTATTATAGTATTAAAACCAAGTAATATTAAAGAGTGCCATTAAATTGAAAAGCTGGTTCTATCTGCTAAGTAATAATTCACTGAAAAATGCGTACATGAGATGCTTCAATGAATGTAAATCACAGTCACTCATATTTCTGTACTGTATTTGCATTCAGTTGGTGAGCTGTGGGTGCCAAACATGTATCCTGCTGCAGCTCGCTGATTTTAGGTCAGCAAGAGGTTGATCAGCTCTCCTGCTGATCGAACTGGCAGCTGAACTGGGGCAGCACGTTGGCTTCACAGCGCCAGGGTCGCAGGTTCGATTCCCAGCTGGACCACTGTCTGTGCAGAGTCTGCACGTTCTCCCCGTGTCTGCGTGGGTTTCTTCCGGGTGCTCCGGTTTCCTCCCACAGTCCAAAGATGTGCAGGTTAGGTGGATTGGCCATGATAAATTGCCCTTAGTGACCAAAAAAGGGTTAGGAGGGGTTATTGGGTTACTGGGATAGGGTGGAAGTGAGGGCTTAAGTGGGTTAGTGCAGACCCAATGGGCCGAATGGCCTCCTTCTGCACTGTATGTTCTATGAAGCTTTTGGATGGGGGTTGCAATCCCTCAAGGTGCTTAACCCAGGCCAGGTTCATTTTTGTGACCAACAAAGAGAATTCCTGTTGCTATTAGATGGCAAGATATTTCTAATACAGTCATTTCCAGTACAGGAGGCGGCCTTGCAGCACACTCAGCCCCACTCCCCTGCTCGATCCTCATGGCTCTGCAAGTTTAATTTCTTCGCTCACCCATCCAATTTCTTTTTGAAATCATTGATTTTGCCTGTTTCCACTGTCCTCAAGACAGTGATTTCCAGATCATTACCGCTCGCTGCATAAAACATTTCTTCCTCACATCCACTCTGCATCTCTTGCCTAAAATCTTAAATCTGTCCCCGAGTCCACCGTGAGTGGCATGGTGGCACAGTGATTAGCACCACTGCCTCACCGCGTCAGGAACCCAGGTTCAATCCCCATTTTGAGTGACTGTTAGAGTTTGCACATTCTCCCTGTGTCTGCATGTGTTTCCTCCGAGTGCTCCAATTTCTTACCGCAGACCTTGGATGTGCAGGCTAGGTGGATTGGGCATGTTAAATTTCCCCTTAGTGTCCACTGAACTGTAGTTAAGGTTATGGGATTAGGGCGGGGTGAATGGGGGCGTGCACATGGATAGGGTGCTCTTTCAGAAGGTCGCTGCTGACTCAATGGGCCAAATGGCTTCCTTCTGCACTGTAGGGTTTCTGTAGGCATCAGATAATGGGAAGAGTTTGTACTTGTCTACTATATCTATGCCTATGGCATTTTTAAAGGATAAGCATGTGGTGATCCACCACTGTGTAATTGTGTGTGTGCCTGTATTAGGGAATGTGCAGCAGTACTGTAGCCACCTGGGGTGACCACTGCCCAAACACAAAATGGAAGATTGCAAGGAATGCAGGGAAAATTGGACATGTTGTAAAAAGCAAGCAGCTTGCAGAGTGCTTGAATATTTGGACTGCTGCAGAAACCAGTTTGGCTGTTGCTGAAACCAGACAACGCTGCGAAAAGAAACAGTTAGCATATTAATGAGGCGATACCGGGCGATCGCCAGGCACAAAAGACACAAGTTAGCACTAACTAATACATTGAATGGAAGGCCAGACTTTTCGGTGCCAAAGAAGCCCAAAACAATGAGTCCCAAGAACCGCCCCAGTGATCAAGATACTGTCCCGTTATTGGGGGATTCAAATCAATCGATTGGGAAGAGACCCAATCGATTACAAAAGTATAGAGGGTCCGCCCAGGTGGGCGCAAGACCCTGAGAGTATAAAGCAGAGACCCTGACCACAGCTCGCTCTCTCTGTCAGCCTCTCCTTGACCAGCTAACCCTCCCAGCAGAACGCCATTGCAGCAGAAGAACCTTGTGCAGGAGAGGTCTGGACAGAAGTCGCCAGCAGGTAAGTCACAACGCACGCTACGGGAACCACTGGAAGCCTGCAGACCCAGGACAAATCTAGAAGCTGTTGTTTCCTGATCCGGCAGTCCCCTTATCCAGATAAGTATTTGGCCTAGTAGTGGTAGGATTAGCCTAGTCTTATAGTTTATATGCATGATTAGTAGATTATTGTAATATAATAAGCGTTGTTTGAACTTACTAATTAGTTTATGGTTTTATTGCTTTGAACTTGACGTTGAAACTTGTGGTGGTATCTTAACGATACCTGGCGACTCCAAAGCTAAGTAACGAAACAGAGCCAAATTGAGTGTTAAGCACACTCACCCAAAACGAGCAACAGTACCTGTATTACAGGTTTGCCGGTAGCCCCTGCGGCTAGCTCCTCTCACAGGGAGCTGTATAAATATGCATGAGATCTCCTGAGCTGCCATTCTACCAGCTGCAGTCGATGGATAAACATCTCACAGTAATAAAGCCTCTCTTGTACCGATTTGAATCTTTAAGTGCAATTGATAGCGCATCAAAGCATGCAGACCACAAAGGTAGAAACAAACAAGAGCTTTATTACAAAGGTGTTTACTCAACAGGCTGTAAGGGTAGACTGCCTGTTTGCCCATGCAATGGCTGATGACATTATCAATACATTACATGATCGGACTCTCAAAGTGACCTTGTTCTAACTAGCAAATAACATGAATACAGAATACCCTCCCCCCCTTAGAGTTTCCTGCACTGAAACATAATATAATATTAACAAGCAAAACTTACAATATGAACAATTAATAAACACAATAAACACAACAGTCAATAAGTTAGATGTTTCAGAAGACATTGGTTTCCATGTGGTTATCAGTGAAGCTCAGGTGTCTGCTTTTCAGTGTTGACTGCAACTCCTGGTACTTTTGCTGTAGTTTGGACGTCGTCCATAGTTGTCTCAACCCCGGAGTCAACATAGAGTTCGGAGGTTGACTCTGTGTTGAAATGTCCTCAACTGGGGTAGTGTAAAAGGATTTCCTTTACTCCACAACAGGCTGGTATTGGGTGTCACAGGTAACTGCGGGTGTCTCTCTCCTGCAGATGTTGAAACCACAACCCGGAAGTGTCGCACTGGGACGGCTTCGCAAGAGAGAGGGGACAAGTCTCACTGTTTATACCTAACCAGTGGGATTGTCCTGATGTCACACCAGTTATCCTGACTGCCACCTACGCCTGTGCGAGACTCTTTCCTGTTTATGGTGAAATGTCACCCGGAAATGCTGTCGATTGCAACTACACAAGTGAGAGAGAAAGAGGTTTATCCCTAACCAGTAGCCTCTCTCGACTGAGCGTGTTTAAATCGCTCGGATTCCATTTGGGTCCTCGACTACGGAATTATGCCCTGGCAAATATTGTGGCTCAACCAGAGCGGACAGTGAAAGAAAGGTGAGACTACAACAATGATAAATTTACAGATCAGTAATTTATTCAAGAAAATTAGGCCCTCCACAACTCAGATTATATCACACAAACACGGGTTAGAAAAATACTATGGGAAGCAAGAAACTAAACGGCATATCGAAAATTCTACCTTTTACACAAATATACTTAAATACACACAAACATGTATATATCCACTCACCACCCTAACCTCAACAATCTAACCTAATTGGGAGTTTCTGTGGGCTGAGGGAGTGTACTCACCATTCCCAGGAAGAATAGTTAAACCGGCATGGATGTCTCTGGCTTTTCCTCAAAAACTGGGCCTTGATCCTCGTGTTCCTTCCGCCTTGTAATCTGGTGGCAGCCTCGTAGCAAGGGAAGACAGAGCAAAGCAAGAGAGCGAGAGCCTCTGAGTCCTGTATTTTTAAGGGAAAAAACCTGATTGGAGCTGGCTGGCCCCTCCCACACGTGAGTTCATGGACAAAGGCCTGCTAATTGCTGACAGGATGGAAATTGATTTGATCAGTGTCTCCACAAAAAGTTCCATAATGCCTCCGGAGACTGCTGATCTCTTGCTCAAGTGGATGTTGGGGATAACATGAATCATTTTCCATTAGCATAGTGCAATTTTGTCTGGCCAGGGCAAAACTGATTTGTATCCCATTGTTTCTCTTGGAGTAAATTTGGGCCGTTTTGATCTTCCCACATAATTTTTCCGTTGGCCCTGTCATGACTCATGACCCTGCTTTGTTCCTATGTGAGAGAGTCTTCAGGATGTATATTCTGCTGTCAGCCTGCAGACACGGATTCTGATTTCCATACAGCATGTCCTTTCAAAATGGAATATATCCTTTCCAATTTTGTCCAGTTCATTTTTGTTCAGCTGATGAGTTGCTATTCCTTACAGTAGTATCTTCCGCAAATGTTTCTGGTATTGTCAGATTCTCAGGAATGCCCAAGTCTTCACCCGGCAGAGTTTGTTGTGGACTCTTGGTTGACTCTGTCTCTGGCAAACTAGTTCTAATTGCTAAATGTTGAACAGCAGGTTTTCTCTAAACTACGTCATCCCACTTTTGAATGGAGTAGGAGACCAGTCCTGTCTGCGCTAAGATAATGGGATGTATCCACTTCTCACTGATGATATAGTTTTTTACCAATACTTCCTGACTTTTCTGTAAAACATAGCATTTAGCCCTGTTCTCACGTCACAAAACCTGACTTTTTTGTTTTCTGAATAATTTCTCCTGTCTTGGATGGCTTCAGCAAATTAAACGCTGTGCATAACTGATGTATTACCATGAGTAATATCAGAGAACTTGGTTTTCGAACATGCTGTACTCCTGTATGTCATCAGGAATTGGCTTATTGTGTTGACAATGATCCTTGCTCACGGGATATCTTCATTGAATGCTTCATTGTCTGAACAAAGCTGTCAGCCAGCCCATTGTGACAAGAGGACAAGGGGTGAATGGGATGAGTTGGATTCTGTTCTCCTTCAGATAATTTGTGAATTCTTGTGAAATAAACTGTGACCCATTTTTGCTAATAAATTGTTCAGCATAACTGAACCTTACAAAGATCTCACCCAGTCTTTCTATTGTTCTCTCCGAAGTGAATCCACCTAACCTGTACATCTTTGGACTGTGGCAGGAAACCGGAGCACTCAGAGGTAACCCATGCAGTCATGAGGAGAACGTGCAAACGCCACACAGACAGTCACTTAATGTGGGAATTGAACCTGGGTCCCTGATGCGGAGAGGCAGCAGTGCTAACCACTGTGCCACCATGCCACCCACGGTGGACTAGTTTTCATAATGGCGATTTCAGGCCATTTTGAGTGTGCATCTAACACAATGAAAACCATCTGTCCTTCGAATTGTCCAGCATAATCAATATGAACTCTTTGTAATGTTCTTGTAAGATTGCATGATTTGTATTACAAGAACACTTGTAGCTAATGCTATAAATGATTTATTAACATTAACTGTGGGTCAAATATATACAAAATAACAGATGAATAATAGTATTACCATGCACAAGCAAGCTCTCTCTTCCAGATTATGAATCAGCCTCAGGTCACCTGACTCTAACATTCCCTTATATACGAATGAGACTCCGAGTTGTCAGTCGGTTAATTGCAACACAATCATGATATCATTACATCCCTTTTGCTTGGAAGGAATAAATTAATACATTATATTCTGTATATTTATATGTGATATCATAAGCCTGTGAGTCTAACAACATTAATTTATTTCTTTAAAATTTTTAAAGAAGTTTAACAAATATAGTACAAATAGTCCAAATGTACAAACTGAGTCGCTCAGGTTTTCCTCTGACTCTGATTGATCTTCTCAAAGTTTGACCTTGCTGCTCAGAACTTGTAGATTCAATGTTCTTTGTGACATTCTCATGCTCAGGAACTGCTGAACTATCTGACACTGCAGCTGACTTTGATTCTGACATAGATTCGCCATCGCCATTTCAAAAGTCTTCTCTGATTTTCAAGAGTGCCTGACAATTTCTTCTTAAAACCAACCCATCCCCTGTGTGCACATCGTAGGAATGAGGTGCTACTTCTTCAAGTACAATGGCTTTTTTTGACCAATTGCCTGAATTTTTTACTCTCACAATGTCATCACTACTCAGAGGTGGTAAAGTTCTGCACAGTCTATCATAGAGCTGCTTTTGTTTTGTTTTAATGTTTTGCATTTCCTGCAGTGCCACTGCATTCTCCTCCTTCTTTGCCAAGTATGGAAGTGTGGTACGCAATCTTCTATTCATGAGTAACTCTGCTGGCGATCTACCATGTGGCACTCTGTAATTCAATAGTGCGAGATATGGATCAGATTGATTGCCCATTGCTTTCTTCAACAATTGCTCAACAATATGTACACTTTTTCGGCTTTGTCATTGGCTTGTGTGTATAACAGACTTGACGTGACGTGATTGAAATCATACGTGACTGCAAAGTGTTGCCACATTTTATAGCTAAAACAAGGCCCGTTGTCACTCACGACGATGTGAGGAATGCCGTGTCCAGCAAAACTTGACTTGGTATGCAGTATTACACTGCTTTCCATTATGCGTTGCAGTGAAACCATTTTGGGATAGTTTGAAAAATAGTCAATGAACATCAAATAATCTTTCCCTCGTAGGTGAAAGAGATCCACAGCCACTTTCTGCCATGGTGCCGTAGGTAAATCAAATATTTGCATAGGTTATCTTGTTTGTTTGCAACAATGCGTCTAGTATGTGTCACAACAACTGACCATCCTTTCACTATCCAGGTTTATACCTGGCCAGCAACAGAATCACGAGCTCTCCATTTACACTTCATAATCCCTAAATGTCATTGAACATAGAACAGACAGTGCAGAAAGAGGCCATTCGGCCCAACGAGTCTGCACTGACCCACTTAAACCCTCACATCCACTCTATCCCCATAACCCAATAACCCTTCATAATCTTTTTGGTCACTAAGGGCAATTTATCATGGCCAATCCACCTAACCTGCACTTCTTTGGACTGTGGGAGGAAGCCGGAACACCCAGAGGAAACCCACGCAGACATGGGGAGAATGTGCAGACTCTGCACAGCCAGTGACCCAGCGGGGTATCAAATCTGGGACCCTGGCACTGTGAAACCGCAGTGCTATCTACTTGTGCTACCGTGCTGCTCTGAAGGCATGTTCTTCATGTATCCTCTTTGGTATGTCCTTGCGAAGAAATTGAGGTATAATTATAGTGTTCAAATGAAGTATCACTCCATTAATGATACTGAGTTCAGATCTTATATTGCAGAACGCCACACTTCAACCCCTGGGCCAGTGTGAGTTGATGTTCCTCATCACCTCTTGAAGAGTTTGATCCTTCCTAGTCTCTTCTTGGATCCAACGTAGTTTCGTATCCTATACTGGTAGTAGTGTGGAAATAAGATTGACATGCAGATATACATCTTCAGCAATTTCATGATGAATATTTTGTATTGATGCTCTTGATAATGCATCTGCTAAGTACAAATAGTTGCCTGCCATGTAGATGAGATTGAAGTTAAAGCATTCTAACTTCATCATCAACCTCTGAATGTGCGGAGACATCTGATTGAGATTTTCTTTGATGATGTTAAGCAAAGGAAGATGATCTGTCTCAACTGTGAAAGTTGGAAGCCCATAAACACGGTAGCCATGAAATTTCTCCAAGCCTACAACTAAACCTAGGCATTCTTTTTTAATTTGAGCATACCTCTGCTCTCTTGTCATCATGAATCATGATGTATATGCGACTGGTTTCCAATCATCATGCTCGAGTTGCAGATGAACTGCTCCGAGACTATCTTTCGATGTGTCTGTTGACACTTTAGTCTGCTTAGTTGGGTCAAAAAATGTGAGAATTGGCGTGGTGTTAGTGAAGTCTTGAGCTTCTTCCACTCTTGCTCATGTTGCTCAGTCCAAGTGAAATCTGTTGTTTTGTGCAGGAGATTACGTAGATGTGTTGCTTTTGCTGACAGGCTTGGAATGAATTTCCTTATAAAAGTGACAAGAAATGGCTTTCTTGTTGTGTGTGGTTTTGACATTAGATTTCCTTAGATTTTGTCCTTGTCAAGTTCAATGCCGTGCGATGACAGCTTGTCACCTCAGAATGTGACCTCAGTTACTCCAAATTGGCACTTTTGCTTGTTGAACTTCAGCCCATTTCTCCTGAAGCTCGTTAGAACTTTAAGCAACCTCTTATTGTGCTCATATATTGTTGAGCCTCAAATGACATCATCCACAGGTAAACCTTCGATGCCTTCAATTATGTGCTCCATGGCACGGTAAAAAATTCCTGATGCCGAAATCATGCCAAACGGCATTCTCAGAAAGCACTACTGTCCAAATGCCGTATTAAAAGTGCAGTACTTTCTACTTTGTTCCTTTAGCTTTAGCTGCCATTAACCTTGAGATGCGTCAAGTTTCGTAAAGAATTGTGCAGCAGCCATCTCAGATATCATTTCCTCACGCTTTGGTAGTGTTCTCTTTTGATTTTCTCGTTAAGATCTCTGGGATCCATACATATGCGGGACAGCAGGGTAGCATGGTGGTTAGCATAAATGCTTCACAGCTCCAGGGTCCCAGGTTCGATTCCCGGCTGGGTCACTGTCTGTGTGGAGTCTGCACGTCCTCCCCCTGTGTGCGTGGGTTTCTTCCGGGTGCTCCGGTTTCCTCCCACAGTCCAAAGATGTGCGGGTTAGGTGGATTGGCCATGCTAAATTGCCCGTAGTGTCCTAATAAAAGTAAGGTTAAGGGGGGGCGTTGTTGGGTTACGGGTATAGGGTGGATACGTGGGTTTGAGTAGGGTGATCATGGCTCGGCACAACATTGAGGGCCGAAGGGCCTGTTCTGTGCTGTACTGTTCTATGTTCTATATGTAAATATTGCCATTCTTTTTCTTTCCACATACAATGGAATTTACCCAATCGATAGGTTCTATTATCTTTCTGATTACTTTTACTTTTGTCATTCTGTCTAGCTCCTTTTTGAGACAATCCCGAAGAGATGCAGATACTCTTCTTGGTGCCTATATCACAGGTTTTGTATCCTCTCATGTGTTGTATCTAGTTGGCGAATGGTAGTGTATCAAAACCTGTGAACACATCGCTGAATTTGCTGGTAATATTCTCAGAATCGTTGGAGTGTCGATCCAATCCTTTGTGGATGCTGTATACCAACTGCACTAGGCCTAATTCTTCACAAGGCTGATCACCTAATAATGAATTCAAGCCCTTGGATATAATATATAATGGGACGGAATAAACTGTGTTCTTCACCACCACATTCAGCTCACAAGCACTATAACATTTAATACTTGAACCATTATAACCTCCCACTCTAAATTAATGTTGCAGGGCAGTTCCTACTCATGGTGCTCCCTGTACTGTTCTGGATCTTTCCAGGCAGAGCACATGGCGAGTTACTTTTTACCATTGTTTCCTCCAAAATCTGTTTTGAAATCTCAGCTCCTTCAATGGCTGCTACCGTTATTTAGCACCCCTATGTCGCTAGCTTTGGTGAAGAGATGTTTTTAGCTTCTTAATGCTTTTCGGCTGTTTCCGCACGGATTGATGATTTTTCTATATTTTTTTCTCTGGGAGTCTGCCAGCATGGTTCCGACCGCCTCATCATAGCTTTTTTTGTGGTAATTTTAAAGGATAGGATGGAAGACCACAATGGTTCAAACAGGCATGAGTTTTATTGGAAAGGTTTTACTCAACAGGTTGGGGGATAGACCGGTTGCCTGCACAAACAGCCAATTTTGTCACCAATGCATCATGTGATTGGACTCTTAAAGTGGCCTTGTTCGAACTAGGAACAAACATGAAAACACAACAAGGCCCATCATAATCTTCTGCAAGTTTGTAATATCTTCCCTCAATCTGTTTTTCTCCGAAGAAAATAAACCCAGCCTTCCCAACCCACGGTTGCAACTAAAGTCCAAAACTACCAATCTCTACCACTTGCCAAACGTTATCCCTGGAAGGTAGATTTTCGCTGGACCCTTTCAAAGGCATTCACATCTTTCCTAAAGTATGGTAACCAGAACTGGACCAATACTCTAACTAGGGTCTAACCAGAACTTCACAAAGATTCAGCAAGAATGTCCTGCTCTGCACTCAATTCTTCTATTTATGAGGCCCAAGGTCCAATATTCTTTGTTAATGACCCTTTCTATATTTCCTGCCATCTTCAAAGATCTATGCACATTCACCCCCAAGTCCCTCTGTGCCTGAACACACTTTAGAAATGTGTCATTAAGTCTGCATACCCTCTTTCAATTCAACACACCACACTTCTCTGTATTAAATTCCATCTTCTACTTGCCTGCCTAGTCCATGTCCAATTGCAAGCAATTCATATCATTTTCACTGTTTGCCATTCCTCCAAGTTCGGTATCGTTAGTAAATTCTGAAATTTTACTCCATGTTCCAAAACTATTTATTGACAGCAGATAAAGGCAATGGTCCCAGCACTGACTGTTGGGGAACACTACTGTTGGCTATCCTCCTGTCTGAAAAACATCAACCTACTACGTCTCACTACTTACTATAAGCCAATTTTTTATCCAATTGTATACTGAGGGAGCAATTTTACAGCTAAGTTTGCCAGCAGTGAGAGAGATCGTATGGGCTCAAGAGATCAAGTTTTTTGATTTTCCTTGCCCCTCGCTGGTAACATAATGAGGTCCCACCCAGAATGTGTGGGGCCCTCATTTAAATACAGTTGCATCCATTTAAAGGTCCTCCGCTCACAGAATGTTGAATTTTCACTGACGTGACCTCACATTGGCAAGGTTCATAACCGATTTGTAAAGATGTGAAGCAGTTGAGGGAATCCCACCAAAATGCCAAGGGAGGTATCGATTCTAGTGGGAGAGGCACATGCTGCGACAGTGCCCTGGCACAAGTTGGCGGTGCCAACCTGGCAGTGCAAATATGTGTCAGGTGTGGGCCCTCTAGGCAGCCCCATGGGAGATGTTCCACTTTAGTGTTTTCTGGGTGGGTTGATGCCTGTGAGAGGAATGTGTGCCCCCATGTGTGGTAGTGGGGGAGGGGAGAGGCTTGATGCCTACGTGGGGTCGGAACAAGAGCCGCAATGCCTGCAAGGCGGAGTGGGGAGGAGGGGAGAGCCCCGATGCCTGTGTTCTGGAGGGGGGGGGGTGCCACGATGTTGGCATTGTGGTGTCGTGGAGGGGGGGAGGGGGGGGCAATGCCTGTGAGGGGGTCCTCCGTGTCCGTTGTGGGGAGAATGCCAGGGCACGTTCATTTTCTGTGCTAATCGGGGTGCCGTTTAAAGATGGCACCCCGATCTCTGTGGAGTCAGCCTTGCCAGCACTATCAGGCCTGCCAGACTGACGGCATAAACCACGCCAACTCATTTCACCCCCCCAGAGTGCCTGCAAATCTGGACTAAAACCCGACTGCACGCTGGAGAGCTACACACCAGTTTTCAGTCAGAACTTGACATTCTGAAAAAATATGGGACAATTCCATCCTGACACTTTGATTCAGTTTTGTTAACCAGCTGTTTATGCGGTACTTTGTCAAACCCTTAATTAAAATCCATATAGGCAACATCCATCACATACCCTTCATCAGCCTTCTCTGCAACTTTGTCAAAAAAGATCAATTAGATTCGTCAAACATGGCCAGCTTTTACAAATCCATACTGACTTTCCTTAATTAACTGAAACCTCTTCAAGTGTCTGTTGATATTTTCCCTGACTAAAGATTCCAAAATCTTATCCACCACTGTTGTTAAATTAATTGGCTTGCAGTTGCTAGCTAGACTGTCCTTGCACACTTTATTGAATAATTGTATCACATTTGCCTTTCTCCAATCTTCGGCACCTCCACCATACATAGAGATGTTTGAAAGATTAAGTCGAGTCATTCCAATATCTTCAATATCTCCACCCCCACTTCCTTTCACAACCTGGGATACAAGTCACCTGGACCTGTTATTTATCTGCCACATGCATATGCAATGTTTTGAGGACCTCCTATTTTTCAACTTTTACACCATTTAAAAAAAAATTTAGATTACACAATTATTTTATTTCCAATTAAGGGGCAATTTAGCGTGGCCAATCCACCTAGCCTGCACATCTTTTTGGGTTGTGGGGGCAAAACCCACACAGTGTTGGTCATTCTGGGTGAGTGTGCTTAACACTCAATTTGGCTCTGTTTCTTTACTTAGCTCTGGAGTCGCCAGGTATCGTTAAGACACCGCCACAAGCTTCAAGGTGAAGTTCAAAGCAATAAAACCATACACCAATTTGTAAGTCCAAACAACTGAGTTTACCCATGCACACGCTAAAAGGATTAAACTTATTCCTACCGCTAAATAAACTAATACTTATCTCAAAGGAACTGCCGGGTCAGGGAACAAGGCCTCTTGCTCTGCTCTGGTCTGCAGACTTCAGGTTGGTATAAGTTAAAAGGGGTCAGGAGTGTCTATCTCTGGTAGCGATCGTTGTGAGGCACTTACTTACTGGCGGCTGCTGTCCGAACCCTCTCCTCTCTCTCGTTCAAGGTCTTCTTGGCAAAAGCTGGTCGAGGTGCTGGTCCACGGAGGAGTGCTAGTCAAAGAGAGCGGAGGGCTAGAGGAGGAGGAGGAGGGCTGGATCAGAAGACTGAACCATGTGTGGGACCTGTTTTTTATAGGTCCCAGGGGATCCGCGCCCCTTTGGGCGGACTCCCTTACCTGCTTGGAATCGATTGGGTCTCTTCCCAATCGATATGTTTGAATCCCCCCAATACTGAGGCTGTTCCTTAGCTACTGGGCGGGCCTTCAGGCTCTTTGTTTTTAACCTTACTGGTACCTGAGTGTCTGGTATCCTTTACAATGTTGCAGTTGCTTCCCCAATTGTGTCCATTGTCTCTGGAATCGTTCCATTAACATGCTAATGATCCCGGTGATTGTCTCATTAGTATGCGGAATGTTTGTTTCGGTACTGTCTGCTTTCTTAGCAGACAGAATCCACACCTGCTTGGTGCAGCCTGCTGGGGCTGCAAACATTGTCCATTTTATCCTGTATGCTTTGCGTTCTTCCATTTTGTATTGAGGGAAATGGCCAACTTCGGTGGCTACACTCCCTCCTTGTGATCCTCATGAGAAATCATGAAGGATCACCTAAGTATGGTGTCTTTGGGTCCCCTGACCTCAGCGAGTTCCATGGCATCTATTCTTTCCTCAGCTATGGCAAAAAAATTTTAACTAACAGTTTCTGACTGGCGCTATGTCAAAGGGGACATGCATTACCAATTCGAATCGGGAACCTCTAACTATCTCCATAAACTATCCTCATCTCACATTTAAAACATCCTATAACATTCTAAACCCTTACTCATTCATACAACAGCATGTTTACATTTTGTTTTCTGACTCGGCAGTCGAGCGCAGAACATGATAATACATCCGCAATAATCTTTATTTACAGATCGTATCAAAATTAAATCTTTTATTATACATCAAGGGGTTGGGGGAATTGGTGGAATCCGAAAATGGGGGATTGTACTCTGTACACTGTTGAGGCCCGCGAGCGTTGGGCTCTCCTTCTCCATTTCCTCATCCTGAGGGTCTGGACCATGATACATAGGACTGCAATCACCAAAAGTGATTCTATTACATATGACAAGGAGTACCATGTCAGATATTTGGTACACCAGGTCGGGGTACTGTTACCATTGACTGGGCTGGGGGTGGTCTGGGTTTGGGAGAAGTTAGCAAATGTTGTACTGTGGGAAAGTGGGCCCGCGTCAACGCGCAACCACACAGATGCCACAATAGCTAAAAACATAGCAATTCGAGTGCTCTTCATCTTCTCTTCTCTTCTTTCCTCTTATCTTCTGGGATCTTGCTGTGCTGTTGCTTCGGTGCCTCTCGCGAACCTCCGAAAGCTAAGGGGATCAAGCATATTATCTGTTAGTGTTCAGCTTAATATCTTGACTTTAAGTATATCTGTCCTCTTGTTCCAATTTTCCCTTTATGATGGTCACCTCCATGTGACTCCCTCATTTAAAAAAAAAATGGATTTAGCACCAGACATATACTTATCTTAAACCAGTGTGAGCCATCTCGCAGAGTGTTGAAATTTACCATCCCAAAATGTTCTTGGATGTAAATAGCATATGGAGAGGTGGCCGAAGGGCTATCTTAAACAAAAATGAAACCAAGGTTTAGAAACGAAAAGTTCGAATGAGTTGCGTATGGGCCGCGGCGGGTAAGAGTTGTATGGGATCCCCGGGTAGGGCATGCTGTGCTGTACCCGAGCTTAGCTGACCAAAGGGGGGTCCTCAGATAGGGCGGGTCCTCAATGCCGTTTCTCCACTGTCTGAGCAACTTGAAATGAACGGGCAAGAATGTAGTCATAGTGGAATTGCAGCCTCTATTCCCGGAATAGAGGGGCACCAAAAAAAAGGGCGGAGCCAAGATGCTCCAACATCTGTATACAAAAGACAAGTCGTGAACATTGTCGGTTCACCAGAGGACATTTCAATTGAGTGAAGTTCTCAGAAATATCGGCGGACAAACTAACGTGCATGTGAGGTGGTCACAAGCTTTTCAGCTGAAAAGTAAGTGGCCAATCTCCAAATCAAACATTTAACATACAAACAAACAAACACGCATGCAGGTTCCATCAGAAAGGACAGCGCTTCTCTCAAGCGGTTCCTCTTTTTACATCATCTGGACACCTCACTTCTCCTCATGCTCTGCGAACAGGGTCGCAAAGGGGTTGCCGTGTCGGGAGTCAGACATCAAGTCATCCTCTTCTCCCGGATCCCATATCCTTGTATGGATCAGGCATGCAATATTTGCATTGTGTGACCGGGGGTCACTCTCGTCATTGCGGACAAGTCGCCAAGAATTGTCCCTGTGCCAAATCGTGGGGTCTAAAATTGAAGGAGCGTTGTCGGGGTCGTCAGTGTTTTCGGTGTAGGTGTGGGTCCGGATTTTTAATGTAGGTGATCTCCATGGGGTCACTGGAGTCGGGGTCGTAGTCGCTGAAGTGGGGGCTGTAGGGTGGAGTGCTGTGGCTGTCCTCAGTTTCACAGTCACTGTCACTGTCTCTGCTGTGGCAGCTTGTGGGCGTTCCGGGGCCTGTCCGAAAGTCAGTGGGTGGAGTCGAGGTCGAGTCCGATGAGGAACTGGTCTGTGAGGGGGAGGGTGGAAATGTGTCTCTTGTGGGCGGAGCGAGGTGTTCTGCTGCATCAAGCAGGACATGGTGCGTGTGGTTTGACTGTGTTCCATAAGCCTTTAGCTGTTTAATATGAAACCACGCAGTCTTATCGTTTGGGTATTTTATTCTGTATACTGAGGGGCTGATTTTGTCCGAAATTGAGTACGGGCCGGAAAATTTAGGAGCCAAAAACGTGCTGGGGTTATATACAGATAGCATAACCTGTTGCCCAACCTGAAATTCTGTGGGGTGTACATTCTTGTTGAAACAGGCCCTATTCTGTTTCGTCTTTTTCCCAATGTTACTGCGGCTGTTAACTGTGCAGACCTTACAGTCTCAACTAATTCTTTGACTGCTTTCTCGTGTGTGAGGGTCGTCACTTCTGGGCTGGTCATGCCCAGTCCAAAAAGGAATTCTGATCCTTTCATAGGGCGTCCGGTCATGAGTGTGTGTGGGGTGAAACCTGTAGATGATGAAACTGTATTTCGGATGAACATTAGTGTGAATGGGAGGACTGAATCCCAAGTCAAATTGTTCTCCTGTACCATCTTCCTAAGGGTCGATTTTAGGGTCCGATTCATGCGTTCTACTATCCCGCTTGACTGGGGGTGATACACAACGTGAAAATTCTGTTTTATTCCGAATATGGTCAGGACGTTCTTCGTGACCCCGTCCTGTAAAGTGAGGTCCCTGATCTGACTTTATACTTCTGGGGAGACCCCATCTCGTAAAGATGTGGTGGGTCAATATCTTTGCAGCTGTCTTTGCTGTGTTGGTGCGTGAAGGGAATGCCTCTACCCATTTGGTAAAAGTATCTATGACCACCAGAACATATTTATATCCATTCCTGCAAGGGGGCAATGGACCTATAAAATCGATCTGGAGGTCAGTCCAGGGGTCATTAACGGGGAAAGTGTGGCTGAGTTGTGCCTTCTTTGAATACCTCTCCGGGTTATTCTGTGCACAAATTAAACAATTCTCAACATAGTGGGTTACATCTTGTCGTAAGTTGGGCCACCAACAGAGTTGTCTAAGGTGTCTTGTGGTAGGGTCGATCCCTTGGTGTCCATGACTGTCATGGAATAAGGCAATCATTTGATTCCTGTCCTGTTCAGGAACCACATACAATTTATCTTTAATGATCACACCCTCATGTGTGGCCAAAGCGTGTTTGAATTTATCGTACTGGGCCACAAAGTTTCCTTTAAAAATCTCCCGGAGATTTTCGTCCTGCTTCTGTGCCTGTACTAAATCATCGATTTCTGTCTGTGAGACCTGAACTGCACTCACAGGGGCACTAGCTGGTGCGCTAGCTGGGGGTGTCCAAAAGTGACCTCGCCTGGAACCTGCTTTTACCAGTGCGTCGGCTTTTACATTTCCAGGGGGGGATGACCTATGGTGACTTCTAACTTTAATAATGCCATACGTCCTATCCTTTGCCTTCTCTAGGATATGGCGGAGTAATGGGGCTAATGGAAGGGGCTTCCCGTCTGCGGAGACAAAACCTCTTGTCCTCCACAGTGGTAGAAAATCGGTCAGGCTGTTACAGACATATAGACTGTCCGAATATATGTCTGCCGGACTGGGGAAAGAATCGGGGTTGTCCACTATATATGCGATGGCCGCGAGCTCTGCTGCCTGCGCGCCTAAGTGACCTGGCAATTTTAATGCAATCTCTTCTAGTGCGCGACCCTGCGCATCCTCAACATAGATCCCGCATCCAGTGATGCATTCTCCATCTAAAACTGTGGATGAACCGTCCACATATATTTTCAATGGGGCACATGTGTCTGTGTGCTGGGGGCTCTGGCTTGAATTCCCAATCTTCCTGGGGGGTGTTTTGGCAATAAATGGTCCTGTGTTGTGTAGGGGTGCTACAATCACGCATTCATGGGGTTGTCCTGGATATTGGAGGTTGTCCGCTAAAAATGTGTGTGTTTTGGTCCGTTTAATTGTTATGTCCCATCCTTGTAACAGTAGTGTCCACCTAGCTGCTCTTATCTGGCTCACTGAACCGTCCTTCAGTCGACCGTCTAAAAGTAACTGTGTGGGGTTGTGCTCGGTCAAAATGGTGATGGAATTAAGTCTGGTAATTAACGAGAAGTACTGAACTGCCCAAAAAACTGCTAGTAGGTGCCTCTCGCAGGCTGAAAATCCCTGTTCTACGGGGTCTAAATGACGTGAGACATAAGCCACTGGTCGTAGCTGCTCGTGCCGTTCCTGAAGGAGCATGGCCGAGAGGGTCAGCTGGGTGCTAGCTACCTCTATTGCATAGGGGGAGAGTTGGTCTGGAACTTGTAGCGCGGGTGCTGCGCTAAGGGCCTTTTTGAACTCTTCCACAGCCTCTGTATGCTGCTGAAGCCATTCCCAAGGAGGTATGAGAATGGGGCTGCCTTTGTCGCAAAACCATCGATATGGTTCCGACAGTACCCAACCAGTCCTAAAAACGACCGGAGGGCTGAAACATTCTGGGGAAGGGGCAATTTGACAATCGATTCAATTCTTTTGAACTCAATCTCGCGTTTGCTGTGCGTGATGACTGTACCCAAATACATCACTTGATTCTCTAATATTTGGGCCTTTCTGGGGTTAACTTTACATCCAATCTCTTGTAAAATTTCCAGGAGCTCGGACAGAAGGGTGATGTTCTCTGCCTTGGTGTCTGTCTGCAGTAATAGGTCGTCCATATACTGTACCAGACATTCGGGTCGGGAAAATTTGTCTAATCCATTTGCCAGCTGTCGGTGGAAAATGGAGGGGGAATTGTGGAATCCTTGTGGGAGGCATGTCCACGTATACTGCTGTGTTTTGAATGTGAAGGCAAATTTGTACTGGCACGCCTTTGCCAATGGGATTGACCAGAAGCCATTGCTAATGTCCAATACCATGAAATATTTGGAGTGGAGTCCCTGCTTGAGCATGGTCTCAGGACTTGTTGCTACCGTGGGGGCTACTGCTGGGGTTACTTTGTTGAGTTCCCGATAATCAATGGTCAGACGCCATGATCCGTCGGGCTTCCTCACTGGCCAAATAGGTGCATTATTAGTTGAGGCTACTGTCCTAAGTACACCCTGCTCTAATAAGCTCTCTATAACTTTTCCAATTTCTCCCTCTGCTTCTCGGGGAAATCGGTACTGTCTCTGTAGTCTCGGGTCAGGTCCAGTAACTTGAACTTGTCCAGTCATTCTGCCGCAGTCGTGCCGGTGACTGGCAAATGCTGTCCTGTGTCGGTTCAAAACTGCCCTAACCTGTTTGTCCGTGCTAAGCGTGGTCGGGTCGAAACAATAGTCCCCTACTGCGCTAATCCTGTTTGCATACTCTCCTACTGTGAGAGTTGCGGGTGTTCTGTCAGATTTTGCTATTCTCCAGACACACTGATTGGCTGGATCGAACGACAGGCTGTGGGCATTATTAAAATCAATACCCAGTATGCGTTCTGCTGTGCGGGGCAGATTAACTAAAACAATGGGGTGTCTGGTGGAGATGTTTCCTAGCTGAATTGATACAGGGGCTGTAATGTGTCCCTGCTGCGAGTGACCTGTAAATCCGCTGAGTGTAATTGTGGATGTGGTGGGCCACGTGTCTGCCTGTGCTGTAGTGGATGAGTTAATGGTTGTGCGGGACCCTCCTGTGTCCCAAAGTAATTCTATGGGCTTCCCTCTAATTTTTGCTGTGACCACCGGCCTTCCGGATCGGTCCCAGAGGGTGTCACAGACCCAAGTGGTGGAGCCCGAACACCGTCAGTCCATTCCGTCCACATTGGTCTGTCCTGACTGCGTCTCTATACTGTGTATTGGCTTTGCTTTGTTCCTGGTCAGAGTGCCTGTCTGCTGGCCTCTCTGAGATCTCTGTGGGCCGTTGCATTCCCTTGCAAAATGCCCTAACTGTCCGCAGTTGTAACATTCCTGCGATTTCTGTGGGGGGGCTGTTCCTTCTTTCATTTACCCATGCGGGGTTTTGGTGCGCTCTTACTGCCTGTATATCTGCTGCAGCCTGAGCTTCTTCTGGGGTCTTTACTTTAACCTTGCCTTGGACGGATTGTTCCCAAGCGCGGGACAATCTTTTCAAAACCCATTTTTCATTATGGGCCTCTTCTGAGGGGTCATAACTACTGTAGACATTCTGTCCTGCATCTGTGGTGTGGAAGATTATGGTGCGGGTCCATTTAACCGTATTATCGCGGGTTAAATGTGCGCGGTCTAAATCGCCAAAAACGGCAGTGAAATGAATCCACAGCCTTCCTGCGAATGCTGTGGGATGCTCTGTCCTCTTCTGCCTACACTTATTTAGGCCTTCGACTGGGTCTCCTCTGTTGTACCCTATCACGTCTAAAATAGATGTATGCATTTCCTCTAGTGTGCTTCCTCCAACGTTCTGTGGGTCGGGGAGGGCTGCTACAACCGATGAATCTAAACTCAAAACTGTGAGCTTCACTTGCTCTTGCTCATCCAGGCCGTACATGGTAGCCTGCTGTTTCACTTTTGCGAAAAATTGGTGGGGGTCTGCAGTGGGGAGGAACGGGGTGATTTTCTCACACGCGTCCCTGAGTTGTGTTACAGTTAAGGGGGTGGTGTAGATGATGTCGGGTGCGCCTTCTGTGGTTGCCTTTCGTTGGGTGGTGACTGGGTTCATAGGTGCGGGTGCTATCTGATCTGTGGGGGGTTGGGGTGCTTTCCTTTTCTGTTGCGCTGCTGGTACACATGTTCCCTGAACATAGCGCTGCGCTGCTCGCTCAATTCTTGCCAATCTGGGGCATTTTCCTCATCTAACTGGGTTCCAAATGTTTCTTGGAACCCATTCTGTACGGAAAGCAGAGATTGCAGCTGCGCAATCTGCTTCCTACACTTCGCGTGATCCACTGTGCTTTGCCTTTGCTCAGTGGTGGCAGCATGGAGTGTTCTTCAAGCTGCCTTTAGGTCAGAGCATTGCCTTTGCAGTGCCTCTACCTGCTTCTCTGAATTTTCCCTTATTAGAACTGCTCGCTGCACATCCTGATTGCCTTTCTCATACTGGGTTTGGGAACTGCTCAGATGGGCTAGACAAGACTGATGTGCCCTCTTGGCATCATCCACCTCTCTATCCTTCTCTGCCAGCTTCCTTCTTAACTCTAGGTTTTCCTTTTCGATGTCCCTGACATCCACTTTGCTCATCCTATTCCTTTCCTCTAATTCTTTGCGGAGCGTCCGAATGACCTCCTCTGTGCCTCGCAATTGTGCCAAGCAGGACACAATTGCCATCGGCTTGCGTGCTTTTCCTAAACTCTTCTTGTGAATTTGAGAAAGGTTCTCCCACCAAGTATGTTCTATACTCCCGGGACCTGTCTCCTCATTCACACAAAACTCACTCCAAAGGGGCCATCCTTTCCCTTTGAGATATTTCCTGAGTTCCAGCTCCCATACAGGACACTGGCCTACTCTGCCACTGTTGGTCGCTGCGACCATGAACTGCTCTGGGTTCATGAGGCGTTCCATTGCCTGCATGCCCATTTTCACTTTCTTTCTTTAATTTGGAACAAGGGATGATAAGGTAATGCTTATAAATACGGGTACGGCTTTCGCTATGTTCCGATTATAAAACTCCCGACAGTTTGGCGCAACAAAAATCTCTCGGTTTAACCTTACAACCCTGTTAGTTACGCATGCAGAAACACACTTCCGAATTATGACTATTGATTTGAACTCCTTGAACACTTGTGGTTTTTCCTTTTCCCAATTGGATTTCCAATTCAAATTTCTGGGTTCTCTCAGAGTGGGGGGGGGGGGGCACTGCTAATCGAGTCCCGGCAGAGTCTGCCACTAAATGTTGGTCGTTCTGGGTGAGTGTGCTTAACACTCAATTTGGCTCTGTTTCTTTACTTAGCTCCGGAGTCGTCAGGAATCATTAAGACACCGCCACAAGCTTCAAGGTGAAGTTCAAAGCAATAAAACCAGACACCAATTAGTAAGTTCAAACAACTGAGTTTATTATAATACAATTATAATAACTACCCATGCACACGCTGAAAGGATTAAACTTATTCCTACGGCTAAATAAACTAATACTTATCTCGAAGGAACTGCCGGGTCAGGGAACAAGGCCTCTTGCTCTGCTCTGGTCTGCAGACTTCAGGTTGGTATAAGTTAAAAGGGGTCAGGAGTGTCTATCTCTGATAGCGATCGTTGTGAGGCACTTACTTGCTGGCGGCTGCTGTCCGAACCCTCTTCTCTCTCTCGTTCAAGGTCTTCTTGGCAAAAGCTGGTTGAGGTGCTGGTCCACGGAGGAGTGCTAGTCAAAGAGAGTGGAGGGCTGGAGGAGGAGGAGGAGGGCTGGATCAGAAGACTGAACCATGCGTGGGATCTGTCTTTTATAGGTCCCAGGGGATCCGCGCCCCTTTGGGCGGACTCCCTTACCTGCTTGGAATCGATTGGGTCTCTTCCCAATCGATATGTTTGAATCCCCCCAATACTGAGGCTGTTCCTTAGCTACTGGGCGGGCCTTCAGGCTCTTTTTTTTCGAACCTTGCTGGTGCCTGAGTGTCTGGTATCCTTTACAATGTTGCAGTTGCTTCCCCAATTGTGTCCATTGTCTCTGGAATCGTTCCATTAACATGCTAATGATTCCGGTGATTGCCTCATTAGTATGCGGAATGTTCATTTCGGTGCTGTCTGCTTTCTTAGCAGACAGAATCCACACCTGCTAGGTGCAGCCTGCTGGGGCTGCAAACATTGTCCATTTTATCCTGTATGCTTTGCGTTCTTCCATTTTGTATTTAGGGATTTAGCGTGGCCAATCCACCTAGCCTGCACATCGTTTTGGGTTGTGGGGGCAAAACCCACACAAACACGGGGAGAATGTGAAAACTCCACTCGGACAGTGACCCAGGGCCAGGATTCAAACCTAGGTCCTCAGCGCCGTAGGCGGCAATGCTAACCACTGTGCCACCATGCTGCCCTCCTTTTACACTATTTATTGCCTCCACCATATTCACTTTTACTGATATTTTATCAGATTCCTCTTCCTCAGTAAACACCCACACAAAGAACAAATTAAGTATTCTAGCCTGAACCACTAAGAAGATATCATCCTCATTTTCCAAAATAGAACCCAGTCCACCACTCACTACTACCTTACTATTTAACCTGTTGTATTTCATTTGGTTTCTGACAAGCAACATACTTTCATTTTTGTGTCATCATAATCTCTATCGGAGGAGGTTTTAGTAGCTGGAAACTCCATGTTCAAATCCGACTCGAAGATTTGATGATCAAGGAAGGCGTGATCATAACCCAGCCAAACAAGTTGAAGATCAAAGATTCCTGGTCAGTCACATGATGGGAAAAAGTGGGAGCCTCTATAATCACTCCAGGTTACAACATGTTTGTAAATGTGTATGCTGCCAAAGCACCTCAGACCCTGCGGGGGTGAGGGAGAGAGCGTATTTGGCTCAATTGACTGAATGGCTATGTTACGATCCCAGCTGATGATATAACTGGATGGGAAGATCCCAGATTGGAACCCTGGCTCAAAAGATTTGTTTTTCTTTCTAAAAAAAAGAGAAACAGACCACAGGACGGCTAATTAATAATAATAATCTTAATTAGTGTCACAAGTAGGCTTACATTAACACTACAATGAAGTTACTGTGAAAATCCCCTGGTAGCCACACTCCGGCGCCTGTTCGGGTACACTGAAGGAGAATTCAGAATGTCCAATTCACCTAACAAACATGTTGTTTGGGACTTGAGGGAGGAAATCAGAGCACACAGAGGAAACCCATGCAGACACGGGGAAAACGTACAGACTCCGCACAGTGACCCAAGCCGGGAATCAAACCCAGGTCCCAAGCACTGTTAAGCAACAGTGCTAACTACTGTGCAACCACACCGCACAGTTTTAATTAGTTTTAACAACAAGAAAAACATTTATCTGACATGAGAAGTTGGATTATTATACAATATTCCTTTGCTCCCCCCTTTATCTCAACAGGTACACACAGATTTAAGGATCAACGTGGATTATAAAGCACATCTTAAATTACAATGGTCTCATTAACGCAGACACACCCTTTTAAACACACAAGATGACTGAGGTCAAATACACACTCCGCTCTGAACCCAAGTTAGTGTCGGTGGATTTCTCCTCAGAATCCCCTAAAATGATTATCGCATGAAAGTTTCCAAACTCCACTCCCAAAACACTATGTAAAACCTTCTCTCATAATAATGGCGTTGGGGCACAGTGGTTAGAACATAGAACATTGAACGGTACAGCACAGAACAGGCCCTTCGGCCCTCAATGTTGTGCCAAGCAATGATCATCCTACTCAAGCCAACATATCCACCCTATACCAGTACCCCCCCCCCCCCCCCATTAACCTTATTTTTTAGGACACTAAGGGCAATTTAGCATGGCCAATCCACCTAACCCGCACATCTTTGGACTGTGGGAGGAAACCGGAGCACCCGGAGGAAACCCACGCACACACGGGGAGGACGTGCAGATTCCGCACAGACAGTGACCCAGCCGGGAATCTAACCTGGGACCCTGGAGCTGTGAAGCATTTATGCTAACCACCATGCTACCGTGCTGCCCTGTGGTTAGTGCTGCTGTTTCACAGGGCCAGAGACCCGGGTTCAATTCTGGCCTTGGGTGACTGTGTGGAGTTTGCACATTCATCCTATGACTGCATGGATTTTCACTGAGTGCTCCAGTTTTCTTGTATAGTCTACAGATATGCAGGTTAGGTGGATTGGCTATGATCAGCTGCCCCTTCATGTCCAAAGGTGTGCAGGTTATGCGGGGTTACAGGGATAGGCCAGGAGAGTATGGCACTCTTCCAGAGGGTTGGTGCAGACTTGATGGGCCAAATAGCTTCCTCCAGCACTGTAGAGATTCTATGGTTCCATTCTATGAATGGTTTGCATTCTGAAATCCAGTCCAGATTTTACAAAGCTCCCACTCCACTTTTAACAACATATCCAGTCCAGGATTTTACAACCTCCTTTTAGGTTTCTTCTAAATATATTTAGAATGCCCAATTCAATTTTTTCAATTAAGGGGCAATTTAGCATGGCTAATCCACGTACCATTGACATCTTTTGGGTTGGGGGAGTGAAACCCATGCAAACACGGGGAGAATGTACAAACTCCACATGGACAGTGACCCAGAGCTGGGATCGAACCTGGGACCTTGGCGCCGTGAGGCAGCAATGCTAACCACTGTGCCACTTTGCTGCCCTAGGTTCCTTTTGTCTTAACTGCCTTTACACAAACTCTGAGATCCAGCCACCAATTTCCATAGTTATATTTCAACTCACTTTGCACACGCTGTAGTAAAATCTTGCAAACCCGAAAATCACTTCAGATAATTTTCTGGCTTCTCATAATCCTATACCTTTTCAATTTTCTGTGACTTTCCTCAACAGTTCTCTGTTCTAGTACCTTAAACATCAGACTTCTTGGAAATTTTTCTAGTTTCCTTGACAAGCTGCTCTTTAGATCTCTGCACTTGTTTTCTTAACCATTATTCCATGTATGTCTTTTATTCGAGCAAAGCTGAGAGATATGTTCCATCACTAGCCTTCTAAATTCACTGCTTCTAGCAGACCTGTGAGCGATGCCTTCCCTCTCACTGCCTGTCTCCAACTTTCCACAAATTAGTTAAACTAAAACTTAAAAACCTCTCTTCCTTACAAGGCCCTAGTTGCTGATCAGCCACGACTGGCTTATTTACTCTTCACACCATAGCCTCTAAGGACAGTAGAAACACAGTTGGAACTTAACCAACTCCAACACATCCAAACACCTTTATCCAGCATGAATCTAACTATAGGTTTTACCCTTCCAGGCACAGAAACATTAAATTAAATCAATTTAAAACTCTACCTTATTTTAATGTTTGCCAATACAAATATTGGTAAGTTAACTTAAAACTAACTTAAAACTACCGTTGTTTTCATAACAGCTGGTATGGATCAGATTGTTGACAATAGCATGGAGTTTGATCTCTGTTCCAGCTGGGGTGGGTTAGAAACCTGCCCCCTTGCCGTACGAATGGGGGAAATTGTGGCTTACCTGCCTTTGGGTAGGGGACATAAAAAGAAGAACCTCTTGTCATCTAAGGAGCTCTGTGTTTAGCTCTCTTACCTATCAGCCTTCACAGAATCTCTACAGTGCAGAAGGAACCCTTGTTGGAATGTAACTAACCTGAACCTGAAGCATTTCTTCCTTAATGACCACCCGTTGTTTTGTAACAATGTTTCCTGGCTAGATTTATCCTGGTTAGATCTCTTCTCATTGCATTGAAATTAATCTTCTTCCAATTTACATGTTGATGAGGCTGTCCTGTGCCTGTTGTCAACTGGTGGAATTTGTGCAATGCATGTTCCACTCATTTGTACCTCATGTTTTTATCAGTATCTTGTGCATATTAAAGGATTTCTATTTACATTTTACGAGGAGCTTCCCGACCCGAAGCATATGAGCATTATAGCCAGCTTAAGATTCTATTTGAGATACATACTGTTATATTTCTTTGTTTCTGCAAAGAGAAAACGTATGGAGGTGCCCACACTCTGGTTTCTTGTAAAACACGATGAGAGGTTTCTTCAGAGTGTTGCTCAATACAATCCAGATGGCGATCTGCTTGAAGCCCGTGCAAACACTCTGCTGACGTCACTATACATCAGGTGGCACAGAACCAGCAAGAATGTTTTTCTAGTAACGTAACACATAAACATATAGGTGAGGAGCAGGGCTATACCATTCAGCCCCTCGAGCCTGCTCCATCATTTAATAAGATCTTGGCTCAACTCCACATTGCCACCTACCCCTAAAAGCCTATCAGCCCTTTGCTTATCAAGAATCTATCCACCTCTCCCTTAAAAAAATTCAAAGACTGCTTCCAAAGACTCATGACCCTCTGAAAGAAATACATTCTTCTCATCTCTGGTTTTAATCGGCAACCCCTTATTTTTAAACACCGGCCCACAAGAGGAAGCATCCTATCACGCATATCTACCCAGTCAAGACAGCTCGGGATCAGCTGGAAGACGAGCAGTAAAGGCTGCTAAAATACCATTCCATTTACACCAGAGAAAGGGAGTTAAAATTGACTCAATTTTTACAATTCAATCATTTCAAGCATTGCTCTCTTATCCATGCAACCCGCCACCAGCTTCATTTGTATACTTTGGGGATACATTTACTGAGTGGCCAATCATAACTTAAGCTGAAGAGCTGTGCAAATGCAGGAAAAATGATACAAATGTTGAAGTTGTAGTGTAAATGCAGAAGGACCCCTCTTAGAAATTCACCCAGCATATCTCTCAATATCTGAAATCACTATCAGTCACTTCCTGCCTTGGACAGACAATGTCGCCAAAGTCTCTGATTGTGGTAAATCATCCAAAGAACTTATGTAAGGTTTGTAATTCAGCCTTGAAAATCAGTAAGAATTCTGCTGTTCCTCATCCACAGAAGATTCCACTGGAGAATGGGATGGTATGGGGGGGAAGGAGGTGATACTGTCATTGGGCTAGTAATCCAGGGACCCAGTGTCATGCTCTGGGGACCCAGGTTCAAATCCCACAATGGCAGATGGTGAAATTTGAATTCGATAAAAATGTGGAATTAGAAGTCTAAAGGTGACCGTGAAACTATTGTCGATTTTCATTAAAAAATCATAAAAACCCATATGGTTCACTAATGTCCTTTATTGAAGGATATCTGTCATCCTTACCTGGTCAGGCCTACGTGTGACTCCAGTTCCACTGTAATGTGGTTCACTTTTAAATGCCCCCTGAGGGAGTGCAGTAAATGCTGACCCAGCCAGCAATGCCTGTTATATTACCTTGTGTAATATCTTATTACTCATTTGCTTATTTCCAAGGTGATCCTGAACCCAATGTTCATTAACTCTCGAAGTCTCCAATTAAAGCAAACTGTTTATTGACGTTAACAAATAAACTGTTTGTTCTCTCTAAACTAGAGATTAAATTAACAAGATTAAATATATATTAACTATGAATAACAACACATGCACTCTGAGCTATCTCTCTCAACATCTGGTTACTAGTCACTCCAAATACGAAGTGGCTGGAACACGGCTTGAGCTTGTCATTTATACCCATCTCTTATGCTGCCATCCAGTGGTTACCTAGCTGTATATTAACCCTTTATATACATACAGATATGCAGATCACTACAAAGCCCACATCCCGTGAACGAATAAAAAAATGATTTTCTCCCAGTTACCTCCATTTCCAAGATTTTCTGGTCCATCAAAAGGAGTTTATAATATCATGTTCCTGCATTGGCACAAGTGCATCTATTCATTTATCATAATAAATATTCCAAAAACAAACATCCCTCTTTCTAGTAGTGACACATTCTTTTGTTCCAAATTGTTGATGTGCACTTTACTAACCAGGGCAGCTTGGTAAACATACACATGGTTTGCCTCCTGTAAAGTCTCAAGCAAGCGACCATTCAAATGTGACAGCTGTAGAAAAAGTTAGATTTATTTCCTTGTATATTTGCTGCCAAAGGGTCTCCCACGTTTGTATTGATGCCATTTTTGCATTTACCTGTGTACTCCAGCATTAGGTAAGGTAAAGTCACCATATTTCCAAATGACTATAGGCTGCTTCATCTTTTGAAGGGGAGAGCTGAATGGATGTGATTTAACCTGAGGGTCACCACACCTCAAGTGAGGGGCAAGGTTGAGAAGGTGGAGCCTTCATGAATAACCTCAGCTGGAACAGGAATTGAACCTATGCTGCTGGCCTTGCTCTGCGTCACTAACCAGCTGTCTAACCAAGTGAGCTAAACCAGCCCCCCCAGGGTTATATATGTCACAGCAGTTTATGATTTAAAGGGGTACCACCGCACCCACTCTCTCCCCTCCCCCCTCCCCCACCTGGATAGATCGTACTCAGGTGAGGCCACAGGGACTCTGAGGTTGCAGATCCCTGGGCCTCCTGTGGGGTTATAACATCTCCTTACTCATCTAGTGGGCTTGTTTTGTGCCCTTATTCACTTGTAGCGCAACCAATCCCTCCGCTGGTCTCATCCATTGTGTTGAACTTGGGCTTGGAACTTAGTCATCCAGATTTTGACTGCAACTCCAAAAACAAATCCAAACAAAGAAAAATACAGCACAGGAACAGTCCCTTCAGCTCTCCAAGCCTGCACCAACCATGCTGCCCATCTAACCTAAAACCTTCTACACTTCAGGGATCGGTATCCCTCTATTCCCATCCTATTCCTTTATTTGTCAAGATGCCCTTTAAACGTCACTATCACACCTACTTCAGTTCCAGGCACCCACTACCCCCTGTGTACAAAACATCCCTCGCACATCTCCTCGAAACTTTACCCCTCACACCTTAAACCTATGTCCCCTGGTAATGGGGCTGATTTAGCTCACTGGGCTAAATCGCTGGCTTTTAAAGCAAACCAAGCAGGCCAGCAGCACGGTTCGATTCCCGTACCAGCCTTCCCGGATAGGCACCGGAATGTGGCGACTAGGGGCTTTTCACAGTAACTTAATTGAAGCCTACTCGTGACAATAAGCGATTTTCATTTCATTTCATTTCAATTGACTCTTCCACCCTGGGAAAAAGCTTCTCACGATCCACTTTGTCCATGTCCCTCATAATTTTGTTGTCTTCTATCAGGTCACCCCCAACCTCCGTCGTTCTAATGAGAACAAACTGAATTTATCCAACCTCTCCTCATAGCTAATGCCGTCCATACCAGGCAACATCCTGGTAAACCTCCTCTGTACTCCCTCCAAAGCCTCCACATCCTTCTGGTAATGTGGTGTCCAGAATGGAACACTATATTCCAAATGTGGCCTAACTAATGTTCTATACAATTTAATGAAAAAAACAAAATTGAACTTTAGAGTACAGATCTTACTTCCCAAATTAGAGAGGAAAAATCCCAATCATTTTCTGATATCATGCTTGCTTTAATGCTTTCAAATATATGCTTGTATAATCTTACAATAATATTAGCCTGTGGCTATGTTTATTGCAAGCTTGCAATGTTCTTACAGTTAATTGACATTTCCTGAAAGGGTCAGTTCACTGATATACAGCACAACTACAATTATGCACATGGGTAATCGAAAGTTTTACTTCTGGAAGAAGCTGAGCCAAGATATTTAGATGAACACTTCAACATAGATCTGAGCCACAAGTTTCTGTGAAGATCATGAATGTAAAGCTTACAGCGACCCTCAAGTAAGATTGTGTTCATCTTATCGGTGCAGTTGCAGTCAATGTCTCGGTGCTTGTGAATGCTTCCCGCTGAGAACTGACTAAATGCATTGCAATGCTTTAACCCCACAACTGGTGCAAAGGGGCACCTTTGCCTGAGCGAGACCTTAGAGCTGAAGCCCAGAAACATTAATTAGGTGAGCAGATATGTTAAGTTTTAAGTTTTTATTATCTCTCGAAACTGGAGCAGAAGTCTAAACTGACACCGGGAATATCGAAGTGGTGCATTAAATTTACAGCATAACTAGTTAACCTAGCATCTTTTACAAGCGCCACATCACTTTACAGAAAATGAAGTACTTCTGAAGTTTATTCACTATTACAATATGGGAAACATGTTAGCCAATTTGTGCATAGTAAGCTCCCACAAGGAGCAATGTGACAGCAACCAGATAATCTGTGTTTGTGATGTTGATTGAGAGTAAAATATTGGCCACACAATTAAATGTGTCTATCCAAGATTCAAATAATTTGCTCAGCCATTGGTTTGCTGTGAACTGCTGTAGAACCATAAATAATATTTACAGGCTAATGAGCAATAGAACCACTTTGCCTGGTTGGTTCCCACAATCTCTGAAGTACTAATACCAAAGAATTGTTTTTTGAGAGTGAAGCCTGATGATGTTAATAAGCCAGAATCTTTCCCATTGAAATACCTGTGTTAATGGACGATTTATGAGCATTGTATATTGTTGCAATATGTAAGAAGGCCACAGAGGGGTTTGCAGAAATCATTGTCAAAAGCAAGATTTTTGTTGTTTTCAGAAGCCTGTATTTAGCAGAAGGAGCAGCAGCAACTTTTGACAGTTTAACAGGGCAAGTGAAGTTCAGAAGTTAAGGGAATAGAGTTTGTAAGTACAGTTCTAATTTAACTTAAAGTGACCGGGTACTGATGTTCGAAAGTTTATCAATATTACAATAAACTTTTTTTTTTAAATTGTGAGCCTTGACCATTTTTTTCCACAGATGGGTTCAGGCTGAAACTTTATAAATATAGAAAGGGAGTTGGTGGTTCATCTACCCACAAAGGGAAGTTTCAGGTTGCTGCAGGACCATGTTTTTAGAGAGACCATTCCTCCCAGGCTGTCACTGAAAAAGATAGTCATTGAAGGTCACCAGAAAACCTGTGACTCACTGGTGGGTCTTACATGCACACTGCTCATGATTGCAGAGGGTTTGGAGGATGCCAGCCCATGCAGATGTGATTTGACGTTGCAGGCACTGCAAGGATGTCTTCTTTCATGAATAGGTTGAACATCTCATCAGTCGCTGATACATAAATGTATTCATGCAGGCCTTGAGCATGGCATTGCACATTCTGGATGCCAACTGTCTGACATTTTAATTAGGATGATGGACACCCTAGCCTTGATCTTACAGCACATCAGCTTGGCTGCTCTCCAACAGAGTGATATGAGTGAAGTGTAGCTGGTTCATGTGCGAAATGATGACAAAAGGGCACACAAAACGATGAACCCCACTCAAATCACATCTGACCAGTTGGCGCATTGTCCCCATTCTCCAACCCCACCCCCAACACCTCTCAGCCAATACCTAATATGCTACATACTGCCCTGAGTAGGCCATCTGCCCCTACACTGTCTGGTGATGCAGTTTTTGGTGGAAACTCCAATGCCCAAAGGACATTGGCCTAGGATATCGCAACAGTCTGAGCAGAGATCTCAGCAGCTTACCTCTACCTCTCCTGAAGCCAAAGCGGTTGCACCATATAGAAGCAGGAAAGGAAATACCCTCCAGCTTTGTAGTTGGATAAGGGTATGCAAATGGCTGTTAGATAAGGGTATCCAAATGGCAAAGTATTCTATCATTAAGTTGCTGTTGTTTCATAGAATTGTGTAAAATACATTACTTTCCACCACTTACCCCGCTTTGCGTTCTCGATTGCCACGTTTTTCATTGGGCTTTGGTGAAAGGAAATGCATGAATAAAAGTGGAGGTATAGAAAAATGTGAAATGGTGAATGGTTGGTTTTAGGTCTGGTCCAGGATTCTCCGTCGGCTGACGCTGGAATCGGGAAATGCAATTGGGAGGAGAGTCAGTTTTTACACCAAAATCGTGGAGGTCATTGGTTTCACGCCAATTCGCAATTCTCCGGTGCCTCGACAGCGGCGTCAATGTGTTCCACTCCACACGTACAGTAAACACCCTTGGCATATCATTAGTGCGCCTGACCTGGTATTCTTCAGGGCCTCCGTGATTCTCCGCTCCACCAAGATGAATTAGCAACAGCGAGGTTCACTTGTGCTTTTAAAAATCGTGAAACAGGCACCGTGGCCTCTGAGGGAGAGAGAAGGGATAGGTAAATTGTCCAACATTGCCATAGTTTGCTGACGGTCGTGCCACTGCCCGGGAACCTTCTGCTAGGGCCGGGGGGAGTAGCAGGTGGTGGCCAGGAGGTAGGGTTTGGGGTTAGGGTGGACGGGCATGGAACACCATTGCCGTGGCCTCCAAGGTAGCTGTGCAGCTGCACCGCCGCTGACTGCCCACCATGGGCTTAGGGCCACAGGTCATATGGGTGTCCCCCCCCAAGCCACACCGTTAGGTGCTCTCTGGCCCTAGCCGACTCATCGGCATAACCAGTGCCATCTTGTTACCGGGGATGGTGTGTGTGAGGAGTGTCGTGTGTATAGGCAGCTGAAGCTTGTCAGCCTCCTGAGTATCAATTGTGAATCCAGCACCATTTCTCATTGGAATCAATTGTGTTCCACGTGGCTCCGGTGCTAGCCCCTTAACAGCCGCTGAAATGGTCAAGGTGCGGCGCCAGTTGTGCTGTGTTGGAAGTCCATGAATCGCGACTCAGGAATGGAGAATCCTGTCACTGATTTATCAGTTGCCTTTGATCTCACTGACCGACATTGTCTCCAGCTCAAGCAATGCTTCAATGTTAAAATTCATACCCTTGTTTCCAAATCCTTTCATGGCCTTGTCCATACCTATCTCTCCAATCTTCTTCAGCCCTGCAATCATCCAATATATCTACACTTATCTAATTCTGGGCTCTTGAGGGTCTCTAATTTTAATCCTCTATCATTGGTGTCTGAAAGGGTGGTCTCGCGGCGCCGAGGTCCCAGGTTCGATCCAGCTCTGGGTCACTGTCCGTGTGGAATTTGTACATTCTTGTCGTGTTTGCGTGGTTTTCGCTCCCACAACTCAAAGATGTGCTGGGTAAGTGGATTGGCCACACTAAATTGCCCCATAATTGGAAAAAATGAATTGGGTACTTTAAATATAAAAAAAAAAATCATTGGTGCCTGTGCCTTCAGCTGCTTAGGTCCTGAGATCTGGAATTCCCTTGCTAAGCCTCTTTTCCCTCCTTTCACTTGCTTATCAAAAGCCACCTCTTTGACCAAACATTTGTCCTGATATTGCCTGATGTGGCTGTGTGTCAAAGGTTGCTTTATAACACTGATGTAAAGCATCCTGGGGTGTTTCATTGCATTAATAACAATAATCTTTATTGTCACAAGTAGGCTTACATTAACACTGCAATGAAGTTACTGTGAAAATCACCTAGCCACCACATTCCGGGTACACTGAGGGAGAATTCAGAATGCCCAATTCACCTACCAGCATGTCTTTCAGGACTTGTGGGAGGAAACCGAAGCACCCGGAGGAAACCCTTCCAAATATGGGGAGGACGTGCAGACTCTGCTCAGACAGTGACCCAAGTCAGGAATCGAACCTGGGACCCTGGCACTGTGAAGTAACAGTACTAACCATTGTGCTACCATGCCACCCAAATGAATGCTCACCTCCCCGGCGGGGAATTGAACCCCAGTCTCCTGCGTGTCAGGGAGGGAGGCTAACCACTCTACTACTGAGGAGCTCTGTTTAATAAAACATACACAAGTTGTAGTCGCTGTTGTTTGGTAATCGCACTGATTAGTTACAAGACTGATTGTGTCAGTGAGATTGGAGAGGAGGGGTAGAGTAACATTAGATATGATTCTTACATTAACTGTTACAAGGGAATCCCTGGCATCCCAGACAGCAATACAAGCAACAGATGTAGCATTGGGGGCACCACCTTCATTCTCCTGCTCGTCAATAGAATGGGTCAAAGGAAATGTGTGCTTAGCACCTTGATCCTCCTTCAGCTTCAGTCCTTGCTGCTGTGCAATGTTTTGCAAGTGCTATAACCACAATCATTCTGGAGACCCTGGCTGGCTGGTTGGTACTGAAGATCACCTGCAGAATCGTGAAGGCACCTGAAATGCATCTTGAGCATTTGGGTCACTTGCTCAATGATATACTAGGTGGTCATATTGTTGTAGTTGTATCACTCTCAGGCTTAATTAGTAGGCTTCCTCATGGGCATAATCATCCTGGATTGAAGGTAGCCAGTGATGGAACCATCAATTCAGCGAACACGTGTAGTTGGATCTGAACAGAGGCTTTAATATACTTACAACAGAGCCAGCCTATTCGTCGTTGAACTCCAGATGACTGCAGGCTGGCTCTAAGGCACTGATCTTTATACATCGGTCCCAGGGGGAGGAGTCCTGGGCGGAGCCAAGGGAGGAGTCCAGTACAAACTCTTGCGTACTCCCAGAGCAACTCCCCCTGGTGGTCGGAGAGTGCAACTGCACTTACAATGGTGGATAGTGAACATATATACACGGAGTTATATTGGCAACTATATACAGCATTGATCTTACAACGGGTAGATAACGAACATATATGCATGGCGTGATATTGGCAACTATATATAGTGTGAATCACATTCACCACAGCCAGTCCATAGAATGATGCAAACAGGAGGCTGTTTGGCCTCTTGTGTCTGTACCGGCATGGCCTTTAACTTTGTGAAAATTTCAGAAGCTGGATATCCAGAACAATTTGACTTGACATACTGGCCGGGATTCTCCCTTTTGGGGACTAAGTCCCCACGCCCGCCGGAAAACGGGCAAGAATCACTCCAGAATGTTTCCTCAAACGTCTGGGGTGACTTTCCGTTTTCTGGGGTTTAGCAGGGTTCCAGTGTGAGTCCCGCAGCTCTGGCTACCGGCGGGGCCCTGCTGCCCAGCCCACGCAGCCGGGCATGCGCACGGCGGCCGCAAACGCGTCCACACATGAGCACGATGGCCCACTTCGGCGTGGGCGCCACCGACATGGCGGAGCCACACAGCGGGCCCGTGCAGAGTAAGATAGGTCCCTCCCAGATCATGATGGCCCACTGATCGGTGGCCACCGATCGCCGGCCTGGCCACCGCTGAGGCCTCCCTCGGAGCCAGATTCCCCCCGCTCCCCACCAGAACCGCCGCCATGGCTGCAGGTCCGAGCTCCCATCGAGTGGTACCAGATGTAAAGAACAGAGAATCGCTGCGGGGGCCTGTTGCAACTACTCCCCGACCGGCACCGTGGCGTCCGTGTGGGCGCAATCGCTGGAGAATCGGCAGCCCGATGTCGGAGCGACATGGCGGGAATTTCCCGCGCCCCTGGTGTTTCTCCGACCTGGCCCGGGCTCGGAGAATTCTGGCCACTGTATATCGCACTGACCATAATGGATGCAATTTAATGGAAAATATTCGAAGTGTGGTAGCGAGTGGGTAGTGCTGCGAGCTTCCAAAGCTCGGCCCCGACGAGGCCACCACCGCCATAAAACATTAATTATACCACGTGACAAGGTCCCAGGGGCTTCATACTGCAAATGGCTGTCTTGCCAGCTGGGACACCGCTCGCCAGCCTGCTGCTAACAAGAGGGAGCAGCAGTTAATCTGCACCTGCACAGCCAACCTACACAGCTCGCAGCCATATACTGAGAAGACCAACCCCATGATTCAAGGATGCCAACCTGGCCAAACTATTGGACGCGGTAGAGGTCAGACCAGTTGCCCTGTTCCCCCGAAGTTGTCGGGGTCAGCCACAGGCAAGCCCCCATGCTCCCCATTCCCCCTAAACTCTGCACGCCCCTGGCTCCCCACACACCCATGCAGAATGATCCATCTCTCCCACTGACCACATGTCCATTCTCCCACAATGATCTTCATCCGACGGTGTCAGCCAATCCGGCTTGGCTCCTGCCCTCCACCTCCCATGAGAACACCTCAGAAGGGACTGCTTGCCCATGTCTCCACCACACCCCCCCCCCCCCCCCCCCCCCCTCCACCCCAACCATCAGTACTTACAACGGTCTCATGCAGAATGTAAAAAAAGAAGCTGAAGAAACATTTCTCCTGTCGGGCCTCAAGGAACCAGGGCCACAAAAACTAATTTCAGCACACTAGCTTCTTCAATCCTCTCCTTTCCCAGAGGATCACTTCCCCCCCCCCCCCCCCCCCCAGGACTCAATGTTTTTTTATTTATTCAGTCTTTGGCATCACTGGCTAGGCAATTGTCAATCCCCAATTGTCTTCGAGAACATGGTGGTGAGCTGCCTCCTTGATCTGCTACCCTCCATGAAATGTAGGTACACTCACAGTACTGTTAATTGTTAAAAAGGTAAGTACCACATAAGAGTCGTATGACAGTAATGTGGCTGTGCGAACAAAGGAAAGAAAACACAGAGTAGTGTAAAAAGATGCTTTCTAATAAGTGGCAATCCATGGAAGTTGCGATGGGACCATTCCTTGTTATGATATTTGGCAAGAAATCTAGGTGGGTGGTCAGGAGCGTTTTTTCATGCAGCGAGTCAGTGGTTAGCACAGTGCCAAGGACCCAGGTTCGATTCGGACCTCGGGTGACTGACTATGTGGAGTTTTCACATTCTTCCTGTGTCTGTATGGGTTTCCTCCGGGTGCTCTGGTTTCCTCCCACAGTCCAAAGCTTAGATGGATTGGCCATGTTAAATTGCCTTTAAGTGTCCAATGGTTTGGTGGGATTAAGTGGATTAGGCGGGGGAGTGGGCCTCAGTCGGATGCTCTTTCGGATGGTCGGTGTGGTGATATGCCTATGGGTAATATTATAGATGGATGGTGTACGACCTCCAACGAGCAGGTGGCGGTGAAGGCACCCCATCCGGACTTTGGACTATGGTCATGTGACCAGTGACTCCCATATAAGTGGAGACACATACGGCCAGCAACAGATGGTTGCAGAGGGTAGAAAGACATACAAGTGAATGGTCAGCTAGGTGTAGTTCCAGCTGACCTACACCTGGAAGGAGAAAGGAGACTCCATGATAATATGCTCTGTAACAGATTGCTATCTTACCACACAAGACTCAATAAAGATCCTGATTTGGACAAGTCAAGGTGTTTGGTGGATTCCTTTGCAAGGTACAGAAGACCAAACACAAGAGTCGGTGCAGACACAATGGGATGAATGACCTCCTTTTGCACTGTAGGGATTCTACGATTATGATCTGAAATACATTGCCTGAAAGGGTAGTGGTAGAAGATTCAATAGTAGCTTTCAAAATGGAGTTGGATATATGCTTGAAAGGACTAATTGGATATCTCTTTGAAAGAACCAACACTGAAATGATGGACTGAATTGTCTCCCTCTGTGCTGTGTGATCTTATAATTCTAAAACATTCTGCCATAAGCTAATAATAGGCTATTGGAATGCAACAGTTTGGGTATAAAAATCCCAGGAACAGCACAAAGTCATCTTCAAACATGTACACTCAAAAAATGTTAAGCATCTCTTTCTTAAATGTGTGTTCTTAAAAATCACCATTTATCTGTTATGTATTAATATCCTTTGAAGCCTTAAGGACACAAAAAAATCAATGAACAATATAATTCATGAGAAGAGGCCACCAACATAATGGTACCAAATTCAGCATTGTTTCCAAACAGTATCAGAGGGCATAAATACACTTCTGAAAATAGCACATTTTTGAAAGTAAAGATTTGTTATAGTTGTTTTACTTGACAAACCTATGCTTCTCACATTGATTTCTACTTTGAAAATTGCAATTCAGCACTTCTGGACTTGAAGATGATAAGTGTAGGCAAGCGTGGATCAAACTAAAAGTCTAAATCAAGGCTGCTATGCATGAGTAGTAAGACATCCTGTCTTCCAATTATCAAGCTGGAGTTGTCACTGTAGCACAGTAATTATTCCCATCAAATAGCGGAGAAATATGACAAGTGTCACACATTGACAGGCATGTCCTGCCCCCTGTCAATAATGTAATCTGTACCTTACCTTATCACAGGGAAGCAGCAACCAAGGCTGAAGCTAATCTTTAAATTATTATTGTTTCTTTGTTGTCTCTCCATTACCTTCCTACTTAGATCCCTAAGCTGCCTCCCATTGTCATGTTTTCCGTCAGCTAAATTCTTCTCCATAAGTTGATTCACAACAGGGAGTGGATAATTCTGTAGCATTAGAGTGGTACTGCACATCTTCTCCCCATTATTAGAAAACTCCAAATTGGAGTGTCCAGCCGGGCAGCACTCTCATTAAATACCTTGGAGAAGCGTCTCTCAAATTGTTATATGTTGTGAAATAATAAGTCTATGATTAAAAAGTACATTCACAATTCCATTACAGAATGTCATGCAAGGTGTGTTCGAATGAGAATTCAGTCTCAGACTCCTAATCTGAAAGATTTTCAAGTAAAAAAAAAATTAACAACCTTTAATGCACCTTTACATTACATCATCAAATTTTAATTGAAATCAATAGTTTTAAGGGAAGGAGAGGAATAATTTTTTTAAAAATCCAGCCTTGAAAACAATATTTAAAGTACAATTCACTATTAAATATATAATATGGGTTTATCTATTTCAATAGGTAAAAGTACTTTGAAATTGTATGCATAGCTAAAAAAATTATTAATAATAATATTCGTTAAAATTATGCCTTGTTATCTATAAGATTAAATTATTTCTCTCCATTAAGCCTCTAATTATTTTATTAATTTGGTTTTCATACATTGAACCACTGTGATTTGTACATTTTACACAGTTTTTCACAAGCTGTTTTGTACCTTGGTCAATTTCCTGCATGTTCTCTGGAAGTTAAATTATGTAACAATTTTTCACTTTGCTACAATTTTTGACAATCCTCCTGCAACTCCCCCTGCATTTTCTAATCTTCAGACAAAGCTTTCCAGTTTCCCCGGACATCACACTATTAATTTATCTGAAAGCTAAATGCTGATCGTGAACCTCAGCAATCCATGGGATCAGTTTTTTACAATTTGCCGAGCACTTGACATTTGCTGCAAAAAAAGCAATTTGTCTCTCTGTGCCATTCCTCATTAAGGTGCGTTAATACTATCCTGTTCAATTAACACCATACCCTTCAGCTACAAAGCAGGAGCACAAAAAACAGCATTGTCTATGCCTGAATACCAGCCAAGAATTTCAAGAACATCAGACTTAATAGTATAAGAGGGGCCTGAGCTGAATGTGAGAGCTGCACTCGTCAAGCTGCATACAGCTTTGAACATTTTGTTAAGCTGCAGATTCACGGCAGGTATTGCATGTAACTGGATCGAGTAACTGCCTTTGTTTTGTGCCAATAATTTAGCTTTAAGTGTTCCTAAAGTGAATGTAGGTGTGATACCTATATTGATCTAGTTAGCTGTATACTCACGAACCATATTGAATTAAGGAATACAGCAACAACTTTCATTTATATAGAACCTTTAACAAAAGAAAATGACAAGGTGATTGACAGGTGCATTCAAAAGTAAAATCTGACAACAAGCCACATAAGGCGATACTCGGGCAGTTGGCCAAAATGCCAGGTCAAAGAGGTAGGTTTAAAGTAACACCTTAAAGGAGGAAAGAGAAAGAGATCAATGAAGGGTTTTAAGGATGAATGCCACTGTACAGTGCCTCTGCAGCTAAAGGCACAGTTCGAGAAATTAAAATCGGCAATGGTCAAGAATTTGAGAAGTGCAGATATCTCAAACGATGTGGGACTGGAGGAGATTACAAAGATAGGGAGGGGTGAGACCATGGAGTAACTTTATATCAAGTAGAAGAATTAAAAAATTGCAACACTACTTAAACATGAGTGAATATAGGTCAACATGCACAGGGCTGATAGGTAATCCTGACTTAATGAGAGTAAGGACACAGGCAGCAGCGTTTTAGATAACCTCAAGTTTATGGAGAACAGTACGTAGGAGGCCAACCACGGATTTTGTTTCAGTAGACAAGTTTGGAAGGAAAAAATGTCTAAATAAGGTTTATAAAAGCAGGTGGCTGAGGTAAGTCAAAGTTAGCTGATGTTATATATGAAGGTGGAAATAAATGGCATTAGAGGTTTAGATGCATTGATTTACATAATCAGTGGGTATTTTGAAAATGAAGAGGTGTGTATTTCTTAAGCCCTGAGTGTGTAATCAATTTGACCAAACAGCAGCAAGCTTGTTGTGGGTTTAAATATAGATGATTCATTATTCTTGTATTCACCCCGAAGGTCTAATGCTACATGACTCACTCACCAGTCATACATGCACACACTCACACCCACACCCACACACACACACACACACACTCACACAGAGGAGGAAAAATACAGTTAAAGTGAATAATGCATTTTTAGAATTCAAAGACAAATGAATAGTTTGTAATCACATACTTACCTCGCCTGGAAAAAAACAAGTGTTGTTGGACTGGTGAAGAACGCATTTACACACCTGAAGGATAGTCTAGGTGGATTCAACACCCGGAGTCGTATATCAGGAACATTGAAGGATTCCCTCAAAGAGATGGATTTATAGCAGATCACAAAGTTAGATGAAGATCATGCCATTCAGGCAGTTTCTCCTGAGGCATTTGCAGTCAGTACGGAAATTTCCGAACTTGCGCTATATGCCTCAGGGGCAAAACTCTGGGCCGAAGACAAATGATGGGACCAAGAATGTCTGCGGCATAATCACCTACATTTTATTAATATCAGCATGACCTGCTGACATTCAGAAATATGGTTTCCTGTATGTGTACAGGTAAAGCAACAAGCCCCAAAATTCATCTCGGACTCTTTTGGTATCCAAATGTAACTCTGGTAAGGGACTGGTAGCATCTCCACTGAAACTAATGCAAATCGCTGAAAACAGTCACTTTGTCTCTTCTGGTGGGAATGCTGCCAGTCATTGTACTATAGAATGCTAGTAACATCGTTTATTGAAGCTGTCACAATTTATAATGACAGTTTACTGGAAGAATGTTTCTTTAATTTTAATCTCTTTACCAGAGGAAAACATATCACTTAGAAAGTCAGATGTCTCTTTGTACATCAATGGAAGGCAAGAAAATCACTCTCCCCAAATTATCTTCATGTCAAAATATTCAGTAAACATTCCTGACATTAATACTTAGCCAGCAAGCACTCACCCAGATGTTTCTCTCTTTGTTATTTGCATGTATGGGCTCTGAATTTCCAAAATGTTACCACACTCTCCATCTGTAACCTCAACTGAGTTCACCAAAACCCAGTGTGCAACAATCTGGCAGAGAAACTGTAAAATCAGGGTTAGTTACAGATTCAGTGAGCAGATCTTCTGCATTGTTTGCAGTTTGGCAGCAGGCTACCCCATCAGTGCCATTCCCTGAGCTAAGGGAACATTGTACCAGTGAAGCAGATCCACCATCCAACAAGGCACAGTGAGAAAATAGACCTTACAATTAATCACAAGCACAAGCTGCATTCTGTGTTCCTCCCCCACCTCGCCTACTGTGATATGCTCATGTATAACCATTGCACTGATGGGCACAGAAAGAAAACATTACTGAATTATTTTTCTTTTCATTGACATAGTAATTGGACAAAGATATAGTTCAACCAAAAGTTATAGGGATTGATTTTCCTTTGATTAGAATTTCTACTCACTGAGTACAATATATGTTATGCCTTCTCTTCTCAGGGACATGGACTCAGAAATCAGCAAGGTGTCTGACAACTGTTACCAGAAGCCCTCAACCATGATGGCCATTGCCGCTGCTGCATTACTTGCAGGTTTACAGAGGAGGCCATGTTTTCAACCATGGACTCTGTCAGAAAGCAGACCTGCAAGGGAAAGTGATGAGACCAGTCAAATAGCCCTCAAATTTCAGGCAACTGGACAGTCACAGTGTTTCACAAGCAAGCTCTGCCTATCCATACTTGGAAAGGTGGACTCTGGGAAAATTAGCCCCGTAGGGCGCCATTTAGCGGACTTCAAACTAAGTCCGCTGGCAAGCGTGAACATCCCGCTATCCAACGGCAGTCTGCCGGTTTTTGGCTTCGGAAAGTTTCTCTCCACAGAGGCTACACTCTGAGTGATTTCCTGTTGGCAGGAAATGCTGTTTGCAGATCAGGGCATGATTTTGTCCGGCAGCCCCAATCGTATTGACCCCCTCATGCCCGAAACTTGGGGAGGTCACCAGGAACCCACCTCACCCACCCCCCCTCCAAATGGCAAGAGCCTCCCCCTCCCCCCCCCCCCCCCCCCCCCCCAGGCCCAACACCTGCCAGTGCCAATGTAGTACCTGGCACCCTGGGAGGCCAGGTGAAACCCTGTCAGTGTCCCTGATACCCTAGTAGTGCCACCAGGCACCCTGGCAGTGCCCCCACGTGCCCTGATGCCTGGTCCACATTTGTGTGGACCCGTACTAAATGGCACCCTGGCGAGGTTTTGCAGACGTGGCCATTCGGTCCTGGGCACCACGCAAATCTAGCATCTGTGTATTTAAATCCGCCATTAAGCTCGTTTAAATATGCAGATCCAAATCCCGCTACCAGAGCCCAAATTTGCGTGATTCACCTGTTATGCCTGGGCCCAACGGGGTTGCTGAATCGTGCCCATAGCTTTCGATATAGGATAGCGTGCCTGCCTTCTATAGAATACAATAATGCAGTTTCCTTCCAATAATGTATGCTTTTTAAATTGTTTTTTATTTGCTTGCTCCCAGGTTCTAAAAAAGCTGTATAGAAACAAAACGCTTTTCAGAAAAATTAAGTGGAAATATATGGTTTTCATCCAATAAAGGTAATCTTAAAGTTTGACGCTTCGAGATTGATTTTGATCATGAACTCTGGTGAATTTTTCGGCCAACCAATAATCTTTATTCCTTTCATGGCTTTGGTCCATTGTGTCTCGATGACAGGACTGTCACCTCTGAGTCAGAGGATAGTGGGTTCAAGTCCAACTGCACTTTTAAACTTCGTGACATTCAGATGAGATGTTAAATTGAGGCCTGCCTGTCCTCTCCTGTGGATTAGAAGATCCATGTTAATATTCTGATGAAGTGTTGTCATGCGAGAGTACCTTTAAGAAATGGATGTTTAAGCAATGTATCTTTAAGAAATGGAGCAGCTCATATTACTGAAGTGATGTCAGAGTGTGGGTGGAGCTGGGTTTTTAGCTCAGCCATTTTGCAGTGTTTAGTTTCAGTTTTGAGGAAAAGAGCTTGGGTGTGTCTGTGTTTGCAGTGAGCTGAATCTGCGGTGATCTCTGCCAGGAAAGACTATCTTTGAATCATTTGGGATTTAAACTCATCATACTAATGTCTTTAACCTGATGTGTTTCTGTTTAAAGGTGTTAAGTCTTTTGGAGGTTTGAAGGAACATTTTGAGGGATTATTTAGTGTTGTATTATTTTTGGGGTTATCTTTGAAGAAAGGGGTGTTAAGGGATCCAATGTTTATTTAAAAAGATTAAGTTGAATTCATGGAATAAACATTGTTTTGTGTTTAAAAACCCACGTATCCATAACTGTAATACCACACCTGGAGACCAAACTGTGTGCTTCAAAAGCAACAATACATTAAAGGGAGAGGTTGATTGAACTCCATGATACATTTTTGGATTCTGAAAACGCCGCTCCCATAACAGTGTACTGGTAAATATTCATCCCTCAGCCAATATCACTAAAACAGATTGTCTGTTTATTAACCGATTGCTGATTGTGGAAGCTTGCTGTGCACAAAATCTTGTTGTGCACATACCGTGCTGGGCAGCATGGTAGCACAAGTGGATAGCACTGTGGCTTCACAGCGTCAGGGTTCCAGGTTCGATTCCCCCCGGGTCACTGTATGTGCGGAGTCTGCATGTTCTCCCCGTGTCTGCGTGGGTTTCCTCCGGGTGCTCCGGCTTCCTCCCACAGTCCAAAGGCATGCAGGTTAGGTGGATTGGCCATGCTAAATTGCCCTTAGTGTCCAAAAAAAGGTTAGGAGGGGTTATCGGGTTACGGAGATAGGGTGGAAGTGAGGGCTTAAGTGGGTTGGTGCAGACTCGATGGGCCGAATGGCTTCCTTCTGCACTGTATGTTCTATGTAAAATGTTTGTCATGCTTTGAGAAATCACAACAATTCACTCAAAAGTGCATCATTAGTGTAAAGTTTGGGAATTTCTTAAGATATTGAAACGTGTTCCATGAATCCAAGACCTTTCCTTCTGTTTTTTCATCGGCTGGCTGGCCTTATCTCAGATATCCAACATTGTTGTATTTTATATTTTCCCCGCGTCTTGACTGTGATAGAGAAATACAAGCATGATTCATTAGGTAAGCAAAACTGAACTTTATTTCCGAATTAGAACTGACTGCTAGCAGTAAATGGCTGAGACTTTTGAAGTCGGAAGGCAGTCAAATACAAACTGCTGAGTCCGTCCCAAGTCTGCGATATTACAGAAAAGAAGGCGATTCTTATACATTATAGGATCAAGATAACATGAATACAACTTGGTCAGGAATTTGATCGAAAGTAAAACATAAGTAATAATCGTTACAATGGCGTCACCTTGCTGACCTTTAGGGGACTGGAGTCTCATATCATTATCTTGTCTTTGTTTTAAGAACTGGACAAACTTGTTTACATACAGGAAGAGACAGTTGTTCAGCTTGTTATTTATTGAGACTGCTTCTAAGTTCAAGCCTTATCTAGACTCTCAGGACATGCTGTCTATGTGTATTCTGAATCTGTGTCTTAGGTTAAATTCAATTGTACCAAGAAGACTTGTCTAGTTTTCCCATCATGCCATTATTTGCTTCACACAATACCACAACATATATTTCTATTTGTTTACCCTGTTGAAGTATAATCTAGTAAAATTAATTTAGACCAACTGATAGAATGATATATGTCTAATGGCTTCACAGAAAGGGACAATTTCTGACTAAAATGTTTCAATAAATTATAATTTGTGTCAATCACATAAACAATGGTTCAGAGTGTAGAATATATAGATTAAGTATGATTTTATAATGATAAACTCATTATTCAAATAACTTTGTACCACAGTGTTTAATTAATGTTCTGTAGAACCAAATTCACATAAATTTATTGACATTAACCTAATTAGGGTCTTTTCAGGTATTGCTATCTTTTCTTACATGTGCACTCATTAATTTAAGGAATAATTTTCCCCTCTGCAAAGAATCCTGTAACAACATGCCCCAATGTTAAATCCATCCCCTATCCCAAGAACATCGGCCTCTCCACGGTCCGGCTAGGGGCTGGTTTAGCACAGGGCTAAATAGCTGGGTTTTAAAGCAGACCAAGGCAGGCCAGCAGCACGATTCAATTCCCGTACCAGCCTCCCCGAACAGGTGCCGGAATGTGGCAACTAGGGGCTTTTCACAGTAACTTTATTTGAAGCCTACTTGTGACAATAAGCAATTTTAATTTCATTTTTCTGAATGCACTATTGAGCAAATATTTCCCCATTAAATTATGATGCTGTCACGCAGAGCCAAGGCAATGAAAAGCTACAAATTGATGCACACCATGCATGATATAATTTGTTGCGGTAATCTGCTACTTGCTCGCAATGGTGACCAGGACATAATTCTTTAATTTCTGTTATACCCTCTGGTTCCCAGAATTCAAAATCTTCACACTTTATTCTCACTATGCTTCATTGAGTGCAATTTTTTCAGCTCTTCATATGGCTGGTGGAATGATATTGTTTCTCCGCAAATGACTGTGCAGCAGTAAAACGTGCCAATCTTAATAATCTTTATTGTCACAAGTAGAACGTGCAGACTCCACACAGACAGTGGCCCAAGCCAGGAATCAAACTCTGTGAAGCCATAGTGTCAACCACTATGCTACTGTACTGTCCAACCTGGGGTATATATTCATGTAACAATAATATGTAATATATATATATATATAATATAAAAGTATTCCCTTTAACGTGGTAAAAATGTTTGGAGTGGTTACTTCACAGTCAATTTAATTTCCCTTCAACCTTTTTTAGCCTGTTTGTGTGCCTCGAGGCCTAAAAGCTTGAATTGCATTAAAGGGAATACTTTTACCTTCATCTCATAGATTTTTGAATTTGGCATGCTGACAGACAGTTTAAAGAGCTTAAGGTTGCAGATGGGAAGGCTTTCACTTTATTATCGGACAACTTTAATTTTGAGATACTGACTGAGATACTGACTGACTGTTTAAAGTGTTTAAAGGCTGTAGATGGGAAGACCAGCCAAACAACCCCCAGCCAAGGAAAGACCCCTGGCCTGAGCCCTTCCAGCCCAGCACTAGTCCCCCTGATCCCCACCTCCCATAAAGGTCCCTCCACGGCATGCTGCAGACAATTATAGGAAGGGCCTCACATCCCTTGCCACCCCTCAGACTGCAAACCGTCACCGTTTCTCAGGACTTTCACCAGTTCATGCCACCAGGATACCTGGCTGGGGGGTTGCTGGAGCAGACCAGGAGGCAGGTAAATCAGGCATCCTGTCCAATAATTATATTCAAATTAGTGTTCATGACCACTTTGCATATTCCTGCCAGCCTGGGCGGGTAGCTTGTTGGGGCCAGGAGACTCGCATGACCAGCAAGAAACCTGTTTTTTGCCCAACGCCTGATTCACCAGGCCATCGGGATTCACATCCCTGGCTGGCGGTGCTGGAGAATCCTGGTGAATGAATTTTTTTTATTCGTTCATGGAACGTGGGACGTAGGTGGCTGGGATTCTCCGCTGGCGGATTCTCCATTATGCCAGCGCCCGGGGGTTTCCCGACGGCGTGGGGCTGCCCCACAATGAGAAACCCCTTTGACCGGCTGGGGTAACGGAGAATCCCGCTGGCCGGTCGGGGCAGAAATGTGGCGCGGCGGGGCGGAGAATCCCGCCCGGGTGTCTCTGGCTGGGCCAGCATTTATTGCACATCCCTATTGCCCTTGAGGGGACAGTTAAGAGTCAACCACATTGCTGTGGGTTGGAGTCACATGTAGGCCAGACCATAATACCATAAGACATAGGAGCAAAATTAGGCTACTCGGCCCATCGAGTCTGCTCTGACATTTAATCATGGCTGATATTTTCTCATCCCCATTCACCTGCATTCTCTCCCTAACCCCTGATCCCCTTATTAATCAAGAATCTATCTATCTCTGTCTTAAAGACATTCAGTGATTTGGCCTCCACAGCCTTCTGTGGCAAAGAGTTCCACAAATTCACCACTCTCTGGCTGAAGAAATTCCTCCCTATCTCTGTTTTAAAGGATCTTCCCTTTAGTCTGAGATTGTGTCCTCTGCTTCTAGTTTTTCCTCCAAGTGGAAACATCCTCTCCACATCCAGTCTACCCAGGCCTCACAGTGTCCTGTAAGTTTCTATAAGATCCCCCCTCATCCTTCTCAACTCCACAGAGTACAGACTCAGAGTCCTCAACCGTTCCTCATACGGCAAGCTGTTCATTCCATTCCATTCTTGTGAACCTTCTCTCAACCCTTTCCAAGGACTGCACATCCGTTCTTAGATACTGTGCCCAAAACTGCTCACAGTACTCCAAATGGGATCACAACGTCTTCACCTTCGACACCAAGTTCTTCATCCATAGCCATGGGACCAAATTCGCACCTCAATATGCCAACAGATTCATGCACAAGTTTGAACAAGACCTCCTCACCGCACAGCACAGGACCTTCAACTGGCATTATACACCAGATACATCAATGACATTTTTTTCCTTTGAACCCACAGTGAAGAATCACTGAAACGACTACACAATGACATCAATAATTTCCATCCCAACATCAGACTCACCATGGACTACTCTCCAAAATCGGTTACATCCTTGGACACACTCATCTCCATCAAGGACGGTTACCTCAGCACTTTGCTTTACTGTAAGACCACGGATAACCTCACTATGCTCCACTTCTCCAGCTTCCACCCTAAACACATTAAAGAAGCCATCCCCTATGGACAAGCCCTCCGAATACACAGGATCTGTTCAGGCAAGGAGGAGCGTAACAGACATCTACAGACGCTGAAAGATGCACTTGTACGAACGGGATATGGCGCCCGACTCATCGATCGACAGTTCCAACGCGCCACAGCAAAAAACCGCACCAACCTCCTCAGAAGACAAACACGGGTCACAACTGACAGAGTACCCTTCGTCGTCCAGTACTTCCCAGGAGCGGAGAGACTATGACATCTTCTTTGCAGCCTTCAACATGTCATTGATTAAACTCTTGCCAAGGTCATCCCCACACCCCACTATTTGCCTTCAAACAACCGCGCAACCTCAAACAAACCATTGTTTTCAGCAAACTACCCAGCCTTCAGAACAGCGACCACAACACCACAGAAATCTCCATGGCAATCTCTGCATGACGTGCCAGATCATCGACATGGGTACTGCCATTACACATGAGAACACCATCCATCAGGTACGCGGTACATACTCGTACGACTTGACTAACGTTGTCTCCCGCTGCAGGAAAGGATGTCCCGAAGCGTGGTACATTGGCGGGACCATGCAGGCACTGCGACAACGGATGAACGGACATCGCGCAACAATCGCCAGGCAGGAATGTTTCCTTCCAGTCGGGGAATACTTCAGCAGTCAAGGGCATTCAGCCTCTGATCTCCGTGTAAGCGTTCTCCAATGCGGACTTCAGGATGCCCGACAACGCAAAATCACCAAGCAGAAACTTATAGCCAAGTTCCGCACACATGAGTACAGCCTCAACTGGGACCTTGGATTCATGTCGCATTACAGTCACCCCCACCATCTGGCCTGGGCTTGCAAAATCCTACCAACTGTCCTGGTTTGAGGCAATTCACACCTCTTTAACCTGGGGTTACACCTATCTCTGGATCTGTGAAGACTTAATTACCTGCAGATGCTCGCATCCAAAGCATTATCTTGCATCTTTGATTTTGTTTATATATATGTTACTGGAACATACCTCTTCATTCACCTGAGGAAAATTAAAAAATGAAATGAAAATCACTTATTGTCACGAGTAGGATTCAATGAAGTTACTGTGAAAAGCCCCTAGTCGCCACATTCCGGCGCCTGTCCGGGGAGGCTGGTACGGGAATCGAACCATGCTGGTGGCCTGCTTAGTCTGCTTTAAAAGCCAGCGATTTAGCCCAGTCAGCTAAACCAACCACTGCAGGAGCAGTGCTTCGAAAGCTAGTAATTTGAAACAAACCTGTTGGACTTTAACCTGGTGCTGTAAGACTTCTTACTGTGCTCACCACAGTCCAATGCCGGCATCTCCACATCACAGTTTTTTTATGGCACTGCAGGCCTGTCCGGATGGTATTACTGGTGGTCCTGACCGCCTCTGCCACCTGCGCCGAGGCATGGCGAGCGATGGCGGCTGGCCACCTCCTTCCCGCGCCAGGGTACAGGATGGCCCGCCTTTCCTCCACTGCAACAAGCAGGGTCTCCAGCTCGGCATCCATGAAATGGGATGCTGCTCTCCTCCCTATGATGTTATTGGTTGGAATGGTGTGTGCGGGGAAAGAAGTATGGAAATGCAGCTGCAGCTTGTCAGTTTCCTGAGTGCCAATTGCAAACCCAGCGAATCCGGCACCGTTTCTCATTGGAATCAATTGTGTTCCACGTGGCTCCGGTTCTAGCCCCTGAACAGTAGCAGAATCGGTCCTGTTACGGCACTAGTTTGCTGTTGTGGAAATCCACGAATCCTGCTCCGGCGTCAACACTTAGTCTCAGGAACGGAGGGCGGGATTCTCTGAAGCTGTCGTAAATGCCGTCGTGTTTTACGACGGCGTCAACAAGCCACCGGGAGCGGCGATCCTGCGCCCTACAGGGGGCAGCACAGCATTGGAGCGACTCACACAGCTCCAGCTGCCAATACCGGTGTCAAACGGGCACCGCGGGTCTGCGCCTGTATGCTACGGCTGGCGCAAACCCGCGCATGCTCGCTAGTTACCTTCTTTGCGCCGGCCCCGACGCAACATGGCACAGAGCTACAGGGGCCCGGCGGGAGGAACATAGGCCCCCACCAGGACAAGCCAGCCCACTGATCGGTAGGTCTCGATTGCGGGCCAGGCCACTGTGGAGGCCCCCCCCCCGTGGTCGGATCCTCCCTCCCAACCACCAGGCCATGCACCCGCAGGATGTACGGCGAGGTCCCGCCGATTCGGACCATACGTGAACGGCGCTGGCGGGACTCGGCCTATCTCAATGGCCACTTGGCCCAATGCGTGCGGAGAAGCACGGGGGGGGGGGGGGGCGCCGACCAGCATCGCGCCAAAGGAGCGGCGTCGTGTGAAACGCGCCCCCCCCCTGCAATTCTCTAACCCAGCCCGGGGTCAGAGAATCCCGCCCAGAGTACCCTGCCCGCTGATTTTAAGTTCAACGACCCCAAACCAAAAATTATATGTAAGAATACTGGCCACGAGCCCCCAATTTGTAATGGACGCCTGGTCAGCTCTCAAAATTGCTAACCGCCTCGACCAGGTGCTGTTATATTCTATGTAGTGGCTATGGTAAAGATGCACACTGACATCTAGTTATTTGACTAGTAAGGTAGTTTATTAACAAAATAAACACATGGAAAAATAACTAACAAACGATAATACAAATGGTAACGAATAATTGAATTCTCCTGGAGCTACTTCTAATGCGATTGACCTCTAGTACAACTTAATACCAACTTCCCGATCTGTGGAGTCACATGCTGAATCACCATCCCCACCTGCTGGTCAGAGGTCATGGGTGGGTTTCTTTCACCACGCCGGTTCGGAGAGTCGCCGGGCTGGACGCGATTCGTGCAACCCCACCCCAATGTTGGTCCGCCGATTCCCCGGTGACCAGAGAATCGGCGCCATTGGTGCCGCAACGGTCGGGCCGCCTGGGATGGGCTTACCCAGCAGGACCTCAGCATCCATCCTGTCGGAGAAAGCCTGGCGGGGGGGGATGGGTGGTCCAACTCCGGGGGGTGGGGGGGCTCCACCGTGGCCTGGCCCGCGATTAGGGCCTACCGATCAGCTGGCCGGCCTCTCCTGGTGGGGGCTTCTTTTTATCCGCGCCGGCCCCTGTAGCCCTACGCCATGTTGTGTCAGTGCTGGTGCAGAGAAGGAAGCTACAGCGCATGTGTGCATTCGCGTCCGTCGCATGCTCAATTCGGCGGCACCCATTTGACGACAGTATCGGCAGTTGGGGCAGCGTGATCGCTCCAGTGCCGTGCTGGCCTCCTGTAGGGCAGAGGATCGCTGCACTTGGTTGTCCGATGACGCCGTCGTTAAACTCTCCAGTTTTTACGACGGCGCCAACACTCTGCCGTCAGATGGGAGAATTCCGCTCCATATATCCAACTATATACATTGCTATGCATATGCATATCACCACAGATGCCATAACCTTTTTAAGTTTCATGCGGTAAGGAAAGATTGATTTGTTCCATGAGTGATAATATTAGAAAGGGCAGTACGGTGGCACAGTGGTTAGCACTGCTGCCTCATGGCGCCAAGGTCCCAGGTTCGATCCCGACTCTGGGTCACTGTCTTTGTGGAGTTTGCATATTTTCCCCATGTTTGCATTGGTTTCGCCCTCACAACCCAAAGATGTACAGGATAGATGGATTGGCCACACTAAATTGCCCCTTAATTGGAAAAATGAACTGGGTACTCTAAATTTAATATATATATATATATATATGAAGTAGGGATTGTTTATTTTATAAACAAACTTTATTGCAAGAAAATGAAATAAAACAATACTTTAACTTTACTTCAGTCGGAGGTTGGTGAATCTTTGGAATTTTCTACCCCCAAGAGTTGTGGAAGATCAGTCATTGAATATGTTCAACACAGAAATCAATCAATTTCCGGTAACCATCCAGAGTAGGGTGCCATCAAGGGTATAATGGAAAAAATGGAGTAAGATGCAGATGATCAGCCGTCTGTTTCAACAGTGGAAGGCTGATGAGCCAAATGACCCATTCCTGTTCCTATTTCCCATGTCCCTCTGTTCCCACCAGATTTCAATCTCTTGGTCATGTAACATTACATCAGGATGATATCAGTAGTTACATTAGTTAGGAGCTCCTGATCTTAACCCTTTACTTTACCTCTCCCACTATGTCCCAACTACGGGCAGAATTTTGAGCCCACATTATCCATCATCGTAAATAGCGACGTGAACCCAATATCATGTGAGAGCTGGGAAATGTGATTTTCTTATTTTCCTTTTGTACCCTTAGAGTACACAATTATTTTTTTCCAATTAGGGGGCAATTTAGCATGGCTAATCCACCTACTCTGTACGTCTTCGGGTTGTGAGGATAAGGCACGTGCAGACATGGGGAGATTGTGCAAACTCCACACGAACAGTGACCCGGGAATCCAGACCCTCGGTGTCGTGAGGCAGAAGTGTTAACCACAGCGCCGTACCGACCCAGGAAATGTGATTCTCGATGGCGAGATCTTGGGTTCCCAATTTTCCCTGCCCCGACATAACAAGTTTCTGCCCTTTCTCAATATATTTAAATAAATGTACATATCATTAAAGAGCTTCACAGCCATTTGATCCTCCTCACTGAATATTCATACATTTAAAACAGGTATATGAAAATGGAATTCAGTCAAGGGGAACCCACCGGGGGCACCTGGTCAGTGCCACCTGGCAGTGGCAAACTGGCAGTGCCAATCTTCAGCCCCAACCTCTGTGGAGTTGAGCTTGCAGAGGGGCTGGTTTCGCACAGGGGCTGGTTCAGCACACAGCTAAATCGCTGGCTTTGAAAGCAGACCAAGGCAGGCCAGCAGCGTGGGTTCAATTCCTGTACAAGCCTCACCGAACAGGCACTGGAATGTGGCGACTAGGGGCTTTTCACAGTAACTTCATTGAAGCCTACTTGTGACAATAAGCGATTTTCATTTAATTTCATCAGGCCCAACCACACCCAGTGACAATGGAGACCAAGCCCGCAGATTTTATTGCCCAGTGTGCAGGAGTATCTGGAGAGACAACCTGGCTGTTTATGCACCTCAGAATGCATCAAGTGGGCAGTCAGGAGCCAGCAAAGGGGCAGAAGGGTTTGGGAGTGCCAATCAAGGGTCTGTATGTGGGCAGAGAGTGGGTGGTGAGCAGAGGGTGCACAGCAATGAAATCAATGGTGGTTAAACAATGCATACGTTGGCAGGTAACGTCAGTGCCAACCACCATTCCCAAGTAGCAGTATTAGTTACAGTGAACTTACAGGAGGGGATGTGAAGTGGGGGAAGGGCAGAGAGACTTCACCCCAATTTACCTTTGATTTCCAGTTGTAATGGAGACAGGTTGAGGGAACAAATGAGGGTCCAAGTGGCCTGCTCCTGACTTTAATTCAGATGTTCCTGTGTGACTAAACTTATTTCCAAAGAAGAGCCCCTCATTTGAATGTTTTAGTGAGTCCTCATGTGTTTGGACAATTTTAAATCCAGCTGTGGTAGAGAGGCAGGAACAGCTGGATCCTTCAGGATAGCTCCCTGCGGAGTCTCAAAGTGACCTTCTTCCCATCCTGTGATAGGAGACAGCAATCTACCTGCGGATCACAATCTCCTCTCTAGCATCTGCCAGCTCTCCACAATGTTGCCCAACCCATGATCTCTCCCTTCCTCCTCTGCCTTCCAGCCTGAGTACCAGCCAACAGGAGACAGCTTCTTGGCTGCCAGCCAGAAGACAGTCAAAACATTTCAATATGGCATGCCCTCTCCGAACCCACATTATTGGGTTTTCTGGCCATTGCAACTCCTCACTCTGTTCCAGCCCCATAAATATCGAGGTCATGTACTTTTTAAACAATATGAATTTAAAACCTATTTTATGGCAGTTAATTTGTCATCTTTAAAGGCTTCCTCATCTACCAGTTATTAGCCAGGTGATAACCCAAGTTCAGTCGGTCTGATTTTGAATAGAATATCAAGTAGATTTGCACTTCCTTTTTTAACCTTGAGCTGATAGAAATCTAATAAAGGAAGCCAATCTGAGCTATGCATAACCATGAAACCTAAACCTACAACCTTTGGTCAAATGCAATTCTTCCATGTCATTGCAAGATTTCCAATCGAAGCGTACATTCAAAAAAATAATTTCCATTAAAGTGGTAACTCTTCATCCACGATTGGCATTAATTTTGATACATGGCGGTTAAAATATTACACATAATGCATGTCAGTTGATCCCCTGAAATCCAATACATTTATTAATGCAAACATCTTATTTTGTGTGTAAGTATAGAAAACATAGGTATCATGCCAAAGGACTGGCAATTTTATCAATTTATTATTGATGACAAATTATTTAAAAGATTTAACATTGAGAAGTGCTCTGCAAATTCCACATCTTTGAACAAAACAGAAGAAGATCCCCTTTATTGCAACTCCATAATGCTGATTTGCATTGTTCCTTTCTGAAGAAAATTAGAGCTGCTATCCAAGGAATAACAGTGACTCGTAAAATCAAGCAAATATGTCACATTGCCAACAGGTGACAAAAACTAAAATATTGTAAAAAGGGTCAACTCCAAGGTACAAGGAGTCAAACGAAGCTTAACACATATTCAAGCATCAATATATATGTTCATCAAACTACCTGACAATTAAGGACAATCGCCCCGCTTTCGAACATCACATTCTATGTGTCTGGTTTAGCTCGCTCAGCTAAACCGCTGGCTTTTAAAGCAGACCAAGCAGGCCAGCAGCATGGTTCAATTCCTGTACCAGCCTCCCCGGACAGGTGCCGGAATGTGGTGACTAGGGGCTTTTCACAGTAACTTCATTGAAGCCTACTCGTGACAATAAGCGATTTTCATTTCATGAAACTGAGGCTTGGATTTTCGCTCCCAGCTTGGGAGCACAGAGTTCCCTACCCAAGATTTTTCATGCAAGTTGTTTTCAACAGCTTTCAATTGACATTTGCAATCATTTTGCCATCATTTGACATCAGTTTCTCGAATGTTATCATTTTGCCATCATTTGATAACACTTGAACTCTCTCTTGAACAAACAATCATTTGGTGATCATCCTATATACTTTTAATTCACATATGACCATTTAGCTATCGTTTTCTCACATAACAATGGTTTTGATGTCAAATGACTGTTGTCAACTGACATCGTAGTCATCAATTGACATCCTTCAGAGACTGGAGCAAGAGGACAGGAGAGAGTTTTGAGGCTGGAGTATGGGGCACGGATGGCTAGAGGAAGGGGGGGGAGAGATGCTGGATGGAAGTGGGAAGGCTGGAAGAAGAGGCAGAGAGACTGGGTGGGGGAAGAGGGGCTGGAAGGAGGGGAAGAAGCTTTAAGGAGGGGGAGAGAGGCCATCAGGTGGGGGAGAGAGGCTGAAGGGAGGGCAGGAAGAGGCTGAAGGGTGGGATGCAGAGGTTGGAGAGAGGGAGAGAGAGGCTGGAGGGAGGGGGAGAGAGGCAGGAAGGAAAGAGATAAGGATGGAGGGAAAGGTGAAAGGATGGAGGGAGGGATGGGGAGACATGGTGGAGGGAGGGGTCATAGAGGCTTGAGGGAGAGGTGAAGAGGCTGGAGGGAGGGGGAGAGGCTGAAGGGAGAGGGGAAGAGGGGCAAAGAAGCTGGAGGGAGGGGAAGAGGGGATGGAAGGAGGGGGCGAGAGGGTGGAAGTGGAGATGTTGGAGGGTGGGGGGAGTTTTTGGATGGAGGGAGAGAATGTGGGGACTGGAGTGAGGGGGGGAATTTGGAGAGACGGAGGCTGGGGGGGAGAGGGTAGATGTGTGCAACAGGAGGGAGAAATGGGGAGAGTGTAGAAGCTTGGGGGATAGAGGAGGGAGAGTTTTGACCCTGAAACTGGGGCCAGGAGTATGGATGATGGGTCAGTTTCAACCATAAAATATGGGGCATATATAGGTGGAAAGTATAGACTTTGAAACCAAAAGGAATTACGAACACATGGAGATCAAGTGTTGCTCTCAAATGTTTAGATTACACAGAACAATTTTATTTGTACCAAATGAAAAAGTGAATAAATTCACATATTACTTAAGTAATTAAATTTCTTACATTTTTCATTGCAGGTTGCTAGGCACTGGGATAGCTTCGAGCAGATGCGCACTTTCAAATTTGGAATCAAATTCATCCCAAATTCTAACTATTGTTATCAAATTGTAATTGAGAGCATTGTGTACACATGAAAGCAAAAAATTTGATCAAGATTTTTGGGTAGGGTTGTAGCATTTCCCGGCTTTGCAAGCCCGATCCATGAGAAAAAAGTGCAAGAGGTCAAAATTTCATTCACGCGAAGGGCGGCTGGATTATAGGTCAGTCCTGGCATCCCCTGGACGATTGTGGAGGCTGTCAGCTGAGAATCACAGCTACAAGGCCGAACAAGGCCATACAGCCCATCAAGCCTGCACCGAACCTCTGAACAAGCACCCTAACGAGGCCCACTCCCTGCTTTGTCTCCTTAACCCCACTTAACCCGCACATCATTGGGCACTAAGGGGAAAGTTAGCATGGCCGATCCACCTCACTTGCACTTCTTTGGACTGTGGGGGAAATACGGAGGAAACCCACGCAAACACAGAGAGAAAATGTAAACTCTACAAAATCAGTCACCCAATGCCGGAATTAAATCCGGGTACCTGGTTCGATGAGGCAACAGTGCTAACCATTGTGCCACCGTGCCACCCTAAGAGGTGGGATGGGCAGAATGCTTGCCTCTGTGCTTTGGCATTTTGCATAAGTTATTTTAAAATAATTAAAATAAAACACAGCTGTCCAGCCCTCATCCCCACATGCTCCCCATTCCATGCCAACCTTTACCACTTTATGCACTCACCCCCATGGCCCCTCATATCCTCCACGCCAATCCATGACCCATTAGGTACCCCGTGGCCCTTCATAGCCCAATGCCAACTCACACCCCTCTACCCACCCCACAACAATCCTATGCCAGCCTTTGTCCCTCTACCAAATCTCATTGCCCTTTATATTCCCTGTGTGAATTCATGCCCCCACCCATCCTCATAGCCCTTTAAGGCCCATATAACTTAGTGCCAACTCATGCCTACCCATGTCGCCCCAGCCACCAAACTTTGCTCTTATCCCTTCCATGCTAACTCACCTAGTACTCATCACGGGCAAACCTCAGGAGCCATGATGACATAAAATAAAGCTATGTGTCTATTGATGATCCCATTATTTAAAAAAAAACTCTTATTATTGTAAAAATCATTCAATGAAATTCTTTCAACTAATCCCTTATGAAAATAAATATTTCGATTCTATAACCGCTTGGAGTTTTCAAACTGGTCCCTTAACAGGCACCCCACAGTGATAATGTGAGATTGCAAAATCAGTCATGTGGCAGGCATTCTGTAATGACAACTCTCAGTCTAATGTCAACAGACAGATGAAACTGTTAGACACTGATTTTTAAAATCTTGGCGCATTATTTAAAATGTAACGCCCATGGGGTGGCATGGTAGCACAGTGGTTAGCACTGTTGATTCACAGTGCCAGTGGCCCAGGTTAAATTCCTGGCTTGGGTTACTGTCTATGCAGAGTCTGCAGGTTCTCTCCATGTCTGCATGGGTTTCCTCCTGGGCTCCGGTTTCCTCCCACAAGTCCCGAAAGATGTGCTTGTTAGATGAATTGGACATTCTGAATTCTCCCTCAGTGTACCCAAATAGGCGGCGGATTGTGGCGATTAGGGAATTTTCACAGTAACTTCATTGCAGTATTAATGTAAACACACTTGTGACACTAATAAAGATTATTATTAGATAAAGCTCTTGACAGATTGACAGTTCCAAGAGTCTTGACAGTTATTTGCCAGCTTTGCCAGTTCTAAAGGCAATCACGTCTACTTTTAACAATCCAAAAGGGGTACCTTACCTTTCCAAAATGGTAAACTTGGCTATCCAGCAAATCCATAAGTTTCAAACCTGCTCATTCCTGGTCTAATTTGCATATATTGTGTTTCAGGCACCTACTTCATCAAAATTAGACGAGTAAAAGCAGGTGCCGATTTATATGGGCAGCTGCCTCCAGTAACTTTGGATGTGTGATTTATAACTCACTTCCATCCTCACTCTCCCCTTTATTCATAACCCCCATCACCACTATGAAAACGGTGGATGCCTGGTGTGGGGTGGGACATCTGGGTTTGGGCCTCTGCCGGCATTTTCTCACAGACTGAAGACCTCTCCGAAAATCTTGACCTGAGTGAAATTCTCAAATCTGCAAGCTTTTCATCCAGGATTATAAATAGTGTTTCCACCTAAGCAAAGTAAATAATTAAAACTCAAAAAAAAGATGGCTTACAACTACAATGACTACTTGTGATAAATACAATGTAACATCTTCTGAAGAATGCCAGAATAGCGTGAATTGTGTTGAATAGAGGGCTTTTACATATATATATCAGTGCCAAACACTGCGAACGCTAAACCTTTGAGTACATTCTATGATACAAAATCTCATCACTGTACAGAAACAAGGTTCTGTTGCATTTTTTAACCTTGAGGCTGTGTGCTAATCTGAAGAATATACTCTGAAATTCTATCATCCTGAAGGTTGTCATCATGGCATACAGTTGTTTATAACCTCAACCACAGGACTTTCTGATGTGTCAGATGCCTCCCTGAAATGTTGACAAGCTCCCGACAGTTTACCTTATAATGTGATTGATTCGGTTGTACCCCAAGAATAGATGCAGCCAGGCAAAATAAAATGGAGCTGAGACTAAAGTTTCACTTGTCCATGTCGTGTTACTCACCCTGGGGTAACACGGACTGCAACAGGATGCAGATGAACGGTAAAGCATACACCAAACATAGGCGTTGGTTCAATACGATTTATTAAACTTCTGTAACAATGCACACAGCTGGCTGTGGGTTGACACTCTGCTACTCTAACTGTACTAACTCTAACTAACTAGACCAGGCTAGCTCTGATCCACGTGTAGAAGGTGCTGACTGATATATACACCCTGACTGTCACTACAGTTGTCACCAGTGGTAAGAGGCGGAGTGCTGATGCCTCGTGTGTTTTATAGTTGGAAATCCCCCTCTGGTGTTCTGTCTGATGATTGGTTGTGTTCTGTCCTGTATGTTGATTGGTTAACCTGGGTGTCTGTCACTGTCTGTTTTTACCTCATGATGTGCAGGGGTGCATATTATGACATTCTCCCTTTTAAAAAAAAAATTGGCGGTTGCTTAGAGCATATACGACATATTTACTCATATAACTATTTACAGCAAATGGCAAGTGAATGCATATGTACATGTAAGGAGTCTCGCTTGCAGATACAGAACAATACAAAGGAAATATTTATAAATCCAATCTCTGGGGCTGGTGTCGGATCCTTGTCGACCGCCTGAGAGGTGGAGGTGGGGATGATGGCGCCTTGACAGGCGGGATTGCAGCCAGATTGGTGGCCTCGTGGATCGAGGTGTCCGGAAAAGGCATAACAACAGCTGGGAGCGTGAGATCCGGTGGTGGCAGGCAGGTTTGCATAGTGCTCTTCTGCTGGCGTCTGACAATGGAGCCATCAGCCATGCGAACCACAAACGATCTGGGAGCAGCTTGTCAAACAACAACAGCTGGAGCTGACCATCCCCCACCAGGCAACTTGGTGCGAACAGCATCTTCTGGAGATAGTACAGGCAAATCAGTAGCATGAGCATCGTATGTCAGCTCTTGCCGGTTTTCTGAGTTGCTGCACCATTTGCAGCACTGGGAGGTGGCCCAGGTCAGGTAAATGAATGGCCGGAACAGTCGTCAGCAGGTCATGATTCATAAGGAGTTGTGCCGGAGACATACCGGTGGACAGAGGGGTTACCCTGTACGCCAGGAGGGCAAAGTTAAAGTCAGAAGCTGAGTCCGCAGCCTTGCAGAGCAGTTGCTTCACGATATGGACCCCTTTTTTGAACTTCCCGTTAGATTGCGGGTAATGCAGGCTCGAGGTAATGTGCTTGAACTGGTATAGCTTAGCGAGGAATAACAATACGATCCAGCTTGAGGAGGATCCCTTCGACAACTGTTAGGTCATCCTTGACATTAAATAACTGGGGGCATTACCCTTTCTGCCAACCATCTGCAAGGTGATATATGACCCACTGCAGAAGAGGGTCCTTGGCAGTCTCTTCTCAAATATTGATGACTCATCGTTCTGAGGCCGGGAGGTTGCTGGCACACAGTTGCACCTGTGCCTCAATTTGGCGGATGAAGTTGACCTGTTCACAGGGCGAGGTGATGGTGCGAGACAGGGCATCCGCAATGATTAGCTCCTTGCCTGGTGTAAACTAATTTGAAATCATACCTGCGGAGTCAAAGGAGAATGCGCTGAAGCCTGGGCAAAATGTCAATGAAGTCCTTGTGAATGATATGGACTAGGGGTCTGTGGTCAGTCTCTACTGTGAAGGTTGGTAGACCGCAGACGTAATCATGAAACTTTACAATATCGGTGAGGAGGCCCAGGCACTCCTTTTCTATCTAAGCATGCCTCTGCTCAGTGGGAGTCATGGCCCTGGCCACTGGAGCCCAGGATGAGGAGGAGTCATCCTTTTGGAGGAGCACCGCACCAATGCTGTCCTGGCTGGCGTCAGTGGAGATTTTCATCTCCTGCTCTGGGTCAAAAAACGCTGGTACCAGAGCAGCGGTGAGCTTTGTCTTTAACTCGAGCCACTCTGCTTGATGTGTGGGCAGCCACTGAAAGGCAGTGGACTTCTTCACCAGATGCCTGAGAGCCATGGTGTGTGATGCGAGGTTGGTAATGAACTTTCCCAAGTAGTTAACCGTACCCAGGAAGCGGAGTCCCGCCTTTTTGTCTTCCGGGGTCTTCATAGTGTTGATGGCCTTGACTTTGTCCGAGTCCAGTTGCACGCCCTGCTAGGATATTTGATCACCCAAAAACTTGATTGATGACATGCCAAAGGAGCATTTGGCCTTGTTCAACTTAAAGCCGTTGGCATGTATGCGTCTAAAGACTTGTTGGAGACGAGATATGTGCTCCTCTGGGGTCATGGACCATATAATGATATCATCAACATAAACCCGCACACCCTCAATGTCCTCCAACAACTGTTCTATGATCCTGTGAAAGATTTCAGAGGCTAAAACAGTACCAAACATCATGTGGTTGTAACAGTACCTTCCGAAAGGTGTATTAAACGTGCAGAGATTCCTGCTGGACTCGTCCAGTTGTATCTGCCAGAAGCCACGTGATGCATCTAGCTTCATGAAGAATTTGGCATGTGCCAGCTCACTGGTTATCTCCTCCCGCTTCAGGATCGGGTAGTGTTCCCGCATTACGTTTCGGTTAAGATCCTTGGGATCTATACATATGCGCAGTTCTCCAGAGGGCTTCTTCACACAGACCATTGAGCTGACCCAGTCAGTTGGTTCCGTCACTTTAGAGATTATGCCCAGGTCTTGGAGCTCCTGCAGCTGTGCCTTTAAATGTTCCTTCAGAGGAGCCTGCACCCGGCGTGGTGCATGGATCACAGGAGTGGCATCAGACCTGAGTAAGATTTTGTAGCGGTACGGCAGCATACCCATCCCACTGAACACATCTGGGTATTGTGACAGGATTTTGTCAATGTCAGCCTGAAGATTCATATTGGCAGAGGACATGGCATGTACACGCTGCACGAGATTGAGTAGCTTGCATGCATGGACACCAAGCAGGGAAGCCTTGTCAGGCTTGATGATTTCAAATCGCAGTGTGGCTTTGATGACTTGTAACTCACTCCCAGTGAGTTCTCCCAGTGAGCCAGAGAAGACACTGCCAGAGTGAGTTTGGGAATTTGAAGCTAGGTGGGAATTCAAAGCTGAGTGGGGAGGAGGTGCTTTTTAAGCCTGGTAAGTGACTGGTAAGTAGTTTTTCTTTTCATTGTCTGATTTATTTTTATTTTTTTCTTTTGTTTTTTGGAACTGTAGTTGTATAAGTTTACCTAAGGTTTAAGACATGGCAGGAGATCCCAGACTCGTGTCATGGTCCTCATGTGCGATGTGGGAACTCAGGGACATGTCCACACTCCCTGGCTCCTACACGTGCAAGAGGTGTGTCCAGTTGCAGCTCCTCTTAGACCGCTTGACGGCTCTGGAGCTGCGGATGGACTCACTTTGGAGCATCCGCGATGCTGAGGACGTCGTGGATAGCATGGATAGCGGGTTGGTCACACCGCAGGTGAAAGTTACTAAGGGAGATAGAAAATGGGTGACCAAAAGACAGAGCAAGAGTAGGAAAGCAGTGCGGTCATCTCCTTGCAAAACAGATGTATCGCTTTGGATCCTGTTGAGGGAGATAGCTCACCAGGAGAAGGCAGCAGCAGCCAGGTTCATGGCACAGTGGCTGACTTTCCTGCGCAGCAGGGCAGGAAGGAGAATGGCAGGGCTATGGTGATAGGGGACTCAATCGTAAGGGGAATAGACAGGCGGTTCTGTGGACGCAATCGAGACTCCAAGATGGTATGTTGCCTCCCTGGTGCAAGGGTCAAGGATGTCTCGGAGCGGCTGCAGGACATTCTTGGGGGGGGGGGGGGGGGGGGGGGGGGGGGTGAACAGCCAGCTGTCGTGGTGCACATAGGCACTAACGATATAGGTAAAAAACGGGACGAGGTCCGACAAGCTGAAAAGTAGGACCTCAAAGGTAGTAATCTCATGATTGCTACCAGTGCCACGAGCTAGTCAGAGTAGGAATGTCAGGATAGATAGGATGGATGCGTGGCTCGAGAGATGGTGCAAAAGGGAGGGATTCAAATTCCTGGGGCATTGGAAACGGTTCTGGGGGAGGTGGGACCAGTACAAACTGGACGGTTTGCACCTGGGCAGGACTGGAACCGATGTCCTGGGAGGGTGTTTGCTAGAGCTCTTGGGGAAGGTTTAAACTAATGTGGCAGGAGGATAGGAACCAATGCAGGAAGTCGGAAAGTAATAAAACAGGGACAGAAACAAAAGGGCAGTAAGGCAGAGAAGACACAGTCAAAAATCAAAAAGGGCGACAGTACAAGGTACAGTGACTGAGGGGAGCTCAGTGAATAGGCCCAGTAATACTAAAAGGAATAAAACAGGAAATAAAAACATAAATTGTAAGCGATGCGGCAGGTTGTTACATATGGGGTCAACGACAAGGAAAATTAGGAGAAATGTTAAGAGGAAATATATCTTAGGAAAGGTTACTGATCGAGGTGTTAAGATTCAAAACAAAGGTATAAAAGCCAACATAAGTGTACTTTACCTGAATGCTTGTAGTATTCGGAATAAGGTAAATTAGTTGATGGCGCAAATCATCGTGAATGACTATGATTTAGTGCGCATTACTGAAACATGGTTAGAGGATGGTCACGACTGGGAATTAAATATCCGAGGGTATCAAACTATTCGGAAGGACAGAGTGGATTGTAAGGGAGGTGTTGTAGCTCTGTTATTTAAGGATGACATCCGGGCAATAGTAAGGGATGACATTGGTGCTATGGAGGATGAGGTTGAATCCATTTGGGTGGAAATCAGGAATAGTAAGGTGAAAAAGTCACTGATAGGAGTAGTCTATCGGCCACCAAATAGTAACATTATGGTGGGGCAGGCAATAAACAAAGAAATAACTGATGCATGTAGAAATGGTACAGCAGTTATCATGGGGGATTTTAATCTACATGTTGATTGGTTTAGCCAGGTCGGCCAAGGCAGCATTGAGGGGGAGTTTATAGAATGTACCCGCGATAGTTTCCTCGAACAGTATGTAATGGAACCTACGAGGGAACAAGCGGTCCTAGATCTGGTCCTGTGTAATGAGACAGGATTGATTAATGATCTCATAGTTAGGGATCCTCTCGGAAGGAGCGATCACAATATGGTGGAATTAAAAATACAGATGGAGGGTGAGAAGGTAAAATAAAACACTAGTGTTTTGTGCTTAAACAAACGAGATTACAATGGGATGAGAGACGAACTAGCTAAGGTAGACTGGGAGCAAAGACTTTATGGTGAAACAGTTGAGGAACAGTGGGGAACCATCCAAGCGATTTCTCACAGTGCTCTGCAAAGGTTTGTACAAACAAAAAGAAAGGACGGTGGAAAGAGGGAAAATCGACCGTGGATATCAAAGGAAATAAAGGAGACTATCAAATTGAAGGAAAAAGCATACAAAGTGGCAAAGATTAGTGGGAGACTAGAGGACTGGGAAATCTTTAGGGGGCAACAGAAAAAGCTATAAAGAAGAGTGAGATAGATTATGAGAGTAAACTTGCTCAGAATATAAAAACAGATAGTAAAAGTCTCTACAAACATATAAAACAAAAAAGAGTGGCTAAGGTAAATATTGGTCCTTTCGAGGATGAGAAGGGGGACTTAATAATGGGAGATGAGGAAATGGCTGAGGAACTGAACAGATTTTTTGGATCGGTCTTCACAGTGGAAGACACAAATAACATATCAGTGACTGATAGAAATGAGGCTATGTCAGGTGAGGACCTAGTGATGGGCCAGCTAATGGGGCTAAAGGTAGACAAGTCTCCTGTGTTATGGGAGCGGCGTTTTCAGAACCCCAAAATGTATCATGGAGTTCAACCAACCTCTCCCTTTTATGGATCGTTGCTTTTGAAGCACACGGCTTGTTCTCTAGGTGTGGTATTACACTTTTCAGCTGCTCTCTCTCAAACTGAAACTAAAAGCAGAAGTGAGCTCAGCTCCCCCCACCCTCTGACATTACTTCAGTAATATGAGCTGCCCTATTTCTTAAAGGTACATTGCTTCAACATCCATTTCTTAAAGGTACTCTCACATGACACCTGGCCCTGATGGAATGCATCCCAGATTGCTAAAAGAGATGGCTAGGGAAATTGCAAATGCACTAGTGATAATTTACGAAAATTCATTTGACTCTGGGGTGGTCCCGGCGGATTGGAAATTAGCAAACATGACACCACTGTTTAAAAAAGGAGGTAGGCAGAAAGCGGGTAATTATAGGCCAGTGAGCTTAACTTCGGTAGTAGGGAAGATGCTGGAATCTATCATAAAGGAAGAAAAAGCGAGGCATCTGGATGGAAATTGTCCCATTGGGCAGATGCAGCATGGGTTCATAAAGGGCAGGTCGTGCCTAACTAATTTAGTGGAATTCTTTGAGGACATTACTAATGCGGTAGATAATGGGGAGCCAATGGATTTGGTATATCTGGATTTCCAGAAAGCCTTTGACAAGGTGGCACACAAAAGGTTGCTGCATAAGACAAAGGTGCATGGCATTCACGGTAAAGTAGTAGTATGGATAGAGGATCGGTTAATTAATAGGAAGCAAAGAGTGTCGATTAATGGGTGTTTTTCTTGTTGGCAATCAGTAGCTAGTGGTGTCCCTTTGGGATCAATCTTGGGCCCACAATTGTTCACAATTTACACAGATGATTTGGAGTTGGGTCCAAAGGCAATGTGTCTAAGTTTGCAGACGACACTAAGATGAGTGGTAAAGCAAAAAGTGCAGAGGATACTGGAAGTCTGCAGAGGGATTTGGATAGGTTAAGTGAATGGGCTAGGGTCTGGCAGATGGAATACAATGTTGACAAATGTGAGGTTATCCATTTTGGTAGGAATAACAACAAAAGGGATTATTATTTAAATGGAAAAATATTAAAACATGCTGGTTTGCAGAGAGACCTGGGCGTGCTAGTGCATGAGTCGCAAAAAGTTGGTTTACAGGTGCAACAGGTGATTAAGAAGGCAAATGGAATTTTGTCCTTCATTGCTAGAGGGATGGAGTTTAAGACTAGTGAGGTTATGCTGCAATTGGATAGGTTGTTAGTGAGGGCACACCTGAAGTATTGTGTTCAGTTTTGGTCTCCTTCCCTGAGAAAGGACGTACTTGTGCTGGAGGGTGTGCAGAGGAGATTCACGAGGTCAATCCCAGAGCCAAGGGGTTGGATTATGAGGAGAGGTTGAGTAGACTGGGACTGTACTCGTTGGAATTTAGAAGGATGAGGGGGGGGGGAATCTTATAGAAATGTATAAAATTATGAAGGGAATAGATAGGATAGATGCGGGCAGGTTGCTTCCACCGGCAGTTGAAAGCAGAACTATGGGGTATAGCCTCAAAATAAGGAGAAGTTGATTTAGGACTGAGTTTAGGAAGAACTTCTTCACCCAAAGAGTTGTGAATCTATGGAATTCCTTGCCCAGTGAAGCAGTTGAGGCTCCTTCATTAAATGTTTTTAAGGTAAAGATCGATAGTATTTTGAAGAATAAAGGGATTATGGGTTATGGTGTTCGGGCCAGAAAGTGGAGCTGAGACCACAAAAGATCAGCCATGATCTCATTGAATGGTGGAGCAGGCTCGAGGGGCCAAATGGCCTACTCCTGCTCCTAATTCTTATGTTCTTATGATAGCCTTGTTGGAGACATGCAGGTGACAAGACCCTAAAGCAGTAATGGCATTGCCATTATGCTCAAGCAGCTGTCTCAAGCAGAAGAATTTTTGGCTGCCATTGGATGCAAGCAAGATCTGCTTGAGATATGAGATTGGCTGAAGCACCAATGTCCAGCTTGAACCGGATGCTGCATTGGTTGACTTGTATGACAGCACGCCATTCGTCTGCAGAATGCACCTTGAGGATGGGTAGGCGTGTTGCTGAATTTGAGGAGGCCTTGTCATACGTGGTAATGATGCCCACACAATATGGCGAGTCCTGGCAGTCGTCCTCTGGATCCGTGGTGTTACCAGGTTCCGAATCCAGCAGCCCTTGCTGCACAAATCGAACGCGTTTGCGTTGGAACTGGGATTGCTGGCCCATGATCAGAGGTGCAGACCTGCACAAGGCTGCATTATGGCCAGGCTTCCCACAATTTAAACATCGCCTGCCTCTTGCAGGGCATTGCCGCTTTAAGTTGGCGATGCTGCCATTCGGGGACATCATGACGTTGAACTCGTAATGCTCTGTGCGTTGTCACACGTGCGCAGTACGGTCAGCTGCCGCTCGCACCTGTGCAGTGTCGTCTTCGGCCGCTTCGCACTCCTGTCTGTGGTGCGCTTGCGTGGGACCCCGGGAAAAGCACGCAAAATGGCCGCCTTCATCGATACTAAGGTGCCTACATCAGGGTCTGACCAGAGCCTTTTACAGCCTCAGAAATATATCGCTGCTCTTGTATTGTAGCCCTCTCAATATGAATGTTAACATTGCATTTGGATTGGATTTGTTTATTGTCACGTGTATCGAGGTACAGTGAAAAGTATTTTTCTACGAGCAGCTCATCAGATCATTAAGTACATGAAATGAAAAGAAAAGAAACTACATAATAGGGCAACAAAGGTACACAATGTAACTGCATGTTAACCTTAAGAGAATATTGAACTAGGACTCCTTAGTCCCTTTGTGCTTCTGATATCCGAAACCTTTTCCCATTTAGAAAATGTAACGTTTCGGCTACATAATTAATTCGGTGAGCTGTGAACGATTCGTTATATTTACCCACCCTGTCCCGCTCTCCAGAAGAAGGCACTCCAACATCGCATTGCTGACATTGGACATCGTCTCAGAGAGGAAAACCCAGCCAATAATCACCAATTTGAAAACTAGTCAAGGTAGGTAAACTTCAGTGGTTAGAATTTGGCGGTAAGTAAAAATCAGTATCAAGTTATATCTGAAATTATTGCCTAAGTAATGTATTTCAAATTAATTTAAAACTTAGTTTCAATGCTCACACAAAATTCCTTCAGCACATTATTACTTTTCTCGCTGTCTCTTACTCTGGAACAACTTAATAGTGCAGAATAAAGAATACATCCAACTTGGGAAATCAAAATTTACTCTTTAATGAACCTAATTCTAATAAAAGAAGCCTTAGGGAGGCAGACAATAACAGGCATGCTAATGAGTAGATTCTGCCACAGTGGAAAAGAGTGTAAATGAATGGAAGACAACAATCGCTTGTATCGGTACAGGGACTGTGGAATAGAAAATATCCCGAAGGTGTTTTATTTTAACACTGGGAAAAACAGAAGCTAGGGCAAAGAATGATTTGGTCGGGTTCTTCAAGAAAGTCCCAGAAGAGGGACTTTGGGCAGCACGGTAGCACACGTGGCTAGCATTGTCGCTTCACAGCGCCAGGATCCCAGGTTCGATTCCCTGCTGGGTTTCTGTCTGTGCAGAGTCTGCTCCTTCTCTCCGTGTCTGCATGGATTTCCTCCGGGTGCTCCAGTTTCCTCCCACAGTCCAAAGATGTGCAGGTTAGGAGGATTGGCCATGATAAATTAATTGCCCTGAGTGTCCAAAAAGGTTAGATGGGGTTATTGGGTTATGGGGACAGGGTGGAAGTGAGGGCTTAAGTGGGTCTGTGCAGACACGATGGGCCGAATGGCCTCCTTCTGCACTGCATGGGCGGGATTCTCCGACCCCCCACCGGGTCGGAAAATCGCCGGAGGGGTCGGCGTGAATCTCGCCCCTGCCGGCCGCCGAATTCTCCGGCACGAGGAGTTTCGGCGGGGCCGGTTAGCGGCCGCTCGCAGCGGCCCCCCCCGGTGATTCTCCGACCCGCGATGGGCCGAAATCCCGTTGGTTCTATGCCAGTCCCGCCGGCATAGATCAGACTAGGTCCCTTACCGGCTGGGCGATCTGGCCCCGGGATGGGGGGTTCCCCATGGTTGCATGGCCCGCGATCGGGGCCCACCAATCCGCGGGTGGGCCTGTGCCGTGGAGGCACTCTTTTCCTATGTGTCGGCCGTGTCAGCCTCCGCGATCGCCGATGCGTAGGTGAACCCCACCCTGCGCATGCACGGGGATGACGTCAGCAGCCACTCCGTCCCGCCGGGACCCCCCGCCCCGCTGGGTATGGGAGAATCCCGCCCTATGTTCTATGTATCAATGTGTAGAGGAGAATAGAGAGAATTCCAGAGATTGGAACCTTGGAGCAGGGATGAAAAGCAATGCAGATTTTATGGGAAGCTGTAAGGCGAAAATAGGTCATGGAGATAGAAAGGGTTGAATGTTATGGGAAGATCCAAAGTTTAATTCTGAAGCATTGCTGGATTGGGAATCAACGAAGGTAAGTGAAATGAAGAGGGCTCAGTCTGGGGATAGGGTATGAGCAGATGAATTGTGGGAGAAGTGGACAGGAGTTTAGAAAGGAGAGCAGAAGATTGCCAAAGCTGGAGGTGACGAAGGTTTGAGTCATTTTGCAAGTAATGGAGGCAGTGAGTACTGCAAAGATGAAAGTATACCGTCTTTATCATGAACATAATACTGATCCGCCTTTCAAACAGATCGTGATTGATCATCAACCACGAGGCCATTTTTTGCAACTATCTCCATATCCCTTGACGTCATGAGTGGCACATGAGCAGGATGTTCAAACAGATAGGCAGCTCGAGGCTGACCAAGTCTCCAAGGTTGCAAGCATTCCGTTTTAACAGTGGACGGGAAAGTTGATGAAGTCAGTGTCAAGATAATAGACTCTCCTGCCGGCGCCAAAGGCAAAAGTGCCAATCTTCACAGGGTTTCTGCAGATGAATTTCTGAACTAGTTCTGAATGTCTGGCAAGTAGTCTGACAGCACAGAGGAAGTGGAGGGCTGGAACTGTGGTACCAGAATTAATACATTTGAAAATAAACTAAAAATTAAACAAGTGCATTAATTACATTAAACGTTAATTAATTAAATATATTTTGAAAGGTTACATAGAGATTGTTATGGGCCAGGGTTTAGAGAACCCCAAAGTGTATCATGGAGTTCACCTGACCCACTACTTTTGCTACATTGTGGTGTGGGGAGCACATAGCTCACTCTACAAGTGTGGTACAGCAGAGATCGAAAAGTATCTTTTAAACCAAAATAATGTTTCTTCTATGAACTCAAGTTAACCTTTTTAAAACATACAGTGAATATCTTAACAACCATCAATTCAAATACAACCCTCAAAGAATACAACACTAAGTAATCCTTACTTTCCTTTCAACATCCATAAGACATTAAAAAAAAGCCTTTTAACAGAAGCACATTAGGTTCAAATTCACTACTGAGAACATTTATCACTCTGAACTCACCAAAATGATCAAGAGATAGTCTTTACATGGCAGAGAGAACAACATTTCACCTTCTCTGGCTGGCTGCAGCTCCAACACTAAAACAAAACCAAATAATCACACCCAAGCTTTTCTCAAAGTGAAACGAAAAGCTGACAGACAGCCCAGCTCCATCCACACTCTGACACCACTGCAGTATCATGAGCAGACAGACATTTCTTAAAGTGACATTCTCATGACACCTCCCCCCAAGGAAAAAAAACATCAACTTCAAGATGGTTTCATTTTTCACCTTTCCACTTTCCTTCAAGAATATACTTTTTGTTTCAAAAACAACACATGCTAACAGGTATAATAATATAGTCCATTTTTTTGTTCTTCTTCTTCCAACTGGAATCCTTCTCGATTGACAGTCTCTTTGAACAAGAAGGTCTCTGCACGGTCCATCCATTTCTCTATGCCTCGGCATTTCTCTTTAAATTCATACTTTAGTTCAATCTGATGCCGTACCAGCCTCCCCAGACAGGTGCCGGAATGTGGCGACTAGGGGCTTTTCACAGTAACTTCATTGAAGCCTACTCGTGACAATAAGCGATTTTCATTTTCATAGAGTTCCTTGTAATTCTCCAACACAGGAGCATTGGTTATCACAGCTTTCAGGCAGTCAAATGTCTGTTGAAACGCCACTGCCCACTGAAATTTTTGACATTTCTTCAGCAAGTCCATCAGTGGAGCAACCACGCTACAAACATTTTGCACAAATGTTCGATCAAATCCACTCATGCCAAGAAATTGCATTATTTCCCTTCATCTCGAGGGCATTGGAAACTCATCAATAACTTGTTTTCACATCCCATGTGACCATTAGGCCCTGTCCGATTGTATGCCAAGGAAAGTGACTTGGGCTTGTCCAAATTCACTTCTGGCTAGGTTTAGCACCAAACCCGCTTCCTGAAGTTGATCAAATAACTCCATCAGATGTTTTAAATGTTCTTTCCATGTCTGGCTGAAAATTACCAGATCGTTGATGTATACTGCACAATTGGGTAATCCTGAAACAACTTTGTTAGTTAACCGTTAAAATGTTGCTGGGGCGTTTTTCATGCCAAATGGCATAACTTTGAATTGATATATACCATCTGGAGTCACAAAAGCTGAAATCTCCTTCGCCCTTTCAGATAAAGGTAACCTTATGTAAATCCAGTTTGGAAATAAACACTGATTGTCCCACTTTCTCAATACAATCCTCCAAACGTGGGATAGGATAAGAGTCCATTCTTGTAACTGCATTAACCTTTCTATGGTCCACACACAACCGTTGGGTACCATCTGGTTTCAGTACCATCACTATGGGTGAGCTCCATTGGCTGCAACCCACTTCAATTATGCCATTCTTTAGCATACTCTCAATCTCTTTGTTAAGCTGTACCAATTTTAAAGGGTTAAGTCTATATAGATGTTGTTTGATTTGGAGCAGCATTTCCCCATCTACATCATGTATACCCATTTTAGTACTTCCCAATTTATCTTTACAAACTTGTCCACGTGATAGCAATAACTCTTTCAGGTAAATCCGTTTTCCTCTGGAAGGTAACTCAACAATTTATCCCAATTTTTAAGAACATCCTCGTTTTCCAATTTAATTTGAGGTATGTCAAATTCAAAGTCATCTGGATTTGGTTCATCACTTTGAGTTAGAATCATTTAAACCTCTTCCTTTTGGACCGAAAATAAGTTACACAAGGGAGTCTACAGTTGAGGTAGCAGAGAAGTCTAGCTTTTGCCATTGTGCAACAGGTATGAAGGAGATTTACTAGTGTGATCCAGGAAGGATGGGTAAAATTGTCCATGGCACAATGGCACAGCAGCCATTCAAGTGGGGGAGTGAAAAGGTGAGTAGTGGTGATTGGGGCATAGCATAATCAGGAGGATAAACATTGCTCTCTACAACCATGACTCAGAGTCCCAAAGGCTGTGTTGCTTGCTCAATGGGGTATTAAGCTGGAGAAGAATTTGAGAAGGAAGGGATGATCCACTTGTTGTGGTCCACATAGAAAACCAAACCATGACACAGGTAGAATAGGAATGACGCTCTGAGTCTGAATTAAAAATTCAGAACCTCAAAGCTAATAATCTCTACATTACTGCCAGCGGTAGACAAATTAGTGTCATGACAAGGAGATTAGAAGTATGAATGCATGCAACATAGGTTCACTGGACTGATTTTTGAGATTAATGTGCTTCCCTTGAGAAGAGATTGAGTAGAATGAGTTAATATTTTCTGAGGTTTAGAACAAGGAGAGGTCAACTCTTTTACAGATATCTGCAGAATTTGCTGGACCCTGAGTGCAGATTCCCTTTAAGTGGGGCAAGCTATATTTAAAGTCCCAGTCTTGCTGTGTGTCGTATGAGGCACAGTCGCTGATGGACCTCTTGTTCAATGTGCAGGTTGCCAGCAGAGCTTTCTATGTTGAACTGCATGTTAAAATCATTGAGATTACACCCGAAAATCAGCCTTATCCATTTTTTGCCCCAAAGGATTTACTCGAGAATTAAGGATGGATGTACAATTAGCAATTTATCTTTTTTAGATTAGATCTGCGTTTCTAACATATTTTTAAGTAACCCAGACTTTAACATACACGTTACGAAACAGTGCCCAAAATGCTGAATGACATCTGATCAGGCCTCTTCAAATGCATTCCAGTCATGCTTCATAAGGAAAATATTCCTGTGAAGATCAATAAGAAATTAATTAGATTGTAAGAATGAAAATTCATGGAAGCTACTGCAGTGCCTGCAAGGAATTCCTAACAATAATTAACAATATAGATAACCATACCATGGCTTAGAAAATTTCTACAATTTATAGCATTGAACATAAAGCACGTGTATGCAAAATAAAAGTAAAAGTATCTTCATTAGGCTCCTATAGTATGGTGGAGCTTGACTATGCTCCATTTTTATTCTCACAAGAAAACAGATTCATAGTTTATTTTTCATTCATTTCCATAGAAATCTTAAAATGTTTGGAATATTTGGCCATCAGTATCTATCTGAAAAGAAAAGATGCCAATATTTCCATCAAATAGAATAAATAGAGTTTATATACAATAAATTTGTTCATGCAATTTGTACAGAACATGTTGTTGACATTGACATTGAATACCCCTCAATTTGCGGATGATGCCTACTCAGGATCGCGAGTTACTTCCATGGGTCTTCATGTGACTGAACAGGCCAATTCTCAACCTGCACATCTTTGGGTGCATGGGGCAGAATGCCTCACATGGTAGAAGGATCCAGAGTGCTGGATTTGCTTCCTTTTATTTCCTTCTCTGTTGCTGCACTGAATCTGTAATTAAGGCATTTGGACTCAAAGCTTGCAGCTCAATGGAAAGTTGTCACCATTGCGAATGAATGGTAGCAAGTTCTCCCCAGTCTGATAACATAGACATTATCAGAGGTTGCTCTGGAAGGTCCAAGGCCACACTATGTATCCGGGAGGATCTCCTGAGCCACAGGAAGTGAGCAATTCAGAAGAATGCATGTCAGGGTTTTCCCTGCTATGGACCAGAGGGAAATGCCTCAATAATTTCCACAGAATGTAACTCGTTTCTTGAAGATTGTTACAATTGTTGCATTCCTGACTAGTCGTATGAATACTGTGTCTACCAGAGCAGGTCTGAGGCTAGGAATACTGCAGCGAGTAATTCACCCCCTGACTCCCCAAAGCCTGTCCACCATCTACAAGGCACAAGTCAGGAGTGTAATGGAATACTCACCATTTGGTTGGATGAGTGCAACTCCAACAATGCTGAAGAAGCTCAACACCATCCAGGATAAAGCAGCCCGCTTGATTGGCACCCCTTTCACAAACATTCACTCCTTGTACCACTGACGAGCAGTGGCACCCATGTGCACCATCTGCAAGATGCACTGTAGTAACTCACTAAGGTTCCTTAGACAGCATACCTTCCAAGCCCACGACCGCTACCATGGGTACAGCATGGATATATGGGAACACCACCACTTGGAAGTTCTCCTCCTAGTCACTCGGCATCCTGAATTGAAAATATATCACTGGGTCAAAATCCTGGAACTCCCTCCTGAACAGCGCATTGGGTATACCTACACCTCAGGGACTGCAGTGGTAAAAGAAGGCAACTCACCACTACCTTCTGAAGGGCAACTAAGGATGAGTAATAAATGCTGGCCTAGCCAGTGGCGCCCACATCCCATAATTTGTGTGCTTTCTTCAAACCAAATGAGAAGCATTATCTACAATCTTCCATTGCCAACAAAAATTAAACCTTCATTGATCTCTACCACATGGCTATTTGCAGCATATGTGCTTTATGCCCTTAAAAGGCTAGGTCAGCTTGGATGCAGTTTCACCTTGGCATTATCTGCTTGAAGGTGTAAATTTCCAAAAATTAAAAAACATCGGGGGAGTTTTGCCATCCAGTTCTGCCTTAATGGGATGATTATGGAAACAAAATCAGAAGCGGATACAAAGTGCCAGCTAACTACTCATTGTTATTCTTCTTGTCTTTTTTTTCTGACCGGTTTTGATCGAAGTGGCACAGCTCCCACTTGGAACAAGCCTTAATCAACCTTAATCAACCTAGATTAGAACTTGTGTTTACAAATCCGCTGTTACGAGCTCAAGCACAATCTTTCCAGTGTAATAATAGTAAAAACCGGAGCACCCGGAGGAAACCCACGCACACACGGGGAGAATGTGCAGACTCCGCACAGACAGTGACCCAAGCCGGGAATCGAACCTGGGATCCTGGGGCTGTGAAGCAATTGTGCTAACCACAATGCTACCGTGCTGCCCTTACTGTATGTGCGGAATTGAATGCATTGACACCGTTGTCGAGACATTGGTGAGTTGCGATTTGGTGTGAACATGGCGCCCGCCACGATTTTAGCATCAAAACCGATTCTCCGCACAATTGCCTTTCTAGATTTTGTCGTCGGCAAACGGAGAATCCCGCCCACAATGTTTTTGCTTCAACTTCTGTGGTTGGTAATTCCACAGGCTCAGAATTTTCTGTGTAAAAAGATTTCTCCTCATTTCAGTGCTAAATTATTTACCCATATCCTTAGACTGTGATCCCTGGTTCTGGACTTCCCTGCCATCAGGACCATCCTTCATCCACCTACCCTGTCATAATATACACCAGTATATCATGGTGCAGACACACACTGATGGACACAAACAGGGACCAATCAACATGTACAAACACCGCAGCCAATCACCAGTTAGAATACACACACTATAAAGGCAGAGGGCACCACGGTTCCTGCTCATTCTGGGTGCTGCCTCTGAGGGTAACAAGAACTCATCCAGCCCAGCACTGACTTACAACACGTGCTGAGAGAATCAACTGGTTTGGACAAGGCTTAGGTCTCTAGTTTAAGTCAGCATCATTTAGACCCACAGTCATCGTGTGTTAGTTAGTTAGAATTAGTTAATAAAATTGAGTTGAACCTTCATCAGTGTGAAGGTTCATCTCTCAAGTCTACACTAGCCAACACTCATACCCTATCTAGCCCTGATAGAATTTTATAAATTTCTATGAGATCCCCCAGATTGTTCTAAACTTCAGCAATATAATCCAAACCAACTTATTCTCTCCTCATATTTTAATCCTGTCAACTCAAGAATTAGTTTGGTAAACCTTTGCTGCACTTTCCCCATAGCAAGAACATCCTTCTTCAGATAAGCAGACAAAAATTGCATACAATATTCCAGGTGCAGTCTCACCAAGGCCCTGTATAGCTGCAACAAGGCATTCCTGTTCCTATACACAAATCCTCTCGCTATGAAGGCCAACATACCATCTGCTCTCTTCAAGGCCTGCTGTGCCTGCATGCCTACTTTCAGCGACTAATGTACAAGGACATCTAGGTCTCTTTGCACATTCCTCTCTCCCAATCTATAGCCATTTAGATAATAATCTTCCTTCCTGTTTTCTCTGCCAAAGTGGATAACCTCACATTTATCCATATATTTATCATGAGTCATTAATGGCTCTCTAGCTTGTTTAGCTTGGTACTTGTTGCAGGCACCGTAATGGCTGACGTGATTTTAAATTTCCATCATAATTTTTGGCCAATAGAGCACTTCTCTTTCCTTCCTCAAACTAGATTGAATTGTTTGATAGTTTGCTTTGTAGCACTTCAGCATCTCTCCTTTCATGTTAGTGAGGGATGATGACTCTATTTCCTTTGCACAGGAATCCATCGTGAGCTGTCAATTCATCTTAGTTTACCCAATATGCTCTTGTGACCAGTCATGTGTCCTTGATGCTCTCAGGCCATCCTTTCATCATTGCTCCTTGCAGCACTTGGAGAGTTGCATCTTATTGAGTAGTTCACTTGAATTAAGCAAGGCACTTGACTGAATGTCCCTGCTGGGTTGATGATTTCTAGAGCTTATTGAGCTGCTGTTTCACATTGAATATGGAAGACTTCACATTATGTTGTAACATCCTCAACTTTATTCATGGGGGTGCAAGCACTGCTCTAGGCTGCATGTCGACAAGGTACAATTGTTTCCTTTGTTTATATGTCATGTCCAGATAATAGCTCTGTAAATGAAGTAACATTGTTTCCAGATACTTTAGAGCAGATGGTAGCAGTTTGAGAAAAGCGCTTTGAAGTGGCTGATGATCGGATTACACTGTTACTTTGTTTCTCCCAAAACAGGTATTGGTGAAAATGTTCACATGCAAAAACAATAGCCAGACACTCTTTCTCTATCTGGCCATAGTGACATTCAGTGTGTGTTAATGCCTGGATGCAAATGCAACTGGTTTTCCTTTGCTGCATTAGGGTTGCTCCAAGTCCTGGCTCGTTGGTTCACACTGTAAGTTGATTTCATCATTAATGTCCTAGTACTTCAGCATTTGTGTTATCATCCCTAGTTGTTTGATTTTAATGAATGTTATTTCTTGTTCTCTACTCCAAAACCAGTGTAGAACTTTAGCAGACAGCTGGAGTAATGGTTCACACTCTGACAACAAATTAGGCATACTTTTTTCTCAATACTTCACAAATCCAACATATTGTTGCAATGCATTCACATGTTAGTCGCTGCATTGTTGCCACAGTTCTCACATTGTCAGGATCCGGCCAAAGACCTTTTGCTTTGTAAGGATCCTGCCAAAAAACCTTGTCCGTCCTGTGTTGCTTTTTAAAATTCCTGTCCTGCTGGCTACCTTTAATCAACAGTCTTCTTGCTAGCTGCTGCAACACTGGATTTTTGCTTAATCTACAGACTTTAGACAAACAGAAACACCCCTGGTCGAATGAACTAGCCCAGGACTTCCTCTTTTTGCTTTGTGGCAAGGCCCAAGATGTCAGTTTGATAGACTTGGCAAGTAGCCAATCGGTGAGTCTGGAATTCTGTGACATCGCCTGTTCTTGCTTGCGATTGGTGGAGCCATGCAAAACATTCTGGAAGAAAGATGGGTCATGTGAAGAGCTACATTTTGTCCTGAGTTCTGTGAGGAGATTCAGCCAGGAGGCAGTTGGAAGACACTATTTATCTTCTCTCTCTCTCTGACAGGCAGTTTAGAGGCTCCTAGCCAGACCTGTGGAAGGCACTCCTGTTAAGAAGACTGAAGACAGCAGCCAGACCACTGAAGGGAACTACTGGAGTTAAAGGATAAAGGCTCCTCTACCAGGTCAATAACAGTTAATCCTTTGTCTGAAAGGCTGGGAAAACCCAGTCTGATGGCTTTCTTCACAGTACTGGTCAAACCAAGATCAGACAAAGGATAGACTGGATATAAGGTCTGCTGCAATTTCTCAGGTATAAAACTCCAGTAATTTCTCAGGGAGATGGAGGCTCTACCTGGTGGTCGAAGGATGGAATTGCATCAACCTGTATCTCATGTTTAAATCAATTCCCCAGAAGACCAGCACTTACAAAGGCTACAATCCGAGCAGTGAACATTTAAAATCCCTCATACCTCTTAATCCCTGTTATTTTTTAACCTTTCCTCCCCCCCCCCCTCCCCCGCCCCCACCCTTACCCTGCATTTGTGGGTAGCATGGTGGTTAGCATAAATGCTTCACAGCTCCAGGGTCCCAGGTTCGATTCCCGGCTGGGTCACTGTCTGTGTGGAGTCTGCACGTCCTCCCTCTGTGTGCGTGGGTTTCCTCCGGGTGCTCCGGTTTCCTCCCACAGTCCAAAGATGTGCGGGTTAGGTGGATTGGCCATGCTAAATTGCCCGTAGTGTGCTAATAAAAGTAAGGTTAAGGGGGGGGGGGGGGGGTTGTTGGGTTACGGGTATAGGGTGGATACGTGGGTTTGAGTAGGGTGATCATGGCTTGGCACAACATTGAGGGCCGAAGGGCCTGTTCTGTGCTGTACTGCTCTATGTTCTATGTTCTAATTTGTCTTGTGTGTGCCTGGGTGGAGAGTCGGACAGAGTTTTGGGAATAAGTAGACTCGTGGACCATTATTCCATGAATTCATTATATGTACATCTTTTACTCTTGTTATAAGTTAATGTTTTACATAAATCTGCTGTCTATAACTCATTGGAGCAGTCAAGGGTTAAAGATCTCAAGAAAATAGACAAATTATTGGGTAATTCACTTATGTTGGGATTCCGGGGTCTGTGGCACTGGAAGGGACCACACACTTGCCCAGAGTGTCGTAACATAAATTGGGGGCTCATCTGGGATTGGAAACAATAGACAGCGAATTTGGGGTACAGAGTAAACTATAAAGAGACACAGGTTTATAGTAATATAACAGATGCCGATGGAAGTTGCTAAGCAATTTCTCCAGGTGGAAGTTTAACTTTGGTTCACTTATTGGGGCTTCACAAAGGCAAGCTTGTCGAGTTGGCAGGTGAATTACAAATGATGGTACCAGCTAAAGTTATGAAGGCGGAGGCAGTAGATGCAATTGCTAAACATTTAAATTTGACACAGGTGCCAGGAGGCCAGGGAAGCCAACAAGTGAGTGTAGCATCAAAGACTTCTTCAGGTGGGGAAAAGGAGCTGGAGAGCACTTGATTGCAGTTAGAGCATGAAAGGGAGTTAAAAAAAATGGAGATGAAGCAGAAGAAAATGGAAAGAGAAAATGAGAAAAGAAAGGGAACGGGAAAGTGAGAGGATAAGGAATATAAGAGAAGAAAATGGGAAAGAGAGAGAGAGGAAAAAGAAAAGTGAGAGAGTTCTAACTTGTGGTTCTGGAAAGAAGTGGGAAGCTGCCAGAACATGGAGGGGAGCCTAGTCCGAGCATGGAACTTAGTGGTGATATGTTTCAGTTGATACAGGTTGCCCCAAAATTTGAAGAGAAAGAAGTAGAAACATTCTTTAAAGCTTTTGAGAAAATAGCAACCCAAGTGGATTAGCCAAAAGGGACGTGGACCCTATTCCTGCAAAGTAAGTTGACGGGCATGCTCAGGAAGTTTATGTAGCCTTGTCAGAGCAGGAACCTAGGGATTATGACATGATGCAAACTCTGTTCTAGATGCCTACGAATTGGTTCCTGAAGCAGAGAAGCAACAATTTCTGATTTTAGAGACTGTCGGGACAGACTAATGCAGAATTTGAAAGGTTTGAGCAAAACAATTTTAATTGGTGGGTCTGAGCATTGGGAGTTGAGATACCTATGGGGTCTGAGGGAGGTCATTCTCTTACAGGAGTTTAAGAATTCCTTACCTTCGATAGTAAGAACACATGCTGAAGACCAGAGGTGCAAAATGCAAGGCAAGCAGCAATTGTAGCTGATGATTATGAGCAAATCCATCAATTTAAACCTTTGTTCCATCACCCCCATAATTTTGAAAAGGATAGGAAGTAGGATAGTGAGAAGACAGTAGGTAGCCAAGGTATAGGATGGATAGCTGAGAAGGCCCTGAGAACTCTGCTTTAGACCAGAAAGGAAGGTGCTGGGGGGTGGAAGTGAGACTTGGAAGATATTGTAACCATTGTAATAAGGTGGGACACATTTGTTCAGGAGGTTGCAAGGAAGGCCCTTGGGAGTTTTGGGGTTCACAGGGAGGACTTTGAGAAGGGAGCGAAAGTGGTGAGTGGTCTAATGCAGATGGTAGCATTAATTGGACTTAGGATACCCAAGGTGAATGCTGCTGTGGTAGCAGGTGCAGAGAATGAGGTAGGTGAGAGACATACCGGTTTTATGTTGAAGGGGAAAGTTGTCCCGTTTTCTTTGACAAAAGTAGCCAAACCTATAATAATTTTAAGCGATACAGGGGCTACTCAAACTCTTGTGCTGGAGAGGATTTATTTTTTTCCTCCAGAGAGCTCAGTGAAAGCTCAGGTATTTTTAAATGGGATGGGTGGAAGTTGTATCTCAGTTCCATTGTATAAAATGCAGTTGGAGTGTGATTTGATGTCGGGTCCGGTAGTGGTTGAAATGGTGAAGAAATTCCCAGTGGAAGGAATAGGCTTAGTTTGGGGAGTGCCTTAGCAGGAGTAAAGGTTGTAGCTTCACAGATGATTGCAGGGAGTTTGAAGTAAGTAGTCCAGTTAGCCCCTGAAATGCTGACTCTCAGGCATGCGGGAACTAGGAAGACTCATTGGGCAGTAGATGGCTCAGAGACAGAGACATTGACGGCTGCTGAGCATGTTTCAAGTGTCCATGGTAGTGAAGTTTGTCCTGAGCATTTTCAGACCGAAGGTGACCATAGGATGAGGAATTAGGCAAGAATCTTGACTTTGACTTTGGTTCTGACTGTGAGGTACTGGTATACTGGTAAACAATTGTTACAAGAGTGATGATAAAGAGAGGGAGTCAGATGAAAGTTCTGACTTCGACCTAGGTCCTGGTTATGAGGTCATGGTAAATAGTTGTTGCAAGAATGATAGTAGGGAGGAAGAGTCAGACGACAGTCTTGACTTTGATCTCATATCTGATTATGATGCAATGACAGAGAGTTGTTCCCGAGTAGACTCGGCACTAATTGAACTTGGATCATTGGCGACCAATTCTTCAAATGCTAGTAAAGGAGTTAGCAACCCAGAGGGAGTGGGTGAATTGGACTTGCCAAAAAGTAGTTTGTTACCACCTCTTGCAATAAACCCATGGCCATTCTCTTCAGGTGAAAGAAGTTCCCAGATCAAGCTTGCTCTGAAGGAAAGTATATTTGACTGCACCGTATCAGTTAGTCAGGTTGAGGACAGTAAGGACTGGTAAGTGATATCAAGCGAGCGGCTGGTTGACACACATTCTTTTCAAGTTTTACTGCACCTTTTTGAGGTAGCAGAAGTATCATATCTTATGCTGCCAGTTTGCCTTTAAATTAGGCCTAACCAGAAATCATGGTACAATCGCAGCAGCATCTTTGGATAGATATTGTTGTAAGGATAAGGGCAGCTGTACTTCATTAGTGGGTACCCATTGGAACTGATCTGAAGAAGTCTACCTCCAGAGGCAGAATCCTCATGGCATAGTTGCATGACTAGGGCAAGTCAGTTAGTTAGTACAACATTGCATTTCCAAAACCCAAAAGGCATAGTTCAAGACCTATCCACTGCCCATCAGCCTTATCATTAATGCTCTTCAAAAATGGGGTTCCTCATAGGATTCAATTTACCGTGACCAACTCCATGGGATGATCCCCTAATGTATGTGTGTGTGTATGTATATATATAAAGGGAAAAGTTTAGAATTCAACTTCCAGAATGGTCAGAGTGCATAGTGGGAAATCATGGGTTTCCCAGGAATTGCTGCACAGGGAAAGTGTGGGCACAATTTCCAGACATCAGTCTCAGAGCACAGATTAAGGACATTGGCCCTGTAACATTATATTGTGATATGCCAAGAGAGTGTGGAATTGAACAGTTAACACAAAGCTGGTGATTTTCTGCTTGTCAGACTGTAACCTTTACCAGGTTATTTTTATTCTGAGCATTGACATTTTCTGTTCAAAGTGACTTACACTTGGAATCATTTTAAATCCTTTTCTGCGATGACTTACCTAACTGATGCTTGAAGCTGATACTGGTCACCCGATATGGAAGTTGTTGTAATACTCTGCACGAATATCCGCTACCTTCTTGTATATAGTGCAACAGTAAAAAAAAAACCTGGAAACATGTTGAAGTTCAATCTTACAGTTTAGTTGACATTCAGAAACACTTGAGTTTCTCTTTCACAGAATGACATCCTGAGTCAATTCAATTGAGTTTCAGCCTTCAGCTCACATGCTATCATTCTAGATTTCACCATTCTCAATTTTTGCATTTCCACTTCACTTTGTTTTAAAAGATTTATATCTGTTGTCCAAAAATGTCATGTTTAAACTTCATTACATTTGCTACAAAATATTCATAACAGAAAGCATGATCTGTCATTTGGGATTTTTATTGACTTGAGTCTATTTATATTCCCAGCTAACTTTCACATAGAGCCTGTGTGCAGGCACAGACCGGGGAATACTATCACTGCAGCATTTAATTACTGGATCTTGATTTGTAGCTGACAGTATCACTAATTAAAAAATAACATAAATATAACTGAAAAATTGAGAAATAATCTACATCCTTATCAGATCATATCTGTCAATGAGCAATCGGACTTTCTAAACTGATACATATTTTGTCGTTTGCAATTTGTATTGGGCAGTTATGAATAAATGCTGAAATTATTATTTCTTGCCTTATTCCTATCAGTTTCATGATTAGACACTATAGATTTAATTGCCAATGTATAACTACACTCTCCTCTAAAACATCCACAAGATAATTTCTTAGGATGATGAGTATTATTGAGACACCTTGATTGATGAAAGAAATTACTAGCCATTATTAAAAATGTGTTTTGAAAGGTAAGTAATAAAAAAGACTGCTTTGCAGCAAAGCTAAGGGATCTATACTAAATTTCTCAGTCAGTGCAAACTAAAGGTTTGCATAAAATTACGCTCGACCTTGCATTTAATTTTGTGTTAAATCAGCCCTTAGCAATCTTCTGTGATTCGTATCTACATGAAGTTGATGCACAAACAAAATCAGAGTTTAGAGAGAAAATTAAAATACCCATGACAAATATTTCGCACCAAAGTACAAACTGAGATGTATTAAATTGTTTATCCATTCTGTGTACATGTGTCAAAAATAATTAGCTATGGGACTAGGGAACAATAATTTGGCTCTCAATGGGGCTAACACAGCCAGGTAATAGGGAAGGAAGTCATGACCAGAAGGAATGATTAGCAATTTGCATCACGTAAGACTTAGGAAGGCACTTTGGGTTCTGAAATATCTCAAGAAGTCGATGGCTGGTAGTTGAAATCAAGGGAGCAATTCATCTCAGGTAGCAATTCATCTTTGGCTGCAGCACAAAACAGGCAGTACCACTTCACCTGACTGTTAAATGGCCCAACAAACTTAACAGTTCTATTTGAGTCAAATCGATCTGAATATCCAAAAGGTCTATAATGTGCTGCCATTGCAATACCACCCATTAGACAGAACTTAATGCAGGCAAAGGTGGGCTCCCCTCCACCCCCCAGCCCCACCCCCCGCCACCACCCAAAAAAAAACCTGATTATAGTTTTTCTTCCGATAAACAATCTTCTGCAAAGTGAACACTGAGGGCAGAATTTTACTGATCCCAGGAGGTGGGAATGAAGGAGGGCAGGGCCAGTGAAATCAAATGGATCCATGATAGACCAGCATCTTGACCTTGGTCCGCGATCAGGGAATTTTATTGCTGGTGGAACCGGCATCGGGCAGGCTACAGAAATTAGCTAAGGCTCTATTAAGATTCATGTCACCAGGCTGTAGGCATTTTACCAATGGCAGATCAAGCACAACCACATAAACAGGCAGCAGCTAAATGGAAACAACCGCCCACCATTGTCAAGAGTGGTAAATTTAGCACAGTTGAGTAAATGGCTCCATTGAGGCAACTTAAAGAAGAAGGTCTGCTAGAGTCTTCTCCACCTCTAAATAATTACCTTGTTAAGGTTTCAGTCTTGGCTGAGGCCTTAAGTCACTGCCCTACTTCATTTTGTGAGACACTGTGCCCTTTTCATGTTATTCCCACCATGTCAGGCACAGCAAGGACAGACTGTTGCAGCGACTTTTTCATTTCACTCATCTGTTTACAGCTTCCCACTGATGGGAATTCTGCTGGAAGTATGACATGAAAACATAGTGACTTCCAACTCAGAAACTGGGCTGATTTGAGGTGGAATTTGGGTGAAAAGCATAAATGTTGTCTGAAATATTTTGGGATGTATGGAGGGGAGGCAGTGGTATTATCACTGGTCTAGTAATCCTGTGATCCAGAGGAATCCTCTGGGGAAATTTGAATTAGAAATTTAATTTTGTTTTTAAATTTAGAGTACCCATTTAGTTTTTCCAATTAAGGGGCAATTTAACGTGGCCAATCCACCTATCCTACACATCTTTGGGTTGTGGGGTGAAACCCACGCAGACAAAGGGAGAACGTGCAAACTCCACACGGAGAGTGACCCAGGGCCGGGATTCGAACCCGGGTCCTCAGCGCCGTAGGCAGCAATGCTAACCACTGTGCCACCGTGCAGTCCTTAGAAATCTAATTTTGACCATGAAACCATTGTGGATTGTTGTAAAAGCCCATCTGGTTCGCTAATGTCTTTTAGGAAGGAAACCTGGTCTGGTCTACATGTGACTCCAGATCCATAGCAATGTTTTTGACTCTTAAAAAATGCCCTCCGAATTGCACCCGAGGGCATTTAGGGGTGGACATTAATACTGGGCCAGCCAGCGATGCTGTCTTCCCATGAATGAATAGAAAAAAAGGAAAATTTCATTTTTACATCTGCATAGGACTAACTTGCAACATTATATAACTTTCAGAAAACAAACCTCATTATAAGTTTAGAAAATTTGAAAAGCAAAAGCTGGTCTCCTGTTGTGCTTTTCTAAACCTTTTCCCCATGCTCAAGAACTGTGAAGGAATAGTCAAGCATTTCCTTTTTGAAAGTATAAATCTATCTGTTTTCTGTGCCACACACCCCCTGTCGCAGAACAGACCCACTCCCATGCTTCCATCAATTCTCTTGGGTCATTGCTAAAAGATTCATGAGAATATGAGAGTAGCCTGGAAATAAATTTTCCATTTTTGCTCCACACAGCAAGAAGTCTTATATTATTCACTCAGTGTCTCTCCATAGCAATCTAACTGAGATTGGGAACTCAATGCAGTGGAAAGCACATTATCATCCCATCCATCAATAAAATTGAATGTTGCAAATGCAAGGCACTATATACATTCAACAAAATGACTGCAGAAGGACATTTGGCAACAGCAAAGGCACTATACTGCAATGTTCTCACTATCGGGCTAACTTCAACAAAAGAAAGAATAATGTGCATGTATATTGTGCCTGTTGCAATCTCAGGATGTCCCATTGAGAATTACAGTGATGTACATACTTTTGCAACTTGGTTGCTGTCGTAATGCAAGAAACATGGCAGATTGTACACAGAAAGCTGTGACAAACAGCCATGTGGGCATTGCCGGCAAGACCAGCATTTCTGTACCTGGTGGTGTTCTTTGTGATTCTTGTTCTCAGATGGATGTTGTAGTGTTCACAAAGACCACAAAAGTGAAGTACACAAACAAAGCTAACATTTATTTACACTATTTATTAATACTCGACCACTTACTCCTACAGTAAACAATAATCAAGTAATCTACAATCTACACTCAATTAACACTAGTGGTTAATTATGATATGACATTAACCCTTTGTATTCTGAACATTTCCCATAATGTCACATCCCTCATTGCCCTGGAGACAGTGGTGGTGAGCTGATACTCCAGTGCAGTGCTGCGGGAGTGTTGCACGGTTGGGCATGTCATATTTTGGATGAGACTGTAAACCAATTAGACCCCAACTGTCTGAAATAAGGAGAGAAAATGTTGGAATCACTCAACAAATGTTGAAACTCTCAAATTACACCATCTGTGGAGAGATAAACAGAGTTCACGGAGTGAATTCTATGCCTGCTCCTACTCCCACTACACTGCACCATTGGAATGGAAGGGGTAATGCAAATTAAAGTGGATGACCAGCCCTCCCTCTGCTTTCCCATTCACCCCCAACATGTTCCCCATTTTACAAGGGGGTAGCTAAGTGCTCAGGCAGCGCACTCTCTATTGAGGGCCAAAAGGGGCCAATTAATGATCACTTCAGGACCTCATTCCATCTCCATTGCAATAATACATGCAACTGAGGAAAATAGGAGGAACTCGATCTGCCCAGCAAGTTTCACTGCATGGTCTAAATACAGGAAGGAAGGGAGGAGGTGTACCCTCTTTGGGGGTCCCATATGCCCATCACAATCCCCTCTCTGCTTGCTTCCAGAAATGATGTATCAGGTTTTAAGCAAGGAAGAGGTGGGACAAGTTGGGAAGGTCTGCTGTAGTGTGGAACACTGGCGCCCAGAATGGAGAGCGAGCCACCCAACAAGCCAAGGAGGAGGAGGTGCAAAGGAGGTGCTGCATGAGGCCTCATGTGTACTGGCACCGCATGTCAATCGAGACCAGTCGTACTGGGCATGCCGAAGACTCCAGCTGAGCAGAGAGACAGTGCCACATATCTGTCATATGATGGCACACCTGGCACCACGGGGATATGGGAGAAGATACCCGCTCCCAGTGGCTGTCAAGGTGATGGTCGCCTGAACCTTAACATGACCGAGTCCTTCCAGGCGCCAAGTGGGGACCTGTCCGGTATCTCACAGACCTCAATCCATAGGTGCATCCGCGCCATCACGGAGGCCCTATATGCCCAGATGGCTCCATACATTCATTTTAATGTGATCAAGTGATGCTTCGGCCTTCAGAAAATGTGGTTCAGGTGCCTGGACAGCTCTGGATGGGCCCTCCAGTATGGTGCTAAGAGGGTCGCCCACATTGTGGTGGCCTGCTGTGTCCTCCACAACATTGTTCAGCAGAGGGGCGATGTGCTGGAGGAGGAGGATGAATGTCAGACCACGTCCAATGAGGAGGATGTGGAGGAGGGCGAGTATGGGCAGGACTTGGGGCCCAGGCAGGCACGGGAAGTTGTATGACGTGTGCGCCAGGGCCAGCGTGCACGGGACAGTCTGATTGCCTCCAGGTTCACCGATTGGGGTGGGGGGAGGGATCGTGTTGGAGAGTGGGGGACTGGACAAGGACATGGAGACGGACACTGCATCCCACTCCCACACCCCCTCATCCCCCCTCCCCCCCCCCCCCCCCCCCCCCCCCCCGGCCACCCCCTGCCTGCAACCCCCTCCATGATGAACTCTGGTTCTCCACATCATTCAACGATGTCTGACTCCTGTCCATGGTAGCACTTTACACCGTCCGCTTGAGTGATCCCTGCATGCGAGCTGGCCATTCCATTACACGGTCTAACCAACTCCTTGGGGTGGCAGAGGTGGGGACAGTGTGTGGGTGGTTCAGTGGAGAGGGATGCGGGTGGGGCTGGGTATCAGACGGTGGTGAAACTGGGGGCCCTGACACATGCCTACCTCCAACAGCAGCCCCTCTCCTCCCCCACTGCCCCCTCTGCAGCCAGCCAAGCCCATCCCTCATACCCTTCTGAAAGAGCACCAAGACAAATTTAAACATTTGTGCACAGGTGTTTACTGTGAAAAAGTGAACATTTTAGCACAAGTCTATTCCCTAACCCTGAACACTATCCCATGTGCTGCTCCCATGCCAACCTAACTTGTGTCCAGGTGGAGTGGATCCTCAGGTCGCATATCAGGAATGGAGAGGCCTGCTGCAATTTACGCCCTGTGATATGGGTGCCCTTTGGTTACCGTCCTCTGGAGTGACTGGTTGGTCCAGCAGTGTCTTGGGTGTCCCAGGTGGTGTGGTACCATCCTGTTCTGCCCACTGCCCATTGGATGTGCCAGGGACTGTAGATGGGGGGAGAGTGAGGCACTGCGGTGTACCAGCATACACCCCACCACGGGAGCCAGAGGCACAGGCCCTATCACCTCCTCTTTCTTTAGGGTGCCTGATGGCCCCAGTTTACTCCTTGGGATGGGCATGCAAATGGAGCGAGCTCCAGGGACACGCCCGCAATCCAGTGCTGCCAGACATGAAGGCCTGCTCTCCATGCTTGCAGCCATGGAGCAGAGGGACTAAGTCACTCCCTCTGGGACTGTGTCAGGTCCCTCTGGGACTAGCTCAGGTCAGCCAGCGCCTGGTGTCATGTGGGGTGGTGTGGGGCTAGTGAGGTGGTGTGGGGCTAATGAGGTGGTGTGGGCTAATGAGGTGGTGCGGGGCTAATGGGGTGGTGGTGGGGTGGTGTTGAGTTGGTGTGTGGGTGTTAGCAATGTGACTTCCAACCAGCTGGTGGAAGTCATGTGACATCCGACTCTCGCCAGTTGGTAGTAAGGCGTACACCAGGACAGTCGCACATAGGGTAGTTCCAGGAGAGTCCAAGTAACTCAGATAGTAAGTTAGTCTGTATAGTATTCCAGTTGTTATCTTTCCACGTGTTAATCAATAAAGCATCATTCTAATTCAGTCATCAGCAGTTGTGTGTGCATCATTGCAACAACAAGGTCACAGAACACGTCAATGCTAGCCCATTAAGGAATCATGAATTGTTCCAGGACCGGTGCCGCATCAGTGGTCATAGATGCCCACCTATTCAGTCCCGGCATTAACACTCAGTCTCTGAAAAAGAGAATCCGGCCCAAGGTGCCGTTCCTCAAATTTATGTTGAGCTTCACTGGGATAGTGCAGTAGGCCGAGGTCAGAAATGCCAGAATGACTTCTGCTTCTCGCTACAAAGATACGGCCATAAACTCATTTTTCGCATTTTCTGTTTTTGTTTCACATTTCCAGCATCTGCAAAATTCTCCTTTTCAATCCCCATCTGCCTATTTGCATCCTATGTGAATATTTTGAAGAAAAGCAGGGCAATTATCCCCGGCGTCCAGGCCAATATTTATCCCTTGGTCAACATCATAAAAACAGATTATCTGATCATTATCATATTGCTGTTCATTGGAGTTATTTGTGCACCAATTGGCTGCTGTGTAATAATTTCGACACTGCAAAAGCGTCTCATAGGCTGTAAAGTCCTTTGGCACATCCAGTGCTCATAAAGTGTGCTATAAAAATGCAAATCTTTCTTTCATTTCTCTAAAATGAAGGCAATTAGACCTATTTATTGCACCACCCAATTTGGGGCTGGTTAAATGGTCAAACTGATATCTGCCTCACATGATCTTGTTTCAATCATTGAAGTCTTCAGATTTTTTCTAATCATTCATGAAATGTGGCCATAACTGGTAAGGCCAGCAGTTACTGTTCATCCCTAATTTCCCTCAAGAAAGCGGTGATGGGCCGTTATCTTGAGCTGCTGCAGTCTGTGTGGTGAAGGTACTCACATAGTGCTGTTATCTGGTATCATCGTCATTGTTCACCGCTGCATTCCCTTGAGTACAATGATATTCTTCCATTAGAGAGAAAAAACTAACTGCAAAAGTGCTAGAAACAGAGATAAAAACAAGAAATACTGGAAGCCCACAGCAGGTTCATTAGCATCTGAAAAGACTGACAAACATTTTGGCTGGGCCCTTTCTCAGATGAGTTTGAATTGATTCAAGGCCCCTCATGAGACTGAATTCAGAAAGGCCCTTCCTAAACTACCAGCCTATCTCACTCTGTCAGGTGCTGGTCAATCTTCTCATTGATGTACCATCGATTGTACTCAGTGAGAAGATGGAGAGTAGGGCCTTAATGACGGTCGATGTGGTCATGTCGGGACAGGGAATGGCGAAGGGAGACGCCATGGATGAGGGATGGGGAAGCTGAGTGGGGTTCTGGGGTGAAAAAGAGGAGGGGGGGTCTGTGGTGGGGGGGGGGGGGCCGCACGCCGGCGGGTGCCAGGTCCCGGAGGGAGACTGTGTCCTGCCGACCGTCGGGGTACTCCACATACGCATACTGCGGGTTAGCGTGGAGTAACTGGAATTGCTCCACCAATGGGTCGGACTTGTGCACCCGCACATGCTTCTGGAGCAAGATGGGCCCGGGGGGTGACCAGCCACGTCGGGAGAGGGGATCCGGAGGACGACTTCCTGGGGAAAACAAGAAGACGCTCATGAGGTGTCTGATTAGTTGCAGTACAGAGGAGTGAGCGGATAGAGTGCAGGGCATCGGGGATAACCTCACCATCGGGAAATAGGGAGATTTCTGGACCGGAGGGCCAGTAGTATGGTCTTCCAGATGGTACCATTCTCCCGCTCGACCTGTCCGTTACCCCGAGGGTTATAGCTGGTCGTCCTGCTAGAGGCGATGCCCCTGTCGAGCAGGAATTGACGCAGCTCGTCGCTCATAAATGAGGACCCCCGATCGCTGTGTATGTACGCGGGGTAGCCGAACAGTGAGAAGATGGAGAGTAGGGCCTTAATGACGGTCGATGTGGTCATGTCGGGACAGGGAATGGCGAAGGGAAAGCGGGAGTGTTCGTCGATAACCGCCAGGAAGTAAAAGTTGCGGTTGTTAGATGGAAGGGGCCCTTTGAAGTCAATGCTAAGACGTTCGAAGGGGCGGGATGCTTTGATCAGGTGTGCGCACTCGGGGCGGTAGAAGTGCGGTTTGCACTCGGCGCAGATGTGGCAGTCATGGGTTACTGACCTGACTTCCTCGATGGAGTAGGGCAGGTTGCGGGCCTTAATGAAATGGTGTAGTCGGGTCACCCCTGGATGGCAGAGGTCCGCGTGGAGGGAGCGGAGGCGGTCTAACTGCACGCTGGCGCAGGTACCACGGGACAGGGCATCAGGAGGCTCATTGAGCTTCCCAGGACGATACAAGATATCGTAGTTGTACGTGGACAACTCGATCCACCACCGTAAAATCTTGTCATTTTTGATCTTGCCCCTTTGTGCATTATTAAACATGAAGGCTACTGACCGTTGGTCTGTGAGGAGGGTAAACCTCCTGCCGGCCAAATAGTGCCTCCAATGTCGCATGGCTTCGACTATGGCCTGGGCTTCCTTTTCCACAGAGGGGTGGCGGAGTTCGGAAGCCTGGAGAGTTCTGGAGAAGAAGGTCACGGGTCTGCCCGCTTGGTTCAGGGTGGCCGCCAGAGCTACTTCTGATGCGTCGCTCTCGACCTGGAAGGGGAGGGCCTCGCGAAGGCGCGCATCGTGGCCTTTGCGATGTCCGCTTTGATGCGGCTAAAGGCCTGGCAGGCCTCCGTCGACGGCGGGAAGGTCGTGGTTTGCATGAGGGGACGGGCCCTGTCAGCGTAATTGGGAACCCATTGGGCATAGTATGCGAAGAACCCCAGGCAGCGTTTGAGGGATTTGGGAAAGAGGGAGTTCCATCAGGGGGCGCATGCGTTCGGGGTCGGGGCCTATCACTCCGTCACGCACTACGTAGCCGAGGATGGCTAGGCGATCGGTGCTAAACACGCATTTATCCTTATTGTACGTGAGGTTAAGGAGTTTTGCGGTTTGGAGGAATTTCTGGAGGTTGGCGTCATGGTCCTGCTGGTCGTGGCCGCAGATGGTGACATTATCAAGATACGGGAAGGTAGTCTGTAATCCGTACTTGTCGACCATTCGGTCCATCTCCCGTTGGAAGACCAAGACCCCATTTGTGACACCAAACGGAACCCTAAGGAAGTGGTAGAGGCGCCCATCAGCCTCGAACGCGGTGTACAGTCGGTCACTCGCGCGGATGGGGAGCTGGTTGTAAGCAGACTTAAGGTCCACAGTGGAGAAGACCTTGTATGTCACGATCTCGTTTACCATGGTAGAAATACGAGGGAGAGGATACGCGTCCAGTTGCGTAAACCGATTGATGGTTTGGCTATAATCGATGACCATCCGGTTTTTCTCCCCCGTCCGGACCACCAGCACTTGGGCTCGCCAGGGGCTGTTGCTGGCCTCGATGACCCCTTCCGTCAGCAACCTCTGGACCTCGGACCTGATGAAGGATCGGTCCTGGGCGCTGTACCGTCTGCTCCGTGTGGCGACGGGTTTGCAATCGGGGGTGAGGTTAGCAAACAGGGAGGGAGGGTCCACTTTGAGGGACGCGAGGCTGCAGACAGTGAGGGGGGGTATAGGGCCGCCGAATTGAAAGGTCAAGCTCTGCAGGTTGCACTGGAAGTCCAGTCCTAGGAGTGCCGGTGCGCAAAGGTCAGGGAGGACAAGGAATTTATAATTTTTTAAAACCTTCCCTTGGACCGTGAGGTCCGCGATGCAGCACCCGGTGATGTGGACGGAGTGCGAACCTGAGGCTAAACCGATTTTGCGTGTTACGCGATGGACAGGGAGCGCGCAGCGTCTTACCCTGTCAGGGTGAACGAAGCTTTCCGTGTTCCCGGAGTCCAGCAGGCAGTCCGTCTCGTGGCCGTTGAGGTGGATCAGCGTAGTCCTTTTGGCGAGCGTGCGTGGATGAGACTGGTCGAGTTGAACGGCCGCGAGCCGTGGAGAAAATCCGTCGTCACCGTCCGAGTCGATGCTGGAGGGACCTTGCGTGGCAGACCTGGAAGTCGGTGGCCAGGATCCATATGTGAGGTGAACGGCCGCGAGCCGTGGAGAAAATCCGTCGTCGCCGTCGCCGTCCGAGTCGATGCTGGAGGGACCTTGCATGGCAGACCTGGAAGTCGGTGGCCAGGATCCATATGTGAGGTGAACGGCCGCGAGCCGTGGAGAAAATCCTTCGTCGCCGTCGCCGTCCGAGTCGATGCTGGAGGGACCTTGCGTGGCAGACCTGGAAGTCGGTGGCCAGGATCCATATGTGAGGTCTGTTCCCCAAGATGGCGGCACCCAGGACACGCATGTGGGGTCGGCGCCCCAAGGTGGCGGCGCCCAGGAAGCCCTCGTGGCCGCTGGTGGCGGAGCTAGCGTTGCCGGCGCTGCGAGCTGATGAGGTGAGGCGCGCAGGCCGGCTCCAGGAGGTGAGTTCGGTGCATCAGCTGTGGGGACGCGCAGGCCGGCTCCAGGAGGTGAGTTCGGTGCATCAGCTGTGGGGACGCGCAGGCCGGCTCCAGGAGGTGAGTTCGGTGCATCAGCTGTGGGGACGCGCAGGCCGGCTCCAGGAGGTGAGTTCGGTGCATCAGCTGTGGGGACGCGCAGGCCGGCTCCAGGAGGTAAGTTCGGTGCATCAGCTGTGGGGACGCGCAGGCCGGCTCCAGGAGGTGAGTTCGGTGCATCAGCTGTGGGGACGTGCAGGCCGGGTGCGGGGGGCCGGGGGCGGGGGGCCGGGGGCGGGGGGAGCAGAGTCGCGCTGCGGGCAGGCAGGGACCGGGGGGGCCCGGAGAGGCGAGGCGGTCGGGCACCGGGGCCCGGGGGCGGGGGGAGCAGAGTCGCGCTGCGGGCAGGCAGGGACCGGGAGGGCCTGGAGAGGCGAGCCGGTCGGGCACCGGGGCCCCGGGGCGGGGGGGAGAAACGTGCGGGGCAGGCCGGCAGAGGCCTGGAGGGGCCGGGGAGGTGCGCTTGTCGGCCCGCGGGGCGCGAGTCGGGAGCGGCTGGGGCGGCCCTGGGGGAGAGAGAGAGGCACACAGGCCGTTCGCAGAGGCCTGGGGGCGGGGGGAGAGTGCTGTGCAGCTTCCAGAAGCACTGCAGCCAGCGTTTTGGCCTGGCAGACCGTGGAGTAGTGGCCCTTCTTCCCGCAGCTCTTACAGGGGGCGGAGCGGGCTGGGCAGCGCGAGCGAGGGTGTTTAGCGTACCCGCAAAAGTAGCAGCGGGGCCCCGCGGATTTATCGGGGCGCCCCGCGGCACAAGCCTGAGGGAGGCCGGGAGCGGCGGGTGGCGGGTGGGAAGCGTGCCAGGAGCCGGCCTGGCCAGGGTCATAGGTGCGAGCGCTTAGATCTGCGACCTCCAGGGAGGCGGAGAGAGTCAGCGTCTCAGTTAAACTGAGTTCGTCTCTTTCCAGCATCCGCTGGCGGATCACGGGAGACAGCATCCCAGCCACGTAAGCGTCTCTGATCAGTAGCTCCATGTGCTCTGTAGCCGAGACCGCTACACAGGAGCAACTTCTCCCCAGGGCATAGAGGGCCCGGGCGTATTGGCTTAGAGACTCACCGGGGACCTGCTTTCTGGTGGCCAGCAGATGTCGAGTGAATACCCTGTTGACCGGTTTGATGAATTGTCCTTTTAGCTTTTGTATAGCGTCATCATAATCCGTTTCCTCTTTGATTATTGCGTAAGCGTCGATACCCACGCTGGAGTGGAGGACGTGCAGCTTCTGTGCCCCGGTTTGGGGGGGGGGGGGGGGGGGGGAGTGGTTGTAGATGCTAGGAACCCTTCGAGGCAAGTCAGCCAGAGTTGGAAAAGTTCTGCAGAGTTCGGAGTTTGCGGGCTGATGCGGAGGCATTCGGGCTTGATGCGGAACTCCATCTTCAAAGTCATAGTCAATTAAATTGATGTACCATCGATTGTACGCGAGGCGTGTGATTTACCAAAGTCTGGCTTTAATTGACTAGAACACAGCTCTGCGATCGTCTACAGTGGAAAGGGACGATCGTCAGGCGTCTGAGCATTTATACCTCGTTAATAGAGGCGTGGTTAACTCAGCCTCTCGGCCAATCGGTCGAGAGGCACATGACCGACCAGGGCCAATGGTAAGCCGACGTTCTGGCCCAATGGCAGACGAGTATGCAGATCGTATCACCACACTCATATTTCCAGCATTTTCCTTTTATAACAAAAGCCTCCTTTAATTTAGCCAAGAGAGTTCTGTCAGACGTAAGTGCTGTAAATGTTTGGAGTCAAAAAGCAGTTATAATGTGGGGCAGCACGGTGGCGCAGTGGGTTAGCCTTGCTGCCTCACGACGCCGAGGTCCCAGGTTTGATCCCGGTCCTGGGCCACTGTCCGTGTGGAGTTTGCACATTCTCCCCGTGTTTGCGTGGGTTTCGTCCCCACAACCAAAGATGTACAGACTAGGTGGATTGGCCACGGTAAATTGCCCCTTAATTGTAAAAAAAATTAATTGGGTCCTCTAAATTTAAAAATAAAGTTATAGATTTTTGGGAGTGCTCAGTACTTTCAATAGAAAAGTTGTAAACTTTTTACGATTTGGGGAAATAAACATCTGGAACAGTTATAACAATGAATCTCTGTAGGTCCTGCATGTCCTCCAGGGAAGATTTCCAGATTGTATTAACAATGACAAACAATCAGGATGGTGAAAAATGAAATCGTTTTAAAAGGCCGTGTTACAGAAATGAAAATTGAGAGCGTTTTTTGAATAACTTAAGCCTTCACAGAGAATAAAAATAACTCTCATTAAAGTATTTGCTGGAAATGAAAATATTATTACAGACATATAACTGTTGCAGTCTATTGAAAGAGGGAAAATTGGTCTAAATATCAAAGGGTCTTCAACTAATGAGAAGATTTTTTTTCCAGAAATATGAGTTTCCAGGGAAATACTTTGTAAAATGTAAATGTTTTCCATTGGGAAAGATATTTTTTTTTAGAACTGTGCAATTGCAGTAATAAAAGATTGCCAGAAATGGAATAGACCAAATTCAAATTTTCATTAAAAAGTCATACTGATGCAATTTATTTTCTTGTTGCAGTATTTTTATTGCCCATATGCTGTTGAAAGAGTCTCATCCCAAATGTATACATAGAATTAAACCATTAACCATTCAATGACATAGAATATGCTTCTGCTCCCAGATGTTAGTGTGATTAGCAAATTTTCAATTTCTCTGAGAAATGCTATTAATTCTTTAGGTAAAAATAGAGATTTGATGATGAGATCATTGGAGCATAGTTAATATTGAAACATTCACAGATAATCAGCATTTTGATTGAACCATAACCTTGTATTTTCTGATATGAACAATTTTTCCTCTTTTGCTGTTGCACATGATACAAGTTGGGAGCGGAATAGTAGTAAGGTACAATCTGCCCAGCCAAATCCAAAAAGTCAGTCACAAGCAAATAGTAGATTGAATTTATGCAATATTATAAGGACCGGTCAACATTCATATGAAATAATCTCTTCTGCTATCTTAAAGAAGGCGCCAATTTCTTTCACATGAATGGATTGACCTATTTCTTAAAACCGGAATCTCATTAGATGTGTTCACACATTTTCGATTAAATTCTTGCTGCAGTTTCAATCAGTAATTTTGGAAGTGGTTAGATCTTATTAAGCCCCTGTCATTGTGTTCAGACTAACTCATAACTTCCCGGACCAGGCAGGGATTCTCCATTGTGAGTCCACCCCACTACCGCTGCCAGCAAGTAAGGAGAATTTGGTGGTCAGCCAAGTCTCCCATTCACTGTAGCGGGAACGGAAAATCGCAGCACCGTGAATGGATGGAGACTCCCTGACGTAAATGGACGGAGAATCCCACTGATGTGAACAGATGAAGAATCTCTCTCAATCAACCATTCCTTTTATAGGGTGAATTTCAACAAAATATTTTGAAGGACGCGCTTTACTGACCTTGTCGTGCTCGACTTGGTCATATGATGAGGCCGCTCGTTGAATCTCGCAAGATTCACGATGTTTGAGACATCTCACGAGGTTGAACCGAACCTTGTGATCTGCATCTCACCCCGACTAGACGGGATCCAGATATACATATTTAAATTAGGAATTTGGGAATGTCAGGGGTGGCCTCACCAGAATCTACCGACCGTGTCGCACCCCAGTTAGAAACACCCTGCCAAACTCACCCAAAACTACACTTAGAAATGTTTTAGTTGAATTCCGCCTTAAGTGTAATTTTCGGCAGGCTTGGCAGGGTGGCAGTGCCTAGGTGTCAGAGGGAAAGCCAGGGTGCCTCCCTGCCCTTCTGTCACCACACATGGGTCTCCAATGGCCTGGGAGATCCCCTAGGTGCCATTACGCCTGGGCCACATTTGTGTGGACCAGTTCCAAACAGCGCCCACTCCAGGCCTCCCCCGGGAGGTTGTTCATTCCCAGGAGCCGAGAGAATCCGGCTCATTCACATTTAAATGAACCTCAAGCGTCACGGATGTCCAAGGACTCCAACCGACTGAGCTCTGTCTCCACATTTTCCAGCAGGGCATAGGTAACTGGATAGGCCTGGAAACACCGTGGTGGGGCTTCAGGGTTGACCTATATGCAGGCTACGGCCTCTATCATTTTCCCCAATCTGGGTTGGAACACTTTGGGGTATTATCCTAACACCTCGCGCAAACCACTGGAACCTATCTGAAGGATGTGCTGCCAGTGCAGCTGTAGATGGTGCAACCACTTAAGGCCCAACAGGCTGGGCCCATGGCTCTTTACCACAATGACTGTCAGGCACATCGAGTGGTGCCCATAAGCCACCAAGGTGACAATAGGACCTGCAATACCTAACAGTCCTCTCAAGTACGTGGCCAAGTGGGCCTGGGTGTTCATCAAATCCACGGTCTGAATCCCCAATTTAATGCGGTCAAACATCTTTATTCTGACCACAGAAACCACCGCGCCAGTATCCCATCTCATCACCAGATTTGTAAAGGGCAACAAAGAGTCCACATTGAGCAGTTCAAAACAAATACTTACTTTATTTTACAATAACTGTCATTTACAGCTCCAGTAGTTCCCTCCTGTATCTTCTCTAGTCGCTACCTTACTGGCCAACTCTATTTACACAAAGCCAAGAATTGTTAAGGATTTCCTGCCCCCTTAGCGGGAGCTCCTTTTCTGCAAGACTCACAGGGTAGTTAATCATCCCTACCCCGTAAGATCCTTGTGGGTTATAACACCTACAAAGAAGATCAGTGCAAAGGAAAAGCCCACTTTACACCACATTAGCTGCCATACAAACATAGAAAATAGTAATAATAATATAATAATCTGTATTAGTGTCACAAGTAGGCTTACATTAACACTGCAGTGAAGTTATTGTGAAAACCCCCTAGTCACCACATTCCAGCACCTGTTGGGGTACAATGAGGGAGAATTCAGAATGTCTAATTCACCGACCAAGCACGTCTTTTGGGACTTGTGGAAGGATACAGGAGCACCTGGTGGAAACTTTTGCAGACTCCACAGTCAGTGATCCAAGCCAGGAAGCCGGGTCCCTGGCGTGAAGCAGGAGTAGGCCATTTGGCCCTTCGAACCTGCTGATCATCAAATTCAATGCCCTGATCCCGCCTTCCCCCCATATCCCTTGATCCCTTTAGCCCTAAGAGCGAAATCTAATTCCTCCCTGAAATTACACAACATTTTCACTTCAATTACTTTTGTGGTAGTGAATTCCACAGATTCACCACTCTCTGGTTGAAGAAATTTCTCCTCAGTCCTAAAAGGTTTACCCCTCATCCTCAAACTATGACCCCGAATTCTGGACTCTCCATCGGAACATTCTTTCTGAATCTACCCTTTCTAATCCTGTTGGAATTTTATAAATTTCTATAAAATTCCCTCTCACTTTTCTAAACTTCAATGAATATTGAAGGAATTCAATATTAAGGGAGGAATTAAGGGCTACGGGGAGAATGCTGGTAGGTGGAGTTGAAATGCCCATCAGCCATGATTGAATGGCGGAGTGGACTCGATGGGCCGAATGGCCTTACTTCCACTCCTATGTCTTATGGTCTTAATATAATCCTAACCGAGTTAGGCTCTGCTCATGTTACAGTCCTGCCATCCCAGGAATCAGCCTGGTGAATCTTCTACACACTCCCTCCATAGCAAGAATATCCTTCCTCAGATAATGACACCAAAACTGCACACAATGCTTCAGGTGTGGTCTCACCAATGCCCTATACTATTGCAGTAAAACATCTTTATTCCTATGCTCAAATCCTCTCGTGATGAAAGCCAACATATCATCTGCCTTCTTTACTGCCTGCTGAACCTGCACGCTTACTTTCAGCGACTGATGCACAAGGACACCAAGGTCTCACTGAGTGTCCACCTCTCTCAATTTACACCTATTCAAATAATAATCTGCCTCACTATTTTTGCGACCAAAGCAGATAACCTCACGTTTATCCACATTATATTGCGTCTGCCATGCATGTGCCCACTTACTCAGCTTGTCCTATTCCTGCTGAAGCACCTCTGCATCCTCCTCACAGCTCACCCTCCCACCCAACTTTGTATCATCTGCAAATTTGGAGAAATATATTTAGTTCCCTCATTCAAATCATTAATATATAATGTGGGGCAGCACGGTGGCGCAGTGGTTAGTGCTACTGCCTTACGGCGCCGAGGTTCCAGGTTCGATTCCGGCCCTGGGTCACTGGCCGTGTTTGTGTGCGTCTCACCTCCACAACCCAAAAGATGTGCTTGGTAGGTGAATTGGCCACGCTAAATTGCCCCTTAATTGGAAAAAAATTAATTGGGTACTCTAAATTTATTTTTAAAAATATATTATGTGAACAGTTGGGGTGCCAGCACAGATCCTACTGTATCCCACTAGTCACTGCCTGAAAATCAGAAAAAGACGTATTCATTTCACCTTTTTGCTTCCTATCTGCTAACCAGCTTTCTGTCCATCTCAAGACACTACCCTTAAATCCCATGCACTTTAACTTTACATCTTAATCTGTTATGTGAGACCTTGTCAAAAGCCTTCTGAAAGTCTAAACGAATTTTGTAAAATGACCAACAATGATCTATTATTTCTCGTGCCACTTCCTTAAGTACTCTGGGATGAAGATTATCAGGCCTTGGAGATCTGTCTGCCTTCAATCCTACTAATTTCCCAAAACCATTTATTTACTAATACTAATTTCCTTCAGCTCCTCACTGAAATTTGTGTTTCTGAGAAGATCCGGAACGTTATTAATGTTTTCCTTTGTGAAGACAAAAGCAAAGTAGCAATTTAGTTCCTCAGTCATTTCTTTGACAAGTAGGCTTAACACTGCAATGGGCAGCATGGTAGCATAGTGGGTAGCACAATTGTTTCACAGCTCCAGGGTCCCAGGTTCAATTCCCGACTAGGGTCACTGTCTGTGTGAAGTCTGCATGTTGTCCCCGTGTCTGCGTGGGTTTCCTCTGGGTGCTCCGGTTTCTTCCCACAGTACAAAGATGTGCAGGTTAGGTGGATTCTCTATGCTAAATTGCCCTTAGTGTCCAAAAGGAAAGGTTAGGTGGGGGATAGGTTGGAAGTGTGGGCTTAAGTGGGGGTGCTCTTTCCAAGGGCCGGTACAGGCTCGATGGGCCGAATGGCCTCCTTCTGCACTGTAATTTCTATGATTCGTTGATTCTATGAATGAAGTTACTGTGAAAAGCCCCTAGTCTGCACATTCCGGTGCCTTTTCGGGTGCACAGAGGGAGAATTCAGAATGTCCAAATTACCTAGCAGCACGTCTTTCGGGACTTGTGGGAGGAAATCGGAGCACCCGGAGGAAACCCACACAGACACGGGGAGAACGTGCAGACTCCACACAATCCCTTGGGGTGCCTTTGCTTCATTTGAAACTAATTCCAATCCTCACGTCTATTGCTTTCTCGTGCTAATTTTTATGCCTCTTCTTTGAATATAATACTACTGTATCTCTAATTTCCCTTGTAAGCCATGATTTGGCCACAGTTCCCTTTCTCGTCTTGTGTGAAATATCAATAAGCAACTTTTGGATTTCACCTATTTATTCCTTGAATGCCTGCCATTGCTTGTCTGCTGTCCTTCCTTTCAGTAATATTTCCCAGTCCGTCATAGCCAGCTCATGCTGCATACCATCATAGTTACCTTTATTGAGGTTCTGGACCCTGGTCTCAGAATCAACTGCCTCACTATCCACCTTGATAAAGAATTCTACCATATTATGGTCACTCATCTCCAAGTGCTCTCTGACAACTAGATTGCCAACTAATCCTTTCTTATTGAACAATACCCAGTCCAAGATGGCCTGTTTCCTTGTTGGTTCTTCAACATGCTCGTCCAGAAAACCGTCGCGTATACACTCCAGAAATTCCTCCTCTATTGTACTGTAATTTGAGTCACCCAATCTAAATGCATCTATATGCATGTCACATTACTTGCATCTATCTGCATGTTCAGGGATGTGTTTAAAGGTCCCAGAGCCTTTCAGTCTTTTAGTGAATGGGTGTGTGAATGAATGAAAATAGGTTAGGGAGCATGGTGAAATGGGTGAATATAACTTGGTGCAAGTTAAGATGTGGACAACAGAGATAAGATGTGGGCAGTAGAGTTTTAGATAACTTCAAGATTACAGATAGTACTTATTGTGTTTTGGGCCAACAAGATCTGTTTGATATTCATTCTACATCAAAACACTGCCAAAGGCTGCAGTTTTCCTCATTTAGTCGAGCTTTAATAATTAAATGCTGATATTATCCATTATTAACATAGTAATCACTTGCAGCATCAGTGTTATTAAGCATTCCATTTGCTGTTGAATGCAAAGTTCATCTTTACCTCAAGCACATCAAGAGAAAAGGTTTTCTTGTTTTATTTATGTCAAGTTCGATTCCAAATGTTTTCAATCTGTCTGAATTAAAGTCAGTGGAACTATGTTACCTATTAATGTTTGTGGTGAGTGATTCATCCATGAACTGCTAGTTGGATAACTAATTTTCTGAATATTTCTTTTTTAAATTTTCATCACTATTTTCCCTTGAAGCAATGTCCTGTACCTACGTGCTCCTACCTTCACAAACCCCTGGCAGGCAGGAGCAGGGGTTGTGGGGAAAGATTAGGTTGTTTGTTTCATGAATCAATCATCGATTAGGGATCCATTCTGTTAGGTTTCTGAGTGAACTGCCCATAAATCTTTTATATGTAAACTAGGTAACAAAATTTTAATTTGGAAATAAATGTACATTTTACAATTGATTCACATTTCATGATGTCCAAGCATTACTTATGAAAGGTAAGAAAGTCTGTAATTTACCTTTATCACTACAACATAGACATGATCCCATTTTGTTGTGTGCCGACAGCTTTGCGATTGGCAAAAAGATGGTAATTCCATCAGCAATACTGCTTTGTGGCCTTTAGGCATGTGACAGCATAGTGGCACGGTGGCACAGTGGCTAAGAAGACCCCGACTGCGTTGAATGCCATTTTAATTTGGCAATATGGACAAATGGGTGACACATTAGCACAGTGGCTAGCACTGCTGCCTCACAGTATCAGGGACCCAGGTTCGATTCCGACCATGGGTGACTGTGTGAGTTTGTACGTTCTTCCTGTGCTGCGAGGGTTTCCTTCAGGTGCTCCGGCTTCTTCCCACAGTCCAAAGATGCGCTGGTTAGGTGGACTGACCATGATCAATATGCAGCTATGGGGATAGGGAGGGAGGGTGTGCCGAGGTAGAGTGCTCTTTCAGAGGATCAGTGCAGACTCAATGGGACGAATGGCCTCCTTCTGCACTGCAGAGATTTTATGGAATCTGAATATGAATCTGAAGATTTTCTTCCTTCAAAATTGAAATATACTGGGCTGGATTCTCCATTTCTGCAGCTAAGTGCTGGCTTGAACGGAGAATGCACAGGAGGTTTACGTCAAAATAATTGGCTCGAAAACCCTCACCGATTCCAGTTCTGGTGAAGGGCAAGCACTGGCGCCAAATGGAACTCCCGCCTCCTGCAACGAAAATGGCCAGAGAATGGTCGGGCCCCGCTGACGACCTGCAGCGGTCGCATTGTACAACATTACGTTGGCTGTGTGCAGACCCAACTCGCCATCCGCGACCCCACAGCCCACCCCCAGCTACCCCTGGCCACCTCCCATCAGTCTTCCCAGCCCTCGCAGAACAACCCCCGGACAGCGGCACGGATCCCGGCTGAGTATGGAGGTGCTAGACACAGTCTGCAGCTATCACGCAGTGTTCACTATTTGTGTGACCACCTGTGGTCCGTGCCGTCGGGAACTCGGTCCACCGGGGCAGTGGATCATGAGTGGGCCAGCCGATGAGGCGCCAATGCATTGTGACTAGTGCGCACCACAATGATGCCATTTCAGAGGGGGAGGAGCATGGCTGACCAACGTCAAATCACCGCTTGCCCTGATTTCAGCGTCAGAGACCATTCTCCATCCAATCACTAAACACGATTTCGGCATCAGGCAACGTAGAATCCCGATTTTGACGTAAGAGGCCATTCTCCATCCAATCGCCAATCACAAATTCAGCATCAGTCACCGGAGAATCCGTCCACAATCTTTATTAGTCGCACTGCCATGACGTTTGGCCAAAATCTGACAGGGACTCGTATCATCATTGGCATGGAAATGCAGGTATCAGGCTATACAGGAAATCAAAGATAATAGCTGCCTTATTTAGTTATAATAGCTGTTCCACTATTCTGTCAGGTTAGATGCAACATGACCCCGAGGCAGCAAGGTAGCACAGTGGTTAGCTCAGTTGCTTCACAGCTCCAGGTTCCCAGGTTCGATTCCCAGCTTGGGTCCCTGTCTGTGTGGAGTCAGCACGTTCTCCCCATGTCTGCGTGGGTTTCCTCCGGGTGCTCCCGTTTCATCCCACAGTCCAAAGATATACAGGTTAGGTAGATTGGCCACGATAAATTGCCCTCAGTGTCCAAAACGGTTAGGTAGGGTTACTGGGTTACGGCAATAGAGTGGAGGCGTGGGTTTAAGTAGAGTGTTGTTCCAAGAGTCAGTGCAGACTCGATGGGCTATATGGCCTCCTTCTGCACTGTAAATTCTATGATCTATGATGACCTTATTGGAATCCTGAACAGTGACCATTTTATTATTACTTAGATTTTCCATCGCAGTCATCACAGTCAGTTAAACACTACTGTAAATAACTCCTTTGAGTTAATGAAGGCTGACATGATGAAGGGGCGAATGTATGGCGGATAAGGCCTGCAGAAAAGCGTATGCCTAGATATTATTAACATACCTTCTTACTTGTGCAAAAGAAATCCACTTTCACCACAAGTATAAGTTAAAATCTTATTTAGGGAAAAATTAAATCAGGTGCAGTAATACAATACAAAATGAGTGTTTGCTTTACATCAACTTGCATCAAGAAACCACCACCTTAAGAATCCATTGAGAAGCTACAGCAATAAAATACCCACCAATTTTCAAGTTGCCCAAGCCAATCACAGGAAAACAGGATAATAGGGGAATAATCAGAAAACCAAATTCAATAAAAACTAAGAAAATTGTCAAATATTTGTAGATTCTCACATTATAATTGACAGCCGAATGAATTTTAGAGGTGTTCTTGTTTCATTGCCAACTGGGAATGTATAATAATAATAGTAATAATCGCTTATTGTCACAAGTAGACTTCAATGAAGTTACTGTGAAAAGCCCCAAGTTGCCACATTCCGGCACCTGTTTGGGGAATATTATATAAACAGGAAATGCTGGAGAATCTCAGAAGCCTGTGAAATGTCTGTGGAGAGAGAACTGTTTCAAGTCCAATATGACTCTTCATTGGAACTTTGGAGATCTGAAGAAGACTCACATTGGATTTGAAGTGTTAACATTGCTCCTCTCGCCACATACCTGCAGAGGTTTTCCAGTATTTTCCGTTTTTATTTCAGATCTCCATCGTCTGCTTTTATTTCACTTCTATCACACAATACCCTTTAAAAAGCTTACAACGCTGATTAGCATGTTCTAAAGATTGTGTTTTATGTATATATGAGGCAGAGATTTAGAAGATCTGAACATTGGAAATTGGAACTAGAATCGGCGAATGCCGGACCTGGCCGGAAATCTCCGGCTGTTAGGACTCTCTTTTCCCGCTGGCAGCTCACCCATGCCTGTGAATTTCCCGATGGTGTGGGGTGGCTTCGATGGAAAATCCCATTGACAAGCAGTGGGGAGATAGAATCCCATCGCTAGTGAATGTCTCCGAGAAACACACAGCTCGGAGAATCCTCATCTGAAAAATAAGTAAAACTTTTCTGGTCCAAGTGAAAAGTCCCACTCAAATTATTAATATTTCATGCACCTCCACTATTTTCTGTCATAACTTTTGTAAAAGTGTTACAATCAGGTCATATGCACATGAAGCTTATTGGGAGATGGATACTGCATTTTTAAACACAATTGGGAAATGGATATTGTGCCTTCTCAAAATGGACTCTCGAAAGTCAGGTGACTTATCTTGTGGTTACTGTACAGACCAGAGACAGGCATACCTGAACAGTCAAATTCCTTAAAATACGAATGGACTTCCCATACGCCGATTGGTTACCTCTCACCATTCCAATGGAAGAGACTTAAAATAACAATGACTGACAGACCGGCTACCCATGAGGATGGGATTTGAAATAAAGACATTTCAGGAGGCTAATCATAGCTGGAATGTTAACATAGAATACACAGTGCATAAGGAGACCATTCAGCCCATCGAGTCTGCACCAACCCACTTAAGCCCTCACTTTCACCCTATCCCATAACCCAATAACCCTTCCTAACCTTTTTTGGACACTAAGGGCAATTCAGCATGTCCAATCCACCTAACCTGCACGTCTTTGGACTTGTGGGAGGAAACCGGAGCACCTGGAGGGAACCCACGCAGACAGAGGGAGAACGTGCAGACTCCAAACAGACAGTGACCTTGCGGGGAATTCGAACCTGGGACCCTGGATCTATGATGCCACAGTGCTAACCACTGTGCTACCATACTGCCCACTAACCTATGTCCCTTTTCAGATTAATTGTACTCCTCACAACTTACTCTCCTATCCATCTCTGTGCAATTAACAAATTTGGCTGTCATATATTTGGTCCCTTCATCCAAGTTATTTTTATAATTTAAATAGTTGATGCCCCAGCACTGATCCCTGTGGCTCTCTGCTGTGTGTTGACGCAGGGGCAGAATTCATGGACTTTCACGATAGCAAAACTAGCCCTGAACCTGGAGCAATTCAGTGACAGTGGAGGGACTAGCACCAGCGCCACATGGAACACAATCGATTCCAATGGCAGCACGTTAGCATAGTGGTTAGCACAGTTGCTTCACAGCTCCAGGTTTCCAGGTTTGATTCCCGGCTTGGGTCACTGTCTGTGCGGAGTCTGCACGTTCTCCCCGTGTGTGCGTGGGTTTCCTCCGGGTGCTCCGGTTTCCTCCCACAGTCCAAAGGTGTGCAGGTTAAGTGGATTGGCCATGATAAATTGACCCTAGTGTCCAAAAAGGTTAGGTGGGGTTACTGGGTTATAGAATTTACAGTACAGAAGGAGGACATTGGGCCCATCGAGTCTGCACTGGCTCTTGGAAAGAGCACCCGACCCAAGGTCAACAGCTCCACCCTATCCCCATAACCCAGTAACCCCACCCAACACTAAGGGCAATTTTGGACACTAAGGGCAATTTATCATGGCCAATCCACCTAACTTGCACATCTTTGGACTGTAGGAGGAATCCGGAGCACCCGGAGGAAACCCACGCACACACAGGAGAATGTGCTGACTCCGCACAGACAGTGACCCAAGCCGGAATGGAACCTGGGACCCTGGAGATGTGAAGCAATTGTGCTATCCACAATGCTACCGTGCTACCCCTAATGGGGATAGCGTGGAGGTAGGGTGCTCTTTCCAAGAACCGGTGCAGACTCGATGGGCCAAATGGCCTCCTTCTGCACTGTAAATTCTATGAACAAATTCTATGAACAATGAAAAACGGTACGGGATTTGTCGGGTCTGTGATTGGCACTGGGGAGGCTGACAATCTGCATCCATGCATACACATTACAATCCCCACACACACTCATCCCAGCCAAAAAGATGGCACTGATTGTGCTGGAGTGTGCCCATATAGCTGATGGATCGGCTGGGGCCAGAGGGCACCTCGGGGGATGGCCTGGGGGACCACCTATACGATCATGGCCCGAAATTCACAGTGGGGTGTTAACAGCGTACGCTGCTGCATGGGTGCCTTGCTAGCTGCGGCAATGGTATTCTGTGCCCATCCACTCTGACCCAACAGCCCACTTCCTGGTCATCCCTATTACTCCCTCAGGTCCTGGCTGATGTCCTACAGCCAGTGGCACAATTGTCAGCAAACTTTAGTGATGTTGGACACTCTCCGTAACCCCTCTGTTTCACGATTCCTAAAAGCACAAATGAACCGCACCATCAGGAACTCGGCCCATTGGAGGTGGGGAATTGCGGAGGTGCTGGAGAATATCGGATCGGGCCACTAATGACTTGCAAACAGTACTTACTGTACGTGCATTCCGGACCGCATTGACTCCAGTGTCGAGGTGACAGAGAAATGCGATTTGGTGTCAGATCGGCTCCTGACACGATTTTGGCTTCTGTAATGACTTAGACCAGGCCTCTGAGATTGGCCAATTGAATTATGAGTTCCCTGATTAATGGGTGAATCAGGGAACCTCTTCTTTGTATATAACAGGGTAGTGTCAGATCCTCTGCACTCCCAGTGTAGACAGCAAGCTGAATGCACATGGTCGTACAGCTGTTGGTTTTGTTAATAAGAGGTCTTCTGGTGAAGGGACTTCTTCCTCCGTGGATTTATTACAGATTCGGAACCTATTCTCCGGCCAACCACGTTTAGCGATTTCAGCATCAGCCAATGGAGAATCCCACCCTAAGTGCTGATGACGGGATTGAATGGGAGTGTTCCATTGTCCGATCGTGGTAATCCTGTCCCGGAGTAATTGAGGACATGTTAATTGGCCAGCACTCGCGCCACATGGAACTAGTGCAATTCCAACTCAGGTCACTGTCAAATTCACTGGGGTTGGCTTAAGCACTGAAGAGCCTAATAAGCTGGAGCCGCATGTAAGCACTGCTCCCCCCACACACTCTCATTCCAGACAAGAAGGTGCCACAGAGCGGCTCCAAGATTCACAGATGCACAGCTAGAGATATTGCTGGATATCGTGGAGGGGAGACAGGACACCCTGTTCCCCGGTGAGAAGGAGGCTGACCCCCACTGGTGTCAACCGGGCCTGGGCACAGGTGGCAGAGGCCATGACGCCATGGGCTCCAGTATGAGAAAACGGGCAGCAGTGCCAGAAAAAGCTTCATGACATCCTCAAAGTGATCCGGGTGAGTCGTCACCCTCATCCCACACCCCCACCCCACACCTCTCACTTCTCCTTCCACCCCCATGCGGCACCCGCCAGGTGGACCGGTAGGCAGTGCTAGGTTAGGATGGGCAACCCCCCAGGTCAGCCATGGTGAGCCTCCAGCTCTGCATATCTGGCACCACCCCCATCTCATACCCCTGTAACCCATCCCACCTGCCCAAGACGACCGAACCCCACCCGCCAGCATCCTGCATTACCTGTACCGCCCACCATGGCCGGGTGCCATGCACACAGTGGCCAGCAGCTGCAGACCACCTGCGCTGCCTGCGTCCGATTGTATCAGACTATGCATTATCTGACCCCCTGGAGAACACAGCCCACAACCGCATGGAGCCCGCAGCAGGCCAGACTTGCAGACCCTCACTGTTGCAGAGAATGTTGGACCTGGTCGGCAGGATTGCAGAGTGTGCAGTCGCCGAGGCATGGGATAACCAAGTTGCGGGAGGCTGCAGACTACCGAGTCGGGCCCGTTAATGAAATGTTAACGAGTGTTGCTGTACGATTTGCACGTGCACGCCAATATGGAATGCATCCACTCTGCCATAGAGGTGCCGGAGAATGGCGCTCCATTGGGTGCCTGCCACTAGTCTCGATTTGAAAAGAAACGGCTGCTGGGATAACAGATGCATTGGTTGCAATTTTCAAAATTTCTCTAGATTCTGGAAAGGTTCATTAGATTGAAAAATAGTGGGAAGGATTCTTCATTCAGTGACGCCGTGATCGTGAACCACGATCGGGCGGAGAATTGGGCGTCAGTCGAAAATCGAGATGTAGAGCTAGACATATTGCTGGATATCGTGGAGGGGAGACAGGACACCCTGTTCCCCGGGGTGAGAAGGAGGCTGACCCCCGCTGACGTCAACCGGGCCTGGGCGCAGGTGGCAGAGGCCATGACGCCATGGGCTCCAGTATGAGAAAACGGGCAGCAGTGCCAGAAAAAGCTTCATGACCTCCTCAGGGCGGTCCGGGTGAGTCATCACCCCATCCCACACCCCCATCCCACACCCCTTCCACCCCCATGCAGCACCCACCAGGTGGACCGGTAGGCAGTGCTAGGTTAGGATGGGCAACCCCCCAGGTCAGCCATGGTGAGCCAAGTTAATTTGAGGTATGTCAAATTCAGTCACCTGGATTTGGTTTGTCACTTTGAGTTAGAATCATTAAAAACTCCTTTTTCTCTCCTCCCCTTTGAAAGTACCTTTTAAGTATATTCACATGACACACTCGGTGAGTCTTCCTTCTATCTGACGTTTGAACCACATAGTTCACCTCACTTAATTTCCTTTCAACCTGATAAGGGCCACAAAACCTTGCTTGTAACGGTTCACCAACCACTGGTAACTATACTAAAACTTTATCTCCACAGGCAAACTACGAACTTTGGATTTCTTGTCTGCTACCCGTTTCATCATATTTTGTGCAACTTTTAAATGTTGTCGAGCCAATTCACCCGCTCGATTTAATCATTCCCTAAAATTTGACACATAAACCAATAATGTAATTTCCGATTTCTCACTAACAAATTTTTCCTTAATCAATTTAAGTGGTCCTCTTCGTTCATGACCAAAAATTAGTTCAAAAGGACTGAATTTGGTTGACTCATTAGGTGCAACCCTAATTGCAACAGTATGAATGGAATTCCTTCATTCCAATCCTCTGCATAATCATGACAATAAGCCCTCAACATTGCCTTTAATGTCTAATGCCACCTTTCTAATGCTCCCTGCAATTCTGGATGGTACGCAGTTGAATTTAAATTGTTTTATTCCTAAACTATCCATAACTCCTTTGAATAACCTTGAGGTAAAATTTGATCCTTGATCCGATCAGTATTAACAGCGCAGGTTTTATCACTGTCTGAGGTTTCCCTATCACTTGACATGTGTGACATGATTGACAAAATGTAACTGCATCTTTATGTAGTCCAGGCCAATAAAAATGCTTTTGGATTTTAGCTTGAGTTTTTCTTTTTTCCAAATGACCTCCCACCGGTACCTCATGTGCAACTCACAACACCTCCATTCTATACCCTACCAGCAATACTACTTGATGAACGTCTGCCCACTTTTCATCCACCTGCATATGTAAAGGTCTCCATTTTCTCATTAAGACATAATTTTTACGGTAATAACACTCTGGTATACACTCAGATTCCTCTTCCATATGTGCTCTCTGATAAATCGGTTTTATTTCTATATCTTTTTGTTGTAACTCTTACCAAAAAATGGATAAGTGTCTGTTCCAGTAAGAAAAATGGTGCGAATGGCATCAATTTCTCAAAGTGGGGATTGGTGAGGATTCCTGAGAAAGCCCTGTCACTCAGCTCTCTAATGCTGTAGGACCTCCACCCCTGCGCATCCGCCTTCGTGAGTGCCTCACTACTAAGGCTCACGCCCTTCCTTATTACACTGACATATCCGCACAGCTGTCCCTCTCAACACCACCAGGGCTATGAACCTGGACATTCGAGAGTCTTCACTGACACATTTATCCAGCCATTCCCCGATACAATGCTCTCCACAATCCTTGCATTAGGTGACGTGGCTATTGAGTGGATGCATGGGACCTGCATCATGACCTAAAGCAGAGTGAGTGATGATAGACCTCACCATAAAGCTTTGCATTGGGGTTCACTTCAGTGTATCCTGTGTGATGTTAACTCTTGTATGAGCATTGGAATTCAATGTTTCGGACTCCAATCAGTGGCAGTGAACTTTAGCTCTGCATATTTCATTGGCACAATTGACTTGTCAATGAAGGGTGAAATTGCACATTCCGCAAATGAATTCCTCTTGTGACAGATGAGGCACAGCTGACTTGAGCGAAGCCTGCAATCAACATGACAAGCACACATCTAGACAGCACCCTCATTCTCTCATTTCACAGCCTCACACATTCTACTCACAGTTCAGTTGTGCTTCGCCATGTGAGAGGGTCTTAATTCCTCATGAGGCAGGGATGCAACACATCCCTGAGTACCCAACTTTGCCCTTGCAGTCTGGCCTCTCATGGGACCCCTCCCAGGAACCTCAGCCCCAGTGTCGACTCAGCCTCTGTATTCACATCCTCCCACCCACTTTCCAACTCCCACCTGTTTTTTTCCCAAGTTAAATCTATTGTTTAATGCCTGCCCTCAATGAGCATTCCAAAGTTGGCCATATCATGAGAGGGTGAGTCTGCACCCCTCCTGCGCCGCGCTGTAGCCTGCGTCGACTGGGGCGTTGGAGGCCCGAGGCTGCAGAGGAGAAAGGAAGGTTGGATGCATCATCTGAGCGCAGGTATGTACATACATTTCTGTTTTAAAATCGGCGGCTTGTGGCTTATTGCCACTAGCCAAGAATTAGGGACCAATATTTCCACTCACAATCGTGTTTGCCACTGGTAAAGTATCATGGAAGTTGCATGGTTCAATGAAGCGACCAAAAATGTTTGCAAACAAAAATGACAGATAATTGATAATAATCTCTTCCCTTAATTGACGTATAATAACAAATTATATCCATGCCAACTCCAGTTTGATTTCCTATTCTACAATCAGTAAGCCGAGCTGAACGAATGGACACTTTAAGTAAATAATGTTTCACCAGTTCTCTTGGGAGCTCAAGCACAATAACAGCAGTTGCACAGAAGTCCATTGCAAATCTATTTAAATTTTATTTATCCAGTGGTGTATAATTTTGCATCACATCAGTGAATCAGCTATCTTTATAGCACCATGGCTCCATGAATGTCTATTAGTGTCAGCATTGGCACTTGACGCACGTAACAAAAATAGCATCTTGCCTGGGGTATTTAGCATCATTGTGGAAGTAAACAATCTTGATGTTTTTGGATCAGCTTTTGTAAATTTACAGCCAAATGTCAAGGGTAGTCTGTAAATGTACTGAAAATCAAAAACTCCCTTTTGTGCTTTACATATTAATGACATACATCTAACTGATTACCGAGTTGAGTTTGCTGTTTGCATACTTAATTGCTGTTACTACACGCAAATTTTACTCAGGTATCAATTAATTCTTAGAGCTGATGCACTAGTCCAATAAAGATGATTAGGTTGCATACTGTTTCCAAAGTACTCATGATTGATTTCCATAGTAAGATGCTGAACAATATATTGTACATACTCACCTAAGAGCATTAACGCTTAAATGATGCTTATGATTATTTTAATTTTTAAAAATTCCAAATTTAAATGAAATGCTGTTACATAAAACATGTTAGTAAGCATTTCAAATGCATCTATATCATTGAATCACTGGCAAGAAATAAGAAATCAAACAAGCTAAAGATGGTGGTTTCATATGACATAGAGTCAGACTTTTACAGCACAGAACACAGAAAAGACCCTTCAGCCCATCATGTCTACGCTACTCAAAAACGACCAGCTAACTATTCTAATCCCATTTTCCAGCACTTGGCCCATAGCCTTGTATACCTTGGCATTGCAAGTGCATATCTAAATACGTCTTAAATATTATGAGGATCTCTGCCTCCATCACTTTTTCAGGCAGTGAATTACAACTCCCACCACCCTCTGGGTGAATTTCTTTTCCCCTCACATCCCCTCTTAACCTTGTGCCACTTACCTTAAATCTATGTGCCCTGGTCATTGATCTCTCCACCAAGGGAAAGTTTCTTCCTATCTACTCTATCCATGCCCCTCATAATGTTATACATCTGAATCATGTCCCCCCCCCCCCCCCCCCCCCCCACAGTATCCTCTGCTTCATGAAAAACAGCCCCAGCCGATCCAATCTCTCTTCATAACCAAAACCCTCCAGGCGAGGCAATATCTTGGTAAATCTCCTCTGCACCATTTCGAGTGCTATCATCCCTCCTATAATGTGGATTCCATAACTGCACACACTAGCTGTGGCCTAACCAATACTTTACACGTTCCAGCATAACCTCCCTGCCCTTAAACTCTATGCCTCGGCTAATAAAGGCAAGTACACCACATGCCTTCTGTTATGGGCCAGAGTTTAGAGAACCCCAAAGTGTATCATGGAGTTCACCTGACCCACAATTATTAATAGATTGTGGTGTGGGGAGCACATTGCCCACTCTACAGGTGTGGTACAGCAGAAATGGAAAAGTATTTTTTTTAAGCAAAATAATGTTTATTCTATGAACTCAAGTTAACCTTAGAATGAACATCTTCGCAACCATTACTTCAAATACAACCCCCAAAGAATACAACACTACATAATCCTTAAGCTTTACTTTTAATATCCATTGGACTTTAAAAAAAACATTTAATAGAAGCACATCAGGTTTAAATTCACTACTGAGAACAGTTATAACTCTGAATTCACCAAATGATCAAGAGATCGTCTTTACATGGCAGAGGGAACAACATTACATTCTGTGGCTGACAGCAGCTCCATCACTGAAACAAAACGAAAAAAAACACACACACTCTAGCTTTTATCAAAGTGAAACTAAAAAGCAGAGTAGAGCTCAGCTCCATCCACACTCTGGCATCACTGCAGTAACTTTAGCAGACTACCATTTTTTAAAGTGACATTCTCTTGACACCTCCCCCAAGAAAAGAAAATAAACCATCAACTTCAAGACGGTTTCATTTTACACCTTTTCACTATCCGTTAAGAAATGCACACAGTAAATATACTTTTTTGTTTAAAAAAACAACACATGCAAACAAGTATTTTTTTTTTAATTTAGCGTACTCAATTCATTTTTTCCAATTAAGGGGTAATTAGCATGGCCTTTCTACCTAGCCTGCACATCTTTGGGTTGTGGGGGCGAAACCCACGCAAACATGGGGAGAATGTGCAACGGACAATGACCCAGAGCCGGGATCGAACCTGGGACCTCGGCGCCATTAGGCAACAGGGCTAAACCACTGTGCCACTGTGCTGCCCGAGCAAGCGGGTATAATGATATAGTCCATTTATGTTCTTCTTCCTCCAACTGAACCTCCCTCTTGATTGACAGTCTCTTTGAACAAGAAGGTCTCTGCATGATCCATCCATTTCTCTACACCTCGACATGTCTCTTTAAAGTCAGATACTTTAGTTCAATCTGATTACAGAGTCCCTTGTAATTCTCCAACACAGGAGCATTGGTTATCACAGCTTTCAGGCCTTCAAATACCTGTTGAAACTCCGCTGTCCACTGAAAGTTTTGTGTTTCTTCAGCAAGTCCATCAGTGGTGCAACCACGCTACAAACATTTTGCACAAATGTTCGATCAAATCCACTCATGCCAAGAAATCGCATTATTTCCTTTTATGTTGCAGGTATTGGAAACTCCCCAATAACTTTTGGTTTCACATCCCGTGGGAACCTTTGACCCTGCCCGATTGTATGGCTAAGGAAAGTGACTTGGGCTTTTCCAAATTCCCTTTTGGCTAGGTTTACCACCAAACCCGCCTCCTGAAGTCGATTGAATAACTCCATCAGATGTTTTAAATGCTCTTCCCATGTCTGGCTGAAAATTACCAGATCGTCGATGTACACCACATAATTGGGTAATCCTGAAATGACTTTGTTAGTTAAACGTTGGGGCATTCTTCATGCCAAATGGCATAACTTTGTACTGGTATATATCTACTGGAGTCACAAAGCTGAATTCTCCTTCACCCTTTCAGAAAAAGGTACCTGCCAGTAACCTTTAAGTAAACCCAGTTTGGAAATTAAAGCTTATTGTCCCACTTTCTCAATACAATCATCCAAACGTGGGATAGGATAAGAGTCCGTTCTTGTGACTGCATTAACCTTTCTATAGTCCACACACAACCGTTGGGTACCTTCTATCTGATGTTTGGACCACATAATTCACCTCACTTAATTTCCTTTCAATCTGATAAACACAAAAGGAAATAATGCGATTTCTTGTCCACTACCCGTTTCATCACATTTTGTGCAACTTTTAAATGTTGTCTAGCCAATTCACACAATGGGTGAGCTTCATTGGCTGCAACCCACTTAAATTATGCCATTTTTAAGCATACTCACAATCTCTTTGTTAATCAGTGCCAATTTTAAAAGGTTAAGTCTCCATGATTGATTGGAACAACATTTCACACATCTCCATCATGTATAGCCATTTTAGTACTTCCCAATTTATCTCCACAAATATGCCCATGTGATATCAATAACTCTTTCAAGTCAGTCCGTTTTTCCTCTGGAAGATAACTCAACAATTTATCCCAATTTTTAAGAATGTCCTCATTTTCCAATTTAATTTGAGGTCTGTTAAATTCAGTCATCTGGATTTGGTTTGTCACTTTGAGTTAGAATCATTAAAACCTCCTCCTTTTTCTATCCTTCCCTTTCAAAGTACCTTTTAAGCATATTCGCATGACACATTTGGTGAGTCTTCCTTCTATCTGATGTTTGGACCACATAGTTCACCTCACTTAATTTCCTTTCAATCTGATAAGGTCCACAAAACCTTGCTTTTAAAGGTTCACCAACCACTGGTAACTATACTAAAACTTTATCTCCACAGGCAAACTACGAACTTTGGATTTCTTGTCTGCTACCCGTTTCATCATATTTTGTGCAACTTTTAAATGTTGTCGAGCCAATTCACCCGCTCGATTTAATCATTCCCTAAAATTTGACACATAAACCAATAATGTAATTTCCGATTTCTCACTAACAAATTTTTCCTTAATCAATTTAAGTGGTCCTCTTCGTTCATGACCAAAAATTAGTTCAAAAGGACTGAATTTGGTTGACTCATTAGGTGCAACCCTAATTGCAACAGTATGAATGGAATTCCTTCATTCCAATCCTCTGCATAATCATGACAATAAGCCCTCAACATTGCCTTTAATGTCTAATGCCACCTTTCTAATGCTCCCTGCAATTCTGGATGGTACGCAGTTGAATTTAAATTGTTTTATTCCTAAACTATCCATAACTCCTTTGAATAACCTTGAGGTAAAATTTGATCCTTGATCCGATCAGTATTAACAGCGCAGGTTTTATCACTGTCTGAGGTTTCCCTATCACTTGACATGTGTGACATGATTGACAAAATGTAACTGCATCTTTATGTAGTCCAGGCCAATAAAAATGCTTTTGGATTTTAGCTTGAGTTTTTCTTTTTTCCAAATGACCTCCCACCGGTACCTCATGTGCAACTCGCAATACCTCCTTTCTATACCCTACCAGCAATACTACTTGATGAACGTCTGCCCACTTTTCATCTGCCTGCATATGTAAAGGTCTCTATTTTCTCATCAAGACATCATTTTTACAGTAATAACACTCTTGTATACACTCAGATTCCTCTTCCGTATATGCTTTCTGATAAATCCATTTTATTTCTATATCTTTTTGTTGTAACTCTGCCAATTTTCCTGAACGAAAAATATCCGTCTCATCTTCCACCTGTTCTTGTTCTTTTTCAACCATCTGATCAAAAACCGTTTCTGATAATTGCGCTTCAATTTCATCTTCATTCTTTGATTTCTCCTCTTGTCTTAACCTGTGACTTTGCGACCTTGTTACTACATAATCTGGGGAAATCCCAGGATATTCGCCCTTCAACACTTCAGTTACCTGCTTTTTACTGTCTTATCAACCACAGTAGGCATCATTCCTACCTGCAATCCAGCTCTCTCATTACCCAAGATAAACTGTATTCCTGGGCAAGATAGTTTCTCTATTACTCCTTATACCACTTCACCACTCTTCACTGGACTTTCCAACCTTGCCTTATATAATGGAACACTACTCTCACCCTGAATTCCACATATTCCCATCTTTTCTTGCAATATTCTTCCCACACTACATAACTCCTCATCTCTTACCATTAAATATTGACCAGCTCCCGTATCTCTTAAAATTTTAACTACTTTACCTGCTCCTCCTGATACACGAGTAATCTTTACCCACACAAGTAAATTCTTTGAAGACATCTGACACCTTCTTATCAATCACCTCTTGATCAAGCTGTCCAATCTTTTGCACCTCCTTCACTTCACTTGGGCTTTCCTTTACCACTTTAACAAACCCCACTCTCTTATCCTGTTTTACCACATCAGCCTTCCCGGTGCTTTTCTTTAACCATCAACACTGTGATTTTACATGGCCTAGTTTATTACTGTGAAAACATTTGAAACTTTTCATTTCTTTTCCACCCTCCTGGATTTCTTTTTGAGTCTTAGGTACACTTCCCTTATTATCTCCCATCAGATCACCTTTACCTTTACCACTTGAGAATTTCTCATGTCCCCAGTTTCTATCCCTCACAGGCTGAAACTGTTGTCGGAAACCAAGTTTTGCTTGATTAACTCATTCATAATCATCTGCCATTTCTGCTGCTAACTTCGCAGTTTTAACCCACTGCTCTTCCACATGAGTTCTCATCACATCAGGAATTGAATTTTTAAACTCCTCCAAAAGCATAATTTCTCTGAGAGCTTCATACATTTGGTCTATTTTCAAAGCCCTTATCCACCTATCAAAATTACTCTGTTTGAGCCTTTCAAACTCCATGTATGTTTGACCAAATTTTTTCCTTAAATTTCAAAACCTTTGTCTGTAGGATTCAGACACTAGTTCATATGCACTTAACATGGATTTTTTCATCTCCGCGTGTGCCCCAGATACCTCCTCCCGCAGTGATGCAAACAGTGCACTAACCCAACCTATGAGCTTTGTTTGAATCAGTAATACCCACATGTCCCGTGGCATTTCATATGTTTAGCTACCTTCTCAAATGAAATGAAAAAGGCTTCTACCCCCTTCTCATCGAACCTTGGCAATGCTTGGACATATTTAAATAGATCCCCACCAAGCCTTCGACTATATGCTCTTTCTCACTATCCTCATCACTATCATCCAACTGTATGTTTCCCTTTACGTCTGCCAATTTTAACTGACTGTCACGTTTCATGGCCATCTTCTGAAGTTCAAACTCTCTCTCTTTATCTTTCTCCCCAATCTGTATCTCCCTTTCTCTCTCATTTTGTTCTGCGAGGGCTATTCTTTCTTTTCTCCTTTCTTCTCTCTCCTTTTCTTTGTCCTCTCTATCTTTCTTTTTCCTCTCACTTTCTTTCTTTCTCCACTCTTTCTCTTTAGTATTCAAGCTGCTTTAATTCTTTCTCATGTTCCCTTTGTTTAATTTGTAACTTTTCATATTTACATCTTTTCGTATTTTGTTAGGTAATGTTAGCTGCAATGTTTTTGCCAAATCTAACAGTCTGCTTTTGGTCTCTGTCCGTAAGGTACTGCGTGTTATCGTTTTCACCCCCAAAAACTTCAGAGCCTCTGAATGAGCCATTGTCCACAACACAGTCCCCACTTAAACTGGTATACCACACCTGAAAAACAGCCACAATATGCTCACCCGTCACTGTCTTTAAGTTCACTAAGCCAATCCAATAGATAGACTTTTATCCCGGGCGAGGATATTCTCATGACACTTCTTAACCATTGTATCCACCTGCCCTGTTAGCTTCAGGGACTGGTGTACATGCATTTGAAGATTCCTCTGATCTTTAGTGATTCCCAGAGTCCTGCCATTCATAATGTATTCCCTTGCCTTGTTTGTCCTGCCCAAGTGCTTCACATCAAAGTTTTCTGGATTGAATTCCACTTGCTACTGATCAGCCTATCTGACCAGCCCGTCCAAATAATCTAAGTCTATCCTTCTCACTATTTACTACCGCACCAATTTTAATACCATCCATGAACTTACTGACCAACTCTCCTACATTCATGTCTAAATCATTTATATAAACTACAAACAGCAAGGACCCGAACACTGATCAATGCAGGACCCCACTGAACATAGGCTTCCAGTCAGAAAAAAAACTCTGGGCTATCATCTTCTGCTTCCTACCACTCAACCAATTTTCCAAAATTCCTTGGATCCCATGGGCTCTTACCTTCGCGATCAGTGTCCCATGTGGGACCTAATCAATAGCCTTGATGAAATTCAAGTAGACTATGTCAAATGCATTGCCCTCATCTACATACCTGGGCTGGTTTAGCTCACTAGGGGTTGGTTTAGCTCACTCAGCTAAATCGGCTAAATCGCTGGCTTTTACAGCAGACCAAGCAGGCTAGCAGCATTGTTCGATTCCCGTACCATCCTCCCCGGACAGGCGCCGGAATGTGGCGACTAGGGGCTTTTCACAGTAACTTCATTGAAGCCTACTCGTGACAATAAGAGATTTTCATTTTCATTTTCATACCTGATCACCTCTTCGAAAAATAAAATCAGGTTGGTCAGACATGACCTCCCCTTAAGAAAGGTATGCTGATTGTTCTTGATTAATTCTGTCTCTCAGAATTGCTTCCTATAGTTTCCCCACCACTGAGGTTAGACACATGAGCATTTAGTTCCCTGGTTACCCTCCCATTTTGAATACTGATACCACCCACGTTGGCTATCCCCAGTCCTCCAGCACCTCTCCTGTGGCCAGAGAGGAATTGAAAATTATTACCAGCACCTTTGGTATTTCCTCCCTTGTCTCACTCATTCGGCGGGGATGCATATCATCCAGCACTGGAGATGTATCTACTTTTGAACCTGCCAGACCACTCAGAACTTCCTCTCTGTCTATGTTAATTTCTTTAATTTTATCACAGTCCTTCTCCCTGATTTATTTACCCACATTGTCCCTCTCACTCGTGAAAACAGACACAAAGTATTAATTTAGAACCTTACCGACCTCCTCTTGTTCCACACACAAATTACCACTGTGGTCCTTAATGGGCCCTATTCTTTCCCTAGTTATCCCTTTACCCTTAATGTACATGTAAAACAACTTAGGATTTTCCTTAATTTACCGACCTGTGTCCTTTCATTTTCCCTTTTTGCTAATTTCCTTTTTAAGTTCCCTCTTGCACATTCTATACATCGCGAGGGCTTCCACTATTTTGAGCCCTTGTTATCTGCCATAAACCTTCCATTTTTGCCACATCCAATGCTGCATTCCCCTCAATATCCAGGGTTCACTGGATTTGTTGGTTCCACCCTTTTCCTTTTTATTTAAACAAGTTCGCCCTGTACCCTTACCATTTCCTTCTTGAATGCACCCCACTGCTCTATCAGAGATTTATCTAAAAGTGTCTGCCCCCAGTCCACTCTGGCCAAATCATATATGATCTCATCAAAATCAGCCTTCCCCCAGTTTAGAACTTTGATTTCAGGCCCATCCTTGCCCTTTTCCATAACAAGTTTGAATCTAATGGGAGTTCTCGTCACTGTCTTTAAAATGCTCCCCCATTGATAGTTCAACCACTTGCCCAGATTTGTTATCTAAAAGTAAGTCAAGGACGGTACCATTTCCTGTAGGACCTTCTATATACTGGCTTAAAAAGTTCTCCGGGATGCAATTTAAGAATTCTGCTCCCTCTAAACATTTCACACTGTGACTACCCCAGATAATGTTGGGGAAGTTCAAATTCCCCACTAACACTACACTGTTACTTTTACACTTCTTTGAAATTTGCCCACATATCTGGGCTTCAATTTCTCTCAGACTGTTAGTGGGCCTATAGAATACTCCCAGCAATGTGATTGCTCCTTTTTGATTTTAAAGTGTGATCCATATAGCTTCATCTGAAGAGCGTTCTAAGCTGTTGTCCCTCCTTATTGCTGTAATTGATTCCCTAATCAAAATTGCGACACCCCCCTCCTCATTTACCTCCTTTCCTGTCTCGTCTAAAGATCCTCACTGGGATTCTCCCATATCGCAGCAATGAACCGATGCCAGTCAAAAGCGGTGTGAGTCACTCCGGCGTCGGGCCGGCCAATAGTTGAGGAATTCTCCATCACGGAAGGGGCTAGCATCAGCGTCACGCCAAGAGCGATGGCGCGACCTGGAATGGCGTCACAGACGCGCGCGGCGTTGCTCTTCAAAAGAGGCTACTGGTGGAGAGACAGCAATGCGGGAAGATGGCTGTCCGCTGCACAGCGCTGAGGTTCCAGGAACGGGACACAGAGGTGCTCCTGGACGCCGTGGAGCACAGGAGGGAGGCCCTATACCCTGGACACGGCACAGGGTTGCAGCAAACATCAGCCGGCGCCTGTGGAGGGAGGCGGCAGAGGCCGTCAGCGCCGTGGCCATAACAGCCAGGACAGGCAGCCAGTGCCACACGAAGGACAATGACCTAAGTCAGGGCAGCCAGGGCGAGTACCCCCCACAGTGCCCATTGCACTAACCTCACCAACCCCCCACACATGTGGCACCGGCTTTGCTTCCGTCTTCTGTGGACCAGGATCTGTGCTGGAGTCTCCGGATTGTGACACCGAGCCTGCTCTAGATCTAGGTACCTCCGAGGTGTGTGTCCCTGCGTTGTTGGATGGTGTGGATTAATGCTGTGACAGGTCTTCTCCCAGTATGTCCTCAGTGTTCTCATCCGAGCTGGTTTCAGAGCTGCATTTCAGAGGCCCCTGAAATGCCTGCGCATGCGCGGTCGACGTCATCGGCCACGTCAGCCGGTGTGACGCTTGACGTGCGGCCTGTCCCACGGCAGCCTTTACGATTCTCCACATTTGTGGAGAATCTCGCCCTGAGTCTTTGTGCAATTGATCGTGCATCAAACGGGCGGCTAGTTTTTTTCTGACACGATTGACTGAATGGCCTCATTTTGCACTGTAACTTCTCGATGCTTCTATCATTATTACTGTTATGTGATTAATGCACATTTGTGAATGTTAATTGTAACTCAAAAGACAATCCATAAAATGGGGAATAAGGATCAATTCTGCCTGCATCTATTTAGAGTCAAATCGCAACAGCACTTACTGCACATCTTTATCATTTCACTTTTAATAGCAAGTATCTGAAAGCATTTGCCATTTTCAGTAATTGTATTCTATGAACATGTCTTGATTCAGCATCTGGAAATAAATATTACCAAACGAGAAATATCAGAATGGTTGGTGTCACTAACTTACTCCATTTTCTTGCTCTACAAAGGGAAAAGATTATTGATTGTTCAGCCCAGCGCAAACAGAAAATTAAATATATCCTCATGTAATGCAATTTTATTTAAGCTTCTATGGTTGGTCATATATAATTCACAACTTTATTTGTCAGACATAACATCAGCTCCACTCATGGGAACCAACAGAGTTCCATTTATAAATTAAGAAAAACCTAATATCTATCCACATAAATATATTCCATAATTCTCAAATAGTCAGTGCAGCACAAAGGGTTTATGTCATCATCAGTACTGTGTCTATAAAAATTGGCAGAATGATCCAGTGCTCATATAAAAGGTGATTCTCCTGATGGACCATTTTTATGAGAATTGATTTTCTCACAGAACCTTCAGTACTTAAATAATCATATCGGTGTGAATACATTTGCAGACTGCTTCAATGTCTTGATGGCCACAGTAGATTTCTTTTCAAGGTCATCACATGCATTAATGACAAAGAGTGAAAAGAAAGAATACTGATGCCAAGATTTCCTGATGTAAATGTCCTCTGGGCAAAGTTCCGAGGCAATAGCTCAATTTTAGAAATACCTAAATATGCTGAATCAATTTCCATACGATGGAACAAGATCCTGTCGAAGTGAAATTTTTTTAAAAATTGCAATGTCAGTAGGTCTAGAAAATGCTGAATATGTTGATTTTTTTTTAATCACTCAAGGCGTGGAAATTATATCATTATAAAGGCACAGGTTTATTCTGATTTGAGGTAACTGCAGAAGTAAAATCGGAAGATTGGCTTTGCACACATTTCTCAAATGTTCATTGCTCCAACTCAAATTGTAGTTAGCAGAAGAGAGGAAACACTTTGTTCTCTAAGGTACATTGTGTGGGCAATGCAACAATTAAGCCGAATGATACCAGCTTAACTGTTAGTTAATGATGGGATAAACCGCATTATTGAGCTATGAGTCATTCTTTCTTCCCATATAATTTAGTGGTTGCAACTGATGCAGCATCTCTTCCAGTGGAGATACCCCAGGTAAATGAGTGTTCTGCCAGCCAAAGACAGGTAAAGTGGTGGACTCAAAGGTTCAGTGCTGGATCCATTTTTTTGTTTGAAGAATGTTTGATAATGTTCCTGTGACGATCTTGGGAATTTTATTAAAGGAGCTATATAAATATATAGTACTGATGTTGCTATAGGAGAAAAAGATTGTTTGAAATTGGTCAAAAGAATCTCAAAACGTGCTGCCAATACAAAAAATAAAAACATGGGGGAGCTTCAGCCCCCATTTTCAGCTGGCGAGAATGGCAGTCGAGGCAGAGAATTGAGGGAGGTCCCAACACAGCTTTCACGACAAAGGGTTTCATGCTCCCCAGCCCCTGCCAACAATGTAACAGGGTTCCCGGCCTGAAAGGTTTGGAACCCCAGCAGCATACATCAACATATACTTAGCGAGGGCAGCACGGTGGCACAGTGGTCAGCATTGCTGTCTCACGGCGCCGAGGTCCCAGGTTCGATCCCGGCTCTGGATCACTGTCTGTGTGGAGTTTGCACTTCCTCACCGTGCTTGCGTGGGTTTCGCCCCCACAACCCAAAAGATGTGCAGGGTAGGTGGATTGGCCACACTAAATTGCCCCTTCATTGTTATTGGGTACTCTAAATAAAAAAAACATACACTTAACAGGCCTCACTGCTGTATCATCCCCCACGTCGGGACTTCTCCCCGCCCCCCACCCCGTGATGTCATGACGGTGGGGCTTACAACAGGTTTTGACAAACAGGGTCCTGGTAAACAGAACTGTTTGGGGATGCACAGTTAAGTACAGCTCCCTGGGGAGAGAGGGTCATGTCAGGGCAGTGCCCCTCGACAGTGCCTCTGGGAAGTGTCATGGGGCAATGCAAGGTGGCAGTGTAAGATGTGAGTGTGGTATTGTGCCCATGGGAGGGGAGGGGGTTCCATGGGGTGAGGGTTCTGTGGTGGGAGGGGGTTTCTGTGATGGAAGGTTCTTTTATTCTATTATTATCTTTCTGACATCGGGTCACCCCAATCTGACAAGGGGCGAGATTGCTGGTGGGGTGGACTTGCTTATAGCCCCCCCCCCCCCCCCTCCTTGTCAATGTGATATTGTGGGACCACCTCCTTGAGTTGTTTTGACATAGTGTCAAAGCAAATGGCGGGAAAAGCCGGCTGTGGCTCCAACATGCTTTTACACCGATTTGAAAAATGATAAAATTCCACCCACAGTCTAGGAGATGTTTCTTTGCACAGAGGATTGTTGTAGCATGGAATATTTGCACAGGAACAGGCTGAGGATGAGACAATTGAAACAGCCTTTCAAAGGAAATTCTGATAAATATTGGAAGCAGAGGAAAATCCAAGGCTATGGGTAGTGAATACTTTTTACATTGCTCCATTGTGAAGCTTTTACAGACCGAATGAATGTTGTCTCTCTGGGCTCCCAGCCATCAGAAAATTATTGGCAAAAATGAGAGCATATGAAAGTTAAGGTGACATTTTGAAATGGGTAGGAAATTTGTCAGAAAATGGGAGACAGAGAGTGGGGATAAATTGTGTGCACTAAGATTTGCAAGATTTGGAAAGGAAATAGTACAAATGGGAACAGAAAAGACATAGGCTGATTAAGTAAATGGGATAAACATTGGCAGATAGAGTTTATTGCGGGCATGTCACTTTGGACCTATAAAACTGAATCCTGTCAATATGGTGAGAAACTTGGAACTGTAGAAGAGCAAAAGGATTTGAAAGTGCAAATATTCAAGCTCACCTCTGGAGTCGGTTATGCACTTTTGGGCACCACACCTTAAAATAAATATGTTAGCAGACTTCTGGTGATGGAAATGGAGGAAGTAGTTACACATTTAGTGGCTCCCGCTTAAGGAGGATTTTGTTGGTCCTTCCCCACCCATTTGGGGGTCTTTTTGTGGGCGAAAGGTGTGTGAATGCACAGGGAAGGTAATACACCTCTGGTGAGTCTGGTGCATGAATCAGAGGACGGGAAATTCTACAAGAAAAAGAGAGTGGCTGGATAAGGTCAAGGTAGCAGAGGGCAACGGGGCAGCATGGCCCACCCAGTGGTCAGTGGAGCAACTGGTGGAGTTTTTAAATAATAAGTTCCAGCAGCAGAGGAAGGAGGCCTAGGGGGACCTGGCTAACGTGGTGGAGCCACTCAGGGCGGCAATTGAGAAAGTGGGCAGAGGCTGGAGGCTCAGGGCCTGGTGATACAGAAGGTGGAGGAGGCGGTTGGGGAACATGAGGAGCAGATGGCCTCATTGGTGGCGGAGTTGGGGATGGTAGTGGACAGCCAGAAGAGGCTGAGAGAGCAGTTGGCGGACCCGGGGAATCACCCCAAGCGACAGAATTTGAGGATAGTCGGGATGCCTCAGCAGACACCGCCAAATATGTGGCAAGGATGTTGGAGCAGTTGACGGGGGCGGGAGCCTTTGCTCAGCCCCTTGAGGTGGATCAGCTGAGGAAGAGGCCGCAGATTGGGGAGCCGCCGAGGGTTATGTTGGCACAGTTGCGCCATTTCTTGGACAAGGAAAAGATTTTGCAGTGGCCGGGACAGACCAGGAGGTGTAACTGGGAAGGGAGTGAGCTGCGGGTCTACCAGGACCTGGGTGTGGAACTGGCGATGAGGAGGGCCGGGTTCAACCAGGTAAAGGCTGCCCTCTTCAAGAAGGGATTGAAGTTTGGAGTTCTGTACCCTGTCCGTTTGTGGGTGACTCATCAGAAGCAGGAATTTTATTTTGACATGTCGGAGTAGGTGATGTACTTTATGAGAGACCATGGACTGGGAGGTGTGTGAGGACATGAACTTTGGAGAGGAGCTTCGTGTTTATGGATATCTTGGGGTGGGTTTTGACGGGGGAGCAGCGATGATGAGTGTGCTTTCTGTTCTTCTTAGTTTGTTGGTGGTCGGGAGAGGGGTGGTGGTTTTAAGGGGAATGGGGAAGTTAGAAGCCTTGGATGGGGGCCACCATGCTAGCTGGGCAGGCTGGTTAATGGAAGTGAAGTGGGGGGTTGCCGAGAGGAATGTGGGGGATATGGGTGTTTCTTTGTTTGGGGGTGGAGGGGCATCTGACATGGGTGTGGTTGGTGTGGTGCAGTTGGGAATGTAGAAATGGTGGTGGACATCCAAAAGTGGGCCTGGAACAACGCGTGATGTGGATCCGAAGCTGGTCCATGAAGGGGTATGGCTGATCGACAGGGAAGGAGGGCAGGGATCCCCCTGACCAGGCTGGTCATGTAGAATATGCGATGGTTGAATGGGCCAGTTAAACAGTCGCTTGTGTTCAAGCACCTGAGGAGTCTGAAGGCGGACATAATATTTCTGCAGGAGACGCACCTGAAGTTGGGGAATTAGAAGAGGTTGAGGAAGTGATGGGTGGGGTAGATGTTCCACTCAGGAATGGATCTGAGATGAGAGAAGAGGCGATGTTGGTCAATAAGAGGGTGGTGTTTGAGGTGGGGAGCATTGTTGCTGACCCGTGGGATAGATAGGTGGTGGTTAGTGGGAAGCTGGAGGGGTTGCCAGTAGTCTTAGTTAATGTTTATGCCCTGAATTCGAATTTTATGAGGTGTATGTTGGGGAGGATTCCGGAATTAGATACCCATCGGTTGATAATGGGGGTGGGGGGGGAATTTTAATACGGTCCTGGACCCGAGCTTGGATCAGTCAAGTCCGAAGTCGCTGAGGTGGTCGGCACTGGCTAGGGAGCAGAGGGAGTTCATGGAGCACATGGGGGGCCGGCAGACCGTGGAGATTTAGGAGGCTGAGAGCGACGGAGTTTTCATACTTTTCCAATGTGCACCGGGTATATTCCTGGATCGATTTTTTTCGGAATAGACGAGGCGCTGCTGGTGGGGATGGCCGACAAGGGATATTCTGCAATCGTGGTCTCTGACCAGCGCCGCATTGGGTGGATTGGAAGGTAGTTCCAGGGGAGGCCCAATGGCTGCAGTAGTGGTTAGATGTGGGGCTGTTGGAGGATGAGGGTGTGTGTGATCGGGTGAGAACTGCCATTGGGGGTTATGTGGAGGTGAATGATATAGGGGAGGTCACAGACACCACACTGTGGGAGGCATTCAAGGCTGTAATTAAGGGAGTATTTCAATGCGGACGCATAGGGAGAGGGTGAAGCGGGAGATCTTTCCTCGTTGACGGCTTGCTGGTATTTCAGCAGTACAGTACACTTGGCGGCTATGACTGACTCTATCTCTTTAAAGTGGGCTTGAAATTAGTCTACATACTGTTTCTCACATTTGTCAAAGGTGGTCATTGCTGAGTTCTAGATGACGTCTCTACATCCTCTATGGGGGTGTTTTGAGGGCTTGTTCAATGGAATTGAGAAACTCCTGTCACAGTGGTGGATGAGGAATTCTGGTAGTGTTGACGTGCGAGTGAACATTTTGCTTTGAATGATGTATCTTCTTTGTTTGGAGTCTAACTTTGCTGCACATCACAGAGTAGCCGGTGTCACATTCTGTGCTGTGGATTGTGTGTGGTTATAATATTGTTTATAAACATATGGGCCAGCTGGCCACCAGCATGATCTTGGATGTTTCCATTAAACCCGATGACAGGATTGGTTTGAAAGAACAAGTTTGTATTGCAGAGGCTGTGATAGACACCCAACTTCAGCAGTCTCGGTTCATTCCCGTTCATCCTCCCAATGCCATGTCACCCGAGGCAGGAGGACCATGAGTCATAGTCAGCCCCAACTCTGGCAGTAAAGTGGTTTCTAATGGCAAAGACTACTCCATGCTGTTTTGGCTCTTTTGGGTCTCTACCTTGCCAGTACAAAGTGTAGGCCTGCTCCCTTAATGATCCGCTTGCAGGGAGGTGTGCCTCCTGAAATGCTGCAAATATCCGCATTTAGTCTATTCAGCTTGTTGTTGATAATGTCAATCTTCCGAGAGAAGTCGCCCCTTGTGAGATCATCTGACAGGCCCGGGTGCATGGTTCTGACATTGCAGCTTGCAAAGCAAAGAGTTCATACCTTTGTTCCTTTCGTTGTCATGTTGTTTGGTGTGGTGCTACAGTCCATTTGTCAGGCTATGACCCTAAGCTGCAAGCACACATTGGAGCAGGTGGATTGTGGCAGGATAGCACCTTACTTACTGGGCACTGTCCAGTTTGAGGCGGGCGTTAGCTGTCCAATGAGACTCAATGATCTCTCCCACCATTGAAGGCAACCCGTGGCACCCATACTCTATGCCAATTGAACTGGGCTTATAACCAGGAACTGCTGCCTACCATGTGGTTTTGCTCACTCTAAGGCAATTATGGAAGATTAGGGGTCTTGGGCTGCCCAAGCGTCAGAACCCCCGTCTCGGTCACGCTGGTGGAGTCCGAAGGAGTGCAAAGCATGACGTTTGGCACCAGTTTGGTTGACGGAACATGCCAAAAATAATGCATGAGTGCCTTACGGAGTTCTACTCCAAACTTTCTGTTAGGGTTTTATTGTATTACTATTTCTGATAGTAATGTTGTATTGCTTTGTGCTATATAAGTTACTGACTTGCATCTTCCAGAATGATCCTTAACTCGATGTTGATTAACACTCGTAGTCTTTCAATTACAGCAAGTATATTATTGAGTAATGTTGATGAATTAACTGTAAGTTTGTTGTCTCTCCAATGCTTAAACTAGGTATTACATGAACATGATTGATTAAGAAATACTTATGATTATCTACACATGTGCTGAGCTGTCCTTGTATGATTGTGATCACTAGCTACTGCTCCTGTGAAGAGACTGATCCTGGCTTTGGTCTGTCTATTTATACATCTCTAGTGCTGCACTCTAGTGATTACTTAGTTGTAGTGTCTTTACATTAACCCCTTGTGTATATACAGATATGCAGATCACTACAGCCCCCTTTTTTCTTTTACATATTCTCTGTGCTGTTCTAAAGAAAATTGTACAAAACAGGTAGATAAATGATATGTTTATCTGTACAAGTTGTGACGATATTGACAATTATACAAAGCCAATTAATATTTATGAGTCCAATCTTTATAAATTGAGTTGGTTGAGTTTATTCTTCTGTTGTTGAAGTGGTGATGTTGATATTTCAGTGTCTTTGTAAGGGTTATCTTGTGTTTCAGTAACCAGTAAGTCATCATGAGATGTTTGAATGATCGAATCGCTATTGTTGGCTGACCTGGATTTTTTCCTGTGCTTGCGGTATTGATTCTGTATGTCATCTGCCTTGAAAACTGGTTTGCTTGTTCGTTGTGGAGCAAATATGAATTTGTGAGATTTGTTGTCATGCCATGTTATGTTTGTACTCTTGCCATTGTTTTGGAGTGTGTTGTTACATTGTCCTTCATGTGCAGATATTGTACAGATTGTTATTTCATTGTTGTTGTTTTTGTTGTTTCTGTTGTTGTCTTTGTTGTTTTTGTTATTGTTTTTGTTGTGCTTCTTGTTGTTTTTGTCATTTTCGTTGTGGTTCTTGTTGTTTTGTGTTGTGCATAATGACTGTTCCTTGTGGATAATTTGAGCCATTCTCAAATGTATTGGTATCAGTGCCCTTTGTGGTATCTGATGTTTCATTGAGGTTTTTGAATTGAGGTCTGTGTGAATAATCTGATGTTGCATTGATCATGGTGACATCAGTCATTTGTGGTTGATTTGATTCCTCTTTGATCTCTTGGTGCTCCTTTTCTAGAGTCAACATCATTAAGGTTTCAGTTTTTTGTAGGTTGTAAAGAGTAGATGAGGTTTTAATTGATGCGTTCTCATTGGACTCAAGACTAGTTTTACTCTGATTGTTGAATGCTTCTGTACAGACAAGCTGAGATCTGTCAGTCTCGCTGTGATCTTGCACATGGTGTGAGTTGATTGTTGTCACTGTGTCACTATTCGTACATACAGTGGTTAGACATTCATTGTCTTCTTGTTGTTCATCAAATAAGGTAGATAGACCTTCATAGCTGAATTTTTGTTGTTCAAATGAGCTGGGTAGACTTTCATAGTCGTTTTTGTTGTTGTTCAAATGAGCTGAGTGGACTTTCATAGTCTGCTTCTGGTTGCTCAAATAAGGTGGGTAGACTTTCATAGTCTTCTTCATGCATGGTTGTCACTCTGGAGTCTTTAATTGCTTCCATTCTGGAGTCTGTCAACGAGTTCCCTGTGGAGGCTTGTGTGCTCTCTCTGTGGAGTCTTTCATTGTTCTCTCTCTGGAGTTGATCAGTGCTCTCTCAACGGAGTTGGTCAGTACTCTCTGTGTGGCATCATTATCTTCTTGGCTATTTGACAGGTTGCTGTCATCCAATGTATCAATGACCTGCCATTGCATCATGGTATTGCATTCATCTACCATGAGTAGAGTCGTATCAAGCTTTTCAACTATGTTGCTGATGCTATGATGATCATATCCGAATAACTCAGCCATGTCTGACTAGTATTCTTTAATAACAAAATCATCTTATTTGGTTTTGGATTTGTTTTTGAGCTCTTCACTTTTAATTCACAAATCATCTTCTTTAGTTTTGGATTTGTTAATGGGCTTTTCACTTTGGATGCTGCAGACTGCGTGTTCTAGGGTGCTGTGAAAGTTGTTTTCAGCTGCTGTTGAAATTCAGACAACGTTGTGCCTTTTGAAGTAAAAAAATTGGGGTTTGTACCTTTAAGAGTCTAATTTGTGATGTTTGGGCAGTTTCCCTTTAAGTGAGCGTGGTCTAAGTCTTCTGACATCATGTCGCGTGTGACATCATGCGTAATAATCGATTGCGCATGCACAAATCGATCATAGGATGGTGTGCGTTCCTTTTTCAAATGCGCATGTGCAGTTTCAGGTTTCACTACAGGTTTATTCTCTTAGCCTTGTCCCTCCCGAGACACCCATAAGGCAATACGGCTCCTCGCCCTGAGCCGTGGCCCTGACAGGGTGCTGTCAGCCATAGCCAGCTGATCCCGAGTCTCGCGAAAGCAGGGTCAACACTCGCTGAAGTAGCTCCACTTCTCAGGCACTACTTGTTACCTGCAAAGGGATGTAGACAGGTTAAGTGAGTTGGCAACAATTTAGCAGATGGAGTATACTGTGGGAAAATGTGAACTTGCCCAGTTTGGCAGAAAGAATAGAAAAGCAGCATATCATTTAATGGAGGGAGATTGCAGAACACTGTGGTAGAGAAGTGTCTGAGTGCCTTGGTACATGCATCACACAATGTTAGAATACAGGTACAGGAGGTTCTTAGGAATGGAAATAGAATGTTGGCCTTTATTGCCAGGAAATGGAATATAAGAGTAGAGAGATTTTACTTCAGTTGTGCAAGGCATTGGTGAGACCACATCTGGAGTACTGTGTCCAGTTTTGAGCTCCTGATTTGAAAAAAGATAAAATTGTGTTGAAATCAGATCAGAGAAGGTTCACTCAACTCGTTCCTGGGCTGAAGGGTTTATCTTATGAAGAATGGCTGAATAGGGACCTATACACATTGAAGCCTAAAAAAATGAGAAGAGATCTTATTGAAAGATACGGGGCTGGATTCTCTGATTTTGAGGCTATGTCTCACGCCGGCATGGGGATGGTGGCATTTTACATCAGGAAAAATGGCGTAAAATGGCTACCGGTCCCCCGTTTGGCTGGGGGCTAGTGTAGAGCACCCAGCTCCAGCTGCCAATACGGCCCAGAGAATTTCCGCGTCCATGGCCACGCATGCACACGGTGGCGGCCTGCAGCGGCCGCGCTGCGCTGCATGGCAGAGGCCGCTCACGACCCCAGACCACCCCCACCCCCCCACCCCGCCACAGTGCCCCCAGCTCCTGGTAAAGTCCCCCCTCCCCCGACTGGAGTGGCATTGGGCTGAGTCCGCAGCCACCACACCGAGTTTCCGATGGATGAGACCACAAGCGACCGACGCAGTCGGGAACTCGGCCAGTCGGGGTGGAGCATCAGGGGTTGGGCCTCAGGCAATGTCCTGAGGCCATCGATATGGCGCACAGCAAGCTCTCCGAGCACGCCCCTTTGGAGGAGGTGGAGCATCGTGATAGCGGCACCGCCCCCCAATTCGGTCATGACGGGGATTCTCCAGCCGATCGCCGAACACAAATTTGGCGACCGGATAATACCGCTCATGAGATCCCGAGGGGATTTGATAGCATAGATAGCAGGAAGGTGTTTCCATTTGTGAGAGGGACTAGAACAAGGGGATGAAGAGGTCTACCATTTAAGATGGAGATTTTAGTTTTCTTTCAGAGAAGCATTAATATGTAGAATTCTCTTCCATAGAAAGCAGAGATGCCTGGAGCATTGAATTTGTTCAAGACAGAGTTAAGGACTATAGGGACCAGATAGGGTGAAAACTCTCACCCGCTTTACCAGCCCTCCAAATCCCTGCACATTTTTGACAAAATCTGTTGGAGTCTTTTGAGGATGCTACTTGTAGCATAGATAAAGGAGAACCAGGGGGGTGTGGTGCATTTAAATTTTGAGATAAAGTCCCACACAGGAGGTTAGTAAAACAAATTCCAGCTCCTGAGATTGGGGGTAATATACTCATATGGATTGAGAATTGGTTAACAGTTGGAAACAGAGAGCAGAAATAAATGGTTATTCTCAGGATAGCAGGCTGTTACTGGGATACTGCAAGGATCAGTGCTAGGACCTCAGCTGACCATTGATATCAAAATGGGGCCAAATATAATATTTCCAAATTTGCTGATGACACAAATGAGGCGAGAGTGCAAGTTGTGAGGAGGACGCAAGGAGGCTTCAAGGATATTTGGACAGGCTAAATGAGTGGGCAAGAACATGGATGGATGGAATATAATGTGAATAAGTGTGAAGTTATCTATTTTGGCAGAAAAAAACAGAAAGGCAGATTATTTCTTAAATAGTGAGAGGTTGGGAAGTGTTGATGTCCAAAGGGACATGGGTGTTCTCGTTCATGAGTCACGAAATGCTAGCATGCATTCAAGGTCCTCTTCCAAGTCACTCACCACCCTGACTTGGAAATGTATCGCCGCTCCTTCACTGTCGCTGAGGCAAAATCCTGGAGTTCCTTCCCTGACAGCACAGTGGGTGTACCTACACCTCAGGGACTGCAACGGTTCAAGGAGTCTACTCACTGCCACCTTCTGAAGAGAAACTAAGAATGGGCAATAAATTCTAGCCTAGCCTGCAACGCCCACATCCCATAAATTATTATTTTTTTAAATGCAGCAAGCGATTAGGAAGGCAAATGGTATTGTGTCCTTCTTTGCAATGCAGTTTGAGTACATGAGTAAACTGGCTTGTTGTCATTGTATAGAGCCTTGGTGCGGGCACAGCTGGAGTATTATGTAAAGTTTGGGTCTCCTTATCTAAGGAAGAGAGGGAGCGCAACAAAGATTGACCAGACTGATCTCAAGGATGGCGGGATTGTCCCATGAGGAGAAATTGAGGAAACTGAGTCTGTATTCTCTGCATTTTCAAAGAATGAAAGGTGATCTCATCGAAACTGACAAAATTCTTGTAGGTCACCACAGGATGGATGAGATAGGATGCTTCCCTGGTTGGTGAGTCGAGAATCAGTAGACACAGTTTCAGAATAAAGGGCAGGCCATTTCAGACTGAGATGAGGAAGAATGTCTTCACTCAGAGGGTGGTGAATCCTTGGGATTCTCTCCTCCTGAAGGCTGTGGAAGCTCGATCACTACGTTCAAGACAGAAATTGCTGGATTCGTGAATACTAATGACATAAAGAGGCATGGAGATAGCACAGGAAGAACTGGCACCAGGGTACTTTATCAGCCATGATCGAACTGAATGGCAGAACAGGCTTGGATGGGCTGAATGATCTACTCCTGCTCCTGTTTCCTATGTCTATAATCATTTCAATTTCCACTATCTGAACCATCAACAAGCGAGGTTCCTGAACAGAATTGAATCATAAAATTATACCTGATATACACTTTCAATGGAAGTGTCTACTGCAAAAACTACTACACTGTACCACTCAACGCTCACTCTCTCTAAACACCAGTGACAGGATAGGTTGTGCTGCACAGCATTTGTTAAATTAATCCCTCAGCAATTCACTAATAATGTGGGCTGATATGTGAAAATGCTTCAAATAAAAGGGCCGATCATTCAAACCATCTTGTTCTGAGGGTCCATGCAACCCCTCCCCCATGAATGTGCATTGTTTCCCACCCCTTGTCTAGCTGGTATTGCAGAACGAAGTGAACGCAATATTGTACAATGTGTGAACTGCTTCCCAATGGGCCGTATCGTCTCCTTGGTCATGGCAGACCGGCAAGTGGCACTGGAGCCAATTTGGAGCCGGCGATCAGTTGACCACCGCGTCTGTTGGGTAAGTTTGGATTTGGTTTAGAATTAGAAAAGTTTTGTTCTTTCTGGTCTTGGGACCAACCGCCTGTGTTTTAAACAGGGCCCCCTTTCCGAAACCGGTATATTCCCTGGCGAGAACCTGGATTAAAAATTGATGAACATACAGACCCTTACTTTGCTACTAAAATAACAAGAGATCAACCTCATTTTATTACTATTACAACTTGCACCTTAGGATAGAAATTCATTTTGTGCACTGGAGCAAAACAGGTGACAGCAAATCCGCCATTTGCCAAAATGCAACGCCCAATATTCAGTTTTATTGACTACATACCAATATCACCTGCTTTGAGCTGCTGCCTGCAATTAAGTCCTATCCACTTGTATTCAATCCCTTATGCTATCCCCGCCCCTCTTCAGTTCATGTTCCTGACTGAATATAGTACAGAATGCTCAATAATATTCCCACTACTGTACAGAACTTTGCAAACTGGTACAAAAATGTGAACTTTGATTACTTCTCTGAAATGTTTCCTTAGTATCCCCGTACTCTCCCATGTTCTGCTCTCTCCTTCCATTTCTCTCCTCCTGTCTCATGTCCGTCACTCCTTATCACTGCTCTTCTAACTAATTTATCATAAAAAGTGATTTCAGATGTTTCATTGGTGATAAGACATCTTTTTGAAGCAATCAATTCTTTTAAGTTATGAAAATTATTCAACATTTTTTATTCATGGACTGTGGCAGCCAACCATGTCCCACAAGCCGACCCTTCAATCCAATTTTAGTACACAGAAAATCGCAGACCGAGCATCTATAATTTATCTTTCTCCAGGCAGATAACCCATCTCTGCCAGCTTCAGCATTACCATTGTTTACTGGTACACCAACAATGCCACAGAGATTAAAGCTTCTGCTGCAACAAGCCATGCTGATTCTGAGTGATGTATATGAGGCTTTCACCTGGTTTCAAACAGAACTATTTCCCTGCGATCCGAATGACGAGCTGAAAGCTGCAACCACACATAATGTTGCAAGAAGACAACGTGCTCATTTGGGAAGAAGTGGATTAATCGGACACCTGCAGCAGTTTCACATCATAGCATTGTGCAGAATTTGCCATGACAATGATATGGAAATTGATAAAAATGAATTACCAGGACTATTGCCAATGATACTGGACGGAATTTTCCCCAAATTGCACAGAGTGTTTGATCAGTCGAGAAAAGCAACGTGAAACTCGCTGGTTTAACAGCTTCCTTTTCCAGCCAGTTCAAACGACACACTGCAAGCGTGGGCAAGGGTTACACAGCCAGCAGGGTGGGGGAGGGAGGGAGGGGGGGGGGGGGGGGGGGGGGGGGCGCTAAACTCGCTGCCATTGCTGGATTCAGAGATGGGGCACCTGTTAAAAAGGGCAAAGTTAAAGGGCAAAGTTAAAGGCCACCTTCGCCCATCCACGGATATCAGGGCTCCTCACACAGAGATCAGGGCCCATGATGGACATGGGGAACACCCCCAACCCTTGCCCACAGAGCGGCAGCTCCCACTCCCCACAATTGAAACCCACCCCTCACACCAGGCAAGCATCAGGGTGACCTGATCTCGCCGCCGCTAGATTTGTGGCATCTCCCATCTTAGTCTTCACCCCCCCCCCCACCCCAATGCAGGCACAAATGCACCCCTCCCTCCCAACATATACATATGGAAACTAACCCCCTAATGGGGCTACCCAGAGGGCCTGCCTCTGGCTCTGCCAACATGCTACTGACAGGGCTTTACTCCTCTCCTTGTGCCCGACATTGTCATCACGATTGGATTTGTTTTTGAAAACCAGTAGTGATTTCCTCTGTCATAAAGCACGGTAGCGCAGTGGTTAGCACAGTTGCTTCAGGGCGCCAGAGTCCCAGGCTCGATTCCCGGCTTGGGTCACTGTCTGTACGGAGTCTGCATGTTCTCCCTGTGTTTGCGTGGGTTTCCTCCGGGTGCTCCGGTTTCCTCCCACAGTCCAAGAAAATTTCTATTATTGGGTCAATGATCGCTTTGTTCATTACCCTTTTTCAAAAATCCAATTAAGTTGAAATAAAATGCAAATGTATCAGTTCTATTCCCCAGTATTTATGATGCTTTGTGTTAGCCCATGACGACACTTTCTCCCAAATACTATTGAGCCTATCTTTCCTTTGCATTCACTTTTAGTTCATGATATTTTCTATTCCTTCATATCCTTTTTTAATTTCCCTCTGGAGTGCCGTATGAGAACCTAATTTGTTATGTGTGTTTATAGAAATTGAATGTAAAAATTAAAAATAAATTATTAACTCTCTTATTGATGGCATAATAGGGGAAAGACAACTATAGGGCTTCGCTGCCACTGAAGTAAATGCCACCATAACAGCATCAATGACAAAGGAGATAAGATTTGAGGAGTTTAACTGATGGCCCAAGGTACGGCATGAGCATTTCTTTGCTTTGATTATTTTGACCTCCAAACCAGAATGAGCCCTTCAATTTCAGAAAACCAAGTTTATATATAATGATCATCATTGAGATTCACAATCATCACAGAACCTTTGCTATGGTTAACAAATAGTATTTTGGTAAAAGCAATATTGTGCAGTCTGAGCTGATGTTTATTACAAACATTTTCTGTCACATTGTTTCCTTGAACAATTCACAAAAACAAACACAACAACAACTGCCACACATATAGCACTTTTATCACAGTAAAGCATTTCAAAACAATTACAGGAGAGTGAGTGTAATATTCTTGTTGGTTGGCCTGATTTATATCACAAGAATACTTGTAGCTAAAGCTATCAATGATTTAATAACATTAACTGTGGGTAAACTATATATAAAACAACAGATAACAGTATGATCTTTCACAAGCAACCTCTCTCTCCAGCTCCATCCAGCCAGTCTGCCATCACCTGACTTTAACATTCACTTTTCTACTAGCGAGACACCTAGTGGTCAGTCTGTGAATTACAACACAAAACCATGATATCACTACAGTGAGGACTCTGTTTTTTTTGAATGAGCACAAATCTGGAAAAGGTTGAGTGTAGGAGGCTGGCCAGGGGGTGTGCTGGAATAGTCAACTCTAAAGGTAACTTTTATATAATCTTTATTAGTATCACAAGTAGGCTTACATTTAACACTGCAATTAAGTTACTGTGAAAATCCCCATGTAAAAAAAAAGAAAAATAATAACTTATTGTCACAAGTAGGCTTCAATGAAGTTCCTGTGAAAAGCCCTAGTCGCCACATTCCGGCGCCTGTTCGGGGAGGCCAGTACGGAAATTGAACCCACGCTGCTGGTCTTCTTCTGCATTACAAGCCATCTGTTTAGCCCACTGTGCTAAATCAGCCCCTAAGCCACTGGAGTCGCCACACTCCAGCACCTGTTCGGGAACTGAGGGAGAATTTAGAATGTCCAATTCACCTAACAAGGTGACTATAAACTCTCTTAACATTGACACAAATCTCTGGTCAGAACCTCACTCTGGGGTCAAACATGATACCAAAATTATGAACAGCCTGGAGTTTAACTGATGGCCCGAGTTGCCAGGAAAAGGGATGGAATCAGTGTTGACGGAGTGGGGATTGTGGTAGGAATCGAAGAATAGCTTCAGTATTCAGTCTGTTGGAGGTAATTCTGCTTCACCCAATGTTGGATGTTGGACAAGAAGTCTGATAATTCAGACGCAGTATCGGGGTTAAAAATGGTGGTGGTAAGGTACCGCTGGATGTCTTAAATTTAGAAGTGGAAATTTAAGGCTATTATCTGATTCAGAAAAGGTTTTAATGCAAAGGTTAATTGAGTGTTGCAAGCAAAAATATGTTCTCACTCTCAAGCCATGGATTAAGTATCCATTTGGATTTCTTTTTTAAAATGTCTGATGACAGCAACTACTTCAAAGGAAGTGGAAAATGTTCGATCTTTGGGCACTTGAATATGGACACAATCAGATTATATGGATTGAATGCATGCTGCAAGTCATCTCCTGAGTGAATTTTCAAATAGCTGGGGAAAATTGATGCTTCTTTATCGCAGACCAACAGATGTGTCGGACATTAACCAATTTTCTCATTTTCTATAGCTACAGGAATTTTGAGCTTATCTTTACTCAGTAATATGTAGCAACATAAGTAATACTCCATCCAGTTGACTATGTTTTACAGAATGGGTCCATGGAATTTTTTGCTGCATTTTGGAACTATTTTATTACGTTATCTCTTGAAGCTTGCATGGATTATATCAACAATGGCAGTGGCCGCAAACCTTTGCCTTTCCTAACTATGAAACAGGTATTGCAAATTCAAGCAGGTTACCATTTAGCATGAATCCTGAGGCTGAATTCTGAATTGCAAATGTCTCCAAATCCAGATGACACTCAAGAATGCTCAATATTTCATAGAACAGTGCAGAAGCAGGCCATTCAGCCCATCGAGTCTGCACTGACCCACTTAAGCCCTCACATCCATCCTAGCCCCGTAACCCAATAACCCCTCCTAACCTTTTTGGACTCTAAGGGCAATTTAGCTGCCTAACCTGCACGTCTTTGGACAGTGGGAGGAAACAGAGCACCTGGAGGAAACCCACACAGACACGGGGAGACTCCGCACAGACAGTGACCCAGCGGGGAATCGAACCTGCGAGCCTGGCTCTGTGAAGCCACAGTGCTAATCACTGTGCTACTATGCTGCCCATTTGACATGTTCTTGTTTTCCAAGTCATCAGAAGAATCAAATTTTGTCTCTCATTTTGTTGAATAACTAGATGACTGGATGGTACTTGATGACACTGGTTTGCTCAAATAGTGAGAGTGACTCTTTTTATGTTTATTGTGTATTAGAATAATGTTTGTTTGCTTCGCTTTCAGACTCAAGTTTAATTAGTAATGTGGAGAGTTTCCCAGTAAATCCTCTCACGGTTTAGAGATTGAGGGAATGCACAAAATGTCCTGTTGGTCCAGTGGAATAAAATTATGTTTAAATGAATTCTTGATAGCCTACAGAGGCTTTTTCAAGCAGAGCGTTTTCTCAAGTATGTTTGCATTCAAGTGTATTTAATATCATTTTAAGTGAAGCAATTACCATTGGTTCTTATAGTCACAGTAGAATTTCTCTCAGATGGGTTTGGGAGGGGGAACTAAGATTTCTGCATTAAGTCATCAACGGCAAAGTTATGACTAAAGCAATTCAAAATTACATTTAAGATTAAGTTAATGTGAGGCTAAGTCAAGTGGGGAACAGTCCTGGCATCGCTATTGAATTCATTATTTTTGAACCAGGTCTCGGAGGAGTTATTAACTTCATAAAATTTTCACAAGTTTCCTTGCTACATCAGTGCAACATGCAAGCAACCATCACTTTAATGATTCGAGAAATTTGACAATGTCATCAAAATAACTGAAAACTCAAATTTGTGAATTGATATTAGGGAACAACATTTGAGCTAAATTAAGCAATAACAACAGAAAACCAGGTAAGTGTTTTTTTACATCTACTACCTGGAACTGTGGGGCAGCAGTGCTAACCACTGTTCCACCATGCCACTCTAATCATGGGGAGGTCCTTGCTGGCGGGGGTAGGAGGGCGGAGTATTTGGCAATTGTCATTTCTGATCATGCCCCACACGGCACGGAGTTTCGCTGTATGGTTCCGAGCGGACATGGGGTTCTGTGTGATGCCGAGCGTGATAATGAGTTAGTGGAGTTTAATATAAATGGGGAGGTCTTGTTATTGGTGCTATGGGAGGCTTTGAAAACTGGTGAGAGGTGAGATAACCTTGCATAAGGTGCAGGTTGAAAAAGAGGCAAGGGAGGAGCGGCAGGGGCTGATAAATATCATTTCGGAGGTTGACAGCAAGTATTCGGAAGATCTCACCCCGGGGTTTCTGGCCAGCAAGAAGGTACTGCAGACACAGTTCAACCTGTTGTCCACAGGCAAGGCGGTGTGCCAGTTGAGGTGGGCAAAAGGAGCACCTTTTGGTCAATGTCCGAATATTGGGAGAAGGCCAACCGTTTGTTGACTGGCCTGCCTAGACAGCAGGTGGCCTCCCGGGAGATTGTTCAGATACGAGAGGCGAGTGGAGGGTTGGTGTCCACACCGGAGAAGGTGAATAGGGCATTTGAGGAGTTTTATCAAAAGCCGTACAGTCCGAAGTCGCTGGGGGATGAGTAGGATATGGTGGAGCTTTTGGGGAGGGATTGGAGTGCCACATGGTGGAGAAGGAGGATAGGGAGGAGTTGGAGGAGCCACTGGGGATTGAAGAGGCTCGGACGGCCGTAGGAAAAATGCAGGTAGGCCAGGCACCAGGGCCGGATGGGTTCCTGGCGGAAAATATATAAGAAGTTTGCGGACCGGCTGGTACTGCTGTTGGTGGAGATTTTGAGGATGTGGTGTCAAGTAGGGTGCTCCCGGAGATGATGAGGTAGGCTTCCATCTCGCTTCTATTTAAGAAAGATAAGGAGTGCGGGTCATACCAGCCAATATCTCTACTGAATGTGAATAAGGTGTTGGCACTCAGTTTTGAGGAGTGTCTTCCGCAGGTGGTTGGGGAGGACCAGACAGGTTGGTGAAGGGCAGCCGGTTGTCCTCGAATGGTGAACATGGTGCTCCCTCCGTCAGGAAGGGAGGAGCAGAAGGTTATTGTGGCACTGGTCACAGAGAAATCCTTTGATAAGCTGGAATGGAGTTACCTGTTTGAGGTGTTGGAACAGTTTGGGGTAGCGCCCAAGTTTGTGTCTTCAGTTAAGTGGCTTGGGGGAGCCCAAGGCGAGTGTCCATACGACCAATCCGAATTCGAGACACTTCCAGTTGGAAAGGGCAAACGGAGGTGCCCGCTGTCCCGTCTCCTGTTAGCACTGGCGATACAACCTTTGGCCATCGCGCTGAGGCAGTTAGATAAGTAGAGGGGGACTAGTGCAGGGGGGTGGGGTTGGAGCATAGAGTTTCCCTTTTGCTGATGACCTTGGGTGCGATTCTCAGGACATGTTGCACTCTCGCCCCAGTGAAATGAAGCCGGTTAATAGCAGGGGAGTTCAAAAACGAGAACTGCATCTCGCTCCAAACAGTTTGGGATGCAACAGCCCACTCCAGTAGGCAAAATAGGGATCTTGCCATAGCGTGGCGAGAAACCAAAAATCTCCACTTAGCCCTGTTTCCATACAATTAACGGGAGCGACCCCATATCCAATGGCTTCCCGTCATTCATCAGCCTGCCCAGCCAGTGGTGATGCTGGCGCCCATTAGTACTCCTTTTTAAAAGCATGAACCTGGTGGAAGTGCTTCTGAGGAGGTGAGTAGTCACCTTTGCTCACAGGCAAAGAACATGAGGTTGCTGGGCTTGCCGCCCCAATGTTCGGCAAGGGGTGAGGCATCCTCCGGTCGGGTTGTGCCGCCATGGGAAGGGGGGGAGGGAGGCCGCTGGGGGATGGCAATCATGCGCAGCTCCTTACACCAACCCCTGGATTGTGTAACCGTTCCAAGGGAAACCGTAGCCTGTCTGCCCCCCAACCACCCATAATCCCGGACGACTGCGGAGGCCTCTGCCTGTGCGGCTGAAGGCTATTGCTAATAGGGAATTGGCAATCATGGTTCAACCCAAGTGGATTACCATGGGTGGGCGGGGCCATGTAGCATGTAGGATACAGCTCCGGGTCATGTCCACGGCCGGAGGGTGGGTGAGTGCCATGGGGAGGGGACCAGTGCCCAGTCCAGGTTAAGTTATGGGCGGGTGTCTGGGGATCAGGGTCTGGTGTCTGTTGAGGAGGCCCCGCTGCAGACGTGAGTGCATGGGCACAGAGTTCTGGGTGTTGGGGGACAGGGGGGGTCAATAGGGGAATGGAGGGTCCCAAGGTGGGAGCCCCGCTGGTTGTCAGTCTAACACCCGCTCCCAATTCCTAACAGATATTGAACGGTATGAGCGGCATTTTGCACCCCACAGAATAGGCTCTAGTGGTGTTGCTGGTAGGTCAGGTAGCCAGACATCGGAGACGGTGGCAGCAGCAGAGCCTGCAGAGGCTCAAAACTGTGTCTGACGTGCACGGAATTGCCCCACTCCGAGGACCCAGCCACCCATCAAGTTAGAGAAGGACCCTGAACCTTAATGCCTCGGGATTATTCCAGGGCTCAAGTGGGGACCTGCGTGGTATCTTGCAGGCCACAGCCTACAGGTGCATCTGACAGGTGACGGATGCCCTCTTTGCCCGGGCGGAGAACTACATAAACTTTAACATGGACCAAGCCCAACAAATGCTTGGGCAGCAGAATTCTCTCCCATCGCTGGGATGCCCCAGGTCCAGGGTTTATAGACTGCATGCATGTTGCCTTGTGCTCACCGTGCCATCTTGGAGTGTCCTACATTAATAGGAAGGGGTTCCACTCCCTGAACAGACAGCTCATGTGCGACCACCACATGACGAACATGCACGTGTGAGGTGCACCACAGGATGGGCGACTGACTCTTGGGGGATAAGGTATACCCACTGAGGACCTGGCTAATGACGCCAGTGTGAGGCTGGAGACTGAAGATGAGACCCAATACAACGAGGCCCATGTGGCCATCCAGGCTGTCAATGAGCGGAGAATCGGACTGCTCAAAATGCGGTTCCAATGCCTCAACCCCTCTGGTAATGCCTTGCAACATTTGTTCTTTCAGACGGTTTTAGTTTAGGCAGGTACCATGATCGGCGCAGGCTTGGAGGAACGAAGGGCTTGTTCCTGTGCTGTATTGTTCTTTGTTCATTCTTTGTTCTTTGTTCAGTACACCCCTGGAGGGTTGCCCACTTTGTGGTGGTCTGCTGTGTCCTCCACAACCTGGCACAGCAGTGGCATGATGTGCTGGAGTTTGGGGCTGAGAAACATGTGTCGAGGAGAAGGATGAGGACGAGAATGCTAAGGAGGCTGGAGGACAGATGGTAGCAGCGAGGGTACAGCAAGCCCAGAGGGCCAGTCAGACCTTAACGCTCATCCATTTCACTTATGATATGACCTGGTCCATCATCGCTACGTTTCCCAACCCCCCACCCTCATTTCCACTCTCCCAGAGTTTGTGTAACATCACCCCAGGGCACTGGGACTGTGTCGGACTATCAGTGGGTCACTGTCCAGGGTGGGGGGGGGGGGGGGGTGGTTATGATAACCTGCAGAGAGTTGAGTGCTGGTGCTCCTCAATCTGACCCCTGCCTGTCTGCTCAGTGTTCACTCATAACCATCACCTGCATGTGCTGTACCCGGGGAGGTGGAGGGGGAGGAGGGGCGGGGTGGTGGTGGTGCCTGTAGAGATGGGCCTGCATTATTGAAGAATGTGACAGAGACATCATACCGGTTGTGGTCAGGGGTTTTTAATGTGTCACAAGTGTTCAACAATGCCCCACCGTCCTGATGGTGCTGCCCTACTCTCCCCAGCACCCCCTCACCCCCCCCCACCCCAACCCTACCTTCCCCCCTCCCCCGGTACCCCGGTGATCCTCAACGTGCTTTTCCTTCCTTGCTATACCACTACGCCTATGTGTCTCCCAGGATGCACGTCGGAAGTGGAGACAGCCAGCTGCTTACCACGTCCCATGGCCTTCGATGTCCCTGGCGGGCATCCACTGCGTGCTCTGGGGCTGGAGGGTCCCAGCACAATTGTTGCCGACTCATGCACAACTGTGCTGCCCTGTTCTGTGTGCTGACTGTGAGACGCGGGCTCATCAGAGGGTTGGAATTTGGGGGAACTGGTGGCCACCATCACCGCCCATGGAACGGGTCCAGGTTGGCATTCAGCGCCCTCTCCTCCCACTCAGTACCTATAGAGCCCTGGGGTACATCTTGGGACCAAGGGGCAGCTTGTTCGAGCCCCGCCAGTCCCTGCACCATGGCACTGCCTGCCCTGGCAGCTCCTCAATATCTGCACCTTGGTGTTGATGCCCTCAGCGATGCTCCTCAGTGACTGGGCCATGCTCGTGCCTCAGCACTGCCCATCTGTGACTGGGACAAGCTTCGCAGCCCCTCGGCCATTCCAAACTGGGACCGGGACATATCCTGCACACCTCATCAAGGTCAACCTGGTGCTGGGTGACATCCCCTAGCGAGTCAGACAGTCTACCAAGGCCCTCAGCCATTGACTTCACTGACTGCACCTCGCCATAGACACCTTTACTCATTCTTCCGATGTTGTGCCCCAGGCTTTCCACTGCGGTTGCCACCCTAGCAGTGTTGGCCTCGGTGCCATGCATTGCCAGTGACAGCTCATGCACTTGTAGCCTCTGACAATCCTCCAACTGGCTATGGACCTACTGGAGTGTTGCTGACATCTCCCTCTGAATGTCCCGGCCGCTCCCTAACGTCTCCATCAGCTCTAGGATAGGATGTTCCATAGACACAGCATCTGGCTTGGACCCAGCTGAGTCCTGGGATCCAGTAGACCTCTGACTGCTGCCATGCCTGGGCATTACTGCGTCCAAAAGATGTATATCAACAACTGTGTGGTGCTCACTTAGTCTCAGAAACAGGGAATCCCGCCCAAGAATGTTAATATAGAAGACTGGTTTCTATTTTGGGCTGTAGAGGTTAGCGCTAAGTGCCTGAATTGACCATTAAACCATTGTTGATTACATGCTATTCCAGATGCACAGCAATGTGGTTGACCCTTAATTACCCTCTGAAATGATCTGGCAAGTAATTTAGTTGTATCAAACTTCAACAGAAAAGTTGAGAAGAATTTTAACAGGATGGACTATTCAGCATCAACCTCGGCCCTGGAAATAACAAAGGTACACCTAGCCCTGTCGTTCCTGCAAAGTGCTCCTTACTAATATCTGGGGGTTTATGCCAAAATTGGGAGAGTTGTCCCAGAGACTTGTTCACCACCAGCCTGACACAGTCATATTGGAATGATACCTTGCAGACAATATCCCAGATACCACCATCAGCATCCCTGTCCAGTATGCCCTGGAATTCCTCAGTTTAAGGGGAGATGGTGGTGTAGTGGTAATGTTACTGGGCCGGTAATCCAGAGGCCTATGCCCTGGGGACGCAGATTCAAATCCCACTGTGGCATGCGGAGTCGAAAGTGAGTCTGAGTAATGGTTAACATGAAGCTATCGCTGAGCCTATTTGGTTCACTGGTGTCCTATCGAAAAGGAAATCTGCCATATTGTCTGATTTCCCAGTAATGTTCTCTGAATCTTAACCTTACATGAAGTAGAAATGTGGCCACTCCATACAATTTTTTCAAAGATAAAGCAAGATATGGCCTGGTTTCTTTCACTTCTTTTTTTTTTTAATTTAGAGTACCGAATTATTTTTTCCAATTAAGGGCAATTTAGCGTGGCCAATCCACCTATCCTGCACATCTTTTGGGTTGTGGGGGTGAAACCCACGCAGACACGGGGAGAATGTGCAAACTCCTCACGGACAGTGACCCAGAGCCGGGATTCGAACCCGGGTCCTCAGCGCCGTAGGCAGCAATGCTAACCACTGTGCCACCTTGCTGCCCTTCTTTCACTTCTTAACGAAAGTAGGATCAGGTGCAAAGTAATTTTGGAGATAGAGGGCGGGATTTTCCTGCAGTTCCCACTGGCAGGATCCTCCGGCACCATGGAGGGCGACTCCTGCCATGGGTTCCCCAGTAGCGGAGGGGGAAAACAATGGGAAACCCTGCCAACAACGGCGTGACTTGAAGATCCGGCCATCTCAGGAAGGCAGACAGCATTAATAGAGACCCCTCCCACCCAGGCATTGCCTTCGTCCAGACTCTTCCATCAAACAGAAGGTACAGAAATCTGAAGACTCGCCATCCAGACAGAGGAACAGCTTCTTCCCCACAGCTACAAGACTCCTTAGCGACTCCCCCTCGGACTGATCTGTTCCCTGTCAGAACACTATTCACAACACCCGATACTGCTCTTGCTCATGTATTTGCTTTGTTGGATTGGATTGGATTTGTTTATTGTCACGTGTACCGAGGTACAGTGAAAAGTATTTTTCTGCGAGCGGCTCAACAGATCATTAAGTACATGGGAAGAAAAGGGAATAAAAGAAAATACATAATAGGGCAACACAAGATAACGAGTATAAGTTAAGTAAAAAGTGGATCTGTTGGGGAGAGCTTGCAGAGAGCCGCCTCGCTCCGGCGCCATCTTGGAAATCAAGTTGTTTGGCCCCTTGTACCGTACTGTAACCAATCACTGTTTGGCGATGTACCATTTGTCAATGTATTCTGTTGATTATTCTTTTTGTCTACTGCGTACATACTGTGTACGTTCCCTCGGCCGCAGAAAAATATTTTTCACTCCCCTATTCTGTTTAACATCATGCACAACATTTGCAGGATTGTTGGATTGTGCTAAATTATCACATGTGGATAGGTTACTGGTGTTAACTGAAATTAGATCCTCAGAAAGAGGACTCTTTTAGATCAGATGTGACAATAAATCAAATCAAATCAAAAAAATCAAAAACCTCTGCAAAATCCACCCCGGGTTGGTAGGCCAATGAATTGTGCTCTGAGGTTCATCCATTGAACAATGAGGAGAATTTGGATTTTTAAAAATATTTGTTCTTGGGATGTGGGCGTCGCTGGCTGAACCAGCATTTCTTGCCCATTCCTAATTGCCCTTGACCTGAGTGGCTTCCTCGGCTATTTCAGTGGGGGGAGGGATGGGGCCAGTTAAGAGTCAACTGCATCTCTGTGTGGGTTTGGAGTCACTTGTAGGTCAGACTGGGTTCGGATGGCAGATTTCCTTCCTGAAGGACATTAGTGAGCCAGATGTGTATTTACAAAAATGAAAATGAAAAAATGAAAATCGCTTATTGTCACGAGTAGGCTTCAATGAAGTTACTGTGAAAAGCCCCTGGTCGCCACATTCCGGCGCCTGTCGGGGAGGCTGGTACGGGAATTGAACTGTGCTGCTGGCCTGCTTGGTCTGCTTTAAAAGCCAGCGATTTAGCTTGGTGAGCTAAACCAGCCCCTGGGATTGGTCAACAATGGTTTCACGTTTATCATGAAACTTTTAATTCCAGATTTTTATTACATTCAAATTTCACCATCTGCTATTGTGGGATTTGAACCTAGGACCCTGGAGCATTACCCTTGGTGTCTGAATTACTAGTTCAACGATAATACAACAATGCCACCGACTCCCCTATTCTGTTTAACATCATGCACAACATTTGCAGGATTGTTGGATTGTGCTAAATTATCACATGTGGATAGGTTACTGGTATTAACTGAAATTAGATCCTCAGAAAGAGGACTCTTTTAGATCAGATGCCTGATGCTTAAAAACAAATCCATGGGAAACGATCATTTCTAGTGGCCTGCATGGCACAAATGGGACATTCAGTAGGGACACAGAAAATGGGGGATTCAATGCTCGTGGCATTTCAAAACTGTTTGTCTATGGGGCACAGGCATCAGAAGTACAGAAGTAACACAGGCCAAATAAATGTGGATGGAAGTTTTTTGGTGAATCTGGTCAGATGCCAGGAATGGAGTAATAATAAAATAAGAATAAATGCCAGGAATACCCAGAGAATTATTAACAGGTGTTCCAGATGTGATTTGCAATATCATTTTGTGGTAAATTTTTCTAAATGGAACAACAGCGTCTTTGAGATGACAAACGATATGGAAAGCTCAGAAGAAGTAGATGACAATATTCGTCACTCTGAGGGTCACGAGAAACTTCAGTTGGTCATGAGTGTCCCAGTCCTGGATTCATTCAAATGTGCTGTGCTGGACAATGGTTGCACATCGACAGTATATGGAATGGATTGGTTGAAATGTTACTTGGATTCACGTAATAGTAAGGGTCAAAGTAAGGTCAGAGACTATGAAAGCTTTACTTGCTTTAGGTTTGGGAATGACAATATGTTAATGTCACTGGAAAGGATGGTGATTCCATCTAGAATAGCTGAGGTAAGCCACTTTATTTTTACAGATGTAATATCTAATGAGAGATACCCTTGCTACTGAGTAAACCATCCATGAAAAAGACACAAAGGAAATTAGACATGGAACATGATAAAACGATTGTTGTTAGAAAGTCAGTAGTTTTTATGTACGTTACGGCATTCCTTTCACAAAACCTGGCATTTCTATTCAGAATGATAAAGAGACGTTAATGGCATCACGTGATAGGAATTTGAGAGAGAAAAAGCAAATTATCTTAAAGCTCCAGCAATAATTTTCTCAAACTTCTTGTCATAGATTAAAAATCCTGCTAAAGGGTGCAGAAGTCGTTGATGATAAGTATACAAAGTTCAACAAAAAGATTGGTCAAAAATTTGATATTTGTAAAATTGTTTGGAGGACACCATTACAGCCGATTGTAAGTCTCCCAACAGCACTGTTACGTTATGCTGTTTAATTAACATAAGTTGCTACTGACCATAGACAACGTTGAAAGACAGTCCAGCCCTTGAAGTAAGTTGAAAGGATATATTCAGTAACAACAACTAGATAAATGAGTTTGACATTCTGATTGGCCAGGCTAAATTGCCCTTAGTGTCCTAAAAAATAAGGTTAATGGGGGTTGTTGGGTTACTGGTATAGGGTGGATACGTGGGCTTGAGTAGGGTGGTCATTGCTCGGCACAACATCGAGGGCCGAAGGGCCTGTTCTGTGCTGTACTGTTCTAAAAAACTCTAGTAACTCAATGATAGCGACGGACTGTACAACTGCGATCTGGGCCATATGTGGTGACCCAGCCTGAGATCTAAACTATTCTGGTGCTAATCCTACAGTCCCTGTCAGGAGTGAGAGGGAGGGTCGAGTGTATGCCTGGTTTTATAATGAGTTGTGCAGTGCCTTCTTGTGGTCGTGCCACAGCCGGGTGTTCTGATTAACCCCTTAGTTACATGTCTGTCTACATATCATTTCAAGTACAAAACTTTGAAGTAGTAGTCACTATGAATTTAAAGGTGTCCGGCAACCTTAGAAACATTTTCATTATAAATTTCATAAACATGACACCAAGATTCAGTCTTTCTATCTAATACATGAGAAATACAAAAGAGTGATTGTGGATAACACCATGGAAAAATGGATAGGGCGTGGACTGGAGGTGTTGGTTAAATTCCAAAATGCAAATGGGGCTGGTAAGCGTGGTGGGGGAGGGGGGAGATTTGCCAATGACAAATTTAGGTATGTGTACCAAAATATGACTATTGTAGTGATGAACAGAGTAACTAAATGTTGCTTCAGTAATGGGTAATGTGAAATAAATCAGGCGGTAAGTGATGAGATGCTCTGTAAAGTCTTAGCTGACCAACCACTTTGTGTGCTAACATTAGTCCTGGGCAGTTAATGCAAAGAATTCATATTGAATGGTTCGAGGCTGTAGTCCATATTAGTTGGCCTATGGGAGAAATCCAAAAATACATTCTGTGATGTGTGATAATCTCGTGGCCTGAGAAAGGAGTACAATCATTTCCATATTTTTCAATGCAAGACATTCATCAAGGTAGAAGTCTCAAAGAAAATTTGGCATCACATATGTAGCGGAAGAAAGTGCTATATGTGTCAGGATTGGTATAATAAAGATGTCTCAAAGTATTGTAATAGCACAGGTCAATGGAAAACCAGCAGGCAAGGTGGTAAACATATACCAAGACAAAAACAGTTTGCAAAGGGTTAAAGTCACCCACATTGGAAATGATTTACTCATCTCACAGAGCATTTGAATATGAAAAGGGAAACACAGGAGACCCCAGTAAGTCTAAATTGTCCAACACATTTGCACCTCTTCTAGAAGTTAAATATGTTAAGCACAAACCCATAAGATTGTAAGGAAACATTGTATTCTTTAATCATTTTCCCATTACGGGGACCAGAAAATATGCATACTGATCACTTTGTATTGTTCCGAATGATTCAGTGATGTCAATACCTGCTTGTGACTCCGAAGAACTTTAAATATATATGCATGTAATTCTGAGGATAGGCAGGGCTGACTTTTGCGAGCTGCAGGATAGTCGCCAGAATCTATCTCTCCTGTGTGCAGACGGTTTTTCTGAATTAAACAAAGTTTTACCAACACCACGCGGTCGAGAACAGGCTTTGAGGTTTTTCTTCCCGCCAACACATAAGATCGTCAGAGATAAATTTTAATCCTGGGCATTTAGCATATAAAAGAGAGGGTCAGAAAATGTGAAAAAGCCCAGGTAAAGTGATTGGGTATGGTGGGAAGTTAGTAATTCTCCAACTTCATAGTCCAACTAATAATAATAATAAAATAATAATCGTTTATTGTCACAAGTAGGCTTCAATGAAGTTACTGTGAAAAGCCGCTAGTTGCCACATTCTGGTGCCTGTTTGAGGGGGCCGTAACGGGAATTTAACCTATGCTGCTGGCCTTGTTCTGCATTAGAAGCCAGCTGTTTCGCCCACTGTGCTAAACCAGCCCCTATTAGGGTACAGGCATCTAAATTAATCAGGAATGATTATAAAGTAGCAGGATCTGGGCAATTATTAGGTGATGATGCACCATCTATCTCATATATGCATATGTTTGACAATTATGAGGCGCAGTATACAATAGATCAGGGACGATAGACAAAGTGATAATGTTGCACAGGATAGGGCTACTACCAGAAGGCACTGTGCTTGCCTTTCAAGTAAGGATGGCAAGCAGGCTCATGAGCTGGAGGGCCCACCAGAACAGAAGGAAACTACATCTTGCTAATCAAGTAAAATGAAAGAGATGGCATATGTATCTTAAGGCTCCCTCTCTGTAAATTGTAAAACATTGGAATTAGAAAGTGGTCACGGCTATCTGGCCTTGCAGAGGGGAAACTGTTTTCACTGATAGGAATGCCTGGGGGTAGGGGGGGATGTGACTCACACATGAAAGAAACCCCAATTCAGCACAGCCATTCTATTTATTTATTTATTTAAATTTAGAGTACCCAATTCATTTTTTCCAATGAAGGGGCAATTTAATGTGGCCAATTCACCTACCCTGCACATCCTTAGGTTGTGGGGGCAAAACCTACACAAACACGGGGAGAATGTGCAAACTCCACACGGACAGTGACCCAGATCTGGGATCGAACCTGCGACCTCGGCGCCATGAGGCAGTAGTGCTAACCACTGCACCACAGTGCTGCCCATAGCACAGCCATTCTAACTCAGCTCTGAGTTTGAACGAGCCCCTGTTTTTCTGGAGGAAATGCCTTACCCTACAGTATGTGAATTATGATTTATTTTTAGAGTGAAAGAAATGCCCTTGAAGTGTTGATAAATGATGTAGAATTACCAAGCTGTCAAGTTATTTCAATCCCCTGTCATTTAAAAAACTGAAACAAATTGCCAGTATATGTCTGAGAGTTGAAAGAAAATGTTCTATTAGTTTCAATAGTTGTTTGTTGCTATATCCTAATACTATCATTAAAGCATTGTCAAAGTTTCCCTGCTTTCATAGTTCAATTGACAGTTCAAAGAGGTTATTAACAGATTAGCTATCTTCGATGTGTTTGTGGAATGTGGTGACTGGGGGCTTTTCACAGTAACTTCATTGAAGCCAACTTGTGATAATACAGTTTCAAATGTATTGATGGGAATTTATGGTTGAGAGTGTGTAGTAAAGTATGTAATAGATATTTAGAGATTTATTTCATTAGCATGGCTCCTGAGATCTGCCATGATGGATGTTGAATGTTTTGGCATGGAGGGCATAGGAGCCATGGAGGTGGACAGGGACATGAGGTGGCACTAAGTTGGCATAGGGACTGTTAAGGGGATCACAGGGTGAGTGGGGGGTCATAGTTTAGCATGAGTTGGAACCTATGGGAACGGGATGTGTGTGGGGAAGGGGGGAGTGAGGGACTTGTGGGAGGTATGAGGGGTGAGGGCTAGAGGGCCTGACATTTAACCAAACAACTGGCATTAAGCCCCAAAAAACCTTTAAAACAGCCCACATCGGCACTCAGACATCCCTGCAGCCACCCTCTGATCAGTGTCCAGTGTAGGAAGTCTCAGCTCCACACACCCCACCCAGAATGAAGATCCAACTATTCACGGCACCTTTTCCTGAGGTGGTGTTGTGAGCGGGGTGACTACCCGACTCGGGATGGAAAAGCTGGGCCCAGGAATAGCACCAATTTTGCAAGCCTATAACAGATTCATGTCACTCCATTGGCTCCAGAATTGTGCAGCTGTTATGATCCCACACTTCAACCACCTTTGCAAGGGCTGATCAGAGGACTGCTGCCAGGTAAATAGTTTGCCCAGAAATAATGCATCTTATTGGGAAAGCTGCCTGTGACATGACAACAAGCAGCAGCAGCTTACCTCAAATATATAGATCCTTGCACCTTCGATTTTTCTTCAGGGCACAGGCATAAAATCTAATTTTAGGTTCTCAATGTCAAAAGGTGTTCTTTTTGTTCAGTTTTAAACAATCACTTTGGTGAATGGGAAAATTGAATTCAACCTCTCCCCATCTGGAAAGTGAAAGAAAACACGGCAGAAAAGTAAACGATCGCAAAGCAAGATTAAAGCATATTCTAGAAAAATATATTTTGGCACTACAACATTAATAATCTAGTCGCGTTTCGTTTTGTTTCGTCGAATTTGTCAGAAATTGATCTCAGCCAATAAGACACTCGCTGTTTTTTAAAATGTGTATTCCAAACACTCGTCTTAAAAGAAACAAGAGCAACCAAGTAAAGAATACGTTTTCAAGAGAACGGGTTTTAGATTGTCAAGTTTATTAACTATGCAGCTGACAATTTGTTTTGCACATGTATAAAATGGCAAAAAAAAGTGAGTTAACCTTTCTGTTGGACAAAAGCACAGATTGAAAACTGAAATACATAAGAATGCTGCATTTTAAGGTCTCTTCGAAAAACATTGCTTGTAATAGGAAAGACTAATTTATTGGCAACAAATTGAGAGAGTGTGCAACATCTGTCCTTACATCTGAATTGCATAACTAATGATCTAATTCTATATCGAAAAGCAATGGGAAGACAGAAACCAAATAATGCATCTCCTTCTCAAACTGAATTTCTTCACTTCTCTTCTACCCAAAATTTTATTTTGGTGCCCAGTAACTGATAGAGAAAAAAATATCAGATGACACCTATACTAATTTTGCTGAGTGGTTCATGCCTACAGCAAAACAAAAAAAATGTTCTTGATGTCCCAGTAGAATATATCATGTTTTGATAAGTATTGAATAATTGACATCAGTCATGAAATATCACATCTTTTATGTAGGCATCTGTCTACCTGAAAGTATATAATTGGCATCATACAAATGAGCTGAGTGATCTTGCACGACAAATGTTGTTATCAGTAAAAGCTATCTTGCTGTGGCAGAATGCCACCAACATTGTAGATATACATTAGGAAGAGTTTGGGCATCAAGGACTGGTATTAAGCAGAATAAATACTGATTTATCTTCTAATCAAAGTAGATTGATAATAAGCCGAATGGTGTTATTTTAACGCTGACCATAACCATTTCCGTTGATGAGACAAACCGGACCTGGTATTACAGAAAATCTATAATGGTCACAAGACATGCTTTACATGAAGGGGCAGGTTGTATTGGTATTGCACTTTTGACACAGAGCTTTGCATAGCAGGAGCAAATAACAGGAATTCAGCTGCACAGGCCAACATTCCTGTCTCTCAGCCCCTGCAATGTTAGCATAAGAAAATAAGAACTAGGAGCAGGAGTAGGCCATCTGGCCCCTCGAGCCTGCTCCGTCATTCAATAAGATCATGGCTGATCATTTTGTGGACTCAACCCCACTTACCCACCCACTCACCGTAACCCTTAATTCCTTGACTGTTCAAATTCTATCTATCTTTGCCTGAAAAACATTCAACGAGGTAGCCTCAACTGTTTTACCGGGCAGAGAATTCCACAGATTCATGACCCTTTGGGTGAAGAAGTTCCTCCTCAACACAGTCCTAAATCCACTCCTCTTTATTTTGAGGCTATGCGCCCTAGTTTAAGTTTCACCCGCCAGTGGAAATAACCTCCCTGCTTCTATCTTATCCATTCCCTTCATAATTTTATGTTTCTATAAGATCCCCCCTCATTATTCAAAATTCCAATGACCATAATCCCAGTCTATTCAGCCTCTCCTCATAAGCCAGTCACGACAGGGAGGATGTGAACATAGGTGCAGAAGTCAGATAACTTAATTTATGATCTCTCCCACTGAATTTTTGTTTAATAATTTTAATGAACAGAAAATCGTGTGTGCCACAATTTGCGTATGCTGTCTCCAGCACCCACATTCCTGCTATGTACTCCGACCCAAAAAAACCTTTGCAGCAGGAGTGCAAGATTATAATATTGGCTCGATAACCTTTATCATTCATTATACAGATCAAAGGGCCACTGCAGGCACCATGGGCCTTATCACCTTCTTCCATGCTCTATCATTCTATGATATTTTACACATGCATTTGATGCTCCAAGTGGTGCAACATTTGTGGCATTATATTCAAACGCAATATACTGGTGATCCTGGAAAGCTGAAATATAAACAGAAAATATCGCAAATAAGGCAATATTTTTAACAAAAGAAATTGGTTAGGTTTGCGCCTCTTCAAGAAGCACAGTACAGTGTTTGCCAATTCTCCAGGCAGGCAGTACCGTTCTGCCTATCCAGCATCGCCATTGAGATTTTTGATGAACACTGCCCAGGCCATGTAGTTGGCACTTGCCAATCCCAGGAAGTCTGCATACACCTTTAGAAAAGGCATTAACAGGTTTTTCCCTCAATATTTTACTCTCATCAGAACTCAATAAAATTAGAGATGGAACAGATTTTGAGCAAATACAGAGGTAGGGATAGTGGTGGGGGAGGGGGTGAAGTGGAAAAGAGGAAAGAGCAAGTCTGTGATCGGTTAGAAGGCAGGAGAGATTAAATGAGAAAAGAGATCATGGTGCAAAACAGAAAGAGATGGCGATTGGACAAGTAAAGAAAAACCATAAGGTGACATTGGATGTGTGAGATTAGAAAGAGGAATGGGCTGGAAGAATGTGAAAGGGAAGAAGAATCAAGAGGAATGTAGATATCCACATTTTTCTCCATATTCTGTATGGAAAAGGACGTTTATTATAAATGATATAATCCTTGGAATTTTATTTGACCCAGTTACTGTTTATCCAAGATTACCTGTTCCAATGACTTGATATCCATATGTGCAACAAGAAAAAAAATAATCGTTCCTTATGCTGGATTCAAACTTAACCATGTCCATTTATTTTTCAGATGTAGGAATGGGTGAAAGACCAATGTAATCCGGAGATGGAGATACAAATCATTTAGGGTAGTAACACATAAAGAAGTAAACAAAGCACTGGATTCACTTCAAGATAGATTGACTTGAAAAATAGAGAAGTTATGTTAAAGTAGAACAGAATCTTGATCACGCTAGACTTGAAGCATTGTGCGTAGCTTCAGTCTCCGTATGAAAAGGATATAGAGGCACATTGAAGAAGGTGCAAAAAATATTTCTTAGGATCATACCAGAACAAAGGCATTCGCTACCAGGAAAACTTGAAAAGGTTGCGCCTTTTATTCTCTAGAAAAGAGAAGACTGAAAAGGCTAATTATGAAAAGGTTTGATATGATAAACATACAGAGGTTTCCACTCGAATAACAGACCAGCGTTAGGACCATAAATTTGAGTCAGTAATCAATGCAATAGGGAATTCAGGAGAAATCACTTTATCCAGAGAGTGATTTGAACATGGAAGCTGAGACCACAAGGAATAGATGAGGTAACTAGCTGAGATAACCATCATAGGTGCATTTAAGAGGAAGTCAGATAATTGAGAGGGTGAAAGGAATGGAAGGATATGTTGGTGGGGTTAGATGAAGAAGGATGGGAGGAGATTCATGTGGAGCATAAACACCTGGTAATTCCGTTGGGCCGAATGGCCTCTTGAGTTAATATTGGGAGAAGCTGACTAGGAGATGGTGGGGTGTGGGGGAGAAACAGCCATTCACAAGATAAGCTGGATATTTAGAGAGAGTTAGGAATGGAACCAAGAAAGGACTGAGTCATGGAAATAAGAACATAAGAACTAGGAGCTGGAGTAGGTGATCTGGTCTTTCGAGCCTGTTCCGCCATTCAATGAGATCATGGCTGATCTTTTGTGACTTAGCTCCACTTTCCCGCCCAAACACCATAACCCTTTATTCCTTTATTCTTCAAAAAACTATCTTTACCTTGAAAACATTCAATAAAGGAGCCTCAACTGCTTCACTGGGCAAGGAATTCCATAGATTCACAACCCTTTGAACATAGAACATAGAACAGTACAGCACAGAACAGGCCCTTCGGCCCTCGATGTTGTGCCGAGCAATGATCACCCTACTCAAGCCCACGTATCCACCCTATACCAGTAACCCAACAACCCCCATTAACCTTATTTTTAGGACACTAAGGGCAATTTAGCCTGGCCAATCCACCTAACCCGCACATCTTTGGACTTTGGGTGAAGAAGTTCCTCCTAAACTCAGTCCTAAATCTACTTCACCTTGTTTTGAGTTTATGCCCCCCAGTTCTGCTTTCACCCGCTAGTGGAAACAATCTGCCCGCATCTATTCTATCTATTCCCTTCATAATTTTATATGTTTCCATAAGATCCCCCCCCCCCCCCGCATCCTTCTAAATTCCAATGAGTACAGTCCCAGTCTACTCAACCTCTCCTTGTAATCCAACCCTCTGAGCTCTGCGATTAACCTAGTGAATCTCCTCTGCACACCCTCCAGCGCCAGTACGTCCTTTGTCAGGTGAGGAGACCAAAACTGAACACAATACTCCAGGTGTGGCCTCACTAACACCTTATACAGTTTCAGCATAACCTCCCCAGTCTTGAACTCTATCCCTCTAGCAATGAAGGACAAAACTCCATTCCCTTTCATAATCACCTGTTGCACCTGTAAACCAACATTTTGCGACTCATGTACTAGGACACACAGGTCCCTCTGCACATCAGCATGTTTTAATATTTTACCATTTAAATAATAATCCCTTTTGCTGTTATTCCTACCAAAATGGAGAACCTCACATTTGTCAACATTATATTCCAAAATGAACCACAGAAGAGTAACAATGGATGATGATAGAGTGTTCAAATATGTCAAAGGTAGCAGGAAGGTCAAGTAGGGATAATTTATTGATTGCTTCAAATTTCTTATGGACCTTTGAACAGCAGAATTTCATGATAACATATCTATTGTTGTAAAGGAAGGGACTTAACTGAAAGTGTACGTTACAGCCTTATTATGGTTTTGGTGTGAATTTTGTATTAATAACCTTTATTAGTGTCACAAGTAGGCTTATATTAACACTGCAAGAAGTTACTGTGAAAATCCCCTAGTGGCCACACTATGGCGCTAAAGTTGGTTGTCATACATTCGTGCTATAAACTTAATATTTTGACATGTTTCCCCGAGTCGGACTCGAATTCTGTTGGATTGCATACCAATAAAGTCAAATGCAGTCTATAGTTGCTATGGCAATGGGTCTACAATATACCAATTACTTCTTTGACATCACCTCAGCCAGCATAATCTCACCTTACTAAATCTTGCCCTGATTCAGTCTGTTTTTTTAAATTAAATAATCTTTATTATTGTCACAAGTAGGCTTAGATTAACACTGCAGCAAAGTTATTGTGAAAATCCCCGCGTCGCCACAGTCCGGCACCTGTATGGGTACACGGAGGGAGAATTCAGAATGTCCAAGTTACCTAACAGCATGTCTTTTGGGACTTGTGGGAGGAAACTGGAGCACCTGGAGGAAACTCACGCAGACACAGGAAGAACGTGCAGACTCCGCACAGACAGTGACCCAAGCGGCAATCGTTCATGGGATGTGAGCCTCGCTGGCTAGGACAGAATTTGTGCCCATCCCCAATTTCCCTTGAACTAAATGCTTTGCCAGACCATATCAGAGGGCAGCTAAGAGTCAGTCACATTGCTATGGGTCTGAAGTCACATGTTGGCCATTACGGGCAAAGACAGTAGACTTCCTTTTCTAAAGGACATTAGTGAACCAGTTGGATTTTTACAACAATCAATGATAGATTCCTGATCACCATTTCAATTCAAGGTTTATTCAATTAATTTAAATTCTACCAGCTGCCACTTGAACCCATGTTGTCAGAGCATGAGCTTGAGCCTCTGGATTACCAGTCGAGTGATATTACCATTACACATCATCTCCCCAGGTTTTGCATTCCAGGTTTTGTTCTAGCTTATTTCCTTTCTAGTTGAACTTATTGTGGTTACTATTCCCAATGAGCTCCCAAATATTTTGTGCAGACATAGTTTCCTGACATGATGGCCAAGATTTTGTGATGAACAGTGAAGTAACAGTGCTTACCACTGGCTTCAAAGAAAGCTGCATACAAAGGTCCAGCAATGTGAATGTCAGCTTTCCCAACATTAATTTAATTCTGGAGTCCGCTAAGGGGATCACTGACATCCAGCATAGTGATATCATCAAACAGACTGAGCAGCAAATCAGCTTGAATAATTTTCACAGACAGCAATTAAGGAAATAAAATGCGGCAATTATCCTTTACTTGTTAATAATTTTACAGAAAGTGAAATAAAGATAGGGACATGCACAAGGAATTAAGCTAGAAGATAAAATACTATCCACTTAAAATATATTTCTTTAGGGCGCAATTCAGCGTAAATAATTCTAAGTCCACTTGGTGGGGTTTTTCTCGGTGGTTGCAGTGTCAGGGTTCACCGCGCAATTCACCGGGACTTTGCCGGTTTTTTGAGTCTCAGGGAGTTTCTCCAAGTTGAGGCCACACTTAGGCTCGTTTCCTGCACTGGTGAGGACCGGCTCCTCGCAGATCAGGCACTATTTTGAACGGCAGCCCTGAACTGTACACTCACCCCCTTTCAGACCCCCCACTCTCAGGACCCCACTTTAACCACACCCAAACCTTTATTGGCTCCTTGAAACCTCTTTGCTCCCCCTCTCAGGACAAGGTCCTTCTAGGCTCAACTCCTGGGTGTGCAACCTGGCACCTGGGCACCTTGGTACTGCCAGCCTGGCACACTGGCTATGCCACCCAGGCTGCCTGGGTACCATGAGGTAGTGTCAGGGTATTTACCCTGCCCTGTACCCCACCCAGGGGTCTCTCATGGCTTGTGAGACCCCCCTCCACTGAGGTGCCATCATACCTTGCCCGCAATTGTTTAAACTAGTGCCCGGTTGACATCTCGCAGGCATTCGACTCCTGGCGTCAGGTGCATGCGGCGTCTGAGTATTTAAATTAGCCTAATGGCACCTGAATATTATTTGGATCACACCCAGTGTGCAGCCGGGCGCAACGCAGTAGCTCAACTGAGCCCATATTTTAAAAGTCTATGGATTCCTTTATCATAATAATGTAAGTTGACATTCCACAAATATAATAGTTTTGAAGGCGAGAATGGTTGTTCAGCAATAATTAGGATTTTGTACATCATTAAAAATTAAGTTACTTCTTATTTAACAAGATATAACTTTTTCAAAGTTTTTATAAAATAGCTTTAAAAATGTGTTATTGTAGTTGTGTGCAATGTCTTTTTAAGAAACGAGTCATGCGACATGCATTACATCATTGGCTACTTTGTGGGCTTTTGCCCTTAATCTCGTACCAGTCTTTGTACAGTGAAGACTTATTTAAATAACTTCTGTTAATGCTGCATTGAATACATGTGTATCTGCAATCTATTTCTTTTGTACTGCTGGTCTAAAGATACAACAATTTACAAAATTAAAAGGGGCAACGAGGAATGGATCAGAATAACTGAACTTCAACAGTCAGGACCTCAACGTCGATGTCGAAGAGTTGAGCAGCTCCAACAGATCAATTGATCAAGGAGATTAACAGAAGGTCAGAAGTAGCACCTGACATTCAAATCGGTCAGGGTTTGGGGACAAAAATTCAAGGGAAGGACCTGTGTCATTTTAAACTGGCACTCCGAGGAGTTCAGGCTGCAAATCTTTCCACATGCAGCACAGTAAGCACTTCATTCTGAAGAAGAACTGAAACTAGGTGTACTGTCTGTCCAGGGTGGTTCACACCGTTTTTGGGCAGTCCCAAAACCGAATGGACAACCTATCAAAATGGAAGTCGATAGGGGGGCTGCCGACTCCCTAATTTCTGAGACCATCTATGAACAGAAACTTAATCATCTTCCTTTTGAAGCCAGCAGATGTGATTTTGAGGATATATACTGAGGAAATAGTGCCTCTAAGAGGTTACATCACAGTCAAAGTTGAGCTGAGTGGACAAACTTCAGAGTTACCACTCCATGTGGTCCAAGGATGTTTTCTAACTCTCTTCGGCCGCTCTTGGCTGAAAAGGATTAAACTAATGTGGAGCGCAGTAAACAGCTTGGGTGATTCAAAATCAGGCTTACAGACCATCATGGAAAAATATAGCAGTGTTTTTGAAGACACACTGGGGTCCGTGAAAGGAGTACAAGTGTTCCTGAAGATGAAGGAAAATATCCAACCAAAATGTCTCATGGCTCGAGCAGAATACTATGTTATACATCCAAAAGTCCAATCGGAACTGCTGAGACTTGTGGGAAGAGGCATCTTGGAAATCATCACAACTAGTGAATGGACAACCCCTATTGTACCCTTCATGAAGCCGGATTGTACAATTCATATCTGCAGAGCTTTTAAGACAACAATCAATCTGAGTCTGTGCGCAGATCAAAATCCTACATGGTCCAAATGATAGACAAACTCATGTGGAGACATCATGCAGATCAATTACTGTCAACACACGTTAGTATGCCAGTACCAGAACTACCTCAAGAGGTGATGGTCTCCATTCCATCTGACTGTGTAACTTCTCGTTCATCTACAGAAGAGATTGCATCAGAAGTACCTGCTACTACTAGGCTTCTCTCGGAAAAAGAGACTGTAACACCTTCCAGGGAAGAGTCATCTACCGGAGAATCTGAAAATGTGTCCAAGATCGAGAATAACAAAGTCCCAGAAGTGTGTAGGCAAACAGCAAGAAATAGATGTCCATTTGATTGTCTATATTATTGATTGTGTTCTTACAATGTAATAATTTGATGCCTACATTTGTGTATATTTATAAATGACAATGTTAAAATACTATTATTACTTGTGTTGGACATTAGAAGTAAAGGGCATGGGATGTTATATATGTGGGTTATTGTTGATGTGTGCAATGTCTCTTTTGAGTCACATGACTTGCATGATGTCATCGACTACCTTAGTCTAATACCAGCCATTGTACAGTGAAGACCTAATTTAAAAACTCTTTTAATGTTGCTTTGTATCAGCAATTTACTTATGTGTGCTGTCAGGGGCTGGTTTAGTACAGTGAGCTAAACAGCTGGCTTGTAATGCAGAACAAGGCCAGCAGCGCGGGTTCAATTCCCATACCAGCCTCCCTGAGCAGGCGCCAGAATGTGGCGACTAGGGGCTTTTCACAGTAACTTAATTGAAGCCTACTTGAGACAATAAGGGATGATTATTTTATTAGTTAGTCTAAAGATACAATAGTGTAGATTACATAGGCTGAAATTTTCCAGCCCTTCCCATCAGCAGGATCTTCCGGTCCCCCTGATGGCCAGCCCCCATGGAGGGTTCCCCGGTGCCAGAGGGGTGGGGGCAGGAGGAAAATCCTGCCCATTGAATCAATGATAACTAAGATTTCCATCTATGAGGACTTCAACAGTGCACTCTCTGGGGGAACAGGGAATCATTGATAGCAACTTCAAGATTTTCCACATATAACTGGATGGATGCCAGAAATTGCTCCCATTTGCACATTTGTAATGTTGACAAACTCTGACAGTGTCCCTGTTCTTGGAACCGCAAAGTCTATTGTGATCTTAATATAAGAATTGAGGGGAAATGGTTACATAATTCAATTATTGTGATGAGAAGCAGTATCTAAAATGTCACTGGGTTTTACTGCAGAAATTATCATTCCGAGTTTTTGTTCCTAATGGAACTATTGGATTCTTAATGTTATTCTTGAGACAGAGTAATTAAATGCCACAATGGGTTTGACTACAATACTAACTATAGAAATGAACTAATGAATTACTGCAAATAGTAGATTGTCTCTGAAGTAGAATTTTTTTGGAAGAAAAGTCGTTTGCTAATTAAAAGTAGCTGGCTTTGTTTAAGATCCGTTTTGTCTAATATAAATATAATATTAATATTGAATTGCTGAATTAATTGTAAACGAGTGGCTAAAATGAATCACTTAATTAATTAACAACATTTACAAATATACCCCACTGCAAAATGACAGACTAATTATGCTTGTTCAAATTACTTTTTTTTAATCTGCTGATATTACTATTAATTTTTGAGTAAAGTGACTTGTGTTAAATTTGCTGTCATTCCTATTAAGATGCTAATCAAAATCACCTTCAAATAAAAAGAGAAAATGTTGGAAATACTCAGCACACCAGGCAGTACCTGACCCTTTGGATTATTTATCTGAGAAGTTCGCTCTGGATTTTCACATTCTCCTGGAGTTGCAAATGGAGTCAAGAATCAGCAAAACTTTTTGTTTTATGGCAAATTTTAGATTCCATTAGAAAAATGGGCCCACGCAATTTTCCCTTAGAACAATAGATTACAACTATAGAATTCCTACAGTATAGAAGGAGGCCATTCGGTCCATCAAGTCTGAAAGAGCACTCTACCTAAGCCCACTCGTCAGCCCCATTTCTGTAACCCCACCTAACCTGCATATCTTTGGACACTAAGGGGCAATTTTAGCACGGCCAATCCACCTAACTGCACAACATAGGTAGAAGCAGTTCAGGTTAGGATTTGGTCACAACCTTGCACGTACATCTTTTGGCATCAAAGGTGCCATTGCCAGCCCTCAAGGAAATATATATTTCCAGTTCTCTTTATTTTTGCTGGGTTGTGTGGGTTTTGGAAGGCTTCTGAAACCCTACCTTGCATGGCAGCTCAGTATGGAGAGTGGACTATTGGGCCCGTTTAAATTAATTTGGCTGGGGGGGGGGGGGGGGGGGGGGGTTTACAGAGTGGAGATACAGCAGTATAAAAAATTGTGAATTCTGCTTATTTTTAAAATATGCAATATATATGGATTTTATTCTGTAACCGCAGTCTATAATTAAATGGTCCAATGAACAGTTAAGATAGTTAGAGAAACAGGAAAAACAGCTAGCTGTTTGTGAAGAAACAAACTTGTTTTTTGAAGGAACCCATTTGAGTTGAGCTGGAGCTGCCTTAATGGCCAAATTATGATTAGATGTTTGTGTTTTATTCTCTGATATTATGATGGGAAGTGGTCTTAAACAGTTGGTTTTCATAACTTTAGCGGTAGGCTTGGGTTAGGGTAAGTTGACAAGAGAATTTGGCGTTGTTTTTGACTGTTTGGTCAAGAGGAAACATGCCCCTTGTTTGTCATGCAATGTTTTCTTCTGGGGACTGAGGAAATAACTTATGGAACTGTGTCTCAGTTAATAACCCTTAAAGCAGGGGTTGTTGCAAAGGGGGGGGGGGGGGGGGGTGACATGAGGTGATTTGTATTCTAAGGCCAATAGTAGGATTGGATTTGGACCATCTCCAAAAAAGAGAGTGCTGGATAGTTAGTTGCGGGGATAAATGCTAGGGAATTTGTGCACTCATTGATATTGTGTTACCATGGCTTCTGGGCTATGACTCTTCTGGTCACATTTCAACATCACCTCAAAGAAAAAGAAGAGAGACATCGCTTGTGCTGACAGTACCAAACTTTGTGAGATGAGAAACTTCTGTGTTGTATTAAATGTGTTTTTAATTAAATATGTGCACAATCTTGTTTAATAAATTAGACTTGATTCATAAACACTAATGATTTGTACCTTGTAGGTCCAGCACAGCTGAGGACATTGGTGTTAGAAATTAAAATTTCAGACCTTAGAGTTTGGATTAGAAAGGTATTATTCCTCAAAACCTTAAACCTCACAGTTGGAGGTCACATACAGCTAAATATAGAAGAAATGCTGAGACAGTCTGGAAGGGAGACCAAAGATGGACATATTGAGGCACAAGGGAATATGGCAAGGCTGAATGGCATTTATTTTAATGCAAGGGGTCTTGTGGGTAAGACCGATGAACTGAGAGAGAGTGTTGGTTAACACATGGCAGTATGATATAATTGCAATCACGTGGACATGGTTAAGGGAGGGATAGGACTGGCTGTTCAATATTCCGGGATAGAGAACCCTCAGGCGAGACAGTTGGGTGAGGGGAAAGGGAATGTGTAAATGAAGAAGTGGTGTTGCAATATTGATCAAAGAATCAATTACTACAGTGGGGAGGGATGATATCTTAGCAAGCTCCTCCACTGAAGCCATGTGGATGGAACTTAAAAACAAAAAGGGGGCAGTCACGTTGCTCAAAGTGTACTGTAGGCCCCCAAACAATCAGGAAGAGATAGATGAGCACCTATGTAGACAAATCTCAAGAAGTGTAAAAGGGTAGAAGTAGGAGATTTCAACTTCCCAATATTAATTGGGGTAAGCATAGTGTGAAAAGCTTAGAGGGGGTGGAATTCTCAAAGTACATCCACGAGAGCCAGCACATAGGAAGTCCTACAAGAGAGGGGGCAAAACGTGACCTAATTTTAGGAAATGAAGCTGGGCAGGTGGTAGAAGTGTCATTGGGGGAGCATTTTAGTGATAGTGACCTTAACTCAATAAGATTTAAGATCGTTATGGAAAAGGAAAATATGGACCAGAAATAAAGGTTTTGAATTGTGGGAACACCGAATTTAATAGGATAAGACAGGATCTGGCCAAAGTGGATGAGGAGCAGTTACATGCAGGAAAATTGACATCAGAATAGTGGGAATAATTAAAAAAGGAAATAGAGTACAATGCCACCATGTTCCTGTAAAAGTAAAGGGTGGAGCCGAAAAGTCCAGAGAACCCTGGATGTCAAGGGAAAAACAGGATTGAGCAAGGAAAAAAGTACTAGGCTGACCTTGATAAGGTCCTGCAGGACATGTTCTGCTCTCAGGTGGGATTGGCCGAAGTGCTGTCGAGCTTGGCCCAGTCACAGGTGGACATTGCTGAGTCACAGAAGAGTATGGCCCAGTCACCCGAGAGCATCGCCGAGGGCATCACCACCATTGTGCAGAACATGGGGGAACCACCAGGGCTGGAAGAGCCAGATGATGCTGGGGCAGCTGAATCCCCCCACACCTTGCCGAACACTGGAGTAGCAAGCCCGCTGTTTGCCTGTGAGCAAAGTGAACTACTCACCTCCTCGGTTCTGTGCAGAAACCCTTCCGCCAGGTTCACATTTTTAAAAAGCAGTACTAATCGGTGCCAGCGTGACGACTTGCAGGGGAGACCGTTGATTCACCGGACGTTGCTGGATATGAGGTGGCTCCCCGAGTGCATGGAAATAGTGCTTAAGTGGTGATAATTGGTTTCTCTCCAAGTTACAGCGAGATCCCGATTCCACCTACGGGAGTGGACCAGTTTCACCGCAAACTGTTTGGCACTCTCCCGCTATTCACTGGTCTCGTCTCGCTCCAGCGAGAGGTCAATGAGGCCAGAGAATCGCGCCCTATTAGATAGATAGTAGGTTGTAAGTAGACACTTAGAAAAGAGGCAGAACAAAGAACAAAAAACAAAGAAAATTACAGCACAGGAACAGGCCCTTCGGCCCTCCCAGCCTGCGCCAATCCAGATCCTTTATCTAAATCTGTTGCCTATTTTCCAAGGATCTACTTCTCTCTGTTCCCCGCCCATTCATATTTCTGTCCAGATGCATCTTAAATGATGCTATCGTGCCTGCCTCTACCACCTCCGCTGGCAAAGCATTCCAGGCACCCACCACCCTCTGCATAAAATACTTTCCACGCACATCTCCCTTAAACTTTCCCCCTCTCACCTTGAAATCGTGACCCCTTGTAATTGACACCCCCACTCTTGGAAAAAGCTTGTTGCTATCCACCCTGTCCATACCTCTCATAATTTTGTATACCTCAATCAGGTCCCCCCCTCAGCCACCATCTTTCCAACGAAAACAATCCTAATCTACTCAACCTTTCTTCATAGATAGCACCCTCCATACCAAGCAACATCCTGGTGAACCTCCTCTGCACCCTTTCTAAAGCATCCACATCCTTCTGGTAATGTGGCGACCAGAACTGCATGTAGTATTCCAAATGTGGCCTAACCAAAGTCCCATACAACTGTAACATGACCTGCCGACTCTTGTACTCAATACCCTGTCCGATGAAGGCAAGCATGCTGTATGCCTTCTTCACCATTCTATCGACTTGCATTGCCACCTTCAGGGTACAATGGACCTGAACTCCCAGATCTCTCTGTACATCAATTTTCCCCAGGACTCTTCCATTGACCATCTCGTCTGCTCTTGAGTTCGATCTTCCAAAATGCATCACCTCGCATTTGCCTGGATTAAACTCCATCTGCCATTTCTCTGCCCAACTCTCCAATCTATCTATATTTTGCTGTATTCTCTGACAGTCCTCCTCGCTATCTGCAACTCCACCAATCTTATTATGATCTGCAAACTTGTTCATCAGGTCACTTATACCTTCGTCCAGATCATTTATGTATATCACAAACAACAGTGGTCAGAGCACGGATCCCTGTGGAAGACCACTAGTCACCTTTCTCCATTTTGAGACATTCCCTTCCACCACTACTCGCTGTCTCCTGTTGCCCAACCAGTTCATTATCCATCTAGCTAGTACACCCTGAACCCCATACAACTTCACTTTTTCCATCAACCTGCCATGGGAAACTTTATCAAATGCTTTACTGAAGTCCATGTATATGACGTCTACAACTCTTCCCTCATCAATTAACTTTGTCACTTTATAGGAAAAAAAAACGAGGAGGAAAGAACAAAGTGAAGAACAGCATGAACAGACCCTTCGGCCCTCCAAGCCTGCACCAACCATGGTACCCACCTGAACTAAAATTGTCTACACTTCCGGGGTCCGTATCCGTCTATTCCCATCCTATTCATGTATTTGTCAAGATTCCCCTTAAACGTCACTATCGTACCTGCTTCTACCACCTACTCCGGCAGCGAGTTCCAGGCAGGCATTACCGTCTGTGTAAAAAACTTACCTCGTACATCTCCTCCAAACCTTGCCCCTCACACCTTAAACCTATGCCCCGTAGTAATTGACCCCTCTACCCTGGGAAAAAGTCTCTGACTATCCACTCTGTCTATGTCTATCATAATTTTGTAGACCTCGATCATGCCGCCCCTCAACCTCCTTCACTCCAGTGAGAACAAACCAAGTTTATTCAACCGATAAACCAAGTTTATGCAACAGAAGGAAATGCCTGTTGTAGAGTGGAAGCCAAGATTCACACAAACTATTATTGCCTGTTTTGTTACTGCCAAAATGATTAAACTTTGCAAGGGTAGCATGGTGGCCTAGTGGTTAGCACAACCGCCTCACGGCGCTGAGGTCCCAGGTTCGATCCCGGCTCTGGGTCACTGTCCGTATGGAGTTTGCACGTTCTCCCCGTGTCTGCGTGGGTTTCGCCCCCACAATCCAAAAATGTGCAGAGTAGGTGGATTGGCCACGCTAAATTGCCCCTTAATTGGAAAAAATAATTGGCTAATCTAAATTAAAAAAAAAAAAAATGATTAAACTTTGCATTTTCATTGTGCCCAGAAATATAATTTAAAATGAAGTGAGAAAGTGCGTTCCTTGCAAACTCCAGAAGTGTTTCCTAATTGTATGCATTGATATGCTAAATATTTGGTGCTGAGTATTTTAACACATTTCTGTAGTCCTTAAAACAATGGGTTGAATTCTCCCAACTGCCTGTGGTGGGTTTGGTGGTGGGCAGAAGTGGAGAATTTAACGGGAGCCAAAGGCCGTGATTTTCTGGGCCTGCTAGCAAATCCCACTGTGGCGCAAATTCCATTGTGGCCGCTAATGCTCGTAAAAGGGCCATAAGTGGATTTGCGTTGACAAGTTCTCCATTTGTGAGCTTCCCTGCCAATCACCGGAAAAATAATCAGGTTCACATCCATCAAGGGTGTTTGGCCCCACCTGTGTGACGTAATGTCGGCGGGAATCACTCCTGGTTTCCAAAAACGGACACCAGTCATGATGAGCATGCCGGGGCTTGGTAGTGTGCATATCCCCGTGTAGTGAGGGACATAGCTGGGCAGTGCCCGAGTACAGTCCGCTGGCACCATTGCAGTGCCAAACCGGTGGTGCCAAACTGCCAGATTGGCACTGCCAGGTTAACACTAACTGGGGGTAGGGGACAGGGGTGGGGCCATGGGAGGGCCTGGGGTGTGGCATCTGAGAAAGGCCATTAGTGGGGTTCCTGTGATGTGGGGATGACGGCGATGATGGCGGGGAGGGAAGGGGCGAGGGTCACCCTTATGCCTACATGCTGTGTGGGGCGGGGGATTGACCCGAACATAGAGTGGTGGGGAATGGTTGACCTTGTGTTGCAGGGCTGGTATGTTCCTCTTGCCTGTCAACAGACCCGCTGTCTTGTGGTGGGGGGGGGGGGGGGGGGGGGGGGAAAGAGCAGTTAGCTGTGCTGCTCTTAGCAGAGCATGGTGATCAGGGGTGTGAAATGTGAGTCCACACCGATAAGACAAATGCCTGTGACCATCTGCCTTAAGAGTTTCAGGACCAGCTTTTTCTGTAGGAGGCGGGAAGGCTGATTCTGGAAGCTTCCCCACCCAGCAGACCTGTCTCCTTTAAGGGGCTCCCCCACCTGCCATATTTTTGTTCTGGTCAGGGAGTAGTGGGATGTAGTGGGCCTGCCATCTCCAGTCGCAATTTAGAGCTGACCACGGAAGCAGGGGAGTGCCAATGCAGGCTGGTTAGAAGAGCCACCATTGTCCTCCGGGACCTCTGTCCAGTTGTTAGGCCCTTTAGGCCTCACCTTTCACAACTGTTCGAACAATGTTCCATCAGCAGGTGTCTATTTTTCTTACTCTGAGTGCATCAGGCTTTTAAAAAAATAGGTTTAGGGATTTAAATAATTTCAGATCATGACGCTGAATAATGGCCCTTGCAACAGGTACAAAAAGGCCATGCTGAGACTGGGTTTCTTGCCTGTATGATTCATACCCGCCCCCTTATCTTGCCAGAAATAAATGAGATCTGAGCCATTTGCCTTCCTAATTGCTGTACACTAACTTTCTGTTTTTCTTGTATGAGTACTTCCAAATCCCTCTGAGCATCAAGATTTCAAAATTTCATGCCTTCTAAAAATATTCTCTTTTCTATTCTTACCAGGGTGAATAACCTCATACTTCACAACATTAAACTCCAACTGCCATCTTGTGGCCCACTCACTTAACCTGTCTACATATCTTTACAGCCTCTTTGCATCCTGTCAGGAGGCAGTGTCAGGCGCGGCACAGTGGACAGTACTTATCACTGCTGCCTCACAGTGCCAGGAATGCTAGGGCTTGGATGACTGTGTGGAGTTTGCATGTTCTCATATTTGCGTGGGCTTCCTCTGGGTGCTCCGATTTCTTCCCACATTCCAAAGATGTGCAGGTTAGGTGGAATAGCCATTATAAATTGCCCCTTATTGTGTCCACGGATGCGCGGGTTAGGTGGGGTTTCAGGGGAATAGGCCTGGGTAGGGTGCTCTTTCAGAGGATCGATGGGCTGAATGGCCTTCTTCTGCATTGTTTGAATTCTACGATTCTATGATTCAAAGTTAGTTGCAAGTAATCGATACTTGCATCATTAAATATTTGAAATAAGGCATAGATTTAAGTTAGTTTAATTTAGTGTTTTTGTGTGAGAAACATAAAACTCTAGTTAGATTCATGTTAAACATAGGTGTTTATGTTTCAGTTCAAACTGTCTGTTATGCTAAGAGAGTTTTCGACGGGTAAAATTAACAAGAACATGGGGAAAGAATGTGATATTGCTCAGCAACCAGGGCAACATTTAGGGAAAAACCTTGTGATTGTTGTTTTTTTTCTTTTTTATAAATTACATTTTTCTAATTAAGGGGCAGTTTAGCATGACCAATCCACCTAGCCTGCACATCTTTGGGTTGTGGGGGCGAAACCCACGCAAACACAGGGAGAATGTGCAAACTCCACACAGAGAGTGACCCAGAGTTGGGATCGATCCTGGGACCTCGGTGCCTTGAGGTAGCTGTGCTAACCACTGCACCACCGGCTGCCTGTGATTGTTATGCTTAACTGAAAATAGCAGTAGGAGCTTCACATTGAGAGAGGAAGCAGCTCCCGGAGTTCTGCTCGAAGCAGGAAAGCCACACATTGGGGAAATGAGCAGGGAAGCAAGTTCCAAAAATTAAAGCATGATTAGCTGGAGAAACGAGGTAATGGAAAGAGAGGTTGCCATGAAGATTGAAGTCAAAAGGAAAACAAGAACTGTAATTTGAACAAGCTACTGGTTACTGAAGCCAAAGACACAGCTGGAAATGCAGACCTGGCTGAAAATGGCTGGGAGAAAGCATTGTTTAAAAGGAGATTCTTCTTAAAAAAAATCAAATATAAACAGTAAGATTCATATAGCCAAAAATGTATATACAATATAACTTTCATAAACAACCAAATACTAGCCTAACCTCCTTTATTCCCCACCCCCTAGCCCTCTAATGAGTCTAGGCCCTTAAAGAAATAAATGGCTGCCATCTCTGGGAGTGCTTCCCCACCGAGCCTCTTGATAGTATACTTGATTTTCTTCAGATGCAAGACCGATATCAAGTCATCCATCCAGATCGATGTCTTGTGTGGTGAAGGAGATCACCAGTTGAGCAATATCCACCTCCTGGCGATTAAGAAAGTGAAGGCAAGAAGGCAAGAACACCCGCCTTCATTCCCGAGTAGAAAGATGGGCAGCCCAAAACCACAAATATTACAACTTACAGGCAAGGTTCTAGGTTTGTCAGCAAAATCTTGGATATTGTGTCAGAAAAGGAGGCCCAGTGTCCAGCAAGCTTAGGACAAGACCACAATGCATGCGTGTGGTTAGCTAATGTAAGTGAACAGAGGTCATACTTGTTCTCGACATCCCAAACGAATCCACTCATCCTTGTCTATGTCCAATGCATTCCATGTCGCACATTGAACTGAACCAAACTGTCACAGGATGAAATAGAAATCACTCTGTAGAGGGCTTCTCTCCAAACCTCCTCAGTAAGCACAGAGCCTAGTTCCTCTACCCATTTCTCATATAGTCTGTTTAAAGAGGCAGGATCCGAAGATAGAATGAGGCTGTACAGATTTGAAATTGACCATCTCCCCTGCTGGCCAAGGCCAATACCATTTACAGCAGGGAAGAAGGGGAGACCTGGGGGAAGGACGAAAAAAACTTACGTGAGAAATCCTGAATTTGAAAAAAATGGGAAAGGTTGAGAGGGGACAGATTGTATCTGTCTGTGAGTTTTTCAATGCTGGCAAAGCTTCCATCCAGGAATAAATCCCCGACGACTTCCGGTGGCGGCTATGAAGGAGTAAGTCGCACATTTGGTGGCTCCTGCTCTGGTCGGACATTTGGACCTTTTCCCCCGATTTTCTACCGGACTTTAATTGTAAAACTGATGACAGAGGCAATTGTGTACTGAATTCCCACATCGGTGCATGGAGAGAAGCACTATAAGTGCTCGTAAAGGCAGAAACAGAAAGACAGAGAAGGCTAGGGCTGAAGCTGCAGCAGGAGACAGCATGACGGAGGACCGGAGTCCTGGACCCAGCGGTCAACGGAGCAGCTGATGCAAGTTATTCAGAAAGGCTTTGCTAAGCAGAAACGGGACAGCTTGGACCCGATAAAAGAGTCAATTGATCGGCTGGGGCTTAGATTGGACACCCAAGATCGGACGTTCCAGAAAGTAGAGAAGGCGCTGACTGACCAGGAGGAACATCAAACTGCAGTGGATCTGGAGGTGGGGATGCTGAGAGACCAGTAGAAACAGCTTCTGGAGAAGGTGGAGGACCTAGAGAATAGGTCCCGCCGGCAGAACTTGAGAATCGTTGGGGTCCCGGAGGGGTCCGAAGGAGCGGACGCAGGGGCATACATAGCGGGTATGTTTGCGAAGCTGCTTGGGGAGAGGACATTCCCCCGACCCTTGGAGGTGGACAGGGCTCACAGAGCGCTCGTGAGGAAGCCGTGAATGGGAGACCCCCCGAGGGCAATGGTGGTGAGATTCCACAGGTACTTGGATAAGGAACGCATTTACAGTGGGCCAAACAGACATGGAGCTGTAAGTGGGACAACAGTGTCCTGTGGGTCTACCAAGACCTGAGTGTGGAGGTGGCCAGGAATAGAGCAGGCTTCAACCAGATTAGGTCGATCCTTTTTAAGAAAAAGGTGAAGTTCGGACTGTTGTATCCGACCCGTCTCTGGGTCACGCATGAGGAACAGCACTTTTATTTTGAGTCACCTGAGGACGTGCTAAACTTTGCGAAAAGGAAAGGACTGATGGCGGACTGAGAAGTTTTGAACTTTGCTGTAATGTTCTTGTTTTGTTTTGTTTGTTTTTCTGTTCTTTTTTTAAAAAAGTATCTCGTTTTTCGTTTTGTGGAAGCGGTTTGTAATGCCTTTTGCATTGATTTGGGACCAGTGGTAGAGCTGAGTGAGTTAAGGTTTTCATTTGCACTGTTGGGTGATGGAGGTGTGCTTGTTAATATCTTGTTTTTCTGTCGGGTAATTGTTTGGGGATTGTTTGATGTTGGCGTATGTTTGTATGAAGGGGGGTTGGGAGGGAAAAATAGGTGGGAGACTATCCGGTACCAGGGATGGGGGCCACCAGGCTAGTTGAGCGGGCTAGCTCACGGAAGTGCAGTGGGGTGTGTACAGATGTTAGGTTTATTAAAGGGGTTGGGTTACAGAGTGTTGTTACTGGGGGGGAGGGGGGGAATGTTCTGCTGATGAGGGAGGGACTTGAGCGAAGGGACAGAGAGGAGGTTGGGAGTGGAGGCTGCCTGGGGGCGGACCGTTGGAGGTGCGGAGCATGGGCTGGAGGCGGGCCCAAATAAGGGGATGGCTGATCAGCGAAGGGGGGTGGGGGCAATGAGCCCCCTAACTAGGCTGATCACCTGGAATGTTCAAGGGTTAAATGGGCCAGTCAAGAGGGCACATGTGTTCGCGCATCTTTGGGGACTGAAGGTGGACATGGCAATGTTGTAGAAGATTCAGCTTAGAGTAACTGACTAGATTAGATTGAAGAAAGGCTGGGTCAGTCAGGTCTTTCACCCGGGACTAGACTCAAAGACTAGAGGGGTCGCGATCCTGATCAATAAGCGGGTGGTGTTTGAAACAGGTAGTATAGTCTCGGATGTGGGAAGTTGGTACATTATGGTCAGTGGGAAACTGGAGGGGGTGCAGGTGGTATCAGTAAATGTGTATGTGCAAAATTGGGATGATGTGGAGTTTATAAAGAGGATGCTGGGGAAGATATTGGACCTGGACTCGCACAGGTTGGCCATGGGAGGGGACTTCAACACAGTTATTGACCCTGGCTTGGACCGGTCAAGCTCAAAAATGGGCAGGGTGCCAGCAGTGGCAAAGGAACCAAAAGGGTTCATGGATCAGACGGCAGTTGGGTAAAGCCGCGGGGCCAGATGGGTACCAAGTGGAGTTTTACAAAAGGTTCTCTGGGACATTGGGGCCGGTGTTGATGAGGATGTTCAATGAGGCAAGGCAAAGAGGGGTGTTGCCCCCGACGATGTCACAGGCCACAATTGCGCTGATTCTGAAGCAGGACAAAACCCGGAGCTGTGTGGGTCCTACAGGCCGATATCCCTGTTGAATGTGGATGCCAAGCTGCTGGCCAAAATTTTGTCGTCCAGGATTGAGGATTGTGTTCCGGACATTATTGGGGAGGACCAGATGGGGTTTGTTAAGGGTAGGCAGTTGTTGGCCAATGTAAGAAGGTTGTTAAACGTGATCATGATGCCCCCGGAAGGTAGGGCAGTGGAGGTAGTGATCGCAATGAATGCAGAAAAGGCTTTTGATCGGGTAGAATGGGATTATCTGTGGAGGTTACTGGGATGGTTTGGATTCGGGTGGGGCTTTATTGACTGGGTCAGGACGCTGTATCAGGCTCCTGTGGTAAGCATACGGATGAATAGGACAACATTGGGCTATTTTAGACTGCACCGGGGGACGAGACAGGGATGCCCTCTCTCCCCACTGTTGTTTGCGCTAGCTGTAGAGCCATTGGCAATTGCTCTAAGAGCCTCAAGGGGCTGGAAGGGGCTGGTCCAGGGCGGGGGGTAGAGGGGTGGAGCACAGAGTCTCGCTCTATGCAGACAACCTACTTCTCTATGTATCGGGCCCAATAGAGGGGATGGACGAAATCATGAGGATTCTAGGGGAATTTGGCCCGTTTTTGGGATATGAGCTAAATATGGGCAAAAGTGAGATGTTTGTGGTCCAGGCGAGGGGACAGGAGAGGCAATTGGGGGAGCTGCCATTTAGATTAATAGGGGGAAGTTTTAGTTACCTGGGCATTCAAGTGGCGCGGGAATGGGACCAGCTGCATGAATTAAATCTGGCCCAACTCGTAGAACAAATGAAGGACGATTTTCGGAGATGGGTACGCTTCCGTTGTCACTGGCTGGGAGGGTGCAGATGGCGAAAATGACGGTCTCCCGAGATTCCTGTTTGTATTTCAGTGTCTCCCCACCTTTATTCCACGGTCCTTTTTTAAACATGTCAACAAAGTGATCACTGGCTTCATTTGGGCTAGCAAGACCCTGTGAGTAAGGAAGATAATACCTTGCGCAGAGTTGGGGAGAGGGCAGGCTGGCGCTGCCAAATTTTAGTCACTATTACTCGGTGGCGAATATAGCCATGATCAGGAAGTGGGTGGTGGGGGAGGGGTCGTCATTGGAGCGTATGGAGGTGGCTTCAGTTGGTAACTGTGCCTCTGCCGTTCCCGCCGGCACGGTACTCCACCAGACCCGTGGTGGTGGCTGCCCTCAGAGTCTGGGAGCAATGGAGGAGACATGTGGGAGCAGAGGGAGCATCGGTCTGATCCCCAATCTATAATAATCACGAGTTTGCCCCGGGGAGTATGTATGTCGGGTTCCAGACATGGCGAAGAGCAGGGATTGAGAGGATGGGGGATATGTTTATAGAGGGGAGCTTTCCAAGTATGAGGGCGCTGGAGGAAAAGTTTGGGTTGGCGAGAGGAAATGAATTCAGGTATCTGCAGGTGCGGGACTACCTACATAAACAGGTGTCAACCTTCCCGCTCCTACCGCTAAGGGGGATTCAGGACAGGGTAGTTTCCAGAGGTTGGGTCGGAGAAGGGAGCGTCTCGGACATTTACAAGGAATTTATGGGGTCAGAGGAGATGCAGACCGAGGAGCTGAAGCGCAAGTGGGAGGAGGAGCTGGGAGGAGAGATAGAGGATGGTCTATGGGCGGACGCGTTGAGTCGAGTCAACACGTCCGCAACATGTGCCAGGCTCAGCCTGATACAATTCAAGGTCATTCACCGGGCTGACATGACAGTGGCCCGGATGAGCAGATTCTTTGGGGTGGAAGACAGGTGTGCAAAATGTGCGGGAGGACCAGCGAACCATGTCCTCATGTTCTGGACATGTCCGAATTTTAGGGGATTTTGGCAGGAGTTTGCAGATGTTGCATTGTGCTATCCACAATGCTACCGTGCTGCAGAAACAAGCTGCAGAATGGCACTGCCCTGCGAAAGAATTTTAGGGCAGTCAGGCTGTGCTTTGCCTGGTTATGGGATGTTAAACATCAATGCTTCACAGCTCCAGGGTCCCAGGTTCGGTTCCCGGCTGGGTCACTGTCTGTGCGGAGTCTGCACGTCCTCCCCGTGTGTGCGTGGGTTTCCTCCGGGTGCTCCGGTTTCCTCCCACAGTCCAAAGATGTGCGGGTTAGGTGGATTGGCCATGCTAAATTGCCCGTAGTGTCCTAAAAAGTAAGGTTAAGGGGGAAGTTGGGTTGCGGGTATAGGGTGGATATGTGAGTTTGAGTAGGGTGATCATTGCTCGGCACAACATCGAGGGCCGAAGGGCCTGTTCTGTGCTGTACTGTTCTAAATCTAAAAGAAAGCAGGCTTCAAGTCTTCACAGACCCAAAGCAATCTCTATCCAGGGAGACGCCTGGGCTGGCCCCCTCCAGCCCAGCCCGAGCCCTCCTAATGCCCAGGTCCCTTGAAGGACCCTCCCATAGCATCTGGCTAGCAGCTTCTGAATGCTTGTGCTCCCTGGAGGTAAGTGGAGAGGGGTATTCACCTCCTTCTTCCCCTCAGAGTCCATGGCACCTAGTCCCCACTTTTCAGGTCAAGTACTGGCCGGGTGACATCCTGCTTGGGAATGGGGTGGGGTGAATACCGGAAGGCTGCTGCATTCAACTTTAATCTCACTAATGAGATTTAAAAGAATGTAAATCAGCTGCAATCAGTTCCTCGCCTTTTCTAAGAACCTGATCATGCCAGCTGGAGTGGGTCGGGAGATTTGGAAATTGGTTGCGCCTGGTGAAAATTCCGTTTCGGGGCTCTCCCGCAGTTCTCCTGACATAGCGGGATTTTCACCGGGCACAATGGAGTCGGAGAATCGCCCCTGGTATGTTTATTGAGAACGTTATAGCATAAGATATATTGTGTAACCTGTGTTATCCTTGAAATCTGTGTACATTTGTAAAGATAAGTGGGAATGAAGGAGTGCTGTATTACAGTCAAACCTTTCATGTTTAATAAATGCTTTAATTGTTGTTCCAAATTATTTGGCAATCCTGTGACTCTGTTCCTCCATGTTATCTAAAAAACAAGTAAAAGTCAATGGGGTGTGAAATTCAATGTAAGAACCAAGTACAAAGGGATAAATGCAGCCACCGTACTGCAACAGCCAAAGCACAGAGGCTCTTAAACGTCGTATGATCATCTGAGCCAGGTTTCCATTCTGGGCACATATCATCCAGCAATAACACCAACTGGGATCGTAACAGTCCTCACAGCTTATATTCCTATCTAGTTTTATATCATCAACAAATGTGGGTACATTCCTCTTGGTCTCTTTGCCTCTTTGCTTAAGTCATTAATATAGATTGTAAATAGGTGAGCTCCCAAAACTGATCCATGCAACTCTGGAGTAGTTACAGCCTGTCAACTTGGAAATATCCCTAATGATCCCGGCTTACTTTTTCCTGTCCATTAATCAATCCTCAGTGCTAATATACTTACACAGGTCACCAGATCGCTGATACCCGAGAAAAACAAAGACCCAACGGAATGTGGATCATATAGACCCATTTCGCTGCTTAACGTAGATGCAAAAATACTCGCAAAGTCCTGGCTAAGATGCTGAAAGACTGTGTAGCAGAACTGGTCACAGAAGACCAGATGGACTTTGTCAAGGGTAGACGGCTAACTGCGAATGTAATACTAACCCCACCTGGGAAGAGAACACCAGAGGTGATTGTCTCCCTGGATACAGAAAAGGTCTTTGACAGAGTCAGGTGGAAGCACCTCCTTGAGGTACTGGCGGTTTGGCTAGGGACAGGGTTCACCGCTTGGGTGAAACTCCTGTACAAAGCCCCCAAGATGAGGGTGAGGACCAACACCATGAGCTCGGAATACTTCCAGTTGCACAGAGGCACCAGGCAGTGATGCTCACTGTTCCCATTCCTGTTCACCCTGGTAATTGAACCCCTGGCGATCACTCTGAGAGACGCAAAAGGCTGGAAGTGTATATGAAGAGGAGGCAGAGAGTACAGAGTTCCACTCTATGTGATGTGCTTCTCTATATCTCAGACCCGCAGAACGGATTGAAGGAAATCATTAGGATCCTGGAGAGGTTTGGGGCCTTCTCGGGCTACAAATTCACCTGGGCAAGAGCGAGGTATTTCCATTGAACCCAAATGGGGGATGGACGGAGCTGAAGGGTCTACCATTCAAAAAAGCCCACAACTAATTCCACTACCTGGGGATCCAGATAGTTCACGACTGAACAGAAATAGAATCTAACCAGTCTGGGGAAGGATGTTAAAAACGCCCTACAGACATGGGATGCATTCCCGCCCTCCCTGGCGGGGAGAGTGCAGACAATCAAGATGAACGTACTGCCAAGGTTCCTCTTCCAGTTTAGATCCATACTGATCTTCATTCCCAAGGCCTTTTTACAAGGAATAGACTAAATGATCATGCTGTTTGTATGTGGGAGGGAGCAATCCAAGAATCCCAAAACTACGCTGCAGAGGAGAAAAGACATTGGCCGGCCCTACCGAACCAGCAATACTACCATTGGGCAGAGGGTGAGGGGATGGGTAAGAGATTCGAGCAAGGAATGGGTGAGAATAGGCACAACAGAGCTTCCATCATCCCCGGCAAAGTACTCATCCAGCCCAATGATGATGGCTATGTTAAAAATTGGAACGAGATGAGACAACACTTTGGCTTAACCGAGGTGTCCACCACGACCATCATCTGCAGTAACCACAAATTCCCACCAGCCATGCCAGACGCCACTTTTAAGACGCTAGCGATTAGAAACTTCTCCATCGGGGACAGATTTGCAACCCTGAATGAACTGATGTAAAGACTGGAGCTACCGAACGGCCAAGAGCTCCGATGTTTATAAATCAAAAACTTTCTCCGCAAGGAGACGATGAGGTACCCTAGGGCCCCGAGAGACACAATGCTGGAGGAACTGCTGGAGGTGGATGGTATGGACAATGGAAATTGTGGGGACATTTACGGATGACTGTTATAAAGGGCGAGGACACGATTAGACAGAGCAAGACAGAAATGGGAGGACGAAATAGAGATGGAAGTAGGGTGAGGACTCTGGAGCGAAGCACTGAGCAGGGCCAACTCCACCGCCTCCTGCACAAGGCTAAGCCTCATGCAGTTCAAAGTGCGCACCTGAGCAGGTTCTTCCCGGAGGTGTAGGATATATGTGAATGGTGCCAGGGAGACCCAGCCAATCACGCCCACCTGTTTTTGGCCTGCCCAAGACTGGTTGGGTCCTGGGCAGCCTTCTTTGAGGCAATGTCCAAAGTTGTGGAGCTGAGGGCAGAGCCTTGCCTGAGAGTGGCAGTCTTCAGAGTTTCGGACCAGCCAGAACTTCATATGGGGAAGAGAACCGACGCCCTTGCTTTTGCTTCCCTAATCGCATGGTGGAGAATCCTGCCCAGCTGGCAATCAACAGCACTGCGGACTAGCTGGCAGATCTGTCAGAATTTCTCCACCTGGAGAAGATCAAATACCATCATCTGAGGGTCGGGCGAGGCATTCCACAAAGCATGGGGGCTATCCACCAGCCTATTCCAAGACCTGTTTGAGGCCAACAGTGACTGGACGGGAGTGGGGGGGGGGGGGGGGGGGGGGAGTGTGGGGGAGAGGGGGGGGAGTGTGGGGGAGAGGGGGGGGGGCAGTGAGGGCAGACAGAACCACACAGATCAGATAGGAACAAGGGGGGGGGGAGGGGGGCAGCAAGGCAGGAACCCAGGGAAACATCAGGAGGAGACACGGAAAAGACTGAATAGGGGGCCAGAAGGTCCCACCCTCAACAAAGCCATAGGAGCAACAGGAACAAATCCAAACGACAGAGAGCCTTCAGCATCTACAACAGGAGAAAGGGCCCAAGATGGAACCCGAACAAAAAACGGGAGGGGAACAAGAAATGGGGGGTGGGGAGGAAGTCGATGAAAGGGTCCAAAAAAATGATGAGTCAACATGGATTTCAAAAGGGAAAATCTTTCTTGACTAATTTCATTGAATTCTTTGAAGCGGAAACCAAAAAAGTAGACTACGATAATGTGAAAGATGTGCCATATGTAAGTTTCCAAAACACGGGCAGCACGGTAGCATTGTGGATAGCACAATCGCTTCACAGCTCCAGGGTCCCAGGTTCGATTCCCGGCTTGGGACACTGTCTGTGCGGAGTCTGCACATCCTCCCCGTGTGTGCGTGGGTTTCCTCCGGGTGCTCCGGTTTCCTCCCAAAGTCCAAAGATGTGCAGGTTAGGTGGATTGGACATGATAAATTGCACTTAGTGTCCAAAATTACCCTTAGTGTTGGGTGGGGTTACGGGGATAGGGTGGAGGTATTAACCTTGGGTAGGGTGCTCTTTCCAGGAGCCGGTGCAGACTCGATGGGCTGAATGGCCTCCTTCTGCACTGTAAATTCTATGTTCTATGATCTATGACCTTTGATGAGATATCAGATATTAGATTACTGAATAAGTAATCTATTAAGATTACTGATTACTAATAAAAGCATGAAGAATCGGGGGTAAGTAGCGGAATGGATGGCTGGAAGACAGAAAAACCTAGGGCAGAATCCTCCGGTCCCTCCAGTCCATGGGATCTTCAAGTCCTGTCAAAGTCAATGGACTTTTGAACAGTTTTGAAACAAAGCTTTTACAAAGAGTCATCAGACTTGAAACGTTAGCTCTTTTCTCTCCCTACAGATGCTGCCAGACTTGCTGAGATTTTTCAGCATTTTCTCTTTCGTTTCAGATTCCAGCATCCACAGTAATTTGCTTTTAACCCAAATATATAAATTACTCTGTAGATAACGGGTGGACAAAAATATTTTCCGAAGTGGCAGCAATGGTGCATTCATTTTAAGGAAATTTTAGGTCAATATGTGAATATAAAACTTTTAATCAGAAGGTCAGATATCAAATAAATCTGCCTAGTTAAATTCTTTTCAGGTGAAAGGATTTGTAAGTTCTATAAAAACTATTTGGCTCCCAATCTACCAACACCTCAAATTTAAAATTCTCAACCTCTGTTCAGGTTGAAATCCCATTTTAAGTGTTGTAACCGGCAAAGCTATGGACCAAGAGCTGGAAAGTGAGAGTATGCTGGATTGCTCTCTTCAGTAATTCAGACACAATGGATCAAATATTCTCCTTCTGTGCCATACTGGATCTCTGTTTATAACTCCTTTATATTTCAAATTCCGCAATAGCCTTTCCCACCACCAATTCCATTGCCCACCAGTGCAAACCATACTTTCAGCCATCTTGTTTCTAAGTAGTGGAATTCCCTCCTCAAACCTCTGCACCTTTCCCTCCTTCTTTAAGACATTGTTTAAAACCTATCTCTTTAACAACAGAGGCCCATAATTTCTCCTCGTTTGTTCAGTGCAAATTTTGTTTGATTATGATTATGTCCTTGGTACATTATGGTTCCTGGCACATTTTAAAAGTATTCAAAATGTATCTTTTTGTTTAAGCAGATATAAATACAACCATGTACCCTATACATTCAAGCAGAAATTGGCTTTGGTCCACATTTGGGCCCAAAATACAAAATGTCCAAAATACATTTACGGGCAGTACGGTAGCTCAAGTGGCTAGCACTGTGGCTTCACAGCGTTAGGGTACAAGGTTCAATTCCCCGCTGGGTCACTGTCTGTGTGGAGCCTGCACGTTCTCCCCATATCTGCGTGGGTTTCCTCTGGGTGCTCCGGTTTCCTCCCACAGTCCAAAGACCTGCAGGTTCGGTGGATTGGCCATGCTAAATTGCCTTTAGTGTCCAAAAAGGTTAGGAGGGGTTATTGGGTTATGGGGATAGGGTGGAAGTCAGGGTTTAAGTGGGTCGGTGCAGATTCGATATGCCGAATGGCCTCCTTCTGCCACTGTATACTGTTCAATGTACAAAATGCCCAAAATGCAAAGTGCACAAAAGTTCTTTTCAGGAACCAGAGGCATGAGGCCTAACTAAATCTGGGCTTTGTGTCTTATTTTAATATTGCAGGCTTACTGCCAGCACCATCTGTTTCCCCTTTTGAAATCACCAGCCAAATTTGAGTCTGCTGTCTCGCTGACAATAACTCACAGTTGAGTCCTAGCAAAGGGAATGGGGAAGAAAAAGAAAATGTTAAGTCATGACCCTTGCCGTAATGGAGCCATTCCGTTTCTCCAAACTCCACAGGAAGGTTAATAGCACTAAACTTGTGTTTTGGTAACTAATTTCTTCGGCTGCATCAATTCCATGAAAACCAAAAGCTCAGTGCTGACTCATGTTACTGTGGGCTTCGTGGACAGGTTTGAGAACCTTCAAAATGGTATATACAAGAGCCTGATTCCTTTTACAGGAGCTTTTAGGCTGCCTAAAAATCATCCAAAGTCAATGCTGTCAAGGGAGTGTCCCTTTAAGAAATATTTTTGTCTCATCACAGTGATGGTATTGTGTGGGTGAAGCTGGGCTGTGGCTCTGTATATTTTACTTTTGTTTTGAGTTTGGATGGGTTTTGAACTGCACAGGTTGGAAGAAGTGATTCTCTATCTTCATTTTAAAAGCTGTCCCCAGACTGCTTGGTAACTTAAAAGAGATAATTGCTTTCTGGAAGGAATTCAAACTTGCTGTTTGTAAAGGGGAACAGAGTATCACTAACAAGTCTTATACCAGTAAGAGTGCCGTGTGCTGGGCCACACCTTTGAAAAGGGGTTTCTGGAATTACTTGGATTTTGTTATTGAATTGCAACAGTTAAAGAGGAATTCATTAAAGGTTACATAGATTACTGTAGCTGTGTGGGTCTTTATGTTTGTAGTTGATAAAAATTGTTACTGTGTGTGTTTGTACAAATGTTAACTAAATTTGTAGACATGATGTGGAGATGCCGGCGTTGGACTGGGGTGGTAAGAAGTCTTACAACACCAGATTAAAGTCCAACAGGTTTGTTTCAAACACTAGCTTTTGGAGCACTGCTCCTTCCTCAGGTAAATCCTTCCTCCGGTGAACCCACGGCTACACCCATTCACCTGAGGAAGGAGCAGTGCTCCGAATAAAGCTTGTTTTTGATTAAAAAGCCCAGAAGAACTCTTGAATAACAGCTGAGAGGCAGGCTCTTGTGCTCATCGTTACAAAAATCAATAAACAGTAATAGGTTAGGTGAACTCCATAATATACATTGGTGTTTTCTAAACCCTGGCCCATACAATGTAAAGGCCAATGTAAATTTTAGATGTCCTTGGGTGTAAGGGATAGCTCTGAAAAGTTGATCATTTCTGTCCCCAGCCCTTTCTGTCTGGAAAGGGCCCAATGAGGGTCAATTTCTACCACATTCTCTACTAATAAAAATGAATCTTGCTTTTAAATGTTTATTACACCTGAGCTGGGAAACATAAATAGAAAGATAGTTTAGCGAAGATGAGCGTAAGCTATAATGGCTGTATATGCTTTGATTAATTTTGTGTGCCCTTTAACATTTCAGTTTTTTCAAAAGTGCAAGCTAATGAAAATTTAGTCATGTCAAATGCTACCAATTGCTATTTATCACCCAAATGAAACAGTTGCAAGCATTTAAAATATGAAAATTAACGATGTAAATGTGCACGAAGCAATCAATTTGCAACTTCTTAAAATAATAGGAGAGACAAGAAATGACTTGGCATCATCTGATCCAAAGTCTTTTGCAGATTAAATTTCACTCTGCAGTAAATCTGAATAAAATTATATCTCATTTTTTTCCAAACTATGTCATTATAACCATCTTGTTAGAGCAAACAATTGCACTAGTCCCATCAGGTGCTCCATTATAATCAAGTGAAGTGCTCAGACCTTGTTAAGATGAACAGTAAAAGACATGCTGCTTTGCCATTTGTGGATTGTAATGACAAGTTTTACTTTAACTGGGAGAAAGACAAAATCAGAGTTCCACATAATTCATAACCAAAAGGAAATCATTCCCCGGTTCATATTTGGCATCGTCCCCAAGATAATGCTAGTTTAATATTTAAAAATATATTTAGTGACTAGAGGACCATTGTGAGGAAATTCTCCCAACCATTCAATATGCAGACCAGTAAGCATTGCCACGTAACTACGAGGGTGTGTTTTCCTCGTCACTGCAGGGGAGACAGTGGTGTAGCGGTATTATCGCTGGACTAGTAATCCAGAGACCTAAAATCATGCTCTGGGGACCCAGGTTCGAATCCCACCGTGGCAGATGGTGAAATTTGAATTCAATAAAAATCTGGAATTAAAAGTCTAAAAAGGTGACCATGAAACCATTGTCAATTGTCATAAAAACCCATCTGGTTCACTAATCCCCTTTGGGGAAGGAAATAAGTTGTCCTTATCTTGTCTGGCCTTCATGTGACTCCAGTTCCACAGCAATGTAATTGACTCTTAAATGCCCTCAGGGATGGGCAATAAATGCTGGCCCAGCCAGTGACACCCACATCCCATGAACGAATAAGAAAAATGATTTGTGTAATAATCTAGGGAAATGCATTGCCCACCCACTGTAGACCCTGCCTGGTCTTTATCCCATTGAAATCAAAAGATTCGATGATGAGACGAAACTTGGTTTCCCCAAAAGTGAAATTAACTTCTGGGCCTTTTGATCAACTGAATTATGGTCTAGCAATAAAAATGAAGCAAATGAAGTATGGTGGGCTCGTGAAATAAATCTACTAAAATATCGCCCCTGGTGGGATTGCCTTTTCCAATGGGACACATTTGGAGATTGGGCACGCACCCTGCCATGAGTGTACATCAGTAAAAGTCTGACATTAAAGCTGTTTTCAGTAACAATTAAACATAAATAGCATATAATACAATGCACTTTGAAATTCCAGCAGGAAGATTGTTGTGCACCTTGAGTGAAATAGGAGATGGTTAGGATTGCTGACTCTGAAGGGTTTATACCAAAGAAGATACGAAGTGTGTCACTTCTGCTGATATTGATTGAACCTTATACCCTTTGAAAATCTCTGATCAATTCCAGGTAACAACCGTGCAAAGGTCCAAGGTGTGATGGGAGATAGAATCGTCTGAAAGGCAAGTAATTAACAGGCTGCTTTCACATTTGCCATCCAATTAAAGGTAGCAGGTGGGTTCCCAAGATGGCAGGCCCAATCAAATGGCCATAGCTCTGGGCAGCCAACAGCCATAATCAGGAGATACGTGCAAAACTGAAGCAGGTAGGGAGCTTCAAAAGCACCTCCCAAAATGGAGGCACTCTGTGATGGGTGGTGAAAATGTAAAAACAAAGGGTGGAATTTTACGGTGGTGGAATTTTATGATTCCGCTGAACTCAATGGAATTTTTAACAGCTTGCTGAATTTTACTTGCCCATAAGAACAGAGCCATATAAATTCTGCCCAACGTATGCCCATAGTTTTCAGTATCATCAGTGTGGAGAGAAGATCTTCTCATCTCAGCAGCTTTGTAATTGGACAATTGAAAAGATGTCCACTCCTCTCCCACCCTGACCCCCATGGTCTGCTGCCACGAGACTGTCTCCAGGTAACCGCGTGCTCCTAAACATAGCGGGTGGTTGGTCTGATGTTGGGAAAGTGACACTTGGAAATGACATCTAAGAAGGGCCTTAATTGCTCTTATTGACTGCCCACCTCTGTGGAGCAGTTTGACAGTTTGTTTGGCAGCCTACCTCCAGCAGGATGACATCAAAGTGGCATTTGTAAGCCAGCCCTTTGCACAACTTCCAAAAATTACACAGCCACAGGCCTCCAAAGCCCCATAATAAAACCCCCCGAGGCCCTTCTTAGATGTCATTTCCAGGTGTCACTTTCCCACCTGACATGTCAGAGCAGAGGAGATGAATCTTTAGCAGTCTGGTGCTATACTCAATGACTGATCAGGTTGCATTGCGAACCTCATTGCAGCTGGTCTTCGCAACAGTCTGTGGCCTCCGTGCTGGTGTCATCAGCTATGATTTGGTTGGGGGTGTGGGGGGGGGGGGGGGGGGGGGGGGGGGCTTCTGAGGGATCCTGACTGGCAGGCATTTGGGATCCAGGAGGGAAGCAACCCCTTGCCACTTGTTGCCATGCCGCCTGACACCTGAAGCTGAATCCCAGCCTTGAGTTTGAACTAGTTTGTAGTTCAACCAGTTAAACTAAAATAAACAAACTGAGGGACAAGTTGAAAGTGCTCCTTAAAGGGGTACTGCCCTAGACAAAAACAAAGAGCAAAGGAAACTTAAAAACTTAAACCAAAAGGTGATTTAAAGGGTCTGTAAAACACCTCAGTCCCTGGGGTGGCCATGGATCATGGAGGGCCTCGACGGTGCCAGTGGACACAGCAATCCCCTTCTCCAGGGATTCCCGGCCATAACAAAGCCGCAGAAGAGGAGCAGACAGTCAGATTGGATGACCCCTTGGTCGTCTGATGCCTGGGCCTGTTAATGGCAAGTTTTGCCTGGTACAGAAGCAGTTTAACGAGGAGGACCTCCTCCTTCCCTGGCCCTATCCGCACTGGGTGCCCGTAGATCAGGAACATGGGGCTGGAATGCCCACAAAACTTTAATAAAAGGTTTGTTAATAAGCTAAAAATGGGGTTCATCCAAAAACATTTAACATAGACATGATCCACAGACTCCACAAAGCACCTTCACAAAGCAATAAAAAAGCAGGTACCTTGGGAGTCTGTGAACTGGTGCAATTGATGGTTGCATGGTACTGCTCCATGCAACATCCTCCACTCAATGTCCCTAAGATTAAAGTGGTGGACTCCTCCATTGAGGGCCCTTCAGTGGGGTACCTCCAACCTTGACTTTTTACTCTTAGAAAGTTCCAATTAATTAAAGTAAAATAAATAAATTGGGGGACAACTAAAAAGGGACCGCTCCTGTAAGGGTACTGCCCTTTACAATAACAAAGAGCAAAGGGAAACTTTAAAAATTAAACCAAAAGGGGATTAAAAGAGTCAACAAAGCACCCCAGACCCTATAGTGCCCACTGGACACAGAAGGCCTCATTGGTGCTGGTGGACATCACATGCTCCCTTCCCAGGGACACCCAGCCTCGAATGAAGTCCAGGAAGAGGGGTAGATATTCAAGTTGGATGACCCCCTCAATCACCCACTGCGTGGACCTGTTAATGGCATGTTTCGCCAGGCCCAGGAGCAGGTTCACATGGAGGTCCACCTTCTGCCCCTGCCCCGCCCACTCTTCACAGTGGGTAGTGATCTGAGTTTGAACTCTTTTGAGGAGCTGATGTGACAATTTGTGTCTCGAGCATGAATCTGAGGAATGTATCAGGTCACAATTGTTTTCTCTTTCAGGAGAAGGCATTGCTATTAGGCATCCTTTTTCGTCAAGCTAGGTTATCAAGAGGGCTCATTTCTGTCATCCCTCTATACTTAAGCCTACTGGATAGCTAATCTTTGGGTGATGCCCCCTCCCCATCCCTTTCCTCCCTCCCAATACCTTCCCCATTCCCTCCCACTGGGTAGGCACAAAGTTGCTTTCTCTTTTGGGGTCTCACCTACCCAGCCCAACTGGCCTGGCTCCACATCTCTCATCACATCCAATCCCCCAACCCCAAGTGCCCTACAGCTGTCCTGCTGCCAGACAAACCACTCCCAGACTCCCATGCCACGGACACCAGACTCCCGTGCTACAGACTGCATACTCACCCAGCACACAGCAGACTGATACTGCCCCAAAAGCAGATTAAAGAGCACAGGCAGCAGACTCCAAGTCGACCTACATTAACCGCAATACACCAGCAAATAAAGCCTTTTTCCCCAACAGCTGACCCTCCCCTCATTCTCTCACCCCTCCCCCCACCCCCGGATCTGCCCACCTACCTCTGTCCCCTTGTACTCTTGGTGCTCAGTGCAGGCAATGGTGCTCACCTCCTTCCTTATCACGCTTGGTTCCCATTTACAGTAGTAGTCACAGTAGTGATTTGTACTGCTGATGGCTGGGAAGATTTGATGAGGGCTGAAAATGCAGCGTTAATCCCGCTAAACAGATGATAATGCATTAAAATTCATGTTAATCAGATTCGCACACTTCCTGGGTGTGAAGCTCATTCTGTCAGGAGGGACCGTAGAGGATCACAATCTGAAATCTCGCCGGCGCAAGTCGTATTTTTGGCCTCTCACAAGATTTAGCAGCCGTGAACGGGTTTGCACCCGTGGCTAATGGGCCAGCTAAATCGCGCTGCTAAGATATAATATACGTAAGAGGCATATTATGACAGAACTATTGTTAAATTTTCCAATATCAGTGTGGTAGACCGTATTATTTGTATTGTGGTACCTATGTTGGAGGTACTACTGTATTAGAGATATGTGGGTAAATCCCTGTCTGCTGGCTCCGCCCAGTGGACAGTATAAAGAGGTGTTCATCCCCGGCTGCAGCCATTTTCTGTTACGAGCTTCTGGGGAACACTTGTCTAATAAAGCCTTTGATTATTCTCTAATCTCACTTTCGCAATAATTGATCGTGCAACAATTTATTAGACAAGATATTGAAAGATGGAGCTCCGCATAAATCCGGACAGTCTGCAACTGAGCCCCCACGCGGCAAACGCTTCAGCCACCTTTGATCACTGGCTGGCTTGCTTCCAGAGCTACATCAAGATGTCCACAGACCCATCCACGGAGAACCAAAAGTTATAGATCCTCTACTCGAGGGTGAGTCCTGACATGTTTCCACTCATCAGGGATGCACCTAACTACGCTGAAGCTATGGCACTGCTGAAAGGGCATTATATTCGCCCGGTGAACCAAGTATATGCTAGACATCTTCTGCCCACCAGACACCAAATCCTGGGGAAGTCCTGGACGACTTCTACCACGCCCTGCTAGCCCTCGGCACGAACTGCGACTGTTGGCATGTTTCGGCTACCGAGCACACTGAACTCTTAATTCGGGACGCCTTCGTCACAGGCATGCTGTCCACACAGATCCGCCAGCGGCTGTTAGAAGGAGATACACTAGATCTTAAGGAGGCTAGGAGACTCGCAAACTCTTTAATGTTGGCCTCCCGTAATGCCCAGTCGTACGCCACCTGGCAGTGCGGCACCCCCATGGACAGCGTGGACCCCACCTGCTTCCGACCCGACCTCATCCTCCAATTCACCGCAAGCCTGCGCCGCACGGCAGCCGGTCAACCCAGGGGGCCCAGATGCTACTTTTGTGGGCAGACCAAACATCCCCGGCAATGCTGCCCGGCCCGATCAGCGACGTGCAAAGGATGCAGTAAGAAGGGGCTCTTTGTGACGGTATGCCAGGCCCGGTCAGCCACCACCGTCTCCGCACATCCCGCAGGCGACCCGGTCCCGCCGCCATCCTCCCCCTCGCAAGCCATGTGCGGCCCATGGGCGCCGCCATCTTGTCCACCGACTGCCATGTGCGACCCATGTGGGCGGCCATCTTGGATGGTGCCGCAAGACCCCGACCCGACTGGCCGTTTACCGCCTGCTGCGAATCCTTCACCGCTATTCAACCCGGGGCCTCCCAGCATCTGCCGCATCTCGCCTCCATTACTCTGGACCAGTCTCGGCCACGGAACCTCACAACCGCGACGACGACGGTGGAACTCAACGGGCACAAGACGTCCTGCCTTTTCGACTCCGGGAGCACGGAGAGCTTTGTTCATCCCACCATGATAAGGTGCTGCTCCCTCACAGTTCACCCCTTTAAGCAGAAAGTCTCCCTGGCCTCCGGATCCCAGTCTGTGGAAATCCGGGGGTACTGCATTGTGAACCTCACTATCCAGGCCGTAGAGTTTAACAACTTCCGGCTCTACGACCTCCCTCACCTCTGCGCTGCCGCACTCCTGGGCCTGGACTTCCAGTGCCACCTCCTTCTGCACTCTATGTTCTATGTTCCAACAACAAGGTTACTTAAAAACTTGTTATTAGTGGTGTCTGGCTTTCTGGCTATGATTCAAATTGTGCGGCAGTGTTTATTCTTTCATTATTTGTCCTGTTAATGCCAATTAACACCATCAAATGTGTTAATTCTGTCAAAATGTTTCTGCCCATTTATTCTGGACTCATACATAAGTAGAAACATTTTGTCCACATCCACCCTATTGAGCGCCTTCATAATTTTAAAGACCTTTTCAAGGACTTTAGGTCTCTTATTCAGTAATCAGCAGAGTGCAGCTACTCAGAGCATGTTCAATACTGCTACAGTGCTTAACATTCAGTGTCAAACTATCTGTTTCAGTTGACTTAATTGGTATTGTGCAGCGGTACAAGACAGTTCTGTGAAGGCTGACTTGAACACTGTCAGTTCAGCTTGAGACCTGTGATAGTGGCAGTCGACACGCTTATTAATTTTAAATGTAGTTTCCAGACCCCTGTGCATTTATAATCTGTGTTACTGTTTTCCTCCGCATGAGTCTAAATCTTCGTCTGGCTGTTGTGTACTGATATTGACAGAAATGGTGCCATTTGCGATTTTCCACGATATCAGGCCACAATAAAATGAAAGAAAGACTTGCATTTATATAGTGATTGTGTTGCACATTATTTGTTTCTCTTATATGTCAGCACATCAAAACCAAGATGTTGAGCTGGAATTTTTATTCCCTAGCCAGTGGGGGTTAAGACAAGGGGCATGTAAAATTCAAAGGTGGCATTAATGCTGCCTACCTGTTCGACCCCCACCACACATCCCCGACCTGTCTGGAGTTTTAAGGGATTGGGCAGACATTATGCCTGCCCTTTGGCTTATTGAGGCCCTGAAATGGCCTCATCCCACAGCCACAGCTATTTTACCCACGGCAATGAGGTGGGGAGGTGGGTGGGAAGCCCTGCAGCTTTAGCTGATGCAGCTGCTGATGAGCAAGGGAGGGCATCCTTGGGGGGGGGGGGGGGGGACCTCTCAGAAGTGCCCCCCACCCCATCACGGTTACCACCGCCTTCAACCTACCGTCTAGCCTTGTGAACCTGGTCTCCCTCACCCCTGACCCCTCTTGTCCCCCTTCACTGAGAACCCTGGTTTCCTCAATGTGGTGGAACTATTTGAAGTCCAGGCAGTGACCACCACACCCTACTGGAGCTCCTGGGACAATTAAGCTGCTGGTTAATCCAATTGAGCAACTCAATAACTCAGTAACTCCGGCTGGGCAGAGGGACGGTGTAATATATCTGCCGGATCAAGGCGCGCCTGGCACCGCGGGGGAATGGGGGAGGATATCCGCCCCCGGTGGTTGTCAAAGTGACGATCGCCTTGAACGTCTACTCCAAGGGGCCCTTCCAGGCACCGAGTAGGGACTTGTTCGGAATCTCAGAGCTCCTTGCGCAGGTGCATCCGCGCCATCACGGAGGCCCGTTATACCCAGTCAGCACAATACATCCATTTCAATGTGAACTGAACCCACCAGGATGCCCATGCAGAAGGGTTCGCTGCATTTCACAGGGTACCCTGGGTCCAGGGGGTGATCAATGGGACGTATGTCGCCCAAGTGTACATGCAGGTGACAGGCCGCTCTTCACAAACTGAAAGGGGTTCCACTTGATGATCGTGCAGCTGGTGTGTGACCATCAGATCCGCATCATGCAGGTATGCAGATCTATGCCAGATACCCAGGCAGTGTGCACAAAGTCTTCATCCTGGCACACTCGACACTTCCCGTCCTCTTCGAGGCATCCCCCTGGCTGGGGGTGCTGGCTCTTGGGCGAGAGTGGTTATCCACTGCGGTCATGGCTGATGACGCCTTTCTGGTGGCCACAGGCCAACGCGGAGACATGCAACAACGACACCCTTGCCGCGATCAGGGGCGTGATCGAGCGAAGCTTCGGCATTCTGAAGATGCGGTTTAGGTGCCTGGACCACTCTGGAGGGGCCCTCCAATATAGCGCTGGGAGGGTCGCCCACATCGTGGTGGTTGTCTACTGTGTCTTCCACATCATCGAGCAACAGAGGGGTGGATGAGCTGGAGGAGGAGGATGAATGCCAGTCCTCATCCAATGAGGAGGACGTGGGGGAGGGCAAGGATGGGCAGGTCATGGGGCCTGGGGAGGAACTGGAGACCACACAATGTGTGAGCAGGGCCAACACGCACGGGATGCTCAAATCACCTCCAGGTTCACTGACTGGGGGGTACTGGCCATGGCACAGACATTGCATCATATCCCACCCCCCCATAAACCCCCCCCCCCCCCCCCACTTGCAACCCTTCTGTAATTCCTACCTGCCTCACTACGGGGTGCGGGCCCTAGGGTGGCAGTAAAAGCAGGTCAATCCAATGACAAGCCACTCTGCGATGAACTCTGGTGTGGGATGGGATATAGGAGCACTGAGCGCTGGCTGAATTGCTGTCCCTCGGCCAATCCCACCCGTTCCCTCCCCCCCACCACCCCACCCCCCTGTAACCAGCCCAACCCAGTCCATCCATCACACCTCCTGACAGAGCAACAATTCAGGTTGTAACGGTGTGCACAGGTGTTTAATGTGAACACATATATATAGGTTTGTGTCCTAGCTCCTTACACTTAACTGTGCCCTGTACTTATTCCAACTTAATTGGTGTCTACATTTCTGGCCTTAGGGGCCATAATGCTATACCTAGTGGATTCCCAGATGTTACATTAGGAGTGGAAGCATCCCGCGATTCCCAACTCTGTAACCTGAGTCCTGTTTGGTGGACATCTTCTGGGGCGACCGAGCCTGGATTCGCCTGGCTGCTGCTCGGCTGTCCCAAGTGGCATAGTGCCACCCTGTTTTGCCCACTGCCCATGTGATTGGGCAGACACTGGAGGGAGGGCAGGGGGTAGTCCGTGGTGCTGCAGTGTTCTGGGAATCACCAACATGGGCCCCATCACCTCCTCCTCCCTCGGGGTGCTCTATGACCCCGGGCAACTCCGTGGGATGGGTGTGAGCAGAGCTAACCCGTGAGGCTCACATGTCACCTGGCGCTGCCTGCTCTCATCTTGACCAGGGTCTGCATGCTCATGGCCATGGAACTCAGGGAGTGGACCACCTCCATCTGGGACTGCAGCACATCACGCTATGACTGTGCCATCATCTTCTGGGTCTGCACCACACTAGCCCGTGACTGCGTCATGTCCCTCTGGGACTGGGCCATATCCCTCTGTGTTTGTGCCACGTTGGCCATAACCTGGGCAATGCTGCTGACGCTCTCAGCCATGGCCCACTGTGGCTGGGCCACGCACTGGAGCACCACTGCAATGCCCACCTGGCTCTGGTTCATGGCTGCCTGTGACAGGGAAGCATGTCCTGTCCTTGGCCGCCACCTGCACAGATTGCCCCAGGTCTTGGGCATCCTGACCCATGGCCGAAACCTTTGCCCCCAAGATCTCCACCATGACGCCATCCGTGCGATGATGGCCTTGGTGGCACGCATGGTCGGCGCCACCTCCTGGTCCTGCACGTGTTTGGAATCCTCCAACTGCACCTACAGGTGCTGGATGCTCGCCAACAACTGATCATGTAGTGCCTGCCTCTGTGACTGCATCACCACAATCTATTTCAGAAGACTGAAACACATCTGGATGGCAGCTAGTCCCTGGAGTCAGCCCACCCTCTGACCGTCCACCCTCTCAGGAGTTCCTGCCTCCAGTTGCTGTACTGGAGCATATGTGTGGTGCACATCAGATAGTGTCCCAGGAGCCTCTTCACTAGAGTGCCCAACCGAGGAGAGTGTCTCTGGGATGGTGGCAGGTTTTGGAGACAGCAGTGATGGGAATTCAGTGTCTTCCCCGGACTTGAGCTCCGGGGTGTCTTCGGATACAGTTGGAGGGCTCCCATTTGTGTTGGTCTTGTCTTCATTGCTGGTTGACAAATGGAGTTCTGGCTGTGGCTGGGGTCAGGGACGGGGGACACCAGAAGGGCCCGCGCGATCATCAGCAGCTCCTGCAAGACACAAGACAAGACGCATGATTGCATCACGGGCTGGGGGAGAAGCGGGTTTGGTGGGGGGGGGGGGGGGGGGGGGGGGGGGGCTGGGAGGAAAGGGGGGTATGTGTGGGAGGGAAGGGGGGATGTGCGGGGGGGGGTGGTGGAAAGGGTGTGGGAAGGTTGTGGGTGTGGTGTAGGTGTTGTGGGTGTGGGAGGGATGTGGGTTGGGGGTGGTGGGTGTGGGAAAGGTGGTTGGGTTGGTGACGCACATCCCATGGGGAAACCCGATTCAGCGGGATCTCACTTCCTCACCTGATGCCGACCTCTGCCCCAGCGACTGCCCTTTTCTCGGGCCCTCTGAACATGTCCAGTACTCTGTTCTGCTGCAATGAGAGACTCCGGGTCTAGCGGTCACCCTGCAGACTTCTCCTGGTCCTGGCGGTTGTTCGTGGCTTTTTCTCAGGGAGGGGGAAGGAGTAACAGAACACGCACTGGGTTAGGCAATCTGAAGCAGACAGCCCAGTGAGTGGGTAGCTGGTGGCTTCATTGGCCAACATGTGGTGCAGGGTAGGGTTTCGGCTGCCCTCCTCGTGATGGGGGAGGGAGTGCTGTTTTGGGTGTGGAGGACGGAGGTTGGTGCCAAGGGCGCAGTGCTGCCGTGGCCACCTCACTCACTCTGGCCACCTTGAGGAGGTTGTGCACTTTCGTTCGGCACTGCTGGTCGGTTCTGTCAGTATTACCCACTGTGCTGCTGACCTCTGTCACCTGCACCCAGGCCCGGTGAATGTTGGCAGCCTCCTTCCCAGCCAGGGTGCAGGGTTGCCCGCCTCTCTGCCATGTCATACAGTACCGTCTTCAGTTCAGCGTCAGTAAATCTTGGTGCCACTCATCTTGCTACCGTCTTGTTGTGGGGAGTGAAATGTGTCATAATATACACACAAATATATGATGGGGCACAGACAGGCATTGATTGACACACAGGATGACCAATGAACACACAGAACACAGCAGCCAATCACCAGGCAGGACACGGCCACTATAAAGCCAGAGGGCACTAGTTTTCCCGCTCTCTTGGGATGGAGCCTCTGAGACAGTCAGAGCCTGTGAGCAACAACACGAACATCCACCATGTGGTAGCAAGATAGTCTGGTCAGGTTAGCCTCAGGTCTCCAGTCAACTCAGCATCGTGTCAACCCACAGTTCTAGTATGTTTAACAGTTGGTAGTTCAATAAAATAGAGTTGCATTTCTCCAAGTGTTGGAAGCCTGTCTCTCTCACTGCTATGGTAAACGCAGTCCTTGCAGACCCAGCATACTCAACACATCAAACTGTATATAAGTGGCTGCAGCTTGTCAGCCTCCTGAGTGTCAATCCTGAACCCAATGAATTTGGCACCGTTTCTCATGGTAATCAACAATGTTCCATATTGAGCTGGTGCTAGCCCCTTAATGGTTGTTGAATTGATCCAGGTGTGGCGCTAGTTTTGCTGTCGTAGAAGTCCACTAACCTTGCCCTGGCGTTAACACTTAGTCTCAGGAATGGAGAATCCGGCTGCATATTTTTCCTTGTTGCCACCTAGTGGATGGGAATTCATGGACAGATCATTGTCCACTAAAGAACTTTCTTCGTGTTCACACCATTTATTTTAATGGAATGAAACTTCAGCACGTTATATAACAGGTGGCCAATTCACTCCACCAGCCTATTACCAGGAATGCGAAGATAAAAATGTACCCCATGTGCTTTGTAGTAATCAAGAGCAAATCCACACCAATATGGTTATGTCCTGCTGGCCTGGAACAATGTCAGCAATGTTTTCCTCGTCATCCCAGTAGAAATAAATTAATTCAGCACAGAATATGGATCCAGTCTAAGCCCTGTATGGCTGAACATCACACCATATGATGCACTTATCCGAATCCAGAACATCAGCGTGTATTTAATAGTTTATGCCCCATAAGTCATTTTTCCCAATGTTTTTCAGTTTCTCATTCAGCAGCTAAACAAACCACTTCAGAGCCTTCAAGGTCAGATAAAACTGTTATGAAGGCTTCACTCAAGGGAACCAATTTTAGAAAACATTGCTCCTATTATAGGTCTATTGCCCACTAGATGTGCAATAGATCTACAAGATATCTTGGAACTTGATTATGATTGCCCATGATCTCACATTCATAAAACAGACATTATTAATGGTAAGCCATGGATTGGCCACTTTTTCCATTTTACTTTTGCGCTGGACAGGAATAAACAATTTTGCAGCAGCAGCCATGCGCTCTTTGAATGTTTGCCATTGCCTATACATTTTCATCCCTTTAAGTAACATTCCCCAATCCATCATAGCCAACTCGCACCTCATACCATAGTTTCCTTTATTTAAATTCAGGAGCTAGTCTCAGAATCAACGATGTCACTCTCATCTTGATGAAGAATTCGATCATATTGTGGTCGTTCATTCCCAAGGGCCCAGTTTGATTCTGAAACCTTTCTTATTCTCCTTTCTGTCTTTTGTTCTTGTCCGTGTTCCCTCCTCTTCTGACTCAGTGCATAAGTTCCCATCCCCCTGTCATTTTACTTCAAACCTTCCCCGACCACTCCAGCAAATACTTCCCCTGGGAGATCAGATCCGGTCCTGCCTAGGTGTAACCCACCCAGTTTGTACTCAGCCCCCCCTCTCAGAAACGGAATCTGAAATCCTACTCTCTTTAGCCACATATTATTCTGATATATCCTGCTTTTCTACTCTGACTAGCACATGACACTGGTAGTAATCCTGAGATCCCTACATTTGAGGTCCTACTTTTCAACTTACTTCCTAACTCCCTATATTCTGCTTTCAGGACTTGATCTCTTTTTCTTACCTATGTCATTTGTACAAATATGTACCACTACCACCGGCTGTTCACCCGCCCCCTCCAGAATGTCCTGTAGCTGCTCCGTGACATCCTTGACCGTAGCAACAGGGAGGCAACATACCATCCTTGAGTCTCATTTGCAGCCACAGAAATGACTATCTATTCCCCTTACAATTGAATCCCCTTTGACTATTGCATTCCCACCCATTTTACTCCACCCCTGTGCAGTAGAGTCAACCGTGGTGCAGCGAATTTGGCTGTTGCAGCTTTCTCCTGAGAGGCCATTCCATCCAACAGTATCCAAATCGGTATATCTGTTCTGCAGGGGAATAGCCACAGGAGATTCCTGCGCTGCCTACCTAGTCCTCTTTATCTGCCTGGTGGCCACCCATTCCCTTCCTGCCTGTGGAGCCTTAGCCACTTAGTTAACTGAGTCTAACCAATGGCCCCTTGAGAAATGTCAAGTGATACAGCTGTGTTCCTGTCTTGTGCTGTCAGTCCACCAGCAGCAGATTTTTCAGATTTCTAAATCATTGTGAGTTATTTTAAAATGAGTCTATAATTTCCCTCCAATTATATTCTTCTGCCTTTATGATTCTTGGAAGCTTGTAAGTATTGTAGGCAGTAGTGACCCATGAGAGGAATTTAAACTGACGAATTTGAGCTTAGTGCTCACAAGGAAATCTTCTTCATAGATGTATATGCAGCTGTGCGATCTCTGTCAAAGTTACTTTGTTCTTCATAGTTAGAATTATTGGTCTCACATTCTAAAACTCCTCGCTTCATATATTTTATAATATCCCCAGTCTTGAAGAATTGAAGTCTGACAAATTAATATCAAGTCCGATCTCAAATCATTGCAAGCCATAATGATTTATGGTTTAATGCATAGTAAAGTCCGATAATTAAAACAAACTGCAATGTAGTTGGTGAGAATGCCTTATAAACGCAGACTGGTACAAATATCTTTTGTTTTCGTGAATATCTAACTATTGACTGATAAGCAATAATTTAATTTTGTTTACATAATAATTTTGTGCACTCAAATGCTATTTCACCAAGCCGAACATTTGTCAAGCATTATATCACAAACTGCTGAGTTTAAATGCAAAATCTTTCTGTTTAATCTTAGTTAACGGCCTGGAATTTTTCCAAAAAACAGAAAAGCAGCATGAAACCAGCTGACTGAAACCAGCATGCTTCTCCCCAGAATCACAACCAGTTTTCTGTCCTGATCTTCTGACTCTTTGTCAGAAAAAAATCGGAGGGTGTGTTTAGTGCTGTCACTCTGACAGGGCGGGGCCACATAGAGCCGGCAAACCTGGCTACACAGAGATAGGGGTGCCATCCTTAAGGGACTCCAAATAATCTGCGAGAACACCAAACGTCCTCCCGCCTTCTCCCACCCCTCCCCCCGCGGTGATGGAAACCCCAAATAAACGTAGGGGTGAACCCTCACCATGGACGTATCAGGGTCCACTTTCTGCCCCCTCTACCCCCATGTGTTCTCTGGTACACACCTCTCTCCTCCACCACACACAAGAAGCTCCCCTCCCCCAGTGGAGAGGGATTTGTCCCCTCTCAGTGTCCCCAACTCTGCCCCCGGTGGTGCCAGGGTACACAGCCTCGTTTTGGCCATCAACCCTGGGGTCTCCATTCATGGTCATCACATCTGGTATTCGATTTTGATTTTGAACATTACACAGCGTTGAACCATACAGCGTCTAGCCTTTCAATCAGATTTAAATGCATACAAATCAGGTTTGTGCCCAGATCCCAAACTGAGAGCTCAGCCACGCAAAGCCCATTGTGGCCCTCTGATGAGATTTATTAATCACAAAGCACATATGTTGAACGGACCGGAAAAATCGTGCTCTACATCTACTATTGCTATTTTAGTCCCTGGTTAACATTCAACATAAGAATTGTTTAGAAAACAAGCATAGTTTTAAGGGATTTATATTTGCATTGGTAAACATTAAATAATGTATAATTTTAAGTGGGTTTAATTTAATGTTTCTGTGCCTGGAACAGTAAAACCTACCGATAAATTCAGGCTGGACAAAGGTGTTTGTAAGTGGAAGGGTTGGTTATGTTCCAACTGCGTTTCTGTTGTGCTTTGAGAGGGCTACGGTATGAAAAATAAATAAAAGGCATGTGCATGTGGATGTTGCTTAACAACTGGGGCCTTGTAAGGTTGAGAAGCTTTTAAGCGTTGGTCAGCTAATTTGATCGCAGTTGGAGATTTGTAGTGAGAGAGAAGGTAGCTCTCTCAGCTCAGCTAGAAGTAGTTGGTTTAGAAGATTAGAGAGGGAAAATGTGTCAGTTTGTTAGAAGAAAACCCACATCATGGAGTAATGGTTACGAAAACAAATGCAAGATCTGAAGAGCAGCTAGTTAGGGAAACTAGAGAAATTAAGAGATGCCCAAGGGGACTGAAGTTAAGAGAACAAAACTTAAGGTATTGTTCAGAAGAATTCAAGGCAGAGTAATCAAATCATTATAAGTTAAAGAGACAACTGTAGTAACTAGATTTAAAGTGGCACAGCAGACTTTAGAGGTAGATGAAACGTTTGCTGTCATTTTAGTATAGTCCGTAATTGAGAGTCAAAGCGACTGTGAACAGTTTATACAGCAGTCAAGACAAGGAACTTCTAAAAGGGGTTAGTGTAAAATCCTAGACTGGTTTTGTTATATAAAGTGGAAAGGAACATTTGTTTAAAGGTATAATTTGGAAAACCTAGTTTGTATTTCGGTATACAAACCTCGAAAGGGAAATAATTAATTTCATACGAAAAGATTTTAAAGCGTGTTATGGAAGTGGACCACCATCTATTGTGGGTGGCCGATAGCGAGATCCCGTGGCTGGGCACACCCCACCTTCCTGCACTGCAAATTGGCCCTGAACCCCCCTCCCGCACTGCACAACAGCCACCTCTATGCCTAATTGCCTGGATTGACACCACCAGCTCTGTCCTGTTAATGGAGGGACCCTTGTATAGGGATACCCCCACAGGGACCACTGTAATATGGATACCCCCAACAGGGACCCCTGTAATAGGGGCACACCCCACAGGGCCCCCTCCCTGAAGGGGCCCCGAACAGATTATTTCCCCCCAACCCTCCCCAGAAATGAGACCCTTGTCTGGAAGCTAGAGAGCCGCTGCCCCTACCCCAACCACCCCCCCTCACCACCCCTACCTCCCTCCAACGCCCCTACCCCCTCACCACCCCAACCCCCCAACCCCCTCCAACGCCCCTACCCCCCTCACCACACCTACCCCCTCCCCACCACCCCTACCCCCCCCAACGCCGCCCCCATCTCTCGCAACGCCGCAACCCCCCACCCTCTCAACGCCGCAACCCCCCTCGCAATGCCGCAACCCCCCCTCATTGCCGCAACCCCCCACCCTCAACGCCTCAACCCCTCACCCTCTCAACGCCGCAACCCCCCCTCATCGCCGCAAACCCCCACCCTCTCAACGCCAGATCCCCCCCCCTCAACGCCAGGTCCCCCCCCTCTCCTCTCAACGCAGGGTCCCCCCCCTCTCCTCTCAATGCAGGGTCCCCCTCCCTCTCCTCTCAACGCCAGTACACACCACCCCCCCCTCTCAACGCCGGTACCCACACCCCCCTCCCCCTCCCTCTGAAGGCCGGTACCCCCCCTCCCTCTGAAGGCCGGTACCCCCCGTCCCTCTGAAGGCCGGTACCCACACCCCCCTCCCTCTGAAGGCCGGTACACACACCCCCCCCTCCCTCTGAAGGCCGGTACACACACCCCCCTCCCTCTGAAGGCCGGTACCCACAACCCCCTCCCGCTCCCTCTGAAGGCCGGTACCCACACCCCCCCCCTCTCCTCCTCCCCCCCTTCCTTCCTCCTCCCCCCTTCCTCTCTCCTCCCCTCTTCCTTTCTCCTCCCCCCTTCCTTCCTACTCCCCCCTTCCTCCTCCCCCCCTTCCTTCCTCCTCCCCCCTTCCTTCCTCCTCCCCCCCTCCTTCCTCCGTTAGTGGGGGGGGGGGTGTGCGGCGTTAGTGGGGGGGGTGCGGAGTTAGTGGGGGGGTGCGGCGTTAGTGGGGGGGGTGCGGCGTTGAGAGGGGGGGTACCGGCATTGGGGGGGGGTTGCGGCGTTGAGAGGGGGGGTACCGGCGTTGAGAGAGAGGGGGGCGGCGTTGGAGGTGGGTAGGGGTGGTGGGGAGGGGGGTAGGGGTGGTGGGGAGGGGGGTAGGGGTGGTGGGGAGGGGGGGAGGGGGGTAGGGGTGGTGGGGAGGGGGGTAGGGGTGGTGGGGAGGGGGTTAGGGGTGGTGGGGGAGGGGGGTAGGGGTGGTGGGAGGGGGGTAGGGGTGTTGGAGGGGGTAGGGGTGGTGAGGGGGTAGGGGGGTGAGGGGGTAGGGACGTTGGAAAGGGTAGGGGTGGTGAGGGGGGTTGGGGTAGGGGGCAGCGGCGTGCAGAGGGGGGCGACGGTGCGTTGGCCCCGCCAGCCGTCCCCCACCTCTGCACGCCGCTGCCCCCAAACCCCCCCCACCACCCCTACCCCCTCCAACGCCGCCCCCCCTCTCTGAACGCAGGTAACCCCCCCCCCTCTCCTCTCCTCTCAACTCAACACCGCAACCCCCCCCTCCCTTCTCTCAACTCAACGCCGCAACCCCCTTCCCCCTCAACGCAGGTACCCCCTTCTCCCCTCTCCTCTCAACTCAACGCCGCAACCCCCCCCCTCTCAACTCAACACCGTAACCCCCCTCTCCTCTCCTCTCAACTCAACGCCGTAAACCCCTTCCCCCTCTCCTCTCCCACGCAGGTAACCCCCCCTCCCCTCTCCTCTCCTCTCAATGCCGCAACCGCCCCCTCCCTCCCTCCGTCTCTCTCCCTCTCTCCCTCCCTCCCTCTCCCCCTCTTCCCCTCTCCCTCCCTCCCTCTCCCTCTCCCCCTCTCCCTCCCTCCCTCTCCCCCTCTCACTCCGCAACCCCCCCCCCCCAAAACGCCGGGTCTCTCCCTTCTCCTCCCCCCCCCCCAGTCTCTCTCTTCTCCCCCCCCAGCCCAAACGCCGGGTCTCTCCCTTCTCCCCACCCCCCCCAAACGCCGGGTCTCTTTTCTCCTCCCCCCCCCCCCGCAAACGCCGGGTCTCTCTCCTCCCCCCCAAACGCCGGGTCTCTCTCTCTCTTCCTCCCCCCCCCAACGCCGGGGTCTCTCTTCCTCCCCCCCCCCCCCCAACGCCGGGTCTCTCTTCCTCCCCCCCCCCCAACGCCGGGTCTCTCTTCCTCCCCCCCCCCCCCAACGGCGGGTCTCTCTTCCTCCCCCCCCCCCCCCCCCAACGCCGGGTCTCTCTTCCTCCCCCCCCCCCCCCCCCAACGCCAGGTCTCTCTTCCTCCCCCCCAACGCCGGGTCTCCCCCCAACGGGGATGGGACAATTGGGCGCAGCCGTTTGGGCGCCATGGGACAATTGGGCGCAGCCAATTTGGCGCGGCCGTTTGGGCGCAGACGACAGAAAACCTTAAATTAGTTCATTTAGTTTAGTTCATTTGGTGATTATGAGCAAAGCTCCTCAAGTACTCAAATTTTCAAATTTAAGAACACTTTCATGTATTCTTTTATCTTTATTGTAAATTAAAAACCTTAAATTAGTTCATTTAGTTAAAAACCTTAAATTAGTTCATTTAGTTAAAAACTAAAGTTAAAAAACCTTTAGTTTAGTTCATTTGGTAATTATGAGCAAGGCTCCTCAAATACTCGATAGCATCCATGTTTTCAAATTTAAGAACAGTTTCATGTATTCTTTTATCTGCATCTCTATACTTTTTTAGTTTTTGTGGCGGTTCATGGCCGGCTAGTAACCTTTCATAATATGCATCTCTACCTTTCTGTACTTTACGCAGGCCATCAATTAGTTTCCATATGGTGGGATGATGCATGCCAAGTTCATATTTCAATCGACGGTGGGCTGCCTCCGCATTATTGTTTGTGCGGTCTTCCCCGTTTAATGTTCTCTGATAAAGGTTCCAAATCTCAGGGCGAAATAAAGGTGTTCGTCTACCATTTCCTCGTCTGTGCGAATTGGTTTAGTTACAAAATATATAAAAAGATGGTGATAGAACGCACCAGCACCCAACTCAACGCACCCGCACCAGCAGCCAACTCAACTGAGGCTAATTCACAAATAAAGAAATGTTATTTTGGTGCCAAAACGTCAATAATGCCAATATATAAACAGATGGTGATAGAACGCACCAGCACCCAACTCAACGCACCCGCACCAGCCAACTCACCTGAGGCTAATAATAAAGAAATGTTATTTTGGCGCCAAAACGTCCGGGCGCCAAAACAGCCGGCGCCAAAACGGGTTGGCGCCAAAACGGCCGCGCCCAAATGGCTGCGCCAAAAAGTACCTAACCCCCCCCCAACGCCGGGTCTCTCTTCCTCCCCCCCCCCACAACGCCGGGTCCTCTTTCCCCCCCCCCCCCCAACGCCGGTCTCTCTTCCTCCCCCCCCCCAAACGCCGGGTCTCTCTTCCTCCCCCCCCCCCCCCAAAACGCCGGTCTCTCTTCTTCCTCCTCCCCCCCCCCCCAACACCGGGTCTCTCTTTCCCCTCCCCCCCCCCCCCCCCCCCCCAACGCCGGTCTCTCTCTCCCACCACACAACGTCGGGACTGGCCACTTCCGCAGCGGGTGAAACTGATGCGTATCGCGTCAGTCCGCTGCTGTCCCTTTCGGGAACGGAGATTACCGGCTTAAAAGAAGGCCCTGACGCCGGAGTCATCCGCACCGCTTTTTCCGTCGGAAATGGGCGTCACGTCGGTCCGTGGAGAATTTCGCCCCATACCTCTCAGAATCTTGAATACCTCTAGAAAGTCTCCTGTCAGCCTTCTTATCTCCAAGAAAAGCAAACTATCCACGTAGCTGCAGTTTCTTTATCCCTTGAATCATTCTTGTGAAACTCCTGTGTACTCTGTTCAATGCCTTTATATCCTTCCTCAAGTATGATGCCCACAACTGGAAACAGTATTACATTTCAAGTTTAACTCGTGTCTTATATAAGTTCACCATGACCTCCTTAATCTTGTACTCAATGGCCCCAGTAATAAAGTCTAAGTTACTATATGCCTTATTAACTACTCTTTCAACACTTGAGATCTTTCTGTTCCTCCACCTCCTTTAGAGTTTCTCCCTTTATTTTATACTGTCTCTCCATATTCTTCCCGCCAAAATGAAGCATCTCACACTTCTCCACTTGTCTACCTTCTCCGTCAAATATGTCCTTTTGAAGTTCGACACAATCCTCATCGTAGTTGACGTTTTCAATCTTCGTATCATCAGAAAATGTTTTGATCATGCTCAGAAAACTACAGATTATTAATTTATATCAGCAAGAGCAAAGGTTCCAACACTGGGGAACTCTATTACAAATCTTGCATACCATCCAGCAGTTGTTTTCTCTGACCGCTCTCACCCATTTCATTATCGGGTTGCTTGTTTCGGTCTTAGCTGGCTAAGTCACAACTTACTCCATTTGAACACTGCGAATACCAAAGGCTGTTCTCTTTGATCCCAACCACAAACTCCGAAAAGATGCCAATTCCACATCCTCCCTCAGAAATTAAGGGTCATGGTGGTGGGTCCGTCAGTTGGTTGGGAGTCAATGGCAGCCATTTCTGGGGGCCTCGACATAAGTAAAGAACAATCAGGCAGTTTTCTGCCTGTGAATCAGAGGCCAGCGCCTTCGCATTATCAGCAGAACCACTAGAGCATCAACCCCAGGAGAAGGATCATAACTGGAGCCCAGAACACAGGTAATTGAGGAGGGCTCACTGAACCAGGCAGGGCCCCAGCAATGTGAGGGGCAAGGAGTGAGTGTAAAGGATGGAGGTGTTTTCTCATGGCAGCAGCCCTTGCTGCCAGTAGATCCCAAGCAAAAGGGTGCCCTACACACCAGGGTATGGACATGGCCACCAGGATATATCTGGCAGCGTGCCAGGTTGCTGTTGGTTGAATATTCTTGACATTTGATGTCATGGATTTCATTGGGATTGGGTTAAGATGTCGAGGGGCTCTCCACCCTGAGCCTTCCCATCCCATAATACAGCAACACCTCTCCCCAAACCCTCCACCTCTCTGCCCGCTCCAGAAGAGGGCATTACATTCCAACCAGAATATCATATTGAAAAGTCTGTTAAAACCCTTTGCATGGTGCTCAATTTTTCATGTATTTCTGATGTCTTCTTCATCCCAAGGCTGCCTATTTCTACCTTTCCTTTCATTCCGAGCTCAACCCATCTGCCGTTGAAAGAATAATTTATTCCTTTTGTCGCCTCCAGATATGATGATTCCAAGGTCTCCCTTTCTTCATTCTTCATAAAATTCAGCTTAACTAATACATTGCAGTCCCAATCCCTCACAATCCCATGTGCTCATCCTCTCCTGATCTCCCAACACCTCAAATTTAGAATTATTTTTCTTTTTTGTTGAATTAATTCAAGCACTTAGCCTTCTAATATTCTCCCCACAAATCCTACCCCCCAAAACTCTACTTCCCTTGTCCATCCCGCTCTCATTTCCCAACATTGGGGACGCTGCTTTTAGTTTTGATTCCCTAAATCCCAACGCTCTCCTCTCATAGAATCATGGAATCTCTACAGTACGGAAGGAGGTCAATTGGCCCCTCAAGTCGGCACCAACCCTCCAAAAGAGCACTCCACCCAATCCCACTCCCCCAACCAAACCCAAACCCTCTCCCTATCCCAATTTTTTTTTTTCTTTCAATAGCCCCTTAACCTAACCTACACATCTTTGGCCACTAAGGGGCAATTTAGCATGACCAATCCACCTAACCTGCACCTCTTTGGACTGGACTTTGTCTTTTGAAAATGTATTTCTATATCAAGCCTTTGATGACTCCTCCTGATTTCTACTCCTTTGTGCAGTGTCCATTTAGCCTGATATGAAGAGCCATCTGACATTCATTTGCATATGTCTTATTTAATTGTGTCAATTCAACAGTTGATACTGAATGCTGCAGTCAACATGGTCTGTACAATGTGGTACTGATCCATGGAAAGTATAGAATGCTGGCCATGCTCCAATCCTTGATCTGCACCTAATTAGCTGATTCCAGCCAGTGATGCTTGTTGGGCAATTTGACAGGTAAGGACAGGATCAGGTTGGATTATGAAGGAAGGTACAAGAGGATGGCTGGCTATATGAGTCTCTGCTTTCAGTAGAAGAGAAGGAATAAAAATCAATGATTTTTTTCTCTGTATCTCTCTTTGATCTTATCGATCTCTATAGTAACCAAATCATCATTATATGGCAGGATTGTCATGATTATTTGAGTATTTTTCAGATTCAGTTGCTCGGGACAATTTTGAAGAAACTGCAGCATACAATCAGGATTTTCATTATTTAAGTATAACATTGTACTTCAGACATCTAGAGAAGGAGGGCAATTTACCTAGGCAGTGAGATTATACACCACTTAATCTGTCTGTGATTTGTGTGTTATGTTTTCATAATTTATTCCACTCAATTTGCTGTGTAAATTCTGTATTAATTTTTAGCTGCATCAATGTCATAGTAAGGTGATCTTTATGTATAAGTAACTAAAATTACCTGATAGATTTTTCAAAATAAATCTTCATATCAAAGACATTGATTGCCTAATTATTTTGAGAAATAGGATAATTATTTGATAACTGTGAATTACTTTGCTGATGGTTCATGCCACAAAATTAGTTTTTTATGATACATATAGTATGGTGCGTTACAACTGAAAAAGATTGTGTAGAACCTATGGCTCTTTCAACTGTGCTGCAACATTGAGCTGAAGATGTTCATTTAAAGAAGATACTTCCTTCAAAACGGCCTCTCCAAATGCATCCTGGAAAAAGTTCCACCATTCCTTTGGCTCTGTATGTAGTATATAAGGATAAATCATGCCAACAAGATTTAACACAATAGAAACATCTGAAGGATCGCAAAAGGTATGGAAAACAAGATTTGACACCAAGTCATATGAGAGATATCGGGTTGGATACTCTGGACACCCAGCGTGTGTTTCTCTGCGACAAGTCGTTCGTTGGCCTCAGGATTCTCTGTTCCCTCCGCTTGCCAATGGGATTTCCCATTGAAGACATCCCATGCCGCCAGGAGACCCATGGGCTTAGGTGTGCTGCCAGCAGGAACATAGAATCCCAATGGCTGGAGAATTCCAGCCATCAGGTCTGATGGCCCAAAGATTGGTCCAAGAGGTAGGTTTTAAGTGTCATCTTAAAGAAGGAAAATGAGATAGAGAGACTCTGAAATTTAGGAGGGAATTCCAGAGCTAGAGCTTAAACAGCCAAGGCATGGTCACCAATAGTGCAGCTAATTAAATTCAGGGATTCTTAAGAGGCCAGTTTAGAGAGTGCAGATAATTCAGGGGGTTGTGGGCTGGAGGAAATTATGGAGGGGTAAGACCATGGAGGGATTTGAAAACAAGGAGAAGAATTTTTAAATTCAGGTGTTGCTTTACTGTAAGCCAACATCACTCAGCAAGCATAAGTCTGATGTTAGGATATGGCAGCAGAGGTTTGGATGACCTCAAGTCTAGGGAAGAAGAAGTCATATGGACTATCTTTTCTCACCGCAGATGCTGCCAGACCTGCTGAGTTTCTCTATAATTTTCTGCTATTATTTCAAATTTAGGAAGAATAGATCATGGGAAGTTGACCAGAAGTGCACTGGAACAGTCAAATCTAGAGATAACAAAGGTAGTGAGGCTTTCAGCAACAACTGAGCTAAGACAGACAGAAAATAGCCAGCGTTAAAGAGAGTAATAGCTTAGTTAACAGTTTAGTCAAATTAATCAAATGTCTGAATGGTTGATATTAATAATCATCTATTGTGAAATGGACTTTTAGAAACGTGCCAACTTAACTTACTTTGTGTATCATGTACTGAGTTTTCCTATGGCTCTGGCTATTATGTCATGAAACAATTAATCTATGAAACACGAATCAGAATGACTGCTTGCTTAAAAACAGTACATTGCATTTAATATTTTCTGAAAACATGGAGAAATGTTGAGGGAAGAGAAACATTTCTATTATTTTCTGTTTTGCAGAAGCATGAGCATGTTGCCTTGCAATTTGCAATTCTACAGCATGGCCAACTAGGAGACTCTCCTTGGTGTTGCCTTGGTGTTATTACAGAGTCAATGTGCAGCCTTGGTCTGATATTGTGTAGCTTAGAGGCAAAGAACAAAGAAAATTACAGCACAGGAACAGGCCCTTCGGCCCTCCCAGCCTGCGCCAATCCAGATCCCTTATCTAAACTATTTGGAAACTATTTTCCAAGGATCTACTCTGTTCCCCGCCCGTTCATATATCTGTCTAGATGCATCTTAAATAATGCTATCGTGCCCGCCTCCACCACCTCCGCTGGCAAAGCGTTCCAGGCATCCACCACCCTCTGCGTAAAAAACTTTCCACGCACATCTCCCTTAAACTATCCCACTCTCACCTTGAAATCGTGACCCCTTGTAATTGACACCCCTACTCTTGGAAAAAGCTTGTTGCTATCCACCCTGTCCATACCTATCATAATTTTGTAGACCTCAAAGAGGTCCCCCCTTAACCTCCATCTTTCCAACAAAAACAATCCTAATCTACTCAACCTTTCTTCATAGCTAGCACCATACGTAGTCATCCATACCAGACAACATCCTGGTGAACCTCCTCTGCACCCTCTCTAAAGCATCCACATCCTTCTGGTAATGTGGCAACCAGAACTGCACGCAGTATTCCAAATGTGGCATAACCAAAGTCCGATACAACTGTAACATGACCTGCCCACTCTTGTACTCAATACCCTGTCCGATGAAGGCAAGCATGCTGTATGCCTTCTTGACCACTCTATCCACCTGCGTTGCCACCTTCAGGGTACAATGGACCTGAACTCCCAGATCTCTCTGCACATCAATTTTCTCCAGGACTCTTCCATTGACCGTATAGTCTGCTCTTGAATTAGATCTTCCAAAATGCATTGCCTGGATTGAACTCTATCTGCCATTTCTCTGCCCAACTCTCCAATCTATCTATATTTTGCTGTGCTCTCTGACAGTCATCCTCGCTATCTACAACTCCACCAATCTTAGTATCATCTGCAAACTTGCTAATCAGACCACCTGTACCTTTGTCCAGGTCATTTATGTATATCGCAAACAACAGTGGTCTGAGCACGGATCCCTGTGGAACACCACTAGTCACTGTTCTCCATTTTGAGACACTCCCTTCCATCACTACTCCCTGTCTCCTGAAGCCAAGCCAGTTCTTTATCCATCTAGTTAGTACACCCTGAACCCCATAAGACTTCATTTTTTCCATCAATCTGTCATGGGAAACTTTATCAAATGCCTTACTGAAGTCTATGTGTATGATATCTACAGCCCTTCCCTCATCAATTAACTTTGTCACTTCCTCAAAGAGTTCTATTAGGTTTGTAAGAAATTACCTTCCCTGCACAAAACCATGCTGCCTATCACTGATAAGTTTATTTTCCTCCAAATGCGAATAGATCCTATCCCTCAGTATCTTCTCCAACAGTTTGCCAACCGCTGACGTCAAGCTCACAGGTCTATAATTCCCTGGATTATCCCTGCTAACCTTCTCAAAGAGACAACATTAGCAATTCTCCAGTCCTCCGGGACCCCACCCATGCTCAAGGATGCTGCAAAGATATCTGTTAAAGCCCCAGCTATTTCGTCCCTCGCTTCCCTCAGAAACCTGGGATAGATTCCATCCGGACCTGGGGACTTGTCCACCTCAATGCCTTTTAGAATACCCAAAACTTCCCCCTTCCTTATGCCGACTTGACCTAGAGTATTTAAACATCCATCCCTAGCCTCAACATCCGTCATGCCCCTCTCCTTGGTGAATACCGATGCAAAGTACTAATTAAGAATCTCACCCATTTCCTCTGACTCCACGCATAAATTCCCTCTTTTGTCTTTGAGTGGGCCAATCCTTTCTCCTGTTACCCTCTTGCTCCTTATATATGAATTAAAGGCTTTGGGATTTTAATTAACCCTGTTCGCTAAAGATATTTTATTACCCCTATTAGCCCTCTTTATTGCGCGTTTGAGATTTGTCTTACTTTCCCAATATTCCTCCAAAGCTTCATCAGTTTTAAGTCGCCTAGATCTTATGTATGCTTCCTTTTTCATTTTAGCTAGTCTCACAATTCCACCCATCATCCATGGTTCCCTAATCTTGCCTTTTCTATCCCTCATTTTCACAGGGACATATCTGTCCTGCACTCTCATCAACCTTTCCTGAAAAGACTCCCACATTTCAAATGTGGATTTACCCTTAAACAGCTGCTCCCAATCCACATTCCCTAGCTCCTGCCGAATTTTGTTATACTTGGCCTTTCCCCAATTTAGCACTCTTCCTTTAGGACCACTCTCGTCTTTGTCCATGAGTATTCTAAAACTTACGGAATTGTGATCGCTATTCCCAAAGTAATCACCGACTGAAAATTCAACAAACTGGCCGGGATCATTCCCCAATACCAGATCCAGTATGGCCCCTTCCCGAGTTGGACTATTTACATACTACTCTAAAAATTTCTACTCGATGCTCGTTATAAATTTTGCTCCATCTACGCCTCCAACACTACATGAGTCCCATTCAATGTTGGGGAAGTTAAAATCTCCCATCACGACCACCCTATTGCTCCTACATTTTTCTATAATCTGTCTACATATTTGTACCTCTACTTCACGCTCGCTTTTGGGAGGCCTGTAGTAAAGTCCCAACAACGTTACTGCACCCTTCCTATTTCTTAGCTCTACCCATATTGCCTCAGTGCTCGAATCCTCCATTGTGCTCTCCTTAATCACAGCTGTGATATCATCTCTGACCAGTAATGCAGCTCCTCCACCCCTTCTACCTCCCTCTATATCCCTCCTGAAGCATCTATACCCTGGGATATTTAGTTGCCAGTCTTGCCCTTCCCTCAACCAAGTCTCAGTAATACCAATAACATCATATTCCCAGGTACTAATCCAAGCCCTAAATTCATCTGCCTTACCTGCTACACTTCTCGCATTAAAACAAATGCACCTCAGACCACTTGTCCCTTTGCATTCATCATCTCTTCCCTGTCTACTCTTCCCCTTAGTCACATTGAGTTTATTATCTGGTACCTTACTGGCTTTAGTTGCTGCCTCTTTACTGACCTCTACCTTCCTAATCTGGTTCCCATCCCCCTGCCACATTAGTTTAAAACCTCCTCAACAGTATTAGCAAAAGCACCCCCTCGGACATTGGTTCCAGTCCTACCCAGGTGTAGACCATCCGGTTTGTAATGGTCCCACCGCCCCCAGAACCGGTTCCAATGTCGCAAAAATCTGAACCCCTCCTTCCTGCACCATCTCTCAAGCCACGTATTCATTCTGACTATTCTTGAATTTCTACTCTGACTGTCTCGTGGCACCGGTAGCAATCCTGAGATTACTACCTTTGAGGTCCTACTTTTTAACTTATCTCCTAACTCCCTAAATTCTGATTGTAGGACGTCATCCCATTTTTTACCTATATCGTTGGTGCCTATATGCACCACGACTACTGGCTGTTGACCCTCCCCCTTCAGTATGTCCTGCAGCCGATCTGAGATATCCCTGACCCGTGCACCTGGGAGGCAACATACCATTCGGGAGTCTGATTTTCAACCACAGAAACGCCTGTCTACTCCCCTTACGATTGAATCCCCTATGACTATAGCCCTTCCAGTTTTTTCCCACCCTTCTGTGCAGCAGAGCCAGCCATGGTGCCATGAGCCTGGCTACTACAGCCTTCCCCTGTTGAGTCATCTCCCCCAACAGTATCCAAAACGGTATACCTGTTTTGGAGGGAAATCCTTAGCTGCGGTGTAACCAACTCACTGAATGTGCTATCCACAACCTCCTCAGCATCACGGATGCTCCAAAGTGAGCCCATCCGCAGCTCCTGAGCCATCATGCGGTCTAACAGGATCTGCAGCTGGATACACTTGCTGCACATGAAGGAGTCAGGGGCATCGGCCACGTCCCTGAACTCCCACATTGAGCACAAGGAGCATAACACGGGTCTGGGAGCTCCTGCCATTTTTACCCTTTACCTTAACTAATTACAAATATAGTATCAAATAATGAATAAGTGAAAGGAATAAGGATTTTACTTACCAATCACAATACGTATCAACACACGAAGAGTTAAATTTCTCCCAGCTACTGCTAATTGGAGCACTTTTGTTACCAGCCAATCAGGTCACTGCTTTGCTGTGATGTCACTCTTCAAGGTAAGTTTTTTAAGTTTTTACAGTTTTTAAATAGGGAAACTTACCTTCCCGACTGACCCCTGGCCACTGCTCACGCCGAAAATCTGACGGCCGCTTCTCCTGCAAAGTAAGTTTTTAAAGAGGTAAACTTACCTTCCCGACAGACCCCTGGCCACTGCCCCCGCCGAAAATCTGAAGCTATAGCTTGCGGATAATAGAAAGAAAGAGCTTACCTGATATTCACTCACCCCCTGAGGTTAGAGGAGGTGGAAGGGTGGGGACACTACAAGTGTAGTGTCTCGGGTTGAGCAACCGGCCAACTTAAATACAGGTAAAAATAAAGCACTTAAGCACCTACCTGAATCCCAAGCTGCACTCCGGCTCCCTCTCTCTCTCCAGCTCCCGGCATGAAGGCCGCTGGAACCTGGGGGCAAGTTTAAGCACCTACCTGAATCCCAAGCTGCACTCCGGCTCCCTCTCTCTCTCCAGCTCCCGGACATGAAGGCCGCTGGAACCTGGGGGCAAGTTTAAGCACCTACCTGAATCCCAAGCTGCACTCCGGCTCCCTCTCTCTCTCCAGCTCCCGGACATGAAGGCCGCTGGAACCTGGGGGCAAGTTTAAGCACCTACCTGAATCCCAAGCTGCACTATTTATGATAAACGGATTCTGCCACAATGTGGCAGATTGTTAATGTAGTCTGCACTCCTTAAAAAAAAAACAAGGGACAGGAAGGTTTTACCACAGCCTCTCTCTCTCCCACTCCCAGAAATGAAGGCCGCTGGGGGCAGGGAAGAACTTTCCACATAACCACCAAATATTTTTACAATGACCTTGTTCCAAATTCTGAGAAGCAAATTTTAGGGACAGGTGTCCTCATCAGCAGCACTACTGTAGAAGATACCTAATGGGTGAGATGGAATTTCAGTGGTAAATTGCTATTCCAATGCAGAATGGTGCATGGTTGGTCTGACCAAGCATCAGATCCCCAATCTCTGGATGCTGGGCTCCAGATGCAAAGGATTATCATTTAAATCTTGTGGGCAACATTCATCCCAGAACTTTACCTTCTGCAGGTGCACCTACTAGCCATTATTGATGAGGTAACACATCCCCACCCACAACCTGCTCCACCTTGCAGACAGAAGGGCAATGAGTAGATGAAATAGCTTCTTATTCCATCAAAATTTGTCACGATTCCTATCAAGGAATGGAAGCCCGATAGAGCTGTGTGACACCCAAATTGCTGGTGCCCATGTTACAATTAAATCTGGCCTCTGCCTCAGAAAGAAGCTGCTATTCTAGGTTGCCATGCTTAAAAAAAACCTAATATCGCCCCTGTTATGGTTGCCTGGATTCAATCCATACACAGATTACATTTGATTGTTTATGTCAATTGAAGACTTTAAACTCAATTCAAAGTCAATTGATGGAGAAGAGAACCTAGTGGAGTAGTGCAACAACAACAATCTCTCCCTCAATGTCAGCAAAACTAAGAAGCTGGTTATTGACTTCAGGAAGCAAAATACTGCACACACCCCTTTCCACATCAGTGGTGCTGAGGTAGAGACGGTTGACAGCTTCAAATTCCCAGGTGTGCACATCACAACAATCTGTCCTGGTTCACCCACGTCAACATTGCAACCGAGAACATTGGCTCTGTCTACACTTCCCGCTGCCTTAGGAAAGCAGGCGGCATAATCAAAGACCCCTCCCACCCGGGTTACTCTCTCTTCCAACCTCTGCTATCGAGCAGAAGATAACAAAGTCTGAGAACTCGTACAACAGATTCAAAAACAGCTTCTTCTCCACTGTTACCACACTCATGAGTGGCCCTCTTATGGACTGAACTGATCTCTGCACGCACCTTCCCTACTTGTTATAGTACTACACTCTGTATGCTTCACCTGATGTCTGTATCTGTGTAATACACAATTACTTTGTGTATTTATCGTATGTCCTATATTTTTCATATATGGAGCGATCTGCCTGGACTGTATGCAGAACAATACTTTTCACTGTACCTCAATACATGTGACAGTAAATATAAATATAAAAACTATAAATGTAAATATAAGTCTACTTAAAAGCCAAACTTCATCGCAGGAAATATTCAAACCATTTATTTTTAATTGACAAGCCTCAGTGTAAGTTATGCTTTCTTCTCCTTCATTGCTTTTAACTTTGTATTTCATCAAAGTTGAAATGAGTGTAAGAAAAGTCGAGGGTAATGAAAATCCCAGTAGTTACTTTGTAACCCATCGAGAATTCCTGCTGCTGGACCCAGAAAACATTCTGGTATGAGAGGTGGGTTCCCTAATTTGCTTTCCAGATGCCCAAGTCACCAGTGGAGCAACTCAGGCACTGCCATGTTTAGTGGAGTGGAGCAAGGCAAAGGTATTAGGGTTGGTTGAGGTGCTGTTGTGATGCTAGGTCCTCCCTAGGAATATTTTTGACTGTCACATGGCTATTTTAAATTTTACAGGAAAATCAGAAGCCTGATTTATTGGTCGAGAAACTACCAAAATTATAGCAAGAGTACAATACCATGGAACGGATGCAAACTTTCAAAGGTAAATTAATTTAAATAATCAAGCAATGATGCCGCATTTGAGATGGAAGAAAGTCAGTCCAGAGTGTTAATGTCCTGCCAATAGTCTAAAATTTAACTGTATCTCAGCTAGATCGTAACTTCCTGGATATTGTAAGGATCTGGGTGAGAACTCTTCAGAAATTATTCCCCACCAATTGGAATAGGAGTTGGGTTCATGGAGTGCTTGATACAGAAGGTTAGATAAGACAATTAAAATTTTAAATAAAATTTTAATATTTAAAAAAAGCATGCAACTTGGTGGTTATATAAAGAGTATAAATCGTAACAGTTACATAATATACCCCCAAAAAAATTCTTATATCTATGAGAGGGTTCCAAATGTAAACTCTTACTTAATACAAATACTAGATATTTTAAAAGATGTTGGATAACCATCAAACATCAAAGTAATATTAGTTTGATCCTTGCGAGTGTGAGACATGTTAGGATAGATCTCACATGGAAGCAACCATAATTACACTCTCCCCTAATGAAGTCAAATTTAATGGAGATATTTGTAATGATTTTTTTGGTGTTGTATAATTAAAAAGTGGTGTAAAATACAGTAATTTGCTAAATAATAGATTATCCCTACTCATTATTCCATATCAAGTGAGAAGAGGCTTCTATTATAATGAAAGCGCCCATCCAATTTGTAAGAAATGTTTTTCTCAAAGATGTGCAGTTTAAGTAGGTTGGCCATGCTAAATTAACCTTTAGTGTCCAACGGTTGGGTGGGGTTACGGGGTTAGCCCGGGGGAGTGGGCCTAGCTAGGGTGCTCTTTCGGAGGGTTGGTGCAGACCCAATGGGGCAAATGGCCTCTTTCTGCACCATAGGGATTCTATGATTCTGAATATATTCCTGAAAAATTTGCTGCTCAAATTGCTTGATCAACATATTACATCCAGTAAAATAATAAGACTTGGGATCCCGTATTCCTTTATGTGATTGTGGCTTTACTTATCTAAGTTTGCATTGTACTTGAGTGCGGGTTACCATTGTAAGGATCTTAGGATAGTGGTTTTTAAATCTATGTAATCTTCATCAGCAATATCACATTGACGTGAAGGAAGTTGATTATGGATGGGCTTGGTTATTTTTGTTCTTAGAAAATGCAGTTTGCTGTCGTTTTTACTGAAAAGTAATTATTAAATTAAATTATTTTATCCATTCCATATATTGTACTCTATTCCTTTTCAATATGGCTAAAACTACAGGGTTCAATACCCATTCTAATTGAGGTGGACTTTGGGCCTGATTATCCCCACAGTAAAATCATAGCATAAAGCTGTGGTCCAGCAACACTTAAATAATTAAGGGTTTTACCTGAAAAAAAGAACTTCTTCTTACTTCGCACATTAGGATCTTCAATCTAACAAAAAGTGGATAAAATTCCATCCTGTATCACTGTGGGCACGATTCAACAGGACAAAAACGGAGTACCATTTTGGGCATGTTTAGCAGGGTATTTCTCGGGGCCTGTAGTGCTGAAAAACATTGTGCTTTTTAACAGCACTTTGCTGTTTTTCTGGCCTCGGCGAGGAACGCCCCAGCAAGGCCGCACTTACCTCATTTTCTACGACGAGCTCAGCTCGCAGCTCGTGGCGCCATTCGGCCACCCTACCATAGCCTCTGGACACTGCCTCCCCCCCACTCCACCCAACTTACTTCTTAGGGGGTCTTCGAGCCCCCTGACCCTACCTCTTAAGAGCAGGGCACCCCAGGGCCCAGTCCCTGGCATGGGCAACCTGGCACAACGGTACCATATTAGCTATTCTCCAGTCCTCTGGGATCTCACCTGTTGCCAATGAGGGTACAAAGGTTAAAGTGTTGGCTAGTGTAGACTTGAGAGATGAACAGATACTTCCAACACTGATGAAGGTTCAACTCAATTTTATTAACTACTTCTAACTAACTAACACACGATGACTGTGGGTCTAAATGATGCTGACTTAAACTAGAGACCTAAGCCTTGTCCGTACCAGTTGATTCTCTCAGCACATGGTGTGAGTCTGTGCTGGGCTGCATGAGTTCTTGTTACACTGAGAGGCAGCACCCAGAATGAGAGGGAACCATGGTGCTCTCTGCCTTTATAATGTGTGTATTAAAACTGGTGATTGGCTGCGGTGTTTGTACATGTTGATTGGTCCCTGTGTGTGTCCATTAGTGCGTGTCTGCACCATGATATACTGGTGTATATTATGACATCCCCCTTTTATAAAAAATGTTGATATAGGCATGTGATAATAAATAGTGTGGGTGTGTGGAGAATGTACCTAGCTACATGTGAGGTGCAAAGACATATGTACAAAGCTATATACAGGGAACAAGACTATTTACAGAGGAAGGTGCCTGGTGCAGATGACTACCATGAACTGGAACAACCAACAAATCTATTTACAAACCACTGGATAACAAATGCAACAATGAAGGATATAGGAAAAAAAAATATTTCAGAATGTCCACATGTGCACAGAGTTCATAAGTTCAGTCTCTGAGGTGGGAGACGAACTCTGGTTGACCTCAACCGCGCAAGGCCTATCGAACTTTAGAATTACGGTCTTGAACTTCGATTTGTCCTCCCCCTCATCGAAGGTGAGCAAGTTGAAAATGTGCAGAGCGTGGTCCCCGGCTGTGAAGAGGAAGAGCGCAATATTCCGTGTGTCCGAGGCAGCTTCTAGGTCCCTGGCTTCAAGGTACAGCTGGAAGCGCTGTTTGAAAAGTTTCCAGTTCGCGCCCAGATTCCCGGCAATGCGGAGAGGCAGCGGCGGGCGAACGGAGTCCATTCTGTAGGATGGCGTGAGACTGGTGGAAGGCAGATCACTGAAAGGTAGGTCTCAGAAGTACTAGCATCCCTCAACTTCTGGTACCATGAAGTGTTGGCTAGTGTAGATTTGAGAGATGAACAGACACTTCCAACACTGATGAAGGTTCAACTCAATTTTATTAACTACTTCTAACTAATTAACACACGATGACTGTGGGTCTAAATGATGCTAACTTAAACTAGAGACCTAAGCCTTGTCCGAACCAGATGATTCTCTCAGCACGTGGTGTGAGTCTGTGCTGGGCTGGATGAGTTCTTGTTACACTGAGAGGCAGCACCCAGAATGAGCAGGAAGCGTGGTGCCCTCTGCCTTTATAGTGTGTATTTTCTAACTGGTGATTGGCTGCGGTGTTTGTAAATGTTGATTGGTCTCTTTGTGTGTCCATCAGTGTGTATATTATGACAAAGGTGTCAGTCTGAGCTTCACTTTGGCCTGAGCAGAACACAGTGGACATAGCTCTGCTGCTGATGTTGTCAAGCTTTGTATCCATGTATGTCTGGTCTCATATACTTCCTGTGAATACATAAATCTATAATATGTTTGCACAATCCAATGATTGGTACCTGTACACCATGACAACAACATAACACAACACTGAAAGCACAAATAAGAGAAAAAATGAAGCAATCAAATGTCAGGAAACGAATTGGGTGGCAGAGATTGGGGTGAATTTGTTGAACTCAGTCTTGGAACCAGAAGGTTGTAAAGTGCCCAAGAAAGATGAGATGATGCTCTTCAAGATTACGTGGAGCTTCACTGGAACACTGCAGTAAGCCAAAGGCAGAGCAAGGCGGAGAATTAAAATGACAGGTCACTGGAAGCTTAGGTTCATGCTTAAGAACTGAGCAGAGGTGTTCCACAAAGTGGCCACGCAATCTGCATTTGAGCTTTCCAAAACACAGTTGACTAGATTGAAAGAAATTCAAGTAAATCACTGCTTCACCTGGAATGAGTAGGCCTTAGATGGTGAGGGGAGAGTAAATAAAAGGGGAGGTGTTGCATCTGGAATGGTATGTAGAAGCCAGCTATTTTCTACTGGTAAAAGATAGCTATTTAGCAGTAAGCCCCTAGTCTATTAAATACCATTTTAAAACTCACTCATAACCTCAGGTCATTTCAAAACACACATTCAGCATTTCAAAACATAGCTTCAACAGAACAGCAGAATTCCTATGCAGGTAACAAATACATTTGCAAGATAAAGTAACCCAAGGACAAAGCAAGCCCCATGGCAACAGCATAGAGATCATTGTCCTAACAAGCAAGTTTATGCAATAAGGAAGCCAAATCGCATTCCATAGCTCATACAAGAATACATTTTAAGTTAATGTTGCCTATTAATGACAGACGGCGGAGCGTTGAATACAAACTTATTTGATTCTAACCCAAACCCAAACAGCAGCGGCCCCAAAACAGATCCTTGTGGTACACCACTAGTAACTGGACACCAGTCTGAACATTTCCCATCAACCACCACCCTTTGTCTTCCATCAGCTATCCAATTTCTGATCCAAACTGCTAAATCACCCTGAATCCCATGCCTCTGTATTTTCTGCAATAGCCTACCATGGGGAACCTTATCAAACGCTTTACTTAAATCCATATACACCACATCAACTGCTTTACCCTCATCTATCTGTTTGGTCACCTTCTCAAAGAACTCAATGAGGTTTGTGAGGCATGACCTACCATTCACAAAATGATGTTGACTATCTCTAATCAAATTATTCCTTTCCAGATGATTATACATCCTATCTCTTATAAACATTTCCAAGACTTTTTTCCACAACAGAAGTAAGGCTCACTGGTCTATAGTTACCGGGGTTATCTCTACTCCCCTTCTTGAACAAGGGGACAGCATTTGCTATCCTCCAGTCTTCTGGCACTATTCCTGTAGACAAAGATGACTTAAAGATCAAAGCCAAAGGCTCAGCAATCTCCTCCCTAGCTTCTCAGAGAATCCTAGGATAAATCCCATCCGGCCCAGGGGACTTATCTATTTTCACACTTTCCAGAATCGCTAACACCTGCTCCTTATGAACCTCAAGCCCTTCTAGTCTAGTAGCCTGTATCTCAGTATTCTCCTCGACAACTTTGTCTTTTTCCTGTTTGAATACAGACGAAAAATACTCATTTGACACCTCTCCTATCTCCACAAACTCCACGCACAACTTCCCACCACTATCCTTGACTGTCCCTACTCTTACCTTAGTCATTCTTTTATTCCTGACATATCTATAGAAAGCTTTAGGGTTATCCTTGATCCTACCTGCCAAAGACTTCACATGTCCTCGCCTGGCTCTTCTTAGCTCTCTCTTTAGAGCCTTCCTAGCTAACTTGTAACTCTCAAGCGCCCTAACTGAACCATAACGTCTCATCTTTACATAAGCCTCCTTCTTCCTCTTGACAAGTGTTTCAACTGCTTTAGTAACCCATGGTTCCTTCGCTTGGCCACTTCCTCCCTGCCTAACAGGTACATACTTATCAAGGACACACAGCAGCTGTTCCTTGAACATGCTCCACATTTCCATTGTGCCCATCCCCTGCAGTGTTCCTCTCCAGCCAATGCATCCTAAATCTTGCCTCATCGCATCATAATTGCCTTTCCCCCAGCTATAACTCTTGCCCTGCGGTGTATACCTATCCCTTTCCATCGCTAAAGTAAACGTAATCGAATTGTGGTCACTATCACCAAAGTGCTCACCCCTACCTCCAAATCTAACACCTGGCCTGGTTCATCACCCAGTACCAAATCCAATACGGCCTCACCTCTCGTTGGCCTATCTACATACTGCATCAGGAAACCCTCCTGCACACATTGGACAAAAATGGACCCATCTAAAATACTCAAACTATAATGTTTCCAGTCAATGACCAGTTAAGACCGGTTGGGTACTATTCTCTTAAACTTGACAATGTGGCACTGGCATTTGGCAGTTGTTTACGAGCCATGGAAGCCAAATATCAAGCTTTAATGGTAATATCAGGCCTTGTCTTAGACCAGAAGTTAACCATTGAATGTCCACACTCAGTCCATTCTCTACTATCCATGAACAGAGTGTCACAAGTTATTTCAGCTAGATGGACTAGATGGACAGCAGTTTTGGAAGTTCGCAACCTATATTTTCACAAAGCCATCCGATAAACCCATCATCTTTGCTCCCGCTTCCCGAGGAACAAAAGGGAGGGGAGGGAGAAGGGCATGACTGTGTGAAAATAATAGAGGAAATGGAAGAGGTACGCTTAGTAGAAGAAGAGCCACTACAGAACCCAGATTTAATCCTATTCACTGATGGTTCCTGTTTTATTGACAAGGGTATCAGAAAAACTGGGTGGGCAGTCACAAGCCCATACGAAGTATTAGCTGAAGGAAGTTTGCCCCCAGGTACATCAGCTCAGCAGGCAGAATTAAAGGCACTAACAGAAGCATGTCATGTGGCAAGAGATAAAACTGCTAACATCTATACTGACTCCAGATATGGTTTACGAGTAGCACATGATTTTGGCCATCTGTGGAGAAAAGAGGATTTTTCACAACACCTATCCGAATGGAAAGGAAGTACGAGATCGTCTAGAAGCTATGGCCTTACCAAAAGAAGCATCAATTCTAAAATGTAAAGCCCACACTCATGAGGACACTATGGAAGCAAGAGGAAATCCCAAGCAGCAAGGGAAGCTGCCTCCCAATAGCATCAGGAATCCAGTCACATTTACAAATTGGGAGAAACCACCTTATTACATGATTTACGTGAATTGCAGAATGATTGTACAATGGAAGAAAAATGGACATGGTTAGAATCAGGCATTCAACCGTATGATGATGAAATTTGGAAACAAGTTCAAACTTGTAAACCAGTCCCACCACAATCACTAATACCCTTTTTAGCTCAACAAATTCATTCATGGGGACCTCATTCATATCACCTCAACAAATGATGGATCAATTCCATAAAAGATGGTGTGGTAAAGGATTCAAGAAACATGCACAATTAGTAACAAACCATTGTGTAACCTGTCAAAAGAATAACTTGGGTCCTACAACATCAATGCCTCAATTAAGATCTCCTGCTCCTGCAGACCCATTCCAGGATATACAGGTAGATTACATCACCCTTCCTAAATGTCAACAATACAATGACGTCCTTGTAATAGTGGAAGCTGCTCCAGCTAGAAGAGGGACAGCTGCCCATACAGCCGAAGTGCTATGCAAAGACTTTATTCCCAGATGGTGAGTACCAGCTAGCATTGACTCAGACAATGGATCCCACTTTACAAGTGCTGTTTGTCAGGAAGTCTGTAGACTACTAAACATTGACTGGAATTCACACTGTCCTTATCATCCACAATCATTAGGACAAGTGGAACGTATGAATCGGACTTTGAAAGAAAGACTGTCTAAATACAACCAGGAAGGCATGAACTGGATCCAAGCTTTTGCCAATAGTATTATGCAGTATTAGAACTACACCAAACAGAACAACAGGCCTGAGTCCATTTTAAATCATCACAGGCAGACTAGGTCTCTGCCAGGAACTATTGATTTGCGGAAAGCAGACTGTCATTTAATGAGTGATACTTTGCTGACTTATTGTCAAAATCTAACAAATGCTGTTAGTCCTGCTTCTCAACAGGTGTTAGCTGCATGGGGAGATCCTCCAGAAGGTGGGCATGACCTGGTGCCTGGTGAAGAAGTGTACGTCAAAAAGCTGCAAAAGGAACCCATAGGATCAAAGTGGGTAGGTCCTTTCTTAATCCTTCTCACCACCCAATCCGCTGTAAAGTTAAAAGGAAAGAAAAGTTGGATTCACACATCACACGTGAAGCGCGTATACAAATATTAAGATTTGTAAAATGTTTATCGCAATTTTAATTTTCAGTTATTTGATTGGCCTTGTAAATGTTGTACCAGAACTGAATAAAAACACATTCCTTTAGACATCTAAAGTATATGCTAAAAATTTCAACATTACCAATTGTTGGGCATGCATGGCTGAAGGGATACAAATGGGTAATAGTGTTTGTACTAATTATGTAGATGTTAACACAGCTTATAAATGTACAAAAGATCATTTACTAACAGTTAAACGGTCCTCAAGAATAACAGGCATACCTAACCTCAAAAATAATAAAACATTCTCAGACCAGTGGTTCTTAGAAGATATTTACTTATAGTCTGCTTATAATGGAACTTATTTTATTTGTGATGATAGAGCATATCCCTGGCTCCCAAAATACTGGTCAGGATCTTGCTATTTAGGATACTTAGCACCTGCTATCCGTCACCTTCCTCATCTCCCTTATGTTTCAGAACCAGCTACTCGAAGAAATAAATGTTCCATTACCTTAAGAGATGCAATTTATGCTGGAATTATTCCTTTCTATTGGGAAATAAGGATGGGCAATGAATTGAGTAAACTAGCGACCATCATACAAAACGTAGCCGATTACACCGCCAATGCCCTAGATAAAATTTCTGATGAAATGCGAGCAATTCGAACCGTGGCATTACACAATCGAATGGCACTTGACTTGATTACGCGCAGCCAAAAAAGGTGGCATCTGCGCCCTGATTGGTGCAGAGTGTTGCATCTTCATCCCAGATAACTCAAAAGAAGTTAAAGATTTGACATTATGTATCCAAAAAGAAATCAAGAAACTTGATCCACTCCAAGTTATCTCCCTTTGGGATAAAATTTGCGGGTGGCTGGGACACACTGGAATGTCCAAAATAAGAATAATCTTATTCTCCTGTGTAGCTGGATTCATCATTTACATAACATGCCAATGTATCAAGTGCATCAAAGAACTATTCGCTCAACGCAGGGGACCAACTGTCAGAATGATTCACACTAACTCAACTGCACCACCATTAGAAAAAATAGAAATGCATTATTATTGTTGAAATGTTACTGATCAATCAATTATTTGACTGTATTATTAACATATTCTATAATTTATTAATACTGAATCAGTAGCATCAAATTTGATTAATTTAATTGTTATTTTATAATAATGATTCTTTAAGAATTATAATGATTATTGCTGAAATGCCTGTAATGCAATGCTTATCTACTCTATTGGTTAAAACTGCAATTACAATATAAATGAGTTATTCATTGCGCTTTTACCTATCCTATTACATTAATAGTGTCTTTTATCTTATTGTGATAATATCACACTTATTCTTTCGATTTATCAAAAGGACCATCTGTAGAAGCCAGCTATTTTCTACTGGTAAAAGATAGCTATTTAGCAGTAAGCCCCTAGTCTATTAAATACCATTTTAAAACTCACTCATAACCTCAGGTCATTTCAAAACACAGTCAGCATTTCCAAAACATAGCTTCAACAGAACAGCAGAATTCCTATGCAGGTAACAAATACATTTGCAAGATAAAGTAACCCAACGACAAGGCAAGCTCTTTGCAACAGCATAGAGACCATTGTCCTAACAAGCACGTTTATGTGATAAGGATACCGAATCGCATTCCATAGCTTATACAAGAATACATTTTAAATTAATGTTGCCTATTAATGAGAGATGGCTGAGCATCGAATCAAACCTATTTGATTTTAACCCAAACCAATTAGGATTACATCGGGATATAGCTATTGGCTAAAGTCTGAAATGATTTACTATAACTGTGATAGATTGTACAGACATTTTTTACTTCATGAATCATTTATACTTTGACTTAACTTACTCGCTGTCTTTCTGTCTTTCATATTTCATTTCCTGACTTTGACTTTTTGAAGTTATTGCAGGCTGTTTGCCGTAAGCAAGAAAATCATTCTGTATTACTTGAAAATTGAATTGTCTACAAGATTGCTTCTATTGAGTCCTTTGCAGGACGTATTAAATAATAAAACTTTGAATGATTCTCAATTGTAATCAATAGAGATAAATAAAACAGATTCTTATTTGCACCTGAGAAATTTTAACTCAAATTTCTACTGAGTTTTAGTGATCGCAAAGTGCCGCTAAATCCGCTTGTTAGATCTCACATGGTACCATGGGAAGGGGACAGGGAGTGGGTTCTATCTGAGGAGTGGATATGGGTGCCATGGAGGGAACAGTCTCTTCAGCATGTGAGAGGGAAGGAGAGGGGAAGATGTGTTTGATGGTGACACCACACTGGAGTTGGCAGAAAATTGTCTGTTGGATATGGAGGCCGCGGGTGGGGGTGTAGGGGGTCGAAGGTGAGGATGAGGGGAATCCTATTGTGGTTCTGGGAAGAAAGGTAAGGGGTGAAACACTTCTGAGATGTATTTTTTCTCATGCAAGGATTTCACCCCCTCTACTGTGATGATGAAGGAACAGTACTTTATTTCCAACCATGCAGATAGATGTTTGACACTAAAAGGAACTTGGTGGTGTGCCTATGTACCCTTGCCTTTCTGGGTGGTAGAGGTCACAGGTATGGAAGGAGCTATTGAAGAAGCATCAGCAAGTTGCTGCAGTGCATTTTGAAGTGCAATCTGATAAATGTTTGTTGTTGATATAGCAGGTGCAGATTTTCAGCTTGTCACATCTTCGGAGTTTCCTTTCACTAAATTTTCACCGTAAGAAGTCTTACAACACCAGGTTAAAGTCCAACAGGTTTGTTTCGAATCACTAGCTTTCGGAGCACTGCTCTTTCCTCAGGTTAATCAGGTGATGGAGCAGTGCTCCGAAAGCTAATGATTCGAAACAAACCTGTTGGACTTAAACCTGGTGTTGTAAGACCTCTTACTGTGCTCACCCCAGTCCAACTCTGGCATCACCACATCATGGCTATATTTCCGTGTGCTTTCTGTATAGTGCTGTACTATAGTAATTAGCTTGGCACAATTCCAAAGCAAAATATGGTTGGATTCCATTGTGTTTGACTGGAGCATATTTATCTTCATTTTTTCACTTTATCTGACTGAATTTTGATTAATGATTTTCCATGCTCCTTTAACTGGTTTTCCATGAAATTATATGCTTACATCAGGATATTTATAAAGTTGTAAAATAAATGCTGCAGGCTATTTAATCATATATTCAACAATTCAAAACAAAAATAATAGAAAATATTACCAAACCCATACATTTGACATAAAAATCATTGATTCTAAAATATACTTTTGTCTCTGTATATAAGGCGTTGGTGGATTGCTATTGTTTGGTAGATCTAGCATTAGAAAAAGATAAATGGGGAACAGATATCTTGAAGCAGGAATTTAATAAAATGAATGTGGTTAGTACATGAGAATTCTACATTTGAACCTGAATTATCATGGTTTATATAATTATCCTGTCTCCGAGGCACCAGACCAGCTGCCACATGGGCCATGCATGCAACCTTTTTACAAAGATCCTGCACTGTGAGAGTTTAACACATGGAAACATAATTTGTATAGTGAACTATCTGGGACCAAAACCTATTAAAGGTCTTCTAGCCATCCTTACAATTGTCTTCCTCCACAAGGTGGGAAGAAATGGTACTTTGCTTGGACTCTTAATAGCGTTATAGTTAAAGCTTAAAGGAGCAACATAACAGGAAATTATATAGCGCTATGGCAACTATACTTCCCAAATGACTTTCCAAATACACAGCGAGCTTGTTTCACAAGGGTGTGTGTGCAACTTCCATGGCATGTGCCTTGTTACACAGGAAAGCAATAAAAATCAAACATGTTGCTCAAACTAAGTACCTGCATACCGCATGATCACATACTCAGAACACGGCTGCAAGCTTGAACACTTGGATGACACACACATTCTCTCTCATTCTGCTTATCAACATATATCTCCTCCCAATTTTCTCTCACGAGAACACAATAACACAAGAATTAGATGCAAGAGTAGGCCATTTGGTCAATTGCCCCACTCCACCATTTGATCGGATGATGGCTGATCTGATTTTGGCATTAACTGGAACTGCCCCGTGGCATAACCCTCAATTCCCTTGTCGATCAACAACCTATCTAACTGAGCCTTGGATGTATTCAATGAAACAGCCTCTATTACTCTCTGGAAACGTGAATTCCAGAGACTAAAAACTGTGAGAGGAAAAACAAAATCTTCTCATCTTAGTCTTAAATGGGAGACTCTAATTTTAAACTGTGTCCCCTAGTTCTAGACTCCCCACAAGGAGAAACATCCCCTCAGCACCCCATCCCCTCAGTACCCCACCCTGTAAAGTCCCCTCAGGATCTCATATATTTCAATATGATCACCTCTCATTCTTCTAAGCTCCGATTGAATCCGCCCAACTTGCTCAACCTGTTTGCATACGCTGAACTGACATTTGATACAAACATATCCTTTCTTAAGTAAGGAGCCAAAAACTATGTACAGTACCCTGAACAGAGTCTCATCAAGGCCCTTTAGAGCTGTACCAACACTTCCTTATTTGTCTACTCAATTGCCCTTACAGTAAGCACCAATATGAGCAGCTGCTCACCAATATTCCATTTGCCTTCCTAATCACTTGCTATACTTGTATACTATTATTTTTTGATTCATACATCAGGGCACCCAAATCTCTCTATAGCCGTGACCTCTGCTGTCCCTCTCCATTGAAATAATGTACTGCTTTTATATTCTTACTGCCAACATGTACAAGTTCACATATTCCATTAGCTACATTTTTGCCTATTCACATAATCTATTAAAATCCCTTTTCAGACTTATCTCCTCTGGACAACTCACTTTCCTACCTATTTTTATATTATCAGCAACCATACATTTGGTCCCTTCAGCCAAGTCATTCATATAGATTGTGAACAGTCGAGGCTCCAGCACTGATTCTTGTGGCTCTCCACTAATTATAGCTTTCCAACCAAAAATGACTCATTTGTGCCTACTCGCTGCTTCTTGTTAGCTAATCAATTCTCCAACGATGTTAATATATTACCACCCACACCATGAGCTCTTATTCTGTGCAGTGATCTTTGAGGTAATACCTTATCAAATGACTTCTGGAAATCCAAGTACACCACATGCACAGGCCCCCTTTTATCCCCCTTTTACTTTTTGCTTCCTCAAAGAGCTCTAATAAATTAGTCGAAAATAATATTCCTTTAACAAAATCATGGCAGCAAGGTAGCATAATGGTTAGCACAATTGCTTCACAGCGCCAGGGTCCCAGGTTCGTTTCCCGGCTGGGTCACTGTCTGTGCGGAGTTTGCACATTCTCCCCGTGTCTGCGTGGTTTCCTCCGGGTGCTCCGGTTTCCTCCCACAGTTCAAAGATGTGCAGGTTAGGTGGATTGGCCACGCTAAATTGCCCTTCGTGTCCAAAACAATGGTTAAGTGGGGTTTACTGCGTTACAGATGTAGGGTAGATAGGTAGGCTTGAGTAGAGTGCTCTTTGTAAGGCCAGTGCAGACTCGATGGGCCGAATGGCCTCCTTCTGCATTGTAAATTCTATGTTGACTCTGTCTAATTGCATTATGATTTTCAAAATGTTCCGCTATTCCCTCTTTAATAATGGATCTCGGGTCCCATTATTTCTTCTTGTACACTCTGTCATACAGTATTACACCTGTTAGAGGGCCCATAACCTACTCCCACAAGTGACAAAGAACATTTGCTATTTCTTCTCTCTGTCCACACTGATTCTACATTTTAATCTTGTAACTAAGGTCATCCTTCACTACATTGTTATCAGTAAATAACAAAGCTATGTCACCCCTTTTCCAATTCAATGCAGAACCTTTAATTCTGTCAATTTACCATTCTTACGAACTCTGGCCGTATGGGCTGATGCAGTCTTAAGTTTGTATGCTCTGTCCCTTCCAGCCCTACTCTAATTATCATTACCCATATTGCTACCCTTTCTCTTTAATTTACCACATCTCCACTCATACGATCTCTCTCCCTTCTATCTCTTCCCCCCCCCCCCCCCCGCCTACTGTTTAGTTTAATGCCCTTTCTACCAGGTGAATTATGCAATGTGCCAGAACAATGTTCCCAGCAAAGTTCAAGTGAAGACTGTCCCAATGGTACAGCTCCCACTTTCCCAGTACTGGTGCTAATACTGCATGAAATTAAACCCTTTATTTCCACATCAATCTTTCAGTCATGAATTCAGCTGTGTAATTTCATTTGCCCAATGCCAATTCACTCATTACTCAGGTAGTAATCCAGAAATTATTACCTTTGTTGTTCATATTTTTTATTTAGCCTCTAGCTGCTCATACCCCTAAGCAGAACCTCTTTCCAAGTTCTGTTCAGGTTATTGATTTCCACATGGACCACAACAACTGGATTTTCCCCTTCCCATTGCAAATTTCTCTCCAGCCCCGAGCAGATGCCCAAACCCTGATACTGAATCCAGCCATCTGGACACCTGCTCTTGACTGCAGAGGACTGTATCTGACCACTAACTATACTGTGCTCTGCTGTCCTGCATCTCTATTTACACTTCCAACTTGAATGTCTTCTGCACCATGATGTAATAGTTAGATCATTCATCTATCCTGTCGCTTCTGCTCTCCTACATACAAGCTACAAAACCTCAAGCATGTTGGATATTGTAAAATAAACACTAAGACTCCTCCACTTCTACTGTTCTGGAAAATACAGAAAAGATGTCATTTGAAACATTGAAGTCTGGCAATATCTGGTCTGAGAGGGTACAGGGAAAGAATAAACATTTTAAATAAGACACTTTCCCTGCCCTTGGCGCCTGTCTGTCTCCCGCCCCAGCACTCAGGTTTTAACAGAAGAGGAAAGTACCCAAGCCACAACAGAAATATTTGAGAATAGATTGAATAAATTATTGGAAGAAAAGGAGACCATTTTACATAGAACTGCTGCACCAAATTTGAGAGCTGTTGAAAAACTGCAAAATGTGTGGGATAAGTTTCAAGAGTCAGTGTATGCATTTGAATCAAGCAGAAAGAAAGCTAGGAGAAGCAGACTGGATTTTGAATATGTCAAAAGAAGAAGATATGGTTTGTTTAACCAGTGCTGTGAGCATATCTCAGTGAAAATTGATCAGATCTACAAGATGATCTGTCAAAATACCAGCGCTCAGGCCCTCCCCCGACCATGCCCCTTTAAGCCCCGTAGCCCATCCCCTATCGGAGGTCCCGATCTTTCCCACCAAAAAAGTATCAAGTGCGGGCTCCTCCTTCCCCCAACCCACGAGGCAGCAGCAACGAGGAGAGCAGAACGCGAGGGAGCAGCAGCTAGAGAGGTCAGAACGGAGCACAGAGGAAGGAGGACAGAAAACAGAGAACCAGCATCAGGAGAGAAGAGGAGGAGAGAGAGAGAGAGAGATAACTCAGTCATGGGAAAGGCAAGGCAAGCAGCCGAGTGTAAACTGTAATAGATCTAAAGAAGGCTAGGATTTAAAGTTAAAATGTTAAGGTGGGTCTGAAGGTCCCTACAACCAACCAGACAGCATCCAGAATCACTAATCTTTTTACCTTTCTGTAAAGAAAGTGTTTGCAACTTTTAAAAAAAAGTATAATAATAAAATAACTTAACCTGAAAAAGTGGCTATTAGATTACTTCACTTCATTAATAACGCAGGACCCAGGACATCGATGCTATTAAGGGGTAAGTAGGTAAAATTATTTGGTGAAGGTATGGGTTATACCGGGGGATAACTTGAAAATATAGTTTGACCTGAATAGCACCCACCGAAGCCTGCATCGGAGTCAGGGAGTGAGAATCCCTGTTCACCATTTAGAATATTGGCCCTTTTTGGTATAGGGGGAATTCTAAGAAGAGTGGTGAATTTGCAAAAACATGGCGCCCAACGTGGGGCCTAGAATATTAGAAGTTTCTAGGTAACGTGAGCCTAGAATATTAGAAGTTTCTAGGTAAAGCGGGGTTGGAATATTAGACGTTTCTAACCAGCACAAAGGCTAGAATATTAGAAGTTTCTAGTCTATGTGTGAGTCAAGCTTTACCTGCCGAGTTTAGTTTGGAAAGTCATGTGTGATTGGCTTTTGTAAGGATATTCTGTGGATCGAGGGGACTGAAGCTCAGGTTGGGTGTGAAAATCAGTAGACTAGAAGATACTGACCCTGAAAAAGTCTGCAAGACATTTTGGTGACAGCACTAAAATCTTGCATCCATTACTGGTAAAAGAAGCCAAAGAATAAATCATCCTCAGAGTAAGGCAGATTGTGCGGACATTTTCTGGAAAATAGGGACGCTTATCTTCAGAAACCAATAACCAATCGACCCTTAACTAAAACAGGAAGATAGTGCCTTGGTCAGCCTTGGATAGGGCCCAGAAAGGGTACTTATCCTTAATTTCAGAGTGCACCTGAAAGGGACAACCAGGAACAGAAGTAAAAAATCCGAAAAATGGCAATTAGGGTAATTCTCTTGCCCTGGAATACAGTCAAGAGAGATGTAGCAATGAAACAGGAATGGAAGAAATTAAAAGAGCAAAAGAAATTGTATCACAATTAAAACACATGACCCAGTGAGCATAAGAGGAGTTTGAGATTCTTTGAATCTCACTCAGGGGTGCAATGACAGAAGCAGGCTTAACAGGCCTTAATTGTATGATGTACATCAAGGATATGGAAAATAAACCAGTTCAAAAAGAAATGGTGGCAAAAGAAATCCGGAAGTCCTGGAGAGGGCATTTCTGGGTTAACCAAATGAAAACAGAAGGTACAAATTAAAGAATAGGGCCCTCTCCACCCTTGATCTGTTCATTTGATTTTCAGATGGAAAAAATAAATAACGAACCAGTTCACAAGAAGGAAGAGAACTACACTCCAGAGAGGAATCTTTTAGACAGGATTGGGGGGGGGGGAAACTAATGATACAATTGGCTACATATTTGAGGGAATTAAATGACAGAACCCAGAGGAAAACGTTACAGGTTAGAAACAAATCAAAATATCAAATTATAACTGGACAGTGAAACCTCCGGTCAGACATCTCTAACTGGACATTAGCTGATGGGTGATCTGCGGTCTCCATGGAGTATGTACTACGCGGTGGAATTATTAAGGGTCTCGGCAGATAGCAGCGACTGATGAGGAATCCCAATATGATAAATGACAATAGTTTAAGAATTTTTGTAGCTTGATACCACGGCGGGAAAATTGTTACCAATGCAGCAAAACAATATTGCATTGAAGAGCTGTAATCGTTATTAAAAAAAAAAAATGTCATGTAAATTGATAGGAACTGTTATATATATATGATAAGGGGGGGTATGTGTGTCGTTAAAGAACTTGATCCGCATTTCTAAACTGTGTGAATGTTTTAATAGAGGGGTAGTTTAGTGTGTTTTCTTGATTTAACTATATAGTACATTACAAATAATATTGATGTTGTTTATATGCCATATTTAGTATGTAATAACTATTGGTCCCAAAGCCAAGAAGGGATGTTTCGATATTGTACCTTATTTTTGGTATTTAAATTGTCATAACAGTTGAAAATATGTAAAGTTGTAGCACACAGTCTATTTGTGTGGTTAGGTAATGAATAATGTGTTAAGATAAGATTTCTTTTACTATGTATATAACAATAGGGAGAATTTGTTTGAAAAAGAGACGGTTCAATGTGGTTTTGCAAATGCTGTAATGGAAAGTATACACTTTAATGTTGTAAGGGAAATGATGACAGATGAAAGGGATTTGAAGGAAATTTGTCAGAAAGATATTCTCTCATGTAAACAAGGGGTTGGCAGATTTACATGATTCACGACAATGTTAGACATTAATGGGGAAGTTAGGAATTCAAGCAGAATCAATTGAACCTTTTAAATTAATGAAACAAGGGGATCAGTGGGTGGTACATGATATCACAATTACCCCATTACAATCAGAAATGGAAAACAATTTGGACGACGGAAAAATGGGACACGTAACAGCCAGTGATGGACAAAAGATCTGTTTGGTTACTGATGAACTGAGTTGTGTGCTGTTTCTAAGGGACATGAGGAAGCTTATACAGTGCTGCTATCCCAAGGAAGTAAAATGCTTTGGAGGTAGTGGAACACACGGAAAGCTATTGTGTTACCTTCCTGAGCGGCTATGGCTATGGTTCACAGTAATTGGACTGGAACGGAAAACAAGACTCTTATCGACACTGGTCTGAGATATCCATACAAATGACAAAGATCGGGGATATAGGTTAGTTAGTACAATTGGATGGGGGGACAAATAAACCAAATTATAGGTATGTTTCAAATGTCAAGACGGGGTGTTCTGGAAAATACAGACAAGGTGTCATTTGAAACATTGAAGTCTGGCAATATCTGGTCTGAGAGGGTACAGGGAAAGAATAAACATTTTAAATAAGACACTTTCCCTGCCCTTGGCGCCTGTCTGTCTCCCGCCCCAGCGCTCAGGTTTTAACAGAAGAGGAAAGTACCCAAGCCACAACAGACATATTTGAGAATAGATTGAATAAATTATTGGAAGAAAAGGAGACCATTTTACATAGAACTGCTGCACCAAATTTGAGAGCTGTTGAAAAACTGCAAAATGTGTGGGATAAGTTTCAAGAGTTAGTGTATGCATTTGAATCAAGCAGAAAGAAAGCTAGGATAAGCAGACTGGATTTTGAATATGTCAAAAGAAGAAGATATGGTTTGTTTAACCAGTGCTTTGAGCATATCTCAGTGAAAATTGATCAGATCTACAAGATGATCTGTCAAAATACCAGCGCTCAGGCCCTCCCCCGACCATGCCCCTTTAAGCCCCGTAGCCCATCCCCTATCGGAGGTCCCGATCTTTCCCGCCAAAAAAGTATCAAGTGCGGGCTCGTCCTTCCCCCCACCCACGAGGCAGCAGCAACGAGGAGAGCAGAACGCGAGGGAGCAGCAGCTGGAGAGGTCAGAATGGAGCACAGAGGAAGGAGGACAGAAAACAGAGAACCAGCATCAGGAGAGAAGAGGAGGAGAGAGAGAGAGAGAGAGAGAACTCGGTCATGGGAAAGGCAAGGCAAGCAGCCGAGTGTAAACTGTAATAGATCTAAAGAAGGCTAGGATTTAAAGTTAAAATGTTAAGGTGGGTCTGAAGGTCCCTACAACCAACCAGACAGCATCCAGAATCACTAATCTTTTTACCTTTCAGTAAAGAATGTGTTTGCAACTTTTAAAAAAAGTATAATAATAAAATAACTTAACCTGAAAAAGTGGTTATTAACTTACTTCACTTCCTTAATAACGCAGGACCCAGGACATCGATGCTATTAAGGGGTAAGTAGGTAAAATTCTTCGGTGAAGGTATGGGTTACACCGGGTGATAACTTGAAAAGATAGTTTGACCTGAATAGCACCCACCGAAGCCTGCATCGGAGTCAGGGAGTGAGAATCCCTGTTCACCATTTAGAATATTGGCCCTTTTTGGTATAGGGGGAATTCTAAGAAGAGTGGTGAATTTGCAAAAACACTACCTTCTTGATCCCCACACCTGCCTCATTCGCAGTTGCAGCTTCCAGTCCTTGAGGATAGACCAAATCAGAAGACTAAAGGATGTGACTGCCTTCTGAAACAAACCAGCCAGATAACTTTATCCCTCACTGATTCATCGCAGTGTCCAAAGCTCGACCTCCAGTTCATTAATTCATAGTCAAATCTCCTCACTCTGCAGACACTTACTGCACATATGGTTGCCATGAATCATACAGATGTCCACCAGTACACAAATACTGCAGCAGCAGCACACCTATCTGCTCAGCCACCTTTATTGGGTATTAGTTAATTAATTACATAATGATTTTCTTAATTAAATTTTCATGAAAGTTTCTAGTCTTGCTTGTTGATAATCTTATTATTTCAATCAATGTTCCACTTATCCTTTGAAAATTCTTAATTTAGATTGAAAAATGGAAAATACTCTTCAGACAATTGCTTCCCTGCTTCCCTGTAGTGTCACATCCCTGTAGTGTCACACCTTGATTGCTTTGCTCTGAATGCGGGCTCTGATCCCACAGGCAGGCTATAGGGTGCCATTCCTATCTATCCCACTTTGTCCTCACTCTTATTCAGAACTCACCAAGTGAAGTTTTGCTCTCTCCAACCTGTTTTGTACCTCATTCTGTCCTCACTCATTCACACCGCTCACAAAGTGAAGGTGCACTCTCTCTCCATGCTGTTTTGTACCTCATTCTATCCTGCCACTCAAAAAGTGAAGCCTCACTCCAACTGCGCTGTTTTGTATGCACTCTGCTCACTCCTTTTCCCGCCATTCAGCTGAAATAGGCTACATATAACAGAACAGCAGTATTTTCAAAGAGTTGGGTGTACCTAAGCCAGGGTATATTGCTTTTAATCAAAACAGGGCCCTGGACATGAAGGCAGTAGAGGAAGTAAGCTCTGATCTAGAAGCAGTTTGGTTTCATCATTTTGGGAAATCAAATAATGTAGCTTCGACACAGATCTCTGGAAATACAGACAGGCCCAGTTGGTAGTTATAATGATACCCATGGGGGTGCCTGTAGCTTCAGGAACATTTTTTGGCACAGTGCAAGAGAAATTGCACTACTATAGTTGCAGGGACCCTGGAGTATAAAACTGCAATTTGGTGTTTACCAATAATCACCAATGATAATGCTGTTTTGTGCATACGCACACTGCAAAGTTCAGTGACAATCACTTTTGGAAATTGCAATCTGCACCTCCAGGTTGCTTGAGAAATATTTCATAAGGATTGCCTTGATTTGTAGTAGCATTTGGGTGAACCTATAAGGTGTATCGCACCTGCTCTGCATATGCCACCTATTTGCCCCTTTTCCAGAATATGTAAGTAGAGAGGGAGGGCCAGATGGATACCAAATGCTCCTATATAAGCAACTTATTGTGAGAATTGACTGGTGAGAGGAGCACATATATTCTATGGGGTACAGGTTTTACAATCTGGAGTAAGATCAGCGTTACAAAAGCGGCAAGCAAAAGCTGCAACAAACATGAAGCATCTTCCACGTAGCGTCTGATTGAAAAGGGCATCAAAAATCTGGAGATGTGGTTCTGTCACTCTTAGTGCTTAATGTGGTCATGGCAACATATTTATAATGGAGGTGAACCTCTCTGCTGAATCTCCCGTTCATTTGCCTTCAGCAGAAGACCAGTGGGAACCCGAATGGTTCAAATTAATGAGCTGGAGAACACTTCAGAAATTCACCGTTGTGTTTTGAAAGCATTAATAAATATAAAAAGTCCTTCCCCAGCCTCTACACCAAATTCTGATGTGCCATTAAAAAAAACACAGCAGTGCTCTGGCCTGTTAATTCCTGTATATGAAACAGTTTGGATGCCTTTTCATCACACCTTTAGTGGTTTTTCACATGCCACAAATTTAGATGTTAAACAAAGCTGAGCATTGTAATGTTATATTAATATCTAAATAACAATCCAAAACAACAGATAACTGTAATGACTATATGTTCAGAGCAAAGGTGTTTGTGAGAGTTGGATAGAGAAAAGTAAGCACCCCACTTAGCTATGTGTACTGAGGTTGTGAACAAAACTTTTATACACAGATTAAAAAGTAATGAGATTGCAACAAATTAAATGGATGAGCTCAGAGAGCTGAGTCTATTTCTCCTAGTAAACCATAGACTTCTGCATGATTTGATTGAAGTATTTAAAATGATGAAAGGACTACTAGTCAGTGTCCATGTGAAGAGATTATATGACTAAGATAAATTAGGAAAAGTGAATAATCAGTATGGAATTATCTTGAGTGTCTGGAGTTTTTTTTTCCGGAGGTCACTAACCTTTGCCAGTTACTGGCTAATGCAATGGGTGCAAATACATTGAAAATGTGCCTGGATAAGTTCCAGGAGGAGGCAGAAATTGCTGCAAACCAAAGGTATGTCAGATGTTTGATTATAAACTTCATTGTCACTGTTGTTACGATCCCAGTTGATGTTATAACTGGATGGGATGATTCCAGAATGGAATCTGGATCAAAAGACCATAACCTTTACTATTTTCTTCATAGAATGTGGGCAAACAGAGTCACAGGGCCGCTAATTAGTTTGGACTACAAAAAGAATCATTTATTGAACATGAAAAATTGGGTTATGATACAATACTCCTTTATTCCGTCCTTAGCTTACCAAATACACATAGATTTTAAGATCAACACAGATTACAAAGTACCTCTTAAATTAAACTGGTCTCATTAACTCAGAAAATCCAACTCCATCTACAAGTTTGCTGACGATACGATCATAGTGGGCCGGATCTCGAATAACGACGAGTCAGAATACAGGAGGGAGATAGAGAACCTGGTGGAGTTGTGTAACGACAACAATCTCTCCCTCAATGCCAGCAAAACTAAAGAGCTTGTCATTGACTTTAGGAAGCAAAGTACTGTACACACCCCTGTCAGCATCAACGGGGCCGAGGTGGAGATGGTTAGCAGTTTCAAATTCCTAGGGGTGCACATCACCAAAATCTGTCCTGGTCCACTCACGTTGACGCTACACCAAGAAAGCATAACTGCGCCTATACTTCCTCAGGAAACTACGGAAATTCGGCATGTCCACATTAATCCTTACCAACCTTTACAGATGCACCATAGAAAGCATCCTATCGGGCTGCATCACAGCCTGGTATGGCAACTGCTCGGCCCAGGACCGCAAGGAACTTCAGAGAGTCATGAATACCGCCCAGTCCATCACACGAACCTGCCTCCCATCCATGGACTCCATCTACACCTCCCGCTGCCTGGGGAAAGCGGGCAGCGTAATCAAGGATCCCTCCCACCCGGCTTACTCACATTTCCAACTTCTTCCATCGGGCAGGAGATACAGAAGTCTGAGAACACGCACAAACAGATTCAAAAACAGCTTCTTCCCCACTGTCACCAGACTCCTAAATGACCCTCTTATTGACTGACGTCATTAACACTAAACCCTGTATGCTTCATCCAATGCCAATGCTTATGTAGTTACATTGTATATCTTGTGTTGCCCTATTATGTATTTTCTTGTATTTTCTTGAATTCTGTTTAATTCCCTTTTCTTCCCATGTACTGAATGATCTGTTGAGCTGCTTGCAGAAAAATACTTTTCACTGTACCTCGGTACACGTGACAATTAACAAATCCAATCCAATCCAATCCAAAATCTCTTCAGGTACACACATTGTTTGTGGTCAAATATACATTCCACTCTGAACCCAAGTTAGTGTCTGTAGATTTCTCCTCAGGATTCCCCATATGATTGTCATATGAGAGTTTCCAAATCGACTCCCAAAGCATTGCATTTAAATCTTATTTCACAATAATGCTTTTCATAAGTGGTTTGCAGTTTAAAATCCAGTCCAGGTTTTCCAAATTACTCTCTTAAACAAAGCTTCCAATCCACCTTTAACAGCAAACCAGTATCCAGGTTTTACATCACACCTTCCAGATATCTTTGCCTTGACTACTATACAAACTATTCACAATTTTTTAAACTATTAATTCCAAGACTTTATCAAAATAGCTTCAAACTTTTGATTTACCTCTGAATTCTGCTTTCCCACTTTTAATTTGATTACTGCAATTGTCTCTTTAACTCCGAACATTTTGTTTACTCTTCCTTGAATTTTTCTGAACAATACCTTGGTATTTTTTCTCATACCTTCAGTCATTTTAAGACATTCTTTCTGTCCCAATTCCCTGGTTATCTGGACAATAAATGGTTCTTTGGGAAGCCTGCCTCTTTAAAGCTCCCACCCTGTGCAGTCCAAGGAGATGTTCACTCCCCAGAGTCCTGTCTTCAACAACAATACAGCCAGCTAAAAATAAAACTTAAAAGCTTTTCTACCTTACAAGGCCCCCAGTTGCTAAGCAACCACTGATAACACATTTGGAACAGAACCAAACCCCACACATACAAACACTTTTGTCCAGCATGAATCTATCTATAGGTTTTACTCTTCCTTCCACTGGAACATTAAATTAAACCTATTTAAAACTATACCTTATTTCTAATGTTTACCAATACAAATATAAATCCCTCAAAACTATATTTGTTTTCCAAACACTGCTGTCTCAGGGAATTTATTTCTGATTGCTTTTCAGTGTTACAATAGCATTGGAATTGATTAATCTTCGAATTGGCCAAGAATTTCTTCTTATATCTGATTTTTTTAGCCTTTTTCAAGAGTTTGAAAGTTGATCGAAAGCACTGAAGGCCATGTTGCCCAGTTGAAACAAGACTGAATGGGACACCATGGCCACCTGGTCTTTTTTCACCCACCTTTTCTCTATGTTCTTTGTTCAATCAGAAGCATTAATTATTTTTTTGTTATGCATTGCAGTACAAGTTCAGTAATTGTTGAAATTAAGAATTAATAACATGCAATTCAGAGAATGAAGGACGCAATTATTGGCAGTATATCATTTTCCCCCATGCAGCCATCATTAGAAATATTGCCTGAGGCATACAAAAGTAATATTAGTGACCTTCCTTTGTGTCCTTCATCAGTCTTGAAACTTGATTTATCCCCTAATTAATTCCAGTTCACAGTGAGAATCTGGAAATTAAACATGAGGTTGCATTATCTATATTTCTTTGAACTAAAAGAAAATATTGTAAGATCTAATAAACATGAGGAAAACATTTTAAAATAAAGGTACGAGTATCAGAATAACATTTTAGGGAACTATACTTTTCTCCTCCGGTAACAGAAAGAGAATAAACAAACACCTGAGGACAAAATTGATTGTTGATCGAACTGAATGAAAAGGAGAAGATATATATTGCCACTGCAGCAACTGGAAAATAATAAGGACTGTTACATACATTTCCAGAGGGAATGAAAAGTCAGTTTGATTCATCAACTGGTTATTTACCAGACCCTGAGAGGTCCAGAAGCGTGGGGGTGGGAGCAAAAGTGTGCATATCTGCGGGGGTGGGGGAGATGCCCGACATCTTCCTGCTGCCACAGCTTTTTCAAAAGGCCAGAATGGCAGTGGCTCAACCATCCACCACCCAGATGCATGACCAACTAAAGAATTTAACTGGCCCATTGATTTCTAATTTATGCCCCGCTAGCATTTTACCGGCATGGGAATGGTCCACATGGCATGGGAAAGCGGGTACAAAGGTGGCATCCCAGGGCAGTGGGGGAAGGGGGCCTTCCTTCCCGAGAGCTCCATGTCCTCTGCAGGGGTCACCAACATCAATGGATCACTGTCGCTGTAGGTGTTCAATCATGGGGGACTGCGTGCCCCTGGCACATTGAAAAATTGTCACCAGACCATTGAGTGTCTCTCAAGATGGAATTGCCCCTCCATTTCCCTGCAGTCTCAGCAAGGGTCACCTTTATAAGTGAAGATGCAAAGCTGCATCTTTTGACTAACCCTTAAGGACAGTTGCTCCACAGCAGTCATTTAATTGCCCACCAATGGTTTAAAAATCCCTTTTCAGTCCAAGCATTCACTCACACATGAATCACAGAATCGTTACAGCGCAGAAGGAGGCCACTTGGCCCACTGTATCTTCATTAGCTCTCCAAACGAGCATCATGGCTTAGAACCATTCCCCTGCCTTTTCCACATTGTTTCTATTCAACTAATATAAACGGTTTGGAGGGAATGGAATTCTTAAAATTTACCCAACAGAACTTTTTACACCACTATGTAGATGATTCTACAAGACAGGGGAAAGTCCTGGATTTAATTTTGGTGACAAAGCTGGGCAAATGGTTGAAGTACCAGTGGGGAAGCATTCGGATCATAACTCCATTAGATTCAAGATTGGTATGGAAAGGACCAGAATATGTCCAAGATCAAATTCTAACCTGGGGAAGGCCTATTTTAATAAGATCAGATATGATTTTGCCAGCATGGACTGGGGACAGACACTTTTGGGTAAAATCTGTGACAGAACAGTGGGATGCATTCAAGAAGGAAACAGGGAGTATGGAGGGCGAACTTGTTCCAATCAAGAAAAATACAGCACTGCATAAGGAGATATGGTAGATATCGAGGGCTCAAAACAAGAGATACCCAAGAGGTGAATAGAATGTGCAACAGGGAACTTAAAAAGGAAAATAGAAAAGTAGAAAGGGGGCTTGCAAGGATACTGGCAGGTAAAACACAGGAAAATCCGAAGTTGTTTAAGAAGTACATTAAGGGTAAAAGGATAACTGGGAAAAGAATAGGGCCCATTTAGGACCACAGTGGTAATTTGTGTGTGGAGCCAGAGGATGAAGGTAGGGTTCTAAATGAACACTTTATGTCGGTGTTCAATTGTAAGAGGGACGGTGTAGGTATAGAAATCAAGGAAAAGGACTGTAATAAAATTAAACAGGTTAACATTGACAGAGTGGAGGTTCTGAATGGTCTGGCAGCCTTAAAAGTGGACAATTCTCCAGGGTGGATGAAATGTATCCTAGGCTGTTGAGTGAGGCAAGGGAGGAAATAGCAGGGGCACTATTTCAATTCTTCTCTTGCCAAAGGAGAGGTGCCAGAGGACTGGGGATAGCCAATGTGGTACCATTATTCAAGAAGGGAGGAAGAAATAAATTAGGAAACTGCAGGCCAGTCAGCCTAACCTCAGTGGTGCGGAAACCTTTGGAAGAAATTGGGAGAGACAAAATTAATCTGCATGTGGAGAGACAGAGATCAATCAAGATTTTATTAAGGGCTGGTCATGACTGTCCAACTTGATTGAATTTTTTGAAGAGGTGATCAGGTGTGCAAATAAGGGAAATACATTTGACAGTCTACTTGGACTTCAGCAAGGCTTTTGATAGGTCCCACATGGGAAACTGACAGCAAAGAGAAGAGCCCATGGGATCCAAGGAAATTTGGCAAATTGGATCCAAAATTGTCTGACTGGCAGGAAGCAGAGGGTGATGGTCGAGGGGTGTTTTTCTGACTGGAGGCCTGTGTCAAGTAGGATACCGCAAGGATCAGTGTTGGGGCCCTGTTTTTTGTTGTTTATACAAATGATTTAAGACATGAACGGAGGAGGGTTGATCAGTAAGTTCACGGATGATACAAAAATAAGTGGTGGTAATTAGTGAGGCCTTAAATTACAGGAGGATATAGTTAGGCTAGTCAGATGGCTGATCAGTGGCAAATGGAATTCAATCTGGAAAAATTTGCAATGATGCACTTGGGCAGGACAAATGAGGCAAGGGAATACATGATAAACGGCAGAATTCTGGGAAGCACTATGAATCAGAGACATCTTGGTGTGCATGTACTCCGGGTCCTTAAGGTAGTACAGCAGGTGGATATGGTGATTAAGAAGGCATATGGCATGTCTTTGTAGTTATATCATGGTTGTGTTGTAATTCACCAACTGACCACTAGGAGTCTCATTAGTATATAAGTGAATGTTAGAATCAAGTAACCTCAGACGGATGAGGGAGCTGGGAGAGAGATAATGGTTTGTGAATGTTCATATTGTTACTCAACTGTTGTTTTGTATATATTTGACCCACAGTTAATGTTAATAAATCATTTATAGCTTTAGTTACAAGTACTCTTGTAATATAAATGAGGCCACCTAACAAGAACATTACATGGTATCAGAACTGGATTGGTATTAAACACTGAGAAAAGACTATCACATCATCGAGTGAAGCCTGCCACAAGGTCCACAGAGATTTGAAGATTTGGCAGACTGCGAGAATAAACTACATGGAGTCATTGTAGTCCCCAATGAGCCTCAGATTTCATGGTAATGTGGTTAACAACTGGCGTGTATTTAAACAACAATTTAATCTGTTTCTTACGGCAGTAAATTAAGGAGATCAGTCAGATTCGCATATGATAGCGATTCTCCTAACAGCGGCATGGGCCGAAGCAATTGCTGCGTTTAATATGTTTAAATTTGCAAACAATGAAGATAGTAAAATTTTTAACAACGTAATTTGAAGATTTTATGAACACTCAACCCCAGAAAGAATTAAATGTATGAACGCTATGGGCGTGATTCTCCGACCTCACGGCGGTTTGGAGAATAGCGGGCCGCGCCGGTTTTTCACGCAACGCCGTTCCGACTCGCTCCCACTATTCTCCGCTGACGAGAGGAGCGAGAAGGTGAGCGGACCCCCGGAGTCTGGGCAGACCGGGGAAGGCATCCCCGAGAAGGCAGCGAACACTGGGGGGGGGGGGGGGGGGGGGGGGGGGATAGGGGGGAAGGGGGAGGGGGGGAGGGGAGAGGGGAGAGGGGGAGAGAGAGGGAGGGAGGGAGAGAGGGAAAGAGGGAGAGAGAGGGAGAGAGGGAGGGAAAGGGAGAGAGAGGAAGAGGGAGAGAGGGAGGGAGGGAGAGGGAGAGCGGGGAGAGAGAGGGAGAGAGGGAGGGAGAGAGGGAGGGAGAGAGAGGGAGAGGGAGTGAGAGGGAGGGAGAGGGAGAGGGAGTGAGAGGGAGGGAGAGGGAGAGCGGGAGAGAGAGGGAGAGAGGGAGGGAGAGGGAGAGAAGGAGGGAGAGAGGGAGGGAGAGGAGGGGGAGGGGGAGGGAGAGAGGAGGAGAGGAGGGGGAGGGGAGGGGGAGGGGGGAGAGGGAGAGAGGGAGGGAGAGGAGAGGGAGGGGGAGGGAGAGGGAGAGATGGGGGAGTGGGGAGAGGGGGGAGGGGGAGAGGAGGGAGAGGGAGTGGGAGGGAGAGGAAGAGAGGTAGGGAGAGAGAGGGAGAGAGGGAGGGGGAGGGAGAGAGGGAGGGAGAGGAGGGGGAGGGGGGAGGGAGAGGGAGAGATGGGGGAGTGGGGAGAGGGGGGAGGGGGAGAGGGAGGGAGAGGGAGAGTGGGAGGGAGAGGAAGAGAGGTAGGGAGGGAGAGGAAGAGAGGTAGGGAGGGAGAGAGGGAGGGGGAGGGAGGGAGAGTGAGAGAGAGGGAAGGAGAGGGAGAGGGAGAGAGAGGGAGGGAGAGGGAGAGGGAGAGAGGGAGGGAGAGGGAGAGGCAGGGAGAGGGGGAGAGGGAGGAAGAGGGAGAGAGGGAGAGAGAGGAGGGGGAGGGGGGAGAGGGGAGGGAGGGGGAAGAGGGGGGGTGAGGGAGGAGGGAGAAGGAGGGAGGGAGTGACTTGTCCACCCCCGGTTACAAAATGTCAGCCACCCTGCCATGGCATGACGGTCACGAGGACACGGCCGCTGGTTGCCCTGTGGCTTATGGCCACAGGACACTGACGCACCGGTGAGGAGGACATAGTTAACTGTCCGTTGGATGCAGAAAGTGACCAGCGGTTAGGCTGGCCGTGTATCAGCAGCGCGACCAGGCCACCGGGACACACAGGTATCCCGTGGCTGGCGGCTGCCGAGGTGTCCAATAACCTCCATCTAACATGTCGTTTCTCTGCCCCCCACCACCCTTCTGTAGGTTAGCACAATATATGCGAATAGAATGGCTATGTTCTGCGCAGTGGTTGGGGCCGCTGCACTGCATTTGGAGATGAAGCAGCATCCACAGCCATTACCCGCAGTGGATGCAGGGCCAGCTGCAGAAGCAGAGGGAATGGCCAAGGAGTTGCCAGTCGTTGAGCAGCATGGGGGGGAGGAGGAGAGGGAGAGAGTGAGGGTGCAGACAGGGCGCCAGAGGCAACGACCGAGGCCAAGGGTGTACCGTGCCCGGATCACTTTACAGACAATGCCGGACATCACCTGCAGGAGGAGACTCCGGTTGAGTAGAGAGACGGTGACACATATCTGTCACCTCATGGCGCACCTCGCCCCACGTGGAACGGGAGGAGGACACGCGATCCCGGTTGCCGTCAAGGTGACGGTCGCTCTTAACTTCTATGCGACCGGCTCCTTCCAGTCTCCGAGCGGGGAGCTCTCTGGGATCTCCCAGTCATCGGTGCACAGGTGCATCCGGGATGTGACCGACGCCCTCTATGCCATCGCGGACCGCTACATCACCTTTCCCGAGGACCGAGCAAGTCAACATTCGCGAGCTCGTGGATTTGCCAGCGTGGCTGGGATACCGATGGTGCAGGGGGTCATCGATTGTGTTCACGTCCCCATGTGCCCGCCTGCAAGGGACAGGTAGGTCTTCACAAACAGGAGGGGGACATACTCCATGAATATCCAGGTGGTATGCGACCCCCACATGAGGATCATTAACGTCTGCGCAAGGTTCCCAGGGAATGTGCATGATGCCTACATTCTGGCACAGTCGTACATACCTGCAATGTTTGAGGGACGGCCCCCCCCGGCTGACAGGCTGGTTGCTGGGCGACAGGGGTTATCCACTGAGGTCTTGGCTGATGACGCCTATACGGAGGCCTCAGACCAATGCAGAAACCTGATACAACGAGGCCCATGCAGCAACCAGGGGTGTGGTGAAGCGCTGCTTTGGTCTCCTGAAGATGAGATTCAGGTGCCTGGACCGCTCCGGGGGGGCCCTATAGTACCAGCCCGACAGGGTCGCTCGCATTGTTGTGGTCTGCTGTGCGCTGCACAACATAGCGATGCAGAGGGGAGATGCCCTGTTGGAGGAGGCGGAGGGAGAAGCCATTTGCAGCGGTGCCAGCACAGAGGAGGAGGAGGATGAGGAGGAGGAAGAGGAGGAGGAGGTTGGTGGAGTGGCAGGCGCAGCACGTAGACAGGACCCGGCTGCTGGTGATGCCCAGGAGGCTGCACGACGGACCCGGCGAGGACGGCAGGCACGCGACGCCTTGGTGGCAGCCAGATTCACACGTCGCGCGCGACAGCCCCGCTGAACACCCACCAACACTACCACCTGCATCGCCAGTCGCGCAGGCGGTCAACACACAACTGCCACCACCCCCCCCCCCCCCCCCCCCCCACCCGCGTTCTGCGTTCACTGCTCCAGTTCTACATCACCCTTACCACTGCGGCACAACGGTATGGTAACGACATTGATGGCTGTGTCAGCGGGTGTGATCAGTGCCATGTTGAATGATGACAGCCCGCTCTGCGAAGAGCTGTGAGCTCAGAATCGTTAGACAAAGTCTGACCCATGGCAATAGCTGATCCATCCATCTCGGTGGCCGCTGAGTTCGTCAGGGACACTCCATCACGTGCCCGCGTGGGGTAGCTGTGGGAGGGGGCGGAAGGGACTGCACACCCGGCACCGAAGTTTCACCGCTCGTCAACCCCTGCGACACTCGGTCACCATCACGATCCCTGTGCCAACGGAAAAATCACACAGTCTTACAAGTTAGGTGCAACAGTGAGTTTAATAGTTAACATAGTTTACAGATGCCCTAGCCCCTACAACTAATCTGTGCCCTTCACCCGTGCCAACTTACTTTGTGTCCCTCTTCGTTGCCTTATGGGCCCTACCACTACATCTAAGTGATTCCCCAGATGATACAGCAGGAGTGGAGGACTGCTGAGAATCGCCCCCTTCGACATGTCTCCCCGTCGGCACTCGATTCCTGGGGCGACCTGGCCTTGATGGGCCAGGCTGCTCTGCGGGTGTTTCGGATGACGTGGTGCCACCCTGCTCTGCCCGCTGCCCACCCGATGCACCAGGGATGGGATGGGGGGAGGCCGAGCGTTCAGGGACATCCCGTGATGGAGTTAATGGGATGAGCCCCAGAACCTCCTCCTCCATCGGGGAGCCCGGTGGCCCCCGGGCCTCACTGTGGGACGGAGGTGCGAGCAGGGAGGTGCCCCGTCGTCCCACCGACACCTGGCGCTGCCAGTCCTGGAGGCCTGCAACGGTATCGACCAGGGTCCGAAGGTTCCCAGAGATGGAGTCCAGGGAGTGAGACATTCCCGCCAGGGACTGTGCGACCTCAACCTGTGAGTGCGCGACGCCATCCAGCACGTGTGTCAGGCGGTTGATGCTCTCCGCAACTGACTGGTGGGACTGTGCCATTTCCTGCTGGGACTGTGCCATGGCGTGCTGCGACTGGGCCATGACCTGCTGAGACTCGGCCAAGGCCCGCAGCGCGCCGGCAATGTCATGTTGGCTCTGGCGCATTGCTGCCTGTGAGAGGGCAGCCCTGTCCAGGGCCGAGGATGACGCATGCACATTAAGCCCAACGCCTTGCATAACCTGACCCATGGCCGAAACCGTTTCATCCATTGCCTCGACCGCGGATGCCACCCGTGTGGTGTCGGCCTGGGTGGCTGCCATGAGCGGCACCACTCCCTGCTCCTGGACGCGGTTCGACTCCTCTAATTGCGTCTGCAGCTGCTGGAAGACGGCCCTCATCACGTCATTGTGTCCCTGAGTTTCGAGATGCATCGGCTGTGCGGGTGGGTCAAGTAAATCCAGGAACTCAGGAAACGTCTGGGAGCCAGCTGAATCCTGGGCCTAGCCGGCCCTCCGACAGTCCAGGCCCTCGGCTGCTCCAACCTCCACCTGCTGTACCTGTTCAGCTGTGTTGTGTGAACCAGACCGTGACCCGGGAGCCTCATCATTGAATTGCCCAACGAAGGTGAGTGTCTCTGGGATGGTGGATGGTGTGGAAGATAGCAGTGCCGCAAGCTCAAGGTCCTCGTCTGTACAAATGTCGTCGGGGTCATCGGCCGCAGGGCGTTCGCGGCCCATTTCTCCCTCTCCCTCTGTCACCGTCCTCTGCGCCTCCTGCTCCACAGAATCTGTTTGGGAGGATGGCACCCCTGACTGTGCTCCCGGCACCCTCTGGCGTGCAGCCCTGGGTGCGGTGGTGGTGGGGTGGCAGGTGCTCATCTTTGCCTGGACGCAGACGGCCCTGGTTGTTCGGCAGTACGTCCTTGGGAAGAGAATGAAACGGGGTTATTTAGAAATGCTCGGCCGGGCGTTGGACGATCCCGTGGACAGAGTGTGAAGGGACAGAGGATGGGGTGGATGTGGGGGTTGTGTCCAGTGGGCAGAGTGTGAAGGGACAGAGGATGGGCGGGGGGTGATGTCCAGTGGGCAGAGTGTGAAGGGACAGAGGATGTGGGGGGGGGGGGGGGATGTCCTGTGGCAGAGTGTGAAGGGACAGAGGATGGGGGGGGGGGGGGGTGTTATCATGCAGGGTCGTCTCATTTGGTTCAGCACCTCCAACATCGCACTGCGCAACCTCCTGGGTGGCAGATCCCCCAGCAAGGTCCAGTGCCCTCTGCTCAAACGTGGCCAGGGGGTGGAAAATGGGGGAACCCCCTCCGGTCCTGTTGCGCTCAAGGGTATTGTGAGAGGTCCTGTCCTGTTGGGGGGGGCATAGATAGATCATAAATTCGGCAGGTATCATGTGGGCATTCACATATTGGAGAAGGTTGGGGGGGTCAAGTTGTAACTAAACCATTGCATCTCGCCAGGGGGTCGCAGCGCTCATGTGGGTCTGTGACTACTTGGTAAACCACCCTCCACTCACTCTGCCCCCCTCTCCCTCGTGCCGGGGGGGAGGTGGGTGATTAAGTACATGGGGGGGTGGGATTGTTGTGACCCGGGGCACCCTCTTGGCACTTACCCTGGCAGCCCCGGTGAGTTCATGGAGCTTCTCCCCACTGCACTCACGGCAGTGCCCACCTCACGCCAGGCCCATCGCACTACGCTGGCAGGGTGGCGGTGCCCTCTTCTAGGGCAGATGATGCTCCTCCTCTGATCCACCTCATCCAGGAGCGCTTCGATATCTGCCTCTCCAAACCTCGGGGCGGCCCTCCGTGGCTTTGACATCTTTCTCCTCCCGTTGCTGTGCTCGCTCACGCCTCTGCGTCGTCACGTGGGCGTTGTCGGGACGTTATTCGGGCGTCGCAGGGTTACGGCGTCATTTTTCACGTGAGGTCCACGGCCCCGATCCTAGCCCATTTCCGGGGCGTCAATAGCTCGTGAGTGGGGCGTATCGGGCCGTCGTGAAAGTCGGCCGATTTCATGCGGGAGCGGAGAATCGCGCCCAATGTGTTTAGATCACGTCTACAGAAGACAGAAGAGTCCATGGATCATTTCATCACTAATTTAAAGTTAAAAGCTAAACCTGTAATTTTTCTGCAGTGGAATACTTCATGATTCGGGACCAAATTGTGTTTGGTGTGAATGAAAATAAGCTGATGGAATGGATGCTGAGGGAATCGGAGCTGTTCTTGGAACAAACAGCTAAGATTTGTAAGTCTCACAAACTAATAGCACAGCATTCTAAAATGTTTCACAGTAATGGCGGCGTCTTCTTGGAGGAAAACGCTGCCCTTTTTTCAAAAAGGTGGGAAACTTCCAAAAAAGGGCAGGAAAGTTCCTGCAGCTCCTCGTACACCAACAAACATGTCAAAGATCAGGACAATGTATTTCTGTGTAAGGTATGTGGTCAAAGGCACAAATTAAGGCAGTGTCCAGCGTTTGGCAAGTTATGTTCCAGATGCAAAGGAAAACAAATCATGTTGTTCAGAATTGTTGCTCTGAGCTCAACCCCAGATCAGTCATCACAGTGGAAGACACAGTCTCCATTGATGAAACATCATTGTTCATTGGAGTAATAACAGAGAAGAAGAATTTTTTGGAGACATCAAAAAATCACCAGCACTTCAAATAATTCAAACTGATGCTCCATTTAAAATAAACATGGTTGATGAGGACAAATGGATGCTACCACTTAAAGTGAACGGTACAGTGGTCCAATTGAAGTTAGACACTGGTGCCAAAGCCAATTTAATCAGCATGACTGATTTTAAAAATCTAAAAATTCAGCCAATTAGAAGAAATCACAAAATATCTTGAAAGATTATAACAGTTAAATCTTTAAATGTTATGGTGCTTGTGACCTGAACATGTGGGTGAGGAATACAGTTTATTCAGTCTCTTTCTGAATTGTTTTCGAGGGCTTTGATTTATTATTAGGTGATCAGTCCTGTGAAGAATTAGGTCTAGTGAATTTGGTATATAGTATCCACACAAGATTGGAGCAGTACTCCAATGATATTGAGCAACTTTTCTACAATTTCAGCGATGATGTGTTCACAGGACTTTGTGCACTACCATTCACCTACAAGAGACAACTCAAAGAGGATGGAAAACCTGTGATACAGGCACCAAGAAGAATACCTGCACCTCTTCAGGATCATATTAAAAAGGAGCTGGACAGAATGACAAAATTAAGAATAATTAGAAAGATAGATGAACCAACCAATTAGGTAAATTCCATGGTATGTGTGAAGAAAAAAAATGGGGATTTTCACATATGCATGGATCCCAAAGATCTTCACAAGAATATCAAAAGAGAAGATTACGAAATACCAAAACATGAGAGCATCACATCTGAGATGGCTGCTGCACAATCCTATACGAAACTTGACACATCTCAAGGTTTCGGAACAAAGCACTACACTTTTAATATGCCATTTGGACGGTATTGCTTTCTGAGAATGCCATTTGGCATAATTTCAGCATCAGAGGTTTTTCACCACGTCATGCAGCACATAATCGAAGGTATCAATGGCATCAGTGTGTACGTGGATGATATCATAATTTGGGGCTCAACCATAGAAGAGCCCAATACGTGGTTGTTAAAGTCCTATGAGCATATGGAGAAATGGGCTGAAGCTCAACAAGCAAAAGTGCCAATTTGGAGTAACAGAGGTCACATTCTGAGGTGACAAGCTGTCATCGCACGGCATTGAACCTGAGAAGGACAAAATTCAAGCAAATCTAATGCCAAAATCACACAACAAGAAAGCCATCTGAAGAGTGATGGGTATGATCAATTTTGTAAAGAAATTCATTCTATACCTGTCAGCAAAAACAAAACATCTACGTGATCTCCTCCACAAGACAACGGATTTTTCTTGACTGTGCAACATGAGCAAGAGTGGAAGAAGCTCAAGACATCACGAACCACCACGCCAGTTCTTATATTTTTTGACCCATCTAAGCGTCAACAGATGCATTCAAAGATGGTCCAGGAGCAGTTCACCTGCAACTCGAGCATGACGATTGAAAACCAGTTGTCCATGACGGTCCATGACAACAGAGCAGAGATCGCTCAAATCAAAAAAGAATGCAGAGGTTTAGTTGTAAGCTTGGAGAAATTCCACTGCTACGTGTATGGTCTTCCAACGTTCACAGATCATCGTCCTTTGGTAAACATCATCAAGAAGAATCTCAACCAGATGTCTCCATGCATTCAGAGGTTGATGATGAAGTTACAACGCTATGACTTCAAACTCGTAGACACGCCAGGCAAATATTTGTTCTTAGCAGATGCATTATCGAGAGTGCCAATACAAAAAATTAGTAATGCAATTTCTGAAGATGTAGATCTGTACGTCAATCTTATTTTCACACTGCTGCTAGTATTTAATACTAGCATCGATATGAGATCCAAGAAGAGACGAGGAAGGATCAAACTCTTCAAGAGCTAATGAGGAACATCAACTCACACTGGCCCAGGGGTCGATGTGTGGAGTTCTACAATATAAGATCTGAACTCAGTATCATTAATGGAGTGGTACTTCGTTTGAACACTATAGTTATACCTCAATTCCTTCGTAAGGATGTAATTAAGAGGGTAGATGAAGGACATCTCGGGATTGAGAAATATAAATGGAGAGCTCGTGACTCTGCTTACTGGCCAGGTATAAACCAGGATATTGACAGATGGTCAGTTGTTGTGACACATGCCAGACGCATCATTACAAGCAAACAAGAGAACCTATGCAAATATCTGATTTACCTACGGCACCATGGCAGAAAGTAGGAGGGAAAGATTAATTATCATAGACTATTTTTCAAACTATCCCGAAACGACTCTACTGTCAAGCATAATGGCAAGCAGTGTAATACTACAACGGGACGGCACGGTGGCACAATGGTTAGCTCTGCTGCTTCAAAGCTCCAGAATCCCAGGTTCAATTCCAGCCTCGGGTGACAGTGTGGACTATGTACTTTCTCCCCGTGTCTGCGTGGGTTTCCTCTGAGTACTCTGGTTTCCTCCCACAGTCCAAAGATGTGCAGGTTAGGTGGATTGACCATGCTAAATTTCCCCTTAGTGCCTCAAAGGTTAGGTTGGGTTACTGGGATAGGGTGGAAGTCTGAGCTTAAGTACGGTGCTCTTTCCAAGGGCTGGTGCAAACTCGATGGGCCGAATGGTCTCCTTCTGTACTGTAACTTCTATGATTCTATGCATACCAAGCCAAGTTTTGCTAAAAACGGAATTCCTCAAGTCTTCAAGAGTGACAAAAATCCTTGTTTTAGCTGTAAAGTATGGAAACATTTCGCACTCACGTATGATTTCAATCATGTCATGCCAAGTCTGTTGTATCCACAGCACAATGGCAAAGCCGAAAAAGGTGTACATATCAGGCGATTGTTGAAGAAGGCAATGGTCAGCCGATCTAATCCATATCTCGCACTATTTAATTACAGTGTGTCACCATTGCCACATAGTAGATCATTAGAAGAGTTACTCATGAATAGAAGGTTGCGTACCACACTTCCATATTTGGAAAAGCTGGAGGAGAATGCAGTGGTACTGCAGGAAATGCAAAACATTAAAGCGAAACAAAAGCAGCTCTATGATAGAGTGTCCAGAACTTTACCACCTCTGAGATGTGATGACATTGTGAGAATAGAAGATTCAGGCAATTGGTCAATAAAAGCCATTGTACTTGAAGAAGTAGCACCTCATTCCTACGATGTACAGACAGAGGATGGGTTGGTTTTAAGAAGAAATCATCGTGTGCCCTTGAAAATCAGAGAAGACTTTTGCAACAACATGATGGATGACGAATCCACGTCAGAATCAAAGTCAGCTGCGTGTTGGATAGTTCAGCAGTTCCTGAGCATGAGAATGTCATGGAAAACATTGAATCTACAAGTTCTGAGCAGCAAGGTCAAACTTTGAGAAGATCAACCAGAGACAGAGGAAAACCTGATCGATTCAATTTGTAGATTTGGACTATTTGTACATACTATGCTTGTGTGTATGTATATACACACACACACACATATATAATTATGTATATATATATATATATATATACATACATACATACATATATACAGAATATATATATATATAAGGCTAATGATATCACATATAAATATACTGATGATAATGTATTAATTTATTCCTTCAAAGGAAAGGGGATGTCATGATATCATGGATAAAATAAAATTACTGCGGACGCTGGAATCTGAAACCAAAAGAGAAAATGCTGGAAAATCTCAGCAGTTCTAGCAGCATCTGTAGGAGAGAAAAGAGAAAAGCTCATCTGGACTTAAATGTTAGCTCTTTTCTCTCCTTACAGGTGCTGCTAGACCTGCTAAGAGTTTACAGCATTTTCACTTTTGACTGTGATATCATGGTTGTGTTGTAATTCACCAACTGACCACTAGGAGTCCCATTAGTATATGAGTAACTGAATCAGGTGACCACAGATTGGCTAGGGAGTTGGGAGAGAGATAAGTGTTTTGTGCATGTTCATACTGTTGTTTTGTGCATATTTGACCCACCATTATTGTTAATAAATTGTTTATGGTTTGAACTACAAGTGTCCTTGTAATATAAATCAGGCCATCCGACAACAACATTGCAGATTTTATTAGTCAAGGCATAGCATTTAAGAGCAAGAAGGTTATGCTGGAACTGCATAAAATATTGGTTAGGCCAAAGTTAGAGTATTGTGTGCAGTTCTGAATCCTCATTATAGAAGGGATATGATATCACTGGAAAGGACGCAGAAGAGATTTCCGGGATGTTGCCTGGGCTGGAGAGTTTTAGCTATGGATGGAGATTGGATAGACTGGGGTTGTTTTCCTTGGAGCAGAGGAGACTGAGCTGGGTCATGATTGAGATGTACAAAAATTATTAAGAGGAAAGATAGAGTAGACAGGAAGAATGTTTTCCCCTTGGTGGAGGGGTCAATGAACAGTGGACATAGATTTAAGGGAAGGGGCAGGAGGTTTAGAGGGGATGAGGAAAAATCATTTCACTCAGAGGGTTGTAGAACTCTGGAACTCACTGCCGGACAGGGTGATGGTGGCATAGACCATCATAACATTTAAGTATTATTTAGATGTACTATGGGGCTGGTTTCGCACAGTTGGCTAAACAGCTGGCTTGTGATGCAGAACAAGGCCAGCAGCGCGGATTAAATTCCAGTACAAGCCTCCCTGAACAGGCGCTGGAATGTGGCGACTAGGGGCTTTTCACAGTAACTTTACTGAAGCCTACTTGTGACAATAAGTGATTATTATTATTATTATTATTATGGATGAAGTGCCAGAAAATAGGATGAGAATAGTTAGGTGTTTGTTTTAGACCCGGTGCAGAAATGATGGGCCAAAGGGCCTTTTCTGTGTTGTGGACCCCAAGACTATTACTCAAACAATAACCTCTTGAATGCTTCAATTTGGTCTTGGCTGTAGGACCCATGGCGTGCTGATAAAATTCTGGCTATCATTTCTAAGATTGAACTCAAGAAAAGAAGAAAGTTTATATCCAGTTGTAAATTGCCTTGCCTGACCAGATTCAATTTTACTCTGCATTTATTGACCAAGTCTATCTCATTCAGTTTCTTATATGCTAAGTGTATTCTCCTGTGCCAGCACTTAATAAAGTTACTAAGCTTTATTTGTAATCAAAATGAGACAGGCCCAAGTCGAGTAAGACAATGCTGATTTTTAATTTCTGATTTTGATGTATTTATTTTAAGTATATCCAGGTCAATGTCAACCAATTTAATTTCAAAATAGATGAAATAGCAGGAAAATACACACACTGGAAAGAACAGACCGTGTATCTTGTAATAAGATAAACTGTGACAGAAATGTCATACACTCATAGACTTTACGGTGCAGGAGGTCGTCATTCAGCCCATCGAGTCTGCACCAGCCTTTGTAAAGAGCGCCCTGTGCCTCTACCCTATCCCTGTAACCCAGTAATCCCACCTAAGCTTTTGGTCACTAAGGGGCAATTTATCAGAGCCAATCCACCTATCCTGCACAACTTCAGATGATTAGCTCTACCCCACCTCGACCCATTTGTTTTCATCCCATTTCATTTTAACTCTCTTTTACCATTTATTTCTCTCTTGTCTTTCTTGCATATATTCAAACCCCCCCCCCCCCCCCCACCTTATCCACTTTTCCTTACCCTTTCTCCCCTTTGCTTCCTCCTTCCCCTCACTCCGCATCTACATCTGTAAAAGTTTACCCTCTGATGTTAGTTTCTCTGCTGTTTGGCCTTTCACACCTTTTGTTCTCTCTGGGGACTGCCATTAGCACTCTTTCCCCGTGGTTCTGTAACGATTAGCACCCCGTCTCCCTGGGTTTATTTGGCTATGACTCATCTTTCATTCTCACTCCACAGTATAAATATTTCCCACTTTCTCTGTCTTAGAGTTTTGACAAAGGGTCATCTGGACTTGAAACATTTGCTCTTTTCTCTCCCTGTAGATGCTGCCAGACCTGCTGAGATTTTCTGGCATTTTTTCTTTGGTTTCAGATTCCAGCATACACAGTAATTCGCGTTTACCCTGAACATCTTTTGGACTGTGGGAAGAAACCGGAACACCCGGAGGAAACACACACGGAGGGTGAAAAAAGTGTAAACTCCACAAAGACACTCATCTCAGGCCGGAATTGGAGCTGTGATGTAACAGTGCTAACCACTATGCAACCGTGAAAATCAACCATCTAATTTGTAAAGCATGTCAGAAAATCAAGTGTGGGTGCATGGTTTTCTGACCATTAATTTAACTGGTTGGGAAGTCAAACTTAGAATTTCTCATAAACATTGCTAATAAGTGAGGTTCCCAGCAGAAATGCAAAGCTGGCAAAATACCTCTGTTAGATATACAAATCACATCTGTCATCCTTAAAAAGGTATGCCCTGAAAATAAATCTTCCAATAAAAGCTCATAGAATGATGAATGTTTCAGAGAGCTGGATGCCAAGTTATGGGAAACACTGAACATACTCCATATCAATTAATGTAATAACTCGCACAAAATACAGAACCTCTGCGTAAGCAGCTAGTCCATTGTTCAATTAATTCCAGCTGAACTTGTCCCATTTTAAGTTCCTCAATCCCCATGGAAAATATTGTACCTTTTCCCCAAGAGCTCATTAACAAGCTGCTAAGAGCAAAAAGGTTTTTTGAAACAGAAAATCTTTTGTTACAAATTTTATTCTCTCAGTATAAAGAAGGGAATGATGCACAAAAGGAGAAAACCATTCAAACATATCTCAGTTTTAGCAGCTGCCACTGCTGTTATTGACATTAAGGCATGGCAGACATCATCGCCTAAGTGACAGTAAACAGCACACAGCTGAGCCAACTGTAACAAGAAAAGATGTTTTGCAAAATCAGCCCAGTTGGAGCAGAGAAATATTTGAATAAGTATTCATAAAGTTTAAAAAGGCAACAAATTGCTGGTAGCCGACTGTAAGTGCCCCGGCTTTGCACCTTTGAGAGACTCGTATGTTTAAATCAATGTTCTAAATAGGATGCAAGTCAAGCTCTGGACATTAAAAATACGTTGATGTTCTGATTTAAGATTTATTCACTCATGAGGCTTCAATGCCTTATGAACAGTCCTTTACAAATATTCAGGTTTTTGAATTTCAAACAGAACAAGTCATAGGGCAAAACTTTACATTCCCCCAAGCCCCTTAAGTCGGTTCCTCCCCCAGTAACCTTGCTGCAAGTAAATCCCTTCCATAGAATCCCGACAGTGCAGAACGAGACCATTCATCCCATCGAGTCTGCACCGACCCTCTGAAAAAGCATCCTACCTAGGCCCATGCCCCCACCCTATCCCTGTAATTCTACCTTACGTTTTGGACACAAAGAGACAATCTAACCTGCACATCTTTGGACTGTGGGAGGAAACTGGAGAACCAGGAGGAAACCTAAGCAGACACGGGTAGAACATACGCAGAGAGTGGCCCAAGACTGGAATTGAACCATGGCACTGTGAGGCAGCACCGCTAACCATTGTACCACCGTGCCACACTGGCCCTTCCGGCACTTGGCAATCGGTCGGAGTTCAGCTGAGGGTGGAGCCGGATCGGGTGGAGTGAAGCGAATTGGGAACCTTCATTTCTGGAGGGTGGACCAAAGAGTTACAGATGCAGATTCCTTTTCATGGTTTACTTCAGTCGGGGCACCAACATCCTCTGCTTCCATCTCAGACTCAGTGTTTATGTTGGGCGGCACGGTAGTACAGTGGTTAGCATTGTTACTTCACAATGCCAGGGACCCGTCTTCGATTCTCGGCTTGAGTGACTGTCTGTGACACAAGTGACAGTGTGTCTGCGTGGGTTTCCTCCGCATGCTCTGGTTTCCTCCCACAAGTCCGAAAGACATGCTTGTTAGATGAATTGAACATTCTGAATTCTCCTTCAGTGTACCCGAACAGGTTCCGTAGTGTGGCGACGAGAGGATTTTCGCAGTAACTTCATTGCGCTGTTAATGTAAGCCTATGTGTGACACTAATAAAGATTATTATTATTATCCAGAGGGATGGGCACTGGGTCGTCTTTGAAGTGTTGTCTCACCTGGTGATGGCCACCTCCATGGTCGGTAACGAGGCTTGTTTGGGAGCGGCCAACCTGCTCCTGAAATGGTCCAGGTGTTTCTTTACAACTTCACTTTGTATGACACCGCACTATTTTCTCCATTATGATCCCAAGGGCCCAACTTGGATCATTTCATTTTCCTCACATAAACCTGATTGCCTGTTTAAAATGCTCTTTCTGTTCTTGCAGAGCCATAGTTTATTTTCTGGTTCTCTTGTTGGGACTCCACCCTCCGCACCAGGTTTCGGAATAGTAAGCTTAGTCACGTATGAAACTGCTGTCTCATTAACAGTTCCGTTAGGACAATTCCTCTTGTTGTGTGAGGAGTGGTCCTGTAGTTGAATAAGAATCGTGCTGATTTGGTCTCTATTAATGCCGCAGATTGTTTCTTCATGCCAGTTTTAAAAGTCTGCACCGCCTGTTCCGCCAGCCCATTAGGCAACAGGTGATAAGGTGCTGTTCTGATGTGTCTGATGTCATTGGATGGTAGGAAGTTTTGGAACTCATTCATTTTGGTGAAGACTCTGCCATTATCAGAATCCAGGACTTCTCAAATTCTCTATGCGCAGAAACTCTGTTGTCATTTCTTGATTGTAGTGCAGGAAGTAGAGGAGCTCATGTGTTGTATCTTAAACCATTTGGAGCGTCCGTCTATCGGGATCATAAACATGAAACTCATAAATGCATGCACTCGCACCCATGGCCTGCCAGGCCACTCCCATGGATGTAGGGAGGCTGAGGGAGGGCTTTTTCAATTCTCCTGGCATAAATCACACCATCTCACCAAATCTGTGATGTCTGAGTCAAGGCCGGGCCACCAGACGTATATCCTGGTTAGAATTTTCCTGTTGCCATTCTGCAGGATGGCCATTATGCAGTTCCATAAGTATTGCTTGCAATTCTGGATGAGGGACAAATAACCGGGACCCACAGAGAATGAGACCATCCTCAACACTGAGCTTGACTTTCTTCATCAGGTAGGGTTTCATTTCTTCTGAGGGTTGTCCCCTGAATCCACCATTCAGGATCATGTATGTTAGATTAGACAGAGTTGGATCATTTTGCGTCCAGACTTAATTTGCCTTGAGGACACTGGCCAAGTATCTGAAACATTTAAGGTCATGTTGACCTCTTCCAATGCTGGTAAAGGAGCTGGGCTTGTGGGCAATGGGAGATTACTCAACACATTGACATTAGCTATCCGGGTTCCAGGACCGTGCTCTAAAAGTTATTCATAAGCTGCAAGTAACAGCACACAATGCTGTATCTGAGCGGAGGTAATAAGGGGCATGGCCTTATCCTTGTTAAAAAGTCCCAATAAGGGATTGTGGTCGATTACTATTATGAAACGTCTATTGCAGACATATTGGTGGAAATATTTTACACCAAACACGACCACCAAGCCCTCTTTCTCAATTTGAGAAATGTCCGCTCGGCATTGAAACGGGTCTTGAATGCGTATGTGATTGGCCTTTCCATTCTGTCTTTCCAGCAGTGTGAAAGTACCGCCCCCAGCCCCGTAAGGGGAAGCATCACATGTCAGAATGAGCTCCTTCTTAGGGTCAAAATGGGCCAATAGGTTGAATGACAGCAGTTGTTGTTTAACTTTATTGAGAGTCTCCACCTGTCGTGCCTCGCAAGACCATCTTTGGTATTTTTGCAGTAGGCTATGCAAGGGATCAATAAGGAGGGCAAATTCAGGATAAAATTCCTACAGTAATTTATAAATGCCAGGAAGGATTTTAACTCAGTGATGTTTCTTGGAGTTGGTGCTTCCTTGATAGCCTTCACCCTGTCCTCTACTGGATGTAAACCTTTTTCATCCACCTAATAGCTCAAGGAGGTCATTTCATTTGCTTAAAAAACACATTTTTCCCTCCTCAGGTGTACTCCAGCTTTTGGGAATCTCCATCATATTTTTTCTATGTTTGCCAGGTGCTCTCGTTTTGAAGTTCCTGTGACCAGGACGTCTTCCAAGTACACAACCACTTTGGGTAACCCTTGGAGCATGATCACCATGATCCAATGGAATATGGTGCATGCTGATGAGACCCTGAAGGGCAAATGAGTGTACTCATATAGGTCGGTGTGCATGTTGAGTGTAACATCTTTTCGGCAAAGTTTGTTTGATTCAGGTTGAAGGTAGGTGTGGCTCATATCACAATTAGTGAACGTCTTCGATTACTGGTCTTCATTTCAAGGCATAGGATGTCTGTCTATCTTGGAAACCCAATTGACCATTAGTTTATAATTTCCACAGAAGCAGATTAATTTGTACAGCTTAAGCACAGGGACGATAGGCGCTGCCCACTCTGCAAACTTTATGGGCCTCTTATGCCTAAATCTTGTGTCCAAGTTTGGTCTCCACCTTTTCAAATAAGGAGTATGGAACCAGTCTCACTTTAAAAGATTTAGGGTGGCACTGTGGCACAGTGCGTCGCACTGCTGCTTCACAGCACCAGGGACCTGGGTTCAATTCCGGCCTCGAATGACTGTCCATGTGGAGTTTGCACATTCTCCCCGTGTCTGTGTGGGTTTCTTCCGGATGTTCCAGTTTCCTCCCACAGTCCAAAGATGTGCGGATTAGGTATGTTAAATTTGTCCCTGAGTGTCCAAAAGGTTAAGTGGGGTTACGGGGATTAAGTCAGGATGTGGACCTAGACAGGGTACTCTTTCCAAGGGTCATTGCAGACTCGATGGACTGAATGGCCCCCTTCTGCACTGTAAAGATTCATAGCATCAGGGTCGACATAAATCTTGGCTTTGGCTCCTCTTATTTTCCCAAGTCCTTTCTGGAAAACCTCAGGATATTTGCTGATGCCTTCATACAGTCCCCCATGCCCAGCCTGAAGATCTCCTATCAGTTCAGCCTGATCTGCTGGAGCCAATCTCTCCCCATGAGGCTTGATCCTTTCCCCCACACAATGATGAATGGGAGTCAGGCTTAGTGCTGCATGTAAGTCACTGGAGTCATTGTGGTGTCCTTTATTTGTAAAGGTTCCCCTGTGTAAGTAGTTAGTCTGGCCTTTGTGTCTTCTAAACTCAAGAGCTGAATACCAGTTTGGAGGTGATCATACGGCTGCTCCCCAATAACGGAGATGCCAGCTCCCGTGTCCACCTTAATTTTCAATGGATGACCCTTAACCAGCAGTTCCACCATTATTGGGGTGACCTTCATCACAATGATGCAGTTAAGTTGCATTGCTCTTGTTTCTGGTAGTGGCTATACCTGTATGGTGCGGGCCAGTACTGGCTTTGACTTCTTCTCTAAACAGCACGTGGTTTGTCTATTCCTATAACTTTGTCTTGGCCGTGCTTAGAGTGGTGCATCGTCTGGCATCTGTAAAGTTCTGGAGCATGTTCTCTCATATTCTTGCGGCCATCATTGCATTTCCTTGAATGCTGGGTGATGCGAGTTGAGCTCCGATATTGCAATGGACTATCTGATATCTTACTTACACAAGCCCTCAGTTGAGGAATGTTGCATGAGGCCTCTCGCCCAATCAGAGGACATTGCTGTCTGATGTCCCTTGTATTTCCTGAGGCCCTTTGTCTACATTTTCCAGTGATAGGGCGACTTTGATTACTTTTTTAAAATCCAGGTTGAATTCTGCCAATAATTTTTTGCGGTTATCAAGTTGTTTATTCTGCATACCAAACTATCGCACAACATTTCATTTAGGGATGGTCCAAATTCACAATGTTCTGGCAATCTTTGTATTCTGGCCAAAGGTTCAGTGACATGTTCCCTTGGGGTTCTCCCTGCTGTGTTAAAATGATATCTCTGGAGTATAACAGAAGGTTTCGGATCAGAGTGTTTTTTTAACCAAGTTGATTAACTCATTAAAAGACTTGGAGTCAGGGGCATTTGGATAGGTCAAACTTTTTATCACGCTGAATGTCGGGGTCCCGCATGCTGTCAATAAGATCACCTCTCACCTTCTGCTTTTCATCTCCCTCAATATTATTAGCCCAGAAGAAGTACAAATTCACTCTGCCTTCTCCATTTACATCATAGGGACAAGTTTATCGAAGAGAGGCATTCTTTCTCCTGCCGGGGAGCCACTTGTTCTCGACAATGAAAGCTGCTCAGAGGAATAAAACTTGTTTACTCCTTGTCGCCAATGTAATTACTTCACTAAGGCCAGTCTTCCGATGTAGCAAAACTTTTAGTGATCAATGATGGTTCAGAAGTAATCCAAACAGATATGCAATATAGCAACAATCTGTCATTCAGCTGTATATTTCATTACCTTTCATGACATTTAAATCTCTCCAGGCTTTTATGTTTCAGTAAATCATTAAATAGTCCAAAGAAGGCTAGTATATGACCACCGAATCAAAGAGTTGTTACAGCATCGGGGAGGCCATTATGCCTGTGCGTCCATACCAGATCGCTGCATTAGATCGATTCTCCCGCCTATTCCCCATAACCTTGCACATTTTCATGTCTTCGGGGCTTATCCGCTTTCCTTTTGAAAGACACAATTAAATCTGCCTCTATCACCCTCGCAGGCAATATTTAAAATAATAATCTACAATAATCTTTATTGTCACAAGTAGGCTTACATTAACACTACAATTAAGTTACTGTGAAAAGCCCCTTGTCGCTACATTCCGGTGCCTGTTCGGGTACACAGAGGGAGAATTGAGAATGTCCAAATTACCAATACTATTTTTAAATACTGTTCTCAATGCAACATATCATAAAATCATAGAATCCCTACAGTGCAGAAGGAGGGTTATAGGAAAACAATTTGCAAATACAATTTGAATTGGTTTATTTTTTGTTTTTGATTAGACAATCAAGAGATTGTTTACATGCAAGATTAAGTGCATTGGTTCTAATTGGTTCTATAAAGCAGTCTTCCAAAATCTGGGAATGACGGCAGCAGGCACGGAACTGATGCTCTGTTTCATTTCTCCAGTTTCCCACTCGACAAAGCTAAATTAGTGCTAGCTTGCCTACTACCTGACTTGTTCCATATGTATTATGCCATTTGGAAGGCACATCCTCTTTCCTACCAGTAGCACTGACAAAATTCCAGCCAAATGCTGAAATAATTCTCATCAAAATAAGCCAAAATGACCAAGATAGCATCAGTTTGTCAAAGGAGGAGAACATTTCCATTGATGTATAAAATAGTTACTAACAAATATGTTAGATTATTCAGCCATTGAGTATGCAAGGACAATACAACAAGCACATATTGTGAAAGATTTACCTGCCACTGCCTTGATCCTATTCTTTGAAACTTACCCAGTGAACATTTTTGCTTTGTTAATTCTCTCTGCTGCATAAAAAAGCTTCCTCAGAATGGATCTATTGGTGCATTCAATCACAACCAATGCTACTTGTATGTCCATTTTATCCTTTGCAAGGTAGTTTGTTCTGTTAAATATTAGGGCTATCAATTAATCACAGTTAGCTTCTGCTACTGTACTAATTTAAATATCTTATAATCAAACTTTGTCCCAGCAGACTGATCACCACCTGCTAATAGTAAAAATTAGTTGACATATCAGCATACAATCGAATTCAGACAGCAATATAACTAACATGGCACTCATAAATAATAAGTAGACGAGTATATCAATAATTAATATCTCTGCCAATATGGTGTCAATTAAATATGTAATTAAGTCCAAGATTAATTTTAAATTACAAGAACTGTTGTGATTTTTAAAATTGCTTCACAGCCCTATTAAATATGCTACATATGGTTAGTTATTGTGATTACTGGTACACTGATGTACTTGTAAAGTAGTTATTGTCCCAGATCTTCTGAGTGGTGGGAATGATGAGCAGATTGCCGCTGAGGAAAGATTTCCTCAATGCGTTGCTCCTGGGCATTTCTCCCAAGATCTTACGATCTCAGCTGACAAAGAAATGCGCAGCGCAGTGTCTCTCAGAGGACTCCTTGCAGCAGAGTCGAGCTGCAGGCAGGTAGGAAGCCTCTTTTTGGCATCACTAGCTGGATTTGATTTGATTGATTTATTGTCACACGTACCGAAGTACAGTGAAAAGTATTTTTCTGCGGCCAAGGGAATGTACACAATACATACATAGTAGACAAAAAAAGAATAATCGACCGGGTACATTGACAAATGGTACATCGACAAACAGTGATTGGTTATACTGCGGAACAAGGGGCCAAATAAAGCAAATACATGAGCAAGAGCAAAATAGGACATCGTGAATAGTGTTCTTACAGGGAACAAATCAGTCCGAGGGAGAGTCGTTGAGGAGTCTAGTAGCTGTGGGGAAGAAGCTGTTCCTATGACTGGATGTGCGGGTCTTCAGACTTCTGTACTTTCTGCCTCATGGAAGGGCCTGGAAGAAGGCAATGCCTGGGTAGGAGGAGTCTCTGATAATGCTGTCTGCCTTCCTGAGGCAGCGGGAGGTGTAGACAGAATCAATGTGTGGGTGGCAAGCTTATGTGATGCGTTGGGCTGAGTTCACCACACTCTGCAGTTTCTTGCGATCTTGGGCCGAGCAGTTGTCATACCAGGCTGTGATGCAGCCGGATAGGATGCTGTCTATGGAACATCTGCAGACGTTTGTGAGAGTCGATGCAGACATGACAAATATCTTTAGCTTCCATAGAAAGTAGAGACGTTCATAGAATCATAGAATCACAGAACTTACAGTGCAGAAGGAGGCCATTCAGCCCATCAAGTCTGCACCAGCTCCTGGAAAGAGCACACTAACCAAAGCCCACACCTCAACCCTATTGTTGTTGGGCTTTCTTGACTGTTGCATCAATGTGAGTGGACCAGGACAGACTGTTGGTGATTGTGACCCCCCAGGAACTTAAAGCTATCGACCATCTCCACTTCGGAGCCATTGATGCAGACAGTGGGGGGTGGGTGGGTGGGTGGGGGGGGGGGGGGGGGGGGTGGGTGGGGGGGGGGGGGGTCGTGCTATGCTCCCTGAGGTCGATGATCAGTTCCTTGGTGTTTCCGACATTCCGGGAGAGGTTGTTTTCGGTACACCATGTAACCAAATGATTTATCTCCCTTCCGTAGTCTTCGACATACGTAGTCTTCAACGACACTAGTTCTCAGACATCTGCAGATACGTTTGGCGCCGTATGTAGACAGTGGGTCTAGCAAGGCGCCTCTGAGTGACAGCTCTGTGGTGTTCATACTCTGTTTATAGAGCAGGCCCTGTTAGGCCTTCTGCTTCACAGTTCTGTTCCAGCCTTGAGCAAGCCAAGTACCTCGGTTGACGTCTTCTTCATTTTCTCTCCTGGCGATAAGCGAGAAAAATGACAGCACGATAACTAGGCTCTGTATTTTGTTCATTCATCTCCCTGCAGAATCAAAGAGAGAGATTTGACGGTCAGCATTTGTCCCTGAAGGATCACTCTTTGCCCATTCATCATCTGAAGCTGCCTCTCAAAGCCCACTGATTCATGCCCTGGCCACCACATTAATCCCCAGTTCTTACATCACATTCTGCTTTAAAGGGGGGCGGGGGGCGAGGTGTTTGCTAGTGCTGTTGGGGAGGGTTTAAACTAATGTGGCAGGCGGATGGGAACCAATGCAGGAAGTTGGAGAGAAGTAAAACGGGGACAGAAAATAAAGGCAGTAAGGTGGAAAGTGTAAGGCAGAGATGCCAAATTCAAAAATCAAAAAGGGCCACAGTGCAGGGTAGTGACTGAGGTGAGCTCAGTGAATAGGCCCAGTAATACTAAAAGGAATAAAACGGGAAGTAAAAACATAATGGAAAGCGAAGCAGCAGGTTATTAATTGAAGATATGGGTTCAATGATAAGGAAAATTAGGAGAAAGTTAAAAGGAAAAAGAACTTAGCAGAATTTACTGATAGAGGTGTTAAGATTCAAAACGGATGTATAAAAGCCAATATAAGGGTACTTTACATGAATGCTCATAGTATTCGGAATAAGGTAAATGAGTTGATGGCACAAATCATCATGAATGACTATGATTTAATGGCTGTTACTGAAACATGGTTAAAGGATGGTCACGACTGGGAATTAAATAACCAAGGGTATCAAACTATTCGGAAGGACAGAGTGGATGGTAAGGGAGGTGGTGTAGCTCTGTTATTTAAGGATGACATCCGGGCAGTAATGAGGGATGACAATGGTGCTATGGAGGATAAGGTTCAATCTATTTGGGTGGAAATCAGGAATAGTAAAGCAAAAAATCACTGACTGGAGTAGTCTATAGGCCACCAAATAATAACATTACGGTGGGGCGGGCAATAAACAGAGGAATAACTGATGCATGTAGAAATGGTACAGCAGTTATCATGTGGGATTTTAATGTACATGTTGATTGGTTTAACCAGGTCGGTCAAGACAGCCTTGAGGAGGAGTTTATAGAATGTATCCACGATAGTCTCTGAGAACAGTATGTAATGGAACCTGCGAGGGAACAAGCATTCCTATATCTGGTCCTGTGTAATGAGACAGGATTGATTAATAATCTCATACTTAGGGATCCTCTCGGAAGGAGCGATCACAATATGGTGGAATTTAAAATAAAGATGGAGCGTGAGAAGGTAAAATCAAACACTAGCGTTTTGTGCTCAAACAAAGGAGATTACAATGGGATGAGAGAAGAGCTAGCTAAGGTAGACTGGAGCAAAGACTTTATGGTGAAACAGTTGGGGAACAGTGGAGAACATTTCAAGCAATCTTTCTCCAGCAGAGCGGAGCTACTGATTGGCTGTTCCGGGGAGATTTGCATACGTGCAGTGCGGTCAGCATAATTTGAAGGTGTACCTGTGCAAGAGACCTGAGGTGTTCGAGTGAAGGCAAGCATCCAGCAGAGGGCAGCAGAGCGGAGCTACTGATTGGCTGTTCCGGGGAGATTTGCATACGTGCAGTGTGGTCAACGTAATTTGAAGGTGTACCTGTGCAAGAGACCCGAGGTGTTCGAGTGAAGGCAAGCATCCAGCAGAGGGTAGCAGAGCGGAGCTACTGATTGGCTGTTCCGGGGAGATTTGCATACGTGCAGTGCGTTCAGCGTAATTTGAAGGTGTACCTGTGCAAGAGACCCGAGGTGTTCGAGTGAAGGCAAGCATCCAGCAGACGGCAGCAGAGCAGAGCTACTGATTGGCTGTTCCGGGGAGATTTGCATCCGTACAATGCGGTCAGCGTAATTTGAAGGTGTACCTGTGCAAGAGACCCGAGGTGTTCGAGTGAAGGCAAGTAACCAGCAGAGGGCAGCAGAGTGGAGCTACTGATTGGATGTTCCGGGGAGATTTGCATACGTGCAGTGCGGTCAGTGTAATTTGAAGGCGGTTTGTGAAGGGGCTGTTGTCAAGTGACAGTTAAACCCGAAACACTTCTTCAGTGTTTCCCCACACCCCCTCCTCTAACCAAAAGAAAATCCACCGTGGTTGTCGGGAAGGTAAGTTTATCTCTTTAAAAACTTACCTTGAAGGGTGACATCACAGCAAAGCAGTGACCTGATTGGCTGGTAAGGAAAGTGCTCCAATTAGCAGTAGCTGGGAGAAGTTTAACTCTGTGCATTGGTAAGTATTGTGATTGTAAGTAAAATCCTTATTCCTTTCATTTATTCAATTTTTGATACTTTATTTGTAATCGGTTAAAGTAAAGTGTGAAAATGGCAGGATATCCCAGACCCGTGTTATGCTACTCATGCTCAATGTGGGAGCTCAGGGATGCGGCCGATGCCCCAGACTCCTTCATGTGCAGGAAGTGTGTCCAGCTGCAGCTCCTGTTCGACCGCACGATGGCTCTGGAGCTGCGGATGGACTCACTTTGGAGCATCCGCGATGCTGAGGAGGTCGTGGATAGCACGTTCAGTGAGTTGGTCACACCGCAGATTAAGATTGGTGAGGGAGACAGTGAATGGGTGACCAAACGGCAGAGAAAGAGCAGGAAGGCAGTGCAGGTGTCCCTTGCAGTCATCTCCCTCCAAAACAGGTATACCGTTTTGGATACTGTTGGGGGAGATGACTCACCAGGGGAAGGGAGTAGTAGCCAGGCTCATGGCACCGTGGCTGGCTCTGCTGCACAGAAGGGTGGGAAAAAGACTGGCAGGGCTATAGTCATAGGGGATTCAATCGTAAGGGGAGTAGACAGGCGTTTCTGTGGTCGAAAATGAGACTCCCGAATGGTATGTTGCCTCCCGGGTGCTCGGGTCAGGGATGTCTCCGATCGGCTGCAGGACATATTGAAGGGGGAGGGTCAACAGCCAGTTGTCGTGGTGCATATAGGCACCAACGATATAGGTAAAAAAAGGGATGAGGTCCTACAATCAGAATTTAGGGAGTTAGGAGATAAGTTAAAAAGTAGGACCTCAAAGGTAGTAATCTCAGGATTGCTACCAGTGCCACGGGACAGTCAGAGTAGAAATTCAAGAATTGTCAGAATGAATACGTGGCTTGAGAGATGGTGCAGGAGGGAGGGGTTCAGATTTTTGCAACATTGGAACCGGTTCTGGGGGTGGTGGGACCATTACAAACCGGATGGTCTACACCTGGGCAGGACTGGAACCAATGTCCTAGGGGTGCTTTTGCTAACACTGTTGGGGAGGTTTTAAACTAATGTGGCAGGGGGATGGGAACCAGATTAGGAAGTTAGAGGTCAGTAAAGAGGCAGCAACTAAAGCCAGTAAGGTACTAGACAATAAACTCATTGTGACTCAGGGGAAGAGTAGACAGGGAAGAGATGATGAACGCAAAGGGACAGGTGGTCTGAGGTGCATTTGTTTTAATGCGAGAAGTGTAGCAGATAAGGCAGATGAACTTAGGGCTTGGATCAGTACCTGGGAATATGATGTTATTAGTATTACTGAGACTTGGTTGAGGAAAGGGCAGGACTGGCAACTGAATATCCCAGGGTACAGATGCTTCAGGAGGGATAGTGAGGGAGGTAGAAGGGGTGGAGGAGTTGCATTGTTCGTCAGAGATGATATCACAGCTGTGATTAAGGAGGGCACGATGGAGGATTCGAGCACTGAGGCAATATGGGTGGAGCTGAGAAATAGGAAGGGTGCAGTAACATTGTTGGGACTTTACTACAGGCCTCCCAAAAGCGAGCATGAAGTAGAGGTACAAATATGCAGACAGATTATAGAAACATGTAGGAGCAATAGGGTTGTTGTGATGGGAGATTTTAACTTCCCCAACATTGAATGGGATTCGTGTAGTGTTGGAGGCGTAGATGGAGCAGAGTTTGTAAGGAGCATCCAGGAGAGTTTTTTAGAGCAGTATGTAAATAGTCCAACTCGGGAAGGGGCCATATTGGACCTGGTATTGGGGAATGATCCCGGCCAGGTGGTTGATGTTTCAGTCGGTGATTACTTTGGGAATAGCGATCACAATTCCGTAAATTTTAGAATACTCATGGACAAGGACAAGAGTGGTCCGAAAGGAAGAGTGCTAAATTGGGGAAAGGCAGAGTATAACAAAATTCGGCAGGAGCTAGGGAATGTGGATTGGGAGCAGCTGTTTAAGGGTAAATCCACATTTGAAATGTGGGAGTCTTTTAAGGAAAGGTTGATTAGAGTGCAGGACAGACATGTTCCTGTGAAAATGAAAAATAGAAATGGCAAGATTAGGGAACCATGGATGATGGGTGAAATTGTGAGAATAGCTAAGATGAAAAAGGAAGCATACATAGGATCGAGGCAACTCAAAACTGATGAAGCTTTGGAGGAATATTGGGAAAGTAGGACGAATCTCAAATGTGCAATAAAGAGGGCTAAAAGGGGTCATGAAATATCTTTGGCTAACAGGGTTAAGGAAAATCCCAAAGCCTTTTATTTGTATGTAAGGAGCAAGAGGGTAACTAGAGAAAGGGTTGGCCCAATCAAAGACAAAAGAGGGAATTTATGCGTGGATTCAGAGGAAATTGATGAGATTCTTAATTAGTACTTTGCATCGGTATTCACAAAGGAGAGGGACAAGACGGATGTTGAGGCTAGGGATGGATGTTTAAATACTCTAGGCCAAGTTGTCATATGGAAGGGGGAAGTTTTGGGTATTCTAAAAGACATTAAGGTGGACAAGTCACGAGGACCAGATGGGATCTATCCCAGGTTACTGAGGGAAGCGAGGGTCGAAATAGCTGGGGCTTTAACCGATATCTTTGCAGCATCCTTCAGCACGGGTGAGGTCCCGGAGGACTGGAGAATTGCTAATATTGTCCCTTTGTTTAGGAAGGGTAGCAGGGATAATCCAGGGAATTATAGACCTGTGAGCTTGACGTCAGTGGTAGGCAAACTGTTGGAGAAGATACTGAGGGATAGGATCTATTCACATCTTGAAGAAAATAGACTTATCAGTGACAGGCAGCATGGTTTTGTGCAGGGAAGGTCATGTCTTACAAACCTAATAGAATTCTTTGAGGAAGTGACAAAGTTAATTGATGAGGGAAGGGCTGTAGATGTCATACACATGGACTTTAGTAAGGCGTTTGATAAGGTTTCCCATGGCAGGTTGATGGAAAAAGTGAAGTCGTATGGGGTTCAGGGTGTACTAGCTAGATGGATAAACTGGCTGGGCAACAGGAGACAGAGTAGTGGTGGAAGGGAGTGTCTCAAAATGGAGAAGGGTGACTAGTGGTGTTCCACAGGGATCTGTGCTCGGACCACTGTTGTTTGTGATCTACATAAATGACCTGGAGGAAGGTATAGATGGTCTGATTACCAGATGATACTAAGATTGGTGGAGTTGCAGATAGCAAGGAGGACTGTCAGAAAATACAACAAAATATAGATAGATTGGAGAGTTGGGCAGATAAATGGCAGATGGAGTTCAATCCAGGCAAATGCGAGGTGATGCATTTTGGAAGATCAAATTCAAGAGCGGACTATATGGTCAATGGAAGGGTCTTGGGGAAAATTGATGCACAGAGAGATCTGGGAGTTCAGGTCCATTGTACCCTGAAGGTGGCAACGTAGGTGGATAGAGTGGTCAAGAAGGCATACAGCATGCTTGCCTTCATCGCTAGGGGTATTGAGTACAAGAGTTGGCAGGTCATGTTACAGTTGTATAGGACTTTGGTTCGGCCACATTTGGAATACTGCGTGGAGTTCTGGTCGCCACATTACCAGAAGGATGTGGATGCTTTGGAGAGGGTGCAGAGGGGTTCACGAGGATGTTGCCTGGTATGGAGGTTGAGGGGGGACCTGATTGAGGTCTACAAAATTATGAGAGGTATGGACAGGTTGGTAGCAACAAGCTTTTCCCAAGAGTTGGGGTGTCAGTTACAAGGGGTCACGATTTCAAGGTGAGAGGGGGAAAGTTTAAGGGAGATGTGCGTGGAAAGTTTTTTACGCAGAGGGTGGTGGGTGCCTGGAACCCTTTACCAGTGGAGGTGGTAGAGGCGGGCACGATAGCATCATTTAAGATGCATCTGGACAGGTATATGAAGGGCAGGAACAGAGGGAAGTAGACCTTGGAAAATAGGAGACAGGTTTAGATAAAGGATCTGGATCGGCGCAGGCTGGGCGGGCCGTAGGGCCTGTTCCTGTGCTGTAATTTTCTTTGTTCAGTGCTCAGCAAAAGTTTACACTAACAAAAAGGAAGGATGGTAGAAAGAGGGAAAATCGACCGTGGATATCTAAGGAAATAAGGGAGAGTACTAAATTGAAGGAAAAAGCATACAAAGTGGCAAAGACTAGTGGGAGACTAGAGGACTGGGAAATCTTTAGGGGGCAACAGAAAGCTACTAAAAAAGCTATGAAGAGGAGTAAGATAGATTATGAGAGCAAACTTGCTCAGAATATAAAAACAGACAGTAAAAGTTTCTACAAATATATAAAACCAAAAAGAGTGGTCAAGGTAAATATTGGTCCTTTAGAGGATGAGAAGGGAAATTTAATAATGGAAGATGAGGAAATGGCTGAGCAACTAAACAGGTTTTTTGGGTCGGTCTTCACAGTGGAAGACGCAAATAGCATGCCAGTGACTGATGGAAATGGGGCTATGAGAGGTGAGGACCATGGGACGATTGCTATCGCTAAGGAGGTAGTGATGGGCAAGCTAATGGGGCTAAAGGTAGACAAGCCTCCTGGCCCTGATGGCATGCATCCCAGGGTACTAAAAGAGATGGCTAGGGAAATTGCAAATACACTCATGATAATTTACCAAAATTCACTAGACTCTTTGGTGGTCCCGGCGGATTGGAAATTAGCAAACGTGACACGCCTGTTTAAAAAGGAGGGAGGCAGAAAGCGGGTAATTATAGGCCAGTTAGCTTAACTTCAGTAGTAGGGAAGATGCTGGAATCTATCATCAAAGAAGAAATAGTGAGGCATCGGTATGGAAATTAACCCATTAGACAGACGCAGCATGGGTTCCTAAAGGGCAGGTCATGCCGAACTAATTTAGTGGAATATTTTTGAGGACATTACCAGTGCGGTATACAATAGTGGGCCAATGGATGTGGTATATCTGGATTTCCAGACAGCTTTTGACAAGGTGCCACACAAAAGGTTGCTGATTAAGATAATGATGCATGGTGTTAAGGGTAAAGTAATAGCATGGATAGAGGATTGGTTAATTAATAGAAAGCAAAGAGTGGGGATTAATGGGTGTTTCTCTGGTTAAAAGCTAGTGGGGTCCCTCAGGTATCAGTGTTGGGCCCACAATTGTTCACAATTTACATCGATGATTTGGAATTGGGGACCAAGTGCGATGTGTTCACTAAGATGAGTGGTAAAGCAAAAAGTTCAGAGGATACTGGTGGTCTGCAGAGGGATTTGGATAGGTTAAGTGAATGAGCTAGGGTCTGGCAGATGGAATACAATGTTGACAAATGAGAGGTTATCCATTTTGTTGGGAATAACAGTAAAAGAGATTATTATTTAAATGATAAAATATTAAAACATGCTGCTGTGCAGAGGGACCTGGGTGTCCTCATGCATGAGTCGCAAAATGTTGGTTTGCAGGTGCAACAAGTTATTAAGAAGGCAAATGGAGGTTTGTCCTTCATTGTTAAAGGAATGGAGTTTAAGACACGGGAGGCTATGCTGCAACGGTATAAGGTGAGGCCACACCTGGAGTATTGTGTTCAGTTTTGGTCTCCTTACCTGAGAAAGGACATTATGGCGCTGGAGGGTGTGCAGAGGAGATTCACTCGGTTAATCCCAGAGCTGAAGGGATTGGATTACGAGGAGAGGTTGAGTAGACTGGGACTATACTCATTGAAATTTAGAAGGATGCAGGGGGATCTTATAGAAACATCTAAAATTCTGAAGGGAATAGATAGGATAGATGCGGGCAGGTTGTTTCCACTGGCTGGTGAAAGCAGAACTAGAGGGCATAGCCTAAAAATAAGGGGAAGTAGATTTAGGACTGAGTTTAGGAGGACCGTCTTCACCCAAAGGGTTGTGAATCTATAGAATTCGCTGCCCAGTGAAGCATTTGAGGTTCCTTCATTAAATGTTTTCAAGATAAAGATAGATAGTTTTTTGAAGTATAAAGGAATAAAGGGTTATAGTGTTCAGGCGGGAAAGTGGAGCTGAGTCCACAAAAGATCAGCCATTATCTCATTGAATGATGGAGCAGACTCGAAGGGCCAGATGGCCTACTCCTGCTCCTCATTCTTATGTTCTTATGAAAGACTTCACACTGCCCCGTTCCGCATGCATGAGTACGGCCTCAACGGACTTCCGGTGGCGGCGATGTCCGAGTGAGCCGCACATTCGGTGGGCTCTCACTCCGGCCGGCTGGAACAGCTGTTTCCCCGCGATAGCGGGACTACGGAGGCGGCAGAAAGGCTGCCTGGAACAGAGGAGGAGAGCGGGCTGCAGAGGATGTAAGTGTGGAGGCCAGCAGGTGAGGAAGAAGGAGAGAGAGAGAGAAGGAGGAAGCTGACCTGCAGATTAAGATGGCGGACCCACGGACCTTCCTTCCTCCAGGACAAAGGGAAAAAGAAAAAGTTTGGAGTTGCTGAGGAGGGACAGCTTGGACCCACTTCAGATGCCCAAGAGGTAAAATTGAAGGAGCTGGGCGAAGGAAAGCGGCAGCGGAGGCGCTGAGGAGCGGGCTGCGGCATATGGAACAGCGGGATTCCAGAAAGCAGAAGAAGAAGGAGAAAAAGGGACAGAGACAAGGACCGGAAGAAAATTACCTGGGACCTAAGATGGCGGACACACGGAACCCGGACTCAGCAATCCAGCTGGCGCTGGATAACATGCTCCAGGTAATGAAGTCCAGTTTTGAAGCGCTGAAGCGGGACAGCTTGGACCCAATCCAGAAAGCGGTGGATCAGCTGAACCAGAGGCTGGACGCCCAGGATGTTAAAGTTAAGGAGCTGGGAGAAGCGGTGGAGGAGCAGGAGGATGCGCAAACGGTTGCAGCGCTAGAAGTGGACGGCCTGAAAGAGCGGCAGAGAAGACTGCTGGACAGAGTAGAGGAGCTGGAGAATAGAGTCCGCAGGAACAATCTGAGGATGGTCGGCCTCCCGGAGGGGGCGGAGGGAGCTGATGCTGCAGCGTTTGTAGCAGACCTGCTGAAGCAGCTGATGGGGGCCGAAGCCTTTCCGCGACCGCTGGAGCTGGAGGGGGCACACAGGGTGCAGGCAAGGCAGGGGCGGCTGGGCGGACCCCCCCGCCCGATGGTGATTAGGTTCCACAGGTTCGTGGACAAGGAGCGGGTGCTGCAGTGGGCAAAGAGCGCCAGGAGCAGCACGTGGAATAACAGTGTGCTCCGCATCTATCAGGACCTAAGCCAGGAGGTGGCTCGGCGGCGAGCAGCCTTTAAGAATGTCAAGGAGGTGCTGTTCAAGAAGCACGTGAAGTTTGGTCTGCTGTTCCCAGCTCGGCTATGGGTCACGCACCAGGGTCAACACCACTACTTTTCCGAGCCCGAAGAAGCGATGGATTTTGTGAGGGACCTGGGGATGGCCCCGAAAGGAGGCCCTAAGGACACGAGTTAGGGCCCGAGGATTTCTGTGGGGAGGAACGCCGAATGTGCCTGGACTGCTGCTCAACGGTTTGCTGGGCCAATGGGGCCAAACGGAACATTTGAGACTCTTTCCTTTGTTCATGGACATTTATGTGCTTTTTCTCTTTTTTCTATGTTTTTTCCCTTTTTTTTTCCTGTTTGGGCTTTTTGTGCAGCTCGCGGAAGACACTGGAGCCGGCTTGCCCCAGTGGGTGGGGAGGAGGGCGGGGAAACAAGGGGAATGGGACAGGAAGGCGCCGGAGTGTTGAGTCACCGGGCTAGCAGATTGGCTAGTCAAGGAAGTCAGATGGGGGGGAAAGCTATAGCCAGTAGATGGCAGGGGTGGGGGTATCGGGGGATGGGGTTAGGGGAGGGGGGGGGTTGTTCTGCTGACGGGAGAGGGACTTGAAATAGGCACTGGAAAGGAGGTCGAGGGTGGAGGCAGCTATAGGGCGGGCCAGGAAGGGCGCGACGCACGGGTCAGGGGCCGGCCCGAGAAAGGCTATGGCTGACCGGCGGGGTGGGGGGGGTGGGATGTGCCCCCCGACCAGGCTGATCACCTGGAACGTCAAGGGACTGAATGGGCCGGTTAAGAGGGCGCGGGTGTTCGCGCACTTGCGGGCCCTGAGGGCGGACGTAATTATGTTGCAGGAGACACATCTGAAAGTGTCAGACCAGACCAGGCTAAGGAAGGGCTGGATTAGCCAGGTCTTCCACTCGGACTTGGACTCGAAGTCCAGAGGGGTGGCAATCATGATCAACAAGCGTGTGCAATTTGAGGCAGAGGGCATATCCGCAGACAGGGGGGGCAGATACCTGATGGTACGGGGCAGGCTGGAGGGGAGAAGAGTGGTGCTGGTGAATATATATGCCCCGAACTGGGATGACGTGGACTTCATTAAAAGAGTGCTGGGGAAGATCCCGGACTTGGATTCTCGCAGGCTAATAATGGGAGGGGACTTTAACATGGTCCTTGACCCGACTTTGGATCGGTCGTGTCCCAGAACGGGTAGGCTCTCAGCAATGGCAAGGGAGCTGAAAGGGTTTATGGAGCAAATGGGGGCAGTGGACCCCTGGAGGGAGGGACAGCCAACAGGAAGGGGCTACTCGTTCTACTCGCACGTCCACAAAGTATATTCCAGGATAGATTTCTTTGTGTTAAGCAGGGACTGTAGGGGGGAGGTAAAGAACACGGAATACTCAGCAATTACCATTTCAGACCATGCCCCGCATTGGGTGGACCTGCAGTTCGGGGGAGCGAGCTATCAACGCCCGCAATGGAGGCTAGATGTGGGACTGCTGTCGGAGGAGGGGATCTGCGAGAGGCTTCGGAAATGTATAAAAAATTACCTGCAGGTGAATGACACTGGGGAGGTCTCAGCGGCGACCGTGTGGGAGGCGCTAAAGGCAGTAGTGCGGGGGGAGCTGATTTCAATTGGGGCCCATAGAGCCAAGGCAGACCGGGCAGAGATGGATAGATTGGTCAGGGAAATGGGCCGGATAGATGAAGAGCACGCGAAGTCCCCGGGGGAGGTTTTACTCAGGGAAAGGCAGAGGCTACAGGCGGAACTGGGGGCACTATCCACGAGCAGGGCCGTGGAACGGCTTAGGAAGGCGAGGGGAGTGGTGTACGAGTATGGGGAAAAGGCTAGCAGACTGTTAGCGCAGCAACTTAGGAGGAGGGAGGCGGCCAGGGAAATAGGTAGAGTGAGGGACGAGGGGGGGCACAAAGTGGAGGATCCGGCAGAATTGAATAGGGTATTCCGGGACTTCTATTGTAAGCTGTATACTTCGGAGCCGCCAAAAGAACCGGAGGGGATGAAAAGGTTTCTGGATGGGTTAACATTCCCAACAGTTGGGGGGGGGCGAGTGGAAGAGCTGGGGGCCCCGATTAGAGTAGAGGAGGTATTGGGGGGCCTAAAGGCCATGCAGTCGGGGAAGTCCCCGGGGCCGGATGGATACCCAGTAGAGTTTTATAGGAAGTTCTCTGAGCTGGTGGGCCCGGTCTTGGCGAGGGTTTTCAATGAGGCAAGGGACAGAGGGACCCTGCCGCCGACGATGTCACAAGCCACCATATCTCTGATATTAAAGCGGGGTAAAGACCCGGAGGTGTGCGGGTCCTACAGGCCAATCTCCCTGATTAATGTAGATGCCAAGCTCCTGGCAAAGGTACTGGCGGGTAGAATGGAGGACTGTGTACCGGAGGTGATTGGGGAGGATCAAACGGGGTTCGTGAAAGGTAGGCAGCTGGCGGCCAATCTGAGGAGATTGCTCAATGTGATAATGATGCCCCCGGCGGGTAGAGAGGTGGAGGTAGTGGTGGCTATGGACGCCGAGAAGGCCTTTGACCGGGTGGAGTGGGAATATCTATGGGAGGTGCTCGGACGGTTTGGGTTCGGGGAGGGATTGGTGGATTGGATCAAATTATTATATCAGGCCCCGAGGGCCAGCGTCAGGACCAACAGAGAAGTGTCGGAGTACTTTAGGTTGTACCGAGGGACCAGGCAGGGCTGCCCGCTCTCCCCGCTGCTGTTTGCGCTGGCCATAGAGCCGCTGGCGATTGCGCTGAGAGCCGCAGAGGGTTGGAAGGGGATGGTGAGGGGCGGGGTGGAACATAGGGTTTCTCTTTATGCAGACGACCTGCTCCTGTACGTGTCGGACCCAGTGGCCGGGATGGGAACTATACTGGGAATGCTGAGGGAGTTCGGCCAGTTCTCAGGATACAAATTAAATACGGTCAAGAGTGAAATGTTTGTGGTACAGGCAAGGGGCCAGGAGAACAGATTGAGAGGGCTACCGTTTAGGTTAGTTGAGGAAAATTTCCGGTATTTGGGAATCCAGGTGGCGCGAGACTGGGGCAGGCTGCACAAGTTAAATTTGGCCAGGGTGGTGGAGCAAATGAAGGGAGAGTTTCGGAGATGGGATGCACTCCCGCTGTCGCTGGCAGGGAGGGTGCAGACTGTAAAGATGACAATCCTCCCTCGATTTTTGTTTATTTTTCAGTGCCTCCCGATCTTTATCCCACAGTCCTTCTTCAAAAGAGTTAACGGGCTGATCATGAGCTTTGTCTGGGCGGGAAAGTCTCCGCGGGTGAAGAAGGCGATGTTGGAGAGGAACCGCAGCGAGGGAGGGCTGGCGTTGCCGAGTCTGGTCAATTATTACTGGGCGGCCAACATCGCTATGATAAGGAAGTGGATGGTGGGTACGGGGTCTATTTGGGAGCGAGTGGAGGCGGCTTCGTGCAGGGGCTCCAGTTTGGAAGCCCTGGTCACGGCTCCTCTACCGCTGCCGCCGGCCAAGTACACCACCAGCCCGGTAGTGGTGGCGACCCTGCGGATATGGGGCCAGTGGAGGAGGCATGTGGGGGAGATGGGGGCGTCTGTCTGGGCGCCAATCTGCGACAACCATCGGTTTGCCCCCGGCAGTATGGATGGGGGGTTCCGAGTATGGCGGCGAGCAGGGGCGGGAAGGGTGGGTGATATGTTCCTGGAAGGGAGCTTCGCGAGTTTGAGGAGCTTGGAGGAGAAATTTGGGTTGGTAGGGGGAAATGATTTTAGATACCTACAGCTGCGGGACTTTGTTCGTAGACAGGTCCCATCTTTCCCGCGCCTCCCGCCAATGGGGATCCTAGACAGAATAGTCTCTGGGAGGGACGAAGGGGAGGGTAGAGTCTCAGGTATTTATAAGGTGCTCATGAGGGAGGAAGGGTCCCAGACAGAGGAACTGAAACTTAAATGGGAGGAGGAGCTAGGCGGGGAAATGGAGGATGGGCTGTGGGCAGAGGCCCTGAGTAGGGTAAACTCGACCGCGACATGTGCAAGGCTCGGGCTGATCCAATTTAAGGTCGTTCACCGGGCCCATATGACGGTGGCTCGGATGAGCAAATTTTTCGGGATAGAGGACAAATGCGCTAGGTGCGCGGGAGGACCAGCGAACCATGTGCACATGTTTTGGGCATGCCCTGAGCTGAGGGGGTACTGGGAGGGATTTGCGGGGGTCATGTCCCAGGTGCTAAAAACAAGGGTGGTGATGAGTCCAGGGGTGGCAATTTTTGGGGTTTCGGAAGACCCGGGCGTCCAGGGGGAGAAAGCGGCCGATGTGCTGGCCTTTGCTTCCCTGATAGCCCGGCGACGAATATTATTGGCGTGGAGGGACTCAAAGCCCCCGAAGACTGAGTGGTGGCTTGCGGACATGTCAAGTTTCCTGGGGATGGAAAAAATTAAGTTCGCCTTGAGGGGATCTGTGCAGGGGTTCACCCGGAGGTGGCAACCATTTATTGACTTCTTTGCGGGAGAGTGAGTGTCAGCAGGGGGGTGGGGGAGGGGGGGGGGGGGTAGAGTAGAGTAGGAGGGAAAATATGGCGGGTAGTACGGGTGGGAGGGGAGCGGGCTTGTGCAATACGGTATGATGGAAGTATTGAAAGTACGTGGATGCTTGCACATTTTTGCCTTTTTTGCTTCCTTTCTGATGATGTCTGTAACTGTTTATAAAGCCAAAAACTACCTCAATAAAATTGTTTATTAAAAAAAAATGAGTACGGCCTCAACTGGGAGCTTGGATTCATGTCTCATTACATTCACCCCCCCACCATCTGGCCTGAGCTTGTGAAATCCGACCAATTGTCCTGGCTTGAGACAATTCATACCTCTTTAACCTGTGATTACCCCACGATAATTGCTGTTAATCCCCCATGATAGCTGCTGTACCATTTCTAAAAGCATTAGTTATTTCTTTGTTTATTGCCCGCCCCACCGATATGTTACTATTTGGCGTCCTTTCGCCTACTCTTGTCAGTGACTTTTCTGCCTTACTATTCCTGCTTTCCACCCAAGTGGATTGAAACTTATCCTCCATAGCACCAATGTCTAGACGTATAAAGACTTAATTACCTGCAAATACTCGCATTCAAAGTATTGTGTTGCATTATTGACTTTGTCTATATGTGTGGCTGTGGAACCCACCTCTTCACTCACTTGATGAAGGAGCTGGGCTCCAAAAGCTAGTGATTCAAAACAAACCTGTTGGACTTTAACCGGGTGTTGTAAGGCATCTTATTATGCCCAACCCAGTCCAACGCTGGCAAAGGGGCAGCATGGTAGCATGGTGGTTAGCATAAATGCTTCACAGCTCCAGGATCAGGTGGATTGGCCATGCTAAATTGCCCGTAGTGTCCTAATAGTAAGGTTAAGGGGGGAGTTGTTGGGTTACGGGTATAGTGTGGATACGTAGGTTTGAGTAGGGTGATCATTGCTCGGCACAACATCGAGGGCCGAAGGGCCTGTTCTGTGCTGTACTGTTCTATGTTCTATGTATCTCCTCATTATGCAATCACAAGCATGACCTCCTGCCAGTGGGTGGCGCCAGACATGCATCACATGACTGTCGCAACTCGGCAGTTGGTGATAGCACAGATAGTAGGACAGTCGCACTTACAATAGCTCCCTAGAGACTTGAGTAAGTTTGTTTCTACATAGGTCTGTTAGTTATCTTCCCACGTGTCATACATTAAATATTCGTTCTGGTTGAAACCATCTATGTTCTGTGAGTGTCTTAATCATCGGGGGAACCATGGAGAAAGCGAGAGAGAGAGAGAAAGAAAGAAAGAGAGAGATTTTCACAGTAACTTCATTGCCTATTTGAGACATTAATAAAGATTATTATTATAATGACAAACTTTCTCCTAACTGTACTAGATTTCTAAAGTAAACTCACTATTTACAAATGAAAATTATTTTTCACATCTCGTGCTGCTAAACACAAGATAAAAAATAAATGTTGTTTTCACCCATCTTGGTGGATCATAAAATAGATTTGCGCTTTACAATTTACCTGAACTCAGTAAATTATATCTGAACAAACCAATGCTGAAGGAATCACTGACTACTCCTGACAATAGCTAGCTCGGCTCCCTCAATCATGCTTAAGGTTCAGTTGGAATTTCAATTATTTTGTGTCCATCTCCCTCCCACATCCCTGGCATTCAGCCTAACTCTCAATCATAGATGACTCAAAATTCCTGTATTTAATTCTAATGTCCAGCTCATTTCTGAGAGGGAGAAGATCTTTTTTCTAAAACTGTCCCTGTATCAACTGCGATTCTTAAGTGAAAATACCTATCCCAGAAAGATCTTTATTTTAAAAAACATCCAAGGTGACAGTGTTCTTGCTGTCTTCTCTGACCAGCTAACTCACATTCCACACAAAGGCCTATTGTTTCCTATCAAATTGCACCACAAAAATGGTTGTATTGTAATGCAGTGTCTATTTCCAGGGCAAATGATCAGGGAAATTCGGATTTGGGTAATTTCTACCTGATCTAATGCTCAACCTGAGCATTTTTCATCACTTACATCAGTTCTTCAAAATCTTAGACCAGACTCCCCACTGCTTCATAGCATAACCCTATCATTGCAATTACTCGCCCCAACCCTGATTGCCTACATCGCAAGTTTACTTTTCCCAAGGGACCCACATCTGGCAGTCATCTGCCACTAAACTGCTGGCAACTCACTTTTCCTTCCTTACACCTATTGTGGGCAGCATGGTAACACAGTGGTTGGCACTGTTGCTTCACAGCGCCAGGAACCCGGGTTTGAATCCCGGCGTGGGTCACTGTCTGTGCGGAGTCGAGTCTACATGTTCTCCCTGTGTCTGCGTGGGTTTCCTCCGGGTGCTCTGGTTTCCTCCCACAAGTCCTGAAAGGTGTTGTTAGGTGAATTTGACATTCTGAATTCTCCCTCAGTGTACCCGAACAGGGGTGCAGGAGTGTGGTGACTAGGGGCTTTTCATAGTAACTTCATTGCGGTGTTAATATAAGCCAACTTGTGACACTAATAAAGTATATTATGGAATTGCTGCAGTGCAGAAGGAAGCCACTCTGCCCATCAGGTCTGCACCAACCGTCCAAAAGGGCATCCCACCCAGGCTCATCCCGCACCCTCACCTTCACACCTTTGGATACTAAGGGGAATTGATCATGGCCAACCCACCTAACCTGCACATCTTTGGACTTTGGGAGGAAACCGGAGCACCCGGAGGAAACCCGCACAGACACGAGGAGAAAGTGCAAACTCCATACAGACACCAAGTCCGGAATTGAACCTGGGTCACTGGTACCGTGAGGCAGCAGTGCTAACCCCCGAGTCATCCTGCCGCTGATATTATAAACTCTCGCCTCAGGTACTGAAATCTCTCTTTCAAATATTCCATCACCATCCCTCTCCTCAAGAAAAACGACCATTGAATATTAAACTCAGGAATAAATAATTGAAAGAGATAAACGCACCATTGATATTGCGAAGGAAGAATTGTTGTGGACTACAGCTGCTCAGGACAGTAGCAGAGATGTAATTTAACTTTGCACTGCAAACACACTTTTTTAAACAAGTGTAATCTAATGGAATGCCTAACAAATTGACCGTGTCAAAATAATCAAACAAATGTTCATAAAATTGGTCTGACTTACAATTGTTCTCGGAGAGGAAATTCTAGGCCAGAGTGCTAATGTGAATATACATTCTGGAAATTGGCAGTTACACAATTCCCAGCTGCTTAATAAGAACTTGGATTGAGGTCCCTATGGTTTAACAGTGGAATATAAACACTAAAGATAACATCATGTACGATATATAGATGTAAATTAAGTTGTCACAGAGACAGATTGTATCTCAGCTGTCAGTTATTTCCTTTTTACCTCTTTTATTCCCTCAGTTTAAGGAGGTAATATTTGATATTATCTAGTAATGTGCAGGGTCCTGAAACTCAACTTTTGCATGGAGCGCGAGCACAGCACACAACAACATCACTGAACGATCTTGAAAATTACCTCCTATTTTATGAAAATTAAAATGATTTAAAAGGTAGAAGCCAACGGAATATTTTAAGCAATAATTATTTCAAAACAGTACTCACATCAATTTGCATACAGATACAGGAGCAATGAAAGAATGATGGGATCAGCTGCACCATTGGCTTTACAACCTGCCCAATGTTACGTTTCTCTGAAGTCAGCAATTGTTTGACTTCAGAGGCATTACTACCACTGAATCACCCACTATAAATATCTTGGGGCTTACCCTTGATCAGGAACTAAACTGGACTAGCTATCTAAATACTGTGGCTATAAGAGCAGGTCAGAAGCTAGGAATCCTGTGGCAAGTAACTCACCTCAAGACTCTGCAAAGCCTGTTCACCATCCACAAAGCACAAGCCAGGGGTGTGATGGAACACTCTCCACTTGTCTGGGTGAGTGCAGCTCCAAAAAGACTCAAGCAGCTTGACACCAACAAGACAAAGCCCACTTGATTGGCACCCCATCCACAAACATTTACTCCCTCCATCGCCAATGCACTGTTGCAGCAGTGCGCACCATCTACAAGACCCACCGCAGGAACTCATCAAGGTTCCTTACACAGCACGTTCCAAACCCACGGCTGCTACCATCTGGATGGACAAGGGCAGCAGATACATGGGAACAGCATCACCTGGAAGTTCTCCTCCAAGTCATTCATCATTCTCACTTGGAAATATACCACCATTCCTTCCTTGTGTACCTGCACCACATGGACTGCAGTGATTCAAGAAGGCAGCTCACCAACACCTTCTCAAAGATAATTACGGATGGGCAATAAATGCTAGCCAAGCCAAGCGACACCCACATCTCAAGAATGAAAGAAAAGAATTGAGAAGCCAGAAAAAGTCATTGGAAAGTCTCGTTGGATTTCCGAAAGATATTTGATCTGGTCCTACATAAAAGATTACTGCACAAAGAATGGTTCATTGTTTGGGGTAATATTTTAGCAAAAATAGAGGGCTGGCTAACTGACTGGAAACAGAGTCGTGATGATTAAATCATTATCAAGTTGGCTTGATAACTGTAGTTGGTGTGGTGCCACAGGGAACAATGCTGGGTTTGCAACTATTTACAATCTATATTAATCACTTGGATGAAGGGACCGAATGTATTTCAGCCAAATGTGTTGACAATACCAAAATAATTTTGATAACAAGTTGTCTGGATGATGCAGACATATGGATAGCTTAATTGAGCAGGCAAAATTTGGCAGGTGGAAATATAATGTGGAAAGTGTGGGGTTATCCACTTTGATGGAAAGGATCGAAAATCAAAATATTATTTACGTGGAGAAAGACGACAGAATGCTGCGATACAAAGGATTCTGGCTGTCCTTGGACATGAATCACAAAATGTTAGCATGCAGATACCCAGAAAATAATTAGGAAGAAAAATTTAAATTTTGTAAGGGAAGGGGTGAAGTATAAAGTCTGGTACAATTATGCAAGGCATTTGTGTGACCGCACCTGGAGTACTGTGTACTATATGGGTCACCTTATTTATGGAGGGATATGCTGGTTTTGAATGTAATTCAACGGTTAATTAACTTTCTTCCTGGAATGAAGGGATGTCTTATGAGGAAAAGTTAAGCAAATTGGGCTTATATCCATTGGACTATAGAAGAATGTGATGTGATCATATATGATTTTGAGGGGGCTTGATAAGGTGAATACTGTGAGGATATTTCCCTTCATGGGGGAATCTAGAACTAGGGCCCATAGTTTCAGGCTAAGGAGCTGCCCATATATAGAGATGAAAAGAAAATTTGAATTCTCCATTGAACAGAGTTCTGGAGACTGTCATTGAAGTACTCAAGGCTACGATAGAGAAATCTTTTACCAATAGAGGAGTCCAGAGTTATGGGAAATAGGCGGGAAAGTGAAGTTGAGGCCAAAATCAGATTAACCAACCAAGATCTTCTTACATGGTGGAGCAGGCTCAAGGAACCATAGGGCCTACTCCTATGCATATTTCTTATGTAAAATGTACAACTTCATCCAACAAAAGCTCACATTTATATAGCACCTCCAACATAAGAAAATTCTCCATGGTGCTTCACAAAATTATTAAACCAAATTTATGGGGAGAAGGTGGGAAAATGTAGTTGAAGCCCGAGATCAAGCACGATGGTACTGAATGATGGAGAAGGCACGTTGGGCCAAACGGCCTCCTCCTGCTCTTATCGCTTATACTCTTTTATTCAAATGTGACACCAAGACCTTAAGGATGTTTAGGACTGATCAGATAAATAAAGAGCTGGGTTCTAAGGAGGGTCCTAAAGTGGGATGGGGAGGTGGAGAGGTTTTGGGAGAAAATTACAGCTTTCAAGTGCTAGGCAACTGAAGCCTTGGCCAACACATGAACCTGCCTCACGTCCATTGACTCTACACCTCCCGCTGCCTTGGGAAAGCGGGTAGCATAATCAAAGACCCCCCATCTGGCTTACTCACTCTTCCAACTTCTTCCATCGAGCAGGGGATACAAAAGTCTGAGTTCACGCATGAACAGACTCAAAAACAGCTTCTTCCCCGCTGTTACCAGACTCCTAAATGACCCTCTTATGGACTGACCTGACTAATACTACACTCCTGTATGCTTCACCCGATGCCGGTGTCTATATATTCACATTGTGTACCCTGTGTTGCCTATTATGTATTTTCTTTTCTTTTGATGCACTAAATGATCTGTTTGAGCTGCTCGCAGAAAAATACTTTTCACTGTACTTCGGTACACATGACAATAAACAAATCCAATCCAATCAAGTGTGGAGCAATTAAAAATAAGGGACGAGTAAGAAGCCAGAATTGGGAAGGTTCAGAGTTCTCACAGGATTGTAGGGCTGGAAGAGATTACAGAGATAAAGAGGGTCAAGGCCATGGAAAAATTTGAAAATGAAGATGAGATTTTCACATTAAGGCTTTGGCAACCAGGAACCATTGTACACCAGCGAACACAGGAGTGATGGATGAATGGGACGTGGTGTGACTTAGGACTGAGCTGCAGAGTTTTGGGTGAATTCAAGGTGGACATAATGACAGATGATTCAAGGCAATAATTTTTTCAGAGGGTTCAGGTCTTATCTCAGCAGTTAGTTGGGTTACACCCTTATAAATCTTATAAGATGCACATTATTCTGGATCTTCTGCTTTGTTTCCAATACCTTATTGTGCTGTTCTGTTAGAAGTACCTTATGTATAAAGCTTTTAATTTAAAAATAACTGCCTAAACTGTCATTGTTGTGGATGCCTTGCCTACTGTTGACGACTTCTGACTCAAAATTTCTTCTATTCTCCTGCCTGCTCACTGGTGATCTTCGCTGTTGGCCATTTATTTTATGCACAGCAACAATTAGATCGAATAAATCAAACTGGCCAATCAAAGCAAGGACTCTCGAAGCACTAGATGCTGAAAGGCAGCCTATCAGCATTGAGTGCTCCAAGAGACCTTGCTCTATTTGTTTTCCCTACTTAATTTAAAATTTGGAGTGCTGCAACGGGCCACCGCTAGTGTCACGGACCCCCTCCCAGCTTTGGAACCCCAAATCCAATTTGATAATTAAAAATTAAGTTAGTCTTCTAATATGTTCTGCATGCCAACCATTTAAAAACCATAACTGAAAATCAATATCTTCCATTCAGGCCTCCTTCTTCCACTCCCATGCTGCTTTAGCTTGTGCTATTCCATTTGAGGGTTGGTCAGTCACACACAATAGAACAGCATTACATGAAGGCACAGTTTTTCTCCTTGAGTTAATTAGTGGTATATAAATGGCATCGTACACATTGCAAAGACAGTCACTTAACTGCCAGTTGTGCTTTCTGCTCTTTGTTATGACAGAAAAGAGAGAAAGGACAAGACCTGCAAAGCTGAGAATTTATAGAAATTCACTGCCATATGCGCTTAATCACATAAAATATTCCTTCCAGGACAAAAGCACCTGAATAATTATTTTGAAACTTTAATGTGTTATCAAAGCATGAGAATCATATTTGAAATATAATTGAAAGTAGAATTGTATGTGAAACAGTTTAAGGCTCCTTGAGAGGTATAATATGTCAATATATGAATGCAAGTTCTCTATTCTGCCTTTTTTAATTGAATCCTGACAATGCAGAAGATGGCCATTTGGCCCATCGAGTCTGCACCAACCCTCAGAAAAAGCACCCGGCAAGGCCCACTCCCCAGCCCTATCCCTGTAACCCCATCTAAGCTTTGGATACTAAGGGGCAATTTAGCATGGCCAATCTACTTAACCTGCACACCTTTGGACTGTGGGAGGAAACTGGAGCACCCGGAGGAAACGCGCGCAGACACGGGGAGAACGTGCAAACTCCTCACAGACGGCCACTCAAGATCAGAATCAAACCCGGGTCCCTGGCGCTGTGAGGCAGCAGTGCTAACCTCTGTGCCATCGTGTCACCTATTTAGAGATATTGCCAAATTAAAATGGAGTCAGGGTTCACTTTGGTCTACAACTTTACTGTGGAGTATTTACTCGGCAACAGAATTCATAGAGTTTCATAGAATTTCATAGAAAGTTTGGAAATTCAGGATAAAAATGGTTGGGTTTTCTGAAATGGAGATGTCAAAGCACCAGTGTTCATTGATCCTCTAATCAAGATGGCACCATGCTGCAGTTCACCATTCGCATCATCCCCCCGGCATGCTCATTGACTGTGTGATGACCGAATGTACTAACATGTTCCTTCCTCCCACAGATGTTCCATCCGCAAGAGGCTCCTGAGACCCTGAGGATTCCCCCTATTAACTCAAAGGGGGACACACTTACATCTGCACCCCTGTTACACTCTCTCTCTGAAACAGACACATCAGTGTGTTTAAATACATCAGCTCCCATAGCAGTGGACAGTGGAGAGTCAGGGCACACTGGCAAGAGGGACTGGTAGAGGCAGAGAATGCCCATTCGCTGGCAGTTATATGAATGCTGTAAACCAGAAACACGCGGTGTCTGAAGGAGATGATAAGCCTCTGGAGTTATCAATCAGGTGACATATGCTGGGTATCGAGCGGAGTACACAAGAGATATGGCAGAGATTCCCAAGAGTCTGCATGCCATGGTTTCTGTCATGTAGAAGTCCACGAGGAGTGTGAGCACTGCGTCGACCCTGAGCACTGAACAGACGGCTTCCTCCAATGAGTAGCAGCGATTCTTATGGCGAGGCAGCAGCAGGAACAAACGTACATGCCCTGACACAGGCAATGATCTCAGGTCGTCATTGCTAGCGTGGTGCTAGATTTGGTTTCTCACCTCCCTGCTAGGTGACCATCCATCAATGTTGAGCAGGGAATTTCAATCAACCTCAAGCTGGTAGATGATCTGAACACCATCTCTGTGGGCTCCCCTTAAGGCACTTTGGAGGAGTGCAGCAGTTCCTCTGCCAGTGACTGTCGCATCTGAGACGACAAAGGTGTATCCAGTCATGGTGGTGACGCAGCCTTCCACGCAGTGCCCACCCAGACTCCGCCAGCCAGAGGACAACTGCCAAGGTCATCAAGGCCAACAGGAGGGCAGAGTCAGCAGGCTGCCTCTAATGGCACTGCCAGCAAGGGCTGAGGGCATCAAGAAGTAGCACTTGCAAATGCAAGTGTGAAGTATGTTGAGCATAGCAGGGGTTTCTCATGGGTGACTTATTTCTATTCACATTTCAAAACTCTCAGTGGTGTGATCATTATCAGAAAATATTATTTTTGTTTCTTGTTTCTGTGAATTTACTCTTGGCATAAACTGAAATCAATGCTATAGCAGCCTGACTGAAAGTGAATTATCAGGGCCTCCCTGGTGTCACTGCCTCCCTGAAGGTACCTGACATCTGCCTCCACATGCTCACCATGTGCCTCCTCAGGCTCCTCAACAGACCCATCAGTAGATTTACTCTCTGCGACATCTGGAACTACCTCGTGATCCTCAGGCTTCAGCAGATCCCCACTTGCCAGAGCCAGATTGTGCAGAGCGTTGCAGGCAATGACTATAATTGTCATGCATCCTTTTTCCTTTTTCGGCCAGAATTCACCTGCTGGAGTGGGCTGAGCTACAGAGTCGAGCGGTGAGTATTTAAACTTGCTGCTTCGCGGATTCAAGTTTTTTCGGCGGGAATTCAGCTGTTGGAGTGGGCGGAGCTGCTTCTCTGCTTAAACAGCGGCCACAGGGTCTTTGGGGATAAATTTGAAGAGTGACATGACAGCAAAGCAGTGACCTGATTGGCTGGTAAGGAAAATGCTCCAGTTAGCAGTAGCTGGAAGAAATTTAACTCTTCATATGTTGGTAAGTATTGTGATTGGTAAGTCAAATCTTTATTCCTTTCACTTATTCATTATTTGATATGTTTGTAATCAGTTAAGGTAAAGTGTAAAAATGGCAGGAGATCCCAGACCCGTGTTATGTTCCTCGTGCTCAATGTCGGTGTTCAGGGACGCTGCCGATGCCAACTCGGGAAGGGGCCATACTGGACCTGGTATTGGGGAATGATCTCGGCCAGGTGGTTGAAGTTTCAGTCAGTGATTACTTTGGGAATAGCGATCACAATTCTGTAAGTTTTAGAGTACTCATGGACAAAGACGAGAGTGGTCCTCAAGGAAGAGTGCTAAATTGGGGAAAGGCCAAGTATAACAAAATTCGGCAGGAGCTAGGGAATGTGGATTGGGAGCAGCTGTTTCAGGGTAAATCCACATTTGAAATGTGGGAGTCTTTTAAGGAAAGGTTGATTCGAGTGCAGGACAGACATGTTCCTGTGAACATGAGGGATAGAAATGGCAAGATTAGGGAAGCATGAATGATGGGTGGAATTGTGAGACTAGCTAAGATGAAAAAGGAAGCATACATAAGATCTAGGCGACTTAAAGCTGATGAATCTTTGGAGGAATATCAGGAAAGTAGGACAAATCTCAAACGCGCAATAAAGAGGGTTAAAGGGGTCATGAAATATCTTTGGCTAACAGGGTTAATGAAAATCCCAAAGCCTTTTATTCGTATGTCAGGAGCAAGAGGGCAACTAGGGAAAGGATTGGCCCACTCAAAGACAAGAGAGGGAATTTATGCGTGGAGTCAGAGGAAATTGGTGAGATTCTTAATTAGTACTTTGCATCGGTATTCACAAAGGAGAGGGACATGACGGATGTTTAGGTCAGGGATTGATGTTTACATACTGTCAGTCAAGTCGGCATAAGGAAGGGGGAGGTTTTGGGTATTCTAAAAGGCATTAAGGTGGACAAGTCCCCAGGTCCGGATGGGATTTATCCCAGGATACTGAGGGAAGCGAGGGACAAAATAGCTGGGGCCTTAACAGATATCTTTGCAGCATCCTTCAGCACGGGTGAGGTCCCGGAGGACTGGAGAATTGCTCATGTTGTCCCTTTGTTTAAGAAGGGTAGCAGGGATAATCCAGGGAATTATAGACCTGTGAGCTTGACGTCAGTGGTAGGTAAACTGTTGGAGAAGATACTGAGGGATAGGATCTATTCACATTTGGAAGAAAATAGTCTTATCAGTGATAGGCAGCATGGTTTTGTGCAGGGAAGGTCATGTCTTACAAACCTAATAGAATTCTTTGAGGAAGTGACAAAGTTAATTGATGAGGGAAGGGCTGTATCTGCGTGGGTTTCCTTCAGGTGCTCTGATTTTCAGAGTGTGCAGGTTAGGTGGATTGACCATGTTAAATTCCCCCTTAGTGTCGAAAAGGTTAGGTGGGGTTACTGGGTTACGGGGTTAGTGTGGGGGCGTGCGTAGGATGTTCTTTCAGAGGGTCGGTGCAGAGTCGATGGGCCAAATGGCCTCCTTCTGCACTATAATGATTCTATGACATGGGCCACAATTCTACCTGACGAAAACGAGGGCATGACTGACATGAACTCACATAAAATGAGCAAGCATCCTGCCATCATTGTACACGCGAGAGATATTACAGCTGGCAGGTGCGTCCAGGAGTTGGAAGTGCACCTATCAACACTGAAGTGCCAATTAAGGTCATTAATACACCAAATTTTAAAAAAATGATGTTGCCTGTGCAATTTAGCAGTCAACACATGGACAACATGGCTCGGCAGTTAACATGTTTTCTCAAGTTCTCATCCAAGGGTATGATGAAAGGCTCCCAGAGCAAAGGCTCTGTCGATACAGGTTAGAGTTTTATGCAGATGCGGGGAGAACATACAAACTCCACTCAGTCACCTAAGACTGGAATTAAACCAGAGTCCCTGTGAGGCAGCAGTGCTAACCACTGTGCCACCATGCCGCCCAGTCTTAATTTCACTTTTCCTTTGAGCAGAGCATATGGACACAGCTCTGATACCTTCAAGTTGTATTACTCTGTATAACTCATCTCATGTACTTAATCTTAATAAATGGACCCACAACATGTTTACCAAATCCTTGTGAGTGATTGATGCATATTTTTTATACAGTAAATAATCTCAGGCTATTATATCATCATAATAACACAAAAGTACCCCCAGAGCAAAGTCATCTGCGAACACTCACTGTATAGGTTCACACATAAAGAATAGATACAGATAAGAAAGCAGGATATGCCTGAGGAACTATAGCTCAGCATGAATTAGAACTTTGACAAGGAGAATAGATGCAAAAGACTAAAACTATTGCAGTGGCTTTTCCTACTTGTATCACAATTGCTCTTAAATTATTCATTTAAATTGCATTTATTAATATTCAACATACCAGTCCCAGGGTGTTTATTGAAACTCAACCACAATATCATTGAAAAACAAATGCAGTCATGCATTTATCTATTCTTCAGTCTTAAATAATATTTAATTCGCGCAGTGATGCTTCAATATTTACAAGAGAATTGATAAGCACTTTTTTAACCAGCACACAAATCAATTAAGCGCCAGAACAGAATTTTATAATAATAATCTTTATTATTGTCACAATTAGGCTTACATTAACACTTCACCCCAATGTCAGCTGCTCCATAGGACATGTCGCATGAGTTGACTTGTGTCGACTCTCACATGGACAGGTGTATCTGTCACCAGGTAAACAGATGATTGTACTGGTTGGAGGCATAGGAAATGCGAGAACTGTAAACTTTCCAAATAATCCCTTTGTACATTTTGAAATTTTGTGTTAAAATTCTGGCTCATTATAAAGATAAACATATTTCACAAGATTATCAATCTCGCAAATATGACAAAAATAACATAGGTTTTTTCCGTGTCAAATGGACCCACGCTAGCCCCAAATACTGAACATTCACTTTCCCATTTCTTATTTCCAGCAGTGCTATTTCAATCCAACATTTGGGCACACTCTTTGGCCGCAATAACTGAGTGTATCTTCCTGATATGTCACCACCCTTTCCCTTTACAGAGCATACATTTTCAGCATACATGTTTTTCCTACAGTTTCCCCCACCCCCTATAGTCGTACCATTACCTCAATGAATGAGGAAATCCATTTTGGATTTAGCTTATGAACAACATGTTAGGCAATACTCGTCAAAGAAACAATGGTTACCAAACTAATTGTCAAATATCCAACAAATATATTTTGCTTTAATCAAGGTTTAGGGTTTTAAATTCAGATCATAATAAAAATAAAGGCATGTGGAGGGACGTATATTATAGTTTGACCATTGGAAGACAAGATCCACGGGTGTTGTTCCTCCTGGGTTGAGGGACTTCAGTTCAGAAGATAGAATGGAGCAGTCGGGACTGTTTTCCTTGGAGAAGGCTGAGAGGGATTGATAGAGACATACAAAATCATGAGGGTCTGGACAGTAGATAAGGAGAAATGGTTTGCACTTATGGAAGGATCGAGAGCAAGAGGGCACAGATTGAAGTTAATTTGTAAAAGAAAGGCAGCACGGTGGCGCAGTGGGTTAACCCTGTTGCCTCACGGCGCCGAGGTCCCAGGTTCGATCCCGACTCTGGGTCACTGTCTGTGCGGAGTTTGCGCATTCTCCCCGTGTTCGCGTGGGTTTCGCCCACACAACCCAAAGATGTGCAGGGCAGGTGGATTGGCCACTCTAAATTGCCCCTTAATTGGAAAAAATGAATTGGGTACTTTAAATTTATTTATTTTTTTAAAAATTTGTAAAAGAAGCAAAAGCGATATGAGAAGAAACCTTTTTCGCACAGTGAACGATTAGGGTCTGGAATGCACTGCCTGAGCGCGTGGTGGAGGCAGGTTCAAGCAAGGTATCCAAAAGGAATTAGACTGTTATTTGAAGAGGAACAAAGATGCAGGGTTACAGGAAGAAAGGAGAAAAATGGCATGAAATAAATTGCTCAATTGAAGAGCTGGTCAGAATGACATCCTTGTGCGCTGTGAAAATTCTGGGTGAAATTTTCCTAAAAAATGGCAAAGAGACAGGTTCTCACTGAAAACCAGTGCATTTCTCCCCAAACAGTGGCCCATTTTCAGTGCAGATCTTCTGACATTTTGTCAAAAAAAGCAGGGGGAGGGAGCATGTTGTGTGCTGTCATTCTAGCAGGGTCTCATGGATTCAGCAAGCCCGGTTCTACAGAGATCGGGGTATCCTTTTAAAGGGTGACACAACCTCAAAGAGGAAGTGAAGCCCCCCCCGCCCCGCCCACATTATCATCAGGACCGGGCTTCAGCGCCCGCCACCCCAATCATTGCCGCATCCCCACATAGTGGAAACAACTCCCTGCAATGGGGTGCCCTGACGGCCCAGCCCATAGCAACGCCAACCTGACAGTGCAAAGTTGGTACATAGAAACATAGAAAATAGCAGGAGGAGCCTGTTGCACCATTCATTATGATTATGGCTGATCATCAAGTTCAATACCCTGATCCAGTGTGCCTCTTCCCCCGCCCCATATCCCTTGATCTGTTTAGCCCCAAAAGCTACATCTAACTCCTTCTTGAAAATACACAAAGTTTTGTTCTCAACTACTTTCTGTGGTAGCGAGTTGCCCAGATTCACCACTCTCTGGGTGAAGAGATTTCTCCTCAATTCAGTCCAAAAAGGCCTTATCCTTTATCCTTCACCCCTTATCCTCAAATTATAACCCCTAGTTCTGGACTGCCCACCATCGGGAACATCCTTTCAGAATCTAGCCTGTCTAATCCTGTTAGAATTGTATACGTTTTGATGAGATCCCCTCTCACTCTTCTGTACTCCCATGAATAAAATCCTAACTGATTTAGTCTCTCCTCATATGTCAATCTCGCCATCCCAGAAATCAGCTTGGTAAACCTTCGCTGCTCTCTCTCCATAGCAAGAACATCCTTCCTCAGGTAACGACACCAAAACTGCACAATTTACTACAGGTGTGGCCTCACCAATGCCCTATACAATTGCAGTAAAACATCTCTATTCCTCTACTCAAATCCTCTAGCTATGAAGGCCAAAACACCATTTGCGTTCATTATTGCCAGCTGTACCTGCGCACTTACTGTCAGCAACTGGTGCACGTGGACACCGAGGTCTCGCTGAATATTCACCTCTCAATTTAAATCCATTCAAATAATAGTCTGCCTTCCTATTTTTGCCACCAAAGCAGTTAACTTCCCCTTTATCCACATTATACTGCATCAGCCATGCATATGCCCACTCACTGTCTGTCCAAATCCCGCTGAAACATCTCTGCATCCTCCTCACAATTCACCTTTCCACCCAACTTTGTATCATCTGCAAATTTGGAGATAGTACATATAGTTCCCACATAAAATCATTAATATATAATGTGAACATTTGGGGTCCTAGCACAGATCCCTACAGTACCTCATTAGTCACTGCCTGCCAATCAAAAAAAGACCCACTTATTCCAACTTTTTGTTTCCTGTCTGCTAACCAGCTTTCTATGCATCTCAAGACATTGTCTGTAATCCCATGCGCTTTAACTTTACATGTTAATTTGCTATGTGAGGCCTTGTCGAAAGCCTTCTGAAAGTCAAAATAAACCACACCCACCATTCTCCCTGGCCAACTCTGCTAGTTACATCTTCGAAGAATTCTAGTAGATTTGTCAGCATGATTTTCCTTTGGTAAATCCATGCTGAATTTGTCTGTTCACACCACTGCTTTCCGAATGCTGCACTATGACACTTCTGTTGCATGCTTGCTGGTAGCTACAAATGAAGGAATCTCTCCTTCAAGATTCTTCAGCTCAAGCATGAATCGTGTGACATCAGTGTAAGTGCTGGGCACATGACCTGTTCTCCCTCACCACTTCTGGTGCGAGAAATTTGGTCCTGGGGCAGCACACTGACATCAGGAGGAAGCAGTACTGGGACAGTGCGCTGATGTCACAAGGTGGCAGTCTGCACCGCTGGGCACCCAGCCTGTGCACTGCCGGATCTGCCTGATGTGGATGGCATTCTCTTTTTTTCTTGTAACAGCACATGGTGCCCCATGAGTTTTATTTACAAAGACTGATAACTTAAAATACACCATTATAGTGACACGATTGCAGGGGTTTCAAGGGTTCACACAAAGTTCACATGCAGGTGCTTAAATTCCACTTGCCGTGCTCTAGTGGAGAACCACACACAATCTCTTCTCTGTGATTGCTGCTGGTGCCTTCTTCTTGGATTTTCTTGCTTGAAGAACAAACAAATTACTGCAATCCCTGTTTATGTAGCTATTACACACTTCCTCCTCCCTGTGGTGGTGTAGGCATTGAAGTACTTGCGGAAGCCAGTGAACTGGTGCGGTCTGCCAGCATCTTGACCCGCCATTCTCACCCCTCACACAAATGTCACTCTCCTGCCCTCCGTGTCCTTCACAGGCCCAAGCTCCAACAGTCCCACCGCCGGAAATACCGCCCCCACCACCTGATATTGGTCAGCGGAACAATGGGGTGCCGGATGTGACGTTTGGAAAGCTAATCACTCATTGGATGATCTGGGTGCCAATCAGATGGAGTCAAAATGCTACGGCTGCTGGCAGACGTGGGCAGCATTCTCAATCTAAAAGTCGGTCATAGCTATTGGCACTTCTCCCGCAATCGGGAACGCCACGACCGATCGCTCCACAACCCTCCCGACACCCATCCGTGACTGACCCTGGGGTCACAACCCTGGGTTTGAAAAACCCTGGTCTATAGTTCCCTGATTTCTCTCTACCTCCCTTTTTGAATAACGGTGTTATATTCGCTACCCTCCAATTGGTAGGAACCGTTCCAGAGTCTAAAGAATTTTGGAAACTGGCCACCAATGGATCTACTATTTCTGGGACCACTTCCTGAAATACTGTGGGGGATGATGCTTATCAGGTACTGGAGAACTGTCCACTTTCAATCCCATTAATTTCCCCTAAACCAAATCTTTACCAATACTAATTTCCTTCAGCTCCTCACTAAAACTTGTTTTTCTCAGAACTTCCGGTACATTATTCATGTCTTCCTTTGTGAAGACATAGCAAAGTACCAATTTAGTTCCTCTGCCATTCCTTTGTTTCCTGATAGTAGGTCCATTGGTAGTCAGTTTCCAAAATGTTTTGTTCGCTGTTATGAATTCCCCCATTTATGACTTGGCCTACATTAGTTTTTATCAACCTTTTTCTCTTTACATACCTATAGAACCTTTTACAGTCAGATTTTATGTTCCCCGCAAGTTTACTTTCAAATAGTATTTTCTCTTCTTAATCAATCCCTTTGTCTGCCGTTGCTGCATTTTAAACTGTTCCCAATCCTCAGGTCTACTGCTTTTTCTTGCTAATTTATGTGCCTCTTCTTTGAATCTAATACTATCTCTAATTTCCCTTAGAAGTCACGGTTTGGCCATGCTTCCCTTCCTACTCGTGATAAATAGGAATAAAACCTTTTGGGGTTCACCTATTTGTTCCTTGAATGCCTGCCATTGCCCGTCCACTGTCACTCCTTTCAGTAATGTTTGCCAGTCCGTCACTGCCAATTCATGCCTCATACCATCATAGTTACCTTTATTGAGGTTCAGGACCCTGATCTCAGAAACAACTACCTTACTATTCACCTTGATAAAGAATTCTACCATATTATGAGGTGTTACAACATCAGGTTAAAGTCCAACTAGCTTTTGGAGCGCAGACCTGTTGGACTTTAACCTGGTGTTGTAAGACTTCTTACTGTGCTCACCCCAGTCTAATGCCAGCATCTCCAGATCATGGCTGCCATATTATAGTCACTCAACCCCAAGGGTTCTCTCACAACTATATTGCCAACTAATCCTTTCTCATTGCACAACACCCAGTCCAAGATGGCCTGTTTCCTTGATGGTCCAGAAAACTATCCCGTCTACATTCCAGACATTCCTCTTCTATTGTACTGTTACTAATTTGAGTCACCCAATCTATTTGCAGATTAAAGTCACAGATGTTCCTTTAACACGTATGCATCTCTGATTTCCTGTCTAATGCTATTCTCAAGATTACCACTGCAGTTTGGTGGTCTGTATATCACCTCTACAAATGATTTTTTTGCCCCTTAACTCGACCCAGGCAGATTCCACATCATCTGTACTAATACCTTCCCTCAATATTGTATCAATATCTTCTTTAATCAACAATACAACTCCACCACCTTTTCTTTCTGTGTGTCTTCCTAAAAACTGAATAACCCTCAATGTTTAGTTCCCATCCTTGGTCACCTTGGAGCCACGTCTCTGTAATCCCAACTATATCATACCCCTTTACACCTAACTGTGCAACCAATTAATCTATTTTATTTTGAATGCTCCACACATTCAGGTACAAAACCTTAATGATGGTCCTTTTGACGTTGATTTCTCTGCCTATCACTTTTCTTATTCTCCTTTCTGTATTTTTCTCTTGTTCTTGATTCCCCCTGCTCTGAATCCTTACATAGGTCCCCACCCCCTGCCATATTAGTTTAAACTCTCCCCAACTGCCCTAGCAAGTACCCCCCCCCCCCTTCCAGGACATCAGCCCGGTCCTGCCCAGGTGTAACCCATCCGATTTGTACAGGCCCCAGCTCCCCAGAACAGGTCCCCACACCACAGGAATCTGAAACCTCCGCCTCACACCATCTGTTCAGCCGCGTGTTCATCTGATATATCCAAGTATTTCTACTCTGACTGGCATGGCATGTGGCATTGGCAGTAATCCTGAGATCACAACCTTTGAGGTCTGACTTTCTTCCTAACTCCCTATATTCTCCTTTTGGGACCTCATCGGTTTTTTTTTAACCTATGTCGTTGGTGCCAGCGTGCACCACGACCAGTGGCTGTTCACCTCCCCCTCCAGAATACCCTGGAACCATTCCGAGACATCCTTGACCCTAGCACCAGCGAAGCTACAAACCATCCTGAAGTCTCATTTGCGGCCACAGAAAAGCCAGAAATTCCCCATACAATCGAATTCCCTTTAACTATTGCATTCCCACACTTTTTATTCCTCCTTTCTGCAGCAGAACCAATCATGGTGCAATGAATTTGGCTGTTGCTGTTGTCCCGAGAGGTCACTCCCCTCAACAGTATCCACAGTGGTATATCTCTTTTACAGGGAATAGCCACAGGAGATTCCTGCACTGCCTGTCCAGCTCTCTTGCTCTGCCTGGTGGTCACCCATTCCCGTCCTTCCAGTGGAACTGCAGGGTTGGCACTGCCACGGTACCAGGGGGTAGCCATGTCCCTCACCACCCGGGGCCCATACTCACTTCCGAGCTCCTGGCATTATCATTATGACTGTTTTCCATTTTTGGAAAACAGCAGTGATTCCCATCAGCGTGACATCACACCAGCAAGCGGGATATCAGCCAAGCCTGAAAACGACGTTAAACCAATTAAGCATATTTAAATGAATTTAAATTTACGATAATCAGGTTCACGTCCTCACTGGGCATGAACCTGATGATGTCGTGGTGGGGGGCAGGGAATATCTCAAGCTGAGATCTCATAACTGCAAACTCGGTTATGGCCTTCTCGTGAGAGTTAGAGGCCATAATGGGATTGTGCCCACGGCAAATGGGCCCAGAATTGGATTTGCGCCACTATACTGTCAGGTTCTGCTTGACATTTTCATTTCAATACTTCGGGTTTCTGCTACCAGCATGATATTTCATTTTAGTATGACATGGTCCTCTTCAGATACAATACATGTTGAAAATACAAATGGTTACTGTAGTGCCTTTTTTTTTCAAAGTTCAAGTCGATGCAGTATAAAAATAATTCACACTCCCACCGTTACGTTTCTGGAATGCAGAGAGGAATACAAAGCTTTGCAAAACTAGCTTCTGACATGTATGGCAATTTGTGATTGAGAAACAGACTACCACTGAACACCAATTTTTAACATTAATTTTCAGATGAAAATATTACTTATTCTTAATTACGGAGCCCCACAGAATTAATGACAATCATCCAGTCAGAAATATTACCTGCCGATGCATTATTTTTTGCTTAAAGCCTTATGTTCTTGGGAAGTGCATGATAGTCTTGCGTTTTGTGTGTAGGTAGTGCTATTTTTTTGTGCATAGACAATCTTGTTTCTTTTTTATTTACAAGGGAAGCAGGTTTGAATTTTCTGTTTATTGCTACTCACATTTCTGAATTGACATGCAGCCAGATCACTGATTATGCCACAAGCATTGAGCATCCCCAGCTGTAAACAGTGGATGTTCTTGTCTAACAGTACAGGAGGTCGCCGGTCAGTCCATCCACTCTGCACCAACCCTCCAAAAGAACACTCTACCTCAGTCCACTGCTCCGACCTTCTCACCACACCCCTATGTAGCACAGTGGTTAGCACTATTGCTTCACAGCACCAGAGTCCCGGGTTCGATACCCAGCTCTGTTCACTGTCTGTGCGGAGTCTGCATGTTCTCCCCGTATCTGCATGGGTTTTCTCCGGGTGCTCTGGTTTCTTCCCACAAGTCCCGAAAGACGTGCTTGTTAGGTGAATTGGACATTCTGAATTCTCCCTCTGTGTACCCGAACAGGTGCCGGAGCGTGGCGACTAGGGGCTTTTCACAGTAACTTCTTTGCAGTGTTAATGTAAGCCTAGTTGTGACACTAATAAAGATTATTATTATTAAACCCGCAGCCTAACTTGAACATCCTTGGACACTAAGGGGCAGTTTAACATGGCCAATCCAAGTAACCTGCACATTCTTGGACTGTGGAAGGAAACTGGAGCATCCGGAGGAAACCCACACAGACACGGGGAGAAATGCAAACTCCACACAGTCACCAAGGCTGGAATTGAACACAGGGCCCTGGCGCTGTGTGGCAGCAGCGCTAACCACTGTACCACCATGTCACCCATTAGAAATATATTGATTATTGTGTACAAAGCAACATATCACCAAGTAGTCATTAAATAAGTAACCAATTATTTGGCTTTTGTGCTGTTGTTTGAGGGAGTAATAATGACCAGGACACTGGGAAAACTCTCTGCTCTGCCAGCGTTCCCAAGGTCTGTGCCCTGAACAGGCAGATAAGCAGGTCTAACATCTCACATAAAGGCAACATCTCCACCATTACAGCTATCTCACAGTAAAGCAGTGTAGTGTCTGACCATATTCTGTGCCTTTAAGTCCTAGAGCAGGGCATTAACCTACTACCTCTGACTCATGAGGGAAATTTCTAACAATTGAACCAGATATATGTTGTGGGATTAAAAACTAATTTAATCTACACTGGGAGAAATCCTTTATTTTGCCAGCACCCAACACAAAGAAAATGTCAGTCCCACAGATAGCATTCTGTACATTTCTGTTACATTCGATCCAAATTTTGACACTGCATACAGGGAAGATATTCATGAAAGTGGAGACAAGTCAAAATCCGAATGCAACATAAACGTTTAAAAATAACCAAACACAACATTATTCATACTGCCAAAGCTTTACTTTTCAATATCAACAGATGTATTTATTTGATCAAAATACATCAGCTGTTGAAGGAGCCAATATCAGATCTTAATTATCAGTGTAATTTGTTACAATTACATAGCTTTTTATTTTACAGGATTTGTGACAGCTTGACTGCTCACGATCAATGTAGAATTTCAAAAAGCAGGTATTTACATTCCTATTTTTCTATCATTATCCATGTTGACAAAATTGACAAATTGCTGCTAAATTAGCCATCACAAAAGAACTGTTGTGAATATTAATATTACCAATGACAGCTGCATAATTTACATTGAGGCATATTTGCATCACTGGTCGCAAAATCTCTGCATTGCTTAATGCCTAAAATGAACCAGCAATTGACCATGTTCCACTAAAACAAGGCAGTAGCACATCGGTTATACATCAGTGGGCAGATTGTATTCTATTACACAAACTCAGCTGGTCCTTCCATCTATACACAGTCCATTTAGCAACATCTATGTGTTTGCAACCTAATTTTAAAAAGATGCAATTTCAATTGGGGATCAGATTACCCACATAAAGGTCAGATGGGTTTCGCCCTCACTGCTCTAATTGACATTCTATATCGTCTCGACCCCCTGCTCTTTCTAATCTTGTTCCGATTTTGGGAAATGAAGAATAAAGATATAATTTTCAATGTTCATAGAAGTCATGATGCCATAGTTAATCACAATATCATTCCAATTATTAACTCTCTGGTGTCTTCCATGTCTGCGTAGGTCTCACACCCACACTCAAAGATGTGCAAGGTAGGCGGATTGGTCACGATTAATTGCTCCAAATTGGAAAAATTAAAAAATATATATTTGGTCTATTAAATCACTGTAAACAATAACATTGGATTAAACCCTCAAGTCTCATAATGAATTCACAGCTGAACGACATGATAAATAGCATTGGTCCAACTGATTTTGTGGTTATAATGACAGTGAAACTGTCAGTGTTTACTGTCTCTCCAAATGTGAAACTGGCAGCAACTTCTCACTTACCCGTTTAATGCATGGAAATCTAGAAGCTGTTGTCAGTGATTAGCTGCTCGCCCATGGCATATGCTGTTCAGTTCCTCACGAATGGGAAGCTTACCCATCTCTTGGCTTGCCGTGAACTACCACTTTTTAATCTTATTGAATCTCACTGTAAAAGGCCCTTGAAAAAACAACATCTTGTTGAGTGAAGTGTAATAGGTTTTCAAACGGCACACTGGCTTATAGGCCTGAATTTACATTCCTAGGTTGGGAGCACAGGGCTGGTAAAATTCCCAACTCCGCAAACCTGACCCGGGAGAGTGTGCCCCGGGTGTTCCAATTTTGGTTTGAGGGGTGGAGGAGTCAGGCCCGCCGACCCTGGAAATAGAACAAAAGTGGAGACGGGCCTGGTATGGGTTGGGTGACATCTGGGCGGTTGCCATTAACCAGAAACTTAACTGGACGCCTGTCCGGGAAGGCTGGTACGGGAAGGCGCCGGAATGTGGCGACTAGAGGCTTTTCACAGTAACTTCATTGAAGCCTACTCGTGACAATAAGCGATTTTCATTTTTCATATAAATACTGTGGCTACCAGCTGGTCAAAGGCTAGGAATCCTGTGGTGCGTAACTCACCTCCTGATTCCCAAACCCTGCCCACCATCTACAAGACACAAGTCAGGAGTGTAATGGAATACTCCCCAGTTGCCTGATGAGTCCAACTCTAACAACACTCAAGAGGCTTAACACCATCCAGGACAAAGCATCCCTCTTGATTGCTACTCCTTTCACAAAAAACTATCAATTTCTCCAGCACCAACAAACAGTGGCAGCAGTGTGTATACCATTTACAAGACACACTGCAGAAACTCATCAAGGTTTCTTAGGCAGTAACTTGCAAACCCACAACCACTACCTGTTAGAAGGACAAGGGCAGCAGATACCTGGATCACTAAGATCCAAAGATCCCTGAAGGCAGCAGGACAGGTAGTTAAGATGATTAAGAAGGCACATGGGATACTTGCCTTTATTACCCATACGTATAGAACATAAGAACAGGTAGGTTATGATGGAGCTGTACAAAATAGTCATTAGGCTACAGCTAGAATACTGTGTGCAGTTCTGGTCAACACACTATAGGAAAGATGAGAATGTGCAGAGGAGATTCACCAAGATGTTGTCTTGGCTGGAGCGTTTCATCTTTGAAGAGAGGCTGGGGTTGTTTTCCTGAGAGCAGAGAAGGTTGAGGGGTGGACCTGATTGAGGTGTACAAAATGATGAAGGACATAGAAAGGGCAGATAGAAAGAAGCTCTTCCCCTTAGTCGAGGGATCAATAACCAAGGGGCATAGATTTAAGGTAAGGGGCAGGAGATTTAGAGGTGATTTGAGGAAAGCTTTTTCACCTAGAGAGTGGTGGAAATCTGGAGCTCACTGCCTGAAAGGTTGGCTGAGGCAGGAACCTTCATAACATTTCCGAAACAAATAGATAAGCACTTGAAATGTGAGAATCCAAGGTTACAGATCAAGTGCTGGAAAGTGGGATTAGAATAGATAGGTGTTTGGTAGTCGGCAGACAGGATGGGCCGAAGGGCCTCTTTCTGTGCTGTAAAACTCAATGACAGCTGGAAGTTCCTCTCCAGTCACTCACCATTCTGACTTAGAAATATAACTGCATTCCTTCACTGGATCAGAATCCTGAAATTCCCTCCTTAATATAATTAATTGTGAACATAGAACATACAGTGCAGAAGGAGGTCATTCAGCCCATCGAGTCTGCACCGGCCCACTTAAGCCCTCATTTCCACCCTATCCCCGTAACCCAATAACCGCTCCTGACCTTTTTTGGTCACTAAGGGCAATTTATAATGGCCAATCCACCGAACCTTCACATCTATGGACTGTGGGAGGAAACCGGAGCACCCGGAGGAAACCCACGCAGACACGGGGAGAACGTGCAGACTCCGCACAAACAGTGACCCAGCAGGGAATCGAACCTGGGACCCTGGCGCTGTGAAGCCATAGTGCTAATCACTTTTGCTACCGTGCCGCCTACACCTCAGGGACTGCAGTGGTTCAAGAAGGCAGATCGCCATCACGTTCCCGAGGGCAATTAACAATGGGCAATAATGGCCGAGCCAGTGACGCCCACATCCTGTAATTTAATTTTTAAAGCCAGTAGGGTAGTTAATAGTCGGGAGCATGGCATGTCATCTGGGGGTGACAGCAGCCAATTCATGACAGAATGCATTTGTGAAGAGCCATTTGCCACCGCACCCCACAACAGAAGTCACTGTTAGAGATAGAGAAAATGGTTATGTTGTTCTCTGTTTAGCTTACCTGGATAGCTTGGATGCATAGTGTTGAACAAAGAACAACAAGCTTTGTTAACAAACAAAACTATGAATTTATTTACACTATTTAATATGATTCATTCACATTCCTAGAGTAGAAGGTTTCTATGTTAAACTATGCCATCTCTAACTGAAGAACGCTCAAGTACACAACTGTTCTCTCTCTCTCATGCCTAACCTTCTATCTCTTCTTTTTTCTTCTATCTGGCTGACCCACAAGGCTCAGCCCCATCCCTTATAAGCTTATGGGACCAGCTCCCTCAAGTGGCTGACTGTATACATTTCATTAACTCTTTGGGCAGCACGGTAGCACAAGTGGATAGCACTGTGGCTTCACAGTGCCAGGGTCCCAGATTCGATTCCCTGCTGGGTCACTGTCTGTGAGGAGTTTGCACGTTCTCCCCAAGTCTGGGTGGGTTTCCTTCGGGTGCTCCAGTTTCCTCCCACAGTCCAAAGACGTGCAGATGAGGTGGATTGGCCATGATAAATTGCCCTGTGTGTCCAAAACGGTTAGGAAGGGTTATTGGAGGGCAGCACGATGGCCTAGTGGTTAGCACAACCGCCTCACGCCGCTGAGGTCCCAGGTTCGATCCCGGCTCTGGGTCACTGTCCGTGTGGAGTTTGCACATTCTCCCCGTGTCTGCGTGGGTCTCGCCCCCACAACACAAAAATGTGCAGAGTAGGTGGATTGGCCACGCTAAATTGCCCCTTAATAGAAAAAATAATTGGGTAATCTAAATTTATAAAAAAAAAGGAAGGGTTATTGGGTTACGGGGATGGGGTGGAAGTGAGGACTTAAGTGGGTCAGTGCAGACTCGATGGGCCGAATGGCCTTCTTCGGCACTGTACGTTCTATGTTCTTGTTCTATGTTCTTGCATTGCCTTCATTTGTAATAATACGTCACCCTTTCTTTCTAAAGAAAAATTATTACTTTGTTTGAGACATTTTTCTTTGATTCTTATGTCATGCAGTATTAATCATAAATGCAATATCCTGTTCCATTACTAATAACTATACTTGTCATACTATCCCCTTTCTTCCTGTTTCTTGTCTGCAAGATTGTTACGTCAAAATCATTGTTATATCAAAATCATTTTTTATTCATTACAAGCAATTGAATACTAGTTAACAATGGTTTAAATTGTTCAAACTTTTTTACAGTCCACAAATTTGAGAATACACTTAGTCTTCAGTGTGGTAGTGTGTTACAGTACTGTGATGAATGGTATCAGTAGCTGCTGTAACTGTACCTTACCTTTAATATATTGGCCCTTTAAGACCGGGCTTGGAACCCTGGGGACTCCGCCTCTGGCTCCGCCCCCAGGAAACGGTATATAAGTTGAGGCTCACTCGGCAGCATATGGTGAGCACACTTCTCAGCTGGTGTTCAGTTCTCTGATGATTAACAATTTTGAATTACCAGTCTTCTCTCCTGTGTCGTAATTGAGGGTATCTCAAGTACCAACAAGTCATCAGTCCAAATCGATCAGGTGTTAGACTGGTTGAACCATGTTTGTTGTCTGATGTGGTTTCTTTCTGTGTTTGTGATGTTGCTTTCCTCTTTCCTTCGGCTTCAAAAACTGTTTGGTTTTTGTTCTTTGAGCAAATACCAACTCATTAAATTTGTTGGCATGACCTTTTTGTCTATATACCACATTGGCGAATGCATGTAAGCACACAAATGTTTCCGAGAACAATATAAACTGCATGCTTCATGAGCCTTTTTGTTATAAATTTGTATTGCCAGAATATCACACAGAGCTGAAGGAATGGAACATGTTCTATGATACATGAAGAGTTCATCTCACAATGACCTCTAAATTTAGAGCACCCAATTCTTTTTTCCAATTAAGGGACGATTTATTGTGGCCAATCCATCTACCCTGCACATTTTTGGGTTGTGGGGGTGAGGTCCACACAGACACAGGGAGCATGTTCAAACTCCATATGGACAGTGGCCCGGGGCCGGGATCGAATCTCGGTCTATGGCACCGTGAGGCAGCAGTGCTAACCACTGCGCCACTATGTTGCCCTACGAGTTGCGGCCCTTACAGTGGGATTGGTGCAGTCACAAACCCCAAGCACCTGAGGGAAGCCATGTAATACTGCAAACTTTGCAACTTCTCTATGTGAGATGCCAGGAAGTGAATGTGCCCCTCCAATCCAAACAGAGCCTTAGTGACTGCCTTGATGTAGCTGTGTGTGGCGGACTGGGCGATTCCACAGAGGCTCTTACTGAGCCCTGGAAAGAGCCTGATACATAAATAATTTAGAACCATGGTAATCTTGTGAGCACTGGCAGGGCTTGAGACTTGGTAGACTGTGGTATTGTCCGACCATGCCATATATGTTGCTGAACACTTCTTCTTAACCTTAGCTGCATTCCACATTGGTTTTCATTCCTATTGAGATATGATCTCCAAGGTCGGTATACCTTTATTTGAGGGTACAATCAGGCCGGCCTCCTTCCTGGATTATGCTGCGCTGTCTTTATCCACTGGCCTGGTGCCCTCCCCCTAATCTCACATTGGTCATGATCACTTTCCTCTGTGGTGCCAATTTGTGAAGGTGTCATCCAGCTTTGTCTCTTCTTTTGCACAATTCTTCCGTCTTTGCAAGCACTCCTTCTTGGCACTTGGGTAACTGAACCAACAGGGGTAAAACACTTTAACACTTTGTCCATCTCAGTCCAACAGCTCCCCCTCCAACTTTTGTGGGTTAAAGCCAGACACCCGAGATCAATTTTTTTTTGTCACTTCTACGACAGTTGCTGCAAATTTTCACAGTTAGCCAAAGGAGTCCCTGGATGCACCCAGAAGGGTAACCTACATCTCCAAAATTTATACATTCTTCTGGTAAAGACTAAAGTGAACGAGTCTTATTCCACATTATTTCATTTTAAAAAACATATCTGAATGAATACAGCTGCCATTTTATATGTGGATTCAGACCTCTCGCACCATTTTGGCTAAGCCTGAGCCCTCTCAGTCTTTATAAAAATTTAGGCCAGTTATTGTTCACCACTTCTCTGGCTCAGAAAAACTCATTTTGCCTTTGTTCAATGTCAACTATCTCCATTGTGACAATTTCTACGGCTTTTTTTATTTTTTCAAAAAAGTTTGATTTATAATATTTCAGCTCCTCCTTTAATTTTATGTTAAGACCCCCTCTTCATTTCACCCTCCGTAAATGATTAAAAGTGAAGGATCATCAGTGCTTTTTCCTTTCCGGCTTGCTTTGTGAAAATTCCTCAGTGTGAATGGTTCCTTAGCCTGTCTTTAAATTTATTTTTGATTCATTTGCAGGATGTGGGTGTCGCTGGTTAGGCCAGCTTTTATTGTCCAACCCAAGTTGCCCTTCAGAAGGTGATGGTGAGTTGCATTCTTGAACCACTGCAGTCCTGGAGGTGTAGGTACACCCACAGTGCTGTTAGGGAGGAAAGTCCAGGATTTTGCCCCAGCCACATCAGGAGGGGAACCTCCAGGTGGTGGGGTTCCCACTTATCTGCAGCTCTCGTCCTTCCAGACGGTAGTGGTCTTGCGTTTGGAAGAAGCTGTCTCGGGAATCTTGGTGAATTATTGCAGTGCATCTTGTAGATGGTACACACGGCTGCCAGTGTTCATCAGTGGAGGGTTTGAATGATTGTGGATGGGGTAGCAATCAAGCAGGCTACTTGTCTTGGATAGTGTCATGCTTTGAGTCTTGTTGGAGCTGCAGTCATCCAGTCAAGTGGAGAGTATTCCATTACACTTCTGACTTGTGCCTTGTAGATGGTGGACAGGTTTTGGGGCATCAGGAGGTGAGTTACATGCTGTAGGATTCCTAGCCTATGACCTGCCCTGGTAGCCACAGTATTAATATGGCTAGTTCAGTTCAGTTTCTGATCAATGATAACCCTCAGGATATTGATTGTGGGGGACTCAGCGATGGTAATGCCATTGAATGTCCAGGGTGATGGTTAGATTCTCTCATATAGGAGATGGTCATAGACTGGCAGTTGTGATGCGTGAATGTAACTTGCCACTTGTCAGCACAATGAACGTGGATTGCAGTGGTTCAAGAAGTGGGGATGTTGTCCAGGTCTTGCTGCATTTGAACATGGACTGCCTCATTATCTGAGGAGCCGCGAATGGTGCCAAACTTTGAGCAGTCATCTGCAAATATCCCCACTTCGGACCTTATGATGGTTGGGCCTTGGACGCTATCCTGAAGAACTCCTGCAGTGATGTCCTAAAGCTGAGTGAATTGACCTCCAACCACCACAACCATCTTCCTTTGTGCGAGGTATGAATCCAACCAGCGGAGAGTTTTCGACCTGATTCCCATTGACTCCAGTTTAGCTGGGACTCCTTGATGCCATATTCAGTCAAATGCTGCCTTGAGGTCAAGGGCAGTCACTCTAACTTCACCTCTGGCATTCAGCTCTTTTGTCTATGTTTGAACCAATGTTGCAATGAGGTCAGGAGCTGAGTGACCCTGGTGGAACCCAAACTGAGCGTCTATGGGCAGGTTAAAGCAGATCATTATCTTAGGTCTCTGGATTACTGGTCCAGCGACAATACCACACACCACTGCCTCCCCTGTTTGATGACATTGTTGTTACAGGGTGCAGGAGAAGTCCCACAGCTGTCACCAGAATTAAATTCATGTTTGGAAAGGGGAGCTCCACACCACAGATTGATCGATATCTGTAGCCGGTTTCCTAGAGGTCAGCGGAGGGCACCATCACTTCATCCCTAACCACAAAATTCCAAGTATGAACAGCTTTGTGTAGTCCAACAACAAAAAGGCAACATTGACTAATTAAGTTAAACATGAATGTTCTACATCATGAAAACTAAATTGGCATTTTATTCATCCATTTAAATTGATCTAATTTCTCTTGGGATTAGTTTATCATTAGTACGCATATTGGCCAAATTTATATCTCTAAATATCGAACAACTGAAAGCCAGATTTAATTTTGCCAAATTTCAATTTGGAACAGACATGATGGGCTGAATGGCCTCCATGTTGTCCATCATTCTATGACTGTATAAAATATTATAGTTTTCTCTCCATCCATTTCTGTACAGGTAATGTGTGGAATGCATAATCTAAATTCAATCCTAGAATAATTCACTTGGTCTCTTTCTACTAAGGTTCAGTCCAAAATTGGGATTTCTAGATGTTTGGAATACTAATTATGTATCTCCTTTACAGAATCTCCCTCCAGAATTTTAATTGGAATGGAGAAACCGCCAGAAAGGCTGTTACCACCAATCTCCCCCAGTCACGCCATGAAATCATGGAACCCTAGGTAAAATTCTACCCGCAGGAGTCAATAGAGAGTGAAATTTGCATTGCAGCAAGCTTCTTTAGAATGGAAACTCTTTGATACTGTGTGACAGGTGGGCAATTCAACCATCAATCTTTGCTTGCCAACTCATAATTAGTTGCTAGAAGCAACTAAGAGGATGGACAACCTCGTTAAAAAATGCAAAACTATTAGTTGAATAGAAGTGAAATCCATGCAACCAAACAGTGCATCCATGCGATACCAATAAGAGCTTAGGCCACAGTCAGTTTGGGATTCTGAAAGACAGTTAAACTTCTGATAGTCTGGGCTGTTGTATTATTTACAGCACAATGTTAAATTCATGAGTTTGAAATGCCTAACCACCTCTTTTCCTTTCTTGGTCCCAGCAATGACTGATTACTATATATGCGATTCATGACTGTGTCTCCCAACTGTCAGTGTTGATCAGTCTGAGCAGAAAACCACTGAACTCTCTTCCAGTTAGGGGGTGAATCCACAGGAGGTATTGAGAAAACATTTCAGACCAGGCAGCATTTTTATAACTGAGCTGTATTACAAATTTCAAATGATTTTTTTTCTGTCAACTTTACAATACTCTACAAGCAGAGTGAACTAGCAATGTTTTCACAAGGTGCTGCCATAATCTAACATATTAAGGCTGAAACTATGTTTCCTCCGGGTGCTCCGGTTTTGTCCCACAAGTCCCGAAAGATGTGCTGTTAGTTGAATTGGATATTCTGAATTCTCCCTCTGTGTACCCGAACAGATGCCGGAATGTGGCTACTAAGGGCTTTTCACAGTAACTTCATTGCAGTGTTAATGTAAGCCTACTTGTGATAATAAAGGTAATTACTATAAAAAACCCTCCACCACCGACAAACTGTGGGAGCCTCTGTACCATCTACAAGATGCACTGCAGTAACTCACCAAGGTTCTTTAGTCAGCACCTTCCAAACCCACAACCACTACCATCTAGAAGCACAAGAGCAGCAGATACCTGGGAACCCCACCACCTGCAGGTTCCCCTCCAAGTCACTCACCGCCCTGACTTGAAAATATATCACCATTCCTTCACTGTCGCTGGGACAAATCCTGGAATTGCACAGTGGGTGTACCTACACCTCAAGGACTGCAGCAGTTCAAGAAGGCAACTTACCACCACCTTCTAAGGGGCAACAAGGGATGGGCAATATATGCTGGCCTAACCAGCAAAGCCCACATCTCATAAATAAATGAAAAAAAAATTATTGAGTTCTAGAACAATGCTTGCATTTATATAATGTGACATATCATGCAAAATGTCTCAAAGCTAATTATTTTTTGAGTGCAGTGACTAGTTCGATATGTAATTGGATGCACGAGCAAAATCCTAATGAGGTGAATGGCTAGTTAATTAATTTGGGTTAGGCCATAAAATCTTTCACATCTGGCTAAACACTCGGCATGAATTTGCAAAAACGCTAGGGAGGGTGATAAACAATATGACTTCTATAAAATATAGAGAATTCTTTGATCTGGAATACGCTGCCTAAAACGTTGTTGGAAGTAGATTCAATAGGAAAGACAGATAAATATATATTTAAGCAGGAGAATTTGCAAGGCTATAAAGTAAGAGAAGGGAGTATGTCATGGATCTGCCCAGCAACTGGTAGAAATCTGCCTAGTAACAGTAGTAACATGAATGTAACAAGGCGTGGTGGGATGTGATCTGCCTGGCAACAGGTGTCCTGGCTCTGCCCAACAACAGGTAGAAATCTACCAAGGATTTGCAGTAGTATTCAAAAGGCATAATGAGATTTGATTTTAAAAGTAATGAAATGCAGATGTCTAGGTGGTTATATAGGTATATAGCACCCTCAGAAGGAGAGGCAGTACAGACCTAACAACCAAGGAGAGCAGCTGGTGTCTACCAGACAAGGAGAGCAGGTTTACATCTAAAAGTCTGTGAGGCCAGTCTCCAATCTAACAACCAGGAGTTGAGGTGAGCACCTAAGTCTTAGAACTAGGTTCTTGCAGAAACCTTCATAAAGGCAGTTTAAATATCTTCACTGGAACAGGACAAGACATTGTCCAGACTTGAATAACCTCTCTGTATTTTGTGGTAACTATAAACTGGATTAGATTTACAGATTTACTTAATTTGGATGTTGTTTGAGAAAGGGGAAAACATACGGAGTTCAGGGACCGTAGATATATTTTGGAACAAGGGCTGCACGGTAGCATAGTGGTTAGCACTGTGGCTTACAGCACCAGGGTCCCAGGTTCGATTCCCTGCTGGGTTACTGCCTGTGTGGAGTCTGCACGGTCTCCCCATCTGCGTGGGTTTCCTCCAGGTGCTCCAGTTTCCTCCCACAGTCCAAAGACGTGCAGCTAAGGTGGATTGGTCATGCTAATTTGCCCTTAGTGTCCAAAAAGGTTTGGACGGTTATTGGGTTACGGGGATAGGGTGGAAGTGAAAGTTTAAGTGTGTCGGTGCAGACTTGATGGACCGAATGGCCTCCTTCTGCACTATATGTTCTATGTTCTAAGGGGTACATTTCACATAAAATATGTCTAATGGTTCATATACTCAATTGTCCGAGAGTGTGGGGCCTCACGGTAGCATGGTGGTTAGCATCAATGCTTCACAGCTCCAGGGTCCCAGGTTCGATTCCCGACTGGGTCACTGTCTGTGCGGAGTTTGCACGTCCTCCCCGTGTGTGCGTGGGTTTCCTCCGGGTGCTCCGGTTTCCTCCCACAGTCCAAAGATGTGCGGGTTAGGTGGATTGGCCATGCTAAATTGCCCGTAGTGTAAGGTTAATGGGGGGATTGTTGGGTTACGGGTATATGGGTTACGTGGGTTTAAGTAGGGTGATCATTGCTCGGCACAACATCGAGGGCCGAAGGGCCTGTTCTGTGCTGTACTGTTCTATGTTCTATGTTCTATTGTAGTCCTGTTTGTGTCTATTTGCATTTTCCTTAATTTATTAGTCTTTAATAATTGTTACATGACAATTGAGCTGGTTATTCTCACTGGGGCTTCACTTAACTCCTCATACCATTGTTAAAAAAAACCTCTAAACGCTAACGAATCAGTGTTCCGAGTTGGGATACCTTCGCAGATACCATCAGCGTGGTTTTTGACAGGTGTAATTGGACAGTTGATTTAAAGAGTTTGCACAGAGATGTGTGCTGTACGAGGCTATGATCCCATGACTGCAGTGATTAAGCATCCCTCTGGAGTGCCAATATAGTTTATGAAGTCATGGGCCAATGTGGGGTTAAACAGACACTCTTCTGATCTAGAGACAAGGCGGCTACCTATTGGGCCAAAGTAACATAATATGTTACGCATTATCTTCCTGTAAATTTGGCAGAAACCGTATCAAGGTCACTTACCTGGTTTTCGCAAAAGATAATGGCAGGCAATCTGAGAACTGGCGGGGAATCACAGCTTTCTATTGTTAGCGCTGTACTTTAGGTACTGTTATGATCGTAGACCAAACCTCCAAGTTTTTGGTAAGATTTGATGAGGGACCAATAACATTGTGCTTAAAGTAGACAATGTTCTGTAATAGATTAAAACCAAAAGATTCCATTGGTTTTGAATGAAGAAAAATAAAATTTACTATAGAAGGTTAGAAAGATAGTTCACAATATCTATCTTATACTCTAACATTCAGAGTTAATGAGATACATGTGACTTAACAGACAAATTCTGGACAAACACACTACATTTAAAATGACAGATGTGACCAAGATAGATTCCACAGTTTTTCCAAAACCCACCCAGACGTCAGTAACCTCTGAGTCACCAATCTTGCTGAAACTTTGTTTCTCTCATGAGGGATTTCAGTCTTCATATTTTAAGATCTCACCTCGGAATTCTTCAAAGATCTAACCTGGTAATTGTCTTCAAAAGACGCTCCCAACTCAGATAGCATCGACGACTGCCCAACTCGCAGGATTTCAAAATCACCTCCCGTGATTCCATTCTCCTGCATTCCAGAGTATGCACTCAAGCATCGACTCACAAGCATAACTTGAGCTCTTCAGCGATGCCGAACGAAACACTTCTGCTGCAAAGGGAATCTTCATCGCGTGGCTTGCAACATGCAGTCACCAGCCTTCTTGATCTTCAAGACTTCTCCTAACCCTCTTCACTTAAAGTCTTCTACTTGTAGCCTTAATCCCGTTTGGAGCATGTTTCTCTGCTCTTTTTTTAACTGAACTGGGATCGTTTCCTGTCGGGGACATTTTAGGGTTTCTCTCCCTGTCCACTCTCCTTTTCGGACCTCTCCCTGTCCCCTGCCTGGGTTTCATCTTCAGTGGTGCTCTGCTCCTGGTCATCTGACCTGCATTTTGCAGCTTTTCTTCATGCACATGCACACTGAGCCAAACTATGCATATGCAGCCCGCTCCCAGTCTGCTCCAAGGTCTGTTGGGATTTGAAACTCCTGGTAAATAGGAGCAGGAGCAGGCAATTTGCCCCCTCAACCCTGCTCTGTCATTCAACTAGATCAGGACTCATCTTCAACCTCAATGTAATTTCCTGCATTATCTCCATATCCCTTTATATGTTTAACATGCAGAAATTTATAGATTTACGTCTTGAATATATTCAATGAATGAGCCTTTACAGGTTAGAGAATTCCAAAGATTCACCATCCTCACAGTAAAGAAATTCCTCCTCATCTCAGTCATATATGGCTCACCTCTTATTTTGAAACTGTATCCCCTGGTTTTCAACCTCCCAACCAGGAAGAATATCCTTCCTGCATCTACCCTTGTCCAGCCCTGTACAAAATGTGTGTGCTTCAGTGTGATAATCTCTCATTCCTCAAAACTCTAGAAAATATAAGTCCAGCTTCTCAATGTCTCCTCACAGGACAATCCTGCCATTCACCAGTTCAGTCTGGTGAACCTTCATTGTAGTCCCTCTATGGCAAGAACATCCTTCCTTATGTAAGACTAAAACTGTACACAATACACCAGGTGTGGTCTCACCAAGGTTCTTTACAATTGTAGCAAGACATCTTTACTTCTGTACTCAAATCCTTCTGCAATAGGCCAATATGCTATTTCGCTTCCTAATTGCTTGCTGCACCTGTATGTTGGCTTTCAGTGACACATGAACAAGGATACCCAGGACCCTTTCGACATCAATATTTCCCAATCTCGCACCATTTAAAAAATATTCTGCATCTATGCTTCTATGCGAATCTGTGGAGCAGGACGCCCAGAGGGCGGCGACAGAGCCAGTCGTGCTGGCTGACGAGAGCTTCGCGTAGGTGAGCGCACCGCTCAGCGCACAGCTCAGCGCACTGCTGGAATCTGGCCACAACGGGAAAGGCATCCCCGAGAACGGGAGGGGGTCCACAGCGGGGGGAATGGGGGAGACTGAGGGGGGAGTGGGGGAGACGGAGGGGGAGTGGGGGAGACGGAGGGGGAGTGGGGGAGACGGAGGAGGGAGTGGGGGAGACGGAGTGGGGAGTGGGGGAGACGGAGGGGGGAGTGGGGGAGACGGAGGGGGGAGTGCGGGAGACGGAGGGGGGAGTGGGGGAGACGGAGGGGGGAGTGGGGGAGACGGAGGGGGGAGTGGGGGAGACGGAGGGGGGAGTGGGGGAGACGGAGGGGGGAGTGGGGGAGACGGAGGGGAGAGTGGGGGAGACTGAGGGAGGATGTGGGGGAGACGGGGGGGGAGTGGGGGAGACGGAGGAGGGAGTGGGGGAGACTGAGGGGGGGAGTGGGGGAGACGGAGGGGGGAGTGGGGAGACGGAGGGGGGAGTGCGGGAGACGGAGGGGGGAGTGGGGGAGACGGAGGGGGGAGTGGGGGAGACGGAGGGGGGAGTGGGGGAGACTGAGGGGGGAGTGGGGGAGACGGAGGGGGGAGTGGGGGAGACTGAGGGGAGAGTGGGGGAGACTGAGGGAGGATGTGGGGGAGACGGGGGATGTGGGGGAGACGGGGGGTGGGGGAGACTGAGGGGGGTGTGGGGGAGACTGAGGGGGTGTGGGGGAGACAGAGGGGGGAGTGGGGGAGACTGAGGGGGAGTGTGAAGGGGGAGTGGGGGAGACTGAAGGGGGAGTGGGGGAGATAGAGGGGGGAGTGGGGGAGACTGAGGGGGGAGTGGGGGAGACTGAGGGGGGAGACGGAGGGAGGAGTGGGGGAGACGGAGGGGGGAGTGGGGGAGACGGAGGGGGGAGTGGGGGAGACGGAGGGGGGAGTGGGGGAGACGGAGGGGGGAGTGGGGGAGACTGAGGGGGGAGTGGGGGAGACGGAGGGGGGAGTGGGGGAGACGGAGGGGGGAGTGGGGGAGACGGAGGGGGGAGTGGGAGTGGGGGGGGGGTAGGGAGAGAGTGAGCGAGTGACCCGTCCAACCCCGGTTACAATATGTCTGCCACCATGCCATGGTGTGCCGGTCACGAGGACACGGCCGCTGGTTCCCCTGTGGCTTACGGCCACAGGCCACTGACGCACCGGTGAAGAGGACGTAGTTAACTGCCTGTTGGATGCAGAAAGTGACCAGGGGTTAGGCTACCCGCGTGTCAGCAGCGCGACCAGGCCACCGGGACACACAGGTATCCCGTGGCTGGCGGCTGCCGAGTTGTCGACTAACCTCCGTCTAACATGTCCCGTTTCTCTGCCCCCACCACCCTTCTGTAGGTTAGCACAATGTCTGAACAGAACGGCTATGTTCTGCGCAGTGGTTGGGGCCGCTGCACTGCATTTGGAGATGCAGCAGCATCCACAGCCACAACCCGCAGTGGATGCAGGGCCAGCTGCAGCAGCAGAGGGAAGGGCCGAGGAGTTGCCAGTCGTCCAGCAGCATGGGGAGGAGGAGGAGGAGGAGGAGAGAGTGAGGGTGCAGCCACGGCGCCAGAGGCGACGACCAAAGCCGAGGGTGTACCGTGTCCGGATCTCTTTCCTAACAATGACGGACATCACCTGCAGGAGGAGACTCCGGCTGAGTAGGCGGACGGTGATACATATCGGTCACCTCGTGGCGCACCTCGCCCCACGTCGAACGGGGGGAGGACACGCGATCCCGGTAGCCATCAAGGTGACAGTCGCTCTTAACTTCTATGCGACCGGCTCCTTCCAGTCTCCGAGTGGGGACCTCTCCTGGATCTCCCAGTCATCGGTCCACAGGTGCATCCGGGATGTGACCGACGCCCTCTATGCTATCGCGGACCACTACATCGCCTTTCCCGAGGACCGAGCAAGTCAAGACTCACGAGCTCGTGGATTTTCCAGCGTGGCCGGGATACCGATGGTGCATGGGGCAATCGATTGTGTTCACGTCCCCATGTGCCCACCTGCAGGGGACAGGGAGATGTTCACAAACAGGAGGGGGACATACTCCATGAATATCCAGGTGGTATGCGACCCCCACATGACGTTCATGAACGTCTGTGCAAGGCTCTCAGGGAGTGTGCATGACTCCTACATACTGGCGCAGTCGTACATCCCTGCGATGTTTGAGGGACGTCCCCCCCCGGCTGAGGGGCTGGTTGCTAGGCGATAGGGGTTATCCGCTGAGGTCTTGGCTGATGACGCCTATACGGAGGCCTCAGACCAAAGCGGAAACCCGATACAACGAGGCCCATGCAGCAACCAGGGGTGTGGTGGAGCGCTGCTTTGGTCTCCTGAAGATGAGATTCAGGTGCCTGGACCGCTCCGGAGGGGCCCTGCAGTACCAGCCCGACAGGGTAGCTCGCATTGTTGTGGTCTGCTGTGCGCTGCACAACATCGCGATGCAGAGGGGAGATGACCTGCTGCAGGAGGCGGAGGGAGAAGCCAGTGGCGGGCGCAGCACGCAGACATGACCCAGGTGCTGGTGATGTCCAGGAGGCGGCACAACGGACCCGGCGAGGACGCGACGCCTTGGTGGCAGCACGGTTCACGCGTCGCATGCGACGTCCCCGCTGAACACCAAACCACCACCTGCATCGCTAGTCATGCAGAGGGTCAACACACAACTGCCACCACCACAACCCCCCCCCCCCCCCCCCACCCCCCCCCCCACCCCCTCTCGGTGTACACCGCTCCACTTCGACATCACACTTACCACTGGGTCCAGAGGGTATGGCACAATATTGATGGCTGTGTCAGCGGGTGTGATCAGTGCCATGTGGAATGATGACAGCCCGCTGTGCGATGAGCTGTGAGCTCAGAATCGTTAGACAAAGTCTGACCCATGGCAATAGCTGAACCATCCACCTTGGTGGCCGCTGAGTTCATCACGGACATTCCATCACGTGCCCGCGTGGGCTAGCTGTGGGAGGGGCAGGGACTGCACACCCAGCACCGATGTTTCACCGCTCGTCAACCCCAGCGACACTTGGTCACCATCACGATTCCTGTGGCTGTGGAACAATCACACAGTATTACAGTGCGTTTAATGTTAACAATAATTTACAGGTGCCCTTGCCCCTACAACTAAACTGTGCCCTTCACCCATGCCAACTTACTCAGTGTCTCTCTTTGTTGCCTTACGGGCCCTACCACTACGTCTAAGTGATTCCCCAGATGATACAGCAGGAGTGGAGGAGGACTGCTGCGAATTGCCCCTTTCGACTCGTTTCTCCTTCGGCAAGCGTTTCCTGGGGCGACCCGGCCTTGATGGGCCAGGCTGCTCTGCGGGCGTCTCGGGTGACGTTGTGCCACCCTGCTCTGCCTGCTGCCCACCCGATGCACCAGGGATGGGACGGGGGAGGCCGAGAATTCCGGGACGTCCCGTGATGGAGTTAATGGGACGGGCCCTGAAACCTTCTCCTCCCTTGGGGAGCCCGGTGGCCCCAGGGCCTCACTTTGGGACAGAGGTGCGAGTGGGGAGGTGCCCTGTCGCGCCACCGACACCTGGCGCTGCCAGTCCTGGAGGCCTGCAACGGTATCCACCAGGATCCGAAGGTTTGCAGAAACGGAGTCCAGGGAGTTAGACATTCCCGCCAGGGACTGTGCGATCTCAACCTGTGAGTGCACGACGCTATCCAGCACATGTGTCAGGCGGTTGATGCTCTCCGCGACTGACTGCTGGGACTGTGCCATCGACTTCTGGGACTGTGCCATTGACTGCTGTGACTGTGCCATGGCGTGCTGCAACTGGGCCATGACCTGCTGAGACTCGGCCAAGGCCAGCAGCGCGCCGGCAATGTCGTGTTGGCTCTGGCGTATTGCTGCCTGTGAGAGGGAAACCCTGTCCAGGGCCGAGGATGACGCGTGTACATTAAGCCCAACGCCTTGCATAACCTGACCCATTGCCTCCACCGCGGATGCCATCCGTGCGGTGTCGGCCTGGGTTGCTGCCATGAGCGGCACCACTCCCTGCTCGTGGACGCGGTTCGACTCCTCTAACAGCGTCTGCAGAGTCTGGAAGACAGCCCTCATCCCGTCATTGTGTCCCTGGGTTTCTTGATGCATCGGCTGTGCGGGTGGGTTGAGAAAGTCCAGGAACTCGTCTGGGAGCCAGCTGCATGCTGGGCCTGGCCTGGCCTCCGCCAGTCCGGGCCCTCAGCTGCTCCGACCTCCACCTGCTGTACCTGCTCAGCTGTGATGTGCGACCCAGACTGTGACCCAGGAGCCTCATCACTAAATAGGCCAACCAGGGTGAGTGTCTCTGGGATGGTGGATGATGTGGGAGATAGCTGTGCCGCAAGCTCGAGGTCGTCTTGGGTGGACGCCTCCTCTATGTCATCGGCCCGCTGAGAGGCCGCAGGGCGTTCGCGGGCCATTTCTCTCTCTTGCTCTGTCGCCGCCCTCTGGGCGTCCTGCTCCACAGATTCGGTTGGGGAGGATGGGACTCCCCGCTGATCGGGCACCCTCTGTCGTGCGGCCCTCGGTGAGGTGGGGGCAGGTGCCTGTGTCCGCCTGGAGGCAGACCACCCTGGTTGTTCGGCATCACGTCCTAGGGAAGAGAATGAAACGGGTTATTTAGAGACGCTCGGCCGGGCGCTGGACAGTCCCAGTGGGCAGGGTGTGAAGGGACAGAGGATGGAGGAGGTGTCCAAGTGGGCAGGGTCTGTGGAGAGACAGAGGATGGGGGTGGTGTCCAAGTAGGCAGGGTGTGTGAAGGGACAGAGGGTGGGGGAGGTGTCCAAGTGGGCAGGGTGTGTGAAGGGACAGAGGATGGGGGGGGGGGTGGGGGTGGGGATGTTTGTCATGCAGGGTTGTCTCACTTGTTGCAGATCCGCCAACCTCGCATTGCGCGATCTCCCGGGTGGCAGATCCCCCAACAAGGTCCAGTACCCTCTGCTCAAACGTGGTGAGGGGGTGCAGGATGGGCAAACCCCCTCCAGTCTTGTTCCGCTCATGAGTGTTGTGAGCGGTCTTGGCCTGTTGGGGGAGGGTACATAGGTAGATCGTTACAATACGGCAGGTATCAGCAGTCTGTTCAGATACTGGCACAGTTTGGGGGTCAAGTTGTAATAAGATCATTGCATCTCTCCACGGGGGCCAGAGCGCTGGGTCTGTGACTACTTTGTGAACCACCCTCAACTCACTCTGCCCCAATCCCCCTCCACCCCCCCGTGCCGGGGGTGGGGGGAGGGGGGGGTGGGGGGGAGGTGGGTGATTAAGTAAAGGGGGGAGGGATGGTTGTGACCAGGGGGCACCCTCTTGGCACTTACCCTGGCAGCCCTGGTGAGGTCGTGCATCTTCTTCCGACATTGCTCTGCAGAGAGAGGGGTCTGCCCCACAGCACTGACGGCAGCAGCCACCTCATGCCAGGCCTGGCGCACCACGCTGGCAGGGTGGCGATGCCCTCTACGCGGGCAGATGATGCCCCTCCTCTGCTCGATTGATTCGAGCAGCGTCTCCATGTCAGCCTCCACAAATTGCGGGGCTGCTCTCCTGAGCTCCGACATCCTGGCCACAGTTTCTGTGCTCGCCCGCGCCTTTTTACGGCGTCGGGCGGCGTCAAGTGGGCGTGTTCGTGTCGTTGTCGCGTTCCGGCGTCATCGCGCACGTAATTGACGCCGCCCCGTTCCTAGCCCATTTCCCAGACATGAATACGTCGGGAACTCGGCCGTGTCGGGCCGTCGCAACAGTCGTCCGTGTTCGCGATTTTCCGCGGGTGCGGAGAATCGCGCCCAATATCTTTTGCCATTTTTAAAAAATAGGTGTTGTTCATTGGTAATCCGTATTTAAATACTATTCTGGCACTTCTGCACGTGTGAAAATAGGTTTTGAAAGAAAAGAGGATTAAAATACATGATAAAGGGCAGCACGGTGGTGCAGTGAGTAGCACTGCTGCCTCACGGCGCCGAGGGTCCCAGGTTCAATCCCGGCTCTGGGTCACTGTCCGTGTGGAGTTTGCACATTCTCCCCGTGTCTGCGTGGGTTTCTCCCCCACAACCCAAGGATTTGCAGGCTAGGTGGATTGACCACACGAAACTGCCCCTTAATTGGGAAAAATTAATTGGGTAATCTAAATTTAAAAATAAATAATAAAAAATACATGATAAATTTTAGTAATTAGGGGGATTTACCTTGGGCGGAATTCTCTGCTCCTGCGAAAAATCGGGAAGGCCGCCTTGAACTCGGCCGAGTTTCATGACAGCCTCGGAGATCGTTCCTCTCACCTTATTTATCCCCACCCGGGGGGCTAGGAGCGGCCCTCCGTAACTCTCGGCCGCCGGGCCTTGACGCTTGCACCGAGAATGATGCGGCTGGCGCGGCTGACGTCAGACGGCTGATGGCTGAAACCCGCGCATGCGCGGTTGCCGTCTTCCCCTCCGCTGCCCTCAAGACGTGGTGGCTTGATCTTGCGGGGCGGCGGAGGGGAAAGAGTGTGTCCCTTTGAGACACCGGCCCGACGATCGGTGGGCACCGATTGCGGGCCCGTGCCCTCCCGAGCACGGCCGTTGTGCTCTCCGCCCCCCACAAGCTTCAAAACCACCTTTTGGCGCCAGGTTCGCGACGGCAGCGACCAGGTGTGGTTGCCGCCGTCGTGAACCCGTCGCGAACGGCAGGCCGCTCGGCCCATCTGGGTCAGAGAATCGCCGGTCGGGGGGTGGGAGAATCGCGAGGGGCGCCAGGGGGGCGTGTCGTGAGTCGCCCGGCCCTCCCGCGATTCTCCCACCTGGCGTAGGGAGCGGAGAATCGCGCCCCTCGTGTCTACAACCACCAAGTGGCGCAGGCCTTTGACACAAAGAGGATATAACCTTAGAATGCTCACAGTTGTCTACATGCTGAATTCTCAGTACCACTGAGCTATCTGTTCAAAGAACAGAGTTTAGTGAGGCATTTCCCTACAACAGAATAATACCTATGTTGCAAAAATGACATTGTGCTTGCAAGAAATGTTTTGGGGAAAAATAAATTTGGGGTATATAGATATTATGCCATATTGAACCTCAGGCAGGTAACTAGTAAATATTATTGATAACATCTATAGAATTCCTACAGTGCAGAAGGAGGCCACTCGGCCCATCGAGACTGCACTGACCCTCCAATAGAGCACTCTACCTAGACCCACTCTACAACCCTATCCCCGTAACCCTGCACATTGATCATGGCCAACCCGCCTAACTGGCACATCTTTGGACACTAAAGAGCAATTTAGTATGGCCAATCAACCTAACATCTTTGGCTGTGGGAGGAAACTGGAGCACCTGGAGGAAGTCTATGCGGATATGGGGAGAACATGCCAACTCCGCAGTCACCCAAGGCCGGAATCAAACAGAGATCCCTGATGCTGTGTGGCAGCAGTGCCAGCCACTGTGCTGCCCTGTTCCCGGCCCTATTTCCTCAAGAATGAACCCTTTCACAAAGGCCTAGAAAACGTGTAGATAATCGACTTGCCAGTTGAGTCGGCCTGTGACTACAGGAGAGATGCAGCAATATAAATGAGATGCCCTGACTCTATTGCTACGTCGAATGCATTCTGCCTGCTGAAACGTAGAGATGCCCAGAAAAGGTTTGCACTGTGGCTTGCTCTCAAATTTTTTATTGAGTGAAGGGCCATCGTGGATCTCAAGGGTGGGTGGAGATGTACAGTTTGATGGTTTATAAGTAAACTTATAAGTAAGTAAATAAAATGATATTTATTTGATGCCTTTTTCCCCACTCCTTCAAAATGTATTCCAACGAGAATTGCCTGGCAGAAAATTGCGGGAAAATTTATGTCTACATGAGTTAATGCTGAAACATAAACTGTAGGACTGGTAGAAGCAAAGCCATTAAGACTGGACGGAATTAAAACGCAATTTAGCATTTGTACTTAACAATTCTCAAAAGGAAAAGATTTCTGCTCTTTGAAAACTGCAAACTGGGGGCAGCATGGTGGCGCAATGGTTAGCACTGCTTCCTACGGCACTGAGGGCCCGGGTTCGAATCCCGGCCCTGGGTCGCTGTCCGTGTGGAGTTTTCACATTCTCCTGTGTCTGCGTGGGTTTCACCCCCACAACCCAAAGATGTGCAGGTTAGGTGGATTGGCTCTAATTGAGTGCTTTAAATTTATTTTAAAAAATAGAAAACTGCAAATTTGGTTCATGAAAATTTTATTTTTCCTGTTTTTGACTTTAAAAAACCCCTTCAGAATTCATGAAAACAAATGGTGACCATTTAACTAGATATTTCCTTCATAAAGAAAGATTTCCTATAAAAGCCCATTAAAAGTAAAGGTTTTCAGTGTTGAATTATTTGACTCTGATGGCATCATGCAGTTCCACAATAAATTTTGGTGTCTGTTACACAGGGAATTATATGGTTTTTCCGTCATCTTTGAATTTTATTCAGTTTAGTAGCAGGATACTTGCTTAATATTTTGGGCTCATGAAGGTAGAACACAGCCAATGCCAAATTCTGCCTCACATGTTAAACTGGACACAAATCCCAAAAGTAATTTTTACATTTGATTTGGAACTTTGGAAAATTGGGATATTCCAGCTAATCAAAGATTGAATTTACAAACTTAATGGTTTCAGGACAGGCATTAATAATTCTTTCAGAATGGCAGAAATTAGCTACACTCCAGGACCTTCGCACATAATCTAACTTGGCGATCCATGCATACTTAATATTTGAAGGTGCCAATATTCGAATGAGGTGTTAAATCCATTTCCTTCCCGTCCCAATAATTCTGTGGATAATAAAGATCCTATGTTGGGAGATAAGATAGGTAACTTCCTGCTGACCGAGCTAACATCAATCCTTCCTCAAATAATAAGACGAAGTGAACATTCATCGAGTCAATGATTGTGGCAGTCTGCATGGACTGTCAGGTACCCATGATGCACTGCTATTGGCATTAGCAGTTGTCAGAAACATTTAAGTACGATGATCACGCACTGACTCCACATAGTCTGGTGGTGTCAATGGTGAAGACCACCAGGGGCACATGTGGATCTATTTTATTTTTTGAAGTTTGAATATAAATGTGACGAAACATCTTCACCAGGTTGTAAAATAAACAAAGGCTATTAAATGCAAATTCCTCTGGCTTGAAAATGCGATGGGGCAGCATGTGTTGATGGAGAACTTAAACCAGCATTATAATAAACTAGCACATATCCTTTATGAAATACTCTCAGATAATAATATTCAAAAGCTTTTTATGATGAATTTAGTAAGACAGAGCAGTATAAAATCGATCACACTTTCAAAGTATGAAACAGATTACAGTTCGATGCATAATACATGCGATGTTAGTGTTTAAAAAAAAACAATTTAATATATGGCATGGAATAACCAGCAACAAGCATTGGGATTTCAGACTTGCTGTTTGCCTAATTTCTCAGAGTACAACAGTGAAAGTGCACCATTGGCTGTTAAGCACTTTGGAGTGACTTGTGGTCATGAAAAGTGCTGTATAAATGCAACTTATAGGGGCTGGTTTAGCACACTGGGCTAAATCGCTGCCATGTAATGCAGAATAAGGCAGCAGCGCGGGTTCAATTCCTGTACCAGCCTCCCCAAACAGACGCCGGAATGTGACGACTAGTGGCTTTTCACAGTAACTTAATTGAAGCCTACTTGTGGCAATAAGTGATTATTATTATTTAGCACCTTCTTGACCAAATCTAGTAAATTCTAGAATGCAAGTGACAAGAACTTCTGCAAACAAAAGCAAGCACTCTCGTGGTTGAGGTCGAGGATCAAGTAGACCAGTTATGGTGCTGCAGATCTAATTTGCTTGAATAACAAATTCAATTGCAAATATCTTGAACGCGCTGAGCCCGATGGGGCTAGTTAGCTCAGTGGCTAATATGTGGTTCAAAAGAATGCCAACAGTACAGGTTCGATTCCATTCCCATTTGGTTGAGGTAGACATGGGGCCTGCTTCCTCACCCTACCCCGGGAGTGGAAGGCCACCACTGAAAAGAACTGCCAAGCAAAAAAGCTCAGGCTGAAGCAAGAGTAGAAATGAGCCAAGGACCTGCCTTTGGGCAGAGTACATGTAAATGAATGAAATAAAATTAGGAGCTAGAGAAAACCACAGTGACTTTTGGTCACATCAGTCTGCAGACTGTCCAGATCCTTGGTGCAATATAGTTTCGAATGTTGCCATAGTTATGGACAGTTCAAAATCGATAAGCTTATCAATGACTATTTTACAATTGATGCATTCACAAGGTGATAAATGACAACATTTTGAAATATAACATTTCCCTTTCTGCATTCTACTCCAATTTTCTTGAACATACATTAGGGACTGACAACACCACCAGCAAAGTAGCTCTTTTGAGGAAATCAGTCATCAGGGTACAGGTCTGTACATTTTAAACTGTTTTATAAGAAATACAGATAGCACGTTTTGGCCCCATGTTCAACTGATAGAAGATAAACATCATAGTCGATTCACAATATGAACAACTGCAAGCAAACTAATAGTTGTTCATTGATTGTGACAAACTATCAAAATTTACTGAATGTTTGGGCTGTATTTTCACTGAGTCAGGATGCCATGGGAGCACTTTAAAAGTGGTGGCTTGGACCCGAAAGTGGGATTCTTGCCCACTTTGCCGGGAATTCTGATTTTAAGGAGTACCATTTAAGGGTGAAGGGTGGCTTGGAACAAAAGCTTAACACCCTGCACTCTAAAACTGGCTGGTTCCATTGCGGGGATATAGGCATGTCCTAGTACTCCACAATTTTCATGGATATGAGCCAGATTTCCGACGAGCTGCGTTTCATGGTACCTCAGAGTTGTCGTGAACACTAGTCTACATGAGGGACATATTAAAAGGTAAGTTCAAAAGGTCTTCCACATGCCCCCATGCCAGCGTATGCCTCTCCCTATTGCCAATCATGCCTTCCCATGCTGAAGTATGTCCCCCAAATAACCCCTATGGCCCCACTGTGAAGAGGACAGTGTAGAACTTCAAAAGGACATTTACAAGTTGGTAGAGTGGGCAGATGAAGTTCAATGCAGAGAAGTGTGAGGTAATGCATTTTGGTAGGAAGAAAGTAGAGACACAAATAAACTATGGGGCAAAATTCTTAAAGGAGTGCAGGAGCAGAGGGACTTGGGTATATATGTCCACAGATCATTGGAGATCAGGGGAGACCAGGTGAAGAGAGCAATTAATAAAGCATATCATAATCTGGGCTTTATTAATAGGAGCAAAGTGCCAGGGACCCAGGTTTGATCACCGGCTTCGATTACTGTCTGTGCGGAGTACGCACGTTCTCCCAGTGTCTGCGTGGGATTCCTCCAGGTGCGGATTTCCTCCCACAAGTCCCGAAAGACGGGCTTGTTAGGTGAATTTGATATTCTGAATTCTCCTCTGTGTACCCGAACAGGCGCTGGAGTATGGTGACTAGGGGAGTTTCACAGTAACTTCATTGCAGTGTAAGCCTACTTGAGACAATAATAAAGATTATTATCCCTAATGTGCAGAAGGAGGCCAGTCAGCCCATCAAATCTGCATCAACCCTCCGAAAGAGCATCCTACCCACGTCCAATCCCTTTTCACCTCACCCTATTCCCGTAACCTAACTTACACATCCCTGGATACTGAGGGGCAATTTAGCATGGCCAATCCACCTAACCTGCACATCTTTGGACTGAAAGAAAGGGAGGTCATTGATGAAGCAACTGAAGATGGTTGGGCCGAGGCCCTGAGGAACTCCTGCAATGAAGTCCTGGAGCTGAGGTGACTGAACTCCAACCAGCACAAGCATCTTCCTTTGTGAATCATAGAATTTAAAGTGCAGAAGGAGGCCATTCAGCCCATTGGCTCTGCACCAGCCCTTGGAAAGAGCACCCTACTTAAGCCAATGCCTCCACACTATCCCCATAATCCACTAACCCCACGGAACCTTTTGGACACTAAGGGCAATTTAGAATGGCCAATCCACCTAACATGTATATCTTTGGACTGTGGGAGAAAACCGAAGCAACTGGAGGAAACCCATGAACCTACAAACTCCACACAAAACACTCACCAAAAGCTGGAATTGAACCAGGGTCCCTGGCACTGTATGGCAATAGTGCTAACCATACTTCTGCCTCACGGCACCGAGGTCCCAGGTTCGATCCTGGCTCTGGGTCACTCTCGGTGTGGAGTTTGCACGTTTCCCCCGTGCTTGCGTGGGTTTCGCCCCCACAACCCAAAGATGTGCAGGCTAGGTGGATTGGCTATGCTAAATTGCCCCCTTAATTGGAAAAAATTAAATGGGTACACTAAATAGAAAACAGTGCTAACCATTGTACCACCATGCTGCCCTTGTCAATTGCACAATTTTTATTTACACTAGGTTAAAAGATGTCAAGTAATTTTCATTTCAGCTATTTAAATTTTAAAGAGTCTGAACGATTGACACTTCTATTGTCATGTAGGAAAATAACTTTTTTAAAACATAGTAAAAAGTTATGAATGGACCATCTTTTAAAGGTTTTGTTTACATATCCTATTGTCACAATGGAGTTGATTTGTTCTAAACAATGTACAGTGGGTCAATGGGTGTGGAATTGCCACAATTTGCCATAAGGGCGAAGGTGGGTGGATGGGCATACCTTGGCATGGAAGGATGAGGGTCAGGGTTTATTTAGGATGCATCCCTTGGCACTGGGGCATGAGAGCTAAAAGGGGTTGGTGGGGGGCACCCTTGGTATGGGGGCCATAGGGATTTTTGGAGGGGCAGAAGAGGTGAGTGGAGGTCAGGAGGTGGCAGGGATGGCATATTAGGAGTGTGTGGTGGCGAGGGGATATGAGGAATAAGGTCCGGAGGACCTTTCTGTTTTTTTTATAACTGGAACAGTTAAACAGCCCACCTTTTCAATCAGCAGCCCCTGTGGCTGCCTCCGAACTTTGTCTTGGGTCGGCTGGCACAACTCCAGCCTGTATCCGTTTCCCCCCACAATGAAAATCCCATGAGCGGGTTGAACCAGGAATTTTCATGACACCTGCTACCCACGTTGAGGATGAAAATCTAGGCCTTGATCCAGGAAACCATAGTACATAATATGCAGGATGCACAGCAACAATTCTTCTCAAATACCCTGACAAGTAACATCGAACTTAGTTGACAGTACCAGCTAATTCAACTTTGATAGAAGATGAGCATCGAGGTCAGTCCATATAAAAATGTCCCATGTGCATGCCCAGGGTTCTACTTTGTGTACTTCTTCTGATTCAAAGTGTTTTTTTAAAATCAGGCAATTGGAATTGATCCATGCTGTCGCTTAATAACATATAATAAATATGGAATAATGCAAATAGCCTCATGAAGTGAACTTCCTCATTTAGAATTCTTACAAATGAAAATATCTTCATTTTACAATCCATACAAAGTGTTCACTAGAAAGGATATAGCTATCCATACAATTTAACAGATGAGGGCTCACTTCATTCATTCTTTAGCAGCGGATTACTTTTGAGAAAAACAGTGTTGAGTTCTTGCATGAGCTGCGAGTGTAGTTTTGTATCTGTTCCAGAAACCATTTTATTAAGAGCACCCTCTGCTTGACTTGGAACCGGTGATCCTTGACAGCGTCTTAACTTTGTGCTGCTTTGCGTTGTACTAGTTTGACCTGGGTGTAAAGTGGGCCTATTGGGTTCCTGTGTATTGGCCGTCAAAACCTCGGAGTGTTGTAGGCAGGCAGCCAAGTGATTAGATCTCCCTGGCACATCTCCACGAAGTGTCTGATGAAGGACATCATTCAACTTCAACTTCCTGCTTTCCTTCTGCAATGAGAAATTAATTGCTGAAAGGTGGGAATTTAATATACTGGCAGAAACACAGCTTGTGCAACTTAACAAACAATAACGCTGCATTCTGTTAAAACTCAGATGTTGCAGCACATCAAATATTTTCATAGTTCATTAACATAGAACAATTACACTCCCCTGCTCATACACATAGCCCCATAATTATTTTGTCCTTCAAGAAACTATGTAATTCTTCTTTGAATGTTACAACTGAATCTGCGTAAACCACTCTTTCAGACAATGCATTACAGATCACAACAACTCGTTGTGTTAAAAAAAAAATCCTCATGTTGACTCTGGTACTTTTGCTAATCATCTGACAAACCAGTCTCCACAGAGTACTGACCCTGTTGCAACTAGAAACAGTTTTACATAACGATTCAGGAATTTAAACATCTCCATCAAACATCCACTGAAGTTTCCTGCCCCTTGACCCTGGTACCATTTCATTCAATCTCAACAATGTCCTCTCTCAGGCCTTGACATCCTTCCTGGTGGTGCGCAGAATTCAACACAAAATTCCAGCATTTTAGAAAGGTTTTGCCTCACTTCCTTGCTTTTGCATTCTGAGCAGCATTTTAACTTGCAAGTGGTTAGGTGCCGATGTGCACAGGGATTTAATCAGCAAAAACATGGTGGCATGTCAGAAATCCAATGGGGGGGGGGGAGATCTGCATTATGCTGGACTTACAAGTAATTGAGTGCACAGCCTTCCCATGCTATTTGAAACTCGCCAGGGTTAACAAGGCGACAGTATGGCACATGGTGATGGTTCTATCAAACTGACAGGCTGCAAAGCCTTTAAATACTGAATAATAGCTGCTTCCTTACATAGATGAAAGGTTTTTACTCACAGGACTTATTCTGCGAGTGTGCTTTCACTGCATTAGAGGTGAATTTAGAAGTGGTGCAGCATGGTTGTTAGCACTTCTGCCTCACAACTCCAGGGACCTGGGTTCAATTCTGGTTCCGGGTGACTGTGTGCGTGGAGTTCGCACTTTCTCCCCGTGTCTACGAGGGTTTTCTCTGGGTGCTCCGGTTTCCTCCCACTGTCCAAAGATGTGCAGGTTAGGTGGATTGGCCACATTAAATTGCCCCTGAGCATCCAAATGCTTAGGTGAGGGCCCTGGGTTATGGAGATAGTGTGGGGACATGGGCTTAAGTAGGGTGCTCTTTCCAAGGGCCAGTGCACTGTAAATTCTGTGACTTCCAATTTTGGAAGTTATTTTGCTATGTTGGACTTCATTCCCTTTTACCTCCCTGCTGTCAGCCTAAACTGCAGCATGCAAGTAGCTTATGCAGCTCCACCTTCTGCTAAAAATACCAGGAACAACAATCACCTTCCCTGCAGCTAAATGTCACTCCAAAGGAAGTGGAGATGGACACAGTTGAATGGAGGCAACACCCCACAGCACAGTATGTACAGCCAGTGGATTAGCTTTCTTGGTGCGACTGAGTAACAGTGCCTCAGGCCTTGAATTACATGGCATGTTGTTGCTGACATCTTCAGTCTCCTGGAACAAGACTTCCTTCCACACTGGTCAGGTGGGCATGCATTGTTGATGACTGTCAAGATCACCCATGTGGTATTCTTTGTGGTTCAGATCCTAGGATGGTTGGCGTGGTGTTCACAAAGACTACAGCTAACTTTTTTTTTGAGCAAAACTAAAGATTTAATTATACTACTTAATTTAATTTGACTCTTACTTCTATATAATAAACTGACAATAAACACAATCTACACTCATCTACCACTAATCTCCACACTAATACAATAACGATGAACTGCTCTCACTCACACTATCTTTCCTACAGTCTGTCTTCTAACCTTCTCCTCAACATTCTCCCAAAAGGTTTAGCATCACTGCTTTATATAGTTCTGCATCTAGCTTCCTCTAGTGGTTGATTTGGAAATAACATTAACCCTTACAGTCTGTACATTTCTCATAATGTCACAACCCAGCCCTGAATTTCTTTGTTTTCAGCTTCTTCCAGGAATCTGCTGCTCATAAGTCCATCTTCTAGGTAACTGATACCATGCTCCTCAGGGCTGCCACTTGAATCCACTTTGTGACTGGAGAGGCCAGTCCGAAGCAGGGGGCTATCACATATTTGCTCTCATATTTTGGTTGGATTCCCAAGGCCCCCCTCAATTCAGCCTGTAGTTTTGTCATTCAGAAACAATTCCACTTCATGAATGTTCAGCTGAAATGTGACCACAGGCAGATTTTCATCTGCAAGATATCCTGGAAGCTGCCATGATTCCTTGATTCTCTACCAGTCACATCTCCCGCATATCTTTGCATCTCGAAGCAGAGTCAGTGGGTGAGATAGGAGTGTGGTGACAGCTGTGAGAAGTCCGAACATTGATTCAAAGTAAAGGTACAAAAGGAGTCATATGTGCTTGAGAGAGGCCATTGAGCAAGCCATTGGATTCAGATGCCTGGACAGATCTGGGGGGCACCCTCCAGTATGTACGGAGTGGAGAATGGCAACGGTCTGCTATGCTTCAGACATAATGATGCTGAGGAGAGGACTGGAGCTGCAGGAAGAGGAAGGAGAGGAATGCCACTCACTTGGATGTTAGAGAAACACATATGGGCTCATACATGCATGCTGCAGATAATAGGAATTTGTGAAACTTTGTGGGAACACAATGCTAAACACACTAGACCAGGGGTGGGCAAACTACAAACTACAAATTAATTTTTTTTTAATTTTTAATTTTTTGTTATTTTTTATTTTTTTAAGGTTAATGGGGGGAGGGGGCTGTTGGGTTACTTATGGTATAGGGTGGATACGTTGACTTGAGTAGGGTGATCATTGCTCGGCACAACGTCGAGGGCCGAAGGGCCTGTTCTGTGCTGTACTGTTCTATGTCCTATATGAGGCGCCCAGAATCATAACCGGGTGAAGTAATTATTTTACTTAATATACTATGCGGCCCTTTAAAATTGTGAATTTCTGAATGTGGCCCTTGCTTGGAAAAGTTTGCCCACCCCTGCACTAGACCATTTCACCTCCATTAAACACAAACATTCGCACAATAAGAAATCCCTCGGTCTCATTCTCATGCTTTGCTTATCTTCGGCCTGGTCATACTGTTCTCCTTGAGGCCCATTCAAAAGGTGAGAGGCAACAATAGAAATGCCTGGATAGCAGTCTTGAAATAAAGATCATGGTTTATTAACATTTTCAAAGATATTAAGACAGCGATATTGTCATATGAAATTTCCTTGCACAACTAAAAACTGTTCTTTTCTCCTTTTCCTATTTCTCACACTTGCTGTTATCTCCATTGTCTAAAGTCAGCTATAGACCGGTTGCTCGTTTCCCGCTCCAGAGTTTGCTGCGCCCCTAACTAAGCTGTTCCAGTACAGCTGAAACAGTGGCATCTGCCTGGAAATGTGGAACATTGCACAGGTATGTCCCATACACAAAGAACTGGACAAATCTAACCCAGCCAATTACCACCCCCAGCAGTCTACTCTTAGTAATCACTAAAGTGATGGAAGGGATCATCAACAGTGCTATCAAGCAGCACTTACTTAGCAATAACCTTCTCACTGAACTAAGTTTGGGTTTCGCCAGGAACACTCAGCTCATGACCACATTACAGCCTTTGTCATTGCATCACACTCTTGACTTTGCCTTGTAGATGGTGAGCAGGCTTTAGCTAGTGACATTACCATCACTGAATCCCCCACTATCGACATCCTGGAAAGTTACCATTGGCCAGAAACTGAACCGGTCTAGCGATAGAAATACTTTAGCTAGCAGAGCAGGTCAAAGGCTAGAAATTCTACAGTGAGTAATTCACCTCCCGACTTCCCAAAGCCTGTCTACCATCTACAAGGCACAAGTCAGCAACGTGATGCAATAAAACTCCATTTGCCTGGATGAGTGAAACTCCAGCAAAACTCAAGAAGCTCAAAACCATCTCGGAAAAAGCAGCCTTCTTGATTGGCACCCCTTCCACAAACAGTCACCCACACTACTACCACGAACAGTGGCAGTAGTTTGTACCATCTATAAGATGCACTGCAGGGTGTCACCAAGGCTCCTTCGGCAGTACCTTCCAAACCCATGATGGCTACCATCTAGAATGACAAGGGCAGCAGACACATGGGAACACCGCCACCTGGAGGTTCCGCTCCAAGTCACTCATCATCCCGAGTTGGATATATATCGCCGTTCCTTCACTGTCATTGGGTCAAAATCCTGGAACTCCCTCCCAAATAGCACCTACACTACATGGAATGCAGCGTTTCAAAAAGGCAACTCAACATCACCTTCTCAAGGGCAATTGGGGATGGACAATAAAGGCTGGCTTAGCCAATAATGTCCACACCCCATAAATGAATTTCTAAAACTCTCTCTTCGCCTCAGCTTCCCTTTTTTAGATATTGACTATACTTTCTACGTAATTATCTTTCTTGAATTCCAAACCAAGCTTTAGTTTAAGTAACAAACAACATTTGATAAGATTTCATGTTATAATCACTTCAAATCTACTAAACAAGAAACAAAGTATTCAAAGAGAATCAAAATTAACAACACAGGTAAAGACTTAAGACATTTTATCTATTAGGATTGCCTTCAATTTCAATCAGCTTGGGGAGGTTCAAGACACAATTAACTGCATATATGATCAAAAAGCATAGCACTGCAGATTGCATGGAATTACGCCGACTTGACACCACAGAAATAAGCCATTTAGCTCAACTCCTGTACATGACTTCAAGCACCACACAGCCTTCTCCCACCATACTTTATCTTAGCCGACCAACAATAAAAATCACTTGTCATGAGTAGGCTTCAATGAAGTTACTGTGAAAAGCCCCTAGTCGCCACATTCCGGCGCCTGTCCGGGGAGGCTGGTACAGGAATCAAACCGTGTTGCTGGCCTGCTTGGTCTGCTTTAAAAGCCAGCGATTTAGCTGAGTGAGCTAAACCAGCCCCTACATATCCTGATAGTCCCTTCTCTTGGTGCTGCAAATCAGATACAAGCATATCAAATGCTGGATTCTCTAAGAAAGCCAGTCAGCATCTGTGCAGCAAACAAAGGAGTTGATGTTCAAATGTGCGGCCTTTGCCAGAGCTGCTCTGTTTAAAGCTCCATGCCTGAAACATTAGCCTGTCTGCTCTCACCTGTTGTGGCTATGTCAGAAGCCAATAAAACTTTAGGAAGATGGACACTTCACAAAAGAATGCAATGGACAAATTACCTTGACAAAATGCACCCCAGAGAGTCAAGTGAAGTATTTTGTGGTTTCTCTGTGAACAAGGATCAACTCATGTCTAAACATGTCTTTGGAAATTCATGAAGCTGTAAGCAATCTTGCTCAGGTGTTGATAACTGCCCCTCTCCCTTTCAATAGAAGAGATTTAAAATGACCAGTTGGCCCCATGAAGATGGCATTTCAAGCCAAGGCATTCAGGAGGCTGCTCGTGTTAGAATGTTAATGGGATATCAAACACAATTATGTGACTATTACACCTGCCACCAACCCATGTGTCGGCAATGCAACATATTTGATACTGTTGTCATATAACAGAAACTGGCTTGAGATAATAAGTATTTTATTTATTCTAAGAAGAGCCCAGAGAGCATTAGTCTGGAATATGAAGACCAGAGGGAAGTCACCTCTCTACCAGTATAAGGGGACAATAAGAAGTCTTACAACACCAGGTTAAAGTCCAACAGGTTTGTTTCGAATCACTAGCTTTCGGAGCACAGTTCCTTCCTTCACCCGAGGTAGGAGCTGTGCTCCGAAAGCTAGTGATTTGAAACAAAGCTGTTGTACTTTAACCTGGTGTTGTAAGACTTCTTACTGTGTTCACCCCTGTCCAATGCTGGCATCTCCACATCACAGTATAAGGGAAGACCCTAAGTGAAAAAGATCCATTCTGGGTAGACAGGTGAGGCGAGGTCATTTTGACTGCAAGATTATATTTCATCACAACAACGTAATCATAACTTGGAATGAAAAGCAAGAAATGTGTTACTGTTTGGATAACTATTGTGAGTTGATTGTCAGAAATCTTCGCCTTTCAGTTATCTTCCCCTGTGAACTGAAAGAACATTTCCAGGCATGTAAAGCTTTTGACAATCTTCCTGGAGATTAATACAGATTTTTGGGACTTTAAGAAATGTAAGTCCATGTAACATTTTTTGAAATCTTCTTTTTACGTGTGTGTGTGCATGTGTATGAGAGAGTGTGTGTGAGAGTGAGTGTGTGAGAGAGAGTGAGAGTGAAAGAGAATGAGAGAGAGAGCATGAGAAGAGGGTGCTTGTTATATACATTTCAGCTGCTGCCCAATTAAATGCTTATCCGTTCTCTTGACTTAAACTTGCAAAAATCTAGTTTTGTATGTTCCTTAAAGTAAAAGCGCTCAAGAGGTTAAAATACACCATGTTACAGTCAGTCAAGAGGTGGGAACAGGAAAAATTTCCAACATCTCTCCCATATCCATAACACACACGGACTGAAAGCTACATATTTCCAGCATTTACGATTTTTTTAAACTGGATAGTATTCTCCAACATAACACACGGCTTTTCATATAAAAATAGTTACTAAACTATACATTTTTCACATTCGAGCATTCTCTAACAATAAATTCAAAGGGATGATATTCTCTGCAATCTTAGGAGCTCCAATGACTAATTTTCAGTTTCTTTTCTAAATATCTGAAGTAAAACAGTGAACAAAAATGAGTTTATAATACTTTCACACCGTCCAACCTCCCTCCATTTTGGGTCATGAAAACCTTTCAAAATAGTGGCGTATCTTAGCAAGTGGAAAATGTAGAGGGAGGGAACCAACGTGAAATATTCCTTTCCCAATTAGAATATAATGTAATTCAATCTCTACGAATAGACGGATGGTTATAAGTCATGTTCCTGTTCACTTCCACTACTTCTCTTCACAAAGTGACACACACTTCTATTTTTGGGAGAGCGGTGACTGCAAGAGCACGTTTCCCCAAAATAACATACCGAGGGATATGGCTCATACATATTAGCTGCTTTCATACATCAACACATGGTCATTAATCTCTGATGTCCACTTACTTTCACATCACACAAATGGCCTTAATTTCAGTGGTCTCCTTGCAATGGATTATTTCTTAAACCAGCACTTAGTTTGAGTCCTGAGGGTGGGTCCCTCCTGCTTTTAGATTTGCTGCTCTTTGAAGGACATCATTATTTTGACACTTTTGTATTGCTGGTGTCCTTAAAATAGCATTTCTACTTTCATGACCCCAATTTTAACTTCCCTGGCCAGCAGAAAACTAGCATTAAAAAGAAATTCCAGGCAAAACTAAAAGCAAGGAACTCAAGCGTCATGCTCAGTTTATGTCAGGAGTGCAGGACTGAATCACTTTTCTTGCAACACAGCTAATGACCTATTATTCCATCCCACACTTACCTCTACATCTCTCTCTGTTCATCTGCATAAAAATGTGAGAACAAGTTTTAACATTAATTCTTCCACTTGAAATGAACACTTGTCTTACTCGGAATTTGTATGGCTCTTCTGCCAAAATTGCAATGCATGAACAGGAGATTTACAGAAATTCTCCTCAGTGTATCTAACATGCTTTACATTTGGACATTATACTTTACTATGTGCTAATGTTGCATCACAATAAAAGTAAATGTGGAAAAAGGACAAAGAGCACCGTTCATTTGCAAGCAACATAAAAACGTCCTCAGTGACATAAAATTCAGGAATTTTGGGCTGCAGGATTAAATCCCTGCATCTGAATGGTGGGGCCCAAAGTGCTCCTGATATTGAACCACAGGCCTCATTTCCACAAAGTGGGTAAGCTACAGAGAGAAGCGACTGCTTGCTGAATAAAATGTGTTTTCATGAACAGGGTGCTAACAGCAGCTTAGAATAAGTGAGGAAAAGGGATGGGGAGGGGGCGATGACCAGATCGGGAGGTATTCAGATTGCATGGGGAGCACTCCTGCCTGTCCTGGCTCCACATCCGGTAACTTCATTTGGTAGTACAGAACTTGAGAATTGCTGAAAAAGAGATATATTGGCCGTATTTCTCCGGCCATTCGCTGGCGGCGGGGTGCTCTGATCCCGCTTTCAGCACACCCCCTCCGGCGGGTTCCCTGGCAGAATGGGGGGCTTGAATCGAAATTCTCATCGACAGCAGCAGGAACAGAGAATCTGCCAGCAGCGAACATCGTGCTGCCTCCCTCAGCCGAGAGCCACGTGATTGGGGGGCCTGAGAATCCCACCCACTGTTTAAGCTTTTTTTGTTGTGCACTCATCGGGACAAATTGCAAAAATATCAATAATCAATGGAACAACAATTTATACTGCACGAGACGAGAGTACTGGCTGGTTGGCAAGGGGGCTCTGGTAGAGGCACTGTGATGTAGAATGCATTAGGGAACAGTTAACTGCCAAATTTTGTTGAATTCAAACCAGGCAGGTTGCAAAGGACGCAATTGTCCAGAAAGATTTCTAAGTGTGGTAGCGAGCGGGAATTGCCTCGGGCTACCTGGTGCTCTGCCCAGCAATGCAATTCAACATTAATTGGTCCACTTAACGAGGCCTCACGGGCTTCTCATCGCAAATGAAGACTCACCAGATGATTTGCCGGGAACGCACTCGACAGTCCCCTGCTTACAAGGTCGAGCAGCACTTAAGCTGCACTTGATCAGCCAACACCAGGCAGCTCACACTAATAGCGCCCAGGAAACCGGCCCTAATATTTGGAGATGCTGGCCTGTGGAGGCTGCTAGACACCGTGGAGGCCAGAAGGGATATCCTGCTCCCCCGAGGGTCCGAGAAGGTGGGCAACAAGGCAGCCAGTGCTGCCTGGCTGAGGTGGCGGCAGCTGTAAGCTCAGGGTGTGACCAGGAGGACTGGCCTTCACCTCACTGCCTACACCGGGCAGCACTAGGGAGTAGACACCAATTACACCCCCCCCCCCCAACGTCGTGGGAGCAACCACTTCCCAAATCCGCATGAGACCCCCAGCCCTTCCTCCGCCCCCCCCTCAACCCCTCCTTCATACCACCACTGTGAACCATGTGTGGCTAACGTTCCCTCCCTGTGTCTCCTCAGGAAAAGCACTCTGACAACTGTCAGGGGAGGGCCCAGACAGGCGGATGGGTGCCGGACATAAGAATCCTCACCTGCTTCGAGGAGCAGGCTCTGGAGGTGACGGGGGTCGCCGAGAACGGATTGGTCAACCATGAGGACGCTGGCGGATGGGGGACCTGTCAAACGTGAGTAGTGATTGCCTTACTGACAGAACCACCCCTCCCACTGACCACATGCCCATTCTCCCGTAGGTCCTCCAGCCAACGGCACCAGCCAAGCCCAGGCAGCCCCCTTTCCTGACTACGAGGTGAACACCTTGGTGGAGAATTCCGAGGATCCCACCGCAATCGTGGCAAAGCTGTCATCCCCACCCCCCACCAGCGCAGATAGACACACCTCGGTGGGACATATAAGTGGGCAGGCGTCTGGGTAACAATCTTGTGAGCACCACAGCGCTGATGATGCACATCGCATGGAGGCAGAAACCCCCAGGCAAGGCAGCAGTCAGAGGGCTGCTGGATTCCAGGGCCCAACTGGGTCCCAGCCTGATGCTGAGCCTATGATACATGTTACCCGGAGTTAATGGAGATGATAGGGACCAACCTGGATGTTCAGAGGGAGATGTCAGTGTCACTCCGGCAGAACCATAGCCGTATGGAGGAGTTCCAGAGGCAACAGGCGCAGGATATGGCGTTGGCAATGAGTGGCACCGAGGCCAACACTGCTAGGGTAGCGACTGCAGTGGAAAGCCAGGTGCACAATGTCGGCACCATGAGTGAAGGTGTCCAAGGCGTCACACAGTCGGTGACAGCCATGGCCGAGGGTCTCGGCAGAATGTCTGACTCGCTGGGGGTTGTCCCCAGTACCAGGCCAATCTTGATGAGGTTCTGTGGGTCATGTCCTGCTCTCAGATAGAAATGGCCAGGGCGCTGCAGAGCTCATCCCAATCGCAGGTGGGCATGGCTGAGGCGCTGCAGAGCATGGCCCAGTCACTGAGGAGCATTGCAGAGGGTGTCGACACTACGGTGCAGACCATGGAGAACCACCAGGTCTGGCAGAGCCAGATGCTACAGGGGCAGCAGGGGTTCGAACAAGCTGCGCCTTCATCCCAAGGTGGGCCCTATGGACACCAATCTGGAGGAGGGATGCCGGATGCCAAGCCGACCCATCCCATAGAGTGGCGACAATGGCCACCAGCTCCCCTGAGTTCCGCCCTCTGATGAAGTCGTATCTTGCAGTCAGCACATGGGACAGGGCGGCACAGCTGTACACGTGCCACAGACAAGGGAGCCGGGTCCTCCGGCCTCAGAGCCCCTAGAGGACGTCCGCCAGGGTCATCGAAGGCCATGGGACGAGGCAGGCAGCTGGCAGCCTCCACCCCAGATGTGCATCCTGGGGAAACACCAAAACGTAGTGGTAGAGCTAGGAGGGCCAAGCACTTTCAGGATCACTGAGACCACCGGGGGAGGAGAAAGGCGGTGGGTAGGTAGGGGGTGAGGATGGGGTGTTGGGGTGATGGGTACCATCAGGAGTGGGGGTTGTACAACACATTAAAGACCTTTTCGCACAACCATTATGATGCCTCTGTCACTTCTTTTCGCAATGTGGGCTGATCCACGGGCTCTATGCCCATCTCTCCAGTCAACCCCCCCCCCCCAGGGTGTTCGGATGTTGGCTGCTGTGTGTGCCGTGTTGCGCCCAGCAGTGTTCAAGCACAGAGTCCAGGCATCAGGGTGTGATTGGGTTGCTAGTCAATGACCCTCACATGCTACATGACCTAGCCATCCACATGAATCCACTTGACATGTGTGAAGTGCTAACTTAGCCACGATTGCCAATTCCCTATTCACAATAACCTTCAGCCGCGCAGCAGTCGGTGGGGGGTTATGGGTGGTTGGTAAGGCAGACGGGCAGGGACAGTGATTGCTCGCGGAACAGATACACACAATCCAGGGGTTGGCATGGTGGTGGCGTGAGCAGTTGCTCCCCCAGTTGCCCCCCAATTTGTCACAAGCATGCGCTTCTTTCCTGTAATATTGGAGACTTACAAGGCCATTTGACATGTGAGAAGCTGGTGCTTAATGGTTGAGTATCTGGATCGAAATATCTTATTAATAAAGGTGGTCAGACTATTTACAACTTCTGACTGACGTTACAATTCCATCCAAAAAGAAGAAAAAAAAGTTAGTCTGAACTCAGGTTAATCTCACTGATCAGAAGCCAATTGATTTTAAAAACGTTAAGGAATTACATCTTCCGAACTTTAAAACACGCACATCTAAAATGCAGCAACAACTAATATCTTGTGCAGAATTTCATTGAGAAACAATTTGATGCACCAAATGAAAATTAACTTCTTTAGCATCCGATGTGTAAATGCACCATTTATTAAGTGAAAAGAAAGAAAATTAGGAAATGCCCAGAAAATCTAACGGACCATCTGGACCTTTGCTACCACTAGTTTATCAATGGTCAGCAAGCATACTGTACCACTGTGGGAATTAATATCCAGTGGTATGATGCACAGGGGTCTATCTTCATGGATGTGGAATACTGATTCCATGCCATGTGCAGGCAAGATCACTTTGCACCAAGTTGAAATGGCAGCCCTTTGCGAGCTGCACTAAGTAGAACCACCTCTGGCAAACAACTTACTTGTGCTTGTTCGATTTTCCTTCCATCAATCTTTTTTTGGATTGGAGTTAAACCCATGCTCCCAAGTTTTGCACTTAGCATCGCTGACGAAATACGTAACTGTCCATCGAGTTGCCAAAGGTCACCTTCATGCTGAACAACAAAAGCAAGTTATTTTTTCAAATCACTGAAAGAAAATTTTATTAGTATAGATGGAATTACAGTCATGAAATAAAAACATCTGTCTGTTGTCTTCAGATCAAAACCAGAGTTCTTGCATGACAAATGCAATTGTTTTTCATTAAATTGGGGAAAATCAAGTTTCTGCAGTCACGTAATTAAGATAATATTCCTTCAGTGAGTTCATTTTTTCAGTTTTATCAGGCATTTCTGTTTATTAAAATATTACAAAATACATGGAGAATCTCTTAGACTTTCAATTTTCATTGCGGCGTAATTCATCAAGATGCCTACCAGTTTTTTAGTCACTGTAAGTATTCCATTTAAGGGTGGAGCTATCCAATCATTTTTGAAATGATTGGCAGCAATTTCTGTGCATGCCAATTCCCTCTTCGGTCTTTTTCCACCCCACTCAGCACTGTACATCCTGGTTAATGCTCTCAGGGGCTATTCCCTGCCACAGTACCCTTTAACATCATTGAAGTCTGTAATGTTGGATATGATTGATCATATCATTCTCCTCCACATTTTTCTTCTATGCCCTACCTCAGTCAGTAGACAGAGGGCTCGATTTAATGGTCGCGTTGTGTTGAAGTGAGAGCGCGACAAGGTCGTTAGATCACAGGAGAGGCCAAAAATGAGAACAACAGCGGGCAGCGATCGATTTTGAATCTAACCGGACTGCTCCGGTTGGCAAAATCAGGAACCCACCATTGGCACCTGGTCAGCTCTTAACAGTGGCCAAGAAGTTGAACCAGAGCCATAACTTGTTAAAGTTTTAAGATGGTGTGTAATGATCGATTTGTTCCAGGAGTGATAATATAAGAAATAGGGCTTGGTTATTTTATAAATAAACTTCATTAAAACAAAACAAGATTTAAAATTTAAATCCTAACAATAACAGATTACATGCAGTTTCTTAACTTTAACACTAGTTTGTATTAAACAACACTGCAACAGAACATGCAGTTCTCAAGCCACTTTCACAGGCACTCAAAGTCAATACTTGCATTTACAAAGCAATTTTTCTTCTGGTAGAGCCATTTATTCTGAACCCTTTTTCCAATGCCTGCCTCAGTGTCAACATTCATGACTGTCTCGGTCAATTTCCAAAGCCTTCAACTCTGTAACTGTTCACAACAACATTCCTTCTCTCTTTCTCAGTTCTGTCCAGTCCCTCAAACAAAGATTCTCTGTTGGAGTTTCCAGGTTTGAACCCATTACCGTTTTCTTAGCTGTTTGATTGCCAACTCCCATTTATACAAAAGAACAGATTCATACTATTGGTATGCAACTAACCATCCATTGACAGACAAAGAGGCCATCAGAGTCTGTAATGGGCTTGTAATGTTCTTGTCGGATGGTCTGATTTATCTCACAAGGACATTTATAGCTAAAGCTATAAACGATGTATTAACATTAACTGTGGGTCAATATATACAAAACAACAGATTAATAATAGTATGATCATGCACAAGCAACCTCTCTCCAGGTAGTCTGAGGGGTCACCTGACTAACAATCGCTTATCAACTAACGAAACTCCTAGCGGTCAGTCGGTGAATTACAACACAACCATTATATCACTACATTCTTTTTCCTTTGAAGGAATAAATTAATACATTAATCATTATATTTACATGTGATAGATATCATGAGCCTGTGAGTCTGACAGTATTAATTTTTATTTTTATTTTTTAAAATGGGTGAACAAATATATATATATACACACACACACATACACACAAGAACAGCAAGCATTGTACATACAAATAGTTCAAATCTACAAATTGAGATGATCAGGTTTTCCTCTGACTAGTTGATCTTCTCAAAGTTTGATCTTGCTGCTCAGAACTTGTAGATTCAATGTTCTTTGTGATATTCTCATGCTCAGGAACTGCTGAACTATCAGACACTGCAGCTGACTTTGATTCTGACGTGGATTCGTCATCCATCACTTTGTTGTGAAAGGCTTCTCTGGTTTTCAAGAGTGTGCGATGATTTCTTTTCAAAACCAACCCATCCTCTGTCTGTACATTGTAGGAAGGAGGTGCTACCTCTTCAAGTAGAATGGCTTTTCTCGACCAATTGCCTGAATCTTTTACTCTCACAATGTCATCACTACTCAGAGGTGGTAAAGTTACTGTTCATGAGTAACTCTGCTGGTGAGCTTCCATGCGACAATGGTTACAGTCTGTAACTCAATAGTGTGAGACATAGATCGGGTTGGCTGTCCGTTGCTTTCTTAAACAATTGCACAACAACATGTACACCTTTTTCGGCTTTTCCATTGGCTTGTGGGCACGACGGACTCCATGTGACGCAATTGAAATCATATGTGACTGCAAAGTATTGCCACTCTTTACAGCTAAAACATGGACCGTCATTACTCATAACAACTTGCAAAATTCTGTGCCTGGAAAAAATTGATTTGGTATGCAGTATTACGCTGCTTGCTGTTATGCTGACAATAGAGCCATTTTGAGATAGTTTGAAAAATAGTCGATGATAATTAAATAATCTTTCCATCTTGGTGAAAGAGATCCTTAGCTACTTTTTGCCATGATGCCGTAGGTAAATCAGATATTTGCATAGGTTCTCATGTTTGCTTGCAACAATGCAACTGGCATGCGTCACAACGACTGACCCTCCTGTCAATTTCTTGGTTTATACCTGGCCAGCAAGCCACAAGCTCTCCGTTCACATTTTTCAATCCAGAGATGGGGCAGCACGGTAGTTAGCATAAATGCTTCACAGCTCCAGGGTCCAAGGTTCGATTCCCGGCTGGGACACTGTCTGTGCGGAGTCTGCACGTCCTCCCCGTGTGTGCGTGGGTTTCCTCCGGGTGCTCCGGTTTCCTCCCACAGTCCAAAGATGTGCGGGTTAGGTGTATTGGCCATGCTAAATTGCCCGTAGTGCCCTTAAAAGTAAGGTTAAGGGGGGGGGGTTGTTGGGTTATGGGTACAGGGTGGATACGTGGGTTTGAGTAGGGTGATCATTGCTCGGCACAACATTGAGGGCCGAAGGGCCTGTTCTGTGCTGTACTGTTCTATGTAGATGTCCTTCGTGTATCCTCTTTAGCTCATCCTTACAAAGAGATTGATGTATGACTATACTGTTCAAATGAAGCACCTCTCCATTAATGATATTGAGTTCCGATCTTATATTGTGGAACTCCACACATTGACTTATGGGCCAGTGTATGTTGATATTCCTCATCACCTCTTGAAGAATTTGATCCTTCCTGGATCTCACATAGTTTTGTAGCTGTTACTGGTAGTAGTGTGGAAGTAAGATTGACATGCAGATCTACTTCTGCAGCAATTTCACCATTAGTACTTTACATCGGCGCTCTCGCTAATGAATCTAAGAACAAATATTTGCCTGGTATGTCGATGAGATTGAAGTCATAGCGTTGTAACTTCATCATCAACCTCTGAATGCGTGGTTGAGACTTTTTTTGATGATCTTACCCAAAGGTGAACTGTCTCAACTGTGAAAGTTGGAAGCCCATAGACATTCGACATAGTCGTGGAATTTCTCCAAACCTACAACTAAACCCAGGCATACTTTCTCGATTTGAATGTGTTATGGGAGAGGTGTTTTCAGAACCCCAACATGTATCATGGAGTTCAACCAACCTCTCCCGTTAATGTATTGTTGCTTTTGAAACACACGGCTTGGTCTTCAGGTGTGGTATTACAATTATGGACACGTGGGTTTTTAAACAAAAATAATGTTTATTCCATGAATTCAACTTAACCTTTTTAAATAAACATTGGATCCCTCAACACCCCTTACTTCAAAGAGAACCCTGAAAATAATACAACACTAAATAATCCCTCAAAATGTTCCTTCAAACTGCCAAAAGACTTAACACCTTTAAACAGAAACACATCAGGTTAAAGACATTACTATTATGAGTTTAAATCACCCAAATGATTCAGAGATAGTCTTTTCTGGCAGAGATCACCGCAGATCCAGCTCACTGCAAACACAGACACACCTCAAGCTCTTTTCCTCAAAACTGGCTTTCTCCTTTCAACCAGCTCACAGCAAACCAGCCAGGCCCTTTTTAGCTGCTCTCTCTCAAACTTAAACCTAAACACTGCAAAATGGATGAGCTAAAAAAAACCAGCTCCACCCACACTCTGACATCACTTCAGTAATATTAACTGCTTCATTTCTTAAAGGTACATTGCTTAAACATCCATTGCTTAAAGGTACTCTCACATGACAAATGTACCTCTGCTCTGTTGTCATGGATCGTGATGCATATGCGACTGGTTTCTAATTGCCCGAGTTGCAGAAGAACTGCTCCTGGACTCTTGTATGTGTTTTTGACACTTTAATCTGCTTAGTTAGGTCAAAACATGTGAGAACTGGCATGATGGTGAGTGAAGTCTTGAGCTTCTTCCACTCTTGCTCATGTTACGCAGTCTTCGTGAAATCTGTTGTCTTGTGCAGGAGATTACGCAGATGAGTTGTTTTTGCTGAACTGGTTTGGAATGAATTTCCCTAGAAAATTGATCATACCCATCACTCTTAAGATGGCTTTCTTTTTGTGTGGTTTTGGCATGTTGAGAATTGCTTGAACCTGTTAGTCAGGTTCAATGCCATGCAATGAGAGCTTGTCATCTAAGAATGAGACCTCAGTTACTCCAAATTGGCACCTTTGCTTGTTGGGCTCAGTCCATTTCTCTTGATGCTCGTTAGAACTTTAAGCAACCTCATATTGTGCTCTTATATGGTTGAGCCCCAAACTATGATATCATCCACGTACACATGTCCACCTTCGATTATGTGCTCCATGGTACAATGAAAAATTTCTGATGCCGAAGTATTCTCAGAAAACAGTATCGTCCAAATGGCATATTGATAGTGCAGTATTTCGTATTTTGTTCTTCTAGCTTTAGTTGCCGGAAAACTTGAGATGCGTCAAGTTTCATAAAGAATTGTGCACCAGCCATCTCAGAGGTGATTTCCTCACGCTTTGGTATTTGGTAATGTTCTCTTTTGATATTCTCGTTGAGATCTTTAGGATCCATACACATGCGAATATTGGCATTCTTTTTCTTTACACAAACCATGGAGTTTACCCAGTTCTTCTTTCTTTCTGATGAATTAGTCATGCTGATTAAATTGGCTTTGGCACCAGTTTCTAACTTCAATTGGACCACTGTACCGTCCATTTCAAGTGGTAGCAGCCATTTGTCCTCATCAACTGCATTTATTTTAAATGAAGCACCAGTTTGCATTTTTCTAAGTGCTGGAGAATTTTTTGATGTCTCCAAAAAATTATTCTTCTCTATTATTACTTCAACAAACAATGATCTTCCATCACTAGAGACTGTAAATTCCACTGTGCTGACTGATCTGGGGTTGAGCTTAGAGCAACAACTCTGGGCGAAGTGATTTTTTTTCCTTTGCATCTGGTACAAAACTTGTCAAACGCTGGATATTGTCTTAATTTGTGCCTTTCACCACATCTTTTGTACAGAAATACTTTGTCCTGATCTTTAACTTCTTTGTTGGGAGGAGCTGTAGGAACTTTCCCGACTTTTTGTGGAAGTTCCCCGCTTTTTTGGAAAAAGGGGAGCAACTGGAGTATATTCCTACAAGAAGGTGCCACCATTACTGATAAACATTTTAGAATGCTGTGCTGCTAGCTCGTGAGCCTGACAAATCTTAACTGTTTGTTCCAAAGACAGCTCCGATTCCCTCAACAAAAATTTCCCTCAGCTTAATTTCATTCACACCAAACACAATCTGGTCCCGAATCATGGACGATTCCACCACAGACAAATTACAGGTTTTAGCTTTTAACTTTAAATCAGTGAAGAAATGATGTGTGGACTCTCTCGTCTGCAAACGTGATCTAAACACATAGCATTCATCAATTACATTCTTTCTGGGGGTGCAATGTGCATTAAGTCTTCGAATTACTTCATTAAAATTTTTACTACCTTCATCGTTTGCAAATATCAATGTATTAAACACAGCAATTACTTTGGGCCCTGCTGCTGTTAGGAGCATCGCTACCTTACGCAATTTTGATTTATCTCCTAAATTTACTGAAGAAGCAGATCAAATTGTTGTTTAAACACGTGCCAGTTGCTGTCCACATTACTATGAAATCTGAGACTCATTGGTGGCTTCAACGACTCCATGCTGAAAATTCTGATAGTCTGCAAAATCTTCAAATCACTGTGGACCTCGTGGCAGGCTGATAGTTTTTTTTTCAGTGTTTAATACCCCATGCCCGGTACCATGTAATGTTCTTGTCAGATGGCCTGATTTATAATACAAGGACACTTGTAGCTAAAGCTATAAACAATTTATTAACATTAACTGTGGGTAAAATGTATATACAAAACAGCAGATGAATAACAGTATGATCATGCACATGCAACCTCTCTCTCCAGTTAATGAGGGGTCACCTGACTCTAATATTCACTTATATACTAATGGAACTCCTAGTGGTCAGGGTGTGAATTACAAGACAATCATGATATCACTACAGGGTTAATAGCTGGTCAGACACAAATGTCCTGAAGAACAATGGATCTGGGGCATCCTCTGTATTCATACTAACGAGTTTAAGTCTGATTGGGACAATGTAACTCACTGGCTGTGGGTGTATCCCTCTGCCTCCTGCCAGCAGTATTTTCCCTCAGTCGGTTTAACCCCTAAATTGCTTAATACATCTTCAATACCATTTCTGGACTGAATTTCTCCACATCTCCTTTATTAAACGCTAAGATTTCTTCAATAATATCTTTACCCAGGCCTCTCCATCTCTTTACTTCCTTCCCAACTTCCCAAAGTCCATCGCTGTCCAAGGTTATAGCCATCAGTCCTGACCATCCTGCAAAAGCTCAGCATCTACTTCTTTTACTGGGATGTATATTCCTGCAGCTGTTTGTACGAGATTTGCACGGCATTAGTCTGTTTTCTTCTGCTCTATCTTCGACTGCTTTTATGATAATAACTGTGCACCTACTCTGCTAATATGTCAATAAGGCTAGAATAAAACTTCTAATAAATTCCCTTTCAAAGATTATCTATAACCTCTGAACCTCTCTGTGGTAAAACCTTTTGTCATTTTTGACAGATCTTGTCAGGATTTAGTGCCTGTTTCTATAGAAACTCTAGAATACACAATACACTTAAGGCCATAGTTTAAAAAATGATGAAAGATTTAACCACAAGGATGCTTAATATTTTTCTCACTAATTCTCCAGCTAAGACTGGCGGCTCCACGATTGCATAACTGAAAAGATATTATATTTTCGTTTACTGAAGCAAAACCCGAAATGATTAAAAAATATATTGCATCTTTGCCAATTATTCAAGTTTACAGCTCTGCTTTCTGCTTATGAAAAGATACTGGTAGAAAATCTACACCATAGATTCAAGCAAAAAATATTGAATATGAAAGATTTACACTGTCTGCATGGTAAAGAATTAAGGAATTAAGTCAATCCTTCTTGTTTTTAGCAGCCCAGAGCTAGTAGTATAATGTGACTTTGAAGCTATCGCAAGTGTTATGCTTTAGTATCCTGCTATTAATAATTCCTTGGTAGCATGAGGTAATAGTGACAACTAACATTTACAAATTTTGCTTCAATATTGTTGCCAAAAGCTGCTTGTGCAATTAACTATAAGAGTGGCGATGCTGAATTTTATTGCAATATTAATATTAATAGGGTTTTATATTCAAATACATTTGGTATGAGTTAAAGTTGTACAAGAATATGAAAATGCTGAAGAAAAATAATAGATCGGTAAATGATTCATAATATTAACAATATTAAATAGGAGTACTTACCTGTGCATTGAGCAATCCAGCTAACCATTCTACATGTGCATCTTCCTTATCACAGCACAAATACCTGTAAATACATATTTTGCAAATCAGTATAATGTACAGAGTGCCCATGTATAAATTATAATTATAAAAGAATTGAGTCCAATGGAATATATTTGTCCTATTGCACCTGCTACCACCCTGGCAGAACTACTTATTCTAATCCCCATTTTCCTGCCCTTTCCCTCTAATAAAGTAATATAGAGCAGGACTGAGTCATTTAGCCCTTGAGCTTATTCTGCAATTCAATCGGATCATGGTTGATCTGAATCTTATCTGCATTTACTTGCCGTAATTCTATTTCTCTTTATACTCTTCCTTAATAAAAAGCAAGCAATGCCAGTTTTGAAAGTTTCAATTCACTTAGTCTCAACGTATTTTTTGAGAGAATGCTGCAGAGTTCTGCTACTCATTGTGTAAAGAAGTGCTTCCTGATATCACCCTGAATGGTCCAGCACTAATTTTAAGATCATGCACCCCCTTGCTCTGGACTCCTCCATCAGAGAAAATGGTTTTTCAATATCTGCCCTATTAAATCCATCAATCATCTTAATTACCGCAAATATATCATTGTTTAATCTGCTATGCTCGAGGAAATACAACCTTAAGTCTATGAAATCAACCCTCATAATTTAATTGTTTTAGCCTTGAACTGAACAAAGTACTCCAAATGCAGTCTAACTGGAACTGTTCCATAACTTGCATCACTCGCTATTACTTTCCAAAAATTTTAATCAGCATTTTCCGCCAATGAAGTGGAACAATGGAAGGTCAGGAATGCAAAATTGGAGTGTTCAGATTAGCACAAGTAAGAGGAAGCCTTGGCGGATTCATTTGGGCAGCCAGGGTACATCTTTTAAGAGATAAAATACATTTTTGGGAAAAGTGTCCAACTGCCAAGGAACTGCTAAAGAGCTGTCCAGCTGTCAAGGAAGCGGTCAAGAAACTGTCAAAGACGACTAGGTGAGTGGCATGGAAGGTGGGGATAAAGGGTGGTGGACATAGGTTGGCACTAAATTGTCATGGGTGTATGGGGGATTTAGTAGCTGGGTAAAGGGACACATGTTAGTGTAGGCGGTATAAGTGGGCTTGGGTTTGCATAGGGGGTGTGAGGGTCATGGGATGTGGATGTGGGGCATTGTTTGGCATTGATTGGGGTATGAGATGGGGTGTGGGTGCTCTGAGATGGGGTGACAATGGCAGTGAGGAGGGGTGAGGGGGCTGTGAGGTGGGGTGAGGGGGCTGTGATGTGGGGTGCGGGGGCTGTGAGGGGGTCTGTGAGGTGGGGTGAGGGGGTCTGTGAGGTGGGGTGAGGGGGTCTGTGAGATGGGGTGAGGGGTCTGTGAGATGGGGTGAGGGGTCTTTTGGAAATACAAATAGATTCCTTCCACTGGTTCTCCTTTGTCTTAACGTCCTTGTCACGTCCTCAAAAAATTCTAACAGATTTGAACAAAGAACAAAAAGAACAAAGAAAAGTACAGCACAGGAACAGGCCCTTCGGCCCTCCAAGCCCGTGCCGACCATGCTGACCGACTAAACTACAATCTTCTACACGTCTGTGAGATGGGATGAGGGGTCTGTGAGATGGCGTGAGGGGTCTGTGAGGTGGCGTGAGGGGTCTGTGAGGTGGGGTGAGGGGTCTGTGAGGTGGGGTGAGGGGGCTGTGAGGTGGGGTGAGGGGGCTGTGAGGTGGGGTGGGGGGGCTGTGAGGTGGGGTGAGGGGGGCTGTGAGGTGGGGTGAGGGGGTCTGTGAGGTGGGGTGAGGGGTCTGTGAGGTGGCGTGAGGGGTCTGTGAGATGGCGTGAGGGGTCTGTGAGGTGGGGTGAGGGGTCTGTGAGGTGGGGTGGGGGGGCTGTGAGGTGGGGTGAGGGGGCTGTGAGGTGGGGTGAGGGGGCTGTGAGGTGGGGTGCGGGGGCTGTGAGGTGGGGTGCGGGGGCTGTGAGGTGGGGTGAGGGGTCTGTGAGGTGCGGTGAGGGGGCTGTGAGGTGGGGTGGGGGGGCTGTGAGGTGGGGTGAGGGGGCTGTGAGATGGGGTGAGGGGGCTGTGAGGTGGGGTGCGGGGGCTGTGAGGTGGGGTGCGGGGGGCTGTGAGGTGGGGTGAGGGGTCTGTGAGGTGGGGTGAGGGGGCTGTGAGGTGAGGTGAGGGGGCTGTGAGGTGAGGGGGCTGTGAGATGGGGTGAGGGGTCTGTGAGATGGGGTGAGGGGGCTGTGAGATGGGGTGAGGGGTCTGTGAGATGGGGTGCGGGGGCTGTGAGGTGGGGTGAGGGTTCTGTGAGATGGGGTGAGGGGGCTGTGAGATGGGGTGAGGGGTCTGTGAGGTGGGGTGAGGGGGCTGTGAGGTGGGGTGAGGGGTCTGTGAGGTGGCGTGAAGGGTCTGTGAGGTGGGGTGAGGGGGCTGTGAGGTGAGGTGAGGGGGCTGTGAGGTGAGGGGGCTGTGAGATGGGGTGAGGGGTCTGTGAGATGGGGTGAGGGGGCTGTGAGATGGGGTGAGGGGTCTGTGAGATGGGGTGCGGGGGCTGTGAGGTGGGGTGAGGGGTCTGTGAGATGGGGTGAGGGGGCTGTGAGATGGGGTGAGGGGTCTGTGAGATGGGGTGAGGGGGCTGTGAGATGGGGTGAGGGGGCTGTGAGATGGGGTGAGGGGTCTGTGAGATGGAGTGAGGGGTCTGTGAGATGGGGTGAGGGGGCTGTGAGATGGGGTCTGTGAGGTGGGGTGGGGGGTCTGTGAGGTGGGGTGAGGGGGCTGTGAGGTGGGGTGAGGGGTCTGTGAGATGGGGTGAGGGTGGCTGAGGCCGAGGGATTATTTTTATTTACACTTATTTTTTATTTATTTAAACACAGTGCCAGAACACAGAGGCAGACCTTGCTCCCACCCTGCCCTGCAACTGGCAGCCTCTGCATTCAATCAGAACAACGAATAAACGGGCATCGTGCGACTATCAACAGGCAGGACTGTTCCCTTCCAGTTGGGGAACACTTCAGCAGTCAAGGACATTCAGCCTCTGATCTCCGGGTCAGCATTCTACAAGGAGGCCTTCAGGAGACGCGACAACGCAAAATTGCTGAGCAAAAACTTATAGCTAAGTTCCGCACGCATGAATGCGGACTCAACCGGGATCTGGGATTCATGTCGCATTACATTCGGCCCCCACCAACAAGCCTGGACTTGCAGAGGCCTACCGACTGAACTGGCCTGGGACAATTCACACCTCTTTAACCTGGAGTTACCTCTCTCTCTGCATCTTTGATGATTTGATTGCCTGCAGGTGCTCGCATTCCGGGGCATCTCTGACTGTGTCTATATAAACATTTCTGGAACAAGCCTTTCCATTCACCTGAAGAAGGAGCCGTGCTCCGAAAGCTCGTGTTTGAAACAAACCTGTTGGACTTTAACCTGGTGTTGTAAGACTTCTTACTGTGCTCACCCCAGTCCAACGCCGGCATCTCCACATCATTCAATCAGAGTGACCAGCCCCGACTCCTATTTTAATCCAGCCCAGTCCACTTGGGGTACCACCAGTCACTTTCTTTCAAATGGAGCACAAAACTGTTAAGCCTACACTCTGTCTCCTACCTCTGAAATAATTCCCTGCTCATGTTGAAATGTTGTCTCCAATTCCATGTGCTTCATAGTCTCTTGTGTGGAACCTTAGTACATTCAATGAGGTTAGTTGGATATGACTTTATCCCAAATGTTAGCTCCGAGCAACTCCACTGAAGCTAACATCTGAGCAACTCCACTGAAGCTAACATTCAGACTATATCTAGAAGTCTATATTAGACTTTTGATATATAATTTTCTGCTCTCTCTCTCTCTGTCACCCTTCCTATATAGTGGTGTAATACAGGCAGTTTTCCAGTCCAAATAATTCCTGCATAAAGAGAATTTTGAAAGATCATGACTAAAGCATCTAAACTTTCCTTACCTATTTGTTTACCCTGGGGAAGAAACCATCCAATCCCAAAGATTTTTCTATTGTCATGCTCATTACTTTTACTATTGTCACATTTTCTCTTACAATAAATCGAGGTAACTCTTTCCTTTATTTATGATCAGATTCCCTTGTATCTCCTGGTATTTAATCCTGTGCTAACTGATACAATGCAATTGTGTGCCATGTCTACCATTTCATTCCTTTCAATAACCGTCAATATTTTTCCTCAAACAATTACCTAGTTCTCACCAAAATGCTGGGGTTGACTAAACTTAAATGCCTACTTGTGGCAAACCATCTCAATAACTGCATGGAAAAATCCATTTTCTCTTTTTTTTTTTGCTGAATACAGATTCTGCATTCATACTTCCTTGTTCCTTACATCGTAATACAAACAAATGAGTGTGTATTCTGGATATAACTTCTGTATATAATAAAATGATGATTTCTTAATGGGGGAATATTTTCCTACAATCTGACACAGCTTTATCAAAATAAGCGATTTCAGTTTATATGGAAAAGTTTATAATGTAATTGATTTTATCACAAAAATGTTTTTAAATCCTTCTGATCAAATGACTTGCTTGGCATGTCAAACAAAATATTTGATTTCTTTGCACGGTCCTACGATCCTCTCCCTTTCATCTTTATTTTATCTTTTCACATTAGTTGCCTCTTGCAAATTGAATATGGTAAGAGTATCTCATTTGGAACACCTTATATTCTTTCCAATACCATTATTTTACTTTGCTACTCAACAATCGGACTACTGCAAATGCAACACATTAAAAATAATTCAGACAGGACCTAATTTCACAACTTACCATTGTTGTTTTTCTGAACAAAGTGTAAAACCCAAGCTGTGTAATAGAGAAAGGAACATGTTAAGGCATCTGTCCCTCATTCTTAGAAGGTAGTGAACAGGGAAAGCATTTTTATCACGAGACAACATTGGTGGAGGCAAGAATGCAATAAACAAGGGAAGAATTGAGGATCCCAAGGGTGCCATTTACAAGTAAGTATTGCACAAGCGAAGAAACAAGAAACCATCTTCCAATCAATTCGAAGGGAATGAAAAACTTAAAAGTGCGAATCAGCAGATAGAGTATATAAAATTAATTAAAGATCCTGCAGACCAAAATTCCGTTATTTGTTGTATCTACCAGACTAATGGTTATTTAAGCAATTATCAGAGGCTCACTTAAGTTGGACTGATTGCGCATTCTATTATTACCAAATAAACCTATCTCAATTTAACGTCACTTTCACCTGAATGATTGATAATAATATAATCTATTTTAGTACAATACATAAAACTGTTTTTGGATTAATCTTCTTGCTATTCTGAATACTTTGCCTGGAGCAGGTTTAACCCATTATAAATCAGGAACAAGCATTAACTCAGCTTCATAATATGGAGGCTTTAAGATATAATATTGGATGGATTCTCTGGTTCCCCAGCCACCTGTTTCTTGGCGGCGCGCCGTTCACTTGTGGTGGGATTCTATCTTCACGCTGTTTATCAATAGGATTTTCCATTGAAACCACAACAAGTCAGTGAGAAATCTGTGGCCAGGGGTGCACTGCCAACGGGAAAAGTGAATCGCATCGGCTGGAGAATTCCGACCATTGATAACATAATGATTTTCTATACTTCGAACTATTATTAAAATAGATGATTAAAGATGACAAATTTTAAAAGACAGAATCAGTGAATGCAGACAAGATATAATAAGACTTATAAAACTCCAAACACAGTTGTATATCAACAAAATGTTATCTTGTCATCGCACCGTAATGCAGAAAAATGTCCTGTAGTACTGTTTTTGATGCAAAACCGGAGATTTCATAGAATTTACAGTGCAGGAGGCCATTCGGCCCATCGAGTCTGCCCCGGCTCCTGGAAAGAGCACCCCACCCAAGCCGATACCTCCACTCTATCCCCATAACCCGGTAACCCCACCTAACACTAAGGGCAATTTGGACCCTAAGGGCAATTTGGACCCTGAGGGCAATTTAGCATGGCCAATTTACCTAACCTGCACATCTTTGGACTGTGGGAGGAAACCGGAGCACCTGAAGGAAACCCACGCACACACGGGGAGAACGTGCAGACTCCACAGAGTGACCCAAGCCGGGATTCGAACCTGGGACCCTGGAGCTGTGAAGCATTTGTGCTAAACACTATGCTACCATGCTGCCCGATTAATGGATGTTAGGAGAAACAGAAATATATTGGGACGTGTGATCAAACAAAAGCTTAGGGTTCTAAAGAAAATATTAAAGGAGAAGAGAGAGGTGTGAAAGATGGAAACAGTAAAGGAGGAAATGCCAGAGTAGGGGCCCTAGACAGATAAACGGACAGTTGTTTATGGTTGGGCGAAGGAAGGTGATGATTCTCAAAATGGTCCAATGGGATATGGTCTAAAAGATTTTACAAAGTGTGGGGGGGGTGGGGGGGGGGGGGGGGGGGGTGGGGGGGTGAGGCTATGACAGTATTTAAACACGAGCATGGAAATTTTAAAATTGTGATGTTAAGGAGGTACCAACGTAGATCAACAAGAGATCAGAAAATCTTGTTGTGCAATAGGATCCAAGATGACGATGGACTGAGGTTTATGGTGGGAAGGCATTCATGACAGCACTGGATGGATCAACAGCATGCATGACAGGTTCAGTGGCAGGTGGACTGAACCAGAGGTAAAGTTGGAAAAGCAGCTTTGGTGATGAAGAATACATACTGTCAGAAGTTCAACTTGGGGTCAAACAGGATGCTGAGATAGTGAACAATTTGGTCCAGCCCGAGTGGATGGTCAGGGAGGAGGCTAGAATTAGTGGTGAGGGAATTGAATCCATGGTAAGGGTAGAAGACAATAAATATCTCACATAAATTGTGCTTTAAGGCTTTTCCATTCCGCTGAAGGTCAATTGGCTTTTGGCTGGCCTGCTGCACCCTCCGCAGCAGTACTCAATGCAGTGGGGCTGGGAAATCCAGGCATTCATCTTTATAAAAAAAATGCTCCCTGCACAGACACCATCAAATGGTATTATTGTCATGGGGCTGGATTTTACCCCAGGCTTTGGATCCCGATGTTGGCACCAAACAGGGGTCCTGAGCCCATACTGGATGGAAGCTGGACCGGCTCAGCAATTTTCCCCAGAGGTGGCCTCCTGATTGCCTGCCTTTCAGACCACCATCCTGAGGCAGGATGCCTCCTGTCATAAGGCCAGTATATAGTAAAGCCTCAGCAGCTGGCTGGGAGTGGTGGGTGTTGGTTTGAGGCAGGCCTGAGGTTATGTTGAAAGAGGGACAAGTAAAAAATCTGAGGGGCCAAGCAGAGCTATGTGACACAATGCTAGCGGGCTGGGAAAATTGTCCTCAATAGGGGCTCTAATTACTTAAATCTCCATTTGGCAGGCAGCCGATCCATATCCAGTCCTGCCACTGAAGCTTCACTGCTGGCAGGCGAACCTGTATGGGAGAGCCATGGCAGGTGGCTGCCCGATATTTTCTCAGCTACCTCTCTTCCTAGTCTGCCAATGTAAGGCCAGTAAAATCCTGCCGTCAATCACTAATTCCAATGTCACATTTGTGAGATTGTTGGCAGCTGGTGGCGGCAATTGTTTTTTGAAAGGAGAACAGTTCAAGGAGTGCAGACCATATTAATGAGGAGGTGACTGCAAATGAATTTTTGGAGAATTTAATATGTGCTACATGATTCCGAATATATTTTACACAAATTACATTTTTAATAAGAACAACCACCTTCCAGAATTTATTTTGTAGAGTCATATGGCTGTATTTTATGCTTGTCTGCTCGGGAATTTGAAGGCTGGGGTGGAGGGGCCCATAAAATCCAGCACATGGCCTGCCTCCCAACTACCAACCTGCCTCTAACCTGACTCACATTTTACGAGGGACAGTGTTGGCATCAGGTGGTCCGCCTGCCCTTAGGCCTATTGAGGCCCTTAAGTGGCTGATTAATGGCCACTTTAGAGCAATATCCTGCCCCCATTTCTTTTTATGCATGGCAGGGGTAGGCCCATGCCCCCCCCTCCCCCAAAGCTATCTTCCCCCTTTAACCTTCCCCCCACTGGCCTCCCAAATCCTGCCCCCATCGCACGTGCCAGGGCCTTCCAGCCTGGCCAGGGTGATAGCACGTTCTTACTTTCAATCTCCTCTTTAAGGCTGTTGTTTGTCAGAATTGCCTGTAATCCCAGTGGGCCAGCACTCCTATCTGGCACTATTGGGACTACAGAGTGTGGGTCATCCTCCCGATACAGGGAATGGAAGCCTCACCTTAAAGCAATTAATACTGCTCTCTGCATTAAATTTCTGAGGGGCAGTCATCACCATGGTGGGCAGTCTCATCATTGACTTTTTAGCTGGGTGGTCGCCATCCACAGTGCACCGTAAAATCCAGCCCAAGGAATAGTTACACAGGGGCAGCAGGGTAGCATGGTGGTCAGCATAAATGCTTCACAGCTCCAGGGTCCCAGGTTCGATTCCCGGCTGGGTCACTGTCTGTGTGGAGTCTGCACGTCCTCCCCCTGTGTGCGTGGGTTTCCTCCGGGTGCTCCGGTTTCCTCCCACAGTCCAAAGATGTGCGGGTTAGGTGGATTGGCCATGCTAAATTGCCCGTAGTGTCCTAATAAAAGTAAGGTTAAGGGGGGGGGGTTGTTGGGTTACGGGTATAGGGTGGATACGTGGGTTTGAGTAGGGTTATCATGGCTCGGCACAACATTGAGGGCCGAAGGGCCTGTTCTGTGCTGTACTGTTCTATGTTCTATAGAAGGAGGTCAATGCTGGCTCTCTGCAAGAGCAACTCTGCCAAGTCCACTACCTATCCTTTCCTGCACCCCCTTTATTGCCTTCGTTGTGTTATGCTTCTTCGTGTGGCATAAGCTGCTTCCTTGATGTATGCTTTGACAAAGGTCCAGACTTTGTAATGAGTTCAATATGTTTATTGAACTATTAACACAATTCTTAAATGAGTTCGACTCTCCTGCTAATCTAACTGTAGTCACTCAGTCTAACTAAACCAGTCTGCTCTAAGCCACGTGTGATACTTCTGATCAACCCTGATGTACTCTCTAGTTGTGGGTCTGTGGAAAGAGGCAGAGCATGTGTGCCCTGTCCTTTTATATGGGTTGTGAAGTGCCCCTTTGTGGTAATGCCACCTCTGGGTGTCCTGATTATCCATTGGTTGTGCCCTGTTGTAATGACCCATTAGCTGTATGTCTGCATGTCATGACATCTCTGGTGCTCCCTCTAGTGGTTACTTAGTTGTAGTGTATTTACATTAATCCCTTGTGTGATGCATATGAAATGAAAATCGCTTATTGTCACGAGTAGGCTTCAATTAAGTTGCTGTGAAAAGCCCCTAGTCGCCACATTCCGGCGCCTGTCCGGGGAGGCTGGTACGGAAATCGAACCATGCTGCTGGCCTGCTTGGTGTGCTTTAAAAGCCAGTGATTTAGCCTTGTGAGCTAAACCAGCCCCTTCACCACAGCCTTGGACACAATACTCCAGTTGAAACTGAACCAGTGTTTTACAATGGTTCATCATAACATCCTTGCCTTTGTGCACTATGGACGGAATTTTCCAGTCCCTCCTGCCAGCAGGAACTTCCAGTCCCTCTGAAGTCAACGAATGGCTCGCTGCATCCGCCGCCGGGGAACCTGGCGAGGCTGGGCTGGAAAATCCCAGCCTATGTTTGTATTTTATAAAGCCCTGGATCTCAAGTGCTTTTTTAAACACTTTTTCAACCTTTCCTGTCACCTTCAATGATTTGAGTACATATAACTCAGTTCTCTGTTTCTAGCCCTGCTTAGCATTGTTCCCTTTATTTTATATTGCTTCTATTGTTCTTCCTACCAAAATGCACCCGTTATTCTTCTCTGCATTGAACTGCTGTGTGTCTGCCAATTCCAGCAGTCTGTCTGTGTCCTCTTAAAGTCTTATCCTCCTCACAGTTCAGAATATCGCCAAGTTTTGTGATACCTGCAAATTATGAAATTTGCCCTTGTACGTACATTAATTCGAGGATATTAATATACATCAAGAAAAGCAGGGGTCCTTGTAGTGATCCCTGGGGAATCTCTCTATTTACATTCCACCAGTCAAAAAAAAATGGTTCACCTCTATTCTCTATTTCTTGTCATTCAAGCAACTTAATTTCTTTACCAACACTGCCTCTTTTATTCCATGGACCTCAACTTTGCTTGAAAACCTATTTCTCTTTGATATGGAAGGCCATTGAATCAAGGAGGTCTCCAAAAGAAAGAGTCTCATTACCAAGCCTTATGTGAGCACTAGCAAGTAATTTAATCACATCCATGTTAGATCCTGTCCTCAGGTGACATTGCCTCACATAAACCCTTATCAGCAGTGTTCTTAGTTAACAATCAGGAGGATCTGCCTTTTGCTTTGCTAATCCACTCAAGGGGCATAAACACATTACCAAAGCAGATGCCTAAGAAACGAATAATTAAGCACCCCATTGTCAGTGGTGCCATCACTCAAAGATGCTAAAATCACTTGCCAGTTCAGGTGAATGTGCAAGAACTGATTCAAAGTCATGTAGCTGAGTTTTTTTGGTGTCCTGATCAACATTTATCCTCAATTAGCATCTCGAAAATCAGATCAACCGTGTCTGTATCTTACTGCAGGTCTCCTCTATGCAAACTGGCTGCCACATTTGCTCATATAAAACTAATACATTGATTGTCCAGCACTTTGGATCATTGAGAGTGTATGAAAGGGACTGTATAAGCATTTTGTTTTATGTTTGCGTGTTCTGATGATTATTAGTAATAGTAAGGCCTGCTCAGCTGCCACCGTTCAATGCGGTTATTAATCTACACCTGCTGATGCACTGAAATGTCAGGAAAGCTCAGTATGCATCAATTTAGGAACAAGACATTTGCATACCGGCAGTAGAAGGATTAAAATGATGCCTTTGATGAGACGTTTTTTACTCTGATCAATTTAAATGGCAAAAGTGATGAATAGGTTGTTGAAAAGTGCGATGTGAGAAACACAAATACCTAGCTCTATCGGGCTCAAAACTTAATTTATAATTGCAGCAAATGTTCCAATATTACAAACGGGATATTGACAAAGAAAGAGGCAGGGGCAAGACACACAGAGCAAAGATTAGTAATTAATTAATTTAAAAAACACAATAAAACCAAAAATAGCCCTCATACCTCACACCCCATTAATTCTAATGCACTCCCCGTATCGATCCATACCAATTCTAACCCCGGCCCACCCTCTGTATCCCATCCATACCAACTCTAACCCCTCCCCCCCACCAAGGCCCCATGTCCTCTCTACTCTCCATGCCAATCTATTTCTCTCTATCCACCCCCATGTACCCTCACACCTACAAATGTTGATTAGAAAAACAGCTAACCTGCAAGTTCAGCAAAATAAATCAGTGTTTGCATCTCTATTGAATGCTTGTTGACATAAGCTTCTGTGCTATCAATACAGTATTAATTCTGCTGAATCATTTCCACAACCTATCATAATCACTGAAATGAAATGAAAATCGTTTATTGTCACGAGTAGGCTTCAATGAAGTTACTGTGAAAAGCCCCTAGTCGCCACATTCCGGCGCCTGTCCGGGGAGGCTGTTACGGGAATCGAACCGTCCTGCTGGCCTGCTTGGTCTGCTTTAAAAGCCAGCGATTTAGCCCAGTGAGCTAAACCAGCCCCTAACCACCAGCTAAACCACTGTGAGGGGGGAAGGACTGTAAGTTCACAGTTTGATAACAGCTCCAAGCGGTTATTCTGCAGGATAATGGCTACCCCAATCTGATCATTGCTCGCTGTATATTGTGCATGACAATTTATGCCAACTCGAACTGATCCATGACCCCCCACTCATCCCATCCCCATGGTTATTTATAGCTCCTATGACAACTTAGTGCCAGCCCATGCCCCCCTCCCCCAATTCACCACCCTATACATCCTCCATGCTATCTTAACTGGTATCCACCATGGGCAGACCTCAAGAGTTATGTTTTTTCAATTATTTTCATTCATTTATGGGATGTGGGCATTGTTGGCTAGGCCAGCATTTATTGTCCATCACTTGATAATGAACCATTCATCAAGACTCTCTATTTCCAGTCAGTTAGCCAATCATCTATTATTGACAATATATTACCCCAACAGAATGAGCCATGTCTTGTGCAGTAATATTATATGTTTTAATCTTAATAATCTTTATTATCAATGAAGTTACTGTGAAAAGCCCCTAGTTGCCACATTCCGACACCTATTCGGGCACACGGAGGGAGAATTCAGAATTTCCAATTTACCAAACAGCACGTCTTTCGGGACTTGTGGGAGGAAACCGGAGTACCCGGAGGACACCCACACAGACACAGGGAGAATGTGGAGACTCCACACAGACAGTGACCCAAGCTGGGAATTGAACCTGGGACTCTGGAGCTGTGAAGCAACAGTGCTACCATGCCGCCCTGATGCATATGTAGGACCTTATCGAAAAGCTTTTGGAAACACAAATACAATGTCCAACTGTTTTTCTGGATTCTCATACTTATTTGATTCATTCTTTTTTTTGAGGAACATATTGTACAAGTTTATTTTTAAACATGGTTGAGTACGATGCTCTAAAACAGAGCAGAATTATGAAATATAATAAATGTTGCCACTGTAATTCACTGATCAAGTTACAATCTGTTGTTAACCTCAATGAATACTGTGTTCGATCAACTCTCATTTACCACCTTAGCTTTGCCTTCATAATATATTTCAATGTACGACTGACAGCAACGCTGAAGGTAAAAGATTTTTTTCTATAAATATTTTATTCTCCTCCTTTTTCACATTCTCTCCCGTATTTACACCCACCAACAATAAACAATAATCAGCAACAGATATGTCAAACCCCATAACAATAACAACGATCCATCCTCCCACCAACCCCCAAATATCAGCCTGCATGTTTACATAAGAAAATGACAAAAAGGAATCAGGGATTACCCATAGTCATCCTTAATACACACAGCCCCCCTCCCCCCCAACCCTCCCACCCAATCCCCCCCCCCCAAACTAATGTTCGATGTTATCCAGTTCTTGAAAGTGCATAATAAATAATGCCCATGACTTGTAGCAACCCCTCCGAGCTTCCCCTCAGTTCAAACTTAACCTTCTCAAGGGTCAAGTATTCCAACAGGTCCCCCAGCCATGCCAGGGCACAGGGTGGAGAGGCTGCTCTCCATCCCAGCAGGATCCCCCTTCAGGCGATCAATGAGGCGAAGGCTACGATATCTGGCTCTGCACCCGTTTCCAACCCTGGCTGGTCCGGCACCCTGAATATGGCCTCCCGGGGACCCGGATCCAGTTTCACGTGCACCACCTTGGAAATTACCCTAAAAACCTCCTTCTAGTACTCCTCTAGCTTTGGACAGGACCAAAACATATGAACGTGATTAGCGTACCCCCGTCCACAACTTTCACACACATCTACTACTCCTTCAAAGAATCGGCTCAAATTCGCCCTCGTGAGGTGTGCTCTATATACCACTTTCAAGCTGTATCAGCCCTAATCTCACACATGAGGTGGAGGCATTTACTCTCCGGAGAACCTCACACCAGAACCCCTCCTCCATATCCTCTCCCAACTCTTCTTCCCACTTTGCTTTGATCCCTTCCAGTGGTGCCTCATCCTCTTCCAAAATAGCTCTGTACACCGCTGACACTACCCCCTTCTCCAGTCCCCTCGTCATCAGCACCTCCTCCAGCAATGTGGTGGCTGGTCCCTCTGGGAAGCTCGGTATTTCCTTCCTGGCAAAATCCCGAACCTGCATGTATCTAAACATTTCTCCCTGCTCCAGCCCATACTTCGCTTCGAGCTCCCTCAATCCTGCAAACCGACCCTAAGAAACAAATCTTTTAGCGTCTTAATCCCCTTCTCTGCCCATTTCCGAAAACTTCCATCCCACTTCCCTGGCTCAAATCTGTGGTTCCTCCGAATCGGCATTTCCCTTGACCCTGCCCCCAACCCGAAGTGTTGGCAAAACTGCCGTCAGATTTTCAATGAAGCTATTATTACTGGACTCCCTGAGTATTTCCCCGGAGCTATCGGGAGCAGCGCTTTTCAGTCCCGACCCCCTGCACAAACTCTCCTCCATTCTGACCCACTAGGAATCGACCCCTCTGACCCAGAACCGCACCTTCTCCACATTTGCCACCCAGTAGTATATCTTCTCCACCGTAAGTAGTGTGGCGCCGCCTTGCGGTTCTGCTTCCGCCATCCTGTCAGCACTTTAGCGCGTCCTCTCATTCAGCGACGAACACGCGTTTCCTCCTTTCTTCGACGCTGCTCTTCGCATCCTTTAGCGGCTTATTGTTTTTTCTTTCTTTTCTCATCTCTCCCCTTTCACCCTCTTGTCCTTCATCAATATGAATTATTCGTTTTTTTTTAAAAAAGAGGAGAAAAAAAAAACTTTCACCCAACTTCTTTAAACCTTCTTTCTCCTCTACATTCCCCCAGAGCTCCCCGGGACAGGACTTCAGCTTTCTTTCTTCATCCTAGGTGGGAGCCATCCGATGTGGGACACCCAACCTACATCGTGCCCTGGCCTCGGGCCTGCCACCTCGGCCTCCTTGTAGCTCCACCCCCGCTGTTCCGAACTCCACGCAGCGCAGGGCCCAGCACCTCAGCCCCCGCCGCCTGACACCCACGCGGGATTCTTCACTGGTTTTTAAACCGGCCCTGCTAGCTGCCTGCGACGGCCCTAAGGCCGACGACAGTCGGGGGAGGGTGAATGATGACTCAGGGAAATCCCCGAAGACGCCGCAAATCGTGGCCACCGGCGGGAGCTTTTCTTACTGCGGCCGCCCTGCTCGCCCACGCCACCAGTGGGTATCACTGAGAAGGCCAGAATTTATTGGCTTGAGAAGAACATAGAACATACATTGCAGACGGAGACCATTCGGCCCATTGAGTCTGCACCGACCCACTTAAGCCAGGTAGTGAGCTGCCTTCTTGAACCACTCAGTCTATGTGAAATAGGTACACCCAGTGTTAGGGAGAGAGCTCCAGGATTTTGAAATCAAATTTCAAAGTGAACAGAAACTTATACTGCATAAGAAAGTGTGCTGATAGATTGTTAGATGTGTTGCCATGGAGAATGCAGCAGGGGATCAGTTATCTTCTAAGCTTTTGTTAAGTTAAGTCTCGGCATATTCTTTCTTTCTGTAGAGGATATGACAGGCCCTTTGTGTGAATATGTGTAGCTTCCAACACATATAAGTGAGCAACGTTGCAAGTAACGCTGATAAGTTAAATTGGTCACCAGTGTATTCTTCGCACAATTGGGATTGTTTAGTAAGTGTTGTCCAATCACAAAATTGGATCTTATATCAGATACCATGAGCAGAAATCTTCAGCCTTCCTGCTCATTGGATTTTCCAGTCCCAATGAATTTGACCCATGGCACAGGTTCCCCAATGGACTGCATGGGGAGAGGGGTGGCAAATTCTGCCCTATGGTCTACATACCTGGCATTACACCAGCACTGAACTTCATGCACCGCATTGCTAATTGTGTGACAGGCAGAAAGTATGTTTGGCTTGACAAGAGCATCTAATTAGTGGAGAATACCACTCATGTTGCTACTGCATACTGGCAGCATTAAATGACTAGCCTTATCTGTTGCTCAAATTTTTGAGATACCTTACCCTTCCAGGGTAATCTGGGGTAAACCACCTGAGGTCCATTCATGACTGTCTGATATACAACAATTAATGATTTGATTGCGGTTGCCATTATCCTGCCAGATAACCACTTGGATTTTTCAATCAAACTGAAGTTACAAGTCCCCCACTGTGATAATGATAAGTTGTGGAAGAAGTCTAACTGAAATAATATAATGTTAGCACTCAGGCTTATGTTGCCATCTAGTGAAATTGAAAGAAACTATTTTTTTCAACTGCATTTTTTCAACTGGTTGTATATTTTCAAAATTTAAAGGGCAGGAAATTTAAATAACTTTACAGCACCACAGAGCTTATAAACGTTTTACACACATTGATGTCTACTCTCAACATTCCTAAAGGGTACCTGACCTCTCCCAAAGAGGTACCTTAACTCTCCAGTTCCTGAAGTTAGGTTCAGGCTTTTCGCTCAAATGTCTAAACTATCTGAAACTTTGAGGACCATGATTACTTCTGTTTGAAGCACTTTTAAATGTAAAGCTGCCTCCATGAACTGTGGATGGTCAACATATATCCTGTCCCTGTTCCCAACTCCCCCACACTGATGAAGATATTGGATGCCAGGTTCAGGACTTCTGGTATCCTGACTCCAGAACCATTTTGGTGAGCCCTTTTATTTTTATAAAGTCCAGGCCTTTGTGTTGTTGAAATCACTTTATAATGGTGCAATATAACTGCACCTCAAAGTGGCCACATATTTTTGTGGAAATCATTTAACTTGTAAAGTTATATGCTTTCTTAGAGTGCTATTTATACCTCAAACACTGGCAGAGTTCTATTACACTGCCAACTGCACTATGCTTGTTCCCCAATTGATTAATGTTAGCAGAGGATAAGTGGCAAACATTTTCTAACACTATAATGATTTGAAAATGAATTTCTAAATTGCTACGACAAAACCATGTTTTAATCATCACTTTGTACTAGGATGGTGTTATTTTACCATATCAGTGCATAGGTCAGGTGAACATTGATCATTGCCAGAGCTGTACAAGTTAATTCCAAGAACTGGCTTTTGTTTCAATGCTAATCTTCTGCAATTTTTTCACCTGCATTGCCCTAATATTACCTTTATGCTAAATCAGCATTCTGATAAATTAGCTTGTTAGTACACTTCCTGTTTTGACAAACCTTGAATAACTCCCGCAGGGAAACAAATGTTTAAATGGTTAACTCTCCTCAGTGAAGAAGTGAAATGGGATCTATTTTTTATGATGTTCCTTACATTTAATTTTCATGATGGGGTGACAAAATTTTATTATCACGCATTTATTCAATTCTGGCATAAGTCTGTGAAAATTAATGTGAGTTAGAAAGCTTTTGACAATGTTCTGCATAAAAGGTTAAAAAGAAATGAAATAACTTTGAACCCAAGAAATAGAAGTAGGAGTAGACCATATGGCTCCTTCAACGACGTTCCCTCAAGGCTTTGCAGCTGTGCAATCCGGAAATTGCCATATTGCAGGCAAACAGGCCGCACATAAGAGCAGTCCCTTTAAGATTTGCATATGTGCAGCCACATAGCAACCTTAATGGACCATGCAGTGCAACAAACAGACCACACACAGTACAGGAAAATTAGCAAGAATGTTGACCTTGAACCTTCTCCACCATTCAATACTATTATGGCTGATCTGCATCTCAATTTTTCCACCCATATCCCACATATTGTGATTCACTGAGACATAACAAATCTATATTAACTTGAATATGTTCAACGAAACAGCATCCATTGTCCTCTGGGGTAGAGAATTCCCAAGACTCACAACCGTTTGAGTGAAGAAATTTCTCTTCTTCTCTGCCTTAAATGATTGATCCCTTATCCTGAGACTGTGCCTTCATGTTCTATATTCCCCAAACAGGGGAAACAGCCCCTCTGTCTCTACCCTGTCAACAATCTTGCGTGTTTCAATGAAATCATCTCTCATTCACCTAAATACCAGAGAGTAAATAGAAGGAAGCGAGGCAGCAGATTTACATACAGCCCAGTCCCATACATAGCAGTTTAAAACTAATCTGGTCATCTGTATTAGCTATATTGGTTGAGGGAGAAATACTGGCCAGGACATCAGGACTGCTGCCCTGCTCTTTTTCGACTAACATCACGGAATCTTACACATCCATATTTGCATGGAAATGGGGTCTTGTTGTAATATCTTATCTTTAAGATAGCACCAGCGACAGTGCAGTACTCCCCCTCAGTACCATAACAAAGTAAAGTTACTATAGTCCCAGATGACCATAAGCTGCTTTCCTCTTTGACGGGGAGAGCTGACTGGTGATTTAACCTGAGGATCAACACACCTCATGTGAGCGGCAAGGTTGAGAAGGTGGACCTTCACAAATAACGTCAGCCAGTACGGGATTGAACCCATGCTGTTGGTTTCTCTTTGTATCATGAACCAGCTGTCCAGCCGACTGAGCTAAACCGGCCCCTCGTGCCCCTGCCACAGTGGCACTGTGAGGGTGCCTGGGTGGCAGTTTCAAGATGCCAGTCTGGTCATGTCAAGGTGCCCAGGTGCTAGAGGGAGAGCCAGGGGGCCAGCCTGCCCAGTGTCTGACCAGCTGGGGTCTCTAATGACCTGGGAGACCCCCCAGGTGCCATTATACCTGGTCTGCAATTTTGGAAACCAGTGCTAAACGGCGCCCTAGCAAGGTCTCCCAGGTGGGGCTGTTATGTCCCAGGCCCCTGGAGAATATGGCGCAGACATATTTAAATTAGTCGAATGACTAATTTAAATATGTATATGTGGATCTTGCCTAGCGAGGGTGGAATCCAGATTACGACGTCTTGCGAGATCTTATTAAATCTTGCGAGGCGTTTTGACCATTGTGAATTTCTCGCAAGATTCAGTGACTTTGTCACGTAACCAAGTTGGCCGTGACGAGACCATTAAATTGCGCCCTAGGTCAGATGTCAGGAGGTTTTCCTTTATGCAGAAGGTAACGACACTGAGAATAGGTTATCGACTTGTGTGGCATGTGCAGATTTGCTGACAATGGTTAAAAAAGGAACTGAATGAGTTCCTTGCTGTGTCCAACATAAATACGTAAAAGGCAGGTGGGATTCTGAGTAGGTATTGCATGCCTCATTTGTGAACTCATTCTGATTGCCTAACGGGGGATTAGGAGAGGAATTTTCAAGATTTTATTCCCCTGAATTTGCCTAGGGACTTTTTTATGTGTTTTTTTTTGCTTCTTCCAGGAGATTACACAATGAAAGCGAGTTTGAGTGCTTAGTTGAGTTGCTTTTTGTGTGTTTGTGTATTTCATATTGTGCGGTGAATGCAAATAGGATAAAATTACATTTTGTGTAGGTATTGCTGCCAAAGCAATTTTCACAAATAAAACATTGCCTCATGTCTGGAATTATGTTCTGTCCCCAACTACTAAACATGCTTACCTACTCGGAGGCTTCAGTTTCTTTTTAAGGCCAAGGTAGAATTTTACGGATTTCATAGGCACTTCTCGTTCAGCTTTATTACTCTGAAAAAGTTAATATAAGTAGCAAATTTAAAATACTTTGGTCAATAAATATTTATTAGTTCATTAATTCTGGCATTCCCAAAAGAAAGCAAAACCTTGTTCTTATTTGTCACTCCAACCTCCAATTGTCAATGTGTTAGAACAAACAAAGAACAAACAAAAGCACAGCACAGGAACAGGCCCTTCGGCCTTCCAAGCCTGCGCCAACCATGCTGCCCATCTAACCTAAAACCTTCTACACTTCCGGGGAATGTATCCCTCTATTTCCATCCTATTCATGTATTTGCCAAGATGCCCCTTAAACGTCACTCTCATCCCTTCTTCCACCACCTCCTCCGGCAACGAGTTCCAAGCATCCACAACCCTCTGCGTAAAAAACTTGCCTCGTACATCTCCTCTGAACCTTGCCACTCGCACCTTAAAACTATGCCCCCCTGGTAACTGACTCCTGGGAAAAAGTCTCTGACTATCCACTCTGTCTATGCCCCTCATAATTTTGTAGACCTCTATCAGGTCGCCTCTGAACCTCCTTCGCTCCAGTGAGAACAAACCGAGTTTATTCAACCTCTCCTTATAGCTAATGCCCTCCATACCAGGCAACATCCTGGTAAATCTCTTCTGCACCCTCTCTCAAGCCTCCACATCCTTCTGATAGTGTGGCGACCAGAATTGAACACTATACTCCAAGTGTGGCCTAACTAAGGTTCTATACAACTGCAAAATGACTTGCCAATTTTTATACTCAATGCCCCGGCCAATGAAGGCAAGCATGCTGTATGCCTTCGTTCCTCTCTGATTGTCAATACTCAAGGGATAGACTGTCAAAAATTTGTAGAACTGTTAATGTATTGTTTGTTCCAGGCTCAAAAATACCAGGAAAGTCAGGGGACTGTGTACTTATTCATATAAAACCAATGCAATCTGTAATCATTTATAGACCTGTAAAATGCAAGCTGGTGGATCAAAGTTGAGAGGGAAAGTGGTTAGATATTATTCTTAACAAGTACAAAATTAGGACCAGTGAAGGTTACATCACATGAGGAGGATTTTCAGCCCACTGGTAACTGTTTGCTGGAACTGTAGATTTGACTTTAAGCTCAAAGCAATGGTGCCGTAATTAACAATGCAAGAAGAGATTTGTTTTTATTAATATTATATTTGGAGTATATAAAAGTTAGCTATATGTCATGTCTTCTAAGTGACAAATTTTAATGTGCAATATGTGGCAAGATGCATAGGATTGGACCTGGAGGTCGCGTGGATGGCCAAGGACAGTCACCAATGTTGAGATTGGTCTTCGCTGCAGAGGTGAGTATCCACCATCCCCACTCAGATGATCTGTCACACGAGTTGTCCATGCCAGCATGATGATTATACCCCCTCACTGACTACATGTCCTTTCTCCCACATGATCACCATCGGATGGTGCTGGTCCATCTGGATAGGCCCCTCCTCCTGCTGTCCAACAGAACACCTTGGAGGAGTGCTCCGAGGATGCCACCATCAATGCATCACAGTCGTCATCCCCAGCCTCTACCAGCGCAGACACACACACCTTGGTAGTGACAGGCTTCTGGGGCACAATCTGGTGATCATCACACAGTTGTTGATGCACATCAGGTGGAGGCAGGAACATCCAGGGGAGGCAGCTGTCAGAGGTCTGCTGGATTCCGGGACACAGCAGTCAGATGCTGAGCCTCTGAACCAGGTTTACCCAGAGCTGATGTAGTTGCTAGGGTGTGGCCGTGAGATTCAGAGGAAGATGTCAGCGACAGTCCAGAAGGTCCATAGCTGATTGGAGGAGTCCCAAAGGCTAAGGGCACAGGAGATTGTGCCGGCAATGTGTGGCACTGAGGCCAACACTGCTAGGGTGGCGACTGCAATGGAGAGCCTGGAGCACAAAGTCAGCACCATGAGTGGTGGTGTCCAAGGCGTGGATTAGTCAGTAACGGCCTGGCTGATGGCCTTGACAGCATGTCTCAGATTGTGGAGGATGAGTCCTTGATGCACGTGAACATTTCTGAGGCGCTGCGGAGCATGCCGCAGATGCTTGTGGCATGTCCCAGACTTTGGGGGATATCTCACAGTCTCAGGTGGGCATTGCTGAGGCACTTCAGTGCATGTACAGGTCACTGAGGATAGTGTCCCAGACACAGGTGAACATTGGTGAGGCACATGGCCGGCTCACAAGGGAGCATCGCGGAGGGCATGGGCACCATGGTGCAGACATTGGGTAGCCGAAAGGGTTGGCAGAGCCAGATGACGTCGGGGCTCTGGGGCTCAATCCAGCTGCCTCTCCATCCAAAGGTGACCCCCAGGGCCCAATGGGCACCAATCGGGAGGAGGGAGTGCTGGAGACCAACCCGGAGCCTGCCTACCAGGAGACGATGGTGGGCACCAGTTCTCCCAGGTCCACCCACCCTGAAACCGGCGTGTCTCAGGGTCTGCGTGCACAACAGTGAGGCATGCCTGGGCATGTGCCACCACCAGGTCGGCAGGAGCCCTCTAGCCCCAGGTCCTGCAATGGATGCCCGTCAAGAGGCATCAAAGGCCATAGGATGCGGTAAGCAGCAGGTTGCTTCAACCTCTTGATGTGTATCCTCGGGAGACACCTAGATGTAGGGTAGAGCGCGGAGGGCAAAGCACATTGAGGATCACTGACAGGGCACTCTTCCTGCCCGCCACCCCCATCCCACACCAAAAGCATACCATGACCACGTGCAGGTGACAGGTGGGAGCACGCACTCACCAGACAGGAGTCAGACAATGGCAAAGATTGAGGAGCACCAGGGCTCAGCTCACAGCGGGTTATCATCACTCTCCTACCTTGTACATTGATGTACTGATAGTGCCAACACACGCCCATCACAGTGGAGTGCTATAATATAGACCCAGGAGAGTGGAACAGGCCGATGGGGGCGTGAGGATGGGGAGGGGGGAGCACGATTGTGGGGGACGGTGGGTGGGATGGGGAAAGGGAGTGTGATGACAGACGAAAGAGGTGAAGGTGAGGGCCTCTTTTGTTCGAGGAGGGGGGAGAGCAATGGCGGAATGGATGGTCTTGGGGTGCTATACATTATCAGTTTCACATCCTCTCCAATTCCTTACAGATATTCCATGGGACGGATGATAATTTGGACCCTGCAGAAACTGCCCTCATGGTGCTGCTGGCAGGCCAGGGGGGCCAGACGTTGGAGAAAACAATGGCAGCAGACGCGTCAATAGAGGGTCGAGGTGGAGGCCCATGTGCAGGACCCCGCCCCACACCGAGGACGTGAATGCCCAGCAGGCCGGGGAAGGACCCAGAGGGGTAGGCCCGTGTCGGCCCAATGTGCACAGGCATTGCTGTTCTTTCAAACAGATGACGGATAGCGTGTGCCGCAGGAGGCTTCGCCTCAACAAGGGGACGGTATGGCACCTGTGCCATGTCCTCACAGACATGGCACCACATGGAGGAGGAAGCTACCCGCTCCTGGTGGTCGTCAAGATCACCGCAGCTCTGAACTTTTAAGCCTCAGGAACTTTACAGGGCTCGAGGGGGGACTTGTGTGACATCTCACAAAGTACAGTACACAAGTGCATCCACGGGGTCACGGATGCCCTGTTTTTCCGGGCAGCAAACTCTATAAACGTTGAAATGCACCAGGCCCAACAGGAAGCCAGGGCAGCAGGATTCTCCGCCATCGCCAGGATGTCCCAGGTCCAGGGAGTAATAGATACACTCACTGGACTGTCAGGCAGTGCCCCACATCAACAGCACATCCCCTGAACGTCCAGCCCGCATGCGACCACTACACGAAAATTCTGCACGTGCGCGCACGCTTCTCAGAGAGTGTACATGACAGCCACATCCTAGGGCAGTCAGACATTCCCGTCCTCTTTGAGGACCACCCCAGGATGGCCAGTTGACTCTTGGGGGGGGATAAGGGGTATCGGCTGAAGACCTGGCTGATGATATCAGTACGGAGGCCGGTGACGGATGTGGAGACCCGATGTAGCCCATGTGGCCACCCGGGCTGTCCTTGAGCGGTGCATCGACTCCTCAAAATATGGTTCCGATGCCTCAATCGCTTTGGTAGTGCGCTGCAGTACACCCCCCCCCCCAGAGGGTCTCCGGCTTCGTGGTGGTCTGCTGTGCCCTCCACAACCTGGGACAGCAGTGGGGCGAAGGGCTGGAGGTGGCGGTTAGAGGAACAAATGACCACCCCTGAGGAGGAGGACGAGAACTGGAGAGGAACCAAAGGACCAGCCGGAGGCTGGAGGACATGGTCCCCTCCTCCCCAGCCCCCCTTTCCCATCCCTCAGCCTTCCCCCTACCCCCCACCCCTGCCTTCCATCCCCCCCCTCTCTCTCTCTCTCCCCCCCACCACCCTGTTCCACCCTCGCAGGGTCTGTTTAACATCACTCCAGGGTGATAGGACTGTGTCAGCACTGTCGGTAGATCACTGTTGAGGACGGAGGGGGGTGGGGTGGTGGTGGTGGTGGTGGTGATAACCTGCTGAGAACTGAGCGTTGGTGCTCCCCGATCTATGCCACAGTCTGAATCCTGCCTGTTCACTGATTGCTCGCTCACACTCAGCCGCATTGCAGAAAAAAGTGCCAGAGGCATCATATTTCTCGAGCATAACTTTTTAAAATTCTATACATGTGTCCCCAACTTCTCCAATGGTTCCGCCGCACTTTCCCACTCTCCCCCTCACTTCCTACCCCCCTTCCCACCAACCCCCCCCCCACCAATGCCCTCACCCCTCGTGCCCCCTCAGTTTATCCTCAACTTCTATCCTCAGAGCCTTCTACGCTCTAACGCTGCACCTAGGTGTATCCCATGATGCACACCAGAGGTGGAGGAAGCCTGCTGCCTGCCACATCCCGTGGCCGTTAATGCCCCTGGTGAACATCTTCTAGGGGCCGTTCCACCCTCTTCTGGGTGCTGACGCCCAGACGTGCATTGTGGGGGCAGGTCTTGGGGAGCTGGTGGCTGCCATCGCCACTCCATAGGGTGGCTCTGGGATGGTATCCAGTGCCCCCTCCTCCAGGTCGGTGCCCATAGAGTCCTGGGGTTCACCTCAGGACAGACGGGCAGTTGTATCGAGTTCCGGCTGCCCCTGTCATCTGGCTCTGCCAGCCCTGGCAGCTCCCCAGTGCCTTCAGCATAGTGCCGATGCCCTCTGCGATGCTCCTCAGTGATTGGGACATGTTCTGGAACGCCCCGGCAATAATTACCTGCGACTGGAACATACTCTGCAGTGCCTCAGCTATGCCCACCTGAGACTGGTACATGTTCCACAGTGCCTGTGCTATGCCCACCTGAGACGAGGACATCTCCCCCAGCGACTGGGCTGTGCTCCAGAGGGCCTCATCAAGATCCACCTGAGACTCGTTCTCCAGTGACTGGGACACGCTGTCGAGGCACTCAGCTATGGCGGTCTCCGACTGAGCCACGCCTTGGCTACCTCCACTCATGCTGCTGACGTCGTGCACCAGACTTTCCACTGCTCCGCCCTAGCAGTGTTGGCCTCGGTGCCATTTATTGTCGGCACCATCTCCTGCGCCCTTAGCTCTGGGACTCCTCCAATCGGCTATGGACCTGCTGAACTGTCAGTGACATCCCCCTCTGAATCTCACAGCCTTCCTCTAGTGACTGCATCAGCTCCAGGTAAATCTGGTCCATAAAGTCAGAATCTGACCTGGGCACAATTGGGTCCTGGGATCCAGCTGACCTGCTACTGTTGTCTCGCTCTGTCATTCTTGCCTCCATCTGATGTGCATCGGCAAATGTGTGGTGCTCACTAGAATGTGCCCCAGAAGCTTGTGTACTACTGTCGTCCACTGAGGTGTGTCTCTCTGAGCTGAGGGTGGGGATGACAGCTGTGCCACGAATACAGTGGTCTCCTTGGTGCTCCGCTCAACGCACTCTCATGGAAGGCAGCGGAGAAACACCCAGCTGAGCCGGCATCGTCGGATGAGGATCCTACGGGAGACTGGACATATGATGAGTGGGAGGGTCATTCTGTATGGCAATAACAACTCATGTGGCAGGTCATCCGGGTGGCAGACAGTGGATCCTCACGTCTGCACCGTATGCCAACCTTTACATCGCTGACCGATCTGTCCTCAGCCATCCCCGCAGCCTCTGGTGCCCGTTCCTCATAGGGGAGTGAGGAATCTGATGTCCGGCAACCTGCCGCCTGTCTGGGTCCTCTCCCGTCTGTTGAGGGCCAACCTCTCCCTGGGGCACAGGGCATCAAGAGCCGCACGTGTTCATCGGGGGGGGTTAGGGGTTTCAGTCAGGGGGTGTGAGAATGGGGGGAGTGGGGAGTTTGGGGGGGGGGGGAGTGGGGAGTTTGGGGGGGAGTGGGGAATTTGGGGGGAGTGGGGAATTTGGGGGGGGGAGTGGGGAGTTTGGGGGGGGAGTGGGGAATTTGGGGGGAGTGGGGAGTTTGGGGGGAGTGGGGAGTTTGGGGGGAGTGGGGAGTTTGGGGGGAGTGGGGAGTTTGGGGGGAGTGGGGAGTTTGGGCGGAGTGGGGAGTTTGGGCGGAGTGGGGAGTTTGGGCGGAGTGGGGAGTTTGGGCGGAGTGGGGAGTTTGGGCGGAGTGGGGAGTTTGGGGGGAGTGGAGAGTTTGGAGGTAGTGGGGAGTTTGAGGGGGAGTCTGGGGGGAGTGGGGAGTTTGGGGGGAGTGGGGAGTTTGGGGGTAGTGGAGAGTTTGGGGGTAGTGGGGAGTTTGGGGGGGGGATGGGGAGTTGGGGGGGTGTGGGGAGTTTTGGGGGAGTGGGGAGTTTGGAGGGAATGGGGAGTTTGGGGGGAGTGGGGAGTTTGGGGGGGGAGTGAGGAGTTTGGGGGGGGAGTGGGGAGTTTGGAGGGGAGTGGGGAGTTTGGGGGGAGTGGGGAGTTTGGGGTGAGTGGGGAGTTTGGGGAGAGTGGGGAGTTTGAGGGGAGTGGAGAGTTTGGGGGAGTGGGGTGTTTGGGGGGAGTATGGGGGGAAGGGGAGTATGGGGTGAAGGGGAGTATGGGGGAAGGGGAGTATGGGGGGGAAGGGGAGTATGGGGAAGGGGAGTATGGGGAAGGGGAGTATGGGGGAAGGGGATATGGGAGAATGGGGATGGATTGGGACAATGGGGGTGATGGCGGTATGGACGGGGGTTGGAGAGTTTTGGGGGGGGCGACATGGGTGGGCTGGAGCATGGATTGATGCTGGGCGGGGGCCGTGCTAGGCGTATACCCGGGGGAGGGGTGCTAGACGGGGCCGTTACCAACCCACCCGTGTGGTTTGGTGGAGGCCGTTGACCTTCTTATGACACTAGGTTCCAGTCCCCCTGGTGATGCTCTCTGAGCTGATGGCCACTGCCACTTCCTTTCAGGTGGCATTGGCTGCTATGAGACTCTCGAGGGAGCAGGTCATCCCGTCTGATTTTAACCCCGTCCAATCTGGCCAGGTCGGCATCCCTGAATCGTGAGGTTGGTCATCTTGGTGGCATCACTGCGGGTTGTGTGGGGTTGACAGTGCAGCAGCGGTTTAAGTGCTGCTCTCCCTTGTTAATGGGGGCTGGCGAGCGCAGTCCCGTCAAATTAGCTGGTGGGACAGTCATTTGTGGCATGAAGCCTGTGGGGCCTCGTTAAGTGGACCACTTAACATTTTATAGCAGCGACGGTCTCGCCGGAGCGAGCATCAGGATGTTTGCAGCAGTTCCTGCACCCGACCAGTATATCGTGCCCCGAATGTCTGCTAAAACTGCCATTAAGGGGTTAACAGCTTGGCAGGCTGTGATGCCACCCATGGGAGAGGGGTAGTTTTGTTTCTCAGCCTTGTCCGGTGTCCGTTGTTTTCAATTTTGTTTTTAGAGTTCTGCTCTGGATTCTGAGAGAAGATGAGTTCATAAAAGTTACATTGCAGAAGGAGGCCATTCAGCCCATCGAGTCATCACTGGCCCTTGGAAAGAGTACCCTACCTAAGCCGACACCTCCAACCTAACCCCATACACATCCACCCTGTCCCCGTAACCCCATCTAATCTTTTTTGGACACTTAGGGCAATTTATCATGGTCAATCTAGCTAACCTGCACATCTTTTGGACTGTGGGAGGAAATTGAAGCACCCGGAGGAAACCAACGTGCACACGGGGAGAACGTGCAGACTCCGCAGAGACAGTGTCAAACCTGGGGCTCTGGATGTATCTTAGAACATAGAACATACAGTGCAGAAGGAGGCCATTCGGCTCATCAAGTCTGCACCGACCCACTTAAGCCCTCACTTCCACCCTATCCCCGTAACCCAATAACCCCTCCTATCCTTTTGGTCACTAAGAGCAATTTGGCATGGCCAATCCACCTAACCTGCATATCTTTGGACTGTGGGAGGAAACCGAAGCACCCGGAAGAAACCCACGCACACACGGGGAGAACGTGCAGACTCCGCACAGACAGTGACTCAGCGGGGAATCGAACCTGCGACTCTGGCGCTGTGAAGCCACAGTGCTATCCACTTGTGCTACCATGCTGCCCTCAGTGAAGCAACTGTGCTACCCACTGTGCTACCATGCTGTCCTTATTTCTCAGACTGATTTCTAAAAGCTCCTTTCCCAAGGCCATTGTGAATAAATCTGTAAGCCACTGAGTGTTAACTGTATTAATGAGTGGCATCAATGTGTTGGTTTTGTTGAATGGAAAGTTTGGGAGTCGATGGGAAAGTTTGCTTCAAGACCTTCCTTTTTGTGCAAGGACGGTTTAACTGTTAATTGAAAAGCTGTTTTATCTTGGATGTTATTGGGTTTAATCCTATGTTAATAATAAAGTTTGTTTCAATACAAAAGATCCCTAGAAGTCAGTGGAATCACTCCCGGAGCAAAATATCTTTTCCTCAGTTTACAAATTGAAAAATTATTGGGGCCTTGTCTGGTTTCCTAATATAAATTGGAGTCTGGCCCCGGTACCATAAGGAATGGTAAAGCAGAAACGTTAGCCTCCATGACAAACTTTCTTTTCACTGAGTTTGGAGCCTCTCAAAATTTGATCTGTAGAATTCATAATACGTTATGGAATTTTATAGCCTCTTGTAGTTTGGGACTGGCCGGCAAAATGCTGTGAACCGTTCAAAACGCCACTGGCTCTGCTGGGAACGGTAGATCCCCCAGCAGGATGGGCATTAAAATTCCACCCATGGTATAAATTTAGGAAACAATTAAAACTGGGCTGATAAGCATGAGTTTATAAAGAGCATATAAAAGTAGTTTTCAGATGATGTCAGTGAGGTTATAGATAAGCGGAGTGCAGTTAATAAAAAAAACACTAAGTAAAAAGCAATATACTGCAGATGCTGGAAATCTGGAAGAGAAACAGAAAATGCTGCAGCAATCATTGAGAAAACACAAGACTATTGATGTTTCAGATATAAAACCTATTTTCCAAACTGAATGGAATAGTGTGGATGTTGTATGTCTGGATTTTTGGAAGGCTTGTGATAAAGAAAAGACCGGTAAAAATTAAAGCATGTGGGATTACAGAGAATGTAGTTGCATGAATGGACGGAAGGTGAGGGGAAAGCTGTAGAGTAAGCTGTAAAGGAATTATTTTTTCACATTAGTGGTAGGTGTGTAGTCACGTGATCCCAGATACCTTTAATAATAATCGCTTATTGCCACAAGTAGGCTTCAATGAAGTTACTGTGAAAAGCTCCTATTTGCCACATTTCGGCACCTGTTCGGGGAGGCCGGTACGGGATTGAACCTGCGCTGCTGGCATTACAAGCCAGCTGTTTATCCCACTGTGCTAAACCAGTTCCTGTATTGATTTCTATACTGTTTTTTATTTATCATATGTTTTTTCAATAAAGGTACAAAAGGAATTGTAGTGAAGTCTATTGATTTACCAAATTAGCGGCCCTGGCAAATTGTGAGGAAGATTGCAGTTTATTGACAGGATTGTGACAGGTGCAGTTTAATTTGGAGAAACAGTGGAAGAAAGCATATCAAATTGAAGGAGGAAAAATGTCTAGATGTGCAAGTGGATCTGTTTTAATCAGTTAAAATGCCTAGAGGAAAGGCCATAAAAAAGAAAGTGAGATTGTTTTTTTTAAACGGGAGAAAAGAATGCAAAGGCAAGGTGATGATTTTAATTTGTACTCAATCTGGTCAGGTCGGAGTAGGAGTATTGCACACATGTCTAGGCAATGGTGTTTTCCTGTTTGCCATTGGCGCAAATCCCGTTATGACCTCTTAACTCACACAAGGAGCCATAATGGGGTTTGCGCTCGGGAAATCTCGGCTTAAGATCTTAGCCTCACAGCGCCAGGGACCCTGGTTCATTTCCCGCCATGGGTGACTGTTTCTTCCCATGTCTACGTGGGTTTCCTCCAGGTGCTTTGGTTTCCTCTCTCAGTCCAAAGATCTGCGGGTTAGGTGGATTGGCTTTGATAAAATTGCCCCTTAGTGTCCAGCGATGTGCAGGTTACATGGGGTTACGGGGATAGGACAGTGGCATGGGCTTCTTTCTTTCAGAGGGTTGGTGCAGACTTGATGGGCCGATTGGTCTCCTTCTGCACTGTCGAGATTCTATGGTTCTATGAAAACCTGCCATTTCTCGCCGATTTTCAGTCAGAACCTGACTCTTCGCCATTTTTTGGGAAAACTCTTGCCCAATGTGTGGGAACTAGAGCCATGAAAAGTGTACTGCGAAGATTCACTGGGGAAAGAAAAACGCCATGTAAAATTGGTAGAGAATATCAAGATGGATTTAATGTTCATTTTCAAAATTATGCAATGCTTTAAGAGTTTGTAGAGTGAAAGATTGTTGCATTGATTATCAAAGTGCATAAGAGGATAAAAACTACATTGAGAATATAAAAACTGTTCAACTATCATAATTAGTGATTCTTGGGTACACTAGTGTTCTGGTTAGATTTACAAAGCAAGGGGGCGACACACGGCACAGTGGTTAGCACTGGGATTACGGCGCTGAGGACCCAGGTTCAAATCCCGGCCCTGGGTCACTGTACATGTGGAGTTTGCACATTCCCCGGATGTCTCTGTGGGTTTCACCCCCACAACCCAAAAATGTGCTGGTTAGGTGGATTGGCCATGCTAAAATTGGCCCTTAATTGGGAAAAAAAAATAATTGGGTACTCTAAATTTATTTTAAAAAAGATTTACAAAACTGGTAATCCAATGTCTTAGAACATAGAACATAGAACAGTACAGCACAGAACAGGCCCTTCGGCCCTCGATGTTGTGCCGAGCCATGATCACCCTACTCAACCCCATGTATCCACCCTATACCCGTAACCCAACAACCCCCCAACCTTACTTTTAAGGACACTACGGGCAATTTAGCATGGCCAATCCACCTAACCCGCAGACCTTTGGACTGTGGGAGGAAACCGGAGCACCCGGAGGAAACCCACGCACACACGGGGAGGACGTGCAGACTCCGCACAGACAGTGATCCAGCGGGGAATCGAACCTGGACCCTGGAGCTGTGAAGCATTTATGCTAACCACCATGCTACCGTGCTGCCCCTTGTATTAACCATCGAGAGAAAACAAGTTGATATCTCAGCACAGCAGTTTCTTTCAAAACATTGTGTGCCTTGGTGTCAAATTTTGTATGTTAACCTTACTTTCAGATACTTTGGGATGTTTCCTTATGTGCTCCATGAACGCAAGTTGTTGAAATGGGGCCACACAGTAGGATCTCTATGGATGGGCAAATGGAGAACGGGCAAATGGCCATCGTCAGCCAGAATTATCTTGTCAGCTCATTATCCATCTGAGAACTAGTGAGCAAACTGTATTAAGACTATTATAAACTACAGCATGGCATGAGTTGAATTATACCCATTGTAGTTTAGAAGAATGAGCAGTGATCCTATTGAAATATGTAAGATCCTGAGGGGATTTGGTGGGATAGATACCGAGAGAATGTTTCATCCTGTGGGAGAACAGATTTAAGAAACAGAGGCCTACTCTTTAAGATGGACACAGGGAGAATTTTTCTCTAATTAGCATGGGGAATTCTCTTCCCCAGAACGCAGTGGAGGCTGGGCTATTGAATTTATTCATGGCTAAATTAGACATGTTTTTGGTAGGAATGGATGTCAAAGTTTATATGGACTGACGGTAAGGTACAGTTGAGATCACAGTCAGGTCAGCCATGATCTTATTGAATGGCAGTGCTGGTTCGAAGGGCTGAGTGGCCTACTCCTACTCCGAAGTCCAATGTTCCCTTAGCTAAATCAGCTTCTCAACTTCAGATGGATGATGTTGGTAGCACAGTGGTTAGTACTGTTGCTTCACAGCGCCAGGGTTGATTTCGGCTTGGGTCACTGTCTGTGCGGAGTCTGCATGTTCTCCCTGTGTCTGCGTGGGTTTCCTCCGGGTGCTCCGGTTTCCTCCCACAAGTCCCGAAAGACGTGATGTTCGGTAATTTGGACATTCTCAACTTTCCTTCCGTGTATCCGAACAGGCGCCGGAATGTGGCGACTAGGGGCTTTTCACAGTAACTTCATTGCAGTGTTAATTTAAGCCTACTTGTGACAATAAAGATTATTATTATATTATTGAGGCAGGAGAATGACTAAAGAAGTAAAATTCTGATTATGATTAAATGAAACAAAAACATGCATGTGTATAGTTAAAGTGAAGAATATCCGCAGCAGGCAACAACAAAACTATTCCTCGAGTTACTTATTTCTTTCACTCTGGAGTTTCTGCAGGTTTGTGGTAAACAAAGAGGCAAAACTATGCGCACACAGCAATTACATGTTTTTTTTTTTCACATGCATACAATAACCAAGTTTTCCATTAAAAGGAGGAAAGAAGAAAGCAATCAGCACCAATCAAGAAGGGGAGAAAGATCATCTCACTAAATTACCAGCTCATTGTTGAGAATCTCTGCAGGAACAGTGTTTCCAGGCAACTCCTTCTTGGTTCTAAGTTTGTTGGAAATTCTTGTTTAGATGTGATTTAATAAAAAAAAACATGCTTTCCCCTCAACTGTTTTGTGCTTCAACTTTTGAAGAAAACATCTTCCTTTTATTTGGTGAATATGCTTAACCCTCCTCCTATAGAAATTGGTTTGCAATTCTGTGGTATTACGGACAGGAGGAGGGTTTAATTCAAATGGCAATAATTTCTCCTCTCTCCTCTGTTAACATGAAAGGTGTTTCCCTGTTTATAAGTGGTGCTGTATTTCTCAACACCCTGGTTTTGGTGTAATCCAATTTTTTATCAACAACCCCACACCAAACTAGAGATAGGATGAACTCAAAGGGTTAGTTGATTTGCACAAACACAAAATGCGGAAGATGTTGCCTCGACACAGACTGTAAAGAGAGGGAGAGAGAAAAGAAAGATTTATGTGTGATTTAGAGGGAACATTAGCCGTGGCCACAAATCCCACCTTGGCCGCTAAATATTGCGAGAGGCGAAAACAGGATTTGCGATGGCGAGATTTCATAACGAAATCTTCCCAGCTCTCCTTTGATAACATGGTCGATTTCATACCCAGGAATGAACCAATTAACATGAATTTGAATGCATTAGCATCTACTTAGGGGGCTTAACATTGCGTCTTCAGCCCTCATCAAACCTTCCCACCAGCCGTGACGTCACGCCGGCGCAAATCACTACTGCTTTTTAAAACCAAGCGGTATGACCTCAGAGAGGGAGGAAGGAGGTGAGCACCACTATCTCCACTGAGCACTAGGGTTTGCAAAGGGATAAAGGTCACTCGGCTGCTCCGGGGCACTTTGAGGAAGAGGAGGTTAATTATCAGGGTCAGAAGGCTTTATTCACGTGGGGTGAGTGTCGCAGTAGCTCTCGGTTGTCTTGGAGTCTGCTGTCTATGATGTGTAACTCTGCTTTCAGTGCTTTGTGAGTACGCAGTCTGTGACAGATGAGACCCCGGAAAAAGAAAGCAACTCAGTGTCCATCCGGGGTGAGTGTGGTCATCCTCAGCAACACCAGCTCTCCATGGTCTCAAAGTCAGGAATGGCTTAAGGCTCAGGTTTGAGGCCTATAAGCCTGGTGGCACAAGATCAAAAGACAAGGGTGTCTCTTCACTGCTGAGTCCCCAATGCCTGCCACTCAGGATCTATAAGCCTACCCATCCCACCCCCCTTCCCATCCAAGGCAGACATACCCGTCCAGTTGACCTTGGCCAGTCAGGATGAGCGAGCACAATACTCTCCTGAAACAGCCCCCAGTGGTAGAGTGAAGGCCAGAGGCGAGTCTAATTGGGTGAGGGAATATGCAAAGGGAAGCCATTTTCTGGAGATAGGAAGGCAACAAAGCAGTGACTGTGCCAACATTATCAGCAATGCTCTGGGACTGGCTGCTTCCAAGTCAGGAAGGCCAATTGGCCAGGGGAGATAATAATGATCAGCAGCTGTGACACCAACCTGACTCTCTCTCATTCCTCGCAGGATTCCGAGCAACATTGGGATGGAGCCAGTGAAGCTGGCTATCTTATTGATCTGCACTGGAAGAGCACAGACTCCAGTAGCAATGTTCTGCGGCTTTGAGGGAAGACCCTGCAGTACAAGACAAGGCGGCTGTTGGGCAGGATCAGGGGCAGGAAGCCGCACCAGCTTTATAGGGCGCAAGAAGGCGCCAAAGACGACAAAGGGCCTAGCGGACCCGGTCCTTCCTGGAGCTGTCTGACACCACCGGCGAACAGAGACACCGCCTAACAAAGGAGATGATGCGGCACCTGTGCCATATCCTTGCGGACTTGGCACCACGTGGTGACAGAGACCACCCCCTCCCAGTCGCCGTTAAGGTCATGGCAGACCTGGACCTCTTCCCTTTCAGGGCTTCACTGGGGACCTGTCTTGTATCTCACAGACATCGGCCATATGTGTGTCCAGAAGGCGTTGGATGCACTGTATGCAAGGGCTGGTAATTATATCCACTTCGAACTGGCCCGGCAGGATGAGAGGGCTATGGGGTTTGGGCAGATAGCTGCCACAGGCAAAAAGGATAATAAGACTGCAGCCATGTCACTCTCCATGTTTTGTGGCACCAGGGAAGGCCTTTCAACCAGAATAGGTTCCACTCCCTCAATGTGTAGCTGGTGTGCGACCACCAGATGCGTGCCATGAGTGTGTAAGCCCACTTTCCTGGGAGTTTGCAGGACACCTACATCCTTGACCAGTCGCAGATCATAGAATACCTACAGTGCAGAAGGAGGCAATTCAGCCCACTTAGTCTGCACCGACCATCTAAAAGAAACCCTAACCAGCTCTGTCCCATAACACCACCTAACATTTGAACACTAAGGGGCCATTTAGGAAGGCCAATCTACCTAACTTGCACATCTTTGGACTGTGGGAGAAAACCGAAGCACCCAGAGGAAACCCACGCAAAGACATGGAGAACTTGCAGACTCTACACAAGCAGCTACCGAAGGTCAGAATCGAACCTGGGACTCTGCAACGTTGAGGCAACAGCGCTAATCACTGTGCCGCAGTGCCGCCCGAGAATCTAGAATTCCCTGGAATCTTTGAGGGATATCTCAAGCTACAGGGATGGCACCTTGGGGACAAGGTATATTCCCTCAGGTGTGGATAATGACGCCAGCACGTAGGCCACATGCTGCTATGAAGACCAGGTACAATGAGGCTCACTGTGCGATGGGAGTGGTGCATCGGCCTGTTAAAGATGTGGTTCTGCTGCCTTGACAGGTCCTGTGTGGACCTTCAATGCAGTCCCAGAGAGTCCCGCGCATTGTTGTGGTCTGCTGCACCCTCCTGGCTCTGCGGCGAGGCCAGGAACTTTCTGAGGATGACTTTGGGGAGCAGCACATGTCCGCAGACAAGGTGGATGTGCCGAAGGAGGCAGAGGAAGAGCCTGCTGAGGATCCTGAAGATGGGGGCCAGATGTGGCTGATGGTGCGCATGGGCATGAGGGCTAGAGACGCCCTCATTGCCTCCCGCATCATGCGTGAAGACTGTCCCGCTGGCCTATAGCCAATCTAATTTATTAAATGAAGATGGCCTTTGTATAGTTCTCTTTTCATTAGGGTTGTAGAGTGACAGGCGGTCATTAATGGCTCAACAAGGATAACGAGGTTTGAGTTTTCCCCAAATTGCCAGCTAGCTTCTTTTGTTTGGGCACACAGACAGACATAGATTCAGTCATTTTAAAGGTCTTTTTTCAGTTTTAAAATTTTAAAACAGCAATAAGCGAATGTATTATTTTAGAAACAACGTGAGGTCTTCAACCCTCACAGTAGCCAAAGGAGTTTAAAACTTCCAACTTAATCGCAAAATGTCATGGTAATCTTTAGGTATTTATTGATAATATTTTGGGAAGGCTTAATTTACAATTTAAAAGTATTGAAGAATAAATCACTTCTGTTTACCATATGATAAGATTGCCTCGCATTAAGTCAGTGAAAATGGGAGCCAAAGCTCAGTTAACAGTTTATTTTAACCTTATTCCCAATTGAGAGATGAGTTGTATTTATTTATATCCAGAAGCAAGGTGAGGAAATGTTATCAACCACATTTCTCCAACATCTGCTTAAAAGACACTGTACATGTTTTGTTTGCTTATTGTCAACGCTTATTTAAAAGCTGCTTAAAATGAACATTTAAATATATCATAAATCTGTGCCCTTCAAGTGTTCGACAAAATTTTTGTTTCCTTTTTATTCACCCTTGGTAGAATGTTAGCACGAGAAATGAGACAATGGTGTGATGTATTAACACCTAATGTACTGTTGCACCTGAAAGGTGGCACGGCCGGCACTGCCAGTCTGGCACCCTAGCTGTGCCACCTGGGTGCCAGCCTGGCACTGTCAAGGTGCCCAGGTGGCTCTGCCAGCTGGAAGTGGCACTACCAAGGTGACAGATTGGCATTTTTTCTGCGCCTGGGGTTGACCTGCGCATGTGAGGTGAGGTGAGCTGAAGACCCCCTTATAGTTGCTATGGGGAATTTGGGGGTCGTGTTGGGTGATCAGGAGATCAGGACGCCATTTCAAAATAGTGTCCCGATCTCCTCCTGCACTGAGGAGTTCTGGCGAGTGGAGCTCCTCAGTGCAGAAAACAGGACTAACTGCAGCCTTGGCAGGGCGTTCCCTGCTGAGGCCCTGAATTGATAGATCGTGTGGTGTTTCTCGGCGCTGCGTCTCAGGGCTCTGTTCCAATTTTGTTAGATTGCGCCAATGTTATCACGCTTACATATGCTGAGAAATACAGGGTCACTGTCGAAGTTTGGAATTAGTGAGTGTTGGGCAGTGGAATCACCTGGCCGACATGGAGTCTTGGAGATGCCAAATGATATTCAAAATGGTGCCTGGTCCCGAAGTTCTGACTCCACTTCTGACAGATCTGATTTTTGCTGGTAGGGGAATAGGAGCAGGATATGACTCACACATGGGGAAACCTGAACCCAGCAGGGCCATTTGAACTCAGAGTGCAATGCAAGAGACCCTGTTTTCAATGGAGTGAGGGCCTTATCCCATTGTGCGTGACTTACAATTTGTTAAAGTAGACATAAAAGACTTTCCGTGGTGGCTATGAAGATGTAAGTCGCACATTTGGTGGCTCCCGCTCGGGTCGGACTTTTGGACCTTTTCCACCGATTTTTTACCGGACTTGATTTGGAAAATTGATGACAGAGGCAATTGGGTACTGGATTCCCACATCGGTGCATGGAGAGGAGGACGAGAAGTGCTCGCAAAGGCAGAAACAGACGGACAGAGAAGGCTTGGGATGAAGCTGCAGGGGGAGAAAGCGTGTCAGATGTCCGTACCTCTGGCTTGTCGACCCAGCGGTCAACAGAGCGGCTGATGCAATTAATCCAGGAGGGCTTCGCCAAGCAGAAGCGGGACTTCTTGGACCCGATTAAAGAGTCAATTGCGCGGCTGGAGCTTAGATTGGATGCCCAAGATCGGGCGATCCATAAAGTAGGGAAGGCTCTGGCTGACCAGGAGGAACATCAAACTGTGGTGGAGTTGGAGGTGGAGATGCTGAGAGACCAGCAGAAAAGGCTCCTGGAGAAGGTGGAGGACCTCGAGAATAGGTGCCGTCGGCAGAACTTGAGAATCGTTGGGCTCCCGGAGGGTTCCGAAGGAGCGGATGCTGGGTCATAGATAGCAGACATGTTCGAGAAGCTGCTGTGGGATGGGGCATTCTCCCAACCCTTGGAAGTAGACTGGGCTCACAGAGTGCTTGCGAGGAAGCTGTGAATGGGAGAACCCCCAAGGGCAATAGTGGTGAGATTGCACAGGGATATGGACAGTGGGGCAAGCAGACACAGAGCTGAAAATTGGACAACAGTATCCTGCGGATCTATCAGGACCTGAGCGCGGAGGTGGCCAGGAGAAGTGCGGGATTCAACCAGATCAGGTCGACCCTCCTTAAGAAAAAGGTGAAGTTCGGACTGCTGTATCCGGCCCGTTTTTGGGTCACGTACGAGGAGCAACATTTTTATTTTGAGTCACCTGAGGAAGCGCCGAACATCGTGAAAAGGAAAGGACTGGTGGCGGACTGGGAACTTTTGAACTTAGCTGCAATGTTCATGTTTAAAAAAGTTTCTTGTGTTTTCATTTTGTGGACGCCATTTGTAATGACTTCTGTATTGATGTGGGGCCAGTTGCAGAGCTGAGTGAGTTAAAGTTTACATTTGCCCTGTTGGAGGATGGAGGTGTGTTTGGTCAGACGCTGGCTCTCTTGCTTGATCTTTTCTTTGTTTAGCGTTTTTTTTCATGTCGGGCAATAGTGTTGGGATTGTTTGTCATTTGAATATGTGTATGAGCAGGGGGGGGGAAGGCGGGGAGGGAACAATAGGTGGGAGAATGTCTGGCATCAGGGGTGGGGCCACCAAGTTAGTTGGGCGGGCTAGATCATGGAAGTGTAGTGGGGGGTGAGCAGATGTTAGGCTTATCAAAGGGCTTGATTTACATTGTGCTGTTACTGGGGGGGGGGGAATGTTCTGCTGACGAGGGAGGGACTGTTGGTGAGGGACAGAGAGGAGGTTGGGGGTGGAGGCTGCTTGGGGGCGAGCAGGTGGAGGCGTGGGGCGCGGGCTGTACACTGGCCCAAGAAAGGTGATGGCTGATCGGTGAAGGGGGAGGGGGTGCGATGAGCATCCGCAACTAGGCTGATCACCTGGAATGTACGAGGGCTAAATGGGCCGGTCAAGAGGTCATACATGTTCGTGCATTTGAGAGGACTAAAGGTGGAAATGGTAATGCTGCAGGAGACGCACCTTAGAGTAGCTGACCAGATTAGATTAAGGAAAGGTTGGGTCGGACAGGTTTTCACTCAGGACTGGACTCGAAGGCTAGAGGGGCCGCGATCCAAATCAACAAGCGGGTGGTATTTGAGGTGGGAAGAATTGTTTCGGATGTGGGAGGTCGGTACATTATGGTCAGTGGGAAATTGGAGGGGGTGCAGGTGGTACTGGTAAATGTGTATGCGCCAAATTGGGACGATGTGGAGTTTATAAAGAGGATGCTGTGAAAGATACCGGACCTGGATTCGCATAAGTTGGTCATGGGAGGGGACTTTAACAGTTATTGACCCTGGTTTAGACCAGTCAAGTTCAAAAACAGACAGGGTGCCAGCAATGGCAAAGGAACTAAAAGGGTTCATGAAGCAGATGTGGGGGGTGGATCCATGGAGATTTGGGCAGCGGAGGGTGAAGGAGTTCTCCTTCTATTCACACATGCATAAAGTGTACTCATGGATTGATTTCTTTATTCTGAGCTGGGCCTTACTGACGGGGGTGGTGGACACGGGGTACTCGGCGATCACAATCTCAGACCATGCCCCGCACTGGGGCCTCACGGTAGCATGGTGGTTAGCATCAATGCTTCACAGCTCCAGGGTCCCAGGTTCGATTCCCGGCTGGGTCACTGCCTGTGTGGAGTCTGCACGTCCTCCCCGTGTGTGCGTGGGTTTCCTGCGGGTGCTCCGGTTTCCTCCCACAGTCCAAAGATGTGCGGGTTAGGTGGATTGGCCATGCTAAAAATTGCCCGTAGTGTAAGGTTAATGGGGGGATTGTTGGGTTACGGGTATACGGATTACGTGGGTTTAAGTAGGGTGATCATTGCTCGGCACAACATCGAGGGCCGAAGGGCCTGTTCTGTGCTGTACTGTTCTATGTTCTATGTTCTATGGGTGACCTACAGGTTAGTAAAGACGCACTGGAGGTTAATGTGGGTCTCCTAGCTGACGAAGAGGTGTGCGGGCGGCTAAGGAAATGTATTCAGAACCACCTGGAAGTCAACGACATGCAGGAAATTTCGGCAGCGGTGGTTTGGGAAGCATTGAAGGCGGTGGTTAGAGGGGAGCTGATCTCGATACGGGCCCACATGGAGGAGATACTACAGGTCAACAGGAGGAATGCGGGGACCCCAGAGGCAGGACTTTTATGGGAATGGCGGAGGCTACAGGCGGAGTTCGGTTTGTTAACCACAGGAAGGGCGGTGGAGCAGCTGAGAAAGGCGAGGGGGGCGATTTATGAGCATGGAGAGAAGGCCAGCAGAATTCTTGCACAGCAGCTTATAAAGAGGGAGGCAGCCAGGGAGATAGGGAAAGTAAAGGATGGAGATGGGAACCTGGTTGGAGACTCAGCAAGGGTGAATAAGGCATTAAAGGAGTTTTACAGTAGGCTGCATGGGTCGCAACCCCCAACAGGGCCGGAAGGGATGAGGCACTTCCTAGGGGGGCTAAATGTCCCGAAGGTGGCGGGGGCTGGTAGAAGGGGCGGGGCCCCAATCGAGATGGAAGAGATAGCGGAGGATCTGAAGGCCATGCAGTCGGGTAAAACCCCGGGGCCGGACAGGTACCCAGTGGAGTTCTATAAAAAGTTCTCTGGGATATTAGGGCCGTTGTTGATGAGGACATTCGAGGAGGCAACGAGAGAGCGGTGCTTTCCCCAACGATGTGACAGGCCACGGTTTTGCTGATCCTGACAAGAACTGGGAGCTGTGTGGGTCCTACAGGCCGATGTCCCTATTGAATGTGGACGCAAATTGCTGGCCAAAACTTTGTCCTCTAGGATTGAGGATTGTGTTCCGGACGTTATTGGGGAGGACCAGATGGGGTTTGTTAAGGGAAGGCAGTTGGTGACCAATGTAAGAAGGCTATTAAGTGTGATCATGATGCCCCCCGGAAGGTAGGGAGGTGGAGGTAGTGGTCGCAATGGATGCAGACAAGGCCTTTGATCGAGTAGAATGGGAATATTTGTGTGATGTACTGAGCCGGTTGGGATTTGGGCGGGGCTTTGTTGACTGGGTCAGGTTGCTGTATCAGGCTCCTGTGGCAAGCGTACGGACGAATAGGACAACACCAGACTATTTTAGGATGCATTGGGGGATGAGAAAGTGGTGCCCCCTCTCCCCACTGTTGTTCGCATTAGCCATAGACCCGCTGGCAATTGCACTGAGAGCCTCAAGGGGCTGGAGGGGGCTGGTCCGGCTGAAGGGGGGGGGGGGGGCACAGAGTCTCGCCTTATGCAGACGACCTACTCCTGTATGTATCGGACCCCGTGGAGGGGATGGAAGAAATCATGAGGATTCTGGGGGAATTTGGATGTTTTTCGGGGTATAAACGAAATATGGGGAAAAGTGAGATGCTTGCGATCCAGGCGAGGGGACAGGAGAGGCGACTGGGGGAGCTGCCATTGAGAGTGGTAGGGGGAAGCTTCAGGTATCTAGGCATCCAAGTGGCGCGGGAATGGGAATGGCTGCACAAGGTAAATCTGGACCGGCTAGTAGACCAAATGAAGGACGATTTTCGGAGGTGGGACTCACACCCGCTGTCACTAGCCGGGAGGGTGCAGACGGTGAAGATGACGGTCCTCCCGAGATACTTATTTGTGTTCCAGTGTCTCCCCATCTTTATCCCGCGGTCCTTTTTTAAACGTGTTAACAAAGTGATCACTGGCTTTGTATGGGTAAGCAAGACCCCGCGAGTAACGAGGGGGATGCTTGGGCAGAGCCAGGGAGAGGGCGGGCTGGTGCTGCCAAATTTTAGTAACTATTACTGGGCTGCGAATATAGCCATGATCAGGAAGTTGGCATGGGAGCGTATGGAGGACGCTTCATGTAAGGGCACCAGCTTAGGGGCGTGGATAAAGGCACCTCTGCTGTTCCCGCCGGCACAGTACTCAACCAGCCCTGTGGTGGTGGCGGCCCTGAGTGTCTGGGGGCAATGGAGGAGGCATGTGGGAGCAGAGGGAGCATCACTTTGGTTGCCAATTTGTAATAATCACTGGTTTGCCCCTGGAAAGGTGGACGGGGTGTTTTCGGAGATGGCGGAGAGCAGGGATTGAGAGGCTGGGGGATATGTTTACAGAGGGGAGCTTTGCTAGCCTGAGCGAGCTGCAGGAGAAATTTGGATTGGCGAGGGGAAACAAATTCAGGTACCTGCAGGTTTGGGACTTCCTACGCGGGCAGGTTTCAACCTTCCCGCTCCTACCACTATGGGGGATACAGGACAGGGTAGTTTCTAGAGGGTGGATGGGAGAAGGGAGGGTCTCTGACATTTACAAGGAACTTATGGGCTCAGAGGAGATGCAGACTGGGGAGCTGAAGCGCAATTGGGAAGAGGAGTTGGGAGGAGAGATAGAGGATGATCTATGGGCGGGCGCGTTGAGTAGAGTCAATGCGTCCACAACATGTGTCAGGATCAGCTTGATACAATTCAAGGTCGCTCACCGGGCTGACATGACAGTGGCCCGGATCAGCAGGATCTTTGTGTTAGAAGATAGGTGTGCAAAGTGTCCGGGAGGGCCAGCGAACCATGTCCATATGTTCTGGACATGTCCAAAGCTTAGGGGATTTTGGCAGGGGTTTGCAGATGTCATGTCCATAGTGTTAAAGAAAAGGGTGGCACCGAGTCCAGAGGTGGTGATTTTCGGGGTGTCGGAAGATCCGGGAATCCAGGAGGAGGAAGAGATAGACGTTCTGGCCTTTGCTTCCCTGGTAGCCCGGAGATGGATACTATTAGCTTGGAGGGACTCAAAGCCCCCGAAGTCGGAGACCTGGCTATCGGACATGGCTAGCTTTCTCTGTTTGGAGAAAATAAAGTTCACATTGAGAGGGTCAATGTTAGGGTTCGCCCGGAGTTGGCAACCGTTCGTCGACTTCTTCGCGGAAAATTAATCGTCAGCAGAAGTGGGGGGGGGGGGGAAAGGTGGGACCTGTATGGGAGGAAGATGGCTTTTGCACCATGTTTATAGATTAATGTATATTGTTTATTTTGTTGTTGCTGTAAAACCAAACCATACCTCAATAAAATGTTTATTAAAACAAAATGCTCATAAAAATCAGATATGGGGTGCAATTCAGCAGACTGGAGTTAAAGTCTTCTGAATGGTGCGTGCAGTGCAGAGAAATACCCCACTATTCAATGGTGAGGTACTCCCCATTGAGGCCAATCTTTAAGTCACTTTCTCCATTGGTGAGCTGAGCTCGCCTTTGCAGGAAGACTATTCGCGAATTGGGGTGCCTTTTTAAAGGTAGCCCCAATCTTTTGACCACCCTCGGGACCTGCACTGCAGCCTCAGCCACACCCAACTTACCTCTACCAGCCCTATAGGCAAGGCCACTCCCCCACCCCTCAAGACCTGACCCCTGTCACAGACAACCTGGCACCTTGATTTTGCCATCCTGGCAGTGCCCCTGCAGCCTGGAAATGTCACCCAGGAACCCTGGCACTGGCCCAGGTGGCAGTGCCAATGTGCCAGGCTGGCAGTGGCAAAGTGCCCAGGTGCCAGATGGAGTGCCAGGGTGCCACCCTGCCCAGTCTCCGACCACCTGGGGACCTCAACTGCCCAGCGAGAACCCCCAGGTGCCATCACGACCGATTCACAACTTTGTGAACCACTACCAATCAGCATCCGGTTGAGGCCTCACTGGGGAGGCCAGTGAAACATGGGCTCGGGGTGGGTCTGGTGAACGCATATTTAAATCATGGCATATTTAAATGAGCTCAATGGATCTTTTTTTTTAGAAAACATTTTATTGAGGCATTTATAATTTTAACATTTAACAAATCAACATTTTAAATAGCAGAGCTGTCCGACACACTCAAAAACTGCACAGTAACATACCCAACTTCCCCCCGCCCTAACTCATAGCTACCCATATATTAGATTCCCTGCTCTTATTCTCCACTTCCATGCCTCCTGCACCCCCCCTCGTTCCCCTTCCCATTCTGCTGTTTTCCTTAAAGAAGTCAATGAACAGCTGCAACCTCTGAACGAACCCCTGTAATGAACCCCTTAAGGTGAACTTAATCTTCTCTAGCTTGAGAAACCCTGCCATTTCACTGACCCATATCCCCAACTTTGGAGGCTCTGAGTTCCTCCATCCCAGCAAAATCCGTTTTGGCCTTTGCCTCCCTGGTGACCCGGAGCATTACCACTGCTGGTTCCCCACCATCAACATTCTCGGAGTCACAACTGATCTAAAAATATTTAAATTGCATCCCTGTTTCTGGGAATATGGTGCTTGGCTTTTCTTTCCCCTATGTCTGTTCCAACCGCAAGTGGGTATGTTGGTGTCAGCGCTTTTAAAAACATTTTTACCACTCACCTGGTCCCAGCCCATGGACTGAATTTTAGGAGGATGGGGGCTGAGCCGTGCCATCTGAAGAGTTGGCAGGGAACACATTCTTGCCAACTCCAGCAGCCCCGATACCACATTACTGTCTAACAAGGGAAACCCACTTTGGACAGAATCAGATTGGCTGGCAGCTCTCCAAACCCTCCAAGCGCAACAATGGACAGAAGAGGCACTGCGGAGATCTCTCTGACACTAAGTTCGGAGAACCAGAGGACAGATTGGTGGGATGGGTCCCAGAGCGGGTAGGGTAGAGAACGTCTGGGGATCAATTCTGGTCTCAGGGGATAGGCCGGTGGGGAGGGAATTCCAGAAGTCAGGAGGCCTTGAAAGAAGGCCCCCCCCCCCCCCCCCCCCCCCCCCCCCCCCGTGAGAAGGGGCCTTCTGATGGAGATGCTCCCACCCCCCCGCCCTACCCCCAAAGATCAACTTTAATTTTTTCCACCTCTTCCCCCTATCAAACAATCAACCAAAAATTGAGACTGGACAGGAAAGCGATTTAATTGAGGCAAAAGCAGGCTACCCCTGTGAGGCACTGCCCACTCCAACATGAAAACCGGGTTGGAGGGAATCCCTCGCTTATGCAATTTCACTCCGCCCTCCCCCCCCCCAATAGCACTGACCTCAGAACCCCCCAGTGGGAAGTGTAAAATTCTGGTCCATATATTTTTGTGCAATTAACATTCTGAAAATAACTTTAAAAACAATCAATGCAAAAATGTATATACACACCTTCACATCCTTATGAAGGAGCAGCTTTTCATCCCGCAGGACAAAGTAACGCTCCTGAAATTTATTTCCAGACAATAGTTTAGACGGCTCTTCTCTCCATTTTAGAATCCCTGCTTTCCCAGAATCTTTGGGATTCTCCGCTGTGAAATATAAAGTGAACCTGCAGTTACTTTCCATCCTCTTCCCACACTGACTAACCTGCTTTGCTGTTTGACAAAAACATTGCATTTCCATTCTCGGCCCTTGCAACTTTATATATACCAGATAAGATTTAAAGCATTAACCCAAAGGCTATCCATTGTCAAATATTAAAATATAGTTGTCACAAAAATTATACTTCTCATTCAGGTGGTATGGTACTTGGAGCTTCTACAATATGGGACAATAAAACAACAGTGGGAGCAGATTAGAATTTACATTCAATAATATTGTTAGTGTTCATACATTTGGGAACAATCACACAAAAAAGAGATTAATTTCTTGTCATGCTCAGAGGGACTTTTAAACATAATTATAAACTTTCTATATCGCACTGTCACCTTCACACTATTTGTCTATTAAATAAAATTTGAGGACTATTTTGTTCAATGGAAAGGCAAAACATAAATATATTATTACATAGAGCATCCAGCAGAGAAACAGGCCATTTGGTCCAACCAGCCCATGCTGGCATTTATGTTCCACTTGAGTTTCCTTCCAGTTTTCATCTAATTCTCTCAGATTTCCTTTTCCCTAATATGCTTACCTTGCTTCCCCTGAAATGCATCAATAATATTCACTTCAACCAGTTCCTGTGGTAGCGAGTTCCACATTCGCCCCACTGTGGGTAAAGACATTTCTTCTGAATTCCCAGCTGGATGACTTGCTATCTTAAACTGATGATTTAAAGTTATGCTCTACCCCAGAAGTGGAAATATTCATACTGTATCTGCTCTAGCAAAACATTTCACAATTTTCTGGTCCTCTATTGGGTCATCCCTCAGCCTTCTCTTTTCCATGAGAAAAGAGACCGAGTTCTGTCCGTCCTTTCCTGACAGATATAACCACACATTTCCAACCTTTTTCATCAGGCTAATATACTCATATAGCTCTATTGTAGAAATTAAATTATACAGATCAAGAATTAAACGACTATAACAGTTCATTGTTCTACTCTCTGACTGCAACATAAGGAATAGTTTGGAGATTCTTAGGCTAGGATTTTACTGGCCCTCAAGATGCAGGATTGGGAGGCAAGGATACAGTAAAATGATGGGGGACAATTTCGGATTGACCCCCGATGAGGTCCTGCCATCGAGGAATTTTCCAGACAACGGAACCAGAAGCAGATTGGCTGCCCACTCCAGGGACTGAAAGCAGCTCTAGTGATCTCTCCCAGTGGTACTGTTGGCCCTCAGATTGGGTCGGCAGCATGGAGAACATGCACGCCATCCTTATTTGGACGGTGAAACATCCGGCTGCCAATTAGGAAACCACTTGTGGCAAAATATCTGAGACTATTCAGTTGTTAGCAAGTGGGGGCTCAGGACCCATTTTTCAACCCTCATAAAATTCAGGCCTTAGATCCTGGAAATGAATTTCTCTGTGTCCAATTCCGTTACGGTGTACGAAAATAAAAGAATAATCCTGCCTATACTGACGATCTGACATATAAATAGAAAACGCAGGGTGAACTCGGCAGGCCTGGCAGCATCCGCCTGGAGAGAAGAGTCACCATTTTGGGTCCAACCTGACTCAAGTTTTAAAGAAGTCTCACATTGAACTTGAAATGTTAACTGTTCTCTCTCAACAGATGGTGCAAAACCTGCAGAGTATATCCAGCACCTTCCACTTTCAATCTACTATGGTGTGATAACATAATTCAATGAAACAGGTGCAAGGCCCAACAAATCTTCATAGCTGGGTCTTATTATAATAATGGTCATGAACTGTCATTGCTGTAACAGCACTGACTGTCAGCTTGCCAATCAGGAAGGATCAAGAAATTCATTGGCATCTTCACAGAGAGAAGTCAGCGGTAAGTTATAGGAAGAGGGAGGAAAGAGGTAAACATACTTGTAGCCTCATCTCAACCCTACCTTCCTGCACTATCCCCGTATCCCTCAGTACCCAAAAATCTATTGGGTTTTGTCTTGAATATATTCAATGAGCGCGCATCCACAACTCTCTGGGGTAGAGAGTTTGAAAGGGTCGCAACCCTTAGTGAAGTAATTTCCTCTTCAGTACCGGATCCTGTACTCTGAAATTGTGCCTCCTCATCGAGACTTCCCTGCCAAGGGAAACCTACATCCAGCATCCAACCTCTCCATCTCTTAAGAATTGTATATATTTCAATGCTATAGCCTCCCAGTCTTTTAAACTCATATCTGGTGGTGTAGTGGTAATGTTGTTGAATTAGTAATGCAGAGGCCTCAGGTGGGGACATGGGTTACACTCCCACCATGGCAACTGCTGGAAATTAAAGTCAGTTAATAAACCTAGAATTGAAAGCTAATCTCAGTAACTGTGAAAATATCACTGACGTTTTAGGCGGCACGGTGCGCAGTGGTTAGCACAGCTGCCCACAGCTCCAGGGACCCGGGTTCAATTCCAGCCTTGGGTGGCCTCCTTCTGCACTGTAAATTCTATCTATCTATCTTTGGACTGTGGGAGGAAACCGGTGCACTCGGAGGAAACACATGCAGATTTCACGCCGACAGTCACCCAAGATTGGAATTTCCATCCTTGTAAACCATTGTTGCACAATTTCCATTTCTTCTATATCCTTTCTATAACATGGCCAGAATTGTAGACAGTACTCCAAACTTTCATTACACAGAGAATTGGGTGCCCTAATTAGGAAGCAGCGAGCGGCGCAGCATCACAGTTATTTTATCTGTGAACAGAGTAGACAGAAGGCTGCTGGATATTTCTTCCTCCTATTATCAGTTTCAATTAAATTTATTTCGCTGAAACGACACTTTTGAGAACAAACACAAGCAGAAAAAAAAAGGAGCCTCTCTGAAGGAAAGTTGGCTCAGTTTGAGTAGAACAGGACAAGATTTGCTGAGCCAAACAGGTGGGCTGACACAGAAAATATCACCATTTGTGTGGCTGACAAGCATGATGAATTGCATTATCTTTCTCAAAATGTCTATTCCTTGATCCAGAACTAAAGCTGTCAGCTCAACATTCAGCATACAGTCATTTATTTCAGCTGGTCAAATTCTGATCCTCTCGGCTTTTAAGGTGTCATTCAGCATACGCCCAAACATTATATCACTGTCACAGTCACATGGAATTTGTTTTGTAATTTTACATCAGATGAAAGATCCTGGCTATTTGATATTGCCTTGAGGACTTGAGCTGTTCCAACTCCGAAACTGCCATATTATGAAGTTAAGAAGTAAAAAGAAAAGAAAAACTTGCATTTATTTTCAGTGCTTTTCAGGATGACTAGATGTTCCGAAGCATTTTACGGCCAATTAAATATTTTTTGAAGTATAGTCACTGTTATATTGCAGGAAATGCTGTAGACAATGTGTGTTCGACAAGCTCCCAAAAACAGCAACATGATCAAATAAATTTTCATTGAGGAATAAATGTTGGCCAGAGCAATGGGGATTATGCCCCTGCTTTTCTTCAAAATAGTACAATGGGTTATTTTATATCCATCTGCGGAGGCAGGGCCTTGGTTTAACATCATATCTATAAGATGGCACCACTGATGGTGCAACACTCCTTCAGTTCTGTATTAGAGTCAGCCTTATTTATTGTGCTGAAATGCTGCAGTGGAAGAGAAAAGAGTATGATTTAAAAGGGGCAGCAAGGACAGAGAGTTGGAGGTTTACATCCACAGTTCTTTGAAGGGATCTTGACAAGTTGTGAAGGCTGTTAAACGGTATTGGAATGTTTGACTTCGTAAATAGAAGCACAGGGCTTGATTCTTGTCTCTTAATAGAAGTAGGAATGGGGTTGAGAAGGCTGAAAGTTTGGCAAATTGCACTGCAAAAACAAGGGGCTGGATTCTCCACCCCGCCTCACCATATTTCAGGTTCACCCCGGCGGTGGGATTCTCCATATCGGCTGCTGGTCAATAGGGTTTCCCATTGAGAATCCAGCCCAAGATTTCCTCTCCATTCCTGATCTCACACTACTTTTGGGTGACCTTTTCAGGGGTGGGGAAGGTCGTGGCACATGTCCTTGCATGCACCTCTTCTGAGGTTGGGGTCAGCAAGATCAGCCTTACAGAAAATGTGAAATTCTTCAGCCCTGTGATTTGCAGGTGCTGGTGCGGATTTTGCAAGCTCTAGAAAATAAAAATCAACTTGTTCCAAAGTTTGTGACCACAAGTAGGAGCCTGCTGAGGAGTCAGAACCATTCCGACCGATCAGTGTTAAATTTTTTCACAACTGCAAATGTCACTATTAGATGCTGCATTTTAATGTAGATGTGTTTTAGTTGCAATAATGAATCACAGGACTCTTCCTGAAAATCTAAGTTGATAATTACATGTTTTCGGTGTTGAGCTGTATTGGAGTACTTTCTCAATGGAGAAAGTACCATAATACATTCACAACTCTACACAATTGTGCCAGGAAAATTCCTGCCATGTTTTGGCTTTTTTTAAATATCAGGAGATCTTTAGTGTCAAAAAAAAGTGTCCTGTGGTTAAAAGAAAAAATAAGCCTTATTCCACTCTATTGATCGACAGGCAACCTGCTTTGGAATGGAAATGATACACCATCTGCAGCTTAAAAAGGCTGTCTGTTCTTTTAATTTCAATAGATATCCCAGAGTTATGTATTATAGCTGGGCCTATTCTGAATGCTTGGCTGACATTCAAATGCTCCCAAAACAATTTATCTCTGTAGGGGGCTGGGTTCATATTTTCTTGACTTGGTAGATGGTGTGGTGTGGTGTGAGGTTTAAGGAGCATAAGAACAATGTTGGGAGTGGGGCTGTAGTCTTCAAAAACTGAAGTGGGCCTTCTAGACAGTTGACCCTGGCATCCACACTCCTCCTGCACTGTACTGCATCTCACACTTCCTGCCATATCTTTCAAGAGACAAAAATATGGCAGGAGTGGGATTTGGAGACGGTCTTGGAAGCCACAAAAAGGCACGACTTGCATTTCCCCATCGAGAGATGCAAATCCGGGCCATTGCATACAAAGACAAGGAAGTTTTACCCAATGTTTATAAACCACAGTTTAGAACTCAGCTGTATTTGTAAAGATGGCAAACCTTGGAGTGTGCGCGAAGGAGACCTACCAGAATCGGAACAAGAATGAGGGGATTCCTACATGTGGACAGAGTACAGAAGCTGGTATTGTTCCCTTTAGTGAAGATAAGGTTAAGGGAAGGTTTAATAGAGGTCGTCAAAACTTTGAAGGATTTTCACTGTTTCTCGTCTTTAATTCTATTGCCGCTGGCAGAATGGTGAATAATCAGATTTATGATAATTGATGAAAGAACAGGAGTAGATGAAGATCTTTTAAATGAAAACTGGATATCTGAGAAGTAAAATTTTGGTATGGGTAAAGAGCAGGGGAGAGGATGTGCAGGTGAGATGGATTTGCCATGATCAATGCATGGGGTCACGGGAATAGGGCCTAGGTAGGGTGCTCTTTCGGAGTGTCGGTGCGGACTCGATGGGCCTAATGGCCTGCTTCTGCACTGTAGGGATTCTATGGATAATAACTCTTTAAAAAAACTGCCATTGGTACAATAGGCTGAATGTCCCCTGTGCTGCGACATTCTAAGGCCTGGATATTAAAAGAGCGAAGTCAGTAGGTGGACTGAGGGAGGAAAATCTTCAGTCTGTACTATTTGCTCCAAAAGGTTCTCCACCCAGAAAACCACATGATTTACAGGTTTGGCGTCTGCTTGAATGGAGAGCACTCTGGAGCAACCATTACCAGGTAGGCCTGATCCCCGACCCTAGAGACCTTCAACTGGGGGGTACAAAGTCAGAAAGGAGGAAGCTTGAAAGAGCATGGGGTAGGGGAGTGAAAGGTGGATATGGAATAATCCTGTGAAAAAAAGCTATCTTCTCCCTGAATCTGTCCTCATTTCACTTCACCTACCAGGGGGGTGATTCTCCCAAATTGAGCCCAAGTGTTCGCGCCATATGAATGCTGTCACGTTTCACGACAGCGCGAAGCGGGCCCAGATACGATCTATTCTGTCCCCTACAGGGGCCAGCATAGCGCTGGAGCGGTTCACGTCGCTCCAGCTTCCTTTACCGGCGGCAAATGGGCACTGCGCCAACCCGTGCATGCGCAGCTGGGCCGTGCCAACCTGCGCATGCGCAGGGGACTTCTTTAGTGCGCCAGCCCCAACTCAACATGGCGTCGGTGTTCAGGGGCCGGACGCCCAGCGAAGTAGGTACGGGGGTGGGTGGGGGGGAAGAGGGCGGCCCGCCGATCGGTGGGCCCCGATTGCGGGCCTGACCTCATCGGAGGCCTGACCCCATCGGAGCCCCCCCCCCGGTGAAGGAGCCCCTTCCCGCGCCCCCCCCCCCGACCGTTCGCGCAGAGTTCCCGCCAGCAGCGACCAGGGGTGAACGGCGCCGGCGGGACTCTGTCGTATCCGCGTAACCGTTTGGCCCATACGGGCCGATTCCAGCAGCCTGTGGCCGGCGCCGCACCAAATGCGCTGGCGCAAATGGCACCGTGGAGAATGTTAGGAGGCAACGAAATGCATTTCAGTGACATACAAGCCAAATTTACACCATGTGAATGCATCTTATCTGGAGCAGTGGTCAGCGATACATGTTACAATTCCTTCAGCTAATTACATAATTTTCTCATTTAAAACTGTTTTCAAAAATGTCATTTGAAAGCATTTAGATTTCTTATCCTGTTCTTTTGGTTTATCTCTATATTTTCATTTTGAATTTTTTTTTCACACAGAAAATGTTAATGACATTATTATAGCATCTGTCTGGTGAATAAATTGAACAGCAATGTTGAGTTAAAATGAGCTGCTGGAGTGAGAAGCCAATTAAAAACAAAAGGCAGAAAAAGGCTTGTATTCAGATCACACGTTGGCCTGAACACCTAGTCCTCTGGTACTTTCTCCTCCTTTCAACATCCCACTTTGTTCTATTCAATCAGCAATCATTCAAAATTCTCATTCTCCACCACCCTCCCAAGTACAATAAAACATTTCTCATCAAGATATTTTCATCTCTTTCCTCCATAAGCCACTACATCAAATGACATCTCATCCATGGTGATTTCAAACTTCTTAACTCATCATGAGCTCGCTCCTCGGGACTTTTTCGTCCTTTTTGCCCGGCTCCCGGGGGATTTTGGTGTACGAAACTGACCCATCTAATTGTATAAGGAATCTGTCGACGACAGTATGTTGAAAGTTACAAAAAAAGGCTGGCGGGAAGAAAGCTACGGTGGTAATCCTTCGATGGAGCCAGTGAGGTCATTGGGAGGGAAGATGGCGAAGGTGGCCACGGTAGGGTGTGGCCACTCCTGTTATGGTGGAAACGCTGACTGGGGTGCTGCCGCATGAGATTGAAAAGCAATTCGAGAAATACTTTATTAAGCAAAGAAAGGTGATGATGGAAACCCTCAAAAGGTAAATTGAGGAGATGTTTGACGCAATTTGGGAAAAGCTAGAAAAAGTCTCAAAGGCTGTGAAGGAACATTGAGAGATTCTGAAGGGTGTGCAGGTGGCCTTGTCATGGAGCGATCAAAATGCCTCGTTGGGAGCTGTGATATTGCTAGGGGAGGAGAGAAACAAGAACCTGAGGGCAAAGGTGGATGACTTGGAGTAAAGAATTATTGTTCTTTTCCACAGTGTATAAGATATGATCCAGAATAGACATTTTTGAGATGGGAAGGCCCCTTCTTCCCGGGGTGAGGAATGCAGATAACTTGGCTGTCGTCATTTCAAACCATGCCCTGCATTTGGTGGACTTGGTACTGGAGGTAGGCCCGGAGGTAGGCCAAGTTCAGCACCCAGCGTGGAGGTTGAATGTGGGGTTATTGGTGGACATGGGGTTGTGGATGTATACCGAAAGTTACAGATGAGTACATTAGATTTAATAGGAATGGGTTGGTCTTGCTCTTCATTTTGTGGGGAGCTTGAAGGCGGTGATTAGAGGGGAGATTATATCGCATAAAGCACATAAAGAACAAAGAACAATACAGCACAGGAACAGGCCCTTCACTCCTCCAAGCCTGTACCGGACATGATACCACCCTTGGCCAGAACTCGCAGCACTTCCAAGTGCCATATCCCTCCATACCCATCCTATCCATTTGTCGCGAGGCCTTTTGAACGTTGCTAATATATCTGCTTCCACAACCTCCCCTAGCACTCATTACCCTCTGTGTAAGAAACCTACCTCACACATCACCTCTAAACTTTACCCGACGGACCTTAAACCTATTCCCACTGGTGACTGACCCCTTCACCCTGGGAAAAAGAGTGTCTGTCCGTCCACTCTATCATCCCCTCATAATCCTGTCGTCCGCAGGTCACCCTCACCTTCTATCGTTTTAATGAAAATAGTCAGAGACTATTCAGCCTCTAGATAGAGAGTCTAGAGAGGAGCGCCAGAAGCTAGTGGACGATTTTGTGGAGGTGGACCTTGGTACTCGAAAAATCCAACCACAGAGCTCCTGGCAAGCAGGAAGAAACTGCAGATGCAGTTTGATGTGTTGTCTATGGGAAAGGCTGTGTGCCAACGGCAGTGTTTGAGGAGTGTTATTTATGAATTATGGGGAGAAAGCTAGTTGTCTTCTAAGAGTTCCTGTGGTGGGGGAGGAAAGGTGGGAAGAGTTGGAGGCAACGTAGGTTCCGGATGAGGTCTTGGTGGCGATAGGGTGGATGCAAATGGGTAAGGCCCCCGGGCTGGATTGGTCCCAGTGGAGTTTTAACAAGTTTGCAGGACAGTTGATTCCATTACTGGTAGAGATGTTTCAGAACTCTTTGGCTCAGAGCACCTTTCTTGCAATGCTTGGGCATGCATTGATTTCCCTTCTACGAATAAAGGATAAAGGTCTCGAGTGAGGATAAGGATGTGGAGTGAAGGTTATACTGTCCTATCTCATTGCTTAATGTGGACGCTAAGTTACTGGCGAAGGTGTTGGCGCGGAGGTTGGAACCTTGTCTTCCTGCGGTGATAGATGAATATCAAACAGGATTTGTTAAGGGGTGGCAACTGTCTTCTAATGTGCAGTGGTTGTTAAATGTAGTTCTGACCCATCCTGCCCAGCATCATCTAGAGGTGATCATATCCTAAGATGCCAAAGAGGCATTCAACAGAGTAGAATGGAAATACCTCATTACGGTTTTGGAGAGGTTCAGGTTGGGGCCAAGGTTTGTGTCGTTTGTTATATGAGGCTCCCTCGGCTGGTGTTCGCAACAACACCATTAGCTCGGGGCATTTTCGGTTGAACAGGGGATTGAGATAAGGATGTCCGATGTCCCACCTTTCTGTTTTCATTTGCGATTGAGCCTTTGGCAATCGCTTTGAGTGCCTCGGGTAAGTGGAAGGGGATGATTAAGAAGGGGTTGGTGCACTGGCTGTCCCTGTACGCTGACAACGTTTTTCTTTACGTGACAGACCTGGTCCCCACTACAGGTGATATAATGGAGCGACTGAAGAGCTTTGGCTCTTTTTCAGGATATAAATTAAATCTAGAAAAGAGGTTAACCCCCCTGGATAGGGGAGCCAACATGGGGATGCTTCCTTTTCTGGCTAACCCAGATCTAGCTTCAGGTTTTTCGGGGTCCTTTTTAAAAATGTGTTCATGGGCCGTGCTGCCAACACTTATTTCCCATCGCTAATTGCTGTTGAGGGGCAGTTAAGAATCAACCACATTGCTGTGGGTCTGGAGTCAAATAAAGGCCAGACCAGATAGGAAGGACAGATTTCCTACCGTAAAGAACATTAGTGATCCAGATGGGTTTTTACGATAATCGACAATGATTTCATGGTCATCATTGGACTTTTAATTCCACATTTTTATTGGATTCAAATTTCACCATCTGCAGTGGCGGGATTTGAACCGGGTCCCCAGATCTCTGGTTTACTAGTCCAGTGACAATACCACTACGTCACCGCCTCACCCTGAGTGCGTGGTGCAGGACTAGGCCCAGCTTCGTAAACTGAACTATACTAGTGTGGTGGGTAGGGTCAAGACCAACTGCAAAGATGGTATAGCCTCCCCCTGTCCTGGCGGCAGGGTCCAGTCAATTAGGATGATCATTGTTCCATGGTTTTTGTTCCTTTTCAAGTGTAGTCCGTTTTCCTCTCTAAACCCTTCTTTGGGAAGCTTGATAATATATCATCCTTTATGTGGGCGGGCAAGACTCCGAGGATTCGTAGGGTAGTTCTACAAAGAGATGGACAGTGATGTAACAGAGTCCCCATTTGGAAAGGTCGGGAACCTCATTTGAATAAATCATAGTGTTATTAAACATTAAACCGTTGAATCACCCACCCACATTGGGGGCTTCCCCATCCCCCCATCTCATATTGGTGAGGGTTTTAAGAACAGGAACTAGGCAGAGGAAACCTGCTGGGGGCACACAGATACGTATAGCCCCTGGTGGGGAGAGGGCCATGTCCAGGCAGTACCAGGGATCAGAGCAGTGCAGAGGTGGGGGGGGGGGGGGGGGGGGGGGGGCTATATCTTTGGAGCTCCATTGGGGAAGGTTCCCCTTTCCCATGAGAGGGGGCGGTGTCCCCATGTCTGTATGGGTTGCCGATTTTTTTAAAAACAGAGATTGGCGCACGTGTCTGATCTGTAGCTTGCCCACTGCGAACAGTGGAGGGGAGAGGCTGTTTGATATGGTCCACCAGTCTCTGGGACCTAAGGCTTACATTCCGAGCATCACACTGGCGCTGAAATTTATATGCCATATTACTCATTTTTGTGACAGGCAGAATGCCTTTTGGCTTGATGCCAGCATCCTGTTAGTGGTGAATACCATTTGTGTTGCTACTGCATAGTGGAAGCATGAAACAACTTCACCAGTTGCTCAAAGCTGATGGCCTTAGGCCAATTCATGAGAGCGGCACGGTAGCACAGTGGTTAGCATGGTTGCTTCACAGTTCCAGGGTCCCAGGTTCGATTCCTGGCTTGGGTCACTGTCTGTGCAGAGTCTGCACGTTCTCCCCATGTCTGCGTGGGTTTCCTCCGGGTTCTCCAGTTTCTCCCCAAAGTCTAAAGATGTGCAGGTTAGGTGGATTGGCCATGCAAAATTGCCCTTAGTGTCCAAAAGGTTTGGTGGGGTTACTGGGTTATGGCGATAGGGTGGAGGTGTGGGTAGGATGTTTTTTCCAAGAGCCGGTGCAGAAGCGATGGGCCAAATGGCCTCCTACACTGTAAATTCTAGGATTCTATCTGTGATACACAATGCAAAATGATCTGATCAGGGTCGCCATCATTCCACAGGGAGTCTTCAATGCACCTTGCATGGTGAACACAATGGCTCTGGTACTATTCACAAGATTGCTGCTAAGACCAATCTTCTAGAGTGTGAAACTACAAGAATCCCAACACATATAATGAGAAGTGAAGGTAGGCATGTGGTGGAATATGGTAGAAAACCCCCTGGCAGATTTCTCAACTAGAATATCAAGAAAAGGGAGTTAATATGACTGCTCCATTTCAAAATTGAATTTGAGAGCAGGATGGAACCCATTCAAGCCATTCAGACTTAGAGTCCGCTTATCAACAAATCAGCATTCTCATCTCATACAGTGCAAAGTTGTTTCCCCTGACATTGGAACAATCCTTGCAATTTTCCGATGCATGCAAAACAAAAAACTTTGACAAATGTTTTTCTTCAGCAACAATGAATTTCTGCACTATCAAACAATTATTTGTATACCGTCTGATCAGCTGCCTGAGCCACATAGCTACTTTCCACTGGCCCATTGGCCCCTGCCGTCCCCCTGAAGTTGCATATTTCTCTAATTTCTCTCTTATCCCTTCGTACGTCCTCGCCTGAGGCCCACTTCCTATTCCCACTAAATTGCTGATGACCTAATTTCCCCTCCTGGCCCCCACATTCTCGCTTTTCAGGTGTTGTCTTCTTTAAATCTGCTTTCGCCACTCTTCTCCTCATAAACCGATCATAGATTCCACTCTCCTTGCAAGCTACCATCCATCTCGAGCCTTCCTTTTTTCTCCAAAGTCCCTGAAGCTGTTGTCATGTCCCAAGAGCACTACCATCTTTCTCACCACTGCATGCTTCAATCCCTCCAATCAGATTTCTGTCTCTGTCATAGCATAGAACCAGCTCTGATTAAAGTCATGAAAACATCTCACACAACTGTGATAAAAGTAAACTTTTCCTTATCATTCTTCTTAACCTGTCAGCAGCCTTTGACACAGTTAATCATACTATCCTCCGCAATTGCCTCTCCGCTATGCCCAGTTGGAGAGTGGTGTGGGGGGGGGGGGGGGGGGGGGGGGGGGGGGGGGAGGAGGAGGAGGAGGAGGACTGTTCTCACTAGATTCCATTCCTATCTATTTTATCATAGCCAGAGAATCACTTACAATGGCTTCTCTTCCTATTCCTGCACCATCACCTCTGGTATCTACCAAGGATCAATCTCTGATCCCCTCCTATTTTTTATCTACATGCTGCCCACTGCAACATCATCTGAAAGCGCAGCATTAGTTTTCACATATGCGCTGATGACACCCACACAACCACCTCTTTCAATTCTTTCACTGTTACTAAATAATCAAACTGCTAATCCAACATCCAGTACTAGAGGAGCAGAAATTTCATGCAGTAAGATACTGGGAAGACTGAAGCATTGTCTTTGGCTTATGCTCCAAACTCTATCTCCCAGCTGCCAACTCTATCCTTCTCCCTCGCAACTGTGTGAGACTAAACCAGACTATTTGCAACTTGACTGTCACATCTGACCCCAAGATGAATCTCCAGAATGTATCCAAACCATTACTAAAACTCCCTATTTTCACCTCCATAATAATCGCTCGATTTCGCCCCTCGGCTTAGCTACTGCTGAAACCCTAATTTGTGCCTTTGTTACATTTAGACTTGATTATTCTCTAGCACACCTGGCTGGTCTCTTGCATTCTGCCCTCAGAAACTAGAGGTCACCCAAACCTTTGCTGCCCATTACTTCACTCGCACCTACATCGGCTCCCAATCAAGCAATGCCTTGATTTTTAAATTCTCATATTTGTTTTCAAATCCCTCCATGGCTTTGGTGCTCCGTACTGCTGTAATCTGCTCCAGCCCTGCCACCCTCTGAGATATTTCCTCTGAACTAATTTTGACCTATCGAGCATCCCTGATTGAATCACTCCAGCACTGGTCAACGCGCATTCAGTTGCCTAGGCAGAAAGCCCTGGAATTCTGTTGCTTGCTTGTTCTCCTCCTTTAAGGTTGCCCTTAAAAATCTACTTCTTTCATGATGTTTTTAGACCGATGGCTTAATATCTCCTTGTATGCTTTGATGTGATATTTTGCTTCATAACATCCCTTTGAAAAACCTTGGTGTTTTATTACATTTCTATAGAACCTCTCAATATAAGTTGTGGTTGCTAAATTCAGGAATATCTTACGGTGGTTCAGTTTTCATAATGCCAAGCGTCAAAATTGTGTGTTGCTCACATATCAAATAGAATAGTTTACATTGAAATATGCAGGCAGAACATTTAAAAAATCACGCCTTTAAAAATAATTGCAAATGTATAAAAAGGATATAAATATTAATTATTCTTTCCTTTTAACTAAAATCTGAAAAACTGTAGCTGCCAGCCATTAAATTAAACCAAGTTTAAGATATCTAAACAAATGCCCAGGCACAAATTTAATGAATAAAATACCGTTCATCAAACATGGAGTTGGGACAGCCATACAGTTCTTGACAGTCCAGTGCTTCAGAACAGTATTGTATCCTACTGACAGCAATGTTCCCAACACTGTATGTTGGCTGTATATCTGCATTACTGAAGCCCACCCATTTTCCATTTTTCGACATTTTGTTTGACAGGTATGATTATGAAGCTGCTGAGATATCAGTTTGGTTGGTGAAAGACTTTTGATGAAAAAAGGTTTTATAGCCAACATTTTCAATGGTACCATTACCATTGCTGATAAATCACCTCCATTTATATGAATACATCAAGTGAAAATAACACAACATGTTTTTGAATGGTTATCAAAACATTTATTACATATTTGTTGCAACCTGCTTTATCTTTCTTTATAAAAAGAATATTTGATAGCTATTCAAACTGTCAATAGACATACCACAGATAGAGCACTGAATCAGAGACATATGTTTCACAATATGAGCTTTAACATTGTCAGTAAATATTTCCCAGGCCACAAATGGACCAATATGTTAAAATCACTCTTTTGTTATATGGATGTCATTGGGCTGGATTCTCCGATCTTGGTGCTATGTCTGGAGAAAGTATCTAGTTTTACGATGAAAATGTCAATGTCGCGTCTGCACCAATGCTCCGCCCGGTGTGGGGGGGGGGGGGGGGGGGGGGGGGAGCAGCCGCGCCCACGTAAAACCCCCAGTGTTCCCGACAGAAAAGGCCGGAGAATTGCCGGGTCCATGGCCGTGCATGCGCATGGTAACGACCTTCAAGGGGTCACGCTGTAAACCACGACACCGGCCACGCGGGGTCACGCTGTAAACCACAACACCGGCCACGTGGGGTCACACTGTAAACCACGACGCCGGCCACGCGTGGACCCGGCCTGCCAGATAGTGCCACTCATTAACCCCCCTCGCCACCCTCAGACCACCCCACACCGAAGCCCCCCCACCCCCCCCCCCCCCCCCCCCCCCTCAACTGTGGCGGCGCTGAACACAGTCCACAGCCATCACGCTAGATTGACGAAAACTCAGAGCACACATGTCCCACGCTGCCGGAAAGTCGCCCCATGGGGGTGGAGCATCGGGGGAGGGCCTTCGGGTTGCCCCCGAGGCCGACCCGGCTGTGTACTCACCGATGCTGTTTTGGAGGGGGCGGAGCATCCAAAAACAGGCACCGCCCCAATTTCAGCGTCAAAAGGGATTCTTCGCCCGATCAGCGAATACAATTTTGTTGTCGGCAATGGGAGAATCCGGCCCTTTATAGTTCCTAGTGTTATGGGCTAGGGTTTAGAGAACCCCAAAGCGTATCTTGGAGTTCACCTGACCCACAACTTTTAATAGATTGTCATATGGGGAGCACACAACCCACTCTAGAGGTGTGGTACAGCAGAAATGGAAAAGTATTTCTTTAAAACAAAACAATGTTTATTCTATGAACTCAAGTTAACCTTTTTAAACAAACAGTGAATATCTTAGCAACCATTAATTCAAAGATAACCCCCAAAGAATACAACACTAAGTAATCCTTTAAGCTGTCCTTTTAACATCCAAAAGACTTAACAACCTTTAAACAGAAGCACATCAGGGTTTACATTCAATATTGAAAACATTTAAATTTCTGATTTCACCAAATGATCAAGAGATAGTCCTTCATGGCAGAGAGATCAACAGTACAGCTGCTTTGGCTGACTTCACCTGCAGCACACTGAAAAACGAAACCAAAAAACACAGACACACCCAAGCTTTTCATAAAGTGAAACTAAAAAGCAGAACCAGAGCTCAGCTCCACCCACACTCTGACATCACTGCAGTAACATGAGCAGCCAAACATTTCTTAAAGGTACCTTTCTTAAACACCCATTTCTTAAAGGTACTCTCACATGACACTAGTTATTCTACACTTATTGGAAATAAAACAGTTTCATTCCCAATATGATTTTTTTTAAATTGTAAGATACAATTGATATAAACATCAGGATCAAGTAAGTGGGGTGCAGATCTGGATCAGAAACAGAAAATAGAGCAATATATACTCAGACTATTGATATTTTATTCGGAGCACTAAAATCAATGAAGAGGAACATTTTGATGTGACCTATAAACAATAGCTAATCTAAGCTCACCTGTTCTATGCTCCTGCCAAAGTTAGAAGTACCATCTGTCGTGTACTCCAGTAAACAAGCTTTCATGTCACAGTGGAGTAAAGCACTAGATTCATCCTTTCCTGTTCGATCAATAGCTCTATCAATGAATTCTATACCTACTCTTTTCACTGTGCTATCTAGACAATTCACCAACATTTCCAACCACTATAACCTGTTATGCCAAGAACATAGGGATATTGCCTCCAAACCCTTGTTAAAATATAAAACATCACAACTCAGATACATATCGTCAGTTTCTATCTCCGTTTCAAAATCCTAGAACTTGCTACTCAATTATCATAACCACAAGGTCTTCAGCAGTCATGGAAAAGGGCCAAAAGAACCAGGCAACGTGCCTCAATGATTACCGTCCAGTGGCCCTGACATCAGTCATAATGAAGTGCTTCAAGAGGTTAGTCATGAAGCGCATCATCTTCATACTCCCAGAACGCCTTCATCCACTGCAATTTGCATCCTGCCGCAGCCGGTCCACAGCAGACGCCACCTCCCTGGCCCTACACTCACCCCTAAAGCATCTTGACAACAAGGACTCCTACATCAGACTCCTATTTATTGACTACACCTTCAACACCATAATCCCAGCCAAGCTCATATCAAAGCTCCAAAACCTAGGACTTGGCTCCTCACTCTGCAAATGGATCCTTGACTTTCTGACCCACAGACCACAATTAGTAATAATCAACAACAACACCTCCTCCACAATAGTCCTCAATACCAGGACCCTGTAAGGCTGCCTACTTACCTGTACACACATGACTGCATGGCAAAATTTGGTTCCAACTCCCTCTACAAGTTTACTGACGACGTGACCATAATGGGTCAGATCTCGAATAACGACGAGTCAGAATATAGGAGGGAGATAGACAGCCTAGTGGAGTTGGGCAATGACAACAATCTATCCCTCAGTGCCAGCAAAACTAAAGAGCTAGTCATTGACTTCAGGAAGCAAAGTCCTGTGCACACCCCTATCAGCATCAACAGGGCCAAGATGGAGATGGTTAACAGCTTCAAATTCCTAGGGGTGCATATCTGCAAAAATCTGCCCTGGACCGCCCACGTCGATGCTACCACCAAGAAAGCACAACAGCACGTATATGTCCTCAGGAAATGAAGGAAATTCGGCATGTCCACATTAACTCTTACCAACTTTTACAGTTGCACTATAGAAAGCATCCTATCTGGCTGCATCACAGCCTGGTGCAGCAACTGCTCGGCCCAAGACCGCAAGAAACGTCAGAGGGTTGTGAACACAGCCCAGTCCATCACATAAACCTGCCTCCCGTCCATTGACTCCATCTACACTTCCCGCTGCCTGGGGAATGCGGACAGCATAATCAAAGACCCCTCTCACCCGGCTTACTCACTCTTCCAACTTCTTCCATCGGGCAGGAGATACAAAAGTCTAAGAACACGCACAAACAGACTCAATAACAGCTTCTTCCCTGCCGTTACCAACCTCCTAAATGACCCTCTGATGGACTGACCCAATTATACCACACCCCTGTGTGCATCATCCAATGCAGGTGTCTCTATATTTACATTGTGTACCTTGCGTTGCCCTGTTATGTATTTTATTTTTATTTTATTTTCATGTACTTAATGATCTGTTTGAGCTGCTTGCAGAAAAATACTTTTCACTGTACCTCGATGTACGTGACAATAAACAAATCCAAATCCAATACCACCTTCTGAGGGCCACCAAGAATGGACAATAAATACAACTTGGTTAGAGTCTCTCATATTACAAACAGACGAGAGGATTTTTTGTCAGCACACATTAAAAATGCAATCCTTCCTTAAGATACAAATCAGATGCATGTTGAATGGTAGAATGCTGGTAGTAGGATTCCAATATGCTCTCAGTAAAACTGGTTAAGCTCACCACTGACACTCGAGTAAAAATGAAATCCATCAACAGTATTGTTCCTGATGCATATGCAATGGTCTGGTGTCAGTAAAAAAAATTAAGAATTGACATTCATACCGAGATACTTTTTGATGGCATTTGCTGCTGGAAACTGTTTTATGATCAAGTAAGCAGATTCGGGCTCAGACAGAGTGCTCCATTGGAGAACCTGTTCCAGAACATTCTCTCTGTAGTGCAGTACTCGCTCTGTGGAAGAGAAAATGTAAAACAATAGCATAAGGCTATACAAAATAGAGATTTGTTGAAAATATTAACATTGCTTTTATTCCTTGATCAAAATGATCAGTGCTTCAAACTAAGGATATATTTATATGAAAATAAATCAACTTAATGGTATTCTGCAATATTAGTCATAATTTTGATGTGGTAATTTCTCCCCACAATCCTTCAAATATATGATTCATCATCCTTTCAGCAAAATGCGTCATCTGTTAGCCACTTCAAAATTAATTGCAATACCTTTGTCCATCTAATAACTGGTTCAGATCACTTTGGCTGTGATAAATCTTAAAATTACTCACCTCTTTAGTCTGAGTTTCTGGTTATTAGATAAGTGGTTATGTTACATGTCCATTTTGAAGTAAGTATAGCTTATAAATGCAAACAAGAATGTGCAACAGGTCTTGATTACTGTGAAGCAGACTAGGATCACTCTGTAGCGGACCGGGTTCACTGCCTGAAGCAGATAGGGAGTGAGCAGTAGGTCAGGATCAGTGTGAAGCAGACCAGGAGGAGAGTACAGCAGGTTAGGATCAGTGTGAAGCAGACCACGAGATGCATACAGCAGGTTCGGATCAATGTGAAGCAGGCCGGGAGGAGTGTACAGCAGGTTAAGATCAGTGTGAAGCAGGCTGGGACGAGGGTACAGCAGGTTAGGATCAGTGTGAAGCCGAGGGTACAGCAGGTTAGGATCAATGTGAAGGAGGCCAAATGGAGCTTACAGCAGGTTACGATCAGTGTGATGCAGATCGATAGGAACATCCAGCAGGTCAGGATAATTGTGAAGTAGACCGGGATGTGCGCACAGCAGGTTAGGATCAGTGTGAAGCAGATCAGGATCACTGAAGTGTAAGTGAAAAGTGTGAGATCACAGATGGCGGGTCAGTGTCTTAACTTATTTCTCTTTCACAAAAGTTGGCAAGTTCATTTCAAGAGCTGGGAAACTGAAGATTTGATTTTTTTGGATAAGAAGCTTTATGTTACGGACAGGAGAGTGATGTGGGATTGTTGCCCTTCTTTGTATGTCTAGCCTGACTGCAACAAAATATTTCTCACAGAACCCCTTTTTCTGCAACTTTCAAGCACAGACCAAGGCAGGATTTCTTGTAGTTTTAAATTAAAAGAATAAAGGGTTGTTTTCTCAACACCTAAACTGTAAATGCAACTATACTCACTCCTCATTCAGACAACAACCCCACACACATACACACAAGAAAAGATGATCACAGAAAGGGATCACACGCACTGATACGTTTAGATGAGTTTGAGGAATCACTCACTTTATTTCTTTAAGGTGATAGTTTGAGGCGTGGCAGGATTCGATTTTGGATGCTGTAATAACTTTGCTAAGGCCAGTCTTCCAATAACAAATTCCTTTATGGTGGTAACAAAAAAGGTTGCACCTGCGGCTTACAAAAACGTGCGTCCAAGTCTGGGGACTGGCCTGGGTCGGGCGGGTTTTATGCTCCCGCCTTACATTTCCTGTTGGGTGAGCTACCGCCTGCTTAATAGGTGAACTCATATTTCATGAAGCCCATGGGGAGATCTATTGACAGTCCCCAGTGCCCTTTGTGGCCACCATAACAGCCCTCCCTCAAGTCCTTTTCTCCCTCAGTACTCGTGCAGTGAGAAAGTCTCTTCCACCTCGCTGAAGAGTGACTGATGCTAATTCCTCTTCGTTGTCAGATACAGTCGGAACACCTGAAACTTCTTCTTTCATCTTGGAATCTGTGTCCTTGTTATTCAGCGGAGACGGACACGGAGTTCTCTTCGGGATTCTGCCCTGCACTCGTGGCGTCCACCTCTGTGGCCGGTAGTGAAGCTTGGACGAGATGGATTCCCTACTCGTGAAGTGGTCCAGGTGTTGTTTGAAGACCGTATCCTGGATCTTTACTTTATAGGATTCAGGTCCTCTTTTCTCCAATATAATTCCACGGACCCAACTGGAGACATCTCCGAAGTTCCTTACATAGAGTAGATCAACTGCCTTGAATATTCTTTCGCATCTCGCTAAGTCATAATTTATGACTTAGCGTTATGTGTGTGTGGGATGGGGATCAATGCTAGGGGCATGGTGTTGCCTACTTACCCTGGCCGCCCTGAGGTTGTGCAGCTTTTTGCAGCACTGCTGACTGGTCCTTGCGGTAGGGCCCATGGCCTCTGCCACCTGTGCCCAGGCCTGGTGTACAGCAGCAGATGGCAGCCTCCTTCCCATCCTGGGGTACAGGGTAGCCCGTCTCACCTCCACGGCATCCAACAGGTTCTCTAGCTCAGCGTCTGCCAAGCAGGGTGCCGCTATCGATGCTGCCATCTTATTGGCTGGGGTCAGTGTGTAGGGGGAGTGGAGTGCTAATATGCGGCTGCAGCTTGTCAGCCTCTCGAGTGTCAAATCCGACCCCGGCGAATCAGACACCATTTTTCATTGGAATTGATCGTGTTCTACATGGTGCCGGTGCTAGCCCATTAACGGATCTGGAATTGCTCCGGAACCCAGGCCAACTGAGTTGTCATCGAAGTCCACCAAGTCAGTCCCAGCGTCAGCAGTCTCTGAAACGGAGAATCCCGCTCTAGGTATATGGATGTCATATTAGTGCAAATTTAGCTCAACTATGATACCCCCAAAATTAATAGATAGCTAATAAATAATATTCATATTCAGATAGAAATGAAGAATAGGTACTTGACTAATATGTGTAGGTAGGTAACCAGGGAGAGGAGACATTTAGTTTTCAATTTGTTTCAAGGTGATATGTTGTCACCCACTCAGCAATTTTATTATGCAACTGCTAAATATTCAGCTTTCTGCACACATTTCATTCAGTATCGGACCAGAAGTCTCGTGGCACAGTGGGTAAAATCCCTGCCTCTTGAATCACAAGCTCCGGGTCCGATTCCCACTCCACACTGGAGCTTTGGTGAAGGGTCATCTGGAGTCGAAATGTTGGCCCTTCTCTCTCCCTACTGATTCTGCCACACCTGCTGAGATTTTCCAGCATTTTCTCTTTAGGTTTCCCACTCCACACTGTCCAAGGAAGATACATTCATAATGTGGCCAAACAAGTTGACTATCAACCTGTAAATCCTTTCAATATGCCTGGTGGTAGGTGGTAAAAGCAGGAGAATTTCCTAGTCAGCCATACTGCTTAAGGCAATGGCAAATGACTGCAGTACTGTGCCAAGCATAATCATGGACCAATTCAATAGAAGTCCATGCTCGCCAACACCCTATTAGAGAATGGTCCTGAAGGAGGAGGAAGAGGAGGCGGAGTATCCTACCCAGCTCTCCGTTCTCTATAACTTCAAATGTCGCCCAAACAGCCGTCTCATCAGCAACGATGTTCCTCATTTCAAGAACAATGTGAGTTAATTCTTCCGCTGTCATGGTTGGAGATACCTGTGAATCATGATGCAAAAAAGTCTTAATTTCAAATAAAGTCACAGTGCTGCAAACATGGGAGCATGATGGAAGTATCGGAAACTGGTTAAATTAATTCAACATCATCATAAATTTGTAAATGTGCAGCAACTAAAATCTGTTGTAAGTTGGAACTTTCAAAGCTGTTGCGATTTAAAAAGCGGATCTGATCTGATTTCCTTTCATTTTCCCTTGGATCACTGAAATATCATTAGTGCTCTTTTGATAAAATCAAAACTTTTACGTTTGGGTACAAAACAGATCCCTTTATTGACACAAAGATGGATCAAAATGATAAAAATCCCATGGCAGTGTTTGAAGTAACTCTCCTGGCAAAAAAGACAAATATTTCTCCCTCAAGCAACACAATGCAAATCACAGTTTTATTGCTCTGCCAGGTGTTTGTTTTTTCACAAAATAGCTGCTGTATATCATAAGTCTTACTTAAAAATACCCTATTTTATGTGGTGCACTTTGAACATGTTGTCATAAATGTCCCAGGCCTGCACAGATCTGTCACATCATAATAGAAATCAAAATGGACCAAAATATCCACATAAGGAAACAAAAATCCACATTCCTTCCTTCAAGTATAAATACATTTAAAAAGTCTTCCAACATCATGTTCTACAATCTAGAAGAATGTCCACTATGTCCATAATTAATAAGCCTGTTAACATTGGGGCAATATTTTTTCTGAAAAAATGTGAACTGGCCCAATCCGATATTTCAATTTGTATGCACAACATTTATAATAAATCTGAGCATCCACAATTATGTGATACTGTATCACATGGCATTATCTGTACACAGAATATGTATACCAAGCATATTTGTGTATAAATGTTAGTCTCTTCTTTTGTGCGATACGGGCTTTTGTTGTCTATCCCTAATTGCCCTTGAATTGAGTGGCTTGTTTGGCTGTCAACCGCCTCTCGAGTCACTTGTAGATCAGACTAGGGAAGGAAGGTAGCATTCCTTCTCTAAAGGACATTACTGAACCAGATAGGTTTTAACGACAATTAACAATGGTTTCATGGTCATCATTAGACGTTTTTGGTTCCAGACTTTAATTGAATTTAAATTTCAACATCTGCCGTGGTGGAATTCAAACCTAGGTCCCCAGAGCATTACTCTCCGTCCATGGTTTACCAGTGCAGTGACAATACCAATACACCACCATGCCCCTGCAACAACACAATGTGAATCATATCACTTTTTAAGGCAGAGCAACTTATATTCTTCATTACCAAGGGGATGAACAGTTATCAGAGGGCAGGAATCTGGAGTTGAGGTTACAATCAGATCAGCCATGAACTTATTAACTGGTGGAGCATGCCCGAGGCTGAGTGGCCTACTCCCTCTCCTAATTTCTATGTTTGTATGTATTACTTCATTCTGTGTTTCATGAGGAAATCCTGGTGCTCCGCACATACAATGAATTAACTCAAAGTGAACTCAGGGTTTTGCTCCTGGCAGATGCAGGAATCATTTTTTCCACAGTAATACCCCCACGAACATCCAAGAGCTAAATGATTAGTTACGTTGTATTTTGAAGGGCTGATTAAGAAATTAATGCCAAGGAATTGAAAAACTCCAATACTTCTTTTCAAATAGTAGGACAAGATCTTTAACAACTTAGATAGGTTTATGGGATCTTGATTAACTAACAGCTGAACAGGGGGGTGTCAGTTCAGGCTGGTCCGGGGGGGGGGGGGGGGGGGGGGGGGGGGGGGTGGATGGGACGTATGCGGTAGGTCTGGCCGGCGGTGTCAGGTCAGGGGCGAGGGATCCAGGTGTCAGATCACGCCCGGACATGGGGGGAAAGTTGGGAGGTGATGGGCCAGGTTGGGTGGAGTCCAGTTGGGTCAGAGGTGGGGGGTGGGGGGTTGCTCCCCTGGAGTTTGGGGAGTGTCCAATGTGGGGCTTGGTCTGGGTGCTTAAAATAGTTAATCTAGATTTCAGAGTAATTATGAAGGTAGAACCTGCAGAACCATCCGAAGTTAGTGATTGAAATTGTTTCCCAACTCAGCACAATTGTCCAGGGGAAACTAGCTTGCCAGGTAATTGCCAGGTAAACCCTTATGTGGAACGTCCAAGATGGATTCCCAAGCACATCTTTGGGGGTACACCCCAAATCCAATGCTGACGAGCCAGGAAGTTGCAAGAACATTGTTACTTATGCAATAAGCCGTGCATTTCTTTGTTCCTATCTGACAGTTTTCTCCCGAGAAATTAAAGAACATTTTTGGTGCCATTTTCTTTACATGACTGCAAATTTCCTTGACATAAATGTGTACAAAAATTGCAGACTATGAGCATGAAAGATGCAATGAATAGTGTGAAATCCAGGGCTGAGTCACCAGTCTCTGCCTCCCCAATTATGGGGGAAGTTTGACTAACCAGCTGGTGTTGAAATGAACACATCTTCTGCTCATCTTCAATAAGCTCCAGGAGTCCTGAAAGGCTGTTATGGTAGCAACACTGCACAAGCAGCTTTGCATCAACCATGCACGTCCATGAAAACGTATTTTCAGTGCTTTGAAGTTGATGTTAATTAAATCCAGTTTAGCAGAGGTGCATTTAAAAGCGAAGAGACCAAGAGATACAATGTTCTATTGGCTTTACTGAAGATATCATACTATAACCAAATACATACCCGAATTATGCAGCAACAATCAGGTTCCTTGTTCACCACGTACACTCCAATGATCAGGTTCCCATTACCTGTAACCTGAAGAAAACATTTTCTGGACACTTCATATTTTCTCAGCGATTACTAATATTTTATTGACGGTTGTTTCATTTTTGGAATCTCTAACAGGCAATAGATTTCAAAAGTTACTCTTTTTTATTTTGAATGCTGTTACATTATAAATAATTTCACATAAAGTGATGTGGGATTTGTGTCGAAACATTGAGCCATCACAGAAAGCAACATGCAAAGAAAGTGATTTTCATGCAATACGGAGGCAGGCTTGTGTTTTATGGCTATCCAAATCCAATGCCTATCCTTAATGTCACATATTTTGGATTGACAGTAATTGAGTAGCTTTCTGTGAATCTGATAAGGCGACAAATACAAAAATATCGGCAAGTTTATAAATTTTCCCTGCTGTAACAGGCAACTGGTCCTACATTATTGCTAAAGCTCAGGGAAGGGAGCAAGGGAGCAGGTTCCCAGAACTATGGATCAAATGCTATCCCTTGCTCTTTTGAGATTAAGCCAGTAAAGGTTGCTATCATCTTAATAGGTTACATTCACACCAAGTACTGGAACATTTTGAGCAATAGAAAAAGGCCGCTGGGTCCATTTTCTGCATCTCATATCAGCAACAAATATTGTTGCTTCTCCAGTGGGCAGCACGGTAGCATTGTGGATAGCACAATTTCTTCACAGCTCCAGGGTACCAGGTTCGATTCCGGCTTGGGTCACTGTCTGTGTGGAGTCTGCACATCCTCCCCGTGTGTGCGTGGGTTTCCTCCGGGTACTCCGGTTTCCTCCCACAGTCCAAAGAAGTGCAGGTTAGGTGGATTGGCCATGATAAAATTCCCCTTAAGTGTCCAAAATTGCCCTTAGTGTTGGGTGGGGTTGCTGGGTTGTGGGGATAGGGTGGAGGTGTTGACCTTGGGTAGGGTGCTCTTTCCGGGAGTCGGTGCAGACTCAATGGGCCGAATGGCCTCCTTCTGCACTGTAAATTCTATGTAAACCCATAATGGCCTCTCGAAACAATAAATGCTAGCAGCCGCTAAGAGCTGTTGGGGGGGGGGTTTAAAGTAATGTGGCTGGGGGATGGGAACCGATGCAAGAAGTCGGAAGGTAGTAAAACAGGGACAGAAACAAAAGGCATTAAGGGGGAAAGTGTAAGGCAGAGAAGACATAGTCAAAAATCAAAAAGGGCGACAATACAAGGTACAGTGACTGAGGGGAGCTCAGCGAATAGGCCCAGTAATACTAAAAAGAATAAAACGGGAAGTAAAAACATAAATGGAAAGTGACGCGGCAGGTTGTTGCATGAAGATATGGGTTCAACGACAAGGAAAATTAGGAGTAAAGTTAAGAGGAAATATAACTCAGGAGAGGATACTGATCGAGGTGTTAAGATTCAAAACAGAGGTATAAAAGCCAACTTAAGTGTACTTCACCTGAATGCTCGTAGTATTCGGAATAAGGTAAATGAGTTGATGACGCAAATCATCGTGAATGACTATGATTTAGTGGCCATTACCGAAACAATTGTTCACAATTTACATAGATGATTTGGAGTTGGGGACCAAGGGCAATGTGTCCAAGTTTGCAGATGACATTAAGATGAGTGGTAAAGCAAAAAGTGCAGAGGATACTGGAAGTCTGCAGAGGGATTTGGATAGGTTAAGTGAATGGGCTAAGGTCTGGCAGATGGAATACAATATTGACGAATGTGAGGTTACCCATTTTGACAGGAATAACAGCGAAAGGGATTATTTAAATGGCAAAATATTAAAACATGCTGCTGTGCAGAGAGACCTGGGTGTGCTTGTGCATGAGTCACAAAAAGTTGGTTTACAGGTGCAACAGGTGATTAAGGCGGCAAATGGAATTTTGTCTTTCATTGCTAGACGGATGGAGTTTAAGACTAGGCCGGTTATGCTGCAATTGTATAAGGTGTTAGTGAGGCCACACCTGTTTAATGGTGTTCAGTTTTGGTCTCCTTACCTGAGAAAGGACATACTGGCACTGGAGGGTGTGTAGAGGCGATTCACTAGGTTAATCCCAGAGCGGAAGGGGTTGGATTATGAGGAGAGGTTGAGTAGACTGGGATTCTACTCGTTGGAATTTAGAAGGATGAGGGGGGATCTTATAGAAACATATAAAATTATGAAGGGAATAGATAGGATAGATGCGGGCAGGTTGTTTCCACCGGTGGGTGAAAGCAGAACTAGGGGGCATAGCCTCAAAATAAGGGGAAGTAGATTTAGGACTGAGTTTAGGATGAACTTCATCACCCCAAAGGTTGTGAATCTATGGAGTTCCTTGCCCAGTGAAGCAGATGAGGCTCCTTTGTTAAATGTTTTTAAGATAAAGATAGATAGGTTTGAAGAATAAAGGGATTAAGGGTTACGGTGTTCGGGCCGGAAAGTGGAGCGGAGTCCAAAAAAGATCAGCCATGATCTCATTGAATGGCGGAGCAGGCTCGAGGGGTCAGATGGCCTACTCCTGCTCCTAGTTCTTATGTTCTTAATTCTTATGTAAGAGGAAGAATTCAGTGCCGTTGAAAAAACTGTGGTCTCCTCCTTACTGCAAAACTCCATTATGCAAATTTAAATTGAATTACAATTCCACACGACATGCATATTATGCTGTTGCTGCTCATATCCCTGATAGAATGTGGTTAACACTACTGTTTTATAAAGCATTCACACAATCAAACTACAAAGGACTCTTACTCTAATGAAATAAATTAAAAATTGAACGATTAGTGCAGAAGCTGGAGTGCCTTTGTAAAAATATGCATTTTAGACAGATTAAAACATTACATATAAATAAATTAAATGTAACTTTCATCTCAAACAATCAGTTAATTGCAAAAAAAGGCAATTCATTTTTCAGAATTTTTTTCTTTTACAATTTTCGTTCTTGAAATGTGGGTTATACTGGTAGGTCTACGTTTAATATCCATCCGAAGATTTTGGAACAAATGCAGGCTTTGTGTTGTTGAGGTTATCACAATGGTGTTACGACTCGACTTCCGGGCGGCGAGCGAGGAGGTCGCAGGGAGAGGGGCTCCCGCAAGCGCCAGGAAGGAACCCCCCCGACAGGCCGGACGGCGGAGGAGGAGCGGGCGGCAACGGCGGAGGAGGAGCGGGCGGCAACGGCGGAGGAGCGGGCGACAACGGAGGAGCAGCGGGCGGCAGCGGCGGCGGCAGCGGAGGAGAAGCGGAGGAGGAGCAGGGCGGCAGCTGAGGAGGAGCGGGCGGCGGCGGAAGGCGGAGGCGAGGAGCGACGGCGACAGGGAGGCCCAGCAGCGGCAGGTCCAACCCCTCTCTCCCCCCCCCCCCCCACGCGGGCCGGGAACGGTGCGGCAGCGGCGGGCCCTCTTCCCCCCCCCAAACCAGCAGCGGGACACCACCTTCCCCCCCCCCAATCAGCAGCGGGGACACCAACTCTCCCCCCCCCCCAACCAGCAGCGAGGACACCAACCCCCCCCCCCCCCCCCAACCAGCAGCGAGGACACCAACCCCCCCCCCCCCCCCAACCAGCAGCGAGGACACCAACCCCCCCCCAACCAGCAGCGGGGACACAAACCCCCCCCCCCCCCCCCCCCCAAACCAGCAGCCCCACTCGCCCCTCCCCCTCCCCCCAACTGCAGTGACCACCACGTGGCAAGGACAAAGGGGGACTCTCTCTCTCTCTCCTGGGCGAGTGGAGAGAGAAAACAAAAGAAAAAAGAGGACTTATATTTCTGTTCTTTTTTTTTAAAATAAAAACCCAAAAGAAAACTGGTAAAGAGAAAAGGGGTGAAATAAAGGGGTAAAGGAAAGAAGGGGGAAATAATTTTTCATTTAAAAAAAAAATATATACATATATTTTTATATATATATATATATATATATATAAATAAAATTAAAATAGGGTGCGGAAAAGGGGGAAAAGAAGAAAAAGGAGAGAAGAAACGATGAAGGGGAAGGGGGAGAAAAAATGCCAGAAGGGACCCAAGAGAAAGGGGGCACCGGAGGTGGACGGGGCAAAGGGCAAACCAGCTTGGGCGAACGAGTCAACACGCGAAGCAGCGGGAAGAATGTATCGCCGCATCCAAAAGGGCTGGACGGGCGGGCAACCTCCCCCTGGGGTTAGAGGGGGGCGTGAATTGGAAGGAAGCCATTGCAGAGGTGGTGAGGGAGCAGCTGCAGGCAATCAAGGCAGAGTTAAAAGCAGACACAGAGGCCGCAGCACAGGCAGCAATGACCAGGGCCATGTCAGGGGTGCAGCAGGCTCTGACCAGAATGGAGGAGAAAGTGGATGCCCAAGGGAAGATACTGGAAGCCCAAGGGAAGATACTGGAAGCCCACGGGGCAACCCATTAAAGAGCTGGAGAAGGCAGCGACTGACCGTGAGCGACCGGGTCATGTCCCTGGAGAGGGAAATGGCGAAACTGAGTGCAACACAGGGGAGCCTGAAGGGCAGGGTAGACGACCAGGAGATCAACTCGAGAAGGCAAAACATTAAGATAGTGGGCCTGCCAGAGGGGATAGAGGGTAGAAATCCCACAACATTCGTGGCTGCGATGCTGGGCTCCTTAGTGGGGCGGGAAACTTTTCCCACCCCACCGGAAATGGACAGAGCTCATCGGTCACTGCGCCCGAAGCCCAAGGAAGGGGAAAAAACCGAGAGCAGTTATAGCCAGACTGCACCGGTACCGGGATAGGGAGACAATCCTGCGCTGGGCCAAGGAGAATAGAGCCTGCAATTGGGACGGGCACGCCATCAGAATCTACGAGGATTTTGGAGCGGACATAGCTAAGAGACGGGCGGAGTTCAACAGAGCGAAAGCAGCTCTCTATAAGAACAAAGTACGTTTTGGTATGCTGTACCCAGCAAAACTCTGGGTCACATACCAACACAAGGAATATTTCTTTACAGCCCCTGCCGAGGCGAATAGATTCGTTGAGGAGCACGGGCTGGAAAAACGCCATGGGAAGTAGGGACGAGGGGCCCATGGCAAGGAGATACGTCATGCCGACGGGGGGGTGGGGAGGGGCGAGGCAAAGCCAGCCCCCTCCCCCCTGGCAGGAGCACCCAGGAAAAACAACCCAATGCCCAAGGGCCCGCTCCAGGTGGGAGGCCAGGCCCCGGCACGAGGGAACGGGAAGTACTGGAGAGGGGAGAGGGGAAGGGGGACAGCAACCTCCGAGCGGGGAGCCACCGTGCTAGCAGGAAAGCTAGCGAAGGGGGCGCGCAACAGAGCAGGGCCGCAGCGCACCCCCAACAGGGGGGAAGGCGCCAGGCAGGGGAGGGGGGGGATCACCCATCAAAGGTGGGAGAGCAAATGGGGACAGGAATGGGGGAGAGAGGGGCAATGGAGGGGTACACAGGGGTATCCCCGAAAGGGATAGAGCGGGGGGGGGGGGGCACTCGGGGGGCGAGAGACCAGGGAGGGGAAATGCAGGGACGAAGGGACAAAAGAGGCCAGAAAGGGAATAGGGCCACAAAGTGCCACAGACAAGGGCTCGAACAGGGAACTGCTGCAAACACCCACCCAGTACGGTCTGTGGGGTGAAGGGGCCCCCCGGAGTGCAGGGGGCTACCCGCGTGGCGGACACACAGTGGACGGCCATGGCGGGTGTCCCCGGGACAAGGGGGAACCCCGGAGCGCAGGGACCCGACCGCATGGGGAGAGCAGTGATAGTGGACATCCTGGACGGCCCCCTAACAAAGGGAAACCCCAGAGGGCAGGGGCGCGTCCACCGGACAAATATGGTTAGCCCCACAGGAGCAAGGGGGCAGAAGCCCCCCACCAGAATAGTCACCTGGAACGTAAGGGGACTTAATGGCCCAGTGAAGAGATCTAGAGTCCTCACCCACCTTAGAAACATGAGGGCCGACATAGTCTTCCTCCAAGAGACGCACTTGAGGGAGCAGGACCAACTGCGGGTAAGAAAGGGCTGGGTGGGACAAACCTATCATTCCTGTTATGGGGCAAGGGCCAGGGGGGGTGGCGATCCTGATTGGCAAGAGGACAATGTTTAGGGCGACAAAGACGGTTACGGACCCAGGGGGACGGTATGTCATGGTCAGCGGGGCCCTGGATGGGGCGCCGGTAGTCCTAGTTAACGTGTATGCGCCCAACTGGGACGACACGAGCTTCATCCAAAAGACCATGGCAGAAATCCCGGACATAGCGACGCACCGACTAATCATGGGGGGGGACTTCAACTGTGTACAGGACCCAACGACGGACAGATCAAACCCCAGAACGGGGAAAACCTCAAACATGGCAAGGGAACTCAGTCACTATATGGAGCAGATGGGAGCAGTAGACCCCTGGAGATTCGCCCACCCGGGGGAGAAAGAATTCTCTTTCTTCTCCCCAGTACACAACGTGTACACCAGAATTGACTTCTTTGTGGTGGGGAAAACGGTGCTTCCAGAGATAGACAAGGTGGAATACTCCGCAATTGTGATATCAGACCACGCCCCACACTACATGGATGTGCGGCTAGAGACGGGAAGGGCCCAGCGCCCCAAATGGAGGTTGGACGGTGCCTTACTAGCTGACAAGGCCTTCAGCGAAAGGATAGCGCGGGCCATAGCGGAGTACACTGAGATCAACCAAAACGGGGAGGTCTCACCCTCCACGTTCTGGGAAGCGCTTAAGGCCGTACTAAGAGGGGAAATCATAGCCTACAAAGCGCAAAGAGATAGGAAGGAAAGGGTGGCTAGGCAGAAGCTGGTCGACTCCATACTGGAGGTAGACCATAAATACTCCGAGGCCCCGACCGTAGAACTCCTGGCGGAGAGGAAAGAATTACAAAGGAACTTTGACCTGCTCTCCACCAGGAAAGCAGTACACCAACTCCGCCAGGCACGCGGGGCCCTATACGAACACGGAGACAAAGCCAGCCGCCTGTTGGCCCACCAGCTGAGAAAGCAGGCAGCCAGCAGAGAAATTGCGCAAATCAGAGATACCAGAGGCACGTTGGAAACAGAACCAGAGAGGATTAACAAAACCTTCAAGGCCTTCTACCAAGAGCTGTACACCTCAGAGCCCCCAACGGGGAAGGCTGGGATGAACCGGTTTCTTGACGGACTGGACATACCAGTTGTGGGAGAGGGCAGAAAACGGGATCTGGAAGCACCACTAGCACTGGGAGAGATCATGGACAGCATTAGCTCCATGCAGGCGGGGAAGGCGCCGGGACCGGACGGATTCCCGGCGGACTTCTACAAAAAATTTGCGACAGCGCTGGCCCCGCACCTGCGGGAGATGTTCACAGACTCGCTAGCTAGGGGCACATTGCCACCCACGTTAGCACAGGCCTCAATCTCGCTGATACCTAAGAAAGACAAAGACCCAACGGAATGTGGGTCATACAGACCCATATCTCTGCTGAATGCAGACGCCAAAATACTGGCCAAAATCCTAGCCAAGAGGCTAGAAGACTGTGTACCTGAGGTGGTCACAGAGGACCAGACGGGCTTTGTCAAAGGTAGACAGCTTACCGCGAACATCAGGCGCCTGCTGAACGTGATAATGACCCCCTCCGGGGAGAGAACACAAGAGGTGATCGTCTCCCTGGACGCAGAAAAGGCCTTCGACAGAGTCGAGTGGAAATACCTCATAGAGGTACTGGAGCGGTTCGGGCTTGGAACAGGGTTCACCGCTTGGGTAAGCTCCTGTACAACGCACCCATGGCGAGTGTACAGACCAACAATACCAACTCCCAATACTTCCAGCTGCACAGGGGCACCAGACAAGGATGCCCACTGTCCCCGCTGCTGTTCGCACTAGCAATTGAACCGCTAGCAATCGCGCTCAGGGCAGCAAAAAATTGGAGGGGGATCCGAAGGGGAGGTAGAGAGCACAGAGTCTCACTCTATGCGGATGATCTGCTCCTCTATATCTCGGACCCACAAAGCAGCATGGACGGAATCATCGCGCTCCTGAAAGAGTTTGGAGCCTTCTCGGGCTACAAACTCAACATGAGCAAAAGTGAGATCTTCCCAGTACACCCGCAAGGGGGGGGGGGGGCAGCACTAAAGGGGCTGCCGTTCAATCAAGCCCGACATAAATTCCGCTACCTGGGGATCCAAATAGCCCATGACTGGAAAGGGATCCACAAATGGAACCTCACCAGCCTGACGGAGGAAGTTAAAAAGGACCTGCAAAGATGGAACACACTCCCGCTCTCCCTCGCGGGGAGAGTTCAGACGATCAAAATGAACGTACTGCCCAGGTTCCTCTTCCTGTTAGATCCATTCCGATCTACATCCCCAAGGCCTTTTTCAAAGCGCTGGACAAACTCATCATGGCGTTCGTATGGGGGGGTAAAAATGCTAGGATCCCAAAGAAGGTCTTACAAAAAACAAAAACCAGGGGAGGGCTAGCCCTCCCGAATCTACAATTCTACCACTGGGCAGCAACAGCCGAGCGAGTAAGGGGATGGATCCAGGAGCCAGAGGCTGAGTGGGTGCGTGCGGAGGAGGCCTCCTGCATGGGAACCTCCCTCCGGGCCCTCGCCACGGCAGCACTCCCATCCCCACCCAAAAAACACTCCAGCAGCCCAGTGGTGACAGCCACCCTCCAATCCTGGAACCAACTGCGGCAGCAACTTGGCCTGACCAAAATGTCGAACAGGGCTCCCATCTGCAACAACCATAGGTTCACACCAGCACTGACTGACGCCACCTTCAAAGGTGGAGGCAGGACGGGGGGACACTGACAGTCAGGGACCTATACACGGACGACAGGATCGCAACACTGGACGAACTGACAGAGAAGTTTCAGCTAGCTGGGGGGAACGAGCTACGGTACCTGCAGCTCAAAAACTTCCTACGAAAGGAGACAAGGACGTACCCACAACCGCCACGACAGACACTACTGGAAGACCTACTGGACGCAAGTATCCTAGAGAAAGGGAACTGTAGTGACATGTATGACCGACTGGTAGATAGGGACGACACCGTACTGGACGCAACAAGAAGGAAATGGGAGGACGACCTGGGGATGGAGATAGGGTGGGGACTCTGGAGCGAAGCACTGCATAGGGTCAACTCCACCTCCACGTGCGCAAGGCTCAGCCTGACGCAACTAAAAGTGGTACATAGAGCCCACTTAACAAGAACCCGTATGAGTAGGTTCTTCCCGGAGGTGGAAGACAGATGTGAACGGTGCCAAAGAGGCCCGGCCAACCACGCCCACATGTTCTGGTCCTGCCCCAGACTCGTGGAGTACTGGACAGCCTTCTTCGAGGTAATGTCCAAAGTGGTGGGAGTGAGGGTGGAGCCATGCCCGATAGTGGCGGTCTTCGGGGTTTCAGAACAGCCAGATCTATTCCTGGGGAGGAGGGCGGATGCCCTTGCCTTTGCCTCCCTGATCGCCCGCCGTAGAATCCTGTTTGGCTGGCGGTCAGCAGCACCGCCCAGAGCTGCGGACTGGCTGTCCGACCTCTCGGAATCTCTCCAAATGGAGAAAATCAAATTTGCCATCCGAGGGTCGGACGACGGCTTCCACAGAACGTGGGAGCCATTCATGCAACTGTTCCGGGACCTATTTGTGGCCAATGTACAAGAGGAAGAATAGTCGGGGGAAGGTAGCGGGAGGGGCTACAGGTTCGGTACGGGGGTTCGATGGCTAGCTAAGGCCCAAAACCAAACTAAATAAACATGTTGGGGGGGGGGGGGGGGGGCGGGCGCAGTTACTACTACGAAGATGCTTACCTGTAAATATGTATGTTAATTTTTGCGTGTTTGTTTGTTGTGTTTTTTTTTTTTTTTTTTTTTTTTTTTTTGTTCTTTTTCTCTCCTAACAATTTGTAATTTGTTCAATATAAAATATGAAAACTGAATAAAAACATTTATAAAAAAAAAATCACAATGGTGTTACATAGGGGTCCAAGAATTACAATCCAGAAAAGTTCAAGGTCAATATATGTCCAACTCATTATATATAACCTGGAAAAAAGGTGATATTCCCATGATGTTGCTACTCTTTTGTGTTTCTGAGTGATAGTGGTTGTAGTGCCGCGCATGCGGCATGGGGTGCCAAAGCAAGCTTGGTGAGTTGCTCTGTGCATCCTATAGATAATATAGAGGGTGGCCACAAGAGGGTGTCGTACTGAGTTGAACGGCAGATCAAAAAGGTTGGTTTAGCTCAGTGGGCTAGACAGTTGGCTTTTGATGCAGAACAAGGCCAGCAGCGCGGGTTCAATTCCTGTACTAGCTTACCCGAACAGGTGCCGGGATGTGGCGACGAGGGGTTTTTCACAGTAACTTCATACTTGTGACAATAAAAGGTTATTATTATTATTATTATTAGTGCGTGGGTTTCCTCCGGATACTCCGGTTTCCTCCCACAGTCCAAAGATGTGCAGGTTGGGTGGATTGGCCATGAAAAATTGTCCAAGCTTCTATGATTAACCTAGGACAAAAGTTCGGTGCAACATCGTGGGCCGAAGGGCCTGTTCTGTGCTGTATTTCTCTATCTACCTATTATGTATACAGTTCTGCCCTGGATGGTATTGAGGGATGAGTAGTCCACCACATTCCTTAACTAAGTCTTGTAGATTTTGGATAGGTATAGAAGGGACATGAGGTGAGTGACTTGTTGCAGAGCACTCAACGTTTTCTCAGCTCGAGTGCATGCTGCAAGTCCCTTGCTTTCAGTAGTGTTTTCTCCAATTGTATTTAACACAAGAGACAATGTTTAGAAAACAGGAAATCAATAATTGACAACAGGAGCTTCAACAGGCAGAGAGAGAAAGGGAGATTTTAGGCACTGGATGCAAGAGGGAATTCAAATGAGGCCTAATAGAATACTTGCAAATACTTTACATTAGTAAACATGCCAAGATGCAATGGTGCAATTCTTTTTGAATCTGGAAGCTAGAAACCTATTCATACATGGCATTTGGCACTACCTCAAGAATGTCAAAACTGTACTAATAGATTACCACATGAATACCAGTACTCTGAAACTCAGCAATTCTGACCATCTCTCTAAATGACAGAGTGTTGATATGTAACAGCTCACATAAAAATATTGCATACTGGCAGATATTTGACCAGTATGTGAATAAACTTTATTCACATCTTCAAAGTCATGTTACTAAAATGTATAAAATGAACTGTATGGCTTTAAATATTAAAAGTATGAAAGCCAACAGGACAATGAATTGAAGACTATTGATGAGGTGAATTTACTCTGGATCAAAACATAATGAGAAGGTAAACCTTGCAAAGCAACACGTTCACACCTGTGTGTCCTTCCATGTCATTATGAGGCTATTTTCTATCTCCATCTGTTTCACCTGGTCTTCATTAACCTATTTCAAACAAAGCACAGAAACATTAATCAAAAAGTACAAACACGTGGTGAGTTAAGTGTCTGTAGGTGGCAAAAAAAAATAACCAATCCATTTATTCCATGAAGGATAACATATATTAATGGATCAGAGATAGCAATCTTATTTTATCCAATAGAATTGACAATAGTCCTCCAGCTCCTGAATCTTGGTTACCTACCCTTGTGATTTTCCAGATTTTTAATTAAAACTTGTTTTTCCTAGTTGATCTGAAGAAACAAGTTACTTGACTATTGATTTAGTAGGAGTTTCAAGGAAAACATATCCAATGTCTGCTGGGAGAATGAGAAATTTGAGGGAGGAATTCCTGTCAAAAGACTAAATTTTGCATTAAAGCCAGTTCTTACTCGTTTTGCTTCAAAGGTGCTCTTTGTGAGGGGTTTTCAGGATGGAAGGCGTAGTGATTACAAAGACACACAAAGCTCTTTTAAAGAACTAAACTAATTTTATTAACACTCCTAAATTTGACTTTGACATTTATTCTAAATAGCAAACATAAATATAAAAATTAAACTATTCATTAACACTATCTCTATCTACTAACTATAATATCTTAACTATCTCTGCATTACACTTTGAATCTTGTCTCCTTCAGCTCAAATCTAACCTCTAGGTAACACCTTCTGCTACTATCTTTTCCATCATCTTCTGACCCACAAGGCTTAGCATTATCCCTTATATATTCATGGAGCTAGATCCCGTTAATGGCTGTTTGTATACACTACATTAACCCTTGCATTGCCTTCATTTATGATAATACCACACTCTTTTTCTTACCCCAATTTTTGTATTTGACACATATACATCTTGTTTGCCCTTTGAGTCATGTTCATCATCTAGGGTGTTTGTTAGGGATTTGGTGGATACATATGTGACTGCTAATGCTGATCTGCAGCTGGAAGTTCTGCTGAAACTAAGACAGGACATCACTGATAATTGAGCTTTGAATGAGTTGCTAGATTGGGATTGCCTCTCCTTGTATTTTCTCTCACCTCTGATTTGTGATTCCTTTGAAAGAAAGTTGCATTGTTGTTTTATTTGGTTGCACGAGGTGCGGTGATTCTGGGCAAATTTCTCCCAGGACTTGAATTTAATGTCAAATTCCTGATGATCCCTTCCGAGTCGCCTTCCAGGGCTTCCTTTGACTGCCATGAGTGTGCACCTTAGACTCAAGCTCTTTACAGAAGATTTAAGAAAGTGTCAGGCATTGCCCAGCCCAATCAGTTGTGACTGTCTCAATATAGTGGGCGCAATTTTCCGGCCACGCTGCGCCGGAAAAGCAGCTCACCACGGTGCAGCATCTTGCAAGATTGTGTAGAATCCCGGGAGCGGGATCTCCTGGCTTTCACCAGCCACGCTGTGCCACGGCAAGTTTCTTTTCTGGTACTGCGTTGCTGGTGAAAGCCAGGAGACCCCTCTCCCAGGAAGGGGAATCCCTCCCACAATGGGTAGGATCGGTTTCTGGCAAATCTGCATATTACAGCGTGGCCTTACTCTAATGTGCAGATTCCTGAGCTACCTGAGGCTTTGGCAGTCATCCCTTCACCTTGGGACCTCGGGCAAGCACCTTTTGGTACTGGTCCCCACAAACAGGGACCAGACAGAACAGCACTCATGGGGGTCTCCAAGGGGATTGGAGGCCTGTTGGGCAGGGTAGTGTTCTGGTACATCTGGGTACCCTCGCAATGTCATCTGGGTTGCCAAGTTGCCTCCCACAGTTTTCAGGCATCACTGTGTGATTGGGATGCTCGGGAATGACTCCCACATGCTGCATGGCCCGCCCACTCATGGGGATCCACTTGGGTTGTGTGAAGTGCTCACTTAATCACGATTGGCAAGACCCTATTAGCAATAGCCTTCAGCTGCATGGCCATAGACCTCGGCAGTCAGTTGGGGTTATGGGTGAGGCACACAAAACAGGCGTTACCCCAGAAATGTGTACGCATGATCCAGGGGATGGCAATGTGGTGCTGCGCGCAGTTTCCCCCCCTGGTTGCCCCCCCAGCACCCACTTCCACCCTCCCATTGAGGCCCACTGCTGTGGAGGGTCACCTACTCCCAGCTGATTGTGTCCTCCACCTGCCGAGTACTGGGGTGGCAATCCCCGGGCTCTTTGCTCGTGAGCAAAGATGGCTACTCACCTCCTCAGCTCCCCACAGAAGCCTTCTACCAGGTTCATGTTTTTCAGAATCTTATTTTTATTCATGTGTCTATGAAGCACCTTGGGAGCTTCTACATTAAAGATGCTACATATATATTATATATTATACATTATATATAAACACAAATTGTTGTTGTTTCAAACTTTTAACAGAACTCACAAAATAATGCAGTTTTGGAAAAAAGGTACAATAAAAGTTGAGCCCATGTCTAATATTCAAACCCCCAGTTTCAAAGGAATGAGATTTTCTGAAGAAAATGTAAATATGTTGTTGCCAGTTATTATGACTTTTGTATTTTCTTCTTGGACACAATTCTGTCTGGTTACTTGACTACTTAGGACAGATTAAGTACTTTGATTACATTGAAACTGTTAAAAAATAGAAATTTTAAGGTTACACTTTAATGGCGCGATGAGGTGAGGAATAGATCTGAATAATGAAGCAAGCAAAACTTGCTGGTTTAGTTTACGTAGTTAGCATATGAAATGTGTTCAATGCAATCTATTGTAAATGCCCTATTTCTTATTTCTAGAAAAACTAACAAAATTACTAATTGCCTGCTCTGATTTACAGCAATGTAAATTATTCCAATGAAGAAATTACTTTCATTGCATGACCAAAAATGCGTACTTACACTGAAGAGTTGAACATACAAATTGATAAGATCCTCCATAACATTCACTTCTTGTTTGGTTTGACCTTCTGTTTGGAACAAGTAGGGCGAAAACACCTGGGACAAACTGTGCGTGTTCATCTGATTCATCTCTGAACATTTCTGTACCCTATCGAGAGGCGGAAGGAGTGGGGAGAAATAATTTAACACATAACTGCCATAATGATACATTACTGCTACGGAGGTTTATGTAAAACAATGTTTTTCTTGTAGTCAAGGAACACAATCCGAACACTTTGAAGTGTACCAATATCTTTTCAATATTACATAACAAAAAGCAACTGTAGAGTGCAGTATAATATATAGCTCTTGATTTTAAAGAAAGGGTGAAGGCTCTTCATGGAAGCCCAACGCAGGCACCAAACATAGAGTGCCTGAGTGCAGCAAATATGGGGTTGAGATCTAACAGCCATGTTGCACCCAAAAAGAAGTGTGGCTGGTAGATTCCAAGGGATACCTCTTCTGGGATTTACCCGACTCACCACAGCTCGCGAGATCTCACGCCACACTGGCATTTTTCATGCGACAGGGATCGGACCCTGTGCAGGTGTGGGTGGGGTACTGAGGACCCTCTTGCAGGTGCTTAGGGGCTTGGTGGGGTTCGGGGCCACATTGGAGGGGGGTCAAGAGATCAGGTTCCACTGGCCTCTCCCTGCATTGCCGAGTTCCAGCAAGCAGAGCTCCTTAAAGCAGAAAATGGGAATAAGTATGGCCTCAGCTGCGCGAATTCCCGGTGAGGCTCCCGATCTATCCGAATGGCCGTTTGATAGCATGGTGTTTCTCGGCGCTTCGAGCGTTGGGAAACACCAGGATAATTCTGCTATGGAACTTCGTTCCCAAATAGGTAGATCACAGCCCTGAATGTTTGACTGAGTGATCCTGAAGTTTTAGCCAAAATAGGCCAGATCCATGACTTCATCAACAGGCAGGAGCATGAACTCAGTTGCAGAAGGCTTCAGCCTGGAGCTTGTAGGAGCAATCCCCAGTTATACATACAATTACATAGAATTTACAGTGCAGAAGGAGGCCATTCGGCCCATCGAGTCTGCACCGGCTCCTGGAAAGAGCACCCTACCCAAGGTCAACACCTCTACCCTATCCCCATAACCCAGTAACCCCACCCAACGCTAAGGGCAATTTTGGACACTAGGGGCAATTTATCATGGCCAATCCACCTAACCTGCACATCTTTGGACTGTGGGAGGAAACCCACGCACACACGGGGAGGATGTGGAGACTCCGCACAGACAGTGACCCAAGCCGGAATAGAACCTGGGACCCTGGAGCTGTGAAGCGATTGTGCTATCCACAATGCTACCGTGCTGCCCACAGAACCCCCGCTTGCTCTGGCCCACAATCTGTCTCCCTGAGGATCTCAGAATATTATTGTAATCATGTCCCGTGACATCAGTGAGAAGCATTGATAAGATAAAGAAGCATGGCATTAAGGGTAAAGTAGCAGCATGGATAGAGGATTGGTTAATTAATAGAACGCAAAGAGTGGGGATTAATGGGTGTTTCTCTGGTTGGCAGAGTAGGCTTGAGGGGCCTAGTTCTTATGTCAACAGATATCACTCAACTCAGCCATATTGTATATCAGTCTGAAATATCTAATTACAAACACACTTTAGCAGCTGCTCCGTTGGAGAGGCGGAGGGGGTGGCCAGCGGGGTGGCAGAGAGACAGAAAATGTGGACATTGTGGATGGTAAAATAAGAGGCTAAGAAGTTCAGTTCAGGGGACCAACTTTCCATGACTGAACAGTGGAAACACTTTGGGCCTGGTGATTTTAGGATGACCAGATCTTGAAGTTACTGTTGGTCACTCCTTGCCCCATTTCCTATTGCCTCCCCCTCTCTGGAATCAACTTGCTGCGCAACCTGCCATTGTGGCCAGGACAAGCCCACAGCTCACCAGCAAAAAACATCGGAGGCTGGCCAACTACTTCGCTGTGATGCTGAAACCTTCATCATTATAGGATCAGGTGCCAATTCAGGCACAATTCAATTTTTAGCACAGATGTATAACAACCATGTGTTTGAGGAAGATAGCAGATTTGTCAGTGTATCTGGCACTCTAATTACAGGACACAAGGTGGAAGAACATTTGTTGCAACTTGAGAAAATGTTTCACCAGTATGTTTTGCGAGGTTAAAATACATTTTGCAAAGTAAAAACAGCTGAGTGCTGCAGGCTGTAAGGTGCTTTGTGAAATGCAAAAGTTAATTAGCGTGCACATCTCTGTAAAACAATTAGGTTTGATTATACATGCAAAGTTTGTCAGTCTTCCTGAAAATGGGGTGGAGACCTGGTTCTGGAAGTCCTGCTCCAAATTGATCCCACTATATTTGCACAGGTTTGCCGGGGGTGGGGGGGGTGCATTAATGGGGACAGTGTGGAATGGGGCAGGTCCAAATTGCACACCCATGGTTCACAGAAGCAACTGGATATATTGAAGTGCATATGTCTAAAAAATGATGTGTGCACTTTACAGGTAGCGGGAGATTTATTGTAGTTGGAGACAGGACATCTTTCACCTCTGGCAGGAGAAGGTGGACAAGGCAACAGAATTTCAAAGATGCAGACTTCCCAAGGAACAAGTTACAGGAATTGGGACAGAAAGAATGTAAGACCACACCTTCACCCTGTCTCCATAACCCAGTTACTCTACCTAACCTTTTTTTTGACACTAAGGGGCAATTTAGCATGGTCAGTCCACCTAACCTGCACATCTTTGGACTGTGGGAGGAAACCGGAACACCCGGAGGAAACCCGCGCAATCAGGGAGAGAAAGTGCAAACTCCACACAGTCACCCGAGGTTGGAATTGAACCCGGGACCCTGGAGCTGTGAGACAGCATTGCTAACTGCTGTCCCACCATGCTGCCTTAGATGACTAGAGTTAGAGAAGAGACCAAGGTATTTATCAGAAGAATTCAAATAAGAGCAAACTAAGTGTTCTGAGTTAAAGAGACAATTGCAGTAACCAGATTTAAAATGGGACAGCAGGCTTCAGAGATAAATGAAAGCTTTGATGCCATTGCACTAAACTCTGAGAATTGCGAGTTAAAGCAATTGTGAACAGTTTGTACAACAGTCAAGACAAGGAAATCCTAAAGGAGAAGTTGAAAATCCTAGACTGGATTCACTATGAAAAGTAGAATGGCAGCTCTATTTAAAAATATAATTTGGAAAACCTAGATTGAATTTTGGAATGTAAATCGACAAGGAAAGCATTATTAGGAGATAAGATTTGGAAGTGTATTTTTTGGGAGTGGAGTTTGGAAACTCTCATGTGACAATCATATGGGGGGATTCTGAGGACAAAAACCAAAGACTTGAATCCAGAGCGGAGTGTGTGTATTTGACCACAGCCAATGTGTGCCTAAAAAGGGATTCTGTCTTACCGAGACACTTATAAATTAAGATGCACTTTGTAATTCGTATTGGTCTTAAAATCTGTGTATATCTGTTAAAAGGGGAGTAAAGGAATATTGTATAATAATCCAATTTTTCATGTTTAATAAATGTTCTTTGCTTGTGGTCCTGTGGCTCTGTTCCTCCATGTTTCATAAAAAAAAACAAGAGAAGTTGAGGTTTCTTAAGCCAGAATTCCATTCTGGGATCTTCTCGTCCAGTTATAACATCAACTGAGATGGTAACATTCATTTAATCTCAACATAAGTCCTAAGATCTGCCCATGGTGGATACTGTTCGAGTTGACATAGTAGTTTTTGGACTAAGGGTGGGGCATGGGTGAAGGGCCATAGGTTGGCATGGAAGGTATGAGCGCCATAGTTGAGAATGGAGGGGCATAATTTGGCACAAGGGCTATAAAGGGTCACAGGGGTGTTGTGTGTGGAGTGGCACAGGTTGGCATGGAGGGTATGAGAATTCATGGGGGGGGAGGGGTTGGTGGGGGCATGAGTTGACATGGATTAGGGAGTGTGGAGGGGGTGGAGTGTGAGAGGGGGTGAGGACTGTTTGGTTGTCTTACTGATTATTTTCAAAGCCCTGAAAGTTCTTTAATATTTTGATACTGAATCGTCATTATTCATAGCTCTAGGCATAAATATTAAACAACAGGCAAATACGAGCAATGACGCTTATGAACTTCAAGGATGGGATTTGAGGGAGTTAGGGATCTCACCACAGGAACAGAAAAAACATATGTAAAGCAGCCCTGATGCGGCTGTACTGCATAAGCTCAAGAAAGGTATGGAAGGTAACTTATAGTTGGACATTTAACTCAACATTTTATTGGATAACTTATATCAAAGAGAATCTTAATAGGACATTAAGGTCCTGTCAGAATAACACCCAGGTCTACCATGACAAAGGGTATAAAAGAGCGTGACTAAAATGCATCTAAGTTTCCACAGGAATTGAGTGTGGCCAGTCACCCAGGAATGAGGTTCTTGAAGCAACCACGTCATCCACTTGGTATGTGTAAACCTTTGTGAAGTTCTTTGTGAGACTAAATCTTTTTGAAGCTCTGCGAGATCATTGATGTAACCTCCATGGTTTTGAAACTATTGTTGTAAACTTACCTCTTTAAGCAGGTCTCATGTCTGAGTAATTTATCAATATCTCATATTTCTCAGTTTCAAAGTGAACTCTCAGGAGGTGAGGCCTCACAAAGGCAACAGAACTTACTCATTTGATTCCATGGTCCCAAATTTTTAAAAAAATTCATGACTGTCTATCATCTAATACTTCACATAGTAAGTATTGATTTTAATACACCTAATGTGAATTAGATTTGAACCACTGACAGTAACTTCAGCACAGGTCAACCATTTTCTCTCCTCCTAGTCTCCTAGTATATGCAGATTTGTCTAAGCTTTCAGGAGAGAAAAGTTTGCAGTGAACGCGTTTTCTACAATTGCCTTGGAAAATATGAATATGATAATTATAATCATGCACAAAATATTATATCCATGTTTCCATTCATTCTATTCTGGTTATTATTTCATATGGTACAGAGTCCTGCGCTATTGACATACTTAAAGCAGTAAATGGTGTGTCTAACTGTACACTGGAACCTTTATATTTTTTGTTTAGTGAGTGAGTCAAAGCAGAGGGTTGGAAAACAGCCACAATTTAGTGACACATTGTTAGAGCAATTCTAATTAGATCGTGGAGCAAAAGATGATTGAAGTTCAATTCCCACTTTATCAAATTTGCTACAAGTAACATGGAGTGAAATCAATGGAATGACAGAAAAGTGTGAAAGATAGTGGTTCCAGTCTATAAAGGCACAGAAAGTCTGAATGAAAAAAATGCCTCCTCCGCTGCTGACATTTCAATGATTTTCCCAAACTAAAGAATATTCACTTGAGATTGGAGAAATAGATACCTTTTTCCCTAATCTGAAAGATGCCTTAGGCTTGTGTATTTGATCCCGATCAATCTTCAGCACAAAAATTAAAACTCAATTAATAATTACTTCAAACCACTGAAGGTGGATGAAGAGATAACGGCTCATTGCACAAAGTGGAAACAGATGTAAAAAACGGCATTCTACCCATCGGCTGCAATGGTAGGTTTTCACAAAATATTGTCACTTCTCTGATTAATAATGCATGCACGTCAAACATGCTGGTTCGCAGATTCACCCATCCTGCTGTCAGCTCACTGCTTACTTACTCCAGGCGCCACATTTAAAATCCAACTTCTCAACGTTGACAGCCCAGGACTGCTCCACTGAAGACATGCCCCAAAACCCAAGAAAACAGAAGCCCCCAAATTCAGTGACACCCCACTGGAGTACCTAATTAACACAGTCGAGGCCCACCGGAGGGCCAGCATGATGACCAATCCAGCTTGGGTGGCAGTGGAGCAGTGGTCAATGCTAACATGGTCCAGAAGAGGTCAGCCAGCCAGTGCAAAAAGAGGATGAATGATCTCATCTTCTGCCAAGGTAAGGTAAGCATTTCATCGCTCTCAACTCGCACACTCACCAGTCCATCTCACTTTGATCTTACATACTGTCAGCTCAAAGGACTTCACCACTCACTCTATCACACACACCCTCACATCTCCATCCAGCTTCATCTCCTAGAGATTGCACCCTCATTCCGTCCAAGGCTCCACTGCCACCCACACATGCCAGGTATCCTTATCATCTGCCCTGGAATGTGTCTTCCTCACACTCTGTCTGTCTTCATGTAGATAAAGCTTGTGTACAAGCGAAAGGAAAGATCCCAGACCGAGGGTGGATGGCCCAAATCAAGTTCCCCACAGAGTTTGCGAGAGGACATCGACCAGGCCTGCACCGACGACAAAGATGGCAGCGCACCCAAGTGAAAGTCCTGCACCAACTCATCCCTCAGAAAATCTTACTGACAGTACTCCGTCCTGCTGCAGAATCACATGCCATGCCTAATTATCTCTCCTTTCTCTAATTGGCACATCTGAAAAACAGCCGAGGACATTCACAAGCCAGGCCCTCAGCTCCTGTCTCAAGGACACCTCAGATGAGGGACCAGAGGTGAGCATCACAGCACTGACCCACAGTGTCCACCAGTGCAGATACACAGACCTCGTTGGAACCTAGTTCTAGAGGAGGCTGGGAGTCAAGATCTGGTGAGCACAGTGAACAATCTGGTCCAAAGCAGGAGGAACCAGAGAAATCTGAAGTCACCAGCACCTGGAGGACTGCTGAAGGCCACGATTCTGATGATGAGCCTTTGGATTTGGTCCTAAGTCAGTTGCTGGAGCTGCAGCAACAAACCTGGAAACATCAGCAAGGGATGTCAGCTGCAATCATCAGATTGGAGGAGTCTGTCCTCCTTCAGTCTGGGTGAAAATGCAGCATGCTAATGCACCGGCTGTTTCCACTACCACTGTGGATGTCAAGTAAGCATCAAGACCTAGTGATAGGGTTCGGAAAGTCAGAAAGATTTAGGAACACAATGGTAGCAGAGCATGTACACAAATGTTAATACAATCACACCCATTTCATCTCTCCTCTTGTGTATGCCTCCTTTTAATGATGAGCTGTATTGCCATCAACGAGGTGCGATACCATGGTCTATCTCCCCACTTATAACACATGTCACTATCATGGGTCACGCATTTATGTAGTGTGCTCCTGTATCACCATGGTGGTCCCTTTTCCTGACCATTCTCAACATCAGTGATGCCTTGTCCTACATGCTTTACAGGGTCATATCATATTTATTATTTGCAGTGTAAGATTGAGGCAGAGTTGCTCTATCTCATCTGCATTCCTGAAAGGTGACGGTGCAAGGTACAAGGCTCACACATGGAGAAGGGTCATATATCGTGCAACTCCACAGGCTCTCTGCCTCTCGTCAGGGTTACCATGCTGTGAACCCATATCCCGAGCTTGTATCAGCTTCTTCCGACCAACCGTGTTTCCAACTTGCAGAGTTTACATCTGCTAAGGTCACCAAGAATTGAGGGCACTTTGTCACCTCAAGATGACAAAGCTTGGCCACATTATTGTCCTGGTGCTCAAACGTCCAAATTACAGCATTTCTTATCTTGTAGTTGTGTTCATTATGGGGACAAGGTTCTCGTCACAAAGCAGAGATGCAGCCCTGTGCATACCCTCACCTGAGCACTTGTCACACTCTAATGCTAATTCCACATGATGATCTTTAGCAGCCAATGGAAGCATTGAGCATGCTCTGGAAACACACATTGTTGCTTTCGACAATTTGGAGGGGAGCAATGGATAGAAGTGATGATGTACTGAAGCTGAAGTGTGCGTTTTATTAAAAATGATGGCTGCTCTTAAGGGCAGAGTTCTAAGCATGAAAACATGGGATTTAGCCCAGCATTCTCTGGGAAGCTAGGGAGGAGATTGCAGAGCCTTTGGCTTTGATCTTTATGTTGTCATTGCCTACAGGAATAGTGCCAGAAGATTGGAGGATCGCAAATGTTGTCCCCTTGTTCAAGAAGGGGAGTAGAGACAATCCTGGTAACTATAGACCAGTGAGCCTTACTTCTGTTGTGGGCAAAGTCTTGGAAAGGATTATAAGAGATCGTATTTATAATCATCTAGAAAGGAATAATTTGATTAGGGGTAGCCAACACGGTTTTGTGAAGGGTAGGTCCTGCCTCACAAACCTTATTGAGTTCTTTGAGAAGGTGACTTAACAGGTAGACGAGGGTAAAGCAGTTGATGTGGTGTATATGGATTTTAGTAAAGCGTTTGATAAGGTTTCCCACGGTAGGCTATTGCAGAAAATACAGAGGCATGGGATTGAGGGTGATTTAGCGGTTTGGATCAGAAATTGGCTAGCTGTAAGAAGACAGGGTGGTGGTTGATGGGAAATGTTCAGCCTGGAGTTCAGTTACTAGCGCTGTACCACAAGGATCTGTTTTGGGGCCACTGCTGTTTGTTATTTTTATAAATGACCTGGAGGAGGGCGTAGAAGGATGGGTGAGTAAATTTGCAGATGACACTAAAGTCGGTGGAGTTGTGGACAGTGCGGAAGGATGTTGCAGGTTACAGAGCGACATAGATAAGCTGCACAGCTGGGCTGAGAAGTGGCAAATGGAGTTTAATGCAGAAAAGTGTGAGGTGATTTATTTTGAAAGGAGTAACAGGAATACAGAGTACTGGGCTAATGGTAAGATTCTTGGAAATGTGGATGAGCAGAGAGATCTCGGTGTCCATGTACATAGATCCCTGAAAGTTGCCAACCAGGTTGATAGGGTTGTTAAGACATACGGTGTGTTAGCCTTTATTGGTAGAGCGATTGAGCTTCGGAGCCATGAGGTCATGTTGCAGCTGTACAAAACGCTGGTGCGGCCGTATTGCGTGCAGTTCTGGTCGCCGCATTATGGGATGGATGTGGAAGGATTGGAAAGGGTGCAGAGGAGATTTACCAGGATGTTGCCTGGTATGGAGGGAAGATCTTATGAGGAAAGGCTGAGGGGCTTGAGGCTCTTTTCGTTAGAGAGAAGGTTAAGAGGTGACTTAATTGAGGCATACAAGATGATCAGAGGATTATACAGGGTGGACAGTGAGAACCTCTTTCCTAGGATGGTGATGGCTACCACAAGGGGACATAGCTTTAAACTGAGGGTAGATAGATATGACAGATGTCAGAGATAGGTTCTTTACTCAGAGTATAGGGGCGTAGAAGGCCCTGCCTGCAACAGTAGTGGACTTGCCAACATTAAGGGCATTTAAATGGTCATTGGATAAAAATATGGATGATAATGGAATAGTATAGATGGGCTTTAGATTGGTTTCACAGGTCGGCGCAACATCGTGGGCCAAAGGGCCTGTACTGCGCTGTAATGTTCTATTGTCTATTTTGAATTTAGAAAAGGGCAAGGTGTGGCCATGAGGGAATAATGTCTGTGTTGGAGAGACATTTTAAGTCTGACAGGAAAATGTTTGATGTTGTCATGTACAGGTGGTGTGCATCCATACTAAGCTGAGGGTAAATACAGCCCAGGATCACTAACTGAGAGAATCGGATGACCGTGTGATTTGAAAGAATGCACCACAGACACCCGAATCATCTCCAAATGCATTCACAGCAGCAGGACATCATTGGTTGCCTTTTTCCAACTGTGAATTATCTGATTCACAATCGATATTACACAGACTGGGCAGTTCCATTTCTTGAAATGGATCTCCTCAATGAACCTAGTCATTTCGAAGGTATACAGCTACAAGATGGCTGAGGATTCTGCAATAGCTCCTGGCTCTTGCAGGGCGTCATTACGACTGATATGTTGGAGATATGGTCGAAGAGGCAGCGCCTTCCAAAATCTGTTGCCGTGACGTCCTCCTCCAGTTAGCTCCTCATCTGAGCAAGGACATATGGTGCCAAGGGCGCATCGTCCTTCAATGGATCGGGACAATGTGAGCCCAATGGGTAACAATTCACTCTCATATTGAAGTGTGTGGGTGAAATGAGAGGGAAAGCAACACTAGTTTTCATGCTGGTCGATGGTGGAGGGCACTTATCCAAGAGGGTACTCACTGAACTCGTCATGGAATCTGGTGGCAATGAGGGTCTCATCTGCCTCATTTGGTCCATGCTATGGCCTCTTCACCTGCAGCATCAAACCTATCACTCTCCTCCCCTTCAAGCTCCACCTAACTGGTGGAGACATGCAGCTTCTCCATGTCATCAATTGGCAAGTCCCCTCTCATTTGCAGCATCAGGTTGTGTAGCACACAGCAAGCCATGATCATCTGGGAGAACTTCTGGGGAGTGTACTGGAATGATCGGCTAAATTTGTTCAGGGATCAGAATCAGATCTTCAGAATTCCTATGGTGTGCTCCACTAATGTTCAGCGAGTGACATGAGTCTCGATGTACCATCTCTCTGTAGGAGTCTGAAGATGATTCCTGAGTGTCATTAGCCTTTTATCAATGAGGAGCCAACTCTGGATCTTGTATGGTTCTTCAAAGATGCCTGAGATTTGCGATTTACTCAAATGTATGAGTGATGGACACTTCCTGGGTATTTGGCGTAAACCTACATGATAAGATTGTTGTGGTCGCAGACCAACAGTATATTGAGCAAGTGGTGGCCTTTCTTGATTATTTATTGCAGTGCCTGTTGCCATGGAGCTTCTACAGCCACATGAGTGCCGTTGATGACACTCTGCACCCGTGGGAGTCTGCAAATCTCAGGAAACCCCAGTGCTCTGGTGTCCTGGATGCTTGATCTGTGTTGAATTTGATGTAATTATAGGCCTTGGCAAAAATGGCATTTGTGGCCTCATGAACGCATTTGCACATGGATGCTGGAGAAATCCCAAAGAGGTCCCCAGTGGAGCTCTGGAAGCAGCCGGTGGTGTAGAAATTGACAGTGGCCATTACTTTCCGAGCCGCTGGTAATGCGTGCCCTCCCAGTCCCCATGGTGCCAATTCCTGGAGAATGTGGCGAATGCAAGTCCCCAGATTTCTGGATATGCAAAGCTGATGCTGGTTCTCACTCATCTGAAAATAATATGCCTTACAACACCAGGTTAAAGTCCAACAGGCTTGTTTCAAATCACTAGCTTTCAGAGCGCAACTCCTTCCTCAGGTGCAGTCAGCTTGGGGACAGTATCCAGGAGGACCGTCGTCCAGTGGCATAAGACGCCAACCTCCCCCTCGCCCTGTGATGCATGAAGTGTGCTGCTCACAATGCCCTCTCTTTGTCACCACAGGAGAAGTTAGCCCAAAGTAGATGGAAAGGGGCCAGATACGCGGTGGGGCCCAGGAATACAGAGTCCTCACCCTCTTAAGGAAAGAGCCGTGGAGGTCACGGGGGTGACCGAGGACAGAGTGGTCACTGACAGAGGTTAACCTGCGATGCATCAGGCGGAGGCAGAAAAGTCCAGAGAGACTGGATGTCCCAGTCAGATACCGATCCTCTGGACGTGTTTGCCCTGGAGTTGATGCAGACGCTAGGGAGTGGCCGTGAGATTCAGGAGATGTCAACAACATTCCAGACAGTGTCCATAGCCGACTGGAGGAGTCCCAAAGGTTATGGGCGCAGGAGATGGTGCCAGCAATGCATGGCACCAAAGCCAAAACTGCTGGGGTGGCGACCGCAGTGGAGAGCCTGAAGCATATCATCAGCATCAGGTGTCCAAGGCATAGCTCAGTCTGTGAAGGCCTTGGCTGAGCGCACCGACAGCATGTCCATGATGCAGGTGGACCTCACCGAGGCGCTGCACAATATGTTCCAGTCTCAGGCGGGCAACGCTGAGGCACTCCAGTGCACGTCCCAGTCGCTGAGGGTCATGTCCCAGATGCAGATGAACATTGTTGAGGCACTCCAGAGCATGGCCTTGTTACAGAGGAGCATCGCTGAGGGCGTCAACACCATGGTATAGACGAGGAGCCACTAGGGCAAGCAAGGGCCTCTAGAGCTCACTCCAGCTGCCCCTACATGCCAAGGTGGCGGCCAGGGCTCTATGGGCACCATCAGGGAGGTGCGAGCGCTGGAAGCTGACCCAGAACCTTTCAATATGGAGACGTCAGCAGTCTCCAGCTCTGCTGAGATCCCACTCCTGACAATGGCCCATCTTGTGGGACAGGGTGGCAAGGCAGGCATGTGCCACCAGCACATTGGCAAGGGCCCTCTGGCCACAGGCCCTCCAGGGGACACACACTAGGGGCATCAAAGGCCACAAGGTACTGAAAACGGCAGGATGCCTCCACCTCTGATGTGCATCCTGGGACACACCTAGATATAGCAGCTGAGCATACAGGGCTAAGATGATAGAAGATCACTGAGTGGGCACTGGAGGGAAGCGAGGCACCATCATTAGCTAGGGACAGATAGTGTTTGGACTGTTACACCCGAGACGGGTGAAGCCTCTGTCACGTTATTCCACACCGTGGGTCAGCCTGCACCCTTCACTACCCTCCGGTCTCCCCAAGCACCACTCCTCCCCCTACAATGTGATATCTGTAAAGAATTGGGAGATGGTGAGAGACTGACAGTCAGTTATGACTGACCCTTAGGTACCACTGAGTTCCACAAGCCTCCTTGGCACTCGTCCCCCCGGGGCGCCTTCCCCCATTGCACTAGCTTCACGTTTTTAAATAGGTGGGCTAAACTGCAGGTGACCACGTGACAGATTGCTGACAAGCTGGTTAGATCACGGGAGGCCGTTAGATAGGGAGTCCGTCCCGTTAACAATCAGAAATCAATCGGTGCCCGACGCTGATCCCTTTCCCGCGACTGAAGCGGCTTGCACAAATCCATGCTGTGTGTAATGTAGCCATTAGATCACGCCAAATATCTCTGAAGTTCATTGTTACTCTGGGGAATTGCCACGCTGTGAACCAGGGGCTAAAGCAAACAGAACAATTACTGCTACTCTGTAGGATTTGTCTTCCATTTTCTGATTGCATGAATGGGTATCATTGCTTCCATTTACTGATTCCTTCCATCGTCATTGAAAGGCTGTTATGCTTTCTCAGTTGCCCACATCTCCTCATTTGGGAGTGAACAGTTCTGTTTGGTGCCCCTTTAATCAACCCCTTAAATCCTTTAATCAATCAAGGCATTCACTTGCCTTCCAATTCATCTGCAGTGTCCTCAGAAGCAGAACTTCTTCTCATTTTAATTTTGCACTGCACCACTGCTGCAGGTTGTAAGATTGTTGTTGTCATAATATACACACAAGTATATGATGGTGCACAGACAGATATTGATTGACACACAGGATGACCAATGAACACATAGAACACAGCAGCCAATCACCAGACAGGATACGGCCACTATAAAGCCAGAGGGCACTAGTTTTCCCGCTCTCTTGGGATGCAGCCTCTGAGACAGCCAGAGCCCGTGAGCAACAACACGAACATCCACCATGTGGTAGCAAGATAGTCTGGTCAGGTTAGCCTCAGGTCTCCAGTGAACTCAGCATAGTGTCAACCCACATTCAAGTATGTTTAACAGTTGGTAGTTCAATAAAATAGAGTTGCATTTCTCCAAGTGTTGGAAGCCTGTCTCTCTCACTGCTATGTTAAACGCAGTCCTCGCAGACCCAGCTTACCCAATACATCAGTGGTGCAGAACTTTCACTGCCATGTCATCTTAAACCTTCCCTGTGTGAGTTTGTGAACCCTTCCAATTGACCGGAAGGAGCTTCACACTCAGGATTTCCTTCCCGACAGACCTCTCACTCCATCCTCATATTCTTTGATCCCATCGTGCTTCTAGTGCATGCGAGTTCTGAATTTAAAAACATTCCCTTTTTCAGCTTTGTGGTTACAGAGCATGAACCTGACAGGGAAAAGCCTCTAAGAAAATCAATGTAACTGTAATAACAATGAGTTAACACAGCGTGGCAAAGGTATATGCTTTGGTGAGTGTCCTCTTTACATGCCTGTCAATGTATCTGAATTAGCCGCACAAGCCACATGCTTCATTATTTTTCTTCATTTCCTTTCTCTTAGATCCTGCTCAATGTCTGCTTGAATTCCATTTGATATAAGGTATTGGTAAGCTCCATGAAGCTCCTACCATAGTTAAAATTATATATGCTGACAGAAAAGGGAGAAAAGAGGGGAAAAGATTCACCAGCAACTTCATAATTCCCATTTCCAAGAGCATTGAGACCTTGCTTTTTCTGCAGCCATGAAGCAAAGTATGCAATATTATCCAAAATTAAAAATGTTAGTTAGTTTATCACAACATTTTTGGGTATTTCCATATTTTCAGCACGTGTAATGACAGATAAAACACACCAATTCACAAACACTTCTCTCCTTGGAAACTGTCCTTCCAGTCAGAGACAAGAGCACGAGTGTGTCCTGCTCCAGTGGAATGAGGATGGTGATTACTTTTACTTGCATTATCATTCCTCTCAAAAGATGAAACCAACGTTAAAGGACTCTGGGAAATACATATTAGTCCCATTAAGTTAAAATGAATTTAAACAAACGTAAAGTGCACGGAGATAATTATATTAGAGTTTACGAGAACAGTTACATGCGGTTCTAGCTTCTTCACAATAAATATGATGAACTTTACAAAATAAGTTCATTTTCCACCCCATAGACTACAAAAACAGAAATCAACCAATAAAGAGGACACAATTTGGCAGACTCAAATTCAATTCCGCTGGAAGGCACATTTAGTGGGGTGTTTTGGGCAGCTGCAGTGCCGTGAAACACCCCGCGATCTAACGGCACTTTGCCGTTTTTATTGGCGTCCCAAGTTTCTCCCTGCTACAGTGGCACTTAGTGGGATTTCTTGCTTATGGGCTGATATCGCCATCAGGAAAGGCTCCTCGCAGATCAGGGTACCATATTGGAAGGCTGCCCCGATCACCATCCGCCCACCTTTTCAGGCCCCCTCCTGTGTTTTCGACCACCTCCCCTAACCACCAATCTTTGAGAGGCTCTCGGGAACCCCACCCAACCTGGCAAGGCACCCACCCCGGCTTACCTCCTGGCAGTGCCAAACTGGCATCTTCACACCGTGGCACTAACAGCCTGACATGCTGGCAGTGCCCCTGGTGCCATGGCAGCGCCACCCTGGCAATAGTGTGGCACTGTTGGGGTGGTACTACCATGGAGCCAGTTGAAAGGTGCCTGGGTGCCAATGGAGTGCCAGCATACCAGCTGGCCTGTCCTAGACCAATGGTGCCCAATGGCCTGGGAGACCCCCATCCTCCAGGAGCCATTACACCTGCTAAATGGCACCCTGGCGAGGTCTCCCATCCGCTGACACCCAGGCGCTGAATGAATCTGGCATCCGCTTCATAAAGCCCATTTAAACATTCCGATCCGCATCCCACCCAGTGAAGGCATGAACCAAATTGCGCGAGTCGTGTAACTCGCGACAAAGGTGCTCCTGGTGCAGAGCCCAATTTGAAGGTCACATGCGATTTACCTGCTGTGCCCGGATCCGCACCGGGTGCAATGGGGTCACTGAATTGTGCCCAAAGACATCCAACAAAAGCAAAGTTATTAATTTCCTTAATGGCATTCGAGTAAAAGCACAGAGCTTGAATTTCTATCTCAACTAACACCAGAATACATACTCCACTCAGCAAGTTTGATCAGCTTTGAGACAGCCAGGCATTGTCCTGATTTCCTCAAGAGATGTAAAGGTGTGGCCCAGGCTGTCCTTCCATAGTGGTTCAAGGAATACGCATGACATTAAAAGGCAGTGGGTGGGAACTAAATCTTTGAAACACACTTGAGAAACGTACGTTTCTGAATAGTGGCTGTGACAATGACCACCACTTCCCAATTCTGTTTAACAAAGCCCAGGGGGTTATATCAATGAGATACTTATCAAGAGAGACATTTTTAAGAAGTCAACTCACATCCCTGGACCGGAGTGCACCATCACAATTCAGTGAATAGCATCAAGCAGAGGGAAAGCACTTCCCCAGAGAGAATGAGGAAACATGAAATAAATGAGGAAAAGTCAACTTAAGGGGCATTCTTAGAATGACCAGTTGAAAGTATAGTTGGAAAAGGCCAAGGAGCAAGCTGCCTGCCTACCATCTGTCAGCTTCAAAATAATAAATTGAAAAAGAAACCACACACAACTGAAAATAGTAGTTAATGATCATCTTTCCAGAGTAATTATAGAGCAGCTAATCAGATCATACAGTAATTTTTCACTGACATCAGAAAAGCAAATGTTGTGAAATGGGCCAATGCAGCACACATTTATATTATCATTAGCACAAAGACATCACAAGTTTTTTAAAATGGAACCAATCACTATCCAAATAAATAGTTAACTCATTTTGAGAAAGTGTGAAATATTTTTGAGAAGTTTCCTCTCAACACACTTTGGGGACAAATCTGTCAAAGGTACAGCATTACAAGGATTAAGATGAAATGATTAAATGTGAGATTGTAACCAATTTAAACAGAAGCACTTAGTATACTATTCCTAAGAGACAGAAGTCGGGAATATTTTTGAATTACAAATATCACAAACATTAATAAAGAAGATACAATTAAGGCTCGTAAATACTTGGGGCCCAATTTAAAATAAAAATGTAACCTACACAATGTCAAAGTTCTCAGCAACTCATTTGATTATAAATTTTGAATTAAAGTAGTAATTCATCAATCTGGACAGAATTTAATTAAAATTTAACATCTAATCTCAAGTAAATTATTAATGAAGTTTTTGTTTGGTTAGCTCAATAGCTGACACTTGTGGAAATATATCACCAAGTTTCAAAGTCTTCAAACCAAACTACTGATAAATATGCATCTGTACCATTTACTTTTGTCCCCAAAATGGTGTCTCTTCCCCAAACTATACGAAGCTTAAATCCGAGGCACAAGTTGGTGGAACCAAGGGTTAGAGAGCACTCGAAGTGTGCACAGAGGCACTGCTGCAGTTTAACCAGCTAAAAACGTACAGCCTTCCAACACAGAGTACTGATAAGCTTCCTGCTGTGCGTCTACCAATGACTACTCAACTTGTTGTAGAACATTTACTTCTAAGGTTATTTGGTCCTGAGCAAGAAGAATTTCAGCTCAAAACGACAAATTGTTCTATCGCAGGTTGTTCATGCTGGCAGTTGTACTTGAGTGAGTTTGTATTAGAAATTATCTTGATGCTAAAAGTGTTTGCTTGGACAGCACGGTAGCATTGTGGATAGCACAATCGCTTCACAACTCCAGGGTTCCAGGTTCAATTCCGGCTTGGGTCACTGTCTGTGCGGAGTCTGCACATCCTCCCCGTGTGTGCGTGGGTTTCCTCCGGGTGCTCCGGCTTCCTCCCACAGTCCAAAGGTGTGCAGGTTAGGTAGATTGGCCATGATAAATTGCAATTACCCTTAGTGTTGGGTGGAGTTACTGGGTTATGGGGATAGGGTCGGGTGCTCTTTCCAACAGCCGGTGCAGACTCGATGGGCTGAATGGCCTCCTTCTGCACTGTAAATTCTATGAATTCTATGAAAATTCTAAAGAGATCTCTCTTTTTTTTATTCCTTTCCCTTTAATCTTAGCTCCTGAAAGAAGGATATTTACCAGTTGTTCATTTGACAGCTGATGACTGTCTCTTTACTTTCAAAGTTATACAGTTCCAAGTTGATAAATGCTTGTCAGGGCTAACGACTGACAAGTTCCAATGAACTTGCAAGGTATCCTTGTAGCATGGCAGGAGCACCATACTGGATTGGTGCCGAATTCAGAAAGATGTATGACGGACCATCTGCATACTGGTAAGCTGGTACATTGTGTTACACAGAAAAGCAGATTAAATAACAAAATCAGACAGATCTCTTTTATAATAGGAAACATTCTTCAAAGACGTGTATGAGATCCAAGACTGAATGAGATCCACGACTGATTTCTAAGATGGATTTATGGCAAAAAGGGTAAGCAGCTACAGCAAACAAGGATTCTAACCCATCCTGATTTGTCAGTGACTATCTGAATGGATCCATGGGTTATTATTACGTCGATATTGTTGTGAGAAACATGATAGTGAGAATTTGTGCATTTTATGGTAAGTTATGCTTTTGAGCATGGGTTTGAGCCTTAACCAGATCGGTCAAATGTACCATAACCCTTCACAAGTAGTAAGTAAAGCAGCACAATGCAATTTGGCTTCAATGTGCAGAACATAAGAACTAGGACCAGGAGTAGGCCATCTGGCCCCTCGAGCCTGCTCCACCATTTAATGAGATCATGGCTGATCTTTTGTGGTCTCAGCTCCACTTTCCGGCCCGAACACCAGAACCCTTAATCCCTTTATTCTTCAAAAAATTATCTATCTTTATCTTAAAAACATTCAATGAAGTAGCCTCTACTGCTTCACTGGGCAAGGAATTCCATAGATTCACAACCCTTTCGGTGAAGAAGTTCCTCCTAAACTCAGTCCTAAATCTACTTCCCCTTATTTTGAGGCTATGCCCCCTAGATCTGCTTTCATCTGCTAGTGGAAACAACCTGCTCGCATCTATTCTATCCATTCCCTTCATAATTTTATATGTTTCTATAAGATCCCCCTTCATGCTTCTAAATTCCAAAGAGTACAGTCCCAGTCTACTCAACCTCTCCTCATAATCCAACCCCTTCAGCTCTGGGATTAACCTAGTGAATGTCCTCTGCACACCCTCCAGGGCCAGGACGTCCTTTCTCAAGTAAGGAGACCAAAACTGAACACAATACTCCAGGTGCGGCCTCGCTAATGCCTTATACAATTGCAGCATAACCTCCCTCATCTTAAACTCCATCCCTCTAGCAATGAAGGACATAATTCCTTTCGCCTTCTTAATCACCTGTTGCACATGTAAACCAACTTTTTGCGACTCATGCACTAGCACACCCAGGTCTCTCTGCACAGCAGCATGCTTTTATATTTTATCATTTAAATAATAATCCTGTTTGCTGTTATTCCTAACAAAATGGATAACCTCACATTTGTCAACATTGTATTCCATCTGCCAGACCCTAGCCCATTCACTTAACCTATCCAAATCCCTCTGCAGACTTCCAGTATTCTCTGCACTTTTTGCTTTACCACTCATCTTAGTGTCATCTGCAAACTTGGACACATTGCCCTTGGTCCCCAACTCCAAATCTGCAATTGTGAACAATTGTGGGCCCAACACAGATCCCTGAGGGACACCACTAGCTACTGATTGCCAACCAGAGAAACACCCATTAATCCCCACTCTTTGCTTTCTATTAATTAACCAATCCTCTATCCATGCTATTACTTTACCCTTAATGCCATGCATCTTTATCTTATGCAGAAACCTTTTGTGTGGCACCTTGTCAAAGGCTTTCTGGAAATCCAGATATACCACATCCATTGGCTCCCCGTTATCTACCGCTCTGGTAATGTCCTCAGAAAATTCCACCAAATTAGTTAGGCACGACCTGTCCTTTATGAACCCATGCTGCGTCTGCCCAATGGGACAATTTCTATCCAGATGCCTCGCTATTTCTTCCTTGATGATATATTCCAGTATCTTCCCTACTACTGAAGTTAAGCTCACTGAATTACCCACTCTCTGCCTACCACCTTTTTAAAACAGTGGTGTCACGTTTGCTAATTTCCAATCCACCGGGACCACCCCAGTGTCTAGTGAATTTTGGTAAATTATCACAAGTGCATTTGCAATTTCCCTAGCCATCTGTTTTAGCACTCTGGGATGCATTCCATCAGGGCCAGGAGACTTGTCTACCTTTAGCCCCATTAGCTTGCCCATCATTACCTCCTTAGTGATAACAATCCTCTCAAGGTCCTCACCTGTCATAGCCTCATTTCTATCAGTCACTGGCATGTTATTTGTGTCTTCCACTGTGAAGACCGACCCAAAGAACCTGTTCACATCCTCAGCCATTTCCTCATCTCCCATTATTAAAACTCATCCTCTAAAGGACCAATATTTATCTTCGCCACTCTTTTTTGTTTTATATATTTGTAGAAACTTTTACTATCTGTTTTTATATTCTGAGCAAGTTTACTCTCATAATCTGTCTTACTCTAGCTTTTTTAGTAGCTTTCTGTTGCCCCTTAAAGATTTCCCAGTCCTCTCGTCTCCCACCAATCTTTGCCACTTTGTATGCTTTTTCCTTCAATTTGATACTCCCTTATTTCCTTAGATATCCACGATCGATTTTCCCTCTTTCTACTGTCCTTTTTTGTTGGTATAAACCTTTGCTGAGCACTGTGAAAAATCGCTTGGATGGTTCTCCACTGTTCCTCAACTGTTCCACCATAAAGTCTTTGCACCCAGTCTACCTTAGCTAGTTCTTCTCTCATCCTATTGTAATCTCCTTTGTTTAAGCACAAAACACTAGTATTTGATTTGACCTTCTCACCCTCCATCTGTATTTTAAATTCCACCATATTGTGATCGCTCGTTCCGAGAGGATCCCTAACTATGAGATCATTAATCAATCCTGTCTCATTACACAGGACAAGATCTAGGACCACTTGTTCCCTCGTAGGTTCCATTACATAGAAGAAACATAATTCGGGATTGTCCTACTTTTTAACCAGGTGCTACTGCTGGAAGTCCACCACTCAATGACGGTTAAGGGCAGGATCAGGACTGGATGTGGTGCTTCCCACAAATAAACAAAATTTTCATGTGTATTATCTGGATTCAGACACGGAATCGGTCACTGAACTAAGTGTACGAGGGCTTCCAGCATTCGGAATCTATTCTCCAGCATCAGACACCACCTTCAGGGGAGGAGGAATGAAAACAACTGAATATGAATCCAGATCCTCAGCTGGTTTCAGCGAGATCTAATATTTCGAAGGGGAGGTCACTGCTGCGGAAACATCAACAATGGAATCAGCCAGCGAATTTCTCCATGGAATTCATAGGGATCATACTTATACTTGGACATTCATCCAAACATGATCACAGGTTCTTTTAATAAGGCCACGGGGAGGCTACACCGAGTAAAGGAAGAAACATAGTTTTATTTACACAAACTACCAGGTTTCTCTTCTGGTCAGCGCCTTACATGGGTTAATTGAGATACACCGTCCCTAGTGGGGGAACATGTAGTCCGCAAGGAGCACGGGAAGACAAGCATTCCCATCCTATAGATTCCACGCAGGATATTACAGTACTGATGAAGATTCGTCATCAACCTGAAATACTAACTCTATTTCTCTCCATAGATACTGTCTGCCTTGCAGCATTTTCTGTTTTTATTTATTTCTGTTCTGACCAAAAATCCTAAAAACAACTAGGGTTTGACAGACCTTAATTTGGAGGCTATATTGTCAGTCAACTAGTGATATTAGCAATAAGTATAGACCATGGATGGGATATTCCACCCCTCTGTAGCGTGTTTTGCAGTGGCGGAGGCCCATGGCTGGCCAGCAGTGGATTTTGCGGTCCCAATGCTGTCGACAGGGTTTCCCATTATTCGCCCTCTCGGTTGCTGGGGAACCAGCGGTGGGGGGTTGCCATCAGCAGGACCGGAAGATCCCGCCGGCAGAAATAGTCATAAAATTTCAGTCCATGTAAATTATGTAGATCTTCCAGTCACCCTTTTGAGGAACAGTACCTAATGCCCAGTTTGTATGAACTGTAGAAATTACTGACCAGAAATGAACTGACAATCATTTGCATTATTCAACTGAAAAGTACCTGTTAAATTGTGCTTTTTTTCCTCTGAAGTGGAGATCTTTTCCATGTCTATCCGCTTATGACATGGATAAGGTAAATATGAGCAATAAGGGCAGATATTGTTCATGTTGAAAGCAACAGAAATGCTAATTCCACACACCTGTAGAGGTGACCAATCAGGGCTGCAAGAGTGACCCGGTTGACACGTGGTAATGTTTGTATTAACATTCGGTACTTCTCCAGTCTTTCCTTCTTATTTTGTACATCTAGTGACAAAAGATTGTTGGGGTTAAGCTCAGGCAGAAAGTTCAGAAAAAGGCAATGCATTAAACGGACTCAACACGACTAAACTGCTACATTATATTAAAAAAAGCCTGACGAGTGAGATTACCACACTGGCCTTTCCTTGATGTAAAATTACACACCACCTTCATGAGCACAACTCATTATAGAGCAGTGCCCTCAGTGACATTGGTAACAGGTTGCTGAGAGTTGTGTGTTCTCTCAGGGCTCCAGTGAATTCATTTTAATGAGATTATAAGCACTTTAAGGCATGGGAGGTTTCGCTTGCAGAATTCTGCAGGGAGTTAATTTCTACTTTCCTCTAAACAAACAAAACTTTTATGCGATTCAGCTTTCAATGAATTCATCCAGCAGCTCACTGAGCACACATGAAATACCTTTGCACTCTGGGGCTTTGTGATTTATGAAGCTCATTGTGATTTGTGGTTTGGGGTTTGCATCTCACTCTAATGCAACCTTTCCTAAAATTACATTCTTAAAATATTCACTGGAAACATGCAAACATAAATTCATGATGTATTTGGATTTGAAAATGAGATGCATTGAAATACTTAACTAGGGATGAATACATATATTACATATTATTTTGATGATAGAAGCTAAAATAGGTGAAAGATGTGATGGGGGTTGCACATTTAAACAAAAGCATAAAAGGGGAGAATTTGAAATCACGAAGTTTGTGATAATGCTAAATACCAATTTTACAAAATGCTTAACCGTTTCAGGTTTATCCACCTTTCTCTGGAGTTTAAACATATGAAGTTATAAGTTGCGTGAAGGACTTTGTTTCTTGGCTTGTCCTCATTTTAGCACAAATTAGAAAAAGCACCTGTAATGCTGGCAGTCTCATAGCATTTGTAGAGAAAAAAAATCTGCTTTGCATTACGAATTTTAACAAGTTACACAATCAAGAGTATGTGGGCTCCGGAAAGAGGCATGGCTTCCAGCCCAGTTGTTCCAGTACAGCTAGAACACTGGCATCTATGCAATGTGTGGAAAATTGACCAGGTATGTCCTTTCTTCAAAACGCAGGACAAATCTAATCTGATTATCACCCTTTTAGCCTAATCTTAATTATCAGCAGTGTGACAGAATGTCGTGTCTACAATACTGTTCAACCTCACTGACACAGTATGGATTCGACGAGGTCCACTTGTTCGGCAACTGGATTAGAACCTCAGTCCAACAATGACGAAAGAGCTGAATTCAAGAAGTGAAGGGACAGTGATTGCCCTTCACATCAAGAGTCTTTTTGACTGAGTGTGGCATCAAGTAGTCCTAACAAAACTGAAATCGACGGGAATCAAGAGGAAAATTCTCCTCTGATGGGAGTTATGACGTGCACAAAGGAAGATGGCTATGGTTATTCTTTTTATTCATTTATGGGCCAGGATTCTCCCCTACCCGGCGGGGCGGGGGGTCCCGGCGTAGCAGAGTGGCGCCAACCACTCCGGCGTCGGGCCTCCCCAAAGGTGCGGAATTCTCCGCACCTTTAGGGGCTTGGCCCGTGCCTGAGTGGTTTCTGCTCCGCCGGCCGGTGCCAAAACCGGCACCAACGGCCTTTGGCGCCCGTCGCCCCACGTCGGGGCTGGCCGAAAGGCCTTCGCTGGTCTGCGCATGCACCGGTGCATCAGCGGCCGCTGATGTCACCTCCAGCTCATGAGCGGTGGAGGGGGTCTCTTCCGCCTCTGCCATGGTGGAGGATGTGGCGGCGGCGGAAGAAAAATAGTGCCCCCACGGCACTGGCCCGCGCCCCCCCCAGGACCCCGGGGTCCCGCTCGCGCCGCCAATCCCGCCAGAACCAGAGGTGCTCCAATTCCTGCCTGCGGGAGAGGCCTGTCAGCAGCAGCAGTTCGGCCCATTGCGGGCCAGAGAATCGCCGTGGGGGGGCACGGCGATCGGCAGGACATGATTCCCGCTTCCGCTGATTCCCGGGTGGCGGAGAATTCCGGCCACGGTGGGGGCGGGATTTACGCCGGCCCCGGGCAATTCCCCGACCCTGCGGGGGGTCGGAGAATTCCGCCCATGGGATGTGGACATTGCTGGCTAAGCCAGCATTTATTGCCCATTCGTAGCTGTCCTTCAGAAGGTGGTGGTGAGCTGCCTTCTTGAACTGCTGCAGTCCCTGAGGTGCTGGAACATTCACAGTGCTATCAGGGAGGGAATTCCAGGATCTTGACCCAGCGACAGTGAAGGAGCAGCGATATGTTTCTAAGTCAAGATGATGCGTGTCTTGGAGGTGAGCCTCCAGTGGTTGTGTTCCCAGGTATTTGCTGCTCATGTCCTTCATGGGGTTGGTAGGTGCTGCCGAAGGATCCTTGGTGAGTTCCTGTTGGGTATGTTGAAAGAAGGTGCACATGGCTGCCACTGTACGTCACTGCAGATTTCCTCAGGGTGATGCCCTCAGCTCAACCATCTTCAATTGCTTCATCAATAACCTTTCCCTCCATCATAAAGTCACAATTAGGCTGTTCACTGATGATTGCAGTGTTCAATTCCATTTACAATTTCTCAGATAATGAAAGAAAACCTGCATGCAGGTCCCAGCTAGCTTACAGTCTTGGGATGAAAACAGACAAATGACATTTATACCACATGAGTGCCAGGCAATGACCATTTCCAACAAGAGAGAGTATAGCCTAAGGGTTCTCAAAACTGTCAGTCACAACCTCTGATTGGATTGCGGAAGTTACATTTGGGGTCACAAGCTCACCCTCCTCCAAGGCAGCAATGGTGACTGTATGGGAGACACCCCTGCCTTGAGGATCTGGCTGGACAGCACTGCACCCAATGGATTAATTCCAGTACTGGTTGTATGGCAAGCCCAAAGCATCCTTTAGCATCACAAACTGGTAGGTTTGAGTGGGCCCAGGATCTTTGTCACTGACTCAGTGCAGGCAGTGGTTGGAAAATCTCAGTGGCAGACTCAGTCACTGACTGAGAAAAAAAATGATATAACTTGGTTAAGCCGTGAAGGTGAACGCTAGTTTCAAACCTTTTTGTGTTTCTGCTCCTGTCTGCCCGGTGTACAGATTCTTTGTCCCAGGAGAGCGGCTGCTGAGTGAGTGAGCGAGAGTGAGTGAGTGAGTGAGTGAGAGTGAGGGTGTAGGGCCAGGGATGAGGCTGTGTGTGGTGAAAAATAAGAGGTTAATTACAATATATGTGTGGGGTTTGGTGGAGTCGTGCATTATCGAGTCTTCCACTCAAAGGGAACATGGACAGCCTGGCTGACTCACAGAAGATAATAATTCTTTTCACAGAGTACTTGAAAAAACTCAGCTTCATACTTTGTAATACACAAAGTTTAATAATTATATACTGAATATTACAATTTTGCTTTATTTACTGCTGCCACTGAAATTGGCGGTGGTAATAGTTTTCGCCCTTGTTAGGCTGCGTGCGTACAAAAGGTATATCTCAAATCTAATGGCAGATTTCAATGTAACTGGGTGCAGAATGAGATATGCACAAGGAAGAATATATCAGATTTTGCCGAAGATGTTGATTCAGTGTCTGGATTATTTTAATATCATGGAGAAGGACAAAGACAGCAGGTGCATGGGAACACGACCGCCTGCAAGTTCCCCTTCAAGCCACACGCCACCTTGACTTGGAAATATATCACCGTTCCTTCACTGTCACTGGGTCAAAATCCTGGAACACCCTTCCATTTATACCAGATGGATTGCAGAAATCCAAGAAGGCAGCTCACCACACCTTCTCAACAGCAGTTAGGAATGGATAACAAATGTTGGCCTTGCCAGCGATGCTTACACCCCGTGAATGAATAAAGAAAAATCAAGGAGTGAAGGTAATGTTCTGTTGCAAAGTACAAAATTGCAATTGCTCAGGTGTCAGAGGCTGATTAGAATTAATGAGGTGCAGGCTGCAGAACGTAGTTATCTGAAAGTGACCAGATAAAAGTCAGTAAACACAGTGACATAAAGACCTGTCTGATACATTTATGTAATGTTAGAATCATGTCTGATGCCATTTTCTCCTGGTGTAACACCCGAAAAGGTAATTCAAGTAATTGTTCGACTGATAAAGCAAGTGTATAAAGAATAAAAAACAGTCTTTTGGCTAGTGGACTAACAAATTAATTCTTTCATAGCGAGATGAAGGCTCTCCTATATCTTCTCCCTCAGCTTTTACAAAAGCTAGTTCCGGATACCAATTGGATTATTAGTTTGTAAGAATGGTGAGCAGTGATGAGGAAGGGGAAGCAGAGTAGTCTCAGTCGACTCATGATATGATTACATTGTTGTGAGTGTACGGCAGCACCCGCAATATTTGTTATATTTTCAGATATTTACTGGACTGAGACAGACAAGTGGGATGGAGGGGACAATCGTGGGAATTGAAAGGAATTTCAGAGTGCCAGTTCATGATCGTTTTGTTTTTGGGTCTGACATCGATTGTGTTGCCGTGGATTTTTATGAGCACCATGTGAGGCAATCTCAATTTATGCATTTAAAGGGCCAAGCTATAGCAACAACTTGAAGAAGTTAACAGTTTGTTCAAAGAGGGAAACTTTTAATGATGGATTAGGATGGTCTTGATTTAGAGAAAACGCTCTTTCATGCCTTTCTTACTTCTAGACTCGACTATCCCAACTCCTGGCTGGTCGCTCATATTCCAAAGCTCTGCTGTTTGTGCCCTGATTCACACAAGGTTCTGTTCACCTATCACCTCTGTCCTTCTATTCACAATCATATTGAATCCCAGTACGGCAATGTTTTAATGAAAACATTTTCAATTCAATTTCAAATCTCTCCTTGGCCTTCCTATCTCTTGAAGGTATTCCGGCCCGACAAACCTCTGAGATACCGCACCCTTTTAATTCCGATATTTTGAGCACCCCAGATTTTAATCGCTCCACCGTTCACAATCTTGCCTAAACCCTAAACCCTGGAATTACCGTCGGAAAACTCTCCACTCTCTTTTCTCTTCAGGTGCGCCGTAAGACCTAAATCCTACTTCTTTGGCTGAGCCTTTGCTCATTTGTCTTCACAACTCTTTATGTGGCCCAGCACCACAGTTTGTTTGATAACATCCATGTGACACATCTTGGGACATTCTACCACATTAAAGGTGCTATATAAATGAGTTATTGATGTTCCCACCATCCATCGTGTCAACATATGTCACCACACTTACTCATACGTCTGTTATTTCTCCAATTACAGGAGAAGGGAACACACGAAGAGGAACCGCTGGCACAGTAGCCACATGCAGCGGGGGGATGTGAGGGATTCTGTGCATTTGAATTCAGTTTGTGGCAGACCCTAACCAAAACAGATACTAAACTGAAAAGGGAAGCAGAAGCGGAGACAGAACAGGTAAAAATAGAAAGTAGACCGGCCCTCCCAGTTTCTAAGGAAGAAAAAAGAAATGGAGGTTTGGGAACTAAAGTTTCTGGGCAAATTAAGCTCGTTGAAAGATAATAAAAGGACAAAAATCAGTCCATGCTGAGCAGTAACAATTGATGAGTCCAGTGATGCAGCAGAGGCAAGCTGGAGATGACTGAAGAAGACAGGGTCCAAATCCAAAAGCTGAGAGTACGTTTATGCAGCTTTTTCAGTTTCCTGAAGCTAACCATGGTGGATCTACACTATTCAGGCTAGTTTGAGGGGGTTCTGCAGATGTACAGCATTTGTAATGAACACCGTCCCATGGAAGCCGGATTGGTGGTGCGCTTCTGTATGCTGGCATCAGATTTGCTCCTGGAAAGGGGAACAACTGATATTCTTTGTGAGGAAGACAAAGTTTGAAGGAATGTTTGGCTCAGTGTGCTCAGCAAAATTTGAGTTGGCCGCTGAGCCAATTTGTATGATCTGTCTGAGCTCTAACTGCCATTTAATGACCAATTTACAGTTTTTACTGCTTATAATCAAACACAATTTGCCTGTCAATTCTTCTTTTACTCATGTTAGTTCTTGATGTTAGATCATAGGAAAGAGAGTGGGTGTGATTTAATGGCCTCAACGTGCCCGACCAGCTGATGCAACAAGGCCTATGAATCTTATGAGGCGCCTCTCGCAAGATTCTCGACGTTTGAGATGACTTGCGAGATTCATCCAAACCTCAAGAGACATCACGATCTGATCTCGCCTGCGTTGGGCGAGATCCAGATATTTAGGTTTAAATGAGCCCTTGTGCCATATTCTCCTGGGGCTTGGGAACTAGCAGCCTGGCCAGCGGGTCCTGGACCAGGCGCCGTTCAGTACTGAGCCACACAAATGTGGAGCAGGCCTAACAGCACCTGGGGGGGCCTACCAGGACATTGGAGACCCCTGCGTGGATGGAGAAAGGTCAGGGTGGCTCCCTGGCTCTCCTTCTGGCACGCAGGCACTTGGCAATGCCACCCTGGCACTGCAAAGGTGCCCAGTCAGGAGGCACTTGCACGGTACCTGGATGACATTTCCAGGATTCCCGGGTGTCAGAATGGCACTGATAGGGCCAGATATGAAGGGGCCTCATAAAGGTCGGGGGGTGAAGAGTGGAAGTCCTAAAAAGGGAGATGCCCTCAGTCACCCCATAGAATGGTGTTCTCACATAGGTGTTATGGGGGGTGATGCCCATGTGTGCAAAGGGTGACATTTCTCATGGGTGGGGGCGTTGTGTGGCTCCTCGAATTCACTTAGAGAATAGTGCACCCTTTCAAATGGCACACCAATCTCTGCGGAGCCGGTCTCACTGGCAAGTTCAGATCCACAGTACTGAAAAACATTCTGTGTGAACTTGATCAGGGAGAAACTCACTCCAAAACGCCCCCACAAATGACTCAATTTGGGTGAATAGTGGTGTGGATCTCTCTCAAAAAGCCAGCGAAAAACAATCCGTAAATCTCAAACAAAATGACCCAACTCAGGAGAACACAGTACACGTTGACGAGAATTCAGTTTCAGATAAAGCAGCCTGAAATGGAAAAATAAATGAAGCTACTCGAATTGGAAAGAAATGGAGATGCAGAAGCTTAAAACTGAATTCCTGAAAGGGAAGTGAGCAAAGGAAGAAAGAGACAGAGAGCTTCAAAGAAAGAAATACATTAAAAAATATAAACTGGCTAAAGAAAGGCTGGTTACATGGTTTAAGAGAATTGGTTCTGTACAATAAAAATGATAATGTAGGAGATAAAAGTGATGTAACAAAGCCAGTATGCTTTCATTGATGTAAGAAGGGACATGTGGAAATTGTTGGAAGATGAAAGTTAAATCAGTGATAGTAATAGGGACAGCTAGAGATTTTTTGGGAAAGGCTGCTCCAGTAAACAAAACAGATGATAAAAGAATAGTACAGTTGCAAAGTGTTCCCTCAGAACCTACAAAAGTGGTGGAAATGGATTGGAACCGTAAAGGGAATTCAACGAGCCACATGCCATAAAGCACTCTCACAATGATTGATTTCAGAGTGAAAAATACAGTCAGCTTTCTGGTACAATAAATGTAAGAACTGCAAGGGTTAATTAAATGACTGAGAACAGCCACTGGATGGAGCTAGAGTTACAAGTATATAAAACATTGATGCTGAGCCTTGTGGGAGAAAAGTGAAGGAATTAGCTCGAGACAGACTGAAGGAAAGATAGTGTGAGTAAGAGCAGATCACAGTTTATAGTCGTACAGAGATTAATTTGGATGAGTGTAGATTATATGTTAATAATCAACTGTGTATTATTTAGGAGTATGTGTCGAATCCAAATTTGTAGTGTTAATAAATTTATAGCTTTGTTCAAGTTAAAGCTATTTTGTGGTCTTTGTGAATACTACGCCAATGAATTAAGCAACACAAAGAACACCACAAGCTTTATAATATTAGGTTGCGTTTCTGTTGCCTTGCCAGTACTAATTCATTAAATTTTGCTCTGCTGGGGCATTCATGAGTCCATGAACTTCCCAGACTTTGCATTGGAGGTGATTCCTTTTGAGGATGCACAAGTACAAGACTCATGCTCACCATGGACCAACTCAAATACTCACACTTCAGAAATGAGCAAGAGTTGATGTAGACAGCCTATGTTGGAGGACATAATGCTTTCCAAGCTCTGCTCAACTGGGCACCAAGCGTACCTTAAAGATTGTTGATGAAAATCAATGAAGAGTAACAGGGAATATGCAATGCACAAACAGGCCTTCCTAGCATCCCAACTATGATTGCAGAGAGAGTGCAGGAGTCCACCTCAAATATATGAGTGGGCTGATGTTATAGGGCATTGAAATAATTTATTTTTGCAGAGGCCAAGTGGCCAATTTTGTGGAAAATCTAAGGAGAGCATGCACACCTTGACCATGCCCATGCACCCTCACATCAACAGCATTACATAGAATGAGGGTATGTCGTGTTATTGTCACTGGACTAGTAATCTAGAGATCCTGGGCAATGCTCTGAGAATTGTGTCCGAATCCTACCAAGGCAAATGGTGAAATCTGAATTCAATAAAAATCTGGAATTATAAGTCTAATGATGACCATGAAACCATTGTCAATTGTTGTAAAAATCCATCTGGGTCACTAATGTCCTTTAGAGAAGTAAATCTGCCATTCTTACCAGGTCTGGCCTACATGTGACTGCAGATCCACAGCAATGTGGTTGACTCTTAAATGTCCTCTGAAATGGCCTGGCAAGCAACTCAGTTCAAGGGCCATTAGGGAAGGGCAATAAATGCTGGCCAATCTGGCGACGCCCAGATCCCCATAACGAATAAACAAAATACCTGAGCCATAACCTTACGATGTCACAATGAAAGGTAGCCAGTGTTCTCCAGCAATTTGGTAGAAAACTCGCACTGATGGTTCACAAGAGTGAAATGAAATTAAAATCACTTATTGTCACAAGTAGGCTTCAATTAAGTTACTGTGAAAAGCCCCCAGTCACCACATTCCGGCGCCTGTTCGGGGAGGCTGGTACGGGAATTGAACCGTGCTGCTGGCCTGCCTTGGCCTGCTTTCAAAGCCAGCGATTTGATGGCAAAGGGTGAAATTCAAGTGTAAACTCTGCATAACTTATTCCACTTCTCAGTCATTGTAAACTCCAGCCCTAGTTGTGTAAGGGGCCTTTCTGATGACTCCCTTATTTCCCCTTTATTTTTGCTGTTAACATGTTGATCCATGGTTGCTCAATGGACATGTATTTTGAGTCAAGCAGCAGAGAGAATTAGGAATTCAAGAAGTTGTAACATAGTATTTGGTGCTGCTAGTTTTCGAACCGGAGAACTCAGACTTTTTGGCAGCCGGGGAATGGTGAGGGACTCTATTTGATTGGTTGGCTGGTGGTCAATGAATTGGCCGAGAAGCCGTATTCTGCCTGATAGGTGGTGATTGGATTTTGCCTGAGGGGAATTATTTCCAGAGATCTAAGGAAATCAAAGTTCCTGGAGATTCAGGGAAAAGGACCTTCTCTCTCGCTCCAGAAAGGCTTTGAGTTGCTATATTTCTAAAACTGCAGAGACCTGAATGAATCAACAGTGAAAACCGTTACAGGCTGGAAAGGAGAAATCTTGACCTGAGAGCCTGGTTTGAAGGACAGTGTTCTAGAAACAACCATCTGAAACAAAGACTCTTATCTTTTACTTATCATTTTTTACACCCCTTTCCTCTCGTTTGTGTTTGTCTGTCTTGTGTGTGTGTAGAGGGTGGGGAAGTTAAAGTGGGGGCTTAGGAATTAGGTAATAGTTAACCAGTTGTATTTGCTGCACATGTCTTTATAGTTTTAATAAATAATAAGTAATTGTGTACAAATTTACAATTCTGGTCTACAATTCTTGACTAATAATTGGGCAACCAAGGGCAAAAGACGAAGGAAATTTTTCCCTGAGTTATTGGTTAATTCAATTGTGTTGCCACTCCAGATCAAGGGTGGCTGGAATTGACTGTACCCTAGCCCAGGGTGGCCTAACAGCTGCCACACATGCAGGTGAAGCAGTTTCTGACAGAACCTTCACAGGTTTTAGCATCCAGTGGAAGTCAGCTAATAGCATCTCAAAACTCTAGTTCAACATTTGCTGAAATCACAGGGGTTACATCATGCAGAGACAAGACGAAAAGAAAGAGTAAAAATGTATCATTGCACAAGTGGATGCACATGGTGAGTGAACAATTTTACATCGCAAAGTTTCTGTTCCATTTTTTAAAAATAAATTTTATTCCGATTTTCAACAACAAATTTTATCCCAACAAAGAAAAACAGTAACGCCTCCCCTCCAATACAAAAACAATAAATTAACAACAAGAAAAGGAAATAAGCATAAAACCATGAGAACAAATCCCCGTAACAACCCGTTCGACCCTGGAACCAACCACCTTAGACAAGGTCCCCCGCCACCCCCTTCCAGAAACCCTCCAATGCCGGACACGCCCAGAACATGTGGGTGTGATTCGCTGGGCTCCCCGAGCACCTGCCACACCTGTCCTCACCCCCAAAGAACCGGCTCAGCATGGTCCCAGTCATATGCGCCCTATGCAGCACCTTTAGTTGGATTAGACTAAGCCGTGCACAAGAGGAGGAGGAATTCACCCTTCCCAGGGCGTCCCCCACGTCCTCTCCTCAATATCCTCCCCCAACTCCTCCTTCCACTTTGCTTTCAGCTCTTCCACCGAGGCCTCCTCCCCCTCCTGCATCACCTGATAAATTGCAGAGATCCTACCCTCACCAGCCCACGTCCCCGAGAGCACCCTATCCTGACCCCCCTTGGCGGCAATAGCGGAAACTCCGCCACCTGCCGCCTAACAAATGCCCTAATCTGCATATACCTGAAGGTATTCCCTGGGGGGAGACCCCACTTCCCCCCCAACTCCTCTAAGATCGCAAACCTCCTGTCGAGAAAGAGGTCCCCCATCCGCCTGATACCTGCCCTATGCCAACTCAGAAACCCTCCATCTATCCTCCCTGGTACGAACTGGTATCGGGGACCAAAGCGAGGCCTTCACTTCCCCCCTATGCCGCCTCCACTGCCCCCAGATTTTGAGGGTAGCCACCACTACTGGAGGTGTAGAGTACCTTGCCGGGGAGAACGGCAACGGGGCCGTCACCAGCGCCTCCAAACTCGTGCCCACACAGGACGCCGCCTCCATCCCCCTCCATCACCCACCTACGAATCATTGCCACGTTCGCAGCCCTGTAATACCCACACAGGTTGGGCAGCGCCAATCCACCCACTTCCCTGCCTCGCTCCAAGAATTCCCTCCTCACCCTCGGGGTATTCTGCGCCCACACAAACCCCGTAATATCCTGTTAACCCTCCTAAAGAAAGCCTTCGGGACCATAATGGGTAACATTCTTCCACACTGGAAGAAGAACAGAAACCTCGGGAGCACCGTCATCTTAACCGACTGGACGCTGTCCGCTAGGGAGAGTGGAAACACATCCCACCTCCTGAACTCCTCCTCCATCTGCTCCACAAGCTTGGGAAGTTTAACCTATGCAGGGCCCCCCAGCTCCTGGCTATCTGGACTCCCAGGTATCTGAAGCTCCTCTCTGCCCTTTTCAGCGGGAGCTCTCCTATCTCTTTCTCCTGGTCCCCCATATGCACCACAAACAGCTCACTCTTCCCCAGAGAAGTCTCCAAACTCCCCCAGAATCCCCATCACCTCTGGCAACCCCCCGCCGGATCTGCAATGTACAGCAAAAATCGTCCGCGTACCGCCGGTGCTCCCCCCTCCCTTGCCTCATTCAGGGTCCTCACTAACAAGGGGCCCAACAGGTCTGAAAACTTCTTGTAAAATTCCACCGGGAACCCGTCAGGCCCCGGTGCCTTCCCTGACTGCATACTCCCCATCGCATTATCAGTTCCTCCAACTCGACTGGCGCCCCCAGACCCTCCGCCCGCTCCTCCCCTACTCTCGGGAACTCCAGCTTGTTCAAAAAGCGGTCCATCCCACCCTCCTCCCCAGGGAGCACTGACCGGTACAATTCCTCATAGAAGGTCTGAACACTCCGTTAATGTCCCTTGCACTCCACACCAGACTCCCTCCTCCGTTCCTAACTCGCCCTATCTCCCTCGCCGCCTCCCGCTTCCGGAGCTGATGGACCACCATCCGACTTGCCTTCTCCCCGTACTCATATACCGCCCCTTGCGCCTTCCTCCACTGCGCCTCCGCTTTCCGGGTGGTCAATATATCAAACTCCGCTTGGAGACTACGACTCTTCCTCCAAAGCCCTTCTTCTGGGACCTCCGTGTACCTCCTGTCCACCCTTACCATTTCTTCCATCAACCTCTCCCTCTCCTTTTTCTCCCATCTCTCCGTGTGCCCTAATAGAAATCAGCTCCCCCCTAACCACCGCCTTCAACGCCTCCTAGACCACCCCCACCTGCGCCTCCCCATTGTCATTAGTTTCCAAATACCCCTCTACACACCTCCGCACCCGCCCACATACCTCCTCATCCGACAGCAGCCCCACCTCTAACCTCCACAGCGGGCGTTGGTCCTTCCCCTCCCCCAGCTCCAGGTCCACCCAATGCGGAGCGTGGTCTGATATGCTATCGCCGAATACTCCGCCCCTACCACACTCGGAATCAATGCTCTGACGAAGACAAAAAAGTCAATCCGGGAGTAAGCCTTATGGACATGGGAGAAGAACGAGAACTCCCTGCCCCCCGGCCTCATAAACCTCTAAGGGTCTACCCCTCCCATCTGGTCCATGAAACCCCTCAGCACTGTGGCCGCCGCTGGCCCCTTACCGGTCCTGGACCTAGAACGATCCAGTGTTGGGTCCAGCACTGTATTAAAATCTCCTCCCAATATCAAGCCCCCCCCGTCTCAGGATCTGGAATCCGGCCCAGCATGCGCCGCATGAAACCTGCATCGTCCCAATTTGGGGCGTACACATTAACCAGCATCATCCGTTCCCTTGGAGTCTACCACTCACCATTACACATCTGCCACAGCTATCCGCCTCCACGCTCGACGCCACAAATGACAAGCTCTTTCCCACTAAAATCGCCACACCCCAGTTCCTCGCATCTAACCCCGAATGGAACACTTGTCCAACCCACCCTCTTCTCAGCCTAACCTGATCCGCCACCCTAACGTGCGTTTCCTGGAGCATAGTCACATCCACCCCTCGCCCCTTAAAGTGCGCAATCACCTGGTGCCCGCTTGACCGGCCCATTTAGACCCCTTACATTCCATGTGACCAGTCGAATCGGGGGGCTATTCCCCCTCCCTCTGCGCTGGTCAGCCATAACTTTCCCTCGGCCCACCACGTGCCCACAGTACCCACACGGCCCGTTCCCCATGGTGGCAGATCCCCATCCCCCCCCCCCCCAGCACCATCTGTTCCTCTTCGGCCCTTCCAGCAGCAACCCGGTACCTCTCCCCCCCCCCACCAAGCTAGGGCCCCCCTAGCTGCGTTGCCCCTCTCATTGTACTTCCGTAAGTCAGCCGACTCTGCTGACCCCGTCTACTCCCGCCACCCCAACGACCCCCCCCCCCCCCCCCCCCCCCCCGGTGTAACCCAACCGCCACTCCCCCCGAACGGTACAGACCCCTCCCATTCCGCCTCCAGCGCGGGAAAAAGCCCGCGCTTCCAACTTAAACCCCGCCCCTCGACCCAAAACGTGGGAAAGAAAAAGGCGTGCATCCCACCAGGCCTACAATACAACCCCCCAGCAAAGTTTCTGTTCCTTAGTAGAATCACGCAAATCTATTATTTTCAGCCAAATTCCACCTTGTGTTTGGTGACAAATTGATTTTAACTTGTTTGATGATGAATGGAAAGACTTAAATTACCAGGGACCAAATGGGCGGAATACGCAAGGAGTGATCTGGGAAAGCTCAGCAGGTCCGCCAGCATCTATCATAGATGCATGCCTGCTGAGTTTTTCCAGCGTCTTCTGTTCTTGTTTCAGGTTCCAGCATCCGTAGTTTTTTACTTATTTAATTGATTGAAGGTGTGCCTGGTTGGCTGTTTTTAGGACTGCTTGGTGTTAGTGACATTAAGCAAGGCAGGAGGAGTGGTTGGTTGCATGACATTGGCCCATCGCTGCAACCCAAGTGATTCTTGCATTAACAGGGGCAACCCAAGCAGAAATGTGAACAGCCGGTACTTCGTTATCCTCATCACCTTCCTCTTCATCATTTCCTCCTCCTCAGGATCCTCTAGGAGCCTCTGCTCGATAAACCTCACCTTGCAGATCCAAACCTCACTGCTGCACAATATTGTGCAAATCCAACGTGGCCAATTACCACCCTATCAGTCTACTCTCCATCATCAGCCTAGTGATGGAAGGAGTTATCAACAGTGCTAACAAGGCAGCACATATTTAGCAATAACCCGCCTGGATCACACAGCTCCTGACCTCATTACAGCTATGGATCAAACATGGACAAAAGAGCTGAATGCCAGAGGTGAGGTCAGAGTGGCTGCTCTTGACATCAAGGCAGCATCTGACCAAATACGACAGCAAGGAGCACGAGCAAAACTGGAGTCACCGGAAAAGCGAATGAAAACTCTCGACTGGTTGGAGTCATACTGGCGCAAAGGAAGATGATTTTGGTGGTTGGAGGTCAACCATAGCTCTTGTTGGTTCTGACTGAAGGGAACCTCCAGATCTATCTAGGCACCTAAAGATGCAGTTGTAGAACTTTGAAGAGCAGGCTGCTGGCCATATTACTCCTAGCCTGAAGTCTAATTTTAAGCAGGCAAAGCACCATCTATCATGATGTGATTCAGAAAAGCTCCAAAGTGAAAAATGTAAACTCACAATAAAAATATTGTGAACAAACCATTCTCTATCTGCAGGTAAGAGAGCAGCTGTGAGCACTGAATGTTTATTGAAGTATTTTGAGGAGTTTCAGTCAGCCCCCTCATTGTTGTTGTTCTCGTTTTCACTGACAGTTTTCAGGAATTGCAGGAAAACCACAGATGTGCTGAGTAATTAGCATGTGCTGATAGGTGACCTGCCTTTCCCAGATGTTTGCATACAACCACTAATGCTGAGCTCAAGTTAAACAAGGCAGTTGACGGACTGAAGGAGGTTCCAGACACATTCGCATTTTGATGCTTTTAACACCCTATCTGTATGCAAATTCTTCAATGTCGAAAGAAAAAAATTGTGTTTAAAAATATACTCTGTGCCATGCACATATAAATATATATACTTAATATATATTTATACAAGTTTTATTTTTATAAGTTGCGTAGGTCACATTTGTTATCCTGTTGCTCGTTGTGCTTTTGCTTAATTGCTCTTTTTTAATAACCTTTGCTCTAGAGTCGCCAGGTCACATCAAATGTGACCTACGCAACTTATAAAAATAAAACTTGTATAAATATATATTAAGTATATATATTTATATATGCATGGCACAGAGTATATTTTTAAACACAATTTTTTTCTTTAGACATTGTATCTTTATACCACCACGAGGTTAAAGGTCAAGTGCTGATCAATAACTCAATACACCAGTTAGTAAGTTTCAAACCAAAACACATTTATTATACACACAGTTAATCACTACTCATGCATAAAACTCTACTTACTAGACTATCTCTAACACTAAAAGGCCTATACTTAGCTTTGGAAATGGCCCACCAGGTCAGGGGAACAATGGCCTTTCGTTCGATTCGGAGTCTGCAGGCTTCAAGCTGGTATGGACTAGTAGCTAGGAGCGCCTATCTCGTAGCGTGCGTTAACTGGAGACTTACTTGGTTGGTGCAGCTGCTAGGCAGGTCCCTCCTTGTTGAGAGTCACGGTGAAGAGTTGTTTCGAGCTGCTGAGAGACCCTGCCAAAAAGGCCGAATTGAACTTGGGGACTCTGTTTTATAGTCCCCAGGGGTTTCGAGCCCTTTTGGGCAGACCCCGGACATGGTCCCAATGAATTGGACCAAGTCCCAATCGTTTGAATCGATTTCTCCAATACTGGAGCTATTCCCTGATCGCTGGGCGGTTCCTATGTGTCCGTTGGCCTTCCTTTGTCCTGGCTCCCGCTGGCGCCGGGGAGTCTGGTTTGGTCCCGATTATTTCAATGTATCTAATTGTTCCTGTGGATTGCTCATTAATATGTAGATGGTTGCTGGTTTCAGTTCTGTCTGAGTTTCTGAAAGTCTTAATACACAGGAAACCTTGTACCTACTTGTTTCCCTGTGCCTGACCACTTTTCCCTGTATTCTTTGCGGGCCTCCATTTTGGAATCGGGAAGTGGCCAACCCAGGTGGCTACAATCCAATATAATCTGAGAAAACCACCATTATGTATCAACTTGTACACAAGAATTTCCACAAGCATGATAACAAACATATGAAGAATTTAAATGCAAAATGAACATTTGATAAATGATATTCATAAATGCAAAGTTTAGCCAGTATATTTATTCTGTGTTCCCAGAAATTCCAAAAGAGAAACTGTGCATCGAATTTTCTGATAATGGTGTACAAATTAGCGGTTTAATCAAACATTGAGGATGTATCGGATAACAAAGGAACCTTGGTTTGACAAGAATGGCTTATCTTATGGCATGAAAGTCAAGGAATTCCTTGCAAACTTCTATGGTGGTGGAAGGTGTGTGGAGTAGGATTTCACTGCAGTCCATATGTTAACTTTACTTCGATTCCATGGTCAGTAAGTTTCTGTATTTTGGGTGGGCGGCCACTGCACATTGGCTCATCTGAAAATGTCCTACCCGGTGGTGGAGGGGAGAGGTTTCTAATGAAGGAAGAATTATGCAGCAGCATAACAGCATCAGTTGTGCTGTATGAAGATGAAGGAAGAAGCTTTGAAAATGTTCATACAAACATACAGTGTGTCTGAAGCAACGGGTGGAATAGCAGACTAATAATATTAATACAGATACATACTGCCCTGGTCAGGTGATGAAATGGATTTATATGTCACATTAAGATGGTTTGACCTCTTTGTAGAATAAGCATAATTTTTTTTGTTTTACATCACAGAAAATAGATTCAAAAACCATGGAAGAGATAATTGCTTTATATTACCTAATGCAGACAACCAATATGGATATAGTTCCTTGGTGAGTAGAGCATCATCTATTTCAAACAGAAATCTCTTCATTACATCCGTTACATCACCCAGCTGATGTTCCCCAATTCTCAGCTTCACATTTCTGGCATCTTTTCGAAATTGATCCAAAAGCTGGTTAACTCGTGATAGTGTTCCATTTTTTTGGTAAATTCCTTCACAGCCGAGCCCTAATGAGGAGTGAATTGCAGTTCATTAAAAACACACACACATAAAATGCAGTCCTACTTATTTAGTGAGCAACCAACGCTTCCATTTAACAGAACTTTTCAAATATGTGTCAAGTAGGGTGCCCAGATGGCATTACCAGGGTACAAGTGCCAAGCTGGCATTTTGCCCATGCCGGAATCAGGCCCGGTGGGTGCCCTGCCTGTGTGAGGTGGGGTGTGGAGGACCAAGGACCTTGAGCTTTGAAGGGTCCGGGGTTGCATCAGTGGGGTGGGGAGAGGGGGTCAAGAGATTGGAGCACTATCCTGCACTGAGGACACTAAGCGCGGCCTTGAGGGTGTGTGTGTGTTTTCCATATCAGGGGCCAAAAGAGCAACAAAGTGCCATTAGATAGCAGGGTTGTTCCTGGTGCAATAAACACTGGGTACGTCCCCGCTAATCCCTCCCAGGATGGACTCTGATTTTTTTATTTTATTAATCGCACCCATAGTGTCCTTGAAGAATCTTGGCTTCTACTCTCCAACAGACTTTCCCTTTTGTTCTTTACCCTCGCCCTCTTTTTCCTTTCTTTATAATTACTGAAAACTAATTATATGTCTAATATTATCCATCAAACTAAAATGTTAATGCTGCCTGGCCTGCTGAGACTTTCTAGCATTTTTGGGTGACATCAGCAATGTCAGTGTACCATCCCGCCCAAACGGCATGCACCTGGGGGCCTCTGAACCCCTGGGAAGCCCCCACAAGTGCCATCTGCCTGGTCCTCGTTTATGGAGATCAGTACTGAATGGTGCTCACCCAAAGTCCGTGGCGAAGGGGATATATCCCAACGCCTCGGGTAATTGCATATGCAGTGAGACTTAGCTGTCTCGCTCTAATATGCAGATTTTCCAAAAGGTGATCCCACCCACAATGGGCAGGATTTACATCTCAATGTCTCACGAGATCACATTAGATCTCCAATGTGATCTCGTGAGGCAATGCGTGGCGGGACGATCCTGGGAGCGGGGTCTCACGGCTTCTATCGACCACGTTGCGCCGCAGGCATGGCTTTCCGGGTGTAGCATTGCCGTTCAATCGCGCCCGTTAGCCCGTTACCTCTGTTTCCCCCTCCAGATACTGCCTGACCTGTTGAATATTTCTGACATTTTATTTTTATTATTTATTTGCCGCGGAATGACGACAATATGAAGCGATCAATGTTAATGAAATGCTCAACTAAAAGCCATTCCAACCATCCTGAAACCCAAAACTTAGCAGCGCACAATCATCATTTACTTATGTTGTTTTATGCTTATTCTTTCCTATTCAGCCACTGAGAGTATCCTGCAGCATGAGCCTCAGCCATTTGGTTTCATTTTTCAGTAAAACACTTACATCGTCAGTAAATAGTCCATCGGAGTTTGAAGAGTTAATATGTGACTAGAATACGACAGATAATAAGAAAACACACACCGACAATTATAAAGGTTGAGATTCAAGCACGAGTAGAAGTAACCTTATGGTTCAGGTTTTTATACCCACAAGGCAAAAGTGAAAATCTGTCGTCTGAAATGCAATCAGTAGTAATGAGCTGCATATTTTGTTCTTCTCCATCTTTTCTTCAAATAAACTCACCTTTAGACTTCATCCTATGATGAAGAGATACTCATTGACCAGCTGTCAGGAGGAACAATTTTCAATTCTATGCTGTAGACCTTCCTTACATGCCAGTGTGGGCATATCTGAGTTAAATAGGAAATACATTAACTATTCATAACAACTGACCCCATCATTCTCCTATAATTCAGTATTAAAATGTGTGACTCCTATTGATATGCTAAATACTTTACTGTGCTCGAACATAAAACAACATCCTCTACTTCCTCTGACATAAGGAGATACACAAAATAGCAAAGTGGTGTAATGCATGATGTGAAAAGTCACATGTGTGAGGGAGTAGTATTCGGCGGGAGTCCAGAAATATGTTTTATGCTGGAGTGAGTTTCCCGCGGAATCTGCCAGATCAGTAAACCCGCTGGAGGCTGGGGTGAAACCTCTTTGCACCTTGCTAATGGGAGGCAGATGATAGCCCGACCAGAATTTGCCATGCTCGCCCAATTCTCCACAATGCCAGCGGGAAAACACACCAGTCCAGAACACATCTGGAACAACAACATAGCATGCAGAAGTTGGGGCACACCTGAAATAATGCATGGGACTGCCTCCGGAACTCAGGATGGAGACTGCCAGCAACCCCAAAACCTGAAACGCCACAGCAGTGGGTGGGGGGAGCATCTATAGATGGATCTTCTAGACTCAGTGTCATTGAGGAGGTTCATCTTTCAGCCTCAGAGTGTTCCTGGAGATCTATCTTCTTTCTTCATTAGTGAGTCAGTGATGTAGGGCACCTTTTCAATATGGCACCGAGATATAATGGCAGAACTCACATCATCATGCCCACCCTAGCATGGAATACGGCAATAAACTCTTGGGTCCATGATTAACGAGTTTGGGACTAGGAGATATTGTATGGTTTCCTGACGGCCTCCGGAACGGAAAACGCTCCCTGTTTCCAACCCCATCACAGGCCTTAGTTCCAGATGGGAGAATTCCACCCATTAATTTTCCCCTGTCCTTTTACACGATGTGGAGATGTCGGTGTTGGACTGTGGTGAGCACTGTAAGAAGTCTCACAACACCAAGTTAAAGTCCAACAGATTTGTTTCGAATCACTAGCTTTCGGAGGACTGCTCCTTCCTCAGGTGATTCAGGGCCAGGCCACATCAGAGCCCCCCCTCCCCCACCCTCCCCAAAGGCCTCCTCTGGACACCTCCACGCTGAGGTCTCGGCGGCTGAGAGCAGGTGTGAATGGCGCCGGCGGGACTCATGTTTTTTACGACGGTCGAGAATCGGCGGGGGAGCGCTCGGCCAACCATGGTGGCGCCAACGGCGCTGATTCTCCGCTCTGCAGAGAACATGTCCTGATGTCGGGATGGCATGGCGCAATCCGCGCCAGTCGCGGGGATTCTCCGGCCTGGCCCCCAGGCTGTGGAAATCTCGTTCCCTTTTGTTTGTACCTTGTGGATCTCCAAATATATTACTAAACATATATTTCTTAATCTTGGGCATTAAAGTGTCAATGCAATCATGACACAACTATCTATTGTAGCTTATTTCGTACTTGCAAATATCCACAATTTTATACTTGGCCTCTAGGTTTTCTGCTTCTCCATTGTTCTCATATTGCCCCCCCACCCCTCCACAATTGTACTCCCTTTGTTTCTTAAATACCTTAATATTTTGATCCATTATTCAACTGAGATGTTGCATTATATTTTGCATCTTATTATGATTTAAAAAAAATAAAGTCAATATATATTTTATTTTTCTGATTGTATTAATTTGCTCTGTTCCAATACAGGTGAAGGATCTGCACCTGAAATACCAACTTAACTTTAACTTTTTTCCTTTATTCTTTCATGGGGTGTAGGCACCAAAGCCAGGCCAGCATTTGTTGCACATTCCCAAGAGCGGTACAGTAGCACAGTGGTTAGCACTGTTGCTTCACAGTTCCAGTGTCACAGGTTCAATTCCTGGCTTGGGTCACAGTCTGTGTGGACTCTGCATGTTCTCCCCCCTGTCTGTGTGGGTTTCCTCTGGCTGCTCCGGTTTTCTTGTACAAGTCCCGAAGGACGTGCTGTTAGGTAATTTGGACATTCTGAATCATCTCTCTGTGTACCCGAACAGGCGGCAGAATATGGCGACTAGCGGCTTTTCACAGTAACTTCATTGCAGTGTTAATATAAGTCTACTTGTGACAATAAAGATTATTATTATTAATTGCCCTTGAACTGAGTAGTTAGCTAGGCCATTCACTGGGCAATTAAGAGTCAACAATTGTTTGGGGTCTGGGGTCACATGTCGGTAGGTCAGACCAGATAACAACATTAGTGAACCAGATGGGTTTTTACAATAATCGATGACAGTTGCCATGGTTACTATTGCTGAAACTAGTTTTCTATTCCAGATTTATTAATTGAATTAAAATTCCACCAGCTGCTGTGGGATTTGAACTCTTGCCCCCAGAGCATTATCCTGGATCTCTGGAGTATCAGGGCGGCACATAGCACAGTAGGTAGCACTGTCATTTCACAGCTCCAGAGTCCCAGGTTTGATTCCTGGCTTGGGTCACTGTCTGTGCAGAGTCTGCACGTTCTCCTCGTGTCTGCATGGGTTTACTCCGGTTGCTCCAGTTTCCTCCCACAGTCCAAAGACGTGCAGGTTAGGCTAATTGGCCATGTTAAATTGCCGTAAGTGTCCAAAGGGGTTGGGTGGGGTTGCTGGGTTACGGGCATGGGGCGGAGGTGTGTGATTAAGTGGGGCTGCTCTTTCCAAGGGCTGGTGCAGACTCAATGGGACAAATGACCTCCATCTGCACTGTAAATTCTATGTCTACGTCTAGTCCAGTGACATTATCAATATGCCACCATCTTCTGTGAAGATAGAAACTGATTTGCTTTGTGTTTCCAGGATTTTCTGATTTGTTATATATTTTCCTCTCATTTAATAACCAATATTGGTTTTTAATTAATAAATTCAAAACCTTGTTGGGAAAAACAATGCCACATAAATCTGTATCGATTTTATCAACTGTCGGCAGTGAAATCAACTCCAATTCCTCCTCTCCTAGTTGGATTATTTCCAGAAACTATACAGGTTGCCGATGAACTATTCTATTGTACTTCACCCCATTTAAAAATGCACATTATTCCTGCTTTGGATGTAATAGCTGTACATAGATGCTACTATTGTCAAAGCCAAGAATTCCAAATAAATAGGGTTTGGACATTCTTGATATAATTCCCAGTGGATGCACAAACATGTCTATAATTCAGCTCTAATTTATCAATCACACCTAGGGAAGCTATAAAAACATACTGTGGGAAATGTCACAACAGTGCACTGGGGCATGTTCGCCTCTTAACACTGGAGTCGAGGCAGGAGAACTGGAAATGTTACCTTGTAACTGGACTATTCTATGCATGAGCAGAGAGTGCCTGATACAGGCACTTGTTTTTGATATTTCCTCAACTCAGCAGTGTAATCTGTCAAAGGAAAGCAAGAAACCTGGAAACAACAGTTTTTGTGGTACTCATGGAGAGAAAATACAAATTAAAATGACAGATATGGATCCTTCATCAGACCCAGAGGATATTACAGATGAACAACATTTAGAAAAAGAACAGAACAAGGGAAAGGGCAAGGGGAATTAAACTTTATCACAGGAGAAAACAAAACAAAATGGAATGCTCTATAAATCATTTTAGTGGAAAACAGAATTTACCTAAATGGCAGGGATGCTATTAGCCCGAGATTGTAGGAGGCATTCTAAGAGAAGATCAAAGAGGCTATGGGACACAGAGAATGCGTGAATAGATGAGGAAGTGGTGTACTGGAGGATCTCCACCCCAAAAAGCAACTTGGCCACCCCACCATGTCTCATTTGGATGACCAAAGGAGTTCAAAATTAAAATGACCAACTTACTTTTCTGAAAGGAACGAGTGGTTCTAATAGCTTTATTTCTTATGCCAAGGAAATTGGGCTGATCAGCTATTTCACGGATCACTTGGTATTTCCTAATAGGCAGGGGTAGCTCCATTTTTAACAATGCTGATGAATGGAGTGTTATGCAATGGGGGAATACATTTTGTGAGGAGCAGGAGAGGCAAGCTTTAAATACAACAAACCTTTCCATATTGGTTTAAGGAGATAGAGACACCTCAGTGGGTAATGAAAAAGTCCATCAACCCCTCAACCACTCCTATCTCCAAAGGTCGGGAAAAGGAACAGAATGAGGGTATTATACAGGCATGGATTAAAGATTGGCTAACAGGCAGAAAACAAAGAGTAGAAGTAAATGGGTAATTTTCGCTTTGGCAGGCTGTGGCTAGTGCGGTACTGTAAGGATCAGTACTTGGAGCCCCAGCTGTTCACAATATATACCAATGATTTGGATGTGGGCACCAAATGTAATATTTTCAAGTTCACGGATTATACAAAGCTAGGTAGGAAGGTGTAAAGCAGCTACAGGAAGATTTGGACTGACTTAGTGAGTGGGCAAGAACATGGCAGTTGAAATATAATGTGGAAAAACATGAGGTTTAGTAAAAGGAACACCATTTTAGTAAAAGGAACAGATATGCAGAATATTTCCTAAATGGTAAGAAATGACAAAGTATAGATGTACAAAGGAACCTGGGTGTTCTTGTCCATAAGTCACTGAAGGCTAACATGCAGGTGCAGCAAGCTATTAGGAAAGTTCATGGAATATTAGTCTTTATCACACGAGGATTTGAGGACCGACGCTTTGCTTCAATTGTACAGAAGTTTGGTTAGATCACACATGGAGTACTATGTGAGGTTTTGGTCACCTTACGTCACAAAAATATTATAGCCACGGAGGGAGTGCGATGAAGGTTCACCAGGCTTGTTCCGGGGGTAGTGGGAATGACTTATGAAAAGAGATTGGGTTAAATGCATTGAAGTGTCTGATAAGCCATGGTCGTACTGAATGGAGGAGCAGGTTCAACAGGCTGAATGGCCAATCCTATTCCTATATACCTCAGCCTATATACAATCAATAAAAATAGCCTTATTCTGGAAGTTGCAAATACAGCATTGTTACATCAGACGTGCATATGTTTCAGAAACTAAAATGTAGCTAACTACAGTAATTGTTTTCATTTCCAAAATGAACCTTATAATCAGCCATTTTCAGCCACCACAGTAGGAACAGCTTCTTGAAAGCTGTTGCTACATTTGTCAAACAAAATACTTCAAAACTATGAAACATATGGATGGGATTGCTTTTGGCATTAAGGAAGCAAATGTGTGTGACTTCCAGTGACACCCTGTAGAATGAGCTTGCTTACCATACTGTGTAACAAACGCTATGCAGCTGTCCACGATGATAGGAATGTCATTTTTGCTGAGCTGTTGATCTCGTAGTGCATTACCATCTGTACCTGCCGCTTTTCTGATGGCCGTGTGCCAAACTGTAAAATCCAGCTTCGTGTGGCCATGGATGTACAAAGTTCTACAAGGTTACAACAAACTCTTAGTCCTTGACAAAATGTTCCACTTGTCCAAATTTGATCCTACTTTGGGAGAATCACTATTTAAGCATTAAACTAGCCATCTGAACCTGGAGAACATATTGCAGCTACGCAATTATGCCAGGCTAACCATTTAATCAAAATAATTACATTTAGACAGCAATAAATAGCACAAATTATTGCTTAAGAATTCACTGAGAGTTACTTCATGCAGTGATGAAATCACAAATAAAATCCTTTGTTGTGGATGCCATCAAGTATCAACTAACAGAACATCCAGGTTGACATCTGCCACAACAGCTGTGCCCGAAAAGAAAGCACCTTCGACAGACATAGGCACTAGTCCATATTAATGATATATCATCCCAACTAACAAAGTAATAACGGTTATATTGGAGAAAATAGAAAGTAATGATCTCAATTTGAGACTTCAGTGGATGCTTAGAAGGTAAAGAAAGTATTCTATTTAAATTGCTTCCTCCTTTTACAGAGATAAAATTATGAATTTATATTAAATTGATTTTTTTTTAAATTACTGCCAGTGTTGACAGTCCACCAGGTGGGATCTCCATCTCTCATTCGGTGATCCGGTATCATTAATTACAGCACCTTTCCACAGTAACTTCACTGCAAATGTGGAGCCACTGCTGATCCCAGGAGAGCATGCAGCTGAATATTGGTTTTTCCTCTCTCTCATTTGATCACCTTAGTGGGATTATTTCTTGTGGTCATTCCCACACCCTTTATTCTTCTCCATCCAACATGCCATTCATTGATATGATTTCAGTAAGAAGTCTTACAACACCAGGTTAAAGTCCAACAGGATTGTTTCAAACACTAGCTTTCGGAGCACTGCTCCTTCCTCAGGTGAATGGAGAGGTATGTTCCAGAAACATTTATACAGACAAACTCAGAGATGCCAGACAATGATTGGAATGCGAGCATTAGTGGGTAATCAAATCATTACAGATCTAGAGATAGGGACTAATCCCAGGTTAAAGAGGTGTGAATTGTCTCAAGCCAGGACAGTTGGTAGGATTTTGCAAGTCCAGGCCAGATGGTCGGGGGTGAATGTAATGCGACATGAATCCAAGATCCCGGTTGAGGCCACACTCATGTGTGCGGAACCTAGCTATAAGTTTTTTTGTTTTGTTTTTTTTTCTTTTTTTTTCCTCCCTCTCTCCCTTCCTCCATCCCTCTCTCCCTCACTCTCCCTCCCTCCCTGTCTCTCCCTCCCTCCCTCCCTGCCTCCCTCTCCCCCTCCCTCTCTCTTCCTCCCTCCCTCCTTCCCTCTCTCTCCCTCCCTCCCTCCGTCTCTCTCCCTCCCTCCCTCTCACTTCCTCCCTCTCCCTCTCTCCCTCCCTCCCTCTTTAGCTATAAGTTTTTGCTCAGCAATTCTGCATTGTCGCGTGTCCTGAAGACTGCCTTACTACACTAGGTTAAAGTCCAACAGGTTTGTTTCAAACACGAGCTTTCGGAGCACTGCTCCTTCTTGCAACACCAGGTTAAAGTCCAACAGGTTTGTTTCAAACACGAGCTTTCAGAGCACTGCTCCACACTGCAATGCAGAATTGCCGAGCAAAAACTTGTAGCTAAGTTCCGCACGCATGAGTGCGGCCTCAACCGGGACCTTGGATTCATGTCGCATTACATTCACCCCCCACCATCTGGCCTGGACTTGCAAAATCCTACCAACTGTCCTGGCTTGAGACAATTCACACCTCTTCAACCTGGGATCACCCCCTAGCTCTGGATCTGTAATGATTTGATTACCCGCAGATGCTCGCATTCCAAGCATTGTCTGGCATCTCTGACTTTGTCTATATAAATGTTTCTGGAACATGCCTCTCCATTCAACTGATGAAGGAGCAGTGCTCCGAAAGCTCGTGTTTGAAACAAACCTGTTGGAGTTTAACCTGGTGTTGGAAGACTTCTTGCTGTGCTCACCCCAGTCCAACGCCTGCATCTCCACATCATTGATCTGATTTGGCTTTGATGGCAGTGCCTGTGCTAAGGGATAGTGACAGTCGGTGCATTGTATATTGCTGATATATGATGATGCACATGCATTTAGAACACAAGTTTGCCATCATTTGCCCAAAATTGTCCTAAGCTGCGTAAAACCCAAGGGGATTTCAAATCTGTTTTTGCAATCTTTTCTGCTAGCTTGAAAATAATCGCATGGAAACTGGCTCCTCCAATAAACGCAGCTGCACCCCACAGTGCATGCTCCTGCTAACTACGCTCATTGGCTGATCTTCCAGGAGGCTTTCAAAAATAAGCTTTTTTGATTTCAGGTAAAAGGCCATGATTTAAAAGCTTTTATTTGACTACTTTATATCAGTTTAATTAAAAAACACTATATCGGACCATCTGCTGAAGTCACTTTCAGCTATTTAAAATCTGGTTACTCATAGAGGTGGTTGTCGAGCAGCGGATAATTAAAATGCTCTTTTTTGAGATATATCGATTTTCAGCTGTATTAATAAAATTACACCAGACTATCATTCAAATATATTAAACACCCATCAAAATGCCCTTTCTAAAATGCTGTCTGTTTTTTGCACTCAGACATATAGAAAGGAGTTTGAGCAACAACTTGAACAAAAGAAAAATAAGTTCTTGAAACAAGTGCAACTTGTTCTGAGATCTCTGACTGAACCTGGCGTTCCTTGTCCCCATTTGTAAATGCCTCGTGGAATAATCAACACTGATTAATGAAGCACGATAGCTAACATAACTCGGAGTTAAAAATTCTGTAAAACCGGAGTTTCATTTTAAGGTTTACAAGGTACCAGTAATTTCCCAAGTTTCACCCTCAAGGAAATTAACAATGTTTCTGCATGCATCAGGTTAGCAATCTTGTTAAATTAATTTAACTGTCTCGATGCTTTACTTCATAACACAGGAATTCGAGGACTCATACCGGCCACAGAATAGCGGACTACGAATAAGTAGATATTAACTAAACATCGGCACAATTATAAAATTAATTGGTTGTAAATAGATTTCTTAAAAAATATATTTTTAAAATGATCTGAAATTTATTAAAATAATAAGCAATGTTTTAAAACACTAAGACATTTTGAAATAATACAGTTGGTCAAACAGGGGTCTTTAACTCTATCCCAGCAGCTGTCAATTTACATCAACACTGACCAAAAGCCCTAAAATGAGGTAACACAGCTTATTTCCAGGATTCTGGCAACTTGGTACATGCAAAAAGTCTCACAGGTGTACATTTAATAAGGATAATTTAAAATAATTCTCTACCTTCCTTTTTCTACTAGTAGTAAGATGTCCCTCTTCTCACCGTGCTTCTCAATCTCAGTACTGACAGCTGTGAATAGAATGAGAAGAACTGATGTAAATTAGACACCTTTATTGAAGCAAAGCCAGGATGAAATTCTTTCAATGGTGAAGCAGGTCTATAGGAAGGGGAGCCGGGATGGTGGTGATGGGGGGGGGGGGGGGGGGGGGGGGGGGCACGGACAGTGACCCATGGCCGGGATTCGAACCCGGATCCTCAGTACTGCAGTCCCAGTGCTAACCACTGCGCCACATGCCGTTGTTTTTGTAATGTTGACTAAGGGGGTCATGAAATCAGGAATAAGTCACCTGCTCTTCTTCGTAATAATGCCATAGAGGCAACATATGGGGCTTCAGTTAAATGTTTGATTTGAAAGGTGGTACTTCTAACAGTGCAGCGCTCTCCCAGTCCTGCCCTGGCTTAGAATCTGGCAGTCGTGTTTCTTTTTTTTTTCTTTTTTTTCAATAAATTTAGAGTATCCAATTAGTTTTTTCCAATTAAGAAATTTCGCGTGGCCAATCAACCTACCCTACACATCTTTGGGTTGTGGGGGTGAAACCCACATAAACACGGGCAGAATGTGCAAGCTCCACACAGACAGTGACCCAGAGCCGGAATCTGACCTGGGACCTCAGTGCTGTGAGGCAGCAGTGCTGACCACTGCGCCATCGTGCTGCCTAGCAGTCATGTTTCTGACGTGGGGCTCGCCCTGCAAACTTCCAAGTCAGAGATGACACTACTACCCACTGTGCCATGACAGACACCTCAGGGTTCCCCCTTCAAATAGTCAACAGTAACTTCTGCTGGAAATGCTTGTGTGCATGCACAAGAGATAATAGTTTCTGCATCAGCTTTAATGGTTACATTGATCATCAACATTCACTGTCTTAGCCCACACATGAATGGTCACTGTGGAGAAACAATGAAGTTCTTAAGGAACGGTAGTGGAATGATAAGGCAATGCCTGGCTGCAACATGGGCAATTAACAAATCAAAGATAACTGACAAAAAAAGCATTGTGCCAAGAAGAATATAGCCTAGCCTCCCCATCGTAACAACCAAATGGCTCTCAAATAATGAAAATTTAGTTAATTTTCACTAAATAAATAAGGAAATCTATTCCAAGTGTTGATTACCATTGGTGAGAAGAAATTCATTCTTGGATCATATAACTAACAAGCTAATTATTACAATTATCACATATGTAATCAATCATTTGTGGTACAGTGGAGAAGGCAAAAGATAACACTATATTCACAAACAATAGCTGTAAGTATCGGTCTAACCTGAAGGTTAAATGACAACATTTACAAAAAGTTTGTGTGTTAGAAAATCTTATAGCCTTTAATGCTAAAATTATTAAACTGATCAGGAATGATTTCAACTTCCATGAATCTATTTTGTGTCGGGGAGGGGCAGACAGGCTGGGATGCAGGGAATCCAACAAAACTTAAAACCTTTGCTTAGAAATGTGGTGATGACTTGCCTGTTTTGCAGGTGTCCAAAACAGCAGACAGGGCACACACATTGAGGTAATCGTCTGCATGCAACATTGGCATGGACATCAAAAGGGGCTGTTTAGCACACTGGGCTAAATCGCTGGCCTTGAAAGCAGACCAAGGCAGGCCAGCAGCACGGTTCGATTCCCGTAACAGCCTCCCCGAACAGGCGTTGCAATGTGGCGACTAGGGGCTTTTCACAGTAACTTCATCGAAGCCTACTCATGACAATAAGCAATTTTCATTTCATTTTCATTTCAAAAGTAGAACCCAGGGCCTGTGCCTCAAACAGACGTCAGCATCTACCAGTAAGAGGCATAAATCTTATTCATACTGCCCTAATGGAATTGGTTTGCCCTGAATGCAGCCGACATAAATGACACACATTCTTGAAAGGGAAAATGTCTGCCTCTACCAAAAATATGGCTTGAAAACAAAGCTAGGAGATGAAGGAATGCTTTATAAACAGGGCTGTTGCTGACCACTGGTCGCCCTATATCTGAATGCTGCCTTCTACTCCTTCTTGGTCACTGACCCCCCCCCCCTCATTGCCTGGCCACTCCCATCTTCCAACAGTCAGGGCAAAGCAGCTTGCTTGATTGACACCCATCCATCACCTCAACATTCACCTCTCCCACCACTACACACAGTGGCAGCCGTATGTACCATCTACAAAATGCAATGCAGCAACTCACCAAGGTTCCTTTAACAGCACTTCCAAACCCCCTATATGCACAAGGATACCAGACACATGGGAAAACCACAACCTTCAAGTTCCCCTCCAAGTCACACACCATCATGAATGGAACATAATCGCCATGCCCTCACTACCGCTGGGTCAAAATCCTGGAACTCCTTCCCTCACAGCACTGTGGGTGTTCCGACATAAAACATGGACTGCAGAAGTTCAAGAAGAGAGCTCACTGCCCTCTCAAAGGACATTAGGAGTGGGCAATAAATCTAGACTTAAAGCAGCAACACCCGCATCCTGTGAAAGATTACAAAGAATTACCCTTGAGTCACAGTGGCCTGAAGCTAAGACCAGTCTTTGCTGAGCCACCAGAGGACACCAAGCAGATATTTGCAACTTGCTGGTGTGATCTGGATGAGGCATGAGATCCAATATTCGGTAAGCCTCAGGTTTATCTACTTCAGGACACAGAATATTTTAAGGTCTTTGAATTTAATGAATTATATTACAATACTTTTCAGCAAGTGATGATCAAAACCTCATATGATTTGCTGAACTTGAAGGATAATTCAAATTTCTGAAGGACGAATCGGTACACGCAGAGGAGCTGCACTTGGGAATTTCTGGAGATGTTCTCTATCCACCAGCAATTACATTGGCTGAAATCCAGAGAAATAGCAGAAATGGTAATTTAGTCAAGGGTTTCCATTGATCTTCTGTTGTCGGGAAGATGAGATATTGGGACAACCCCAAATGGAATTCCATTCCTCAGTGCACAAAGCTTCATCATTCATATCTGGGCAAGAGGATGGCATTGTGGTAATGTCACTGGACTAGTGATGCAGTGGCCCAGACTAATGCTCTCACGGCAGCTGGTAGAATTTGAATTCAATTAATAAATTTAGAATACAAATCTAGTCTCAGTGACCATGAAATGGCCATCGACCGTCATAAAGGCACATCTGGTTCATTAATGTCCTTCACGAAAGGAAATCTGCCATCCTTACCTGGCCTGGCATTGGCTACAGATCCACTGCAATGTGGATGGTTCATTTAAAAACATTTTTTTTTATTATGGCATTTGTATGAATAGCAAATACAAACCAACACAAGAGTAAGAACAAACAGGAACCTCATAATAAATAGATAAATACCCAACACTCCAGCGTCCCAGCAATTACTCTTCTCATGTCCTGCCTTCCCCATTTTACCTCCTTTATCTCCCCCCTCACTCTCCCCCCCTGCTGACACCTCAATATTCCTTGAAGTCGTCGATGACTGGCTTCCGTCTCCGGGCAACCCATCGACCAACTCTCTTAAGACAAACTTGATTTTCTCTAACCTTAGAAACTCCAGCAGGTCACTCACCTACATCCCCGGTTTTGGTTGCTCCGAGTCCCTCCATTCCAGCAAAATACATCTCTGGGCTACCAGGGAGGCAAAGACCAGAACATCAGCCTCTCTCGCCCCCTGGATGCCTGGGTCTTCCGACACCAAATATGTCCACTTCTGGATTCAGGACCACCTTCTCCCTCAGCACCTTAGACATAACATCCACAAACCCCTGCCAGAACACCTTCAGTTTCAGATATGCCCAAAACACGTGATCATGGTTTCCCCCCCACACACCCCCGCGTGCACCGCCCACATCTGTCCTCTACCCCCTTAAAGAACCTGATCATCCTGGCCACCGTCATGTGTGCCATATGAACTACCTTACACTGGATAAGGCTGAGCCTCGTGCACGACGGGGATTCATTCATCCTCCTCAGAGCCTCCTCCTACAACCCAGCCTCCATTTCCTTCCTCGTTCCTCCTCCCAGTTCCACACGACTTTCCTCATCGGGGCTCCCTCCCAGTCCATTAGCTTCTTCTAGATCTCGGACACCTTGCCTTCCCCCACTCCATTCCTCAATAACACCTTATCCTATAGTCCCGAGGACGGCAAATCGGGACATCGGCCATTTCCATCTGAGAGCGGGTCATCTCCCTCAGCATCTCATGAAGGTCAGCCTACGGGCAGCACAGTGGCGCAGTGGGTTAGCCCTGCAGCCTCACGGCGCTGAGGTCCCAGGTTCGATCCCGGATCTGGGTCACTGTCATTGTGGAGTTTGCACATTCTCCCCGTGCTTGCTGGGTTTCACCCCCACAACCCAAAAATGTGCAGGCTAGGTGGATTGGCCACGCTAAATTGCCCCTTAATTGGAAAAAATGAATTGGATACTCTAAATTTTAAAAAAAAGAATGAAGGTCAGCCTGGAGTAACATCCCCAGCTCTTCAGACATTCGGCCAAGACCCTCAGCCATGGCCGTCACCAATCGCGCAACACCTTGGACACCTTCACTCATGATACCGACGTCATGCACCAGGCTCTCCACTAGCTACCATAGCAGTGTTGGCCTCAGTTCCATGCATTGTTGGTGAAATCTCCTGCAAAGTAGCCTCAGGGACTTCTCCAATCGACTATGGACCTGCTGGAGTGTCACTGACATCTCTCCCGAATGTCCTGACTGTACCTTAATGTCTCCATCAGCTCTGGGTAACCCTGTACCAGAGGCTCAACATCAGACTAGGACTCTGTGCATCCTGGGATCCAGTAGACCTCCGACTGCTGTCTCGTCTGGGTGTTTCTGCCTCCACCTGGTGTCATTGACCATTTTACGGCACTGGAGGCCAGTCCTCCAGTTCACACTCCCGGAGCTTACAGCCGCCACCACCTCATCCCAGGCAGCACTGGCTGCCTTGTGGCTCACGTCCGGGACCCAAAGGGGAACAGGACATCCCTCCTGGCTTCCACTGCATATAGGAGCCTGGCCAAGATCGCCGAATTATGGGGCCGGTTTTCTCGGCGCCATGGTTGTGAGGGGTTGGCTGTACAAGAGCTGTTTAACTGCTGCTTGACCCTGTTGGGGGTGGGGGGGGACTAGCGAGCATGGTCCTCGGCTGGCGAGTTTTAATTTGTGACAAAAAGCCCATGGGGCCTCATCAAATTAACGTTGAATAACAATGCCGGCCTCGCTGGGCTGAGTGTCTGGGAGCTGTGGCAAATCCCGCTCGCTACCACACTTACAAATCTTTCTGGAGAATCGTTGCCGTTGAATCAAAAGGCTAGTCCACACTTGTGGCATATTATCTAGATTAACACTTCGATGCATGGCATTAAAGGTAAAGTAGTAAATTGGCTTTATAGAGGATAGAGGATTGGTTAATTAATAGAAAGCAAAGAGTGGGGATTAATGGGTGTTTCTCTGGTTGGCAATCAGTAGCTAGTGGCGTCCCTCAGGGATCAGTGTTGGGCCCACAATTGACATAGATGATTTGGAGTTGGGGACCAAGGGCAATGTGTCCAAGTCTGCAGATGACACTAAGATGAGTGGTAAAGCCAAAAGTGCAGAGGATACTGGAAGTCTGCAGAGGGATTTGGATAGGTTAAGTGAATGGGCTAGGGTCTGGCAGATGGAATACAATGTTGACAAATGTGAGGTTATCCATTTTGGTAGGAATAACAGCAAACAGGATTATTATTTAAATGATAAAATATTAAAACATGCTGCTGTGCAGAGAGACCTGGGTGTCCTAGTGCATGAGTCACAAAATGTTGGTTTACAGTTGCAACAGGTGCTTAAGAAAGCAAATGGAATTTTGTCCTTCATTGCTAGAGGGATGGAGTTTAATACTAGGGAGGTTATGCTGCAGTTGTATAAGGTGTTAGTGAGGCCACACCTGGAGTATTGTGTTCAGTTGTGGTCTCCTTACTTGAGAAAGGACGTCCTGGCGCTGGAGGGTGTGCAGAGGAGATTCACTAGGTTAATCCCAGAGTTGAAGGGGTTGGATTACAAGGAGAGGTTGAGTAGACTGGGATTGTACTCGTTGGAATTTAGAAGGATGAGGGGGGATCTTATAGAAACATATAAAATTATGAAGGGTATAGGTAGGACAGATGCGGGCAGGTTGTTTCCACTGGCGGGTGAAAGCAGAACTAGGGGGCATTGCCTCAAAATAAGGGGAAGTAGATTTAGGCCTGAGTTTAGGAGGAACTTCTTCACCCAAAGGGTTGTGAATCTATGGAATTCCTTGCCCAGTGAAGCAGTAGAGGCTCCTTCTTTAAAGATTTTTAATATAAAGATAGATAGTATTTTGAAGAATAAAGGGATTAAGGGTTATGGTGTTCGGGCCGGAAAGTGGAGCTCAGTCCACAAAGATCGGCCATGATCTAATTGAATGGTGGAGTAGGCTTGTGGGGCCAGATGGCCTACTCCTGCTCCTAGTTCTTATGTCAACAGATACCACTCAACTTTCATCATCAAAACAGTGCCTTGTCTTTATTTTATTGTAGTTTATGGCATCATGCATGCAAATTGTCTGCTTTGTTTACTCAGCAAACAATTTTAAAATGTATTAATTGGCTTTTTAGTGTTTTGAGCATTCTGTGGGCCAAAAAAGTGTAATATAAGTATAAGTTCTCGCCTTCTTATTTGACGAATATTAAACTCTGGCAAATAAAAAAGGAAAAGTTACATTTGTCAATATTTAAAAACCTAGTATGAATTAACGCTAAAGCTCAGCAAATGTATAATGAGTCTGAATCTTCAGTCTACCTTTCATCAGCAATTATACATTCACTGAGTAGCTCAAGGTCAGCCACAATGCCCATTAACAATTCTGAACCACTTTTTCAAAATAACCCAATTTCTGCGAAGATAATTAAATCAATTTCTACAATGCTTCTGTTTCAATGTTGAACATTCCATAAAATATATTTTCATCCAAAACTGAAACAGAGTCCTGAATGTTTTGCCAGTCGGGTGGCATGGTGGCATAGAGGTTGCACTGCTGCCCTCCGGCACTGAAGACGCCGGTTTGATCCCGGGTCACTGTCGGTGCGGAGTTTGCACATTCTTCCCCTATCTGCCTGTGTCTCACTGCCACAACCCAATGATGTGCAGGGTAGATGGATTGGCCACGCTATATTGGCCTTTAATTGGAAAAATTAAAAAAGAAATTTTGCTAGTCAGACACGCAGACTCGGAGAGCCCAGAAGGGAGACGGGCAACATGCTTCCCTCCTCAATTGGCTCCGTGATGCAATTTCCCAATGGTTGGCCAATAAACAGGCAGCCACCTGAAACATACTCTGGGAAAGGCTCCGCGCTTCCTGGGAAGGCAGAAAGAGAGCAGGTGCGGAGAAAAGGAAGGGTGTGGGCTGGCGCATCTATCGTGCTCCCTCAGAGGGAGGGCCACTGCGGAGCTGTCTCAGCGAGCGGAAGAACTGTAAATTGTAATGGAGAATCAGCAAAGAGTGTCTGGGCAGCACAATCAAACATAAACCTCAGACCCAGACAATTTTTAAAATATTATGTATGCTCTGACATTTGGGCCTTCCTGGTTTGAGGTTGAAGCTACTTCGTAAAGGCTGCCTGGCCAGTCAGCTGACCCGCTAACCGTAAATGCGGATGGGCGTTCAATTGGTCCCTTAATTGTTCAATCGCTTGCTGGATTGTCAGTGGGTGCGTTTCCAATTCTCCCTGCCCAAAACATCACGCGAGTGTCTATTTTCAGAAATGAAATCTTGACACCAATACCTCAACAACCTGAATGAAAGCAAATTACTGTTTGTGTAAAGAGAGTGGAGATTCAGGGAGTGTTCCCCTCAGAACGGAGAAGATCAAGGGAAGATTTGATAGAGGTGTTCAAAATTGAGAGAGGCTTTTATACAGTAAATAAGAAGAAACTGTTTCCATTGACAGGAGGGTCGGTAAACGGAGGAAATAGATTTAAGATAATTGGTAAAAGAACCAGAGAGAAATGAGAAGATTGTGTTTTAAATACAGGGCAATATAACAGAAAGGAAACAGAGTCCCATGTCGGGTGCTTTTACTCGGGGATCCCCTGGCGCAGGCAGTGACAAGGACAACCCCACTATCAAACGGTACTCTGCGTCATTTGGGGCCTCAGCAAGCAACACACCCACCGAGGCCGCACTTAGTCTACCTCCTGCACTAATGAGCTCCTCTCAGCAGTGCAGAAAGAGATCAGGGCTTTAGACCCCCTTCCACAGCCTCCGGGCACCCCCAGTGCCCCAACTCACTTCCAAAGAGGTCCTTGTGCCACTGCACCCCCCCCCCCCCCCCCCCCCCCCCGCGAGATCTAATGATATCTCGCGAGGCGTAGCGAGCCAGGTAATTACTTGGCGCAGCGCTTATTGACTTGGGGGCCATGCAGCCATTAAACCATGCCTACAGTCTTTATTGCTGGAATGCACTTCCTGAGTTGGTGGTGAAAGCAGATTCTATGGTAACATTCAAAAGGGAATCAGGTGTATGTCTGACAAAGAAAAACATGCAGGGCTGTGGAGAAACAGCAGTGCAGTGTGACATATTGGATTGCTCTATCAAAGCGACAATACAGGCACAGCATGTTGAGTGGCCACCTTCTGTGTTGTAGTAAATGCAATGTACTGAAGACTTACTAAGTTCTTGCAGCCTCTTTAAATGGACAGAATCCTCTTCAGCAATGTCCTGCTCGGGATAAAACCAGAGTTGTGATTTCTCTAATGCAAACCAGCCCGCTTTCCAGTGTCCTAGGTTGTGCACATCTTTGTAGTAGAGCCGTCCAATCAGTTCATAGTCTCTCTTGGACAGGGTTTCTACCGTTGCAGGTATAATAAACTAGAAAACATAAATCAACCAGGAAGCTTTAAAGTTGTAGAAGATGACAATTGCATTTTTGAAAAGAGAAAGTCAATATATGATTACGTGCTGCTTACCTCACACACCTAACTTAACTGATCGGCCTCACATTTAGAACAAAAAGGCTTTTCATACTTTGAATATAGAAATCGAAATCTGTATTGCTCAGTAATAGTTCCTGCTCTTTACTCCACCAAATCACACTCTGTAGTTGTGTTGTATCAAACTTTATCCTGATTTTTCCACATGTACAATTTTGGTGGCGTGGGAACTCATTTGGCCAGTAAATCGGCATCTAAGTTTGGCAGGAAAAATTATAATGGAACATGTGTTGCCTTTAAGAAGAGTTAGTTCAGTAATGATCAAGGTGCAGTCCCATGATGGGGAAAGATGGGGTAAACAAAATAGGAGCTACCTGGGAGAAGAAAGTGATAGAGAGGCAGGTGAAGCGGAAAAAAGGGTGCAGATGACAGCTGTTAGATGGATAAGTAAGTGAGGACAAGGCTGAATATGGAAAGTTTAGAGGAGCAATGAAGAAAATGAAAATAAGAAATGCAAGGCAAAGAGAGTATGAGAAGAGATTAGCAGCTAAGATAAAAGAAGCATCTAATCATTTTCAATGGTCATATTTGTAGTAAATGATAAAGGGGTAGGGCTGAGTAGGGGCAAAAGGGGATCTGCACATGGAGGTAGTGGGCAAGGCTGAGGCACTAAGTGACTACTTTCCATCCATATTTATCTAAGAAGAAGATGCTTCAAAAGCCATTGCAAAAGAGAGGGTAGTTGAGACACTGAATTGGCTAAAAATTGACACAGAGGCAATATTAGAAAGACTGACGCAACACAAAGTCGATAAATCATGAGGACAGGATGGGATGTACCCTAGGATATTGAGGGACTGAAGGTGATACTGGCCATAATCTTCTAATTCTCCTTGGATAAACAGGTAGTCCCAGAAGACTGGCGATTTGCAAATAGGAACATAAGGCAGGGATGGACCATTCATCCCTCAAGCCTGCTCCACATTCAAACAGATCATAGCTAACCCACTATCCCCAGATCCCCTGATGTCATTTGTATCCAGAAATGTATTGATTTCTTTCTTGAAGAGGCTTAGTGATGAGCTTCTACAGCCGTCTGGGATAGATAATTCCAAAGAATCAACATTCACTGAGTTAAGAAATTCCTCCACATCTCAGTCTTATATAGCCTGCCCTTTATTCTGAGACTTTTTCTGGACTCACCAGCCAGGGGAAACATCCCATCCACCCTCTCACACCTTTGCAAGTTCAATGAGATCACCTCTCATTCTACAGGGATTAGTCTGGTGAACCTACATTGCACTCCCTCTATTGTAAGTTTATTTTTCCTTCAATAAGACGACCAAAACTGTACAAAATACTCCAGGTGCAGTCTCACCAAGACTCTATCCAATTGCAGAAAAACATCCTTATTCCTGTAATCAAATCCCCCTGCAATGAAGATGAACATACATTTGTCTTCCTCATTGTTTGCTGCACCTACATACTTAATGTAGTCAGGTGACATTTATGTCCACCATTTTAATGCATTTACTATGGTGGACAGAGGACTCATACATATGCAATATATCTGCCCACTAATGTCAATCTATAGGCACAAGATGTTAAAATTAGTAAAGCTGGTAAAACATACTTCTCAAATCATCATCTTTAGGGGCAAGAGGTGATTTTTATGTAAAAACAGGGTCACTGTTCTTCCCAGTTTTCCTTTGTAGCCGATCTTCGAAGCAAATTCAATCATTTTACAGTGCTCCAGGTCATTGGTAACTGTTATCTCCCCATCACAACTGAGGCAGCAGATTAAAATGTCAGGAGGTCTTGGGGCTCAAGATGTGCAGTTTCTGCATTGTGACTGAGAGTTCTTAATGTTACATTACTGAGTTACAAATAAAACCCTGTTAGAAAAGGCAGGATGTCACACAGTTTTACACCGTTCTAGTTAATAAACTTTATTACATGGATTATAATATTATTGCCATAGGTTGAATTCAATTTAATTTTAAATAAAACTCTCTTAAACTGCAGATGCCATTATTTTCATTATATATGGACTCAACTATTTTACTGCATCACTTTAAAGGGATTGTTGGGAGCCAGAAGCATATTGGCCAAACGTAGTAACATGTAAAGCCCACAGGGCTCAGGAGCAAAAAAGTAAATTCCCATGATATCTAAAAAGCTTTGGGCACTTTCAACACATAAATTTTATTTCAAAGTTATTTTTCACCTTGGAAATTGCCCTGGTCCAGTCTTTTAGAATTTCAACATTATCAGTTCCAAAGGAGAAGACACGTTCTGACAGCAAATACATCTCAAAAGTAGAGCTTACCCTGAAGCAAACAAGAAGAAAGAACAGCATTAGGATCTTGTAATAATAAGGCACTGGAGGCTACTTCAGAAATCTTAATGCTACAAGCCTAAAGCAAGCATGCTAATATTCTCACACACTGGATTTCAAGTGAACCGAACAAAGTCTTGTCAGATGATCAGATATATTGACTTATTAGATTTGAGTGAACTTTAGATAAACCTCTGCAGCTGTATTCATTCCCCTTCTTTTCCAAAGCTTTTGGTTAAGATGCCTGAATTTCTCCATTACATGCAAAAAATTATATACTGAAAAAAATATGTAGATCTGGAATGAATTTGAACAGCCTCATTAGAATAAACATACCACTGAGAACGTGAAATATAACTGCATAAAAAACTCTGCACTTGCGTCTCAACTGCTTTCTTTGTATTATCACCAAACTGCATTTTCACCATATTCATTCCTGCCATATACAATGACACAAATGCATGTTAGCACCAAACGTCAGTGCACAAGAGAATACTTTTAGGGCCTCACGGTAGCATGGTGGTTAGCATCAATGCTTCACTGCTCCAGGGTCCCAGGTTCGATTCCCGGCTGGGTCACTGTCTGTGTGGAGTCTGCACGTCCTCCCCGTGTGTGCGTGGGTTTCCTCCGGGTGCTCCGGTTTCCTCCCACAGTCCAAAGATGTGTGGGTTAGGTGGATTGGCCATGCTAAATTGCCCGTAGTGTAAGGTTAATGGGGGGATTGTTGGGTTACGGGTATGTGGGTTTAAGTAGGATGATCATTGCTCGGCACAACATCGAGGGCTGAAGGGCCTGTTCTGTGCTGTACTGTTCTATGAACTTAAATTAGGAACCAGGAAGAAAAGAATTATTCTCAATAATATAACATTTTCTCACGATATTATGATGCATGGCATGATGGCCACCAGAAAGGTTAGGGGCGCGATTCTCCGAGCCCTGCGCCACGACGCCGGCTCCGATTCTCCGAGGTGCGGAGAATCGGCCCCATTTGCCGCCCATTTGCGCCAGCGCGTTTGACGCATCGCCGGCCGCGGGCTGCAGGAATCGGCAGGGCCACCGATTCTCCGACCCGGATAGGCCGAGAGGCCACGCGGAAACAGCAGAGTTCCGCCGGTGCCGCTCACCCCTGGTCACTGCCGCCGGGAACTCTGCAGGGCTTCCGATAGGGTCTGGCCTGCGATCGGGGCCCACCGATCAGCGGGCCAGCCTCTCTTTCCCCCCCCTCCCCCGGGCCTACTTTATTGCGCGGCCGCCTCTGAACCCCCACGCCATGTTGTGTAGGGGCCGGCGCACTGAAGAAGTCTCCCGCGCATGCGCGGGTTAGCGCGGCGCCCAGTTGGCGCCGAGAAGGGAGGCTGGAGAGGCGTGAACCACCCCAGCGCCGTTCTGGCACCCTGTGGGGGGCAGAATCGGTCGTCCCCGCACCCGTTTTGCACCGTCGTGAAACTCGACGGCATTCACAACAGCGCGAATACTTTGTCTCCATTTTGAAGAATCGCTCCCTAGAAGTCAGCGTTTCTTTGGAGCAGTACTGATTCAAGCTGTTATGACCAGGTGAGAAGGGGGCGAACTAGCTCCGCTCTTTTCAACCTTCTCAGTTGGTCACAATCACGGTTTTTTATTTTTTCATGAGGATATGCCTTTTCAGATCCAAGTATATTTAACTATTTAAGCTGTGAGCAATAAGGAGCCAGTCAAACAAGGTTTTCTTGAATTAAAGAAAGTGAAAATTAATTAACCACTAAACCCGAGAAAACATAATAACGCAAAGTGTTTTTTTTGTTATAAATTTAAAGTACCCAATTCATTTATTGCAATTAAGGGGCAAATTAGGGTGGCCAATCCACCTATCTTGCACATCTTTGGGTTGTGGGGGTGAAACCCACGCAGACACGGGGAGAATGTGCAAACCCCACACAGACAGTGACCCAGGGCCGGGATTTGAACCCGGGTCCTCAGCGCCGTAGGCAGCAATGCTAACCACTGTGCCACTGCCCTAATAACACAAAGTTAAGCATTCGTCCCTCATAAAGTCATTTTGGGGGGGGGGGGGGGGGGGGCAGCACGGTGGCGCAGTGGTTAGTACTGCAGCCTCACGTCGCCGAGGTCCCAGGTTCAATCCTGGCCCTGGGTCACTGTCCGTGTGGAGTTTGCACATTCTCCCCGTGTCTGCATGGGTTTCGCCCCCACAACCCAAAGATGTGCAGGGTAGGTGGATTGGCCACGCTAAATTGTTCCATAGTTGGAAAAAATGAATTGGGCACTCCAAATTTATAAAAAAAATAGAAAAAAATGAAGTCATTTGGGTGCAGACCATAAAGCTCCAATAATATACAGTTATGTCCTTGAAGCGTAGATGCGTGTAAATGTTGTAGCCGATTTGGATTAGCTGGTTTCGCAGATGTGATCAGATGTAGAAGATGCTGCAAATATTAAAAGATCTCAATGCTCTGTAGATGCCTGGTAAAGTTGGCTTCTAAATCACGTAATACATTTGTTCCAAAAAAGAAAGGGAGAGTGTTTAACTTTCAGTCTGTTTTGTCTGCCTAAAAGGTTCTTGCAATATCCCTGCAGTGGCTGGCCATCTGGTCCTGAAATACTTCACCCATTGTGCATTTTCAAGGGGGTTCAGATGGGTTAGCCTGTGGCAGCCATTGTTTCAATATCCACCAATTTACATTTTAATGCCCCTTGTTTAGGCAGTGACACATTTTGATGGGTTTCCGAGTTACAGGAAATGTCTCTCACTTTGCATTCCCCAAAGGGCAACTTCTTGGTTTTTACCTCCTCTTGGACGGTTGGTTGCATTTTAGGTAGTTTGATCTGTCCCATTTCAAATTCCAAAATTTCAGTCAGTTAAAATTGGGGAAAATCATAGCTTCAAAAATAGAGGGGCATAGTCTCACAACAAAGCCACATTTTAGGCTTGAAGATTTAGATGGTGGCCATTTCAGTTGGTTTTCTATTCCAGAGTCAATGCAATAAGTAATTGGTTAAAGTGCCTCCCCACAATCTGCACAGGGTCTTCATAGAGCCCATTAAAATATAATATAATAAAGGCACACGGTACTGCCATCATGAAATGTCATCATTCACATAGTGTCAGGGGAACATCGAACAACATAAATAAGGGACAGTGACAGAATGTGGGAACTTTGACAGCTGATTACTGGAGCTGAGAAAAGTGTTGCCATCGTTTCCCCTATGAATAAGGGGTACATTTTCCACCATTCCGAGGATCAGGTATGAGGTTCACAACGAGTGTTTCTTTTGCAACAATAATGGAGGAGCAAAAGCAGTAGTGGATGGAGCAAAGGAGAGGAGAGGACAACATGGAGTGAGGTGAGGACAAGGTAAGAATAGTGGGCGGAATTCTCCGCTCCCCATGCCGGGTGGGAGAATCGCGGGAGGGCCGGGCGACTCACAACATGCCGCCCTGGCACCCCCCGCGATTCTCCCACCCCACGCTCGGAGATTCGTCGCTTTTCACGGCGACCGGCGTTTCTCCGGCCTAGATGGGCCGCGCGGCCTGACGTTCCCGACCTGTTCACGCCGGCAGCAACCACACCTGGTCGCTGCCATCGTGAACATGGCGCCAAAGCTTCATTTGTGGCTTGTGGGGGGTCGAGAGGGGAGTGAGCACCACGGCCGTGCTCGGGAGGGGACTAGCTCACAATCGGTGCCCACTGATCGTCGGGCCGGCGTCTCCAAGGGACGCACTCTTTCCTCTCCGCCGCCCCGCAAGATCAAGCCGCCACGTCTTGCGGGGCAGTGGAGGGGAAGACGGCAACCGTGCATGCGCGGATTGGAGCCGACCAACCTGCGCATGCGCGGCTGACGTCACTTAGGCAAGCGTCAAGGCCCGGCATTGAGATTTACGGAACGCCGCTCCTAGCCCCCTGGGGGTGGGGGTGGGGGGGGTGAATAGTGTGCGAGGAGCGGCCTCCGAGGCCGTTGTGAAACACTGGTATTAATTCCATTTAACTTTATGGAAGTGTTTAAAATGTTAATAGGATGGAACTACAGACCATTGTCAATGGTTCAGGAATTTAGTTGGCACACATAAAGGATCCAAAGCAAAATCTTTTGGATAGAAGAAAAATAAATTTTTATTTTACAAAAAAAAGTTAATCAAGCTGTGAAATAAACTAGAGTTATGACTGAAGCAGAGGCCTTGGTCGGAATCGTCCCAGAATTTCACTAACAGCAGTAGGGGGAGTGGAAATTGGCCTTCTTCCCGCTAGCCATAGTGTTATGTTTTCATGACGTATCATCCGCTGCCTGCTTCATTAATTATGCAAGCATAGGAAATATGCCATCTTGCTGGCAGGCAGTCTCTGAATTGTCCACCATGCCGTTACCTTACAGTTTCCTCAATCCGGGTTCCATATCTAAACTGCAGCCGCGCACACAGTTCTCAATGCTTGCAGCCTAGGACTGCTTTACTGAAGATATGGCCCCAAAAGCCAAGAAATGTTCAGTGACCCATCCCTGGTTTGCCTTTTGAAGGCCAGTTGTCCTCCACCCGCGCGTGTTCTGGTCGCCAGAGGTCTAGCAACTTCACCACTCCAGCCAGTGATGATCATTGCCATTGCTGCACAGAACAGGTTGGCCATCTAGTGCAGAAAGAGGATGAATGATCATACCCGTGTCATTAGGAAAAGCCAAGCACCTCATCATTCTAAACTCACACACCGACAAGTCGATCACACATTGTTAAAATCCCCTGGACTACTGCGTGTTCAATTCCAGCCCCACTTGACCCGCGTTGCAACACAAATGAAATTAATAAATAATTCTTAGAAAATACCCAAAGTCTTTGGCCATTAGCTGCCTAATAACTACAATCACCAAGTTTGTAAATTGAAACACAATTAAGCTTATTAATAACAGTAACTATGCAGCAAACACAACAGGTTAACCATCATCTAATTTCCCCCCACTTAAATTCGCCCCACCCTCTTCATACGCACAACACACAGAGGAGAGAAGAGGGATGTAGAAGTATCTTATAGCACACCTTCCTTTTTTAAATTTAAACTTCCAGTTCGAGGTTGTCTTAGCAATTTCACAGCAGCTTTTCAGAGTGAGAGAGAGAGAGAAAAAACCCTGGCTCTCTGAAAATCAGCCCACTCAGACAGGACCCAATCACCACCCGTTACCAGGCAGAATACAATCTTCTGGCCGATTCATTGGCCACCAGCCAACCAATCAAACCGAGTTCCACTGATCTCTTGGGTGCCAAAAAGTCTGAGTTCTGCTGTCCAAGTGCAGCACGCTGTTCTCTTTCGAAATCCTCACTTTCCCTGCTCGACTTAAAGGTATATGTCGATTGAGCATCCATGGATCAAAATGCTAACATCAGAAATAAAGAAAAATGAATAAGGCAATCAACAGGAAGGGCCCTTGCAACATTCATTTGGCATCTCACACATTGCCAACTCAAGGGACATCACCACTCACTCTCTCACACAGACCCTCGCATCTCCATCTGGTTTCATCTCCACTGGAGACTGCCTCCTTAGCCCATACCATCTGGAGGATACTTTTACAGATCAACATGAACCCCTATACAGATCCTGGGATATGCCCCTTTCCCGCTCAGCCCTCACCCTGCAGCCTCCTCGCTTGCCTGGAGCCACTTCCTCCCCCTTCCCCAAGCAAGTCTGAAAATCTACTCGCTCCTTCCACTGGCCTAGTGGTGAGAGACCTGCCCATGAGCCCCCCTAAAAGTGATGTGGTGCTGGCTGCGAAGCCTGCCACTGATGATTGCGAGTGCCGCCCAAAACAAGATATGCAAAGTAACCTTGAAGTCCCAAGCACAGTGCAGGTCTGAAGGTGCACGTCACTTGTCTACCAGTGTGCAACATATCGGAGTGCAATCATGCCACAAGAACTCATGTTCCAGAGTAGGGGGAGGGTGATTTGGCGAGCAGGGCTTAAAATGAGATTCTAATATATTGAAATTAGCTTCCCGACACTCAGCTGTGGGAAATGTGGCCTGCCATTGACAGGTGGAGCAGTTGATCATAAACTGGTTTCATAATGGGCTGGTTTAGCACAGTGAGCTAAACAGCTGGCTTGTAATGCAGAACAAGGCCAGCAACGCGGGTTCAATTCCTGTACCGGTCCTCCCCGGAATGTGACGAGTAGGGGCTTTTCACAGTAACTTCATTGAAGCCTTCTTGTGACAATAAGCGATTATTAATTATGTAAAACTGATTGTTGAGCTATCTGGCATATCTTCCTCTCATGTTGCCCAGCTCACCCACTGCAAATGGGGCAGAAAGTTCCACCCCATGTCAGCATTTTAAGAATGGATTAGATAGACAGTTAACGAGAAAGGGAATATAATAATCTTTATTAGTGTAACAAGTAGGCTTATATTATCACTGCAATGAAGTTACTGTGAAAATCCCTTAGTCGCCACACTGTGGCGCCTGTTTGGGTACACAGAGGAAGAATTCAGAATGTCCAATTCACTCAACAAGCACGTCTTTACGGACTTGAGGGAGGAACCGGAACACCCGGAGAAAACCCACGCAGACACGGAGAGAATGTGCAGACTCCGCACAGACAGTGACCCAAGCCAGGAATTGAACCTGGGACCCTGTCGTTGTGAAGCAACAGTGCTAATCACTGTACTACACTGCTGCCCAGAGAGATAAAGGAATGACAGGTACACATGATTAGGACTACTACTGTTCATGTGGAGGATAAACACCAACATGGGCAGGATGGGTCACGCCTGCTCCCATGATCTGCTGCCCAAGATGAAAAGGGTGGGTGAGCAGCTAGTGTATTGCCTTGTCAGGCCACTGAACTTTGTTTCCCCCAGTATGGACTTGTAGTTCTGGCTAGGGTCAGAGAATTAACATTTAGTGTCATTACTATCACCCTCCACAGGACACACAACACATTCTCCTGTGATTTCACTATCTTGCCTCAGCTCACCCAGAGAGCAATGTAGGCTTGTCCGGGAAAAGTTGCTTTTGTGGTGTCTCTGCCACATTTTCCAGTGGCAGATGTTCTTCAAATGTGGCAATGATCATCTAAGGCATTTGCAAGAGTCACTTGTCTTTCAGTTCATGAAGCCACATACTTTTCCACATCCCTGCTGTTCTCCTATGTTTACTGCTGCAATCATCAATTCTTTGTGGATTTTAAAGGGCTGCACTTGAATTTCTAAGAGTCATTCCTCACCAGCACATTAGTCCCATTTTGCACAGGTCTTGTGTGGCTCAGTTGCCAATGAGATTTAAATGATCTGATCATGCAAATGAAGGCACCGTTAGCAATATCAATGTACTCTGGTGAAAGTCGATTGACCTGAAACATTAATTCTTGTTTATCTCTTCATAGATGCTGCCAGACCTGCTGAGCATTTTTAGTTTTTATTTCAGATTCCTAGTTTGATATCACTTTGCATTCTGCTCTGATGAGGAGGATCAGTCAATCTTTTCTCTATGCTGAAGCTAATTGACCTGCTGTGCTTTTCCAACATGTTCCGTTTATGTTTCAATATTCAAGAGTGAAAAAGAAGAGAGTATTCATCAGCAAGCCAGGAACATAGAAAATACTACATTTGCTGCACCATTGACTGTTCACTAAAATTTATGAATCAATGTGAAGCTGTTACTAACAAGGCTTATTGAGTAGCAAGGTGCATTCAAAGAGCATTTGATTGTAACCTTGAAACAAGGTGATTTTATCCCTGCTTTTATTCATAGTTGATATCAATGATACAAGATTGAACACTCTGACTGATGCATTCAAAAAAGTTAAGATAAGAATATCAAAAACATATAATCAATGAGTGCATATTCCTTGCTTTGCCTTCATGTTTATTTGCATTAAACTGCATCTGCTATATATCTGCTCATTTCTAAACCTGCTTATCATGTCAGTTCTTCGAATGCTCTGGTCATTTTCCAAACCCTTTACTGATACTACGATGCGCTACAAATTATTTCACAGGATGTGGGAATCGCTGCCAGGCTAGCATTTGTCCATCCTTACTCCCCCTTAAGAAGGAGGGGGTGAACTGCCTTCAAGAACCACCGCAGTTCATGTTGTGTGTGTACACCCATGGGGCGCGATTCTCCGCACTCACGACGGGGGGGAGAATAGCGGACGGCGCAAATTTTTACGGCAACGCTGGTCCGACGCCCTCCCGCTATTCTCCCCCCCACGCCCGCCCCCCGACACGAATCGCTGCTCACCGTTTTTTTACGGCGAGCAGCGATTCTCCCCTAGCCGATGGGCCGATTTCCAAGGCCTTTACGGCCGTTTTCACGAATTTGAATACACCTGCTATACAAGTTCGTGAAAACGGCGCCAAAGTGCCGTTCTGCACAACCATGCCACCGATTGGCATGGCCGCACCACGGCCGTGCTAAGGGTGGCATGGGCCCGCGATCGGTGCCCACCGATCGCGGGCAGCGGGTACTTACCCCGCGCTCTCGTTGTTACTCCGCCGCCCCGCTGGATCAGTCCGCGGGGCGGCTGAGGGGCATTACCAACCGCGCACGTGCGGGTCTAATGCATATGCGCAGATGACGTCATCCGCGCATGCACGGGTTGGAGTCGTCCAATCCGCGCACGCGCGGCTGATGTCATCAATGCGCCAGCCGTCGCTAACTTTGGCGCGCGGGCTTAACGAAATTCGTTAAGCCCGCGATGCCGTAGTTCACGGGGCGCGATGCTAGCCCCGACCGGGGAGCAGAATCGGGTCCCGGGCGGGGGCTCGGAGGCTGCCGTGAAACACAGCCGTTTTCGTGGCAGCCTTCACGACCCGCCGCCTTTGGGGAGAATCGCGCCCATGGTGCTTTTTAGGAACAAAGTTTCAGAATTTTTGCCAGTGCCAGTGAAGGAACGGCGATATACAATGGAGCAGATTTTTTGTCTTCACTGTTAATCTGGCAGAATTATTGATCTGCCCCTTCTAGGACCTGACTGCTTTACATTCCAATCATCGCAAAGAATACCAGATCACTCAACCCTACAGTAAAAGGAAAAACTCAGGGCAGCACAGTGGCGCAGTTGTTAGCACTGCTGCCTCATGACGCTAAGGACCTGGGTTCGATCCTGGCCCCGGGTCATTGTCTGTGTGGAGTTTGCACATTTTCCCTGTGTCTCCATGGGTCTCACCCCACAACTCAAAGATGTGCAGGGTAGGTGGATTGGCCACTCTAAATGATCCCTTAATTGGAAAAAAAAGAATTGGGCACTTTAAATGTATTTTTTAAAAAGTGAAAGCAAAAACCTGCCCGAGTGAATTAATCAATGGATGTTGGTCTAAATATTTGATAATGGAATGAAATATTCAGTAAATTCAGAAAAACTCACCTCATATTATTAAAGCATTTTTTAAAAAAGATACTACATACTCAAAAGATAAATGCAAAATTCAACACAATATTCAGGGAATTAATTCCCTGATTAACCTGCACTACCATTGATTCTACTAATAAGAAGAGCTGGAGAACACAAATTAATATCTGCTTTTTGAGTGCAATTCTCATTTTAAAATAATCTATTCGTATTTTACTTGCTAAAAGTGGATATGTTATAAGGGTACAGTATTGAATAGTATTTCTTGATTTTTTTGAATCCACTGTAATAAGCTGTCAGTGTCCAAGGAGAAAAGGCTGCTAGGTATCAGAAACTGCAGTTATATTAGAGAGATGTTTCCTATCAATAATTAAATATATTGATAAGAAGCTTGCTACCTGATTACCCATCTTTTTCACCAAACAGATGTTAAAAGCAGTGGCAACACATCATTATACAAGCATATTATTGCAAATCTCTGTTAACAACAGAAGCAATATTTAGTTAACAAGGAGTTCAACTCCGAATTAAATGATGGAAATGGCTGCTTTGCTTGACATAAATCAATCAAATCAACAAGGTTTTTGATTCTACACTACAAGTAGTTGGCTAAGTAAATAGTCAATATCAAAAACATTTTTTTTTCAAGCTTTAGAATTTGGGTTATTTTCATTACCACACTTTGGGCGGGATTTACTGCGCAACCCACCACGTGTTTGTCGGCAGAGGAGACAGCTCACCAGTGGGATTTTCTGGTCTTGCCATTGTCAACAATTGTCAACAAGGTTTCCCATTGACTGCACCCCTCGACGATGAGACACCCATGCGCCGTCGGTGGGACTGGAATATCCCGCCGCCGTGAATAGCCGGTAACTCCCTGCCCTCTGTCTCTCACAATTAGGTAGGTTTCCCTGGGCTCTCTTTCATGTTTCTGAAGCGAAGCGCATGAGTGAGGCAATTTATCTTTTGACTTCTGCTTCTTCCCTCTGATGTACCCTTTTTCTCCAGATGACCCAGCGGACACCAGAACTTGGGACAGAATTTTACAGCACCCAAAGAGGCGCCATTCAGCTCATTAACCATGGGTTAACTCTCGAAAAGAAATTTCCACTTAGATGCCCTTTACTCATGCCCTTTAAAATGTTTCTTTTTTTGAAAATATCAATCGTCCTCCCTCTTAAAGGATATTGTGGGTACTGCTTCTCCCATTCGTTTTAATAACTAATCTATTGCCTAACAACTCTCTGCATTAAAATTAATACCCCCAATCTATTCCTTCATTCCTTTGTTGATATCCTACCATTCAGCACCCAGTGGAAATAGATTTACTTCAGTTTACTTTAGGAGACCCTTTAAACACGTCCAGCAGTTCTTTCCATTTAAGGTTTTCTGTTGCAATAAAAAGTCTACTAGTTTCACTCTTACTTTCACATAACTGAAGCTTCTCATTCCTGGCATCAACTTGTGAACCTCTTCCGCATCCTTTGCATGCCATCAGCATCCTTCTTAAAAACAGGGTTACAAAACAGGACACAATGACCGAGAAATTGGTTTAAGCCATCCATTGACCAGAATTTTACTTTGCTCGGGCCCATTCCCAGTCTGGAAGTACACAAAATCGTGTGAGAAGACATCGGACAAGCATCCCAAAGTCATTGTGCATTCATCTGATATTTCAGTCGGCGGGCATGCGCATGTCAGAAGCACACCACTGTCAATAAAGCCCAATAAGGGGACTACTGAAAGCTATATTTCGTGGCCCGGCTACTTTTACAGTTGGCGGGCAGGCTGATTGGCCAGGCGGCCTATACATTTTAGCTACAACCTCGGTTCAGGGTGGGATGAAATGTCAATCTAAAATGGTGACTGAGGAATGAGGTTTGTGTTCTTATATGCTGCCCAGACAGTCTTTGCTGTGTCTTTTTCAATTGGGATTTAATTTATACAGGTCTGTCGCTCCCCGAGACAGGTCCGCAGCAGCTGTCCCCATGAGGGAGCGCATGCGAGGAACCAGCCCCTCTTGTGCATTTATGTTCATTCCTAGTTGGTACAAGATCACTTTATGAGTCCAATCATATGATGTATCGGTGATATCATTGGCTGTTTGCAAGGGCAAATGGGCAGTCTATCCTAACAGCCTATAGAGTAAACACCTTTCCAATAAGGCATTGTTTATTTGTACCTTGGTGATCTGCAAGGCTATCCTTTAAAAATAACACTGCCTGCACCCTTCCTTTTCTTGGCGCAGAATCACATCTCTGGTTGGACATTGTGTTTTGAATTTTGCAAGAACAGGCTGGTTGGATACATTCTAGAACTTGCCAGTACATAGAACACTACAGCGCAGTACGGGCCCTTCGGCCCTCGATGTTGCACCGACCTGTGAAACCATCTGAAGCCTATCTGACCTACACTATTCCATTTTCATCCATATGTCTATCCAGTGACCACTTAAATGCCCTTAAAGTTGGCGAGTCTACTACTGTTGCAGGCAGGGCGTTCCACACCCCGACTACTCTCTGAGTAAAGAAACTGCCTCTGACATCTGTCCTATATCTACCACCCCTCAATTTAAAGCTATGTCCCCTCGTGTTGGTCATCACCATCCGAGGAAAAAGACTCTCACTGTCCACCCTATCTAACCCTCTGACTATCTTATATGTCTCTATTAAGTCACCTCTCAGCCTTCTCCTTTCTAACGAAAACAACCTCAATTCCCTGAGCCTTTCCTCGTAAGACCTTCCCTCCATACCAGGCAACATCCTAGTAAATCTCCTCTGAACCCTTTCCAAAGCTTCCACATCCTTCCTATAATGTGGTGACCAGAACTGCACGCAGTACTCCAGGTGCGGCCGCACCAGAGTTATGTACAGCTGCAGCATGACCTTGTGGTTCTGAAACTCAATCCCCCTGCTTATAAAGGCTAGCACACCATATGCCTTCTTAACAGCCCTATTAACCTGGGTGGCAACTTTCAGGGATTTATGTACCTGGATGCCGAGATCTCTCTGTTCATCTACACTACCAAGAATCTTGCCATTAGCCCAGTACTCTGCATTCCTGTTACTCCTTCCAAGTGAACCACCTCACACTTTTCCGCATTAAACTCCATCTGCCACCTCTCAGCCCAGCTCTGCAGCTTATCTATGTCCCTCTGTATCCTATAACATCCTTCAGCACTATCCACAACTCCACCGACCTTTGTGTCATCTGCAAATTTACTAACCTATCCTTCTACACCCTCTTCCAGGTCATTTATAAAAATGACAAACAGCAGTGGCCCCAAAACAGATCCTTGCGGTACACCACTAGTAACTGAACTCCAGGATGAACATTTGCCATCAACCACCACCCTCTGTCTTCTTTCAGCTAGCCAATTACTGATCCAAACCGCTAAATCACCTTCAATTCCATACTTCCTTATTTTCTGCAATAGCCTACCGTGGGGAACCTTATCAAACGCCTTACTGAAATCCATATACACCACATCAACAGCTTTACCCTGATCCACCTGTTTGGTCACCTTCTCAAAAAACTCAATAAGGTTTGTGAGGCATGACCTACCCTTCACAAAACCGTGTTGACTATCGCTAATCAACTTGTTCTTTTCAAGATGATTATAAACCCTATCTCTTATAACCTTTTCCAACATTTTACCCACAACCGAAGTAAGGCTCACAGGTCTATAATTACCAGGGTTGTCTCTACTCCCCTTCTTGAACAAGGGGACAACATTTGCTATCCTCCAGTCTTCCGGCACTATTCCTGTCGACAAAGACAACAAAGATCAAGGACAAAGGCTCTGCAATCTCCTCCCTGGCTTCCCAGAGAATCCTAGGATAAATCCCATCTGGCCCAGGGGACTTATCTATTTTGACATTTTCCAAAATTGCTAACACCTCCTCCTTTTGAACCTCAATTCTATCTAGCCTGGTCGACTGAACCTGAGTGTTCTCCTCGACAACATTGTCTTTCTCCAGTGTAAACACTGACGAAAAATATCCATTTAACGCTTCCCCTATCTCCTCTGATTCCACACACAACTTTCCACTACTATCCTTGATTGGCCCTAATGTTACTCTAGTCATTCTTTTGTTCCTGATATACCTATAGAAAGCCTTAGGGTTTTCCTTGATCCTATCCGCCAACGACTTTTCGTGTCCTCTCCTTGCTCTTCTTAACTCTCCCTTTAGGTCCTTCCTGGCTAACTTGTAACTCTCAAGTGCCCTAACTGAGCCTTCATGTCTCATCCTAACATAAGCCTTCTTCTTCCTCTTGACAAGTGCTTCAACTTCCTTAGTAAACCACGGTTCCCTTGCTCGACAACTTCCTCCCTGCCTGACAGGTACATACTTATCAAGGACACGCAGTAGCTGTTCCTTGAAAAAGCTCCACATTTCGATTGTACCCATCCCCTGCAGTTTCCTTCCCCATCCTATACTTCCTAAATCTTGCCGAATAGCATCATAATTGCCTTTCCCCCAGCTATAATTCTTGCCTTGCGGTATATACCTATCCCTGCCCATTGCTAAAGTAAACATAACCGAGTTGTGATCACTATCACCAAAGTGCTCACCTACATCTAAATCTAACACCTGGCCGGGTTCATTACCCAGTACCAAATCCAATGTGGCCTCGCCCCTTGTTGGCCTGTCTACATACTGTGTCAGAAAACCCTCCTGCACACACTGCACAAAAACTGACCCATCTATAGTACTCGCACTATAGTATTTCCAGTCAATATTTGGAAAGTTAAAGTCCCCCATAACAACTACCCTGTTACTCTCGCTCCTGTCGAGAATCATCTTTGCAATCCTTTCCTCTACATCTCTGGAACTATTCGGAGGTCTATAGACAACTCCCAACAGGGTGACCTCTCCTCTACTGTTCCTAACCTCGGCCCATACTACCTCAGTAGACGAGTCCTCAAGCGTCCTTTCTACCGCCGTAATACTTTCCTTGATTAACAATGCCACACACCCCCCCTCTTTTACCATCTTCTCTGTTCTTACAGAAACATCTAAATCCTGGAACCTGCAACAACCATTCCTGTTCCTGCTCTACCCATGTCTCCGAAATCGCCACAACATCGAGATCCCAGGTACCAACCCATGCTGCAAGCTCACCCACCTTATTCCGGATGCTCCTGGCGTTGAAGTAGACACACTTCAAACCAGCGTCCTGCTTGCCGGTGCCCTCTTTCAAACTTTTAACCCTATCCCTGACCTCACTACTCTCAACATTCTGTACACTGGGACTACAATTTTGGTTCCCATCCCCCTGCTGAATTAGTTTAAACCCCCCACGAAGAGCACTAGCAAATCTCCCCCCCAGGATATTGGTACCCCTCTGGTTCAGGTGAAGACCATCCTGTTTGTAGAGGTCCCACCTACCCCAGAATGAGCCCCAATTATCCAGGAAACCAAAATCCTCCCTCCTGCACCATCCCTGTAGCCACGTGTTCAACTCCTCTCTCTCCTTATTTCTCACTTCACTAGCACGTGGCACGGGTAACAACCCAGAGATAACAACTCTGTTTGTTCTAGCTCTCAGCTTCCACCCTAGCTCCCTGAATTTCTGTCTCAAATCCCCATCTCTCTTCCTACCTATGTCGTTGGTACCTATGTGGACCACGACTTGGGGCTGCTCCCCCTCCCCTTTAAGGATCCCAAAAACACGATCAGAGACATCACGAACCCTGGCACCTGGGAGGCAACACACCAGTGTTTGGGAAGTGCGGCCTAAATAACCTCGCATCACATTGGCACTGAACGCTGGCAACCAATTTAAAACTAACTGTTGAACTGACAATCTGGCGCATGTGCGTGTGCTAGAAGCTACATTTATTAACACACATGGCCCTGTTCTTTTCAGAATTAAAGAACATGCACACACATTACTCCTGTTTCAGGTAAACAAAATAAGTGACAGCCATTCGCTGATTCATTCTCCAGAGCAATGCCTTGACCAATCAGTGCCAAGCTGCCTGTTTTAAATTTCAAACAATGCTTGGCAGTTATCCGTCAATCACCATGAATTGGTGCATTCTCCATGGCAATGCCTGTACCAATCAGAGCTGTCCAGTCAACCAATTCTGGCTACGGGTCCAATGCTGGAAAATGGGATTAGAGTAGATAGATGCTTGAGAGCCAGTGTGGACACGATGGGTTGATGGGCCTCTTTTCATTCTGTAAAAACTCTTTCACTCTTCTCATACAGTACAACTTGTTGTTTTCCTCTTATACTATTATTCTTGTGAAATGTCCTGATAAGTGGAAGACGAAAACCTTTGACTTGTCTCTTTCTTTCAGCAATGGGAATAGGAACAGGAATAGGCCATGTGGCCCTTCAAGCATGCTCCACCATTCAAAGAGATCATGGCTGCTCAGATGGCAGCCGTAACTCTATTTTCTTGCCTAACTCCTTAATCCTCGACTCCCTTGTAGTTGAAAATTCTGGCCAGCTAAGCCTTGAATATATTTAATGATTCAGTCTGTGGGAAGAGAATTCCAAGCACTAATGCCTCTGAGAGCTGAAATTCCTCCTCATCGCCATCTTAAATAGGAGGGCTCTCGCTTTAGCCCTAGCAATAGATTCACCAGCAAGGCAAAAATCCTCTCATCATCTATCTAGTCAAGCCCCCTCAGAATATTTTATATTTCAATAAGGTCACCTCCTATTCTTCGAAAATCCACTGTGAATTGGCGTAACCTGCTCAACCTTTTCTCATAAGATAACTCTTACAACCTTCTCTGAACGGTCTCCTGCAAACATATTCTTCCTTAAATAAGGAGACCCAAACTGTATGCAGTATATAGGTGCAGTCTCCCCAGCTTTACAGTTGTAGAAATACTGCCCTACTTTTATATTCCATCTCCCTTGTAACAGGTCAACATTCGATCCGTCTTCCTAACTAATAGTTCCACCTGCAAGTTAACTTTTTGTGATTCATGTAAAAGGACAACCAGATTCCTGAGTACCGCAGTATTCTTTCCATTTTAATATTTTGCCTTTCTATTCCTGCGTAATATGTCCTATTATGCATAGTTCTACAAAGCACCAGTAACACTGCTGTGATAACGGAAATACATGAAGATGTGATGGTTGGAACAAATGGATACTGAATGATCTGGGACTAATGCCAAAGTGCTGTTGTCTAAATTGCTGAATGTACATTTGGCAGGAACTGGTGCAATTTATAGAATGATCAACCATATCTGAATATTTTATCAAAGCTTTCAATAATTAAGACACTATTCGATTACAAAAATACTTGAGTTTTCAGAGTTGTCACTTGAACTTACTGAACAGTATTATGGCCTCAGGATAATGCTGACTTGAACAAGTGCAAGAGCACTGACCTTCAGAATCAGAAGCTTATTACCTAGATTTGTTTCAGTACATAAAAGGGGCATGTAAGGTTTTGATATTTCCTTAATCTCCTCTGAGAATTAGGCACAGAGGAAAATTAATATATAACCTTGGGCACTGGTACTGAATAATCAGGACAGGAGCTGCCTTTAATGGCATTGCGTAAACCAGGCTGCTTGAAAGAAGATAATTTCTTTTAAAAAGCAGTATATTGTCAATAGTAATCAATACAAAACTGATGTACAATTCATTCCTCTACACCATTTTTATAATCTACAGTGCATGGTTTGAAAAAAATATCAATTCAACAAACAAATAAACCACAACTTTTTTTTTTTTTAAATTTAGATTACCCAATTATATTTTCCAATTAAGGGGCAATTTAGCGTGGCCAATCCACCTACTCTGCACATTTTTGGGTTGTGGGGGCGAAACCCACGCAGACACGGGGAGAATGTGCAAACTCCACACGGACAGTGACCCAGAGCCGGGATCGAACCTGGGACCTCAGCGCCGTGAGGCGGTTGTGCTAACCACTAGGCCATCGTGCTGCCCAAATAAACCACAACTAATTATTTTTTTAAAAATAGCTTGGGCCAAAATGACCATGCCGAGTAAAAATAGATCTTGTATGACAGTATGGTAGCACAAAACAAATGGAAGATAAACTTACGAGGGTGCCCTGCAAAGAAAGGCAGAACTATTCATAGAATCCCTATAGTGCAGAAGGCCATTCGGCCTATCACGTCTGTATCGACCCTCTGAATGAGCATCCTATTGAACCCCACCTCATCTGCACATCTTTGGACACTAAGAGGCAATTTTTTTTAGAGAGACCAATCTATCTGCACATCTTTGCACTGTGGGAGGAAACCAGAGCACCCGGACATGCAGTCAAATTCAAAGAATTGCAGGCTTCACCTGAACAACACGGATGAGTTTTATCTCATCCTCCCTATTGTGAGAGAGCCTGTTGGTCGCAGGTGGGGACACCATTTTTCTGTGTCATTTAAAAAAGATATATTTTTATTGAATTTTTATCAATTTATACAAATCACAACTCTAATAACACATATAACAACAACATAAAAACAAAAAGACCGCCCCCCCCAACACACTAATAGCTAACAGTGACCAGCTCCTTAAAGTGCTGTATGAACGGCCACCATCCACGATACAACCCATCGATTGACCACTTCACCGTGAACTTGACTTTCTCAAGGTACAAGAACTTCATCAAATCACTCAGCCATGCTGCAGTGCTAGGCAATGTCACCTGCCTCCAACTCAACACAATCTGCCACCTAGTCAGCAAAGAGGCCCCCAACCCCATCCTTAACTCCGGCTGTCTTACACCCCAAATACAACCACCAACAGACTCGGCTCTAGATCCATATTCAGGATAGCCAAGATGGTGCTAAAAAAAGACCCACACCAGCTTAGAGAAGGACGAGAACATGTGTGTACTCTCGAGCACCACTCACGCCTACCTTCAACACCATCAAAAAATCCACTCATTCTGGCTTTGGTGAGGTGTCCCCGAAGTACTACCTTTAGCTGAATCAAGTTTAGCTTTGCGCAGAATGACATTGCATTCACCCTTCAAAGGGCCTCACTCCACACCGCTTCATCCAAAATGGTTCCCAGCTCGTCTTCCCACATGGCCTTCACTTATTCCACCGAAACCGGCACTTCCCACATGATCTATCCATATAACCTGAAGTGCTGCCCTCCTCCGACCCAACACAGGAGAGTATCCTATCCATCAAGATAGATGGCGGTGCCTCTGGGAATGTCAGAAAAGCCTGTCGAGCAAAACTCCGCACCTGAAAATACCTGAACGCATCTGATCCCTCAAGCCCTGAATTCTCCTTCAACTCTCCCAGCTGGCAAACCGCTCCTCCAGAAACAAATCCCTCACCCTCTCCAACCCTTTGCTCCACCTCCCAATTGTGACATCCAATTTTGGTGGCTCAAACAAATGTTCCGACAGTTAGGAGTCCACCTTGACACTGTCCACAACTTAAAATGCTGATGGAGTTCCGCCATTTTTTTAACCTGGAGACAAGAATCCAACTTCAATGCCAAGACCATGACCAAAACATTTCACATCTACATGAAGTAAAGGAATTAGGCAGTACGACACTCCATAGGGTCCTTGTCTTTCTTCAGAAGGAGGGAGAGGGATGCCTGCCCCATCAACTCTGGGAGATATCTGCCCTGAAGAGCCATTAAACATTCCCAGCACCAATGGGGCCAGTTGATCTGCAAACTTCTTATAGAATTCTACCGTGAACCGATCTGTTCCCAGCACCTTCCCCATCTGCAACTTTCTCAAGGCCCTGCGGATCTCCTCCAAACCCATCAAGGCCTCCAATTCTTCCAACAAATTCTCCCCCACCTGAGGAAACTCCAATAGAGTCCCTCATAAAAGGACCAAAAGACTTCATTGACTTTTTCCTTAGCACCTTCACCATCCCCGAAGGGATCTAGGCCTGAGGCGAAGCAACTTTGGATCCAAAACACAATTAAAATCCCCTTGTAAAATCAGTTGGCATGCACCTAATTCCGGAATAGCATTCAACAACCATCTCATAAACGTGACAGTGCAGAGACACACACACCTCGGTGGGCGCGAGTGGTGGTCAGGCTACTGGGGCATATTCTGGTGCACCACACAGTTGCAGATGCACATCGGGTAGAGGCAGGAATGTCCAGGTGAGACAGCAGTGGGAGGTCTGCTGGATCCCAGGACCCAGCTAGGTCCCAGTTAAATGCTGAGCCTCTGAACCAGGTTTACCTGAATCTGATGCAGTCGATATGGTGCGGCTGCGATAATCAGAGGGGGATGTCAGCGACATGCCAGCAGGTACACAGCCGATTGGAGGAGTCCCAGAGGCTATCAGCACAGGAGATAGTGCCGGCAATGCGTGGCACCGAGGCCAACACTGCAAGTGTAGCGGCCGCAGTGGAGAGACTGATGCACAATGCTGGCAGCATGAGTGGAAGTGTCCAAGGCGTGGCGATGATGCACAGTCGTTGGGAGGGTGGTACAGGGAATGGGTGGGGATGGGGGGGATGGGTGGGGTGGAAGAGGATAGGGGCAAGGGGGATGAGGAGGGGGGAAGGAGGCAGGGGGAAGGGGTCAATGACAGATGAGGCCACGCAGGCGAGGATGAAGGCCTCCCTGGCCCACTGGGCTTACTGGACGCTCGCCGCAGCTGCCTATCCTCCACCCTCCAGCTGGTCTGACAGATTCTCAACCTCCTCCTCGGAGGTGGGCATATGTTCCTCCACCTCCAGCACATCACACCCCTGGTATGTCAGGCTGTGGAGGGCACAGCAGACCACCACAAAGCGGGAGGCCCGCTGGGAGGTGTACTTCTGTGTGCCACCAGATTGGTCAATGCATCAGAGCTGCATTTTGATGAGTCCAATGCACCGTTCAATGACAGCCCGGGTGGCTGAATGGTCCTCTGGTCCTCATTGTATCGGGTCTTCACATCAGTCACCAGCCTCTGTACTGACGCCATTAGAAAGTTCCTCAGCGGGTACCCCTTACCCCCAAGAACCAAGCAGCCATCATATTCCTCGAAGATGTCAGGGATCTTCAAGTGTCCCAGGATGTAGCTTGTCATGCACGCTCCCTGGGAAGCCTGCACACATGTGCATGATCTTCATGTGGTGGTTGCACGCGAGCTGGGAGTTCAGGGAGTGGAGCCCTTTCCTGTTAATGTAGGGCACCGCCTGACAGCCCAGTGTGCGCAAGGCAACATGTGTGCCATCTATGACCTCCTGGACCTGGAGCATCCCTGCTGCTCAGGCATCTTGTTGGGCCTGGTTCATGTCAAAGTTTATATAGTTTGTTGCCTGGGCAAATAAGGCACCCGTGACCACGGGTTGTGAGATGTAGCTTGTGAGACGCCACACAAGTCCCACTCGAGCCCTGGAATGTTCCTGAGGTCTAAAAGTTAAGAGCTACGGCGACCTTGATGCCCACTGGGAGTGGGCATCGTCTACCTCCATGTGGTGCCAACTCTGCAAGGACTTAGTACAGGTGTCGCACAGTCCTTTGTAAGGCAGTGCCTCTTGCGGCACACACTATACATTATCTTTTTGAAAGACCAGTAATGCCTGTACACCCTAGATCATCGTTGGCCTCCTCCTCTGGGTTCCTCCCTGGCCTGATGGGCAGCCGGATTCCTCAGGGTGTGGGGTGGGATCCTGTTTGTACGAGGGATATGGCGCTCGACTCATCGATCGACAGTTCCAACCCGCCACTGCAAACAAATGCACCGACCTCCTCAGAAGGCAAACACGGGACACAACCAACAGAGTACCCTTCATCGTCCAGTATTTCCCCGGAGCGGAAAAACTATGACATCTTCTTTGCAGCCTTCAACACGTCATCGATGAAGATGAACATCTTGCCAAGGTAATCCCCAAACCCCCACTACTTGCCTTCAAACTACGGCGCAATCTCAAACAGACCATTGTTTGCAGCAAACTACCCAACCTTCAGAACAGCGATCACGACACCACACAACCTTGCCATGGCAATCTCTGCAAGATGTGCCAGATCATCAACATGGGTACCACCATTACATATGCGAACACCACCCACCAGATACGTGGTTCATACTCATGCAACTCGGCCAACTTTGTCTACCTCATTCGCTGCGGAGAAGGATGTCCCGAAACGTAGTACGTTGGCGAGACCATGCAGACACTGCGACAACGGATGAACGGACATCGCATGACAATCGCCAGGCAGGAATGTTCCCTTCCAGTCGGGGAACACTTCAGCAGTCAAGGGCATTCAGTCTCTGATCTTCAGGTAAGCGTTCTCCAAGGCGGCCTTCAGGCTGTGCGACAACGCAGAATCACTGAGCAGAAACTTACAGCCAAATTCCGCACACGAGTACGGCCTCAACCGGGACCTTGGATTCATGTTGCATAACGCTCACCCCCCACCATCTGGCCTGGACTTGCGAAATCCTACCAACTGTCCTGGCTTGACACAATTCACACATCTTTATCCTGTGATTATCCCTCTCTCTCGTTGCTCCGTCTGGGGGACCTGTAGACTTAATTACCTGCAAAGACTCGCATTCAATGTATCGTCTTGCATCATTGATTTTGATATATATATGTTTCTGGAACCCACCTCTTCATTCATCTGAGGAAGGAGCAGTGCTCCGAAAGCTAGTGATTCGAAACAAACCTGCTGGGCCTTAACCTGGTGTCGTAAGCCTTCTTCCTGTAATGATGATCAGAGCTAAATCTTTTATCTCTTTGTGTCACTCGTTTATCTATCTTATCATAAATGCTTTATTCATTCATATAAAGGGCATTTCCTTTATTTTTCCCACTGCTATTATTTGCATGGACATTATTTTCTGATGCACTATTACATTTCAAACCGCTGTCTCATTCTGTCTCACCGTCCTTGTTTTTACACAAATCGCCACACTGTTCTATTGTTCTGACTTTTCCCTCTTGATTTCTAAATCGCCCTTCACCTGAACTCTCCCTTCCTTTTAGCTTAAAGCCTGAGACACAGTCCAGTGCAACAGGACACTGATCCCAGCCAGGTTTAAGTGTAGCCCATTCTAATGAAATAGCTCCATCTTCCCAAATGCTGGTAGAAATGCCCAGGAATCGTAATCCTTTCTTTCCTCACCACTTTCTGAGCCACACATTTAATTCTCTGATCTGCTCGAGTTACAGTAATTGACCCATGGTTTAGGAATCAATCTAGAGATTATCATGTTTTAGGTTCAACGTTTTAACTTGGACCCTAGCTCCTGCTGCAACAAGTTGGATAAAGGTTGGCCCAAGTGTGAACTGATTGCTTCTCCCACTGCCTGCTTCCTGGCCCTGCCACACATTGAGAGGAATTTTAACCTCAAAGAACCATGGGCTGGATTCTCCGTCGGCCAGACTTTCACTTCATCAGCAGCGCAATCGCGCCCGCGGATTTCCCAACGGCGTGGGGGTGACCACATTGGGAAACCCTATTGGCCGGCTGCTGGGATGAAGGATCCCGTGCTACATGTTTGCAGTGGATGAAGGAATGTAAAATTGTTGTTTTTGTTTTAAATGGGCCAGAACCCTATTCCAGTTTTAAAACCAGTGAAAAACCTACTCACCGAACTTGGAGATTTCTGAATGAGATATGGGCAGCTCATTATTGGTGCAACTGGTGCCCTTGCAGAAAGCTGGCACATGTATGATGGGCTAAATGGGCTCCTTCTGTGCTGCCACTATTCTCTGATTCCTCAAGACCTCGCAGCAAAAATTCATATCTCATTTTACTGATAGAGGTATTAATACAGGTGGACAGAAACGTGGTCAAAATGCCAGTTTACAAGAGGCATCTATCTTCAAGGAGGAAAGAGGTCGAAAGGCAGACCGGTTTGGGGAAGGAATTCCAGAATAAAAGAAAAAGTGGAGTTCAAAATATTTCAAGGTGGCCTTCACTGTGATGCTGGTTTGTAATTGAAAATCAATCTGATATACAGACAAGCGTGCGTAACAAGTTCACACACTGACTCTATTAACTGCAAACACGGTCTTGTGAGATATCACCACTTTTTTACGGAGAATCAATCCCTCAAATATTGATTGAATTTTAAAAATAACAGGCTGCCAGTAATCTTGTTAAGATTTAAATGCATTGATACACACTCGGCGCCGTAACGTCTCCTGGAGTTGCACAAAAATTGCTTTGCAGCAAAGGAAAGCCTATTTTCTCTTGTTTCTGCATAGATGACAGATTTATGCACTGCAATTAATGTACATAATACTGGAGGTTCTGTTATAATTTGGTGGCAAGCTATTGGGCTAGACTTTCACTCTCATTGTCCAGGTGGTATTTTCACGTGGTGCATTGAAACTTGGGTGGGTTAAAGGTCGGGGGATCCACTCTGACACATTCTCGCTCAGGCACTGACGACAAAAATCAACCTATGGTTTCTACTGAAGCAACATTGGAAAGATTGGGAATGAAGCAGCACAAAGGGTAAAATTTGCTTTGTTAGCATTTCTGCGTTCAATATTATCTTACTCTCCTGCTGCCAAACAACATTACCTAAAAGTTGAATGTAACGAGATACATATAGAATTACCAGAGTTCCTCTGTTTTCCTTTAGTATGTGAAATTAAATCAGCTTCCATTCAAATTTGATTCTTTCCTCAGATTGGAGGACTTTTAAATGCATAACTGAAACACACTCTACCTATTTAATTACCACCTTCCAAGGTTGTTGGGCTTTCATTTTATATGAGATATCACTGAGAATTCAATTCTTTTTTGGCATCTTGCAGAAGGTTCATTAAGTGCCTGTAACAGAAGAATTTCTCCCACCTACTCCCACTTCAAACTAGAGCAATTTAGTGGCCAATTTTCAGAAAACTCTATACTCGGATTTCAATAAAATCTATCATCCAGGAACTCGCCAGTCTCCATGGCATTACCACATTCATCACTAGCCTTCCTTGGCCCTTTTGAGGGGGTTGTCCATTAATGCTTAATGGTGGGCTGATTCATACTTAAAACAAGTGCACCTTTCACCATCTCTCTCATTGTTGTTCTCAAATGTTCTAATTCAGGGAGAATTCAATGAAACTAAAACAGAAAGTACTGGACAATCTCAGCAGAGAAGGAAGCTATCGTGACTCTTTGGCAAAGCTTCTTTCTCCACAGATGCTGTCAGACCTACTGAGATTGTATAGCATTGTGTGTTTTTGTTTCAGGTTCCAGCATCCACAGTAATGTGCTTCAATCTTAGAATTTAATGAAACCCTTATATCGCTTGGCTCCTGAAAAGCTGTGTGACGCATCATGACTGATAGATGCCAGGAGATCCCACTTCTCTGGGGCTGGTTTAGCTCACTGGGCTAAATCACTGGCTTTGAAAGCAGACCAAGCAGGCCAGCAGCACGGTTCGATTCCTGTACCAGCCTCCCCGGACAGGCGCCGGAATGTGGCGACTAGGGGCTTTTCACAGTAACTTCATTGAAGCCTACTCGTGACAATAAGCGATTTTCATTTCATTTCTGGGATTTACCCGCATCGCCATGCCTAGCGAGATCCAAGACGATCTTGCGAGATATTGAGATGCAAATCCCGCCCATTGTGGGCATGGTCACTTTCTGACAAATTGGCATATTAGAGTGAGACAGCATTGTCTCAGAGTGAGACAATATGCATTCCCGAGATCTACCCAAGGCGTGGGATCTAGCCCCCTCACCGTGGAGATTGGGCAAGCGTGTTCAATACTGATCTCCACTAATGGTGACCAATGGTACTTGTGGGCATCTCCCAAGGGATTGGAGTGCTTGCCCTCTGGGCAGGGTAATACCCTGGCACTGCCCGTGCCATTTGGGCACCCTGGCAGTGCCACCTGGGTACTAGCCTGGCATTGCCAAGGTGCCCGGGTGGCATCGCCAGCTGAAAGGAGCACTGGCAGAGTACCATGCTGGCACTGCCAAAAAGCAAGCAATTTTTGCAGGGCGGTGATCGGGTCGAGGTATGCCCTGCGCGGGTGTGGAGGACAGGAATCTCCTTATAGTGAGTTGGGGGGAATGCGGTTTGGTGGTCACATCAGGGGCTCGAGCGATTGGGGCGTCATTGAAAAATTCCAGCAAGCAGAACTCTTCAGTGCAGAAAATGGGGCTAAGTGTGGCATCGTCAGGAAGTGCCCCGCAGAGGTATGGTGAAGCTGAGGCCACAATCAGACAGCCATGATCTTACAGAAAGGTGAATCAGACTTCAGGGGTCAAATGGGCCACACCTGCTCCTAATTTTTGCATTCTTGTGAAATAGAAAACCTTTAAATGTCCAGAGTGAAAGGTAGCAGACCAGGGCAAGAAACACCCTCATTCAAATTAGCAAATCTGTTTTTTCTTAAAGTATTAAGTCCAACAGAATCGAGCCATAAGAATGAATTCTGTGTGGATCTAAACCCCGTGTTTCAACAAAGGGGTGGAATTCAAATGTCTTACTCACCCAGCACCCCACGTAAAATCAGACTTGGCTACTCCTAAGCAGACTACTTCACTGATATCAATCCTCCCATTCGGCGTGGCTGATTTGTCACTTTCATAGTAACTGAGAAATCCACCTTCCAGGGTACACCATCGCTTGTGGAATTCTGCAGACAAGAAGCACAAGCTCATCAAAATCTGAATACTGATCATGACCACTTCCCTCCTAGCAGACCTGCCTGGAGATTTACAATCCATTCAAAATAACCAAAGATTGTTGACTGTAGTCAGACCTATAGTGGCTTACCTGGTACCATGCTGACAGGAGCAATTACTTTTGTCACAACACTCCTCAACATAAATAGTCAGTAAAGTTTCCACCTAAGAACTGCAATAACACTGTCAACAGCATCCTTCCACCTGCAAAACATGACGCGTACTTAGCAAACAGGCTTTACCTGCAGATACGGCCAGAGAATTGCCAGGTCCGTGACTGCACATGCGCATGGCGGCGGCCTGCAGCGTGCAACATGGCACAAGCTGGGCACAGATCCGACCTGCCAAATACTGTCCCCCAGTAACCCTCCTTGCCAACCACCACCAGTGGCCCCAAGCCCTGCCAAAGCCCCCCCTGCCCGCAGAACGCCCCCCCCCCCAACTGTGGCGGCGCTGAACTCAGTCCGTGGCCACCATGCAGTGTTTACAGGAAACAAATAGCATTAGTGACCCATGTCGTCAGAAACTCGGCCCATCGGGGGCGGAGCATCGGGGAGGGCCTCAGGTGACGTCTTGAGGCCGTCCAGACGGCGTGCGGCGTACTCCCCGAGTAAGGCACTTTTGAAGGGCGGACCATCACAAAAGCGGCATCGCCCCCGATTTTGGCGCAAACGGGGATTCTCCGGCCAATCGCCAAACACGATTTCGGCGTCCGGAGAATCCCATCCACTGTCATCAGACAGTCTGCTTTTTTTCCTGGTGAACCTGTTCCCCTCAACCACCAAAATCAAACGCAAAATGGCGCAGAAGCTGGAAATCTCAAATAAGCAGAGAGAATGCCGGAAACAGACTGCAGATCTGGCATAATCAGTGGAGAGGGAAAAGCGGGATGTAGTCAGTCAAGTCACACATCATCACGCCGGCAGGTGAATTCAACCTCGGCTCTTGACAATCGGGGCACCATTTTTAACAGTGCCCCAATCTCAAAAAGATAATATTGGAACAAACCCTCCACCCATGGAAACCCCCTGGCACAGGCCTGGAACCCCCAGAACCTCCCCCTGCAGCCCCACTCCCCAGCACTGTCAGGGTAGTGCCAAGGCACGATCCTCTCCCCTCTGGCACCCCTGGTGAGCTCTGTTTCCAGGTTCCCCTTTGTCAAGACCTGTTGTAAGCACAGCCACCATGACTTCACACCGGCGGGGAACAGGATAGAGCGGGGAGGCTCACAAAGTGACCGTTCATGGCAGGAACCTGATCACTTTATTGGCGACGAGGAGGACAATCGAACGGGAAAATGCTTCTGGCATGAAAGTTGTTTCGGGATTCCCCCTTGATTCTCTGCCCATGCCTGCTGAAAAAGGGGTGGAATGCCCCCCCCCCCCCACCCACCCACTCCCCCCCCCCACCCACCCAACAACAGTAGCATCTCATACTACCAAAAGCAGATTATTCAGTCGCTCAATTTATGTTTGCTTGTGTGATCCTATTTGATCACACGGTCTGCCTATAAAACAATAATGACTATACTTCAAAAGTAATGAATTAGCTGGGAAGAACTTTGAGAGATGTCACACTGAATGGAAATTCTTTCAATAAAAGTAACTGATATTCAGTGAGTTGAATAACATACAATACATACAATTCTTCGAGTGGTAGAGAATGGGTTTCAGCTGCATTGCACAAAAATCACCAAGTCTGAAACCTGCTGAGAGCAGTTTATGTATGAAATGTAATCTGCAAGTTTATTGATGCTGCTGGTCTTGATTGTGCTATATTACTAACATTTAGGTATTTGGAAGGATAAATTCTGATATTTAAGAACTACATCGAAAGCCATGATAAATGTACAATTTGGTTCACACAGATTTTCATTGCTGTGCACCAAAATTGCCAATTATGAATTGCAACAAGTAATCAACTAAAGAGGATGTAGAGAAAAAAGAAATAACAGGGCCTCAAACTCATGCAGTGCTACACTTCTGATCTAAGCTTCAGTCTTAAGCCCTTCAACATTTGGGCTATACCTCATGCAAGATATTCATTATGTGCTAATGTCCACTTTGAAGGCATATGTTCTCAGAATTTATAATGGCGAGACCATGCAGACACTGCGACAACGAATAAACGGGCATCGTGCGACTATCAACAGGCAGGACTGTTCCCTTCCAGTTGGGGAACACTTCAGCAGTCAAGGACATTCAGCCTCTGATCTCCGGGTCAGCATTCTACAAGGAGGCCTTCAGGAGACGCGACAACGCAAAATTGCTGAGCAAAAACTTATAGCTAAGTTCCGCACGCATGAATGCGGACTCAACCGGGATCTGGGATTCATGTCGCATTACATTCGGCCCCCACCAACAAGCCTGGACTTGCAGAGGCCTACCGACTGAACTGGCTTGGGACAATTCACACCTCTTTAACCTGGAGTTACCTCTCTCTCTGCATCTTTGATGATTTGATTGCCTGCAGGTGCTCGCATTCCGGGGCATCTCTGACTGTGTCTATATAAACATTTCTGGAATAAGCCTTTCCATTCACCTGAAGAAGGAGCCGTGCTCCGAAAGCTCGTGTTTGAAACAAACCTGTTGGACTTTAACCTGGTGTTGTAAGACTTCTTACAGAATTTATAAGATATTGCAGTTTGCCCAAAAGCTCACTGGTTGATATTTTATGCGAGATATTAAAATAAAATTAAATTAAAATAACCTGGCCTGATACCCAGTACTTGGATGTTATAATCTGCATATGGGTATATATATATTCTAATCAGGTAGTGGTGGTACAGTATCAATATACCCATAGTACCTCAGGTCCTAGTCCTAGGTCCAATCATCGTCAGCTGCTACATCATTACCTTCCATCAAAGGTCAGAAGTGTGGATGGCGGTGGCACACTGGTTAGCACTGGGTCTGCGGTGCTGAGGATCCGGGTTCGAATCCCGGCCCTGGGTCACTGTCTGTGTGGAGTTTGCACATTCTCCCCATGTCTGCATTTGGTTTCACCCTCACAACCCAAAGATGCGTTGGTTAAGTGGATTGGCCATGCTAAATTGCCCCTTAATTGGAAAAAAGAAAAATAATTGGCTGCTCTAAATCTAAAAGAAAACAAGTGGGGATGTTCGCTGATGATAGCACAAATGTTCAGCACCATTCATGACTTCAAATACTGAAGCAGCCTGTATCCATGTGCAGCAAGACCTGGATACACTTGGGCATGGGCTGATAAGTGGCAAGTAACATTCATACCACACAAGTGCTAGGCAATGACCATCTCCAACAAGAGAGAATTTAACATTGCTCCTTGACATTCAATGACAGTTTCATCACTGAATTCCCCACAATCAACATCCTGGGGTTTGCCATTGGCCTGAAACTGAACTGGACTAGCCATATAAATACTGAGGATACAACTGCAGGTCAGAGACTCAGAATTCAGTGGAGTATTGCAACTCTCCAAAGCCTGTCCACCATCTAAAAGGCACAATTCAGGAGTGTGATGGAATACTCTCCACCTGCATGTACGAGTGCAACACCACCAACACACAAAAGGATCGACACCATCCAGGATTCTGTGATTCTGACAAAGCAACCCGCTTGATTGGCATCCCATCCATCAACTTAAAGATTCACTCCCTCTACCATGAATAAATACTGGCAGCAGAGTGTATCATCTGCAGGATGCATTGCAGCAATTAACCAAGGCTTCTTTGACAGCACCTTCCAAACCTGCAATCTCTACCACCTAAAACTATAAGGGCAGCAGATCCATGGCAACACCACCACCTGCAAGATCCCCATCCTAATTTAAAACTATATATCATTGTCTCTTCAATGTCACTGAGTGAAACGTTTGGAACTCCCTTCTTAACAGCACTGTGGGTGTACCAGATGGACTGCAGCAGCTCAGGAGGGCTGCTCAAGTGCAATTAGAGATGGGTCCTTGTTCCTATCCACAAACTTTGTGTGACATCTTGCACTGGAACTTTGATGCAGCTCCTTCTACAGGGTATATGGGACCTGTGAATGAACAGGAAGTAATTGTGTCTCCTTACTCATACTGAAGGCACATCAGTGAATGACTATAAGTTTTAACCAGAAGATATCAGTTCAACTATGTAGTTCAATGTCTGAACCGGTACTGAAAGAAAAACAAAGAGAAGGGATGAAAGATAGGAATTAAGAGGGACAAGACGTCAAAGAGAAAAGTAACAAAAATATTTTATTGTTCAAATTTCCAACAATGTTTAAAACTTGAGGATGGACGCAGAAAATGCCTTTAACCGGGCGGAGTGGAACTATTTGTGGGAGGTGTTAGGACGGTTCAGGTTTGGGCGGGGCTTCATTGATTGGGTTTGGTTGTTGTACCAGGCACCGGTGGCGACTGTACGAATGAATCGGCTGATGTCGGGCTATTTAAACTGCACCGAGAGTCAAGGCAAGGATGTCTTCTCTCCCCGCTGCTGTTTGCAGGTGGCACAGGAATGGGAGCTGTTACATAAACTAAATTGGACCTGGCTAGTGGAACAAATGAAGGAGGACTTTCGAAGGTGTGACATGCTCCCTGTTATGGGAGAGGTGCTTTTGAAGCACACGGCTTGTTCCCCAGGTGTAGTATTACAATTATGGATACGTGGTTTTTAAAACAAAACAATGTTTATTCCATGAACTCAAATTAACCTTTTAAATAAACATTGGATCTCTTAACACCCCTTACTTCAAAGATAATACCTAAACTAATACAACACTACCTAATCCTGCAAACTGTTCCTTTACACATCCAAAAGATTTAACAAACCATTCAAACAGAAGCACATTAGATTTATATTCAATACTGACACCTTTTTACAATTCCGATTTCACCAAAGGATTAAGAGATAGTCCTTCATGGCAGAGATCACCAGAAATGCAGCTCACAGCCACACCCAAGCTTTCTTCAAACTGAAACTAAAACTCTCAAAAGCAGAAGTGAGCTTAGCTCCCCCCCCCCGTGACATCACTTCAGTAATATGATCAGCTTTATTTCTTAAAGGTACATTTCTTAAACATCTAATTCTTAAAGGCACTCTCACATGACACTCCCGCTGTCACTGGCAGGGAGAGTACAGACAGTGAAAATGATGGTCCTACTGAGATTTCTGTTTGTTTACCAGTGCCGCCCCATCTTTATCACAAAGGCCTTTATTAAATGGGTAAATAAGGTGTTTTCTGGTTTGTGTGGGTGGGTAAAACACCGCGGATGAAGAAATTGCTGCTGGAGCATAGTTGGGGGGAGGGTGGGTTGGCACTGCTGAACTTTAGCAATTATTACTGGGAGGCAAACATAGCCATGATTAGGAAGTGGGTAGCGGGGGGTGGGGGTATTGATAACAATGCTGGGGGTATTGATAACGGCACTTCTGCTGTTCTCGCCGGCCCAATACTCCACAAGACCGGTGGTAGTGGCGGCCCTGAGTGTCTGGGGGCAGAAGAATATGACAGTGGAGGGAGCATCGGTCTGGGCTCCAATTTGTAACAATCATGGTTTGTTTTGGGGAGGCTAGATGTGGGCCTTCGGTGATGGCAGAGAGCAGGGATCAAGAGGATGGGAGATTTGTTCATGGATGGGAGTTTTCCCTGTTTGGGGGATTTAGAGGAGAAATTTGAATTGCCGAGGGGGAATGGGTTTAGATATCTGCAGACAGGATTTTTTGTGAAGGCTGGTTTAGACCTTTCCGCTACGACCGCCACGGAGGATACAGGATAGAGTAGTGTCTAGAATGAGGGTGGGAGAGGGGAAGGTCTGGGATATCTACAAAAAACTCTTGGGAGTCGGAGGTAACTCAGATAAAGGAGCTAAAGTCCAAATGGGAAAATGAGCTGGGGGGGGTGGAAAGAGAGAGAGAGAGAGAGAGAGAGAGAGAGAGAGAGAGAAGATAGAGGTGGGTCTGTGGGCCGATGCTTTGAGCAGAGTCGACATGTCCTCATCATGTGCCAGGCTCAGCCTCATAGAATTCAAGGTGGCATACCGGGCACATGTGACGCTGGCCCGGATGAGCAAGTTTTTTGTGTGCAAAGTGTGTGGGAGGGCCAGCAAACCATGTCCATGTGTTTTGGGCATGTCAGAAGCTTAGGGGATTCTGGCAGGGATTTACGGAGGTCATGTCCACGGTGCTAAAAACAAGGGTGGTGCCGAGTCCAGAGGTGGCAATTTTTGGAGTGTCGGAAGATCTGGGAGTCCAGGGGGTGAGGGAGGCCGACATCTTGGCTTTTGCCTCCTTGGTAGCCTGGAGACGGATATTGCTAGCGTGGAGGGACTCGAAACTCCCAAAATCAGAGATCTGGGTTAGCGATATGGCTGAGTTTCTCAGATTTGAGAAAATTAAGTTCGCCTTAAGAGGGTGACTGCGAGGTTTTGTCCGGAGGTGGCAGCTTCGACTGCTTCAGGGAAAACTAACTGTCAGCAGAGGCAATAAGAAAAGGGGGGAGGGGGAGTTAGGCTATTTTCTCATTTTGGGTAGGTGGGATTTGTTCGGGTTGGAGATGTTTATATTTATATTTGTACTGTTTACTGTTATTATTATAAAATTATACATACCTTAATAAAAATGTTTTACAAAATAAATTACTAAAATTTGAAGAAATGAAACTCTACATTAACATTAACAAGTTAATTTTATAATTGAGAGGTTGTTTACATGTAATTAACACACTGTTAAAAATGTACTTCCAATGAAATGGACTAGACCTAGCATTTTCTCGCAAGTTCAGTGGGTATGGATCAGTTAAGTATAGCAACGTCAAGCCTTTTTTATTAATTTATTAATAATTTTATTACCAAGTCTCTGGGCGAGATGTCAGTGCATTACAACTTATGGATGAACACAGAATCTCAGATGACAAGCTTATGATTCCCGAGTTTAACATGTTTAACTGCACATGTAATCACTAGTAGTTGCTGTCAGATTCACACATTAAGAATCCTGCCTAATGTGTCACTGTTTGTTACTTCTTGATAGGAAAGAAGCAATTGCAGTACATTTGACAAATACAAGTTTCACTCTACCAAAATTGCATCTGTAACGCTTTGCAATGTACATAAACTAACATGAGTTAGCTGACTAAAGTTGACCTGTTTTGTATTAACTTGCTTCAATAAATGTTCAGCTTAACAGACCAATATTCAGAAATTGGAAGTCCTTTGGATAGGCAAAGTACTTTTTATAAATAATGTTTGGAGAGCAGATGTGGGAGCATCTGCTTTCTGAGCACTTGATACACTTGCTTCACACAAGACTGAAGTTATACTCCACATAGAAAGTCTCTTCGGTCATTCCAAATTTACTAAGATATCATTCAACAGCACTTGACTGCAATGCATTCTGGAACCTGATTGAGATCAATATGTTGTGCTTCATATTGATGGAAAGTGGTTTTGTGCATTAACCTGCAAGTAGCAGTGTAAGTGTAACCTAAGGTGAACTTTATTCGCTATTAATAGGATCACCTTTCTGTCCTTGTAATGTTTAGTTAATTAACAAAGCTACAAACTGCATGCCTCAGCAAGATCATCAACTTTGTTTTCTCACAGGTTGAAACAGGACCTCTGAAGCAGAATCCACCCTTTGACCTCTGTCCTCATCTTTCAGAACTTCATCACAAGTCGCCATTTTGACCTCATCTCTGTATCGTGTTGGCATATTTTTGAACATTTCTACAACAGGTCAAGAAGCATTACTTATACATTATTAATTTCTTTCAACAATGAACTGAATCTATGACCTAAAATGAAAATGTCAAGGAAGCACAAATAATTTCAGAAAATGGTTTTATTTTTCACAATGATCAAAATCTATGAATGTAAATGTATGAACACCTGTTTTTAATGGCCTAGGCTTTCTGTATAAACCCCCAAACGCCCACCAGTCTCCACTCCCTCTCCATTGAGTACATCTCTGACGAGGTGTGCAGATTCCCCATTGACTATAATTGCATTTCCAGCCTTGGTGTAATTTTGTATAGGAATTTGGTTTCTGTAATAACTCTGCCAAGGCCAGGCTTCATAAAGAAACACTTGTTTATTCGAACAATGAAAAGAACTGCTTCCATGGTGTACAGCGCTTGTGTCCCAGCCTGGGGACCATAGGAATGTCAGTCCAGGTTTGGACTGCGGTTTTAAACTCGCAATGAATGGTTCCCATTGGGCAAGCCTCCACCTGCTCAATAGGGAAATGTGTGTTCCACGAACCTCACGGGGAGATCAATTAATGATCCCCCATTTCCTTTCCGGTCATCATAACAGTTTCCTGGTCTAATGTGGGGTAGGAACCCAATATGAGCATGGAGTATTGCTGCAGAAGTCTGAAGCATTTCCACCAATCTCTGCAGTGTGTCCTGGCTTCATAGGTAGCCAGAGCACTTGCATTCCTGCAATGTGAATAACAGTGGATACAGAGGAAAGAAGAAGCCGAAAGATTGGGCCCAATACCTCACCAACATCTTTGACTGGAGGTTGGATCTTCTCGGACACAAAAATACATTTCTGCCTTGCTTCCACCCAATCTCTTTCATGTCCAACCTTCAGTGTCAGCTCATCAGCTGACCGATAAATGTCACACATTTGGAGCTTAGAAAAGTCAAGAAAACTAAAAATTAATTAATTTCTCTAATATTCTAATTTGGCGTCAATCTCTGTTCAGAAGACAACATTTTCTGACTTGTATTTATGAATTCTCGTGTTAATGTGATGCTCCAAAAAAATCTAGGCTCTGGTCTATATGTAATGTCACCATAGTCCCAGATGACCATAGGCTGCTTTCCCCTTTGAGTGGGAGAGCTGATTGGGGTGACTTAAACTGAGGATCACCTCACCTCAGGTGAGGGAAAAGGTTGAGAAGGCAGGGCCTTCATGAATAACCTCAGCCCGCACAGGAATTTAACCCACGCTGTTGGCTTCACTCTGCATCACAAACCAGCTGTCTAGCTAACTGAGCTGAACCGACTCCGTCTGGAAAATCATTCCACACATTGAGCACCTTTTTAATGACAAGAATGGTATCTGATCGAAGCCACTATTTCACAAATTTGTACTTCAAGCTTTTGGTCCCATCAGCCTGCCTTATATTAGAGTAAAATCATAACTAACCTTACCCGAAACATGTATTTCATTTAATTCAGTGATGTTACTTCCTGACTGTCTTCTCAAATACTGGAACGATGGAGTTCCTTTAGCTTAGCTTTAGATTTCTGGTTTATTAAACGCCGATCCTCTAGAATTTAGGGAGATTCCATGATCCCAGTGGGTAACAGTGATATGCCGGACACACACCTTGGGAAATCATAGGTAACATTTAAGATTTCTTGAGATATGCTCCATGGGTGCGGCTCTTCACCAGAAGCATGGGATTGTGGGAATTCAGCCATGTTTTGAAAACTGAACTTTTTTTTAAAGCTACTTCCATGGTTTCCTTCATGAATCTAATGCCACATCACAACTGGTGACAAAATCAAAAGAGTTCACTATTATCAGTTCATTCACAATTTTCTCTACGCGTTATGCTGCCAGACAGCTAGTGGCAAATGCATAAGTTTGATCTGGAAAAAGTATTCTGAAATTTTCTTAACTATATACTTTTCAATTCACCTGTAAATGGTATAATTATTGATTCATGAGTTCAGTATCAGAAATGCAACAGAACTCTTCCTTCAATTAATACCACACAAATACCTTCTTTGTTATCCTAAACTAACTTCTTTATCCGAAATTGTCATCGCTATTGCTGACTCTAGGTCGACAACTTTTTAAAAATTGCATATATAGCATCTTAACATACACTCAGAGCATCCTTAAGTACTTTATATGGATGGATTATTTATTGAAGCACAGTCATCATTACTCAGTGTTATGGGCCAGGGTTTAGAGAACCCCAAAGTGCATCATGGAGTTCACCTGACGCACAACTTTTAATAGATTGTGGTTATGGGGAGCACACGGCCCACTCTACAGGTGTGGTACAGCAGAAATGGAAAAGTATTTTTTAAAGCAAAACAACGTTTATTCTATGAACTCAAGTTAACCTTTTTAAGACATACAGTGAACATCTTAGCAACCATCACTTCAAATACAACCCCCAAAGAATACAACACTAAGTAATCCTTAATAACTTCTCAAACAACATCCAGAAGACAAAAGAAATACCTTTTAACAGAAGCACATCAGGTTCACATTCACTACTGAGAACATTTATAATTCTGAATTCGCCAAATGATCAAGAGATAGTATTTTCATGGCAGAGAGATCAACAGTAAACCTGCTTTGTCTGGCTTCAGCTCCAACACTGAAAAACGAAACCAAAAGAAACAGACACACCCAAGCTTTTCTCAAAGTGAAACTAAAAAGCAGAGCCAGAGCTCAGCTCCACTCACACTCTGACATCACTGCAGTAACGTGAGCAGCCAAGAATTTCTTAAAGTGACATTCTCATGACATCAGGCCAATGCAGCAGCAAATTTATACAAAGTAAGACATCAACTGGATTATCCATTTTTGACAGTATTGGTTGAGCAGAATGTTGACTGGGACACTACAAATTAACTTCTGGAACTCCTTCATTGTGGGGTACAGGAACTAAGCCAGCAGACACAGTTTAATACTTCATCTCAAAAATGGCACCTTCAACAATGCATCACTCCCTCAGGTGTGTACTACTGTGTTTGGTTGATTATTCAGTTAAGTGTGTAAAGTTCATGGATAATGGGCTCAGTATTAACTTTGTTTTAATGATCTAAGTTTTACAGTCTTTGATTCTCACACCACAGTGGGAGTGAAGATATGTTGCCATGATGCATCACAGAATATTTACAGTGCAGAAGGAGGCCATTTGGCCCTTCGGCCCACAAACAGAGCACTCCACCTAATCCCACTCTCCCAACCTTTCCCTGTACCTTTGCACATTCTTTATTTTCAGATAGAAATCCAATTCTCTTTTGAGTATCTCAATTGCAGCTGCCTCCACCACCTGTCAGGAAGTTTGTTTCAGATTTCAACCATCCACTGGGTGAAAAAATGCTTTCCTCATATTACTTTTCCTTCTTTTGTCAATTATTTTAAATCTGTGCCATCTAGTTCTTGATTTACTCTTGAGAAGGAAGAGTTTCTCACAATTTGCCCTATCCTTACCCCTCAGGATCTTGAATAACTCCATCAAGTCTTCTCTTGGCCTTTATTCCCTCAAGGAAAATAGACCCAATCTCTCCTCATATCTAACGTTACTCATCTCTGGAATCATTCTCGTGATTCTCGTCTGTAATCTCTCCAATGCCTTTATATCCTTCTTCAAGTACAGTGTCCGGAACTGGATGCAGTATTCCAGATTAGGCCTAACTGGCATCTTATACAAGCTTAACAGGATCTCCTTTCTCTTGTACTCCATGCCCCTATTAATGAAAGATATGCTATGCTTTATTAATTGTTCTCTCAACATGCTCTGAGACTTTCAATGACTTTATTCACATATACACTGAGGTCCCTCTGTTCCTGGACTTCCTTCAGAGTTTTTCCCTGTATTTTACATTGTCTGTCCATATTTGTCCTGCTAAACTGAATCACCTCACATTTCTCTGTGTTGAACTTCATCTGCCCTTTTTTGCCCAACCCACCAACACAGCGGCACGGTGGAACAGTGGTTAGCACTGTTGCCTTAGAGCGGCAGGGACCCGGGATCGATTCTGACCTTGGGTGACTGTGTGGAGTTTGCACATTCTGCCCATGTCTGCGTGAGTTTCGTCTGGGTGCTCCAGTTTCCTCACACGGTTCAAAGATGCGCAGGTTAGGTGGATTGGCCATGCTAAGAAAGTCCACAAGTGGAAATTCTGCAGGAAATAAGGAGAGGATGGTGGTACATCCATTGGTAAATGTCATAGATGGTAATGATGGAAGCAGAAGTGATATAGAAGGAAGGTTGCTGGGCTTTGACTGACAGCAGGAATATTGGTCGGGAAAATCAATGACAAAGGACAGTCGGAGAGATGGGGTATGTGCTCGCAAAGTGGCCGCAACAGGTGACATGATGCACTCGAGAGAATGCTGAAACAGCACAGAGGATAGGTGTACGTTTATTCAGGCCTGGAATAAAGGGGTAACACGGTAGCACAGTGGTTAGCACAGTTGCTTAACAGCTCCAGGGTCCAAAGTTCCATTCCCGGCTTGGGTCTCTGTCTGTGCGGAGTCTGCATGTTCTCCCTGTGTCTGCGAGGGTTTCCTCCGGGTGCTCCGGTTTCCTCCGACAGGAAATGCTGTGCTAAATTGGCCTTAGTGTCCAAATAAGTTAGATGGGGTTACGGGGATAGGGTGGAGATGTGGGGATAGGGTGCTTTTTCCAAAGGGCTGGTGCAGACGTGATGGGCCAAATGGCCTCCTTCTGCACTGTAGATTCTATGAATAGCACCAGGAGAACATAAAGTGTTAAGAATGTGAGACTCTATAAGATAGTTATGTTTTAAACTGTCTCTTTCATTTAAGTGAAAACAGAATCTCTTAGAATGGGGGATGGTGAAATTATATCGAACTCTGCCCAGGGATGTGGCTGTGTGATTTGGTTACCTTGAACCGGGGCCAGATCCAAATCTACATGAATTCAAATGGCAGTTTAAACACCTTGACACAAAAAAGGGACTGCTTTGGACCTGGTCCTGTTGGACACAGATTCTCAGATTCACAGAGTGGAGAGAGAGAGAGAGAAATAAAAGAGAAAGAGAGAGAGAGGAAAGGAGAAAGAGAGGGCGAGGGGGTGGGGAGATGCTGCGAGAAGAAGAGGGGAAAAGACTGTTGCCTTTTAGCCCAAACAGAATGCTGGAGGAAATCTGTGGAGATTTACGAACCACTGAATTGCCAGAGGGTGCCTTGCTGTTGGAAGTGCTGGAAAATGGAGTGAAAGCTACTTTCAAAAGGACACTGAGACTTACCCTTATGTGACAGGGAGAAGAGAGGCTGTTGAAATGCCAAGAGGGATTTTGACTTCATGTACAAGGCTACAGGTGACACATAAACTATTATTCTTTATGTGATTGTGACTGACTCGGTCAATATTTGTTGCCCATTCCTAATTTCCCTTGAGGTGGTGGTGTTGAGCCACCACCTTGAACCGCTGCAGTCCACATGGTGTAGGTATAGCGATAGTGTTGTTAGGAAGGGTGTTCCATGATTTTGATCCGGAGACAATGAAGGAATGCAATATAGTTCCAAGTCAGGAGTATATGTGGCATGGAGGGTTGATGGTTTTCTTATGTGTCTGCTGCCCTTGTCCTTTCAGATAGTAGAGGTCACAGGTTTGGAACATTTGGAAGTTGTTGCAATGCATCTTGTATGTAGTACACACTGCTGTCACTGTGTGTTGATGGTGGTGGAGTGAGTGAGTGCTTAGGTTGGCGGATGGATTGCCAATCAAGCAGGCTGCTTTGTCCTGGATGGTGTTGAGTATTTGTTTGAGTGTTGCTTGAAGCCTTGGTCCAAATATAGACAAAAGAGCTGAACTAAAGAGGTGAGATGGGAGTGACAGCTTTTGACACCGAGGCTGCATTGTCCGAGTATGACATTAATGAGCCCGGGCAAAACTGGGGAAACCATGGGAGTCATACCTAGCACAAAGGAAGATGGTTATGATTGCTGGAGGCCAATCATCACAGTCTCAAGGTATCACTGCAGTATTTCCTCATGGTAATGTCCAAGGCCCAACTATCTTCAGCTGCTTCATCAATGACTTTCCTTCCAAAATAAGTTCAGAAGTAGGGATGTTGACTGATGATTGCACCATATTCAATATAATTTGTGATTCCTCAGATGTTGCAACAGTCTGCGTGGACATGCAGCAAAATCTGAGTAACATTCAGGTTTTAGTTGATACTTGGAAAACAACATTCATGCTACATAAATGCCAGACAATGCCCAGCTCCAATTTGAGTCCATTTAACCTTGATAATCCAACCCATTATCATCACAGAATTCCTCCATTCAGGTCGTGTGAGTCACCATCTTCCAGAAACTTAACTGGACCAGTCAACTAAATACTGTGGCAACAAGAGCAGATTAGAGACTGTGAATTCTGCGGAAAGTAGCTCACCTCTTGACTCACCAAAGTTTGTCCACAATCTACAAGACATTAGCCAGGTATGTGATGGAGTACTCTGCACTTGCTTGGAGGAATGCAGCTCCAACAACACTCAAGAAGATTGATGATATCCAGGAAAAAGCAGTCGAGTTGGTGGACACTCCATCCACCACCTTAAACAGTCTTGCACACTGATACCACACACAATGGCTACAATGTCATCTACAAGATGCAAAACACCAAGTCACCATGTCTTCTTCGGTAGCAACACCTGAACCACAATTGTTAACAGCTTGCAGGGCCAAGACAGCAGATGCATGGGAAAGACCACCATCTGTAAGTTTCCCTCCAGGGTCACAAACCACCCTGATTGTGAAGTATATTGTTGTGCCTTCATCGTCACTGGATCAAAATCCTGGAAGTCTCCTGTAACAGCACTGTTGAAATACCTTCAGCATAGAGGCTGCAGTGGTCCAAGAAGGCAGCTCACCACCACCTTCTCAAGGGCACTTAAGAATCAGTAACAACTTCTGGCTTTTCTACCAACTCCCACATCTCCTGAAGGAATAAAAAATGATGGAAACCTGAAACAGAACATTTCCAAATACTTATACATTCAACTGCTAAAAGGCAAAACTCACATCTAAGGTTTAAAATGTCAAAGCAGCAAGAAATCCATTGGGTTGGTAAAAAATTGATTGCAGAATATGCGATACAATATGTGGTAGCAATGTTCCTGCTCTTTCTTCAAACGTAATGGAAATAACTGGTGAGTCAGAATTAATCTATTTTCTAAACCACACTTGTAACATTACAATGCCAATTCAATGTCACTGAGCAGAAGGAAACAGTTGAATCTTTTCATAAAATTTGGCAGTGCCATGAAAGGTTACAGTTTGCGAAATTACATTCCATATTGTAGACAGAAAGCTATAGATATAATCATTGTAGAAGCTGTTTTTACGGAAAGCTGCAGGAATATGGAAAAAGAAAACACCTGTTACAATTAACTTGTGACTAAGATAGATGAATTCCCTTTAATTGTAGCACTGAGAGGCAACTGGGGCCTTGGTGCCCCCCCTGAAAATCTCACAGCAGCAGTCTGCTCCAGAAGGCACTGCTAATAGTTTGAGAATGAACCTGTCAATCCTTTCAGCAGCTGCAAAATATCATTCTGAACCACATGCAGAAAACAGCAGGGAAGATGGCCAAAAGGCCGGTCAAAAAGGTAGGCCTTAAGGAGTGTTATAAATGAGGAAAGAGTATTGGGCTGGAGAGATTTTTGAGGAGAGGGGGAAATTCCAAAGCTCAATGATGAGGCAGCTGAAGGCACGGTCACCAATGTGAGGAACCATTAATATTGGGAAAGCTCAAGAAGTCAGAATTAGGGGACTTCAGGCATCTCCAAAGTTTAAAAGCAAGTTACTATGGATGCTGGAATCTGAAACAAAACCAGTAAATGCTGTACAACCTCAGCAGGCCTGACAGTATCTGTGAAGAGAGAACGGACCATCCTACGCACCTAACCCACCCTTGACCCATCCTGATGCCTGCCATCCATCTGAAGACACACCCTGATCTGAACCCCACCCCCACCCCCACTTGGAAGTTCTGGCCTATTATTTTGCACTCAACATTTTCCAAACTAATTAAGGATCTACCCTTGCAAAAATTCACACGGCAGTGGGAAACCAGCAAACAAACCGCTATACAGACACACAAGCCTCATTTGTGCTGTGCACCTATGGCAACTGTGGTAGATTTTGCTTCCTAATTAATATTAAATTACCAGTGAGGAGCCTGACATGGCACATGTAGAAAACTGAAATGACAAAGTTACTATCATTAGCAAATCTCCCGTGTCATTGCTCACAGGTGTTTATCACATAATTTAATGGTGTAATTCATAGAATACTAGAATTCCTACAGTGCAGGAGGAGGCCATTTGACCCAATGACTCTGCACCAAACCTCCGAAAGAGCACCCTCCCCCGCAGTCTACCCGCAACCCTGTAACCCCATCTACCTGCATATCTTTGGACACAAAGGGGCAATTGATCATATCCAATCCACCTAACCTGCACATCTTTGGGCTGTGGGAGGAAACTGGAGTACGCGGAGGAAACCCACACAGACATAGAGAGAATGCACAAACATCACCAGAAAGTTACCCAAGTTCCGAATCGAATTTGGGTTCCTGGCATTGTGAGGCAGCAGTGCTAACCAACTATGCCACCATGCTGCAGAGTAAAGTGAGATTCAGACCAAACAGTGTAACTGCTTGGCCTGGGGCTTTGCAGATTGGAAAGTGTTTGTAAGTATCAGGTTGCAGATTAGAAGCTCAAAAGCAGTAACTGAAAGGCTTTCTGGCCTTTTGCAATCTTAAAAGTACGTTGTGGCTTTCTTCTTGTAGCTTGGCATCTTGGATTGCACTTTTTATGCAAGTACGTTTATCTTAACTTAATTATTGTACGATTTTGTGGTTTTCTGCTTCGAAAAGCTGGAATTTCAGTGGCTGCACTTATACCATAAGTGCCATAGGCTTGACTCAGGGTACCTTTTTCTCTCACTTTCCTTGTTCTTTAGTAGGATGATGAAGAAATGCATGACGAAAAAGAGGCAGGTCACTTACACAAAATGCAAATTGCCCTAACGCAAGTTGCTTTGCCTGTAGACCAAGCATAGCTATTTGGGCATGTCCAGAAACATTTGCCTTTGCCAACTCCCCGTCGTCAGGAAGAGTTATGCCATTTCCTTCAGCCTGACATATAAGACAAAATTGATGACAGGGACTGCTCTGCCTTTGGCTGTAGAGTTGACAGACAGCCTTGAAATCCTATGCTACTGGACCACTCCAAACATCTTCAAAGGACATTCATATCAGAATCAATCAGCAGTTCACCAACGCCTAGGACAAGTGACAGAATGAGTTGTCAAGCAGGGCAAACTCTTTCAGAATGTTCCCCACAGAAAAGATACAGCAGCAGCTTGAAAGGTCATGGTACATTTTTTTTCAAATTATCGCGTTTTCCCCAAGCAGAGCATCATTGATGGCAGAAATCTGGCCATGCAGGCCCCTGTTTCACAAGCTTCATGATCTGAGAATTGTACTTTATCATTGCATTATGATGAAATGGACAGAAATATGAATGTGAATATTACATTGGTAAATTACTTGATTTATGGCATTTCCAGCCTTCTTGAAGGAGCAAGTGGACTGTGCAAATGGCTCTTTGATGGCCAAAGATATGCAGCCTCAGTTGATAAGCCATTTGAGCCAGCTATAAACATGAGATGAACAGGGATATAATGAGGAACACAGCTATCAGAGTAGAATATGCCACCAGTATGTTGAAGCAAAAATTTAGATGCTTGGATGGATTTAGTAAGGCACCAATCGTAAAATATACTGGATACAATGAAATGCTTTTGTAAAAAGGAGTTTTCTTGATTATGATGTGGAGATGCTGGCGTTGGACTGGGACAAGCACAGTAAAAAGTCTTACAACATCAGGTTACAGTCCAGGTTTGTTTCAAATCACTAGCTTTCGGAGTACTGCATCTTCCTCAGGTGAAAAAGCTAGTGATTTGAAACAAACCTGTTGGACTTTAACCTGCTGTTGTAAGACTTCTTACTGTTCTTGATTGTGATTCAGCATCAGTGAAAAAAAAGTTACGCTACAGTCAAACCATGGAGTGGCAACAATATTTTCCAAGCTGAAGAATCTAATTGCGTCCTGGAGATCTGTTATGTCTCAGAAGATACATCCTGCCGGTGAAGCATCACATGAGTGTTTACGTGGGCTTCAATTCTCCATCTTAGATTGCATGAGCAACATCCCTAATAAAACCTCTCATCGTGTTTGTGAGAATCCAGAGTGTGGGAATCTCCATACCTTTTCTCTTTGCGGCAAACTAAAGAGATAAAAAAAGAGAAAACTGGCGCCGAAGATTGAGGCAAGAAAACGGAATTGCTGACAAAAGAATTCGTCAACAAAATCTGTAGATACGATGTCGAGAGTGGAAAAGATGTTTGAGCCCGGAGTCTCGGACGAACGCACATTAGGCTAAGCAAGCCGCCGCTGAAGGTTTTAAATATTTAAAAAAAATCAACTGCAACAACGAGTAACGACGGTTCAAAAACTTGCTTGCCGTTGAAGGGGTAGAGTTTGGGTTTCATAAAACGGGCATGTGATGAAGCTACAACTCCTCCGACGCCGTACAGGCCGCTACTCGGAAAAAAAAATCAAAGCAGAGCCAGGCATAAAGGAAAAAAAAAATCAAAGCTTGTGCCATACATCCATAAGAACTGGAAGGGAGGAAGTTGGTTAAAGTTTAGACCCTGGTCAGGATCGAGACTGGCAGGATAAATGGGTGCCATGGATGCCTTTGATAAAGACTGTGATACTTGGAACGCAAAAGAGGAAAGATTCCAATTATATCTCATCGTGAATCAAACACTGGCCTAAAGGTTCAGTTCAGTGTAAAACTTTTATGCAGCTACAAAACAGGATAAGTCCTGTGTCGAACTAGTGAAGATTTTAGAAGGGCACTTCTTACCTGGACTGTTGTTAATTGCAGAAAGGTTTTGGTTCCATCACTGTAGTCAGGAAGAAGGTGAAAGCATTTTTCAATTTGTGGAGACTTTAAGAATGCGAGTTCGGTGCAACACTTGATGACACCCTTCGTGATAAGCTGGTTTGGGGACTCTGCAGTGAAGCTAATTCAAAGGAAGCTGCTTACTGTAACAATCTAACTCTTAAAAACTGCTGTGGAAGTTGCAACACCTATGGAGCTAGTAATGAGAGAGGATTCACATACAGGGGCTGGCATGGATACCACAAGAAACAAGGCTAAAAAGGGATAACCATGTCACTGATGTACACAGGTTGGACACTCAGCAGGAGAATTCTGGAGTATAAAAAATAAGTGCAAGAACTGTGATAAAAAGGGCCATATTGCCAAGGCATCTTGGGCTCAGAAAACATTACCAACACCAAGGATGTGCAAGATGAAAAATACATCTCAACAGACTAATTGTGTCTATCAATTAGTAGATGAAGTTCAAGACCATTCAGGAGACAGCGTACCCAATAAACTGCAGGAGCTGGAATTAGGCATCAATGTTTTAAGGCATTTCCAAACCTTGACAGGCATCAAATTAAGATGGAAGTGGATACAGGGGCAGCTGTATCGTTCATTCCCAGGATAAATTAGAATCACAAGATGAAGCATCTGCCTTTAAAACTGTCAAATATGATCCTAAGAACGTACATTGAAGAGGTCGCACCATTAAATGTATGCATCATTCTGAAAGTAGAAGTAAATGGACAGATGGTGCAGTTGCCTCTTTACGGTGTTTGTGAATATTTTACTGCTTTATTTGGTAGAGCATGGCTGACAAAGCGTCAACTTAACTGGGGAGCATTAAGTAAATGAGTGCAGTCCAAGAAAAGCCTACAACAGCTCCTAGAGAAGGTATTTGAAGATTCACTAGGCTCCATGACCAATGTTGAAATACAATTAAAGATCAAGCCAAACAGTACACCAAAATGTCTCAAAGCTGGAACCGTGTCATGCACCATCAGGCCAAAGGTCGCAGAACAACTAGAAAGGCTAGTCCAAACAAGAGACTTTGAACCAGTTCTTACGAGTGATAGGGCAACACCGATAGTTCCTGTACTGAAACACGATGGCTTGGTGAGAATATGTGGAGATTTTAAAACAACTATTAACCCGGTACTGTGCACAAATCACTATCCACTGCAGCTCATTGCAGACTTATTTTCTGGACTTTCTGAATGACAGAAATTCAGTTAAATTGATTTATCAGAGCCGTATTCACAAATGAATGTGGCTGCAAAATCATAGCCGCTACTCATTATTGTGTTGCACAAAGGTCTATTTCGTTACAGAAGACTTCCTTTTGGAATAACATCTGTTCCTGCTCTTTTTCAGAGGTCCATGGATCAAATTCGGGGTTAGCCAAATGGGGTGCAATGTTATATAGATGACATTCTCACCACCAAGGAATACTTAAAGAACTTGGACGCGACTCTGAAGCATCTACAAAACCATAATCTGAGAGTTAAAAAAGAAATGTTTGACTTTTTCAAAACATCCATAAATTATCTGGGCCACATCATCGAGACAGATAGTTTACACAAGGAGCTGACCATTATTTTTGGGTTAAGAAGGTTCCACCCCTATCTTTATAGATGTAATTTTACTCTTTTGATGGATCATTGACCCTTGACAACAAACTTCGGTCCTTATAATGGTATTCCTTCTTTAGCAGCTAGTAGGCTACAGAGATGGTCTTTGGTATTGTCTGCACATATGTACATTATTTACTTTTGGACCATATCCATCACCTTCCCATCATTGGATCGGTTTGTATACTTCTGTACTTGAGATGAAGTCACAGGTACATTATCCACGAGTCAGAAATACAGAAAGTTGACAAAATGTTCTTCAGGTTCTTGTTTGATTTGTAATGGCAATCTTGACAAAGCATCAGTGTTTGCATGTTGCCATGCAAGAGGGTGGCCAGTCAAGAGAGAGGGAGGGGCGTCAGTCTGGGAGACAAGGAGGGAAATCAGTCAGTTTAGGAGGGAAGGTGTCAGTTTGGGAGGGATGGAGAGTCAGTTTTGGAGGGAGGGAGGGTCAGTTTGGGGTGTGGGGGTCAGACCGGGGTGGGGGGAGGGGGGGGTTGTCAGGTCAGATGTTAGGAGTGGTGTGGTGATTCCATTGGGGGATCATCTTTGTGCGGGGTGCCCCGTGCAAGTTGTTTCTGGGTTTTTTTTACATAGTTACTCTGGAGTCAGAAGTTATTTTTTTCCCTTCTAAAACTACTATCAGGGTAAACTGGCAGGGCCATTCGAAGTTACTGATTTAAATTGCTTTGGTCGGATGGTTCCCAGCCCAGCGCAATTGTCCAGAGGGAATTCGCACTTTTGGGTAATTGTCGGATAAATCCTTAGTGCCCAAAGGTTAGGTGGGGTTATGGGGTTACATGGACAGGGAGGGGAAGTGGGACTAGGTAGGATGCTCTTTCAGAGGATTGGTGTAGACTCGATGGTCCGAATGACCTCCTTCTGCACTGTAGAGATTCTATGCTGACCAACTACTAGCTTCACAATGTGAAATCGCAGAAACATCTCAAGGTCTATGTCCCTTGGACAATGTACCCAGTGATACTTCGGATCAGAGGCCAGATGTAGTGACAAATTCAGATTCTGTTCGAGGACTTTCCAATATCCATAGAGATGGACTCGAGGGTAACTACCCAGGAAGTACCAGCTACTGAAGGAAAGCAGGACGCTTCTAAGGTCTCGAGTAGTCACTTTCCAGAATGTCAAATACAACCGAAAAGACATCCTGAGAGACTTGAGTTGTAAATTTGTGTATAGAGATAATGCATAAGTGCGTCTGTTTAAAAATGTTCAGCAGTTGTCGTTGTATTAAAGAAGCAATGGGGGATGGATGTTTTGTATCAGAGAATACATCCCTGCTGGTGAAGCATCATGTGATCTGTAGTGACATCAGCAATGAGAGTTTGTGCAGCCTTCTCTTCTCCACCTTAGATTGTGTGAGCAATATCCCTAAAAAAACCTCTCCAGACTGTGGACACTGTTATTGGCCAGGGTTTAGAGAACCCCAAAGTATATCATGGAGTTCACCTGACCCAAAACTTTTAATAGATTGTGGTATCGGCCCACTCTACAGGTGTGGTACAGCGAAATGGAAAAGTATTTTTTAAAGCAAAAAAATGTTTATTCTATGAACTCAAGTTAACCTTTTTAAGACATAGTGAACATTTTAGCAACCATCAATTGAAATATAACCCCCAAAGAATACAACAATAAGTAATCCTTAAACTGTCCTTTTAACATCCATAAGACTTAAAAAATACCTTTGAACAGAAGCACATCAAGTTAAAGTCACTGCTGGGAGCAGTTATTAGTTTTAAATCAACAAAGAATCGATTTACAGTCTTTAGATTAGAGAGAGAGAGACTCATACACCTTCTGGCTGTGACTGCAGCTAACCAGCTCTGAAAACGAAACTAAAACATACCCGACAGCAAACAGCCTAAAACGAAAGTAAAAAGCTGATCGACAGCCAGCTCCACCCACTCTCTGACAACACTGCAATAATAAACACCCATTTTTTAAAAGATACTCTCACTACAGACATTTATATACATACCCATTTATAAACACCCATTTCTTAAAGGTACTCACACATGACAGCACCTTCATACCTATTCTAAATGCGGCAAAGTCAAAGATATAACGTGCAAACCGACAATCATTTTGTGATTCATTTGTTGCCAAGGAAACAATTTGAAGAGATTAAAATTACTTTGGAATTATACAAGAAAACTCAAAACAATCTGAAGCAGGTGCACAACAAATAACTTGCCAGCTTTCACTGACTCCACATTCCCTATCATTAACATCAGCGACCACAATTTTTAAGTCTCTGCTGATTTCTTCATTCTTCTTGGAGGATAAGTAACAAGCAGGTCAGGTAGTTATCAGTACCTCTGTTAAATAATATCTTGCATTTAATCGTGCTGTTTAAAAAATGTATATTTTCTATCGTTCCATACTCCAACCCCCACCCTGAGTAATTTAATCTCCTTCCCTAAATTCCTTGCTGGTGGAAAGGGTGTTCGTAGGGATGGAAAGAGTCAAAGTTCTTTGCGTGCAGGTGTCCCTTCAGTGCCTTATACAAGTGGCTATTAGTTTGCATGTGTGAAGCAAGAACAATGTTAACTTCAACTCAAGCTCACCTTTAGGTTCATGCTCAACTAAGAAATGATCAGGAGCCTCATCCTGGTTATTCATCTTCTCCCTAACCCAGGAATGTTGAAGCAGATTGTACTGCCCCAAGATGAACTAACTCAGCGGAAATCAGGGGCAATATCTGGAACATTCCAGGTCTGCCTGGCGTAACTGCTCACTGCAGAAACTCATTGAACCTCTCCGGTCAAGGGGAATAAGGTTGGCAGAGTAAGAGTCCACTATTCACTGAGTCATCAAACTCCAAGCAGACAGACAGATCATATCATTGAAGCACTTGGGTTTCCTCGGTTTAAATTCAAACCAGATGATTTTGCAACTTCAGTGGCTCATCAGTCTCTGCGTGCTACGCACATCACTTTGGTGAATATCCACTTCTAGACATTATCAGCCGCTGCAAGGGAGGACAACATCAGGGTATGGTTTTCTTGTTATCAAATCCACTGATTCCATCTGCAACCATGTTTGTGTGATAGATCAACATCTATTCGTTTATCATACACACAGACAGAACGAAAAGGAGATAAGGGAGGAATGTGCATCAGCACTGCCTCCAAAGAGGGAGGAGCAAGAAAGAAGAGTAGAGATTCATGTACTCAAATATATCAACTTTTTTCCTTGACTTGAATTAGAGTACGGTGATACAGGATCAATACCAAGAGGCGCAATTTAATTTGAAGAAATTGAATCGTAATATTAATGCATCCATCACAAACTGCATTTGATTAAATAATCATAAAAATTACACCACAGAGAGAGTCCATTTGGCTTACCAAACCATGCTGGTGCCAGCTCCCTGACGTTCAGTTGCAGTTAAGCTCAATCTATGTCCTAATATTTAGCAGCTAAGTTACTTGCGAAAAGAAAGGTACCATTAATTGAACAAAATGTTACCTACCTTCCTTCAATCTTTTCTCAGTTACTGTTTTTGTAGTGTTGATGGCCTTGTACAGAAAACCACACAGAAAGCTGGACTGAGTGTTATTGGAATGGATGCCTGATTTAGACAGTGCATCAATCTTTGGAACTACTATGAATAAACAGCAAATAAACATTGTTCAGAACAAATTCAAATAAGGAATACATTCTTATAAAAAAGCAGCTTCTAAATGTCTTGAATTGTTAACCTTTATTCAATCTTCCTGTCAGGGATACATTATTCTGGGTCCTGTACTTGCAAATAGATTCTTTCCCACAGCTAATATTTGCAACTGGGTTGAATTCAAATTATTTACTCACTTCTAAGGTTAAAAGGTTACATGGAAACACTTCCATCCCTGCATTGAGATTTCATTGTTTGTGTTATCAAAGCTCGCTGTCTCCTGAGGGAAAACATTTGCTCAGAGAAACAGTAGTCGGCACAGGCCAAACCTCCTCACCATCAGTCTAAGTCAGCCCTCCCTTGGCAGGTATGAGTGTACAATCTTAGGAACAGAAAACCAGCATGGGCAGAAAAGGTGACGCTTTGCCATACAAAAATAATGCTGTGAAATAAGTAGCTATTAAAGGAAATAAAATTTTTTGTTAAGCCCCAAAATTGAATTGTTACCATATATTAAAGGCTTTTTGATCGCATACAGGGAAAGATGTAAATGAGGATGCTTAAAGCTACCCAGGAACATTTGTTTTTTTTTAAAAAGCCATGACCAGAAGCCAAAGATCCCAACATGCTCAGGAGTGATTTTGCATGCGTCTACCATCAATGCAAACGGCGATGCGGATGAAAAATCTCGCGCAAATCTGGAAACGAGATTCTAGCCAGCGAGATCTCGTTTCCTGATTTTCCACGCCCCCACCAGTCACATAATGGGGTTCATGCCCACAAAGGGGATGCTATTGGGGTGGGGTTCCCCCTGTGTCCATGGGGGAGGGGGGGATGCCATTTTCTTTCCATGCTGAACCGTGCTCCACCTTTAGGAGGTGGCGCCCGAATCTCTTGGAGTCGGCAAACCAGGCCCTTTCCAGCACAGTGACAGAATTAACCATGCCTACTATTTTCTTTCACTCCCTGCGTGGCTCAAAATCTGGACGAAAACTCAGCCAGGCAGCTGGAGAACTGCACACTGGGTTTCAGTCAAAGCCTGATACTCTTGACAAAATATCGGAAATTTCCACCCTCAATCTGCGTTAGAGAAATAAATGTCACATTGCCCTCAGTGCAGTGCATTCTTGTTAACAAATGCAATCTCTTCTACAGCTGCCTTCATAGTTTTATGCCTGGATTTTAGCCTGGAGGCAGGTTCTATTTCCGGGGGGGGGGGAGTGGGCACAGTTATTACATCATCATTTAACAGCAAGGCCCCTTTAATTGAGGTTCCAGCCCACAGGCAGCCAGATTGACAGGCTGGAGATCTGCTCCACAAGGCCACTACCAATGGCAGGCGTTGGGGATAGGGTGGGGGAGGGGGGGATTTGAGTCCAAAAATGTAGATGGTGGTTGGGGTGGAAAGAGGAGCTAACAAATAGATCTGATGGGTTCAGTAGGTAATTTGTAAAGCCTGAAGGAAGCACTCCTGCTCCCTTTACCCACAAGCCGTGCTGTAGAGATTATTTACCTCACACATTCAATCCCATTTGTGCTCTTTAAACTGCAGAGTTTCAAGAGACCCAGGAAGCCCAGCGACTTGTGGTTAAAATGTGACTAATTGAGAGCACGTAGCCTCACTATAATATATATTTGTATAAAAACAATGACCATAAGCTGAAGATCCTAAGGTGCTCAGTCTCTGTTTTGTAGAAGGAAATGTATTTTTGTCTTCAATGGTGCATCTCTGTTAACAAATGCAATAAATTCTACAGCTGCCTTCAGAGTTTTATGCCTGGATTTTAACTATGAGCTAATTGACTGCCTGCCCCTTGTCCCAACTCCTTGGCAACTAAAAATGGGTGGGTCAAGATTGGTTTGGTTCCTGTTCCTGATATTTTTACCTCTGGCATGATTCCAACTCACCCAGCTCTTTGCGAGTTAAGACATAGTTTCTTGGTTGGTTTACTTATCAGAACTTTTCCACTACAAATGGCTGTTAGTCATGGAAAATTGCATGTCTGCAAATTATACAAGCTCTGGTAGAAGAAACAGAGGCCTTCTCTTTGTCTAAATTTTGCATTTTAAAAGTTATTTGAAATATTGATGACCAAATACGTTTACAAAATCAATACCTTCTTAAAATATAGGGTCACTTTCAAAATATAAACAGTTCTGGGGCGCACCCCTCAAACAAGCTTTACCTGAGAGTTTATTGTGAAACAGAAACTCCATTTGCAACCGTTGGCCAGCTTTTTGTGCTAACAAGTAAGGGGTACAATGTGTAGGTTCGCCTGTTGCACACATGACATCTGCCCCATTGAAAACAAGTGACATGGATTCAAAGATATCCGGTTTCATGACTGCTTGACATAGAGCCTATTTGCACAAAAAAGGTGGAATGTATTACAGTGTTATATTATGGAGTGGCATAATTACAGGATAAAGTTAAATCAAACGCACATGTTGATAACATCTACATGCCAAAATAAATTTTTTGACCAGAGCTTTGCGCATCAGTACAAGACGCTTGTAGTACCACGCCATGGTATATTTACAATTTGAACATTTTATGTTCCAAATTACTTTCCCCTCACATAAATGTTTCAATGCTTTGAATGAGGTAACCAAATGTAATATTTCCAAGTTTGCTGATGACACAAAATTGGTGAGAACACGAGTGGGAGGATGATATTAAAAGGCTTCACGATGATTTAGTCAAGTTGAGTGAGTGATCAAATAAATGGCAGAAGCAGTATTACGTGGATAAATGTGAAGTTATCCACTTTGGATGGAGAAACAGAATGGTAGAGTATTATTTAAATGGTGATAGATTGGGAAATGTTGATATACAAAGGAACCTGGGTGCTCTAGTACACCAGTCACTGAAAACAAGCAAGCAGGTACAGCAAACAGTCAGGAAGGCAAATGGTATGTTAGCCTTCATTGTAAAATGACTTGAGTACAGGAGCAAGGACGTCTTACTGCAGCTGTACAGGGCCTTGGTGAGTACTGGAGTATTGTATGAAGTTTTTGTCTCCTTATCTATGAATGGAAAGACTTGCCATGGAGGGAGTGCAGCAAAGGTTTACCAGACTGATTCCTGAGATGGCAGAATTGTCGTAGGAGAAGCTACTGAGTTGACAGGGCTTGTAGCCATTGGAGTTTAGAAGAATGAGAGGTGGTGCAATTGAAAAGTATAAAAATCTGCCAGGGCTGGACAGAGTGGATGCAGGGATGCGATTTTCTGACCAACAGACCACAATCAGTAAGAATGAACACCAACACCTCCTCCACAATAGTCCTCAATACCGGTGCCCCGCAAGGCTGCGTACTTAGCCCCCTACTCTACTCCCTGTACACACACAACTGCGTGGCCAAACTTGGTTCCAACTCCATCTACAAGTTTGCTGACAATACGACCATAGTGGGCCGGATCTCGAATAACGACGAGTCAGAATCCAGGAGGGAGATAGAGAACCTAGTGGAGTGGTGCAGCGACAACAATCTCTCCCTCAATGTCAGCAAAACTAAAGAGCTGGTCATTGACTTCAGGAAGCAAAGTACTGTACACACCCCTGTCAGCATCAACGGGGCCGAGGTGGAGATGGTTAGCAGTTTCAAATTCCATGGGGTGCACATCACCAAAAATCTGTCCTGGTCCACTCATGTCGACGCTATCACCAAGAAAGCACAACAGCGCCTATACTTCCTCAGGAAACTAAGGAAATTCGGCATGTCCACATTAACCCTTACCAACTTTTACAGATGCACCATAGAAAGCATCCTATCGGGCTGCATCACAGCCTGGTATGGCAACTGCTCGGCCCAGGACCGCAAGGAACTTCAGAGAGTCGTGAATACCGCCCAGTCCATCACACAAACCTGCCTCCCATCCATGGACTCCATCTACACTTCCCGCTGCCTGGGGAAAGCGGGCAGCATAATCAAGGATCCCTCCCACCTGGCTTACTCACTTTTCCAACTTCTTCCATCGGGCAGGAGATACAGAAGTCTGAGAACACGCACGAACAGACTCAAAAACAGCTTCTTCCCCACTGTCACCAGACTCCTAAATGACCCTCTTATTGACTGACCTCATTAACACTACACCCTGTATGCTTCATCCGATGCCAATGCTTATGTAGTTACATTGTATATCTTGTGTTGCCCTATTATGTATTTTCTTGAATTTTGTTTAATTACCGTTTCTTCCCATGTACTGAATGATCTGTTGAGCTGCTTGCAGAAAAATACTTTTCACTGTACCTCGGTACACATGACAATAAACAAATCCAATCCAATCCAATGTTGTATCCTCTGACTGGGGTATGTGATCAAGTGGTCAGAGTCCCAAGATAAGGGGTAGGCCATTTAGAGTGGACTGAGATGTGGAGAAAGGTCTTCACTCAGAGGTTGGTGAACCTTTGGAATTCTCCACTACAGAAGGCTGTGTAGGCCAAGTTACTGAATATATTTAAGGTGGAAATTGATGGATTTCTAGACTTTCTAGGTTTCAAGGAGTACGGGGAGAGCAGGGGGTATGGTGTTGAGATAGATGATCAGCCGTGATCATTTTGAATGGTGGAGCTGGCTCGCGCTATCGAATGGCTGACATCTGCTCCTATTTTCTATTTTTCAAGCAACATCCAATTTTTGTTATGGCCACATGTCATCTAATAGAAGCAGAAAATGCTTACATACACAGCCAGTCAGAAACCAAGGAGAGAACAATAAAGTTACCCTTTCTGTTGCAAACCCTTCTTCAAAAGCACAAAGATAGTCAGGCATATTAAACCTTTGGCCCAAGCAATCCCCAACTGCCACCATTCTCATTACCCTTCTACACCTGACAGAACAACATCTCCTGAAATTTCAATTATTTCTCCAGATTAAAAGTGTCAGTATTGGAATCCACATAAGTCGCAGGTGCAGCTGTCTTTTTGTAAGGAACATCAAAATACTCTGTTTTGGTCTGACATAGGATTCTCCGGCCTCCGAGCTGCGTGTTTCCCGGCGGTGGGAGGTGGTGCATTATTGGCTGGCAGGGGGATTCTCTGCTCCCACTTAAGCCACTCCACGCCTCCGGGAAATGTGCAGGGGGGACGGGGGAAGCTGTGCTGCCAACGGGGCCAGAGAATTCCATCACCAGTGAACAGAGGAGAATTACGGCACATGTTTTTCTTCGGCTAGTTTTATAGCTGTGTGGGTGCTGCTTCTTGCTGTCATTCACATCTTGATTTTAATTGTCTGTCTGCTTCGTACTTCCAGAGTATTGTTTCCATTTCAGGTTTAGGCATTTTAGTGCGGTGGTTATTTTTCATTTTGCAAAAGGTCCAAAAATTAGTTTTTAAAACATTTGGGCATGATCTAGCGGCCACGTCGCACCCAATGGAAGTGCAATCTGGCCGGTAGATCCCGAGTGAAGGCTCCCGTGGGCTTTCTGACAGTCATGGTGCCTCGCAGGATCTATCCAAGACCTCAAAGCGTCGGAATCAGGAACCCACTCACAATTCATGGGACCAAGCCAAAGGTGGAAGATGTGTGGAGGTGGGGGAGGGACGACAAGGACAGGTAAGAAGGGGTCCCTGGGGGTTGGGTAATAGGTGGGGGCCCTGGAAAGGGGGTGGCCTAAAAGATGGTGTGGGGGGGCCTGAAGAGGGGGGGTCCCCTGGGGATCCCAGAGTGGTGTGTCCTCATGTGCGGGGGTACGAGGTAACGCTCATCTGTGTGGGGGGTGACATTGCCCAAGTGTGGGGGATGAACCCATAAGCTCACTTACAGATCAGGGCACCCTTTCAAAATTGTGGCCTGATATCAGTTCAGCGCCATCCTGATGAAAAAAATTTGAGTGTGGGTTAAACCGGTGAGAAACGTCCGAAGGCCCAAAAAGGTGACTAAGTGTCGTCAGGAAGGGGTGGGGAATTCGCCGCAAAATTCCCTGCAAGCCCGCCACAGATGACACTCAGAAACCTTTAAATCGCAAGGCTAAACAATTATTCACCTTTCCTCCCCAATATTTTCTTCCTTTTACAATATTACTAAAACAAATCCAGTTTAGGTCCCAGAGCTGGGTTAAAGAAAGTCCTTTTTGGATTCTAGAAGCATTGTAAGTGCTGAGACCAGATGATCAGTGCAACAAAGAAAGCATACTTTCAGGAATAATACTGGGACAGAAGCCATAATGGCAGGCAACAATTATGAATGAAAGGTGATGTGCACCTGAACTGAAATATCTGAGCTGGCAGTTATACCAAATGGTTTGATTTCATCATCTTGGTCATGGCACAATCTCTTGAAATTTGGGGAGTGTGCCTCATGGTCAGTAATTGATATAGCTCAACAGAGATTTCAGCAACATTTGCAGTGTTGCAGTCTCTTTGCATCATCCTCAATATTGTCATTCTTTAGAAGCATGCGTGCGTATGATTATTTGTTTAGGGCTAGTGGGGAAACAAAAGATGGGATGGAATAATGAAAAGCAATTTTCTCACTATAAGAGGTGAAGCAATATATCAGATTTAGCTTCGAGGAGTCCTGTTTGTAGAGTTGAATGAAAACTCTTTTGAAAATATCGCCTATGACACTTTAAAGATATGACAAGTGAAAATAAATTAACACCAAGAAAAAAAAATGACAATTTACTTCTGAGCGCAAACATTGGCTTAACATCTATCTGGTTGCTTCTGAAAATAGAGCAGCATATATGAAAGATTGTGTTGATGGAAAAAACAATGTTAGTTTGTCTTGCATCAAGTCAAGTGAGTAAATAAGACACATAACAAACTTGTATTCTGTTTTTTTTGAAAAAATATGAAACAATGTCAATATTTGAAAAGATACATTTACCGAAGGAGTATTAACTTAATTACTAAGGGACGATTTTAGTAAGCATCAGGCTACGCAGAACTCAGTTTGAGAATAACTTGCATTACCTTGTTTAGTTCTTTCTGATTTTGAAAAGATGAGAGTTTTTTTCGAAATTTTCCTTCTTTGTATTTTTGAGTAATGAATTCAAGACGATGGCTTGGGGGAGCATCCATATCCAGTTCTTCACCTGCTTTGAGATTGGCTGCCCAAAAAGCATTGACTGTCTTGTTTCCGACCACAATGAAGAGCTGCAATTCAATCAAGAGGCTCAGCTATTAGACCCTGGTAGTCTTTGGCACAAACGTTTTTATTTGCTTTCAATTTCAAAATTCAACATTTTCGTGTCTAAAGCACTTTATGCAAAAAACCTGGTGGGGCTGAAGTTTCAAACTTGTGCAAATCTATTGATAAAGGAACATAGCTGCTGGAACTTTAAACTTCTGCCAGGTGCGCTAAAATTGTTGAGAGTGAGCAGTCATGATCAGAATGCCTGTGTGTTAGGAAAACAGATATGGCAGCTAACATAGGAAGGTAATGATTTGTATAGATAAAATTGGGGATTGGGTTCCTGGACCCCTTGGGATAAGTAAGGCACCCTTTGGGAGAGGTGTGGTGGCATTTGGCATTGTTAAAAATAAACATACCTAAGCACGTTTGCGCACAAACTAATTGGAACCATCAAGGGTCAAAGAGTTGTCCAGCTGCCAATGAACTGTAAAGGGCTCTGTAGCTGTTAAGGAACCAACCAGCTGCCAAAGAACGCTTAAACAGCTGGTTAACAGTCAAACCTGTACAGGCGGAATCAAACTATCAAAACTGTTCAGGAAGTGTTAAACCTGTCAAAACTGCCCAGGAACTGTCAAGCCTGTCAAGGTACTGCCCAAGGATTCTAGGTGAATTGACATGGAGGGGTAAGGGCAAAGTATGGCTGTACGTTGCCATGGAGTTTTGAGGGTAGGAATGGATTGGCATGAAATGGGGAGCATGTAGGGTGTTGAGGGCTGGAGGGATTTACTTTTTACATTGTGTAAAAAATATTTTTATTTGCCATATTTTCATCTTTTACACCATACAAAAAAAAACACAACAAAATGACCCCATCAATATGCAACCTAAAATATTGACTTGCAAGTTAAAAATAAGAAGCAAATGACAAACCAGAGCCCCCCCTTGCCATCCCCCCCCCCCCTTCAATGGCAACCAACCCCCAAAAGTGCATGATAAAGAAACCCTATGAATTGTAGAACCCCTCCTTCACCCCCCCCCCCCCCCCCCCCCCAACCCCCTAACTCAAACTTCACCTTCTCCAGGGTCAAAACTTCGAGCAGGTCCCCTCGCTACACCAAGGCACAGGGCGGGGAAGCTGACCTCCACCTCACAGGACCTGCTATAAGCGATCAGCGAGGCGAGGCTAAAATGTCTGCCCCTGCAACTCTGGTCGGTCCAAAGCCCAGAGAATGGCCTCTAGGGGACCCGGCTCCAAGTCCATATGCAGCATCCCCGAGATGATGTTAAATACTTCCCTCCAATGTCTTTCCAGCTTCGGGCAGGAGCACAACATATGCACATGGTTTGCGGGGCCCCTCCCACACTGCCACTGCCATAGGGGCAGCACGGTAGCATGGTGGTTAGCATCAATGCTTCACAGCTCCAGGGTCCCAGGTTCGATTCCCGGCTGGGTCACTGTCTGTGCGGAGTCTGCACGTCCTCCCCGTGTGTGCGTGGGTTTCCTCCGGGTGCTCCGGTTTCCTCCCACAGTCCAAAGATGTGCGGGTTAGGTGGATTGGCCATGCTAAATTGCCCGTAGTGTCCTAAAAGAAAAGTAAGGTTAGGGGTTGGGGGGGGGTTGTTGGGTTACGGGTATAGGGTGGATACGTGGGTTTGAGTAGGGTGATCATGGCTCGGCACAACATCGAGGGCCGAAGGGCCTGTTCTGTGCTGTACTGTTCTATGTACTCAAGACATCCTCTACCTACTCAAAGAGTCGACTCATCCTTGCTCTTGTGAGGTGGGTGCGCCCTATACACAACCTTCAATTTTAATAACACTCCGGGGCCTGTTCAGGAACACAGAGGGAGAATTCAGAATGTCTAATTCACCTAACAGCATGTCTTTCGGGACTTGTGGGAAGAAACCGGAGCACTCGGAGGCAACCCACACAGACACGGAGAGAACATGCAGACTCTGTACAGTGACCCAAGTGTGAATCAAACCTGGGACCCTGCTGCTGTGAAGCAATAGTACTATCCATTGTGCTACAGTGGCACCCATTCAGCCTCAACCTTGCGCATGAGGTTGAGACATTCACCCTTCACAGCATCTCACACCACAGTGCCTCTTCCATCACCTCCCCCCAGCTCTCCCTCCCACTTAGTCTTAATCCCCTCCATGGATGTCCTCCTCCAAAATCCTCCCATGGATCACCGACACCACCCCCCTCTCCAAACCTCCCGCTGACAGTACCGCCTTGAGGGGAAGGTCGCAAACTCCTTCCTTGCAAAATCTCGGACTTGTAGGTACTTTAACCCTTCCTCCTGCGCCAAACTGTACTTCTCTCCCAGCTCCTCCAACCTCGCAAATCGGCCCCCCAGAAACAGATCCTTCACTGCTCAAATACCCCTCTCCATCCACCCCCGAAACCTTGCATCCAGTCTCCCCAGCTCAAAAATATGATTCCCCTAATCAGCATTCCACCCGACCCAGCCTCTAACTTCAAATGCTTCTGAACTGTCTCCAGATCTTCAAAGTTGCAGCCACCACCGGGCTCAATGAATACTTACCCGGGACTATTGGGAGTGGCGCCGTTGCCAGTGCCCTCAACCCCGACACGAGCCCTCTTCCATCTTAACCCACCCGGACTCGCCCCCCACCACGACTCAGCCCCACACTTTCTCAGCGTTCACCGCCCAGTAATAATAGAATAAGTTTATGAGCCCCAGCCTTTTCACTTTTCGTCCACTCCGAAGGACCGCCCTCAACCAGCTACCCCCCCCCCCCCCCCTCAAAATGAGGAGACCAGCTTGTCTACCGCCTTGAAAAAAGATTTGGGTAGGAAGACCGGCAGGCACTGAAATAGAAACAGAGATTGCGGCAGCACATTCATTTTAACTGATTGCACCCCGCCCACCAACGACAGAGGGAGGTTGGCCCACCTTGTCAAATCGGCCTTCACCCTCCCCAACAAACTAGTAGAATTATACCTTCGGAGCCCACCCCAGTCCCGAGCCACCCTGCACCCCCAAGTAACTGAAATTGGTTGAAGCCCTACAAAATGGCAGCCCCCCACACCTTCATTTCTTGAAACACAGGGCCAGAGCAAAGAGGAAGGCCGTCTCAGCAGCCGACGGATTCATTCCAGGCCATCTGCTCCATCTCCTATTACTGCCCTAGCCCACCACCAAACCGAAAATCCAATCTGCAGGCGGAAATTTTTAAAAGGCCAGGCATAGTTGTTAGCGCTGCTGCCTCACAGCGCCTTGGACCCAGGTTCAATTCTGGCTGTGGGCGATTGTGTGGAGTCTGCCTGTTCTCCCCTTGTCTGCATGAAATTTCTTCAGGTGCTCCAGATTCTTCCCACAGTCGAAAGATGTGCAGGTTAGGTGAATTGTCTATGCAAATTGCCCTTTAGAGTCCAATGATGTGCAGGTTAGGTGGCTTTACAGAGATAGGGCGGGGAATAGGACCTAGGTGAGGTGCTCTTTCAGAGGGTCGATGCAGACTCGATGGGCCGAATGACCTCCTACTATACTGTCGGTATTATACGGATTCTATCTCCAGACTCGGTGAATCGAACCCAGGGATGAAAATCTTTTTTTCTAAACAAACAATTTTATTGAAGTATTTAAGGCATCTAGAAAAAGTGACATTGTACAGTACAAAAACAAAAAGTCAAGACACAAATTACAAATAAAACATAGTGCAAACCACGGCTCTGTTCACGCACGGACCTGCCTCAATATCCCCTCTACTCGACTCTACTCTACCCAAGCCCCCCCCTCCCCCCACCAACCAACCTCCCTGCTGAAGCTTACTCCTCTGAAAAGAAGTCAATAAATGGCTGTCACCTTCGGGCGAACCCTAGTAGCGAACCTCTGAAGGCGAACTTGACTTTCTCTAGGCCAAGAAAGCTCGCTATGTCCGATAGCCATACCTCAGCCCTCTAGGGCTTTGAGTCCCTCCATGCTAACAATATTCGTCGCCGGGCTACCAGGGAAGCAAAGGCCAGAACGTCGGCCTCTCTCTCTTCCTGGGCTCCCGGGTCCTCCAAAAGTCCAAAGAGTGCCACCTCCAGGCTCATTACCACCCCAGTTTTCAATAACCGGGACATGACATCTGCTCATCCGGGCCACCGACATGTGGGCCCGGTGCACAACCTTAAACTGGATCAGGCCGAGCCTGGCGTATGTTGCAGTCGTATTTACTCTGTTCAGGGCTTCTGCCCAAATACCGTCCTCCAGCTCCAAACCGCCCCCCCTCTCTCTCCCCCCCCCCCCCCCCCCCCCCCCACTCCTCCTCCCACTTAAGCTTCAGGTCCCCGGTCTGCGTATCCTCAGCTCTCATTAGCTCCTTGTAGACGTCTGAAACTCTACCCTCTTCCACCTCTCCCCTAGAAACTACCCTGTCCTGCCTCCCCTTCGGCGGGAGACGTGGGAAGGACGGCATCAGTCTGCGTACAAAATCCCTCACCTGTAAGTATCTAAAGTCGTTCCCTCTCGCCACCCCAAACTTCTCCTCCAGCACCCTCATGCTCGGAAAGCTCCCTTCCAGGAACAGATCCCCATCCTCACAATCCCCGCCCTCCTCCACAGTCGATACCCCCATCCATGTTCCCCGGGGCAAATCGGTGGTTGCCGCAGATTGGGGCCCACACCCATGCTCTTACCTCCCCTACATGCCTCCTCCACTGGCCCCAGACCCGAAGAGCCGCCACCACTATCGGGCTGGTGGAGTACCGTGCCGGCGGAAGTGGCAGAGGCGCCGTGACCAGGGCTGCTAAGCTAGTGCCCCTGCACGAAGCAGCCTCCATCCGCTCCCAAACCGACCCTGCACCCACCATCCATTTCCTTATCATTGCTATGTTGACTGCCCAGTAATAGTTGCTGAAGTTCGGCAACGCCAGCCCCCCCTTCTCCTCTGTTCCTTTCAAGCATCAACCTCTTCACCCGTGGGGACTTCCCTGCTCATACAAATCCCGGAATAATTTTATTCAACCTCTTAAAGAAGGACCGCGGGTAAAGATGACAGGGATGAAAATCTTTGCCCAAATGTCCATTTTGAGTTGTGAGCCCACACCAAGTAGGAACTCTCCAAACTCTTGGCACATTTTGCATCATTAACATTTTGAAGTAACACGGTCCCCCATTTATGATTCACAAGATCAACATGACAGTGGGCGAAGGTAAAGTACAACTATAATCAGTGAGTCACAAGACATAATGTGAATGTAAAGTTATCATTACACATAACGTGACTTCGCCACCAGATACTTCCTTTCTGACTAAATCTACAGTAGTCACCTTCAGCAGTCAATTATTAACATTTAGTCTCTCGAGTATACTGTCTAATTATTATACTGACTACCTGGTCAGAGTGAATATGTAATCATCTTACTAAACAGGCCACAGAAGTGTCTCAGAGAAACTCAACATCATTTGAGAGAGATGAGGAACATTATGCCAGCAGCCTTCTTAATATTTTATGAAGGTTGTATTAGTAACCCTAGAAACGTTCTAAAGGTTCAATTTAAATTTCCTGTGTGTAAAACCATGGTCAGGAATCAGATTTGTAAATCACGATGAAACTTCTTGTGGGCAATAGAATGGAAATCACTTCATTATCAGTCACCTACGCACTCAAGCAAGCTCCAGGAGTCGTTTACATAGATTGGTGAATGTATGCGCACATTTAGGGAAGCAGTATCCAAGTCAACTGCTTCAAGTTGCAGTGGTAAAGGCTAACACGGAAGGTAAAACACTCATCAAGAGAGTTAATATAATTAAAAAACACATTAGTCAGCCGACTACAGGAAAAAATATTGACCTTTACAGGATACAGCATTAGAACAATATGCTAATGAATTCTCTGTCGTGAAGGAACGTTAGGGAAAAAGTTGGACTTTTACACAGGAGGAAAAAGGACGCCATGAAATAGAAGTTTGCAAAATTATGAAGATGGTAAGAAATATCAGTAAGATTGCCTACTTCCATGATTTAACAACACTGTTGAAACTCTAATCCACGCATTTTTATGCCTTCAGACTTGATTATTCCAATGCTCTTCCGGCCCATCTGGTTGGCCTCCCATATTCTATATCATGTAAACTTCAGGTCATCTTAAACTTTGCTCCCCATGTCCTGATTTGATCCAAAGCCTTCACCCATCACCTCAGTTAGCTGATTTTTCCAATTAAGTCAGGCCTCAAACTTGTCTTCAACTCCATCCCTGTCATTGGCCCTCTCTATTGCTATGTTCGCCTCGAGCCCTAAAATGCCCCTTGAAATATGGGACACCAATGAATGGCCTCATCGCTCCCGATCCAATGACGCAATGAGGCCGTTAAATCCTGAGAGAGGTCTCTTACGATAGTTGCGACACTCAGAACGGCATGTGAGATCTCGTGATCTGGATCTCACCCTCACTGGGCAGGATCCAGATTTAAACTTTTTAAACGAACAGTCAGGCTTACTTGAATATGTCGCCGCCGGATTCCCCAAGGCCCAGGAACGAATGTCCATGCCTGGGAGATTTCACCATGGCGCCATTTGGTACTTGTCCACAAAAACATGGGCCAGGCATAACAGCATCCGGGAGGGGGTGCCTGCCAAAGGAGGCGTCCGGGTGGTCGGGCTCTGGGCAGGGTGGCACCCTGACACTCCTGCTGCTACCTGGGCATCTTGGCACTTCCAGCATGGTGCCTTGGCACTGCCACCTGTGCACCCTGGTGGTGATATTCAGGCAGCCTGGCAGTGCCACCCTGATGCTGCCAGGTGCCCAGGTGGCACTACCAGAGTTCCAGGCTGACAGAGCCAAAGGTACCCACGTGCCAGGTTGCCTCTGCTCGGGATCGGGCACAGGGGTGCCTTGCCTTTACAAGGTGGGGTGATGGGGGTAAGGGTGGGGGGGCCTCAAGGAGCCCCTAGCAGGTACGTTAGGGCGTTGGGGGGATCCTGAGCGATGGTGGGGGATTGAGATTGGGGCAGCATTGGGTCATACTTGGCACTGCACCCGAGGTGGCTGCGAGATCAGCTTTCTGGGCCACAAGCTGGGAATTCCCTCTTCCTTTTAGACATTCTTTTTAAAGTCACCCTTCTTGACCAAGCTTTGGGCCATTAGCCCTACTATCTCCTCAGTGACCCAGTGTCAAATTGCAGTTGACAAATTTTCCTGTGAAGCACCTTGCAACTTTCTGCTATATAAAGGCAAACTGTTGTTGATAATAATTGAACTGTTTGTGCTGCGGATAATCAAAAACAAGGAGTGCATATTTAATGTATAAAGCCCGACATAAGGCAGATCTTTTTCAGGACAATGTTAATTATTTAAGAATATACAAGTGGTACAATAGGATTGGAGAAAAGTTCAAGTGATATGATTTAATTTCGGGAGATAAACAACAAGAAAAAAATGTTCAAAGTGTTGTAGATGCTAAAAAGGCTTAGCTAAGTGTCATACAGGTTTTAGCCATTCCGTCACCTCTGGCTGTGGAACGTCCCAATGATAGATCAGCATGGAATGAACACTTATTCTTTAGATGTGTACAGTTTCTATTGCATCATCCGTTTTTTGTTTTTTTTTCTTGGCGCTATGGTGGCACAGTGCTTAGCACTGCTGGCTCACAGCTCCAGGGTCGCAGGTTCAATTCCGGCCTCGGGTGACTGTGTGGAGTTTGCACTTTCTCCCCATCCCTGTGTGGGTTTCCTCCGGGTGCTCCGGTTTCCTCCCACTGTCCAAGCAAGTGCAGGTTAGGTGGATTGGCCATGCTAAATTGTCCCTTAAAGTTTAGGTGGTGTTACTAGGTTACAGGGATAGGGTGGAGGCAGGGGCTTCTGTAGGGTGTTAGTTCCAAGGGCCGGTGCAGACCCATTGGGCTGAATGGCCTCCTTCTACATTTTAAATTCTATGATTCTTAATCATTCATGGGATGTGGGTACTGACAAGGCCAGAATTTATTGCCCATCACTAATTGCCCATGGGAAGGTGGTGGTGAGCTGCCTTCTTGAACCACTGCAGTTTATGTGGTGTATGTAGACCCTTACCACTGTTAGGAAGGGAGTTCAGGATTCTAACCCACTGACAGTGAAGGAATGGTGATATATTTCCACGTCAGGATGCTTGTGGTTTGGAGTGGAACTTGGAGGTGCTGGTATTTCCTTGTGCCCTGCCCTTTTTAGTGCAGGGGTCACATTATGGGAATGTGTTGGCACATCTTGCAGATCGTACACACTACTGCCATTGTGCATTGGTGGAGGAGGGAGTGAGTGCTTATGGTGGTGCTGATCAATTTGTCTTGGATGGTGTTGAGCTTCGAGTGTTCTGAGAACTGCACTCATCCAGGCAAGTGGAGAACATTCTATTACATCACACTCCTGATATACCTTGTAGGTGGTGGATAGGCTTAGTGAGTCTGGAGGTAAGTTACTCGCCATGGAATACCCAGTCTCTGAACTGCTTTTGTACCCAAAGTTTTAATATGGCTGGTCCAGTTAAGTTTCTGATCAATCGTATCTGCCAAGATATTGCTGGGAAGGGATGCAGCAATAGTAATGCCATTGAATATCAAGGGGAGATTATTAATTGTCTCTTGTTGAGGCTGGCGCTGCCCAACCTATGTGGATACTATTGGGCTGCCAACGCAGTGATGGTGCGTAAGTGGGTAATGGACGGGGAAGGGGCAGCATGGAAGGGGATGAAGATGGCGTCCTGTGTGGGCACGAGCCTGGAGGCGCTGGTAACGGCACCATTGCCGCTCCTTCCAACGAGGTATACCACGGGCCCGGTGGTGGCGGTTACCCTCAAAGTTTAGGGGCAATGGAGACGGCATAGGGGAGAAGTGGGGGGCTCGATGGAGGCCCCGATACGGGGGAACCATCGGTTTGTTCCAGGGAGCATTGATGGCGGATTTCTGGGCTGGCACAGGGTAGGGGTTAGGACGTTGAGGGACTTGTTTGTGGAGGGGAGGTTCGCGAGCTTGGGGGAGTTAGAGGGGAAGTTTGGGCTCCCCCGGGGAACATGTTTCAGTACATGCAGGTTAGGGCGTTTGCCAGGCGGCAGGTGGAGGGCTTCCCCTTGTTTCCCCCACGTGGGGTACGGGATAGGGTGCTCTCGGGGGTGTGGGTTGGAGGAGGGAGGATTTCGGACATATACCGGGTAACGCAGGAGGTAGACGAGGCCTCGGTGGAGGAACTGAAGGGTAAATGGGAAGAGGAGCTGGGTGAGGATATTGAGGAGGGGACATAGGCGGATGCCCTAGAGAGAGTGAATTCCTCCTCTTCCTGTGCGAAGCTTAGCCTCATACAGTTCAAGGTGCTGCATAGGGCCCACATGACTGGGACAAGGATGAGTAGGTTTTTCGGGGGAGAAGACAGGTGTGCTAGGTGCTCGGGGAGCCCAGTGAACCACGCCCATATGTTTTGGGCATGCCCAGCGCTGGGGGAGTTTTGGAAGGGGGTAGCAATGACGGTGTCGAGGGTGGTGGGATCCAGGGTCAAGCCAGGCTGGGGACTCGCAATTTTTGGGGTTGCAGTGGAGCCGGGAGTGCAGGAGGCAAAAGCGGCCGGTGTCCTGGCCTTTGCGTCCCTAGTAGCCCGGCGGAGGATCTTGCTCCAATGGAAGGATGCGAGGCCCCCAAGCGTGGAGGTCTGGATCAATGGTATGGCGGGGTTCATCAAATTGGAGAAGGTGAAATTTGCCCTGAGGGGATCAGTACAAGGGTTCTTTAGGCAGTGGCAGCCTTTCCTGGACTTCCTGGCGGAACGGTAGGAAATAGGCCGGCAGCAGCAGGAACCGGGGGGGGGGGGGGGGGGGGGGGGGGGGGGGTTCGGTGGGAGGGAGAACTGTGTACATGGGTTTGTGGGATGTGGCGGGTGTTATCTCTTTCCCTTTTGTTGTTTGCATTTTTTTTCTCTTTGTTTGCAGTTGCTTTTGTAGTTGGGTGGGTGTTGTTCTTGGGTTTTTACCATGGTTGTTTTGTTAATATTGTTTTGTTGTTTATATTTTGTGAATATCTTAATAAAAATTATTTTTAAAAAAAATTAATTGTCTCTTGTTGAAGATGGTTATTGTATGGCACAAATGTTACTCATCACTTATCAGTCCAAGCCCGAATGTTCCTCAAGTCTTGCTGCATGTGGGGAAACATTGCTTCAGTATCTGAGTTGCAAATAGTGAATACTGAACATTTATCAGCAAACATTCCCATTCTGACCTCACAATGGAGGGAAGGTTATTGATGAAGAAGCTGAAGATGGTTGTTCTTAAATCCCCACCTTGAAGAACTCCTGCAACAATGTGCAGGGTTTAAGATAATTGGCCACTAGCAACCACAACTATCTTCAATTTTACAAGGAATATGCCAGTGCATAGGTTTCCCTGGTTCCCAGTGACTTCAATTTTTCTAGCGATCCTTGATGCCACACACGGCCAAATGTTGCCTCAAAGTCACTTGTTTCACTTCTGGAACTCAGCTCTTTTGTCCATGATTGGACCAAGGCTGCTATGAAATCTGGAGCCAAGTTGGCCCTGGCAGAATGCAGAATTTGTTGAGAGTGAATAAAATTGACTGACCATCGCAATCTGTGATGCTAGGGGACTCAGGGGGATGCCAAGATGGATCATCCAATCTGTACTTCTGGCTGAAGATGGTTGCAAAAGCTTCAGTCTTGTGCTTTGCATCAAATGCTGGGCTCCCCCATCAATGAGGATGGGGATATCTGTGGAGCCTCCACCTCCCATTTGTGATGCTAATTCAAAACTGAATGCAGCAGGAATGCACAGCTTCCATCTGATTATTAGTTGTGCGATCACATAGCTCTATCTACTTCCATTATTTAGCGTGTTTGTAGTCCTGTGTTGTAGCTTCACCGGGTTGGTACTGCATTTTATATCCTGGTACACTCTCTTAGAGTCCATATTGATCGAGAGCTGGTCCCTTGGCTTGTTGATAAGAGCAGATCGAGGGATATGTAATGCCATGAAGTTAGTTTGTGGCTGAACATATTTCTGTTGCTCATGATCGTCCACAGCACCTTATTGGTGCCCAGTTTTGAACTGCTAGATCTAATCTGACTCTATCCCATTTAACAGTGCTGTAGTGCTACACAACACATCCTCAGTGTAAAAACAGATGTTGCCCCCACAAGGATTGTGGCGTGGTCACTCCTACCAATACTTTCATGGGAAGATGCACCTGCAACATTTAGATTACTGAGGATGTGATCATATAGCTTGTTCCCTCATGTTGGTTCTCTCACCACCTGGTGCAAGCCCAGTCTCACAGATAGCCAAATGGGTCCTGAAGGACCCAAGGCAGTGGTAATATCGAGCAGCTCTGGTGATGGGCAGTGAAGTCTCCCACTCTTCCTCAGTGTTCCTTCCACGTGGTTTCAAAGTGGGGGAGTGATTCATCAGCTGAGGAAGAGCAGTACATGGTAATCAGCAAGAGTTTCCCTTGCCCATGGTTGACTTAGAATTCCATAGAATCACTACAGTACAAAAGGAGGCCATTTGGTCCATCGAGTCCTCACCGCCCCTGTGAAAAACAGGTTACCCAGGCCCACTCTCCACCCGATCCCCGTAACCCCACCTAAACTGCATATCTTTGGCCACTAAGGGGAAATTTTCTAGCATGGCCAATCCATCAAACCTGAGCATCTTTGGACTATGGGAGGAAACCGAAGGACCTGGAGGAAACCGAAGGACCTGGAGAAAACCCACGCAGGCAGTCACCCAAGGCCGGAATTAAACCTGGGCCCCTGGCGCTTTGATGCAGCAGTGCTAACCACTGTGCCACCGTGCCACTATATTTGATGCCGTTAAACTACACAGGGGGAAGATCCTGGATTCCCAGGTTTTTTAAATTAAATTTAGAACACCCGATTATTATTTTTTCCAGTTAAGGGGCAATTTAGCGTGGCCAATCCACCTAACCTGCACATCTTTGGGTTGTGGGGTGAAACCCATGCAGACACGGGGAGAATGTGGAAACTCTACACAGACAGTGACTCAGGGCCGGGATTCGAACACAAGTCCTTCGTGCCGCAATCCCAGTGCTAATCACTATGCCACATGCCACCCTCAGTTTGTGACAATTAGCCCCACACCTAAAAATCTAAAATGATTGACTTTACATAAGAGATGGTGGAGCAGCTTTTAATAAGACTCGGGGAGTCCAAAGTTAGCAAAAGTAAACAACATTTATTTTACAACAGTTATATATATATATGAGTACACCCGGTAGCTCCTCACTAAGTACTCTCTTGTCAGTCAGTTCAAGGCTGGCCAACCTTTTGTACAAGTACGGGTATCCCCCCCACAAAGGGGGGGGGGGGGGGGCTTGTATTCGTCAAGGACACAGATAAAACAATCACTCCACATCGCATGTCCCATGCAAGTTATTACCAAGCTCTCAGGCCCTTCCATCGGGATAGGTGAGGAAGGATGACAGTTATAGAGGGAGCATTCATCTCCATTCTGTTTGACATGAGGCAGCGCCCGCCATGAAGACGGTTTGTTAAATTAATCTTTCGCTGATGAATCGTGGTGGGAGTATCACAGAAACGTAGAAAATAGGAGCAGGGAGTAGGCAAATTGGCCCTTCAAGCCTGCTCCGCCATTCAATATGATCATGACTGATCCTCCAGATTAGCTGTGGTATTTCCTGGATATTCTCGAGGAGAATATTTGGGGCAGTGTGATGCCTGATATTAGGAAGCTGTATGTTTTAGGGGACTGGTAACCATTTGGTATTTGGTGGTCTCATAATCCTTATTATATTTCTCTTTGTTTTATTGCACATAAATCACCTCGAGGCTACCAAAGCAAATATGTATTGGCCAAGGGAAAACGTATGGCAGTTTCTGATCAAAGAGGATCATGGGATATTGTAAGGAGAGGACAGCAGAATAAATGCAACTGGAGTAGGTGGGTCAATTGGTCAAAGTGCACTTTATTTTAAAAAAAAACGCATATTCCTACTAAACTATAAAAAGTATTTTTTAAGTTCCAGTTGTTAATACAGGACGGTTTCTTACCTCAACAAGTTCATTACTCCAAATACTAGTATCCAACTTCAGACTACGAATTTTGGAAATATTTGATCCCAATGATCGATGCTGACCTGGTTTTATTTAAACACGTGTTATTATTATTTCTTTAGATTGACAAAAACATAAAAATCAAGATTTACTTAATTATTTTGTATTGATTTCTGCATTCATAATTCACAATGACAGCTCTTTAGTGTTGTTAGAATTGTTCCAAGAATTCATATGCTATGTAAAGAGGTGTTCTAAACTTTAATTTCCTAACCTCTCCCACCTGTGCAATTGTCTTTCAACTTCTAATTTAAAGGCACTTACATTTTTGACCTTTCAAATGTAAAATTCCAGCCAATTTTAAAATATATGATGGCTTTGTTTGGGAAACACAAAATTACCCGGGCTAAAAAAATAACTAATTGCTCAAAGAGCTTTCTCAAAACATTTTTATTAAACTAACAAATTAAATTAAATTCACCACTTCATTCAAAAAAGTCAACCTTTATGTCCAGAATTTTGTGGCACATCAATTAGTTTGCAGTGGGAATGGTAAATTAATTGCTAACAAGCTGACGAATATGGAAAATATGGGGCGGGATTCTTCCCTACCCGGCGGGGCGGGGGTCCCGGCGGGACGGAGTGGCGTGAATCATCCGGCGTCGGGCCGCCCTAAAGGTGAAGAATCCTCCGCACCTTCAGGGGTTAGGCCTGCCCCAGAGTGATTTGCACCCCACTGGCCAGTAGGAAAGGGGCTTGGTGCCATGCCAACTGGCGCTGAAGGGCCTCCGCCGGACGCCGGCAGTTGATGCATGCGCGGGAGCACCAGCGTGTGCTGGCATCAGCCCCGTGCATGCGCAGAGGGCTTCACTTCCACATGGGGAATGGCAGACTGGTACAGCCTCCGGTGCGGAAAGATAGAGTGCCCCCAGGGCACAGGTCCGCCCGCGGATCAGTGGGCCCCAATTGCGGGCCAGACCACCGTGGGGGCACCTCCTGGGGCCATATCCCCCCACGCCACCTCCCAAAACCCCGGAGGCCGCCCGCGCCGCCAGGTCCCGCCGGTAAGGGACCTACTCCAATTTACGCCGGTGGGACTGGCAGCAAACGGGTGGGACTTCGGCCCATCGCGGGCCTGAGAATTCGGGGAGCCCCGTGGCGGTGCCGGTCCCCGCCATACTCCGAGGCAGGCCGATTTTTGGGGGGGGCGGGAGAATTTGGAGGATGGCGGGGGCGGGATTCACGCCGGCCCTCGGCAACTCTCCGACCTGGTGGGGGGGGTCGGAGAATCCCGCCCGTGATTTTGTTTTTGCATTTGTACTTGTATATATGTTTGCTAGATGTTACATTTCATTTTGTTTGGATGTTTTTGCATCCAAATCAATGATAAAATGGCTGTATCTCTGTGTTTTAGGATGTGGTGGTGTAATTGATTTTGGCAGAATAGGTTTGGAAAGAAAAATCTAAATTTGGGGAAAAATGTTTTTACATCAAGCTGATGAAAATGGAAATAACTTATTGGGCAAGGAGAAAAAAACCTTCAAATGTAAAAGGTAATTATGAAGACAAAAACCGCTTCAGGGATTGATGGTCAAAAATCTAAGCAAAGGACTCTCAGCAGCAAATTGCCACTTTGGCTGCCAAAACTGAGCCAGACAGGTCATAGCCCAGATTTCCAATAAAGATCATTTGCATAATCACAAATTAAAACTCTTCCATGAACCAGCGCAATCACACGATGCAAGAGAAAGTGATCATTTACCTTCCTTTCCATTATTCCTTGATGTTTTTCAGAGCAGTTACATGGGTCAGTTTTATTAAGACGGCGGATAATGGATTGATCACAAAAAGCTAGCATTTTTGATACATGTTCAGTGATTAAAAAGAAAAAATATCACTAAAAAAAATAACATAAACAACCTACAGCAAACCAATTAATCGTTCCATTTGTGCGCACTAGTCATCTCATGCGTATTTAAATATTTGTTCACTGGAATAATCTTTGCAACAAGACAAATTAAATTTGCATAATTTGTCCAACCTTATGGTCAAGGCCTGACCTAGTGAATTGAATCGTGAACCAGTGTAAAATATTTCAGAAATAAGCGTTTTTTGATGTACCTTGTGATTAAAAGTCTCGGACCTTTTGGACTGGTTCAGTCAATGCCACCTGGATGTGCTACCTTTAGAAGTTTTACCCTAAAGACAAGCACAGGAAATTTCCAGGGTCTCTCCCGAATCAAATGTCATCATTCTGCCGGACACCCAGTTTATGCTATTTATCAAGGGTTCAAGTGATTTTGCACCAAGGTTACAGCAATCCATTGCAAGAACATTCCTCGCAAATATACTTGCCTCACCCAAAAATAGGGTTGATCCACGATCACAGAACAAGATGTACTCTAGTGCTACTAAACGATTGTAGAGTGTAATACCTTCAACAGTACAAACTAAGATGCTATGACATGTGCTGTTTCCCTTTGTCCTCTTTCCATTACCTGCACATTTCTTGCAGATGACAACACCGAGATTGATAGATGCCCATTCAGGATCTGGTGCACGGCAATCTGCACAATTTCTGTTAGATTCATTGAACCAGATCTTCTCAGCCACTTCGTAATCTGAAAGGCTTTCTGCTATCGATCCTTGTACAGCTTCAATCCATTCTTGTTTCTCGCGTTCAGATTCCGCTGTGAAGCTGAAACATTGATTTTTCCATTTAATTTTTAATTATCCAGTCTAATAGTACAAAGCCAGATTAAGTTAATTGGATAAGAAACTGGGAAGAGCAGCACCCATTTCACACTGGCAATATTTTATAACCCGCTTGTTACAATAAGGCGATAAATGCATCATTGGTAACATTAACACCTCATAAATATTCAAAAAGCTGCTGTATACATCTGGATGCAGGTTATCTCGAACGTTAAAAGTATTTGACTTGCTCTCTCCGCACTGACACTTGTAGGAACTTAAACAAAATACATTACCATTATTTAGAGTTGCCTATACATTAAATGTACAATATCCATCAAATAAACTTTGAGTGAAACTATTCGGAGAGTCCTGGCACACAGCCAGTAATAGAATATCCCCAAGAAGAACCATAATACATCACTTTTAAAGGTGAATGTTTTATTTTTGAGAATTTTCTAACTTTTCTTACCCTGGATAATACAAGCTCGAGAGTGCTCTATTGGGAAAGTTCCAATTCCCTATGTTTTTTTTTTAAAGTGATGTAACATTGCCCAAGATCCAGATACGCTTTTAGTAACAGTTGCTTGGTGATTGTTGCCAGGTACAGTATGACCATGTGCACACACTCCAGTTCAGCCTTCAGCAAGGGCGTCATATTATGATGCCAACTTAGACTTCAGCATGCAACAAATGTTATAAAATAATGAAGAAGCACATACTAAAATATATAATGTATCTCAATGTTGTAAGTTACATTGAAGATCATTTACATAACTCTGTGGACAAAATAATAAAAACGATGAGCTCACTTTTTACATGGGTATTTATCTGTGAATTTAAAAAAAGATATTTTTAATCAGACAAGATTTTCATTACAACACAAAACAATACCCACCCAATCCCTTCTCTTCCCTCATGAATTAAAACCTGCAACAACATAGCGAGACAAAAACAACCCCTCTCCCTGACAGCTGACAGTAACCAGCTCCCTGAAAAAGGAAGTGAAAGGATGCCAGCTCAAATAGAACCCTTCCACCGACCCCCCTCATGGTACACTTGATCTTATCAATTCTATCAGGTCCCCCAACCACGCCGAGGCCTCAGGCGGCATTGGGGACCTCCACCCAAGCAGAAATCGTCTCCAGGCTATTAGCGAGGCGATGGCTAGGATATTTGCGTTCGTCCCTGTATGCAGCACTGGCGAGTTTGAAACTCCATAAATGGCCACCAAAGGGCAAAGCTCCAGCTGGGTGCCCAAAATCATCATAGAATCACAGAATTATAGAATTTACAGTGCAGAAGGAGGCCATTCAGCTGATTGAGTCTGCACCGGCCCTTGGAAAGAGAACACCACCCAAGCCCACGCCTCCACCATATCCCCGTAACCCCACCCAACCTTTTTGGGCACTAAGGGCAATTTAGCATGGCCGATCCACCTAACCTGCACATTTTTGGACTGTGGGAGGAAACCGGAGCACCCGGAGGAACCCCACACAGACACGGGGAGAACATGCAGACTCCGCACAGACAGTGACCCAAGCCGGGGATCAAACGTGGCACCCTGGAGCTGTGAAGCAACTGTGTTCACCACTCTGCTACCCGTTGGAGACCCAGAAACCGCCGAGCTTGGGGCAAGACCGAAACATGTGCGGTCCCTGGAGCACCGCTCACTCCCATCTTCCAGCCCCGAGAAGAACCGACTCCGACATACCCTATTCATGTGTACCCTATGCACCACCTTGAACTGGATCAGACTTAACCTTACACATGAGGATGTGGAGTTGACTCTGTGAAGGATTTCACACCACACTTTCCCCTCAAAGACCAAACCCACCTAGCCCCGAGACTTCCGCTTTTCTTCTTCCAATGATGCCTGGTCCGATGCCAACTTCTGCCCATAAACATCCAAAATCTTACCCCACCCCACAACTTGACAAAGGACTGGACCTTCTCCATAAACGAAGGAGATGGTACCAGATGAAATTATGGAAGCTCCTTGCCTAAAAGAAAATCGCACACCATAAAGTACATGAATGCCTTCTTCTTGGGAGTAGAAGGCGAGACTACCTCGTTCCTGTTGAACTCAACATACTCCCCAATGGCAGAGGATACACACTCACAAGATCCCTTATCTGTGAGCAATGCCTTGTCCAATCTCCATGGGGGTTACTGAGAGCAGCATCGCTCCAACATCAAGCCCACAAAATGGAGCATGATCCGATATAACGATTGCCGAGTAGTCCACCCCCCTCACCCTAGGAAGAAGAGACCTACCCACCATGAAGAAGTCAATCCCAGAGTAAATCCCATGGACGTGGGGAAAAAAGAAAACTCCTTATCCCTCGGAAGCTTAAATTTCAATGGGTGTGCCCCCCCAAAAAAAACATACACGGCCCATATGTTCCATGAACACCAATAACTCCTTTACCACCCCTGATGGACTCAGAAACTTGGGGCTTGGCCTATCCAACTTAGGTTCCAAAGCACAACTGAAGTTCCCCCCTCCCCCCCTATAATTAGCCGATGTGAATCAAGGTCTGGAATAGACGCCGGCACCTTGTTAATGAATGTCGTGCCATCCCAGTTCGGTGCATGCACATTGACCAAAATCACCGACATTTCCGCCAATGATACTGATGATTATATATCTCCCACCTGGGTCTGTCAATGTATTAACCGCAGAAAAAACCCACTCTCTTATGAATCAACACAGTGCTCCCCCCCTCCCCCATCCCGTGCAATCAAAACCCAAAACCTGCACCACCCAACCCTTCCACAACCTTGCTTGATCTTGATTTTCAAATAGGAAAACCACATCTGCCTTCAAATTTCTCATGTGCACAAACACCCAGGACTAATTTACTCGGCCATTTAAACCCTTTACATTCCATGTTATCAACCGAACCTGGGGCCTCCAACCCCACTCCTCAACCCAAAATCAGTCAGAACCACCTTGCAAGGCAATCCAGCAGTGCCCCAAACTACGCCAGCTCCGGACCCACCCAAGATGGCCGCCACAACCCCCATAAAGCCACTCCAAAAACAATGGAACTGCCACTGTCAGCAGTCCATCCCTCCCACCTCCCTCACCCATCCTCCCCGCTCCATGCCACCCTGAAAATCAAACAACCAAGAGAAAAACAAAAGTCCCCCTCTCCCCAAACCAAACAGAAACAAAAGCCTAAGCTCCTTATCTTAAAAAAAAAACAACAAAAACACCCCATGGTAACCAGCTGCAGGTCTCAGCTCCCTCTCCACTCCCATTAACTCTCTATACTGTTAGCAGGGCGACCCCTGCACAGGGTGGAAATCAAAGTCAACTAAACAGTGCATCAGTGATCAGCCCCCCGACCCAAACCAAACCTTAACACAGAACAGTTGGGCAAAATCAACACACCACCCCCTCCCCCACAAAAAATACAAAACACCCAACAGTGCAATATACAAACCCTACCTTCACCCAGAAAAGCTTCTTCTCAACAAGCCCAAGCACAATCAGCCCTCCCCCACATTACAAATATCCAACAAAAACTACAAATACAGATGAACTTAACAATGAACAAACAAACTCCATTGTCTTTAAGAACTTTAGGTCACCCCCAGTCCGTGCTTCTTCACAAACTCATTCACACCTCCGGTGCGTTGAAGTAATAGTCTTGGTCTTTGAAGGTTACCCGAGGATGAGTCGGGTGCACCACACCAAACTTCACGTTGCTCTTGTACAGCGTGGTCTTATTAAATGCCGCACACATTCTTGCCAACTTTGCCCCTACATCCTGGTATATTCTGATGGCATGGCCCTCCCACCTGCAGTCTCGATGGTCCTGCCCTTCCCCCACCTCAGGTCCAGCCCCTTATTCATGTATCGATGAAACCTGACTATGATCACCCGAGGTGGCTCCCGTTATCTGGGCTTCTGCCTCAGCAATCGATGGGCTTGATCCAACTCAGGAGGGATCAGAAAGACCCCTCCCCACCAGCTTTCTGAACATCTTGGACAAAGAATCCATAGAGTTTGAGCCCTCGAGGCCCTCTGGCAGCCCAACGACTCTTAGGATTTACCATCTAATAATAATAAAAATAATCGCTTATTGTCACAAGTAGGCTTCAATGAAGTTACTGTGAAAAGCCCTTAGTCACTACATTCCGGCGCCTGTTCGGGGATGCTGGTGTGGGAATCTGGAGCAACTCTCCAGATGGTCAACCTTGGCCTTCAGCACTTTACGCTGCTCAGCCAGCAACACCATCTCTGCCTCCAGGGACAATCTGATCACTATGGTCAGAGAGCACCACCTCCACCTTCTGTATCGTTGCCCCCTGTACCTCTCTCCACCGGTCCATTTTGACCATGATCGCTCGAATTGGGGCCAAAGCTCTCTTCATTGCCTTCTTCAGACCCTCACAGCAACTGCCTGCCGCTGCTTTTTAAATTTGCCGGTGAAGGAGCTAACCAACATCGCCACTGACCACTGAGGGGCCAACAATGCAGTAGAAACTTTCACCATTTTCCCCGCTGCTGAGGCTCGAGGAACTTCAGAGTCTGAGACAATCCCTTGGCTGACTTCTGCCTTGTGTTATATTTACCGGACATTATTCATAAGAGGGATCTTATTCAATCGAACTACACCAATCTTCTCCAAAGAACTGCCCATGAACCGGGCAAAAAGGCCAAAAACAAGTATCCTAGCAGCAGCCACCGTGTGTGTGACTACTCACCACATAGCCACCACCGGAAGGTCATCTGTGAAGTTTTAAGTGTGTTCTTTCTGGACAGCTTTCTAATTAAGCAGTCAGCCTGATTAACAGGTTTGGCTTCCAGTCAGGCAGAGAGGACTGCCGGGTAGGGGGTTGCTCCTGTCAGTGCCAGGGGCAAATACAATGTACTGCCTGGGCATGTCCCTCTCCCCCTGGGGCCTATATGTACCTGTGCACTCCCGACAGGTTCCCTTCGCCTGGTCCCGTTTTTAAAAAACCTGGTATAAACCTCATCGATGTAATATCGCGATGGCGATGGGGGGAGATCCCAATGTGGGGGGGGGGATGATTCCAATGTGGGGGGGATATTACGGCGGGACGTCCTTTAATTATATCATAATTTATTTAAATGAGCCTTCTGACATTCCTGGGCAGGAACCTCATTCCGTCAATGGAGGGGACGGGGACAACCGTGCCACGAGATCTTGCCGATAAGTTTCTTGTTTTATGAGTCTTGCGGGATTTTGCGCCCACCTCTCCGTTTGAACTCACTGCAACGCGGACGCAAAATCCTAGCCGGTGTGCATTTAGAGAATGAGCTTTGTTCTTCGATTCATGGGTGGAATTTAAAACACTGCCAGAGATGTTGAGGGGGTCATAGATCAGACCTCCATTGACCCTGGCAGTGCCAGGAGCAGCCCCCTCTGGGGAGCACCATGGGGATTGAGGGGTGGGGGGGTGCCCATGTCCATGGGGGGTATCTTCACTGTTGGGGAAGGTGGGGAGTCCTCCGTGTGACGGAGTGGGAGGGGTTCTCAGTGTAGGGGAGGGGGGTTGTCCTTTCTTGGCATTCCGGCTTTTTCTGGACAAGCCCCACCAGCATGACGGTATGGATCACGCTTCTGGATTTTTCTTCATCCAATTGCTACATAATATGGCTGTGTTCCGATTTTCTCACCTGGGCTCAACACTTGGATGAAAGAAGGGAAAATCTTCTCTGAGATTTTTGGCTTGTCCATCTCAAACGATTTTCCAACTGCCAACTATTGCCCAAAATCACTCGTTTGCATAGTTGCAGGGATTCACAGATTCTAAAAGTTAGCTTCTCAAATTCAAAATGGAAGTCAGTCAAATAGAAACTGAAAACAAGGACAAAGTCAGCATGTACTTGAAAATCCTGCATCAGAGTCCCTCTCAGACCTGTTACTAAATAGACCACAACAAGATTTGTAACACTGCATCAGAATACGCTTGGTGCAACAAACATTGGTTCCGTCCAAATGGTCAACTAAGCAAATTAAGCTTTGTAAAGTAGCCATTGAACCAAAATCGAGACAAATCTGTCAAGAGTACCCAACTCTCCCCTCACTGTCCACCCTGAAACAATTCCAGAGCAGTCGCAGCTGGACCCTGCTCACATACACTCCACAATAAACTTATCACGTAACTAGAAGAAAAATGCTCAGCAAACCAGAAAAATTGTTACAAAGCCAACAATGTAGAAATTTCTTGCAACCGAATCAGAAACCTGATGCCCAAACTTGGGACATACTTAAAAAGCTGGATCAGGGAAGAGCAAGGTCAGAGAAAAGTGCTGACTTATACAAATAGCCACAACCAGTTCCTTTATTCAAATAGCACAATTGCAAATCCACCTTTATCAGTTTAGTACTGTCATTCAGATAAATACACTGTTTTTGAACAAAATGTGCATAGAGCTGTGCCACACAGTTACTGCTTTCCTGTAACCCAACCTAATAAAACAACAAAATAATGAAAACAACATTGATTCCTTACCTTGGATGAATGAATCTCCTTCACACAAAAAGGTTCGCTGTGACAAGAAGTTCACATCGACACACATTTTTAGGCCGCTGACCAGCAGCAGCATCCAGTTGGCCGCTAGGAGTTTGTGGATTGGACTTCATTTAAAGTTGACAGGCAAGCTGAGGGGCAGCCAGGTGCCCAATATGCTGCTTGCTGAACTGAAGCCTTTCGATCAGGTCAATGCAACCACAAGCAAGATAGGTTAGAAGGCTATGGGGGTGGATGAGTGGGGTCTCTGGACCAGCAGGAGCCCAGAAGATAATTAAACATTTACCTTTAGTCCATGACCCATAGAGGTTCTGACCCAAAATGACAGTCAAGATCCCATTTGTGTCCTCAGACCCTGGGTCCCACAGTAAAATGGATCAGAGGTGATGACGAGGTATGAATGTTTCCATAATTAACTCTTAATGTCCTCAAGACAACTCGGGATGGATGATAAATGTTCCTTTGCCATCACAATCCACATCCCAAGGGCAAACATTTAACCAGCGTGGCATTCTTTTAAAAAAGACACAGGTAGCAATATACCAGTTCTATATTTCTGAGATTACACAAATGTATCTGTTGATGTGGAATTTACATCAAGGAATTCAGTTCTTTTAGCTGCACATTGGAAATAGTAATAAAAGCCTGCAGTAAGAGAATTTCATTCTTACTGCATTCAATATAGAGCCCAATAGAATTGTTGCAACTTTGTTCACAACTTCCAAGGATAGTTGTTGTGAAGGAAACACATTACCATCATCAACTGGGCATGTTAGTATGTTGATGAAGCATTCCAACACTTCCCAAACTCTGCTCATTTTTAAAAATTAATTTTATTCCAATGGTCTGTGGTTGAGATTGTGATATTCTGCAGGTAATACATATTACTGATCACCTCCTGCTCCTTTTCTGAAAATCAGGAGTTTCTGTGTTACCTGTAAAGAATAGGGAGTGTATTGTCTAACAGATCTGTATTTTTGACAAATGCAGAAGTGTTCAATAGAATGAAATAGGATTCTACATTCGATTTTGAGGAGGAAAGATAGTACACACACTTGTTTAAAAAAACAACTTGTTTCAGCGACAGCACAGTCAATTTTCTTAACCAATCCCCTTGCTGCACGAGGCAAATCACTGAAAAAAACCTTCAACAATGCTGCAAGAACAGTTGGTTTTATGCAGCTTTCAAAATCAGACTTTGCTGCTGCACCCACAAGGGTAAAGCAGTAGATTTTTCACAATGTCCAGTTCTGGAAGTTATGGACAAGCAAATTTTTTATATACAGATGTTGAATTTCACTACTTCAGGTTCTTGTCCATATTAGCCATAGTTTTTCTTTCCTGAAATACTTACATTGCTTCAACAGTTTTTGCTGTTACTGTAATTTAATAGCTACTTCTACCTCAGTATTAATGCAAAATGCAGCAAAAAATCCAGATAAAGAAACAGATTGTATGTTTTCAGCTGTGTGAAATTGTGCTGGTAACAATCATTTATGATATTAATCAATTAAAATGCACAATGCAGTAGCAAGGGATCCAACAAATTTTAATGAAATTGAACTGCGTGTTTAGGAGATACGTTTTATTAACTTATATATATGTTGGGATAAAACCATTATTTCATCAAGAAAGATTTTGCAACAGAACCCTAGTTTTCATTTGAGCCCCAATCACTGCCAGATCAAATTGTGTTCGTAGCTAGTGTAAGCCTACTTGTGACACTAATAAAGATTATTATTATAAAGTTTTCTCTCAGAATTGGATCAAACTCTCGGCTGACACTTCACTGTCAGAGGTGCTGATTTTCAAGTGATAATGCACAAAATTCCACAGCACTCTGCAAAGCGGTACAGGCAACTTCTCCGTTGACAGCAGCCAACATTTATCCCTCAACCAACAATGCTAGACCAGAATATCTGATCGGTTACCTCGAAGATGTTTGCAGGACCTTGCTGGCTATCACATTCCCTACATTACCACAGTAATTACACTTTGACTGTGAAATATTTTGGGGTGCCTTGTGGCCAAGCAAAACCTTGTATAAATGCAAATTCTTTATTTTCTCTCCGTTATGCACAAGGGGTCTTGATGCCAATCTCCAAAGAAGAATATGTCTGCTCATTGGGAAAGACTCTGAACAATAATTTCATTTGACAACATAACAGAGGGGGAAACTCAATGTCATGAACTGTGCAGCTCCAAAAGATTTTACCTGAAGTTTCGAAATGGAGTAGATAATTCAAAACCTTTACGATCAACATCTTTGACTGTTGCCACACTTGTGTCAATCGTTGTAATTCCAATTCCACCTTTAAAATCCTTTAAAATAAAACACAGTTAATTATTTCCTTTCAAATGTAATTTGACAGCTTTCAAACAGTTGCATATATTACAATGCACTCCAGTTTTCTCAAACCTAAATTCAGCATTTAATTAGATGATTCCTTTGATTTTTGTATGAGCTACATTGAGACCTAACAGTCAACTTGTGAACATTAGTGGATAGGCTTCTTCCAGAGTGAGACACACAGGTCGGGATTTTCCATGCCTGGTCGGAGCGGACCTGTTCAGTGGCGAGATTGGAAAATTTTGCGAGAAGGCCCGAGATGCATTTCCCAGTGACGTAAATCCAGGACACCATTGTCTCTTTCCAGTCTTTTAAAAAAATTTTTAGATTACCCAATTATTTTTTTCTATTAAGGAGCAATTTAGCGTGGCCAATCCACCTACTCTGCACATTTTGGGTTGTGGGGGCGAAACCCACGCAGACACGGGGAGAATGTGCAAACTCCACACGGACAGTGACCCAGAGCCGGGATCGAACCTGGGACCTCAGCGCCGTGAGGCGGTTGTGCTAACCACTAGGCCACCGTGCTGCCCTTCTTTCCACAGTCAATGGCTAACCACATTTCACAGTTAAGTCACAAACTTAATTCAATTGCATCTAATTACTGGGGCCACACAGAGGGATCATCCCCCGATGTCAAACTTAAATTTAGCATTGCCACGATGTCAGAACCCGGTGATTTACAACTTGTTTTAAAAGGCATCAACTGCCGATCTGAACTTCCAGGGGACACAGAGGTGAATAAACACAACGTAGCACAGCATTCATCAGGATCCCAATGCAAGGAAGTGGCTCTGTGGATTCAGGGGGCAATCACAGACAAGTCTGCACAACGGCATCTTTGGGACTGGCTTGTAGGGCGGGGACAAGGGCTAAAGTGCTGGAGAGAAGGAAACCTCGGATCAAAGACAACACTGCAAAGGGAACTGGTCACACACATATGCCACCTTCTGCAAGATTTGACACCACAGAGACTCTGAGTGCATCCACTGTCAGTGGCAGTAAAAGTGACCACTGCACTCAATTGCTATGGCAGTGTCTTCTTCCGGGGCTCCTCCTGGGATCTGTCCAGGATTTTGCAATCCTCCACTCATAAATGTATCGAGAAGGTCACAGATGCCATTTTTGACAACTTTGACAGAGATATGAGACAGGAAGCAAGAGCACTTTGCTGCAATTTCCAGATTCCAACAGGTGCAGGCATCATCGACTGAACTCACGTGGCTCTTAAATCTCTCTAGCAAGGGGCAGCATGGTGGCGCAGTGGGTTAGCCCTGCTGCCTCACGACACCGAGGTCCCAGGTTCGAATCCCGGCTCTGGGTCACTGTCCGTGTGGAGTTTGCACATTTTCCCTGTGTTTGCGTGGGTTTCGTCCCCACAACCCAAAGATGTGCAAGGTAGGTGGATTGAACACGCTAAATCGTCCCTTAAATGGAAAAAATGAATTGGGTACTCTAAATTTATTTTTAAAAATCTCTCTAGCAACAAGTAGTCCAGTCTGGGAACTACGAAAGCTTCACTCTCTCACTGTTCAGATAGTCTGTGACATTCCCCGAAGCATCCTAGACTAGTACGTCCTCAGAAGGTCTCAAATTCCTGACACCTTGTAAGGGGTTGGTTTAGCACACTGGGCTAAATAGCTAGCTTGTAAAGCAGACCAAGGCAGCAGCACGGGTTCAATTCTCATACCAGCCTCTCCGAACAGGCGCTGGAATGTGGCGAGTAGTAGGGCCTTTTCATTACTTGTGACAATAAGCGGTTTTCATTTTTAATTTCTTCCAGGGACAACACAGGCTGCAGGGTTTGCTCCTAAGGGACAAGGGCCATCCACAAAGAATGTGGCAGATGATACCCAAGCAGGGCAGCCTCAGAGTCCTGCTGAGAGAAGGTACACCAAGACCCACACGGCAACCTGGAGCTTGGTGGAGCACATCATCGGGATCCCCAAAATGAGGTTCCGATGCCTATACATCTGGTACAGCACTCCAGTACACCTTGAGAGGGTGTCACACATATCACAGCTTGCTGCGGGCTACACAACCTGGTAATGCAAAGGGGGAATGGACCTGGATAATAGAGGGAATGGAAGAGACGTACGTCTCCTCCGATGAAGAGGAAATTGAATGGGATGAGGATGCTGAGGTTCTGGAATGCAAACAATAAGTCACTGCATTGGCCAGGTGAGGCAGGCCTGCTTGTGAGGCCTTCATAGTCACAAGATTCTGGGATAATGATGATGATGTGCAGTCAGGCCACTCCAGAGATCTTCACATTGAACCGGGGTTTGTCTGACACCTGTCTGGCTGAGGACAGCACACACATATTCTGTATAGAAGATCGTTTCATGGAGACACTGCTGAGATACAGTGAGCACATGGGCTTCACTTGAATCTTGGGCAGGCGTCGTCGTCTATTCCCTTCAGCACCATACCTTCACCTGTCAGGAATTCTGCCGAGATTGGGAGGGGGGGTGGTGGTGGCACACTGGTGCAGTTGTTAGTACAGCCTCATGGTGCTGAGGTCCCAATCTAGGTCTAGGTCACTGTCCATGTGGGGTTTGCACATTCTCCCCGTGTTTGCATGGTTTTCACCCCCTCAGCCCAAATATGTGCAAGCTAGGTGTATTGCCCCTTAATTGGAAAAAAATTATTGGGTACTCTAAATTAAAAAAAAAAGAAGAACATCATAGGAACTAGAATCAGTATAGACATAGCTAAGAAATAATGAAGGACAGAAAACATTGCTGAGAATAGCTTATAGGCTACTCAACAGTAATTAGTGTTGGACAGATTATAAATTAATATGCAAGACAAGTATGTCACAAAGGTATTGCAATAACCAATTTAATCTTCGTGTAGATTGGGTAAACCAATTTGACAGAAGTAGCTTGGAAAGCAAGTTCATGGAATGCATGCAAGACAATTATCTGGGACATTATCTTGAGGAGCCAACCAGTGATCAGGCTATTTTAGATCTAAGATTATGCAATGAAACAGGATTCAGTAGTAATCTTACAGTAAATGACCCACATGGTAAGAACCATCACCATCTGACAGAACAGAGCGATGGTGTTAAATCTGAAAATTGTGTCTTCCACTTAAGCAAAACCAATAACACAGATAAGAGGTGAGTTGGCTAAGATAGATTGAGAAATCAGAGAAAAGAACTGACAATAAATAAGAAACTGTAAATATTTTAAACAAATCATTTATTTTAGAAACAGCTTACGCGGAACAGAATCAACGTCTTTACTGTATGCAAGTAATTCAGTTCAAAGGCATTGGCACCTTTTGTTGCTCATTCTTCACTTCACTAAATCAATGTGGTGTCAAAAAGTAGCAAAAACTATGTTTAATTTTTTAACTCTTAACCTATGGTTGAGTGTAAACAACTAGAAAAGATATTTCAAAAGCATGGCTATCTTTAGCCTTTCACACTCAGATCACCTGCGACTTGGTCCAACAAGATGCTGGAGATCTTGCAATCAACTGGCTAATAATGATAAATTCACTACAAATTGAGCAAGTAATTGTTATGTTAGTTTTGGACAAGGTACCCAAAAAACCCCAGGGGAACATGCTAACCATGTTTCCATTTAGAATCCAGTGACCATTAGAGTGGAAGTGCCTTCAAGTACAATTGTATGTCCCCTGGGTTAATCACCTCAAAATTATCAGGCACAAGTGCATGTATCTAGAACACAACCTTCCCAAATCATAGAGTGGAAGCTACTTGCCACCATTTTGCTTCCAAGGACTGGATCCACCGGTCACGTTGTGCTGAAAAGCATCGCGCACAAGTTGCGACCGGTAGATGCCAGGAGATCCCACTTCCGGGATCTACCCATCCCAACATGCCTCGCAATATCGAACACGAGCTTGTGAGATGTCACGATGAGAACCCCGTCCATTGCAGGCTGGATCACGTTCTCGTAAATCTACAGCTAGTCTCATTCTATGCGTTCCCGATGTTTCCGAGATCGAACCAAGGCATAGGATCAAACTTCCATTCAGTAGTGGTCTCCAGAGACTAGGGATCAGTCAGAATGCCACTCATGGGGGCCCCCTGAGGGATTGGAGGCCCCGATATGCATGCTCTCTTGGCAGGGTGGCACAATGGCACTGCCAGCCTGGCAAGGTGCCCAGGTGGCACTGTCAGCTGGCAGGGGCACTGCTAGGATGCTAAGCTGGCATTTTGTGAGCGGTGATGATCGGGCGGGATGTGCCCCTGCGCGGGTGTGAGATGATGCCGGGGAGGGGGAGGCTCAGGGACCCCCCTTATAGTGAATTGTGGCTTGGAGGAGGGTTCACATCTGGGCCTCAAGAGATCGGGGCGTCATTTATCTCTCACTGCACTGAGGAGTTCCAGCGAGCAGAGGTCTTCAGTGGAGAGAACAAGGTTAAGTGCGACCTAGTCGGGCAATTCCCACTGAGGCCTCTGATCTACGCGGATGGCTGTTAGATAGCGGAATGTTTCTCAGCACTCTGATGCCGGTAAACACCCGGCTAATCTCACGCTATGGGACTCTGTCCCCATTCAGGTAGCTCGTGCCCGAAGTAAGTAAACTATTATGGATAATGGAATGGATGGGTTGACTGATGCAATGAATTATAGTAATTGAATTATAGTAACTGGAATAACAAAAATGTTTTGTCTTACCTGTTCACTTTTGTAAAGCCATATGTTGCTGCCTCTCAATACAACAAAAATTCGAGCTTTGTAACCCCTCAGCTCAAGGTGACCAAATTTATCAGATGTAACAGCGCATCGAGTATTCAACTGTGAAAGGTTGTTAGGCTGTAATTTTAATGCACTGAGAAGTGTGTCAATCCAGTCATCTCTATCATCTGTCAAAGAAAGTCACAGGAACTCAGTTGGACTTTATTCAATCACAATATTCTAAAGTTTCTTTTTTGGAATGGATCTATAAACAAGATTTCTATTGAAAAAAAATGGGTGGAGGTGGCAACAGGAGTTAAGAACCAAATGTTCAGTTCCAAGCACAGACCTTTACAAATCGGGACAAAGACCACTGGCAGTTACTGCTAGAATATGCTGATCGCCTGAGGATGTTTCAATAATGCTGTGATGTTAATAATGCTGTGATGTTAATACAAGAACAAGCTATACTCCTGAAATTAATAATTTTGAAACGTTTGTGTGTGAGCATTTCAGCAAGGATCACCACAGTACAGTTAGAAACTGAGGCAGGGGGTCTGCATTAAATCTCATACCTCCTCCCTGAAACACTTATCTTGTGCTTTTCTTTCCAAATATTCTGTAAAGTTTCAAAGTTATTAAGGCGACCAATCCCCATTTGGGGGCCCTTACTGCCTCATTAATACTCAGAATAGCAAATGCAAATCTGTTGCATTCGCCACCCACCCCTTACCGCCCCAGCCTCCACCTCCCACACGAATCAAGAGCTCCGGCACTGAGTCAAGCTGACATTTAACTGGATTGAGTCAACATGGAAGGTGACAAACGAGATGCAAATTATTTTCTTTGTTCACCCTCAAACGTGCCACTCCCCTTAACTTAATTTTGGATTCTGTTCGTTCTATGTATCATTTCCTGACCATCTTGCTCCAGGGAGGAAAAGAAAAACTCTGAATAATCACTGATTGATTTTATTGGGGTGGTGAAATGCTAACTGGGTGACGTGTGCACCACTAATAAAACAGTCAACATCAGGGACAACCCCAACCCTAAACCAACCTCCCCCCACTCCCACCATCACTCCTTTCCTCACTCCATCTTTCCAGTTCATGGTCCACCGGCAATGAAGCACTGCATCAACACGGGTGAAATGTCTGAACAAAACAAGCTAGGCTGGGTAGGCTTAGTGGTTATTAGTCTCATGCAACAAATTTACATTTCTCTGCTTAAAAGTAAATAAGTGGGGGGAGATAAACCAAGAGCATAAGTGTCAAATGTAATGTTAAAGCTAACATGCAATTAAAAATGTTGTTATGCATCATGCTGCTCAATTAAGGTCAAGAGCTCAAGATGTACCACTGAGGGAATTCTGTACTAAACCAAGACATTATAATTCAGTGAATACTGCAAATATGGTGACTTAACAAGCAAGGTGACTTTAGTATCATGTAACACTGCAGCTTGTTCTGATGTCAAGACGTGAATGTTCGGCGATATATTTAAAGTTTAAACTAGATCGCAAGCTCACTATGTATTCTCCGTTGCCAGATATAGCCAGCTCTACTGTACAGATTGGAGCTACCAAATGTTATTTATTGCAAACATGTATGTTATACTGTGGTTTATTTGCTGACGTTCAAATTGCAATCTACCATAAGATCCCTCACAGCAGAGATCTATTTGCGTAATAAATTAAACCAACAATGGCAGAGAGATGGTATTGTAGCTGGCTAATGGAATTCTGGCATTCAGCTCCACAGAATGGTTGGATATGGATACATTAGATACAGGTGGAAAGTGTCAATCTCAGTGCAAAAACCAATGTGACTGACCCAGCAGTTCAATCCAGACTGCAATGTTTAGCCACTTTGAGGCACAAAAAAGTGTCTGATTTGCCCGCCTCGGGATCATCTGAGCAAGGGTTTTTTTTTTAATGAAAGGGTTGCTGCATTTAAATGGCTCCACAGCACTTGGTCGCATTTCAGGCAGGAGGCAGCAAGGAACATGCTCCTCGATTCACGGAGAAGGCTCTCACCCATATGCCACGGAGGAGTGACGGGCAACAATATACGCTTAGACTGGTAGGAGACCGTCCAACAAGACGTTTGCAGCACTGGCCAGTGTCAGCAGCCTGAACAAGAGGATGGGGATGCAGTGTCACAAGAAGGTGAGGGACTTACTTTGTACTGCTAGGGTAAGTGCTCCCGGTCTCCACTCTGCATTACATCTTGCCGTCAGTCCTCGGAATGTCACCTCGATCCCACAAGCTTCCACCTCACAAGGCCACTGCATCCGACCTCCCACAAGCTTCTCACGCCCTCCCTCCCAGGCAGCCTCTTTGGAACCCCTCCCTGCTCACGCAGTGTCCACACATGCCAGGTAGCATAGAAATCTTTTTTTTATTCGTTCATGGGACGTGGGCAGTGCAGGCTGGCCCAGCATTTATTGCCCATCCCTAATTGCCCTCGAGGGGAAAATTAAGAGTCAACCACGGTGCTGTGGGTCTGGAGTCACAAGTAGGCCAGACCAGGTAAGGGCGGCAGATGAAATGAAATGAAATGAAAATCGCTTATTGTCACGAGTAGGCTTCAATGAAGTTACTGTGAAAAGCCCCTAGTCGCCACATTCCGGCGCCTGTTCGGGGAGGCTGGTACGGGAATCGAACCGTGCTGCTGGCCTGCTTGGTCTGCTGTAAAAGCCAGCGATTTAGCCCAGTGAGCTAAACCAGCCCCTTTCCTTCCCCAAAGGATATTAGTAAACCAGTTGGGTTTTTATGAAAATTGGCAATGGTTTCACAGTCATCTTGAGACTTTTAATTCCAGATTTGTTTATCAAATTCAAATTTCACCATCTACAATGGTGCCATTTGAACCTGGGAGCCCAGATCATGACTCTGGGTCTCTGGTTTATAGTCCGGTGACAATACCAGTATGCCACTGCCTCCCCAGGCGGCCAGCTCACATCATCCCCATTTGTGTTCCTGCAGGATAAGCTTGCCCACAAAAGCCACAAGAGGGAGCAGATGGGTAGTGGGATGCCCGAGCTGAAGGTCCTGCACCCTTTCAAGGACAGAGCCATGATGATTGCAGGGGAGGAGTTGGAGCGGGCCTGTGCTGAGAGGAAGGTGGGTCTGTGAAAGAAAAGTGAGGAGCCACTGCACATTCATCTAGATAACAATATTAAAGTGTGTTCAGTGTACCCAGGCCATTGCCCAGGTCACATACTAATACTATGTCACTTTCCTTGCAGGAACATCACCTGATCAGCCTGGCCCATCCACCAGCAATGTTCCTCCACCCATCCTCGATACAACCTCAGAGGAGGTCAACAAAGAGCTGTCACGATAACCATCCTCACCATCCACCAGCGTAGAGACATTCACCTCACTCAGTGGGCGACCTTTGCAGGCTGGCTTCTGGATCACTATCTGGTGATCACCACACTGCATCTGATGCACATCAGGTGGAGGCAGGAACGTCCCATGCATCAGACAGTCAGTGATCTACTGGATCACAGGACTCAGCTATGCCCCAGCCAGCTGCCATTCCTAAGGACACGTTCGTCCCTCAGCTCCTTGAGATGTAATTGCAGTGCCAGGAATACCAGGAGGGGGTGTCAGTGGCACTCCTGTGACTGCAAGGCCGAATGGACGAGTCCCAAAGCCTTCAGTCGCAGGAGATGGTGTAGGCAATGTGTGGCACCCAGGCCAACACTGCAAGGGTGGTGTCTGCAGTGGAAAGTCGAGCCTCGAGGTCAGATCCGTGGCAGGAGAACTCATGGCTCAGTCCCTAAGGAGCATTGCTGATGGTTTCAATTGCATGTTGCAGAGAATGGTTGGCATCCAGGACTAACAGCGTCAGATAACACAGAGGCTTCTGGAACTCATCCAGCTGACCTTCCATCCCATAGAGTAGCCCAGGGGCCCATGAGCACCCAGAGGGAGGAGGACCCAGAGGAGCACAGCCCAGGGCCTTCCATCCAAGAGACCCTGGGAGTGACCAGCCAATCTAAATTCCCCCCCTTCATGAGACCAGCTCAACCCAGGCACAGCGGACAGAACAGGATGACGCTACTACACCACTGTCACTCGGAAGTAGGCTGGGGCCCTCTAAGACTCAACCCTTCAGAGGACATCCGCCAAGCACAGACAACAGGATGTGGAAGGCAGCAGGTCCCCTCCACCTCTGATGTACATTCTGGGAACATATCCTGGGAGATATAGTGGAAGGGTACACAAGGCTAAAGATTTGCAGGGGCACAGCATGAACACGGGCGAAGTTAAGCACCAACAGTTGGGATACAATATCACTTGCCACACTTTGACAAGTAACTACATTAAACATTATTGTTGCTCACCACCCCGTGGCATAGTGTTTCTCCCTATTGGGACACAGTTGTTCTCATTGGGCCTCAATGTCTGCCAGACCATTCGGCCCCTCTCATAGTGAATGTTTCCTTCACAGTGACAGGACTCAGGCATGATTCAGTGAAACCTAGACCCTTGCCCATAATCCCAATCTAGAGCAAAGGGACAAAGGAATGTAGGGCTGAACCTCACTCAGACTTGAGCCGGGGCGTCAGCGTGTTGGTTGCAGACAGACAGGAGTCAGGCATAAGCAGAAGTTGAATAGCATCAAGAACTATTCCTCACTGTGAGTCATCATCACTCTCATTCATTGACCAGGCAGCCAGCACTCAAGAACTCCCTTGTAGCGAAATCCCCTGGTTGCAGAGGTGTCACAACATCCTGGGAGGATCATACTGATGGACAGCAAGCCATCTCCTCCACGAAGGAGGGGATGAGGGCATCTCTAATCCTCCCACACATGTGCACAATCCCCCCCATAGAACATAGAACAGTACAGCACAGAACAGGCCCTTCGGCCCTCAATGTTGTGCCGAGCCATGATCACCCCACTCAAACCCACGTATCCACCCTATACCCGTAACCCAACTTTTTAGGACACTACGGGCAATTTAGCATGGCCAATCCACCTAACCCGCACATCTTTGGACTGTGGGAGGAAACCGGAGCACCCGGAGGAAACCCACGCACACAGGGGGAGGACGTGCAGACTCCACACAGACAGTGACCCAGCCAGGAATAGAACCTGGGACCCTGGAGCTGTGAAGCATTGATGCTAACCACCATGCTACCCTGCTGCCCTTGATTAAAGTGTCATTTATACAGTGCAAACAGAGGAAAACAGTAGGCGTAGGGCATCAAGACCCACTTAATGCTCCTCAAAATACCCTTCTTTACATCCACTAATATTAGATACAGGTCAGCATTAATGACACCTTGCACAAAGTGTTAGGTCTCTGGCTCTCCTGTGCCATCTTGTTTCCCTCTGGTTCTGTCGGAGACTTTGGCACACTCCTATTTCTCCCTTAGGGTAACTAGTAATCTCCGTGATAGCGGAAATGAGCAGTTTAAAATCAGTCCCATACTTCATCTGGTTCATTCCCACTGGTAATTCCCATCTGGCCTCCATCTTCAGGTTCCTCAACAGGCTCTTCTTCAGCATCCTGAGGCATGTCCTCCTCATCCAAGGACACATGTTGCTCCTTAAGGTAATCCTCAGGAAATTCCTTGCCTCATTGCAGATGCAGATTGTGGAGGGCATAGCAGACCACAGCAACGTGGGAGACCGTGAGCCCCACCAGACCGGTCAAGGTAACGGAAGCACGTCTTAAAGATACCGATGCACCACTCTATTACAGATTGTGTCTCACTGTGTACCCTGTTGTACCTGGTCTCCGCAGCGGTCTGTGTCCTCTGCACGGACGCCATCAGCCACAACCTGAGGAGATAGCCCTTGTCCCCGTGATGCCATCCCTGTAGCCTGATATGTCTTTTAAAGATTCCAGGGTTCTGCGCCTCCGTCCCTCTCTCTCTCTCTCACGCGGTCCCTCTCTCTCTCTCACTCAGGCTCTCTCTCTCTCTCACTCGGGCTCTCTCTCTCTCTCACTCGGGCTCTCTCTCACTCGGGCTCTCTTTCTCTCGCTCACTCGGGCTCTCTCTCTCACTCAGGCTCTCTCTCTCACTCGGGCTCTGTCTCTCACTCAGTCCCTCTCTCTCTAGGGGCTGGTTTAGCTCACAAGGCTAAATCGCTGGCTTTGCAAGCAGGCCAGCAGCACGGTTCGATTCCCGTACCAGCCTCCCCGGACAGGCGCCGGAATGTGGCGACTAGGGGCTTTTCACAGTAACTTCATTGAAGCCTACTCGTGACAATAAGCGATTTTCATTTCATTTTTTAATTTCTCTCTCACTCGGTCCCTCTCTCTCTCTCACTCGGTCTCTCTCTCACTCGGTCTCTTTCTCTCACTCAGACCCTCTCTCTCTCTCACTCAGTCCCTCTCTCTCTCTCACTCAGTCCCTCTCTCTCTCACTCGGACCGAGTGAGAGAGAGTGAGAGAGACCGAGTAAGAGAGAGTGAGAGAGACCGAGTGAGAGAGAGAGAGGGACCGAGTGAGATAGAGAGGGACTGAGTGAGAGAGAGAGAGGGTCTGAGTGAGAGAAATAGTCCGAGTGAGAGAGAGAGAGAGAGAGAGAGACCGAGTGAGAGAGAGAGAGAGAGAGAGAGAGAGACCGAGTAAGAGCGAAAGACCGAGTGAGTGAATGAAATGAAAAATGAAAATTGCTTATTGTCACGAGTAGGCTTCAATGAAGTTACTGTGAAAAGCCCCTAGTCGCCACATTCCGGCGCCTGTCCGGGGAGGCTGGTACGGGAATCGAACCGTGCTGCTGGCCTGCTTGGTCTGCTTTAAAAGCCAGCGATTTAGCCCAGTGAGCTAAACCAGAGAGAGACCGAGTGAGAGACAGAGACCGAGTGTGAGAGAGAGAGAGAGGGACTGAGTGAGAGAGAGAGACCGAGTGAGAGAGAGAGACCGAGTGAGAGAGAGACCGAGTGAGAGAGAGAGACCGAGTGAGAGAGAGAGAGGGACTGAGTGAGAGAGAGAGAGAGGGGGACTGAGTGAGAGAGAGAGAGACCGAGTGAGAGAGAGAGAGACCGAGTGAGAGAGAGAGACCGAGTGAGAGAGAGAGAGACCGAGTGAGAGAGAGAGAGACCGAGTGAGAGAGAGAGACCGAGTGAGAGAGAGAGACCGAGTGAGAGAGAGAGAGACCGAGTGAGAGAGAGGGACTGAGTGAGAGAGAGACCGAGTGAGAGAGAGAGAGAGAGAGTGAGAGAGAGAGAGAGACCGAGTGAGAGAGAGAGACCGAGTGAGAGAGAGAGAGACCGAGTGAGAGAGAGAGAGACCGAGTGAGAGAGAGACCGAGTGAGAGAGAGAGAGACCGAGTGAGAGAGAGAGAGACCGAGTGAGAGAGAGAGAGGACCGAGTGAGAGAGAGACCGAGTGAGAGAGAGAGACCGAGTGAGAGAGAGAGAGAGGGACTGAGTGAGAGAGAGAGAGAGGGATTGAGTGAGAGAGAGAGAGAGACCGAGTGAGAGAGAGAGAGACCGAGTGAGAGAGAGAGAGAGACCGAGTGAGAGAGAGAGACCGAGTGAGAGAGAGAGAGACCGAGTGAGAGAGAGAGAGACCGAGTGAGAGAGAGACCGAGTGAGAGAGAGAGAGACCGAGTGAGAGGGAGAGAGACCGAGTGAGAGAGAGAGAGACCGAGTGAGAGAGAGACCGAGTGAGAGAGAGAGACCGAGTGAGAGAGAGAGAGAGGGACTGAGTGAGAGAGAGAGAGAGAGGGGATTGAGTGAGAGAGTGAGAGAGAGAGACCGAGTGAGAGAGAGAGACCGAGTGAGAGAGAGAGAGAGCGAGTGAGAGAGAGACAGAGCGAGTGAGAGAGAGAGACAGAGCGAGTGAGAGAGAGAGACAGAGCGAGTGAGAGAGAGACAGAGCGAGTGAGAGAGAGAGACTGAGTGAGAGAGAGAGACCGTGTGAGAGACAGGGACTGAGTGAGAGAGAGGGACTGAGTGAGAGAGAGAGACCGAGTGAGAGAGAGAGAGACCGAGTGAGAGAGAGAGAGACCGAGTGAGAGAGAGACCGAGTGAGAGAGAGAGACCGAGTGAGAGAGGACTGAGTGAGAGAGAGAGAGACCGAGTGAGAGAAGAGAACCGATGAGAGGAGACCGAGGGAGAGAGAGACCGAGTGAGAAAGAGAGAGAGAGGGACTGAGTGAGAGAGAGAGAGAGAGAGACCGAGTGAGAGCGACCGAGTGAGAAAGAGAGAGAGAGGGACTGAGTGAGAGAGGGAGACCAAGAGAGAGAGAGACCGAGTGAGAGAGAGAGAGAGAGAGAGAGCCGAGTAGATAGAGAGAGAGAGAGGGGCCGAGTGAGAGACAGACCGAGTAGAGAGAGAAGAAGACCCGAGTGAGAGGAGACCGATGAGAGAGAGACCGAGAGAGGGAGAGAGAGAGAGAGAGAGAGAGAGAGACCGAGAGAGAGAGAGAGACCGAGAGAGAGGGAGACCGAGTGAGAGAGAGAGACCGAGAGAGAGAGAGAGACCGAGTGAGAGACCGAGTGAGAGAGAGAGAGAGAGAGAGAGACCGAGTGAGAGAGAGACCGAGTGAGAAGAGAGAGAGAGAGAGAGAGACCGAGTGAGAGAGAGAAGACCGAGTGAGAGAGAGAGGACCGATGAGAGAGAAACCGAGTGAGAAGAGAACCGAGTGAGAGAGAGAGAAGACCGAGTGAGAGAGAGAGAGACCGAGTGAGAGAGGAGACCGAGTGAGAGAGAGAGAGACCGAGTGAGAGAGAGAGAGACCGAGTGAGAGAGAGAGGGACCGAGTGAGAGAGACAGAGTGAGAGAGAGAGAGAGAGACAGAGTGAGAGAGAGAGAGAGAGACCGAGTGAGAGTGAGAGAGAGAGAGAGAGAGAGACCGAGTGAGAGAGAGAGAGAGAGAGAGAGACCGAGTGAGAGAGGGAGACCGAGTGAGAGAGAGAGAGAGAGAGAGAGACCGAGTGAGAGAGAGAGACCGAGTGAGAGAGGGAGACCGAGTGAGAGAGAGACCGAGTGAGAGAGAGAGAGACCGAGTGAGAGAGAGAGAGACCGAGTGAGAGAGAGAGGGACCGAGTGAGAGAGAGAGCCCAAGTGAGAGAGAGAGAGACCGAGTGAGAGACCGAGTGAAGCAAGAGAGAGATCACTACCACTGGGATAATTACAGGAAGGTCTTATGCTTCCTCACCCTGAATAGCCAGGATCAACTGAACAAGAATGTCTGCTTTATGTGGCTTTGGATCTTGACTGGCATGCATTGGGGTTGTGGCAGAGGAGCGACCCTATTGCTTATTGATCCCGTGAGCCCTGAACCCGGAGTACTCATCCCATTCCATGGACAGCTATTTTCTTAAGGGTTAACTTTTGATGTCCAATTAATTTTACAAGCATGAGTCTCAGCCATGTTAGAGGGCATGACTGCTTTTTGCTTCAGGGAGAGCCAGAGCTAATAGGCACCCTTCTTTGTCAGGCTGCATAATTTAGAGATCTCATTGGTGTGATGCCTCAACGTATAGGCCTGCTGGACAGCTAATCCATAGGTTGAAGCCCTCTCTCTCACCCACCCCCTGCGCAACACCATGTTACTCCATGACAGGACAAAATTAAACAGACAATTGATTAGCAAATTGTTTCTGATTTAGAGCTAAATGGCTGCTGAGGGACGTACATAGGTTTATTACAGGGAGGTTTCAGATATTACAGGTTACAACAAGAATTTTTTCGATCTATTGCTCCCAACAATACATCAAATTTACACAGTCCTCAGGTATGTTATTTTCTTACCTTCTTTCTCAACTCTAAAAGTAAAAGTTCTGATGGAGGAAACCACCTCAAACTTGTTATCTCCCAACCCATGCACTGCGTTTATTGAAGAGAGTGGGATTATTCCTTTTGAGTACATTTCCTTTAAATGAGGAACAAGAAGGAAAAAAAAGTAAGCAAATATGTATCAATTTTATCTGAAGCTATAGTGGACATCTATGCTTGAGATTGGAGTTACTGAAGGGCATCCACTGAACAGTGCATACTAATTCCATAGATCTTGTGGTGATCTTTGTGTTGCTTATTTCAGGATGGTTGGCATAGTGTTCACAAAGGCCACAAAATAGCTTAGACTTAAATAAAGCTGTAAATTTATTAACGCTACTAATTTGAACTTGACACGTACTCCTAATGAATGCACAGCTGATTATTAACATTTAAACTACACTCATCTTCAGTTAATCTTAATACTGATATAAACTATGATCTGCTCTCACTCACACTATTTGTACTTCCAACTCTCTCTAGCTAACTCCTGTGAACCCACTCCCCCAAGGCTTAGCATCACTGCTTTATATGCTTGGAACTGTAGCTCCCTCTAGTGGCTACTCCAGACACTTCGTTAACCCTTACAGTTCTTACAGTTATGATAATACCACAGATCTGACTTTGTCAACCGGGCACCGGGATACTCTGCTGGCTCCACTGAAACCAACACCTAATCACCACGCTCATTAAGTAAAGAGCAAACTTTTTTTTTTGAGAAATCAAAGAAGCCACAGGCCAAACGTCAGAGTATGCTACAGCAACGTGGGCAAATTGTGAATCATTCATTTAATCAAACATTGAATAATAAAAATGTTCCTTTTACCCCATTTCAAACTCTGTTCTACCCATTATTTTGAAATCTGAGTTAAAATCCATTTTGTAAAGGACTTGTACTGATTGAATGTCTTGTTCAATCCAATTATAATTTATGGAATTATGCCTATTTGCTGACCTGCAATGCAATTATATTTCTATCTCAATAAAGGAGGTTAGATCAGCAATCACTGATTTCAGAGGGGAGACATTTTCACCCACCTCCCCTCCAACTCATTAATCACAAACTTTCTGAAGAGCTTCTATTTTCTAAACATTCATTTGTCAAGTGCTTCAATTAATCATGTTGATCACCTTAAACACGTTCTTTAATATTACAGTGTTGAACAATGTATGATTTATGATACAAATGTTTACGATAACAATGGAATTACAAGCTTAATATCAAATGCCATAACTACCATGTTAGACAAATTTCCCAGGAAAGTTGGAACACGATTAAAGTTTTACAGTTTTGCTTGTTCTCTAAAGCTCATCATCAACTCGCACTACAGCTTCCATGGTGCAAGGAAACCTCCAAGCTCTCATTATTGTGGGTCCATAGCTTGAATGCATTGATAGATTTTAACACGGCACTGACAGGATATAGTACATAGGTTTAAACCAAACCATTTTGTTCTAAGTTATAAAAGGGCAAGCGCATCAATGAAAGACAGGATATGAAACATTGATATTTTAGATCTTAATGGGTTTTATTTTAATCCACCTGGGTGAAAGTCTTGCCCTGCCTGTGAACATTACAAGATTTATGACAGTTTGGTTCTCTAAGTTACTCATTTATTTTTAAAGGTCCGTATAACTATTAGCTGAGTAGTGGGTCTGGTTATATTAAACTGCAATTTTCAATACCATCAGAACTTATGCGTTCCATTAACATTTTTGCATTTCACCAGCAAGGTTCTCTTTATAAATATCAATTATTTATATTAAGACCATCGTGACTGAGATGTCTTTTAATTTGCACTTTTCCAATCTGACTTTCATTTTGGGTCAAACTGGTTTCTAATCATTGGAGAATGAAGTTCTTAGTGATGGGATAATGCAGATAAAAAAGAATTACAAAAATAATTATGGAAAAAGCATGAAAGTGGGTTTCAATATTTGTAGTGCTCAGAATTAACAACGGTACGGGAATGACTCCTCATATGGCCTTCATCTCTATCCCATGAGCAATATGGATTTGAAATTATGCAGCAACGCATGACACAAACTACTGGGATTGAAATGTTAGCTTTATTGTAGCAACAAGTAAGAAAATATGGTAAAAATAATAGTGAAATATATTACAAAAAGCATTGTAATGTAAAGGCCACAGATGGATTCTTAAATTGAAGTTAAGATCATGCTTTATCATAATACCAATCTTGGGTTATTCTATTATAATTCTGAAATTTACATAAGGGAAAATTTGAAAATACTCATAAAAGTCCCAAGTTATTTTAAACCACCCAGCATTTAATATTGCAATGATAAATTACCGTAATAGAACTTTGGTTAATTCTTTAGGGATACACTCACGATATTTCTCAGTGCAGTAATATTTCCAATTTTATATCTTTCATTAAAATTTTCCCTTTGAATGGTTAACATGACTCGCGCTCGTGCACATTGGCTGAAGCTTGGGTTAATTTCTGAAAATCCAAGCAAAGTGCGCTTTCTGATATTGTCGAATGCTTTCAGGTATTCGTAAGTTTGAGGTTTTCTGGTTACAAATTTTGTTGCCAGCTTTTCGCCATTCTATTCACTGCCCACCCACCACTACCCCACCGCATCACAGCACATCCCTGCCTATCCGCTGTAACATAAACCACCTCGGGTGCACCCAGTTAAGTACAGCCCCCAGGAGAAAAGAGGGTTATGCCCGGACAGTACTCTGGCAGTGCCAGGGGGCAGTGCCCAGGTAGTTCCGTGATATCTGTGTTTATTTCTATTTTCATTTTCTTTTACATCGGGGCACCCTTTAAAAACAGAACCCTGATGTTTTGAAAGCTGATGTTGCTCGTTCAGAACTCTCCCCACCAGCGTATCATTGTAGGACACGCAGCTTTGATTTCTTTTTGACTGTGTGCCGGAAAAAGCCGGCTGGGCACCCCTCTTTTCCCGGCTGAATTGACACACAGAACAGAATGTTCCCACAATTTGTCAGGGTGTTAGTTTCAGTGAGAAAACCAGCACGTAGCTTTCCAACTGCACAGCCAGAGTTTCTCTCCAGATTCTCTGGCATCCTGTGCACAGAAAGTCTGGGAGCATGGTATGGACCGTCTCTTTGCGAGGCAGGACCAAATAGTGCCAGCCACGCCAGTTCCTCAGAGACCAGGGCGCCATATTTAAAGGACACCCCTATCTGTGTTGAAAAAATGAATTTCCCCAAACCCCCACAGACACCCCCCACCCACAACCAGCATTGGGGAAATCCTCCCCAACATGCATCGAGACAAACGGCAACACCCCCCACAAGCAACAGGGAAACCGTTCCACATTCACCCCCCTCGACACACACATTGGGGTGAAATCCCCTCACAATTAAGGGGAACAATTATGGGGCTGGTTTAGCACAGTGGGCTAAACACCTGGCTTGCAATGTAGAACTAGGCCGCAGCACGGGTTCAATTCCCGTACCGGCCTCCCCGAACTGGCACTGGACTGTGGTGACTCGGGGCTTTTCACAGTAACTTCATTGACGCCTACTTGTGACAATAAGCGATTATTATTATAACACCACCCAATGGGTCTGCCCAGAGGGCAGGGCTGGCAGTGCTAGTGGTACTGCTCAGACATGTACCTCTCCCCTGCAGGCTTGCTTACATTTGTACACCCGCAAGTTCATCTCAACTGGTTCAAGTTTTAAATACTTGTTGTAAATCTCACCAACGTGACTATGAGCGAATATTCAGTTGCTGCTGTGCTAGCCGTGTGTGCAAAACCTGTAATGGCTGCTAAATCACACAAATGTTCAAACCGGGATTTGCGCCGCAGCCTCTGCTCTCACCACGTCGGCCCACCCAATCGGTGTGCTGTCGTACTGGAGCGAAACACGAGTCGTGATGACCACACCGGGGACACACAGGTAAGTATAGCCCCCAGGTGGTGAGGGACGTGACCGGGCAGTGCCAGGGCCGGGCCCTCTGCGAAGCCCCATTTGGGGAGGGTTCCCCTTCTATATGGTGGTGGTTGTGAGGGGGGCGGTCCTCCATGACCGTGGGGGGATTATTTTTAGCGCTAAACGAGGCACTCTTTAAAAGTGGTACTGCAGTCTATGTGGAGCCATCCTTGCCAGCTCCATCAAACCTCACCCCCAGACTCTCTAGTGCACTGAATGTCAGAAAATCTGGGGTGAAAACTCAGCTGTGCATATGGAAAGGTACACCCAGCATTTAGTCAGAACGTGAATTCTACCCACTGAGGGCAGAACGTAATGCGGGGAAGCCCTTTTATTCTATTTCAATTCATTACAATTTACTGAAGCGAGGGCAGGAATCTCATTATGACACCAGGGAGGAGTGGAGAAAATTGGAAAACGAGACCTTGTCAGTGAGAATCACATTCTCCGAATCTCACGAGATTTTGCGTCCATGTCACTGTTTGCGCTCACAACGGGAGCAAAATCATCCCTTGGAGTCAAATAAATGTGAAAATTCCACCTGTTCTTTTTAAGAAGGATGTCTGGTTCATTTGTGCGTAACCAGGTTTAAAATAACTGAAAATAACTTTATTCCAAACCATGTGCTGGAATCTTGTAGCTAAATGTGTGGAAATCCTACCCGCCATGTCACCTTCCATTCCACTCTATCCAAAACTGCAACACTAGCACTTTCTTATCTGTACACTCTTGAGAAAATGGTCACAGAATTGTAACTGAGGAAGGATTTGATACACAAGTAGAAAAATGATCTACTGGCAGAGGTAAAACACAAAAGAAAACATGCAAATGCCAAAACATATTTCTAAAACTTTTGAAAATAGAGTTCAGTTCACGTATGAAAAATTGTGATCTGATAAATGGCCTCCAATTTAAATGGCAACGTCACTTTACAGATGCTGAATTTGAATTTATATAATGTCTTCCACAAGCTCAGGACGTCCCGGAACTGTTTACATCCAATATAGTGCTTCTCTATCGTAAAGTAGGAATCATGGCAATGCAGCTAGCTCAGATAACGTGGTATTCCCCCAGTACTAAACTGGAGTGTCAGTTTTAACTTTTTGCCTTCATGTCTTGGAGTGAGACTTTCACTCACAACCTTCTGATTCAGAGGGAAGGGTGCTACCAGTTGAACTATGGCTGAATCCTAAATGTTTTTAATGTTGCCACCTAATGACAGACAATTCCACCTCCAATAAGTATGCCAAAGGCAAGAGAATTTTAATTTAATTAGTTAAAACCGTATTAGATTTATTTCATTGTGATTGCTTGGTTTCAAGTAAAAATATTGCAAGAGTTTTTAGATTATTTAATAATCAAAGTATGGCAACAACAATACAACTAAATATCTTGATTTTTAACAATCCTTTAAACTGCAAACTTCTTTAAATATAATTTAACTTTGCATTGTTGCTGCAGAAAAGAAAATGAACTCATCTCAGATCAACAGACCTTACTACAAGAGTACCACTGTTGTTATCCCAAACATTGTCATTAAAAAAAAAACCACTCAGTTTCACTTCAACACAACACCTTTATACAGTAAGGCTGCAATAGACGGGCCGCAATGCAGCAACTATAATTTATTAAACTTCAGAATAACATAATCTCACGTACACTGGCGGCAAGTCAATTCTTTAGATCTTAGGATGCCTCAGTTAGTAGCTCGCTGTTTGCATACAACACCCAGTTGCAAGCAAGCTCTTCAGTAACGGAAAGGCTCATTAGGTAATCTCGGGAAGTAAATATTCAGCTCCAATAAGATTAAAAACAAAACTTCACCAAGGCTAATGAACTGCAACGGATTGACTAATAGATTAAGAGAGTAATGACAAAAGCCTTCCAATATTTTTTTCATTCTAATTTAGCTAGTTCTAATTATGCGTTATTATGCAGTGGACAGTGCAGCTAAGTGCGTAAAGCTGAACATGCATCTCACATAAGGTAGAATTCATTGCTGGCCACATGGAGTCTTCAGTGAATGACATCAGCAAACAGATGGATATGCCATTGTTGCAAACCAGTCACACAAAACCAGTGAAAGGCTTCTTTTTTTTGTAAAAATTTAAAAGGGCACAGCAAAATATCCGGCCATTTGAGCAACGGAATAAACCATTCTTTGTCAAGTTATGCACATGAATTGGGGGCCGGTTTAGCTCGGTTGGCCGGACGGCTGGCTCATGATGCATAGCGACACCAACAGCACCGATTCAATTCCCGTACCGGCTGAGGTTATTCATGAAGACCCTGCCTTCTCAACCCTGCCCCTTGCTTGAGGTGTGATGATTCTCAGGTCAAATCTCCATCAGTCAGCTCTGCCCCGCAAAGGGAGGATGGTCGTCTGGGACTACGGCGACTTTACTTTTAGGTACATGCCCACATTTATGCAACATGGCTTTTACGGTTCAACATTTGCCAACATGTCTGTCAACCATTTACTTTTGCACTCCTCAATCTATACAGCAAGATATAAACATATAATCATCAATGTCCTTGTACATTTTGCTCCTTTCTTTCTGTAACCCATTAAATGTAGGGCATCGCCCCAGCACCAAGATAAACGATCAGCTCAGAGGCATCTCCATTGCCACTAATTGCTCTAATTGGTTAACTCACCAACAAGGCATACTGAAACAGCTGAAGAAGCAATTCCACCTACTCCACCATTTCTCCAACAGTTCACGACTTGACCCTCTAAAATGAGCACATGATTCCGATGATATTTAATCCCGTCTGTTGTCACTGCATCTGAAGTACTCCAAGGACTTATTAAGAGTGCAAATTTACATTTTATCCATTTCCATTACTTAAAGAATATTTCATTATTTTGAAGCTGCAGCCAGAATTATTAGACATGTGAAATATGAAAACAATATAAACTGAAGGAACAATGTGGAAAACACTCCCACAAATGCCTTCTCATTTAATTAAATTTAGTTTGAAGCAATATGTGCTTTAAAAGCTTATAGCGTTCTCATTCTGTGGTATTTGGAGACATCTACTGGGAATGTGCTGCAATTGCAGCAATCTTCTCCTGGATGTTTTATTTTATCTTCACAAAAATAGAGGAAATCAATGTACTGTACACGGAAATATTGTCTTGTAAAAAGTGAACCATCAATCATACGAGAAATCACAACCTATATTAATTGGTGCTGAGTATTTGACTGTAATTATGAACAATGATTGGAAAGTTATTACAGAAAACTGTTGCCCATGACCCCAAGAGTGATAGCACAGAGGATAAAGCTTGAAGAGGAATGAGGACAGATCTAGTATCACGTGACATGATAGAAAACGCATAGCACATAGCCAATAAAAGGACTGTAGATCCTCGGACATGGCTGCAATGTTGAAAGGAACCGATGGCTGGACGAAACGGTATTCAGGGTTTGTTCATATCTTCCTAATTTGAAAACATACTCCTTTTTCACCTCCCACACACACATACTGCATGGCAACAACAGATCTTTCACCAGTCACTTCTAATTCAGTATGTCTTCAAACAAATAGTAAATTTTTCTCTCCACTTCAGTTCAGGTACTGAAAATGTGGACTTAAGAGTTCGGGCGGGGAGGGGGGTGGGGAAGTGCCATTACTCAATCTGACCCAAACAAGCATCAGTTCAGAGACAAGCGCCACACGTACTTTACATGCAGGCTGGATGGCATAGATGCCATCTTACCAGTGGGACAGACTGTATATTAATTTGCTGCACGGAATTCAGACTACCAATGATGGCTAATGGGCAGATACCAGGAAATCATAGAATTTACAGTGCAGAAAGAGGCTATTCGGCCCATCGAGTCTGCACCGGCTCTTGGAAAGAGCACACTACCCAAGGTCAACACCCCCACCCTATCCCAATAACCCAGTAACCCCACCCAGCACTAAGGGCAATTTTGGACACTAAGGGCAATTTATCATGGCCAATCCACCTAACCTGCACATCTTTGGACTGTGGGAGGAAACCAGAGCACCCGGAGGAAATCCACGCACACACGGGGAGGATGTGCAGACTCCGCACAGACAGTGACCCAAGCCGCAATCGAACCTGGGACCCTGGAGCTGTGAAGCCATTGGACTATCCACAATGCTACCATGCTGCCCTTAATGCTAGGTTAATTGGACCACTTATCAATGAGCTTGTGTGCAACAGCTCAGTCCAACTCCAGCAAGTGTCAAGGCTTGCACAGAGTATGGAAACTACTTGTTCCAACATGGACATGGTCTGTTCTATTACGGAGACCAGTACAGCCATCATGATGGAGCCGCCGCTGACCGCTTGCATGACAGCCGTCACCTTGGTTTTGGGGTCCAGTGATGATGGCTTCCAAACAGGAACAACCATCGCAAAAAGAGTACCCAGAGTCAAGGGCTCTGTGACCAGTGCAGCATCCTTCACGAAAGTTTGGCCAGCTGTTCCGATTGGGATGACATTTGAGTTTGATTCATGAGTTGAGTAACAGTTATCACTTATTGAGTTAAAGTCCGTAGATGGTTCACCGCAATTTGCCAGCCACCCCTGCTACGACGGGGCCAGAAAAGTCTGCTCTATATTTGCTGAGAATACAAATCTAAGTGGAAATGTAAGCTGTGAAGAGGACACAAAGTGGCTGCAAAGGCACAAAGAGTGGATAACTAGGTGGCAGATGGAATATACTGCAGAGATATATGAGGTTATTCATTTTGGCAGCACAAACAGAAAATAAGCATATTTTTTAAAAGGCATGAAACTTGGCCATGTTGATGTTCAGAGGGACTTGGGTGCACTCGTAAAGGAGCACAAAGTTAGTAAGCAGGTGCAGCAAACCATTAAGAAGCAATTTTTCCTTTAATTGCAAGGAAATTACTATAATTGCACAGGGTTTTGGTCAAACCAGAATCTGAAATACCATGCACACTTTTGTTCTCCTACCAATGGAAGAATAGATCCATCTTGGAGGCAGTACAGCGAAGGGGGGAAAACGGAAGATGTTGTTGATGCTAAACGTTAATAAAACACTGGTTAGGTCTCAGCTGGAGTATTTTGTACAACCATGAACACCACACTTCACGAAGGATGTCACGACCTTGAAGAGGGTGCAGAGAATAGTTAGCAGTGAGGCAGTTCAGTTATGGCGACAGTGTGGAGAGATTGGGGCTTTGTTTCTTAAAACAGAGAGGGATGAGGGGAAATTTGAAAGAGTTGCTCAAAACCATGAAAGCATTTGGTAGACTAAAATTCATGAAGATAATTGGACAAATATTTGAAAAGGAAAAAAATATGGTGTGATGAGAAAAGAGGAAAGGAGTGGGCAAAATTGGATAATTCTACCAGAGTTGACAAATGCATAATGGGCCAAATGGTCTCCCACTGTCCTGCATTATTCTATGAACTTCAATGAAATGGGCAATCCCATTCAAAAGCACTACTGAAGGATGCCTGCCTGCTTGTTATTGCCACCAATTGTCAAGGCAATTTACCAAACAAAGAGTCACAAACTGGGCCAGACCAATATTTTAAATTGCTTTAGGGATGGGCAATAAATGCTGGCCTGGTCAGCAATGCCCACACCCCATGAAAGAATATTTCTTTAAAAACAAGCGCAGGCTCACATTGGTACACTTTATGTAGTAGTTAACATACCAGGGCAACCTAGTCACCCGTAGAGCATGGCCCAATATAATGAGTGAAATACTTTTGGTGCATTTAGTCACTAATTTTGTGTCTTAAAAATTAGCAATGAATGTTCAGAACAGAAACCCAGGGAAGGAGGGGTCACCAGCCGTTTGGCAAGAAAATCAAATGAGGAATATAAGCAGTGAACTGCGCATTATGCTTTTCAATTTTAAGTTCAGTACGTTACACCAAAATGCAATTTTCAGGTCTTGTACAATTCTATCTTCATATGTATTGCTTTTAGGGACTACAGTCAACATGGCGACTATCCTGTGAAGAGGTATTTCAAAAATGTAAAGTTTGATTTGGCAAGATACGACTGCCAAAAAAGGATACTTCCCGAATGTACAATAATGTCACTATTCAGGACCAATTCTGTGCTGAGGAAGATAAATTGCACACTAACAAGGCCTCTTCCCAAGTGGCTCAACAAAATTTTCCACCAAAATCTGACACAGATTAAAGATGCTAAATAATATTTTTATTTAAACAGTCGGGTTTTTCTTTCAAAGAAACAAAATGGACAGAATTTTCCTGTCCTGCCCACCTCGGAACCTGAAATTCCCACTTGACATGAACAGACCTTTGGCTGGTCCATCAAACGTTCCATCCTGTCCATGACAGTTCCCACCATGGACAGGACTGTAAAATCCCGGCCAATAACTTTTGAAGCTACAATGCCCTCCAGTCTTAGTAGCAACAATCTGTCTTATAAAGATTTGTCAGGTTATATTGTTTTTTCTATTTTTCATGCAACTTTGTTGATGTAAGTCTTTGTTTTCATAAAGATTTAACTGGTTTATCTACTTTTATATTTATATGGATACCTGCAATGTGCACCTGAATTATTACACATGCCTATGCATTCACCTGTATAAATATGCACACATGAAACAGGTAATAGCCACACTCAAAATAGTTCAACATAATGGGCGAGATCTACTGGCTGTTCACGCCGGTGGGATCTTCCGGTCCCGCCGATGGCACACAACCGGCATAAGTTTGCCGGCAGCGTGGGGTGGATTCAATAGGAAATCTAATTGATAGCGTGGGACAGAAGATCCTGCTACCTGCCAACGGCAGGTTGCCTACCGCTGCTGAGAAACAGGCCTGGTCCACCCACGTTAATGCTACGCCCAAGAAACCACGACAGCGCCTATATTTTCTCATGAAACTAAGGAAATTCACCATGTTCACATTGACTCTTATCAATTTTTACAGATGCACCATAGAAAGCATCCCATCTGGCTGCATTACAGCCTGGAATGGCAACTGTTCGAAATTAGAGAGAGAGTCGGGAACACAGCTCAGTCCGTCACACAAACCCGCTCTCAACCATTGACTCTGTCTACAGCTCCCACTGCCTTGGGAAAGCGGGCAGCATAATCAAAGACCCCTCCCACCTGGGTCATTCTCTCTTCCACCGGGCATTAACAGATTCAAAAACAGCTTCTTCCTCGCTGTTACCAGACTCCTGAATGACCCTCATGGACTGAACAGATCTCTCCACACATCTTCTCTACTGTTGTAGCATTATACTTTGTATGCTTTACCTGATGTCTATGTCTATGTATTTACATTGCGTATTTATCGCATGTCCTATGTTTCTTTCATGCATGGAGCGATCTGCCTGGACTGTACGCAGAACAATACTTTTCACTGTAACTTTGTACACGTGACAATAAATCTAAATCTAATCTAATCTATCCCTGACCTTCCCTTTTGTACCACCTGACCCTCCCTCCTTGGTCAACAAATTCATTATATTTTTACCTCTCTTCAGTTCCGAAGAGTCATATTGAACATGAAATGTTAACTATACTTTTCTCTCCACAGATGCTGCCAGGCCTGCTGAGTTTTTCCAGCACTTCTGTTTTCATTACCTCTCATGATACCAGTTACACATTTCTTCCACAGCTTAGCAGATGGAACAAGCATTTTGTTCAACACTCACAGGAAGGGTCCATGTTTGATGCACATTTTGAAAACCAGTGCCAATATCGTTCAGAGGCAGAAAATGTAATCAGCTGAACTAGAACTAGAGCAGATGCTGCAAAGCCAGAAACATGTAAGAATTTACAGCAGGAAGATGGTGCATGAAAATGTAGACATTTATCTTGCAGCACACTGTAAAGAACCTCACTATCTCATGGATCTTAGATTTTCCATCTGTTCCTCAGTCAAGACTGCAGCTGAGATTAGCAGGCATAAAGGAAGGCTAATGACATATTGAAATCTAAACAATATATTCACAGTTCAGTGCCAGATGGGTGTCAGGTACATAGGAAACTCAGAAAGAGGCAATATCATAGAATTTGATAAATTGCCCTTATTGTCCAAAATTGCCCTTAGTGTTGGGTGGGTTTACTGGGTTATGGGGATGGGGTGGGGGTGTGTACTTGGGTAGGGTGCTCTTTCCAAGAGCCGGTGCAGACTCGATGGGCCGAATGGCCTCCTTCTGCACTGTAAATTCTATGATTCTATGATCATTTACAGTGCAGGAGGAAGCCATTTGGCCCATCGAGTCTGCACCTGCCTTGGAAACAACACCCTACCTAAGCCAACATCTCCACTCTATCCCCACAATTCCACCTAACCTTTTTAGGACACTAAGCACAATTTAGCATAGCCAATCCACCTCACCTGCACATTTTTGGACTGTGGGAGGAAACCGGAGCACCCGGAGGAAACCCACGCAGGCACGGGGAGAATGTGCAGACTCCGCACAGACAGTGACCCAGGCCAAGAATCGAACCTGGGACCCTGGAGCTGTGAAGCAACTGTGCCAACCACTGTACTACCATGGCTTAGAAGGTAAATAATTCTTAAAAGGGGAGAACATAATTGCTAATGATATTAAAGTCAATGGTCGAAATTCTCCACCTCGCCCCGCCGCAGCAGAGTTTCCGGTGAAGCACCAAGCGTCAACCCGTTTCCAATGCTCCAGCCCCCCGCTGATGGCGGGATCAAGGTTCATGGCCTGCACCAGAGGAAGGATGCAAATGGATAATTAAGACCCATTTACATCCACTTAGCAGGCCAGGCATCAGCTTCTCTCGGCCCGTGTGATTCTCCGGTCCTCTAGGCCGGGAATTACTTGGACGAGGATTACTACAGGTAAAACAAACGAGGCACTGATGTGGTGGACCTCGTGGTGGGCGAAAGGGGTAACTTCTTAATGGCGTTGCCTCCAAAATCCATCTGAGGGCCACCCTCCACCCCCCAAACACAATTCAAGGCATGATTTCCAATAATAATAATCTTTATTAGCGTCGCAAGTAAGCTTACATTAACACTGCAATGAAGTTACTGTGAAAATCACCCCCCACCCCCTTCACGCTTGAATGATGTTCAGTGGTCAGCTGGAAAATGACAGTACTTAACTCTCTTTGAAGGGGTTGATGTTTGTAAACATTGTGGTTAGAGCACTTCAGAGTTACTCAACCGTGAAGGAAGATGAATGAAGTGAGGCTAACAGCTGTGTGTGTGGAAGCTGCCAATCACAGCCTAGTTAGGAAAATTAATGAATAGTTTTGAGGGGTTTAACACAGTTGACTGATTTATTTTTCCAGGAACGGACATGTGTCTGAGCCAGCAGGTCTATTGCCCAGGTGAGTGTTACAACAGTAATTTTCACTGCCTCTGTCTGGACTGTTCTCTAGCTTCCAGAGAGGGGTGTCTGTTCTGGGAGGCTGCTTGATAGAGGTCTCTTTTCTGGGGTGCCTGTGGCGGGGTTTTCTTTATTTAGGGATCTCTGGGAGACTTGTTTATTTAGTGGGTCTCTGGTAGGGAAGAACCTCTTTATTTAGGGGATCTCTGTGTGTGGGTTGGGGAGGGGGAAGACATATCACCTCTGTACCTAGAGGAAGGGGAACACACTGAAAATCCAGGGTGGGCTGAATTGTGATGCGGGGAGGTGGCGAGCTGCAGAACCTCACTATCGGGTCGCTCGCTCAAAATGCCAGTCTGATAACTGGCTTCCCTCGGGAACCCCACACAATCCTTGCCATGCATAAATTTGCATGGCTAAGGATTGGGAATCGCCTCCTGAAATTAGTTGCAAATCAGCTCCGGCGGGAGAACATAGTCTCCCTAACAGAGAATCTTGCCCACTGTCAACACATTTGTCCTAGTCTAGAATAGCTGTGAGAAATAAGCAGTTACCAACACTCACAGCTTTTTGTTCCTCTTCCACTAGCATGAGGACATCGCACAGTAGTAGTGTTACTGGTCTAGTAATCCAGAGGCCCAGGTTAATGTCCTGGAGACATGGGTTTAAATGCCACAACAGCAGCTGGTGGAATTTAAATTCAATTGATACATCTAGAATATAAAGCAAGTCTTAAGCACTATTGTTGACTGTCATAATATCCATTAATGTCCTTAGGGAAGGAAATCTGTCGTCCTTTCCCAGTCTGATCTACTTGTGACTCCCGTCCCAGAGCAATGCAGCTGACTCTTAACTGTTCTCTGAACTGGCTTAGCAAGTCACTCAATTCAAGGGCAATTAGGGGTGGGCAACAAATGCTGGCCTTGCTGGCGATACCCACACCACATGCATCAAAAAAAAATAGCTATTGTATATGGAGAATCACTCCACCACTAATAGCTTTCATAGCCATTGATATTAAAAATGGAACTGGGTTTATCATTTTAATGGGTTTCTAAGATATTATCTATAAATAAGAGAGAGAGTCGGAATCCCTACCTTGTGAATCAACTACAATTGATTAAAATTGTGTGTCAACTTTCATTCTGATGGTATATAACAGTTAGAAAATCTCTTGGTAGCAAATATAAAAAGGTGTTTCATTACCATGATGCCAACTCATTTAATACAACTCATATGAGCTGCTACTTACTTTTCTCCAGGAGCAAGCAATTGCCACCTTGAAGCATTCTTCTTCCCATCCCAACCGGACACTGCAGCATTTAACAGAGGATGTGTATGTGTCTGCATATGTATGACTTAATATGAACAATAAAGGAAAAATCTATACTAAAAACTTTTAAGAATTCTATGATGGTATCGAATTGATGACAGCAAAATGCCCCCAGCAAATCTGTGATTAGTTCATGCCATTTGGAAAGTATTATTGTGCATGCTGCCAGTACAGACCAGTTATAATCATAGAATCAATTGCAAAGTCATGCATAATGTTGGCTGTTAACCGGCCTATCTACTTGCCACTTACTCCCTGAACTGCATCTGCTTTGTTTTTCCCAGCCTGTCCCAGCTCGAAAGGCCTCAAGATCCCATTGCTTATTCCCTGGAGCCTCCCATTCATAATGGGCTTCAGATCATTCTCACCATGCAGTCCCTGTGCTAGAAAAGCTGTTTTAAAAAGAAAGTTCAGTTTCTCCAATTTTATAAGATACCAAACATAATTAGAAAATAAAACACTTCCCACGTCACTGCTCACAGAGGTCGCCAATTTAATAAGCGCTGAAAGAGTATGGCATGTTACGGACAACATATGCTAAGCTGTTAAAATGGATTAGTCTGAAATCTGTTTTGTCCCTTTAAGGGTATACAGCAGACTAATTACTGTGTCTTACTGAGGATAATTAGAAACTAATTGTCCTTGGGCAAACAACACTGCAAACGCTGACCATCAGCATGATTTGCTGACAGTTAACAACACTGAGGCTTTTCACATTAACTGTTACATCTCGGGAATAAACAATTAAAGAGTTTTCTTTTTTAAACGGCTAATGCATCGAACCCAACCACCACTCACCAATTCAGAGTTCTGGAGATGATCTGCTCCGAACCACTCTGCAACTAGATAAAGATTACATAATGAGCAGTGCATGGCAGCTCAGTTGACACACTTTTCTCCTACTCTTGCAGTAAATTCTATTCTTGCTTCTGGTCATCACTTTTAGTTCCTCACAATGTGTCTGTGAGACACTGTGAGAAACCATTGGGATTAATATGCACCAACCTCCAATCACTATTTGATGTACTGCTGTATCCCTGCCCAACTCATCACAAACCACATCACCTTTGGTCATGTGTCATCCAGCATTGCGAATGTGTCGGGAAGTGAAAAGAGGAAGACGACAACACAAATACAAAAGGTAAAGCAAGCAGACAGCTTGAACCCACAGGGAAAAATTTAGGGCTGGATTTTTGTGGAGTCAGGGAGACGCATCAGACCTTTAAAATAGTCGCTGGAACCCAATTCTAGGATTACTGAAATTTAACAGGGCCTTTTAAGGGTGCAGGCTGGTTTGCGTCATGACTCTGCATGCTGCATTCTTGACCTGGCTGGCTCCATTACGGGGACAAGCATGTCTCAACACTTCATAATTTTCATTGAATCATGCCAGCTTCCAAGGGGTCATGGGTCCCGCCATTTCGGAGGTGATGTGAATCACAATCACAAACCTTGTGACAGGCAAGTTCAAATGGTCCTCCACAAGAACCTCATGCCAACGTATGCCTCCCACCCACACCTGATGGCCCCCCCTGCCCCTACATGTCAAAGTAAACCCTCTTAAAAAAAAACTTTGGCCTTTCATGCTCGGCACAGCAAGCTACAACATTTGAATGGAATCTATAAAATTGCTACAATGCAGAAGGAGGCTATTTGGCCCATCAAGTCCACACCAACCCTCCAAAAGAGCACCCCACCCAGGTCAACTCCCCCGTCCTGCCGCGCAACCTCACCCAACCTGCACATCTTTAGACACTAAGGGCCAATTTAGTATGGTCAATCTACCTCACTTGCACATCTTTGGACTGTAGGAAGAAATCATAGCACCCGAAGGAAATTCACACAGGCACGGGGAGAAGTACAAACTCTACACAGTTATCCAAGGCCGAAATTGAACCCCGGCCCCTGGTGATGTGAAACTGCTATCCAATGTGCCAGCGTGACCCCTTCCATGCCCATTCACCCACGATACACTGCAGAGAACCAATGAACCACATATTCGCAGTTGGATGTTAAACATTTTTTAAAAGGTTATGCAGAGACAACTTTTCACTTTCTTAAAAAATAACTCCTTTTTATTATAGGCCAATAAATTATCCAAACTGTTTAAAATCTCAAAGGCAGAAGTTAAAAACATATCAAACTTCTTTATCTTGTGTAAACAAGCATTGTGCAATTGACAGTAGAGATCAGAGAGCCAGAGATGTCAATCAAGCAATGTTTTACCTGGGGCTCAGTTGTGTTGGAACTCTAATGGATGCTGTGGCTCTCAGCCAAGAATGAAGCTTGGCTGAGAGCCAAGTAATCCAATACCCTGTTGAAACACCTGACAGGATCATTCCATATGCACAATTTGTGCCAGTGTGCCAGTGCTCTCCAATTTTACGTCCAAAAAGTCTCACTGGCACTCGGGGCGAATGACTCAACAATTCCCTATTTTTAATGTTAAACTGAAAATTGCAGAGCTTGCTAGCTGTAAAGATCCTTTGATTTTGTCCCACATATAATCTTGATCTAAAACATATTGGCCCAAATCCTCCGGTCTGCAGCTCATTAGAATCAAGACGTATGACCCAAAATGCACATTGGGACCCTGGTGACAGTCCTGATGCACTGACCCCATTCTCTAAGACCACTGCAAATGTCTTCAGATTATTCCGCATTACTTGCCTGAATAGTTACCCAATAAATGTTGGACAGGAAAACAGAAACTAACCCCTGGGTAACTGCACAACTGACCTCCCAAACAGTGATACTGGAACTGAATCCTCACCTCCCCCAACCCAGTGACTCTCCCATGACATTCCCAAGCATCCCTTCCAATCACCCGACCACACCTCCTGACCACCCTGCCCAAATTCCCAACATGACTATGATCCTGACATCTGACTCCCCTTCAGACTCTTCAGCTACCACCTGACCCAAAACCACCCCCTCAAACCCAGATCCCCACCACACTGAGCATCCAAATACCTCCTCCAACCTGACTAATCCTCGGCCTGACTACCCCTCAAACCCAAACTGTCTACCTCCCCCCAACTCACATACTCACTCACTCACCCATCTCACCCTCTCCACCTCACTCAAATCCCATCCCACCCACCTGTCCACTTACCCCACCCACCCACCCTACTAACCCCACACATTTGTTCATTCATGTTTTCACCCATTCACTAACATTCACACTGGACCTTTAAACTTAGCACGAGGCAAATGGTTCCATAAAAATGAGCCTGCTCTGTCTCCTCCCCAGTGTTACATTATTGCAACTGAGCTCCCTAATGGATGCTGCACTTCACATTTCAAGGAAAGCCAGACTTGGAAGATCCAGCAATAAATGCGGAGCAGTGCTGTGTTAACCCAAAGTTGACTGCCACTGCTTTCAAGGTACAGGCCATTTTTGTTGGATCTTCCACAATATATTTGCAACTTTTTTTTCTTATTTTTAATTGTTTTTCCAATTAAGGGGCAATTTAGTGGCGCCAATCCACCTACCCTCCACATCTTTGGGTTGTGGGGGGGGGGGGGGGGGTGGGGGGGGCATGCAGATAAAGAGAGAATGTGCAAATTCCACAGGGTTAGTGACCCACGGCCGGGATCAAATCTGGATTCTGGGTGTTATGAGGCAGCATTGCTGACTATTGCGCCAACATGTCACCCCATGCATTTGCAATGTTTATGTGAATTGCAAATCAAATCCAATCCTTACAAACAAAAATTTGCCGTTTTGTCAATTGATTGCATGATTATAAAGGACATATTTTCTATCGCTTTCTCCCATTATTTAACACTGTCCAGAGAAGTTAATTCTTGCTGCCAATGACCAATGCCCATACAGGTTGCAATTCAACAGAGTCATTCAAATCACCAACTTCAAAGGGAGGCACGGGTGGATGGCAGCTCGTGGGGTGGGAGGGTGGTGTGGTAGGAAGGTCAGTCAGATCAGGAGGGGTAGTCAGGATATTGGATTCAGTAGCAAATGATTGTGATTGAGTTAATTGAGTTAACAAATTCTATTTATATACCATAATTAATATGCTGTACACTGTCCAACTAAAACAGGGCCTATTTCATCTCAACACATCAAACATTAACAATGGTACATGAAAACCTCAGAAGTGGAGACCTGTTGTACTGAGTGACAAGATACAAGGCTATAGATGTGCTAACGCAGCTAACTTTCCACCTCGCTTATCTCAGGAATACTGGAAATGAGCCACATCTTGCGTCACTCTAGGTACAAATGAACACAGGGCTCAAATCAATCATTTTCTTTGGTATTATATCAAATTCTGAAAGCAGAATTATTGCCACAGGCCTATGACTGACAGCAGAATTCAAATGATCTACTTATTCCTGTAACTTAATCTCAAAGGTAGTATCTTTTGTAATTGTGGCTCAGAGCTTAATGATAGGTTAACAAATTTGCTTGGGCTGCGAAACAAAAAATACTGCAGAGTTACAGGAAGCGGCAACTGCCATTTTCAGAATGTAACAAAAGGAGATACTTTTAAATAGCCCTTTCTAGTTAGACAAAGAAAAGGAAATCACAGCATTCTTCTCCATTTAGTAACAATGGGAAAAGCTGAGCTGCAGTGAGCACTGGGTAAATAATGCCAAGAGAATGCTTTTAAAATGCTAAAAGAAAAATCAGAAATGTGATGAGAATAGATGTGTGGACGTGTTTTCATGGATTGTTAAGAAAGATTAGAACAACTATTTCTCAAACAAGAGATTTAAATACAGTTCAGTAAGCAGAGAAAATGGATTGGGCCCCCAGAGAAGGTCCCAATTTCAGCTATAAAGTCTCAGAGAATCAATGACAAACTGAAGCACCTCCTAAGAGGGAAGGGAAAAAAATGGAAGGCAATTCATCAACACATTTTCTGCCATTTGGAGCATCTAATGTTAGAAATGGAGGCAAAACTTTCCTCAAGAGGGATAGTGCTTGGGACGTTTTGCGATTTTTAATTTATTTTTCTTCATGAAAGGATTTTTGAACACAGGCATGTTTAATTGTGTTTTGAAACAAGTGAATTTGCACCGCATTTTTTTTTTACAGGCTGCAGGCAGTGATTACACGTGTTGTCTTTGCAGTTAGAACTAGTTCCAAAAGCAATTCAGCCAGCAAAAGGCCCAGGGCACATGGGCTATTATGTTTTGTCCATTTTGGGAGACCACAAGCAAAATTGACTGAAGCCAATGCAATTTGCGTTGATCTTTAACCCTTTCTGTTCACTTGTCTGTGAAACTAAGTCAACCTAGCGACCTGTATCTTGGTCTGTCTTTGAAAAGATTGGGAAGGTGCTCACCAGGGCACATGCAGACTACGTACTATGCCATTCAGATCACAAGCGGCCATTGTTAAACAGCTGAATTGTGCTATCAGATAACTATATCTGGGCATGAACAACATTTTGTGTAGTGTGGGCACATTCTTACATATACTACTTGCACTACTAAGTGTATAACAAAATTGGACTATTTACAGAAATGACTATACCAGGAAGAACAGCTAAGATAGGCCTGAAACCTGTAACAGAATGATTCTCAAAAATCAATGTAAATTCTTAACATTAACAGACACTTGTAGACCAAGAATTAAATCTTGGGGGCAGCAGGGCAGCAGGGTAGCATGGTGGTTAGCATAATGCTTCACAGCTCCAGGGTCCCAGGTTCGATTCCCGGCTGGGTCACTGTCTGTGTGGAGTCTGCACGTCCTCCCCCTGTGTGCGTGGGTTTCCTCCGGGTGCTCCGGTTTCCTCCCACAGTCCAAAGATGTGCGGGTTAGGTGGATTGGCCATGCTAAATTGCCCGTAGTGTCCTAATAAAAGTAAGGTTAAGGGGGGGTTGTTGGGTTACGGGTATAGGGTGGATACGTGGGTTTGTGTAGGGTGATCATGGCTCGGCACAACATTGAGGGCCGAAGGGCCTGTTCTGTGCTGTACTGTTCTATGTTCTATGTTCTATGTTCCGTCCTTCAGAAATCCTTAAGGTGAGATATTCTTGACTCTGTGCATATGCTGGGTTCCCTGGATCCATGAAATATTTGAAGAAAACAAGAGAACCATTTGTTTAAATGGAAGTAAATGCAGCAATTTATTTTGGAAGTGTGCATTTCAACCCGTCTGGTTGTTACATATTGACTGCACCCAAGAAGCTCAAGAACCTCTTACTTTTCTTTTCAATCTCAAATCTGTCCCAACAGTTTCCTTTCATCCAACTATATCTGAATTATCTTTACTATATTTTTTAAAACATGAAATTAAAATGCCGATTATTTCCAAGCACACGATCGTTGAGACATAAGTTGACAGCATCCTGCTACATAGTTCCCACAGACCCAGAAACTATTGACCAGGATCATTTATATTTTTGATCCCCTGACAACAGTGCTCCACAATTTTGGAAACGGACCGAAGAAGTGACTAGATTTTATTGTTTTGTGGAAGCAGAAAAAAAATACAAGAATGACTTAATCCATACAGCAGTTATCTTGCACTTCACAGAAATCTAGTGCATTGTAGCGTTTGCTGCACAGGAAGAGTCCATTGGGCCCATGCCAGCTCTCCATAGAGCAATCCAGTCAGTCCCACTTCACCCACTCATAATTGCCGCAACCCTGCAGATTGATTTCCTTCAAGTGCCTGTCTAATTGCCTTTTGAAATCATTGATTATTTCCATTTCTACCACCCTCGTGAACAGCGAGTTCCAAGTCATTACCACGTGCTTCATACAAAGGTTCTTCCCCACACTCTCTTTGCATCTCTTGCCTGGAATCCTAAATCTGTGCCAGACTGTGACGGTTCTTGTACAATCAGAGAATTGGAAGAGATTTTCCTTGTCTACCTTTCTTGTGCACCTCTATCAAATCTCCCTCAATCTCCTTTAGTCCAAGGGGAGGCTGTGGCATAGTGATATTGCCACTGGACTAGTAAACAAGAGACCCAGAGTAATGTTCTGGGGATCCAGAGTTCGAATCCCACCACTGCTAATGATGAAATCTGAACTCAATAAAAATCTGGAACTAAATCTAATAATGACCATGAAACCACTGTTGATTGTCGTAAAAACCCATCTGGTTCATTAATGTCCTTCAGGGAAGGAAATCTGCTGTCAATACCTGGTCTGGCCTATATGTGACTCCAGATCCACGGCAATGTGATTGACTCTTAACTCAAGGACAATTAGGGATGGACAATTAGGGATGGACAATAAATGCTGGCACAGCCTGCAACGCCTATATCCCATGAACGAATAAAAAAAAATATCTCAGCGTTTCCAACCTAATCTTGTAACTAAAATCCTCAACCTCTGGAACCATTGTGGGAAATGTACTTTGCACCCTTTCAAGGACCAGCAGTGAGGTCATCAGGAAAGGTAAGTGGTAAGTCCAATTCTGCTGTTTTCCAGTTAAAAGTGCAGTGTGTAGATTAGTCCCCACCCTGATTGTTGAGAGGCAGATATCTGTCAGTCACCTGAGGCCTGCTAGGGGCATAAAGGTGCACATTGTATTCTTCTCTTTGAAGTTTACGTAGTGAGAGTCACCCTGGTTAGCTAAGGTCTGTATAAAAGACAGACAGAAAGCGCACTCAGTAAGCTTTGCGCAAGTCGAGAAGACACAGCCGGAGTGAGACACAACCAAGAGTGAGTTTGGGAATTCGAAGCTGGGTGGGGAGGAGGTGCTTTTAACACTGGTAAGTGACTGGTAAGCAGTTTTTCTTATCATTGTCTAATTTATTTATTTTTCTTTCGTTTTTTGAAATTGTAGTTGTATAAGTTTACCTAAGGTTTAAGACATGGCAGGAGATCCCAGACCCGTGCCATGCTTCTCGTGTGCGATGTGGGAGCTCAGGGACACGTGCACTGTCCCTGGCTCCTTCATGTGCAAGAAGTGTGTTCAGTTGCAGCTCCTGTCAGACCGCTTGACGGCTCTGGAGCTGCGGATGGACTCACTTTGAAGCATCCGCGATGCTGAGGAGGTCGTGGATAGCATGTTTAGCGAGTTGGTCACACCGCAGGTGAAAGTTACTGAGAGAGATAGAAAATGGGTGACCAAAAGACAAAGCAAGAGCAGGAAGGCAGTGCAGGTGTCCCATGCGGTCATCTCCCTGCAAAACAGACATACCGCTTTGGATACTGTTGAGGGAGATGGCTCACCAGGGGAAGGCAGCAGCAGCAAGGTTCATGGCACTGTGGCTGGCTCTGCTGCGCAGCAGGGCAGGAAGAAAAATGATAGGGCTATAGTGATAGGGGACTCAATCGTAAGGGGAATAGACAGGCGGTTCTGCAGACGCAATCGAGACTCCAGGATGGTATGTTGCCTCCCTGGTGCAAGGGTCAAGGATGTCTCGGAGCGGCTGCAGGACATTCTGGGGGGGGCGGGGGGGGGGGGGGGTGAACAGCCAGCTGTCGTGGTGCACATAGGCACCAATGATATAGGTAAAAGATGGGATGAGGTCCTACCAGCTGAATTCAGGGAGTTAGGAGTTAAACTAAAAAGTAGGACCTCAAAGGTAGTAATCTCAGGATTGCCACCTGTGCCATGAGCTAGTCTGAGTAGGAATGTCAGGATAGATAGGATGAATGCGGGGCTCGAGAGATGGTGCAAGAGGGAGGGATTCAAATTCCTGGGGCATTTGAACCGGTTCTGGGGGAGGTGGGACCAATACAAACCGGACGGTCAGCACCTGGGCAGGACTGGAGCTGATGTCCTAGGGTGGGTGTTTGCTAGAGCTGTTGGGGAGGGTTTAAACTAATGTGGCAGGGGGATGGGAACCGTGCAGGAAGTTGGAAGGTAGTAAAACAGGGACAGAAGAAAAGGAAGTAAGGGGGAAAGCGTAAGGCAGAAAAGCCATAGTCAAAAATCAAAAAGGGCGACAGTACAAGGTACAGTGACTGAGAGAGCTCAGTGAATAGACCCAGTAATACTAAAATGAATAAAACTAGAGATGTTAAGATTCAAAACAGAGGTAAAAAAACAACATAAGTGTACTTTACCTAAATGCTCGTAGTATTCGGAGTAAAGTAAATGAGTTGATGACGCAAATCATCGTGAATGACTATGATTTAGTGGCCATTACTGAAACATGGTTAAAGTATGGTCACGACTGGGAGTTAAATATCCAAGGGCATCAAACTATTTGGAAGGACAGAGTGGATGGTAAGAGAGGTGGTGTTGCTCTGTTATTTAAGGATGACATCCGGGCAATAGTAAGGGATGACATCGGTGTTATGGAGGATAAGTTTGAATCCATTTGGGTGGAAATCAGGAATAGTAAGGCGCAAAAGTCACTGATAAGAGAAGTCTATCGGCCACCAAATAGTAACGTTATGGTGGGGCAGGCAATATACAAAGAAATAACTGATGCATGTAGAAATGGTACAGCAGTTATCATGGGGGATTTTAATCTACATGTCGATTGGTTTAACCAGGTCGGTCAAGGCAGCCTTGAGGAGGAGTTTATAGAATGTATCCGCGATAGTTTCCTAGAACAGTATGTAATGGAACCTACGAAGAAACAAGCAGTCCTGGATCTTGTACTATGTAATGAGACAGGATTGATTCATGATCTCATAGTTAGGGATCCTCTCGGAAGGAGCGATCACAATATGGTGGAATTTAAAATACAGATGGAGGGTGAGAAGGTAAAATCAAATACTAGTGTTTTGTGCTTAAACAAAGGAGATTACAATGGAATGAGAGAAGAACTAGCTAAGGTAGATTGGGAGCAAAGACTTTATGGTGGAGCAGTTGAGGAACAGTGGAGAACCTTCCAAGTGATTTTTCACAGTGCTCAGCAAAGGTTTATACCAACTAAAAGGAAGGACGGTAGAAAGAGGGAAAATTGAACGTGGATATCTAAGGAAATAAGGGAGAGTATCAAATTGAAGGAAAAGCATACAAATTGGCAAAGATTGGTGGGAGACTAGAGGACTGGGAAATCTTTAGGGGGCAACAGAAAGCAACTAAAAAAGCTATAAAGAGTAAGATAGATTATGAGAGTAAACTTGCTCAGAATATAAAAACAGACAGTAAAAGTTTCTACAAACATATAAAACAAGAAAGAGTGGCTAAGGTAAATATTGGTCCTTTAGAGGATGTTTTAATAATGGGCGTTGAGGAAATGGCTGAGGAACTCAACAGGTTTTTTGCGTCGGTCTTCACAGTGGAAGACACAAATAACGTGCCAGTGACTGATAGAAATGAGGCTATGACAGGTGAGGACCTTGAGAGCATTGTGATCACTAAGGAGGTAGTGATGGGCAAGCTAATGGGGCTAAAGGTAGACAAGTCTCCTGGCCCTGATGGAATGCATCCCAGAGTTCTAAAAGAGATGGCTAGGGAAATTGCAAATGCACTAGTGATAATTTACCAAAATTCACTAGACTCTGGGGTGGTCCTGGTGGATTGGAAATTAGCAAACATGACACCACTGTTTAAAAAAGGAGGTAGGCAGAGAGCGGGTAATTATAGGCCAGTGAGCTTAACTTCGGTAGTAGGGAAGATGCTGGAATCTATCATCAAGGAAGAAATAGCGTGGCATCTGGATAGAAATTGTCCCATTGGGCAGACGCAGCATGGGTTCATAAAGGGCAGGTCGTGTCTAACTAATTTAGTGGAATCTTTTGAGGACATTACCAGTGCAGTAGATAACGGGGAGCCAATGGATGTGGTATATCTGGATTTCCAGAAAGCCTTTGACAAGGTGCCACACAAAAGGTTGTTACATAAGATAAAGATCCATGGCATTAAGGGTAAAGTAGTAGCATGGATAGAGGATTCGTTAATTAATAGACAGCAAAGAGTGGGGATTAATGGGTGTTCCTCTGGTTGGCAATCAGTAGTTAGTGGTGTCCCTCAGGGATCCATGTTGGGCCCACAATTGTTCACAATTTACATAGATGATTTGGGGTTGGGGACCAAGGGCAATGTGTCCAAGTTTGCAGATGACACTAAGATGAGAGGTAAAGCGAAAAGTGCAGAGGATACTGGAAGTCTGCAGAGGGCTTTGGATAGGTTAAGTGAATGGGCAAGGGTCTGGCAGATGGAATACAATGTTGACAAATGTGAGGTTCTCCATTTTGTTAGGAATAACAGCAAACGGGATTATTATTTAAATGATAAAATATTAAAGCATGCTGCTGTGCAGAGAGACCTGGGTGTGATAGTGCATGAGTCACAGAAAGTTGGTTTACAGGTGCAACAGGTGATTAAGAAGATGAATGGAATTTTGTCCTTCATTGCTAGAGGGATGGAGTTTAAGACTAGGGAGGTTATGCTGCAATTGTATAAGGTGTTAGTGAGGCCACACCTGGAGTATTGTGTTCAGTCTTGGTCTCCTTACCTGAGAAAGGACGTACTGGCACTGGAGGGTGTGCAGAGGAGATTCGCTAGGTTAATTCCAGAGCTGAAGGGGTTAGATTATGAGGAGACGTTGAGTAGACTGGGACTTTACTCGTTGGAATTTAGAAGGATGAGGGGGATCTTATAGAAACATATAAAATTATGAAGGGAATAGATAGGATAGATGCGGGTAGGTTGTTTCCACTGGCGGGTGAAAGCAGAATTAGGGGGCATAGCCTCAAAATAAGGGGAAGTAGATTTAGGACTGAGTTTAGGAGGAACTTCTTCACCCAAAGTGTTGTGAATCTATGGAATTCCTTGCCCAGTGAAGCAGTTGAGGCTCCTTCATTGAATGTTTTTAAGGTAAAGATAGATAGTTTTTTGAAGAATTAAGGGATTAAGGGTTATGGTGTTCGGGCCGGAAAGTGGAGCCGAGCCCACAAAAGATCAGCCATGATCTCATTGAATGGTGGAGCAGGCTCGAGGGGCCAGATGGCCTGCTCCTGCTCCTAGTTCTTATGTTCTTATGACCTTCACATATTTCCGAAAGTGCAGTGACCAGAACTGGATGCAACAATTTGTTTGGGGTTTGATAGAGCTTTATAAAGTTTCAAGCACATGTTCCCAACTTGTGTGCTCAATGTCTTTTTAGTTATGAAGCCGAAGGTCCCATCTGTTTTGCTAACTATTCTTTCAATATCTTCAACTAATATAGAACAGCAATCGTAAAACCAATTGAACACAAAATGGCGGTGAAAACAATACAAGTTATGTAGAAAGACGCCTGATCTGGAATTGAGGTTTCTGAAAGATGATCTTAGAGTGAAATAAAAGAAAAGAAAAAGTAAGTTGAGGCAAATCCTGTAATATATTTGAAGTTAAATTGTCAGAGTTGGATAAGGGAGCACACGTTCAAGGTAATAAAAGGTAAAACTAACACAAACACGTCTAGACGCAGAGCGAATGATAAAACTCTGAAATCAATTAAGAAACAATTAGGTTATTTGTTGTGGAGGAGAGAGGTGGGTGTGTGGTAGAGAAACCTTCTTACTTTAGTAATTTAAATTTGTTAAGGTTTTCGCTCTCCAAACTGATTGTTACCTTTTCCTAGCATTTTTTTGTGTTGAATTAAAAAATAATGATTTGATTTTGAAGATAGTCCTTTCCAAAGGAAGAATACTGGCACATTTTGTTCAAGTGAGTTTTAACAGGGAGACACTATGATATGTACAGGATGTTCTGTTAAAGAACCACAGTTATCTTTTGTCACATTATAATTAAATAAAGTACAAATTTCTCTCTTCATAAAGATGCTTTAAAAATGGTGATTCAATTCAATGTTTTGTCCCAGCACTGCTTCAGCGAACAATCTGACCTCATTAGTCTTATGTCACACACTGAAGGTGTGATTCTCCAGAAAGATTTCCAAGTGTGTTAGTGAGCGAGAACTGCCGCGAGCTTCCCGGCAATCGGCCTGGCAAGACTGACAACGCTATTCAACATTAATTGGTCCACTTAACAAGGACCCACGGGCTTCTTGCCACAAATGAAGGTTCACCAGCCGATTAGCCAGGACGATGCTCATCAGCTGACGAGGTTGAGGAGCACTTAAGCAGCACTTACACAGCCAGCCTCAGTCAGCTCGCATCCAGAGCGCCAAGAATACCGGCCCCAAGATTCAGCGAAGTGGTCCTGGCCAGGCTCCGAGATGCAGTGGAGGCCAGGAGGGATGTCCTATTCCCGAGTATCGCAGAGGGTAAGTCACAGGGCAGCTAGTGCTGAGATGAAGTGGTGGTGACTGTAAGCTCTGGGAGCATGACCAGGAGGACTGTCCTCCAGTGACGCAAAAAGATCAACGACCTACACAAGGCTGCACAGGTGAGTAGAGGCCAATGACCCTGCCACCCCTCCAGACCTTTTTGCCCCCCCAGAGCATTCACACCCCTTCCCAACTTTCCATGTGGCCCCCAATCTTCCCTTCACACTCCCAACCCTCCAATTGTTCCTCCACACACATATCCCACCACTGTGAACCACACATGTGGCTAACGATGGCCTTTCTGTGTCTCCTCAGGAAAAGTCTCCCACAATTGTCAGAATAGGGCCCAGACTGGCAAAGGCATGCCAGACTTAAGAATCTTCACAACCTTCGATGTACAATCCCTGGAGGTAACGGGGGTGCCCGAGGACATTGCAGTCACCAACGCGGAGGTTGGCGGAAGCCGCAGGAGTGATGATCCAATGGGCCCCACCCGGATGACCTGAGTTGTTATTGTCTTACTGACTGACCCACCCCTCCCACTAACCATGTCCATTCTCCCGCAGGTTCTCCTGCTGACAGTGCCGGCCCATCCCATTTGGCCCCCTCTCCAGCCCGCCATGAGACCACTTCAGAGGAGAGCTATGAGGAAGACACAATCGATGCATCACAGCTGTCATCCCCATCCACCACCAGCGCAGATTCATGCACCTCGGTGGGACAAGTTAGTGGTCAGGCTTGTGGGGAACATTCTGGTGAGTACCAGACAGCTGCTGATGCACATCAGGTGGAGATAGGAACCCGCAGATGAGACAATAGTCAGATGTTTGCTGGATCCCAGGATCCAGATGGGTCCCAACCTGATGCTGAGCCTCTGGTATAGGGTTCCCCAGAGCTGATGGAGATGATAGAGTGTGGCCGAGACATTCAGAGGGGTGCGGTCTGTTTTCTTGGTCATAGCGTCGACATGGGTGGACCAGGACAGATTAGTGGTGATGTGCATACCGAGGAATTTGAAGCTGTCAACCATCTCCAACTTGGCACCATTGATGCAGACTGGCGTGTGTACGATACTTGGCTTCCTGAATTCAACACACAAGCTGTATGTTCCGGGAGTGGAACCTCTTCCTATTATGTTAGGCACTCCCAGATGGCCCATTGAGCGCAAGGCAACATGCGTACCATCCACTACCCCTAGACCTGTGGCATCCCGGAGATGGCGGAGAATCCTGCTGTCCAGGGTTCCTTTTGGGCTTGGTCCATGTCAAGGTTGATGTAGTTTTTCACCCAGGCAAACAGGGCATCTGTGATCTGTCAGATGCAAGATGCCACACAGGTCCCCGCATGAGCCCTGGAATGATCCTGACACATGGGAGTTCAGGATTGCGAGCGGGTGTCCTCCTCCTTCACGTGTTGACAAGTCCGTGAGGGTATGGTATAGGTGCAGCAACGTCTGGAGCCTCCTGTGGCACGCGCTGTCCGTCATCTGTTCGAATGACTAGTGACGTCTGTCGACCCTGGACTGTCGCGAGACTCCCCTTCTGGATCCCTCCCTAGGTCACTCGTTTGTGGCCTCTCCCGTTGTTCACCGGCCTTGTTTCACTCAAGTGAGAGGCCAGAGAATCATGTCCTGAGATATTGCCTTTCATCATGTGACGAAGTATCCCAAGGTATTTTATGGGAGGAACTGTAAAAATGAAGTTAAATTAGGGGCATTTCCAACCTTCCAAATATATCCTGAAACACTAAAAGAATTTAGCCAGAGATGGGAGAACCAATACAATTCTAGCATCACATTAGACAATCAGATTTGGAACCATGTGAGCTCAATTTGTGATTGTGGCATTCACTAATGTATTATAGGGAGCAGTGAGCACACACTGTTCTGGACAAGGCGTGGCTGAGGGTTTGAAGGGTAATGCAAGTCAGTTATTAGGCATAACAATGGTAGGTGCCAGTTCAGTGAAAGGAAAATTAGGAGTTTGAGAGAACATTACAACATTAGTTAATAACACTTGTGCTCTTGTCCCTCATGGATGCAAAAGTTTAAAACAAAATCCAATTGTTTCTTTCTACTCTCTAGTCATGAACGGGGCTTCTGATAAAAGTAGAAAGGTTGGAGGTGGTCAACGAAGTAGAAGGCGAGAAATTTGAAGACGTTTTTTTATCCAATTTCTAAAATTCATTGTCCTGTGATTTTAGGAGTTGAAGGGATGGCCAGGAATGTGAATTGGAGAGTAAATATGCAGGAAAAGGTGTAGTAAGGAGAGGAGGGCACAGAAAAGAGCAGGTTGAGTCACAGCCAATGTCAAAACTGATGGAGAGGGTGCAGATCTTCATAGGCCTTAGTGAGGAGAACAGAGACAAAGGGTTGAATTGTGTGTGCCACCGGCAGGTGTGTTTTGACAGGGAGGGTGACCACTACTCTCCTGCCCAGGCCCAAGTTGGTGGGCACCCAATAGCTAATTGACCATGACAATATGCTGCCCACAGCATAAAACCCCCTCCTTCCCTCTTCTGAAGTCCACTGTTCCGAAGGACTACAGTTCCATCTTCGCTCACCATGTACATTAAAACATGTGGTCCAAAGCACCAGCCTCATCTTTCCAGAAAAGTAGTTTTCTTTTTAAGAAACCTACACCATTCTGTGCTGTGCCTACATATTTCATTTCATTGGGTAGAAAAACTAAACGTTTCTGAAGCAATTAAATTCAATATCAATTTAGTGGAAACAGCCGATGTTACACCAGAGGGACATGTGTTTTCTGAAAAATAATGAAGGCAAATTGAATTTGTTCCAAGTCCATTAACATTTTGAATTACTGGACGTAACAACAAAAACAAAATTGTGAAAAGCCACTTAAACAATCCCATTTTGAAAATAATTTTCCTATTTTAGACATTGACAAATTCATCCAGAATTTGATGAGTTTTACAACTGCATAGTACCACTCATTAAGGTCTTCAAGTCTGATCCCATAATATAAAAGTAGTTACCATCATTTGTGACGAGTGCTCTCGAACAGAAATTGTGCAGGAATAAACATTTGTCTACATATAGAAACTTAAATTGAGATCTGGTAATCAGCAAAACCATTTGGCACACGTTGCAATAATGAATAAAATGGAAAGCAATGAGATTTGAGGCAGTTAATTAATCTTTGAGGCTCTGATAATCGAGATCCATGAGTTTTGCTCTGTTGGTTCTGATCCCTTGAAAAACAAACTAAGTAATTACTAACTTGTGCCCGTGAGGGAAGGGAATCAAATTGGGTTACAACCTGCCCACCTTTTCACATCCCCGTGCCCACCCCTCCACCATCCTCCACTGAGTCTCCAAACTCAGCTGCACTACAGAGGGAAAGGGACAATTCAAAGACAATCATCAATGGGTTATCACTCATGCTTCCAGCAATCAGCTTAAAAAAAGGATAAAAGAACTCCTTAAAATAAAATTGAACTGATGTGATATTTTACTGCCAGCCAACTATAATCTTAAATACGTAGACCATCCGAGATGTGAAAAACCTTACTATTTCCAAGCCACCATTGGCTGATTTCAAAATATGTTAGATGCAATTTATCACAGATATAACTGCAAGTTAGATTTCCAATAGGTTTCCCAGTCTTCTGTATCAGGTTCATACTTCAGCTCTGCACCATTACCTTCTCATTGTTGTAGTACGACAAATTTTCTCCATCAAACTTAACCCATCGCTTCTGGAACACACAATTCCTGTAATAAATTTGAAAAAAAAAGCAATGTGACTAAATTCTGCCAGTCGGCCCTTGGCTAAATGCATAGTGGTACTGAAATACAAAGGAATTGTTTCAATATTGCTTCAAACCTGTTATGCTGCCGAAATAAATGTTTCCGTTAGAAATAAAAAGATGTATCTGAGACCACTGCAGTGAAAAATGAACGATGTTTTAACAAAAACGTGATATTCGTATATGGTAATAAACTCACTATACAAAGAAATGAGAATTGTTCACTTGGAAGTGCGGTTACATTACACAGTCCAAGACAGAAGAGAAAGTGAAAATAATATGTTAAAGCATTGGCAAAGCTGGACTCTATTTTAAATGTTTTCACATGGCTTTCACGATCATTAACATCCCAGTTGTGTAGTCACAGGTATAACGAAAGGATGTTTGGAGCTCATGAAATGATCCAAGGGAAAAGACTTGTGTTTTGAATTTAACTCATGGGACAATGGTGTGTAACACTGGCGTGTTAGCCTGAAATCCCTCTCTGCAGAAGTAATCCATAATTTGAAAAAAGCAATATGACTAAATTATGCCAGTTGTTTCCTTTTTCAACCTCACTGGGAAATATGTCAACATCTTGACTGAAATAATATAGGTATTTTAAACAAACACGTCAGGTGTTGGCACATCAGCATGCAGCAGAATCATTTCAGGGTTGTGGAAAATAATCTGCTGGTATTAATAGGCAACACATTTCCTACAGCCTAGTACACAAACATCAACAACACTGATTCAACAAATACCTGCAGAATAAACATACACAGGACTAAGATAAAATAATAATATTCAGAGCTCAACACATTTCAAGTTGTGAGCATCAATTCTTTGAAAACTAGATAATTTATTTAAAGTTGCATATGTAATAGGACTATTTTAGATATAAAGTCAGCGAGATCAGGGTCTACCGAGAGATAATAGACAATTAAAATCAATCCTGCTGTTTAATTGCTATCAGTTGCCTCTATTTTTCCAGTCACATGCACTACATAAAGGTTTAGGACATTGAAAAGTAAATTTAATTAAATACCAAAATATTTTCAAAAGAAATGAATGGCACTTTTCAATTCTTGGTTGAAAAATACACTTCACATGACAATCAGAAATCTAAACAACTCCTTATGTAATTGCTTGTCTCTAAAGTTGGGACTAAAGAACAAATCATTGAAACTTACATCAAAGAGAAAGGTTACTTGACATATCGTGCCTGTGTTGACTCTTCGAAAGAGCTGTCCAATTCCGTCTCATGCTCCAGTTTTTTCCTAATAACTCTGCAAACCCATTCTCTTCAAGTGCATGTCTTCTAAAAGTTCATATGGAATTTGCTTTTACCACCCTTTCAGAAAGCGTTTCAAGATTTTAACAAACCGGTGTGAAAAAATGTCCTATTTCCCATCTAGGTCTTTTGCAATTAATTTAAACCTCTAGCACCGATCTACTTGCCAGAGGGAATAGTTACTTCCTACTTGCTCGATCGAAAACCTCTCAGAAGTTTGAGCACCAGCTATTGAATCTCCCGTTAACTTTTCTACTCTCAGGTAAACAGTCACTGCTTTTCCAATCTCTCCACATGCATGATATCATCCTGGTAAACATCTTTTGCAAGCTCCAAGGCCTTTATATCCTTTTTAAAGTGTGTCCAGAATGCTGTACAATACTCCAGCCAAGGTTTAAAGCATTCAAATTGTCCTGGCAATTAAAAAAAAACTTGTGAACGTCTTTGCTTGCATTTCCTTGCCAAAAATAATACTATGTAAAATTATACTGCATCTTCCTGCTGTGCCTCCAAACGTGCGTCACTTCACACTGACCAACATTAAATTGAATCTGCCATCTAATTGCCCATTTCACTCTCTGCCTACCTCCTCCTGTAGTCTGCTCCTATCTAGCGCCTTAATTACTGTATTATCCATAAAATTCTAAATTGTGCTCTCCATATCCAAGTCTCAAGTTTGTATGCAGCAGCAAATGCAATGGTTCTAATACAAACCCTGGGCGGACCCCAATACATACTGCTCCTCAGTCAGAAAATATTTGATCACCACTACTTTGTCCTTCCTACCCCTGAGACAATCACATACCCAGATGACCAGCACTTTAATACCACGTGTTTCAATTTTCCGAATCAGTCTTTTATCTGATACTTTAGCAAAAATCTTTGAAAGTCCATATAGAAAAAAAAACATCCATTGCACTACCTTCATCAACCTTCTCTCTTATTTCAAAGAACTCAATCAGGGAAGACATCAGGAACTGTTGGGTATGCACAGTTGGCTTGCATTGCAGCCCCGGCAAATGCACAAATTAACCCACCAAGATGCACGTTGTTTTTTGTTTTGCTCCCAGGCCAGTTTAACATTCCACTTCAATCACTAAACAATATTTTTCTTTTGATTTGTTGGAACAAGTGAATAACATGGAAAATCTTTGTCCAGAGAATTCTGACACAGTCTGGTTAGTTTGGATGGTAGATGATACCTGCACTTAATCCCAGGGTCATGACTGCAAGCCCCACATTGGATGATGATTTTTTTTAAATAGTTTGTTCAAAATACAACTTTTATTAATTTTTGCCAATATTGGAACTCTACAGTTAACAGCATATAGTTTTTGTTTTCAAGACTGACTCTGCCCCAAGCTAATTGGTTATGAGGGGGGGGGGGGGGGGTCAATTTTTACCATTTCAAGATCCTGCTTGTTAAAATGGTTGCTCTCCAAGTAGTTGCAATTCTTTTCTGTTAACTGATTTTGTTGTATGGGAGACATTAAACAACACCAGCTTGCAAAAAAATACATAATTCAGTGCTAGCTGCATTCATAAACATCGCTCCCTTTGAACAGCCTGACACTGCAATCTGTGCATGTACAGCAAGTGCTCCCCCTAGTGCTTTGGCACAAATTAACATCTTCATTTTTATCCTTGACAATGGTGTCTCGCAGTTTTCCTCTCATTGATTTAAACTGACTAGCTTCAAGTAACCAGATCTCGTGTTCTCTCTTTCTCTTTAACAGATGTATAACATTTGCAACCCTCCAGTCCTTAGATAACATTCTAATATCCAGAGATTCTGCTTTCTCAAACCTTGCTTTCCCCCAGGAACTGAGGACAGGTACCAGCAGTGGCACAATGATTATCACTGTTGTCTCACTGCGCCAGGGACCCGGGTTCGATTCCAGCCTTGGGCGATTTTCTGTGTGGAGTTTGCACATTCTCCCTGTGTCTGCGTGGGTTTCCCCTGGATGCTCCCACAGTTTCCTTCCACTGTCCAAAGATGTACAAGTTAGGTGAATTGGCCATGCTAAAACAAAAATTCTCCTTGATGTCCAAAGGTTAGGTGGGGTTGTGGGGGTGAGTCAGGGGAGTGGACTGAAGGTCAGGACAATCTCAATGGGCCGAATGACCTCCTTCTGCACGGTAGAGATTCTATGATTCTATCTTTAGCAATGTCTTTTTCGAATGTCAATCCAAAGTGCACGGCACAATCCGTGTAATGTCAAGTGTTTTCCAAATTAAAATCACTGATTGGCATCATCATTAACGGCACTGTTTTTCAATCAACCATGTTCTCTCTAATTCCTCTTTATGGTGTATGGCCTATTAGTTGCACTGCAGAATCCTTGCATGATCTCTGCATGGCCACGCATGTGCACATCGAAAAGGAAAAGTTGGTAGTGCGTGACCTGTTTGTTCCCTGCGTGTTATGTTCCAGATTGCTGTGCACCCGCGCACCTTAGAGGGAGCATTGCACAGAACACTTCAACAAATGCTGCAATTGTCAGAGAGTTAATGGTGGAAAGCCGAAACAATCTTTTCTTTCATATTTTGCATTCCCCAGTTCATTTTATTTTTCCATGTCAGAACTTATCAAAACTTTCATTTTCAAACACAAAACTGAATGGTTTAAACGTTTAAAAATAAACTTCTCATATCTATCACATGACTGGATTGGACAGATTGCTTGTGAAAATCATCAAATGTGCGAAATCTCCAGACTTTTGTGCCAAATCTCCAGACTTTTTACAACACTTCAGCAAAAAACAATCTTAGTTATAGATAGATGATCAGTGGCATTGAAATATTGCATAATTTCTCAAATTACCCTTCAAAACTGCCAGAATTAAAGATGCAACCCCCCCCCCTATCAAAAAAGGAAGAATGTATCCTTATTTTTTCTTCGTAATTAATAACATGCTAACAAATATTTACAAAAAAAACAGTGCATCTTTAAAAATATATGCTTTTTATAAAATATAATTTAATCAGGTTGTTAATCTTGGAGAGAAACAGGTTTCATCTATGAAATCTCAGGCTTTTGTTCCTACTGGGAAAAACAAATCATCTGTTGTCATCTGATAAAAAATGTTTTAAGATACAATGGCCATTAATAGTCCTGGTCACACTTTTCTTTTGGATGGATGCTGCAAAAATAGTCGAAAAGCCAATATAGATTAATGCATCAAAATGCTGAACTTGGTTTTTACCACAAAGCAGTTGTTGAATTTACACAGCTCATCAGCTACACCTAGTGGAGAAAAACTGCACAATCGTGGACTGCACATTGTTACTGAAAAGTCAAAAGTACATTCTGAACAAATAGTGATGTTTGCTTTCACAGCATACGGGCGCCACTGCCCAGGCCAACATTTGATGCCCATCCCTGGTTGTACTTGAGAAGGTAGTGGTGAGCCATTGACTTGCACTGCTGCACTCCATGTGGTGTAGGTATACCACAGGCGCGATCTAACTGAATGGGACCAGATTTCCACAACAAGCGCTTTCAGCCAGGTATTTCCTGGCGCTTGGAGCGCAGAGCAACCCCACACTATCGAGCCGGACTCCATTACCATTTGGGTAGATTCGGGGGCCCCCTGCCGAGGCCGGACTCAGTCCCGTTTCCTGCACTGAGGAGCTCATGCTCACCGGAAACCAGGCGGCAAGGCACTTGCAGCAGGGTGGGAGGGAGGGGGAGGGCAGTCTTCAGATTGCCATTTTAAAATGACGTCCCAATCTCACCGCCCCCCACCCCCCCACCGTATCCCCTGAACCTTTCCCAAAGCCCCAACTCAGCAATAAGCTCCCCCATACTCTCCTTCACCCGCACGGGGCATCCGTGAGCCCGCTCCCCGGCGTGGGAAAATGCCAAATTGGCACTGCCAGCCTGGTAGTGTCACGTGGGAACCTTGACAGTGGCAGGGTGGCAGGATGGCAGTGCCAAGGTGCACAGGTGGTGCCAGCAGTGCCAGGATGACACTTTGCCCAGGGCAAGCACTTGGGGGGCCTCCAATTTCCAGGAAGACAACCCCCACCACAAGTGCCTTGCTGCCTGGTGCCCGTTTGCGAAGACCAGCACTGAACCATGCTCACCCGCACTCTCCAAGTTGAGGGGGTTGGAACCTAACGCCTTGGGCAGATCGTGGGGGGCATATTAGAGTGAGATTAGCTGTCTCACTCCAATATACAGATTTACTAAATATTTATCCGCCCAGGTTGGACTGCATATCCCCTGGGTGCTGCAAGGCAAGGAGTTCCAGTATTTTGACCCAGCAACAGTGAAGGATCACCGGTATGTTCCAAGTCAAGATGTTGTGTGGCTTGGAGGGGAACCTGCAGGTGGTGGCGTTCCAATGTATTGTATCTGCTGCCCATACCCTTCTCGGTGGTAGAAGTTGCTGTATTACTCTTGTAGCCACATTATTTATATGGCTAGTCCAGGTGAGTTTCTGGTCAATAGTAAACCCCCCCCCCAGGACATTGATTTGGCAGATTCATGGTAATGCCAATGATCGTCAGGAGGAGATGGTTATATTCCCTCTTGTTGGAGATGGTCATTGCTTGCTACTTACCAGCCCCATGTTGCCGAGGTCTTCCTGCAATTAATGTACCACAAAACAAACCTTTCCTTCTAGATTTTCCCAAAACTACTGCATTGAGAGTTACAAAGAGTAACTTTGATAGAAGCAAAAGCATTAGGCCTCCCGGAATAGGCGCTGGAATGTGGCGACTAGGACTTTTCACAGTAATGTCATTGAAGCCTACTTGTGACAATAAGCGATTATTATTATTTATGATATAAATGGCTCCCTCAATGGCAATTTGATGAAGAATATCAGTTCACTGGGAAAAGATAATCCAAGTTCAACTATAAAATCTCACGATTCTCGAGCACAGTTGGAATATGCTGCTTTCAGAAGATGGCCCTGATGGTGATGTGAGTTTGCTGTCATACACTTTTTGTTGGCTAAAGAAAAAAATCCTGCTTGGGTTTCAGTAGGTCCCATGGCCTGTGTGCTCCCAATTTTTATCAATTTGCTTAAAAAAGAGCAATTTCTGTCATCTTCTCTTCAGTGGCATCTGGCAAGTCATTTTTTGTCAGAACAAATTCTGACTTGCTTGTTTCTGCCATGACACATGTTGGCCAGTATTTAATGGCTCCTCCTACCTGGCAGGATATTATGGGACCACCAAAGTGGACGGCTATTCAAACGGCCCACCGCATCCGCCAGGGGAGACACACAGTGGCGGAGCCGTAAAACCCTGACCCTGTGTCAGGAAACGTCCTCTCAGACTGATCTTGTTTTGATGCAACAACCCCAGAATCAAGACTTCCGCCAGAAATTCCTGCAGCTCCCTCCCAATCTTCCACCATAACGTCAGAAGAATATTGACAATTATCAAGGAGAGGAACAGAAACAGCTGTTTTCACTGATTATTTTACTGGTCAGCAAAGCATCCATTTTTGGGGTGAACAATTGTGGTGACTAATAATGCAACAGCAGCAAAACACCGAGTATAGGCAAAAGACATGATTTTGGGGGCGAACAAAATGGTAGAGAAGTCAACCCAGTGTAAAAGATGATTCCAGGATTCATGGTAAGCGAACTGCTGAGTCTGTCGTGTAAATTCGTGACCATAGCTTCAGGTGACCATAGGCTGCTTTCCCCTTTGAGGGATGGAGCCGACTGGTGGTGATTGAACCTGAGGATCACCAAACCTCAGACAAGGGTCAAGGTTGAGGAAACGGCATCTTTTTTTAAAGTAAATTTAGGGTACCCAATTATTTTTTCCAATTAAGGGGCAATTTACCATGGCCAATTCACCTAACCTGCACATCTTTGGGTTGTGGGGGCGAAACCCACGCAGACACGGGGAGAATGTGCAAACTCCACACTGACAGTGATCCAGAGCCGGGATTCAAACCCGGGTCCTCAGCGCCGTAGGCAGCAATGCTAACCACTGTGCCACCGTGCTGCCCTGGAAACGGGATCTTTATGAAGAACCTCAGTCGGCATGGAAATTGAACCCGCGCTTTTGGCCTTGCTCTGTATCATGAATCAGCCAACTGAGCTAAAGAAGCAGATAGGGTTGGAAGTGAGACAGAGAAATTATAGGAAATAAGCTATTAATGACCAAGATGAATCTGTACGATATACAAAGCTTTTTATACTTTGTATATCTTTAACACTTCCTATACCTTGTGCTATGAATTGTTTTTCTGTATTTTATATAAGCTCCTGGTAGACAAATTTTAATATACTGTCTTTGTGATTTGACCTGTAATGAAGATCACACTGCAACAGAAACTGATGGGTTTTTATTCATTTATGGGATGTGGTGTCGCTGATTAGGCCAGCATTTATTGCCCATCCCGAGTTGCCCTTCAGAAGGTGGTGTGAGTTGTCTTCTTGAACCGCTGCAGCCCTTGAGGTGTAGGTATATCCACTGTGATGTTAAGGAGGGAGTTCCAGAATGTTGCCCCAGCGACAGTGAAGGAACGTCGATATATTTCCAAGTCAGGGTGGTGAGCGATTTGGAGGGGCACCTCCAGGTGGCGAGGTTATCTACCGCTCTTGTCCTTCTAGATAGTAGAGGTCGTTGGTTTGGAAGATGCTGTTTAAGGAACCTTGGTGAGTTACTGCAGTCCATCTTGTAGATGGTGCACACGGCTGCCACTGTTCGTCAGTGGTGGAGGGTTTGAATGTTTGTGGAAGGGGGAGAAATCAAGCGGACTGCTTGGCCTGGTGGTGTTGAGCTTCTTGAGTGTTGTTGGAGCTGCACTCATCCAGACAAGTGGAGAATATTCCATTTCACTCCTGACTTGCGCCTTGTAGATGTGGACAGGCTTTGGGGAGTCAGGAGGCGAGTTACTCGCCATAGCATTCCTAGTCTTTGACCTGCCCGGTAGCCACAGTAATAATATGGCTATTCCAGTTCAGTTTCTGATCAATAGTAACCCCCAAGATGTTGGTTGTGGTGGATTCAGCAAAGGTAATGCCATTGAATGTCAAGGGCTAATGGTTAGATCCTCTCTTGTAGGAGATGGCCATCGTCTGGCACTTGTGCGGCGCGAATGTAACTTGCCACTTGTAAGCCAAAGTCTGGATATTGTCCAGATCTTGCTGCCTTGGACATGGACTGCTTCATTATCTGAGGAGTAGCGAATGGTGCTGAACATTGTGCAGCCATCCGAAAACATCCCCATTTCTGTCCTTATCATGGAAGGGAGGTCATTGAGGAAGGTTGGGCCTGGGACACTACCCTGAGGAACTCCTCCAGTGATGTCCTGGAGTTGATTGATCTCCAACCACCACAACCATCTTCCTTTGTGCCAAGTATGACTCCAACCAGCGGAGAGTCCCCCCGCGTCCCCCGATTCCCAGTGACTCAGTTTAGCTAGGGCTCCTTGATGCCATGCTCAGTGAAATGCTGCCTTGATGTCAAGGGCAGTCACTCTCACCTCACTGCTGGGATTCATCTCTTTAATCCATGTTTGAACCAAGGCTGTAATGATGTCAGGAGCTGAGTGACCCTGGCAGAACCCAAACTGAGCGTCCATGAGTAGATTATTGTGGAGTAAGTGCCGCTTGATAGCACTGTTAATGACTCCTTCCATCACTTTACTGATGATGGAGAGTCGACTGAAAGGGCGGTAATTGGCTTGGTTGGATTTTTCCTGTTTCTTGTGTACAGGACACACTTGGGCAATTTTTCACATTTCTGCCAATGTTGTAGCTGTACTGGAACAGCTTGACTAGGGGTGCAGCAAGTTCTGGAGCACAGGTCTTCAGTACTATTGCAGGATATTGTCAGGACCCATAGCCTTCTCAGTATCCAGTACCTTCAGCTGTTTTGTGATATCATGTGGAGTGAATCATATTGGCCAAAGACTGACATCAGTCAAACTGGGTAGCACGGTAGCACAGTGGGTAGTACTGTTGCTTCACAGCTCCAGGGTCCCAGGTTCGATTCCCAGTTTGGATCACTGTCTGTGTGGAGTGTAGCCATTGTGGAGATGCCGGCGTTGGACTGACTTTAACCTGGTGTTGTAAGACTTCTTACTGTGTGGAGTGTGCATGTTCTCCTGTATCTGCGTGGTAGAGTGGAATATGCCAGGCAATGAGGTTGCAGATTGTGGTTGAATACAATTCTGATACTGCTGATGGCCCACAGCACCTCATGTATGCTCAGTCTTGAGTTGCTAAATCCATTCGAAGTCTGGCACCATTCTGTGCTCCCGGAAAGAGCACCCTACCCAAGGTTAACATCTCCACCCTATCCCCTATCCCCATAACCCAGCAACCCCACCCAACACTAAGGGCAATTTTGGACACTAAGGGGAATTTATCATGGCCAATCCACCTAACCTGCACATCTTTGGACTGTGGGAGGAAACCGGAGTACCCGGAGGAAACCCACACACGGGGAGGATGTGCAGACTCCGCACAGACAGTGACCCAAGCCTGAATCGAACCTGGGACCCTGGAGCTGTGAAGCGATATATCCACAATGCTACCGTGCTGCCCAGTAGAGAGGTGAATGTAATGGAAGAAAGAAGCAAATCGAGCAGGCACGTGCAGATTCTGCAGCAAAGGAAATCATGGCGGATCTGCAGACTACTGGCTCGGCGGCCCAGTGGACACCGGTCCAGCTGGTGGAGTTTATTTGAGAGGGCTTTGCCAAGCAAAAAAAGGAATGCCTGGACCCGATCAAGGAGTCGATCACTCGGGTGCAGCAGAGACTGGAGGCCCAAGATCGGGCGGTCCAGAGGTGGCGGAAATGGTGAATGAGCATGAGGAACACCTAACTGCGCTGGAGGTGTAGGTGGGGCTAATGAAAGAGAACCAGAAAAGGCTGCAAGACAAAGTGAAGGACCTAGAGAATAGATCCCGCCAGCAAAACTCGAGGATCGTTGGCCTCCCTGAGGGATGTGAGGGAACGGAAGCAAGGGCTGGATGTCTGGATCCATTGGGGGGGGGAATCACCAAGCCAGCTGGGCGGGTTGGCTCACAGAAGCACAGTGGAGGGTGAGCAGATATTTTGTTTGTTGAAGGGGGGTTGCATTTATTGTGCTATTAACGGGGGGAGGGGGAATTGCTCTGCTGACAGGGGAGTGACGGTTGCTTGGAGATAAATGGGAGGTTGGGGATGGAAGCTACCGGAGGGTGGGCTGGAGAGAGCGTGGGGCATGGGCTGGAGGCTGGCCTAAGAAGGGGGATGGTTGATCGGCAGGAGGGGGGGGTGAGAAGCCACCTAACCAGGCTGATCACAAAGAACATCAGAGGGCTGAATGGGCCGGTAAAGAGGGCTCGCGTTTTCGCACATTTGAGGGGATTGAAGGCGGACGTTGTAATGCTACAAGAGACACACCTGAGGGTAATTGATCAGACCAGGCTGAGGAAGGGATGGGTCGGGCAGGTATTTCACTCGGGGCTGGATTCTAAGACTAGGGGGGTCGCGATCCTGATTAATAAGCGAGTGTCATTTGAGGCAGGGAGAATAGTTGCAGATATGGGGGGTAGATATATCATGGTTAGCAGGAAGCTGGTTGCTGGTGGTGCTTGTGATGTCTACGCACCAAACTGGGATGAAGTGGAGTTTGTAAGACGGATGTTATGGAAGATCCTGGATCTGGATTCACACAAGCTGATCATGGGGGGGGAATTTCAACACAGTCATTGACCCAAGGCTGGACTGGTCGAGTTCAAGGACAGGCAGGGTGTCGGCAATAGCGAAGGAACTAAAGGGGTTCAAGGAGCAGATGGGTGGGGCAGACCCATGGAGGTTTGATTGCCAAGGGCGAAGGAGTTCTTCTTCTTCTCACATGTACATAAAGTATACTCCCGAATCAACTTTTTTATTTTGAACAAGGCTTTACTAGCGGGGGTGGTTGACACCGAGTATTTGGCAATTGCTGTGTCGGACCATGCCCCACATTGGGTGGACCTACAGGTGAGCAAGCAGGGTCGTCAGCGCCCGCAATGGAGATTGAATGCGGGACTGTTAGCAGACGAGGGGGTCTGCGGGCAGGTGAGGGAATCCATCCAGAACCACCTGAAGATTAACGATACGGGAGAGGTCTCAGCAGCAATGCTTTGGGACGCACTGAAGGCAGTGGTCAGAGGGGAGCTGATTTCGATTCAGGCCCACAGGGAGAAGGAAGAGAGGGCAGAGGCGGATAGGTTGGTCAGGTAGACAGGAGGTATGCGGAAGCCCGAATGTAGGATTACTGAAGGAACAACGGAGGCTGCAGGTGGAATTTGGCTTGTTATCTATGGGGAAGGCAATGGAGCAGTTGAGGAAGGTGATATATGAGTATGGAGAGAAGGCTAGTAGAATGCTGGTGCACCAGCTCAGGAAAAGGGAGGCACCTAGGGAAATAGGGAGAGTGAAGGACAGAGGAGGGAACACAATCTTGGACCCAGCAGGGGTCAACGGGGTGTTTAAGGAGTTTTGCAGCAGGCGATACAAATCGGAATCCCCAGCTGGAGTGGAAGGAATGAGGCAATTTCTGGAAGGGCTGGAGTTCCCGAAGGTGGACAAAGGGTTGGTAGAAGGGCCGGGGGCCCCAATAGGGATTGAAGAAATAGCAGATGGACTGGAGAACATGCACTCAGGCAAGGCATCAAGACCAGATGTGTCCCAGGGGTGAGGGGAAGACCAGACGGGGTTCGTTAAGGGTAGGAAGCTAATGGCCAACGTTAGAAGGCTCTTGAATGTAATCATGGTGCCCCCAGTGGGAAAGGCGGTGGAGGTAGTGGTCGCAATGGACGCAGAGAAGGCCTTTTACCGGGTGGAATGGAACTATCTGTGGGGGGTGTTGGGGTGGTTCAGGCTTGGTCGGGGTTTCATCGACTGGGTCAGGCTGCTGTACCAGTCACCAGAATCGAATTGTCGAACAAACCAGCTGACGTCAGGCTATTTTAGACTGCACCGGGGGACTAGGCAGGGATGCCCCCTCTCTCCGTTGCTGTTCGCTCTGGCCATTGATCCACTGGCTATGGCGTTAAGAGCTTCCAGAGGCTGGAAGGGCCTGGTCCGGGGTGCAGTGGAACAGAGGGTCTCGCTATACACCAATGACCTGCTCCTGTATGTTTCCGACCCATCAGAGGGAATGGGAGAGATCATGAGTATTCTAGGGGAATTGGGCCGTTTTTCGGGGTACAAATTGAACATGGGGAAAAGCGAGATGTTTGCGATCCAGGTAAGGGGGCAGGAGAGGAGACTGGGAGAGCTGCCGTTCAGAGTGGAGGGATCCAGCTGGCATGGGACTGGGGGCTGTTACATAAACTAAACTTGACCCGGTTAGTGGAACAATTGAAAGTGTACTTCCGTAGATGGGATATGCTCCTGTTATCACTGGCGGGGAGGATATAGACAGATAAATGATGGTCCTCCCGAGATTCCGGTTTCTTTTCCAGTGCCTCCCCATCTTTATTCCAAAGGCCTTTTTCAAGCGGGTAAATAAGATGATCTCCAGTTTTGTTTGGGCGGGTAAAACCCCACAAATGAAGAAGGTGATGCTGGAGCGTGGCTGGGGGGAGGGTGAGCTGGCGCTGCCGACCTTTAGCAACTATTACTCGGCGGCAAGTACAGCCATGATTAGACAGTGGGTGGTGGGGGAAGGAGCGGTGCGGGAGCGAGTGGAGGCAGCATCTTGTAAGGACACGAGTTTAAGGGCTTTGATCACGGTACCTCTGCCATTCTCGCCGGTCCGGAACTCCACAAGCCCGGTGGTAGTGGTGGACCTGAGAGTCTGGGGGCAGTGGAGGAAACATGTGAGAGTGGAGGCAGCATCGGTTTGGGCTCCAATCTGCAGCAACCATCAGTTTGCCCCAGGGAGACTAGATGGAGGGTTTTGGGGGTGGCAGAGAGCAGGATCGGGAGGATGGGAGATTTGTTTATAGATGGGAGCTTCCCCGTGAGGGACTTAGAGGAGAAGTTTGAGTTGACGGAAGGGATGGGTTTAGATATCTGCAGATTCGGGACTTCTTGCGAAGGCAGTTTCCTACCTTCCCCCTCCTACCGCCACGTGGGATACAAGATAGGGTAATTTCTAGAGTATGGGTGGGAGAGGGGAAGGTCTCAGATATCTATAAATAACTCATGGTCAGAGGAAAGGCAGACAGAGGAGCTAAAGCATAAATGGGAGGAGTTAGGTGGAGAGATAGAGACAAGTCTCTGGGTGGATGCGTTAAGCAGGGTCAAACCGTCCACATCATGCGCCAGGCTCAGCCTGATACAATTTAAGGTCTTTCACTGGGCACACATGACGATGGCCCGGATGAGCAAGTTTTTGTGGATAGAAGGCAGGTGTGCAAGGTGTGAAGGAGGGCCAGCAAACCACGTCCACATGTTTTGGGCATGTTCGAAGCTTAGGGGGTTCTGGCAGGGGTTTGCAGACGTCATGTCCACGGTGTTAAAAACAAGGGTGGCACCGAGTCCCGAGGTAGCGATTTTCAGAGTGTCAGAGGAAGGACCCGGGAGTCCAGAGGGCGAGAGAGGCTGACGTCTTGGCCTTTGCCTCCCTGGTAGCCCAGAGGTGGATATTGTTAGCATGGAGAGACTCAAAGCCACCAAAATCAGAGACCTGGGTCAATGACATGGCTGGCTTTCTCAATCTTGAGAAAATCAAGTTCGCCCTGAGAGGGTCAAAGCTAGCGTTCGTCCGGATGTGGCAGCCGTTTGTCAACTTTGTTAGAGAAAATTAACTGAGGGAGAGGGAAGGAAGGAGGGGGGTTAGTCTAGATTACTGTTCTAGGAAGGTGGGACCTGTGAGGGAGGTATAGGGTCTTTGCACTATGTTTATAGGTGTTTGTGTATGGTTTACTGTTCCTGTTATAAAATCACAAATGCCTTCATAAAATATTTTACAAAAAAAAAGTATGTTTTACCCTCTTGTTGGTTCCCTCACCATCTGCTGCAGTCCCAGTCTAGCAGCTATGTCCTATAGGGCCCTGCCAGGTCGGTATGTGGTGGCACTACAGAGCCACTCTTGGTGATGGACATCAAAGTCCCCCACCCAGAGCAGATTCTGTGCCCTTGCCACCCTCAGTGCTTCCTCTGAGTGGTGTTCAACATGGAGGGGTACTGATCCATCAGCTGATGGTGGCCGGTTCATGGTAATCAGCAGGATGTTTAACCTGAAGCTATGAGACTTCATGGGGTCCAGAGCCGATATTGAGGACTCCCAGGACAACTCCCTCCCAACTGTATACCACTGTGCTGCTGCCTCTGCCGGGTCTGTCCCGCCGGTGAGAGAGGACATACCCAGGAATGGTGATTGTGGTCTTTGGGATATTGTCTGTAAGGTATGATTCTGTGAGATTGACTATGTCAGGCTGTTGCTTGACTAGTCTGTGAATCAGATCTCCCAACTTTGGCACAAGCCCCTAGATGTTAGCAAGGAAGACTTTGCAGGGTCGACAGACTGGGTTTGCCGTTATTGTTTCCGGTGCCTTGCTGGTTCGATGCAGGTTGGTCTGTCCGGTTTTATTCCATTTTTTTGTTTTTGTAGCAGTTGAATACAACTGAGTTGCTTCCTTGGCCATTTCATTATCCTGGGTCCCTGGATTATTGTCGAGTGTGAGAGAGTGAGAGAGTGTGAGAGAGTGTGAGAGAGTGTGCGAGAGAGTGTGAGAGAGTGTGCGAGAGAGTGCGAGAGAGTGCGAGAGAGTGCGAGAGAGTGCGAGAGAGTGCGAGAGAGAGAATGTTAGAGTGAATGGTAAGGAAGGAAGAATGGGCAGACGTCCAAACTATCTTACTAATTGTGATCCATGGATATGCTTTGAAATGTATAGAGTAATGGACTTTGGCATGATAACTATATGAGGACACTGACTATTAAGCTTGACAAAAAAAAAGTTAACAATGGGCTATTTAGGTTTTAGGAATATCTTGTTTGGGTTATGACCACAGGCGGCTGATGACTGACAAATAGAGTAACAAGGTTAATAACAAGACTGGGGCGGCACGGTGACACAGTGGTTAGCGCTGCTGCCTCACAGCACCAGTGACCCGAGTTCAATTTCGACCTTGGGTAACTATGTGGAGTTTGTACGTTCTCCACGTGTCTGTGTTTCTCCGGGTGCTCCAGTTTCCTCCACAGTCCAATGATGTGCGGTTTAGGTGGATTAGCCATGTCAAATTGCCTCTTAGTATCCAGGGATGTACAGGTTAGGTTATGGGATTACAGGGATACGGTGGGGTGGAAGGGGTGCGGATGGGTAGAATGTCCTTTCTAAGGGTCGATGCAGACTCAATGGGCTGACTGGCCACCTTCTGTACTGTAGGTATTCTATAAGAAGATCAAAGTAAAACAACAATATTCGAACACAGCAAGAGCCCTGACTGCAGAGGATAGAAAAAGATGTGCAGATGTGAAGAAAAAGTAGGGAGAGAAGGTGGAACTGAAGTCATGAGCTGCCTGTAGCCACTTGAGACATTGAGCAGCAAGAACCACTCGAACTAGAATATTGACTGCTCTCTTGCTAATTATCACTTTTGTTGCTCAATAAGTTATCCTGATACCACTACATCGGTGTCTCCTCATCAGAAATGTATCGTCTGGTCTCTGAACCTCTGGCACATCAGGAAAAATACAGAAAAATAAAATTAAAACTAAAGGCTCTACAATTGAAAGCAGGAAGCATTCAAAACAAAAAAGACAAATGAATAGTGCAGATAGTAATAGATCTCTGAGCCATTGTGAAGATGTGGTAGCAAAGTGATCAAGGTTGGGAATTAGAAATCCCAGGATACAATTTTAGAAGAAATAAGCAAAACGGAAAAGGAAGAGGGGTAGCCCTGCTGATACAGGATGGGATAAAGACAGGAGAGTGAATGAACTTCAGCTTAGAACATCATTCAGCTTTGAGTGGAGGCACAGAATACTAGGTCCGGTTTATAGGCCCCTGAAAAGTAGTTATCGTGCCTAACAAGGTAAAACTCAGGAAATTAGAGGGGCATGTAACATGGGTAACACATTAATTATGGGGGACTTTAATTTTCATATGGATTGGATGAACCACATTTTCCATAAAAGTGGAAAGTGGGGAGGCAGGAACAAGTTCACGGAATGCATCCAAAATAGTTTTCCATATCAGTATGACAAGGAACCAATGAGGGAACAGGCTATTCTGGATGTAGTGTTCTGCAATGAGACATGGTTAATTAATAACCTTGTAGTAAAGCAGCCTCTGGAGAAGAGTGATCACAATATTTTACATTGAGTCGGAGAGTGATTTAATTAAGTCTGAAACTAAGGCCATAAATCTGAACAAAACAAACTATATTGGTATAACTGTGAGTTGGCTGTGTTAGATTGGGAATCTAGATAAAAAAATATTATGGCTGGTAGGCAACAGCAAACATTTGAAGAATAAGTTCATAATTTGCAACAATTATACATTTCATTAAGGAACAAAAACCACACAGGAGAGGTCCTCCAATGCTGGTGAACAAGAGATGTAAAGACCGCATTAGATTGAAGGAAGAGGCTTATAATGTTGCCAAAAAGAGTAACAATCTTGAGGATTGGGAGGATTTTAAAATTCAATAAAGGATGATTTTTAAAAAATTAATGGTGAAAAAATTGGATACAAGTGAATCAGCTAGGGATATAAAATCAGATTGCAAAAATTTCTACAGCTATGTAAAAGGGAAGAGATTAGCAAGATTAAAAGTGGGTCCCTTGGAGGAAGACATGAGAAATTATTATGGGGAATAAAGATGACAAGAGAAATTAAAACAAATACTTTGGTGGAGATTTACGTCCATGCATTACAGGCGCAGGGTGGGGAGGGTTGAATTACTGGTCCCATGAACCCCACTAATGAAAAGGGTCTGAACAAACATCAGATTTTCGGTCCAGGAGGGTGGAGAAGGGGGTGAATGGGCTAGGGTGGGAGAGATGGGTTACATTAGGAGTTGGGGCGGGCGAGTGGTCGCCGGCGAGCCTAGCATGTGTTGGGCGACTCAGGCTCGTATAAATAATGAGCCCTCAGCAAGGCCCATTTAAGGGATTGGTCCTCCATTGTGAAGTGTCTGTGCCTCAGAGGAGACGTAATTTACTTGGCAGGTGAGTGGGAATGCTTCAAACGCTGTCAACCTGTTAGCTAGCCCTGAAACAGATGGCCCTTCATGGGCTTTCCACTGGATAAAATTGTCAGTGTTGTGACCTATGCACAATGTACTGAAGCACTGAAAGCATGGAATGGATTCACAAGGTACAGCCATGGAGATGACACTGTCTTGCAACCATTGCCTAGTACAGATATTAGAGTCATGCAGTTAGTTGCCAAGACTCAATGGGTGAATGCTGATCAATACCTGCCATTATCCCATCTATCTGCCCCCCTTGCTATCTATCAATTGCGCCCACACACCTGAGCGTTGACCAGGTCCTTCACGTCTACACATGTCACAGCATCGCAGTGTGACTAATAGGGGGGAAACCAGCATGACTGTCAGTGGCCACAAGCTCAGTATGCTATCTTCGAATCACAGCTGTAACATATATTGCACCAAACATTTGTGCAGAACCAGCCTTTCCAGCACACCTTAAATTAAGGATTTGGGAAGAATGGTTCATGCATCTAAACACAGAAAGGTGAATGAGAATATTGCAATATAAATGGTTCATGACTCTTTTCGCCTTACATTTTCTCCATTGAGTGTCACACATTGTGAAAGCAATCTCTGATGCACACCATTGCCTTAACCATGTTTGCACTGCTCTGATAATGTAACTTCATCATTGCACTCCTTCTCATGCCAATATCCCATTGTGCTCAATGAATTTGAATCAATTAAAAATCAGGAATTAATAGTCCAGTGATGATCATGAAATAATTGTCGATTGTGAACCCATTTGATTCACTAATGCCCTTCAGGGAAGGACATTTGCTGTAATTCTAGACCCACAGCAATGTGGTTGACTCTAACTGCCCTCTGAAGTGCCCTCCAAACCACTCAGTTCAAAGGCAATTATGATGGACATAAATGCTGGCCTCGCCAGTGAAACCTACATCTCATGAAAGAAGAAAAAAAGAATAGACAGTTTCTCAGGCAACCTGGCAATCTCTATGGCCGTCTGTTCCACTAGTGAATTCACAGAACTGTTACGGAATGGTTTAGAAGGAGGCCATTTGGCCCATAGTGTTTGCACTGGCTCACCGAATGAGCAACTCACCGAGTGCCATGCCACATCTCCCCTACATATTCTTCCTTTTTTACTGTCTATTTTCCTTCTGAATGCTTCAATTGGCCCCGTCTCCACTCTCAGGCACTGCATTCCAAACTCTAACCACTCGCTGTGTGGAAAATGTTGTTCCTCATATCACTTCTGCTTCCTATCTAGCAGGTAGCACGGGCAGCCGTGGGCAGCACGGTAGCATGGTGGTTAGCATAAATGCTTCACAGCTCCAGGGTCCCAGGTTCGATTCCCGGCTGGGTCACTGTCTGTGAGGAGTCTGCACGTCCTCCCCGTGTGTGCGTGGGTTTCCTCCGGGTGCTCCGGTTTCCTCCCACAGTCTAAAGATGTGCGGGTTAGGTGGATTGGCCATGCTAAATTGCCCGTAGTGTCCTAAAAAAGTAAGGTTAAGGGGGGGGTTGTTGGGGGTATAGGATGGATACGTGGGTTTGAGTAGGGTGATCATGGCTCGGCACAACATCGAGGGCTGAAGGGCCTGGTCTGTGCTGTACTGTTCTATGTTCTATGTTCTACTCTGTCCAGATCCCTCAGGATCTTGAATGTATTTATCAAATCTCCTCTCGGCCTTCTTTCCTCCAAGGAAAACTGTCCCATCTTCTCCAAGCTAACTTCAAAACTGAAGTTTCTCATCTTTGGAACTATATATGTGAAACTTTTCTGTAACCTCTCGAATGCTTTCATGTCCTTTCTAAAGTGCTGCACCCGGAATTGGGTGCAATACTCTAGCAGAGGCTAAAGTTGTCACTTTTACAAACTCAACATACACTCCTTGCTCCTGTACCCTGAGCAATACAGCCAAGGAGACTGTATGCTTTATTTACCACTCTCTCAATCTGTCCTGTTAGCTTCAATGACTTACACACATAGACACGCAGGTCATTCGGCTCCTGCGCCTTCTTAAAAGTTGTACTCTTGTGTTTTATATTATCTTTCCATGTTCTTCCCACCATAATGGATCAATTTATATTTCTCTGCATAGAACTTCATCTGCCATCTGTCTGCCCATTACACCAACTTGCCTGTGCCCATTTGAAGTTCTACACTGTTCTCCTCACAGTTTACAACGTGTTATAACCTGCCTGCTTACCATTGGCTGGGGACTAATGACAATCCCACAATCCTATGGGTGTATGAGCTTCTCCAGTGAGGGGGGCGGAGAAATCATTAGCAGACTTCCTGCATAAATAGAGCTGGCCAGTTTGGAACCAGGGAGAGAGGAGTTGGCAGCAAAGCAAGTTGCTGCTGTATATATATGTTATTGTAAATAAATGTTATTTTTTTGTATCCTGAAAACTCGTGCTGGATTCTTTGTGGCCCTCACAAAACAACACTTCCAAGTTTTGTATCATGTGCAAACTTTGAAATTGTACCCTGCACACTAAGGCCTGGGTCATGAGGAAAAGCAAGTGTCCTGACCCATGGGGGACTCCATTAAAAACTCCTTCCTCCGGGCAGCACGGTGGCTCAGTGGGTTAGCACTGCAGTCTCACGGCGCTAAGGTCCCAGGTTCGATCCCGGCTCTGGGTCACTGTCCGTGTGGAGTTTGCACATTCTCCCCGTGTTTGCGTGGGTTTCGCCCCCACAACCCAAAGATGTGCAAGGTAGGTGGATTGAAAACGCTAAATTGCCCCTTAATTGGAAAAAATTAATTGGGTACTCTAAATTAAAAAAAAAAAACTCCTTCCTCCAACCCAAAAAACATCCATTAACAACTACTCTGTTTCTTGTTGCTCGGCCAATTCTGTATCCATGTCGCTACTGTCCCTTTTATTCGCCTTTGCTCCCAAGCCTGTGTGTGGAACTGTATTAAATGCTTTTTGGAAGTCCATGTACACCACATCAACAGTATCATCCTCATCAAACCTCTCTGTTACTTCTTCAAAAAAAACTCCGTCAAGTTCGTTCAACATGATTTTGCCTTAAGAAATTGAAGCTGGCTTTTCTTACTTCTTACTTTTTCTTACTTCAACCCCACTTGTTGATGTCACTATTAATTTTGTCCTGAATTATTGTTTCCAGAAGTTTCACCACAACTGGAATTAAATTTACGGCCTGCAGTTGCTGGGCTTATCTTTGTACCCTTTTTTGAAAAGGGTCTAAGGTTTGCAAATTTCAGGAACCAACCCCGAATTGAAGGAAGAGGGGAAAATTATGGCCAGTGCCTCTGCAATTTGCACTCTCACTTCCCGCAGAGAGGGCTTTCACAATGAGAAGGGCTATACCTCTCAATGACCTCAGCCCTACCCACACATCCCAGACCAAGGCCAGGTCACTCGTCAGGCACCAAGAGGTGTCCAAGGACACGGTGTCACATCATGCTAGCACACGCACTACAAACTCAGATAGAGACATGTTGTGCATGTGGCACAGGGTGAAAATCCCCGGAGTGGAGGAGGAGCTGCGAGAGTGAGTAACATCAGTGCACAGCCCCTCAGGGGAGGTAATTCATGATGACGCTCCAGTAAGCAGGAATGTGGAGTCTCAGGAGTCAAGAGTCCAGATAATCATCAGCAGGAATGTGGAGCCACAGGTCTCCAGATAATCATCAGCATATGTAAGGACATCTGGCAGCATTTCCTATGCCAGTATGAGCTCTTGGACTACGAATGGAGGGGTGCATCACCATCCTGAGAATCCCATTATCCCAGGGGCTCAACTGCATGAACTCTAACAATGAGAGATTGGTCATCCTTGTACAGAGACACATGCAGCAATACTCAAGAGTGGATGCAAGAGCAATGTCTAAGCCAGGAAAGCAGCCAAGCCTCCCTCACTAGCCTGGATCAGTCTGTTCAGAGTATGGGTGTTGACATCCATGGAATATACAAGGACCTGCTGGCCCAAGGGTTCCTGGACTGGATGGCTGCTGCACACCAGCAGCAAGCCCCATCAAGCTCAGTTAAAGCTGAATCCAGGGGTGTTGAGGTCACTTTATAAGATGAAGGCACAGGGAAGCTTCTCAGCACCATCAGCTTACACCACCTCCAGGCCCCTCTGCCTGAGCCCACGTCTGCTCCACATTTGTCAGTGATCATAGCTACCCATGCAAACGCTACAGAATGAAAGAGGTTCCCAACGAGGCACACCACTATGCTCCCCACTGTCACAGAGACTGTTGAAGCATGGCCCCTTTAAGGCGGCGAGCTCCACGGACTACATGACCGGCTCGGGTCAATCGCACGGGAGCGCGTGAACCCCGGCCAATGGGAGCTCTGGGAGCAGGACCCTGGGCAGCATGGACCAGGAAGCCGACTTGGGGTGCGATTTTCCTGTAAAATTTCTAACTTTATTTTTGGCGGGTTATCAGGGAGTTTTCGCCAGTTCTGCCAACGATTTCCCCATCGCTACTCAATGCCACTTTGTTACTTTTTTGGGCCCCGGCAAGTTTCTCACCCATTTAGCCCACACTTAGAATTTTCTTTTAGCACTGGGGAGCTGAAATCAGAGATCGGGCCGCCATTTTAAAAGGGTGCCCGATCTCTAAATGAGCTAATGGGTCCCCCACAAACTCCACCCATGGGCAATGTCACCCCCCAAACACATGGGTACTACCTCACACCCTCCAAGTGTGGACACCCAGCTTTGGGGTGCAAAGGGCCTCCTCACTTCAGACCCCCCCAAGGCTCCCTTACAGCATACCCTCCCTTCCAGGTCCCCCACCCGTCAAACCTCCAACCTCCCAGAGGTTATGCCTTGCACTTATCTGCCTTGCACATCTCAACCTTCAAACCCCACCCTCCACCTTCCTTTCATGAGCGTGGCACCCCTCAGGCCCTGATCCTTGGCCGTGCCACCCTGGCACTGCCACCCTGGTACCTAGGCAGTGCTCCAGCCAGCTTGGAAGTGTCACCCAGGCACCTTTGCTGTGGCAAGGTGCCCACGTTCCAGGGGGAGGGCGAGGCAGCCACCCTGCACAGACCCTCTCACTTGAGCATAACGCAGCCAGATAATTGCACGGTTATTGTACCGTGTATTCTGTGCCTGTCACCCAACTGCCTTTGCCTTTCATCAATAGACCAAATAGTAAGCAGCCTGCCTCCACCTCTTCAAAAGCAACACTTGATAAGAATGTACATGTGCACACCTCAGAAACTGGAGGATTGGCCGGAAAGGATAGTGTGCAAGTCTTTCAAAGAGCTCCTGTTGCACAGTTGTGGACTCGTCATGCACAATATGCCAAATCTGCATGTTTGCTGGATATACAAACCCATCAGCAGGTAGTGTGTGTAAAGTCTTAAGTCATGTCACACTCAGTGTTGTAGGCATGGCTTTATAATTGGCAATGTGGTGGCTTTGACATCTCATTTACAGTGTCTGCCATTTATGCGAGGGTGCCAGCTTCTGAAGGACTTCTTATAGGTGTGTTTGTAACATGGTGTGGCCCATGGTTATGATGGTTAGTACTTCAGCCATTTCAATTTAACTGAATCAAAGACATTGATGTTGATTTTCCCCTTGTGGGGGATTGGTATTCCTGAGTAACTGTGCAGGAAACATGAAAGATTTGTTACTTGGAAGTTTCTCACCAGGGACTGGTTAATGGCAATTGTGAAGTTAGAGGACCTAATATGAATCAATTATGCACAAGGACATTTCTGACAATGATTTCTTCATGCGCAGAGTCAGCCCAGACTGCATGGCCATTCCTCCCATTGGCAACCTTCTCATCCTCCTGCATTTGGGAATTGTCATAATGGACATGGTTTTCTTCTTCCTCTTCCACCTTACCTTCCTCAATCCCCTCCTTCAGTGAGTAATTGAAAAGTAGATCTAGGAGATAAATCTGCCAATCAAGAACTGTTTTCCCTTGGGTCCAGGCATTTCCATGGACCCATGGATGTCTGGCCTCTCAAAGAAGCCTTATTATGCAGTCATCACTAAGAGCCCAGACATCCATTAGATTGTCAAAACACCTGTGCACAGGGAAAACTGTTTGATTAACAGGTCTGGTTTGGGATCTATTCTGTCAATTCCACAATGTTTATTTAAACAAGTTTAAAGTGTTTCTGTCTCGACTATTGATATCTTAAAGTGGCTGGATGATTTATACTTTTATAGGGATGTAGTTAAACATTTTTTTTCAAGGAATGACAAATTATGAGGTAATTACTGTTTCTTTAAATTTTTCACACAGCCTAATGTTACTACAGGGCTCACAGGTTCTGTACGGAATGTATATATTGTAAATAGGCATTGAAGCATCACAGGTTAGTATGGAGAGTATGAATGGTCACTGGGGGTGGGTCAAAGGGTATAGATTGGTATGGAAGGTACCATGGAAATGGGTAGAACATAATAAATAGGAGCAGGAGTAGACTGCACTGCCCATCAAACCTGCACCTTCAATCTATACAATCATATCTGCATAGCATCTAGGACTTCAACTGTCTAAAACACTCATTCGGCCACTGCCAGAGTATTGTGTGAAGTTCACCATACTGTAGAAAGGATGTGATTGCATGAGAAAGGATGTAGAGGAGATTCACCAGGATGATGCCCAAGCTGGAGCGTTTTAGCTATGAAGAGAGGCTGGTTAGGCTTGGGTTGTTTTCCTTGGAGCAGAGAAGGCGGAGGGGGACCTGATTGATGTGCACAAAATTATGAAGGCCATAGATTGGGTAGGTAAGAAGAAACTTTTCCCCTTAGTAGAGGGATCAATAACCAGGGGCGTAGATTTAAGGTAAGGGACAGGAATTTAAAGGGGATTTGAGGAAAAACCTTTTCACCCAGAGGGTGGTGGGAATCTGGAACTCGCTGCCTGAAAGGGTGGCAGAGGCAGGAACCCCCACAACATTTAAGAAGCACTTGGATGAGTACTTGAAATGCCATAGCATAGAAGGCTATGGACCAAATGCTGGAAAATGGGATTAGAATAGATGGGTGCATGATGGCCAGTGCAATCATGATGGACTGAAGGGCCTCTTTCAGTGCTGTAAAACATTTTGACTCTATAACTCAATTTTCCTGCCTGCTCCTCATATCCCTTCATTCTCTGAGAGATCAAAAATCTATCCATTCCGGCCTTCAAATCAGTTACATAGTTATATAGAACATACAGTGCAGAAGGAGGCCATTTGGCCCATCACGTCTGCACGGACCCACTTAAACCCTCACTTCCACCCTATCCCCGTAACCCAATAACCCCACCTAACCTTTGTTTTGGTCACCAAGGGCAATTTATCATGGCCAATCCACCTAACCTGCATGTCTTTGGACTGTGGGAGGAAACCGGAGCACCCAGAGGAAACCCACGCAGACACGGGGAGAACGTGCAGACACCGCACAGACAGTGATCCAGCAGGGAATCGAACTTGGGACCCTGGCGCTGTGAAGCCACAGTGCTATCCACTTGTGCTACCGTGCTGCCCTAAATGTATTCAATTATCCACAATCCTCTGGGTAGAGCATTCCAAAGAATCACAACCTTAGAGTGAAGAAATGTCTCCACAGCTCAGGCCAAGATGATCTGTCCCTTAGCCTGAGACTACCGTGTTTTAGATACCTTGACTAGTGGAAACAATCTCTCAGCATCCACCATCAGAATTTTGTTGTTTTCAATAAAATCGCCCCTCATTCTTCTAAACTCAGAGAATATAAACCCAATTTACTCAGCTCGTCAACGTGGACAACCCCGCATCCCAGGGAAGGAACAATCTAGTGAACTTTCACTGTTCCATGTCCAATGTAAATACATCCATTCTTAAAAGTGGAGACCAAAACTGCACATAGTATTCCAGATGTGGTCTCACCAAAACTGTACAGTTGCAGCAAGATTTCATTAATCCTGTACTCCAATCCCTTTGCAATAAGTGCTTTCTGCACCTGCAAGCTAACATCCTGTGTTCTTTGTACAAGTACACCCAAGTCTGTTTGAACATTAACTTTTACAAGTTTTTCACCTTTTAAAAAATATTGACGCGACGAACATGAATGACTTCACACTTTCTAAGTTATTACTTCATCTGCTATCTTGTTGCCCATTCGCTTAACCTGTCTACATCTCTTTGCAACCTCCCAGTGTCCTTCCCACAACTTACCTTTCCACTTAGTTTGGTATCATCATCAAACTTAGATACATTATTTTCTGCCTCTTTATCTAAGTCATTAATATGTATAGATTGTAAATAGCTGAGACCCCAGCACTGGCCCTTTTGGCACTCCACTATTCACTGCCTACCAACTTGAAAAAGCCCCATTTATTCACTCTCTCTGATTTCTATCCATTAACCAATCCTCTATTGATGCTGGTAATTTACCCTTTATGAGCCCTTATCTTGCACGGGGTGCATGAGTAAGATATTTTGAACTTACCTTTCAAAAGATTCCCTCATCAAGACTATGGTTCACGGCATTTCAGAAGAGCCGTGAACCATGACTCATTGCAAATCTGGCCCAACTCTTATGAAAAATACAGGCTACGAAATCCCTATCCCCACAATGAACCAGGCAAGGTCAGGAGTGCCAAGTGTGGGCTTGTAACGCACACCAGACCGCTCTCCCTTATCTTATGCTGGTGAAAATTGGGGGTGCTGAGAATGGGGCCAAGAATCTCAGAATTAGGTCAAGGCTGCCATTTTTAAAGGCCCAAGATTCTCACTGACCCTGTGAAAATCCAGCCCTAAATGCCAGTTAGCCTGATATCAGTCATTTTGTTTTTAATCCCATCCTCAAAGTTATAAAGCCAATGCACAGAGTGCACAGGGCAAAGCCTTAATCAATCTCATTGCTTGCTCCAGAAACCAATCCAAATTCAAGCCAATTCATGGTCTCCACAGGAGACACATACAAGATAAGAGACTGCATCTCATCTTGGATTTGATCTGATGCTTGATCTTGGCCTGAAGGCCGAAAAGCAATGCCTGATATCAGTCATAGAAAAAAGTACTAAAATCTATGATTAAAATTGTGTTGCTGAGAACCTGGAAATAATAACATGACCAAGCAGCATCGACATGGATTTCTGAGAGGGTGATCCTGTTGACAAAAATCTATTGAGAGCTTTTTAAGAATGTAACCACTAGAGTGGATGGGGCAGAACTAGTGTGTTTTTGGACTTTCAGAAGGGATTTTTTAAGGCGCCAAACAAGAGGTCATTCCATAAAATTATGGTTCATGGAATTGGGGAAGGTAATACATTAGGATGGATTGAGGACTGGTTAACGAGCAAAAAAGTATAGTAAGAATAAAATGGGTCCTTTTCATTCTGTCAGGCTGTAGGTAGTGTGGTACGAGGAGGGTCAGTGCTCGGGCCTCAGTGATTTACAATTTGCACCAAGGACTTAAATGAGGAAAGCAACTGTGAATCTAATTTTGTGGGCAATATGGTTAGGTGGAAAAGTAAGTAGGGCAGCACGGTAGCATGGTGGTTAGCATAAATGCTTCACAGCTCCAGGGTCCCAGGTTCGATTCCCGGCTGGGTCACTGTCTGTGCGGAGTCTGCACGTCCTCCCCGTGTGTGCGTGGGTTTCCTCCGGGTGCTCCGGTTTCCTCCCACAGTCCAAAGATGTGCGGGTTAGGTGGATTGGCCATGCTAAAATTGCCCTTAGTGTCCTAAAAATAGGGGGGGTTGCTGGTATAGGGTGGATACGTTGGCTTGAGTGGGGTGATCATTGCTCAGCACGGCATTGGGGGCCGAGGGGCCTGTTCTGTGCTGTGCTGTTCTGTGTAAGCTGCAAAGAGACTGCACAAAGATTTAAGACAGGCTAAAAAACATGGCATTTGCTATATATAATGTACGGAATGTGAAATTATGCTCTATGTTAGGAAGAATAGAGAAACAGAATTTCTTTTTAACGGTCAGGGACCGGAAAATATTGGTGTTCAGAGGAACATATGTGGCCATGTACATGAATCACATGAAGCACGCAGGCACGGCAAACAATTAGAAAAGGAAGTGTAGGCAAGACTTTATTACAGAGGGCTTGGAGTGTAAGAGTAAAAAAGCCATACTGCAAATGGTGAGACTACACCTGGAATACGGTGTGCGGTTTTTGTCTTCTTGCCCAAGGAAGGATATATTTACTTCAGAGGATGCCTTGAAGCATTCCTATGTTAAACACATTATATAAATGAAAGCAGTTGTTGTTGTTGCAACATGAATTCTAAGTGAGACAGTTGTTTCTATCTGGGACCGTGTAAAGCATTGTTGTTTAATAAGTGCTCATTTGGTTTCCAACCAAATATAATTTGCAGCAGTTCTGTGCAACAAGCAAAACATTTGCAAATCACTCATTGGCACACCTAAACAGGTCAGCAGCAACCACAAGGCTTCAGATTTTGCAGACTCAAGAGGCATTTTCAACCTCAAACAAAAGCCTGATAGGGTGGTCACTGGATTTTCTACTTTTCTGCCAAAATTCTGACTGAAATATTGTGCCCAACATGAAAGCGGAACAGTTGCTGATACCATGGAGACCAGAGGCACTGAATGTTTCTCCTGATCAGGAATGACTGTAGCAGGGCCGCACAATGGATATGGAGAAATCAATTAGCATAATGCCCACATCTGAAGGCCATTGGCCTGAAACATTAATTCTGTTTCTCTCTCAACAGATGCTACATGACCTGCTGAGTATTTAAAGAATGTTATGTCTTTATTTCAAGATAATTCACAAACTGAAAATCTCACTTGCTGATCTTAAGAGAATGGATGGTGTAACAAATGCAAATATTGTCCGAATTTAATAGAATTGGAGGTGGGGGAAGGGGGTTGATAAGTAAGGACTAAAGTCAACTTTGGAATGTTTGTAAAATTAACATAACCAAAACAAGGTATGCAATTGCCAAAATTTACTCCTGACATTTACTCCATCTTGGTCTCCTCTGGAGGTCCCCAGCATCACAGATGTTAGTCTACAGCCAATACCATTCACTCCACGTGATTTCAAGAAACAGCTGAAGACACTGGATACTGCAAAGGCTATGGGCCCTGACAAGATTCCGGCAATAGCACTGAAGACTTGTGCTTCAGAACTTGCTGCACCCCTAGCCAAGCTGTTCCAGTACAGCTACAACACTGGCATCTATCTGGCAAAGTGGAAAATTATCCAGGTCAGTCCTGTACACAAGAAACAGGGTAAATCCAACCCAGTCAGGATGGTGTGTAACTTGGCAGGGAACTTCTAGGTGATGGGGTTCCCAGGTATCTGCTGCTCTGGTCCTTCTAGATGATAGTGGTCTAACAGTCTATTCTCTATCATCAGCAAAGTGATGGAAGGAGTCATCAACAGTGCTATCAAACAGCAGTTACTCAGCAATAACCTGCTGACGGATGCTCAGTTTGGGTTTTGCCAGGGTCAAAGAACAAAGAACAAAGAAAATTACAGCACAGGAACAGGCCCTTCGGCCCTCCCAGCCTGCGCCAATCCAGATCCTTTATCTAAACCTGTCTCCTATTTTTCAAGGTCTACTTCCCTCTGTTGCCGCCCGTTCATATACCTGTCTAGATGCCTCTTAAATGATGCTATCGTGCCCGCCTCTACCACCTCCGCTGGTAAAGCGTTCCAGGCACCCACCACCCTTTGCGTAAAAAACTTTCCACGCACATCTCCCTTAAACTTTCCCCCTCTCACCTTGAAATCGTGACCCCTTGTAACTGACACCCCCACTCTTAGAAAAAGCTTGTTGCTATCCACCCTGTCCATACCTCTCATAATTTTGTATACCTCAATCAGGTCCCCCCTCAACCTCTGTCTTTCCAACGAAAACAATCCTAATCTACTCAACCTTTCTTCATAGCTAGCACCCTCCATACCAGGCAACATCCTGGTGAACCTCCTCTGCACCCTCTCCAAAGCATCCACATCCTTCTGGTAATGTGGCGACCAGAACTGCACGCAGTATTCCAAATGTGGCCTAACCAAAGTCCTATACAACTGTAACATGACCTGCCTACTCTTGTACTCAATATCCCGTCCGATGAAGGCAAGCATGCTGTATGCCTTCTTGACCACTCTATCAACCTGCGTTGCCACCTTCAGGGTACAATGGACCTTAACTCCCAGATCTCTCTGTACATCAATTTTCCCCAGGGCCCTTCCATTGACCATATAGTCCGCTCTTGAATTTGATCTTCCAGCTGAGTGGGTCACTCAGCTCCTGACCTCATTACAGCCTTGGTTCAAATATGGACAAAAGAGCTGAATGTCAGAGGTGAGGGTAACTGCCCTTGACATCAAGGTAGCATTTGACCGAGTATAGCATTAAGGGGCCCGAGCTAAACTGGAGGCAATGGGAATCGGGGAAAACTCTCCGCTGGTTGGAGTCAAATCTGGCATAAAGGAAGGTAGTAGTGGTGGTTGGAGGTCAACCATCTCAGCTCCAGGACATCACTGCAGGAGTTCCTCATGGTAGAGTCTTAGGCTCAACTATCTTCAGCTGCTTCATCAATGATCTGTCTTCCATCATAAGGTCAGAAGTGGGGATATTTGCAGATGACTGCACAATATTCAGCACCATTCGTGAGTCCTCAGATAATGAAGCAGCCAATGTCCAAATGTGTAAGACCTGGGCAATATCCAGGCTTGGGCTGACAAGTGGCAAGTTACATTCGCTCCACACAAGTGCCAGGCAATGACCATCTCCTACAAGAGGGGATCGAACCATCGCCCCTAGACTTTCAATGGCATTACCATTGCTGAATCCCCCCACAATCAACATCCTGGGGGTTACAGTTGACAGAAACTGAACTGAACTCGCCATATTAATACTGTGGCTACCCTGGCAGGTCAATGGCAAGGAATCCTCTGGCGAATATCTCACCTCCTGACCCCCCAAAGCCTGTTCACCATCTGCAAGGCACAAGTCAGGAGTGTGATGGAATACTCTCCACTTGCCTGGATGAGTGCAGCTCCAACAACACTCAAGAAGCTCAACACTATCCAGGACAAATCAACCCGCTTCATTGCTCCCCCTTCCACAAATGTTCAAACCCTCCACCACCGACGAACAGTGGTAGCCGGGTGTACCATCTACAAGATGCACTGCAGTAACGCGCCATGGTTCCTTAGACAGCACCTTCCAAACTCACAACCACTACCATCTTGAAGGTCAAGAATAGCAGATGCTGGGAACCCCTCCACCTGGAGGTTCCCCTCCAAGTCACTCACCATCCTGACTTGGTAATATATCACATTTCCTTCACTGCCGCTGGGGCAAAAATTCTGGGACTTTCTCCCTAACAGCACAGTGGATGTACCAAACCTTAGGGACTGCGGTGGTTCAAGAAGGCAACTCACCACCACCTTCTCAAGGGCAACTAGGGATGGGCAATAAATTCTGGCCTAACCAGTGACGCCCACATCCCATAAATGAATAAAAAAAGACTAAATGATTGATGACATGGTCCCACAGTGGACAGCACTGCTGCCTCACAATGCTAAGAACCCGGGTTCAATTCCGGCCTTGGGTGAATGTGTGGAGTTTGCTCTTTATCCTCGTGCTTCGGTTTCCTCCCACAGTCCAAAGCTAGGCAGATAAAGTGGATTGGCCATGCTAAATTGCCCCTTGGTGTCCAAAGATGTGAAGGTTAAGTTGGGTTCTGGGGTTACAGGGGGAGTGGGCCGGGATAGGGTGCTCTTTCAGAAGGTCACTGCAAACGGAATGGCCTCCTTCGGAACTGTAGGGATTCTAATTCTATGGGACGCAGTGTTAGGGTGGAGTCATGAGCTCCACTTGCATCTAATCTGTGCTATATCACCAGTCAAACTACACTGGACGAAAAAAAAGATACATTTAACAAAGATAGAAGTAAGTACTTACGTGAAATGACAAATACACCACTGATGGTGCACAATAAGATCACTGGGGTGCACTGCAGCTAAAAAAAACATGCTCCAGGCAAACAATGTCATTTCATAAAGAACCCAGGACCAAAGAAAAGAATGAGTTCAAGAAGTAACCCATACCAGGAACAGTTTGCACAGATTCTGCATAATCAGAGTGACTATGGTGAAATTATCCCATCAAAAGCTAGAAAACTGACAGAAAATAACCACTAAAATTATTGACTCTCTCATTGGGTACTTTTTTAACAGCGCATTTGTGCCGCCAATGTGCACACCAGTATCCACAGCAGCCTATACACATGTATGAACTATGTTCATTCTGGTTTCCTGATTTTAGATAACAAAATTAACTAGGCTTGCAGCACGAAATGCACATGTTTCTGATGGGAATACAGACCAATATTGAAATATGACCAATTATGCCATGAAATACACAGAGCCTATCCATACGACACATAGGTGTTACAATTCATAAGTTTGTTTTCCATATTTCATAGTGGTGACACATCACATTCAGACAACAAATTTTTTTTTTTGCAAGTGAGAAGAAGATCTAATCAAGAAGGTAAGGTAGAAGATGATCTAAACAAGAAGATAAGGTAGAAGATGATCTAAACAAGAAGATAAGGTAGAAGATTATCTAATCAATATAAGGTAAAGTAGGAAATTGACTCACCCATTCCTAGACACTCTCAATTTCTCCACATTATCTTCTCGATTAGATTTGGCTATGAAAAATCTGAACTTTTTTCTCAATGGCTCAACCCAGAAGAAAATTCCAGCTATCAATAATTCTATCGATCCCCATCCTATCTGGCTGCATCACAGCCTGGTATGACAACTGCTCAGCCCAAAACCGCAAAAAACTTCTGAGACTCGTGAACACAGCCCAGTCCATCACACAAACCTGCCTTCCTTCCATTGACTCTATCTACACCTCCCGCTGCCTGGGGAAAGTGGGCAGCATAATCAAAGACCCCTCCCACCTGGCTTACTCACTCTCCAACCTCTTCCATCGGGCAGAAGATACAAACATCTGAGAACACGCACAAATAGACTCAAAAACAGCTTCTTCCCCGCTGTTATCAGACTCTCAAACAACCCTCTTATGGACTGACCTGATTAACACTATGCCCCTGTATGCTTCACCCGATGTTGGTGTCTATGTAGTTACATTGTGAACCTTGTGTAGCCCTATTATTTATTTTCTTTTCACGTACTTAATGAACTGTTGAGCTGCTTTCAGAAAAATACTTTTGACTGAACCTCAGTACACGTGACAATCAACAAATCCAATCCAATCCAAATCTCCAGTCCTTCACCTTGAACTTGTATCCCCTCGTAACTGACCCTTCAACTAAGGGGAACAGCTGCCCCCTTTCCAGGGCCCTCATAATCCTGTACACCTTGATCAGGTTGGCCTTCAATCTTCTCTGCTCCAGCGAAAACACCCCACGCCTATCAACCTTTCTTCAAAACTGAAATGTTCCATCACAGGCAACATCTTGGTGAATCGCCTCTGCACCCCCTCCTCTGCAATCAAATCCTTCCTATAATGTGGTGACCAGAATTACACACAGTACTCCAGCTGTGGCCTCACCAACGTTCTATATAACTCCAACATGACCTCCCTGCTTTTGTAATCTATGCCTCGATTGATAAAGGCAAGTGCCCCATATGCCTTTTTCACCACCCTATTAAGTTCCCCTTCTGCCTTCACAGATCTGTGGACAAACACGCCAATAGTCCCTTTTTTCCTCGGAACTGCTCAGTGTCATTCGATTCATTGAATATTTCCTTGTCACATTACTCCTCCCAAAGTGTATCACTTCACACTTTTCATGTTTAAAATCCATCAGCCACTATTCTGCCTGCTGGACGATCCCATCTGTATCATCCTGTAACCCAAGACACTCCACTTCAGTTAACCAGCCGGACACTCTTTGTGCCATTCCCAAACTTACTGATCCTCACCTCCCCCCACCCCCCACCTCACACATAGTCATCTATGTTGTTTATATAAATGAAAACAATAGGGGACCTAGCACAGATTCCTGTGGTATGCCACTGATGTGGCCGAACAGCCAGCTAAAATAGCGTCCTGCAAAGTGTGGTAAACCACTGCAGTATATAATGTGTGTATTGTGGTAAACTGCCACTGTATTATATGTAATGTGGTAAACCACTGCCTGATGGCTCCGCCTCCCCTCAGGCTCGGTATAAAGGTGGCTGGTCTCAGCCTCTGCCCCAGTTCGGCATCAGAGGCCAGGAGGCGTTCTGTTTACTTTATTAAAGCCTCAGTTACATTCACTACTCATCTTCTGTTCATTGATGGCACATCACAAAGGACATTGGGAAATTTAGCCAAGTGTAAGGACAAGCAGGCTGCCGTTTAAATAAACATTGATGAGCAAGCTGCAGCCTAGACATCACAATACACAGGAGACCCCAGCATGGCTAGTAGAAGCCGGGAGACCCCGCTTACGGGATCCACATGGCTCACAACATCTCGCGATCGCGTGAGAAGTTTCCATGTAAATCCCACTATTGTGGGCGGGATCACTTTTAGGCAAATCTGTATATTAAAGCGCGACAGCTAGTCTCACTTTAATGTGCAGTTTCCCGAGGTACCCCAGGCATTGGGATCTATCCCCTTCGCCTTGGAGACCTCGGGCAAGCACCATTCAGTATTGGTTTCCTCATCCCAATTCAATGGAAAAAAAGTCAAGCGAATGTGCAACTTTGATGGAAATGTACAGTCAAGACAATTCAAAATGTTCTGTAATGTTTATTAGAGATTTTATGAATAAAGTATATTTTTTGAAATAAAACAATTGGTTTCCACAAACAGGGACCAGACAGAACGGCACTCGAGGGGGTCTCCCAGGAGATTGAAGGCCCCTAGGTGCATGCCCTGTGGGCAGGATGGGACCCTGGCACTGCTCGTGCCACCTTCGCGCCACCAGCCTGGCACCCTGGAAGTGCCATCTGCGTGCAAGCCTGGCGCTGCCAATGGGCCACACTGGCATTTTCTACTCACTGGCGATCAGGCCAGCCGTGCCCTGTGCGGATGTTTGGAGCTGGGGGGGGGGGGGGGGGGGGGGGGGGGGGGGGGGGGGGGAGAGATCTGAGGTCGGTTCAGAGATCAGGGCGCTAGGTCTCTCGCTACACTGAGGAGTTCCGGCGAGCAGAGGGCCTCCGTGTACAAAATGGTTCGGCGAGGGGAGTTCATCAGTGTACAAAAAGGGGCTATGCAATGGCTCGGCCGCGAGTTCCCCACTGAGCGCCCTTGATCGAACCTGGTTGTTGTTTTATAGTAATGTGTTTCTCGAAGCTGCGAGTGCCGGTAAACACGCAGCTAAACACACTTGCTTTGGGACTTTGTTCCCATTTAGTTACATTTGCCCATAGTGTCCACAATTCTCAATCAACTGTGAATGAAATGCAGTTTCAAAGCACATCAAATAACCAGCATTTAAAGTTTATAGCTGAAACAACACTGCAGGTGTTTAATTATCAGTTACAACATCACGTTTTAGATCTGTACATCCCTTACACATTACTGCAAGCTTTCTTTCAAAAAAACCCTGCCAGAACCATTTAGCAACTTAAGTGATTTCACATGTGACTATGTAAAGTAAAAGTACCAACAATTTTTTTCACATTACTGCATCTATTTATAGCGTGTTAGTCTTTCCTAGTTAGCAATTTAAAATTTTGCTATGCACACATATTAAAAGTTTATATAAAAATTTGTTTTCCTCACTGATTTTCTCTCCTCCTTGGGGCCTCTGAAGGTACAATTATTCTAGATGTCCTGATTTAGGATAATTTGTATGCAAGTCTTGCTTGGGAGAACTGCCAGCTTTTTGGACATCTAACCCAAGTATAACACTGCCCTCATCCAAATTCTGCCTCTTCAGGCTTCCAGCAGGGGTCAGTGAATACTGAACAGCAAAAAGAACCTCAACTCAAGGTCACAGAGCTCAGTGTAATCCCACTACTGCTTCCATTGCTGGTATCAGTTAATTCAGCACAGTCCAGGGATCAAACCAGGAGCTTCAATAAATCTGACAGCATATGAGATGCATCTGAGGGGGAACTATGGAGAGAAAATTGCACGAACTCTGGCGTAACACATCCAGAAATCACTGAACATAGGAGAGGTGCCTGAAGGATGCTCATGATGCTCCTTTTCAGTAAAGGTTCCAATAGTGACTCAGAAAAATTCACACCAGTAAATTTGACATCCATTGTGGGTAAAGTTATGGATATCCAATTTGAAGGTAAAATTAGGGAACAACTGGATAATAATGAACTGATAAAAGATAGTCAATATGAGTTCATGAAGGGATATCTTACTATTCTAATTTACTGGATTACACATGTGACAAAGGAGCTTGGTCAAGGAAGGCAGTGGATTTGACACTCACGCAGTTCAATAGGGCCTTTGATAGTGACCCCAGGAAGTTAAACATAAGATAGGAATCTGTAGAATCATATTTATAATAGATATGGCATGAGTTTATAGAATTTACAGTGCAGAAGGAGGCCATTCGGCCCATCGAGTCTGCCCTGGCTCTTGTAAAGAGCACCCTATCCAAGGTTAACACCTTCACCTATCCCCATAACCCAGTAACCCCACCCAAAACTAAGAGCAATTTTGGACACTAAGGGCAATTTATCATGGCCAATCCACCTAACCTGCACATCTTTGGACTGTGGGAGGAAACCGGAGCACCCGGAGGAAACCCACGCACACACGGGGAGGATGTGCAGACTCCGCACAGACAGTGACCCAAGCCTGAATCGAACCTGGGACCCTGGAGTTGTGAAGCAATTGCGCTATCCACAATGCTACCATGCTGCCCCTTGATTGAAAGTCCCTCTACCACCATTCTCTGGGTTCTGTCATCAGCCTGTAAGAATGTTACCAGTGGGGTTACACTGTGATGAGATTTGTTTAATACCTAACATTTAAGGTGTATGGAAAATAAAATAGTTGAGGGAAAACTGGTTGACAATAAACTGAGACTATTACAGCAATGTAATACAGCAGTGATTAACACTTCTCAGATAACATTCTTACAGGCTGATGACAGAACCCAGAGAATGGTGGTAGAGGGACTTTCAATCAAGGGGCAGCATGGTAGCATTGTGGATAGCGCAATTGCTTCACAGCTCCAGGGTCCCAGGTTCGATTCAGGCTTGGGTCACTGTCTGTGCGGAGTCTGCACATCCTCCCCGTGTGTGCGTGGGTTTCCTCCGGGTGCTCCGGTTTCCTCCCACAGTTCAAAGATGTGCAGGTTAGGTGGATTGGCCATGATAAATTGCCCTTAGTGTCCAAAATTGCCCTTAGTGTTGGGTGGGGTTACTGGGTTATGGGGATAGGGTGAAGGTGTTAACCTTGGGTAGGGTGCTCTTTACAAGAGCCAGGGCAGACTCGATGGGCCGAATGGTAAGAAGTGATCAAAATTTAACTAAAATAGTGAGGTAATCCTGTGTCTTAATAAAATCATTGATTTACTTAGAATATACTATGTACAGTTCTGATGGCCACAGACTAAAAGGCCATTGAAAGGATTCAGAAGAGGGAATCCAGAATAGCTGAGGGGATAGAAGTTTGGTCTATGAGAAGTGATTGGATATTTTCACAGGAGAAAAGGTTGAGATGTGGGTTGCGATTCTTGTTGCGCCTGGAACGGAGCTCATTGCAATGGGTGAATCCCACGAGATCCCCAAATTTGGCTTTGTGTCACCCAACTTGCTCTGCCCTGTGCGATGTGGATCACACTCTCACTGGGCGTGCTCCAGATAATGTTACTCAAATAAGTCATCAAGCTTATTTAACTACCCGGGTACCACTTTCACTCGGCACTGGGTAGTCAATGACCGCACCTGCTAGACCTCGCTAGGATATCGTTTACCACTGTTTTCCACAAATATGGACCAGCCGTGATGGCACCTTGGGGGATGTTGCAGGCCATTAGAGACCCCTGGGTGGTCAGAGAGAGGGCAGGGTAGTACCTTGGGACTCCTCCTGGCAGCTGGACACCTTGGCCCTGCCACTGCACCTGGCTGGCACTGCCAGGGTTCCTGAAGCACTGTCAGAGTGTCAGGCTGGTTGTACCTAGGTGCCAGGTGGGCACTGCCGGGGTCAGACCCGGGGGCCTTGCCGATTAAAATGGGGGTGAAGGGGTTTGAAGAGCGGTTCCGAGATCGGGGCACCCTGATCTGAGAGGGGCCGGTCTTACAGGTGAGTTCATCACTAAAGTGTGGACTCGGCGGGGAGAAGTTCCTTGTGGTCCAAAAAAACGGCAAAGTACCAGTGAATATCAGGGTGAATTTCGGCGCTGCAGCTGCCGAGAAACGGGTGCTGGTGAGCGCAGTGCCGCCAAATCAGCTGGTGAGCCTTCATTTGCGGCAAAAAGCCTGCGAAGCCTTGTTAGGTGGAACAATTAACATTGAATTGCATTGATAGGGGGCAGGGGGCGACTGCCTGTTAACAATGGGAGATGCTGCCAGGTTTTCTAGCTAGGGGGAGCACTTAATCTGCAAACGGGAGAATCGCGCCCTTGTGTCGAGGTGTGTTTGGCAGAAAAAGAGGTTATGATAATGAATTGACAACTTCATCATTGTTGTGTCATCCACCTACCAGAATGGTAGAAAGAAAGCTAGGTGGACTGTGATGTTTTAGTCTAGCTGATTCTATGAAACTAGAAAGAAAACCGGGAAATATAATTACCAGAGAACTACATTGATTTATTACCAATATGCACATAGTACTCATGCAATATTAAACAATGGTAACATTGTTCAGTTGCTTTCAAATGAGAAGTCAAGTCTATCCATTTGGATGATAAACATCCTAAGCCATTACCTAATGAAGTTCAGCGATATCAGACATCTAGACCAATAATTAACAACAATTAACACCCAAAGCTGATTAATTGGCGATTCATCTCATTGTTTTACCAGAACCTGGTTGTACACAAAACAATCACCAAATTTTCTCCGAGTAACAATGACTCCACTTCAAGTCATTGAAGTTGTAAGAGAGATGGCGAGAGGCTTTATCGACTGAAACCTTAATATATCATAGAATTCCTACAGTGCAGAAGGAGGCCATTCAGCCTATTAAGTCTGCACCAGCCCTTGCTCTGATAGAGCACCAGCCATTGCTCTGATAGAGCACCTTCCAATCCCCCACTCCTATCCCCGTAACCCCACCTAACCTTTTGGGCAATATTAGCATGGCCAATTCACCTAACCTGTACATCCTTGGACTGTGGGAGGAAACCGGAGCACCCAGTGCTCCCCACACAGTCACGAGGAGAAAGTGCAAACCCCATCAGTCACCCAAGGTCGGAATCGAACCCGGAACCCTGGTGCTGTGAGGCAGCAGATCTAACCACTGTGCCACCGTGCTGCCCTCCTTAGCAATTTATATAATTTTTCATCCATCTCTTGTCAAAAACACTGTCAAATGTTTAATTGCAGTCAATTTGTAAAATTCAAAGTACTCAAAATGATTTCAAAATATTTTTGATATCTTAAAATTCGACCGTTTAAACTTTTATTTTCAAAATATGTCATTAGTTAAGTGTTTAAACACATGTTCATTCACATTAACATTTTATTTCAACTCATCACTTAACTTCTCATTAGCTTACGATGCTTTGTATAAATATGAAATTATTTCCAATTAAATGCTGATTCTGATATTGGCAGCAAGTCCCAACGCCACCAGTATCAGGTTTCAGCATGCTAATAAATTGCTCCGCACAGGCATACAAAGCATTCCAAGTATTGGAGGAACTGATAGGAATCTCAGCATTTGGTGTCATCCTGCTAGTCCCTTCGTGTTCCTTCAATGTCTGCTCCCACAGGAATGTGTAAAGTAAGAAAGTCCTGCCATAAATTCCACCCTCATTAACACTGCCACGGCTCTGCAAGATTAGCCCTAACCTGCCATCTAGATTCTCTTGGGGGGGCTTTTTAAATCAAAGGGGATTTGGGAAATTTTTCAAATTATTTCAGTTATTTTAATCTTTACATAAACGCAAAGTGGCAGGCTGAAGGAGTCAAGATCAAGTACAGTGTTGAAATTAAGTAGGGTTCAGGCATGGGGAATAATTCATCCCACATTTTGATACTGTATCATCCATTCTGGCAGCCATCCGTTCATGCAGTGTCAGCCACAGGCTCGGTCAGTGGTATTCTTGCCTCTAAGTCATAGGGTTCTAGGTTCAAGGTCCACTCCAGGGCTTGAGCACAAAAAACAAGACGGACACTGCACTGCCAGAGCTGCCAGCTTTTGGATGAGACATTAAATGAGACCCCATCTACCTGCTCGGGCTAATGTAAATGATCCCATGGCACTATTTGGAAAAGAAGTAGGGAGGTATCTCAGACATGCTAGTGAATATTTCTCCAACTAGCATTAGAAAAGATTAATTATGTGGTCATTATCCCATTGCTGTTTGTGGAGCCTTGGTATGTACAAATTGCTGCATTCCCTACATTACAACAGTGCACTGCAAAAAGTCCTAAGTCCACATTACAATTTATAAAACTGTCAGTGATGGCACTGCTTTTCCAAAACAAAGGTGCCAGATTGTTGTGACTATGAAATGGCGGTGGCAGGGGAAGGATGAACAACAAATTTAGAAACTGATGCCATGGGTCTAAGAACACACCTGGAAATTGGACACAAGTGCAATTAATCCTCTCTTTCGTCTTCCCCCAAAGTCAACACTTAGCCTTGATCACCTATGCTTCCCCAGGATAAAAAGTGCTGCTTAGTTCACCCTCGTTAACTGCAGCTGAACAATGATCATTTCAATCAGTTTATAGCAAATATCCATATTTTAATACTTAGTGACACAGGATTTTCAGTATCTTGAAAGAAGTGGAATGTGCAATTGGAAAATTATGGGCTTGCGAAACAGACACACATTTAATTACATGGAATATACAATACAAACAGGCCATTCAGCCCAACCAGTCCAGAATTAGGAGAAGTAGGCAATTCAGCCATTCGAGCCTGCTCCACCATTCAATCAGATCATGGTCGATCTCTTCCTAGTCTCAAATCCACCTCCACACATGTTCTCCATATCCCTTTAACCTGTTTTCTTTTTAAAATCAGAAATATATCTATCTCCTTCTTGAAACCATTTAATGACTCTGATTCCATTGCACTATGGGGCAGCGTGTTCCACAAATTTACCACACTCTGCAAGAAGTAGTTCCTCCTCATCTCAGTTTTAAATATTCTGCATCTCAACCTATATCCATGAGCCCTTGTTCTAGATTGCCCCACAAGAGGGAACATTTGGTCCACATTTACTTTATGAATCCCATTTAGTATTTTATACACCTCGATCAGATCCCTCCGATCTCACTCTTCTAAACACCAGCAAGTATAAGCCCAAACTGTTTAATCTCTCCTCATACATCAACCCTCTCGCCCCAGAACCAATCTGGTGAACCTCCTCTGAACTGCCTCCAATGCCACCATATCCTTCCTCAAATAAGGAGACAAGAACTGGACAAAATACCCCAGATGTGGTCTCACCAGCACCCTACACCATTGTAACAACACTTGTCTACTTTTATACGCCAGTCCTTTTGCAATAAATTCTTACATTCCATTTGCCTTTTTAATTACATGATGTACCGCTTTTGCGATTTGTGAACAAAGGCACCCAGATCCCTCTGCCCAGAAGCATTTTGAATTTGTTTTCCGTTTAAATAACTTACCTTTCTATTTTTTGGGCCAAAATGGATAACCTCACACTTAACTACATTAAACTCCATCTGCCAAATTTTGGCCCAATTTCCTAGCCTATCAATATCCATTTGTAAAATGTTTATCTCCTATTCACTACCTGCTTTCCCACCTATTTTAGTATCATCCACAAATTGTGTTATGTTATACTCTGCCCCCGCTTGCAAATCATTTATATAGATTGTAAACACTTGAAGTCCGAGGAATGACCTCTGCAGCACCCCACTAGTTACAGTTTGCCAGCCAGAGAAGGACCCATTTATCCCGATCCTCTGCTTTCCGTCAATCAGCCAATCCTCAATCCAATCAATTCCTCTATCCCCAATTCCCTGCGATCTCACCTTCTGGATCAGTCTTTTATGCGGAACCTTGTCAAACGCCTTCTGAAAGCCTAGATATACCACATCCAAAGGTTCCCCATTATTCACCTTACTGGTTACATCATCAAAGAGCTCAAGCAAATTTATCAAGCATGACTTACCCCTCATGAAACCATGCTGATTATGGTGGATTGAGCTTTGTCTTTCCAAATGTTCAGTCATCTCCTCCTTAATGACAGATTCCTGCAACTTCCCCAGCACAGAGGTCAAGCTAACTGGTTTGAAGATTCCTACTTTGTGCCTCTCGCCCTTTTTGAATAGGGACATCAGATTAGCATGTTTCCAATCCACCTGGACCCTTCCAGAATCCAGGAAATTCTGAAATATCATAACCATTCCATCCACTACCTCTGCTGTCACCTCCCTTAATACCTTAGTGTGCAGACTACCAGGTCCTGGAGACTTATCTTCCTTTAATCCCATCAGTTTATTCAATACTGTCTTTTGAGGAAAAGAGTTCTAGAGATTCAGAACCGAGAGAAAAAACATCTCTTCTCGGTCTTAAACAAATAACACCCTATTTTTATAAAGTGACCCCTTGTATTCTTCTAAACTTCAGTGGATACAAACAGAAACTGTCCAGCCTTTCCTCATAAGAAAACTCGCTCATTCCTGGGACGAAATTCTCCAACCCGTCGCAGGGTCGGAAAATCGCCCGGGGCTGGCGAAAATCTCAACCCCGCCGTGGCCGGAACTCTCCGGCACCCGGGAATTGGCGGGGGCGGGAATTGCGGCGCGCTGATCGGCGTGCCCTCCGCGCCAATCGGCGAGCCCCCTGCGGCGATTCTCCGGCCCGCGATGGGCCGAAGTCCCGCCGCTGAGAGGCCAATCCCGCCGATGTGGTTTCAACCACCTCTGGTGGCGGCGGGATTGGCAGCACGAGCGGGCACCCGGGGTCCTGGGGTGAGGGGACGCAGGGTGATCGGACCCCGAGGGTGCCCCCACGGTGGCCTGGCCTGCGATCGGGGCCCACCGATCGGCCGGCGGGCCAGTGCCGTGGGGGCACTCTTTTTCTTCCGCCGCTGCCCCGGCCTCCACCATGGCGGAGGCGGAACAGAACCCCCCTACCGCGCATACGCCGGTGGTGACGTCAGCGGCAGCTGACGCACCGGCGCATGTGCGAACTGGCGAAGGCCTTTCGGCCAGCCCCGACACCGGGCAGCGGGTGTCAAAGGCCTTTGGCGCTGTTTTTGGCACCAGATGGTGTGGTGCCAACCACTCCAGCGTCGGGCCCCCCAAAGGTGCGGAATTCTCCGCACCTTTGGGGGCTAGGCCCGCGCTGGAGTAGTTGGCGCCACTCCGCTACGCCGGGACCCCCCGCCCCGCCGGGTAGGGGAGAATCCCGGCCCTGGTATGAGTCTACCAAACCTTCTCTGCACTGCTTCTAACACATTTACATCTTTCCTTAAATATGGAGATGAATACTTTTATTTCAACTTCAAATTATGGACCCATTCTGGAAGTTTATACATGTTTTCTTGATGTTTGTTGCAGTTCTCCAAGAACTGACTACCCACACCTCCCTCTAATTTGGTATCATCAGCAAATCTAGAAACTGCTGTTTGGTTCAAAGCCTAAAGTGTGACACACTGTCTCATTTAAAAAATACAAATTATAATTGCTGATTATTATGGCAAAGTGAAGAAATTAAATGAAACGAAATGAAAATTGCTTACTGTCACAAGTAGGCTTCAAATGAAGTTACTGTGAAAAGCCCCTAGTCGCCACATTCCGGCGCCTGTTCGGAGAGGCTGGTATGGGAATTGAACCGTACTGCTGGCCTGCCTTGGTCTGCTTTAAAAGCCAGCGATTTAGTCCTGTGCTAAACCAGCCCCAGACGAGATGTATGAGGAAACACAGCTGAAGTTGGCGGGGGAAGAAAAGAATAGGGGGAGGGGGGGAGTGGGACACTCCCCCAAAACCACACGCCAAGCCAGAGGGCGGCAGAATGCAAATAGGGGAAATTAAGGGAAGGAAAAGACAAACCTTTCTGTATTGTACAGTGAATAAACACGGCCAACAATGTCCATAACTGTTTAGAAATTTTGAAAATGCCAATAAAAAGATTTTTAAAAAAGATGTATCTGAAGATTGTAGCAACAAATTAAACTTCGGTGTGTGCTACTAATTCTGGAACAACTCTTTTCCTTCCAAAGTAAAACTGGAAGTGGTACAAACTGATCAATTAACTTGAAATCATTCAATGCATAGGTGTTCCTACCCTTGTGGTGAGAGTTTATCCAGCCAACCTTCTTTTGTCTTCTTTGCTATACCATAGAAGCAAGCATAGGGTGATATTGATTCATTCTCAACATCTGTTGCACCATAAGTAGATTCTCCTGTGCCATCATTCTCCCAGTGGCCAATACTTTGCTTATATGCTGCTTGAATGCTGCAACAGTCTTTTGACACCGCCGGATCAGCTGACCTCGGTTTGCACATAGTGTCGCCGACTGTAGCGTATTCAATTTCAGACTCATCGTCTGGTGCACAACGTTCCGAGTGTGAGAATACGTGTTCAACATTGTTGTTACTCAATTTTGCACTATGGTAGTTCCTGAAAAAACATGAAATATTGTGTTATTCTTTTCCCTGAGAGTCACTTTACTCACATCAGTAACCTTTGGTAAGGTTGTCCAGCAGTTCCCCATTGAGAAGGACACCAATGTACAGTGGTAACGTTGTCTCAGTTGGCAGCACCCTTGCCTCGGAAATCGAAAAGTTGTGGCCTCAAGTTCTATTGCTAGACTTGAGTATAACAATCTAAGCTAACAGTCCAGGGCAGTGCTGAAGGAGTGCCACACTGTCAGGGATGCTGTCCTGTTAAACCGAGTGCCTGACTGCCCTCAGATAAAAGATTCCATTGCGCTATTTTGAACAATGGCAGAGGAACTCTCCTCAGTGATTTGGTCAATAGTTATCCGTCAATCAACATCGTAAAAAGAGATTAACTAGTCATTATAACATGACTGTTTCAATTTGCTTTGTGTAAATTAGTTACCACGTTTCATGTATTTGAACAGTAACTGCACTTGATTGGCTGTATAGTGCTCTTTCCTTCCAATGGTGGTCAAACGAGCTGTACAAATGTAAGTGCTTCTTTATACCTGCTGGAGTTCAAGCAAGCAGTGTACATCTGCAACAATATTCTATTGTTCCTCTTCTCAGACATTAACTGAGCTGTCATATACTCCCAGTAATTTCTATCTTGTTTAGTCAATACATTTATACTACTTAATTGAGAGTCAAAGAATTTATTTTATTCTCACTGCTCCCTTTCCTTATTCTACATTTTTCTCACTTCAGCAGAGTCCGATTAATACGTTTTTTTAAAAGAAGCTGAAAATAACTGTAGCTAAACATTTCACTGAACTAGCAGGTATATTGGGCCCCATCAAACATCCTCCTCACAAATCCCACGAGAGACCTCGCGCAAAATCTGCGACGTTTGGGATGCCTCACAAGATCTAATGAGATCTCGCTAGATGTTGCAATCTGGATTTTGCCCTCACTTGGCGAGATCCAGATCTGAATAACATGTCTGAGCTGGATTTTCCCAAGGCCGGGACGTGCCTGGGAAATCATGCAATGCCGCCATTAAGCACTGGCCTACACAAACCATCAGAGACCATTGGGTGGTCGGGCTCTGGGCAGGTTGGTACCCGAGCATTCCTACTGGCATCTGGGCACCACCAGCCTGGCACCTGGGCATCCTGGAACTGCCACCCTGGCAATGCCAAGGTGCCTGGGTGGTGCTGACAGGGTTACTGCCAGTGTGCCAGGCTGGCAGTGCCAAGTTGCCAGGTTGACACTGCCAGGGATCGGGCCTGGGAATGCACTGCCCTTATGTGGTGGGTTGAAGGGGGGCTTGAGGACCCCATAACAAATACAGGGAAGGTCCAGAGATTGGAGGATTAAGTACTTGAAGGGGTTTAAATGCATTGAATAGGCTTTTTATCAATTTTGTTTCCAATTATTGAAGTCTGGAACAGACACTCAGAAATTTATGTATTTCATCTCAACATGGCTCCGCCCATGATGGATACACAGTTATTTGGCAGGGAGGGTGTAAAGGCAAAGGTGAAGAGCATGGGTTAGTGTATGGGTTAGCAGTAAAATGGCACTGAGGCTAGAAAGGACAATGGGGATCAGAGGGGTCATGGTTTGGTGTCTCAACCATGTAAAAAGCATTTCCACAAAGTGGTTCAGGTTTAAGAATGTGCGCGTCTATACGTAGTCCCCCCTTTTAATTGGCAAGTGGTTCAATTTAAAAGAAACTAGCAGAAAGGCTTAGTCTGAAAGATATAGATTAGTTCATTGAAAAACATTGCTGAAAGTTACTAAAGGAAAAGTGATAAAGTTACCAACTAAATTACAGTTACTTTGATTAAAATGCAGATAAAGATAAAAGTATTTAAAGGTGAGTTTTCAAATCAGTCTTGGTCAGATATAATTGCAGGCCCTTTGCTTCAATTTTTCTTTCTGTAGTGAAAGGACTGAAACTTAAATTTCAGTTTAGGAGCTCTGATGGCTTATGAAGTTGAAGAATCAAAAATGTCTTTGTAGGTACAGAGTATATGCTGGGAGAGAGTAAAGGCTCCTTTCCTTACTACAGGCGCAAACTACCGACACTGGAAGGTCCCCTGGGGATGATATTTCTGGATGTTCTACTCTGCAGCTCCCAATAGCAGGGAAAGCAAGCTCTTACATACAGATTATGGCTGTTTCAGCTGAGAGCTGTCTGCTGCTATTGTCCCTCACATTTCCATAAAAAATGGCTTCTTATGGCCTCCTTTACACAGTCCAAAACCAAAATGGCTGCCGTCCCAAACTGACAAAACAAGGCTTTCATATCAGCCTCGATCTGGGGATTGGAGGAGGAGGAGGAGGAGGAGGAGGAGGAGGAGGGAGGAAGAATAGTCCTATCCAGTATGACAAAGCTAGAAGAGTCATGTGATCCAGCCTCAGTTTCGCTTTGGCCTATGACAACACAGCACATATAGTTCTGCTAATAATGTCATTGAGCTTCCTACCTTAGTCTTAATGCTCTCAAGTGTCTTTTTAAAGTAAATGTACCAAAATGAGTTCACACAACCCCTTATGAGTGATTGGTGCCTTTGTATCATGATAAAAATACAACATGGTGTTCAACAGTGGTCAAGCAGTGTGGCAGCAAGAGTAAGTAGAATTACTACATGGTGAACAGCCTTAGATTGTGCGACATGGGATAAAATGACCTTTGGTGTTTTGTGCAGATTGCAGCGAGGACACGATGTTGGAGTGTCGTAATCACAACACAGTCACTACTCAGAAAAGCTCTGAAGACAGAATGCAAAGGCAGTGTTCAAACAACAATAAGCAGAGTGATCCATTGTGATGTGATTGGGTTTGCAGAGTTGGGAATTTTTTTCTGACTCATGCTCTTGACTTGGGAGCAAAATCTCAGTCCAAGTTCTCTACTTCACTCACCAACTCCAGTTGGAGCTTGCAATGCATCACAACATCAACCTAAAAGAACATGTTTTTCTGTTCTCAATGTATTCCAATTTTAGTCAAACTCGCTTTCATTTTAAACCCCTCACTGGCTAACCTACACAATGAACAAAATACCGTTTCAGAAGAGTCCTGTAATACATTGTGATTGACTTCTGACGTCTTAGACATACCCTTAAATTCAAAGATAAAAGTAAATTACTGCAGATGTTGGAACCTGAAACAAAAACAGAAAATACTGGACAATCTCAACAGGTCTGACCGCATCTGTGGAGAGAAAATGGAACTAACATTTTGAGTCTTGATGGCTCTTTGGCAGGGCTGCAGAGAATTGGAAATAGGGTCAGATTTATATTGTTGTGGGGGGAGAGTGGAGCAGTGGGGCTGGATAGAGGACCAGCGATGGGTAGAGATTGATAAATATGTAATGGATAGATAGAAAGACAAAGAGAATGTAAATAGTGGTGACAATGACTAAGAAGGGTGCTTATCATGCCACATGAAGAGATCGGAATGTGTTAATGGCCGAACAAAGATGAGCAGTGTGTCAAAGGACAACTAGGAACAGAGAACAGAAGGCCCAAATGGGGTGGGGGGGGGGAGGAGGGACAATGGTGAGGAAAAACCGGATGGATGGAAGAAATGAAAATGAATTTATAGAAATAAAAATGGGGTGAAGGTGGTAGAGGGAGTTGTTGAACTCAATGTTAAGTCCGGAAGGCTGTAACGTGCCTAATCAGAAACAGAGGTGCTGTCCCTCAGTTTGTGCTCGTCTTCACTGGAACATTGCAACTTGCCAAGGACGGACGTGTAGACGAGAGAGCAGGACAGCGAGTTGAAATGGCATACAACAGGAAGGTCTGGGTCCTGCTTGTGGATGGACTAAAGATGTTCTGCAGAGCGGTCACCCAGTCTCTCCAACGTAGAGTTGATCACAATGGGAGCAGTAAATGTAATAGACCAGATTGAAGGAGGTGCATGTGAAGCGCTGCCTCACCTGAAGCAAGTGTTTAGGCCCTTGGATGGTGAGCAGGGAGGAGGTTAAGGGGCAGGTGTTATCCCTTCTACGATTGTATGGGAAAGCGCCATGGAAAGAGGGCGAGGTGCTGGGTGTAGGAACGTTTCCAGGTCCAAGGTGAACATGAAGCGGCACAGATAGGTGCTTCTGTGGACGGGAAAGAGACACCAGGATGGTATGTTGCCTCCCTGGTGCCAGGGTCAAGGATGTCTCTGAACGAAACATAGGGCATCCTGAAGGGAGAGGGTGAACAGCCAGAGGTCGTAGTACACATAGGTACGAATGACAAAGGCAGGAAGAGTGATGAGGTCCTGAAGAAGGAGTTCAGCGGAGTTAGGCAATAAACTAAAAAGCAGGACTTCTAGGGTTGTAATCTCAGGATTACTCCCTGTGCCACATGCCAGTGAGGTTAGAAATAGGAGGATAGTGCAGCTAAATACGTGGCTGAGCTGGTGGTGGAGGAGGGAGGGTTTCAGATTTCTGGACCACTGGGATCTCTTCCGGGACAGGTGTGACCTGTACAAGAAGGACGGATTGCATCTAAACTGGAGGAGCACCAATATCCTGGCTGGGAGGTTTGCTAGAGTCACTCGGGAAGATTTAAACTAGTATGGCAGGGGTGTGAGAACCAGAGCACTAGCTTAGAAGGTGTAATAACTGAAGGGGAAATAGAGCATAAAAATAAGGGCACATCACCCTGTCTGCTCAAACACAGTGGTTTGTAGTGTATTTGTTTCAACGCCAGAAGTATAGGGGCTAAGGCAGATGAACTTAGAGCACTTATTAGTACTTGAAATTACGATATTGTGGCTATCACAGAAACATGGTTAAAGGAAGGGCAGGATTAGCAGCTGAATGATGGAAGATACAGATGCGTCAGGAGAGATAGAGGGGAATGTAAAAAGGGGTGGGGAGTAGCATTACTGGTTAAGGAGAATATTATAGCAGTACTGCGGGAGGACACTTTGGAGGGCTCGTACAATGAGGCAATCTGGGTAGAGCTCAGGAACAGGAAGGGGGCAATCAAAATGTAGGACGTTTATTCCAGGCCCCCCAACTGCCAGCGAGAGATAGAGGAGCAGATAGGTACAGAGATTTTGGATAAGTGCAAAAGTAACAGGGCTGTTGTGGTAGGAGTGTGGTAGGGTAGCAGGGTAGCATGGTGGTTAGCATAAATGCTTCACAGCTCCAGGGTCCCAGGTTCAATTCCCGGCTGGGTCACTGTCTGTGTGGAGTCTGCACGTCCTCCCCCTGTGTGCGTGGGTTTCCTCCGGGTGCTCCGGTTTCCTCCCACAGTCCAAAGATGTGCGGGTTAGGTGGATTGGCCATGCTAAATTGCCCGTAGTGTCCTAATAAGGGTAGGGTTAAGGGGGGGGGGGGGGGTTGTTGGGTTGCGGGTATGGGGTGGATACGTGGGTTTGAGTAGGGTGATCATGGCTCGGCACAACATTGAGGGCCGAAGGGCCTGTTCTGTGCTGTACTGTTCTATGTTCTATGAGATTTTAATTTCCTCTGTATTGACTGGAACTCACTTAGTGCTAGGGGCTTGGATGGGGCAGAGTTTGTAAAGTGTATCCAGGAAGCCTTCTTGATGCAATATGTAGATAGTACAACTTGGAAGGGGCAGTACTGGATCTGGTATTGGGGAATGAGCCTGGACAGGTGGTTGAGGTTTCAGTAGGGGAACATTTTTGGGAGTGGTGACCACAATTCCGCAAGTTTTAGGGTACTTCTGGATAGAGATGAGGGTAACCCTCACATTAAGGTGCTAAACTGGGGAAAGGCAAATTACGATAACATTAGACAGGAATTGAAGAATTTGGATTGGGTGCGGCTGTTGGATAATAAATCAACATCGGACATATAGGAGTCTTTCAAGCGACAGTTAATTAGGATTCAGGAAAGTCACGTTCCTGAGAGAATGAAAGATAAGTATGGGAAGTTTAAAGAGCCTTGGATAACGAGGGATATTGTGAACCTCGTCAAAAAGAAAAAGGCAACATTTGTACGGTCTGGCAGGGTGGGAACAGTCGAAATCCTTGAGGAGTACAAAGAAAGTAGAAAGGTACTGACTGAAGCAGGAAATTAGGAGGGCTAGGAGGGGTCATAAAATGTAATTGGCAAGTAGGATTAGGGTGAATTCTAAAGCTTTCTATTCATATGTAAAAAGCAAGAGGGTGGCCAGGGAAAGGATTGGACCACTTAACAACAGTGGGGGGAATCTATGTGTTGACCCAGAGGAAATGGGCGAGGTATTAAATGAGTACTTTGCATCAATGTTCACGAATGAAAGGGATTTTGTGGAAGTTGATTCTTGGTCAGGGTATGTGGACAGTCTGGATCATGTTAACATGGAAAAGGAGGAGGTAGGTCTTTTTAAATATATTAAGGTAGATAAGTCTCCTGGGCCGGATAGGATTTATCCCAGAATACTGAGGGAATCAAGGGAGGAAATTGCTGGGGCCTTGACTGACATCTTTCTATCCTCATTGGCTACAGGTCAGATCCCAGAGGACTGGAGAATAGCTAATGTGGTACAGCTGTTTAAGAAAGGTAGCAGGGATAACCCTGGAAACTATAGGCTGGTGAGCCTCATGTCAGTAGTAGGTAAATTATTGGAGAGAATTCTCAGCAACCGGATTGATATCCATTTGGAAACAAATGGACTCATAAGTGATAGACAGCATGACTTTGTGAAGGGGAGATCGTGTCTCACTAACTTGATCACATTTTATGAGGAGGTGACAAAGATGATTGATGAGGGCACGGCGGTGGATGTTGTTTACATGGACTTCAGTAAAGCCTTTGACATGATATCTCATGGCAGACTGGCACAAAAGGTGAAGTCACACGGGATCAGAGGTGAGGTGGTAAGATGGAGACAGAAATAGCTCAGTCACAGAAGGCAAAGGGTAGCAGTAGAAGAGTGTTTTTCTGAATGGAAGGTTGTGACTCGTGGTGTTCCACAGGGATCGATGCTTGGGCCTCTCTTGTTTGTGGTGTATATAAACGATTTGGAGGAAAATGTAGCTGGTCTGATTAGTAAGTTTGCGGATAACACCAAGCTTGGTGGGGTGGCAGATAATATTGAAGATTGTTGGAAGATACAGCAGGACATAGATAGGTTGGAGACTTAGGTAGAGAAATGGCAAATGGAGTTTAATTCGGACAAATGAGAGGTAATCCATTTGGTAGGCCTAACTTAGAGGGGAAATATACCGTAAATGGTAAAGTCTTAGGAATATAGAAACTCAGAAAGATCTGGGCGTGCAAGTCCACAGATCTTTGAAGGTGGCAACACAAGTGGACAAGGCAGTCAAGAAAACTGGCAAGTCATGCTGCAGTTGCATAGAAACTTGGTAAGCCGCACTTGGAATATTGCACACAATTCTGGTCGCTATACTACCAGAAGGATGTGGAGGCTTTGGAGAGGGTGCAAAGGAGGTTTACCAGGATTTTGCCTAGTCTGGAGGATGGTAGCTATGTGGAGAGGCTGAATAGACTCGGACTGTTTTCATTAGAAAGACGGAGGTTGAGTGGTGACCTGATTGAGGTCTACCAAATTATATGAGGCATGGATAGAGTGGATGGGCAGGCACCCTTTCCCAGGGTGGAGGGGTCAGTCACCAGGAGGAATAGGTGTAAGGTCCATGGGGCAAAGTTTAGAGGAGATGTGCGAGGCAGGTTTTTTACGCAGCAGGTGGTGAATGCCTGGAACGCATTGCAAGGGGAGGTTGTAGAAACATATACATTAACGGCGTTCAAAAGGCATCTTGACAAACACATGGATAGAATGGGTATAGAGGGGTACGGCACAAGGAAGTGCTGAGGGTTTTGGCAAAGCTTGGTATCATGACCAATACAGGCTTGGAGGGATGAAAGGCCTATTTCTGTGCTGTATTGTTCTTTGTCCTTTGTTCAAAACAATTGTTGATATACCGATAAAAGAGTTGTGGGGTGGAGCCAGAGTAGGACTAGAACAGGGAATGTTCCACATAGGCCATAAAGAGACAGGCAAAATTGGGACCCATGCGGGTACCCACAGCCACACCTTTGGTTAAGAGGAAATGAAACATATTAAAAGGAGAAATTGTTCAGTGAGAGGACAAGTTCAACTAGACGGAGGAGAGTGATGATGAATGGGGATTATTACAGTACTTTTTCTTCCCTTCTAACCCGTTTCATTCCAATTTTCTAGCGTTCTGCGAATGCATATCCCTAATCTTTTTCCATATTTTGTTGTGCCCTGACACTTGATCAAAGCTTTCTGAAAGTCCAGGTACACTACATCCTTTGCATTTTCCTCACTGACCACATCTGTCACTAAGAACTAGGAGGTTTGTAAAATTCAATCTCTCTTACTAAAAGTTGCGATGGCTGCGTTGATTTATTTTCTCATAGTAATTTCACCTTTAAAGACTCCAAATTCTTTCTCCTAACACAGATGTCTGTAATTATCTGGTTTGCCTTGTGCCCTTTTGAAAAAAGTAGTGCAGTACTAAATCGTCAGAGTATTGTCAGCCCACATGCAAATTAGAGGCTGCTGTTTTGGACGGTATTACTGAGGGGCAGTCTGTAAAATGAGAAAAATGAGAGGATCAGGAATGCTTCTTAGGAACGCCGGGGATAACAGCGAGAGAGATGAGAAAGTGGGGCAGGTGATTCCCTGACTGTGTGGGTAAGAACGACGTTCCTCACGAGATCGCGAGCGCGCCGCTCCAACAATTCTCCGGGCCCTGGAGAATCGCTCGTCCGTCAATCACGTGACGTTGAAAATATGGCGTCAATTACGGCAGCATGCATAATTGGGTAGGATGTCGAAGCAGGCACCGATTTGTGATAATCATATGTTTGAGCTGGAAAGGCTGGATGCCAGGTTTCAGGCTGTGTGGATAAGGGGGTGGATGGCATGTTTCTGTAGGGGTGGTTCGTGAGCCTGGAGGAGCTGTCAGTGAAGATTGCATTTTCGCGGACGGAAAGCTTTAGATATCTGCAGGTGAGGGACTTTGCAAGGAAGGTTTTCCCGTCATTTCTGGTAGCACCGCCATCCTCACTGTTGGAAAGCGTTTTGACGCTCACAGGGTTGGAAGAAGGGAGTACCTCGGGAATTAACGGGAGGATAATGGCGGACAATACTTTGTCGCTGGCGGGGATTAAGGCTAAGTGAGAAGAGGAGCTGGGAGTGACAATGGAGGCGGGGGTGCGCTGCGAGGCCTTGGGTAGGATGAACGACACTTCGTCCTGCCTGAGACTAGGGTTGATACGGTTGAAGGTGGTGCACCGAGTACACATTTCTTTTAAATTCTAATTAAGGGGCAATTTAGGGTGGTCAATCCACCTACCCTGCACATCTTTGGATTGTGGGGGTGAGACCCACCAGACACAAGGAGAATGTGCAAACTCCACACGGATAGTGACCTGGTCCAGATTCGAACCCGGTCCTCAGAGCCAAGACAGTAGTGCTAACCACTGTGCCACCGTACGGCACTAGACCGGGCACATTTAACTCGGACTAAGTTTAGTCAGTTGTTTGAGGGGGTGGAAGATAAGTTTAAGTGCTGTTGCAGGAGGTGGGCAAATCATATGGATATGTTCTGGGCATGTCTTGAGCTAGTGAGATTTTGGGTCTTCTTCTTCAGCACCATGTCAGAGTTTTTACAGATGGATTTGGAGCCCAGTCCCTCAGGAGCCATATTTTGGGTGTCAGACCTGCTGGAGTTGCAGACGGGTGTGGGGTTGGATGTCTTAGCCTTCGCCTCGTTGATCGTTTGCAGGTGGGTTCTGGTGGGAGTTGAGGTCAGCTTCTCCACCCAGTATCTCAGTGTGGCTCGGGGACTCTCAAAAGAGAAAGTTAAAAACACGTTAAGGTGAGCAATTGAGGGGTTCTACAAAAGATGGCCGTCTTTTATTGTGTTCTTTAAAGAGCTAGTCACCATCAACTGTTTGGGGGGGGGGGGGGGGGGGGGTTAATGCTGCTGTTTGTTGTTTGCTCTGTTTTATGGTTTTGTATTTATTAAAAGTTGTTTAATAAAAATATTATTTCAAAAAAGTAGTCAGTAAGGGGGTCAGTTAGCTAGGTCACAAGTGTGCTTCAGAATCATGCCAACAGCATGGATTCAATTCACATTCCGGCTGAGGTAGACTTGAGTCCTGTCTCCTAGTCCTTCCCTGACAATGGAAGACAAGAGCAAACCACCAATGACAAAAACTGCCAAGGAAACAGCTGTCGGAGCACCCAGAGGAAACCCACCCAGACCTGGGGAGAAAGTGCAAACTCCAAACAGACAGTCACCCAAGGTTGGAATCGAACCCGGGTCCCTGCCGCTGTGAGGCCGCTGTGAGGCCGCTGTGAGGCAGCAGTGCTAACCACTGTACCACCGTGCCACATTCAGTTTGAGAATGTAGAAAAGACATTCAAAATGGTGAGCACTGCAAAAGGAAATCCAAATACATTCAGAGCACTAAAAGGAGAAGGCAACAAGCAGAAGTGCTTTGAAAACAAAAATATAATTAGAGTAGTAACAGGGAGGGAAGAAATAAAACAATATGCTGAAAGATTGAGAGGAGGAAGATCGAATATGGCATGGCGGGTGGAGTATAATTGGGAGGAATGGCCTATTTCTGTAATGTCTATTCTATGAATTCATATTTGTAAGAATTGGAGTTGAATCAATGTATAATATTACTCCCACATAGTACAATAATACAACAAATCAAAAACAGCACCGTAACAAAATGGGCTCAAGCGACCAAAATTTGAGTGGCAATCCTACCTCTACCACAATTGAAGTTTTATTTTACAATGCTTATCACGCTGTAGGTTACTCTGCTTTAGACAAATAAAATAGGCCTTCTCAACACTATTTTTAAAAATGCATTTGCCATGATGAAGCAGTCAGTCACTTTAATGCAGCAGCTGATTTCTCGAACCAGAGAAAAACTTGAGACAGTGAAGTCAGAAAGACATGCTGTTCGTTGGGCAGATTTTTCAGTATAAATAGATGACATGTCCCGACAGAGGAAAAAGCAACTCTGTACTGTGCTGTAAACAAAGGTGTGAGATAAAAACAACAGGAAAGGTCACTTAAGAATTCTACTGATAAGAAGGTATTTTTAAAATGTTAACATTTGTCGAACAACTGTGGACTGACTCCATGCCATCTCCCACATTCTATCGAGGGTGCAGGAGGGGTCGGGGCAAAGCTGCAAGCTGTGAAACATTGGCATGGAGACAAAATTACTCCACTTTTGAATCCAAAATTTCATCTTGGGAATTCTGCAATCTGCACAGAAAATTCCATTGGTTGGCTTGCACCACCTCGGAATTGACACCGTTATCTCTCGTCTGGGCACTGGAAGCAATCCTGACAAACTAACAAACACAAATGTGCAAGTGTCACAAAGGCTGACGTCAAGAGGCATCATTTTCTTGTCTCTACCGCAGAAACGGCAAACAACCACGGCTGGGCCCGCATGTGATGTTTTGCTGGTCACTTTCAGACTAGCTCTCAATACGGTTTTCTGTTGTTTATACTTAAAGATACTTCAGGACACCAGGGAAATATTGAAAAGCAATCCATGATGAGAAATAAGTAACCGGGTTCCTATCCGTGCGTAATATATACCTGGGGGGGGGGGGGGGGGGGGATAAGGCAGAAAGGTAATTTTGAACACACTGCAACAAAGCATTGGGAGAGAATGTATTTGAAAAGAGCTGGTATAAATTACTTCCACGCCCATTTACATTTTGTTACATAATAGAGGGATCACAGAGGGAAGGAGCAGATACTTGATCTGGCCTACTCGTAAGAACATGTCTGGTTACAGTCACGAAGTTCCTGGCAATTCCTGATGAACAGCCAGTGGTTAATTGCTTCCTGGTTTTCAGTATAATGAACAATCTATCACTTCAATACTTAGTTATAATAGTAATCTTTATTGTCACAAGGAGGCTTACATTAACATTGCAATGAAGTCACTGTGAAAAGCTGCTATGCCGTCTACTGCAACATTTTACATGTATGACACCAAGGTACAGTTCTGGAAGTTCACCCAACCTTTTCTTAATTAAATAAAGCATTAATCAGATAACTGCAAATACTGCAGATCTAAAGCAAAGAAAAAGAAAATGCTGTTTACATTGCAGAGTTTGAGAGTGCAGAGCTTTTGGTAGAATGAGCAACATCCCTGTAAGCAAAAGACATTGGGCAATTTCTCAGTTTGGGCGACTATTTCTCCAGCCGGAGCGAAATTGCATCTGATTTCCACTCCTGCTGGGTCTCTGGGGACGTCTATTTATTTAGGGAACCTCTGGGGGAGGGAGGGTGGGTCACTTAATTTAAGGGATCTCTGTTGGGGGGAGAAGGGGGGCAGGTCTCAGATTGAGGACCGGAGAACCACGAGGGCCAGGATAATATGGTGCACGGCCCGGTAATTGGAATCAAATGGGTCTTAATGACCCATCATTTCTCCCCAACGCTGGATTCTCTGCTGTATTGGGAACTCTGCTGCTGGTAACTTCCCATAGCAGAGTACCATTAAGAAATGGGTGTTTTTATAGAATAACTGTAGTGGGTGTACCTTTAAGAAATGTTTATTACTGCAGTGATGTCAGAGTGTGGGTGGAGCTGGACTGTGTCAGCTTTAAGATTCACTTTGAGAAAAGCTTGGGTGTGTCTGTGTTTTTTTTGGTTTTGTTTCAGTGTTAGAGCTAAAGCCAGGCAAAACAGGTGTACTGTTGTTATCTCTGACATCAAAAGACTATCTCTTGATCATTTGGAATTCAGAATTATAAAGGTTCGCAATAGTGAATTTAAACCTGATCTTTGTGCTCAAGGGTCTTTTGTCTTCTGGATGTTGTTTGGGAATGTATTTCAGGATTATTTAGTGTTGTATTCTTTGGGGGTTGTATTTGAATTAATAGTTGCTAAGATACTCACTGTATGTTTTAGAAAGGTTAACTTGAGTTCATAGAATAAACATTGTTTTGCTTTAAAAAATCCATTTCCATTTCTGCTGTACCACACCTGTAGAGTGGGCCGTGTGCTCCCCATAACCACAATCTATCGAAAGTTGTGGGTCAGGTGAACTCCATGATGCACTTTGGGGTTCTCTAATCCCTGACACATAACAAACACAAGACAGAGAATCCAGCCCATTGTAAAAATGAACTACCGGACTTCCCTCTTTGTGGATCTGACTGACGAGCTGTACACTCCCAGAATTTTCTGTTTTTCTAATATATATTGTGGAGCTGCTCAGTGTAAATATATCCACTATATACTAGAACGGTCTGGGATTTGAATTTGCTGAGTTTGTGTTATGTAGATAACACGACTAAACAACAGCACACATGAAAGATTGACAGCCGCTTGTGAAAAGCCATGAACCAAACTTTGAATATTTGTCCAAAGTGAAAAGGTCGAAAATGTTCAAATTTAACTGCAAACCTGTATGGATAGGTACAGGAAGGTAGCCTTGATATTAATGGTTTTTGATGTAGCAGGTTATTTAAATCATTAAATATTTGTTATAATAGAAAGATTAAATATTTCAACCTTAGTTGATTGCTTTTCTCTTGTTCTTTATTCTCTCTTATTGACTTTTCCACACCATGAGGATGTTGGTTGCTCAAAATCTCCTGATGAAGATAAAAGATCCATAAATAATTGCAGGAATTACATTTTTTATGATGGAAAGAATGTCTGAGCATGAATGTAAGAAGGGAAAATATAACAAACTATTAATAATTGCAGTACAGAAACAACTGGCCAATCATGTTTCGGAGAGTGTATTCTTCCATCTGATGCACCTAATCCTGCCCCACTCTCCAGCTCACTTCCCAGTTTTGAATGTTTTGCCAGTTTTGTCTTTTTAAAATAATTTTTGCAAACTGCTTTTTTGTTAAAAGATAAATTTTCTATAAAGAATTAATTTCATACTGTATAAATTACTGTGATACCCAATACCATTAAACAATAAGAAACTATTATTTACTGCTTTCGGTTTGCTGCTGTTGCTTATTGTTATGATTTCAGGAAGGAACCTGCGCCCAGGGGAAATTCGGAAAGAACCTGCGACCAGGAGTAATTCAGAAGGAACCCACGCCCAGTGGAAATTCAGAAGGAACCTGCGCCCAGGGGAAATTCGGAAGGAATCTGCGACCAGGGGAAATTCAGAAGGAACCCGCGTCCAGTGGAAATTCAGAAGGGTCCTGCACCCGTGAGAAATTTGGAAGGAACATGCGCCTGGGAAAAATTCAGAAGGAACCTGCACCGATTGGAAATTCGGAGGGAACCTGAACCCAGGAGAAACTCGGAAGGAACCTGGAACCAGGAGAAATAATAACAATAATAATAATAATAATAATAATAATAATAATAATAATAATCGCATATTGTCACAAGTAGGCTCCAATGAAGTTACTGTGAAAAGCCACTAGTCCCCACATTCCGCCACCTGTTCAGGGAGGCCGGTTCGGGAACTGAAACCGCGCTGCTGGCATTGTTCTGCATTACAAGCCAGCTGTTTAGCCCACTGTGCTAAAACAGCCTCAGAAATTCGGAAAAACCCTACACCCAGTGGAAATTCAGAAGGAACCTGCGCCCGGTGGAAATTCGGAAGGAACCTGCACCTGGTGGAAATGCAGAAGGAACCTGCAACCCGTGGTAATGCGGAAGGAACCTGCACCCAGCGGAACTTCAGAAGGAACACGCGCCCAGGGGAAATTCAGAAGGAACCCGCACCCAGTGGAAATTCAGAAGGAACCTGCGCCCAGGGGAAATTCGGAAGGAACCTGCGACCAGGGGAAATTCAGAAGGAACCCGCGCCCAGTGGAAATTCAGAAGGGACCTGCACCCGTGAGAAATTTGGAAGGAACATGCGCCTGGGAAAAATTCAGAAGGAACCTGCACCGATTGGAAATTCGGAGGGAAGCTGCACCCAGGAGAAATTCAGAGGGAACCTGAACCCAGGAGAAACTCGGAAGGAACCTGGACCCAGGAGAAATAATAATAATAATAATAATAATAATAATAATAATAATAATAATAGCTTATTGTCACAAGTAGGCTCCAATGAAGTTACTGTGAAAAGCCCCTAGTCCCCACATTCCGTCACCTGTTCAGGGAGGCCGGTTCGGGAACTGAAACCGCGCTGCTGGCATTGTTCTGCATTACAAGCCAGCTGTTTAGCTCACTGTGCTAAAACAGCCTCAGAAATTCGGAAGGATCCTACACCCAGTGGAAATTCAGAAGGAACCTGCGCCCGGTGGAAATGCAGAAGGAACCTGCAACCAGTGGTAATGCGGAAGGAACCTGCACCCGGTGGAAATGCGGAAGGAACCTGCACCCAATGGAAATGCGGAAGGGACCTGCACCCAGTGGACATTCGGAAGGAACCTGCAGCCAGCGGAAATGCGGAAGGAACTTGCACCCAGCGGAAATGCGGAAGGAACCTGCACCCAGTGGAAATTCGGAAGGAATCTGCACCGAGTGGAAATTCGGAAGGAACCTGCACCCTGTGGAAATTCGGAAGGAATCTGCACCGAGTGGAAATTCGGAAGGAACCTGCACCCTGTGGAAATTCGGAAGGAACCTGCACCCTGTGGAAATTCGGAAGGAATCTGCACCCTGTGGAAATGCAGAAGGAACCTGCACCCAGTGGAAATGCGGAAGGAATCTGCACCCGGTGGAAATGCAGAAGGAACCTGCACCCAGTGGAAATTCGGAAGGAACCTGCACCCAGTGGAAATTCGGAAGGAACCTGCACCCAGTGGTAATGCGGAAGGAACCCGAACCGGGTGGAAATTCGGGGATGGTTTAGCACACTGGGCTAAATCGCTGGCTTTTAAAGTAGACCAAGGCAGGCCAGCAGCACGGTTCAATTTCCGTACCAGCCCCCAACCCCCCCTCCCCCCCCGAACAGGCGCCAGAATTTGGCGACTAGGGGCTTTTCACATTAACTTTCTTAAAGCCTACTCGTGACAATAAGCGATTTTCATTTTTCATTTCATTCGGAAGGAACCTGCACCCGGTGGAAATGCAGAAGGAACCTGCACCGAGCGGAAATGCGGAAGAAACCTGCAGCCAGCGGAAATGCGGAAGAAATCTGCACCCAGAGGAAATGCGGAAGGAACCTGCACCCAGAGGAAATGCGGAAGGAACCTGCACCCAATGGAAATGCGGAAGGAACCTGCACCCTGTGGAAATTCGGAAGGAACCTGCACCCAGAGGATATGCGGAAGGAACCTGTACCCAGTGGAAATGCGGAAGGAACCTGCACCCAGCGGAAATGCGGAAGGAACCTGCACCCAATGGAAATGCGGAAGGAACCTGCACCCAGCGGAAATGCGGAAGGAACCTGCACCCAGCGGAAATGCGGAAGGAACCTGCACCCGGAGGAAATGCGGAAGGAACCTGCACCCAATGGAAATGCGGAAGGAACCTGCACCCAATGGAAATGCGGAAGGAACCTGCACCCAATGGAAATGCGGAAGGAACCTGCACCTAGTGGAAATTCGGATGGAACCTGCACCCGGTGGAAATGCGGAAGGAACCTGCACCCAATGGAAATGCGGAAGGAACCTGCACCCAATGGAAATGCGGAAGGAACCTGCACCCAGTGGAAATTCGGAAGTAACCTGCACCCAGTGGAAATGCGGAAGGAACCTGCACCCAGAGGAAATGCGGAAGGAACCTGCACCCAGAGCAAATGCGGAAGGAACCTGCACCCAATGGAAATGCGGAAGGAACCTGCACCCTGTGGAAATTCGGAAGGAACCTGCAGCCAGCGGAAATGCGGAAGGAACTTGCACCCAGCGGAAATGTGGAAGGAACCTGCACCCAATGGAAATTCGGAAGGAACCTGCACCCAGAGGATATGCGAAAGGAACCTGCACCCAGTGGAAATTCGGAAGGAACCTGCACCCAGTGGAAATGCGGAAGGAACCTGCACCCTGTGGAAATGCGGAAGGAACCTGTACCCAGTGGAAATGCGGAAGGAACCTGCACCCAATGGAAATGCGGAAGGAACCTGCACCCTGTGGAAATTCGGAAGGAACCTGTACCCAGTGGAAATGCGGAAGGAACCTGCACCCAATGGAAATGCGGAAGGAACCTGCACCCTGTGGAAATTCGGAAGGAACCTGCACCCAATGTAAATGCGGAAGGAACCTGCACCCGGTGGAAGTGCAGAAGGAACCTGCACCCAGCGGAAATGTGGAAGGAACCTGCACCCAATGGAAATGCGGAAGGAACCTGCACCCAGCGGAAATGCGGAAGGAACCTGCACCCAGCGGAAATGCGGAAGGAACCTGCACCCGGTGGAAATGCGGAAGGAACCTGCACCCAATGGAAATGCGGAAGGAACCTGCACCCAGTGGAAATATGGAAGGAACCTGCACCCGGTGGAAATGCGGAAGGAACCTGCACCCAGTGGAAATATGGAAGGAACCTGCACCCAATGGAAATGCGGAAGGAACCTGCACCCAGTGCAAATATGGAAGGAACCTGCACCCAATGGAAATGCGGAAGGAACCTGCACCCAGTGGAAATATGGAAGGAACCTGCACCCAATGGAAATTCGGAAGGAACCTGCACCGAGTGGAAATGTGGAAGGAACCTGCACCCAATGAAAATGCGGAAGGAACCTGCACCCAGCGGAAATGCGGAAGGAACCTGCACCCTGTGGAAATTCGGAAGGAATCTGCACCCTGTGGAAATTCGGAAGGAATCTGCACCCTGTGGAAATGCAGAAGGAACCTGCACCCAGAGGAAATGCGGAAGGAACCTGCACCCAGAGGAAATGCGGAAGGAACCTGCACCCAATGGAAATGCGGAAGGAACCTGCACCCTGTGGAAATTCGGAAGGAACCTGCACCCAGTGGTAATGCGGAAGGAACCTGAACCGGGTGGAAATTCGGGGATGGTTTAGCACACTGGGCTAAATCGCTGGCTTTTAAAGTAGACCAAGGCAGGCCAGCAGCACGGTTCAATTTCCGTACCAGCCCCCAACCCCCCCTACCCCCCCTGAACAGGCACCAGAATTTGGCGACTAGGGGCTTTTCACATTAACTTTCTTAAAGCCTACTCGTGACAATAAGCGATTTTCATTTTTCATTTCATTCGGAAGGAACCTGCACCCGGTGGAAATGCAGAAGGAACCTGCACCCAGCGGAAATGCGGAAGAAACCTGCAGCCAGCGGAAATGCGGACGAAATCTGCACCCAGAGGAAATGCGGAAGGAACCTGCACCCAGAGGAAATGCGGAAGGAACCTGCACCCAATGGAAATGCGGAAGGAACCTGCACCCTGTGGAAATTCGGAAGGAACCTGCACCCAGAGGATATGCGGAAGGAACTGTACCCAGTGGAAATGCGGAAGGAACCTGCACCCAGCGGAAATGCGGAAGGAACCTGCACCCAATGGAAATGCGGAAGGAACCTGCACCCAGCGGAAATGCGGAAGGAACCTGCACCCAGCTGAAATGCGGAAGGAACCTGCACCCGGTGGAAATGCGGAAGGAACCTGCACCCAATGGAAATGCGGAAGGAACCTGCACCCAATGGAAATGCGGAAGGAACCTGCACCCAATGGAAATGCGGAAGGAACCTGCACCCAGTGGAAATTCGGATGGAACCTGCACCCGGTGGAAATGCGGAAGGAACCTGCACCCAATGGAAATGCGGAAGGAACCTGCACCCAATGGAAATACGGAAGGAACCTGCACCCAGTGGAAATTCGGAAGGAACCTGCACCCAGTGGAAATGCGGAAGGAACCTGCACCCAGTGGAAATGCGGAAGGAACCTGCACCCAGTGGAAATGCGGAAGGAACCTGCACCCAGAGGAAATGCGGAAGGAACCTGCACCCAATGGAAATGCGGAAGGAACCTGCACCCTGTGGAAATTCGGAAGGAACCTGCAGCCAGCGGAAATGCGGAAGGAACTTGCACCCAGCGGAAATGTGGAAGGAACCTGCACCCAATGGAAATTCGGAAGGAACCTGCACCCAGAGGATATGCGGAAGGAACCTGCACCCAGTGGAAATTCGGAAGGAACCTGCACCCAGTGGAAATGCGGAAGGAACCTGCACCCTGTGGAAATGCGGAAGGAACCTGTACCCAGTGGAAATGCGGAAGGAACCTGCACCCAATGGAAATGCGGAAGGAACCTGCACCCTGTGGAAATTCGGAAGGAACCTGTACCCAGTGGAAATGCGGAAGGAACCTGCACCCAATGGAAATGCGGAAGGAACCTGCACCCTGTGGAAATTCGGAAGGAACCTGCACCCAATGTAAATGCGGAAGGAACCTGCACCCGGTGGAAGTGCAGAAGGAACCTGCACCCAGCGGAAATGTGGAAGGAACCTGCACCCAATGGAAATGCGGAAGGAACCTGCACCCAGCGGAAATGCGGAAGGAACCTGCACCCAGCGGAAATGCGGAAGGAACCTGCACCCGGTGGAAATGCGGAAGGAACCTGCACCCAATGGAAATGCGGAAGGAACCTGCACCCAGTGGAAATATGGAAGGAACCTGCACCCGGTGGAAATGCGGAAGGAACCTGCACCCAGTGGAAATATGGAAGGAACCTGCACCCAATGGAAATGCGGAAGGAACCTGCACCCAGTGCAAATATGGAAGGAACCTGCACCCAATGGAAATGCGGAAGGAACCTGCACCCAGTGGAAATATGGAAGGAACCTGCACCCAATGGAAATTCGGAAGGAACCTGCACCCAGTGGAAATTCGGAAGGAACCTGCACCGAGTGGAAATGTGGAAGGAACCTGCACCCAATGAAAATGCGGAAGGAACCTGCACCCAGCGGAAATGCGGAAGGAACCTGCACCCTGTGGAAATTCGGAAGGAACCTGCACCCAGCGGAAATGCGGAAGGAACCTGCACCCAGCGGAAATGCGGAAGGAACCTGCATCCAGTGGAAATTCGGAAGGAACCTGCACCCAGTAAAAGTTGGGAAGGAACCTGCGCCCTGTGGAAATTCGGAAGGAACCTGCACCCGGGGGAAATTCGGAAGGAACCTGCACCCGGAGGAAATTCGGAGGGAACCTGTACCCGGGAGAAATTCGGAAGTAACCTGCACCCGGTGGAAATTCCAAAGGAACCTGCGCCCAGTGGAAATTCGGAAGGAACCTGCACCCAGTGGAAATTCGGAATGAACCTGCACCCAGGGGAATTCATGGTTTCTTCTATCTTTATCAATTCACACCACATTAATTGAAGATCATCAGTTATCTCCCTTTTGTAAGTCTGATGCAAAATCACAGTAAATCCTGGCTGGAACATACAGTGCAGAAGGTGGCCGTTCAGCCCATTGATTCTGCACCGACCCACTTAAGCCCTCACTTCCACCCTATCCCCGTAACCCAATAGCCCCTTCTAACCTTTTTGGTACACTAAGGGCAATTTATCATGGCCAATCCACCTAACCTGCACGTCTTTGGACTGCAGGTTAAAAGCAGGGAACTAACAGAGCTAGTTTTGGAAGGAAGCTTGACAATAAATCAAACCTATATAAATAAGATGACCAATGTAAATGTACAGTATTATTTTGTACAATTCTAAGTTGTATAATTATCAAAATGTTAAGGTATACTGGTTAAACTACATGAGTTCAATTACAACCACTGTTCTGTTCATTCATGAGCTGTGAAATAAACAGTATAATGACTTCTATATGGCCTTGTCTTAAAGGGGTTCTTGCTCTGCCTGCAAAACAATTGCAGAGGCATATATGGGGGTACAAGCAAAGACAGGAATATCCAGTTCAAATCACAGGGAAATATTATTGTTCTTACCCCTGTCACTACTGTATTGTTCGATATGTGATACAATGAGTAGACTCAAACATAAAGTACTACAGTATCTACTGGAGTGACTAGGACCACTGTATCCAAACAAATGCTTAGAGTGGGACACTAAACATCCAGTTATGAGTCGTCAATTCCATGACACATATTATACATTATTATTGCAGAATAACTCATAAGCAGGGGCTGGTTTAGCTCACTCGGCTAAATCGCTGGCTTACCAAGCAGGCCAGCAGCACAGTTCGATTCCCGTACCAGCCTCTCCGGACAGGTGCCGGAATGTGTCGACTAGGGGCTTTTCACAGTAACTTCATTGAAGCCTACTTGTGACAAGAAGCGATTTTCATTTCATTTCATTTCAAATTACACCAATTATTAATTTTACTAACCTCCGATTGATATTGCAACTATCAGGATGATTACAGCTTTCTGCACATATCTCATATAGTTCACTCAATGATTTATTTAACAAGTTTTTTAGACTTGTTGATATGAAACGGACACTGTAGATTATCATTGTTAAACTAAATTGACAAAACTTTTTTTAAAAAACATTTAGAGTACCCAATTCATTTTTTCCAATTAAGGAGCAATTTAGCGTGTTCAATCCACCTGCCTTGCACATCTTTGGGTTGTGGGGGTGAAACCCACGTAAACACAGGGAGAATGTGCAAACTCCACACGGACAGTGACCCAGAGCCGGGATCGAACCTGGGACCTCGGCGCCGTGAGACTGCAGTGCTACCACTGCGCCATCATGCTGCCCTCTAAATTTCCAAAACTGCCAACAACCTTTGACTGACAACAGCTCTGGTCCCTGGTGCCAATAGTTAGCCAATTAGGTTTAAAAGTGGATTTTCTCATTTTGTTTTAATAAATTCAAGATCCCTACAGATTAGGAACCTTGTTCGTTTTACACAATGCCCTTGGACAATTTAAACAATATTGTGGCGATCAACAGAGGCAATGTATAATGTACCCATCAAAATAACATCCATCAATTTAAGGAAGCTCAAGGGGTTGAACTTTAGTAACTAGTTCGTCGATATCCTTGGTGACAACAATACAAAGAAATTATTCTGAAGTATTACATTACTGTTAAAGTATAATAATACTAATGATCCGGTAATAATATATCAATGTTAGCCCAAAATTTAACAATTTCCCCGTACAGAATAAGATTCTGTTCAGAGGTTTTAACAGGAATACAGATACAGCAGCCATTCAGTTAGTCCTCTTTTAGACACAGTCCATTATATATTCTTTTGTAATTTAAACTCACCTGATCATCTTCAGGTGTGTGGTATAAGAAAGTTTCCCCATATGGGCTGATAAGTGACACCTTATTTTCATCTGCTGCTTTGAAGAGGAAAAACAAAATATTTTAGGCTAATTAACCCTGGATACTTAAAACCATATCTTGCATAATACGTTTTTGCAGTAACATGTCAACATTATATACTGAAGCGATGCATGACCTTAATAGAATAAGAATTACTGTCAAACATTTGTATTAATATGCATACACAGGACACCAGTTAACTTGGAAGGGATGAAGGAGGCAATGCAATGAAATCTGAACGTAGCTTTAAGTCAATGAGCAATATTCAAAGACTTTAAGAAATTCAACTAGATACTGAGATAATCTTAACACATTTCAACTTTACCCTTGCATCTGCAAAACACATTAACATAGCTAATTTGGTGATTTGATTGAAATTTGCAAAGACAGTAACAGGTCCAGCCCCACAATCATACTGCCATGACAACCACAAATCTGCATTTAAAGCATTTTGGAGGAGACAAGCAAGGGAAATGGCATTCATTAATCAAGTGTTGAAAAATATATCACTAATTGCCAAGAGATACTTCAAAGCTGCAGTTTCAGCCACACCCTCTGCATCTTAAGCAAGCAAAACTAACACCCACGTATATTGAGCAAAACAGACAACGGAAGCATCAGTGAAAGCAATTTGTACCAGAGGCCAACATTTGAAGGATAGATGAAAAATTACTCCCAAAGTTAACACAAAATGTAAAACTGATCGCCTTAATTGGTGCAGGAGGCCAATTGTTGTCAGGGCACCCAGTTCAAGAATATGAAGTTTAAATGTTTTACTTAAAATATCGCCATCTCTTCAATGGTGAATGTGCGGCAGCATATATACACAGTCTCAAGAGAATCATGAATAGCGAGCCAATTAGCGAAGAATTTACTTTCAATGCCTGCCCTTCTCCTCAAAAGTTGCTGATTCATGGGCAAAGTTTAATTGAGTCGCACTCTCCAGTACCTTAATTTAATAACAAGAGACGAGATAGTGCATATCAGCCTGCTATTTAATAATTTCAGCATCATAGCTGTGATCAATCCTATCTTCAACAAATCTTCTCACGCATGCAGAGAACCACTGGACAGTGCTCCAAAGTGGGTTTGTCTGCAGGTTGTCCCATTACCTAGACCAGGGAACAGAGGTCATCCTCCTGTAACCCACCACCGATCATCTATTTTAAATACTGCAGGCACCTAGTTTCAAGATGCCACCATTAAGGAAATAAAAGCAATCAAAAGTGAAAGAAAATAGGAAAGTGGAAACTGGGCTCTAGAGCTGGGAAAGGAGAAGACCATCTTTTAAGACAAAGTATGAGCACTTGGGAACAGTAACCAGAGAAGAATGCACATCTGTCTTGCCATTGAAATGGTCTAATTGATTTCTTTGTGCTTAAGAGGTGTGAAATTGCCATGTGCAGCATTGCTGCAGAGGCCTTGGGCCACTCTACCTTTCTAACACATGTGGTGCTGTCAGATAACAAAGGGCAACCCATGTGGGCTGGGAAACCTTCAATGGAAGTCATCCTGATGTAATGTAGGTCAATCGGATGATAAGACATCAGGAATTGAAATAGTCATGACCTTATTAAAGGCACAGCGAGTTCAATGAGTTGAATCGCTTCTGCCTGCTCCTAATTCTTATGATCTTTTGATTAAGTCTGGTAACCAAATGTGCAGGCATCTCTTTATTGTTCACTCTGCAAAAAAGAAGCATAAGTACATGAAGCTGAAAAATGGGATCCAGAGGAGAGTTATTTAAAATGCAAGGCACCCAATTTTCAGGCACAGCAATTTCTTAGAACTTTGTCTTTGCAAAGTGTCTCGCAGCTCACTGTGTTTTTGGAGGTTTTAGGTGATTTTCCATATTAACGGATGGGGGGGGGGGGGGGGGGCACGAGGGGCAGTGCATTTGGTTACCTATGCACACAAAGGCAGTAACTGGTGTGAGGACAGCAGTGGCAGTGGATCTGCCACACAGCAGGAAAATGGAGCAGAGGCTGCGCAGAGGGCAAGCTCTATACCATTCGCCTACTGACTTGGAGCAAGACTCCTCCATGCTCATTGACAATAACAGGAGGTTGTCTGGCAGACCCATCAATACAGCTACCATCTCGGTTTGTATGTCCATTCTGCATTCTCTCTGCTCTGGCTCATCGAGGTAATCACCTCAGTTCTCTGCAGCAGTACAAGTCTACAACTTTGCACCCAAGGGGGTTGGCGAACAAGCTATCCTTTACCCTTAACTGCAGGCAACCCGTGCCTAGATGACTCACAATATGCTGATCTCAACTCTATATCCACCTCTAAGGTGCCAAAATTGGAGCTGGTGGCTGCTACCTGCATATCACGTGAAAGGGCGTCTTCGTCGTTGCTGTACTGTTGTTCTCTTCCACTACCTGGGGCTCCTGTGGCTAGCAGGTGACAATTCGTGGATGTCTGAAAGCAGGAATCAGACAGAGAGTTTGGACAAAGGAAGGGATTTGGGGTGCATGGCAAGAGGTCCATGGCCATAGCATTGCCGTTTGGTCATCCTGTCAGATAGCACAATGAGGGTGAGCTGGGAATGGAGAAGGGGGCATCAAGCTCGAAGACACAGTCGTCCACAATGTTCTCAGCACTGCTGGATGCCACAGGTCATATTGTGAAGCCACTCTCCGAGGCAGTAAATTATCGGGTGGGATTGTCTGGCCACCCAGCCACGTGTTTCTCAGCGGCGGAAGGTGGTGTGTCGTTCGGTGGAAGCAGAATTCTCTGCTCCCGCCACTGTCACTGGGAATTCCCATTGAAGCCACCCCATTCTGCCAGGAAACCTGCGGCAGAGGGTATACTGCCGGTGGAGCAAGAAAATCCCAAGTTCCAACCCCCCTCTGTGCACCAACCCGCACAGCGGGAAATCCTGAGGGCAGGATTTGATGCAAGATTGCCTTGACTCACTGGAGCAATGGGGTCAGTGCATAATTGAGGTGCCCCACCAAAATCCATCAGAAAGGCTCCCTCCCCCCACAATACAAATCCTTCCCCCGAGTAACAGTTCCTCATCATATCAAAAGCAGCTAAGTGCTTTCAGAGCAAAAGTGTTTGTAAACATTGTGGTTCACATCAAAGCAGGGTACTTGAGATACATTCAAGTATGAAGGGAAAGATAGATCAAGAATCTGCAAAGCATTTGTCTCTGGAGTAATAAAACTGTCAATCAATGGCTAATGCAGTTTATTGCTATGTAAAATTGAATGGAAGATTTGCATTTCACAGACTGTCAGGGGATTGAGACCCCATTCATGTGTACTAGGATTTGGAGGGAGCCTTGGACACTTGTAACAGCTGCTAATTTAAACACATCTGTCTGAAGAAGCAGATGTTAGTGAAATGCAATGCTTTTTTACTCTACTGCCTGGACTGCTCTTTCAGCTTTCAAACAGGAGCTCTGGCCACCCTCAGCATGCATACTGGGCAGGGGTGACCCTTTCTTCCCATGGTGGTGAATGGGCAGGATGCCCATAATTGTAAACGGGAGGGGGGGAGGGGGGACACAACACAGGATTTGCACTGGTGGTGCAAACCAGCTAATGGACCTCAGGATTGGGTCGACCTGAAAATGGCGTGCACAATTCCCACATTCCAACGGAATCTGGCGAGCTCTGCTCAGTGCATAAATTAGCATGGTAAATGAGAGGAAATGGTACCTGGGCACTGTTCCTAGTCCCAGCAGAGACCAGTAGCGAGTCTCCACTGGCAGGAGCAGTCTCTAGAACAGAGAATCCATAGCTCTATTACGTGCTGCTTATTCTGTTTGGCATGCATATAGTCCTGTGTTGTAGCTTCGCCAGGTTGACACCTCAGTTTTAAGTTTGCCTGGTACTGCTCCTGGCATGCCTTCCTTGCACTCTTCACTGAATTTATGCACATGTACACCCAGGTCACTCTGCTCCTGCTCCCCTTTTAGAATTGTGCTCTTTATTTTATATTGTCTGTCCATGCTCTCCCTAAATAATTCACTTCCCACTCCCCTGCATTGGATTTCATCTGCCAACTGTCTGTCCTTTCCACCAACTTCTCCGTGTCCTTCAGACGTTTTGGCTGTTCCTCATGATCAGCAGATTGCAGCAAGCATTGAAACATCCAAAAATGCAACAGCTACCACGGACACCAAGATTTAAACGCAATTTACCGAGTTGAGAAAATCTGCCACAAGGATTAAGTCAAAATCATTCAGAACAAAAAATTCAGCCTGTATCACGTCATTAAATGAAGGCGATCAGGAAGAAAAGATTTGGTGTCTCAAAAAGCAAGTTAATGACTACTAGCAGTTAGGAGCTAGCCAGAGTCCACCCCCATCTAAACACAGGTCTGCTGTAACAGAACCCACTGCAAGCAAGCTGAAGCACTCTGTCAGGACATTGTGTTTCCAGGCTTTATGTTTGGAAAGGAGAGGCCAGACTCTTCAGCATCGAGTGAATCTTTGGATCCGGTTTAGGAGGATTGGCTAACTGGCAATTAGGGGGTTGGTCAAGGACAGTGTTCTGCCTGACAACAGTCAGTGCTTGGCTCCTGCGTGATGCATTCTGAGAGAATTTGGCAGAAATTATTAGACCTTGGAAAGGGAAGGAACTCTCTCTCTCTCTATCTCTCTCATTTGAAGTAAAATCACTGCTTTATTGTGCTAAAATCAGTGAATGCCTGTGGACTTGAAATGATCCTTAGTTTACAGAGAAAGTAGAAAATCTTGTCAGAGAAAATCATTTCAAGCCTAGAAGGAACAAATACCAAAACAAAAGCCTGAACTTCAGAAAAACACTAACTAGAAGTTATCCCAGTGCTTCAAAGATCCTTTATTCTTTTATCTTAATAATAATTTATTTCCCTCCCAATCATCATTTTCTCTGTGTTGTTTTCTTGTGTGCGTGTGTAGAGAGTGGGGGTAGATAGGAAAGGGCGGTTTGGAAAAGGGTATTAGATAGTCAGTTATATTTTCTGCACGTTTATTTATAATCCCGTCCATAACAAAAGGTTACTTGTGTTAAAGTTACAAACCTGGTGAGTGCAGTTTATTGGGCTCAGCCAAGGACCTTGGGTATTTTAAAATAACATCTAATTTCACCTGTGTTGTGACTCCAGGTCAAGTGTGGCTGGAATTGACTGCGCAGTAGCCCAGGGTGTTTTAACATGATTTCATAGAATTTACAGTGCAGAAGGAGGCCATTCGGCCCATCGAGTCTGCACAGGCTCTTGGAAAGAGCATCGTACCCAAGCCCACGCCTCCACCTTATCCCCATTAGCCAGTAACCAGACCCAACACCAAGGGCAATTTTGGACACTAAGGACAATTTAGCATAACCAATCCACCTAACCTGCACATCTTTGGACTGTGGGAGGAAACCGGAGCACCCGGAGGAAACCCACGCACACACGGGGAGAACGTGCAGACTCCACACAGACAGTGACCCAAGCCGGGAATCAAACCTGGGACCCTAGAGCTGTGAAGAAATTGTGCTAATCACAATGCTACCGTGCTGCCCACAATGTGTGATCGTGGCCAAAAATCGATCCTTCCTCACAGTAGCATCAATTCTCAATTCACAAACTTATCGTGAAGCTGCGTCACTATTAGGCTTGTCAGCTCTGGTTTGACACGTTCCTAAAGATTTAATCACGTGACATTTGATCACCTCACAACCAATCAGGTGACGCCCCAATGTGATGCTTAGTTATATGACATTTCCCTCTGTTTGTGAATGTTGTTGCATTTACCTTGGTTGAGTTTATCAACAAGCTTAGAGAAAAGAATTTGACATTTTTTTTCAAAAGTGAGACAAATAATTTATAAATCAAAGAAAGGTGACAAAGGAACTGAAAGATTTGCAGTTAAGTAATGTTTTAATCACTTTTGCAATGTTTCTACAGATTGCTGCAATGAGAAACACCAAGTAAATAACACTGATTTCATAACTTCATTACCGTGTAAATATAAGCCTACTTGTGACAATAAAGATTTCAAAAACATTGTGGACTTTTTTTTTGCTGACTTTTTACAGCACATAGCAACTTACAAAGCTAATGAAAGTTCCGTTCCAGTACCTCCTGTCATAATATACACACAAGTATATGATAGTGCATAGACACACACTGACTGACATACTGAAAGACCAATCAACACACAGAACACAGCAGCCAATCACCAGGCAGGGCACGGTCACTCTAAAGCCAGAGGGCACTAGTTTTCCCGCTCATTCGGGATGCAGCCTCTGAGACAGACAGAGCCCGCAGTCAGTAGCACAAACATCCACCATGTACGAGCCGTATAGGCTGGTCAGGTTAGCCATAGGTCTTCAGTCAACCTAACATAGTGTCGACCCACAGTGCAAGTATGTTTAACGGCTCATAGTTAAATAAAATAGAGTTGTACTTCTACAAGTGTTGGTAGCCTGTAGGGAGCAGCAGCAAAGTTTCCTGACTCTTGCAATAAACACATTTTGTACAACAACACACATCACAGGCAAATATGATCTCTTCCTTCCTCAGTATATGTTGCTGTCTCTCAGTCCATTAGTGTGTGTTGCTTTTATATTGGTGTATTATTCCGACAAGATTCAGAAACTTTGGCCGCAATCTGACCAAACTCATTCGAAGTGCGGTAGCGAGCGGGAATTGCCGGGTGTTATCCAATGGCCAACCCAGTGAGGCTATCACCGTTATCTAACATTAATTAGACCACTTAACGATGCCCCACGGGCTTCATGCAAATGGCTAATGAGCGGGAGAGCAGCACTTAAACCAATCCCACAGAGCAAACCCTAGACAGCACGCAGCCAAGCCACCGTGGAGATCAGCACCACAATTCAAGGATGCCGACCTGGCCAGGCCAGGAGATGGTGGAGCCCAGGTGGGATACCCTGTTCCCCCTAATGGAGTCGGCGGGTCAGCGGCAGCGCAACTAGTGCCGCCTGGGAGGCAGTGGCAGCCGCCGTCAGCTTGGGGAATGTCACTGGGAGGATCGCCACCCATTGCCGCAAGAAACTCAACAACCTCCACTGGTCTGAATTGGCTCCTTAGTACCCCCTGGCACCCACCAACGCACACTACCGATGCCTAGCAGTGGTGTCCACGTCTGTCCCCCGCCATCCCCCACCCCCTCTGCCAGGCACGAAGTATGCAGGGTTCGGCTCATGGTGTCACCCTCTCTGTCCCCGCAGGAGAAGTTGGAACAGACGAAAAAGGACCCAGACGGACAGTGGTGTACTGGACCTCAGGGTCCTCAACCCGTACGAGGAACGAGCACCAGAGACTGCGGGAGTGGCCGAGAACAGAATGTTCGGCGATGTCAAAATCAGCCTGAGCCACAGTGGTGAGGATCGATCAGCCTCCAATCAGATGACATGCCACATGTGAGTTGTTCATGCGAGCCAGCGACCCTTTCCTCCAACTGACCACATGTCCTTCCTCCCACAGGATCTCAATGAGATGGTGCCGGCCCACCTGAGGCAGCCCCTCCCCTGCCATACCAGAGATTACTTCCGAGGAGAGTTCCGAGGATACCACTGTCGGGGCATCACAGCTGTCATCCCCACTTTCCACCTCGGCGAAAGTCGTGGACAGGCTACTGGAGCACAATCTGGTGAGCTCCTCACTGTTGCTGATGCACATCCGGTGGAGGCAGGAATGTCCGGGGAGACAGCAGTCAGAGGTCTTCTGGATCCCAGGAGTCAGATGCTAAGCCTCTGAACCAGGCTATCCTGGAGCTGATGCAGTCGATAGGGTGCGGACGTGAGATTTAGAGGGGGATGTCAGTGACACAGCGGCATTCCAGCATGTTAATGGCCGATTGAAGGAGTCCCAAAGGCTTAGGGCTCAGGAGATTGTGCCAGCAAAGCGTGCCACTGAGGCATGGAGCACAATGTCAGCGCCATGAGCGGTGGTGTCCAAAGCACGGCTTAGTCAGTGACGGCCAAGACGGAGAGCCTCCCCAGTCCAACATGCTCTCTTGACGCAGGGATGTCCCCAGTGCTGTGGCCCAGGTCTTGGTTGTAAGACCATAAGACATAGGAGCAAAATTAGGCCATTCGGCCTATCGAGTCTGCTCCACCATTCAATCATGGCTGATGTTTCTCATCTCCATTCTCCTGCCTTCACCCCTTATCCGCCGATCCTCTTATTAATCAAGAACCTATCTAACTCTGTCTTAAAACCACTCATTGATTTGGCCTCCACAGCCTTCTGCGGGAAAGAGTTCCACAGATTCACCACCCTCTGGCTGAAGAAATTCCTCCCCATCTCTGTTTTAAAGGATCACCCCTTCAGTCTGAAACATCCAGTGTAAACATCCTCTCCATGTTCACTCTATCCAGGCCTCTCAGTATCCTGCAAGTCTCAATAAGATCCCCACGCATCCTTCTAAACTCCAATGAGTACAAACCCAGAGTCCTCAACTGCTTCTCATATGACAAGCTCTTCATTCCAGGGATTATTCTTGTGAACATCCTCTGGACCATTTCCAAGGTCAGCACATCCGCCCTTGGATACGGGGCCCAATACTGCTCACAATATTCCAAATGGAGTCTGACCAGAGCCTTATATAGCCCTAGAAGTACATTCCTGGTCGTGGATTCTAGCCCTCTCGACATGAAGTCTAATTTTGCATTTGCCTTCCTAACTGCTGACTGAGCTTGCACATTTAACCTTAAGGAGAATCTTCACTTGAAGTCGCTTTGTGCTTCTGACTTCCTAACCCTTTTCCCATTTAGAAAATAGTCTATGCCTCCATTCTTCCAACCTAAGTGCATAAACTCACATTTTTCCATATTGTATTTTATCTGTCACTTCATTGCCTACTCCCCAAGACTGTCCAAATCCTTCTGCAGCCCCTGTGCTTCCTCAAAACGACCTGCCTCTCTGCATATCTTTGTATCATCTGCAAACTTAACAGTGCCCTCAGTTCCTTCTTCCAGATCATTAATTGTATATTGAAAAGTTGTAGTCCCAACACCGACCCCTGAGGCGTATCACTTGTCATCATCTGCCTTCCTGAAAAAGATCACTTTATCCCCACTCTCTGCCTTCTGCCAGTCAGCCAATCCTCTATCCATGCCAGTATCTTACTTTTAACACCATGGGCTCTTAACTTATTTAACAGTCTCTAGGCGGGACCTTGTCAAAGGCCATCTGTAAATCTAAATAAATCACGTCCACTGGTTCTCCTTTGCTTAAGTTCCTTGTTACCTCCTCAAAGAACTCTAACAGATTTGTCAGACATGACCTCTCCTTGACGAAGCCGTGCTGATTCTGTCCTATTTAATCATGCACTTCCAGGTAATCTCATCTTTAATAATGGACTCTAAATTCCTACAAATGACTGAAGTCAGGCTAACCAGCCTATAATTTCCTGTCTTCTGTCTCCCTCCCTTCTTAAACAGGGCTGTTTCATTAGACATTTTCCAGTCCTCTGGGACACTCCCTGCCTCCAGTGAGTCCTGAAAGATCACCACCAATGCTTCCACAATCTCCTCAGCTATCTGTGGTTAGGACCCTGGGTGTAGTCCATCTGTTCCATGTGATTTAAGCACCTTCAGACCTTTCACTTTCCCTAGAAACTTCTCCTTAGTGATGGCCACTACACTGATCTCTGTCTTCTAATTCTTCTGAAGTTCTGGTATCCCACTGGTGTCTTCCACTGTGAAGACTGATGCAAAGTAACTATTCAGGTCCTCTGCCTATTACTACTTCTCCAGCCTCATTTTCCAGTGGTTCAATGTGTATTCTTGCCTCTCTCTTACCTTTTATATATTGAAAAAACTCTTGCCATCTTCTTTTATATTACCAGCTAGCTTACACTCATATTTAATCTTCCCCGTCCCTATACTGCTTTTTCAGTTGTCCTCTGCTCGTTTTTACATGAAATAACACAGGACATATGATAGATACACAAATATATAGACACAGACATTGGGTGAAGCATACGGAGTGCAGTACTCCTTAGTAGATGTATGGAGATATCATTTCAGTCCATGAGAGGGTCATTCAGGAGTCTGGTAACAACGGGGAAGAAGCTAATTCTGAATCTATTAGTGCATGTTCTCAGAGTTTTGTTTCTCCTGCCCAACGGAAGAGGTTGGAAGAGAGAATAACTCGGGTGGGAGGCACCTTTGATTATACTGCCAGCTTTTCCAAGCGGGAGGTGTAGACAGAGTTACTGGATGGCAGGCAGGATGCTCCTTCCCCTCCTTAGCATGTTTCCTCCTCCTTGGGATGAATTTCTGTTGTGCCTCCCAATATCCCCCAAAAACTCAGAACATTGTTGTTCCACTGTCTTCCTTTCCAATCAACTTTGGCCAGCTCCTCCCTCACATTGGCTGCTGGATCTGTGCTGTTGCTGCCTCCAGAGTTCAGGGCAAATGTCCAGGCCTCACAGTCAGATTAGGATGCCAGGCTGTCACAACCCCTACTTCATGGCACGTGCACCCACAGGGATCCACGCAGGATTTTAAAAAATTAAACGGTCAACAGTAACAAAGATTTTAAAATCAACTAACATAACATTCCACATATCACACTAACCATGAAACAACAAGGAAACATGACCGTTCGATATTGATACCAATACAGAGCTCTATCAGCGCATTTTTACAAAAAACAAACACGCGGTATGTGTTATCATGTCCAGAACTTTATCGTAGAAATAATCTGTCCATCAATGTGTTACTTGTTCCACGCATCAGTGCCATTCTCCATCCAGGAACCGCAGATATGCAGGCACTCCCACACGGCCCAATCTCACCAAAACCAAATCTTGGCATTCACATAGTCCACGGCTGTTCAAGGTGCAGTTAAACGACTTTGACCTCCAGCGTGTTTAACCCGCAGTGATGTGCCAGTTACCCGCAGCACTCACCACACCATGGATAAAAGCATCAGCAATCGGCAAAAACATTTCTTCAACATCAGCAGGTGACCCATTTGAAACAATGTCACCCAACAGGTCCCGCAGCATCTTCTTGCTTCAAACCGGATTGCCTTCTGGACCCGTTTGTCCCCGTGTCCAGTGTTCCAGGACCCAGCTATCTTAGAAAAAATTGCCCTTCTTTCTGGCTACAGAAAAGGAAGGAAACAGCAACAGCCGCCTCCAGGCATCTGCAGGAGCAGCTACAAGCATAACCTGCAGCTGTGAAGTGCTCACATTACAGGAATTGCCAATTCCCCATTGCAATAGTCTTCAGCTGTGCAGTTGGCGGCCGTCACGGTCAGTGGGAGTTAAAGGGCAGGTAGCTTTGAGGAAGCAGGGGTACTACAGAAAGATTTGGACAGGCTAGGATAGGATAGTGGGCAAAGAAGTGGCAGATGAAATAAAATGTGTATCATATTGCCACTGATGGAGCCCTGTCACGAGGGTGTTTGTAGGACAGACAGGCAGCAGCTGGAGCCACCCCTATTATGTGTATAAACAATCCAGAGGGGTGGCATGGCGGGCCCACGGGCACTGGACTACACACACCCCAGCCCAGGGGCGACCCCACACTGATGGCAGCCCACGACCCCGACCTAGCCAATGAGAAATATATTCAATCTGGAAAGTATGATTATATTGAACTTCTGGGAATCACAATGTACAACGTGCTCCACTCTCCCTATTCCAGTATGCATGCTCTCTCTCCCTTCCCAAGTGCAGCTTACTCGCTCGCGTTCTCCCTCCGTCCCTGTGTGTATAGCTCTTACCCAGTTTAATGTTTATCTTTCACCCTCATACCAGTTTCTTTCTGAGGAACATAGGGACAGGGGTAGGCCAATCAGCCCATCAAGCCTGCTTTGCCATTCAATTAGATCATGGCTGATCATCTACCTCAATGCCACTTTCCCATATCTACTTCAATGTTACTTTTCCATGTCCCTTGGCAACATTAGTCGCCAGAAATATATGAAAATCTCGGGGGTAGAGATTGCCAAACATTCACCACCCTCTTGAGGGTCTTGAGTGAATAAATTTCTCCTCATCTCTGTCATAAATGGCCTGCCCCTTATCCTGAGATTAAATCTCCTGGTTTTAGGCTCACGGGCCAGGGGTAACATCTTATCCACATCCATCCTGTCACATCCTGGGGGAATTAGGGGCTGGTTTAGCACAGGGCTAAATCGCTGGCTTTAGAGCAGACCAAGGCAGGCCAGCAGCATGGTTCAATTCCCGTACCAGCCTCCCCGAACAGGCGCTGGAATGTGGCGACTAGGGGCTTTTCACAGTAGCTTCATTTGAAGCCTACTTGTGACAAATAAGCGATGTTCATTTCATTTCATTTCAATTTTGTAAGTTTCAATGGGGTATAACTTCATGCTTTGAAACTCAAGGGAATACAGATCCAGTCTTTTCAATCTCCCCTCAGAGGACATTCCCACCATCCCAGGGATTAGTCCCTCTATGGCAAAGTATATTCTTCCACAGATAAGGCGACCAAAACTGTACATAATACACCAGGCAAGGTCTCACCAAGGCTCTTTTCAACTGCAGCAAGACACCTTTGCTCTTGTACTCAAGTCCCCTTGCGATGAAGGCCAGCATACCACTATGCCTTCCTAATTGCTTGTTGCACCTGCATGATAGTTTTCAGTGACACATGAACAAGGACACGCATGTCTCTTTGCGACCTGTACTTCCTAACCTCTCACCATTTAACAAATACACTGGCATTACGTTTTTTACAGCAAAGTGAATAACTTCACAATTCTTCACATAATATTCAATCTTCCATGTTCAAGCCCATTCACTTAAACTGTCCTCATCACCTTGATGCCTCCTTACATCCTCCTCACGTAACTTTCCACCAATTTGGTGTCATCAGAAAATTTGGAAAAATTCCAAGGGCGCCGCTCCAAGGTGATTTTTTTTGTTTGCCCTGATACCATCATCCCCATGTCTGGCAATCCAAGTGTCACAACAGCCTGGGTGTACACTGCACCAGTATGAATCACCCGAATAGGGACTGTTTCTCCAGAATTGGCAGGAGCATAATTGGGAGATCAATCTTCTGTCTAATCCAATCTTAAGAATGTTAATTCCTACCGCCATTTCACAACTTCCCCACAGAGATCACCAGAGATTTAATTGATTTAAATGTTAAACTCCTGAGGAAATGCACTTAAGCAATGCTCTTGTGCTGTCTCCCATTCCCAGCATGCCTCCCCCACCCCCCACCCCCAGCTCATAAATAGGAAACTGGCTGGTTTTTTAAACACAAATAGAAATAGCTTAGTGGTCACCGTTGCTTCACACAATATCAGCAGCTCTTGTTGCCCATCCTTTTACATGGCAGATATTAGTAAAATAGTAGCAAAGGGGATAGTATATCACTTCCTCACTGGAGTGATGTCGTTATACATGGCACCCACAATGGAAATGCATCACAACAAATTATCAACCTCTGTCAGTTATCAATGGAAGACGACCAAAAAACACTATTTATTGTTACAGCAATCTCGATTTTGCCAAGTAACATTGAAATTGTACTTACTGCACATACCAGCCGACAGCAGACTTTGTGGAATGTCACTGCTAGAGATGTGTGAAAGGTTGAGGTTTCTTCTTTTCAATAAAGAACTGTGGAAATATAACACAAGTGTTTTAAATTGCAGGTAAGTTGCTCAAAATGCTACTGGTGATTAAAACTCTACACGCAATCATATATACTGAAATACAAGTTCAGACTATTATAATAATTTTTTTTTTTATTTTTTTTTATAAATTTAGAGTACCCAATTCATTTTTTACAATTAAGGGGCAATTTAGCACGGCCAATCAACATACCCTGCACATCTTTGGGTTGTGGGGGTGAAACCCACGCAAACACGGGGAGAATGTGCAAACTCCACACGGACAGTGACCCAGAGCCGGGATTGAACCTGGGACCTCGGCGCCGTGAGGCAACAGGGCTAACCCACTGCGCCACCGTGCTGCCCCCAGACTATTATAATAATGACAACTTCTTTAAAAAGGATTAGAAGCATCCAAGTTCACAAAGGACATGGGTCACATTATTGTACATGTCCATAAACAGATAGCTCATGGTTATACAGCTCAGTTTCTGTAAACCACAACTTCTAGTTGTGCACTCTGTGTTGTCATGTGAGAGTACCATTAAGAAATGGGTGTTTATAAATGGGTGTGTATATCAATATCTGTAGTGTGAGTACCTTTAAGAAATGGGTATTTACTACTGCAGTGATACCAGAGTGTGGGTGGAGCTGGGCCATCTGCCAGCTTTTTACTTTTGTTTTAGGCTGTTTGCTGCAGGGTGTGTTTTAGTTTCGTTTTCAGTGTTGGAGCTGAAGCCAGACAGAGCAGAGAACTGTTGTTCTCTCTGTCGTGAAAAGATTATCTCTTGATCATTTGGTGAATTCAGAATTATGAATGTTCTCAGTAGCGAATGAAAACCTTATGTGCTTCTGTTGAAAGGCGTTTCTTTTGTTGCACCATACTTGGAGAGTGGACCGTGTACTCCCCATACCACAATCTATTAAAAGTCGTGGGTCAGGTGACCTCCATGATACACTTTGGGGTTCTCTAAACCCTGGCCCATAACAGTGTGTATCATCATACATACTAGTACCTGTCTTAAATAATTTGAATTTAGAGAGTGCTATCACATCCCCAAAGTGCTCCATACTAAAACAATTATTTTGGTGTGCAGTCACGGCCAGGAAACATACTAACTAACCTGGAACAAGAGGGGTTCCATTGACAGCAATAGTTTAATGTCTCATCTGAAAGAGCATACCTCCAATACTGCAGGACTCCTTCAGTGCTGCACTAAAATGGCAGCTCAGACTTTGGGCCAGATCTTACAATAGGAACAAGGGTCAGGCTACCAGCACCCGCTGTTATAACAGGGTAAACTTTCCAGCAACTGCTGGAATCAGGGCATGCACAGTTAAATGCAGATGTCGAGAAGGTGTTGTCTGGGATATGCTGACTCTCCACAGGAGGAATTATTTTAGTTCTTGCTGATGGACTCTGCACTGAAATAAATGTAATGTGGATGGTGTACACACGCTCACAATACAGTTGTCTGAAAATGTTCATGTTAGTGCGTGCAGATGTAAATTTTTAACAGCGTGATAAGTCATAATTACTGCCGAATATCCTCTCTGCAACCCTCTCCCCATGGCTTACCCACCCCATCCACCACGGATCAGTTAAATTAAAACCCAGGTATGTATGTCCTGTTAAGGATTCTTCATTCTGGTGAGTTGAAGAACCTTGCTATTACATTCCACAGAAAGCACGGTTCACTTTCAGAAAGCTACATGCTGGATCAGATCCTCGACTAGAGCAAGTTTACAATCTAAAGCTGGTGAAATCTTTGCAGCCAGCTGTCAGGAAAGTGAATGACGGGCATCATTCCTTCATGCATGATCACAAAATCCGTGACTAAGTGCTCAAGTAGAATGCGGCTGGAATCCACAACCTTGCCATCTAGAATGCTGAGTCAACATGATACATACATTATTAATATCTGCCATGTAAAATTAATTATGTTTTCTTTTCGGGTATCATCTGTGGAATATATAAATGTATATAGCCCAGAATGTGTGTACACACTTATTTAGACACTTTACATCTTAGAAAGGCTAAGTATCTCTGGACACTTCCCTAACAAGCCAAAAACTCCTTGATGAACTCTATTAGCTATTGATCTTATTGAGTCACAGAGGTCTTCAGCGTAATAAAGGCCCTTCAGCCCATCGCATCAGCTCCAGTCAAAAACCACCACCTAAGTATTCTCATCCCATTTTCCAGCACTTGGCCTATTGGATTGGATTGGATTTGTTTATTGTCACGTGTACAAAATTCAAGAAAATACATGAGAATACATAATAGGGCAACACAAGATATACAATGTAACTACATAAGCATTGGCATTGGTTGAAGCATACAGGGTGTAGTGTTAATGAGGTCAGTCCATAAGAGGGTCATTTAGGAGTCTGGTGACAGTGGGGAAGAAGCTGTTTTTGAATCTGTTCGTGCGTGTTCTCAGACTTCTGAATCTCAGAATGGTAGAAGTTGGAAAAGTGAGTAAGCCGGGTGGGAGGGATCCTTGATTATGCTGCCCGCTTTCCCCCGGCAGCGGGAGGTGTAGATGGAGTCCATGGATGGGAGGCAGGTTTGTGTGATGGACTGGGGGGTATTCACGACTCTCTGAAGTTCCTTGCGGTCCTGGGCCGAGCAGTTGCCATACCAGGCTGTGATGCATCCCGATAGGATGCTTTCTATAGTGCATCTATAAAAGTTGGTAAGGGTTAATGTAGACATGCCGAATTTCCTTAGTTTCCTGAGGAAGTATAGGCGCTGTTGTGCTTTCTTGGTGATAGCGTCGACGTGAGTGGACCAGGACAGATTTTTGGTGATGTGCACCCCTAGGAATTAGAAACTGCTAATCATCTCCACCTCGGCCCCATTGATGCTGACAGGGGTGTGTACAGTACTTTGCTTCCTGAAGTCGATGACCAGCTCTTTAGGTTTGCTGGCATTGAGGGAGAGATTGTTGTCGTTACACCACTCCACTAGGTTCTCTATCTCCATAGCCTTGGAGCTTTGGTATTGCAAGGGCACGAACAGGTTGCAAAAAAGATGAGGAGGAAGTCCTTGACTAGATCTAGCAAGCTATCAATTTTCCATGATATCCAGCAAACAGCAAGATAAGCCAAGGTGTAAAACAGCAGACGTTGTTCCACATCTGGAGGCAAAGAAGGTAAGATCCTGATACCAACACTCTTCCCAACATAAGAACTAGGAGCAGGAGTAGGCAATTCAGCCCCTTGAGCCCACTCTGCCATTCAATAAGACCATGGCAGATCTCATCTCAGCCTCATCTCCACTTTCCTGCCCGTTCTCCACAACCCTTCAACTCATTACTAATTAAACATTCTGTCCATCTCCTCCTTAAATTTACTCAATGTTCTGGCATTCAACACACACTGGGGTAGTAAATTCCAGATTCTCCCAATAATTTCTCCCATCTCTGTTTTAAACCTGCTACTCCTTATCCTAAAACTATGACCTCTCATTCTAAATTGCTCCACAAAGAAAGCATCCGCTCTATGTCTATTTTGTCAATGTCTTTTACTATCTAATGTACCTCAATTAGATCGCCTCTCATCTTCTAAATTCAAGTGAATATTAAGGCTAAACGGCTCAATCTCTCTTCATAAGACAAAGCCCTGATCTTGGAGTCAATCTCGTCTGAACCGCCTCTTATACAACTACATGCCTCCTCAAATAAGGGGACCAAAATTGTGCACAGTACAAGTGCTGTCTCACCAATGCCTGATACAGTTGTAGCAATACTTCCCTACTTTTATACTCTATTCTTTTAGCTATAAAAACTAAAATTCCATTTGCCTTCCTTATCGCCTGCTGTACCTGCATACTAGTTTTCTGCGATTCATCCACCCAGATCCCTTTGCATCGAAGCACTCTGATGTTTATCTCCAGTTATATAATAAGTTGCCTTTCCATGTTTCCAACCAAAATGGATCGATAACTTCACACCTACCATGTTAAATTCCATCTGCCAAATCTTAGCCCACTCACCTATTTCCTCATTGCAACTTCAATCCCACCTATTTTAGTGTTATCTGCAAATCTGGCTAGAGCACCTTCTATACCTGTGTCCAAGTCATTCATATATATTGTAAATAGTTGGGGCCCGAGAACTGAACCCTGCACCAACCAGAAAAAGGCCATTCATCCCAACTTCTGCCTTCTGTTGGTTAGCCAGTCTTCTATCCAAATTAATAAATTACACCTAACCCCATGTGATCTTACCTTGCGCATTAACCTTACGTAGGCACCTTATCAAATGTCTTCTCGAAGTCCAGATATACCACATCTACAGATCCCCATTATCCACTTTGCTTGTTACATCTTCAAAGAACTCCAGAAAATTAGTTACACACAATTTACCCTTCATAAAACCATGCTTACACTGATGGATTGTGTTTTGACTTTCCAAATGTCCTGTGATGACTTCCTTAATAATGGACTTTAACAATTTCCTAAAGACAGATGTCAAACTAACTGGTCTGTAGTTTCCTACTTTCTGCCTCCCTTCCTTTTTGAATAAGGGCGTTATATTAGCATTTTTCTAATCCACTGGAACCTTTGCACATCCAGGGAATTTTTGAATATTAGAACAAATGGATCCACTATCTCCACTGTCACTTCCTTTAAGACCTTAAGATGTAGGCCATCAGGCGCTGGGGACTTGACTGCCTTCAATCCCAACAGTTTGTTTGGTATTTTTCCCCCATCGATAATGATTGTTGTAACTTACTCTTTTTTTTCTCAATTCCTCTGCATTACTTGTTACCATTGGCATAGTACTGGCAAAACTAAGGCAAAACATTGATTTGGCATCTCTGCCATTTCTGTGTACCCCACTATTAACTCTGTGGTTTGATCCTCCAATGGATCAACATGCACTTTACAACCAGCTAATATTCGACCTGTTGTATTAGTCTCTTTTGAAGTACTATTTTGTTCTTGAGCGTAAGGGTTGTGTTTTTTTTATGGAGTCAGCTTAGTCCTAGCTCTGTGATGACTATGACTTCTTTACATCTAATAAAATGTACTCGCTATGCACCATTTTGGTTCGGTCTCCTTCAGATTCTCTTGAAGGAGGTGAGATGATTGGCAAATTCAATTTCATACTAGTTATTGCTTTATGGTTCAAGTAGAAATACTTATCAAGAGGTTATTCAGAGTGAAAGAGAAATGAGGAGGAAGGGCAGCCATTAAGTTAACTGCTGGTAGGGCAGCACGGTGGCCTAGTGGTTAGCACAACCGCCTCACGGCGCTGAGGTCCCAGGTTCGATCCCGGCTCTGGGTCACTGTCCGTGTGGAGTTTGCACGTTCTCCCCGTGTCTGCGTGGGTTTCGCCCCCACAACCCAAAAATGTGCAGAGTAGGTGGATTGGCCACGCTAAATTGCCCCTTAATTGGAAAAAATAATTGGCTAATCTAAATTTATTAAAAAAAAAGTTAACTGCTGGTAAGAATGAGCTAAAACTTTAACATCAAGGAGGTGAATGCAGGAAAAAGCAGATGAAGCAGCTGTGATTAGACTGAATATACCTCGTCACAAGGGTTGTGTACTCCAAGCCCCGAAAGGCCGTGGGAGTTACGTGAACACACAAAGGAGGTTGCACAAGCACAATAGGCAGTCAAAGGGCGTGACCATCCTGACAATGGTGGGCCAGTGTAAAAAAGATCAAAGAGAAATAGTGTGGAAACGCAGATCATGTGACCAGGAGCAGAGCACCATAGTCAAAGTGCCCCCTACAGGAAGGAGAGGTCCCAAAAGGAGTCCAGAAAAAGGCAGGGGAGAGGGTGAGGTCAGTTAACATAATAAAGTGCAGAGAAAGAGGTTCCAAAGAGAAAATTAGAGCTGCAGTTGACAGGCTAATCTGTAAATTTCTCACCACCATTCACGACAGGGTATGGCAGGACTGCAGATTTTTTATCTGATCCATTAATTATGGTGGCGCTCTGCTCAGTCTATTGCATGTTGCTTTTTCTATTTAGCGTGCTTGTCGTTCTGTTGTCGCTTCACCAGTTAGGAATCTCATGCTGTTCCTGGCATGCTTTCCTACACTTTTCACTGGACCAAGTTTAATTCCCCAGCTTGATGGTAACGGTAGATTGGGGGATATGTAGAACCATGAGGTTGCAGATTCTCGTTGAATAGAGTTCTGCTGCTGCTGATAGCTCACAGGAAGAGGTAACCAACAGGAGAGTTCCTTAATCATGTTTGATTTGATAGCATGGGATTCCATGCTATCCCGTGTCAATGTTGAGGACTCCCAGGGCAACTCCTCCCCAACTACCACTGCCAGACAACATCGAAGGAGGGACAGGAAACAGCGAGGTTGGTGTCAGGGGCATTATCTGTCAGGTATGATTCTGTGAATATGACTATGTCAGCCTGCTGCTTGGCTTGTCTGTGAGATAACTCTCCCTGGATGGTGCCCAGGACGCATCTACAGAAGTAGCAAGCTTGCCGGTTTTGAAGTTTGAGCAACAGCTTGAATGACCGCAGTAAATCAGTGAAGCGGAGATATTTGTGGGCAACACATTTGTTAAGATGTGGGCACCCAGCAGTTAAGGTTGTTCAGGCAGCGAAAGATAAAGGGTAACCACCAGGCAGTCAAGAGTACTCTAGTACAGCAAGACTGCATCTCATTCTCCAACCAGTATTTAGCTCTTGAATACAGGTGAGAGTAAAGGTTCATCAACCATCCACACATAGCACCACAGATGGTTCGGCTGTAGTGGAGGGAATGGTGTGGGTGGGTGGAGAGGTTTGCAGGAGGAATATGGGAAAAGCAATAGTGATAGAAGATTTAAAGGTTAGGGCAAAGAAAGGCAATTCTGCAGCTGCAGAAGCTGATCCAGGATTGTGTGTTGCCTTCCTGGTACAAGGGTCAAGCATGTCACTGAGCAGCTGCAGAACACGCTGGGAGGGAAGGATGAACAGTCAACAATCATGGTCCATATTGGTAGCAATGACATAGGTAGAAAGAGGGATGAGGTTCTCTCTGCAAAGTTTAGGGAGTTAGGAAAGAAACTAATGTGACAACCTTTGACCCGGAAGCGGTACAGTAAGGAAAATCTGTAATTTCTTTGATATGCCTGTGAAATTTGTAATTATGTTTAAGAATGTTTGGAAGCGCAAGGCGAACCGCATGCTGGCGCACCAGCTGCGGATGTAGGCTGCGTCCAGGGAAATATTGAAGATACGGGCTGGAGATGTGGTGTCAGTGCCAAGGAAGATAAATGAGGCATTTAGGGAGTACTACCAGGACTTTACGAGGCATGGGGCGGTTTGTGGACGAGCTGGAATTTCCCCAGGTGGAGGAAGTAAAGAGACAGGTGCTGGAGGAGCTCCTGGGCCTGAGAAAGATGTTGGATAGTATCAGGGGTATGAAGTCGGGGAGGCCCTGGGCCGGATGGGTACCCGGTGGAATTGTACAAGGAATGTGCGACGGACCTGGCACCACGTCTGTTGGGGGCGTTTAATGAGGCACTGGAGAAGGGGGAGTTGCTGGAGACGATGGCACAGGCAGTAATCACACTAATCCCAAAAAAGAGGCAGAACCCAGTGGAATGTGGGTCGTATAGGCCCATATCACTATTGAACATGGATGTGAAAGAAGGTGAAGACGATCAGCACACAGATGATACACAATCAGAAGGCAGACAGAAAGAGAACATACCAAATTCTCAAGAGAAGCAGCAAATCTCTCTCAAGAAGAGGCCAGTTTTTCTGTGTGGCAGAAAAGGAGACAGGAATACTTAGAGGCAACGTGTGAACAAACTGAAAAGGAGTAAAAGCGGAAAGCTAAGCAAGTTGTTCCGAGACATGAAAGAGCAATGCCAAACCATGAACCAGGATGTTATTAGCTGGTCAGTTAAGGAATTCTGGGAAGTTCTACTATCAAGACTGTCATGAGCCGAGAGAGCAAGGGTTCATAGAAGTGTGCCTTGCTGATGATAATCCAGCCCGTGAAATTTGAAGGTGAAAGCCGTCATCAGATAGGGAACATGCCCTGCATGAATAAAGAACAGCATATCCTGCCACTGTGGAGCTGCATATTGCCGCACATGTACAGGCAGAATAATAATAATAATCGCTTATTGTCACAAGTAGGCTTCAATGAAGTTACTATGAAAAGCCCCTTGTCGCCACATTCCGGCGCCTGTTCGGGGAAGCTGGTACGGGAATTGAACCCGTGCTGCTGGCATTGTTCTGCATTACAAGCCAGTTGTTTGGCCTATGTGCTAAACCAGCCCCAAACCAGCTTGTGGTCCTGTACAGTGTACCTTTGTTGCAACAACTATTTAAAGTGAAATTTACCTTGTTATTTGAAGTATCTCTTGCCTGTTAATTTATGTTTTAATGTACATTTGCTCTGATTTAGTAAAGTAAAAGTTCGATCCCGGCTCTGGGTCACTGTCCATGTGGAGTTTGCACATTCTCCCCATGTTTGCATGGGTTTCGCCCCCATAACCTAAAGGTGTGCAGGGTAGGCGGATTGGTCATGCTGAACACCACAGGCTCAGACTCCACAGGCAGGAAGGGAATGGGTGATCACCAGGCAGAGCAAGAGACCTAGGCAGGCAATGCAAGAAATCCCATGTGGCCATTCCGCTGCAGAACAGATATACTATTTTGGATACTACTGAGGGGAATGGCCTCTCAGGGGAAAGTAGCAAAAGCCAAATTCATTGCATCATGGTTGGTTCTGCTGCAGTGGGAGGAGTAAAAAGTGTGGGAATGCAATAGTTACAGGGGATTCGATTATAAGGGGGATAGATAGGTTTTATTGTGTCTGCAACCGAGACCCCAGCCTTTTGCCTCCCTGGTGCTAGGGTCAAGGATGTCTCGGTTACAGGACATTCAGGAGCTGGAGGGTGAACAGCCAGTGATCGTGGTGCATATTGGTACCAACGACACAGGTAGAAAAAGGGATGCGTCATAATATCCACTCATGTATATCATGAGATGCAGACAGGCAGTGATTGACACACAGGATAACCAATGAACACTCACAACAGAGAACAACCAATCACCAGACAGGACACCACTACTATAAAACCCACAGGGCATTAAGGCTCTCCCTCTCTCACAGGACACAGCTAGGGAGATAGTCACAGTGCACAAGCCAGTGAACATCATCACCACGTGATAGAGTGCTAGTCTGGTCAAGCCAGTAGGAGGTTATCAGTTAGGTTAATAGAGGGTCAACCCACAGCAGATTATGTACAGAAATCAACAGGTTCAATAAAACAGTGTTGGACCATCTCCTGTGTCGGAAGCCTGTTTCTCGTTCTACTGCATCCAGTTGCAGTCGATGTTAGACCAGCACAGATAACACATCAGGATGAGGTCCTGAAAGCAGAATATAGGGAGCTAGGAAGAAAGTTGAGAAGTCGGACCACAAAGGTAGTGATCTCAAGATTACTGCCAGTGCCACATTCTAGTCAGGGTAGAAATAGTAGGTTATATCGGACGAATACGTGGCTGAAGAGCTGATGCAAGGGGGAGGGCTTTTGATTCCTGGGACATTGGGATCAGTTTTGGGGAAAGTGGGACCTGCAAAAGCTGGACGGGTTACACCTGGGCAGAACCGGGCTGATGTCCTTGGGGAGGCACTTGCACGATCGGTTGAGGAGGGTTTAAATTAATATGGCAGGGGGATGGGAACCTATGTAAGGATTCCGATCAGGGGAATCAATAACATGAGAAAATGACAGAAAGGATATTAAGAAACGTGATAGGCAGAGAAATCATGGACCTCTATCAAATAATGACACTGTAAAAATAGTAGGGTTGGGACAAGGAACGTTAGAAGGACTAGCCTTAAGGTTTTGTACCTGAATGCAAAGAGCATTCAAAATAAAACAGATGAATTATTTGCGCAGGTAGATGTAAAAGGATATGATATAGTTGGCTGCAAATGACCAAAGATGGGAACTAAACATTGAGGGCTATTCAGTTTTTAGGAAGGACAGGCAGAAAGGAAAAGGTGGTGGAGTTGCATTGTCGATTGAAGATATTGATACAATATTGAGAGAAGGTATTCGTTCAGATTGTGTGGAATCTGGGTGGAGTTAAGAAACATCAAGGGCAAAAAACATTCGTCGGAGTGGTATACAGACCACCAAACAGCAGTGGTAATGTTGGGATTAACATTAAACAGCAAATCAGAGATACATGTGATAAAGGAATATCTGTGATTATAGGTGGCTTTAATCTGCATATTGATTGGGAGATTTAAATTAGTCGCAGTACAATAGAGGAGACATTTCTAGAATGTAGACGGGATGATTTTCTGGACCAGCATGTTGAGGAACCAACAAGGGAACAGGCCATCTTGGACTTGGCGTTGCGCAATGAGAAAGGATTAGTTGGCAATCTAGTTGTGAGAGAACCCTTGGGGACGGGTGATTATAATATGGTAAAATTCTATATCAAGGTGGATAGTGAGGTAGTTGATTCTGAGACCAGGATCCTGAACCTCAATAAAGTAACTCTGATGATATGCAGCATGAGCTGGCTATGACGGACTGGGAAATATACTGAAAGAAAGGACAGTGGATGACAGGCATTCAAAGAATGAATAGGTGAACTCCAAAAGTTGTTTATTCCTATTGGATGCAAGAGTAGAAAGGGAACTGTGGTCAAACCATGGCTTACAAGGGAAATCAGAGATAGTATTAGATTTAAAGAAGAGGCATACAAATAAGCTAGAAAAAGCAAAAAAGCAGTCGACCTAAGGATTGAGAACAGTTTAAAATTCAGCAAAGGAAGGCTAAGGGATTGATTAAGAAGGGGAAAATACAATTTGAAAGTAAACTAGCGGTGAACATAAAATCTGATTGTAAAAGTTTCTACATGTATGTAAAGAGAAAAAGATTAGTAAAAAGAAATGTAGGCCCCTTGCAGTCAGAAACAGGGGAATTAATAACTGGGAACAAAGAAATGGCTGAGGAACTAAATTCGTACTTTGTGCCTGTCTTCAAAACGGAAGACATGAATAACATACCTGAAGTCTGAGATGCACAAGTTTTAGTGAGGAGCTGAAGGAAATTAGTATTAGTAAATAAATGGTTATGGGGACATTAATAGGATTGTGGGCGGATAGATCTCCAGGGCCTGATAACCATCATCCCAGAGTACTTAAGGAAGTAGACAGTAGACACTAAAACAGTAGATCCATTGGTGGTCATTTTCCAAAATTCTTTGGACTCTGGAATGGTATCTACAGGTGATCCCTTCACGTCACAAGCGCCGTTGAGCACTGGCTGGTGTCACCCAGACACCCTGAAACTGCCATCCTGAGGTACCCTGCGCGGGTGTTGGGGAGGGGGGCACGGTGGTCTTGCCGGAGCCTTGGAGGTCAGGGTGGCATTTAAGAATACTCCAGCGAGTGGAGTTCCTCAGTGTAGTGAACAGGGCTATGTGCGGCCTCGACTGCGCGTTCGTCGCTGAGGCTTCTTATTTAACGAGAGTGGCATTGTATAGCCATGTGCTCATAATGGGTAATGTTTCCAGTTAGTTGAATCGCGCCCGTGGCCTCACCAATGCCTTGTATAACGATTTCAAAAATTTCCACACTTTTATGTTACATTGCAGATAACGCAGATATTATCCGTTTATCTTTGGGATTTGGGTTTAAATCTCCCTCAGATGGATGGGATTTAATCCTGATTGTACAGGTCCAAAGTAAAATGAATTTGAGGCAGGCTGAATGCAATTCATCGACAGCGGTACCTACAACACAATTGTTGCCCATAATTCAGCATCGAGTGTGCCAGAGACTATAAAGCTGTCTCCAGTAAAAGGTAGGCCATTATTGGCTGCTAAGATTAAATATTCGTCAGGGTAGAGTTGAATCACAGGGAATTTTATTTGCATCTAATCTATGCTACTCTGTATTACAGTGCTGAATAATTAGAATGGGTGAATGCAAAGACAAACATCCCTTTCACCAGCACTATATCCTCCTTAACATACACAAATTTAGCAAAATAACTAAGTAACTCGAGGCTTGCTTTCCAGGGAAATACTGTAAATGCAGTAACTGTAAATGTATAACATAAATGTGTGTGCGTGGGTTTCCTCCGGGTGCTCCGGTTTCCTCCCACAGTCCAAAGATGTGCGGGTTAGGTGGATTGGCCATGATAAATTGCCTGTAGTGTCCTAAAAAAAAGTAACGTTAAGGGGGGGGCTGTTGGGTTATGGGTATCGGGTGGATACGTGGGTTTGAGTAGGGTGATCATTGCTCGGCACAACATCGAGGGCCGAAGGGCCTGTTCTGTGCTGTACTGTTCTATGTTCTATGTTAAATGTGCAGTTTTTGAATATTGCAGCATTTGGCAACAGACAATGTATTGTCAAGCAAATTTTGAAACCCATTAGGCCTAAATATAATCCTGTTCACACATGAATGATTTCCCACATCCCACTCATCTTCACTGATGTTTGGTGTGAATGTAATGAGCTCTATAGAGAGGGAACTGACAATATATACCGATTAAAAAAAATACATGTCAAGGTGAAATGAGAAGTGGATATTTGTCTGAAAATAAACAAGGTGTCATATGAATGACAAACGTTTAACTCACCTGGAGATAGTGCACAATATCGAGTGCTATTAAAAATAAACAGCAACCTTAAATGGCTGATATATCGGGGACATGTCAATTAGCCTGGGTGATGATTTTAGAAAGAAACGTCAACTATTTGCAGAAACGGGCAGCACGGTGGCCAAGTGGTTAGCACAACCGCCTCATGGCGCTGAGGTCCCAGGTTCGATCCCGGCTCTGGGTCACTGTCTGTGTGGAGTTTGCACATTCTCCCCGTGTCTGCGTGGGTTTCGCCCCCACAACCCAAAAATGTGCAGAGTAGGTGGATTGGCCACGCTAAATTGCCCCTTAATTGGAAAAAAATAAATGGGTAATCTAAATTTTAAAACAAAAAAAAACTATTTGCAGAAAAAAAATCTTTGTTGCAATTGAGTTCCAACTAAATGCTCAAGCGCAAAGCTATCCCAAAGAATTAGTTAGTGGTCACTCTGAAACGGAGTAAAATATGTCCAGAGATTGTACTGAGAATAAAGGTGAGGTTATCACTGCCCATAAATGATTAAATAGTAATTGGACAGCAAATGTCAGAGTCCACGCATGTGTAGCTAAACATGGAAGTCTGGAATTTGCAGTCTTGTGACTGTGCTCCTCTACAAGCTGCAATAGAACAGAACCTTGCTGATAGAGATCCATGCAAGGGCTGTGAAGTTGCAGTATTACCCTCTAATTACCCACTTAATACAGCAGAAAACAGTGGGCTGCAACATTCAGATTGGGTACTCTAAATTGTTTTTAAAAAGTAAAAGTTGCAAAAACTGAAACTTCGTTGGTGTTTTGTTCATTTGGAAAATTTGGTTATTTTGGTCTGCAGTTCTCCCATGGATATCATAACACTCGTAATGCAGGACCTCAAAGGTAATAAGCTCTTGAGTATTCCTAATGCAGGGAAAATGAATGTTCGAAATAGAAGGATACAGCAGATGAATGCGTGGTTGAAGAGATGTTACAGGAGAGAGGGTATTAGATTCCTTGGATCCTGCCCTGGGAGAGGTGAGAGCTGTACATGCCAGACAGGTTGCACCTGAACAGAACTTGGCCAATGTCCTTGAAAGACGATATAGCTCAGGTACAGACAAAGTACACTCTCACGAGGGGAAAAAGTATGATGAACAAATGCACAGGTCCCTGGATGAAAAGAGATATGATGAAACTGAAAAAGGGTACATGTGATAATGCCTGGTGAATGACACAACTGAGAAACAGGCTGAATGAATATAGACGGTGTAGCGGGGAAGTGAAGAAAGACATAAGAGAAACAATGTGAGAGTAAGAGAAAAAACTAGCAGCGCACACATAAAGCAATCCAATTTTATAGGCCTAAATACAGTAAAAGAGTGGTAAAAGTAGGAATGGGGCCAATTAAGAACCTGAAAGGGGATTTACACATGGAGACAGGTGACATGGTTGAGGTATGAGATTAGCACTTTGTATCTGTCTTTACCAAGAATATGTTGCCACATTTGTAGTGAAAGAAAAGGTAATTGAGATGCAGGATGGGTGAACATTGATGAAGTGGAGGTATTAGACAGGCTGGCTTTACTTAAAGTTGGTAAGTCACCAGGATCAAATGAGATGCAACCACGCGTTGTGGTGATTTCACTGGACTTGAAATCCAGAGGCTCAGGTTAATGCTCTGGGTACATGGGTTCAAATCCCACCATGGCAGCTGGTGGAATTTAAATTCACTTTGTAAAATCAGGAAAGCTAATTTCAGCAATTGTAACCATGAAACTAATATTGATGATTGCAAAAACCCACCTGATTCACTAATGTAAAATATTCCACCCTCACCTGATGTGGCGTACATTTGATTCCAGACCCACATTAATGTGGTGGACATTTCACTGCCATTTTAAATGCCCTAAGCCACTCAGATTAAGGGAAATTAGGAGTGGGCAACCCACAGTGACACCCACATCCCAAATATTTGTTTTTAAATATCGAGTTAAGTAAGGGTGGAAATTGCAGAGGCATGGCTCTTCCAATGATCTTACAACCATTCTTAGATGCAGGAAGATGGTGTCTGAGGGCTGGAGAATTGCATATTGTCATTCAAAAAAAAAAGCATGCAAGGATAATCCCAGCAAAATCCCACCTTAACCTCGGTGGTGGGACCACTTTTTAAGAAATGAAAATTCAGGACAAAATTAACTTGGGACGAGTATGGATTAATTTTTTAAGATCAATTTAGAGGATCCAATTCTTTTTTTCCCAATTATGGGGCAATTTAGCATGACCAATCAAACTACCCTGCACATCTCTGGGTCATGGGGGTGAGATCCGCACAGTCACGGGGAGAACGTGCTAACTTCACACAGGCAGTGACCTGAGGCCAGGATCAAACCCGGGTCCTCAGTGCCGAGAGGCAGCAGTGCTAATCACTGCACCATCGAGCCACCCACGTGTTTGGATTAATTAAGGAAAGCCAGTCTTGGTTTATTTAGGAAAAATCATATTTAAATAGCATGACTGAGGTTTTCAATGAAATCAGAGAGGGGTGATGAGGGATACATGGACTTTCAAATGACATTTTATAAAGTGCCACACAACATGCTTATCAGTTGTACCAGCAAACAGAACATGGGGCTGGTTTGATTTATTCCCGGTGTGGCTCAAGGAGTGTGAGCTCTCCGGCTAACTCGGGGCTATTACAATGTTTATATAAGGTCAGCCAAATAGGTACCAACTGGCAGAGAGAGAGGACCGGGTGAAGTCTAACCAGGTCCCTGTGTAAATAGAACATATTACAAATAAATGTCTTCTTTATGTTACCTTTGACTTTATTAAATAAGCAAAGTTAGGGCACATAGAATAAAAAAGACATTAGCAGCTTGGATAGATAATTGACTGAGTGACAAGAAACAAGTAGTGGTAAACAGATGCTTTTTGGACTGAAGGAAGGCACATTGTGTGGTTTCCCAGGGATTGGTGATTTATTTTGGCAGGAAGAACACAGATAGGCAATATAAAGTGAAGAGTACAATTCTTTTTTTTTAATTTAGAGTACCCAATTCAATTTTTCCAATTAAGGGGCAATTTAGTGTGGTCAATCAACCTACCCTGCACATCTTTGGGTTGTGGGGGTGAAACCCACACAAACATGGGGAGAATGTGCAAACTCCACACAGATAGTGACCCAGAGCCGAGATCAAACCTAGGACCTCGGCGCCGTGAGGCAGCAGGGCCTAACCCACTGTGCCACCATGCTGCCCTGCAGAGTATAATTCTAAAGGGAGTGCAGGAGCTGGGGTTTCTGGAGGTCTATGTAAACAATTCACTGAAGATGGCAGGGCAGGTTGAGAAACCAGTTAATAAAGCATGTGGGATCCTGGGCTTTATCAATAGAGGCAGAGAGTAGAAAAGCAAGGAGGTTATGACAAACCTGTAAAAAATCTGGTTCAGCCTCAACTGGAATATTCCAGTTCTGGGCACCAAACTTCCAGGAGGATGTGAAACCATTAGAGTGTGCAGAAAAGATTCACGAGAATCATTCCAGAGATGAGGAACTTCAGTTAGAAGGATAATTTGGAGAAGCTTAGGTGATTGTCCTTGGAGAAGATGAGATTTGACAGATACTTCAAAATGATGAGGGGTCCAGACAGAGCAGATAAGGAGAAACTATTCCCGTTGGTAGAAGGATCGAGAAACAGAGGACACCAATTTAAGCAAAAGAAGCAAGGGCGACAAGAGGAACAATCTTTTTATGCAACGAGAGGTTAAGATCGGGATTGCACGTCACACAGCATGATAGAGGCAGATTAAATTGAGGCCTTCAAAAGAAAATGTAATATTTATCCAAGTATTTCTTTTTATACAAGGCTACATGGTAAAAGCAGGGAGTGAGATGAGGGGAGTCACACTTCCAAAGAGCTGGTATGGGTGTGAAGTGCTGAATGGTCTTCTGTTCAGAACATTTTTAAAAAAATATTTTAATTAATTGTTGGCGAGGACAGCATTTATTACCCATTCCTAATTGATCTCAAGATAGTGGTGAGCTGCGTTCTTGAACAGCTGCTGTCCATATATAGTAGGAATGCCCACAGTGCTATAAGGAAGGGAGTTCCAGGATTTTGATCCAGCGACTGTGAAGGAACAGCGATTTGGTTCCAAGTCAGGATGGTAAGTGGCTTGAAGGGGACCGTGCAGGTGATGACGTTTTCATGTATCTGATGCCTTTGTCCCTCTGGATTGGGGAGATCCCGGATTTGTAAGGTGGTGTCGAAAGAGAGGAATTTTGACACAACTGTCCAGATTTCAATGAAGAGGACTTTGAGAGGTCAAACGGGGCAAGATGTTCTTGTGCCATTGTCACATCCAGATCAATTCCAGATGGTCCATCTGGTTTTATCCTTTTACAACTTCTCTGTAGCTGCTTGATACAACTGAGTTGCTTGCTAGCCCATTTCAGACAGGAGTCGAGAGTCAACCACACTGCACTCTCATATTTTCTAGCAGGAAAGGGGGGAACCGAAGGAAGAGGAGTATAACAGTTGTTTAAATGTGGATATGGCACAGAATACTCAGAATCAGCTCAATAGACAGAAAGACAAATGAGTAGGTTTGATCAGAAGTTCAGGAATCAAAGGAGTTGCCAAGTAGAGCGAGAGAAAAAATGATATTCAAGTACGGACATTGGAAATGAAGAGCCAGCAGCCTTTTCCTGGCAACAGTTGATGGAGAAATTGATGGTAAAAATAGAAGAGGAAAACGTCAAGTCTGATGAGTGGACAATATTGAGACATAGACTGAGGAAGCTTGAAGAAAGCCAGCAAAGAAGCAAGGTGACGCCAACGGTCCCACGAAGGCTATGGTGACAACCAATGAAAGATGATTGGCTCTTCCTGCTCAGGTAAAAACCATCAACAATCTATACCACATAGTCAAGAGGCAGTTCAATTTATAACTTTTTTTTATTCAACACCAAACTAATCTTCTAAATTATACAGTTTCTGACTATTGTTAAACACAAAATGGCTTATCATGTTGACAGCTTTATTCCAACATCTGCCGCAGCGCTCATCCAAAATTAAACAATTTACCAACATTTCTTAGCAAGTACATCACATGGAATAGTCCAATCAAGTAGCAAAGGAGGGGGGAGGCAACAACATTTGCCAGAGTTCAATTGTCTGGAAAAAAAACTGCAACAGGAACATCAGCAGCAACAGGCATGAAGGTGAAGGACAGCTTGAAAATGTAAAAACAGATGTAAAAAGAATGTTAGGACACAGCAAAAAAAAACCAATGTGCCTGCATTTGTTTGATAGCGAATTCATCAGGGAAGTGTGACATAGGCTTCCCGGATGTGTGATAAGCGTCCTATTTCTTATGGGTGATAGGTTAAGTCTTGACACTCGTTGCAATGCTCCTCGATTCAAAAGCCTGCAAACATGTCCCGTCAAGACACAGACATGAATAAAGTTCACTCGAGGTAACACATGATGCCTGTTGCTTGTAGAAACCGATATGAGCAAGAAATCAAAACCTTCTTAAGAAAGTTTGAGAATACGTAAGAGGAAAAAAAGAATCCTTTCAAGCAGCTCGAGGCCAATTTTTGCAACAAGCCTGACCAAATGCTTCAGTAGGGGAATTTTGATTCTGTGGCACATTTCCAAGCGATTGGAATGTTGGTCTCGATCTGAAAGGGGCTAGAATACAAACGGGAGTAAGTTGTGATTCAGCTGTACAAACTCCTGGACAACCCCATCTGGAGTATTGTGTTCAGTTTTAGACACCGCACCACTCGAGCGATATACTGGCCTTGGAAGATGTACCATGTAGACTCAAGAGAATTATGCTAGAGTTTGAAGGGGTAAATTATGAAGATCAGGTACTTAAACTTGGCTTCAATTCCCTCAATTATAGAAGACTGTGGGGTGAAATGATCGAGGCATTTAAAAGATTAAAATCATTCATTAGGGCAGATAAAAATAAACAATTTCCTCTGATGGGGAGAATCAAGAATGGTGGGTGTGGGTGAGATCTCAAGATTTGAGATCTTTATCAGTCAGCACTTATTCCACACAAAAGATGGCTCCTTCAGCTCCTGGTGTTCGCGATCATCCTCTCATTCTCATACAGGAAACCTAGAATTTCATCTCTCTTTCCCCCAAAATGCTGTGGACTTGGAAGAATTGGAGCTTTTATAACAATCATCAAAAATATTTTTATTAGGTTAAGGATACCAAGGTATGTGGAGTAAAGGTGGATCCATGGAGTTGGCTTGCAGGTCAGCCATGTACTCATTAAATAGTGAAGGAGACTCAAGAGGCTGAATGGCCCACTCCTGCTCCTATCTGCACACATGTATGATTAAAGCGTAGCAATGCCAATGTTTAGATGATTCTAAAAAGCACTAATTTCAACAGCATCGCATTGATGATGAACTTACCATCCGTGATGAGGAGGAAAACATCAGGAGCTGAAGGTGATGTTGCAATAGGATGAGAGAGAGAGAGAGAGAGCTTGAGCCACCAGTCAAACTGAAACTCATGAACAGATCCGCTGACCAGCAGTGAGTCTGGCAATGAGTCTCTAAATCCACAGCCATATTGTAGCCAGGTAACACCAGCAGAAGCAGAGAAGTCCGGTTCCTTGGGTTAGTTATGACAGCAGGAGAAAAATTTTAAGTGAGTGCAAGGCAAATAAGTTGCAAGATATGAGGGACAGGAGTAAAACAGATGGGGCAGCTGGAAGAACCAAATGAGACAAGCATCAAAAATAAGGGAAAACCGAGACGCTTTCAGTTTTTACAATCAGTGCCCACCCCAATCAACTTCCCAGATAATATGGAAATTTCCACCAAAGATTGCCATGCTAAGTAAGAGGTTTTGCATAAAAGTGAACTAACTATATTCCTCACCAAATGCTGTCAGCTACTGGGATCTCTCTCTATTCCAATGGGATACAAATATACAAAATAGTACCGGGAGTATGCCATTCAGCCCCTCAAGCCTGTTCTGTCATTTGGTAAAATCATGGTTAATCTGACTGTGGCATCTACTCCACTTTTCTGTCTTGCCCCAGACCTTTTGATTTCCTTGTTAATCAAGAATGTATTACATCTGCCTTAAAAACATTCAATGGTGCTGCCTCCACCACTCCCTGGGTCAGACCACATTTGGAATATCGTGAGCAGTTTTGGGGCCATATCTAGGAAGGATGTGCTGGCTTTAGAGGGGGTCAAAAAAGGAGGTTCACAAGAATGATTCCAGGAATAAAGGGCTTGTCATATGAGGAGTGGTTGAGGACTCTGGGTCTACATTCAATGCAGTTTAGGAGGATGAGGGGGAATTTTTGAAACTTACAGAATGCTGAGAGGCCCAGATAGAGTGGACAGGGAGAAGATGTTTCCATTAGTAAGACTAGTAGCCGAGGGCACATGCTCAGACTGAAGTGATGATCCTTTACAACTGAGATGAGGAGGAATTTCCTCAGCCTGAGGGTAGTGAATCTGTGGAAGGCATTGCCGCAAAAGGCTGTAGAGGCCAAGTCACTTTAAGACAGAAATAGTTAGGTCCTTGATTAATAAGGGGATAAGGAATTACAGAAAAGAAGTTAGGAGAATAGGGATGAGAAACATATCAGCCATGCTTGGATGGCAGGGCAGACTCGATGGGCCAAATGATCTAATTCTGCCAGTATTCCTTGAGGTCTTAAGAAAATTCCACCGACTAAAGACCCTCTTATATTTTCATCGCCATGATAACTGCGAGCCAGAGTGAGCTTTAAACTTGGGAATTTGAAGCAGTGAGGATTAAATTGAGAGTGGTCTTGCCTTGCTGCAGCTAAGGCTACAAGGGAGTGCACCGATTGCTAAGGAGTTGGCAAGGTCGGTAAGTATTTACAACATTCAATTATAGTTTGAAAATAAGTTATGTGGTTTATAATGTGCAAGGGTTATAATTAGTAGTAACAAGGAAAGGTCATATAGAATTGGATTTAATCTAATATCAAGGATCTTCCAAAGCTTTAATTTAAAAGGGTAAGTCATGGCAGGAGAACTCAAAGCCTTGGTTTGCTCCTGTTGCTCTGGTGCATACGTGAGGTGAAGAGTATTGTGGATAGCATGTATAGAGAGGTGGTCACACCACAGGCTCAGACTCCACAGGCAGGAAGGGAATGGGTGATCACCAGGCAGAGCAAGAGACCTAGGCAGGCAATGCAAGAAATCCCATGTGGCCATTCCGCTGCAGAACAGATATACTATTTTGGATACTACTGAGGGGAATGGCCTCTCAGGGGAAAGTAGCAAAAGCCAAATTCATTGCATCATGGTTGGTTCTGCTGCAGTGGGAGGAGTAAAAAGTGTGGGAATGCAATAGTTACAGGGGATTCGATTATAAGGGGAATAGATAGGTTTTATTGTGTCTGCAACCGAGACCCCAGCATGTTGCCTCCCTGGTGCTAGGGTCAAGGATGTCTCGGTTACAGGACATTCAGGAGCTGGAGGGTGAACAGCCAGTGATCGTGGTGCATATCGGTACCAACGACACAGGTAGAAAAAGGGATGCGTCATAATATCCACTCATGTATATCATGAGACGCAGACAGGCAGTGATTGACACACAGGATAACCAATGAACACTCACAACAGAGAACAACCAATCACCAGACAGGACACCACCACTATAAAACCCACAGGGCATTAAGGCTCTCTCTCTCTCACAGGACACAGCTAGGAAGATAGTCACAGTGCACAAGCCAATGAACATCATCACCACGTGATAGAGTGCTAGTCTGGTCAAGCCAGTAGGAGGTTATCAGTTAGGTTAATAGAGGGTCAACCCACAGCAGATTATGTACAGAAATCAACAGGTGCAATAAAACAGTGTTGGACCATCTCCTGTGTCAGAAGCCTGTTTCTCGTTCTACTGCATCCAGTTGCAGTCGATGTTAGACCAGCACAGATAACACATCAGGATGAGGTCCTGAAAGCAGAATATAGGGAGCTAGGAAGAAAGTTGAGAAGTCGGACCACAAAGGTAGTGATCTCAAGATTACTGCCAGTGCCACATGCTAGTCAGGGTAGAAATAGTAGGTTATATCGGATGAATACGTGGCTGAAGAGCTGATGCAAGGGGGAGGGTTTTTGATTCCTGGGACATTGGGACCAGTTCTGGGGAAAGTGGGACCTGCAAAAGCTGGACGGGTTACACCTGGGCAGAACCGGGCTGATGTCCTTGGGGAGGCACTTGCACGATCGGTTGAGGAGGGTTTAAATTAATATGGCAGGGGGATGGGAACCTATGTAAGGATTCAGATCAGGGGAATCAATAACATGAGAAAATGACAGAAAGGATATTAAGAAACGTGATAGGCAGAGAAATCATGAACCTCTATCAAATAATGACACTGTAAAAATAGTAGGGATGGGACAAGGAACGTTAGAAGGACTAGCCTTAAGGTTTTGTACCTGAATGCAAAGAGCATTCAAAATAAAACAGATGAATGTTATGCGCAGATAGATGTAAAAGGATATGATATAGTTGGCTGCAAATGACCAAAGATGGGAACTAAATATTGAGGGCTGTTCAGTTTTTAGGAAGGACAGGCAGAAAGGAAAAGGTGGTGGAGTTGCATTGTTGATTGAAGATATTGATACAATATTGAGAGAAGGTATTCGTTCAGATTGTGTGGAATCTAGGTGGAGTTAAGGAACATCAAGGGCAAAAAACATTCATCGGAGTGGTAAACAGACCACCAAACAGCAGTGGTAATGTTGGGATTAACATTAAACAGGAAATCAGAGATACATGTGATAAAGGAATATCTGTGATTATAGGTGGCTTTAATCTGCATATTGATTGAGAGATTTAAATTAGTCGCAGTACAACAGAGGAGAAATTTCTAGAATGTAGACGGGATGATTTTCTGGACCAGCATGTTGAGGAACCAACAAGGGAACAGGCCATCTTGGACTGGGCGTTGCGCAATGAGAAAGGATTAGTTGGCAATCTAGTTGTGAGAGAACCCATGGGGACGGGTGATTATAATATGGTAAAATTCTATATCAAGGTGGATAGTGAGGTAGTTGATTCTGTGACCAGGATCCTGAACCTCAATAAAGTAACTCTGATGGTATGCAGCATGAGCTGGCTATGACGGACTGGGAAATATACTGAAAGAAAGGACAGTGGATGACAGGCATTCAAAAAATGAATAGGTGAACTCCAAAAGTTGTTTATTCCTACTGGATGCAAGAGTAGAAAGGGAACTGTGGTCAAGCCATGGCTTACAAGGGAAATCATAGATAGTATTAGATTTAAAGAAGAGGCATACAAATCAGCTAGAAAAAGCAAAAAAGCAGTCAACCTAAGGATTGAGAACAATTTAAAATTCAGCAAAGGAAGGCAAAGAATTGATTAAGAAGGGGAAAATACAATTTGAAAGTAAACTAGCGGTGAACATAAAATCTGATTGTAAAAGTTTCTACATGTACGTAAAGAGAAAAAGATTAGTAAAAACAAATGTAGGCCCCTTGCAGTCAGAAACAGGGGAATTAATAACTGGGAACAAAGAAATGGCTGAGGAACTAAATTCGTACTTTGTGCCTGTCTTCAAAAGTGAAGACATGAATAACATACCTGAAGTCTGAGGTGCACAAGTTTTAGTGAGGCGCTGAAGGAAATTAGTATTAGTAAATAAATGGTTATGGGACATTAATAGGATTGTGGGCGGATAGATCTCCAGGGCCTGATAACCATCATCCCAGAGTACTTAAGGAAGTAGACAGTAGACACTAAAACAATAGATCCATTGGTGGTCATTTTCCAAAATTCTTTGGACTCTGGAACGGTATCTACAGGTGATCCCTTCACGTCACAAGCGCCGTTCAGCACTGGCTGGTGTCACCCAGACACCCTGAAACTGCCATCCTGCGCGGGTGTTGGGGAGGGGGGCACGGTGGTCTTGCCGGGGCCTTGGAGGTCAAGGTGGCATTTAAGAATACTCCAGCGAGCGGAGTTCCTCAATGTAGTGAACAGGGCTATGTGCGGCCTCGACTGCGCGTTCGTCGCTGAGGCTTCTTATTTAACGAGAGTGGCATTGTATAGCCATGTGCTCATAATGGGTAATGTTTCCAGTTAGTTGAATCGCGCCCATGGCCTCACCAATGCCTTGTATAACGATTTCAAAAATTTCCACACTTTTATGTTACATTGCAGATAACGCAGATATTATCCGTTTATCTTTGGGACTTGGGTTTAAATCTCCCTCAGATGGATGGGACTTAATCCTGATTGTACAGGTCCAAAGTAAAATGAATTTGAGGCAGGCTGAATGCAATTCATCGACAGCGGTACCTACAACACAATTGTTGCCCATAATTCAGCATCGAGTGTGTCAGAGATTATAAAGCTGTCTCCAGTAAGAGGTAGGCCATTATTGGCTGCTAAGATTAAATATTCGTCAGGGTAGAGTTGAATCACAGGGAATTTTATTTGCATCTAATCTATGCTACTCTGTATCACAGTGCTGAATAATTAGAATGGGTGAATGCAAAGACAAACATCCCTTTCACCAGCACTGTATCCTCCTTAACATACACAAATTTAGCAAAATAACTAAGTAACTCGCGGCTTGCTTTCCAGGGAAATATGTAAACTGTAAATGCAGTAACTGTAAATGTATAACATAAATGTGTGTGCGTGGGTTTCCTCCGGGTGCTCCGGTTTCCTCCCACAGTCCAAAGATGTGCGGGTTAGGTGGATTGCCCGTAGTGTCCTAAAAAAAAGTAACGTTAAGGGGGGGGTTGTTGGGTTATGGGTATAGGGTGGATACATGGGTTTGAGTAGGGTGATCATTGCTCGGCACAACATCGAGGGCCGAAGGGCCTGTTCTGTGCTGTACTGTTCTATGTTCTATGTTAAATGTGCAGTTTTTGAATATTGCAGCATTTGGCAACAATGTATTGTCAAGCAAATTTTGAAACCCATTAGGCCTAAATATAATCCTGTTCACACATGAATGATTTCCCACATCCCACTCATCTTCACTGATGTTTGGTGTGAATGTAATGAGCTTTATAGAGAGGGAACTGACAATACATACCGATTAAAAAAAATACATGTCAAGGTGAAATGAGAAGTGGATATTTGTCTGAAAATAAACAAGGTGTCATATGAATGACAAACGTTTAACTCACCTGGAGATAGTGCACAATATCGAGTGCTATTAAAAATAAACAGCAACCTTAAATGGCTGATATATCGGGGACATGTCAATTAGCCTGGGTGATGATTTTAGAAAGAAACGTCAACTATTTGCAGAAAAAAAATCTTTGTTGCAATTGAGTTCCAACTAAATGCTCAAGCGCAAAGCTATCCCAAAGAATTAGTTAGTGGTCACTCTGAAACGGAGTAAAATATGTCCAGATATTGTACTGAGAATAAAGGTGAGGTTATCACTGCCCATAAATGATTAAATAGTAATTGGACAGCAAATGTCAGAGTCGACGCATGTGTAGCTAAACATGGAAGTCTGGAATTTGCAGTCTCCTGACCGTGCTCCTCTACAAGCTGCAATAGAACAGAACCTTGCTGATAGAGATCCATGTAAGGGCTGTGACGTTGCAGTATTACCCTCTAATTACCCACTTAATACAGCAGAAAACAGTGGGCTGCAACATTCAGATATACGGGCGGGATTTACCGACCGACCCGCCGTGTGGTTTTGGCGGCAAAGGCATCCCACTAGTGGGATTTTCTGTTGACTGCTCACCTCGTCGCTGGGAAACCCTTGCGCCATCGGTGGGACGGAATATCCCGCGAACATTAACAGCAGTAAATTCAACTCAAAGTGTATTTTTAATGGCCTAAAAATTCATAATTATTGACAAACTTTCTCACTGGCTCTAAAAAAAATATATTATTTTTAAACTGTGGAATTTCATTCCTTCAGAACTTAATTAGTGGTGGCGATTTTGTTTTACTTTTCTTGTCTCATTATTCTCTCTCTTAATCTTACCTTTGTTTCTTTGCTTTATTTCCCATTCCAAAAATTATTTCAACATAATTTACATAAATCATAATTTATACATCTTGCTTTAAATCAGCATGTCACACTGATGTTCAATCTGATTAGTCGAAAAGCTATACAGTTGCTGGCCCTGCTAACACAAGTCGCAGATCCCCTGGTGAGGGCATCGTGCTGTCAGATGTCCGCTCCAGCAAATCTCCTCTGAAAAGCACTCAAAAACTCTTGAGGGCAGCACGGTGGTCCAGTGGTTAGCACTGCTGCCTACGACACTGAGGACCCGGGTTGATCCCAGCCCAGGGTCACTGCCCATGTGGTGTTTGCACTTTCTCACCGTGTCTGCGTGGGTTTCACCCCCACACCCCAAAGATGTGCAGAGTAGGTGGATTGACCACATGAAATTGCCCCATAATTGGGAAAACAATTATTGGGTACTCTAAATTTTTTTTTTACTTTTGTCAGAGCTGTCAATGTCGTGAATGGCAAGTACAAAATGACCAGAAAACATGGGCCATAATGTTAACAGATGTCAACCAAGGTGTGGTAGTATGACTAGAGGTACGACGGTACCTGGGAGTGTGAGCTGCTATTGGTGTAGAAGGCTCGCTATCCCATTGGCCCAAGTGTTGTCTTCTCATTGGTCGAGAGGAAGGGAGTTCCGCCTACGAGGCGGAGTATAAGAACCAGTGTTTCCCAGCAGCCATCGTTCTTTCTGTACTCAAGCTGCTGGGCACACTTCTTGTAGATTAAAGCCTTCGATTCGGACTACTCCTTCATTTCTGTGGTTATTGATCGCGCATCAATTTAATCTAATTTAAAGGATGGAGCTCCGCATCGAGCCGGAGAGTCTACGACTCAGCCCCCATGCAGCTAACGCAGCAGCTACATTCAAGCACTGGCTGGATTGTTTCAACAGCTACCTCAGTAAGGCGGAAAACGTACCGACGAGGGAGCAGAAGCTTCACATCCTCCACTCGTGCATCGGCACCGCCATCGACACGGCCATCGACACGCTCATCGAGGACACGACCGACTACGATGCGGCCATAGACCTGCTCAAAGGACACTTCATCCGGCCGTTAATCAAGTCTACGCTCAACAGTTACTGGAAAAAAGGCAGCAGATCTCTGGTGAGTCGTTGGACGATGTTTACCGTGCGCTCCTTGTACTGGAGAGGAACTGCGGCTGCCCACAAGTATCTGCTAATGAGCACATGGAACTTCTCATCCGAGACGCCTTTGTTGCGGATATGCAGTCCCCACAAATCCGCCAGAGACTATTAGAAAGAGAAACCTTGAGCCTCACGGAGGCACGGTCCCTCGCTACCTCCCTAGATGTCGCGATCAGAAACGCACGCTCATACGCCCCCAACCGCGCGGCGGCCCCCTGGGCAGCGTAGAATTCAGCGTCTCTCTCCCCCACGGACTCAGACCCCCCCCAGGCCTGCGCCACAGGACGCCCAGAAAAACCGGCGGGGCCCCGCTGCTAATTCTGCGGCCAGGCGAAACACCCCCGACAACGTTGCCCAGCCCGTTCTGCAACCTGCAAGGGCTGCGGGAAGAAAGGCCACTTTGTGGCTGTCTGCCAGGCCAAGGCGGTCGCTGCGGCCCCAGGCACTCTTTCCAGGGGCCCCGTGCGGCCCGCGGACCTCGCTGCCCCCATCCCCCAACGCCATATGCGACCTCCGGGCTCTGCCATTTTACGCTCTGACGCCACGTGCCACCCCTGGGCACCGCCATTTTGTCCACCCCCCAGCATGTGCGACCGATGGGTGCCGCCATCTTGGATGGGCTCCGAGGACCCCACGGGTGACTACGCACCACCCGATGAAGACTCCAACTAGATGCCACAACTTGCTTCAGTCACTCTGGACCAGTCTCGACCCCGCACCCTCTCTACGGCAACAATGAGGATACTGGTCAATGGGCACGAGACGACCTGCCTGCTGGACTCCGGGAGCACGGAGAGTTTCATCCACCCACCACGGTAAGACACTGTGCTCTCCCTGTCTACCCAGTGAAGCAAAAAAAAAAATCGCCCTGGCCTCTGGCTCCCATTCAGTGGAGATCACGAGGTGTTGTATAGCGGACCTCACGGTCCAGTTTAAAAATTACAGACTCTACGTCCTTCCCCACCTCTGCGTGGCCGCATTCCTGGGGTTAGACTTCCAGTGTAACCTCCAGAGCCTAACATTTAAATTTGGCGGCCCTATGCCTCCCCTCACTGTCTGCAGCCTCACGACCCTCAAGGTCGATCCCCCGTCCTCGTTTGCAAACCTCACTCCGGATTGCAAACCTGTCGCCACCAGGAGCCGACGGTACAGTGCCCAGGACCGGACCTTCATCAGGTCCGAGGTCCAACGGCTTATGAAGGAAGGGGTCATCGAGGCTAGTAATAAGTTCTGGTGGTAAAGACCGGAGTGAAGAATAGGATGGTCATAGCCTACAGTCAGACCATCAACAGGTTTACACAGCTGGACGCGTACCCTCTCCCCCGTATATCCAACCTGGTCAACAGGATCACGCAGTACAACACGATGGACCTCAAGTCCACCTACCACCAGCTCCCCATCCGCACAAACGATCGCAAGTACACTGCGTTCAAAGCGGATGGGCGGCTCTACCACTTTTTAAGGGTTCCCTTTGGTGTCACAAACGGGGTCTCAGTCTTCCAAAGGGAGATGGACCGAATGGTCGACTGATACGGTTTACGGGCAACTTTCCCGTATCTCGATAATGTCACCATCTGTGGCCACGATCACCAGGACCACGACACCAATCTCCGCAAATTCCTCCAGACCGCAAAGCTCCTAATCTGACTTACAACAAGGACAAATACGTATTTAGCACCAAAAGTCTAGCCATCCTCGGCTACGTAGTGCGAAATGGAGTGATAGGCCCCGACCCGGAACGCATGCACCCCCTGATGGAGCTCCCCCTCCCCCACTGCCCCAAGGCCCCTAAGCGCTGCCTCGGCTTTTTCTCATATTACGCCCAATGAGTTCCCAGCTACACCGACAAAGCCTGTCCTCTCATCCAAACAGCCACGTTCCCCCTGTCGATGGAGGCTGCATCAAAGCGGATATCGCAAAGGCCACAATGCGCTCTATGGACGAGACCCTCCCCTTCCAGGTCGAAAGCGACACGTCCGATGTAGCTCTCAATGATGCAGCCACCCTCAACCAAGCAGGCAGACCCAGGCCTTCTTCTCCCATACCCTCAATGCTGCTCCATGCTAACCCGCAATACGCATATGTGGAGTACTCCAACGGCCGACAGGACACGGTCTCCCTGCAGGACCTGGCTCCCGCCGGATCCCCGCCATCGCCCCCGACACCAGCCCCAGCCCACCCTCCAACCACAACTGCTCCCCACAGGCGCTCCCCTCTCTGGCCCGCCAACTCCCTCACCCGCGCCGTCTAGAGGACCAGACCCCCCCCCCCCCCCCCCCCCCCCCCAGCACGGCCCTCACCACTTCCGTCTAGGGGTATGGAAACCTCCACAAGGACTGGATCATCGCTCTCGGAGTCATGGACACCCGCATCTCCAACATCTCCGACGAAGCTCCACAGGTCACAGAGAACGTCCAAGGCCCCCGATCGGCTGATCGAGTCGATATGAACTGTTAATGGACTTTTTTTTGTTCTCTCGTTTTGCAACTCTGTAAATAATTACCGTGTGCTAATACATTCCTGTATATAGTTACGGACCAGTGGGCAGACACCGTTGGAGGTGTATAATCCCATATCTCTAGTCATACTACCAGTATCTTGTCCCACCCGCACGGGACGCACCCCCCCCCCCCCCCCCTCCCTGGCTTCTCAACAAGCACACCCCTCAGCTATCAGTGGAACTGGAAGGAGGGGAGTTGCACTGGAAGGGAGACAAGAGACGGATCCATCCAAGGTTCTGGCTCCTAATTGCCTTCCATTGGTCGTAAAGGGAAGAGGTTAGGTTTGGCTATGGTGGTGCTCATTCTATGATTAATCAATTCACATGCCATACAAGACCCCCCCCCCCCCTCACAACACCACAGGTGATGGGTGTGAGTAAGCACTCAGGCAGGGGTCAGACTATGGCATAGATTGAGGAGCACCAGCTCTCAGCTCTCTGAGGGTTATCATCACCCCCTGACAGTTCTAACACAGTCCCAGCACTGTGGATCGATGTAACACAGAGGTTGGGAAGTGGGAGGGGGGGTTAGAGTTGACAGACCAGGCCACGTCTTATGAGAAACGGGCGAATATGAGGGCCTCCCTGGTCCTGACTTGCCGGACCCTCACCGCTGCCCTGCAGCCTCCGGCTGGTTCTCTATTTCCTCCTCAGGATCTCCTACAGCCCCTACAGGTCCAGCACCTGATCATCATCCTTGCCCCCCTTACCCCTCAGAGGTGGCCACATGTCCCTCATCCTCCACCTCTGGCACATTGCCCCTTTGCAGTGCCCAAGTTGTGGAGGACACAGTAGACCACCACAAAGCGGGTGACCCTCCGGGGGTGTACTGCAGGGCACCACCAGAGTGGTCGAGGCAATGGAAACGCATTTTCAGCAGTCCAATCCGCTGCATAATGGCAGCCCAGGTGGCCACATGGGCCTCATTGTATCGGTTCTCCACAGTGGTCAGGAGAGGCAAGGTCTGCTTAACCTTTGTTTTTGAGGATTAGAAAATGTGATACAAAGTTCTCAATTTAGATATACGCCACCTGCATCTTTTACATAGTTAGATCAAAGCTCTGATTTGTGTTTTTATTAAACTACTAACTCCAATCATTGGCAGTTGTCATGGCAAGGAATGGTGCAATGTAAGGAATAGTGTCATGAACGTGGATCATAAAAACATAACTGAATAACTTCACAAGGCACCAGACATCTGTGCTGACTTTCCTTGTTCCTCCTTTTCTTAATTTTCCCCACTTCAAATGGTCATACTTCAACTCGGAGTCCAGACAATGGCCGAAATCTTCATCCTCGTTTGTCGCTGAGATTTTCCGGTGCCACTGAGAATGAATGGAGTTTTGGCTCGAACGCCAAATTTCCTATTCTCACTCGCAACAGGCCCCGCTACGAACGAGACCGGAGAATCCCGCCCAATGGGTGTTAATGGGATATTTAACCAAGAAATGCAAGGGTATCACACCTAATCAAATATTTTACCCCACCTAACGTTCACACACTTTTCAGATCGATTAAGGGGGCACTTAAACAAAGACTACTGGATGATCTTTCTCCTCTCTGTGCAAGGGACACTTGGTGCAGTTTGTCACATCTTCAGGGTCTGGATGAGGTTCTTTGAGGCTTGTTGGTTCTCCAAAACTAAGTTGTGCGAGTCTGTAGTTTGTGAAAGCTAGAACTTTTTATTTACAGCTATTATGTACATATTGGGGACCGAAATCCAGGAACTCCCTCCTCAACAGCACTGTGAGTGGACCTTCACCACATGGACTGCAGCATTTCAAGAAAGCAGCTCACCACCACCTACTCAAGGGCAATTAACAACGGGCAATAAATGTTGGCCTAGCTCGTGAAGCCCACATCCCATGAATGATTATTTTTTAATCTGGGACCTTTGCACGAGGTTGGAACATTTGCACCCACCCAGATGTCTTGTTGCTCCATCATTAAATCAGCATCATGCTCTTCTGATCTTCATCTTTTACTCTAACTAGAAATGTGGCGGATGAAAAGTGAGTTAAATTACCACTGCCCAGGGATCAAACTTAAGTCAGGCCTGAAAATGAAAGACTTCTCCTGAAGTCAACCATCAAATTTATCGAAAAACAAAATGCGGAAATAATTGCTCTCATCAAGCAAAAGTGCTATTAGAGTAAATGGACAAGTCGCAGTTGACAAAAGGGCCAGGAAAGTATTTGGCTAATGTTTGTATTCTGGGATGAGAGGCTTGCAAACTGGCTCATTAAGCTGCCACAGGCAGAAGAAAATGAGGAGAGTAATCTGAAAGAATGAGCACCAGCATTCATCCATAAATGATGTGTACTTAGTCAGTACTGTGCAAGTTAAAATAACTAGAACTTTTAATAACTAATTAAGTTGATCTCCAATTCATCTACCATCTCTTTTAAAACTGACCCCTTTGACAAAGCTTTTAGTCACCCCACCCAATGCATCTCATGTCTCACTCTGGGTTCAGTATCAGTTTTCTTTATGTCTCTGTAAAGTGCGTTGTGATGCGAAAAGCACAAGATGAATTTGAATTGTTGCTGCTCTTTGATCCATCGAATCAGGTTTCCTCCCACACCATGGTACTGAAACAGCTCTGACCAAAGGCACAAATGGTGATGTATGACTGTGAGAAAGAAAAACTGCCCTCTTCCTCCTTCTCAACCTGTTTGCAGTCTTTGACACAGTTGCCCACATCATCATCCTCCCAACGCCTCTCCACTGTTGTCCAGCTGGGTGGGACAGGCCGCATCTAGTTCTATTATTTTTTTTGAAAATATTTTATTGAGCCACTTATAATTTTAACATTTTAAACAAGAGATTCAACGCATGAAAAAAACCCTCAAGAACTTACCCGACTCCCCCAGCCCTAAACCCTAACTACCCATACAAGTAGATTCCCTGTCATTATGCGTCACTTCCATGACTCCCATTACCACCCCCCCCCCCCCCCCCCCCCCCCCCCCCCCCCCACCACTCCCTCCCCAGCACTCCCCTCCTCCTGCTGATGGTCAATTCTCCATCCCAGTAAAATTTGTCTCCGGGCCACCAGGGAGGCAAAGGCCAAAACATCGGCCTCTCTTCCCCCCTCCCAGGCTCCCAGATCTTCCGACACTCCAAATATTGCCATCTCTGGACCCGGAGTCACCCTCTCTCCCTCTCTTCCAGGACCTCTGACATGAAATCTGAAAATCATTTCCAAAATCCCCTCAGCCTCGGACATGTCCAAAACATATGTACATGGTTCGCAGGACTTCCCCCACACTGCCCCCACCTCCTCAACAAACCTATTCATCCGGGCCACAGTCATGTGAGCCCTGTGGATCACCTTAAACTGGATCAGGCTAAGCCTGGCACATGACGAGGATGCGCTGACTCTCCACAGGGCCTTCTCCCATAGTCCGACTTCCAATTCTCCTCCCAGCTCTTCCTCCCACTTCCTCTTTACCTCCCCAATTGCAGCCCCTTCCCACTCCATCAGTTCCTTGTATGTGAACGAAACCCTCCCCTCCCCAACTCCTGTTGTAGACATCACCTTATCCTGTAGTCCCCTTAGTGGGAGGCGAGGAAAGCTCGGAACCTGCCTCCGAACAATATCCCATACCTCCAGTTACCGGAACCCATTCCCACCCGGCAACTCAAACTCCTCCTCCAGCTCCTCCAGGCTTGGGAAACCCTCCTCAATTAAGAGATCCCCAAATCTCTCAATCCCTGCTCGCTGCCACCTCCTGAAGCCCTCGCCCAGCTCCCCCCGGAGCGCACCGGTGATTATCACAGATCGGTGACCACACCGACAACCCCTCCAGTCTCATATGCTGCCTCTATTGCACCCACACTCTCAGGGCTGCCACTACCACTGGGCTTGTGGAGTACAGCAGAGGTGCCGTTAACAAAGCCTTCAGACTCGTGTCCTTACAAGATGCTGCCTCCACTCGCTCCCACACCAACCACTTCCCCGCTATCCATTTCCTAACCATTAATATATTAACCACCGAGCAGTTCATAAAGTTCGGAAGGGCCAATCACCCTCCCCACGCCTCCGCTCAAGTAGGACCTTCTTCACCCGTGGGGCTTTCCCGGCCTATATAAAACCCGAGATCACCGCACTCATCTTCCTAAAAAATGCCTTGGGGATACGGATTGGGAGACACTGAAACACGACCAGCAATCTCGGGAGGACTATCATCTTCACAGTCTGTACCATCCCTGCCAATGACACCAAGAGCACGTCCCACCTACGGAAGTCCCCTTTCATTTGCTCAAATCAACCTGCCCAAGAACTGACCCCAGTCCCTTACCACTTGAATCCCCAAGTACCTAAAGTTTCCTACAACTACTTTGAACGGTATCGCCCTCAGCCTCCTCGCCTGCCCCCTTTCCTGGATCGCAAAAACCTAATTCTTGCCCATGCGCAGTTTGTAACCTGAGAACCGACCAAATTCCTCCAATATCCCCATAATTCCGGCAATTCCCCGCAACTGGTCTGTTATATAAAGGAGCACATCGTCCGCGTAGAGCGAGACCCTATATTCCACCCCCCCTCTCACTATCCCCCGCCAAACGTTCGATGCTCTCAGCGTTATTACCAAAGGATGTAGTGGGGAGAGTGGACACCCCTGTCTCATCCCCCGACACAGACTAAAATATTCTGATCGAACCCCATTTGTCCTTACATTCGCTGCCAGTGCCTGATATAGCAATCGGACCCAATCCGCAAATCCCTGCTCAAACCCAAACCTTCCCAGGACATCCCAAAAAAATACTTCCACTCCACACAATCATAGGCCTTTTCTGCATACATGGCCACCACCACCTCGACCCTCCACAGGCATCATTATCACATTTAGGAGCCGCGTAATGTTGGATGTCAGGTGTCATTCCTTAAAAACCGGTCTGGTCCTCCCCTATTACCTCCAGAACACAATCCTCTATACGTGTGGCCAAGATCTTTGCCAGCAATTTCGCATCCACATTAAACAGGGAGATTCGCCTCCATGAACCAAAGCTGTCCGGATCCTTATCCCGCTTCAAATTAAGGGAAATCGATGCCTGCGATACCATTGGGGGAAGCACTCCCAGCTCTTTCGACTCATTAAAAGCCTTTACCGGGAGTGGGCCCAACAGCCCGGAAAACTTTTTCTAAAACTCAACCGGGTATCCGTCTGGTCCCGGGGCTTTACCCGATTGCATCGCCCCAACCCGTCTATAACCTCCCCAAGCCCAATTGGGGCTCCCAATTGCTCCACCAACTTCTCATCTATCCTCGGGAACTCTAGCCCCCCTAGAAATCATTTCATACCCTCCTTCCCGGCTGCGGGTTCCGATTTGTACAATTTACAATAAAACTCCCGAAACACATAATTCACCCCCGCCGGATCCAGGATTACCTTCCTCCCTGTATCTCTCACTTTCCCAATCTCTCTCACCGCCTCCTGCTTCCTCAGCTGATGCGCCAGCATCCTGCTGGCTTTTTCCCCATATTCATACACTGCCCCCTTTACCCTCCTCAGCTGTCCCTTGGCCTAACTTGTGGACAGGAGCCCAAATTCCAGCTCTGACGCTCCTTCAAAAGCCCATCATCCAGGAACTTCTGTCCACCTGCAACATTTCACTTACCAGTCTGTCCAACTCTGCCCACTCAGCCTTCTCCTTATGGGCCCGAATTGAGATGAGCTCCCCGCTAATAACCGCCTTCAGTGCCTCCCAAAGCACCCCTGCCGAAACCTCACCTGTGTCATTGATCCTTATATATCCCCGGATGGCCTCGCTCACATGCCGCCTCCTCTGATAACAGCCCAACATCCAACCTCCATTGCGGACGCGGGCCTTTCCTTTGCTAACTTGCAAATCCACTGAGGGTGGTGCGTGGTCTGACACCACTTTTGTTGAATATTCAACATCTATCATTTCGGCCAGCAGCGTCTCACCCATAAACCCCCACCTCACCCACCCCCACGCGCTCCGAGTATGGGAACTTCTTTGCCATAGCTGAAAACTTCGCAGACCTCGAACTCGACCTGTCCGATCAAGACCCATGTTGAAATCTCCCCCCTTAATCAGTCGATGTGAATCTAGGTCTGGGATCTTCCCAGAATCCACGAACAAACTCAGCGTCGTCCGAGTTCGGGGCATATATATTAACCAATACCATGGCTATTCCCTCCTGCTTCCCACTAACCATAACATATCTACCCCCCGGGTCCACTTCTATATTCCCCACCACAAATGCACCCGCTTACTAACCAAGATCGCCACCCCCCTCGTTTTAAAGTCAAACCCCGAATGAAACACCTGACCAACCCATCCCATCCTTAACCTAATCTGATCCCCCACCTTCAGATGTGTCTCCTGCAAAATAGCCACGTCCCCCTTCAGTTACCTTAAGTGCGCAAACACAAATGCCCTTTTGACTGGCCCATTCAGTCCCCGAACGTCCCACGTTACCAGTCTGGTCGAGGGGCACCTCATCCCCCTCCCTTGCCGATCAACCATAAACTCTCCTAGGCCAGTCTGCGGCCCAAGTCCCGCACCTCCCCTGGCCTGTCTTCAGGCAGCTACCGTTATCAATCCTCCTCCTCCTCCTCCACTTTGAAAGTCCCCTCCCCGTCAGCAGTATAATTCCCCCCCTGCCCAACCCCCTCCTACTCCTACTCCTACTACCCCTAGTAGGAGTAGGGGTCACTCTCTTCTGCTCTCACTTCTGCACCTTTTTCCGACAAAACTCCTGTGACAAACCGGTGTAAAGGCCACAAAAAGACCACCATGAGCTGGGGCTTCCAAATATGCGACCACTCTCTCCATAGCCGCTACCGGAAGTCCCCACCTAGTTCTATTCTTAACCATCTAATCATAGCCTGAGTATTATTTGTAATGTCTTCTCTTTCTGCACCCGCACCATTACCTCAGGTGTCCCCCAATGACCTTAGACCCTTTTTAATTCTCATCTACATGCTGCTCCTTGGTGACATCATCCAAAACCACAGCCCTAGTTCTCGCATTTAAGCTGACAACATCGAGCTCTACCTCACCACCACCTTTCTCAACTCTTCCACTGGTCCAAAATTATCAGACTGCTTTTCCGAAATCCAATACTAGATAAACAAAAATTTCCTCCAATTAATTATTGAGAAGATTGAGGCTATTGGTTTTGGTCCCCATTGCAAATTCTGTTTCGGAGCTATCAACTCCATCCCTCACTCTGGCAACAGTCTGTTGCAAACTTGCAGTCACATTTGATACTCTGGGTGAGCTTCCTCGCACTTATTTGCGGCATCACTGTGACTGTCTACTTCCTCCTCCATAGCATCACCCAATTTCACCCCTCTTTTACATCATCTGCTACTAAAACCCTCATTCATGTCTTTGTTTTCTTAGGGCTTGACTATTCAAATGCCCAATTACATAGTCTCCCATATTCTCCTCTCTGTAAACTGGAGACCACCCAGAACTCTGCTGCGTGATTCTTCATTCGTGCCATCATCCTTGTGCTCGCTGACATACATTGGCTTCCTGTCGAACAATGTTTTAATTTTTAAATCATCATCCTGGATTTCAAATCTCTATATGGCCTCACCATTGTAATCTCCTCCAGCCCCACAACCCTCCAAGACCTGCTCTCCTCTAATTCTGGCCACTTTAGAATCCCTGATTTTAATTACTCCACCAATGGTTGCTGTGCCTTCATGTACCTAGTCGCAAAAGCTCTGGAATATCCTCCCTATACCTCTCTGCCTCTCCACCTCTATTCCCTCTTTTAGGAAAACTCCTAAAGCCTACTTCGTTGACCAATCCCTTGATCACTTGATCTCCTTACTCCTCCTGTGGCTGGGTGTTGTACGTTTATTTATATTGCTCCTCTGAGCATGACATTGAACGAGTTATACAAGTTGCTGTTGTTAAAGGATTACTCAAACTGCAGTAATTCAATGTCCAAACAATGGATGAATAGCCTTTTTAACTAAATTCATTTTATTGACTTGATCTCTCTCCAACGCTGCACTATTCCAGAATGCATGAGGTTTTTAATTACTGCAAAAAATATGCAAGAAATTATTGAAAGAAATGAAATATGGGAATGTTCACTGCCGCAGCAAAATATATGTAATATGTTTTAGTACAGCTCCCGAGGAAGACATGATTCCAATTTTTTTGATCCATGGTTTGTCCTGCCCAAATCAGTTAAGCTTCTGAACCCTATTTGGCTAGTACAATTGGATCTTAGTTGCATTAAGCTAAAGAAAGGACGTTGGAGTGGTGATAGGTAGCCAGAGGAAAATATAAGAATATGGGAATTGCTCAACAAAAACAGAACAATGTTCACCTAGTTCGCCTTCTACCGTTCTAGTACTCACATGATAAAATGATTCTGAAGTTGGAAAGTAAAATACTGCATATGCTGGAAATCTTGACCAGGGCACCAAGGATTCACCCAAGCAGGCAGATGGGGCACTGATTTAGTAGCCCATCTGAAAGATGGCACCTCCAACAGTGCAGCACTTTCTCAGTAACACACTGCAGTATCAGTATTGACGTTTGTACTAAGTTCTGTGGTGAGACTTAAACTTGGAACCTTATGGCTACTCACTGAGCCTTAGCTGTAGGTTGAGGAAAGAAAGAGGGAAATTGTGTAGCTACATACCAGTGATAGCAGTAGTCGTTGTGTTCCGAATTGGGGAAAATTAAGATTTTAAAAATGACATTGCGATAAAATAAAAAAAGTTGAGAGCAGCTGCCTGAAGAGGTTTTGAGATGAGAATTAGTATATCGCTGAGAAAATAAAGTGTTTACCTATGTGACTGGGAAAAAACAATGTGGTATAGAAGAGGTCACGTCAAAATGAAGATATAAGGAGAGTGAAATATATGCTGGTTGGGGTTGGTTTAGCACAGTGGGCTAAACAGCTAACTTGTAATGCAAAACAAGGCCAGCAGCGCGGGTTCAATTCCTGTACAGGACTCCCCGAATAGGCGCCGGAATGTGGCGACTCGGGGCTTTTCACAGTAACTTCATCGAAGCCTACTTGTGACAATAAGCGATTGTTATTTATTTATTTATTATTATATGCTAAATGCCAACTCCACAGGATGGATAATATCAAAGGGAAAGAATGATATGTCCATAGCACAATAAGTGAAGAAAGGGACACAGTAGAGGCTACCATTACAGCCATATCGAGCAGCAGAAACAGTCTCCGGAAAATAAGTTATTGCTAAATGAGCAGCCAGTTAAGATCAAAAACTCGAAGCAAGCAAATTTCGCCTTCACTGACACTGAAGACGGTTTTCACAAACGTGGCAAATAACCTGCACATGGTAACTATCTGCTGAGTTTAGTTCATAGAGTTATATACTATTGGATGTTGTTTGGGAACAAAGGGGCATCTCAGAGTTCAGAGAAAGTAGGTCTTTGGGAACCTAAGAGTAACCATGTCATACTGTGTGTGTATCGTAATCAGTGCTGTAGTGCATGATACGGGTAAAACCCGAATGTACATGATACCAATTTACTGGGAATGCCAGTTTTACAGAATGACAGTGATTAGGTTGTTAATAATCGTAACACCCTGTTGGGGTGAGTGTTATTTTGGTTTACTTTTTCGGTCGATTAGGCTGAAGCATTACCTTGTGGAAATTATTTTATTTAATGGTTTGCTGATTCCTCTTTGTTTTTGTGTATGGTCCCACACTATGAAATAAATCGAGCTTTTGTTTGAAGATCTCGCTGTTCTCAGATTATTGTGCTATAATTCTAAACAACATGAGTTTTAAGGAAAATCCTTTTTTATGGAAGGAACTCGGCCCCGAACAATTTCAATAACAAATCGAATTTACCTGTAGTCTTCCTATAATGTGTTTTTTTTTTACTGTTCAGTTAACAAATATTCTTCATTATCTGTTCACGCCATGATTGGACTATTCCTCCCCAGTTCACGTATTTTTCTCACAGTATACCAAATTGAAAATATACACCACCACTGTTCCAAATACCCTTCTGGGTCTTGGGATATTCTGGCATTTAACATCAGCGAGATTCTTATCAGTTAAATTTGTGCAGTTTCTTTAGCACAAAAAATTCTCAAAGCACTGCAGTAAGTTGGGAAGGAAAGAGAAAGGTTTAAAAAAATACTAATTAGGGCAGCACGGTGGCGCAGTGGGTTAGCCCTGCTGCCTCACGGCACCAAGGTCCCAGGTTCGATCCTGGCTCTCGGTCACTGTCCATGTGGAGTTTGCACATTCTCCCCATGATTACGTGGGTTTCACCCCCACAACCCAAAGATGTGCAGGGTACGTGGGTTGGCCGCGCTAAATTGCCCCTTAATTGAAAAAAATTAATTGGGTACTCTAAATTTATTTTAAAAATATACTAATTAAAGGAATAAATGAGACAACATGAAGGCATCATGAGAAATCCAGGAGACTTGACGGAAAACTAAAAGTAAACCCAAAGAGTAGAGCTGAGGCACCAGCAGACTCTGACACCAACAGGGAGGGAAAACAGGGGAAGAATGCACAGATGCCAAGAGAAATTCAGAATAGTGGAGCAAGGGAACAATGTTTCGGGATGTTGCTGAAATTACCTAGGGCAAGGCAATGGAGATGAAGATAGATAGATAGAGATAGAGAAATACAGCACAGAACAGGCCCTTCGGCCCACGATGTTGCGCCGAACTTTTGTCCTAGGTTAATCATAGAATTATGGACACTAAGGGCAATTTTTCATGGCCAATCCACCCAACCTGCACATCTTTGGACTGTGGGAGGAAACCGGAGGACCCAGAGGAAACCCACGCACACACGGGGAGAATGTGCAGACTCCACACAGACAGTGACCCAAGTCGAAATCAAACTTGGGACCCTGGAGCTGTGAAGCAATTGTGCTATCCACAATGCTACCGTGCTGCCCTTAAGAAGAAGTTAATCTACACTCCATTATTCTACCCTAATCCATGTACCTATCCAATAGCCGCTTGAAGGTCCCTAACGTTTCCGACTCAACTACTTCCACAGGCAATGCATTCCATGCCCCAACTACTCTCTGGGTAAAGAACCTACCTCTGACATCCCCTCTATATCTTCCACCATTTATCTTAAATTTATGTCCCCTTGTAATGGTGTGTTCCACCCGGGGGAAAAGTTTCTGACTGTCTATCTATTCCCCTGATCATCTTATCAAGTTGCCCCTCATCCTTCTCCGTTCTAATGAGAAAAGGCCTAGCACCCTCAACCTTTCCTCGTATGACCTACTCTCCATTTCAAGCAACATCCTGGTAAATCTCCTTTGCACCTTTTCCAAAGCTTCCACATCCTTCCTAAAATGAGGTGACCAGAACTGCAAACAGTACTCCAAATGTGGCCTGACCAAGGTTTTGTACAGCTGCATCATCACCTCACGGCTCTTAAATTCAATCCCTCCGCTAATGAACGCTAGCACACCATAGGCCTTCTTCACAGCTCTATCCACTTGAGTGGCAACTTTCAAAGATCTATGAACATAGACCCCAAGATCTATCTGCTCCTCCACATTGTCAAGAACCCTACCGTTAACCCTGTATTTGTCCTTCCAAAATGGACAACCTCACACTTGTCAGGGTTAAACTCCATCTGCCACTTCTCAGCCCAGCTCTGCATCCTATCTATGTCTCTTTGAAGCCGACAACAGCCCTCCTCACTATCCACAACTCCACCAAACTTTGTATCATCTGCAAATTTACTGACCCACCCTTCAACTCCCTCATCCAAGTCGTTAATGAAAATCACAAACAGCAGAGAGCCCAGAACTGATCCCTGCGGTACGCCACTGATAACTGGGCTCCAAGCTGAATATTTGCCATCCACCACCACTCTCTGTCTTTTATCGGTTAGCCAGTTTGTTATCCAACTGGTCAAATTTCCCACTATCCCATGCCTCCTTACTTTCTGCACAAGCCTACAATGGGGAACCTTATCAAATGCCTTACTAAAATCCATGTACACTACATCCACTGATTTACCTTCATCCACATGCTTGGTCACCTCCTCAAAGAAGTCAATAAGACTTGTAAGGCAAGACCTACCCCTCACAAATCCGTGCTGACTATCCTTAATCGAGCAGTGTCTTTCCAGATGCTCAGAAATCCTATCCCTCAGTACCCTTTCCATTACTTTGCCTACCACCGAAGTAAGACTAACTGGCCTGTAATTCCCAGGGTTATCCCTATTCCCTTTTTTGAACAGGGGACGACATTCGCCACTCTCCAATCCTCTGGTACCACCCCTGTTGACAGCGAGGACGAAAAGATCATTGCCAACGGCTCTGCAATTTCATTTCTTGCTTCCCATAGAATCCTTGGATATATCCCGACAGGCCCGGGGGACTTGTCTATCCTCAAGTTTTTCAAAACGCGCAACACATCTTCCTTCCTGACAAGTATCTCCTCGAGCTTATCAGTCTGTTTCACACTGTCCTCTCCAACAATATGGCCCCTCTCGTTTGTAAATACTGAAGAAAAATACTTGTTCAAGACCTCTCCTATCTCTTCAGACTCAATACACAATCTCCCGCTACTATCCTTGATCGGACCTACCCTCGCTCTAGTCATACTCATATTTCTCACATATGTGTAAAAGGCCTTGGGGTTTTCCTTGATCCTACCTGCCAAAGATTTTTCATGCCTTCTCTTAGCTCTCCTAATCCCTTTCTTCAGTTCCCTCCTGGCTATCTTGTATCCCTCCAGCGCCCTATCTGAACCTTGTTTCTTCAGCCTTACATAAGTCTCCTTCTTCCTCTTAACAAGACATTCAACCTTTCTTGTCAACCATGGTTCCCTCACTCGACCATCTCTTCCCTGCCTGACAGGGACATACATATCAAAGACACGCAGTACCTGTTCCTTGAACAAGTTCCACATTTCACTTGTGTCCTTCCCTGACAGCCTATGTTCCCAATTTCTGCACTTCAATTCTTGTCTGACAGCATTGTATTTACCCTTCCCCCAATTATAAACCTTGCCCTGTTGCACGCACCTATCCCTCTCCATAACTAAAATGAAAGTCACAGAATTGTGGTCACTACCTCCAAAATGCTCCCCCACTAACAAATCTATCACCTGCCCTGGTTCATTACCAAGTACCAAATCCAATATGGCCTCCCCTCTGGTCGGACAATCTACATACGGTGTTAGAAAAGCTTCCTGGACACACTGCACAAACACTACCCCATCCAAACTATTTGATCTAAAGAGTTTCCACTCAATGTTTGGGAAGTTGAAGTCACCCATGACTACTACCCTGTGACTTCTGCACCTTTCTAAAATCTGTTTCCCAATCTGTTCCTCCACATCTCTGCTGCTATTGGGGGGCCTATAGAAAACTCCCAACAAGGTGACTGCTCCTTTCCTATTTCTGACTTCAACCCATATTACCTCAGTAGGCAGATCCCCCTCGAACTGCCTTTCTGCAGCTGTTATACTATCTCTAATTCACAATGCCACCCCACACCCCCACCTCTTTTATCATACTCTCTAATCTTGTTGAAACATCTATAACCAGGGACCTCCAACAACTATTTCTGCCCCTCTTCTATCCAAGTTTCCGTGATGGCCACCACATCGTAGTCCCAAGTACCGATCCATGTCTTAAGTTCACCCACCTTATTCCTGATGCTTCCTGCATTAAAGTATACACACTTCAACCCATCTCCTTGCCTGCTAGTACTCTCCTTTGTCAGTGTTACCTTCCCCACTGCATCACTACGTGCTTTGGCGTCCTGAATATCGGCTTCCTTAGTTGCTAGACTACAAATCCGGTTCCCATTCCCCTGCCAAATTAGTTTAAACCCTCCCAAAGAGTACTAGAAAACCTCCCCCCCAGGATATTGGTGCCCCTCTGGTTCAGATGCAACCCGTCCTGCTTGTACAGGTCCCACCTTCCCCAGAATGCGCCCCAATTATCCAAATACCTGAAGCCCTCCCTCCTACACCATTCCTGCAGCCACGTGTTCAACTGCACTCTCTCCCTCTTCCTAGCCTCGCTATCACGTGGCACCGGCAACAAACCAGAGATGACAACTCTGTCTGTCCTGGCCTTTAACTTCCAGCCTAACTCCCTAAACTTGTTTATTGCCTCCACAACCTTTTTCCTACCTAAGTCGTTGGTACCAATGTGCACCACGACTTCTGGCTGCTCACCCTCCCTTTAGGATCCTGAAGACTCGATCCGAGACATCCGAGAGATCTGTAAGGATGGGAGCAATGGGCAAACAGATGAAGAGGGTTGTTATGTGTTTAAATAGGTTGGAACATTTGCAAAGTAGAGGTTGGAACTTTTGCAAAGTGGATGAAGGAAGATGTATTAATGTCATCTTTAATTAACAGAACCACCTCTCCACCTTCTCCCAACTTCTTAAAAATCACCTATTTTCAATGTTCAGGTCCCAATCTATGCAATCATGTAGCCTATTGGAAACTTGGAGTTGAAGTAAGTGGTAGGGACTGTGGTGATATGCATCACTGTAAATGCACAAGGGGTTAATGTAAATACATTAATGTAAATACATTAAGACTAAGTAAACACTAGAGGGAGCACCAAGAGACATTGTTACATGCAGACATACAGCTAATGAACATATAGAATAGGACACGACAATGGGCAGTCAAGACACCCAGAGGTGACACTACCACAAAGGGGCATTTACACAACCCATATAAAAGGACAGGGCACACACACTCTCTCTCTTTCCACAGGCGACTCAGAGAGAAGGCCAGGGGCTGATCAGAAGCATCACACCCACCGCATGGCTGAGAGCAGACTGGTTAGTTAGACTGAGTTACTATAGCAAGATTAGCAGGAGAGTCAAATTCAAGTAGGAGAATTGTTAACTGTTCAAAAAATGTGTGAAACCTATCTCCAAGTCTGAACCTTCCTTTGTCAGAGCATACATCAAGGAAGCAGATTATGCTACATGAAGAAGCATAACATAACATGGTTCCAGGAGTGCCTGTTGAATCTATATAGTTATATGCAACATATCCGTGACAACCAGCAACAGCACCCAGGCAAGATGTTTGAGATTCCGGTTCCACAGCAGCTCAGGTACCATGGCAATCTCAGTGCCAACTGGTGTGCATTCAGTCGCATTACCTGGTAGCGACCGACCTAGATGGCGTGGCGGATGCCGGGAAAATAAAGCTTCTGTTCACCATTGCGGGTGAAAGGGCAGCAGAAATCTTCCAGACCTTCAAGTACTCCAAAGGGCATGACAAGAGAGACTTCCAGATAGTCCTGGACAAGTTTGAAAAATACTGCAAGGAAAACACAAAAGAGATCGGTAAAAGAGGCGGCAATACTCACCACGAGGCGAAGGTAGGCCTGCAACAGCAGCAAACGGCAATTTTGATTGGCGGCCATCTTGCGAAAGGAGTCGCACATGCGCAGCTCCCCAGAAGATGCAAATCGGCAGAACGGTGTTCTGCGCATATGCGAAAAAGGCGCAATGTTAAGGAAAAGCAATCTGCGCATGCGCAATCCATTCCTACGCTCTACATGACAAGCGTCATAACGTCAGGGGCCCCGGACCACGCCCACTTAAAGAGGAAATGCCCGAAAATAAGAAAAAAACATTTTCAAGCCGTAAAACACAATTCGGTCACCTGGAACGACAGCACAATGCCTGAACTTCGACCAGCAGCTGAAAGTAATCTCCGCAGAACCCTGCAAGAAGCAGCTAGCACCGCCCAAAGAAATGATTTGGTCCTTGAAGACTACGACTCAGACGTTGATTTCTTCTTTGGACATCGAGCACAATGGCAGCTCTGGCACAAAGTGATGATATGGTCCTTGAAGACTGCAACTCGGAAGATGATTTCGTCATTGGACATGACAACCTCAGTACCAAATCCGAATTGGGTTGTACAGTGAAGAATCCGACACAGACATGGACGGGTTCTTCGGAATTGAGGATCCTCAGCCCAGCACAGATGACATCCTAACCCAAAAGTACAAGATTCTGCTGTGGCCTGACGCCAAGAGACAGAGAGCGGTACAAGTCCACACAGAGCGGCCTGACGCCAAGAGACACAGAGAGGTACAAGCCCACAGAGTGCGGCCTGACGCCACACCAGTGGTCCACGCACCATGAACAGTGCTCCATACACCACAAAGAGTCCCTGACTCCACAGAGAGAGTGGTCCACGCACCACGCAGAGTCCCCGGCTCCCGCACAGAAAGCGATGACAGACTCCACAGTGAGACCACTGCACGTCTTCTTTAGCCACCTGGGGTGGCCACGTCCCAATTACAAAATGGACACTTGCAGAGAATGAAGGGAAAATTGGACAATGCTAAGAAAGCAAGCAGGTGTAACGTTTGTCTGTGGATTGAAGTTTGCAGCTCCCAGACAAGACCGATACTGCAAAGCCATTAGCATACTAATGAGCTATCTCCGGGGACAAAAGAGAAACATTTAAACAAACGATACCAAAGCAGACACCCCGGCGCCAGTGGAGGCTAAAACAAAAGCAGGCCAACGGTCACCTAGGGCCTGCCCTGCGATCAGGCAGCCACCTCTTTATTGGAGAAAATCAATGCCGCTGATTAGGATATGGTCCAATTAATTGGGGCCCGCCCAAAAGCGCGCGAAGCCCCTTTGGGGTATAAAAAGAAGCCCCCAAGCAAGAATCGTTCTTCTTGGCCTTGGCTCTCAGCAGCGAGAGACCTGCCGAGCAGCTGCACCAGACAAGTACGTCCAAAGTCAATGCACGCTATGAGATAGACGCTCCTAGCTACAATTCCATACAAGTTCGATGCCAGCAGCCTCAGAACCAGACAACGGCCATTGTTCCTCTGACTGTGTGGGCACCCAAAGCTAAGTATAGGCTTTTAGTAGTAGTGATAGTTCAGTTAGTAGAACATAGAACATTACAGTGCAGTACAGGCCCTTCGGCCCTCGATGTTGCGCCGACCTGTGAAACCCCTCTGAAGCCCATCTACACTATTCCCTTATCGTCCATATGTCTATCCAATGACCATTTGAATGCGTTTAGTGTTGGCGAGTCCACTACTGTTGCAGGCTGGGCATTCCACACCCTTACTACTCTGAGTAAAGAACCTACCTCTGACATCTGTCCTATATCCATCTCCCCTCAATTTAAAGCTATGTCCCCTCGTGCTAGACATCACCATCCGGGGAAAAAGGCTCTCACTGTCCACCCTATCTAATCCTCCGATCATCTTGTATGCCTCAATTAAGTCACCTCTTAACCTTCTTCTCTCTAACAAAAACAGCCTCAAGTCCCTCAGCCTTTCCTCATAAGATCTTCCCTCCACACCAGGCAACATCCTTGTAAATCTCCTCTGCACCTTTTCCAATGCTTCCACATCCTTCCTATAATGCGGCGACCAGAACTGCACGCAATACTCCAAATGCGGCCGCACCAGAGTTTTGTACAACTGCAACATGACCTCCTGGCTCCGAAACTCAATTCCTCTACCAATAAAAGCTAACACACCGTACGCCTTCTTAACAACCCTCTCAACCTGGGTGGCAACTTTCAGGGATCTATGTACATGGACACCGAGATCTCTCTGCTCATCCACACTACCAAGAATTTTACCATTAGCCCAGTACTCTGTCTTCCTGTTATTCCTTCCCAAATGAATCACCTCACACTTTTCTGCATTAAACTCCATTTGCCACCTCTCAGCCCAGCTCTGCAGCTTATCTATGTCCCTCTGTAACTTGTAACATCCTTCTGCACTGTCCACAACTCCACCGACTTTAGTGTCATCTGCAAATTTACTCATCCATCCTTCTACGCCCTCCTTCAGGTCATTTATGAAAATGACAAACAGCAGTGGCCCCCAAAACAGATCCTTGTGGTACACCACCAGTAACTGGACTCCAGTCTGAACATTTCCCATCAACCACCACCCTTTGTCTTCTTCCAGCTAGCCAATTTCTGATCCAAACTGCAACAACACCCTGAATCTCATGCCTCCGTATTTTCTGCAATAGCCTACCGTGGGGAACCTTATCAAACGCTTTACTTAAATCCATATACACCACATCAACTGCTTTACCCTCATCCACCTGTTTGGTCACCTTCTCAAAGAACTCAATAAGGTTTGTGAGGCACGACCTACCCTTCACAAAACCATGTTGACTATTTCTAATCAAATTATTCCTTTGCAGATGATTATACATCCTATCTCTTATAAACCTTTCCAATACTTTGCCCACAACAGAAGTAAGGCTCACTAGTATATAGTTACCGGGGTTGTCTCTACTGCCCTTCTTGAACAAGGGGACAACATTTGCTCTGCTCCAGTCTTCTGGCACTATTCCTGTAGACAAAATTGACTTAAAAATCAAAGCCAAAGGCTCAGCAATTTCCTCCCTAGCTTCCCAGAGAATCCTAGGATAAATCCCATCTGGCCCAGGGGACTTATCTATTTTCACACTTTCCAGAATTGCTAACACCTCCTCCTAATGAACCTTAAGCCCTTCTAGTCTAGTAGCCTGTATCTCAGTATTCTCCTCAACAACATTGTCTTTTTCCTGTGTGAATACTGACAAAAAATATTCATTTAGCACCTCTCCTTTCTCCTCGGACTCCACGCACAACTTCCCACTACTGGGAACTTCCCCTACTCTTACTCTAGTCATTCTTTTATTCCTGACATATCAATAGAAAGCTTTAGGGTTATCCTTGATAGTAGAGTTTGTGCATGAGTTTAATTGACTGTGTGTAAATAAATGAGTATTGATTTTGAACTGAATAACTGGTGTATCGAGTCTTTGATCAGTATTCAGTTTTGAACCTTGTGGCGGTATCGGAAAGATACCTGGCGACTCTTGAGCAAACATAATTAGAATTAAGGATGGCGACCAAATTAACCGCCATAAACAGAGCCAATTAAGGAGAGAGCATAATGAGCAACACTCCACACAGTGAACACGGAAAGACTCCACAGCAAGACCACTACACAACTCCGTTGAGAGCGCACAGATCGACCCCACAGCGAGACCACTGCATGACTCCACACAGGGAACGATGCCAGACACCGCAGAGAGTGGTACAAGCCTCCACAGCGAGCTCGTTGACAGACTCAACAATGGAAACAACCCAAGACTCCAGAGCACAGTCCTTTCATGAAGAAGACTGGAGAAAGACAATGTTGTCGAGGAGAACACTCAGGTTCAGTCAACCAGGCTAGATGGAATTGAGGTTCAAAGGGAGGAGGTGTTAGCAATTTTTGGAAAATGTCAAAATAGATAAGTCCCCTGGGCCAGATGGGATTTATCCTAGGATTCTCTGGGAAGCCAGGGAGGAGATTGCAGAGCCTTCGTCCTTGATCTTTATGTCGTCTTTGTCGACAGGAATAGTGCCGGAAGACTGGAGGATAGCAAATGTTGTCCCCTTGTTCAAGAAAGGGAGTAGAGACAACCCTAGTAATTATAGACCTGTGAGCCTTACTTCGGTTGTGGGTAAAATGTTGGAAAAGGTTATAAGAGATAGGGTTTATAATCATCTTGAAAAGAACAAGTTGATTAGCGATAGTCAACACGGTTTTGTGAAGGGTAGGTCATGCCTCACAAATCTTATTGAGTTTTTTGAGAAGGTGACCAAACAGGTGGATCAGGGTAAAGCTGTTGATGTGGTGTATATGGATTTCAGTAAGGCGTTTGATAAGGTTCCTCACGGTAGGCTATTGCAGAAAATAAGGAAGTATGGGATTGAAGGTGATTTAGCGGTTCGGATCAGTAATTGGCTAGCTGAAAGAAGACAGAGGGTGGTGGTTGATGGCAAATGTTCATCCTGGAGTTCAGTTACTAGTGGTGTACCGCAAGGATCTGTTTTGGGGCCACTGCTGTTTGTCATTTTTATAAATGACCTGGAAGAGGGTGTAGAAGGATGGGTTAGTAAATTTGCAGATGACACGAAGGTCGGTGGAGTTGTGGATAGTGCTGAAGGATGTTATAGGATACAGAGGGACATAGATAAGCTGCAGAGCTGGGCTGAGAGGTGGCAGATGGAGTTTAATGCGGAAAAGTGTGAGGTGGTTCACTTTGGAAGGAGTAACAGGAATGCAGAGTACTGGGCTAATGGCAAGATTCTTGGTAGTGTAGATGAACAGAGAGATCTCGGCATCCAGGTACATAAATCCCTGAAAGTTGCCACCCAGGTTAATAGGGCTGTTAAGAAGGCATATGGTGTGCTAGCCTTTATCAGCAGGGGGATTGAGTTTCGGAGCCACAAGGTCATGCTGCAGCTGTACATAACTCTGGTGCGGCCGCACCTGGAGTACTGCGTGCAGTTCTGGTCACCACATTATAGGAAGGATGTGGAAGCTTTGGAAAGGGCTCAGAGGAGATTTACTAGGATGTTGCCTGGTATGGAGGGAAGGTCTTACGAGGAAAGGCTCAGAGACTTGAGGTTGTTTTCGATAGAGAGGAGAAAGCTGAGAGGTGACTTAATAGAGACATATAAGATAGTCAGAGGGTTAGATAGGGTGGACAGTGAGAGTCTTTTTCCTCGGATGGTGATGACCAACACGAGGGGACATAGCTTTAAATTGAGGAGTGATAGATATAGGACAGATGCCAGAGGCAGTTTCTTTACTCAGAGAGTAGTAGGGGTGTGGAACGCCCTGCCTGCAACAGTAGTAGACTCGCCAACTTTAAGGGCATTTAAGTGGTCACTGGATAGACATATGGATGAAAATGGAATAGTGTAGATCAGATAGGCTTCAGATGGTTTCACAGGTCGGCGCAACATCGAGGGCCGAAAGGCCCGTACTGCGCTGTAGTGTTCTATGTAGTGTTCTATGTTCTAAGACCATGAAGGTCTAGCAACCTTATCTGAGCAACCAGCAGTAGACAGTGCAAGTCTGCCACGCTCAAGTGCACAGCAAGATAACTATGACAGTCTACCACACTCACGTGAACAACAAAAGGACTATGACAGTCTACCCAGATTATTTGAGCCACCAGAGGATAACTCTGACAGTCTACCCAGTTCATCTAACTAACACGACGACACTGAAGGTCTACCCACTGTAAGTGCGACAAGTGACAAAGGCTTCACAATTCCCATACAAGATGTGCGACATCTCAGCGAAACTGACAGTTCTCCGCTAGTATGTACAGAGGAACTCGACAATCAAAATGAGACTACTAGTGACTCCAGTGACACCACGTTAATTCAAACCTCATCCACTCGAGCCTCTCCACAAGAAAATGCATTCCTGAACGTTTTGACTCCGGACATGGAGCATCAAGACACCTCAAATGATACATGTGACACCTCAGATGATTCAAATGAACCTGAAATGACTCCAGATGGGGAGTATCAAGAAAGCAAAGATGATTCTAGTGAACCGGACATGACTCCAGACGGGGAGTGCCGAGGAATCAGAGACCGCACGCCCAATGAAACAGCGGATGCCACAAAGGACACTGACACAAGTAACTTTGTGAAGGACTCGAATTCGCCACTTGGTGTGGTCATTGAGCGCAAAAACACAACAAAACCTACAAACACAACAACAAAGACAACAACAAGATGCGTACCAAAGGCAACAAACTCAACAACAAGCAAGTCAATAACAACACTGACTACAACGATAGAACAACAACTGATATGACATGGTACAATTCTGCCCGTGAAATACAATGTTACTGCTCAGCTCAGTACAAAGACATATCATGGCATGATGCCGCTTCTTACAAATTCACTTTTGCTCCACTGCAAACAAGCAGACCAGCTTTCAAGGCAGCTGTCATACGGCATCAATACCCCAAACACAGACACCAGTCCAGGTCAGACAGGAAAGATGATATCAAGAATCGCTACCACAAGCATTGAAAAAAAAGAGTCCAAATCAGACAACCATTTGACCATTTTCACACCTCCTGATGACTTCTCGGTTCCTTAAACACAGGAACACTGACTGCGTTCACAAGGAAATGACAACATCAACATCAACACCTCCATAACAGCACAAGAAAGCCACTTGACAGTATAAATTCATGAACTTTGGACTCATTACTATTATTTGGTATTGTATAATCCTCACTGTCATCATAACTATTATTTGGTATTGTATAATCATCACTGTCATCATGACTAGTGCATGCCATCACTTATCTACCTATTTTGTTCAATTTTCTTTAACACTGTACAGAAAATATGTAACATGAAAAAATGGGGTGCGTGGTGATATGCATCACTGTAAATGCACAAAGGGTTAATGTAAGTACACTAAGACTAAGTAAACACTAGAGGGAGCACCAGAGACATCGTTACATGCAGACATACAGCTAATGAAGATATAGAATAGGACACGACCAATGGGCAGTCAAGACACCCAGAGGTGACACTACCACAAAGGGGCATTTACACAACCCATATAAAAGGACAGGGCACACACGCTCTTTCTCTTTCCACAAGCGACTGAGAGAGAAGGACAGGGGCTGATCAGAAGCATCACACCCACCGCATGGCTGAGAGCAGACTGGTTAGTTAGACTGAGTTACTATAGCAAGATTAGCAGGAGAGTCAAATTCAAATAGGAGAATTGTTAACTGTTCAATAAATGTGTGAAACCTATCTCCAAGTCTGAACCTTCCTTTGTCAGAGCATACATCAAGAAAGCAGCTTATGCCACATGAACAAGCATAACACAACAGGGACTACAGCTCAATGTCAATGGATATAGTTGCATTAGAGGCAGTTCATAGGAGGTTTACTAGATTAATTCAGAGAGATTGAGCAGTTTAGGCCGATACTCTCTTGACTTCAGAAGAATGAAAGATCTATTCGAGGTATATAAGGTGATAAAAGGAATTGGCAAAGTTGATGTAGAGCGGATGCCTCTATTTGTAGGGAAATCTAGAATGAGAGGTCATAGTTTTAGGATAAGAGGTAGCAGATTTAGAACAGAGATGAGGAGAAATGACTTCTCTCAAAGGGTTGTGAATCTGTAATTCACAACCCCAGAGTGTGGTGGATGCCGGGACATTGAGTAAATTTGAAGAGATAGACAGGTTTTTAATTAGTAATGGGCTGAAGGGTTATGGAGAACAGACAGGAAAGTGGAGGCCGAGATGAGATCAGCGATGATCATATTGAATGGTGGCACAAGCTCGAGGGGCTGAACTGACCACTCCTGCTCCTAGTTCTTATGTTCTTATACAGGTGGAAATTGACCACCTGCCTGTGAATGATATTATGAATGTAGGTAGATGAAAAAATGGTTAGATCCTGGATAAGAACTGCAAGATAAAGCAAAGGGCCAAAATTTTCTGGGAAAAATGGCTTATTGACAACATACAATGTGCAAATTGACCAGCAATTTCAGAGGAAGGAATATACAGCGAGTGCTTAGTCTTGAGAACTTCCTGGTGAAATTCCACCTCTCAGCCATTTACTTCACACAAGCAGCATCTCACTCTTAGCCTCCCTGGTACTTTTAAGCACTTGCTAAATTTGCACACGAGTCTCAATGTAAAAAGTTGGTGCTCACCCTCTGAACATTCTGATAATTGGTTAATACAATGTCAATCAATTTCCCTGGCCCAGAATAGGCAAGGATTTACTAACAGCTTTTTATGGAGCTTTTCTTATTTTTACTTTTATCTCATTTTTGTAGGTGCCTGTGAATTAAATCTTTCTTTCGGCTTCTGTACCCGATTGGCTAAGTCCCTGACTCTAATTCACCCTCCCCCTGTTGTTCCTTTGATTCCTTCCCCAGTCTACCATCTCATTGGTGGAAGATACATTATTAGTCGTATTGTTTATGAAGGTCCCAGGTGCCACATTGCCCTCTGCACCATTATCAGCTTGCACTTCCAACAAGTAACAGCACTAATTATATTCAAGCCAAAGCGTGCAAGAAAGAGTCAAACTAACAACGTATGCCATAAAATGCCCTGTTTCTGCAAGATCTGGCTCAGGAAAAACCCCTCGCACGCTGACCTCAGACTCCCACCTCATTCCCAATGAAGTTCAAAGCATAAGGAACAGCACCTCATTTTTCGACCTGGTACTTTGCAACCTTCTGAAGTCAGCATCGAGCTCAACAATTTCAGATCAGAACTTCTGCCCCTTTTTAAATTGCTGGCAGCTGCAGGTGGCAATTCGGTTTTTCCATTTCTTCTCCAGGCATTTTTTGGTCCTGTACTTGTCCGATTCCGATCTCTTTCTGCCTTCAATATTATCCCTTCCCTCCCGCCTTCATCCTGTCACAGACGTTCCTGCTTGTCCTACACGACCACATCCCCAACCTCCACTTTACCTGCTTAGTTTAAAAACTCTTGCATCTCAAATTACTCTAGTTCTGAGAAAGGTCATCAACATGAAAGGTTATCCTTGTTTCTCTCTCCATAGATTTGCCAGATCTGCTGAGTATTTCCAAATTTTGTGCCTTTATTTTAATATGTAAACGACATGTAAAGAATCCTGCCATTCGTGGGGGTTAACATTCCTGTGATATCTCGTAAAGGGTAATATCACAAACAAACATACTTTGTAAAGGAGGCAATTCGATAAATAAAATTTTAGGATGGTCAGAAGCTGCATAAAGGATCAATGGTAATAAAAACTAGGGGCTGGATTCACCGTCCCGCCATCCCAGATTTCTGGTTCTGCACGCTGGCGGGATGCTCCGTTTCGTTGGCTGGTCAATGGGGTTTCCCTATGTGAGGTAGCCCCACACCGTCGGGAAAAGCCCCAGGCTACCAGCAAAATGGAGCATCCCAAAGGCAGAGAATCCAGTCCTATGTTTTGAATTCATTCAAGAGAAATTCATTGGAAAGATCATTTAATCACAGAATCGCTCAGTGTCCCACAATCCAAAAATATGTGCAGGGTAGGTGAATTGGCCACGCTAAATTGCCCCTTATTTTAAAAATTACAGAATCATTACTGCGCAGGACGAGGTCATTGGGCCTCATTACATTTGTCACACTTATAGAGTACTCAACTTGAGAGTGCAGGTGCACTGCGATCAGGAATTAAATCACAGAAATAGGGACAGGCCAAGTGCAACTGTAGCCATCTAAAATGGCCACCTGCAAAAGACCATGGGAATTGTGGTCAACTTGGACACAGACAAGTACACAGCCTCTGTATATTGTGCAAAGAAACAAAACCTGACCAAAACTTGCAACCATTAAAAGTCAATCACCATTTCCCCCAGGACAATAGAGTTTGAATCAAGGAGTTATAGCAGTAGCAGACTAACCAGCGCCACTTCCCTTTATTTGGAAAGGCCTATGTGCCTAGGACAATGATAGCTTGGACCCGCACAGCCACCGAGGTATCCGCCCCCTAATTGGCCAGGATCAATGAGGGTGATCAAAACCCTATTGATCAATTGGAGCTAGAGATAGGACCGGCCATAAGGGCACGAAAGAGAAGAAGGATAAGAAGCCCTGCGCACTGGGAACGGCCTCTTTTGGACCGGCCTGTGTGCGACCAATTGCAGCATATCAACTAGCCATGTTCTCAAGGACCCGCAATCCCTACCTCAAGGATGAGCCCAGCCGAGACGAACCTGAAGACTTCCAACCAACCCACGTGAACACACAGAGCTGGTCACCCTGAAGTTAAGTAAAGGTCATCTTTGCTATTAGGTCCGGTTTAGTGCGTAGTCGCGTGCATCATTGCATATCGAAATAAGTCTTGTGTTATTAATGAAATGAAAATCGTTTATTGTCACGAGTAGGCTTCAATTAAGTTACTGTGAAAAAGCCCCTAGTCGCCACATTCCGCGCCTGTTCGGGGAGGCTGGTACGGGAATTGAACTGTGCTGCTAGCCTGCCTTGGTCTGCTTTAAAAGCCAGTGATTTAGCCCAGTGTGCTAAACCAGCCCCCAGTAAACTGTCTTTGACGATTACACTAGTTGTGTGGTCATTCGGTCAATATAAGAAATAGCTTGTGGTCCACATAGAAATAAAGAAGTCAACATTTATTGCCGACTATGACGGGACCGCAATCGAAGTGATTTTGTTACTCCGAGAGAGAGTCCACAGGCTTGAATTAAATTGGATAAAAGAAAACGAGCCACAAGAGTAAGTTTCACATCGACCAAATAACCGAATTTTGGAAATGTACACTAACCGCATGCGTAACTAACCAGGAAGGGTCAGGTAAACTCATCAGACTTGCATGCAAATCTAGAGAGATTGTGAACTGGAATAGAGCCGTAAGCCGTACCTGTTGTTCGATCAACTCCTTATTCCCCCTGTTCCAAATAATAAGCAGAGAAGAGATGGCAGCACAGATGATAGAGAGAATGATGAATCCAAAGCAGCAACCCGAGGTCGCAGTAATCGACAAATCAGAGCAGTGCCCCATATGGGAGGATGTATTGAGATAGTATTTAAAGGGGAAAGGATGGCCCCTTTGGTCGAATTTTTGTTCAAATACTGGGTCACGTCCAGGAAAGATAGGACAAACTTGGTGGGAGAATTTATGAGTTCTATAAGTAAAGCACAGTGAAGTTTAGAAAGCCAATGGCAATAGTGTGCTGCTTGACACAGTTGCGAGGCACGGAGGAGGTCGTCGACACGCTCCGCAGTCAGTTAACAGAGAAGGATGAGGAGAATGAGGTAAACAGTAAGGAAAGCGAGAAAACTATTGAGGAACTCCGGGAGAAGTTAGCTGCTAAAGACAGGGAAATCGCCGATGTTAAACGCGCCCACCAGTCTTGCATATTACGCCATAGCAGCTTCCAAACCCAGTACGACAAGGCCCATCAAGGTACACAACACGCAATCTTGGTAAGAGAGGAGACTGAACACCAGGTCACCCAGTTAACAAAATAATGCGCCAATTTACAGGCAGCTTTAAGAGCGCTCCACCAGTCCACTAAAGAACAAAGGAAGAGCATGGTTGATCATGCTAAATGCAGCGAAAGATAGATAAGCTCCAGTCATTACTTTCCGTTCAGAATGGTTTCATGTGTACCTTTGGGACAGACGAGACAGATGAGGAAGAGATGGTAGATTGGGAAGAGTTAAATGAAAGTGCTCAGATGTATGTAAAGAGAACGGAGAATCAAAAGCAACCGCCGCGCATCCCAAAAAGGCGCCGACTGCACAGTTCGTACCAACCCCCACAACTGCCCCGACACCCATGAATCTGGTTACTACAGAAAGTATAAGGGATCAGGTAGGTCCTGATATCACCTACATCACCCCACTTTCGGTAACCCAGTTAAGGGACGCTTGCACTAAAACACTCCATTTCACCCCCCACACCCTTATGACAGGGAGACCCATGAAAGGCATTGAATATTTATTAGAGCTCGATTTGGCAAATCCCGCAGTAACTGCTCTCACCCACGAAAAAGCAGTTCAACAGGTCACAGAGAACATTAAAGCGGCACAGCTAGTTCTGCTGTCTGACTAGGTGCTAGAAACAAGCAGAGTAAAGCAAGCTTCGACAAAAGGTTCACTCCATAGAATATACAGTCGGCCAGCAAGTTATGATCTCGTTGTACAACCCCAGTTCCTTCCTATCCCCTAAATTTGCAGGCCCCTACTCCATTGCAGACAAAGTAAGCCCCTTCCATGTACAAAATAGCGTACCCTAACGGTAAGACTGGTTGGTTCCACATCAACCAACTCTGTCTGCGGATCACAACGTAGCCACGCCCATCATTGTAACCTTGGCAATGGGAGAGGATGACAACCTGGCCACTGATGATTCAGCCCGATGTCCACTCCAACCCTCCCCCCCCCCCCACAGGACAACACCTATCCCTCGACTCCGCCCATTCTCACAGGTTTCAACCTCGCACATGACTCTGATGAGAGCCTCCCGGATTTGACTGACATCCCAGCCAACTGGCGTGATCTCTCCGTCATCAGCTACTCTAGCCCCCGGAACAACGTCTAGAATCTCTTCGACCCTTTGAATGACCATCCTCACCCACCTCTGCCCACCACCTGCACCACTGCTTCCACTTCCAGTTCATCAGTCCCCAACTACCCTCCATCATGCCACTACCCCGAAACTCCTCTTTACTACCGTGACAATTCCTGCAGATTGCTAAGACATGGCAAATCGGACCATCCGCACGCCTACGCGACTAATGCCCGAAATCTGCAGACTCGAGTCTGGCAACCAGGAGACGAAAGCACTGAGCCCGTCTTGGGCAATGATTTAACGCAATTATTACACGCAAATATCTGGGTTGTCCAGAAACAGACATTAGCTAAGAATCAAGGCGTCCTAATTTCTGATGGAGCCTGCCCATCTTCTTCTTTCTACCTTATCTTCCTTCTCAATACATGGTTTTAACTGATGTCGGCCTGACACCCGATTTCTTTATACAGTCATAGTTATTCTTCTCACAGAAACATAGACACGGTCGACTGACCAATGGCCGTTAAAGGCACACTTGTTGGATCTCACATGACTACAAATTCTTTCCGCTCGTTTCGGTCACCCAGCTAGGGAGTCACAGCACTGATCCCCGCCCTACCCGAGGGCCCCAGAATTCTCCGGTCAATTCAAGTTTGGGTAGTGGAGTAACGGCACTAACCCCCGCCCTACCCGGGAATCCCACCCATTCTTGTCCCACAGCGGCTCACACGCACCTCATGTTCCCTTCATACTCCCTGGAATAGTTTACTACACGCTACAATGACCTGGGAAGATATTGAATCTTCCTTTCGCTCCACTGTCTAAACTCTTACTTCTTTCACCTTTCTTTTGACCCCTTCGGGTCGCTTCCACATGCTATTTACACTTAAAAACACAATGGTTGTTGATCACTGCTACTATAGAACATAGAACATAGAACAGTACAGCACAGAACAGGCCCTTCGGCCCTCGATGTTGTGCCGAGCAATGATCACCCTACTCAAACCCACGTATACACCCTATACCCATAACCCAACAACTCCCCCCCCCTTAACCTTACTATTAGGACACTACGGGCAATTTAGCATGGCCAATCCACCTAACCCGCACATCTTTGGACTGTGGGAGGAAACCGGAGCACCCAGAGGAAACCCACGCACACACGGGGAGGACGTGCAGACTCCGCACAGACAGTGACCCAGTCGGGAATCGAACCTGGGACCCTGGAGCTGTGAAGCATTTCTGCTAACCACCATGCTACCCTGCTGCCCAAAATTAAACTGGAGAATGTGGGTATCGATCCCACTACCTTTTACATGCAAAGCAAGCACTCTACCATTTGAGCTAATTCCCCCAGTCTATCTCTGAGCCTTTAGGACAAACCCTTATGAAACTGCCGCACATGGTTGTTAATAAAGATGGACGAAGAAAGCATCCACCCACTCCTAGCATCGACCACACAAGCTGTGAGACACTTGAACGATTGCATTGCAGCACTTGGAATTAATACCTATCAAAAAAGCTTTTTTAAAAACAAAATGGGGGAGTCACACATGGTGACAATCATAAAAGGCAATTGGAACTAAGAGAGAAAGACTAATACACACAGATATTAACCAACAATAATAACATGACACTATGCTTGATTCCCTAGGATTACACGGAGAACAGACACACCGCAGGATGAATCCAAGTGATATACTCTTTGCATGGATAATCGCTGGACTCATCGGACTCCCGCGCAAAACACCAAAGACTCTCCACAATCCGGCAGCTTATGGTATAAACCCCCAAATGCAGGCGAATGTGAGGACGGAATATTATGGGTAAAACCCAACAGAAGCATCGTATTTGGGTGTAATAACCAAAGAACCATGTCGCGAGAACCCAACGGGATCACATCAGAATGTTACATTCGCACAACTGGGAAAGGAGATTGGTGGGAACTTACAAATCAAGGATGACCGGAAATTGGATGTTGATAGAGAATTACAGAGAACACATTCAGAATCAGACAACATTGCCCCGGGACAACCACTAAAGGTAATTTGGTAATAAACATAATCAGAGTTGGACACAAGCCAGTCCCAAAAACAATAATAAATCAAATCAGTCAGGATACCACCCAGCAACTGTTAGAGATCAAGACCAAAACACCCACCTGGTGGGAACACATTGCAAAATGGAACCCACTCTTATACATAGTAGAGGCCCTCCTCCTGATTATGATGATACACATAGTCGTCCTCACACTCAGACTCCGCAAATGGAAGGCAAAAGCCTCCCGCCCCCCCAATATATACAGTTCAAGCTCCCTTCTTTGGAATTCAATACAGCTGTAATAAGAATGTATTACTTGCAATCAACTGTCACAACTGCTGCTAAAATGTGCCATTTGTAATGGTGAAATAGGATAAGAAGGAATGTGGTGTTGCTGTTTTAAAATTGTATGTTGTAAATAGGTGTGTTTTGTAGAAGCAGCAGCATGAATGTAGTTTAGAAACTTTAGTTAGAAACCAACTGTTTTATATGAATTTAATTTAAAAATGTCTTATGAGAATCCAATTTTAGGAATGAAATAGCTATTACTAGGGAATTGATTTAATTAATGTATGCAATAATGAACTAGGTAAGATTGTGCAATAACTTTAGGACTGAGCAGAGTAGGACATTTTTTGACCTAAAGGGTGACCAAATCAACAAGAACAGATATGGGATCAATACTGTAATCCACCACGCTTCGCGTTCAGGAGCAAGAGGATGAATTGTCGTCATCTAAAATGGCCACCTGCAAAGGACCATGGGAATTGTGGTCAACTTGGACACAGACAAGTACACAGCCTATGTGTATTGAGCAAAGAAACCAGGCCTGATCAAAACTTGCAACCATTAAAAGTCAATCACCATTTCCCCTAGGACAATAGAGTTTGAATCAAGGAGTTACAGCAGTAGCAGACTAACCGGCACCACGTCCCCTTATTTGGAAAGGCCTACGTGCCTAGGACAATGATAGCTGGGACCTGCCCAGCCACTGAGGTACCTGCCCCCTAATAGGCCAGGATCAATGAGGGTGATCGAAACCCTATCGATCCATTGGAGCTAGAGATAGGACCGCCCATAAGGGCATGAAAGAGAAGGATAAGAAGCCCTTCGCATTAGGGATCGGCCTCTTTTGGACCGGCCTGTGTGCGACCAATTGCAGCATGTCAACTAGACAAGTTCAAGGACCCGCAATCACTACCAGAAGGACGAACCTGAAGACTTCCAACCAACCCACGTGGACACAGATAAAGGCCTCATCTCCTGTACAGAGCTAGTCACCCCAAAGTTAAGTAAAGGTCATCTTAGTTATTAGGCCTAGTTTAGTGCGTAGTCTCGTGATTCATTGCATATAGAAATAAGTCTTGTGTTATTAATAAACTGTCTTTGAACTAATACACTAGTTGTGTGGTCATTTGGTCAATATAAGAAACAGCTTGTGGTTCACATAGAAATAAAGAAGCCAACACAACAACAACAGATGCTGGACCCGCAGTGTGCATTTTCTACTGCAGGAAATACGTCATGGAATCTTTCCTTTTTTTTTCTATACTCCATTTAGGTATTTTTTGTTGGCATTTTCTAAACTTGGCTTCTTTTGTTTTGTTTTAAAACAGTGGATAAGTGAACATTTTGGCCCACAATGGATGAACACGTGTACAAAAGCTTGCGTAAACAAGCAAGCTTGAAAAAGAGGAATTGTGAACTTTACTGTAGTTGTGTCCGAAATGCGTTTAATACATGGCTTGCGATACTGAAAATTCAAATTCATGTTCATTTAACCCCTCCACCACCACCACCCCCACCCCGGCCCCCACACACATACAAACACAACCAGTCACTACTTTTGGAATTCGTATCTTATTTATTTTAAATGATATAATTTAAAATTTTAGTGCGCACACCATAAAAACACAAGTGTGTTAATCCTCTATTTGAGAGGCTGTTTGAGAAGCAAGTGAGTAAACATTTCGATAATAGTTTATCTCCAACTCTTCTAACATCAAAGAGAAGTTTCCGGAGAAACATTTTTAAACTTGGAGAAAACATGAAAAATCAGCAGTGCCACTTTGAAGTCAGGGTAAGGAGTGAGGGCTAAAATTTGCCTGAAAAGTAAGTTACAAATCTTAATTTCCCGATTAAATCAAGACATTTGAATACGTTTCGGGCAATTCAGAACACAATTACCTTTTGACCCAAATAGGAGCAGAAATAAACAATACATTTCCAGAATTCTCGTCAGTAACCTCCTGCTAATTAGTTGTTGAGCATGGAGTCTGAACGTAGGAGAAAATTATAAATTGTCCATAAAATATTGATTTAAAAAGAAACTTGCAATAAGTATATAATTTTATTCATAACTAAATGCATTCCACAAATGGCTTACACAATACAAGCTTATTTAAAATATTTTCAATATACATCATGTTCAAAACTTCCCTTTAATGCCCCCACTCCCAGTTTTACTTTCAGTAAGAAGAGTAGGGCTTTCTGTGTGTTGTCTTTAATTCCATTCAGCACCGCCATAATCATGCTAGTGTAATTTCACTCAATTGCATCTTGAAATTGTGACAATTCCAATTTCAATTACAGAGAGCTAGAAATCACTAATCAGGTCACGTGAGCGAGTTTTTTTGGAATCAATGGTGCATTCATTCTGCTCTTTGTGCATTGGTGATGCATCTTCTTTGAACTCTGACTAATCACCAAAATTGCAGTATTTAAATTAGGAAAGCCACATCCACCCAGTCTCACAACAGAAATTAAGTACTTCAACTCTAATATAAAGCAACCTATGCTTTAATAAATGCTGACAGACTACTGTAACACCATTTTTACATCTAAAATAACAGACTGAAAAGAGTAGCTCATACAACGTCATTAAAAATATTACTAACAGCGATGTGTATTTCAATATGCATGCGCGCAGCTTTGATTTCTCCAACTCATGACAGGCCGTCAAAACATGACTGCCTACTGGTACTATTGTGAAACTGGAAGCAGCAGGAAAATAGCAATAAAGATGCCAAAACAAAAGGGAAGCTCTTTAGGCAAATCAATTTTTGACCGTAAAAGGCATTCGCCTGACATGGTCTGATTATTGCTTTTGAAAAATTGTTACTGATGGCATTGAAAGCAGTGAAACATAGCAAGACACAGCACTTGTAAGGAGGAAAAACAAAGAGATATTGAAAACAGCTCTTAAATTATTGTCACTTAGACTACATCAAAGATATGTGCCGAGCTTGATTAAAATGCATGTGAAGATTCATTCGCAATTAGATGGGATTTCTTCAGAAGCTTAATCAAAAAGACTGACAGCTCAAAGGCAAAGTTGCCTTTACTGACAGACTAGAATGGTATCAGAATTTACTGTCAATCTGCTCATTAGTCAGAGGGGATGGTTACAGGAGTTGGGTGAAAGAGCGAAGCAAGCAAATCAGTTAGCTGTCTGACTCAGGCCGACACTCAATACCATGCTAACAATCTCCAAACCGTATTAATCAGAATCAACAAAGGGTTTGTTTCTGTTTGTTTTGTACAAAGTGCACTCACTCCTATATCTGACTGACTGAAATCTGGAACTTGTAAGAGTCCTTCCTGTTTATTTCCTTTGTTCATCTTTATTTTATTTTTTTATTTTGGTTCATCAGGATAGATTTAAGCAGAAGGTTCAAAGTTGAAGCAGCCTGCTTGTCTGGACACTGTGTTCCCAGGATTTGTATTTTGGAAGGGAGAAGTCAGACTCTTCAGCACCAAGTGGATCTTCGGAATCAGCTTTGGAGAGACTCAGTTTGATAGGTTAACATGCAACCAGTGGGATGCCCAGGAATAGTGTTCTGCCTAACAACGGTCAGTGATTGGTTCCTGTGTGATGCTTTCGGAGAAGACTAGGTAGAAACGTTTAGACCTTGGAAGTGAAAGGAACTCTTTCTCCTGCTTGATGAAGTGAAAGAACTACTTTGTTGTTCTGAAAACAGAAAGTGCCTATACATCCTTTGCTATAAACCTGAAATGATGCTGAATCTGCAGAGAAAGTCGACAATCAGACCAGAGAAAACGATCTAAAGGCTAGTAGGAAGTACCAAAACGAAAGCTTGAACTGCAGAAAGATGTTGACTGAAAATCATCCTAGTGCATCAGAGATTCTGACAATTTTATTTTTATTAATTTTTTTCCCCCTTACCCCTTGGTGTTGTTTGTGTGCAGAGTGGAGCAAGTTTGGAAGGGGGGGGGGGGGGGGGGGGGGGGGTTAGAAAAGCGGTAGTAGATAGGTAGTTACATTTTCTGTCCGTTTAATTATAATACTGAAACACACCCGCAGGAAGAACCAGTATACGGCCAGTGCTGCTAAATGTTTCCACAGTCACGAGGGTACTTCAAGCTATGCTAATTGTACTACTCACATAATCTGAGAGCCACCCATGAAGTTGAGGACACAAACCCAGAAGATACACAGTCCTTCTTCCTGGGTGATATCAGATGATGTGGCTTCTCCTTCTGAAATGTGGACATCTCAGCAAATGGCCATCAGATCAATTTCAAGATTGATTCCGATGCTGGAGTGAACATCTTATCAGACAAAGAACTGTGGCTCCAAGCCCACTGGGTCCAAATCACAGACACCCCATTCTAGGGTACGTGGAGAGTCCAACTCACAGGTTATTTGAATGATTCAAGAGCCATCAAAGTTCGGCAACAAAGAGATTATAGAAGTTATGTGCGTCGTGCAAAATCAACCATTTTTGCTCCTCAGTAAAGATCCCTTCGTAGCTCACGACTTGCTTCAACCAAAATACATTATAGGTCCACTGCTTCAACAAGCTATCTTGTTGCGGCACAGTAGCACAGTGATTAGCACTGTTGCTTCACAGCACCAGGCACCCAGGTTCGATTCCCAGCTTGGGTCACTGTCTGTGCGGAGTCTGCACATTCTCCCTGTGTCTGTGTGGGTTTCCTCCGGGTGCTCCAGTTTCCTCCCATAAGTCCCCAAAGAGGTGCTTGTTAGGTGAATTGGACATTCTGAATACTCCCTCCATGTACCCGAACAGGCGCTGGAGTGTGGCAGTGAGGGGATTTTCACAGTAACTTCATTACAGTGTTAATGTCAGCCTACTTGTGACACTAATAAAGATTACACTTCTTACCCTTCTGCTTCCTGTGAGGATTCTGTTCCTTTTTCTCAGCTTCTCCATCTCTGTTGCATTTATCTTGACAATGCCCAGTTCCACATGAGTACTTCCAACATGTCTTTCTTCTCCTCATATAATGATTTCCCTTCAACATGGTTGACAGGGTTCCCCAAAATTGGCATCCTATTTCTTTGCTTTCCTTTCCTCTCCCTCCAAGAACACGTTATTAATTAATTAATTATCTTTATTGCCAGAAGTAGGCTTCCCTTGCAATGAAGATACTGTGAAAAGACCCTAGTCGCCCATTCCGGCGCCTGTTCAGGCACACAGAGAATTCAGAATGTCCAAATTACCTTACAAGCACGTCTTTCGGGACTAGTGGGACCAGAGCACCCGGAGGAAACCCACGCAAACACGGAGAGAACATGCAGACTCTGCACAGACAGTGATCCAAGCCAGGAATCGAACGTGTGACCCTGGCGCTGTGAAGCCATAGTGCTAACCACTGTGCTACCATGCTGTTCATTAGGGTTCCATTTCCACCCCCACCAGCCTCCACATTCCATGGATCATTCTCTGTTTTTTCATCACCTTGATGCTATCACAAAAGGGACCATTTCCTCCAAGATATCGTATTCCACTCCTTAATCACCTGCAGCATTACCTATCCTCCTCATGGACCTTCCTGTAAAAGCACAGTAGATTCAGCACCTATCCTTTTATCTTCTCCCATCCAACGCTCTAAAAACCCCTTCCAGGTGGAATAGTGATTTGCTTGTCCATCTTCCAATTTAGTACACTGTATTCACAACTTATTCATTCTCCTCTACACTGGGATGACACAAGAAGATTTGGTGATTACTTTGCAGACCACCTCCATTCAGTTCACAAGAATGACCCCGGATTTTGGTCCTCGGTCATATTAAATCTTAAGCCCAGTCCCACTCTGACTCTCTGGGCGAGATTCTCCCATTCGGCGGCAGAGTGTGCACACCGTCGGAAAAAATGGGCTGCTGGGAGTACTAATTCTGGCCCTTACAGGGGGCCAGCACTGCGCTGGAGCGGTTCACACCACTCCAGCCTCCCATCCCAGCACGAACTGTGCGCCGCGGCAACTTGAGCATGCGAGGTGGTCTCCTTCAACGTGCCGGCCCCGACACAACATGGCACGGGAGTTCAGGGGCCGGCGCGTAAGAAAATAGGTCCAGGGAACGAGAGACCGGCCCGCCGATTGGTGGGCCCCGATCGCAGGCCAGGGCCCATCGGAGCCCCGCCCCCCGGGTCAGAGCCCCCCTCCTCCTCCAGGCTGCCCCCCGACCCTGTGCGCAGAGTTCCTGCGGCTGCGACCAGGTGTGGGTGGCGCTGGCAGGACTCTGCCTTTTTAGAGCGGTCGCTAGGCCCATCTGGGCCAGAGAATCGGCGGCCCAGCCGCGTAGAGCGACCCGCAACCGGCGCCGCGCCAATGGCGCCGATTCTCCGTTCCGCAGAGAATCATCTGTCGGCGTTGGGGCGGCATAGCGCGGTTGCAGGGATTATCCAGCCCGGGGCGGGGCTGGGAGAATCCCGCCCTCTTTCTCTGCCTTCTACACTTATCCACTAAAGTGCAACAGAAGCAGAATAAACAGCATGTCATCTTTCAATTAGGTGTTGAGCCCAAAATGTTGTATTCTGTTGATAATTACTGTCCCAATTTTTCAGACAAACGCTGTTTGTTATGCTTCTGCTATTTCCATTTACATCTTACCCACGTCCATCTTTTGTTTCTTTATTTATTTCATTACCATTTCCTTTTGCCTGGCACACTCAACTCTAGCCATTTAATCTCTTGTTTCCCACCCCCTCACATACCTTCCTGTTTGCTCTCTCCTCCCATTTCCCCTTTACACTGCCTCGATCTGTGCCTGCTTAAAACTAATTCTACATCCAACCTTGTCAGCATTCATGAAAGGTGTTTTTTTTTAATGTTTTGATCAAGGCATTTATATATGTATACACATCAAACAAAACCAAAAAGAGAACAAACAGGAAATCACTTAACAAACAAATAAATAACCAGCACGCAGCATCCCACCCTCCCTGCCGTTACCATCCATCCCCGCTACCTCCCTTGCTCCCCCACCTTCCCCCTGCTGATTTCTTAACTATCCTTGAAGAAGTCAATAAAAGGTTTCCATCTCCGGGCAAACCATTCCACAGTTCCTCTCAAAACAAACTTGAATTTTTCAATTCTGCGAGGTTTCAAAACTCCATAAATTGCCACTTCTGGACTCGGAACCACCTTGATCCTCAGTACCTCAGACATCCTGTCAGCGAACCCCCACCAGAATCCCTCCAGCTTCGGACTGGCCCAATACATGTTGACATGGTTCGCACCCTCCCCCCCCCCCCGCCAATGCACTGCCCACACCTATCCTCCATCCCCTCAAAATCTTGCTCATTCTGGCCACCGTCATATATGCCCTATGGACTACTTTAAATTGAATGAGGCTAAACCTAACACGCAAAGAGGATGCGTTCACCCTCCTCAGAACCTCCTCCCATAACCCAGCCTCCAACACCCTCCCCAGCTCTTCGTCCCACTTCCGTTCATCAGGCACCCTCCCAGTTGACTAATTCCTTGTAAATCTCTGACACCCTGCCCTCACTAACCCCAGTCTTCAACACCAACTTGCCCTGCAGCCCCGGTAGTGGCAGGTCACGAAAGGACGGCACCTTTTTCCTCACATAGTTCCGCACCTGTAAGTACAGGAAGCCATTCTGCTGGGCAGCTCATACTCCTCTACCAGTCCCTCCAAGCTGATTAATAATGACAAATCTATGATGATTTGCTGCATGAACATGTATAATCTTTCAATTGCAGCTGCATTCGGTCTTCACTTTCAGTAAAGACAGAATTGGATCTTTACCATTGAAAGAGTCAATTCTTTGACACCAAGTGTAAGATGATGAAGCAGAGTATGCAACTTTACCTGTTGTCTGTACAATGTAATGTAACTCCATGCGCTGCATACGGGCCAGGACATTGTGGCACTGGTCTGTTTCGGAGATCAGATGCTTTCAGAGGACATGAAGTAACCTGCTCTGAGCTGTCCAGCCATCCATCATACAAATCATTCCGCACCATTTTGCCTTGAAATTCAAAGAGCGGCAAGTCTGGAGGAGTACTGGTTAAACTTTGCATTTCCACCAACGTGGACTGTTCGTTTGTGTCGGAAAGGTTTGAGGAATCAACAGAATCATAAGGTAACGCCATACTTTCTGCAGTGAATTTGAATGGTGGCGTACCATGATGAACCCGTGGTGGAAGAGGTGGTCTGTTGCCCGCATCATCATGTGGGTCACATGAATTAAAGCTGGGATCATCCGGCTCAAATGCATCTACTTTCAGGTTTTTACCAACTGGAAATTTCTGCTGTACTTCAGACCCCTGCATTGGAGGAGATGGAATTTTGTTTTTTGAGTTAATGCATCCATCAATGTTTACTGGGTCAGCACAGTCTGAAGTTAAGCCACCCTTAGCAAATATGGTCCTCAGCTTTGACACAGGTATGCTTTTTTCAGTTTCTTCAAACTTCCGATCACTAATTTTGGTCAGATTATGTAAAGCGAAGCCCTGATTATCACTCTCTAATAATAATTTCTCAGGGCTTTTAGATACAATCGACACATCTGCTTCCGGAAACACAGAGCTCAAATGTTTCAGTATTCTTTTACGATGTCCTGTTGGAACAATCCCAATGTGAAGAAGAATTTCATTGTTCAAGTGTTTGCAGTCCCCTACAGTGAAGTAACCAGATTGTTTGAAATGGTCAGCGTATTGCTCCAGATGAATGCTGATCAGCCAGTCTGCGATATCACCACTAGCTTCACTGGATGACAGCATTGTGGCGATTTCACTTTCATTCCAATCTCCACAAATTACAATTCACATCAATTTTTCTCCTATCCCCAACAGAAGCTTGATGCAGCCGCTGGATTTCATAACCGACTTGAAATATCATCAGATGTGGAACTTCATAGCATGGTCAGAAATGGTTATTTCTTCCTCCTCCTCATGGTGTCACAGGCAAACAGCATCATTTTGCACATAAAACCTAGAAGATTAAAGATGTAAATTAGTCAATTATCACCAGGATTGATGCATTAGTCAATCAGCCTTTTGAGTCTGCTCCCCACTTTGTTGGTCATGGTAGTGTTTTCCTTTATTTGATCCCAATTCCCCACCTATTCTTCATAACCCTTAATCTCAAATTCCACATTTATTTTAAACTCTACTTGATTCTGCATGAATGACCTTCTGGGCACAGTGCATTCTACATTCTCACTCATCTTCTGTTTTTTCAGGAATTGTTACTGTCTTCTGTCAAATTTGTCGTCTTCTGAATTCTCACTGCCTCGAAAACCATTCTCTTTCCATCCTTCAAAATCTGACATCAAATAAAGGAAAGTAATGCTGAGAAGTGCGGCCGGATCAAGTGAATGGGGTTTAAAATTACCTGGTAATCCTGGAAAATAACATTCCATAGTGACCTGTTAAAACTTGTTCTCCAATCGATTTAGATTACAGTGTCAAGGACACCAACTGAAATTGCAAACTTTTTTTATTTGTAAAACCCTGCATTTAAAATGTTTTATAACCCAACATGCCCCCCCCCCCCCCCTCCCCCCACCAAACGTGACTTGCGCGTCAGCTGGTACAGACTCATTACCACAAGGATAAAAGCAAATTATTGCAGATGCTGGAATCTGACACAAAAGCAGAAAATGCTGGACAATCTCAGTGGGTCTGACAACATCTGCGGAGAGAGCTAATATTTCGAGTCTGCAGGTCTGTTTGTCAAAGCTAGAGAGAACTGGGAATAGGATGAGATTTATATTGTTGGGGGAGGCGGGGGTGAAGTAGTGGGGCTGGACAGAGGGCCAGCAATGGGTGGAAATTGATGAAGATGTTGTGGACAAAAAGACAAAGAGAATGTAAATAGTGGTGATGACAAATAAGAAGACTGCAACACATTAAGAGATTAAGAGAACAGAGGTAAACAAAATGTCAAAGGACAACTTGGAACAGGTAACAGATGGTCCAAGTGGGGTGGGAGGAGAGGGGACAGTGGTGAGGGAAAAACAGATCGATGGAAGAAATGAAAATAAATGATAGAAATGAGAAATCGAGAGAAGGTGGGAAGAGTTCACCTCAAGAGCTGCCTCATACCCTGGTCCACTCCTCCATCACCCCCAGCACCTCGCCCTCTTTCCACAGCATCTCCCTATGCAATCACGGACGGTGTAACACCTGCTCTTTACCTCCTCCCTGCTCACCATCCAAGGGCCTAAACACTCTTTCAGGTGAGGCAGCACTTCACATGCGCCTCCTTCAATCTGGTCTATTGTATAAATCTCATCCTATTTCCAGTTCTCACTGTCCGGACTCGAAACATTAGCTTCCTTCTCTCTCCACAGAACCTTCATTTTATTTTTAAACATTAATTATATAACAGGAAACATGATTTTTCTTAACTCTTCAAAGTCACTTTGTGTTGCAAATTGTAACAGGGTAACTTGTTCCTCTGTATTATGGTATTTCAAACCTTGAACGAACCAACGAATCAACATCGGACATGTGAGAGTTTTTCAAGCGACAGTTGATTAGGATTCAGAAGTCACGTTCCTGAGAGAATGAAGGATAGGTATGGGAAGATTAGGGAGCCTTGGATAATGAGAGATATTATGAACCTCGTCAAAAAGAAAAAGTAGACTTTTGTACGGTCTAGAACGGTGGGATCAGTCGAAACCCTTAAGTAGTATAAAGAAAGTAGGAAGGTATTTAAGCGGGAAATTAGGACGGCTAGGAGGGGTCATGAAAAGTCCTTGGCAAGTAGGATTAAGGTGAATCCCAAAGCTTTTTATTCATATAGAAAAAGCAAGAGGGTGGCCAAGGAAAGGATTGGACCACTTGTGGTCAGTGGGAGGAATCTATGTGTTGAGGAAATGGGCGATCTACTAAATGAATACTTGCATCAGTGTTCAGTAAAGAAAGGGACTTTCTGGAAGATGATTCTTGGGTAGGGTGTGTGGACAGTCTGGATCAAGTTAACATCGAAAAGGAGGAGGTATCGAGTCTTAAAAGATAGTAAGGTGGATAAGTGTCCTGGGCCAGATGGTATTTATCCCAGAATACTGAGGGAAGCAAGGGAAGAAATTGCTGGGGCCTTGACTGACATCTTTGTATCCTAATTGGCTACAGGTGAGATTCCCAGGGGACTGGAGAATAGCTAATGTGGTACCGCTGTTTAAGAAAGGTAGCAGGGAAAATCCTGGAAACTATAGACCGGAGACCCTCACGTCGGTAGTAGGTAAATTATTGGAGGGAATTCTCAGGGACAGAATTTATACCCATTTGGAAACAAATGGACTCATAAGTGATAGACAGCATGATTTTGTTAAGGGGAGGTCATGCCTCACTAACGTGCTTCAGTTTGTTGAGGAGGTAACAAAGATGATTGATGAGGGGAGGATGGTGGATGTTGTTTACATGGACTTCAGTAAAGCCTTTGACAAGGTGCCTCATGGCAGACTGGTACAAAAGGTAAAGTCACACGGGATTAGAGGCGAGGTGGTAAGATGGATACAGAAATGGCTTGGTCACAGAAGGCAAAGGGTAGCAGTAGAAGAGTGTTTTTCTGAATGGAAGCTTGAGACTAGTGGTGTTCCACAGGAATCGATGCTTGGGCCTTTGTTGTTTGTGGTGTACATAAACGATTTGGAGGAAAATGTAGCCGGTCTGATAAGTAAGTTCACGGATGACACCAAGGTTAGTAGAGTGGCAGATAGTGTTGAGGATTGTCAGAAGGTACATCAGGACATAAATAGGTTGGAGACTTGGGCAGAGAAACGGCAAATGGTGTTTAATCCGGACAAATGTGAGGTAATGCATTTTGGTAGGTCTAACATAGAGAGGAAATATACCATAAATGATAAAACTCTTAGGAATATAGAAAGTCAGAGACATCTGGGTGTGGAAGTCAACAGATCTTTGAAGGTGGCAATACAAGTGAATAAGGTAGCCAAGAAAGCATATGGAATGCTTGCCTTTATCAGATGGGGCATCAAGTATGAAAACTGGCAAGTCATGCTGCAGTTGTATGGAACCTTGGTGAGGCCGCACTTGGAATGTTGTGCACAATTCTGGTCGCCACACTACCAGAAGGATGTGGAGACCTTGGAGATGGTGCAGAGGAGGTTTATTAGGACGTTGTCTGGTCTGGAGGGTCTGGTCTGGAGCTACGTGGAGTGGCTGAATAGACTCAGACTATTTTCATTAGCACAACGGAGGTTGAGGGGTAACCTGATTGAGGTCTACAAAATTATGAGGGGCATGTATAGAGTAGATGGGTAGGCACTCTTTCCCAGGGTGGAGGGTAAATTCTATGATCCTATGATGATTTAGAAATAATTAAGTACATTACAGGAGATCAGAGAGATTTTACTTAAGGTGGCTGCCCTTCATTACCTTCTTTAAGGAGCTGGTTGTCATGAGCAATTGGGGTGGGGGGGGGGGGGGGGAGTTGGAAGAGGAGGCTTCTGGGTAAATCTGGGATAGGTGGGGCTGGGTCGTGGGGATATTTTTGTATCCATTTGTTTGACTATTCTGTATGTTATTGAATTTCTTTCTGAAATTTTTATTTTTTTTAAACTCCACCTGAACTGGCATTTTACGCAGGTTTATCTCACATTTCCCCTCATATTCTTTCCGAGCTCATCTTATTGATGACACCACCCATTGCCTAGATTCTCAAGCCATCACACACTAAATTACTGACCACCTTTCCTCCCTTTTCCTTTCCCCGTCCACATACTAACTGACAGAGTAAAGGTTTCCCTCCTCGGATACTGCCCCAGTCTCTTAGAAAGCTGTCATCTGCCCGTTTTCCAAAAGAAAACACCTCCAATCCTCTAACCCTGCAAACTACCAACCGTTTTCTAACCTCCTTTTCCTCTCGAAGGTTCCTGAACATGCTATCACCTCCTGAATCCATGTCAATGTCCACCTTTCCTGTAATTCCACATCCGAACCACTCCAGTTCTGCTTCCCTCCATGTCATGACACTGAAACGGCTTGAATCAAAGTAACAAATTACACAGTCTGTGGTCGACCTCTCTGCATTCTTTGACATGGTCATTCACATTAACTGTGGGATTGCCCTTGCCTGGTCCCACATCTTATCGATCTCGTCATCCTGCAAAAGCATCTCTCGCTGCTTCCACTGTGAACCCTAAGGTAACTCAAGTATCAATTTTTGGCTCTTTCCTTTTTTCATCTAGTGTCAAAAATCATCCAAAGATAGGGATCTTTCACAAAAGCGCACAAATGAACACACAACTCTATCTGTCCACTGTTTCTCACACCTTCTCCACTGTTGGTGTTATCGGTCCAACATCTAGTCCTGGATGAGCCACAATTTCTTCCACTTAAAAATATCGAGAAGACTAAAGGTAATGTCTTAGCCCCCACATGTTGGGTGGGGTTACTGGGTTATGGGGATAGGGTGGAGGTGTTAACCTTGGGTAGGGTGCTCTTTCCAGGAGCCGGTGCAGACTCGATGGGCCGAATGGCCTCCTTCTGCACTGTAAATTCTATGAATCACAAACCTGGTGTAATTTCCATGGATTCCATGCCTCGACCCTGCCAACACTCTATTCAGCACTCAGATCGTGCGCAGAACAACTTTAACCCTATTCGCCATCTCCTACTCTCTTCACTTCACCATTGATTGTTGTGCCTTCAGCTACCTAATCTTTTCATTCTGGTATTCCCTGCCTGAACCTTTCTGCCTCTCTGCCTCCCTGTCCACCTTCAAGGTCCTCTGTAAACCTACCCTTTTTGATCAAGCTTTTTAGCCAACATTTTAACCTCAACAGTTGTATCCACTTTGGTGAAGTGCCCTATATGTGTTTCTTTTGTGTTAACTGCGCTATACAAATGCAAGGGCTTTTAGCACAGTATTTCATTCCAATGCCCAGTTAACGGTCTCGATTCAGAAGTTATAAACAGTATTTTATCTGTTTATACTGCTGCTGTGTAACACTCACTTTAGCATAGCCAGAGTTAATACGAATAGAATTAACTCTTTTATCATGCTCATGATTACAATGCACTTTATATTTATTTTTATAATCTTTAATGGGGAGGGGCGAATGTCAAGGGCTAGGTCATCATTGCCCACCCCTAATTGCCCTTGAGAAGGTGGTAGTGAGCCACCTTCGTGAAGCACTGCAGCCCATGTGCTGTAAATACGCAAACACAGTGTTGTTATGAAGGATGTCCCAGGGATTTTGATCTGGTGACAGGGAATGAACGGTGATATATTATCTGCACAAAAAGCAAGTCTCGACAATTTCTGGGGACGTTTTCGGAGAAAGGAAATTCTATTTTTGTTCCCTTCCTGCTCAGCAATTTTTTCTCGACAAACTGCTTTCTAGTGGTTTTACACACACAAAATTCAGTATGACAAAGAATTACTGCACTTCAAATGAGACTTTTTCATTTTCCCCTAATATTCTCATTCTCTCTCACCCATGAAGACACTAATTAGAACAGTACAGCACAGAACAGGCCCTTCGGCCCTCGATGTTGTGCCGAGCAATGATCACCCTACTCAAGCCCACGTATCCACCCTATACCAATAACCCAACAACCCCCATTAACCTTATTTTTTTAGGACACTAAGGGCAATTTAGCCTGGCCAATCCACCTAACCCGCACATCTTTGGACTGTGGGAGGAAACCGGAGCACCCGGAGGAAACCCACGCACACACGGGGAGGACGTGCAGACTCCACACAGACAGTGACCCAGTCGGGAATCGAACCTGGGACCCTGGAGCTGTGAAGCATTGATGCTAACCACCATGCTACCGTGCTGCCCCATGTTGGGGTCCCATTCCCATTTCCAGCCATCATCCAGTAATAAGCTTCTAAAAGATGAATACATCATCACCTTATTGCCAGATGGATTCATAGATAGCTCAAGAAAATGTTCAGGTCTACAACGTTACATTTGCATTTTCAGACATCCATTTCAGCTTCTTTTAGCATTAATGCATTTACTGCCTAAAGTAAAATCAATTCGATTTTAAAGATTGGAAGGCGGTGGCATAATGTAACACAGTGGGTAGCACTGTTGCTTCACAGCTCCAGGGTCCCAGGTTCAATTCCTGACATGTGTCACTGTGCGGAGTCTGCACGTTCTCCCTGTGTCTGCGTGGGTTTCCTCTGGGTGCTCCGGTTTCCTCCTACAAGTCCCGAAAGACGTGCTGTTAGGTAATTTGGACATCCCCCTCCCTCTGTGTCCCCGAACAAGCGCTGGCATGTGGCGACTAGGGGCTTTTCACGGTAACTTTATTGCAGTGTTAATGTCAGCCTACTTGTGACAATAAAGATTATTATTATAATGGTATTATCGCTGGACTAGTAATCCAGAGACCCAGGAAAATGATCTGTGAACCTGGGTTCAAATCCCACCAGGGCAGGTGATGGAATTTAAATTCAATTAAATATCTGGAATTAAAAGTCTAATGATGACCATGAAACCATTGTCCATTGTTGTAAAAACCCATCTGGTTCACTAATGTCCTTTAGGGGAGGAAATCTGCCCTCCTTACCTGGTCTGGCCCACATGTGACTCCAGACCCACAGCAATGTGGTTGACACTTAAATGCCCTCTGAAATGGCCCAGCAAGCCACTCAGTTGTATTCAGCTGCTAGAAAAACACAAAAAAGGAATTAAACTGGTCGGACCATCCAGCATCGAACCAGGCACCGGAAACGACATAAGCAAATCCAACCCTTCCAACCCTGCAAAGTTCTCCTTACTAACATCTAGGGGTTTGTGCCAAAGGTGCGAGAGCTATCTCACAGGCTAGTTAAGCAACAGCCTGACACGGTCAAACTCAGAGAATCATATCTTATAGACAATGTCCCAGACATCACTGTCACCATTACTGGGTATGTACGTCAGGTCAGATCGAGCAGCGCTGGAGGCACAGTGGTATATGGTCGGGAGGGAGTTGCCCTGGGAGTCCTCAATATCAATTCTGGACCCCATGAAGTCTTATTGCTTCAGGTTAAACATAGGCTGTTGATTACCATATACCAGCCACCATCTGCTGCTGAATCAGTACTCCATGTTGAACACTATTTGGAGGAAGCACTGAGGGTGGCTAGGGCACAGAATATGCTCTGGGTGGAAGACTTCAACGTCCACCACCAAGAGTGGCTCGGTAGTACCACCACAGACCAAGCTGGCCGGGTCCCAAAGGACATAGCTGCTAGACTGCTAAACATACTTGACCTCATCCTCACCAATCTGCCTGCCGCAAATGCATCTGTCCATGACAGTATCGGTAAGAATGACCACTGTACAGTCATTGTGGAGACAATGTCCCGTCTTCATAATGAGGATACCGTCCATCGTGTTGTGTGGTGCTACCACCGTGCTAAATGGGATAGACTTCGAACAGATCGAGCAACTCAAGACTGGGCGTCACTGAAGCACTGTGGGCCATCAGCAGCAGCAGAATTGTATTCAACCACAATTTGCAACCTCATGGCCTGGTATATCCCCCACTCTACCATTACCACCAAGCCGGGGGATCAACCCTGGTTCAGTGAAGAGTGCAGGAGAGCATGCCAGGAGCAACATCTAGCATACCTAAAAACAAAGCGTCAACCTAGTGAAGCTACAGCACAGGACTACTTGTGCGCAAAACAGCATAAGCAGCAAGTGCTAGACAGAGCTCAGCAATTCCACAACAAATGCTTCAGATCTAAGCTCTGCAGTCCTGTCACATCCAGCCGTGAATGGTGATGGACAATTAAACAACTCACTGGTGGAGGAGGCTCCACAAATATCCTCATCCTCAATGATGGAGGAGCCACACCAAAATATTATTTCCACTGTTAGCCAAGTGTAAATCAAAGGGCCAGAGACCAAGGGTTCTCACGGGAAAAAAAACAAGAGGGAAAAAAAGGAGAAATTATCTCCAGCTGGGAGCTAGGATAAGGTGTTTAATCACAAAAAATTGAGGTAGAAAATAATATGAAAGGGAATGGGATAAATATTTGAAAACCGGAATGCAAAAGAATCTGGGGTTAGGAGCAATAGCGCACAGAGCCAAATCACCTCCTTTTATGTCACAACTTTTATCATTCTATGGGAACTCTCCTTTATCGAGTCCAGGCCCAGGGAGATGTTTAAAAATGTTGATGTGGAGAATGATGCAGCTTTTGGGAAGCCTGCAACCCTTTTTATGATTTCGCGGATTGGTTCGGGTTGGTCTATGTCAGCCACCTTTGATGTGTGACACTGGATTTGGTGGATTCAGGAGAGATTGGCTCCAACTCAGATTGTAGTTCAAGAGTTGTCACCTTCACAAACTGGAGCTCAACCCAGAGTCCAAAGATAGTGAGACTCGGCCTATTAAAAGTGGGATCAAATGGGGAGCCATGCACCATCCTTTGCAGGGAGATTATACCATTAGTTACAGGGGAATATCAACAGATTATAGTTATTTACAGGTGATCATTGAGTTATTGGCTATAAGGGAACCCGAGTGATATCAGCATTAGTTATTAATGTAGCTTCAGTGAATTAACATTAGTTACTGTCCTCCAACAGAGGTCTCCTACCTGCAAATCGCTCCCCAACCTTCACCAGCACATAGATAGCCTCCTGAATTGCTCCTAGAACAGCAGTTTCACAACTGCAGCTAACTGTTGAGAAATTCAGCTACAATCTTCAGAAGGTAAATACTATTTGCAGATGTCACATGATCACTGTCACACCCTTCAAAACCTTCAGGAATGCTTCCAAGCAGACTTTGCAACAATCCTATGTCCCAATATCTTCTGAAAAGCCAATGACTTAAAGTTAAAAAAGCAAATTTTTCCAACCTCCCCTCGGCACTGAGGCCAAATTTGTGACCCCTTGCTCCACCACATCCAGAGACTGGATATTCCCCCTGTGGCATCGTGAGCAGAGCAAAACTCCCTATTCAACTTCTTTGACTGATAATCTGAAAGTTTTATTTATATAAGCACACTATTTAATTCTCGAGTGATCAAAATTCATTTCTTTCTTAAATACAATGGTATCTCCTTTCCCCTTAGGAAAATGGTATTGAGTTAGAGGATCAGCCATGCTCTAGCTGAATGGCAGAACAGGTTCAAAGGGCCGAATGGCCGACTCCTGTTCCTATGCTCCTCCATCTTCTGATCGTATTTACTGTTAACAGTGAAATGCACTAACATTGTTTAATAGTCTAAAACATGAATTTACTCGTCACTGTTAAATAGCTGATATTGAATACAAACACTCAAGTTGGTAGATTCAATATTACTTTCAGTTTCAAAATATGTCTTGCTTTTATGCAGCTTGGAAATGTGGTGTTGCTGTGTAGGCCAGCAATAGATGTATGCTGTACAGCATCTTTAGTCATTTTCACACTTTTCGCAACCCATAAAAGCAGAATTTGAAAGTCTATCAACTTGGGTTGAAAACTTAACAAATATAACAAAGTACAGAATGTCCCAGAGAAGTTACCTCAGCATCCATATCAAACTGCCCAGAGAATCCCTTCAGTGCAGAAGGATGCCATTCAGCCCATCGATCCTGCGCCGACCCTTCGAAACTGCATCCTACCTAGGCCCACTCCCCCAGGCAGTGTCCCATAACTGCACCTAATCTGTACATCATTGGACTGTGGGAGGAAACTCACAGAGAACCTGGAGGAAACCCACGCAGACACAGGGAGAATGTATAAACTCCACACAGTCACCAAAGGTAAGGATTGAACCCAGGTCCCTGGCACTGAGGCAGCAGTGCTAACCACTGTGCCACCGTCACTCTGACCAAGTGAGATTGATAAATCACTTAAATATGCTCTAATCAATGAATCTCATTCAAAACTGCAGTCACATTCCCTGAACAGACATTCCTATTTGCCCTTGAGGTGGTGGTGAGCTGCCTTCTTTAACCACTGTAGTTCCTAAGGTGTAGGTACGCCCACAATATCTGGCAATAGCCGCTGAATGCTGACTAGATATTCCCAGTGGGTGCTCAATGATATTTAATTCTTTTTCACTTCTGTCAATGGGCATTCTTTTAATAATAATAATCTTTATTAGCGTCATAAGTAGGCTTACATTAACACTCCAATGAAGTTACTGTGAAAAGCCCCTAATCACCACATTCCGGCACCTGTTCGGGTACACAGGGAGAATTCAGAACATTCAATTCCACCTGACAAGCATGTCTTTTGGGACATGTGAGAGGAAAGCACGGTAGCATGATGGTTATCATAAATGCTTCACAGCTCCAGGGTCCCAGGTTCGATTCCCGGCTGTGTGGAGTCTGCACGTCCTCCCCGTGTGTGCGTGGGTTTCCTCCGGGTGCTCCGGTTTCCTCCCACAGTCCAAAGATGTGCTGGTTAGGTGGATTGGCCATGCTAAATTGCCCGTAGTGTCCTAAAAAGTAAGGTTAAAGGGGGGGAGGTTGTTTGGTTACGGATATCGGGTGGATACGTGGGCACAACATCGAGGGCCGGAGGGCCTGTTCTGTGCTGTACTGTACTGTTTTATGAAACTGGAGCACCCAGAGGCAACAAACGCAGATACGGGGAGAACGTGCAGACTCCACACAGACAGCGACCCAGCGGGAATCGAATCTGAAACCCTGACACTGTGAAGCAACCATGCTAACCACTGTGCTACCGTGCTGCCCTCTTATTGTTTCTGTTTCTAGTCCCTGTTCCCGAGTACCCAACGTATACTGATCAATGTTAAAATCTGTCTGCACTTTTAATCTGTCTAGATCCCTTTTCACACTACCAATCTCATACTTGTCAACTAGCCACATATCTTGGCATAATTGGCATAATTAGAACGGCCCACATGGCATAATTAGAATAGTCCACAAACGACCTTGACTCATTATGAGTGATGTAAACATCAAAGAAACTGGCACCAGCCAGAAGCCTCTCTGGTTATCATTGCTTCTTACAAAAGTAAAATATTGTTGCTGCTGGAAATCGGAAATAAATAATGAAAATGTTGTAAACATTCAATGTGTCAGCAGGGAGACAACATTTGCATTTCAGGTCGATGAGATTTCATCAGGACTGGGAAAAATTAGAGACATAACAGCATCAACCAAGTTCAGAAGCAGAGAAAGAGGAACAAGGGGAAAAAAAGAGGGTGGAAGAAAGAAGCGATTAAAATGAGACAGGCGAGGAGATAGACGACATGAAGGCAAGGCAAGGGTGGAAAATGCAATCAAGGACAATAATTTTTTTCAGTTCAGGGTGGAAGAAGTGATGGACATCAAAGTACCAGAACAAAAGGTGAGGAAAGGACCTGAGTAGAACTAGAACAAACAATGTGCATCTGTTCAAGGAAGAAAGGGAGGTTGGAGGCTGTGGGTGAAAGCTCTGCAGACAGGTTAATGACAGTCCACAAAACACAGGTGTTATGTTCAAAAGACCATATCTTTAATTTTTTTTCTTATAAAACATGGAAGAACAGACACAGGACTATTAATTAATTTTAACACCATAAAAAACTATTAAACATGAGGAAATTGAATTATGATACATATACGTCTTTACTCTATCCACCCACTCCTTATTTTAACAGTTACACACAGGTTTAAGAATTAACATAGATTACAAAATACATTATAATTTATAATGGTCTCATTCACACAAAGTCCCTTTTAAGCACACAAAATGACTGCAGTCAAATACACACACTCTATTCTGAACTCAAATTCGTGTCTGTGGATTCCTCCTCCAGTTGATTGCCACTTAAGAGTTTCCAAAATCCATTCCAAAGAAAACACTTTAAAATCTTCTCTCATAATTATGTTTTCCCGTCGTGGTTTGCATTCTGAAATTCAGACCAAGTTTTTCAAATGACACTTTTAAACAAAACTTCCACTCAACCTTTAATAGCGAACCCAGTCCAGGATTTCACACCAACCCCTTTCGGAATGTGTATTCTTGACTGCTGGAGAAACTGCTCACAATTGCTTTAACTCTCAACTCCCAAACTGTATTAAAAAAAATCAGACAATTTTTTTACCTTTGAAGGCTGCTGTCCCACTTTAAATCTGATTACTACAATTGTCTCTTTAACTCAGAACACTTTGTTTCCACTTCCTTTAATTCTTCTGAACAATACCTTTGTCTCTGTTCAGATTTTGGACACTGATCTTTTACGTTTCTCTTCATTTCTCTCGCATCTATAACTAGTTGGACTTCAGATTTCTGGCATTTGTTTTCTTAACAATTACTCTACGCTGTAGTCTGTCAGGCTCTGCATCTGGCTTGTATATGGCCTTTTCAATAATTTTTGATGCAAATGAATTCCTCACATTTGCATCGGTCTTGGGGATGGTTTCCGCCACAACAATAACAAGTTTCTAAACCCTGTGACTGACAGTCACTCTTCTTTTTCTCACGCTCCACCGCACCCTCACTCAACATACTTGAAGTGACTGCCTTCTCGCCATAATTAATCTAACTAGCTTTACATGCCTTGTAGTTCAAAAGGGCTTTGTTCAGTCGCTTGAGCCAACTGAACCACTTTGTTCAAGGATATTCTGGTTTCTGCCAGCAACTTCTTCTGATATTCAAGGTATTGATACTGCAGACGAAATGGCCCCATAACATATCATTGAGAGACAAACCAAATTCACAATGTACCAACCACGACATCTGTCGAAGCCCATCTACAAACTCTGATACTGTTTCTCCAGGACCCCTAATGACTGAATGGAATTTATAGTGCTGCATATTAATGGAGGGCTGAGAATTGTTACTAGTTGCACTAATTCAACATCCTGTGGGGTTACCATTGACCAGAAACTGAATTGGACTCGCCACATTAATACTGTGGCTAGCAGAGCAGATCAAAGGCTAGGAATCCTACGGCAAGTAACTCACCTCCTGACCGCCCCCCCCCCCCCCCCCCCCCCCACCCCCTCAATGCCTGTCCACCATCTACAAGGCACAAGTCAGGAGTGCAATGGAATACTCTCCACTTACCTGGGTGAATACAGCTCCAACAACATTGAAGAAGCTCAACAGCATTCAGGCCAAAGCAGCCTGCTAGATTGCTTCCCATTCCACAAACATTCAATCACTGCACCACTGACGAACAGTGGTAGCCGTGTGTAGCATCTACAAGATGCACTGCAGGAACTCGCCAAGGTTCCTTATGCAGCACCTTCCAAACCCACAATCTCTACCAACTAGAAGGACAGGAGCAGTACCTGGAGGTTCCCCTCCAAGTCACTCACAACCCTGCTTGGAAATATATCACCATTCCTTCATTGTTGCTGGGTCAAAATTCTGGAACTTGCCTCTGTAACACCACTGCACGTGTACCTACACCTCAGAAACTGCAGCGGTTCAAGAAGGCAACTCACCACCACCTTCTGAAGGGCAGCTAAGGATGGCCAATAAATGCTGGCCTAACCAGAGATGTTCACATCCCGTGAAATCATTTTTCAAAAATTGATGCAAAGACTTCTGGAGCGATTTAACTAAAAGGGAATAAAGTTCCCTAGCGACTTTGTTTAGCCGCGTGTTTCCCGGCGCTCGCAGCGGCAAAAAGCACATGGCTATAAAACATTACATGTGTTAGATAAGGAGCCTCACTGGGGAATGCACTTAGCCCCGATTTTTTGCACTGAGGTGTTCCGCTCAGCGAGCGATTGGGGACAGAGATTACTTCCCCCCCCCTCCCCCCCTCCCCCCGCTTCCAAAATTCGAACACCTTCCTTTCGATTGGACTGATTTATTCTCAACGGCAATGTTGTAGTGTGAGATAATACGACGAGACAGTGTTAAATCACAACGGAGATTTTTTTTTAAAATCTTTTTATTGCCATTCTCAATATTATGTACATTGCCGTTTGTTTTCGTTTATTGTACAGTACGAAGGTTTTTTCTTAAGCTTCTCTATTTACAGTTTGTCACCATCTGATTCGGCGTACAATCCTCCTTACCCAACCTCCCCCCCCCCAGCCCCCCTCTTCCTAACTCCCCGCTCTTTCACCCCCCTGACCCGATGCCCTCCCTGCTTGTTCTGGAGGGGGGGGGGGGGGCAGGGGGGTTCCTCCTCCTCCTCGTTTCCTCTCTTTGCCTCCCCTTTCTTTTCTTTCCCCGTCAATTTCAGCCGTGTTCATCTTGTGGGTAGGGGGTGAGGTGATTTATTTAACAAAGGACAAACTTTATATTACAGATCAACACAACTCCAACACAAGACTAGTTCCCCTGACTCCCAGGTTTACAATGATGATACCCCATTACACAGGTCTATGTCCTGCCATCCGATTGGCTCAGAAGGAGTTTCTTTCCTCAGGGGGCCGTTAAGTCTTTGGAATTCTCTTCCACAGAGAGCAGTGGAGGTGGGGTCTCTAAATATATTCAAGGTTGAACTCGACAGATTTTTGATTGGCAAGAGGGGGGACAGGCAGGAAAGGGGAGTTTCGGCCACAACTCGATCAGCCATGATCTTATTCAACAGTGAAGCAGGTTCAATGCACCAAATGCACTGCTTCTATTTTTGTCATCGTAAAAAAAAACGAAGCGTGGCCATTTGTACACAGAAGCACCTCCCCACAAAGACAAACATTCAGCCCTGTATATTCCAGAACTTGTCCATCAAGAAGCAGGACTTGATAATCTACTTACCTATTCAGGTTACCGTGACCTCACCCCAGTGGAAGGCACACATGACAAGGTTTGAAAACATTTCACAAACTTCAAACTAAACCGCTCACCCTTTTGTTTGGTATTTAATTGTCTATTCCCCTGCTATGGGACACGACAATGGAATTGATTCAACTGGAGTGCAAATCAATAAGCTCAAGTTCACTTTATCGGGCTGGTTTTTTGCTTATTGCATTGGAAGGCAGAATAATGGACCATAGCCAATTTCTGGAGCGGAATGACATGATTTAAAAGAGGACGTCTGAGCTTATGTACAAGTTAATAGGGGAACCACACAACCTACAGAGGTGAAAACAATGACCTAAAAGTTGTGAACAAAGCTTAATATGAGAAGCCACTGACTCCAGCATGTCAACAGCACAGAAAATTAACTGTCGATAGCTGGGATGAGCAAAATTTATAATTGGACAATTCTCCTCCTAAATATCCATAAGCCATCCAAAGCAACATTTGCAGGCAGTAAGAGGTTGCCTCCACTCAAATGCAAGTGTCCATCAGCTGGTTGGTGAGTGCAGCAATCTCACTGCGAGACCTTCTAAGGACCTGATGTGTTACGTACTCTGGGATAACACTGGCTGCAGCTTTGACCAAAAGATACTCCAGACCTTGAAGTTAGTTCAATCTGATTTATTGAACTAGCAGCACAGTTAGCACAGTTCTTAATGAGTTCGACTCTCTGCTAACCTAAGTGTGGTTACTCTATCTGACTGAACCAGACTAGCTCTTATCCACGTGCTGGAGGTGTGATACTGTACATACACCCTGACTCACTCTGTAGATGTTCATCAGTGGAAAGAGGAGTGTGAGTGCCTCATACCTTTTATAGTGAGATCCAACCCCCGAGTGTCCTGCCTGCTCATTGGTCATGTCCTGTTCTTTGTGTTCATTGGCTGCCTGTCTGTATATCATTGCATGCATATTTGCATATCATGACAGTACTCATCATGCAGATGCAAACAAATTCTGTTGTTGCCAATGGCCATCAATGAGGCATCAATACAGTACGCTGCACAAGGTCAACATCATTGATCATTGCCAAAAATATCTTGCCAGTGTTATTCAGCACCAATTTGGTCCTTGTATTTAATTTGTACTGAGTGCTTCAAATTTTGGATGCAAGGATCATCAGTGGTTTGATACCTTTTGCTGCCAAGTGCTGCGAGTTTGTTGATCATGGCCTCCTTTTTCTAAGTTATTTCTTGCATGTTTCAAGGAGTCGGTCCTATTCTGTATAACAATGAAGAATTCTGTCCTGTTTTGTATGTTGAGAGAAACCCTTGGCTGACAACATAATTCTCAATTGTTTTTTATTCAGTCACAGCGTGTGGGCTTCGCTGGCTAGGCCAGCATTTGTTGCCCATCCTAATTGTACTTGAAGTTGGTGGTGAGCTGCCTTCTTGAACAGCTGCAATCCATGTGGTGTAGTTACGCCCACTGTGCTGTTCAAGAAGGAGTTTCAGGTTTTTGACCCAGGGACAGTAAAGGAAGTGATATATTTCCAAGTCAGGGTGTGGAGTGGCTTGGAGGGGAACTTTCAGGTGGTCGTATTTCCATGTTTCAGCTGCCCTTGTCCTTCCAGATAGTAGTGGTCATTGAGTTTACTCGGTGGTCCCTGGAGAGCCTTGACAATTTCTTGCAGTGCTTCTTGTAGATGGTACACAGTGCTGCTATTGTGCTCCGATGGTGGAGGGAGTGAATGCTTGTGGAAGGGGTGCCATTCAAGCGGGCTGCTTTGGCCTAGATACACAGCAGGAACTCACCAAGGCTCCTTAGGCAGAACCTTCCAAACCCACGACCACTACCATATAGGACAAGGGCAGCAGATACCTGGGAACCTCACTGCCTGGAGGTTCCCCTTCAAGCCACTTACCGCCCTGATTTGGAAATATATCACTGTTCCTTCACTGTCACCAGGTCATAATCCTGAAACTTTCTCCCGAACAGCACATTGAGTGTACCTACACTGCATGGACTGTAGAGGTTCAAGAATGCAGCTCAGCAGCATGTTCTCAAGGACAATTAGGGATGGGCAACAAATCCTGGCCTAGCCAGCGACACCTGCATCCCCTAAAAATGAATTTAAAAAAAGCAAAGTCCAAGTACTGTTGTGCCACAAGGAATAAAATTTGTAACTAATGCTAACTATATCACAATTCTGTATACAAATTACAAGGAGAAATATTTTACAATTAGGTTTCGATCTGCAGTTGTCTTTACCGAGGTATAGTTCAATTGATTGAATTCAGGCTCTGTTTACAAAAGAACAAACCAGCTCAAGCAACCCCTCAGCACGAACATAATACAATGTGTGATATATGCCACAAGCACTCCTGTCACTATAAAATGGTGCCACATCATCTTGATAGAGCAACTCCACGGGTGAACAGCAAGTCAGACAAAATAATCAAATTCATCCAGAAGAGTCTCTCAAATTAGACATTGTAGCAGCTGATATGACGAAATGAACATTTCTCTGTTGCTATTTTAATGCAGATGTTAACTCATTGAATTTAAATGGAACAACACCGCCTTTAACCACAAAACAAAGATATACGACTGTGTTAAACATTCACCCACTAATACGGGTAACGGAAATTTGCAGGTTGATCATCACACAGATAAATTTCTTGGTTTATTTGCAGGAAGCAGAGGATTATTTCTGTACTTAACAAATTGTGGTTCAGCTTTTAAGCAATCGTTTTTCTAAACTAGATGGTTGTGGGTTCAAGTCCTGCCCAAGTAGCTCGAGCACAAGCATCTAGATTCTGGCCACGATCTATTGGCCTCACCATGCCAGGCGAGAGAACAAGGGGACCGGTTAGATAACAGGACAGGCTGAAATCAGGAAACACCCCAGGCACCAATCGCTTTCCCATCTAACCAACCCACTCTCATTGGCGAGATCAAGGTCCCTCCATGGCATAGCAAGAAACCAATAATCTCCAATTAAGACCAATCTCCATCCCATCAACAGGAAGGACTTTCAATCGAATGGTCTCCCACTGATGCCGTTTAGTACACCCAGTTAAAAACGTGAAGCCGGCGGAGTAGCTGCTGTAGGGATCCGAGGAGGTGGGGAGCCATCTTGGAAAATCAGGCAGTCAGCCTGGGGGCACTGGGGGTGTGGTCCAGCGCCCATGGGCCCAGCATTCCCCCCCTGGACTGTGAGTACCCATACGGTGGCAGCTCCAGCTGCTGCCTCCCGTACCACCGACCACGAGCCCCGTCTGTAGTAATATGGTGATGGTCAGTTTAACACCCATTGACCATGGCTGCTCTGGCTGAAGCTATTACTAATGGGGAATTGCCAATCCTAGTGACGTGAGCACTTTACAGCTCCCAAGTGGCTGTATAAGGTGTATTCTGTGAGCTCCTGCTTTCTTGCTGCCAATCTGCCTGAGGGCTTGCTACTGTTCCTTTGGCTGCTGCTTGACTGACTGCCAGGGGGAGGGGGGGGGGGGGGGGGGGGGGTGCTCCAGAAGCATCCTTTATTGACCGGATGTGGTTCCACTCCCTGAACATCCAGCTTGTGTGCGATCACCACATGAAAATCATGCACGTGTGCACGCTTCCCCGGGAGTGTGCACAACAGCTAGATCCAGAGACACTCGGTGATCCCCGGGATCTTTGAGGGACATCTCAGCATGACCTCTTGGGAGATAAGAGCTACCCTACCTAGGTCCTGGTTGATGACGCCAATACAGAGGCTGGTGACCGATTCGGAGACCTGATACAACTAGACCCAGGTGGCCACCCGGGCTGTCATCGAGCAGTGCATCTGGCTGCTCAAAATGCGTTTCCGATGCCTCAACCGCTCTGGTGGTGCGCTGCAGTACACCCCCCGCGGAAATCGTCAGCTTTACGGTGGTCTGCTTTGCCCGCCACAACCTGGCACAGCACTGGATGACATGTTGGAGGTGGAGGAGAAGGCACTTGTTCCCACCACTGAGGAGAAGGGGTGATGACCACCATCCTTTCCCTCTGTAGGGGGTCTCAAAGTCGATCTCCAACACTCCCTCCTCCCGATTCATGCCATTAGGGCCCTGGGGTCAACTTGGGATGGATGGGCAGTTGGATTGGGCTCCCGGCTGTCCCTGCATCATCTGGTTCTCCCAGGCCTGGTGGCTCACCAATGCCTGCACCATGGTATCGATGCCCTCGTCAAAGCTCTTCTGTGAGCAGGTCATGCTCTGCAGTGCCTCGCCAACGTGTACCTGCATCTGCAACCTGATTCTCAGTGATCGGGACATGCTCAGAAGTGCCTCAGCAACGGCACTGAGGACTCGGGTTCGAATCCCAGCCTGGATCACTGTCCATGTGGAGTCTGCATGTTCTCCGCTTGTTTGCATGGGTTTCCCCCCTACAACCCAAAGATGTGCAGGTTAGGTGGCTTGGCCATGCTAAATTGCCCCTTAATTGGGAAAAACAATTGGGTAATCTAAATTTATATTTTAAAAAAGAAGCGCCACAGCAATGCCCACCTGAGACTGGGACATGCTCCGCAGTGCCTCGGGAAGTTCCTCCTGCGTCCGGGACATGACCCCCAGTGACGGGAAGCTTTGGACAACACCACTCATGCTGCTATCGTTGTGCTCCAAGGTCTCCATTAAGGTCGCCACCATTGCCGACACTATCTCCTGCGCCCATAGCCCCTGGAACTCCTCCAATCGGCTATGGACCTGTTGGAGTGTCGCTGACATCCCCCTCTGAATCTCACAGCCTCACCCTATTGAATGCATCAGCTCTGGACCAGCCTTGTCCAGTGGCTCAGCATCTGACTGGGGCCCAGCTATGTCCCGGGATCCAGCACACCTTCGGGTGCTGTCTCTCCTGGACATTCCTGCCTCCACCTGATGTGCATCAGCAACTGTATGGTACTCACCAGGTTGTACCGCAGAAGCTTGTCCACTAATGTCGCCCTCCGAAGTGTGTGTATCTGCGCTGGTGGAGGGTGGGGATGACAGCCATGATACAATAATGGTGCTATCCATGGAGCTCTCCTCGGAGGTGTTCTCTTGGGAAGCAGTGGGTGGGGGGGCGGCATCCTGGATTATTCGGACACTCATGTGTCTTAGGTCACCTGAGTGGGAACCGATGGATTCTCACTTCTGCGGCGCAGGACATCTCGAAATCGGTGTCGGATCTGTCCTCAGCCACTCCCCACGACTTCCAGGGCCCATTCCTCGCGAGAGGTGAGGACCCTGATGTCTTCAACCTGCCTGGGTTCTCTTTCATCTGTTGTGGGTCAACTTCTCGTGCAGGGACACAGAGGAGGCATTGTGAGTCCCACGTTTAATGCATTGTTGGGGGAACAGGGTGGGGGAGAATGACAATGAGGGTGGGGGTCAGACGTGGGCACTGACGCTGGTCATGAATGGGGTGTGCTGGTGGATGCCAGGGTGTGCTTGTGGTATTGTCCTGTTTGGGGGGGGGGGGGGCATGACCGGTGCCAGGGGCTGATGCCAACTCACCTGCGTGGCCCGCTGGAGGTTGTTGCTCTTGCTGTGTCCTTAGATCTGTGCTGAATGTCATGTGCTACTTGACTGCTCTGATCATCCCTCTTCAACAGTGCTGACTCACCCTCCTCACAGTTGTCCTGGTTTGCAGTTCCGTTTCATCTTGTGCCTCACCTGGCATTTTTAAAACACAAAACTTGGGATACTTTCTTTCAGATACCAACTTCCACCAATTTCATTGCTCCTTCCAATCACACCCATTGCTGCATTTTCACATATCCTCTAACCATCCCCTCTCCAACAGTGAATAATCAGCCCTCAGCAAGGATATCTGCTTCCATCCGCTTACAACACCACACCAATTAACTCCACACTTAGAAGAAGAGTTTCTTTTTGTGCTATCACCCTAATGCCGGTTTCTTTGACAAGCAGCCTTCAGCTTACCCAGCTGACCCTTCTCTGGAATTCTCATTCCAGCCGGATTCTTTGCTCTGGCCTCTTACCCTCTCTTGATCTTTTCATTGCGAACTGCCAATGTGATATCAATCATTTCAATGTCTCCACTCCCTTTATTCATTATAACCTTCCTCCTCTGAACGTGCTGCACTCTGTTCCTCCACATCCACCCAAACATTGTCTTAAAACTTCCGACAATGGTGGTGCTGTTGATCCTTGGTGAAAAGACTTTGATCTGTGCAGGCTAAACAGCAACTCCCCAGCACCACCATTATTTTCCTCTGGACCATGATACCACCCCTGAACATCTAGGCAACAATTCCCAGACTGTCACCGACCACCATTGGAAAACATCCTGACTGCAGCTTCCTTGTCCCGCAATCCCACATAACCCAATTCGATTTCCATCCCAAGATCCACAAACAGAATTGGGCTTGTAAACTCTCAATTTCAGCCAGTTTCTGTCCCATGGGATTGATTTCCTCCAATATCAAATCTATTTTTCCTCCTCTTGTTCAGTCTCCTCCAACTAAACATCTTCTGCCCTTCACCACTTTAACTATTTCCTGTTACTAAACATCCCTCACACTGATCCCCAAAATAGGATGGTCTGAAAACCTTCCACTTTTCCATAAACGGAAGGCCAACAACCTTCATCCATCACCACCCTCCTCCAGTTGGCTGAACCTGTTCTCACATTCAGCTCACTCTTTGCTACGAGTACCTACAAGGCTCCTAGCTATTTTTGGGATACGTGGAACATCCTTTGTTCCAATCCTACTCAAGTCTCTTCTCAGCCCCCCCTGTTTCCAATGTACAAGGAAAAGAGATATCAGTGTCTTTTTCTGTCATCACCCCCAACTGGAATACTTCCATTTCGCTTTCAATTTAAAACCTTTCTTCACCTCTATTGCTGACTGTTCCCTTCAAAGACTTCTCTCTCCTTTTCTGTGGATTGGATATCAACCACAGCAACCTGGACTACACTTTCACCCATGCTACTTCCTGTAAAGCCTCTATTCCATTCTCCCAGTTTCCCCATTTCTGTCACATCTGTTCTGACTTTGCTACCCTCCATATCAGAACTTCCGATATATCTTCCTTTATCCCTGAACGAAAGATTCACCTCCGCATTGGATGACAAAGCGCTCAATGAGGTCTCTCAATCTCTGCTTTCCCTTTTCCACACCTTCCAACACATCACACCCCACATTCAACGAATCAACCACTGCTACCTCTGCCTGCCCCAGCATGAGGCCATCACCAAACACATCATCCCCTTCCCTCCCCCTTCAGTGTTCTGACGGGACTGTTCCCCAGTGATGCTCTGGTCCACTCTGCCATCATATCCAGCGGAAAACTCCCCTTTGTCATGTGAGAGTCCCTTTAAGAAAAGTGTGTTTTATCAACTGGCTGCGGTGATGTAATTGTGTGGGTGGAGCTGGAATGTGATTCTGCTTTTTACTTTTGTTTTGAGAGAGAAGCTCTTTTTGGCTCTGTGCTGTAGTTACACTTTCAGTTGGCTACCTGCATTCAAACCAAGCAGATGTATGCTGGTGTCAATAAACAAGGTGTTTAGATCACTTGATAATTTAAGAGTGATAACTGTTCTCTGTGGAGAATTCAAACCTACTGTCTTTGTTAAAAAGTGTTTTGGCTTAAGGATGTTGTTTGGAAAGTTATTAGGGGTTATCTATAGAGTACTGTATCTTTTTGGGGGGTTATCAGTGTTGGTAATTGGCAAGATGTTTACCATGGGTTTATAAAATGTTAACTGGACTCATGGAATAAACATTGTCTTTGTTTTTAAAATACTTTAGCTCTCTGTTGCATCACACCTGTAAAGTGGGTCCTTGTGCTCCCCATAACCACAATCTATTAAAAGTAGTGGATCAGGTGAACTCTATGATATACTTTGGGGTTCTCTAAACCCTGGCCCATAATACCTTACCGCAAAGTCTTTCCATGTCAGCACAAGAGATGTACTACCAGCCCTTTCAACCCGCCCTCCTCCCCTTCCCATTGTCCTCGATCCCAAACACACATTCCAGGCTAAACAGCGATTTACTTGAACTTCTCCCAATTTACTATACCGTATTTACTGCTCTCAATGTAGTCTCCTCTGCACTGGGGAGGTGAAGCACAGGTTGGATGATTAGTTTATTGTTCATCCCAGAAGCCTGACTGAGCTTCCAAGTGGTTGTCATTTTAATTGTCTTCCCAACTTCCAATCATACTTCTGCTCTCGGCCTCATAGTTTGTTCCAATGAAGCTGAACAGTAGCATGAGGAACAGCCCCGCATCTTTCAATTCGGCATATTTTGCCTTCGGGACATAAAACGGAGTTCAACAATTTGAGATCATAACCACCGCTCTCATATCTGGACAGCAGGTTCTGATACAATATTGATTTCTGTAATTTAATCATCCTTGGTTTTGACCCGAATGCAGACCATTTCTTTTTTTCTTTCATCTCCTTGTCAATTCTCTGCGAGGGCAATCTACTGGCCGCGTCCCGCTGGTTTAGTGACATGGCAGGTGGATCCCGGGAGAGGCCTCCCCCAGGATTCCCGCCAGCCATTATGCCTCGCGTGATCTAATGTCGCGATCTGGGTCCTGCCCAAAATGGGCAGAGCCCACCCTCAAATGGTTAAATTGGTCTTAAAACCCACTAGGCCGTGCTGCCGCTGGATCGAACTGCCACCCGGCATCTACCGGCCTCGCCGAGGAGACCCCAGTCAAGCGTGGATTATACTGGTCTCCACAAAAGAGGAACAGACATACTGGCATTGAAGGGGTTTCCCAGGCGATTGGAGGCCTCCAGGTGGTCGGCCTCAGGCCAGACTGACACCCTGGCACTGCTGGTGCCATCTGGGCCCTGCCAGCCTGTCACCTTTGCAGTGCCACCTGGGTGCCACACTAGCGTTATCAGGGTGCCCAGGTGGCACTGCCAGGCTGACAAAGGCACTGACAAGGTGCCATGCTGACAGTGCCAAGGAGCCAAGCTGGCATTTTACCATGCCGGGGATCCCACCTGGGGGTCCCTGGCAGAATGTGGTGGGTTGCGTTGGGGGGGGGGGGGGGGGTGTTGGAGAGATTGGGGCACCTTTAAACATCTCGATCTCTTCCTGCACCGAGGAGCTCCACTCGTCGGAGCATCTTAGTACATGAAATGATGCTGTGTGCGGTCTCGGGGGAAAGACATTCCCCACCGGGGCCTGAGAAAGCAACAGAACGGCGTTAGACAGCGGAGTCGTGCTGCGCTGGAAATAACCCCGCTAATCCCTCCCAGAATGGACTCTTTTTTTTGGTTAGATCGCACCCTACATCTGTAATTGCTTAAAGCTTGGTACTTTCTGTAACATTTAACAGTTTGACAGAAAAATCAGAGTCCTGAAATATTATTGCTCTCTCTCTCTTGCTCTCTTCACAAATGCTGTATGGCTTGCTAAGTATTTGCAGCACTTGCTGATTATACTTGTTGATGGTTGTCAGGCCGATTAGTTCTGAGAGTACCACGAGGTGAGCTGCAAGGGAAACCTCTGAAAGGACACAGTAAACTTGCAGGAAAATACTCCAGTTGTCACAAAAAGACTAAAGTATGAACAGAAACGAAATTTTCCACCAGACTGTGGTGTGTGAATCTACCTGATAGAAACATCAGTTATGTGAAGAAGGCACAGTGAGAATTCCCATCTGATCACGGTACAGACAATCAGCTTCACATTGATTTGTTGAAATGAAGATTTACAGGTAGGATTTCTGCCAGACTAAAATTCAATTCCATTTCATTTCACAGGAGTCACTGAGCAAGTACCTTGCCCTTTAACAGAGAAACAAATAATTACCTTGGTCAAATAAGCACAACACCGATTATTGATTTTAAAAACGCCTTCTCGTCACACCAGTGCTCACTTTTTTGTAAATAGGTGCAGTGTATCTTAACAGTAAAACTTTTCAGTCTGAGCCTTTTTCTGAATATAAACAGGTGATTTAATGATACGGGTTCAACTCTCGGGTACTCCTGGGAATGCAACATTGTGGACTTCAGCCAAATAACCCTTCATGCAGGCTTGGACCACGTTTCCAGTTGCTTCTGATGGGAATATCAAGAGTGAATATCTGCGTCGAATCAGCCAAAAGATGGGGGAGTTTCACACAGAACTGAGTGAACGATGGCCAAGCGGTGTTTAATACAGCAAGTCTGGGCAGATTGATAACATCTCTCCTTCTGCATTTCATTTCAACCTGCAGCTTTCTCACTTGCCCATTATCTGGTCAGCCCAAGGTGCATCAGATATTTTATTTAATCGGGTGCCTTTTTTTCCTGATATCAGCTTGTTAAAAGATAAATGGGCAACATTTTTTAAATATTCAAGTTTTTTTATATATATGTGTCTATATATATTCTATATAATGCAATCTGCATTAACAGTACAAGGCATCCTGCGGATTCCTGCAATTAGCAGGGGTCTGAAGATAATCCGAGATATGAGCAGGAAACCAGAAAGCTGACCTACTTTAGAAGACTTTCCACAGCTGCTCTAAAACCGTTATCACAATGGCCCTGATTATTTTTCTTCAGTCAGACCTTAAACTACCTTGTCAGCAATGACATTCCAACATGCCAGAAGCTGATGGATACCAATTTTTGATAAGCATCTGTGAAGGTCTGTGAGAGACAGAGAAAAGGCTTGCAGCAAAATTTTTAAAAAGTACTTCACCAGAGGAACAGAAAAGCAAAGGAGCTAACAAGATATAAAAGTAAAAAAGATGCAAATTAAAAATCTTAGTAAACACGGTTTTCTTGATATTTCACAAAAGTTCACATCCGATCTCTTTCATATCCATATATAGTTGCCCAGTAGCCCTATTGGTAAAGGTTTCTGGAGTTCAGTGTCAGGCATACTAATAGCAAGTCCTGCCCAGAGGAGCTGGTTTTGAGTAATCTGCACCTTAAAACTGGGCATCTTAGCTTTGGAAAGGAGGGTGCTGCTGTTCGACCATTTCTTACCATTGGATTTGAAGGATCTTATGTAGGCATCACTGGTGGTACTTCTCCAGTGCTTTGGGATTCCCTGTGGAGATTGTCAAAGTCCCCAGAAGTATACAAGAATACGGGGATCATGTCATTCATATGCCTGATGCCAGATTCCTGAAGCAACTGCTCAACTCTGAACTCAGTTATTGCAGGAGGATCCCAGGACAACAGAAACATTGTCGGGATGAGGTCAAATATCCCTTCAACTCATGGGAGTCGCTAGCTTGTGACCAACCAATATTTGAAGGCACCAAGCACATAGAAAATCTTTTTCAGTAACATGCAAATGATAAGCTGCAGTGTCAGAGGAGGTGCACAAACTTCCCAATAACTCATCCAATCGACCCTTTAAGCACTGCATGCCTTGCATGTAGTAGAGTAGAGTCTGTAAATCACACATTAGACTCCACAGCCATCTCTGAAGTCACTGAACTGGAGTGGAAGAAAGTCACCCTCGATCCCGAGCAGTTACGCAAGGAGGAAGAAACAAGAGAAAGACACGGTGTGGGATCTTAGATCTTACACTCAGGCTGGCTATGTTTGTGATCTCAGGAGTAGTTGGAGTGCGACCATGGCCCTTGGTTACCCTGTGCTATGGAGGGAGAAAAAAAAATCAGCCTCGTTTAAGATGTTAGCCATGGCTCAGTTTGTCGCACTCTAGCATAAGTCACTAAGTTTCAGGTTCAAGTAGCAGTCCGAGGCTTGAGCACAAAGATCAAGGCTGGCACGCCAGTGCAGTACTGAGGGGGTGCTGCACCACTGGTGGTCCTATATTTCGGATGAGAAGTTAAAACCAAGACCACAGATGTTTGATTAGGTAGATGCAAACCATCTATTGGTACTATTTCAAAGAAGAGGAGGGAGTAGGCCAAGTGTCCCAGCCAACATTCATCCCTCAAAACACCACAAAAGCAGCTATTCTTGTTATTGTCACATTATTGCTGATGGGAGAATGCGGTGTGCAAATTGGCTGCCAGTTTCCTACATTATAAAAATGATGCCAAAAGTACTTCACTGGCTGAAAAACTTCTTGATTTCCAGTGATTGTGAAAAGTGCTACATTATATATTGCATTGGATTTGTTCATTGTCACGTGTACCTAGTGAAAAGTATTTTTCTGTGTGCAGCTCAAACAGATCATTTAGTACATGAAAAGAAAAGAAAATACATAATACATGTATATGCAAATCTTCGTTTTCTTTTATTTTCTGCTCCTGATCACTGTCGAATGGAAATGATATATAAACGGACATCGAGAACACAGGATCGGATATAGTGGCTGCCCCACCCTGATCATCTAGTAGCCTGGAAATACTGTAAGGCAGACATCACCAGTGGAAGTTTGCAGGGGTCAGCAAAAGCATGCGAATAAAGAAGGGTGACTATTAGGGGGAGGAAAAACTCAAATTTGCAAGAATCATGTGATTGGAGAACACTGCAGCAGGTTTTTTTTTAAATGAACCTCTTTTATATATCAAAGATGTAAATATATGGGGCAACATGGTGGCACACTGGTTAGCATTGCTGCCTCATGGCACCGAGGTCCCAGGTTTGATCCCGGCTCTGGGTCACTGTCCATGTGGAGTTTGCACATTCTCCCCGTGTTTGCGTGGGTTTCGCCCCCACAACGCAAAGATGCTAAATTGCCCCTTAATTGGAAAAAATTAATCGGGTACACTAAATTTATTGAAAAAAAAATGTAAATATATTTCCTGACCCTATTCTCCCAGCTGCACTTGCAAGGGAGCACAGATTCCAGTCAGACAACTGCACTGTAGCATAGCATCAACTGTGGTCACATTGCCTGTCAATGCAGTTTTAAAACGAAGAGCACAAAATCACCTCGAAAATGTATTCTCAGGCTGAGCTACGTGGTCAGGCAACATTTTAGACCATGAAGCAACTCGATTGTATTACGACCTCTTTTGCACACCCTCATATTTGTTGCTTTTCAGTAAATTACAGCATAAACCACACAATACATCATTTTAGATGAGCTGTCACAAAACTGCAACAGCTCATCAACTGGTGCTGTCACATTCAGCCTCCTGCCAACTCTCCCCTCAACAGTATCAGTAGGAGTAGAGATAAGCAATAACGAGTTGCAGAAAACACTGTTGGGAGTCGATCATAGGCCCCAGCCTGGGGTCATACTGTTTGACTGAGCATTAAACAAAAAATAAGCTTGTAATAAAGGCAATGCAATACTGGTGGAGGACTTGCATCTTCACATAAATCGGACTCATTAAACTGGCAAAAAGTAGACAACAGGACAAGTTTATAAGAGTGCAATCAAGACAATTTCCCAGAACACATTGTGGAACAAACCATGGATGAGGTTATTTTAGATCATATCTTGTGCAATGAGGCAGGGTTAATTAGCAATCTTGTATAAAAGGATCGTCTGGGAAAGAATGTTCACAGTATGATGTATTTCACATTGACACTGTCTTGAACACAAGACCAAAACTGAAATGTTGAACTGAAATAAAGCGATTTTATTAAATAGGAGTTAACAGGCGCGATTCTCCCATGCCGCGCCGTACTGGAGAATCGATGTTTACGCCATTTTCCGGCGCAACGCCGGTCCGACGCCATCCCGCCATTCTCTCAACTGGGGGGAACGGCTTCATCGTGATCTGCGCTGCGCATTTCAGAGAATCTGCCGAGAGGGCAATCGAGGCGCTTCACACAGGCCCCCGCTATTCTGCGGCCCGGATGGGCCGAAGTCCCGACGACGTGACCCCAGGTCATGCCGTCGCCGTTCACCCCTGCAAAATAAAATCGGCAGCCAGTCGTCCTGGCTGACGATGCAGAAGAGGGAGGTAAGTAGGCAGGCCCATCCCGGCAACCAGGAAATAGTGTCCGCAGCCGGTGATTGGGGGGAGGCGGGGGCAGTCTGGGATGGGCGACGACAAGGCCAACGAGGATAGGTTGCGTGAGGGAGTACACGGAAGGGGGAAATGGGGTTGTGGACGGTGGCGGTGTTGTGGTCCTGGGAAGGGGGACGGAGCGGGTCAAATGATCCCACCATCCTGCGGGTTTGGGCGGGGGGCAACCAACGGTTGGCCACTGGACAGAGAACCCCCGATGGAGTGCGGCAGCAGGAGGGTTGCGAAGACATCGTACCAAACCGGCGCCAAGGTGAAGGAGTCTGCTGGCCGAGCGATGCGGCCCCATCCACCATCCGCGCCAGACCGTCCCCCCCCCGCCCCCTCCCTTCCCCACTCCCCCCCCTCTTCTCCCGTCCCCACGTGAGGGTGAAGGTAACTGTGGCCCTGAATCTTTTGGCGACCGGCTCCTTCCAGTCGCCGAGTGGGGACTTGGACGGGATTAGTCAGGCCTTGGTGCACCGGTGCATCTGGGCAGTAACCAATGACCTCTAAGCAGTCACGGGACGGTTCAACTTCCCGGAGGACCACGCTCACCAGGCTGCCAGGGCATCGCAATTCGTCGAGGTGGCCGGCAAACCGATGGTACAGGGCGTCGTGGATGGTGTTCATGTCGACCTGCGTGCACCACCACGGGACAGGGACATCTTCATGAACAGGAAGGCGGCATACTCGATCAACGTACAGGTGGCGTGCGACCAGGGGTTGAGGATCATGCTCGTGTGAGCCCAATATCCAGGAAGCGTGCATGATGCCTTTATATTGGCACAGTCGTTCATCCCCGCAATTTTCAAGGGTCACCCACCCTGGATGAGGGGCTGGTTGCTGGGCGACAGGGGTTATCCATTGCAGCCGTGGCTAATGATGCCCATACGGAGGCCACAGACCAACCCGGAGCGCCGGTACAATGAGGCGCACGCAGCAACCAGGGGTGTCCTCAAAATGAGCTTCAGGTGCCTGGACCGATCAGGGGGCACCCTGCAATACAACCCTGACAGAGTCGGATGGATCGTCGTCACCTGCTGCGTTCTGCACTACATTGCCCAACAGAGTGGCAATGTGATGGAGGATGCGGACGCACGTGAGGCCGAAAAGGCCACCAACGCTGATTATGAGAAGGAGGAGGAGGAGGTGGTGGAAGAGGAGAGGGGGAGGGCGGCGGGGCACAGATACCATCGGGGCGCGGGGTACGGCCGAGTGGACGCACGATGGAACCGATTGGGGCAGCGAGCACGAGATGCGCTGATTGCTGCACGGTTCGTTCACTAGGGGGAGGGCATCGTTCAAGGCACTGGCACCGTTGACCGCGCGCGTTGGCACCACCCAGCACCCCCCTCACACACATCCCGCAACAACGCCCAACCCTACCAGACACAGCACCACCATCACGCCGCACTACACCTGCGGCACCTTGTCACTGTCGGTAGACTGCTACCTCCGTAAGCAGGTGTGAACACTGCCATGCTGGATGATGACAACCCACTCTGAGATGAGCTGTGAGCTACAAATCGCTACTGACCGTCTGACTCATGGCCATTTCTGAACACCACCACCTCGGTGTCCCCTCTATGCGTCAGGGACACTCCATCACATGTCCATGTGGGGCAAAGGGCGTTGTCACACGGAGGACAAGGCGTGTTTGGTGTTGGGGTGGAGTCCACTCCCGGCCTCACCCTTGCGATGATCCTCGGTCAGAACTGTCAGTGGGCATCCCGCTTTTCCCCCCTAAACCCCCCCACACTGCCACCTCCATTCCCCCCCCCCCCAATCCCCCCCACACTGCCACCCCTGCTTCCCCCCCCAACCCTCCCACACCGCCCATCCCCGCTTCTCTCCCCTAACCCCCCACACCCCCAAGCCCGGACAAAGTACAGACGCAAGGAGGTTTGGAGTAGCAACATTTATAGTGAAAGTGTAACACACGTGCCCTAGCCCTTGAACTAATCTGTTCCCTGCACCCGTGCCAACTTACTACGTGCCTAACCTTTTGGCCTTACAGACCCTACCGCTGCGTCTAGGTGTTCCCCCAGACGGTATAGCAGGAATGGAGGCGGACTGCTGAGAGTCCTGCCCTTCGACTTGGCTTACCATCGGCGTGCGCTTCCTGGGGCGGCCCGGCCTGGATGGGCCAGCCTGCTCGCCGGGCGTGCTGGGTGGCATGGTAACACCCTCCTCTGCCCGCTGCCCATCAAATGCAACCAGGGACATGACGGGGGGAGTGCGAGTGCTCCGGTTCCTCCCTTGCTGTGGCTACAGGGATAGGCACCGGGACCTCCTCCTCCCTCGGGGAGCCAATTGGCCTCCGGGCCTCTCTAAGGGACGGCGGTGCGGGAGGAGGCATGTCCCGTGCGGTGTCGGCCTGGGTTGCAGCCATGACCGGCAACCCTCCCTGCTCCTGGACGCGGATGGACTTCTCCAGCTCCATCTGCAGTTGCCGGAAGACACCCGTCATCCCGTTGTCTGGTCACTGGGGTGTCAACTGCATCGGGTCTGTGGGTGGGCTTGGGATGGCCAGGAAAGCGAGAGCCGTCTGGGCAGCAGCTGGGTGCAGGGCCTGGCCTGCCCTCCTGCTGTACCGGTTTGACTGTGCGGTGCGCACCAGAATGTGTACCAGATGCCTCGCCACTAACTTGCCCAAACGAGGTGAGTGCATCTGCGATGTTGGGGGGTGTGGGTGACAGCAGTGCCACGGCCACTAGGTCTTCGTCTGTCCCCAGCTCTGTCTCCTGTGTGGAGCTGTGGCCCACTGGATTTCGACCACGGCCGGTGCGAGGTTCCGTGTCCCCGTGCCTCAAATGCCGCAACGTCCTCGGTGCGTCACTGTCCGGACTAGCTGTCCCCTCCCCGTCCGTCACACTTTCATATGAGTCATAATCGCCCGTCCTGACGTCTCTGTCTGTCCTCTTGTGCGTCAGGCCTCAGTGTGCCGCAGAGGATGGCCCTCCTGCCCGTTGTCCTTCTCATCTGTCTGGATGGACACTGCAGTCGGAAGAGGTTGGTGCTGCATGTCGGCGTGGTGAACGGTCGGTCCCACGGCAGTGCTCGTGTGGCCCTGGATAACACATTAAGGCAGGTCTTGTTAGTCTTGCGTCGTCGTTTGTTAGGAGTTGAGGGGGTGCATAGTGAGGGCATGGACTATGGTGTGGTGCAGTGTCAGGCGGTGGGGTGTGAGGGTGTGGACTGTGGGGTGGTGCAGTGTCAGGCGGTGGGGTGTGAGGGTGTGGACTGTGGGGTGGTGCAGTGTCAGGCAGTGGGGTGTGAGGAGAGGGTGGGGACAGAGATCGGATGACAGACTGCATGAATACAATGGATTCTCACTTGGAGCTTTGCCTCCGACCTGGCACGGCGCAACCTCCCGGCTGGCGGCTCCCCCGGCAAGGGGCAAGGTCCAGTGCCTGCTGCTCGTAGAGGGTTAGGGGGTGCAGCTGGGGAGATCCACCTCTGGTGGCACCCTCCCGGAAATTATGCGCTGTCTTGCCCTTTGGGGGGGGGGCATTGCTCAGGGTGGGTCTCCGCCCTCGTGCAGCTTCTTCCTGCACTGTTCCCCCATGCGGGGGATGTGCCCCACACCGCTAACGGCAGCCCCCCACCTCTCGCCATCCATGCCTCATGGTGTTTCTTGGCTGCCGTTGTGCACATCTTGGGTAGAGGATAGCCCTGTGCTCCTTCACTGCATCTAACAGTGACTCCAGGTCACTGTCCCTGAAGCAGGGTGCGGCACGACGGGGCTTCTCCATGTCGTCCCCCGGTGTTTCTCTGCGCCCTGCGCACTTCCTTATACGTGGCGTGGCGTCATCGTGGCGCCGCGGAATGACGCCACCGCTCCAGCGCTCCGCACACCGCGTTCCTCGCGGCGCTGCTGCTGGCCCCCTCGCATGCAGTGAATTGGCTGCGGTGTAGGCCCGTTTGCGCGGTCGTGAAATGCACGGCATTCACGACGGCGTGGGCACTTGGTCCTCGCCGCGGAGAACCGCCCCCAACACAGGGAGATTGGGAAATTAAATTAAAAGTTATAACAGTTGCTAATAATTAGTGGTAGTCAGTGGATGGCCGAGGCACCAGAAGGCAAATTCAGGCCCGTAGTCCTCCCTAATAATATCGACGGGGCGGGCAGCACGGTGGCGCAGTGATTAGCATTGCTGCCTCACGGCGCCGAGGTCCCAGGTTCGATCCCGGCTCTGGGTCACTGTCCATGTGGAGTTTGCACATTCTCCCCATGTTTGCGTGGGTTTCGCCCCCGGAACCCAAAGTTGTGTAGGATAGGTGCACTGGCCACTCTAAATTGCCCCTTCATTGGAAAATATGAATTGGATATTCTAAATTTTAAAAAATAATAATATCTGGGGGTGTGTACCAAAATTGGGAGAACTGTCCCACAGGGTAGTCAAATAACAGCCTGGTGTAATCATATTTACTGAACCATACCTGACAAGACCATAGACACTACAATCACCATCCATGGGTATATCCTAGGCCACTGTCAGGACAAATCCACCATAGGTGGCAGCACCGTGATATACAGTTGGGAGAGAGTTCCCCTGTGTGTTCTCAACATCGATTCCGGACCGTGAAGTATCATGGCATCAGGTCAAATATGGGCAAGGAAACATCTTGCTGATTACCACCTATCAATACTGATCCATATTGAACACCAATTAGAAGCAGAGCTGAGTGTGTTAAGGTCACAGAAGGTCTTCTGGGTGAGCCAGACTGGGACTTCAATGCCCATCACCAAGAGTGGCTCAGCAGCAGCACCACTCCTGACTGAACTGGCCAAGTCCTAAAAAGACATAGCTGCTAAACTGGGTCTGTGGCAGGTGATGGAGCCAAGAAACAAAAACCTACTTTGTAAAAAAAAATTTTTATTAAAAGCTTTTCCACCAGAAAACAGTATAACAATATAAAACAGATGCTTCAAGTTACGATGTACAAAGAACACAACCAATAGTCAAGAGCACCTCCAATCCGACCCCACCCCCCACACTGAACTAACCAAAACTGCCTTAAACACTGACGGTGCCTAACTCCTTAAAAACGGAAATGAATGACTGCTATCTTAGGTAGAACACTTCTACTGACACCCTAATGGTGTACTTGACCCTCTCTAAATGTAGAAACTTCATGAGGTCACCCACCCAGGCTGAGGCAGTGGGCAGTGGGCAGAGGAGGAGACTCCCCCCCCCCCCCCCCCCCCCCCCCCCAAGTAGAACTCTCCTCAGGGCTATTAATGAGGCAAAGGCGATGACATCTGCCTTCACCTCTGTCTGCAGCACTGGCGAATCAGACCTCCTGACAATGGCCACCAGTGGACAAGGCTCCATTTCAAAAAGTAAAGAAAAGTACAGCACAGGAACAGGCACTTTAGCCCTCCAAGCCTGGGTCGACCATGCTGCCCACCTAGCCTTAAACCTTCTATACGTCCAGGGTCCATATCCCTCTATTCCTGTCCTATTCAAGTATTTGTCAAAACGCCCTTTAAACATCACTATCGTACCTACTTCCACCACCTCCACCTGCAACGAGTTCCAGGCACTCGGTGTAAAAAAAACTTCCCTCGTCCATCTCCTCTAAACTTTTCCCCATCGCACCTTAAACCTATGTCCCCTAATAATTGCCTCTTCCACTCTGGGAAAAAGCTTCTGACTATCCACTCTGTCCATGCTCCTCATAATTTTCTATCGGGTCGCCTCTCAACCTCTGTCATTCAAGTGAAAACAAACAGAGTTTATCCAACCGCTCCTTATAGCTAAAGCATGCCATACCAGGTAACATTCTGGTAAACCTCTTCTGCACCCTCTCCAAAGCCTCCACATCCTTCTGGTAGTGTGGTGACCTGAATTGAACACTATATTCAAAGCATGGCCTAAATAAGGTTCTATACGGCTGCAGTGACTTGACAATCTTTATACTCAAAGACCCAGCCGATGAAGGCAAGAATGCCGAATGCCTTCTTGCCTACATTCTCCACCTGCATTGCCACTTTCAGTGAGCTGTGGACCTGTACACCCAGATCCCTCTGCCTGTCAATCCACTTAAGGGTTCCGCCATTTCCTGCATAATTACCACCTGTATAGACCTTCCAAAATGTACTACCTCACATTTGTCTGGATTAAACTCCATCTGACATCTCTCCAAACGATCTATATCCTGCGGTATCCTCTGACAGTCCTGCTCACTATCCGCAGTTCGACCAACCTTTGTATCATTGGCAAATTTACTAATCAGACCAGTTACATTTTCCTCCAAATCATTTATGTACGTTACAAACAATAAAGGTTCCTGTGGAACACCACTGGTCACAGCCCGCAATTCAGAAAAACCCGCTTCCACTGCTACCCACGCGTCTATGACCGAGCCAGTTCTGTATCTATCTTGCTAGCTCACCTCTGATCCCATGTGACTTCACCTTCTGTACCAGTCTGCCATTAGGAACCTTGTCAAAGGCCTTACCGAAGTCCGTTTAGACAACATCCACTGCCCTACCCTCATCAATCACCTTCGCCACTTCCTCGCAAAATCCGATCAAGATAATGAGACATGACCTCCCCTTCACAAAACCATGCTGTCTCTCGCTAATACGTCCATTTGCTTCCAAATGGAAGTAAACCCCTGTCTCGAAGAATCGAAGAATATTATCCCTATCATTGACGTAAGGCTCACCGGCATGTAATTTCCTGGATTATCCTTGCTATCCTTCTTAAACATAGGAAGAACATTAGCTATTCTCCATCACTGTAGCCAGAGAGGATACAAAGAATTATCTCATGACCCGAGCTATTTCCTCCATTTCGACACAACGAATGCCTGACATGATGTTAAAGAAAGAGACCCAAAAGCTTAACAACTTGGGACATGACCAGAACATGTGCGTATGATCAGCTGGCCCTGAAGAAAACCACTCACACCTGGCGTTCACCTCCAAGAAATAAAACACTCATCCTCACCTTGACAGATGAGCCCTGTACATCACCTTGAACTGGATTAAATTAAGCCAAGCATAGAAGGACCTGGAGTTAACCCTATGATCCCAAGAGCCTCACATATCTCCTCATCCAAAATAGACCCTTCCCCTCCCATGTCCTAAATGTCAAGTCTAAGCTCGCAAGCACAAAGAGATGATTACTACAGATAGTGGCCAACAACGACACGGAGCTAAATTTAAAATGCTATCTGAACTGCTTCCAGATCCTCAGCGTGGTCTCCACCACCGAATTCAAAAAAAATCTCGCAGGAGAGGTTGGAAGCGAGACAGTCACTAAAGTACCCTAACTAGAGCCCCGACAAACTCACCTCATTTGCCCCAAATGTAACTCGGATCACAAAGCCACCCAATAACTTTCTCAATATTAGCAGCCCAATAATAATAACAAATTGGGTAAAGCTAAACCACCTGTCTATCCCTCTATGGAACTCTGCGGTCTTGCCCACCCAAATAATAGAGGGCACTAACTTGTTAACTCTAGCAATAAAGGATTCAGGGATAAAGGTGGGGAGACATTGAAAATTAAATAAAAACCTCCGGACTGGACCCTGCTGGCCAAGGATAAGGGGAGGTTAACTACTTCTGCAAGTCAGACTTGACCCCATTCACCAGACTAGCGCCAATTGTGCGCCACCGGGATTCCCAGATAACAAAAGCTATATCTGGCCAGGAGAGGCACCATTCCCAGATAGGCACCCCTCCCTGGGGGGCGGTTGGGGGGTGGTTAACCGGAAAGAATTTGCTCTTATCCAAATTCAACATATAACCAGAGAAGGGGCCAAAAATCCTTCATTATCTCATCCATAGTGGAGACTGGGTCCGTGATATAAAGCACAGATCATCTACATACATGGACACCCTGCACTCCCTCCGTGATTTATACCCTTCCACTTATTGGAGGATCTTAGTGCTATAGCCAGTGGTTCATTTGCCAAAACAAACCGAAGCGGAGACAAAGATCATCTCTGCCTCATACCCCTGTTCAATACCATCCCTAATCTCATCATCTTAGTGCAGACACCAGCAGTGGGGGCCCTAGACAGCAAACACATCCAAGAAATGAACTTTTGCCCAAAGCCAAACCTCGCTAGGATCTCACTCCACTCTATCAAATGTTTTTTTGGCATCCATGGACACAATCACCTCTGGTTTGGACGCAAGAGAGGGGAAAAGAACAATATTTACCAGCGAATGATTATTGGCCGACAACTGCCGACACTTAACAAAGCCTGTCCGGTCTTCCGTGATCACCTCTGGAGGGCAGGGCTCCAACCGCAGCGCCTTTGAGACCAATTTACCGTCTGTATTCAAAAGCAAAATTAGTGAGAAGGACCCACATTCTATAGGCTTCTTGTCCTTATTCAGTATCAGGGAAATAGAAGCCTGCACCAGTATAATGACCAATGGAACCCGGGACAACGAGTCATTGAACAGGACTAATGCTGACGGGATCAACTGACGTAGAAACGTCTTGTAAAACTCAATGGGTAATCCATCAGGGTGGGAGCTTCACCCGTCTGCATTAACCCAATACATTTCATAATTTCCTCAGGGCCCAAGGGGGATTCCAACTTCTCCTGCCTCTCTCTTCCCACTAATGGAAAGAATAATCCATCCAAAAACTCTTCCATCGTTGAATCCTCCTTCGGGGGCTCGGAGTAGGGATCCCTATAGATAGTTTCAAAAGCCGCATTGACTTTAGACGGGGCAGGAACCAAACTGCCAACCAAGTCCCTTAATCTCCTCAGAAGTAGCCTGATGCTTCAGCTGATGATCTAAAAGGCAACTGGCATTTTCCCCTTGTTCATAAAATGTCGCCCTCGAGCGTGGAGCTGGCTCACCACTTTCGCTGTTGATATCAAATGAAACTATGTCTGTAGCTTCTCGCAAGTAACTCCAGGGTAGGGTCAAGCGATTACTGACGGTCCACCTCAAGGACAGAGTCCACGGACGTCCTGCGGCAGCAATGGAGTAAGCAGTGTCACATTTGGTGGCTCCCGCTCAAGGCGGTATATTTTGGTCTTTACCCCGACTGAAAGGCAAAATATTTGATGGCAAGAGGTGCAGTAGTGCCTGAAGAAGATGTTACACCTCCAGTGTGGCTGGTGGATGGATCCACGAACCAGGAGTGGAGCGTGACTGCTGGAACAGGAGAGTCTTTATGGTACAACACAGGATATGACGACAGAGGGAAAGCGGCTGGCCTGCCTGCCCAGTGGTTAATGGAGCAGTTGGTGAAGTTTTTGAACACAAAGTTCAGACAACAGAGGAAGGAGGCCCTGGAGAACCTGGCCAGAGTAGTGTAGCCGATTAATAGGGGATCAAGAGAGTGGAACAGAGGCTGGAATCCTTGGATCGGGTGATCTAGAAAGTGGATATTAGGCAGTAGGAGGGCACGAGGAGCAGCTGGCTTCATTGGTGGCTGAGGTGGGGGTGATGCGGGAGACCCTGAAGAGGCTGAAGGAGAAGGTGGAGGATCTTGAAAACTGCTCCAGAAGACAAAATCTGAGGATTGTGGGGATGTCCAAGAGTGAAGAGGCCGGCACATATGCAGCCAAAATGTTGGAGCAGTTGATGGGGGAGGCGGCTTTGACCAGCCCCTGGAGGTCGACCGAGCGCACAGGGCGCTGATGAGGAGGCCGCAAGCGGTGAGCCGTCAAGGGCGATGGTGGTGCGGTTGCACCGCTTTCTGGATAAGAGAAGATCCTCCGATGGCTGAGACAGACGAAGACGTGCACCTGGGAACGGAATGAGCTTGTGTGTTCCAAGACTTGGGAGCAGAAATGGCAAAGAGGGGGGGCCGGGTTTAACCGGCTCTTTAAAAAGGGGATGTACCTGGCCTGCTTCTGTGACTTTCCAGAAGCAGGGGTACTATTTTGGCACACCAGAGAAGCGATGGAGTTCATGACGGAACAATAGACTGGGAGGAGAGCAAGGACATTGAACTTGGAGAAGCTTGTGCGTGTGTTTGTTTGTTTGTTTTCAAAAATTGTTTTGCTTCTGAAGTGTTTCCTTTATTTTGATGGCAGGGTTTATGGAGGGCAGGCTGTTGATGGGGTAATATCAAGGATGGGTGCACCTATTGCAGCTCATTAGGAAAGTATGGACAGGGGGGAAAAATTAGGGGGAGGGGGTCTGGAGTTTGGAGGCCTTGGTGGGGGCCACCATGCTAGCTGGGTGGGCTACTTAATGGCAATGCAAGAGAGGGTTGTCAGGAGGTAGGCGCGGGGGGGGGGGGGGGGGGGGGGGGGGGTTGATGGTTTGTTTAAGATTGGGGGGTGGGAGGGTTGCTGACAAGCATGTGGTTGATGTGGCGTGGTTGGAAAAGGACCAATGTCGGTGGACATCTGATGGTGGGCCTGGAGGTTCGCGTGAAAAGAGCCAGGAGCTGACCCAAAAAGAGGTATGACTGATCGGCAGGGGAGCAGGACAGGGAGCCCCCAACCAGACTGGTTACATGGAACGTTAGGGAACTGAATGGGTCAGTCAACGGGTCACATGTGTTTGTGCACCTCAGGAGTCTGAATGAGGACATGGCCTTCCTGCAGGAGATGCGCTTTAGCCATAGATGGTTGAGAAAAGTATGGGTAGGGCAGGTGTTCCATTCGGGACTGGATATGGAAATGAAGGGTGTGGTGGTGCTGGTGAATAAGCGGCTGGTGTTTGAGGTGTGGAATATTGTTGCGGACTCCGGGGCGGGGGTTCGTGATGGCGTGTGGGAAGCCGGAGCGGTTGCCGGTGGCTCTGGTAAATGTTTATGGGATGATGTAGATTTTTTGAGCCGGGAAAGATTCCGGACTTGGAATCGCATCAGTTGATCGGGAGGTTGGGGAGATTTTAATATGGTTATTGAGCCGAGCTTGGACCGGTCGAGCCCAAGGAAGATGTTGCAGTGGGGCGCTGAAGTGGTCTCCGGAGCACATGGGGGGGGGGGTTGAACCTGTGGAGGTTTGCGAGGCCGAGGGCGAAGGAATTTTCATACTTCTCCCACGTGCACCGGTGTATTCCCGGATTGACTTTTTTGGGCTGGATAAGGCTTTGCTGGCGGGTTGGTTGATTCAGAGTATTCGGCAATCATGGTCTCTGACCACTCGCTGCACTGGATGGATTTGAGAGGGTACAGGGAAGGGGAGGGGGGGGGGGGGCTGGTTAGCGCCCGCAGTGGAGGTTGGATATGAGGCTATTGGCGGATGAGGAAGTGTGCGAGCGGGTGAGGGCTGCCATTCGGGAGTCCGGGGAGCTAAATGATATGGGGGAGGTCACAGCCGCCACACTGTGGGGGACCTCAAGGCGGTGGTTAAGCGGAGTTTATTTCAATTTGGGCGCATAGGGAGAAGGCGGAGCGAGCAGAGATAACAATGCTGGTAGATGAGATCCAGAAGATACAAAAAAGCTGACAAGTGTGAAAAGGGAGGTGGTCAATGCAGGATTGAGGGTAACGTACATAAATTTGCGCAGTATACGGAACATGGTAAATGAGCTTGTTGCGCACATTGAAACTGGCCGGTACGATGTTGTGGGCATCGCAGAGATGTGGCTGCAAGGGGATCAGGGCTGGGACCTAAATATACAAGGATGTCCTAACGAAAGGACAGGCAGATGGGCAAAAGGGGCAGGGTTGCATTGTTAGTAAGGAATGAAGTTAAATCGATAGAAAGGAGCGATATATGATCAGAAAGCATAGAATCTCTGTGGGTAGAGTTGAGGAATCGCAAAGGTAAAAATACCCTGATGGGAGTAATGTACAGGCCCCGTAGCAGTAGTCAGGATGTGGGGCAAAAATCAGGAGATGGAAAAGGCATGTAAAGGCGGCAATAATACAATAATCATGGGGGAACTTCAATATGCAGGTGGACTGGGAAAATCAGGTTGGTGGTGGATCCCAAGAAAAGGAATTTGTGGAATGTCTAAGAGATGGTTTTTTTGGAGCAGCTTGTGACAGAGCCTACTATGGAACAGGCAATTCTGGATTTGGTGATGTGCAATGAGGCAGACTGGATTAGGGAATTTAAAGTGAAGGAATCCTTTGGATAGCAGTGACCACAATACGATAGAATTTACCGCGCAGTTTGTGAGGGAGAAGCTGCAATCGGATGTAACGGTATTACAATTAAATAAGGGTAAATACAAAGACAGGAGGGAGAAGCTGGCCAGAGTTGCTTGGAAAAGGAGCCTAGCAGGGAAGACAGTGGAACAGCAAAGGCAGGCGATTTTGGGAGTTATTCAGGAGGCACAACAGAAATTCATCCCAAGGAGGAGGAAACATGCTAAGGGGAGGACAAGGCATCGATGGCTGATGAGGGAAGTCAAGGACAACACCAAAGTTAAAGAAAAAGCATACAAAGTGGTGAGGATTAGTCAGAAGCCAGAGGATTGGGAAGTCTTTAAAAGCGTGCAGAGGACAACTAAAATGGCAATAAGGGGGAGAAGATGAAGTACGAGTGCAAGCTAGCTAGTAATGTAAAAGAAGATTTTTTTTTCAGTATAAGGTAAGAGAGAGGCACTGGAAAATGTGTACTGGAAAAGTACTAACAGGAAACAAAGTTGTCACGGTGGTAGACACCAGTGGGATGCCAGAACTCCAGGAGAACCAGGGGGCAGAGGTGAGTGCAGTGGCCATCACGAAGGAGAAAGTTCTGGGGAAACTGAAAGGTCTGAAGGTGGATAAATCATCTGGACTGGATGGACTACACCCCAGGGCTCTAAAAGAGATAGCTCAGGAGATTGTTGAGGTATTGGTGTTAATCTTTCAGGAATCAGGTCCCAGAGGACTGGAAAGTGGCTAATGTAACACCACTGTTTAAGAAGGGAAGGAGGCAGAAGACAGGAAATTATAGGCTGATTAGTCTGACTTCGGTCATTGTTAAGATTTTAGAGTCCATTATTAAAGATGAGAGTGCGGAGTACTTAGAAGTGCATGATAAAGTTGGACTGAGTCAGCACGGCTTTGTCAAGGGGCGGTTATGCCTGACAAATCTGTTAGAGTTCTTTGAGGAGGTAGCAAGGAAGTTAGACAAAGGAGAACCAGTGGACGTGATTTATTTAGATTTCCAGAAGGCCTTTGACAAGGTGCCGCATAGGAGACTGTTGAATATGTTAAGAGCCCATGGTGTTAAGGGAGAGATCCTGGCATGGATAGAGGGTTGGCTGACTGGCAGAAGGCTGAGAGTGGGGATAATGGGGTCTTTTTCAGGTTTTCAGGATGGCAGCGGGTGACTAGTGGTGTGCCTCAGGGGTCTGTGCTGGGACCACAACTTTTCACAATGTACATTAATCATCGGGAGGAAGGAACTGAAGGCGCTGTTGCTAAGTTTGCAGATAATATAAAGATCTGTAGAGGGGCAGGTATTCTTGAGGAAGCAGGCAAGCTGCAGAAGGACTTGAGCAGGCTAGGAGAGTGGGTAAAGAAGTGCCAGATGGAATATAATGTGGAAAAAAGTGAGGTTATGCACTTTGGAGGGAGAAATGGAGGCATAGACTATTTTCTAAATGAGAAGATGCTTAGGAAATCAGAAGCACAAAGGGGAGTCCTTGTTCACGATTCTCTTAAAGTTAATGTGCAGGTCCAGTCGGCAGTTAGGAAGGTAAATGCAATGTTAGCATTCATGTCGGGAGGGAGGGTTTAAACTAGTATGGCGGGGGGTGGGTAACGGAGCAATAGGTCAGAAGGTGAAAGAATGGAGGCAGAACTAAGGAATAGGGCCAGTATGGCTCTGAGGAAGAGCAGACAGGGAGATGTTGCTGAAAACAGTGGGTGGTGGTCTGAAGTGCATATGTTTTAATGCAAGAAGTATTACAGGTAAGGCAGATGAACTTAGAGCTTGGAATGGTACTGGAACTATGATGTTGTTGCCATTACAGAAACCTTGTTGAGGGAAGGACAGGATTGGCAGCTAAATGTTCCAGGATTTAGATGTTTCAGGCGGGATAGAGGGGGATGTAAAAGGAGCGGCGGAGCTGCGCTACTGGTTAGGGAGAATATCACAGCTATACTACGGGAGGACACCTCAGAGGGCAGCGAGGCTATGTGGGTAGAGATCAGGAATAGGAAGGGTGCAGTCACGTGTTGGGGGTTTACTACAGGCCTCCCAACAGCCAGCGGGAGATAGAGGAGCAGATGGGTAGACAGATTTTGGAAACGAGTAAAAACGACAGGGTTGTTGTGATGGGAGATTTCAACTTCCCCAATATTGACTGGGACTCACTTAGTGCTAGGGTCTGGACGGGGCGGAGTTTTGAAGGAGCATCCAGGAGGGCTTCTTAAAACAATATCTAGACAGTCCAACTAGGGAAGGGGCTGTACTAGACCTGTTAATGGGGAATGAGCCCGGCCAGGTGGTAGAAGTTTCAGTAGGGGAGCATTTTGGGAACAGTGACCATAATTCAGTAAGTTTTAAAGTGCTGGTGGACAAGGATAAGAGTCTCTTGGGTGAATGTGCTAAATTGGGGGAAGGCTAATTATACAATATTAGGCGGGAACTGAAGAACCTAGATTGGGGGAGGATGTTTGAGGGTAAATCAACATCTGACATGTAGGAGGCTTTCAAATGTCAGTGGAAAGGAATTCAGGACCGGCATGTGAGGAAGGAGGATAAATACGGCAAATTTCGGGAACCTTGGATAACGAGAGATATTTTCGGCCTCGTCAAAAAGAAAAAGGAGGAATTTGTCAGGGCTAGAAGGCTGGGAACAGACAAAACCTGTGTAGAATATAAGGAAAGTAGGAAGGAACTTAAGCAAGGAGTCAGGAGGGCTAGAAGAGGTCACGAGAAGTAATTGGCAAATAGGGTTAAGGAAAATCCCAAGGCTTTTTACACATATATAAAAAGCAAGAGGGTAGCCAGGGAAAGGGTTGGCTCACTGAAGGATAGGCAAGGGAATCTATGTGTGGAGCCAGAGGAAATGAGCGAGGTACTAAATGAATACTCTGCATCAGTATTCACCAAAGAGAAGGAATTGGTGGATGTTGAGTCTGGAGAAGGGTGTGTAGATAGCCTGGGTCACATTGAGATCCAAAAAGACGAGGTGTTGGGCGTTTTGAAAAATATTAAGGTAGATACGTCCCCAGGGCCGGATGGATTCTGCCCCAGAATACTGAAGGAGGCTAGGGAGGAAATTGCTGAGGCCTTGACAGAAATCTTTGGATCCTCACTGTCTTCAGGTGATGTCCCAGAGGACATGAGAATATCCGTCCCTGCCACTGGATAAAAACCCTGAAACTCACTTACTAATAGCACTGTGTGTGTACCTACATGGGCTGCAGCGATTTAAGGCGGCAACTCACCACCACCTTCTCAAGGGCAACTAGGGATGAGCAATAAATACTTGCCCAGCCAACAATGTCAACATCTGGTGACTAAGTTTTAAAAAGATGGTATTTAAGGATTTGCATTAAATATTCATTATATTGAGGAATAAAAGCACCCTGGAAAAATGATATCAAGGGTGAACTTTCTGGGATTAAAGCATTAGCCAATGTTGATATCCTTAGTAACTTGGGCCTATAAAGTAAAAATTGCTCTTATCGAAACTTTAAAGGGTATGACACAGAAAGTTTGTTTCCCCTAGCTCAACAGTCTAGAACTAGGAGGTGTGGTGTCAAAATAAGGGGTTGGCCATCAAGGACTGAGGAAACATATATTCACTCAGAAGGTTGAGTGTTTTGGGGAATTTTCTAATCCCAGTGTTATGGATACTCCCATTATTGATTATATTGAAGGCCAAGATATATGAGCAAGTGGAGTTGAGGTTGACATCAATCGGTCTGATTGATTGGCAATACAGGTTTGAGGGGTCATTTAGCCAATTCCCACTCCTATTTCTTAAGTTGCGTTTCTCTCCCGTTCCATTCACCAGTTCCTCACCACAATTCTCCTCCAACATAAATAAGCAATATCAATACACTTTAAAATGTTTTGTTGATTAAAATCAATGTTTCAGTGCATTTGTATATCTTAAATGAAATGAAAAATGAAAATCGCTTATTGTCACGCGTAGGCTTCAATGAAGTTACTGTGAAAAGCCCCTAGTCGCCACATTCCGGCGCCTGTTCGGGGAGGCTGTTACGGGAATCGAACCATGCTGCTGGCCTGCCTTGGTCTGCTTTCAAAGCCCACGATTTAGCCCAGTGTGCTAAAAAGCCCCCTGAAGTCCTCTTGAATTTGCTGCAACAATGAAGTATGGACTTCAATAACGTTACTCTGAAATGAAAATGAAATGAAAATCACTTATTGTCACGAGTAGGCTTCAATGAAGTTACTGTGAAAAGCCCCTAGTCGCCACATTCCGGCGCCTGTCCGGGGAGGCTGGTACGGGAATCGAACCGTGCTGCTGGCCTGCTTGGTCTGCTTTAAAAGTCAGCGATTTAGCTCAGTGAGCTAAACCAGCCCCTTTTTAAAAGCTAAAAAGACTAAAAAGAAGGCAACTTTAACATTTTAATCTCAGGCAAGTCCTCTTCGTGCATTCAATAGTGTGCCTACAATTGCAATAGTATTACCAGAATATTACCTGTAGCTGTTTAACTTTACCATTAATGACACCTAAAGTCTCCAAAATACCAAGCACACGTTGTAACCTCTCCTATTTCCCCAATTTCAATCGCACAACCAATACCATTGGCTAGACAAAGCAGATGTGCTTCATTTAGTTGACACCAGGAATAGTTGTAATGTAGCCTGAGGGCAATCTGTGGCCCTTGTGCTGATCCACATTCAGCCTTGTCTCATAGTGGGTGGATGCCGATTGCTGGAAATACTATTGGAGCCAATTTGATAAAGAGATAGGCAGCATTGGAAGGAGGAAAATATACTCCGGTGCTGCAGAATAGGTGCGCGAGACTGCCCCTCCAGCAAGTCACTGCTCAGGATTTTGCTCCTCGACTAAAGAAAATTGAAAACACCCTTGTTATCAACGCACTGAGAATGCGTGAGGAAGGAACAAGAAGCAGTCCGATTTTGCCAAAACAGTCACCAGCACACATTATTGTGTTGAATCAAAACAATTGTGAGTTGAGAAAACAGTTCAGGTAAGCGAAAATTACAGTTGGCTATTGGAGTTGCTCAATCATCATTACGAAAAGAAAACAAGATTGCACTTCATCACATCCTCAGGCATGTCACGAAAGCTGAATTTCTCAGAGGAAGTGACTTACGGTCAGAGCAGGAGGACCTTGAGCTTGCTATTTTCTACCACATCCTTATCTCTTTCACAGCATCTTTATCGCTAGATTCCCATAACCTCACCTCACCAAGCATAGCAGTCATCTTTAGAGAAATATATTTTTAAAAAGAACTCTCCCTTAATCACAAACTCAGAATGGCCTCTACTCTGGAAAAATATCAGTGCCAACACCTCAACCACATTGACCTATTTAACTGCATGTTCACCACACATTGTTTTCAATGCTCACATTCCCACTCGAGTACGTTGGGAGTAATTGGTACTAGCTGGCAAGCCAAAGGTCATAAGTTCAAACTTAAATTAAATAAATTTAGTCAATTGCAGGCGACCACCAGAAAACAGAATAATCAGAAACAATGCCAGATAGGGCAGCACGGTAGCATTGTGGATAGCACAATCACTTCACAGCTCCATGGTCCCAGGTTCGATTCCGGCTTGGATCACTGTCTGTGCGGAGTCTGCACATCCTCCCCGTGTGTGCGTGGGTTACCTCCGGGTGCTCCGGTTTCCTCCCACAGTCCAAAGATGTGCAAGTTAGGTGGATTGGACATGATAAATTGCCCTTAGTGTCTAAAATTGCCCTTTGTGTTGGGTGGGGTTACTGGGTTATGGGGATAGGGTGGAGGTGTTAACCTTGGGTACGGTGCTCTTTCCAGGAGCTGGTGCAGACTCGATGGGCCGAATGGCCTCCTTCTGCACTGTAAATTCTATGATAATTCTATGAAAGTCATGAAAAATCTAACTAGTTCAAAAATTTCCATCACAAAGGGAAGGTGCTGTCCCAACTTGGCCTGAGCTCTACCAACCACATTCCATGGTGATGTGATTGGCAGGCTGGGCCGACGTGGATTGCATTTGGTGCAGTGTAGCGAGAGACAGACCTCTAACACTGGACAAGATGCAACATGATTTTATTTAACATCTTAATTAATATACATGTTCAACTGTGGGTTGACACTATACTGACTTGGCTGGAGACCTAGTACTAGCCTGACCAGACTTACTAGCTATCACATGGTGTTTTGCACTGGCTAGCTCACGAACTCTGACTGTCTCAGTGGCTGGGTCCAGAGAGAGAGAGGGAAACCTGGTGCCCTCTGGCTTTATAGTGGTCGTGTCCTGTCTGGTGATTGGCTGCTCTGTTCTGTGTGCTTACTGGTCATCCTGTGTGTCAATCACTGCCTGTCTGCACTCCATTATATACATAGATGTATATTATGACAGATGGCTGACACTAATGCTTTAAAAAAACTCAAGTCCGTTGGGCAACAAAAGCTGCCTTGCTATCAACTCCCACGTCCCACACAAAAGTAACTCACCATCTCCCAGCCAGCCATTCATTCATCACTGTCCCCATCATGGCCCAGTCCTTCCCCGTAAGTCTGAGGGCTGCATACCTGACGTATAACTGATGAGTCCTTAATTGAGAGAACAGGTTGAACTACGTGGAAATCACTACCTTGTCTCACTGTTCTCAACCAAATCTTTCTGTTGCCTACTTCCCAGAAGATCAAGGAATTATATATCCTGGAAAGCGTGCATATTAATGGCATTTGCTTTGGTGGTGGTAGTGGGGTGGGGGGGGGGGGGGGGAGAGACCTGGCTTCGGGTGGCTTTTATACTGCCATCTAAACTACAATCTTTGAACAATGCTTCATGATGCATGTAAATTATGGGCCTAAAAGGGAGACATGCTGTTGCATCTTTCCATTTTGTACTCATCAGGACAGATACAGAAGAATACCAAATCTCAGAAGGGAAGAATAATTTATGCTGCACAAGATGGCAAGTCGTGATTGGTTGGACTCTAATTCATAGAGGTGTTACCATGGAGAATGCTGCAGGGAACAGTGAACTACCAGGTTTTTGTTTGAATTCATACAATCCTGATTGGTTAAGGCATGGGAAGTCTTTTCTCAGCAATACTTGTTTCTGTACTACCAAGTGACTTTAATCAATGTTAGGAGAGTGCCTTTGGTATCCTGATATCGGCAAAGAAATATTAGCATTTTAATTGCCGGAGAAGGACACAAATGTTCTTTGAAAATATATTTTCAACGGTTGGCCTTAGCTCCTAGCATTGTATCTGCTAAATAATTTGTCTACGTTTTTTTATAATTCGTTCATGTGATGTGGGCGTTGCTGACTGGGCCAGCATATATTTTTCATTCCTGAGGGCATTTAAGAGTCAACACATTGCTGTGGATTTGCAGTCACATTTGGGCCAGACCGGATAAGAGTTTCAGTGAACCAGATGGAGTTTATGATGATTGACGTTAGATTTTTTTATCAAATTCAAATTTCACTATCTGTAGTGGGATTCAAACCTGGGTCCACAGAGCATTACCCTGGGTCTCTAGACAGTACCATTATAATAATTTACTGTTGTCACTAGTAGGCTTATATTAACACTGTAATGAAGTTACTGTGAAAATCCCCTGGTCGCCAAACTCCGGCACCGATTCGGATACAAAGAGGGAAGATTCAGAATGTCCAAATTGCCAAACAAGCACGTCTTTCGGAACTTGTGGGAGGAAAGCAGAACACCCGGAGGAAATCTGCGCAGACATGAGGAGAACATGCAGACTCCGCATTGACAGTGACCCAAGCGGAAATTGAACCTGGGGCCCTGGCGCTGTGAAGCAACATGCTAACCACTGTGCTAACATGCCACCCATCACTATGCTACTGTGCTGCCCAACTACACCACTGCAACCCTTGTTGTTCTGTACAAACTAATTATACCTCACCCACCTGTATTTGCAAGTGGAAATACAGATCGGATTCTCTCATAACCATGTCAACTGAATGCAAGACACTTTGAAACTATACATTCACATTACTGGAACATAGGAGTTCATACATAGTTCAACTGACATCACATTACACAATGCGAACAATATCAGGAAAAAAAAAAGAGATAGAAATAATAAATACCAAAAGGTCATCCAGCCAGAGCACTGCCGAGGAGGGGGAGCTATGCCACAGGTAAACCTGACTGAAGAACATGGTTTCATGCTGTAGCTCTGTTCAACACATCAGTCACATATCAACCAAAAGTAGATTGAACATTCTAAACAATAATTAGGAGACCTCCAGACTTTCATTTTCTCTTGAATGTGAGCCAAAGTAAATGAAATTAGGTGAAATCAACTGTGAGCAAACTTTCTCAGGTTAAGAAAATAAAACAGATCTCTGCTTTCAAATGAATGTGGGTTTAATCAGCAAAACAAATTTGGAAAGATTAAATAATTTCAATAAATGACAAACACCCAAAACTGGCTTCACAAAGTGTAATGCTGGCAAGTATTAACTAATTAATTGCACCTGCCCAAGTCTCTTCTTCCACTGCGCGACACAGGATGCTAAAGCTGCAGTCTATGTCAATGCTGTCCAGTGTTTTTGTAAGAAGACCAGACAGTGGCTGCCTCTGACCATTTCCCTCTTTCATTGCACCTTTTCCTTAGCCTAACATCCTCTCTTCAATGTTCTGCTTTCCACCTATTCCCCTTGCACCAAGCTCTGAGCTGCAAAGTACTTCAAGTAGTCATACAAGTTGACAAATAGAACATGGAACAGTACAGCACAGAACAGGCCCTTCGGCCCTCGATGTTGTGCCAAGCAATGATCACCCTACTCAAACCCACGTATCCACCCTATACCCGTAACCCAACAACCCCACCCCCTTAACCTTACTTCTTAGGACACTACGGGCAATTTAGCATGGCCAATCCACCTAACCCGCACATCTTTGGACTGTGGGAGGAAACCGGAGCACCCGGAGGAAACCCACGCACACACAGGGAGGACGTGCAGACTCCACACAGACAGTGACCCAGCCGGGAACTGAACCTGGGACCTGGGACCCTGGAGCTGTGAAGCATTTATGCTAACCACCATGCTACCGTGCTGCCCAAATTTAACTCGACTAATTTTAAAACTCAGTGAACATTTTGAAAGCACTTTGAAAAACATGTTTCCCAACTGGAGAGTGCCAACAGTGATCTCACAGACGAGTAGCAATAATAGTGATGCAGAGTTGGCATTATTGGCATTTTGAAGTTGAGCCAATAAGGACTGATAAACCATCAGCGACTGAAGTTGTGATACATCACGGGAGAGAATGAAGACTGATACAGTCCCATTGTTTCACAGAGCTTCAGGCTGGATGGTCGCTCCTACAAGTGAATGGGAAAATTACTGGAGAGAAATCAGTCAGAAGTAAAGAAAGACTGCTTGAACTCCCAAATGTATGGAGCAGCTTAGGGTCCAAATGCCAACTGTCTACCGCAAATACGAATGTTGGCAACTATGACAATTATGGAGACATAAAGCTTGGAATAACTTAGCAAAAGGTGGCACGCCATGATATGGCAGTGTGATTTTTACAGATAAGTGAGCCGTAACTTGTACTTAAATGACATTTACAAATGTGAGGAAACTCTATCACACCGCTGACATGTTGTTCATTCCTTCCACCTTTCATCAGTTCAAACTGAAGCATAAAAATTGTAGATTGTGGTGTTTATTTTGCAGCCAAGGAAATGTTAGTAATTTCTCAAGAAAAGTAGTGTAGTTTTAACCAAAAGGAGGGAAAGGATTTTTAACGTGTGATTCTAAAACCATAGAACTCATTCCTGCATTCAATCAGATCAAAGCAGAGCTGCGTCGCAACTCCACTCATCCCATCTTTCACCTTTATTCCTTGATGACCCTGCCTAAAAACAAACAGTGACTCTCAGTTTTAAAAACGTAAACTGACACAGAATCTATAGTCGTTTAAAGGAGGACATTCCATATTGCTACTACCTATGTGCGACAGATGCTTCCTGATTTTACAATTTACTGGACAGCTCTAATTATAAGATTATGCCCTCTTGTTCTGGATTCTCTTACGGAACCCAGACCAATTAGATTAGGAAACTGGGTTCCCCAATGAGGCCACACTTAGTCCCATTTCTTGCACCGTGAACTCCGCTTGCCTGACCCCCGAATCTCTCCTAAAGCCCAAACTCACCAATAAGGGGATCTTTGGACCCCCCACATCCCACTGCACCTGCGCAGTGCACTCATGGGCCCGATCCTCGGCACAGGAAAATTCCATCCTGGCACTTTCACAGCACAACTGCCAGCGGGCTGTAGCCACCTAAAATGGACACTGGGCTAACAAGATGGAGAATTGCTAAGACTGCAGGGAAAAAGCAGTTTAGCCAAGACAGCAGTCTGCAAAGACTGATTAGCATTTTGCAAGCAGCAAAACCAGTTTCTGGCCAGGTGGAAGATCTCAAACCAAAGGTGTTAATAGCAAAACGCTTTGCATATTAATGAGGCAATCCAGATCTGGGCACACACAATGGCAACATTTGGGTTTTGAATAGATACTTTAAGTGGATGTCCAGACAGAGCGGCACCAGAAGTATCCACCATAGAGACCGCCCCCTCCATCGAGGAAAGACCCTCAAATTGGGGGAATTCAAAAGATATCGATTAGGATCTGATCCAATCGATACCTGAAGGTGAAAGCCCGCCCCAAAAGAGGCACGGACATTGGGGCCCTATAAAGATAGACCCCCACACATGGTCCTGTCTGTTGTTTTCGTGCTCCGGCTTTGACTTCGACCCAGAACTTCGACTTGTATCCTGACTCCAGCCGTTGAGCAACAGCCGCCGAACCGTAAGTGACAATACGACGCTCGCTACGCGAACCAGCCCCACTAGACCCCCAGCGACCAGCACACTCTCTGAAGGTTGCAGACCAAGATCGGAACGAAGGCCTCGCTCCCTGACCTTGCCTGTTCCTGTTTAGTTAAGTATTCTGATCGCTTAGTTTAGTTGTAGCTTAGTCCCTTAGCGTGTGCATGAGTATTTATTATATTTGTAATAATAAATACTAATCGTTTGGAACTTACTAATCGGTGTGTCGTTTTATTACTTTGAACCTGACCTTGGAATATTTGTGAGGTGTTATACGACACCTGGCGACTCCCAAGCTGAAAATACACACACAGAGCCTAGCAGTGTTAAGCACACGGCCTTTAAACGGAGGCGTGTTAATACACTCCAATAAACGCGAATTACACTCAAGTAAAACGTGCAACAGGGCAGTGCCAGGCTGACATCCAGGTGGCACTGCCAGGCAGTCACCAGCAATGCCTGGGTGTCACCCTGCCCAGAGGCAAGCACCTGGGGGCCTTCCGATCCCCTGAGAGACCCCCACGAGTGCCATTTCATCTGGTCCCTGTTTGTGGAGACCAATACTGACCGGGGTCTCCGAGGCAAAGGGGGTTAGATCCCAATGCCTCTGGTACCTCATATTAGAGCGAGACTAGTTTGAAAATTTGCAAATGTACTTCAATCAATTTAGTATACTGTATTTGCTGCTGGCAACGTGGTCTCCTCTGCACTGGGGAGACCAAACAAAGGCAGGGTGACCATTTTGTGAAGCACCTTCTCTCAGGCCATGATGCTGAACTTATTGTCACTTGTCATTTTCTCCACCTTGCTCCCACTCTGACCTTTCTAACCTCGGCCTGTTACAGTGTTCCAATGAAGCCCAATGCAAGTTTGAGGAACAGCCGCCTTATCTTTTGACTTGGCTTCCTGGACTCAAGAACGGTTCACCAATTCTGGATCATAACGTTGGCCTCCAATTTATATCATGAGTGTTTCTTTTGCTGGTTCAGTATTTTTGTTTCTTTCTTCAGTCCTTCACTTTATGTACTGCTGCAACTCACTAAGGTTCCATCAACAGCACCTCCCAAACCCATGACCGCTACAACCTCGAAGGACAAGGTCAGCAGCAGATGCATGGCAGCACAACCACCTCCAGGTTCCCTCAAAGTCACACACCACCCTGACTTGAATTATATCACTGTTCCTTCACTGTCATTGGGTCAAAATCTTGAAACATTCTCCCCAACATTGCCAGCCACTGTACCGCTCCTGTGGTGGGCTAATGTCTGATCAAACAAGGCTGCCACAAATGACAATGGATCTTGAGTGGATCCTCCTGGCTTAATCATAGAATTTACAGTGCAGAAGGAGGATATTCGGCCCATCGAGTCTGCACCGGCTCCTGGAAAGAGCACCCTACCCAAGGTCAACACCTCCACCCTATCCCCATAACCCAGTAACCCCACCCAACACTAAGGACAATTTTGGATACTAAGGGCAATTTATCATGGCCAATCCACCTAACCTGCACATCTTTGGACTGTGGGAAGAAACCGGAGCACCCGAAGGAAACCCACGCACACACGGGGAGGATGTGCAGACTCCGCACAGACAATGACCCAAGCCGGAATCGAACCTGGGACCCTGGAGCTGTGAAGCAATTGAGCTATCCAAAATGCTACCGTGCTACTCTTTAAATCAAAGGGAAAAGGAATACACAGGGCATCCTGTGTATTCCCACTGGAGGTTAAGTCTGAATAGGACATGGTAATTCAGTCTGTGGCCGTACCCCTCTGGCTCTGCTGCTAGTTGTCTTTTCCCTCAGTTTATTTAACCCCTAAATTGCCAAATTTCTGGATTCAAGTTCCTCATATCTCCCTATTATGATAGTAGTTAAAATATAGAATCACAGAATGATACAGTACAGGAAGCCATCTAATACAGCAAACCCGAACAGCCTCTTTGGGATAGTTATCAAATTAATTCCACTCTCCAGTTCTTTTCCCGTACTCGTCATTATTTGCCCTTCATATACTGATCCAATTCTCTTTTGAATAGTGTAATGGGTCTGTTTCCACCTTGGCATTCCAGATCACAATAACTCAGTGGTAATAAAGTGTTTCCTAATTTTGCAATCACATTGGATGTGTGTTGGTTACCCCGCTTTCTGTCACTGGAAAGTTCTTGTTATTTACTCCATCAAAACTAATCACCATCTTTACACATCTCAATTAAATCTCCTCTTAACCTTCTCTGACCTGAGGAGAATAATCACATCTTTGTATCCAGTATGTCCTAACACCATTCCAGTAAATCTCGTCTGCATCCTTTCCGAGATCTTGACATTTTTCTCAAAGTGCAGTACCCAAATTGAACAGCAATACCCCAGATGAGGCATAGCTGGGATTTTATAAAGGTTTAGCATAACTTCCTCACTTTCGTACACCATTCCTCTATTAATAAAGTCAAGGATCCCGTGTTTTCTGAACAATCTTTTCAACTTGCATGTGCGTATTATGTGTGTGTGTATACACAAACACACACACACACAAACAAAACTTGCTCCTGTAGACAAAAAATAGTGGGGAAAATCGATTTATTTTCTAAAGTTATCCAGAAATGAGTTACAGATGTGTTGGGACCATGACACACATTGCTTTATGCTTTCTAGACAAAGAAGCATTTCTCACCGAAACACTGAATGGGGTCTACAGCTGTAATGTGTTTGCCAGCTGTTGCTTTATACAGAATGGGGTACATCAATCCCTGAAGTCGATAGTTTACTTTCAAATTAGAAATGTAATATTTGGGAGATTGATTCTTTGAAAGGAGATGGTTTCATTTCAACTTCTGCTTTCAAAGTCACCAAAGTCCAGAATCGTTTCAAATATCTCAGCATCAAGTTCCCCTTGGAATATCAAAACAATTGACATCTGCAGCAGTACAAGCTCAACAAGCTCACACAGATACACATCGACAAAGCCAGTTTTGGTTCAGCAACAGTTCAGATTACTCATGAGATTATCTACAGTAATCAATGTGTGCCACTTGCTCCATTTAAACAATACACTATTTTAAAAGGTAATGTGGTGAAAAGGGGCATTTATCACACACTCTTGTAACCATCTCATTTCAAAGAGTCTCCACAATAAGGATCTGCCTCCTTGATTTACTACGCTTCTGGGTGCACAGACAACACATTGCTTTGCCTGTCTTGTCCACAGATGATCATCTGATCTGCTGAGTACTCCCAACATAGCTGGTTTTCTATCCAATTCCCAGTACCTTAACTTGAGAAATTTGTGGGTGAGTTTGGTTCTTGGCACTCACTGGTCATTATGGTAAATATGTACTTGAGCAGATGGGCTGATCCAAATAACTTAAATTTGGCACAGTATACTTGATCAATTAGTAATGATGTTACCGCACAACTCATATTTACAATCACACCTTGGAATGAAATGTAAGGGGGTGTAGTGGCTCATTAAAGCTCCTGGTTTCTATATTATTTTGATATATCCGTTTCGGAAGCTAAAATGGTATCCTGCTAATTACTCACACTACAAAATAAGAATTAATTGTGAAATATATATCAGACACTTCCTGAACACCTATCATTTCCAACTAATCATCATTATTTTGCAACAGGTTTATAGACACAAACTAATTCATGATACTAATGCATTTGTAAAACAATCTGAGATTTGTTGGAAGTTTTGTGACAATGCACTGTGTGGCCCAGCCGATTACATACGTTTCTTGCACCCTTAGACACAACCTACCTGAGCCTGCACCGTCCTGAAAACCTATGTGCTGTGTGGCTGTCTCCCTCCACTTGCACGGTGTTCACTTCGAACACCCTTCGGAACAACACACAAGTTGTTATATTTCCCCCCTCGCGGAAATATACTCGGTATTTCGTTGAGGTTACCAGCTAGCATTTCATTGAATGCAAATGCAGCGTTTAGACTAATTTCTACTCTCACAATCACACCGCCCACCAACGGTAACCGCACGAAGTCGAGAGAAGCAGGAAGTAGCAAACTTTTGGAGGACCTCCTGGTCATGACTTTAGGTGGCGCTGCCTTACAAGCGCAGGCACCAGTGCAGTGCCTCGAAGAGAGGACTGGAGCGGTGCTGTCAGGCAGTGCTGGTACATTGCGCTTCATCGCGCCACAAGCCTGAGGAAAATCCAGGGTTCTGTGTGATCAGAGTAGTTATCCCAAATCCAGCGCATTCATTTTAAAACGTCATCAATAAACTCTGATGCTAGCTCGAGTTTGCCGATGGGTCCAGAACAAGCTCACCTCCCCTGCTGTTAGCTCGGGTCATAGAGACCCCTACAAATAACCAGGTGTTGGGTTTAACAGAATTTAACTCAAATGTAGCATCTTGAACTAATTTAGGTCAAATGTAGAACTGAATGATTTACTGATCTGTGAAGAGCAACTGCCTATATGAAACTCAGGATGGTTCAGGGAAGATTTTCTTAAACTATTAAAGCGGTGCAATGGCGAAACAAATAAGTCTATGGCACACTGATGGGCGTAGATTAATAGATAGACATTGTCTACATCAGAGTTGTCCAATAAGACTTCCATGCTTTTGGCGATTATATTCACCTCATAATACAAAATTTACTCAAAGGATGTGGTGACTTTTGTTACTATCTCCGAGAGGTGGGCAGCACGGGAGCACAGTGGTTATCACCATTGCTTCACAGCTCCAGGGTCCCAGGTTCGATTCCCTTGGGTCACTGGCTGAGTGGAGTTTGCACGTTCTCCCCGTGTGCGCGTGGGTTTCCTCCGGGTCCCCGGTTTCCTCCCACAGTCCAAAGATGCGCAGGTTAAGTGGATTGGCCATGCTAAATTGCCATTAGTGCCCAAAAAAAAGGTTAAGTTGGGTTACGGGAATAAAGGGGATAGGGTGGCGGTGTGGGGCTTAAGTAGGGTGCTCTTTCCAAGGGCTAGTGCAGACTTGATGGGCTGAATGGATTCCTTCTGCACTGTAAATCCTATGAAATCTATGAAAGGTGAACTAAGATTGGGGAACAGGAGTAACAGTGAGCAATAGTGGTCTGTACTGTCATACAGCTCTGTCAAAGAATATGTTTAGCAGAAGCAACTAATCATTACATAGCATCCTGCCGTAGTGCAGAAAATAAAATATTTCGGCATGCTTTAACTTCTTACAATGAGGGCCTTGATGAGGATAGATACAGATTTATAAAATAAAGGATTGATTTTTTTATCTGCAGGATTTTGTACTTGCTTTCGATCCACCCACAGTTTATAGTAGGCTAAATCTAGAACTACATCCTCGGTCCAATAGGCTGTCACATTCCCTAACGTTCATCTGATTAAAATCTCTCATCTGGTGACAAGCATCAATTCTCCACAGTAGTGAGCGGTGAGTATATTGAACAAAAGCAAAAAATACTGGACAATCTCAGCAGGCTTGATAGCATCTGTGGAGGAGAAAGCAGCTAACGTTTGAGTCTGGGTGACTCTTTGTCAGAGCATATTAAACAATGCAGGTCTACACATTAATGTTTGCATTCACTTGTTGTTGTGTAAAATGTATCTTAAGTATCTGCTGAGTCAAGTTTGCTGTGGAAATTATAAGTATGTTGCTTAACTCATGCATGAAGATGTTGGAAACATCGGGACAGAAGCAGGCCATGCAGCCTGTCGAGTCTGCTCTGCCATTCAATAGGTCAGGGCTGATCAGCCACTTCATCCCAATTCACCCTTCCCAGAACAAGGATAGGCTATTCAGTAAAACAGCCTCCAACATTCCTTACACATCCAGTGCCACACTGTCACCAGACATCTTCCCCACCTCTCTACTTTCAGCATTCTGAAGGAATCATTCCCTCGGTGACACCCTTGTTCACTCATCAATCCACCCCAACATTTTCCCCTTCTAAAGGTACCTACCTGTGAAAGCATCGGTGATGTAGCATGTACTCTTTTACCTCTTCCCTTCTCGTCATCCAGGTGAAACTGTGATTTTTCTTGTACTTCTTTCAATATAATTCTGTGTATGTGTCTGCTGCTCATGGTGCAGTCTCCTTTATATTGGGTGCAACCAAACACAGATTTGCATTGCAGAACACCTCCACACTGTTCACAAATGTGACCCTGTCATTTTAATTATCTGTTCCACTCCCACTCTGCTCCGCCTGCCGTTTCAATTAAACATTTTACAACTTTCCAAGCTCAACATTGAGTTCAAAATTTCAGATCATAACTATGCTCCTAATTTTTACGGTTCTGGTAATGGTTCTAATGTGTGCATGGACCCAACTTTAGTTTCTTTAATTGTCCATTACCACCCAGTTTTGCCTTACACTCTCATTCCTTTTGCCACTTCCTCTCTCCTGCCTTATACCTTAACATAGACGATCGTGTTTGCTCTTTGCCATTCGCATTTCCCAGCCTCTGATTTGTTTAACACAGGTTGTATCTCGAACATTTATTAGTTCTGACAAGAGTCATCGACCTGAAATGTTGTAACCTGATTTTCTCTCCAAAGACGTTGCTAGACCTAATGAATGTTTGCAGTATTTTCTCCTTTTTTGATCATGCTTGGAACCTGCCTTTAAGATTTAGAAGCAAGTATAACCACACTATCCCCTATGAACATTTCTCCTACATAGTGATCAAGAGAGCCCTCATGTGGCTCCACTATTACCTGTCCGGTTGTAGTTAGGATATCCCCAGCAATTACTTATCTTCTGGGCCTCACATCATTTCTTACTGAATTCACTAAGAATTTATCCTTGGCCCCATCCTTTTTCTCATCCATATGTTGTGCCTCAGCAATACCATCCAAAGACATGACATCATACTATACTTGTTTTGAAGGGGAACGGCCACGAGGGATCCCTGCACTGTCTGCATGTTAGTTTTCTTTCTCATGACTATAACCCAGCTACTGTTGTCCAGTACCTTGGGTGTGGCTATCTCCCTGTAACTCTTCTCGAAACCCCCTCTGCCTCCCGGATGATCCGAAGTTCATCCAGCACCAGCTCCAGTTCCCTAACACGGTCTCTGAGGAGCTGGAGTTGGGTGCACTTCCCACAGGTATAGTCAGCGGGGACAACGGTGGTATCCCTCACCACCCACATCCTGCAGGAGGAGCATGCAACTGCCATAGCCTCCAACCCCTCTTACTTTACAGAATATAGCTGCCCTGTAGACCAACTGGACCTCCGCCCTCCGACTCTGCTCCCAGTCAGCTGCACTCCGTAAACTCCTGGCTCCCTTCTCGCTCTTTTCGGAAATGAAATCAAAGGAGCACCTTGCTTCACCTAATTCCCTCAGTCACCAAACTCTCACTATAGCACTCAAATCCACCAAGTTCAGCACTCCCTCAGTCACCAAACTCTCACTATAGCACTCAAATCCATCAAGTTCAGCACTCCCTCAGTCACCAAACTCTCACTATAGCACTCAAATCCACCAAGTTCAGCACTCCCTCAGTCACCAAACTCTCGCTATAGCACTCAAATGCACCAAGTTCAGCACTCCCTCAGTCACCAAACTCTCACTATAGCACTCAAATCCACCAAGTTCAGCACTCCAGTGGAAACTTGGGTCCAGCATGCCGGAGGGCCAGGGAGGTACTCATCCATGCCTGCTTCTCATAGTACAAGGCTTCATTCCTCCCCCCTAATCCCCTTCCCCTCCAAGTCCTGCCTTCCCTCCCCTCTCGCCTCTCCCCTCTCCCCCATATTCCATCACCCAATCCAATCTCAGCCTGGCTGCCTTACCGATGACACTGGCATTGCCATGCCACGCTGTTCAGCCTGTTGATCTCGAGGCATACCTGGGTAAGGAGGGGGAGACTAGGGAGAGCTGGAGACCGCTGTTGCCTTCCTGGTGAAAGGCCCTGGGTTGGCCTCCTGTGGTACCTTCTCCTGGATTGTGCCCTAGGGTCCTTGGAGACTCGATGGGATGATGTGGCAGCTGGAGTGAGCTCCAGAGGCCCTTGCGTCATCCAGCTTTTCCAGTCTTGGTGTCTCCTCAGTGACTGGGAGAGGCTCTATAGTGCCTCGGGAATGCCCATCTGCACCTGAGACATGCTTCGGAGTGCCTCAGCAATGTCCACCTGCATCCGGGATATGTTCCCCAGTGACTGTGCAGTTGAGGCCCTCAGCCATTGCCATCACTGATTGATCCACAGCTGGGATACAACCAGTGTAGCCATCTGGGATGGCCACTTCCAACTAGGTGCCGAGGAACTCACAATGACTGATGGGTAAAATGGACAATCCAAGACTCAGGCAGGCTCAGAGCCTGAAATGCATATTTGTCAGCAAAACGTCCAGACAGTATTGAAACTCCATCCAATCAGCATTTTAATGGGGCTGATTAGCATTTGATGGCCCATCTTCACCAAGACAAAGGACTGGTACTCGAGCAACCGGGACAGTCCCAGACATTTCAGCGCCACTCCCTGTTCAAGGGAAACGCAAACAACGAGGTCAGTGACCACTTGGGACATGCCCAGCCATCCAGATCCCCGCCCACTTATTGGCTAAGGAATCGAACAGAGTGATCGGGGATCACCCAATTAGTAAGGCCCAAATCGAAGGACCGCCCAAAAGAGTGCCAAAACCTCCTGAGTATAAGAAGAATTCGCCATATGTTCGCCCTCTTTTACTTTGGTACCCCGGTCACGGCCATCGCCAATCGCAGCGACACCAGAAGCGAGTCCAAGTTCAATGCCCACTATTAGACGGATGAGCCCAGCTGAGCAGCAGTTACTCCTTCAAACACGAGAGATCCAGAAGTGAACAGCGGCCACTGTTTTCTGACCTAAGCCGGGTGCCCGAAGTTAAGTACAGGTTGTCTTAGTTGATAGGTATAGTTAACTAGTAGTGTTTATATTTCATGACTAATTGTGTGCAAATAAAGTACCCTTGACCTTGAACTAACTAACTGGTGTTAAACTCTTTGATCGATAGCCGGTTGAAACTTGTGGTGGTATCATTCGATACCTGGCGACTCAAAGCATTCGGACATAGACAATATAGAAAGAAGGCAAATTCACTGATTGCCATAATTGGAACAGAGCCCAGAAAAGACAGAGTAGGAAAAGAAGCACAACACTGTGCTGTTGAGGCCCTCAGCCATTGCCATCACTAATTGATCCACGCCTGGGATACAGCCACTCATGACGCTGATGTCATGCTCCAGGCTCTCCACTGTGGTTGCCACCCGAGCAGTGTTGGCCTTGGTGCCACGCATTGATGGCACCATCTCCTGCACCCATAACCTTTAGGACTCCTGCAATCGACTATGCACTTGCTGGAGTGTCGCCCACATCCCCTCATGTATTTTACAGCCACGTCTTAGCATCTACATCAGCTCTTGCATTACCTTGTCCAGAGGTCAGCATCTGGCTGGGACGCAGCTCCATCCTCAGATCCAGCAGAACTTTGACTGTTGTTTCGCCTGGTGGTTCCTGCCTCCATCTGATGTGCATCAGCAGCCATGCGGTGTTCATCAGATTGCGCCCCAAAAGCCTGTTCACTCAAGTCGCCCACTGAGATGTCTCTGTGCTGGTGGTGGGTATGGGTGAAAACTGTGATACAGTGATAGTGGCACCCTTAGAGCTCTCCTCTGAGGTGCTCTTCAGGGTGGCAGCTGGGGGCCGACTAGGTTAGCCCGCCTCAGCTAATGGAGATCCTGCGAGAGAAGCATCATTTTATCGGACATGCACATCTTATTTGTGGCATGGCGTCTGGGTGAAGAGCAGTGGATTTGTTGTCGGTGACTGCTCTGTCCATCCTCACCCCCATGATCTCCAGGGCCCATTCCTCATAGTGGGGGAGGACTCTGATGTTCAGCACCCTGCCACCCGTCTGAGCCCTTTCCCGCCACACTGTCTCAGCTTCTCACGCCTAATGCATCAGGGTGGAGGGGGTTGCCGATGGCAGGCGACATATATGGGCACCGCTGCTGGGCATGGGTGGGTTCTGCTGTTGGGTGCCAGAGTGTGCTGGGGCACAGGCGCAGTACTATGCTTGGAAGGTGGGAGGTATCTGGGGTCGGTGTGAGATGCTAGCTGTCAACCTCGGGGGGTGTGGGATCGGGTCCGGTGTTAACTTAACTTATCCATGTAGCTCGGTGGAGGTCATTGGACCTCTTCATGCACATGTTGCTCGTTCTGGGTGAGTGTGCTTTACATTCAATTGGCTCTGTTTTATTCCTTAGCTCTAGAGTCGCCAGGTATCCTTATGATACCGCCATAAGATTCAAGTTCAAGTTCAGACCAATGACTCAATACACCAGTTAGTAAGTTCAAACAAGACACGTTTATTATTACACAGTTATTTACTACTCATGCATATAATACTAAGACTAAACTATTCCTACCACTAATAGGCCAATACTTATCTGGAATAAGGGAACTGCCGGATCAGGGAATAATGGCCTCTTGCTTTGTCCTGGGTCTGCAGGCTTCCAGTTGGTGTGGACTAAAGGGGTCAGGATTGTCTACTCTCGTAGCGTGCATTGTATGACACTTACTTGATGGCGGCTGCTGACCAGGCCTCTCCTTCTCAAGGTCTTCTGCTGCAAAGGTGTTCTGCTGGGAGGGCCGGCTGGTCAAGAAGAAAGAATCAGTCCTGGGACCTGACTTTCATAGTTCCCAGGGGCTTCGCGCCCTTCTGGGCGGACCCCCTATAAACTTGCAATCGATTGGGTCTCTTCCCAATCGATTGATTTGAATTTCCCCAATAACGGGGCTGTTCCTCGATCACCGGGCGGTTCTTTCCACCTTATTTGTGTCCTTTGTTTCAGACTCCACTGGCGCCGGGATGTCTGACCATCTATTGAATGTTTCAATCTCTTCTAATTGTTGTGTCCATTGTGCCTGGGAATCACCGGGAATCGCTCACTTAATATGCGCAGCTCATTAGTTACAATGCTGTCTGGTTTCTTTAGCAGGTAGAATACACAGGGGATTCTGTGAACTGCTTGTCTCTTTGCAACTGTCCATTTTTCCCTGTAATCTTTGCGTTCTTCCATTTTGTATGAGGAAGTGGCCAACCCAGGTGGCTACACACTGGACTGAGATCATCCTGGTCACGCTGCCCAAACTGACGGCTGCTGCCACGGTGTCCCAGGCAGCATTGGCCACCCTGTGGCTGATCCTCCGACCCCCTCGGGGAACAGGGTGTCCTGTCTCACTTCTATAGTGTCCAGCAGCCTGGTCAGGTCGACATCTCAAAGCGTAGAGCAGATCTCCATTGTGGCATGGCTATGTGCTGTCTGGCGTATGTTTGGAGGGAGCGTTTCATATGCTGCTCCCCTTATTAAAGGGAAGTTGCCAGCCACCATCCAAGCAAATCAGCTGGCTGGACGGCCATTTCCACCATGAAGCCCATGAGGAATAATTTCCCGTCCTAATTGACGTTAGATACCAGCTGCAGTCTCACTGGGTCGGCTGTTGGGAAGTACCCAGGAAGTCACGCCTGTTACTGTACTTAGTGCTTCTCCCATTACATTGTCCCGCAGGTATCCCAAAGCCTTTCACAGCCAGTGAAGTAATTTTGATATATGTTCACTAATCTAATGAAGGAAAGGCAGCAGCCAATTTGTGCACAGCAAGTTCTCACAATCAGCAGTGTGATAATGAAGATAATTTATTTTTATGCTGTTGATTGAGAAATAAATATTGGGCAGGGTAATGAGGATAACATCCTTGCCTTTCTTTGAACTAATGCCCTGGAATCATTATTTTTTAAATTTAGAGTACCCAATTCATTTTTTCCAATTAAGGGGCAATTTAGTGTGACCAATCCACCTACCCTGTACATCTTTGGGTTGTGGGGTGGAATCCACGCAAACATGGGGCGAATGTGCAAACTCCTCACGGACAGTGGCCCAGAGTTGGGATCGAACCTAGGACCTTGGCACGGTGATAGCAGTGCTACTCACTGCGCCACCGTGCTGCCCACCTTGGAATCATTTGTGACCACCTGAAAGCATAAAGGGGACATAGAATTTAATCCCTCATTCAAAAATCAGTGGGGTGAATTCTCCGTCGGCAGGATTCATCATTCTGCCGGCAGCGCATCCCTGGTTTCCCAGCAGTGTGGGGTGGCTACAATGGGAACTCCCATTGGCCAGCGCCGGGAATGGTGAATCCCAATACCGGTGAAGGTGCACCGCCGAGAAACACGCAGATAGGGAAGCAGAGAATTCACCCCGACGCCTCCAAAGCTGCAGCACGTCCCCCAGTACTGCCCTGGAGCGTCAGCCTAGATTTTTGTGCTCACTGATCCGACTGGGACTTAAAACCACAACCTCGTGCTCAGAGGCGAGAGTGCTACTGTTGAGAGCTGAAGTTCTCATGTCCAAATCATTCCATATTCATCCCTGTCTCTGGATCTCCTCCAGCATTACAAGACCTTTGTATTCCTCCAGCTCTAGATTTTTGTGTATCCCTCATTCTCTTCACCCTGCCAGTGGTGGTTCTGTCTTCAACCATCTACACACTAAACTTCTTCTAAATTCCAAATTCTTTGCCTTTCTATCTCATTCTCCTTCTTTAGATACTCCTTGACCTTTCTTTTAATTGGATGTCTGAACAAACGCTTCTTTGGTTTTATGTCAATTTTTATTATCTTTTTTTAAAATAAATTTAGATTACCCAATTATTTTTTCCAATTAAGGGGCAATTTAGTGTGGCCAATCCAGCTACTCTGCACATTTTTTGGGTTGTGGGGGCGCGTGTCGCGTCTTTTCGTCCGACGTCACTTCGTCCAACGACACTTCGTCCACGTCTTTTGGTCCAACGTCTTTTTGTCCGCACGTCTTTTGGTCCAACGTCTTTTTGTCCAATTATCGAATTACAAATTAACTCTGTATAAAACCATTTAATTGATAAAATGCAAGTACAATACAGCAAGTGAATTTAATTGCTAAAATGCAAGTAATTGATAAAATGCAAGTAAAATGCAAGTTGAAAAATGCAGTTAAAAAATCTAAAAATGCAGTTAAAAAATCTAAAAGTATACTAATTACTTAAAATTCCCGAAGTTACTTAAAATTGATGTAAATTGTAAGCAACATTCCTCAAGAAATCAATTTTGTTGTAGAATCATATGCAACGACCAATCTTTTGAGGCGTTCAGTTATTTACTTATATCGCGTACATGAAGTCGACTGATCTCCCCGAAGAATTTGAGCCTTTTTGCCTATTATGAACCCTTCCTCTTCCTTCAGAGTTTTGATTAACCTCCAGATATTCAAATGAGCTCCACCCGTCGAACACTTTATCGCAGAATGAAACCCCTCAGCAGCATTATTTGTTCTCGGTAGATCTTGTAGAACACACTGATTAACATTCCATACAGCTGTCGGGAATGTAGGTGTTTCTCTCCTTCGTCTGGCACCACGTCCTCTCACAATGCCTATGTAAGTCAAGTCGAAGTAAACGATGAATTCAGAAGGTATTTCTTCATCGTCTATCAAATCTTCATAAGCCTCTTCGACATCTTCAATGGGGAGGAAAGCTAATGCTGAAAAACATCAAATTTTAAGACAGAATTCAGAGTCTGTTTTGTATTTTTCTTTGAGGCCTAAATCGGTAATTTTTCGAAACACAGATTGGCTCAAATGAAACAAACATGCCACGACAGATGAATTAAGGAATGATGAATTAATTGCCTTGTGAACTGCAACTTCGAAATCTGCCATGATATCAATCGGATCTGCATTAGGTTGCATAATTTTCAATTGGTCAAAAAATAATTCGTATGTCTGCTTTCTTTTATTCGGCAGTAATGCAAAGACCCGTGGAAAACTGCTTCCTTTAACTTGTAAATGAATGCAGAACAGTTGAAACCACTGTTGTGGCACAATCTTGAATGTCCCATCGCATGCCCAATGACGATATGATGCTAAATCCTGAAGAGCACTTTCTGATGCGAATACTAGTAAGCGCTGTTGATCCTCGGCGCCCGAATCGTATCTCAGAAACTGTTCGCCATTGTCAAGTTTACAATATTTGTCAGGTATTTCAAAACCGTGTCTAGCCGCTGGATTAGCGGGAAATCCAGAATTTTTTTGTCGGCACCTTTGAATAGTCCTTGAGACGACGGGTAGCCTTGGGAGTTGAGAGCAGGTATTTTCTGATAGCTGCGTAAACTTGGCCGCTAGTATGCTACGCGAACTTGCTGCTATGTTTTCCACTGCTTCATGCTTTATTTCTGCAACTGCTTTTCTAGCATTTAACGAATCAACATCAGCTGGATGAAGGTGCTCATTAGAGAAATAAATAATTTTCGGCTCATTGTTTTCCGTTACCGTGTGAATCCGCACTGAACACAGCCTTCTTTTCTCACATCTCCAGTATTCTTTTCCTAGGTTTGGACTGCTCGAATGAAAATCGTAGATGTAGTTATTTTCATCAGCTACCTTCCTTTTGCTCTTCGTTGACACAATGAACTTTGCCATTTCGGGATGGGCGAATTAAGAAAGAGAACGATAATATCTATCCTTTAACCAGGCTCGTTAAAGGAAAGAGAACGATAATTTTTTATAAATGTTTTTTTATTGAGTTTTCATATTTTATATATGACAAATTACAAGTTATTAGAGAGAGAGAAAAGAAAAAAAAAAAAAGGAAAACACAAAATTTTTTTACATGAATATTTACAGGTAAGCATCTTCATAACAATAATTGTGGCCGCCCCCTTTAGCCAGCATACATATTTTACATTCCCCAATATGGCCGAGGCACATGTTTATAGGCATTTATTTATAGTTTGGTTTTGGGCCTTGGCTTGCCATCAAACCCCCATACCGAGCCCGTAGCCCCCCCCCCCCCCCTCCCCCCTCCCCCCGGCTACCTTCCCCCGATTCCCGCCCATTTTCCCCTGGTTCTTGGCCACCCGACTATTCTTCCTCATGTACGTTGGCCACAAACAGGTCCCGGAACAGTTGCATGAATGGCTCCCACGTTCTGTGGAAGCCGTCGTCCGACCCTCGGATGGCGAATTTGATTTTCTCCATTTGGAGAGATTCCGAGAGGTCGGACAGCCAGTCTGCAGCTCTGGGTGGTGCTGCTGACCGCCAGCCAAACAGGATTCTACGGCGGGCAATCAGGGAGGCAAAGGCAAGGGCATCCGCCCTCCTCCCCAGGAATAGATCTGGCTGGTCTGAAACCCCGAAGACCGCCACTATCGGGCATGGCTCCACCCTCACCCCCACCACTTTGGACATAGCCTCGAAGAAGGCTGTCCAGTACTCCACAAGTCTGGGGCAAGACCAGAACATGTGGGCGTGGTTGGCCGGGCCTCTCTGGCACCGCTCACATTTGTCCTCCACCTCCGGGAAGAACCTACTCATACGGTTTCTCGTTAAGTGGGCTCTATGTACCACTTTTAGTTGCGTCAGGCTGAGCCTTGCGCACGTGGAGGTGGAGTTGACCCTATGCAGTGCTTCGCTCCAGAGTCCCCACCCTATCTCCATCCCCAGGTCGTCCTCCCATTTCCTTCTTGTTGCGTCCAGTACGGTGTCGTCCCTGTCTACCAGTCGGTCATACATGTCACTACAGTTCCCTTTCTCTAGGATACTTGCGTCCAGTAGGTCTTCCAATAGTGTCTGTCGTGGCGGTTGTGGGTACGTCCTTGTCTCCATTCGTAGGAAGTTTTTGAGCTGCAGGTACCGTAGCTCGTTCCCCCCAGCTAGCTGAAATTTCTCTGTCAGTTCGTCCAGTGTTGCGATCCTGTCGTCCGTGTATAGTTCCCTGACTGTCAGTGTCCCCCCGTCCTGCCTCCACCTTTTGAAGGTGGCGTCGTTCAGTGCTGGTTTGAACCTATGGTTGTTGCAGATGGGAGCCTTGTCCGACATTTTGTACAGGCCAAATTGCTGCCGCAGTTGGTTCCAGGATTGGAGGGTGGCTGTCACCACTGGGCTGGTGGAGTGTTTTTTGGGTGGGGATGGGAGTGCTGCCGTGGCGAGGGCCCGGAGGGAGGTTCCCATGCAGGAGGCCTCCTCCGCACGCACCCACTCGGCTTCTGGCTCCTGGATCCATCCCCTTACTCGCTCGGCTGTTGCCGCCCAGTGGTAGAATTGTAGATTCGGGAGGGCTAGCCCCCCCCTGGATTTTGTCTTTTGTATGACCTTCTTTGGGATCCTAGCATTTTTACCCCCCCATTCGAACGCCATGATATGTTTGTCCAGCGCTTTGAAAAAGGCCTTGGGGATGTAGATCGGAATGGATCTAAACAGGAAAAGGAACCTGGGCAGTACGTTCATTTTGATCGTCTGGACTCTCCCCGCGAGGGAGAGCGGGAGTGTGTTGCATCTTTGCAGGTCCTTTTTAACTTCCTCCGTCAGGCTGGTGAGGTTCCATTTGTGGACCCCTTTCCAGTCATGGGCTATTTGGATCCCCAGGTAGCGGAATTTATTTCGGGCTTGTTTGAACGGCAGGCCCTTTAGCGCTGCCCCCCCCCCCCCCCCCCCCCCCCCCCCCCCCCCCTTGCGGGTGTACTGGGAAGATCTCACTTTTGCTCATGTTGAGTTTGTAGCCCGAGAAGGCTCCAAACTCTTTCAGGAGCGCTATGATTCCGTCCATGCAGCTTTGTGGGTCCGAGATATAGAGGGGCAGATCATCCGCATAGAGTGAGACTCTGTGCTCTCTACCTCCCCTTCGGATCCCCCTCCAATTTTTTGCTGCCCTGAGCGCGATTGCTAGCGGTTCGATTGCTAGTGCGAACAGCAGCGGGGACAGTGGGCATCCTTGTCTGGTGCCCCTGTGCAGCTGGAAGTATTGGGAGTTGGTATTGTTGGTCCGTACACTCGCCATGGGAGCGTTGTATAGGAGCTTTACCCAAGCGGTGAACCCTGTTCCAAGCCCGAACCGCTCCAGTACCTCTATGAGGTATTTCCATTCGACTCTGTCGAAGGCCTTTTCTGCGTCCAGGGAGACGATCACCTCTTGTGTTCTCTCCCCGGAGGGGGTCATTATCACGTTCAGCAGGCGCCTGATGTTCGCGGTAAGCTGTCTACCTTTGACGAAGCCCGTCTGGTCCTCTGTGACCACCTCAGGTACACAGTCTTCTAGCCTTTTGGCTAGGATTTTGGCCAGTATTTTGGCGTCTGCGTTCAGCAGGGATATGGGTCTGTATGACCCACATTCCGTTGGGTCTTTGTCTTTCTTAGGTATCAGCGAGATTGAGGCCTGTGCTAACGTGGGTGGCAGTGTGCCCCTAGCTAGCGAGTCTGTGAACATCTCCCGCAGGTGCGGGGCCAGCGCTGTCGCGAATTTTTTGTAGAAGTCCGCCGGGAATCCGTCCGGTCCCGGCGCCTTCCCCGTCTGCATGGAGCTAATGCTCTCCATGATCTCTCCCAGTGCTAGTGGTGCTTCCAGATCCCGTTTTCTGCCCTCTCCCATGACTGGTATGTCCAGTCCATCAAGAAACCGGTTCATCCCAGCCTTCCCCGTTGGGGGCTCCAAGGTGTATAGCTCTTGGTAGAAGGCCTTGAAGGTTTCGTTAATCCTCTCTGGTTCTGTTTCCCACGTGCCTCTGGTACCTCTGATTTGCGCAATTTCCCTGCTGGCTGCCTGCTTTCTCAGCTGGTGTGCCAACAGGCGGCTGGCTTTGTCTCCGTGTTCGTACAGGGCCCCGCGTGCCTGGCGGAGTTGGTGTACTGCTTTCCTGGTGGAGAGCAGGTCAAAGTTCCTTTGTAATTCTTTTCTCTCCGCCAGGAGCTCTACGGTCGGGGCCTCGGAGTATTTACGGTCTACCTCCAGTATGGAGTCAACCAGCTTCTTCCTAGCCACCCTTTCCTCCCTATCTCTTTGCGCTTTGTAGGCAATGATTTCCCCTCTTAGTACGGCCTTAAGCGCTTCCCAGAACGTGGAGGATGAGACCTCCCCGTTTTGGTTGTTCTCCGTGTATTCCGCTATGGCCCGCGCTATCCTTTCGCTGAAGGCCTTGTCAGCTAGTAAGGCACCGTCCAGCCTCCATGTGGGGCGCTGGGCCCTTCCCGTCTCCAGCCGCACGTCCATGTAGTGTGGGGCGTGGTCTGATATCACAATTGCGGAATATTCCACCTTGTCTATCCCTGGAAGCACCGTTTTCCCCACCACAAAGAAGTCAATTCTGGAGTACACATTGTGTACCGGGGAGAAGAAAGAGAATTCTTTCTCCCCCGGGTGGGCGAATCTCCAGGGGTCCACTGCTCCCATCTGCTCCATATAGTGACTGAGTTCCCTTGCCATGTTTGAGGTTTTCCCCGTTCTGGAGTTTGATCTGTCCGTCTTTGGGTCCTGTACACAGTTGAAGTCCCCCCCCATGATTAGTCGGTGCGTCGCTATGTCCGGGATTTCTGCCATGGTCTTTTGGATGAAGCTCGTGTCGTCCCAGTTGGGCGCGTACACGTTAACTAGAACTACCGGCGCCCCATCCAGGGCCCCGCTGACCATGACATACCGTCCCCCTGGGTCCGTAACCGTCTTTGTCGCCCTAAACATTGTCCTCTTGCCAATCAGGATCGCCACCCCCCTGGCCCTTGCCCCATAACAGGAATGATAGGTTTGTCCCACCCAGCCCTTTCTTACCCGCAGTTGGTCCTGCTCCCTCAGGTGCGTCTCTTGGAGGAAGACTATGTCGGCCCTCATGTTTCTAAGGTGGGTGAGGACTCTAGATCTCTTCACTGGGCCGTTAAGTCCCCTTACGTTCCAGGTGACTATTCTGGTGGGGGGCTTCTGCCCCCTTGCTCCTGTGGGGTTAACCATATTTGTCCGGTGGACGCGCCCCTGCCCTCTGGGGTTTCCCTTTGTTAGGGGGCCGTCCAGGATGTCCACTATCACTGCTCTCCCCATGCGGTCGGGTCCCTGCGCTCCGGGGTTCCCCCTTGTCCCGGGGACACCCGCCATAGCCGTCCACTGTGTGTCCGCCACGCGGGTGGTCCCCTGCACTCCGGGGGGCCCCTTCACCCACAGACCGTACTGGGTGGGTGCTTGCAGCGGTTCCCTGTTTCGAGCCCTTGTCCGTGGCACTTTGTGGCCCTATTCCCTTTCTGGCCTCTTTTGTCCCTTCGTCCCTGCATTTCCCCTCCCTGGTCTCTCGCCCCCCGAGTGCCCCCCCCCCGCTCTATCCCTTTTCCCCCCTCCCCTGTATACCCCTCCATTGCCCCTCTCTCCCCCATTCCTGTCCCCATTTGCTCTCCCACCTTTGATGGGTGATCCCCCCCTCCCCTGCCTGGCGCCTTCCCCCCTGTTGGGGGTGCGCTGCGGCCCTGCTCTGTTGCGCGCCCCCGTCGCTAGCTTTCCTGCTAGCACGGTGGCTCCCCTCTCGGAGGTTGCTGTCCTGCTTCTCCTCTCCCATCTCCAGTACTCCCGTTCCCTCGTGCCGGGGGCTGCCCTCCCACCTGGAGCGGGCCCTTGGGCATTGGGTTGTTTTTCGTTCTGGGTGTTCCTGCCAGGGGGGAGGGGGCTGGCTTTGCCTCGCCCCTCCCCACCCACCCGCCGGCATGACGTTTCTCCTTGCCATGGGCCCCTCGTCCCTACTTCCCATGGCGTTTTTCCAGCCCGTGCTCCTCGACGAATCTATTCGCCTCGGCAGGGGCTGTAAAGAAATATTCCTTGTTTTGGTATGTGACCCAGAGTTTTGCTGGGTACAGCATACCAAAACGTACTTTGTTCTTGTAGAGAGCTGCCTTCGCTCTGTTGAACTCCGCCCGTCTCTTAGCTATGTCCGCTCCAAGATCCTCGTAGATTCGGATGGCGTGCCCGTTCCATTCGCAGGCTCTATTCTCCTTGGCCCAGCGCAGGATTGTCTCCCTATCCCGGTACCGGTGCAGTTTGGTTATAACTGCTCTCGGTTTTTCCCCTTCCTTGGGCTTCGGGCGCAGTGACCGATGAGCTCTGTCCATTTCCGGTGGGGTGGGAAAAGTTTCCCGCCCCACTAAGGAGCCCAGCATCGCAGCCACGAATGTTGTGGGATTTCTACCCTCGATCCCCTCTGGCAGGCCCACTATCCTAATATTTTGCCTTCTCGAGCTGTTCTCCTGGTCGTCTACCCTGCCCTTCAGGCTCCCCTGTGTTGCACTCAGTTTCGCCATTTCCCTCTCCAGGGACATGACTCGGTCGCTCACGTCAGTCGCTGCCTTCTCCAGCTCTTTAATGGTTGCTCCTTGGGCTTCCAGTATCTTCCCTTGGGCATCCACTTTCTCCTCCATTCTGGTCAGAGCCTGCTGCACCCCTGACATGGCCCTGGTCACTGCTGCCTGTGCTGCGGCCTCTGTGTCTGCTTTTAACTCTGCCTTGATTGCCTGCAGCTGCTCTCTCACCACCTCGGCAAAGGCTTCCTTCCAATTCACGCCCCCCTCTAACCCCAGGGGAGAGGTTGCCCGCCCGTCCAGCTCTTTTGGATGCGGCGATACATCCTTCCCGCTGCTTCGCGTGTTGACTCGTTCGCCCAAGCTGGTTGCCCTTTGCCCCGTCTACTTCCGGTGCCCCCTTTCTCTTGGCTCCCTTCTGGCATTTTTTTCTCCCCCTTCCCCTTCATCGTTTCTTCTCTCCTTGTTCTTCTTTTCCCCCTTTTCCGCACCCTATTTTAATTTTATTTATTATTATATATATATATATAAAAATATATATATATTTTTTTTAAATGAAAAATTTATTTCCCCCTTCTTTCCTTTACCCCTTTATTTTACCCCTTTTCTCTTTACCAGTTTTCTTTTGGGTTTTTTTTTAAAAAGAAGAACAGAAATATAAGTCTCTTTTTTCTTTTGTTTTCTCTCCCCACTCGCCCAGGAGAGAGAGAGAGAGAGTCCCTTTGTCCTTGCCACGTGGTGGTCACTGCAGTTGGGGGGGGGGGGAGGGGCGAGTGGGCCGGTGGTCGCTGGGGGGGGGGGGGGTGGTGTCCCCGCTGCTGGTTGGGGGGGGGGTGGTGTCCCCGCTGCTGGTTGGGGGGGGGGTGGTGTCCCCGCTGCTGGTTGGGGGGGGGGGTCCCGCTGCTGGTTGGGGGGGGGTCCCCGCTGCTGGTTGGGGAGGGGGTCCCCGCTGCTGGTTGGAGGGGTGGTCCCCGCTGCTGGTTGGGGGGGGGTCCCCGCTGCTGGTTGGGGGGGTCCCCGCTGCTGGTTGGGGGGGGGGGGTCCCCGCTGCTGGTTTGGGGGGGGGGGGGGAGAAAAGAGGGTCCGCCGCTGCCGCACAGCTCCCGGCCCGTGTCTGGGGGGGGGGGGGGAGAAGAGTGCCCGCCGCTGCCGCACCGTTCCCGGCCCGCGTGGGGGGGGGGGGAGGGAGAGGGGTTGGACCTGCCGCTGCTGGGCCTCCCTGTCGCCGCTGCTCCTCCCTGTCGCCGCTGCTCCTCGCCTCCGCCTTCCGCCTCTCCGCCGCCGCCTTCCGCCTCTCCGCCGCCGCCCGCTCCTCCTCCGCTGCCGCCCGCTCCTCCTCCGCTTCTCCTCCGCTGCCGCCCGCTCCTCCTCCGCTTCTCCTCCGCTGCCGCCCGCTCCTCCTCCGTTGCCGCCCGCTCCTCCTCCGCCGTCCGGCCTGTCGGGGGGGTTCCTTCCTGGCGCTTGCGGGAGCCCCTCTCCCTGCGACCTCCTCGCTCGCCGCCCGGAAGTCGAATCCCCAAGAGAACGATAATAACTATCCTTTAACGAGGCTCGTTAAAGGAAAGAGACCGGTAATAAAAATCCTTTATTGCATATTATACCTTGCTATGTGCATTAGAGAAGATTTCTATTGACAAAAAGTTAATGTGGGGAGTGGAGTGGAGTGCTAATAAGCAAGTTACAAAAAGTCAAGTTACAAAAAGTCTTTGACAAAAAAAATCATCCGACACAAAAACGTAACAAGTCACAAAAAGTCTTTGACGAAAAAAATCATCGGACAAAAAGACGTAGGACCAAAAGACGTGGACGAAGTGTCGTTGGACGAAATGACGTCGGACGAAAAGACATAGCACCGTGGGGGCGAAACCCATGCAGACACCGGGAGAATGTGCAAACTCCACACGGACAGTGACCCAGAGCCAGAATCGAACCTGGGACCTCAGCGCCATGAGGCAGCTGTGCTAAGCACTAGGCCACCGTGCTGCCCAATGTTTATTATCTTATGCTGCTGTGAACCAGAACATTTTCCTCCATCAGAGACACTATAGTAAATGCAAGTTGTTGTTATTTAGCATCAAGCTCAGAGGAGAATGGTGATCAAACGTGTGTTGGTAGGTTACTATTATTTTCTTTTGTCACAGTTAGAATGATCCTTCAGCATAACTTTAAATGCATCAACCATCATCAGATATACCCGTAAGAGGAACCAGCCTCAATTTAGTTACTTTAACTCTTGATATTATTCACTGTATCAGTTCCAAAAGTGAACTCGGCCTTTAAATTGTCTTTGCGTTTTTTGCCAGCTGCTTTGGGTCCACGAAGAATATTATCAAGTCAAACCCTGCCAAATGTTATAAAAATAATGAAAAAGTAACTTTGTTGGTCTGTGTAAAAGATATTTTAAAACAAATCGTATTGGAAATTGTTTTTTCTCAGCCAATTTAGCTTCCAATATAACAATCCCTCAGCAATTGTTCCTTCTTCATATCGGCCCCATACAAAACATGCATCTATGCTGCTGGTTCTGAAACCTGTTCCATTAAAATTATTTTCATCTGACATGCAAGATACAGGACTCCTGATTACATTTCACTGGAGATTTATCACATTTTAAGCCATTGCACATTCTATACCCATAGATTAAGGCTGGGATTTTCCATCCCATTTCCATCAAGCAAGTTCAGCAATGGAAGCGGAAAATCTTGTGAGATGTCCAAAATGTGTTTTATGCTGACGTAAGAGCGTGATGCGATTGCCCCACTATTCCCCCCCCCCCCCCCCCCCCCCCCCCCCAACCTACCCTGGCCAGTGTCGCAATGGATTTCCCGCTGATTTACGTCGGAAACATAATATCCATTCATTAACTTCTCATCATCAGGCCTCTATACCTGAATCACCCCCCGACCATGTCCATTCACGTCAGCATCAGGGCACACTGGTGTGAATCAGAACTATCTCCCAAGCCATGCAACAGGTGAGCAGACCTCCCAGAGGAGCTCAAGCGAGTACGTCACTCAGGGGAAGAGGGTCATGCCTGGGCAGTGCCAGGCAGCAGTCCTGAGCAACAGTGCCCAAGCAATGCCGGGATACTGCCAGGGGACAGGGCATGGGCAGTGCTTGGGCAGTGCTGGGGGAGTGGTTGGCAGTGTGGGGAGCGGGGATGGTGTTTCTGGTTAACTTTTGAGCACTGGGACGGCATTTAAAAATGGCGTCCCATTCTTCAAAAAACTAAGTTGTTGGCAGGGCGGGCTCAATCAGAGCTGTGACATCTTGGGACCCTCCGCATTGTCAAATCCCGAAAGATATGGTGGAGAAAGCTGACATTGGTGCTGACAGCTTCAATGTTGCTTTTCCTGCCCATAATCGACCTTTGCTAATATTTGGGAAAATTCCACCCGAAATGAAGATTGTATTGTGTACACATTGCTGTCAATGGACTCTGATTAATTGTGCAAATGATAGCAAAAGGTGGAAAACATGGTTAACAAACGTTAAATTCATAACATAAATGAATGATTGATCATAATGCTGATATAAATGTAGTGCACAATATATTCTGAAGTTCTGAAAGTAAATCACTAACTTTGTTAACTATGATCATGCATCATTTATAATGGACAATAAGTGACAGGGAGATCAAACTGATTCATTTGACCAGACTGCTGTATTCTGGAACTTACAAAATATCTATTTTTTATGACCTCTGTGTTGGCTATTGCTACTGACGACTGTATCCTGTGTGGTACAATCGTGTTCCTTCAGCACCACTGATAAATAATTTCTGATAACGGGGATTATAATCAGAGATTTTGGCAAGTATTTGCAAGACAGATCATCTTGACAAGCATTGTAAATAAACAATCAAAGTGAGACTACGCAGATTGATTTACCATCTTACAATGGAATGCAAAAATGTCAATTCAATCAGGTATAACCATTTGTACTGCTAGAGTCTTACAGGAGCTTTTGGAGCAGCCTTCACATTTTAGTACAACAAAGGCACAAAGACACTTTCATTACACGCTGTTGATGACATTGCCAAATCATGTGTGTGAGATACTAAAATCAAGCATTCTCTGAAAGGGGGAGTAAAGACTTGGAAATGTGCTGTCCTGTTCTATTCTACATGAACAAAAAAGATAGACTGAAGAAAATATATATTTTTTTCATATTAGATGGTTGCCTCACAGAAGAAAAAGAAAGGTGAGTGTCCTCCTCACTGTGAGGGTCAATATCCTCCTCCCTGTGAAGGTGAATATCCTCCTCCCTGTGAAGATCAATATCCTCCTCCCTGTGAAGGGGAATATCCTCCTCCCTGTGAAGGGGAATATCCTCCTCCCTGTGAAGGTGAATATCCTCCTCCCTGTGAAGATGAATATCCTCCTCCCTGTGAAGGTGAATATCCTCCTCACTGTGAAGGTGAATATCCTCCTCCCTGTGAAGATGAATATCCTCCTCCCTGTGAAGGTGAATATCCTCCTCACTGTGAAGGGGAATATCCTCCTCCCTGTGAAGGTGAATATCCTCCTCCCTGTGAAGGGGAATATCCTCCTCCCTGTGAGGGTCAATATCCTCCTCCCTGTGAAGGTGAATATCCTCCTCCCTGTGAAGGTGAATATCCTCCTCCCTGTGAAGATGAATATCCTCCTCCCTGTGAAGGTGAATATCCTCCTCCCTGTGAAGATGAATATCCTCCTCCCTGTGAAGGTGAATATCCTCCTCCCTGTGAAGGTGAATATCCTCCTCCCTGTGAAGGTGAATATCCTCCTCCCTGTGAAGATGAATATCCTCCTCCCTGTGAAGATGAATATCCTCCTCCCTGTGAAGATCAATATCCTCCTCCCTGTGAAGGGGAATATCCTCCTCCCTGTGAAGGGGAATATCCTCCTCCCTGTGAAGATGAATATCCTCCTCCCTGTGAAGGGGAATATCCTCCTCCCTGTGAAGGTGAATATCCTCCTCCCTGTGAAGGTGAATATCCTCCTCCCTGTGAAGATGAATATCCTCCTCCCTGTGAAGGTGAATGTCCTCCTCACTGTGAAGGTGAATATCCTCCTCCCTGTGAAGGTGAATATCCTCCTCCCTGTGAAGGTGAATATCCTCCTCCCTGTGAAGGTGAATATCCTCCTCCCTGTGAAGATGAATATCCTCCTCCCTGTGAAGATGAATATCCTCCTCCCTGTGAAGATGAATATCCTCCTCCCTGTGAAGGTGAATATCCTCCTCCCTGTGAAGGTGGATATCCTCCTCCCTGTGAAGGTGGATATCCTCCTCCCTGTGAAGATGAATATCCTCCTCCCTGTGAAGATGAATATCCTCCTCCCTGTGAAGATGAATATCCTCCTCCCTGTGAAGGTGAATATCCTCCTCCCTGTGAAGGGGAATATCCTCCTCCCTGTGAAGGGGAATATCCTCCTCCCTGTGAAGGTGAATATCCTCCTCACTGTGAAGGTGAATATCCTCCTCCCTGTGAAGGGGAATATCCTCCTCCCTGTGAAGGGGAATATCCTCCTCCCTGTGAAGGTGAATATCCTCCTCCCTGTGAAGGTGAATATCCTCCTCCCTGTGAAGGTGAATATCCTCCTCCCTGTGACGGTGAATATCCTCCTCCCTGTGAAGATGAATATCCTCCTCCCTGTGAAGGTGAATATCCTCCTCACTGTGTAGGTTGGTATCCTCCTCCCTGCAATGATGGGTATTCTCCTCTCTGTGAAGGTGGATAACCTTCTCCCAGTGACATTGAGTATCCTCCTCCCTGAGAAGGTGAGTATCATCTCCCTGTGAAGTTGACTTCTCGAACCCTATAGGTGGCGGTCTGGACTAGCTCCGTCAAAAGACGTGGGAAGTGATTTCAGATCATTTTGAAAGCTGCTACGGAGCAGCCATTTATTTTTTAGTTCATTACAAAACGTGGGCATCATTAGTAAAGCCACCATTTATTGCCCATCTCTAATTCTCTTAGAGGAACTTGTGTGATCCATCTTCTGCATGAATTACTGGAATCCTTGTGGTGAAAGTATACCCACAAAGCTGTTAAAGAAGGAATTTTTGACACAATGACAATAAGAGAACAGTGATATACTTCCAATTCAGAATGTTGTGTTCCTTGGGAGTGAATTTGGAAGTTCTAGTGTTCCTATGTGATTGATACCACTGTGCTCCTAAGTGGAAATGAAAGCAAGAAGTTGAAGTTGCTGTCAAAGGAGCATTGGTGAATCACTGCAGTGCATCTAATAGTGCATCTACTGCCAAAGTATGTCCATCGTGACGCAGTGAATTTTTAAGGAGATTGATACGATGACGACCAAACAGATTTCTTTGTCCTGAATCATTTTGAGCACCAGGCATATCTAAAAATGTTGCGTTACATTCACCCCCCACTATCTGGCCTGGGCTTGTGAAATCCTACCAACTGTCCTGGCTTGAGACAATTCACACCTCTTTAACCTGTGATTATCCCTCTCTCCAGTTGCTCCGTCTGGACCTGTAGACATAATTACCTGCAAAGACTCGCATTGAAAGTATCGTATTGCATCTTTGACTTTGTCTGTATATATGTTTCTGGAACCCACCTCTTCATTCACCTGAGGAAGGAGCAGTGCTCCGAAAGCTAGTGTTTGAAACAAACCTATTGAACTTTAACCTGGTGTTATAAGACTTCTTACTGCGCTCACCCCAGTCAAATGCCGGCATCCCCATATCATAAAAATGAAATGTCAACCTGGTGAAGTTACAGCACAGGACAACATGCATGCCAAACAGCAGAAGCTACACGTAGTGAGCAGAGCTAAATGATCGCACAACCAACAAACCAAATGAATGCTACATCAAGTCATCAATAGTGGTGGACAATTAAACAACTCACTGGAGGGCCCTTTTATGATATGCCAATGACGTTTACTGTACAATTTGCATGCCCTCGCCGTTGTGCAGCGTAGTGCAAGCTCATGCCACTGTTGAGGCACTGGAGGATGACATTCTGTTGGACCCCCGGTGGCAGCCTCGATTTTAGGCTCACGCACGATTCCCGTCCAAATCACGTTTTGCAATTCCGGTGTCGTGGGATGGAGAATCCTGCCTCTTGTTTCTTTTAAATCAATATATATTTTGCTTCACACTTTTTTCTATGTAAAATGACAAGTACTTTGAAAGCATTAATTCCCTTTCGGTAGTCCTCCCCTTTTTTCACAACCGACTCATCAAATAATCTCCCACAGAGCAGTGAACAGAGCTAAATAGTAGAAATGTCAATGACTGAATATCTAGACAGCACTATCGTAAAGCTGTGGTACTGACTGATATTGAGGTTGCAGTATAACCACTGATATTTCTCAGGATAGACATATTTCTCAGCAAAACAGCAGCATCTTATCCGGGTGATCTAACCAAAAAGAACTACTAGAGATATGCAACTCATTTAGATCAAAATTTTCCATTCTAATGCTTAAAACGACTGGAAACCACTGGATTTGAAAATGGTCACCTTTGGAATCCATGCTGCTTGGTATTAACAATACAGAATTAATTTCTAGATGTCTCGAGCTTATTGCCTGGGTCATTTTGAATGTTTGAGCAGCTTTGAGAGACTGTATTAGATTTCTTCTCTTGTTTGGACACAGGGAGAATTTTGTGTGATAAATTGGTAGAAGGCATAAACATGTCAAACATAAGATAAACTAGGTATGAACACATGCTTTCAGGGGCAATCCTGCAGCATGCTGTTGTGGTCCCTTTCCATTTAGATAAGTAGTGTTATAAATGATGATGCCACTGATTTATTCAGTCATTCCAATTTAAATAAAATGTACAGAATATAAATTGTCACCCACATGATTATTGAGTCAAGTTATACAGCTGGAAGAAATGTGCCAAGTAAACATTTCAAAGTGAAATCCGTCCATAAAACAGCAAATTTCCAAAAACTGCACTTTAATTTTTATTCTGTATTATTTTTTAAAACATTCTGTTTACTATTATATTATTTCTCATCTTATTTTCATTTCTGTGATTGTAGGTATTTTTATTTTTATTTGAGCCTCAACTCTAAACCTTTATATTTTGACAACTAAATTTTTTGAATGATTGACATCATAAACTAGCACGCCATGAATTGCTGTTAGTAAATCCTACCACCTATCTCCCTTGTCCAGCAGCAGGGAAAAGCCCTCTGGGCCTCAGAGGTTACTGAGGGCCTGAATTCGAATGGCTCTGAATGTCTACTCGTGGTGAAAGATCATCAGAGTAAGGTCTTCAAAAACAATGGCATCTGGATCGACCAGGCCCAAACTTTCAGCCAAATGAATATAAACAATATAGAAAATACTATTTATTGATGTCAATGTTTGCAAATGATGTGGAGATGCCGGCGTTGGACTGGGGTGAGCACAGTAAGAAGTCTTACAACACCAGGTTAAAGTCCAACAGGTTTGTTTCAAACACGAGCTTTCGGAGCACGGCTCCTTCTTCAGGTTTTACCTGAAGAAGGAGCCGTGCTCCGAAAGCTCGTGTTTGAAACAAACCTGTTGGACTTTAACCTGGTGTTGTAAGACTTCTTACAATGTTTGCAAAAGCAGCCCTGTGTTCCTGAGGAAGAGTCTCCCATTTTGCCAATCACTATGACCCTCCTGCCTTAAGTGTGTTGGCCTGGTTTTAAGTCCTTGAGGACTCCTGGACTTGTCTGCATTCTTATTGAACCTGATCAGCAATGTGCACATTGGCACTTTGTCCACACCCATTGGACTGGATTCTCCATTTTGGAGACGAAGTCCACAGGCCATCGTGAAAACTTTGATCTTTTACACCAGGAAAACTGGCGTCAAAAGGCTACAGATTCACCGTTTTGCTGGGGGCTAGCAAGGAGCCGTCGTAGCGCTCACAGCTCTAACTGCCAGTACGGCCCCCAGCACTTCTGGTTCAGAGGCTGTGCATGCGCATGGCGGTGGCTTGCAGTGCCCCGCATCAGCCTGGACCAGCAAAGTAGTGCCCGGCATCGGCCGCTCGTGCGCCCAGGACCCCCCACCCACTTTGCCCCCAGCCCCGAATGAAGTATCCCCTGCCCGCAGATTGGCCCTCCCCCAACTGTGGTGGCCCCAGACTGAGTCCGCAGCTGCATCACGCGTTCCCGTATGGCTGGGACCATGAGAGTCCCACGCCGTCGGGAATTTGGCCGGTCAGAGACGGAGCATCACGGGGCAGGCCTTAGGCAATGGCCTGAGGCGATGAATACGTGGCTAGTACGCCGATTTTCGGGAGGTGGAGAATTTAAAAACCCCTCTCGATTTCAGCACCAAAACGGATTCTCCGCCCCGTCGCTGAACGTGAAGTCGCCATCAGGGGGTGGAGAATCCAGCTCAATATCTTTCTTCTACATGTTGTATTGCTGATTGTTTGAGGGCCACCGAACCACAGCTTGAGTTCTGATTTTATTGCAAGGCCGACCCCAAGTCTGCCTCAGCTGGAACAGGGATTGAACCCTGCACTGTTGTCATTACCCCAAACTACACGTTAGCACCCAGCCAACTGAACTAACTGTCCTTCCTCGCACACTTGTTAAATCACTTTTATCAGTGAGAAGAATTATGCAGGGGCAAAGAGGGAAATTCCAGCCACACCCTCTGCCCCTCACCACCACCCCAAAGTGGGAGAGTGTCGGTGGCGCAAAGGTTTAAAATATGGGGAACCTGACCCCAACTTGGCTGGATTCTGGTTGGACTGTGGCTGACTTGGGGGAATTTAAGTAACCAGCTCTAGAGAGGAGGGCACATGATTGGAATGTGTTAATGATGCTCTGTTCCTCAAACTTTGGAAGCTAACTGAAATTAACACTGACTGATGCTCAGCAAAACTGGAGCTAGAGGGAGTTTGGAGACGCTGGATCCAGTGAGTCTGTGTGTTTTACGGCACTGCTTAAGTGCCTGGAAGAGTGTGAGAGCTTTGCCTCACCTCTCATAGAACATAGAACATACAGTGTAGAAGGAGGCCATTCGGCCCATCGAGTATGCACCGACTCACTTAAGCCCTCACTTCCACCCTATCCCTGTAACTCAATAACCCCTCTGATGTACCATCAATTGGACTCGAGACACAATGAAGATCCAAACTGTGGCTTTAATCAGCTAGTTAGGTGGTCGACTACAGAGAAAGGCCGAGCGCTGGGAGCTCTGGGTACTTATACCCCGCCTCGGAGTATAAGTACCCAGTATAACTTGCCTCTCGACCAATTGGTGAGCAGTCACATGACTAGTCCCAGCCAATCGGACGAGAGGCACATGCCCAGCCAGAGCCAATGGGAAACCAATGCTCTGCACCAATGGCAGTGCTCACCTTCATACCACCACATTCACCCCTTGTGGAGAAAGAAGGCGGGGGGGGGACGTAAGTGGAAGAGGGGGGGGGGGGTTCCAAGGACTGGTAGTATGAGCAGCGAAAATTGAGAAAGGTGGGCTGCCCACTGGCTCGTGGCAAAAAAACAATACTACTACTACTAACTTAAGGTGCAACAGAATAACAACAAAGTCCAAAAACAAATGTCCCATGGTCGCATCAGATGGACACGATCAGCCTGTCGGGTGCCCGTGGTGTTCTGGAGGACCGTCGCAGTGGAGCCGGTGATGTCGGGCCGATGGTCGACCTTGCCTCCAGGAGCGTTGGTTGTAGATGTGTCTCCGTACCCCGGGCTGGTGGTGGAGACGCTGTAATCGGGGGAGAGGGGGCATGTGCTCTGGGTCGTGAGGGCGCGGGGGTGCTGGGGGGAATTGGGGTTGGGGGGGGAGGTGTTGATGTAGGGGGAGAAGTCCGCACGCCGGCGGGTGCCAGGTCCCGAAGCGAGACCGTATCCTGCCGACCGTCGGGATACTCCACGTACGCATACTGCGGGTTGGCGTGGAGTAACTGGACTCGCTCAACCAACGGTTTGGACTTGTGCACTCACACATGCTTCCAGAGCAAGATGGGCCTGGGAGTGGCCAGCCACGTCGGGAGAGGGGATCCGGAGGACGACTTCCTGGGGAAAACAAGAAGACGTTCATGAGGTGTTTGATTAGTGGTAGTACAAAGGAGAGACCGGATTGAATGGAGGGCGTCGGAGATGACCTCTTGCCAATGGGGAATAGGGAGATCTCTGGACCGTAGGGCCAGCAGGATGGTCTTCCAAATGGTGCCATTCTCCCGCTCGACCTCACCGTTACCCCGGGGGTTATAACTGGTCGTCCTGCTAGAGGCTATACCCCTGCTGAGCAGGAATTGACGCAGTTCGTCACTCATATAGGAGGACCCCCGGTCGCTGTGGATGTATGCGGGGTAACCAAACAGGGAGAAGATGGATAGGAGGGCCTTTATGACGGTTGTTGTGGTCATGTCGGGACCGGGAATGGCGAAAGGAAAGCGGGAGTATTCGTCAATAACACTCAAGAAATATGTGTTACGGTTGTTGGAGGGGAGGGGACCCTTGAAGCCTATACTGAGATGTTCAAAGGGTGCGGGATGCCTTGATCAGATGCGCTCCTTCGGGGCGGTAAAAGTGCTGTTTGCACTCAGCGCAGACGTGGCAGTCCCTGGTGACGGTCCTGACCTCCACAACGGAGTAGACCCCTGGATGACAGTGGTCCGTGTGGAGGGAATGGAGGCGGTCAATGTGCGTGCTGGCGCAGGTTCCGCGAGATAGTGCATCAGGACAATACAAGATATCGTAGTTGTACGTGGACAACTCGATCCGCCACCGCAAGATCTTGTCGTTCTTGATCTTGCCCCTCTGTGCATTATCGAACATGAAAGTTACTGACCGTTGGTCTGTGAGGAGGGTAAACCTCCTGCCGGCCAGATAGTGCCTCCAATATCGCACAGCTTCGACTATGGCCTGTGCCTCCTTTTCCAGCGAGAAATGGCGGATTTCGGAAGCGTGGAGGGTTCGTGAGAAGAAGGCCACGGGTCTGCCCGCTTGGTTCAGGGTGGCCGCCAGAGCTACGTCAGACGCATCGCTCTCGATCTGGAATGGGAGGGACTCGTCGATAGCATGCATTGTGGCCTTTGCGATGTCTGCTTTGATGCGGCTAAAGGCCTGGCGGGCCTCCATCGACAGGGGAAAGGAGGTGGACTGGATGAGTGGGCGGGCTTTGTCGGCGTAGTTGGGGACCCACTGGGCGTAATAAGAGAAGAAGCCCAGGCAGCGTTTGAGGGATTTGAGGGAGTTGGGGAGGGGGAGTTCCATCAGGGAGCGCATGCGTTCGGGATCAGGGCCTATCACTCCGTTACGCACTACGTGACAGACCACCGCGTAGTGACCCTTCTTCCCGCAGCTCTAACACAGAGTGGAGCAGGCCGGGCAGCGCGGGCGGGGGTGCTTGGAGAGGCCACAAAAATAGCAGCGGGGCCCCGCTACTTTGTTGGAGCAACCGCAGCGCAGGCTTGGGGGGGTCGGGGTCCACGGAGGACAGGGGTGGCGCGTGCCATGAAGTCCAGGAGGTTGCTGCGCGGCTGTGGGCGTATGCGCGGGCGTTCAGGTCAGCAACCTCCAGGGAGGTAGCAAGGGTCCGTGCCTCAGCTAGGCTGAGGGCGTTCTTCTCCAGCAATCGTTGGCGGATAGAAGGGGACTGCATGCCAGCAACGTAAGCGTCTCTAATTAAAAGTTCCATGTGCTCAGTCGCCGAAACTTGGAGACAGGCTCACATTCTCCCTAGAGCTGTGAGGGCCTGGTAAAACTTGTTGAGTGACTCACCAGGGAACTGTTGTCTAGTCGTCAGGAAATGCCGTGCGTATACTACGTTGACAGTCTGGAGAAAGTGTCCTTTGAGAATCTCCATGGCCGCATCATAATCGCTTTCGGCCTCAATCATTGAATATACCGCCGTGCCCACGCATGAGTGGAGGATGTGGAGTTTCTGCAACTTGGTGGGCTTGCTGGCTGCAGTTGTCAGGTAACAGTTAAAACACGCCTGCCAGTGTTTAAAGATTGCAGACGCATTTGAAGCATGCAGGCTGGTGCGGAGGCAGTCAGGCTTGATGCGTAGCTCCATTCCAAAATTCTAGCTGATTAAATTGATGTACCATCAATTGGACTCGAGACACGATGAAGATCCAAACTGTGGCTTTAATCAGCTAGTTGTTAGCCCGGTGGTCGACTACAGAGAAAGGCCGACCGCCGGGAACTCTGGGTACTTATACCCCGCCTCGGAGGCGGGGTCTACTTGCCTCTCGACCAATTGGTGAGGAGTCACATGACTAGTCCCGGCCAATCGGACGAGAGGTACATGACCAGCCAGAGCCAATGGGAAACCAATGCTCTGCACCAATGGCAGTGCTCACCTTCATACCACCACACCCTCCCCACCTTTTTGGTCACTAAGGGCAATTTATCATGGCCAATCCACCTAACCTGCACATCTTTGGACTTTGGGAGGAAACTGGAGCACCCGGAGGAAACGCACGCAGACACGGCGAGAACGTGTAGACTCCGCACAGACAGTGACCCAGCAGGGAATCGAACCTGGGGCCCTGGCGCTGTGAAGCCACAGTGCTATCCCCTTGAGCTACCGTGCTGTCCGTAGAATCCTTCTGCAATGATCTGCACCCCCCATGATCTTCAGTCCTGCAATCATCAACTCTCCCCATGATCTCTCTCTCCATCCTTCCTCCTTGTTAGATTCAAAAATTCCTATCCTGTTCCGTTTGTCTCTGATTGCCGGAGACCATCCCCAGTGATACCTGGCTGTGGCCTTCCAATGCTGGTTTTCCCTCCAGCAGCTAGTCAGCTGCTCAGTCTTTAAACCAATTGGTAAATGGGGTTCTAAAAGTGCTAAAGTGGGCCTGCCATTAAATTTATCACAACCTGCATGTTCCCAGCATTTCTGGGTATCCTAGGTGCGAATATCTGCTCTATTCCATCCCCCTTTCCATGTAAATATTGGGGCTTAATATAACAGGGGATAAAATGGGGGTTGGGAGTGGAAGTTGAGGATGACAGGATTTGGGAATTGATTGTGAAGATGTCACAGCCAGCCGGTGTACAATCCCATCCACCTGTTTAAGCTCAAGATCTAGGATAACAGCCTAGTGCTGTGCTGAAAGATTGAAACACAGTTGGAGCCTAACAAATTATACATGAATTCCAAAGATGTGCAGATAAGGTGGATTTAGTGCAGATTTAGCGGCCAAAGATATGCAGTTATGGGTTTAAGGGGGTAGGGCAGGGGAATAGGCCGATGTAGGGTGCTCTTTCAGAGGGTCATTGTAGACTCGATGGGCTGAATAGCTTCCTTCTGCACTGTTGGAATTCTAAAGTAAAGGGCTATTTGCCCTCTTAAATTGATAAAATATAAGCCCATGGCAGTATTTCAAGGAAGAGCAGGGAAATTCTTCTCAGTTCCCTTGTTAACCTTTATCCCTCAACTAATATCACTCAAAAAATGAAGTGGACGTTATCACGTTGCTGTTTAAGGAAGGTTGCTATGTGCAAATCAGCTACTGTGTTTCCTTACATCACGGCAGAGATTACACTTTAAAAATACTGCATTGGCTTGAAACATTTTGGGACATCCTATAGTTGCGAGCAATGTATTATAAATGTAATGCTTTCTTTCCTCTTTAATTTATATGTGCAGATCCAAAAAGATAAAGTGGCTGAAGGAGCCGAATGTCTCACAACTATTCCTATGCTCCTTCAAATGCTTCTTCTTCTTTGGAGAAAACATTGTACAACAGAAGGCAGATGTCTGCAGCTGGAGGAGCAGCAGCTGCAAACTGCGTCTTGACTCCAATTGAGGAATGTGCCGTGAAGATAAAGCTGGAACTTGGGAGGAGTAAACAGCGGCTCAGGCTCCAATTCAAGATTTATACCATGCAGATCCTTCCTTCATATTTAGTTCTATATACTCCCACGGGCACTGATGTCCAAGCTGTGATACATCAGCTGCACTGCTTGGAGAAGTTTGCCTCTGATAATCCATTTTGAGAATGTCCCCCCTAACACTTCCTCCTGCAGATACAACAGCAGCTGCAAGCTCCTTCAAACAGGAGATGCCCAGTTCTTCACCTCATACGCCCTTCACTGTTACTCACAAACACTGCAGCAGATGTGATTTGCTTTGCCAGTGAGAAGACAGAACACATGCTGATACACAGAATAGAGCTGAGCAGAAATCAGCGAGTCAGGCAGAGGGGAAATTGAAGGTGCATTTGCCCCCATCAATAGCTGGTTAGTTCAGTAAAACAGATGTCCAGGCATTTAAAAAGAAAAATGCTTTCCAAGCACGTATGATTGTTGGAGTCATTGTGGGGTGTGTTCAGCAGCTTCCAACACACAATGATGTCAGTTGGAACAGTCGCACAGACTGGAACAGTGGAGTGTGGTTCTTTCCCAGGGTCATTGAGATCAGAAATAAAGAAGAAAGTACTGGAAAAAGTCAGCAGGTCTGGCAGCATCTGTGGAGAGAGAAACAGGGTTAATGTTTGGATTCCAACATGACTCTACTTTGGAACTGAAGAGAGACATACATGTGATGGGTATTATGCTGTTAAAAAATGAGGGAAGGGGATGCTGGAGGAGCAACATCTCACCTTCCAATTTGGCACCTTATGCCTTCTGGCCTTCTGGGCACAACACTGAGTTTAACAACTTTTCACCCTGGACTCTATCTCCAATTTGCATCCGCCATCACCACCCCCCCGCCCCTCCAACCCCAAGTAATAATAATGCTGAATGCATTTTTAAAGAGAATGCATTGCAAAGTGTCCATGAATAGCAGCAAAGCAGAAACTCCCAAAAATGGAAGACTATAAACTATTAAAAGCAGTTATTCACCATCTTTGATTTTAATGAATTTCTATTTCCCAGCAAAGAATTATTGTGTCCACTGAGTGAATCTTTTAAAACAAATTCCCAGGAAAAGCATGAACAAATCCAAGGAGGTGTTAATGAAAATATCTCAAACCTTCCACCATAAAGAAAGGCTCAGTGGTTTGGGAGCACTTTCTGCAGGAGCCTCCTGAAAAGTGAGAACTTGAAAAGCAAAATGCAACTTTGAATAGAAGAATCATAGCATTCCTCAAGTGTAGAAGGAGACTATTTGGCCCATCGAGTCTACAGTAACCCTCTGAAAGAGCACCCTACCTCAGCCCACGTCCCATCCTATCCATGTAACACCAACTGACCAGCATATCTTTAGACACTAAAAGGAAATTTAGCATGGCCAATCCAGCTAACCTGTACATCTTGTGGAAGGAAACTGGAGCACCCAGAGGAAACCCACGCAGACATGGGGAGAAAGTGCAAACTCCACACAGTCAGTCACCGAAGGCTCCGTGGAATTTAACCTGGGTCCCTGGTGCTGTGAGGCAGCAGTGTAACCTGGGATTTTGTTTTTCCCCTGCCAACCTTCTATTGCATAAGATGTTGGTTTGCTCCATAATGGTCAACTCTGAGTTAAGCATCCCCTGGCCTGAGCATGGGAGTCTCTGATGCCTTTGCTGTATAGGAAGACACTGGGGTGAGAATATGCATGATCCACTGGCCTCTGTTTTCTCTGGACCCTCTTCATGGCCAGCTGAGCTTTGTATTTCTGCTTACTGCTTCCAATGCCCTGCTGAACAGTCAGCTTCCAGACATCAAGACCGTTAGCAACAGTCTTTCAGTTGTCAGTGTCAATGTCTGTCATCTTCATATATTGTTTTCAAGTGTCCTTGTAGTGGAGGTATGGAGGCCCAAGACATCATGATCCAATGGCCAATTCACTGTACTGCAAATGTTTGGATGTACGGCCACCATTCATCGGATCAATGTGGCCAAGCCAGCGCAGATGTCATTGCCTTTGAATGAGTATATGAAATATTTGGCACTGGAGCCTGATTTTCTCTCCCAGGCTTCATGTAGGGGAATGTGTCTTCTCAGACACCACCCAGCACAGGCTTGTCTCTGACAAATCCTATTGTTGGGATCAGGTAGAAAATCAACCAGGCGGGAGGGGTCTTTTATTATGCTCCTGCTGCCTTGGGAAAGTGGGCAGCGTAATCAAAGACCCCTCCCACCTGGCTTATTCACTCTTCCAACTTCTTCCATCGGGCAGGAGATACAAAAGTCTGAGAACATGCACAGATTCAAAAACAGATTTTTCCCCGCTATTACCAGACTCCCAAACGACCTCTTATGGACTGACCCAATTAATACTACACCCCTGTATGCTTCACCCGATGCCAGTGTCTATGTATTTACATTGTGTACTTGTGTTGCCCGATTTTGTATTTTATTTTTATTTTCATGTACTAAATGATCTGTTTGAGCTGCTTGCAGAAAAATACTTTTCACTGTACCTCGGTACACGTGACAATAAACAAATCCAATCCAGAGGAAGGCTTAGAAACAGGAGACATGCAGCTATGCGCCAACCACTGGCACGAGGGCCTCCTGGCGGCTGCTCGCCCTTTGAGCTACTCCCAGTACTGGAATGTCAATCAATCTAGTTTGGAGAAATCTTGCAGTGGTACTGACAGCCACTAGGCGAGAAAATCCTGCTTTCACTCTTGACCTATTTCTGAAAATAAACACAACCATTAATCCTCATTGGGGAACAATCTGGGAGAGAAAAATAGTGAAACAGAAAATAGTGTACTAATTTTCAGCAAATGAGAAATTACCTTTGCAAACCTGCAAACAAACCTCTTGTCTTGTAATGCTCTCATCTCTATAGCAACTATGCAGCATTGCAAACAAACTTGTCTTGCCAGCTTCTCGGACAGCAAGTCCTATTCAATCGATGCTCCAGTAAATCAGTCTTTGTTTCAAAAATTCTTATCATGCTGACATTTTGTCACTAACTTTGAATATTTTCCTTTGTTATATTACAGCTCTCCTGTGCTCAGCATAAACTATTCATGTTTTATGTCAGGGGAACAATGCTGATCAATATATCCTTTTACATTTCCATTTCGCATGTGTTACCATCTGTAATAGTGTTCCTTTTTATGGTTAATAACTGAGGACTATTTGTCTGACATTCTATTTTTTCTTTTGTTTTGACAGGGAAGTCATTTGAAACCTTGACATAATAATTATTGTGTGGATTACAAATTGAACTGATTGGATTTTCGATATGAATGTTTCTCATTTATCCAAGATAATTAATTGAGTTTTGGTGCCTAGACTTGGGAAGAAAACTGACAGGCTGAATTTGTAAATTTGTTAATGGTGCAGATGAAAATGCAATGCTCTCGAAAAGTGAAAGAAATTTGTCCATTTTTCAAAGCCAATGCATGGTTTTCTGCATATAGCATATAGTTTTTCAATTATCATTAAGTAAAGTGTAAATATGTTGGGTTCCCGAAACACTGACAACAAGTACTTCTAATGAAGAGTAGTTTATTCACTAGATCAGCAGCTACTTCAGGCAAGTGCCCTGCCCGCGTTCCTGGGGATAACTCCCACGCTCCCAACACAGGATCTCTTTTATAGCCATATCATCACATTATCATGTGATCACTCAGTCTACATCTTTCTTGTTTAGTTGGAACACCCAGTGGCATGAAATCTAACAATATGCGCAGTAGATAACTATGCACAGACCATTCTGTAACATACAAGTTAAACAGGCTAACAATGCATAACTATTCACATATATAATGAGGCATAGTTTAAGCTGTTGCAGCTGGTGCATAGCTCACTATGTTGCCTTCACCACCCCACCCCCTCAGGCACTCTGAGCCTGTGGCTATGCTGGCTGGTGATGTAGTCTTTCTCTGGCCGATGTCCTCAGTGAGGATAACATGGTCATTTCCATAAATGTGCTCTTCAGTGTTTCTCAGGCTGGTGTGTTCAGTGTGGGCAACCTGAAGCATTCTGTTAGCATGTCTGTGGACACAAGACTCGCACCATGGAGGAGTCTGCATGTTCACTGGTGTAGGGGCCTGAGCTGTAGACCGGATGACTGGAGCGCTGTGTTATCTGTTGGAGCTGGTTCCAATACCTGTAGGAGGTGACAGTGATTGTGTACATAGTGGGCTCTGTCTGTTCGGTTGAGTGGCATGGCTGCGTACCACCACCAACTGGTCATGGCCACGTGCGGTCTGAATCCTAACCATGTGACTATGTGTTAGAAGGCCGAGTCTGTGGGCATCTTGATCATAAGTGTGTTTTGATTCTCAATCTGCATTACACGAGGGCATCATTCACACTGGTTTCACATTTGGGCTACAGCAGTACCTTAACAGTTGGAATCGTAGCCCTGGTATATCTGGAAAAGAGTTGTTGTGCTGATAAGGGTAGGCCCTGTCATGGTGGATTTTGCAGGTTGATGCATGCAGTATAGTAATCTGTGCGATCACATGCACATTTCTCGAGAAGATACTTGGCTGAGCGCACCGCCAGTTCCACCAGACCATTTGACTGTGGATATAGGGGTCTGCTCGTGACACGCTCAAAGTCCCATGTGTGTGCAAAGTTAAGAAACTCATTTGAGATGAATTGCCGAGTGTTGTCTCTTGTGAGTCTCTGCAAGTGCCGTGTGTGGCCAAATGTCTCTTGAACTCAATAGTGAGTGTCTTTCTTATCATGTTTGGCAGGTAATCAAGTTCACATCACTCGGAATATGAATCAACTGAGACAAAATGTTGTTCACCATTCTATTTGAATATGTCAGCTGCTGTGAATGGCCATTGGGAGGTCCAGGTCCTCAGGTGGGTACAGCGGTCCTTTTGCTTGCTTGCTGCAGCTCGAGTGCATTGCATTGTGCACATCTAGATACATCCCTCTTTTATGGGCGGCACGGTAGCACAGTTGTTAGCACTGTTGCTTCACAGCACCAGGGACCGGGTTAGATTCTTGGCTTGGGTCACTGTCTGTGGGGAGTCTGCACGTTCTCCCTGTGTCTGCGTGGGTTTCCTCCGGGTGCTCTGGTTTCCTCCCACAAGTCCTGAAAGACGTGCTTGTTGGTGAATTGAACATTCTGAATTCGCCCTCTGCGTACTCGAACAGGCGCTGGAATGTGGTGACTAGGGGCTTTTCACAGTAACTTCATTGCAGTGTTAGTGTAAGCTGTTGGCGACACTAATAAAGATTATTATTATTCATGTCAATGTCCATGGAGGGCCAGTATAGTGATTCCTTGACACTCTTTCTGATTGCTTCCACCCCAGGGTGCCCCGATGAGGTTATTAGGTGTAGCACCTCTGAAGGGAAGTAAGGATGGCGAATCGCTGGCCACGCAGTATCAGTCTATTCTTTACGATTATGTCATTTCTGATGGCAAAGAATGTGCTGAGCTCATGGGGAAACTCCCTTGAGGACTCAGGCCAGCCCCTCATGATGATGTTGTGCAGTTGTTTTCATGTGTTGTCCATCTGTAAGTATTTTTCAGTTTCTGGATGGTATAAGTGGACAGCACTTCTTTTTTAAAAAAATATTTTTATGCAAGAATTTTCTTTTATAACAAACAAAATAGTCAAACAAGCCTTTCATTATTACAAAAATATCCCCAACACAACACCACCATCCTAACCCAGTTGCATACCAAGTCTATCCTCCCACAAACCCCTGAGTCCTCACTCACCCCCATCGCTAAAACAAGACCCTACTAGACTGACCAAACCGCACCCCCCCCCCCCCACCCCCCCCAATAGCTGACAATAACCAACTCCTTTAAAAAGGTAATGAACGGCTGCCACCTTGAGTAAAACCCATCCACCGACCCTCTCAGGTCATATTCAATCTTCTCCAGGTGTAGAAATTTCACCAGGCCCACCAGCCAAGCTGAAGCCTGAGGTGGCACCGGGGACATTCGCCCGAGCAAGTCTTGCCTCCAGGCCATTTGAGAAGTGAAGGCCAAGGCATCTGCCTTCTTCGCTTCTTGCAGCTCCAGCATGTCTAAAGCTCCAAAAATGGCCACCATCAGGCATGGCTCCATCTAACCACCCAGAATCTCCTGACATTGTTTCAAAAAAGGAGATGCAGAAACTAACAAGCTTGGGGCAGGACCAAAACATGTGTTTGTGGTTTACCGGTCTCCTAGAACACCGCTCACATCTGAGAAGAACCCACTCATACAAGCCCTGATCAAGTGTACCCTATGCACCACCTGTATCAAACTTAACCTTGTGCACAAGGAGGTGAAGTTGACCCTATGAAAAGCCTCAATCCATAGCCTCCCTCAAATACCAAGCTCAATTCATCCTCCCACTTCCTCCTTACTTCTTCCAATGATGCTTGCTGCATCACCAAAATCTGCAAAATGTCTGAGATCCTTCCCTCCCTTAACTGGTCCAAAGACAGGACCCTATCCATTAGCGAAGGCACCGGCACCAGGGGAAATGAAGGAAGCTCCTTACATACAAAATTATGCACGTGCAAGTATCTAAATACATTCCCTCTTGGGAGCTGGAACTTCTCTAAAATCTCTTCTTGCCCAGCAAATCTATCCCCCAGAAACATATCTCTAAACCTCTCCAACGCCTCCCACTCCTGTGCCCTGAACAATGAACCTAGACCAGATGGCACAGGAGGACAGCATTTCTATTTTCATGATATCTATGCCTTCCTCACCATCTTCCTGGTCTGCAGTGGGTAAGAAAGCTCTGGAGAGAGCATCGGCCAAGTACAGCTCTTTACCATGTTAGTGGGCGTTTGTAGAAGACGAAAATGTAACATTGCAGCTTTAGCATCATACATTGCTGCCCTGCAGACACGGTGTGGAGAGGGTTTTTTTTTAAGATAGTTTTGAATGGCTGATGATTTATTTCAACAGTTGCAGGATGACCATATATGAAGCCATCACATTTCTGACAGGCGAAGATGAAAGGAAAGAGTTATTTTTTGATCTGTGCATAACGAGTCTTAGTTGAGTGAAGGCTGTTGAAGCAAAGCCAAAGTCTGCCCTTCTGGGTGCAGACTGAACCAAATCCATCCTATGTGATTCTCTTGCCAAAACATTTGACAGGTGGAGTAGTGGATGAAGAGGTCCAACAACCTCACAATAACACATAGTGAACTTAGAAAGATAATTTGTCAGACCAAGAAAATGCTGCAGGGCTCAATAATGGCCAATCCACCTAACCTCCACATATTTGGACTGTGGGAGGAAACAGGAGCATTCCGTGCTGACCCACCCAGACACAAGGAGAATGTATAAACTCCACACAGTCACCCAAGGCTGGAATCAAACATGGGTGCATGGCAGTTGTGGAGATATGCCTGTGAATAATCTTGTGTACACTTAGCCATGTGACCTCCAACCAGCAGGTGGCGTGAGACATCAGTTATGTGACATCCGGCTCTGGGAGATTATTGTAAGTCATACACCAGGACAATCGCACACAAAGGAGTTCCAGGAGAGTCTGTGCACCTCAAATAGTAACTTAGTCTGTATAGTATTCTAGTTGTTATCTTTCCACGTGTTAATCAATAAAGCATCATTCTAATTCATTCACCAGCAGTACTAAATCATTGCAAAGACAAAGTCACAAAAAACAGCGTTGGGAGGAAGCAGTGCTAACCACTGTGCCAACATGCTGCCCAAAATATCCTAAGATTCCGACCCTTATATGCTTTTCAATTCTATGATCCTTTGTGTAATGTTGTATTGTGAAATTTTAGTCCCCAAGGATCTGCTTGGGGACTTAATTCGAGGGTCACCACACCTCAGGTAAAGTACAACGTTAATTTCTTTTTTTAAATTTAGAGCGCCCAATTATTTTTTTCCAATTAAGGGGTAATTTAGCGTGGCCAATCCACCTAACCTGCACATCTTTGGGTTGTGGGGGTGAAAGCAAAGCAGACGCGGGGAGAATGTGCAAACCCCACAAGGACAGTGACCCAGGGCTGGGATCGAACCTGAGACCTCAGCTCTGTGAGACAGCAGTGCTACCCACTGCGCCACAGTGCCGTGCACTGGAAGGCAGGTCCTTAATGAATAATCTCAACCGGTACGTGATTTGTACCCCTGTTGTTGGCGCCGCTCCACATCATGAATCAGCTGTCCAGCCAACTGAGCTAACCGACCACAATCTTCATGTTGCACAGCCAATTGGCTGATGTGACGCCAGCTTTCCAAATTTGGGCCATTCAGGCCAAGATCTGGTGTGAGGCTGCAAGTTGGGGACTATCCTCTTGTTCCTCACAGGGTAAGCCATCCAAATTGATGGTAAGATCATTTTTGACAACTTTTTTTGTTTGCAAAGTGTTTGATAGTACTCTGGAATGTTTCTGGATGACTATTGTGTTGAGGTGCTGGATTTGCAGCACAGTGTTGCTGCATCCTGCTAGGGAAGGAAAAGAAGCAGATGACCTGTTGACACAAAGCTATAACAGAATCAAGGAGCAGCTGAGGCAGTACCCCTGGAGAATTCCAGGGAGCAGAGACTAAAGGAGACAGGACATGCATGATGTCTGAAGCCCATTTGGAGTAGGGCACCACCATGCTTCTTGATAGCGATAGAAAGGAGGATGTCTGGCAGATCAGATAATACACCCAGCATCTCTGTATGTATCTCTGTCAGTGTTCTCCTGCATGCTGCCCAATTAAGGGTCTCTTTTGTGTCCACACAGCAAACTTGTCCATGAACTCAGCTTCACTGAGCTGCAAAACAAATCACCCAGCGCCCATTAGTCTGGCTTTAGCCCAACTCTGTCCAGATGATTTATGATGTGCTGCTTCTTACACCATAGTACCCTCTCTGTTCCATGCAGTGGCAGTAAGGTAGAAAGGGTTGGAGTAGTTTGGGGATCAGGAAGTTATTTGGGTAAGGATGGAGTCGATGTCCTGCAAAGGGATGGGCTTGGAGGTGTTGGTGACGAACATCTGCCGTTTGCTCATGAGTAATATTCTTCAAACTCAGTGGTGGTCTCCATGTTAAAAATACGATGGCAACTCCATCAGCATTTTAAGTTGAGGGTGGTGTCAAGGTGGGCCCGTATCTGTAGGAATCATTTGTTTGAGCTGGGAATCGAGGGGGGAAGGAAGGAATGGTTAAGAAAACAGAGAAGCTCCAGCAAGAGTTAGAATCATTTAAACCATGAAATGCCTATAAATAGGAAAATAGACCCATTTGACCAAGGGATTGAGTCGTGGAATCAACACATGGAAGAGCTCCTTTTCTTGTTTACTGCGAACGATATCACAGGTGAGGACCAGCAGAAGGTGATATTTCTGACAGTTTGCGGGCCCCTGATCTGCAATTTGATGAGGAACCTCACATACCCGGAGGCACCTGACTTGAAGATCATTGACCAGATAGTGAAATTGGTTAAAGAACATTGCACCCCAAGGCCCTTGATTATCCTTCAATGTTATAAGTTTAACTCTGCAGTGAGGGACCATGAAGAGTCAGTCTCAGTCTTCACAGCCAGACTTCGCTAGCTTGCAGAGCGCTGTGAATTTGTGATTGCACTCATTGACAAGTTGCGCAACCGGCTAGTTTGTGGGATCCATAACCTTAATATCCAGAAGAAAACTCTGGCGAAGATTACAATTATGTTGTAAAAGCGATCAATATAGTTCAGGTGACGGAGTGTGCCGAGAAAGGTGCCACTTAGCTTCAAAGAATTGCTGAAGGGGAGGTTAACCAAGTATGGGGCAGTCCGGCCACAAAGTCTGTGGTGGGATCAACAGGCACAGCTCAGAATCAGACACGATCCTCCAAACAGGATCAGAACCCAAAGAGCAGGAAGGAATCGGGGTATCAACCCGAGTCAGAGGTGGATTTCTATCGTTGTGGAGGGGGGGAACCACCCCAGGAGACCGGCCATGTTCAGGAGTTTGTGTGCTTCCATTGCAATAGAAGGGGGCACATTCAAACACATTACCACATGAGGTAAAACGTGGCAATGCACAAAAGACAGCAGCAATGCACAGCATCACTAAATATTGCGGAGAAGAATTTTGGAGAAGTGAATTTGATACATCGGTTGAATTCAGCCCAATTGAGTAAAAGAGCTTTGATTGAAAACATTTTAACGATGAATGGTAGATCCCTGAAAATGGAAGTTGACACTGGGGCTTCGATGATTGTAGTGGATGAACAGATGTTTCAATATGTACATCACATTAATAGGAAAGCAGAAGAACTAGTATAACATCGTCGATTGAAAAGATGCCAAATAGAAAACTAGAAAGAGAAGGAACTTTATCACAAGACCTAAGTACCAGAAACAAAGTACCATGTCCATTCTTTCACATGTGACAGTCTGAGTTCATGAACTGTCAAGACATAAGGCTGCATTGTATAGTGATAGTGGTATCTGCATGCATTATGGAATAAGGTGCTCGACGAAGAAAAGGATCAACAAAGGATTGGAGAGTAACACTGTCCACAGAGTGAAGTATGTAGTCATCAGTCAGCGCAGAGTCTAGAACAGGACTCAGGAAGTAGAAAGCCTGCATGGAAGAATCCCACGCATGACTATGGGATGGATTCACCGATTTGGAGGCAAAGTGCTGATGCCTGCGTGGGAACTGTGGCTTTCCACGACGCCAAAATCGGTGCCGAACACTCACCGATCCTGGACTGGTGAGGGGCTAGCTGCTACGCCGAGTAAAACTCTCAGCTCCTGCGGCAAAACAGACTAGAGAATGGCAGGGTCTGCGGCCGAGCATGCACACAATGACGACCTGCAGAGGTTATGCCGTAAAACAAGGTACCAGCCATGCGCGGACCAGACCTGCCAAATATTACCCCCCTGGCCACCACCTGGCCACACTCCACCAGTCCCCCCAGTCTCGCAGAAGACCCCGCCAGCAGCACGGCTCCTGGCCGACAGTGGTGGCGCTGGACACAGTCCATAGCTGCCATGCCATGTTTCCAACTGCTGAAACCACATGTCATCTGCGCAGTCAGGAACTCGGCCCCATCGGGGGCGGAGCATTATGGGAGGACCTTCAGGTGACACGCTAATGGCATCTGAAGGACTAATTCTGGCAGCAGGCATCTGAAGGAGTAATTCCTCAGTACAACCCAGAATTAGCCCAAGAAATGATTGGCTTATTGTCTCAAATGCAGCCTTCTAAACCACCAGAACCCAATGGGTGGTCACCACAAGAAGGTGACTGGGTACAAGAAAAGAAAAATCTGAACAATACCTTACTTAGACCTAAATGGAAACCCCCCCGCTTGTCTCAAACAGGTCCAATCGGACGCTTCTCGTTGACCCGGGACGAAAGGTACCAAATTAATATCCATTGATAACTGTCGACCAGTTCCCAAAGCCTTTGCACCACAGATAACAAAAAAAATGACAAGTTGGTATGCGCGATATGAGGTTAGATCCCACATGAGCCAGAATTAGATGAACCTCCAGAGGAAATACCTCTGACTCAAGTTATTACTACACCTGGGAGAACCTGTCTCAAAGGTCACCCTGAACTTCTAAAGTTCCAGGCCAAAGTACAAAAGATCATGGGCGAAATTCTCCGCACCCGCGGAAAGTCGGCAAACCGTCGTAAAAATCGGGACCGTTTTACGACGGTCGCGAAGGCTTCATTTCCCGACGGATTCACTTCCTGGAAATGGGCTAGTAGCGCGGCTGCGTCAATTACGTGCGTGATGACGACGGAACGCGACGACGACACGAACCCGCCCATGTGACGCCGCCCGACGCCGTAAAAAGGCGCGGGCGACCACAGAATCTGTCGGGCAGGATGTCGGAGCCGAGGAGAGCTGCTCCTCGCTTTGTAGATGCAGACGTCGAGGCGCTGCTCGATGCCGTGGAGCAGAGGAGGGGCATCATCCGCCCGCGGAGAGGGCATCGCCAACCTGCCAGCACGGTATGCCAGGCCTGGCGTGACGTGGCTGCTGCCGTCAGTGCTGTGGGGCAGACCCCTCGCTCAGCAGAGCAATGTCGAAAGAAGCTACACGACCTCACCAGGTCTGCCAGGGTAAGTGCCATGAGGGTGCCCCCTAGTCACAACCATCCCTCCCCCTTAACTGCCCGGGGGGGGGGGGGGGATTGGGGCAGAGTTATTTGAGGGTGGTTCACAAAGTTGTCACAGACCCAGCGCTCTGGCCCCGAGGAGAGATGCAATCGTCTGATGACAACTTGCCCCCCCCAAACTGTGCCAGTATCTGAACGGACTGCTGATACCTGCCGTTTTGTAATGATCTACCTATGTTCCCTCCCCCAACAGGCCAAGGCCGCTCATAACCACCGTGAGCGGCACAAGACTGGAGGGGGTTCGCCCAACATGCACCCCCTCAGCACTTTTGAACAGAGGGCACTGGACCTTGTTGGGGGGTCTGCCACCCGCGATATCGCGCAATGCGAGGTTGGCGGAACTGCAGCAAGTGAGACAACCCTCCCTGACAAACACCCCCCCTCCCCCATCCTCTGTCCCTTCACACACCCTGCCCACTGGGACACCTCCCCCATCCTCTGTCCCTTCACACACCCTGCCCACTGGGACACCTCCCCATCCTCTGTCCCTTCACACACCCTGCCCACTGGGACACCTCCCCATCCTCTATCCCTTCACACACCCTGCCCACTGGGACCGTCCAGCGGCCTGCCGAGCAAATCGAAATAACCCGTCTCATTCTCTTCCCTAGGACGTGATGCCCAACGACCAGGTCCGTCTGGCTGCAGACGGAGACAGGAATCTGCCGCCACCTCACCCGGGGCCTCACAACAGAGGGTGCCCGATCAGCGGGCAGCCCTATCCGCCCCAACCCAATCTGCGGACCAGGACGCACAGAGGGTTCGAAGTCCACCACCACCACCAGAAATGGCCAGGGACAACCCTCCTGTCGCTGAGCAGCCCCACACCATGGACGAGGCCCTAAGCATTGAGAGCGTCGGGCTTGCGGCACTGCTTTCTCCCATCACATCCATCATCCCAGAGATACACACTCCGGCGGGCCTATTTAGTGATGAGTCTCCTGGGGCACAGTCTGGTTGGCACATCACAGATGAGCAGGTACAGCAGGTGGAGGTCGGAGCAACAGAGGGCCCGGACTCGCGGAGGCCAGACCAGGCCCAGGATGCAGCTGGCTCCCAGACGTTTTCTGAGTTCCTGGAGTTTATCAACCCACCCGCACAGCCGATGCCTCAGGAAACCCAGGGAAACAATGACGGGATGAGGGCTTCCTTCCAGACTCTGCAGACGCTGTTAGAGGAGTCGAACCGCGTCCAAGAGCAGGGAGTGGTGCCGCTCATGGCAGAGACCCAGTCCGACACCGCACGGGTGGCATCCGCGGTGGAGGCAATGGGTCAGGTTATGCAAGACGTTGGGGTTAATGTGCACGCGTCATCCTCGGCCCTGGACAGGGTTGCCCTCTCACAGGCAGCAATGTGCCAGAGCCAAAACGACATTGCCGGCGCCCTGCGGGCCATGGCCGAGTCTCAGCAGGTCATTGGCCAGTCGCAGCACGCCATGGCACAGTCCTAGCAGTCGATAGCACAGTCCCAGCAGTCGCTGGCATAGTCCCAGCTGTCAGTCGCGGAGACCATCAACCGCCTGACACATGTGCTGGATGGCGTCGTGCACACACAGGTTGAGATCGCACAGTCCCTGGCGGGAATGTCTAACTCCCTGGACTCCGTCTCTGCAAACCTTCGGATCCTGGTGGATACCGTTGCAGGCCTCCAGGACTGGCAGCGCCAGGTGTCGGTGGTGCGACGGGGAACCTCCCCGCTCGCACCTCTGTCCCAAAGTGAGGCCCGGGGGCCACCGGGCTCCCCGAGGGAGGAGGAGGTTTCGGGGCCCGTCCCATTAACTCCATCACGGGACGTCCCGGAATTCTCGGCCTCCCCCCGTCCCATCCCTGGTGCATCGGGTGGGCAGCAGGCAGAGCAGGGTGGCACAATGTCACCCGAGACGCCCGCAGAGCAGCCTGGCCCATCAAGGCCGGGTCGCCCCAGGAAACGCTTGGCCAAGGAGAAACGAGTCGAGGGGGGCGATTCGCAGCAATCCTCCTCCACTCCTGCTGTATCATCTGGGGATTCACTTAGACGTAGTGGTAGGGCCCGTAAGGCAACTAAGATAGACACTGAGTAAGTTGGCACGGGTGAAGGGCACAGTTTAGTTGTAGGGGCTAGGGCACCTGTAAATAATTGTTAATATTAAACGCACTGTTCCGCCTTACTTGTAATACCGTGTGATTGTTCCACAGCCACAGGAATTGTGATGGTGACCGAGTGTCGCTGGGGGTGACGGGTGGTGAAACCTCGGTGCCGGGTGTGCAGTCCCTGCCCCTCCCCCCACCCCCTCCCACAGTTAGCCCACGCGGGCACGTGATGGAGTGTCAGCGACGAACTCAGCGGCCACCAAGGTGGATGGTTCAGCTATTGCCATGGGTCAGACTCTCTCTAACGATTCTGAGCTCACAGGTCTTCGCAGAGCGGGCTGTCATCATTCCACATGGCACTGATCACACCCGCTGACACAGCCATCAATATTGTGCCATACCGTCTGGACCCAGTGATAAGCGTCATGTCGAAGTGGAGCAGTGTACACTGAGGGGGGGGGGGGGGGGGGGGTTGTGGTGGTGGCAGTTGTGTGTTGACCCTCTGCATGACTAGCGATGCAGGTGGTGGTTTGGTGTTCATCGGGGACGTCACATGCGATGCGTGAACCGTGCTGCCACCAGGGCGTCGCGTGCCCGCCGTCCTTGCCGGGTCCGTCGTGCCGCCTCCTGGACATCACCAGCACCTGGGTCGTGTCTGCGTTCTGCGCCCGCCACTCCGCCAGCCTCCTCCTCCTCCTCCTCCTCCTCCTCCTCCTCCTCCTCCTCCTCTGTGCTGGCACCACTGCCACTAGCTTCTCCCTCCGCCTCCTGCAACAGGTCATCTCCCCTCTGCATCGCGATGTTGTGCAGCGCACAGCAGACCATTACAATGCGAGCGACCCTGTCGGCCTGGTACTGCAGGGCCCCTCCGGAGCGGGCCAGGCACCTGAATCTCATCTTCAGGAGGCCAAGGCAGCGCTCCACCACACCCCTGGTTGCTGCATGGGCCTCGTTGTATCGTGTTTCTGCATTGGTCTGAGGCCTCCGTATAGGCGTCATCGGCCAAGACCTCAGCGGATAACCCCTGTCACCTAGCAACCAGCCCCTCAGCCGGGGGGGGACGTCCCTCAAACATCGCAGGGATGAACGACTGCGCTAGTATGTAGGAGTCATGCACACTCCCTGGGAACCTTGCACAGACGTTCATGAACCTCATGTGGGGGTCGCATACCACCTGGACATTAATGGAGTATGTCCCCCTCCTGTTTGTGAACACTTCCTTGTCCACAGCAGGCGGGCGCATGGGGACGTGAACACAGTCGATTGACCCCTGAACCCTCGGTATCCCGGCCACACTGGCAAATCCACGGGCTCGTGAGTCTTGACTTGCTTGGTCCTCGGGAAAGGTGATGTAGCGATCGGCGATGGCATAGAGGGCGTCGGTCACATCCCGGATACACCTGTGGACCGATGACTGGGAGATCCCGGAGACGTCCCCGCTCGGAGACTGGAAGGAGCCGGTAGCATAGAAGTTCAGAGCGACCGTCACCTTGATGGCTACCGGGATCGCGTGTCCTCCCCCCGTTCGACGTGGGGCGAGGTGCGACAGGAGTTCGCAGATATGTATCACCGTCTGCCTACTCAGCCGGAGTCTTCTCCTGCAGGTGATGTCCGGCATTGTTAGGAAAGAGACCCGGACACGGTACACCCTCGGCTTTGGTCGTCGCCTCTGACGCCGTGGCTGCACCCTCACTCTCTCCTCTTCCTCTTCCTCCTCCTCCTCCTCCTCCCCCCCCCCCCCCCCCCCCATGCTGCTCGACGACTGGCAACTCCTCGGCCCTTCCCTCTGCTGCTGCAGCTGGCCCTGCAGCCACTGCGGGTTGTGGGTGTGGATGCTGCTGCATCTCCAAATCCAGTAGAGCGGCCCCAACCACTGCGCAGAACATAGCCGTTCTGTTCCCATGCATCATGCTAACCTACAGAAGGGTGGTAGGAGGCAGAGAAACGGGACATGTTAGACGGACGTTAGTCGACACCTCGGCAGCCGCCAGCCATGGGATACCAGTGTGTCCCGGTGGCCTGGTCGCGCTGCTGACACGCGGTCAGCCTAACCCCTGGTCACTTTCTGCATCCAACGGCCAGTAAACTATGGCCTCCTCACGGGTGCGTCAGTGGCCTGTGGCCGGAAGCCACAGGGGAACCAGCGGCCGTGTCCTCGTCACCTGCACACCATGGCATGCTGGCAGACATTTTGTTACGGGGTTGGACGGCTCACTCTCTACCTAACCACCCCCCCCTCCGTCGCCCCCCACTGCCTCCCCCGTCTCCCCCACTGCCCCCTCCGTCTCCCCCACTGCCTCCTCCGTCTCCCCCACTGCCCCCTCCGTCTCCCCACTGCATCCTCCGTCTCCCCCACTGCCCCCTCCGTCTCCCCCACTGCCCCCTCCGTCTCCCCCACTGCCCCCTCCGTCTCCCCCACTGCCTTCCCCGTCTCCCCCACTGCCCCCCCCGTCTCCCCCCCCACTGCCCCCGCTCTGGACCCCCTCCCGTTCCCAGGGATGCCTTCCCCGTTGTGGCCAGACTCGAGCGGTGCGCTGAACGGTGCGCTGAGCGGTGCGCAGAGTGGTGCCCTGACCTCCTCCAAGCAGTCGTCAGCCAGGCCGACTGGTTGACGAATTTAAAAAGCAGGTGTGTTTCACGACGTCCAAACAGGGCGCCATGACATCGGGACTTCGGCCCATCCGGGCCGGTGAATAGCGGGGGGGCTCTCAGTGGCGATTCTGGTCGTGTCAGGGGCGGGAAGGAGGCGTTTGTCGGGAAACGCGACTCCGACAATTTGCGGGGTTCGGAGAATAGCGGGAGGGCGTCGGAACAGCGTCGCCGTAAAAATTTCCGACGCCCGCTATTCTCCGAACCGTCGTGAGTCCGGAGAATCGCGCCCCATACGTTCCCAAAAGAAATGGTCCAAAAAGCAGAAATGCCGTGCTGCTGCCTTACCGCACTCAGCATTACTTTTTCACATATCCTTTTTAGTCTCTTACTTGGCACTATTACGTTCTCCCTCACTGCAATGCAAACTTTTGACCAAAACTCTAATATGGGCCAGGAGCCTAACTATACAGAACTGAATAATAATGACAATAATAACAGGCAAAACCAACACCTTCTATCATTGGAAGAACCAAACTCCAAGGTCTCCGTACCTTCAGAGACATTGGTTCAACGATCATGGGTCAAAGATGGTATAATCGCCAATACTGACCTCCAGCCCACAGTAAGGGCAGCAGGAACTATCATGGTTCCACACACCTTAGTCCTAGACACAGATGTCATCTCAGCCCAACTCCTGCTAAAAGAATATAGACATAAACTTTACCTCCAAAAAACAGTGGCATCCGCTATCAGACAGCTGAAATTGACCTCTCCCCAGCTGAAGCTTGCTCAATTCACTGAGCCAGAAGAGGACCTCCTTCAGTATGCACACTGTTATATCGTCACGCTGCCCGAAGCCCGACCACCGGTCACTATAAAAGCAGACCAATGCACTCCACTACTATCCTTAGATGAATACGCATTTTCGGACAATGGACGACGAGCAGTCATGAAATTCTTCTCTCTCCACACAGAGAGGGTGCGGTGCCAAATGGCATATTTACGCAATTTTGGAATCGACTCCTACTGTTCCTCTCCAGGCTCTAACAGGGCCCACATTCAAAATGTCATCAATCACACGACACCTGACTACCATGTGCCTCAACTCATGCCTGGTGAACATATTATTTGTTTCACTTCCTGCTACGGAACCTGGTACAAATTTCCTCAAGTCACTATCCCGAAATTTGGCCAACAACAACCTTCCCGATATCTGCCTACATATCCTCCAAGGCACCAACCATTCAGCTTCATGGCAAGATTTCCTTCAACCTATCACTGTTTGTGATATTTGCAGGCACCCCCTATGGGTTGCCCTCCTCAATCAATCCTCATCAAACCATACAATTGGCATGAGATTGAACGGAAAAGGTATGAGAGCTTGTCCACTAGAAAACGGCACCATTACTAAACCCTATTGGTGTTGTACTAATAACCTCACAGCTTCTACCTGGACAGATAACAGTAACCAGAATATCACCTTCAGATCTCTCTATCTTGTCCTATTAGAAAATGAGACCCTCCTACACTCGCTTCACCAAGCCTTAACTCCTATTCCCTTTTGGAACACTACCCGGGCAGACAGCGCAGGAAATTTGACTGCAGCAATTGACTGTGCCTGGCTCCAACAGCTTGATTGCCACCTCAGGAATAAACTCCCCTCTTTCATCTCTAACTTCAAACGCAAGGTTCATATTCTTGAACTTCCCTCAGGCTTCGCACATATCGCATACAATCTCACCACGCCTCAGCCCATGGCCAGCCGCGAACGGAGATCTATTTCCGATAAAATAGTTAAGGGACAACAAATCTCAGTGGACCTTTTCTCCAGGTTTTTATCCTGGAATAAGGAACTGACGAACAACCAGCAGAATATTGCTCACCATATTATTTCCCTCGGAAAACACTCGGCCCAGGGACTCGCCCTCTCAGCAGCAGCTATCTTACATTTAGGGGCCAAACTATCGATTACTAAAATTTATACGCAACTACTTAGAATTATTAACACTATCCAGACGGGCCATGTCCCCTGGGAAGAGTTGGAACATTCGGTCGATGAATATATGTCTTTAGACAAACACCTGGCTGGTTTACAAAGAGGAGGAACTACTGTAAAGCTTTATAACGTCATTACTTCTAATCCCGAAGATCCTGCTGGGGATGTATTATGTGGTATGGTAACTAGATATTACCAAAGATGCCAGTAAAAGATTCAGCTTGTATTCTCAATACCTATGTTTCATGAAAATGGAGTGTCATTATCTACCTACTTTTTGACCAACATCGGCATTCCCCACTGCAGGGCCAAACACTGTACCCTGATACAGATAAAACCCGACTATAATGTTGGTATAAGTGGGCTGCCCCTTAAAAACCAGACGGCCTTATTACACGCCTCAACTAACATTACCTGGCTCACGGCTAAATTACGCCTTCAGGGATCCTTCTACATTGCTGATGACGGGACACCAGTTCACCTCTGCGATACCAGTGCACATGGTTGCCCTGTAATAGCCACGCCCATCACACAGAAGCTCCTACTTCTTCATGGCCAACGGCAAAACCATTATAGCCACAGCAAACTTTTGCGAGGATTGCTCACTTCCAGTCGGTACCTGGCTGATTAGCCCAATGGTTAACCATACTAGGTGTTGTGGCTATTTATTACTGCCAGTCACACAACATAAGCAGTCTACCTACTGCCCCCCCGGCGGTAGATCCATTCCTAAGGCTGCTTATCTCACAAATACTGGGTGTCGCAATGGTCATCATACAGGAGCCATTAGTCCTTACATATACTTATTGGGCCATCGAGAAACAGATAAAACACCTCCAGGCCCACTAGGAGTCAATAGACACTTCCCGAGTCTACCACATGCATTCTCCTCTATTATTGACTTCGCCGTCAACATGGCCTCCAGAATGCTTAGCTGGTTTGGCGACATGTTAGGATTAGGAAAATATCTAAAATATGGTTCAATTGGGATTGGAGGCATAGTACTCATACTTTTCCTTCGCCCCGATAGATAATTGACAGTTATGGATTAATACCAAAAGAGAGACGAGGACATAATTCAAGAATTCACTTTCCAATCCTTAGAACATAGAACATTACAGCACAGAACAGGCCCTTCGGCCCTCGATGTTGTGCCGAGCCATGATCACCCTACTCAAACCCACGTATCCACCCTATACCCGTAACCCAACAACTGCCCCCCTTAACCTTACTATTAGGACACTACGGGCAATTTATCATGGCCAATCCACCTAACCCGCACATCTTTGGACTGTGGGAGGAAACCGGAGCACCCGGAGGAAACCCACGCACACACGGGGAGGACGTGCAGACTCCACACAGACAGTGACCCAGCCGGGAATCGAACCTGGGACCCTGGAGCTGTGAAGCATTTATGCTAACCACCATGCTACCATGCTGCCCTTATTGCCCTTCTTCTCTTCCCAGTCATTAACGGAATTATATATGTATCCACGATATATGAGCTTCAATGGTTCCATTCCAGGCACTCTTTATTTCTGGGTCAGGCCGTCATTGTAGTTCTCACTCGGCCTCTCACATGCAGACCTCCGGACTACAAGCATCCTGCTTGCAGTGAGACACTTGTGTGTTCCCTCCACCCTTATGGCCTCATGCCCACTTTGTGACTTTTGTTCCCCATCTTTTGACCCATTCTCTTGCCACTCACACCATGTCCATTCCTGGTTCTCCCTGCGTTGCCAACTTCTGGACAACACTAAGGTTATGATTTGGCATCCTTACAAAATTCCCCTTAAATCTTTTTATGAGGCTACATCCTACGCCCTTCCAATCCCACTTGTCCATTTCGCATTAGAGAACTCACCTTCAATACAAATGAACATCCTTGACTATTACCTTGACTATTAGCCTAGCATTGGGCTTAGACTAGATGTACTTCCAGGACTAGTAGACGTTGATGTCAATATGTTCGACCGTAACTTCGATGTGTCTTTCTCTAACTAAAAATTATAAGATGAAAGAACAGTTTTTACGACCCTTCCACTTCCCCTTTTTGGTTACTTGGACATTTGCATTTCCATCGGTCTGCTCAGCAGCCTAGGTGGCCAAGAGGAGGACATTGCCAGAAATTTGCGAATTATGACCTGCGGATTATGTCCCCCTTGTCTGCCCCACCTTCCTGTAACACTTTCTCAATATATAGTATTGACCTAACACCCAATCTTGTATTCTCCATTGCCTTATGAACAAAGAACTTTGATATTATTAAAGGAGGATATATTGTGGCATTTGCCTTTATACCTCTTACCCTGATTATATTGCGCCTTATCAATACTAGATTGGCCCAGATCACCTTGGAGCTCCAACTGCCAAAGCCAAAATTAGAACCAAAGCAGAAGACCAACTGAAAACAAATCTACAAACCATTATGTCTGATAATCCAACCTTCTGCTCCCCCTACTGCACCGTCTTCCAGCAATGGGGCTCAGCAAATCAATATTACTCAATCCAAACTAATCAACAAATACAAGAGACCCTTTATACTCTGCGAAAGCTGCAACAATTATTGCTTGAGCATCGCGCCCCCTTACGCGGAGAATTGATATACCAATTCCTATACCCACGCTGGAGCAAATACTGGACCTCTTGCCTCATCTTGATGACCACACCAACGGACGATCATCTAAATTTCAACCTCTATACACACCACCTGGAAAACCTGAATAATGACCCTGGACATAGAGACACATTAACCTTTTGTAGATCTAACAATGGCACCTTCACTTGTTACAAAGTGCAGTTCCATGTTGGAATAACTAAAGGAGAAACTTCTCATTCCTATACTTGCCTTACATCCCAGAGCAACCAGAAGAAACCTTTTTGAAAGGATTTATGAGCAAGGACTTCCTGAAAGCCCAAACTAGCCATTGTAATCCAACCACAGGAATGCCTATCTTTGCCCACAATAATCCCATGAAGCAAAGGCACCCTACACAATTCCAGTGTGTAACCTGTTCCAACCAGAATATTTACTGAAAGTACTCTCCCATTTGTCTGCACTGTTTGATCCAAGCATGGGAATTTAATATGAAAATAGAAATTTGTTTTAACTATGACTCAAGGTCCTCTGACCCAATGATTTCAGATCCCCAAGCACCTGACAACTATGAAGCCGATTCAAGGCTGACAGAAAAGATAATCCTACCATTAACTTCCTATAAAACAGCACCTCAAATAGGATGTGCCCCTGAACAAGCCCTCAAAATACTGGCCACGGAAAAAGAAACAGATCAGCACACCCCATTCAATCCAATATGTACACTCTGGGCAGGAGGATATGCCAACTGCCTCCAAACCAGGCATAAATACCCAAATACCATGACACTAGCAGAGCTCCTACAGACACCATCCGTATGATCTACCCAGATGATGGCAGATGGATGGTCTGCCTGGAAAGGATAGTGTCCCATAGAGGACAAGAAGACGTCCATAAAGTAATAATACCACCTGATACCCAAAACTTCCAAGAAATATTTTCAGTCCTCTCAGAATGGGAAAATATCCTCTATGCCAAGGGCGCCCGAGATGAGAAAAGATTAATTGATCAATTTAAGAAAGGATTCAAGAAATACTCCCTCTGTCATGGATGGGGATACAACCAAACTCCATTCCCCCTGGCCTATGAGCACACGGAAGCTAAATTTTCCAACCTTACGATGAAAATGGTCTGTGAGGAAGTCATGAAATTGGATTTGGTCCATGGCAATTGAATGTGCAAAAAATACGCCAGATGGAAATAGCCAAATCAACCATGTATGGTCATTCTCCACTCCATGTGAGTACCTACCAAACCTACCTGAACGGCGCCTGGTCATCAAACTAGACTTTTGTTGATTGGGTAAAAAAACAAAGACAACCTGCTGGCAGGAACTGGCCAAATGGATTTAGAGTGCTGCAGAAAGCAGCACTGAGACGGGCAAGCAGTGATGTCCACCAGAGATAGGATAGATGGGACTTGCCCCACCTAGGCACTAACTCTAACTGACTAGACCTGCCTTATCTTTCCAGATTGGCCAACCGGGCTATGTCTCTATATACTTGGAGGATACTCAGCCAATGGAGAAAGATCATGCTCATTACTCTTGTATAATCTACGATTTTAATCCTAATTAGCATCAGAAAACCTTGGTAATAGCTTGCCTTGTAACAGGAAACTGTAACATTATTATTGAATGCGTTAACCTTAGATTACTGTACCTTTGAAACAGAAATCAATTTCCTGAACAAAATACCCACAGTCCATATCTTGCTAAAAGAAAACTGCCCCTAACACTAATCCCAGAATCAGACTTAACATGAGTACAAATTACAAAGCAAAACTCCTCTGGGGATTCAGTTGTTATCTCTTCTTATTATGGACACTCAAAAGATGGACTGAACCTCCTATTCGGAAATCAGAAGCATTTATCATGGGAAAAGCACCCATGAAGGACTGGTGGCAGAATCAACCCTTTTCAAACAATTAGAAGGAAAAGAGGAATGCAACAAAGATGGACATTCATTCAATATGAACCATGACCATAAAAAGCGAAACTCAAGGACATTCATCAAGAAAACTATCTGAAGAAGATATTAGCCGCCAGACTTATTTCGCTCAAGAGGAGGATATGGCGGTATCCACCCTTAATAAAAGCTGATCAGAATTGACTTTATATTAAATCATATATTCACTCTATATTAAAAGCTGATCAAAACTGATTTTATATTAAAACATGTATTTAACTCTATATTGAAAACTAATGACTGATCAAGTCATGTCTGTCTTGTTAACCATTGTTTAGCGCAATAATGTCTTTCAATAAGTAGTATTGATATTACTTTGGTAAATTGGCCAGATACAATGAGCTCATTAAGTCTAGTGGCCTTGTTTAAGTGGCCTTGCCAACTAGGGAGGCTGGTGTTTTTCTGGAGATAGCTACTGGGGGATCATGCTAGTATCTTTAGGAGCAGGTGCCCTGCTAGACCTCCCTGAAACTAAGGCCTTGCCAACCAAGAGAGACTGTTCTTTGTCTCAAAATAACTGGGGGAGTTAATCTATTTTTCAGAAGCAGGAGCTCTGCTAAAACTCCCTTCGACTCCCTTAGACGAAAAATTATATAAAAGTTTAAGCAAAAGCGGCAAAAGAGACGTCTTCTCTTCAGGAGTTGTTTAAAAGTTTGCTGAGAGCTTTTCATGAAAAAGCCGCTGCTCTTATCTCGACTCGTAGAGTTCTACTCTTGATTGAGTATGGAACTCCGAGACTTCTAGTCGATGTAAGTATGCGATGTTTATAGCTTAAGCAAATCTGTAGTTAAGAAGCTCAGAGGCTAACTCATCATATATCCTGTATTTGTCAAACTGTATCATTTACCAAAAATACTTGTATTACCCTTTTTCTTTAAATAAATTGCGTATATATTTTACCATACAGATCCGTATCTATTTTAATAAATAAGAGTGACATTTAACGAAGGCTCATTACATTCTCACCCTTTGAGGCTATCGGAAGGGTCACTTACCCATGCCCGGCTCTCAAGAATTACAAATACTGAGCTGACACTAAGGATAAGATAGCCATCTAAGTCATAGTCTATCCCGTACACTGAAGGTGGTGAAAGCAAGGCACATTGTGAATACTATAATTAGATCTCCCAAATAGCGAGCCTTACTTTAGATATTCACAAGACCTTGTCTAGTAGCTTAAAACCTCGACTAATCAGGAAGATCGTAGATAGAATACTCCTAGTCTGTCACATAGTGTTCTGTGCCAGTTATCTACCTGCTTTTGCCTTTCATCAATAAACCCCTTTTGTTTACTACTGGAAGCCTCCAGTGTATGTCGCGAGCCGCCACAGATATATACAGATATATATTGCCAACCATTGTTCTTTCTCAGTTACCTCTCTACAGCACATTAAATATTTAAAAGTTTTAAAGGGTTTAAATGTTTTCACAAATGTTTAAATATTTATTGAAAATTTTCAAAGTTTAAAATATTTTCAAGTGGTTAAAATATTAAATGTTTTTAAAAGCTACTTAAAATCATGATGAAATACGATAAAGCACCAAACTGAACAATAGCTGACTGCTTGACCTCAAGGGCCATGATGTCTTGGAATGATGTCAGAGGGGGTGTTACCTCACTGCTGGGCCTAGGATATGACTTCATCCTGGAGCCAATGTTGGGAGAGCAAGCTCCCACTCCAGCCTACAAGCAATATAATTCCAGTTCCTTTTTGGCTGTCAGTGGCGAACGCCAGTGCCAGAATCTGAACATCTGAGCCATTCTGTTCAAAAGCTTTTAAAATGTCAACTTTACTGCCCTTAGGCCCCCAAAAAGCTTAATTTCAAAAATCTACTCAAAGGCCCTGGAAGTAGTTGGGTGACGGATACCGCAGAATTGTTGCAGATGAACCACAGTGGATGTGTGAGGCAAACGGCTGTAACACGCCATTATAGCACATCTCCAGGTAGGGGTAGCTACAAGCATTAGCAAAAGTAGCAGAAACTTCCAGCACCACATGATGGAAAGCCCAGATCATTATTTATAATATCATTTGATTTTACTTGGAAATAATGGTCCTTTATGAATGAGAAAGGTAATTTAAGTTCCAATCAATATTTATTTTTGTTAACACAATTGCTTACCTTTTGCATGTACACAGTATGAAGGAGTAATATTATTTATCTGGTTCAAATCACAGGCTGTGTGTTCATCTTCTAACAACAGAACCCGAAACTAATCAAATGATGCAACTGCACTTTTGCACTATTCTCGATATTATCTTCAAGAGAAGTGGCAACATACATCACAGTAGACAGACTCGTGATTTAAAATGCTCTTTTTTTAAAGTAAGGTAAAAATGTATTACATATTCCAAATTAAATCATTGTAATGAACTCAACAGGGGTTTGTTTCTTTCAATTAACTCAAAGTAAATTAACATGATGGAACATGTGCTTCCTCTGACAACTTCATATGTTCTTATCAGATGGCTCATTATCACAAAGCAACGTCCACATTGGACAGAATTGTTTCTGTACATAAAGGAGCTGAGGATTTTAGAGGTGTGAGAAGGATTGAATGGTTTTGCAAGGATCTGTGAAAGTAATGCTATTTCTTACACTGTTGAAAATTGAAGGTTGGATTTATTTAATTCAAATGATGACATTCTTCTGTAAATTCTGGCAATCAGAGGATTTCAATATTCTTTGTTTTCCCACTTTGAAACTGATAAAATTGACTTATTTTTAGTTACTTCTTTGTGACATGTCTCAAAGGCGACAAAAGCAAATGGAAACAGCCTGTTAGGTCATTTAATTTGATTTGTCGTCATCTATTTCTCTCACATTGAAAATTCACCTATCATGGAATAGAATTGCTTCTGGTGACATTCCAGACATCACAAGTATTTGTGTATGTACACATTGACACAATTAATTGCATTCTCCCTTTCAGCATTTCTTATCAAAATAACATTGGGCGCGATCTTCCTGCCTCATTATGCTCTCCCTCAAGTGAAACGAGGCTGGTGAATATCGGGAGAGGCCAAACACGAGAACCACGCCAGGCGGCAAACAGTTTGCGATGCAACCGGCCCGCTCCCGTAGACGAAATCGGGATGTCGGAGTAACGTGGCGAGAAACCAATTATCACCACTTAAAAGCAAATTAAAGCTGCTGGAATCTGAAACGAAAGAGAAAATGCTGGAAAAATTCAGCAAGTCTGGCAGCATCTGAAGGGAGAGAAAAGAGCTAATGTTTCGAGTCCAAACACTTTGACTCTTTATCAAAGCTAACAGACAGAGAAAGTGGGAAATATTTATACTGTGGAGTGAGAATGAAAGATGAGTCATAGCCACAGAAACTCGGGGAAACCGGGTGCTAATGGCCACAGATACCAAGGGGAAAGAGTGTTAATGGCAGTCCCCAGAGAGGACAAAAGATGTGAAAGGTCAAACAGCAGAGAAACTAACATCAGAGGATGAACTGTAAGTGTGGGGGTAGTGGAAGGGGGAAGCAAAGAGGGGACAGGTGAAGCAAAGATGGATAAGATTGGGGGTGGGAAATTAAATGTATATTAAGAAAGAAATGGTAAAAGACTGTTAAAATGAAATGAAAACAAATGGGTCGAGGTGGGGTAGAGCTGATCATCTGAAGTTGTTGAATAAGATGTCCAGGCTGGAAGGCTGTAGCATGCCTAACCGGAAGATGAGATGTTGTTCCTCCAGTTTGCGTTGTGCTTCACTGGAACATTGCAACAGGCCAAGAACCGACATGTGGGCACGGGAGCGGGGCCTTTTGTTAAAATGGCAAGCAACAGGAAGGTCAGGGCCCTGAATGCGCACAGACCGAAGATGCTCAGCAAAGCGATCACCCAGTCTACGTTTGGTATCTCCGATATAGAGGAGACCACATTGGGAGCAGCGAATGCAGTAGACCAAATTGGAAGAGATGCAAGTGAAACGCTGCTTAACCTGGAATGATTGTTTTGGGCCTGGGATGTTAAGCATGGAAGAGGTAAAGGGACAGGTGTTACGCCTTCTGCGATTGCATGGGAAGGTGCCATGGGTGATTGGAGAGGTGTTGGGTATGGTGGAGGAGTGGACTAGATTGTCTCGGAGGGAACGGTCTCTGTGGAATGCTGACAGAGGGAGTGAAGGGAAGATGTGATTGGTGGTGGCATCTCGCTGGAGTTGGCAAAAATGGCGGAGGATTATGCTTTGCATACGGAGGCTGGTGAGGTGAAATGTGAGAACGAGGGGGACTTTATCCTTGTTCTGGGAAGGAGTGGAGGGGGCGAGGGCAGTGGCGCGGGAGATGGACCGCACACTGTTGAGGGCCCTGTCCACAACTGTAGGTGGGAAATCATGGCTGAGGAACAAGGAACACATTTTCAAAGCACCATTTTGGAAAGTGTCATCATCGGAACAAATGCGATGGAGGCGAAGGAGTTGAGAGAAAGGGATGGAGTCCTTACAGGGTGTAGGGTGCGAAGAGCTGTAGTCCAGATATCTGTGGGAGTTGGTGGGCTTGAAATGGATATTAGTGGATAGACTATTGCCGGAAATGGAGACAGAAAGGTCAGGGAAGGGAAAGGAAGTGTCAGAGATGGACCAGGTGAAAGTGATGGAGGGGTGGAAACTGGAAGCGAAGTTGATGAATTTTTCCAGGTCCGGGCAAGAGCATGACGCGGCACCAAAATAGTCATCAATGTATTGGTAAAGCAGTTGTGGGAGGGAGCCCGGAAAGGCCTGGAACAAGGAATGTTCCATATACCTCATAAAAAGGCAAGTGTATATCGGACCCATGCGGGTACCCATAGCTATACCTTTGATTTGGCGAAAGTGAGATGAGTTAAAGGAGAAGTTGTTGAGAGATAGAATGAGTTCAGCCAGGCGGAGGAGAGTGGTGGTGGATGGGAATTGTCCGGGCTTCTTTTTGAGAAAGAAGCGAAGAGCTGTCAAGCCATCCTGGTGTGGGATGGAGGTGTAGAGGGATTGCATATCCATGGTGAATAGAATGCGGTTAGGGCCCGCGAACTGGAAGCTGTCAATTTGACGCAGTGCATCAGAAGAATGCCAGATGTAGGTGGGGAGGGACTGGACCAGAGGAGTGAGGATGGAGTCAAGATAAAAGGAAATACGTTCGGTGGGGCAAGAGCATGCTGACACAATGGGCCTGCCGGGACAGTCCTTTTTGTGGATTTTGGGAAGTAGGTAAAAGCGGGCTGTCCATGGTTGGGAGACTATGAGGTTGGAAGCCATAGGGGGAAGGCATCTGGAGGAAATGAGGTCACTAACGGTGTTGGAGATAATGGCTTGATATTCAGTGGTCTGGTCATGGTCCAGGGGGAGGTAGGAGGAAGTATCGGAGAGTTGGCGCTCAGCCTCTGTGTAGTAGAGGTTGGTGCGCCAGACGACAACAGCACCCCCTTTATCGGCAGGTTTGATGACAAAGTCGGAGTTGGACCTGACGGACTGAAGAGCAGAAAGTTCAGAAGGAGAGAGGTTGGAATGGGTAAGGGGGGAGGAAAAATTAAGACGGCCAATGGCTCGTCGACAGTTCTCAATGAAAAGATCAAGGGCAGGTAATTGTCCCGGGCGGTGGGGCACTTAAAGGCAGAATGTTGGAGGCACATGAAAGGATCAGTGAAACGGGTGAGGATTCTTGCCCAAAGAAGTGGGCACGGAGACAAAGGCGGCGAAAGAAGAGTTCAAGATCATGTCAAGCCACGAATTCATTGATGTGGGGATGTAAGGGTACAAAGCTGAGTCCTTTGCTGAGAACAGTCTCAGTGTCAGAGAGGGGAAGGTCAGAGGGTATGGTGCACACGCGGCAAGGGCTGGGGTTGGGAGAAATAGGGTACAAGGGATTGGATCTGGTGGAGGGCCTGGGATGGTCAGTGGTGTTGATACTGGGAGAAATGGGGTGTGAGGGATTGGGACTGGTGGAGGGCCTGGGATGGGCAGTGGTGGTGATACTGGGAGAAATGGGGTGTGAGGGATTGGGACTGGTGGAGGGCTGTGGTGCTGATGAGTTGTTGAAGCTTGCGTTCCTTACCATCTGTAAGAAACAGGAAAAGATTCTTGCTAAGACGTCGAATGATGCAAAGGATGAAATGAAACTGGGGACAGGGACAGCTTTGAGAGAGAGTAAGACAGCGCTGCTGGAGACAGATGTCGAGTGTCTTCATGTGGCGCCGCATGGCACTGAGTGTGGCTTTCAGGATGCGGCGAGAGCAGCCGGTGGAAGAATGTTGTATGTCCTGGAGGTACCTGTAATCCTGGAGGTTACACGCAGGGTGGAATTTAAGTTGAAATCCCTGTGGGGTAAGTCAAAGACGAAGACAGTCACTGAAGGAGGAAATATGGCTGTGGAAGAAGGTATCAGTAAATACCTTGTCCAACACTGAGAGGAATGGAAAGCAGTGAAGTTGGATAGTGAGGGAGGGACTTACGGAAATCCTGTCGGAGAGAAGAACAATACTTCTTCAGGGTAGGCATTCCTGGAAGAGAGGTGGCAGTGAGTTAACCACTGCATAAAAGCAAATTACTGCGGATGCTGGAATCTGAAACGAAAGAGAAAATGCTGGAAAATCTCAGCAAGTCTGGCAGCATCTGAAGGGAGAGAAAAGAGCTAATGTTTCGAGTCCGATGACTCTTTGTCAAAGCTAACAGACAGAGAAAGTGGGAAATATTTATACTGTGGAGTGAGAATGAAAGATGAATCATAGCCACAGAAACTCAGGGAAACCGGGTGCTAATGGCTACAGGAACCAATGTGAAAGAGTGCTAATGCAAGTCCCCAGAGAGGACAAAAGATGTGAAAGGTCAAACAGCAGAGAAACTAATATCAGAGGATGAACTGCAGATGTTGGGGGAGGGGAAGGGGGAAGTAAAGAGGAGAAAGGTGAAGGAAAGGTGGATAAGATTAGGGGGTGGGAAATTAAATGTATATTAAGAATGAAATGGTAAGAGACAGTTAAAATGAAATGAAAACAAATGGGTCAAGGTAGGGTAGAGTTGATCATCTGAAGTTGTTGAATTCGATGTTCAGGCCGGAAGGCTGTAGCATGCCTAACTGGAAGATGAGATGTTGTTCCTCCAGTTTGTGTTGCGCTTCACTGGAACATTGCAGCAGGCAGTCACCACTTAAGCGCAATTTCCATACAATTACTGAGAACCACCCGTCATCCAACGGCCTCCTGTCATTCAGTGGCCTCCCCAGCAACTGGTCACTCTGGCGCCGATGAGTACTCCTTTTGAAAAAGTGAACTTGGCAGAAGGGCTTCTGTGGGCAGCCGAGGAGGTGAGTAGCCATCTTTGCTCACAGTCAAAGAGCCCGGGGGAGCTGGACTTGCCACCCCAGTGCTCGGTGAGGGGTGGGGCCCCTCGGCTGGGGGTGGGGGACCCTCAGCATGGATGGGCCACCATGGGAGGGTGGGGGAGAGGCGCTGGAGAGGGAACCGCTCATAGCACCAATATGCCAACCCCTGAATCATTTACTCATTCCGGCAGCCACTGCCCCAATGACCACCCATAACCCATACCGACTGCCGAGTCCTCTGGCCACGCGGCTGAAGACTATTCCTGATAGGGAATTTGCAATTGTGGTTAAGTGAGTACTTCACATAACCCAAGTGGATTCCCGTGGGTAGGCGGGCCATGTAGCATGTGGGAGTCATTGCCTAGAATCCCAGTCACACCTTGATGCCTGGACACTGTGCTTGAACACTGCGGGAGGCAACACCACACACTCTACATCCAAACTCCCAGGGGATGGTACACAGCTCTGGGGCATGTCCACGCTCAGAGGGTGGGTGGGTGCACAGGGAGGGGGAGGTGCCTGGAAAGATGGGCCAAGGGATTGGAGGTCAGCGCGCAATGCGGAAGAAAGTGACAGAGGCGTCCTAATGGTTGTGCACGAGGGTGTTTAATGTGTTTTACAATTCCCCAGTCTGCCAATGGTGCCACCTCCCCTCCCCAACCGCTACCTCCCCCCTTCCCCCTCCCCCGGTGACCTCAGTGATCTTCAACGTTCTTGACCCTCCTAGATGTACCACTATGTCCAGCGTTTCCCAAGAATGCGCGTCCAAGCTGGAGGCTGCCAGCTACCTACCTCGTCCCGTGGCTTTTGATGCCTCTGGTGGGCGTCCTCTATGGTCTCTGGGTCCAGAGGGCCCTGGTACACCTGCCAATGGCACATGCACAACTGTGCCACCCTATTCCGTGTGTTGACTTTGAGACGTGGCCTCATCAGAGGGGTGGAACTTGGGGTGGCTGGTGGCCACCATCGCCACTCAATGCGACAGGTCCAGGTTGGCATCCAGCATCCCCTCCTCCCACTCAATGCCCCGGCTGCACCTGAATAATCTAGCTCTGCCAGCCCTGGCAGTTCCCCATGGTCTGCACCATTGTGCCGATGCCCTCAGTGATGCCCTTCAGTGACTGGGACATGCTGTGCAATGACTTGGCAATGCCCACCTGTGACTGGGACAAGCTCCGCAGTGCCTCGGCCATGCCCATCTGAGAACGGGACATGTCCCACAGAACCGCAGCAAGGTCAGCCTGGTACTGGGTCACATCCCCCAGCGAGTCGGACATTCTGCCTCAACCCTCAACCACGACCCTCACCGACTGCACAATGCCTTGGACAGCTTCTGTCATAATATGCACTCAGGCACATAATGAGATATGACAGGCAGTGACAGACAGCCAGTACAGCCAATCAACACACAGGGCAGAACATAACCAATTACCAGGCAGAACACTAGAAGGTGCTTTCCCAATATAAAACACACGAGGCATCAGCACTCTGCCGCTTTCCACTGGTGACAACTGTAGCGACAGTCAGGGTGTATATATCAGTCAGCACCTTCTACACGTGGCTTAGAGCTAGTCTGGTCTAGTTAGTTATAGTAAGCACGTTTAGATTAGTAGCGTGTCAAACCCACAGCTACGTATCTCCGGCAACCTCGGCGCCAACTGGCAGGTCTTCAAGTTCCTTCTCTACATTGAAGCTTCAGGCCTCGAGGATGCGTCCGATGCCAGAAAAATTGCACTGCTCCTATCAACCGCGGGGGACCAAGCCATCCAGATTTTCAACTCGCTTGATTTTACCGACGGCCAGGACAAGACTAAATTCAAGACCGTTTTAGAGAAGTTCGACAGTCACTGTGAAGTCGAAACAAACAAGAGCTTTGAGCGCTATATCTTCCAGCAACGCCTTCAGGGTAAGGATGAACATTTCCAATCCTTTCCAACTCAGCTCCATATATTAGCGCAGTCCTGCAATTATGGAGTCACTGCTGATTCCCTCATGAGGGATCAGATCATGTTTGGGGTGCACTCCAATTCCTTGTGGGAGCAACTCCTCAAAATTAAGAACATGACCCTGCCAGTCGCAATTGAGACGTGTATAGTGCATGAGCATGCGAGAAATCAGTATTCCCATCTCAAATCGGCAGAATATGGAAAACCTGCCTCCCATGAGGCAGAGAGTGTACAGGCCATCGCCCAGATGCAGCACCTCAGTATCGATGAAAGCGGCCATTTTGCGCGCTTTTCCCAGGGCCCTATGCATGCACAACACGAACGGGAAAATGAAGCGGCTGAAAACCAAACTGTGTAGGTGTGAATATCAGCTGACCGCACTGCGCATGCGCGACGACGCACAGAGCATAACAACGTCAACGTCATGACGTGCCCGAGCTGTGGCACCGCCCACTTTGTTCAAAGTCAGAGGCTTCATCCTGAATCTACAACTGCCCCACCTGAGGTGTGCTCAGAACATCTGGGCTGAAGCAAAAATGCCCAAAAAAAGACCTGGTTCTCAGTAGAGCCTTGGACTTCGTTTAACACAATAATTGACATACTCCAGGATAAAGTACTGTCCTCTAATACAGGTTTGAGATTGATCGAGAGATCTCGGGTGGCATGAGTTATGTTGAAGACCTATTGACAACCTAATGGGTGGAATCCTCAAAGAAGCCCAGGACAACTTAGCCATTCCTTTGACAAGTGCCTCAGTTGGGTAAAAGATCCACTCCTAGCATTTCCACTGAAATTTGAAGCTACATTGTAAATGGGACTGAGTAGCAGAACCGTGTTCTGCCCCAAATCCTTGGTTTTCCTGCCTGAGACAAAGTCTTGTCTACTGCCCTTTGCAACAGCAGGAATTTCAAGGCAATTGGTCCAAGTTGATCCCAGGATTTCCTCATTTAGCAGGAGAAAAGTGAGAGAGCTGATGACACATCATGCTGAATAGTGCCTGGCAGAAGGAGAAAGGATACTGTGTAAGATCATGAGCAATAACTCGCCTGAAGTGGACAAAAGTTTCCTGATGGAATTATTTTCCTTTTAGATGTCAGATACATAGGGCGGGATTCTCTCACCCCGGGGCCAGGTCGGAGAATCGCCGGGACCAGCGCGAATTGCGCCACGCCGCCCCAACGCCGGTCCGTCGATTCTCAGCATAGTGGAGAATCGGTGCCATTGGCACCGGCGCGGTGCTGGTCGGGGGCCGCTCTATGGGGACCACCCGGTGATTCTCTGCCCTGGGTGGGCCAAGCAGCCACGCAGAAAATGCCGAGTCCCACCGCCGCCGTTCACACCTGCGTGACCTCGGCGTGGATGCTTCCGGGGACGGCCTGGTGGGGAGCAAGGGGGGTCCAACCCCAGTGGGGGCCTCCGCTGGCTGTGGCCTGGCCCACAATCGAGGCCTGCCGATCAGCAGGCCAGCCTCTCGGGCTGGGGCCCTCTTTTGTTCCGCGCAGGCCCCTGTAGCCCTAAGGCATGGAGAAGGGAGCCACTGCACATGCGCGGCAATCGCACCGGTCCCACTGCGCATGTGCACGTTGGTGCTCATCCCACTGCGCATGCGCAGACCCATGGCGCCCATCTGATGCCGGGGCTCGACAGCTGAAGCGGTGTTGGTCACTCCAGTGCCGTACTGGCCCCCTGTAGGGGTCAGAATTGCTGCTCCTGAGGTCATGTTGACGCCGTCGTGAAACGCAACGGCATTGATAACGGCCTCAGCACTTAGGATCAGAGAATCTCACCCACAGAATTACAAAGCAGGGAACTCATGTTAAACTTGCATATAATCTGAGAGTACTGTCAAGGATATAAAAGCGTTGGAGAAAGTATAAAAAAAGCTTGCAAAGAAGATTGCAGAACTGAAAGAATATAACTGTCAGAAAAGTGAAAGGTCAAAGTGAAGATTAGGAACCAAAACAAAATAAAGTTTAGGAACTGGCCTTGTCCTCCAGCCTGGCCACTAACCACATGTTGAAGTGGCCCATTTTCATTGCATAGAATTGCAGAGAATTTATAACATTGAAAAATATAATTTGGCCCAACTGGTCTGTGTCAATGATTATTCTCAAAAGGAACCTCAGCCCCACATTACTCATTTTAATCAAATCTGTATATCCCTCATGTATTTATTGAGCTTCCCCATAAATTGATGCATGCCAAAGACCCCAACTATTCCATGTGGTAGCAAGTTCCACATTCTAACCAGTCTCTGGGTGAAGAAATTTCTCATGAATGTTCTATTAGGTTTATTAGGGACTGTGTTATATTTCTGAACCTCAGTTTTGCAGTCTTCGCAGAGTGGAGACATCTCTAAGGAAAGATTAGATTAGAACAGTACAGCACAGAACAGGCCCTCCGGCCCTCGATGTTGTGCCGAGCAATGATCACCCCACTCAAACCCACGTATCCACCCTATACCCGTAACCCAACAATCCCCCCTTAACCTTACATTTTAGGACACTACGGGCAATTTAGCATGGCCAATCCACCTAACCCGCACATCTTTGGACTGTGGGAGGAAACCGGAGCACCCGGAGGAAACCCACGCACACACGGGGAGGACGTGCAGACTCCACACAGACAGTGACCCAGCCGGGAATCGAACCTGGGACCCTGGAGCTGTGAAGCATTTATGCTAACCACCATGCTACCATGTGCTGGCCTTGGAAAGGGTCCAGAGGAGAATGATCCCTGGAATAAAGAACTTGTCGTATGAGGAACTTTTGAGGAGTTCAGAAGGATGAGAGGGTATCTTATTGAAACTTACAAGATACTGTGAGGCCTGGATAGAGTGGATGTGGAGAGGATGGTTCCACTTGTGGGAAAAACTAGAACCAGAGGACACCATCTCAGACTAAAGGGACGATCCTTTAAAACAGAGATGAGGAGGAATTGCTTCAGCCAGAGAGTGGTGGTGAATCTGTGGAACTCTTTGCCGCAGAAGGCTGTGGAGGCCAATTCACTGGGTGTCTTTAAGACCGAGATAGATAGGTTCTTGATTAATAAGAGGAGCAGGGGTTATGGAGAGAGGGCAGGAGAATGGGGATGAGAAAATATCAACCATGATTGAATGGTGGAGCAGACTCAATGGGCCAAGTGGACTAATTCTGCTCCTATGTCTTATGGTCTTATGGTCTTATCTCCTCTATTAGTACCTCATTAAACCCCTTCATAATCTTAAGGACCTCAACAGATCCCCTTCAGTTTTCTCTGTTCGAGAGAAAAAAGTCTCAGCATATCCAGCCTTTTCTGGTAGTTCAGTTCTGCTATCACCTTTGTAAGCTTTTCTTATACTTTCACCAGTGCCTTATTGTTGTAATCTCGGGAGCAGAAATGAGCACAGCATTTTAAATGTCATCTAAAGTTACAGGAATGTTTAACATAATTTCCCTGGTCTGTAATTCTATTTATCTTGCATTTTTTATGGCCTTCGTAACTTTTGTTGCTACTTTAATTTGATCCACTACCTCATTTAATGAAAAATTGAAATGAAATGAAAATCGCTTATTGTCACAAGTAGGCTTCAAATGAAGTTACTGTAAAAAGCCCCTAGTTGCCACATTCCGGTGCCTGTTTTGGGGAGGCTGTTATGGGAATTGAACCATGCTGCTGGCCTGCCTTGAAAGCCAGCGATTTAGCCCTGTGCTAAACAGCCTCATTTAGACTCTAATTGTGGATTTATAACCAAAAGAAAAGATGAGTTTGGGTTGGATAGAGTTTGGGTGTGTGTGTGTGGGGCGGGGAGGGGGGGGGGGGGGGGCATAGAGTGGGGGGGAGAAGCATAGAGTGGGGGAGGGGGTTCCTGCCCCAAGGAGGTAAGCTGTTACTTTATGATACTGAAATCACTTGGATTTTCAAATGTAACTAGTGTTGGACGGATTTCCTCAGCCTTCGGAATCCCGGCAGCTAGATCAGGTGGAAACCCAGGAGGTGAGTGCCTTTAAACTACCTCCTTGATCTAATGTGATTGCCTGAGGGAACCCTATTATCAGATGAATTTCTTTGCCCTCCACATGAGGCCACACCTCGAGTCATTCAATTACCCTTATTAAAGCATCTCATTCCTCCCAGCCTTGAAGGCCCTCACCAAGGCCCCTGACTTCCAATCTCACATCCAACATCCCCCCAACTCCCCGCCAAGCCTCAAATCCCTCCCTCCCTCCCCCTACTTGTGCCCTATTTTCACTTTGTTGGGAACCCGGGATCAGTCGCATTCTTCCCCATGTTTTGGTCACTCTGTTGTGAGGTTGACTCCTGGAATTAAACCCACAATCCTTCCTGTCTCCTTGGGATTGACACCAATCTACATCCAACTCCATCTGGTGTGTGCTTAACCAGGCTTGGGGCCTTCACTGACTGAAAGTCTTTCCAACTGGAAGTCAAGCTGGCCAATCAGGAAAAGAACTGGTGGCACCATGGATATGCTGTGGAATTAAATTTCCATAGTGTGTGGGGAAATCCTGACTTCCCAGTTCTTTACAGCTTTCTGACCCTGCTGCTCCTAATAGGTCAGGCAAATAAAAATCCGAGCCTTATTTTCTAATGAGTATTTGGCCTTCTTATTCCACCAACTAAAATGCACTGACTTTTCTATCTTGCAAATTCCTTTGTCATTGACGTGCCCATTCTGCAAGTTTATTAATATTTTCCTGTGCTTTGTCATAACCTATACAGTGTTAATAATATCGGCAATTTTGTGACATTCATACATTTTGAAATTGTGATTAATTCCCAAGTCCAACTAGTGGAGAGCAGCAGTGACCTGTGTGTAACATCATTTGCCACCTTCACACAGCATGACTCACTCTCTTTAACCCCTACAATCTTGTTTCCTTTTTGTAACCAGCTTGCAATCCATTCTGTCACTTGTCCTCACAACTGTCCATGTTCTGACCTTATTCGTGACTCTGTTATGTGGTAACTTATCAAAGGTCTTTTGAAAATGTAAATGTGTTGCATTCACTACTCTATCCTTGTCTATTCTTGTGACTAATTTGTCAAAGTTTTAATAATGTTTCAATACTAATCCATAAGGCTATGACCTATTCATTTCAAAACTCATGTTGTTCACTCTTTGTTATATTTTCATTATCTGGGTGTTTTTCTATTACATCTCTGAGAAAAGATTGTAGTATCTTTCCAACCAGCAAGGTTTCCCAGTTCCCTGGGTCAGAACTTTACCGGCTCACAAAATGGGGAGTGGAGGAGTTCTAATGGTGTCCTGGTATGTGGGGGTGGGGAAGTATGGGGGATGGAGAGGTAATGGGGTGGGGAAGATCTGATGGTATGGTGGTGTGGAGGTGGGGGACGTGTGCTATAAAATCAGAATGAACTGCCTTTAACTGGAGTTTCGACATTTTAACATCGCTGCTGGATTTTACCAGACACAAGTACCAAGGAGTCTGCAATTCTTACATCAAGTCAGCAGGACCACATTTGAGATATTTTGAAGTCCTATAAACAGGAACTCTACCGAGTGTTTCGGGACCACATGGTCTCAGAGCCCCCATGTGGTTAAACGAGATGGCAACAAAGCAAGGAAAGCAAAGGAGGTGATAGGCGCTGGCTCTCTAACAAGACATTGTGAAAGTCAGCATGTGGTATCAGGAAAGTCGGTGTGCAAATAATACTGAATATATCAGCAGAAAGGGGAAGATGGTACCAAGAGTGGGAGGTGTGTGGCCAAGGTCACAAAGGGACAGGAACACCTGTCCCAAGAAGATAACTCATGCAGGTTTGGGGAGGGCATGGGACCGGCCTGTTGGAAGTTCTATCTTCAGGGAGAGGACATCTGCCTGTGGTGCAAAAGACAAACTAATACCCACATGTTCACAGAAGTGACTGTGCCCAGGAGAGAGTCTAAAGGCTGAGGCTGCACTATCTTCAAATGTCCAAGTGGCAATGCCAAAAATGATAGAGGCGGGATTTACTGAGCAACCCGCTGTGTGTTTCATGGCAGTGGGAGATCGCCCGCTGACGGGATCTTCTGGTCCTTCTGTTATTAACGGGGTTTCCGGTTCAATACATCGATTGCAGCCGGGAAAGCCACAATGGGATGCACTGTTGGTGGGACCGGAGGATTCCATCGGCATTAACAGCTGGAATATCCCACCCCACAGTTTTTCAGGGAGGCATCGCTGATCTCTGTGCCATGCAGCAGCATGAGCTGAGATGCATGGCGATTGATGGACACCCAATGCCTGTGGTCCTGAATTTGTTGGATTTCCCAGTCTGTGGCCCAAAGTGGTAAGCAACTCTGTTCAAGAGGGCCAGTGACTATGCACACGACCACACCAATCCAGATAGTTATGCTGAGAAATACATTGGGTTCAGGGGCTATTGCTGGATTATTTTTATTCTTTCATGGGAAGTGGGTGTCGCTGGCTGGGCCAGCATTTGGTGCCCATCCCGAATTGCCCTTGAACTGAATGGCATGCCAAGTCATTTCAGAGGGGCATATAAGAGTGACCACATCAAGTAGATCTGGAGTCACATGATGTCCAGACGAGGTAAGGATGACAGATTTCCTTCTCTAAAGGATACTAGTGAACGATATGGATTTTACAACAATAGACAATGGTTTCATGGGTGCCTATTACTGAGACTAGCTTTTAATTCCAGTTTTAATAATTACATTTAAATTCCACCAGCTGTCATGATGGGATTTGGATATATGTCCCCATAGCATTAATCCTTGCCTTGGAATTATTAGTGCAGTAGCATTGTCACAATGCCATCATCTCCCCCCGACTGTACATATATGGCCAACATGGCTCCCACAGAACAATCTGTGACCTTCTTTAACAGGAAGATTTTCCATTCCATCAATGTCCAGTTGGTCAGTCGCCACTGAGTACAGATCCCTCACATATGTGTTAGGTTCTTTGGAAGTAGTCAAGGTACCTACATAACAATCCCACGTCCTACATCCCTTCCAATCTCCAGCATGCTTTCAGGGAGGACTGATGGAAGATTAGGGCTACACACTGACGGGCATGTTTACTCACACCTGTGAGAAACAACCCCTGCCACAGGTCAACCCAATCAACAAGAAGCCATTGACCTTTCGAACATGTGATTCAGGTTCCTTGATTTATTTGGTGGAGCCCTTCAGTATATCCCAGAGAAGGTCTTGTGTATCATCGTGGTATGCTCTGCACATCCAGACACTGCAGAGGGAAGAGGCGTTGAATGATGAGGATATGGCTGATCATAATGCTTCTTCTGACAATGAGGGTGTAGAGGAGCCAGCTGACCATGCAGTGCAAGATGAGGAAAGGCTTAGATCACAGGCAAGGCGAAATGAGATACGTGCAAGAAGACTCACAATTCCCAGTGCAGAGACATTTCCTGTAGCCTTAATGACTTTTCACAAAGGTTCAAATTAAACCTTATGTTTAATCAGCTTGACTGTCTTCTTCATTTTGCCTCCCTCGCTCAGCACTCCCAGTGGCAAGGCTAAGGAGCTGCATGTACACAGTTTTGTCTCCAACTTCCAGGGCCTTGATGGAGAAAGGATGTAGAAGTCTGACAGGGCATCTAGAAGTCAAATAGGAATCTGGAAGGTTGAGTGAAAAAATGATTGAGGCACACACTAGAAAGGAAATTTTACATCTAACTATTTAAATCACCCATCCCCGTGAGTGCAGCTAAGTGACCTTTCTAACTCTCTAACATGAACTCCTTTGTGTTGCTTCTCCTGGGCTTTCGGCTGAGGTGAGAGCAGGCTGCTTACTTTTCTGCCCCTGGCATGGCAGAACCTTGGCAGCCTTCCTTTAGCTTCCTGAGGCCTACAGGGCTTTGGAATGCTGAAGGGCTCCTCCACGAGTAAAGGACCGTCCACTGTTGTCGGGGCAACTTGATGCGCTGGTGTCATTGGCAGAGAGGCGACGGAGCTGCTCGCTTTGAGAAGCAGAAGGCAGCCACACCTCCTCCCTTGCTCATCATACTTGTCGTACCCGTCGTACCCTTCTCACCTGACCAGGATGAGAACCTGGGTGAGGCTCCAGGCACCATGCCCCTTCTCCCCATGTCAGTACTTCACTGAGCTCATGGACAAGATTATGGCAAGGATGTCTGCAGTAGCCACTAGCTGGCCTCCCAGATCTCACTGTCTGAGGGTCATCACTTTATCTATGGAGGAAGGCAAGTGGACACACGCCGAAGACACGATAGCACTTATGGCCTGCATGGACTTTTCCATCTTTCCTGCGTGGCTGCACAGAGCCTCTGGAAGCTCCACTGCATGCCCTATTATCTGCTGCTGCAGTTGCAGCAATTGCCTTATCGCTTTTGATTACAGAGGCCGGTCGTCAACCTGCAGTTCAGAATATATCTGGCCTCCAGCGATCCTCTGACTTTTAGTGGCATCAGCTGATGGGAGTGCTTATAGCTCAGCTGCATGGCGGCAGTGGCGGGGGGGGGGGGGGGGGGGGGCTGGCTGTAGGGGGTGCTGTCAGTACCAAGCATCTTTGTGGGATGAGGACACCCATCTTCTTGCTGATCTCCTCCACCAGGACTGCTCAATGCCGTATCCAATAAATGGGTGGCCCTGGACGCTTTGCCTGCCATCTGCAGAATTGCTTTGGTACAATGGAGCAATGGTGTAAATTGTATTTAAAATATTGTTAGAGGTGCTTTATACTCACTCTCCTGATTAGGTGAGTTGCTAGTAAGCAGCACCATGAGTAGTCGTAGCTTCCCTATTTAATAATAATGAAGGTCCATGATCAGTGTCACCTTCTAATTGCAGCAACATAATTATTTACATATTGTTCATGTAATGGTGCTGAGACTGTGCATGAATTTCTACCCCAATGTATCAAAGGTTACAGGTCGAATGCTGGATTTATATTGGAATATTTACAATGTACTTTTTTTTTCTTTGAAAGAAAGCATGCCTCTTTTGCTCTATGGAGACATCAAAGCCCAATACCAAGAGCCAAACTTAAAGTGTCCCACCTCCCAGTCGTCTTGGTAACATTTATCTGCAGGAAGTAGAGCACAACAGTCAACAGCAAGAAAGAGAACCATTAAGGAACACTTCAGTCAGTGGATGTCACACTGTATTTCATACTGGATCAAAGTTATAATTGTTTCAAGTTTTTGAGAGGCACTGTTTGAGAAGGCGTCACCAATTCTCAGATCCTCAGATCTAATAACTGTGAAGAATGGAGGAGGCCAAGTTTGAAAACGGATGCCAGCCATGCAACAATCCCAATACAATTGCAGCAATTCGGCAAAAAAATCATGTTCTCAAGTCTTTGCTTCAGGGAAAAGGGAAACTTTCTGAGGAGGACGAAGAGAGTATTAAGCAGAATCTTGATACAGTTTTGTTCCTAAGCAAACAGATTAGCATTGAATTGCTGGCAAAATTCAAAAGTGCTAAAGAGATACTGCAAACAACCACTGAAATAGTTACTGCTGTATGTGAACTGTACCGTGCAAATATCAGCCACAGAGGTAGGAACAAAACTATAAAATAGAACAAGTTTGTAATAACAAATAGAATAATTGTTTACTTTTGTTTGCAAATGGGAAACACATTAAAGTACAAAGCCTACACCCCGTTCCTCAAACCTGCTGTCCATATCGAAAATGATCTTATTGTTATCTGCAAATGCAGAGAATGAAAATTATTTTCCTACAGTTCTGATGTGAGGTAATTATACTGTTTCACTGCCAGTGGGCTTTTATTCAGGGTAGATTCTGCTCTGGGTTAAAAAAAGCTGGGAACCTCAACAAGTATATGTGAAGAGAAATGAGTTTCAGGTCGATGGCCTTTCGTCGCATAAACACAGTCCTGATAAAAACAGTTCTAATGAAAGTACATTGACCTGATATGTTAACTATGTTTTTCACCATAAATACTGCCTGGCCTGCAGAGTTCTTTTCCAGCTTTTTCTTCTTCATGTTTCAGATTTCCAACACCCACAGTATTTTGCGTTTCTATTCTGGGGTCCCTGATTGTTTACTGTTCCTCAATTATTCCACCTCTATGACGAGAAAAGTTCACACTATTTTCCTATGTTGGACCATTTCTGCGGCCTGGACGTTTTTCCTTTGGTGACTTTTGGGCGACACTTGTCGATTTCCCATCATCTCTACATTTGATTTATCCTGCACTGTACAGAGCATGTAGAAGAAAAGCGGTGTGTGGGTACAGGGATTTATTGTATTAAGTTTGTATTTGCCGTTGTACTTGTGTCATGTATGCCTTGTCGTGGAGGAGGTAAATGAGCTACTTTCTTGTCTAGTAGAATCCAAGATAGCATTTTGGCAATGGAAGACATTAGTTGTGAAACCTGGTAATCTGATGCCTGGGCAAGGCAGGTTTACATTTCTCTGGGTGCTGTCACCAAGCAATTTAATTGAAGTACCAGGAGAGATGAGCTTGCCACTGGAAGTTAAGATTCTTTAAACTTAGAGCCAATGCTGCCATAAATGCTGGTGGCTGAACAAGCAGCAGGAAGCTTCTGCACTGGCAAATTGTTTCAGTTTAAACATGAGCAGTGCACCTATGCATGTTCGGGGGAAAGCTAGCTCTTATTAACTAAGTTCTTTGAATTTAAGTAAGTGAGTGATCAGGAGAACTGAGGTTTACTTCACAGAGATTTTGGAGAGGCTGGTTTAGCTCACTCGCCTAAATCGCTGGCTTTTAAAGCAGACCAAGCAGGCCAGCAGCACGGTTCGATTCCCGTACCAGCCTCCCCGGACAGGCGCGGAATGTGGATACTAGGGGCTTTTCACAATAACTTCATTGAAGCCTACTCGTGACAATAAACGATTTTCATTTCATGCATCAGTGCTGTTATCATGTAGGGAAATACGGCAGGTAATATGTACAAAGTAAATAATAATAGCTTATTGTCACAATGAAGTTCAATGAAAATCCCCTAGCCGCCACATTCGGGCGCCTGTTCGGGAAGGCGGTAAGGGAATTGAACCCGTGCTGCTGGCCTTGTTCTGCATTACAAGCCAGCTGTTTAGCCCACTGTGCTAAACCAGCCCTAGTAAAGTGTCACATGTGATAAATAACCGAGTAAATTGGGCGGGATTCTCCGAGCCACCGCTCCCAAATCACGATCGGCAGAGAATGGCCGTTGACGCCGCAAACTGGCACGATGCCACTCCCGTGATTCTCCCGTCCCCGGGTGGGGAGCAGTTAACAGAGGCCCCCCCAATTCTTCAATGAAAACTGGTCACGTACCCCACGGCATGGTTCTAACCATGTTTTGCCTGTTGGGAACGGTTGGCGGCGGCTGCGGACTCAGTCCGTGGCCACCCTGATGGCGGGGGGGGGGGGGGGATCCATCACCGGGGGGGGGTGGCCTCAGGGATGGCCAGGCTAGCAATCGGGGGCCACCAATCTGCAGGCGCGAACGATCACTGGGTGGCCTATATTTTCGGGGCCGCTCCAAGTTGTGAGCCCGCCATGTCGCGTGGGGCCGCTGCTCTGCGCATGCACGGACTCCCGACCGGAAGCGCAGGGCCCCGTATCGGCAGCCAGAGCTGCGAGGAGCACTCCGAGACCCTGCTAGCCCCCTTCAACTAGGAGTATCACTCTGAACTTTCCAGCGTTTTGATGCTGGAGTGGGGACATAGCCACATTGTTGGCGAATTCCACCCATTGTTTTTTGTGGTGTTCGTAGATGCAGACGAACGCCCCTCCTTTTTGAGTAATGCCCTAAGAACATATACGATCACTGAAAGGGTTGTTGGAGCTTTGATTTTACATCTCGGCACCTCTGACAATGTAGTACTCCCTCAGTATCAACCTAAATTAAGACCTGCAGCGTGACTTGAACCTACAACCTTCTCACTCAGAAGTCCAAGTGGTGTTACTGAGCCAAGCTGGCATCTCCATGCCATCACACAACGTAAAATACAGAATTTACTCATCCTTATGCAAAGATTACACTGAAATTAAAGCTGGTTTCTGCACCAATCTTGCCTGTGGGAATATATGCTTACATTTCCTGCAGAGCTCATTGTGGTGGTATGATTAGCATAGCTGCCTGCCATTGGTGCAGAACACCGGCTTACCATTGGCCCTGGTCGGTCATGTGCCTCTCGACCAGTTGGTTGAGACAGCTCCCCGATTGGTCGAGAGACTGAGTTAACCCCGCCTCCAGGGCGGGGTATAAATACCCAGTACTCCCGGCGGTCGTCCTTATACTGTAGTCGACCGCAGAACTAACATCTAGCTGATTAAAGCCATACTTTTGTCCAGAAACTCGTCTTGCGTTCAATTGATGGTACATCAATTTAATCAGCTAGAAATTTGAAGGTGGAGCTCCGGATCAAGCCCGAATGTCTCCGCATCAGCCCGCAAAATCAGAACGCATCGGAAATCTTCAAGCATTGGCTGGCGTGTTTTGATGGCTACCTGGCGTCCGCAAGCAGCCCCCCCACCATGGCACAGAAGCTTCATATTCTCCATTCCAGCGTGGGCATGGCGGCCTATGCGATGATAGGGCCATGGATAAGCTGAAAGGACAGTTTCTTAAGCCAGTAAACCGAGTGTTCGCCCGACATCTGCTGGCTACCAGACAACAGTTCCCCGGTGAGTCCTTAGATGATTTTTACCGGGCCCTCGCTGTCCTGCCTCCACCTGCCTCCAAGTTTCAGCCACGGAGCACATGGAACTTTTGATCAGAGATGCTTACGTGGCTGGGATGCAGTCCGCCGCTATCCGCCAGCGGATGCTGGAAAAAGACGACCTCAGCCTAACTGAGGCACGGACTCTCTCCACCTCCCTGGAGGTCGCTGACTTAAACGCCCTTACCTATATCCCCAGCTGCTCTGCAACACCCTGGGCCTCCTGGCACGCTTCCCCACCGCCATCCGCCGCTCCCGACCCCCCTCAGGCCTGCGCCGCAGGACGCCCCGACAAGTGCGCGGGGCCCCGCTGCTATTTCTGTGGGTTCGCCAAACACCCCCGCCCTCGCTGCCCGGCCCGCTCCGCCCTTTGTAAGAGCTGCGGGAAGAAGGGCCATTTTTCGTCGGTCTGCCAGGCCAAATCGGTCGCTGCTGTACCGCGCAGAGACCGGGGATCCCCCCCTCCGGGCCCTTCCGGGCCCTTCCAGCGCACCGCGCCAATCTCTCCCCCCCCGCCCCCGGGCCCCTGCGCCCGGCTTGCGCACCTCTCTGCCCCTGCTCTCAGCCGCTCCGATCGGCCCGCCGGCACCGCTAACCCCGCCCCCAGCAACCACGAGGGTCCTGCAGGCGCCGCCATCTTGGGCCCCAGACGCCACATGCGGGTCCTGCGTGCCGCCATCTTGGGGCCCCAACTCCACGTGCGGGTCCTGGGCGCCGCCACCTTGGGGTCCTGACTCCATGTGCGGGTCCTGGGCACCGCCATCTTGGGGCCCCGACTCCACATGCGGATCCTGGGGGCCGCCATCCTGGACTGGCACACAAGGTCCTGCCAGCACCTACTCGGCCGATGACGACTACGATGATGGATCTTCTCCACGGCTCACGGCCATTCAGCTCGACCAGTCACGTCCACGCACGCTCGCCAAGACGACGACGCTAATCCACCTAAACGGGCACGAGACAGGCTGCCTGCAGGACTCCGGGAGCACGGAAAGCTTCGTACACCCTGACACGGTAAGACGCTGCGCGCTCCCTGTCCACCATGTAAAACACAAAATCGGGTTAGCCTCAGGTTCGCACTCTGTCCGCATCACCCGGTGCTGCATCGCAGACCTCACGGTCCAAGGGAAGGTTTTTAAAAATGATAAACTCCTTATCCTCCCTGACCTTTGCGCACCGGCACTCCTAGGACTGGACTTCCAGTGCAACTTGCAGAGCTTGACCTTCCAATTCGGCGGCCCTATACCCGCCCTCACTGTCTGCAGCCTCGCGTCCCTCAAAGTGGACCCCCCCTCCTTGTTTGCTAATCTCACCCCCGATTACAAACCCGTCACGACCCGGAGCAGACGGTACAGCGCCCAGGACCGGACCTTCATCAGGTCCAAGGTCCAGAGGTTGCTGATGGAAAGGGTCATCGAGGCCAGCAACAGTCCCTGGCGAGCTCAAGTGCTGGTGGTCCGGACTGGGGAGAAAAACCGGATGGTCATCGACTACAGCCAGACCATCAACCGGTTTACGCAACTGAACGCGTATCCTCTCCCCCGTATTTCCGCCATGGTAAACGAGATTGCGAAGTACAAAGTCTTCTCCACTGTGGACCCCAAGTCCGCTTATCACCAGCTCCGCGCGAGTGACCGCAAGTACACCGTGTTCGAGGCTGATGGGCGCCTCTACCAATTCCTCAGGCTTCCATCCGGTGTCACAAATGGGGTCTCGGTCTTCCAACGGGAGATGGACCGAATGGTCGACAAGTACGGATTACGGGCTACCTTCCCGTACCTTGATAATGTCACCATCTGCGGCCACGACCAGCAGGACCATGACATCAACCTCCGAAAATTCCTCCAAACCGCAAAACTCCTTAACCTAACTGACAATAAGGATAAGTGCGTGTTTAGCACCGACCGTCTAGCCATCCTCGGCTACGTAGTGCGTAACGGAGTGATAGGCCCCGACCCCGAACGCATGCGCCCCCTGATGGAACTCCCTCTCCCCAATACCTTCAAATCACTTAAACGCTGCCTGGGTTTCTTCGCTTACCAAGCCCAATGGGTTACCAATTACGCCAACAAGGCCCGTCCCTTCATTCAGTCCACGACCTTCCCGCCGTCGTCAGAGGCCTGCCAGGCCTTTAGCCGTATCAAAGCGGACATCGCAAAGGCCACAATGTGGCCATCGACGAGTGCCTCCCCTTCCAGGTCGAGAGCGACGCATCAGAATTAGCTCTGGTGGCCACCCTGAACCAAGCGGGCAGACCCGTGACCTTCTTCTCCAGAACCCTCCAGGCTTCCAAAATCCCCCACGCCTCAGTGGAAAAGGAAGCCCAGGCCATAGTCGAAGCTGTGCGACATTGGAGGCACTATTTGGCCGGCAGGAAGTTTACTCTCCTCACAGACCAACGGTCAGTGGCCTTCATGTTCGATAATGCACAGAGGGGCAAGATTAAGAACGACAAGATCCTGCGGTGGCAGATCGAGTTGTCCAAGTACAACTACGATATCTTGTATCATCCTGGGAAGCTCAATGAGCCTCCTGATGCCCTGTCCCGCGGTACCTGCGCCAGCGCGCAGATAGACCGCCTCCGCTCCCTCCACGCGGACCTCTGCCATCCAGGGGTGACCCGTTTCTACCATTTCATAAAGACCCGAAACCTGCCCTACTCCATCGAGGAAGTCAGGACAGTAACCCGTGACTGCCACATCTGCGCAGAGTGCAAACCGCACTTCTACCGCCCCGAGCGCGCGCATCTGATCAAAGCATCCCGCCCCTTCGAACGTCTCAGCATTGACTTCAAGGGGCCCCTTCCCTCTAGCAACCCCAACATTTACTTCCTGGCGGTGATCGACCGTCATTAAGTCCCTCCTCTCCATCTTCTACCTGTTTGGCTACCCCACGTACATACGTAGCGATCGGGGGTCCTCCTTTATGAGCGACGAGCTATGTCAATTTCTGCTCAACAGGGGCATTGCCTCTAGCAGGACGACCAGCTATAACCCTCGTGGTAACGGACAGGTCGAGCGGCAGAATGGTACCATCTGGAAGACCATACTACTGGCCCTCCGGTCCAGAGATCTCCCTATTTCCCGATGGCAAGAGATTATCCCCGATGCCCTACATTCTATCCGTTCCCTCCTCTGTACCACAACAAATCAGACACCTCATGAACGTCTTCTTGTTTTCCCCAGGAAGTCGTCCGCTGGATCCCCTCTCCCGACGTGGCTGTCCGCCCCCGGACCCATGCTCCGGAAGCATGTGCGGGTGCACAAGTCCGACCCGTTGGTGGAACAAGTCCAGTTACTCCACGCTAACCCGCAGTATGCGTACGTGGAATACCCCGACGGTCGGCAGGACACGGTCTCCCTCCGGGACCTGGCACCCGCCGGCATGCGGCCCTCCCCCCCACAGACCCTGTTCTTTTCCCCCCAGCGCCCCACCCAGGCCACCCCTCCCCCAGCCATGGCGTCTCCACCACCAGCCCGGGTTACGGAGACAGTTCAAGGACCATCGCTCCCGGAGTCCAGGACATCAGCTGAACCACCACCATCGGCTGAACCAACGTCACCAACTCCACTGCGGCGGTCTGCCAGGATGTCACGGGCAATGAAAAGGCTGATCGAGTCCATTTAACTCTCAACACCACCATGGACCTTGTATGGACACTATGTACTGTTGTTAAATGTCTGGGCCAGTGGGAAGCCAAAGATACATTTTTTTTCCTTCTCTCCTTACTACTCATACCACCAGTCCCCCCCCCCCCCCCCCCACCCCCCTGGCTTCTTTCTCCGCAATGGGTGAATGTGGTGGTATTATTAGCATAGCTGCCTGCCATTGGTGCAGAACACCGGCTTACCATATGCCCTGGTCGGTCATGTGCCTCTCGACTGGTTGGTTAAGACCAGTCATGTGACGGCTCCCCGATTGGTCGAGAGGCTGAGTTAACTCCGTCTCCAGGGCGGGGTATAAATACCCAGTACTCCCGACGTTCATCCTTATACTGTAGTCGACCGCAGGGCTAACATCTAGCTGATTAAAGCCATACTTTTGTCCAGCAACTCGTCTCGCGTTCAATTGATGGTCCATCACTCATTTACCTATTGCAACCTGAGTCACCAGGTGTTGATCATTTGTGTTTCACTTGTAGATATTTGATAAGTAATTTTTAAGTGGTTTATTCCATTGAGAAAATAAAAAAAAAAGTCTTTATCTTTAGTCCTGGATGGAGACACAACAAAGCGAATGGCTTCTCTGTCCAGAAGCAGCAGCAAGCAGTTTCAGGTCAATTTAATGTCTCAGACTTATTTATAGATAGTTTGCTGACTTCCCACCCAAGGCAGCCGAGCCATTGAAATCATGCCAGTATAAATGTAAGTGGATGTGCCGGAATGATTGGGGAGGGATGTGGAAATGTCTTGGCTGGAAGAGGGTAACTCTGGAGCAGGAGAGGCCTAGGTTTTCTTGCACAATCTGCAGCAACATGTCTCATCCTCTTTGGATACTGCAATAAAACTTACCTTACTGAACCTTTGAATTTGCATACCTTCGTATTCATAGGCCAGGATTTTAGCACACCTCCATCCCAGCGGAAGATTATGGTCCCGAATGGAGATTTAAATGACTTGCTACATCTGCCTCAGGGGTGGGGGTGCATGGGGAATGTGGCGGTGGGTGGTGGGGGGGGGAGGGGACACCATGGTGGGACCATGAAATACTGACTATAGTGTTAATTTTAACAGAATTAAACCACTCATATTAAAAAGCCAAAGCCTGAATTATTCAGCATTATCATGAAATCACTGCAGTGCAGAAGGAGGCCATTCAGCCCATCGACTCCGCACCGACCGTCTGAAAGAGCACCTGACCCAGGCCTACACCACACCCTATCCCCATAACTCCACCTAACCTTTGGACACAAAGGGGCAATTTATCATGGCCAATCCACCTAACCTGTGAATCTTTGTATTGTGGGAGGGAATTGGAGCACCTGCAGGAAACCCATGCAAGCACAGGGCGAACGTACAAACTCCATAATGATAGTCACTCAAGGTCAGTTTCGAACCCCGGTCCCTGGTGCTGCGAGGCAGCAATGCTAACCATTGTTCCACCGTGCTGCCCCTGAGATTAACATCTCGACCGGATGTAATTTCAACGTCCACTGATTTTGGCTTCCTCACTCTGAGGAATTTTCCAGCCTTTGCGTTGCCAGACTAGGGTTGTCTCTCGGTGAGTGCTCCTGCCATTGAGCCACATTCTAACAGCCTCTTGTTTCTCCTGCTCCTTCTCCTGCTCCGTGATTATGTAGAAAAGGAACGTGCCCACTGTGGAGGGCATTTAGCTGTTCAGTCCTCCACATGTGTGGAGGGTGGGATGACGGTGGCACAAAGCAGTGTAAGTGCTCTAAGACTGAGTGAGAGCACTTTACATAGAATTACATTGTATTCACAGTGCAGAAACAGTACCAATAGATCAATGCTGGTGTTTACGATCCTCCCCTCTTAATACATCTAACCCGATCAGCAATCCTTCAATTCCGAGTAAAGAAGTTAAATTTGGATGTCTTTTGTTAATTTTCGTTTGGATTTTAATAAGAATAAATTTTTAAATCGTAAAGAATATTGCTGCAAAATTTCAGTTGCACTGATATCGGATTACCTTGAGCCTTGTTGCGCTAAAATATTTGGGCACACCTCTGCATTATTTACATAAATGCAGGTCTTTAACCCAGAGGTGAAGTGATTGTAAAGAAGATATTTCACTGTGCTGATCTTGGAAGCATGCAAATTAATGAGGAAGTTTGCATCTACCAATGTTTTGGTATTCGTTATTCATAAATGTCCCTTGGAAAAATATGGCATAGGATAGCTCTTATATCATAATCATGCAGAAAATTCCAGGCCAATTGGTCAAAACTGCTGTCCTTCAGTTGCTGATTGTTTAAATCAAATGGGTTTCTGGCTCAGTCATAACATTAGGGAGTGTTCGTGCAACCATGGCAACTTACTTGCCGTGCCTGTAAACAGCCTGATAACATAATCCTTACTGGCAGGACATAGCTGACTCACAAACAACCTTGCATAATCCGCCGCAAATATATAAATAGAATAGGACTGAACAAATTGCGATACTCAGCATTGGCCTAACAAAGCCTGACATATATATCCCTTCTTTGAGCTCTCATCTGTGACTAACAGATGGTTACAATAGGGGCTTCTAGGTGTGACAACTTACTCTTTCATGGCATGCAACTAATAAAGACCATTATTGAAATATCAGAATTCTACTCATAACAGTCATAGTTTGTTTTTCATTTTTTTCCTGTTTTAATCTAAAAGTAAGGAAGAAAACCTTTTGTAACCAATGAAGTACTTTTGAAGTATTGCTCCTAAAATAAGGTAAGAAACATAGTGACCAATTTGCATACAAGGAACTCCCACAAACAACAATGTGGCAATGACTAGATGACCTGTATTGATAATAGGCTCCTCAAGCTCCAACTAATTCAAAAAAGGAGCAAGGCATGAAAATATTCAGCTTGGGATCCTATCGGCCCCATTTCTTTCTGCATGGCAAAGCCTTGACCAATCAGAGTCGATTTAGCAACCAATCAACACCCTTTTCCTAAAGTATACATTGTTCTGGTTGCTTGACATTCGGCATTCTTGCTTTTGACCAGACGAGTGCAATCTCTGGACAATGTATTTTTTTCAGCAATATTCAAATTCTGCCGCTGCTCTTCTTCAAAATCATGTAATAGGATCTATTATACCAACCTGAGAGGCCAGGGGTAGAGGGGGTTGAATTGGTTTAACATCCCATTCAGAAGCCAGCATCTCTGACAGTGCAACACTCCTTCAGTACCAACACTGGAATGTCAACCTTGATTTTGTAATCCAGTCTTTGGAATGGGATTTAACTTTGTGACCTACTGCCACAAATATAGATGTGCTACCAATTAGCTCAGGCTAACACCAGCACTGGTATCAGGTGTGGAATAAGAGGATAGTCATGAAGAACGGCTTTTTTATGCACATAGAAATAGACTTGCAGGATGAGTTACCCAGAAGACGATTAAGCAGAAAAATACAAGTACATTTAAAATATAAGTTTCTTAGCCGAGCAAAGTTATGATGAGAAAGTGCAGTTAAGTTGCGATTGATGAAAGTGAAACAGGATTGTCATGGAAAATAGATCTTTCCTGTACATAGAGGAAGTATGGCCAGAAAACTACTCCGAGCTGATCCTAATCCACCATACCTCCAGCGAAGTTACAGTGGAAGGGCAGGAGCAGCTAAATGGAAATTGACGGTTTGTGTTCTTATTATGGGAAACAAATATTAATTGTCTGATTAATTCTTGCTTTTCCAATTATCTTTTCACAGTAAGTGCCGATCATTTCAATTACCTGGAAAGGACTAATAATTTTCTAAACCATATCATCATAAATTTTAAAAGTGCAGAAAGCAGTCTGTATAATATCAACTGCCATACAAGTGAAGATGTACAAACTTCCTGCGCCTCGGAACAAAGTCAGGGATTATCCCTCTCAGAACTTATTCAGCAAAATGGAAATGCAAGAGGAGAGGAGAGCAGGAAAGTTGAAGGAAGCCTTCAAAAACCTGCCAGTAACTCTGAAAATACTCAACTAATTGTTGAGGTTAAGAGCAGCTTGGGAGGAGAAAAGGGAAGCTGTCTTCAAATCTCCAGTTGCAACAATTCTCAACCAGTTCAAGATGAAGGAACAAAGAAAGGAAGCATTATAGGATTCAAAGACAATCGTTTTCTGGCAGCAGATGTGTGCTATAATAGCCAAAAGGGAGTGAAGAAGCAGACTGGGATTCAGTCACCACATGAAATGAAAGATCAGCGTAGATTAACAAAGGAGATGAATTGCAGAGCTGAAGTCAAGGTCACTGATGACATTTTAAAATCTGGGTCAGTAGGTAATAAATGTGGAAGTCAGGAAATTCATCTTACTGCTGTGTCAGAAAGTGGCCATGCCGATGAAAAAATATTGAACAAATTAAATGATAAAAATGAGATTACTGAATGTCCAGCTGAAACTGTGAAAACCGAAGACCCAAGAGGCTGGAGCCAAAGAGAGTAAGCATCATTCAATCCACTTCAATTACATTTCATTGGCACTGTAGCATAAATGAATGTTTTGGGATGCTAAAGATGTCCACATAGCCTTTGGCTTGCCTATATTACTATAAAAATGAATACCGTGTTCTATTTCATCGAGAATTTCTGCACTTTCATTTACTTAAGTTGGGGTGAAATTTCAAAATTAAATTTACTGATTAGAACTCAAGGCACATAATTTTTTTTAGGTTGTTCTCCGTATTGTACTTTTTAAATTAAATAATGAAAGCTTCCAAAGAAACTTCCAAAATCCATATATTTAATAAACCAATTCCCCAGTGCAGTTGACTATTCTGCCTGCATATTGAGCTTCTGACTCATGCTGCACTGGATGCTGAGGAAGCAATAGTATTCATTGTGCCCAGCATTGCGAATGGTGTGTATTGAGAAATAATGTCATATGCCATCAACAAATAGTTCTATGGCAAGCAGAAAATGGACTGGCAAAAAGGACTACCAAATTATGAAAAGTGCTACATAACGGCATTTTTACTTTGTTTTTTAAAAGAATTTGAACATTTTGACTTGGGCTTTGTATTTCTGCCATTTTCTTTATTTTTTAGTAGAGATCCTTAAACTTAAACAAGGTCAATTACTTAGATATGAGAGGAAAGATGACTAAGGTTGATTGGGTAAACAGACTACAAGGTAAGGCAATAAATAAACAGAGGGAAATATTTAATGAAATGATTGAACATATTCAACAAAAATACATTCCATTAAAAAATAAAAACTCTCAAAGGATCCATCCATAACGTACTAGGATGTTTGGTAGCATCCTTGTAAAGATGTGTGTGAAAAAGAGATATGGCAAAGGGTCACCAAACAAGATTTTGCATTTTAAGGTTTTTACTGTGATGCACAAACTAAAATCAACATTGATTAAACATTATATATGAGGTAATTAATACACCAAAAAGTATAGGGGTTCATGTACCTATAAAAACTGCATAAAGATGGTAAGACTTAAGTACTTTGTTGAATAAGAGAACTTGTTAATTATAATAAATGTGTGCACATAAGATATAGCAAAAGGTGTTCATAAATTTGTTTTAGTATGTTTGTACCTATTGTGAGAAAACAATCATTTTTTTTGTGCTTTGACTCTTCAACATAATGAGAATGTTTCTCCGGGGTTCCATCAGTACTCTTTGGAAGTTAATAGGGTTAGGTGGCTGGAAAGTTTGGGAAACCCCGCTTCATCATAGGATAATCAGCTTTTCTTTCTATTTGTTTTCAAGACTCCTTGCAGAATTGGATGATGAAGATGATCCCCAAATTGCCTGTTATGTCACAGCACCTTTTATCATAGCCCAGAAGTTGTTGTGCAGAATAATCAACGATAAGAGTTCAATGGTTGTAAGTGACGGTGAAGAACTGGTTAGTAATGTGATCAGCATTGGGTGTACAGACTCCAGGATAAAAATCCCATTTCCTGTCAGAATTGCTATACCATTCACTGCACGCTACCAGGGGAATTATCGTGACATTATGGTAAAGGTGTCAGATGCAACATCAACATCACATTCAAGCTATATGAGTCCTCTTTCCTTAGAGAGAATATACAATGGACACAAGGTTGGTAATCTGTCATCAGTACACATGTTAGTCAAATATTCCATATCTTCTCGACTGTCCACTCTCAAAATGTCTTTCTTTTTAAGAATGTAAATTAAGTTTTATTTCAACTAATCACCACCTTTTTTATCTTTAGGGATCGTGTGCAGAGGTTAAGATATATAAACTTGGTATCTTTTCAGTTGTGTCCTGTTTAAGAAAAGAGACATTTACAATACCTAGAAAAGGTTTATGCTTGAAGTTGAGCATGGATTCGAGAATTACCCTGAACTACCTCTCCGGATCATTCAGTGTCCCTGTGGTAGTTCAGTCCAAGGTAGGGAAGAATTATCTAATTGCCTTTTCTCCGCTCACTTTTCGCCTCTTTGCTCTGCTTCTATCCTACAGATAATGGGTCATGTTTTGCTTCCATTGGGTGGTCAGCAAGTTAATAAAGCAAATCATCAGTCCTTTATAGAGCCTATTTGATCTTCATTCCATTGATTTTTGTGGAATAATAAGAAAGTGATGCCTAAATAGTTCAATGATCTACTCTGCCAGATTTCCATCCAGGTGATGAGGACAAACACTGACCCCTGTGAATTATGCTGTTATATAGTTTCATGGATACCAGAAACCTTCAAGTACTTTGACTTAATTTGCTTCTCCTATAAAAGATTCCCAGGTAGATCATAACAAAAGTTTAAAGTAAAACTCTGAAGTCAACAATTTATTTCAAACTGATCGATCCTTGAGGACATTGCTTGACTTTACCTGACTATATTTGGGAAATTTGGGAAGCATGTGGCACAGTGGTTAGCACTGTTGTCTCACAGTATCAGGGACTGAGTTTGATTCCAGCCTTGGGTGACTCTGTGTGGAGTTTGCACATTCTCCACTTGTCTGTGTGGGTCTCCTCCAGGTATTCCGGTTTCCTCCCACGATCTAAAGATGTGCAGGGTTAGGGGAACTGGCCATGATCAATTGTCTCTTCGTGTCCAGGGATGTGCAGGTTAGGTTACGGCGTTACAGGGTTAGGATAATGGAGTTGGCCTGGGTGAAGTGCTCTTTCGGAGGGTCAGTGCTGACTTGATAGGCAGAATGACCTCCTTCTGCATGGTAGGGAGTTTATGATTCTATTTTATGAAATTAATTGAATCTCATCAAGAACTAAACTGCATCAAATCACCAACTTATTACCTCCCTTATGAAAGTTGCTACAAGTCCCAGAGGACCATGGCTGCTCTCTCCTTTTGAAAGAGAGAGCTGACTGGTGGTGATTTAACCTGAGGGTCACCACACCTCAGGCTAGGAGCAAGGTTGAGAAGGTGGAGCCTTCATAGATAACCTCAGCCGGCATGGGAATTAAGCCCATGCTGTTGGCATGGTTCAGCATCATGAACCAGCTGTCCAGCCAACTGAGCTAACCAAGCTACCTTCCTGATTGGAATTTAACGTTTTGTAAATGTGGGCAATAAGGTAAATATTACTCCCTTTATGTTTTATAAAAAGTCTAGTCAGACAACTTAAAGTCCAACTAGAGTAGTTGGGCCTCCCCATACGTGAGCACCACAACTCCAGTTGAATTGCACCAGATCGCCTGGAAACGTGGCTGCAGCTCACCTCCTGGCTCACAAGCCTAATCTACCAACCCATGATGTCCCCTCCACCATCAGGATCTTCCTCTTCCACTGCACTTGATGATCTATACGGAGACCAAATGTTGTAATTATCTTCAGAAACAGCATCAAAATGCTGGTAATAAATCTTAATTTGGGTTATTCTCTTGTGTGTCCACGTGCAACAGCCCGGATGTCCAGTATATAAGAGTAAGCAGGAGGCTAATCACTCAACAGTCATAAATATGGTTATGTGAAAGTGTAATTGGAGTGTAAAAAGTAATGGTGTAGAATTTCAGTGGGGGTCAATGATCTCCCACCTCATTTTTCGACAATCCACGATCTATGTTAGGGTGGAAGATCAGTAGAAATTACTGGTAAATACATATGATTGAAAGTGATCTGCTGTTTGTTATCCATGAAAGTAACTGACTGAAAAATTGGTTGGGCCACTCAATAAGTGGTCATCTGATATAACGTGTCTCCACCCATTTTTCTGACTGATTCTGCCTATTTTACACCATGTTAATTAGGCTAAATCACAGCTTGTGATGGAGCCCACGAGGGAACAGGCTATTCTGGACTTAGTGTTGTGTAATGAGCCAGAATTGATAAAAGATCTTAAAGTAAGGGAACACTTAGGAAGCAGTGATCATAATATGGTAGAATTCAGTCTGCAATTTGAAAGAAGGAAGGTAGGATCAGATGTAAAGGTTTTACAGTTAAATAAAGGTAATTACAGGAGCATGAGGGAGGAACTGACGAAAATCGACTGGAAGCAGAGCCTAGTGGGAAATACAGTAGAACAGCAATGGCAGGAGTTTCTGGGAGTAATTGAGGACACAGTGCAGAGGTTCATCCCAAAGAAAAGAAAGGTTATCAGAGGGAGGATTAGGCAGCCATGGCTGACAAAGGAAGTCAGGGAATGCATCAAGGCAAAAGAGAGAGCCTATAATGTGGCAAAGAGTAGTGGGAAGTCAGAAGATTGAGAAGGCTACAAAAACAAACAGAGGATAACAAAGAGAGAAATAAGGAAGGGGAGGATCAAATATGAAGGTAGGCTAGCCAGTAACATTAGGAATGATAGTAAAAGTTTCTTTAAATACATTAAAAACAAACGGGAGGCAAAAGTAGACATTGGGCCGCTCCAAAATGACGCTGGTAATCTAGTGATGGGAGACAAGGAAATAGCTGAGGAACTTAATAAGTACTTTGCGTCAGTCTTCACAGTAGAAGACATGAGTAACATCCCAACAATTCAGGAAAGTCAGGGGGCAGAGTTGAATATGGTTGCCATCACAAAGGAGAAGGTGCTAGAGAAACTAAAAGGTCTGAAAATTGATAAATCTCCGGGCCCAGATGGGCTACATCCTAGAGTTCTAAAGGAGATAGCTGAAGAAATAGTGGAGGCGTTAGTTATGATCTTTCAAAAGTCACTGGAATCAGGGAAAGTCCCAGAGGATTGGAAAATCGCTGTTGTAACCCCCCTGTTCAAGAAGGGAACAAGAAAAAAGATGGAAAATTATAGGCCAATTAGCCTAACCTCGGTTGTTGGCAAAATTCTAGAATCCATCGTTAAGGATGAGATTTCTAAATTCTTGGAAGTGCAGGGTCGGATTAGGACAAGTCAGCATGGATTTAGTAAGGGGAGGTCGTGCCTGACAAACCTGTTAGAGTTGTTTGAAGAGATAACAAATAGGTTAGACCAAGGAGAGCCAATGGATGTTATCTATCTTGACTTCCAAAAGGCCTTTGACAAGGTGCCTCACGGGAGACTGCTGAGTAAAATAAGGGCCCATGGTATTCGAGGCAAGGTACTAACATGGATTGACGATTGGCTGTCAGACAGAAGGCAGAGAGTTGGGATAAAAGGTTCTTTTTCGGAATGGCAACCGGTGACAAGTGGTGTCCCGCAGGGTTCAGTGTTGGGGTCACAGTTGCTCTCTTTATATATTAACGATCTAGATGACGGGACTGGGGGCATTCTGGCCAAGTTTGCCGATGATACAAAGATAGGTGGAGGGGCAGGTAGTATTGAGGAGGTGGGGAGGCTGCAGAAAGATTTAGACAGTTTAGGAGAATGGTCCAAGAAGTGGCTGATGAAATTCAACGTGGGCAAGTGCGAGGTCTTGCACTTTGGAAAAAAGAATAGAGGCATGGACTATTTTCTAAACGGTGACAAAATTCATAATGCTAAAGTGCAAAGGGACTTGGGAGTCCTAGTCCAGGATTCTCTAAAGGTAAACTTGCAGGTTGAGTCCGTAATTAAGAAAGCAAATGTAATGTTGTCATTTATCTCAAGAGGCTTGGAATATAAAAGCAGGGATGTACTTCTGAGGCTTTATAAAGCACTTGTTAGGCCCCATTTAGAATACTGTGAGCAATTTTGGGCCCCACACCTCAGGAAGGACATACTGGCACTGGAGCGGGTCCAGCGGAGATTCACACGGATGATCCCAGGAATGGTAGGCCTAACATACGATGAATGTCTGAGGATCGTGGGATTATATTCATTGGAGTTTAGGAGGTTGAGGGGAGATCTAATAGAAACTTACAAGATAATGAATGGCTTGGATAGGATGGACGTAGGGAAGTTGTTTCCATTAGCAGGGGAGACTAGGACGCGGGGGCACAGCCTTAGAATAAAAGGGAGTCACTTTAGAACAGAGATGAGGAGAAATTTCTTCAGCCAGAGAGTGGTAGGTCTGTGGAATTCATTGCCACAGAGGGTGGTGGAGGCCGGGACGTTGAGTGTCTTTAAGACAGAAACTGATAAATTCTTGATTTCTCGAGGAATTAAGGGCTATGGGGAGAGAGCGGGTAAATGGAGTTGAAATCAACCATGATTGAATAGTGGAGTGGACTCGATGGGCCGAATGGCCTTACTTCCGCTCCTATGTCTTATGGTCTTATGGTCTTAAATTGGGTTGAAAATATGTCAGATTACTTACTTGTGCACTGCTTGTTTGTTCTCATAGGTTCAGCCAATTGATTCAACACTGTTGTCTGCAATGAAATCAAGACAAGATATATATCATCCCATAATCTCCACTAGCCCCCTTGTTCATATCAAACATCCATCAACTCAGCAGTTTTGGAAATCAATTACAGTCACTTTGCCTTGTCCACCAAACCCAGACAAGAAGAGATTAGGAGAAGAAACAGAGCATGTTCGAGCATCCACGGCCATGGTACAGAGAAGCCTCAGTCATCACATTCGGTAAATTGAAAGATTAAACGCGATACCCTGGCATCAATAGCTGGAAAAGCTTTTCACATACTTAATTCCACAGATGCAAAACAGACCAAAATATAGAGCTTCAATCAAATTACTTTTGTACATCAAAATCATATTAACTACTGCAAAATAAACTATATTTGATACCCGTAATGCGTTAAATATTTCATCCATTTCCTTTCTAACTTGTCCATTTATAGATTAATGAGTGCCCCTGTAAAAAAACATAGAGAGGCAATCAATGAATCTTTAAAACTATTTGGATTTAACTCCAAGGATGAGGAATGGCTGATGATGGACGGTGTAACTGTGAAAGATGTGCAAAAAGGATTAGTTGCATTTGAAATTGCTGAACATCTGGACAGGTACGAAACTGTTATCATTTGTGATCCCAGAACATGCATTATATTTTTCAACAGGACCCCAATAAAAATCTAATCTGCCAGAAATGTGCAGCAGTTTAAATGAGAAGTTACTTTGCATGTGATCCGAAGTCACAAGGTTCAGTGAAAATGCCGTCAAAGACTTTCATTTGTCTTTCTCATTCAGATGCTGCTTCAGCTGTTCTCGATTCCTGACATTTCTTGGGTTCTGTTTTAGATGTTGTCCACTTGTGGTTTATCTTTATAAGTTCAATTTAAGATTTTTTTGTGTTCTTCCATAATTATTTCTCTTTCGACTATGTATTATCACCAACTTTTGTGAATTCTTATTCATCCTGAACTGGTGTGGCAAATGTGAAATGATTCCCTGATATAAAGGAGTTGTTTTAGTTGGGAAATAAGTGGCAAAAATCATAGAATTTACAGTGCCATTCGGCCCATCGAGTCTGCACCAGCTCTTTGAAAAGGCACCCTATCCGAGCCCACACCTCCACCCTATCCCCATAACCCAGTAACCCCACCCAACACTAAGGGCAATTTTGGACACTAAGGGCAATTTAGCAATGGCCAATCCAACTAACCTGCACATCTTTGGACTGTGGGAGGAAACCGGAGCACTCGGAGGGAACCCATACACACAGGGAGAACGTGCAGACTCTGCACAGACAGTGACCCAAGCCAGGAATTGAACTTGGGACCCTGGAGCTGTGAAGCAATTATGCTAACCACCATGCTACCATGCTGCAGGATATTGCCAAATATAAAAATGAGTAAGGAGTTGAGGTAACTGAGCAAGAAACTGCTAGATGGTGCTAAACTCAGAGTTTAAAAGGTGGACAGTGGTAGCTGGATGACTGGGAGACGTCTACCCTTTTGATATCCAGGGTAAGTATGAACTGGGTGATGGATCAAGAGCTCTGAATCCTCAAATCCTCTCAAAAACTAACCAAAGTCAGCACTTATTAGGGAATTACTGACCTGCAACCCTACACTTTAATTTAAATAGTCCAGAAATATGGATAAAATCAAGTGCTGTGTAAAACTATTTATTTTTATGAAGAAATAAGCATGAGCAACAAGGGTTGTTCGACAGCCTGTAAGCTGCTTCAATCTATTATTTATTACAGTGCAGTAAGTTTGCTCTTACACTTTTAAATTATTTGAATACTACAGCATCTGTTGTGGTCTGCAATGCAGTCTTCATGACTTCTGTCACAAAGCGATTAAGGCACCAATGAAACTGTATAACATGACGTGACAGGGTGGATTAGGGATGTATATTATAAAATTGCTGCTGTAAAATTAGTACTATTATGCTGTCTTGTAAATCTGATTTCGATCTTTTTTTGATCAACAGGTTTATAGTTCTTCGCTTATCATCTTCAGTAGACAACAGCTGTTTGATTTCTTTTATACATGAACTGGAAAAAGAAATCCAATTCACTATGGTTAATGTTGTTATGTATCACAAAAGAGACAATTTCCACCACATCATAGTCCAGATGGTACCTTCCAAAGATTTACAATGGGAATTGGTTAAGCTGCGTGAAGAGGGTTACAGAGGTCCACCAGAGCCATCCGAAGAGTTCCCAATGAGAGAGGGCGAGCAGCTTATACTCAAACTTAGTGGCAACATTAAATCATTTGGTAAGGTGCCAGTAATTTTACCTTTAAATGCCTGGTTTCTAGGTATGGATATTTAATTGATATTTGTACCAGTGTTTCTCTCAAATTTTTCCCATCCAACCCTGAATCAATCCAATGCCTCATGCTGGAAACAATTTCAAAGATAGCGGCAGCCCAGCTCTACTCTCAGGACAAAAGAACGTGATTTTGTAACACGTGGGGTTGAATGCAAATGACAATTCAGGTTTATTGAATAGTTGTTAACTCTGCTCTACACTGAGGCAAAGTCTGCGACGCAGCCAATGACATCACAACTATACATGTGACTAGTCACATGGGGCAGCACGGGAGCATGGTGGTTAGCACAATTCCTTCACAGCTCCAGGGTCCCAGGTTTGATTCCCGGCTTGGTTCACTGTCTGTGCGGAGTTTGCACATTCTCCTCGTGTGTGCGTAGGTTTCCTCCGGGTGCTCCGGTTTCCTCCCACAGTCCAAAGATGTGGTTATGTGGATTGGTCATGTTAAATTGCCCTTAGTGTCCAAAATTGCCCTTAGTGTCGGGTTGGGTTATTGGGTTATGGGGATAGGGTGGAGGTGTGGGGTTGGGTAGGGTGCTCTTTCAAAGAGCAGGTGCAGACTCGGTGGGCCAAATGGCCTCCTTCTGCACTGTAAATTCTATGATCTATAAAGGGATATTGCAACAATGCAACAATAACCCCAAATATATAACAGCCCTCCTCCTTTATCTTGAAGCTCCCATGACAACAATTAACCATAAAACTTTTACAAAGTCATCAAAACATATACGCAAAGACAGGCAATGAATCATTACACAGTAATAATACAGTTATTAGAAAAGATCATTTGGTGGGCATCTATTCTGCACTGCTATCTGCGCACTTCAGGTTGTTTCTGACATTTATAAGTACTTTCTGGGTCGTCAGAGGATGTCTTTACCCTGGAAAGTATTACATCACTTTTGTAGAAGGAAAACTTGCAGCAGCAAAGGACTCTTCGGCAATTTTGATTTCCGCTGATTAACTAGATGTCGCAGTTGCATGACCTGGTAGTATGGGTGGCAGTTCATCCTGAGCTAGCTCTGGTATACACGGTAATGGCACCCTAATGTGTGCAGCTAACCATTGATCTGCATGTTGTTCCCACACTAGCTCATTATCATTTTGCACCGTATAAGAGACAGGGCCAGTTTGAGCCAATACAGTCACAGGGACCCACTGCTTGATATAGCTGCGTGCCAAAAATCGCACTCCTTGTCGAAACAAGCCTCTTTTGAAATAAGATTTCTTGAAATAAATCTTAAGATTTAGGACTGCTGATTGCATTCTACTGTCTTGGACATCTCCTGCAGTAAGAGTAGATTAAATGTCATTTTCAGCTTCCTCTTCCGTAGTAGTAAAGCCGGGGAACTCTGAGCAGTCGCCTGTGTGGTGTTGCGATACATCACCAAAAAACTCTTTCAGTGCATACTTCAAGAACTGGACAAACCTTTTGACTAAATCATTCATGGGTGGGTGGTAAGGTGCTGATTTTATGTGTTGGATACCACTCATCTTTAAATAATCGTTAAGCTCTTGGACTGTTATCACTACAATTGCTTCTGGTTTCTCAAATCCAGCAAACTTTTTGATGGTTTGTTCCGCAATTGTTGATTTCATCAGGACCACTTAAGGCCATTTTGACTGTGCATCTATGACAACCATGAACATGTGCCCCTCGTATCGATCTGCAAAGTCAATGTATGGACATTGCCAATTTCTATAGATATGTCAAGAATAAAACAATGACTAGGGTTAGAGTAGGGCCAGTCAAGGACAGTAATGGGAAGTTGTGCGTGGAGTCCGGGGAGCTAGGAGAGGTGCTAAATGAATATTTTTCGCCAGTATTCACACAGGAAAAAGACAATGTTGTCAAGGAGAATACTGAGATACAGGCTACTAGGCTAGAAGGGCTTGAGGTTTATAAGTAGGGGGTGTTAGCGATTCTGGAAAGTGCGAAAATCGCTATATCCCCTGGGCCGGATGGGATTTATCCTAGGATTCTCTGGGAAGCTAGGGAGGAGATTGCAGAGCCTTTGGCTTTGATCTTTAAGTCATCTTTGTCTACAGGAATAGTGCCAGAAGACTGGAGGATAGCAAATGTTGTCCCCTTGTTCAAGAAGAGGAGTAGAGATCACCCCGGTAACTATAGACAAGTGAGCCTTACTTCTGTTGTGGGAAAAGTCTTGGAAAGGTTTATAAGAGGTAGGATGTATAATCATCTGGAACGGAATAATTTGATTAGAGATAGTAAACATGGTTTTGTGAAGGGTAGGTCGTGCCTCAGAAACCTTATTGAGTTCTTAGGGAAGGTGACTAAACAGGTGGATGAGGGTAAAGCAGTTGATGTGGTGTATATGGATTTCAGTAAAGCAGTTGATAAGGTTCCACACGGTAGGCTATTGCAGAAAATACAGAGGCATGGGATTCAGGGTGATTTAGCAGTTTGGATCAGTAATTGGCTAGCTGGAAGAAGACAAAGGGTGGTCGTTGATGGGAAATGTTCAGACTGGAGTCCAGTTACTAGTGGTGTACCACAAGGATCTGTTTTGGGGCCACTGCTGTTTGTCATTTTTATAAATTATCTGGAGGAGGGTGTAGAAGGATGTGTGAGTAAATTTGCAGATGACGCTAAAGTCGGTGGAGTTGTGGACAGTACAGAAGGATGTTACAAGTTACAGAGGGACATAGATAAGCTGCAGAGCTGGGCTGACAGGTGGCAAATGGTGTTTAATGCAGAAAAGTGTGAGGTGATTCATTTTGGAAGGAATAACAGGAAGACGGAGTACTGGGCTAATGGTAAGATTCTTGATAGTTTGGACGAGCAGAGAGATCTCGGTGTCCATGTCCATAGATCCCTGAAAATTGCCACCCAGGTTGAGAGGGTTGTTAAGAAGGCGTACGGTGTGTTAGCTTTTATTGGTAGAGGAATTGGGTTTCGGAGCCATGAGGTCATGTTGCAGTTGTACAAAACTCTGGTGCGGCCACATTTGGAATATTGCATGCAGTTCTGGTCGCCGCATTATAGGAAAGATGTGGAAGCATTGGAAAGGGTACAGAGGAGATTTACAAGAATGTTGCCTGGTACGGAGGGAAGATCTTACGAGGAAAGGCTGAAGGAATTGAGGCTGTTTTCATTAGAGAGAAGAAGGTTAAGAGGTGACTTAATTGAGGCATACAAGATGATCAGAGGACTAGATAGGGTGGACATTGAAAGCCTTTTTCCTCGGATGGTGATGTCTAGCAACAAGGGGACATAGCTTTAAATTGAGGGGAGATAGATATAGGACAGATGTCAGAGGTAGGTTCTTTACTCAGAGAGTAGTAAGGGTGTGGAATGCCCTGCCTGCAACAGTAGTGGACTCGCCATCACTAAACGCATTCAAATGGTCATTGGATAGGCATATGGACGATAAAGGAATAGTGTAGAGGGACTTTAGAGGGGTTTCACAGGACAGCGCAACTTCGTGGGCCGAAGGGCCTGTACTGCGCTGTAAGGTTCTATGTTCTATGTTCTAATGCACTTTAGGCCATTCCCACTGATGCAATCGGCACAACGGGGGGTGGGCTCCTTATCCACACACATGGCTGGCACAGTCCTGCTTTATTCTTGATCTGGACCTCGATTCCTGGCCACCAGAAGGAGCTCCTCGCGATTTCCTTCATTCGAACTGTACCTGGGTATCCTTCGTGTAAGTGTTCCAATGTCACAAGTTTGGAGGAATTATCACCCTCATCACCCACAACAGGCATCTGCCCTGTACTGTCAACATGGGTTTTCTGGAAACATATGGCTTTAATTCGGGACACATTCCCACATCCTCCCTTTTAACCCCATTTCCAGTACCTTCCCCAACATCAGGATAATTTCTGATCTGTCATTGGACCTGTGCTGCAGTTACTGGGATGTATTCAATCTGTGCAAAATAAAAAATAATTGCCCTACTGTATACTTACCTGACTAGCAGGCAAAGACAAATGTGATAACACATTGGCATGGCTCCCTGACCGACGGTATTTGATCTTGTTGCAATATACAGATATTATTAAAGACCATCGTTGACGTCTGCTTGATCACATAAGGAATACCCTTATGTGACCCAAAAATAATTAAGGACCTGTGGTCAACAATGTGAAGCGATGACCATAGAGATATTGTTAAATTTTCACACGATAAAAATAATACTCCGTGCCTCCTTCATCAATTGGGTACAATTTGATTCAGCACTTATTAAAATACATGATGCCAAAGCTATTGGTCTTTCTTCCCTTGAAAGTTGTGCGTGTGGTAGCACCACCCAATGCCATGTGGCAAGATATCACAGGAAAGTTGTAGTGGTAACTTTGGGTTGAAATGTACCAATACTTCTAACTTCTGCAGTGCTTCTTTAACTGATTGATATGCTTTTTTACACACTGGGGCGAAATTCTCCGACCCCCAGCAGGGTCGGAGAATCGCCTGGGGCCGCCTAAAATCCCACCCCCGCCGTGGCAGAGATTCTCCGCCACCCGGGAAGTGGCGGTGGCGGGAATCTCGCCACTCCGATCGGCGAGGCCCCTGCGGTGATTCTCCGGCCCGAATGGGCCGCAGTCCCGCTGCTGGGAGGCCTCTCCCGCCGCCAAGGTTTGAACCACCTCTGTAACGGCGGGATCAGCGGCGCGTGCGGGCCTCGGGCTCCTGGGGGGGGGGCGGGGGGCAATCGAACCCCAGGGGGTGCCCCCACAGTGGCCTGGCCCACGATCGGGGCCCCCCGCTCAGACTCCGGGCCAGTGCCCTGGGTGCACTATTTCTCTTCCGCGGCCGCCACGGCCTCCGCCATGGCGGAAGCGGAAGAGAAACCCACATCGCGCATGCGCCGACCGGCGAAAGCCTTTCGGCCAGCCCCGCTGCCGGGGGCGGAGGTTTTTTGCGCCAGTCTTCTGGTGCCAACCACTCCGGCACGGGGCTGGCCCCCAAAGGTGGGGAGAATTCCCCACCTTTGGGGAGGCCCGACCCCTGAGTGGTTGGCGCCACTCCCCTACTCCGAGACCCTCCGTCACGCCGGGTAGGGGAGAATCCAGCCCCAGGTGTCCATTGCCATGCTTGTTTTATGCACAACAAATTGTGTAATTGTTTAAGTAGGGTAACTCGACTCGAAACATATTTGCCATAATAGTTGTGGGCCCTCCACAATAGCCTCTATCTTCTTAGATGCCTTGTGGAAACCCTTGCTATCAATCACGGGGCCTAAATATTTTTTTGACATTTGAAAGAAGTCACACTTATCTTTCTTGTCACGCCAAGGCAACGATGCCCACATATTTAGGTCTTGCCCCAGACTTGTTGGGCACTGGACCGCCTTTCTCGTGGTCATGTCCAATGTTTTGGGGGTGAGTGGCGGTCTTCGGGATATTGGAACAACCAGAACTCTTTTCGGAGAGAGGGGCAGACGCCCTAGCCTTTTCCTCCTTGATCTCCTGCCAGAGACTCCTGCTCAGCTGAAGATCAGCAACACCACCCAAGGCCGCAGGCTGGCTGTCCGACTTGGCAGAATTGCTCAAACTGGAAAGAGTAAAATTATCCATCAGGGGATTGGAGGGGGACTTCCGCAAAACCTGGAAGAAATTCACCAACCTGTTCAAGGACCTGTTCATAACCAGTAACAAATAAGGGAGGGGAGTTGGGAGAAGACCGAATCAGACAAAGGTTGAAGGGAAGGGAGAGGGGAGGGTACAGGTGAGTGGGGGGGGGGGGGGGGGGGGAGGACCAGAGAAGGGAGGGGGAAAAACACTACCCAGAACAACACAGGGAAAACATGGTAGAGGGAACAAAGGGCACCGAAGGGAACAAAGGGCACCAAAGGGGGGGGGGGGGGAACCCGGGAAGGGCGGCCACAATAACAAGAGGGAGACCCCGAACAAGCCCCTGATGTGTTCTAATACTGTGTGTCCACATGTAAATAGTGAAACAAAGCGATTGGGATAATCAACTGCTGGGGGGGAGCTAAGTCCAACAGGCCTTAAATTTGTATATCTATGTAACCCATGTATCGAGACTGGACCACTTTGTTTCCCCATTTTCGTTATGTTTTATAATGTGTGCTTCATAAGGCCTTTTGTTGCATATTTAAGTTTCTTTCCGCAATGTCCTACAAGTTAATTGCAAAACTAATAAAAACATATTTCAGAAAGAAAATCTTTCCTGACACGTCTGAAGTCATTTCAATGTGGCTTGTAGGTTACATAAGTGTTCCTGCTCGTTGGTACCAGTGCTCAGTGTATCATCAAGGAAACATTGTTCTTCCTGCAGACTGCTTAAGATCTGATCCATGGACCGTTGAAACAAAGCAGATGCCAACATTATATCAAACATAATATTGTTACGCAGTAGGTCTTTATGTGTGATAATGATGAGCAGGTGTTGACATTCAGCTGCAACATTCATTTTTAGGTAGGCCTGCGATAGGTCGATTTTGCTGAACTTCTGTACTCCTGCTAGGCCAGCAAACAAATGCTCAATCAACGGTAGCGGGTGTTGCTCCAAGCATAAAACCGATTGATGATTGTTTTAAAATCTCCGCAAATGCATATAGTCCCATCCTGCTTCAGCACAGGCACAATAAGGTATGCCCAGTCACTCGAGGTGATGGGGTTCTAAGATTCCACAAGTCACATTAGTTCAGTTTCTACGTTTGGACGTATGGCTTGGGTACTGCTCTAGTCTTGAGACTTTTATGCCAGCTGTTCTGTTCTTTTAGACCTTAAGTGCCACCTGTAATCCTTTCATGGACCCCAGTGTGTCCTCAAATACGTAACTATAATCTTCTAAGATGCTCTTTATATCTGTTTCAGAATCTGCTAACCTGTTCACAGCAGTCCAATTCAACTTTATCTTCTCTAGCCAAGAGCAGCCAAAGAGACCTGGAAAACATCCTCAGGCAACATGGAGTGGCAACTCCGCAGTTTGCTCACATAGCTTCACTTTGACTATGATGCATCCTCTTAGAGACACTATTTCCTAAAACACTCCCAATTATTAATGGTCTGGGTGAATAATGGTCTTCCAGTATCTTAGTTAATTCCAAGTTATGTGCAGCTATCTGGTTTCTCTGAATGGTCCAGACTTCAGAGTAGATTAAAATTTTGGCTGCCAATGGTGCTAAGGAAAGCAGGGAAGTCTTGTTGAGATATATGTTGTGGACAGAGGCAAAAACTCTATGAGAGGCCAGGCTGACAGGGTGTAACTCACTTTATTCCAGAATAGTCACAATAATCACTCCACTCCACACGGTCTCCTTCACCGAACTGCCTCCTGGTCAGGGCTAAAATCCTGTGGGGAGCTCTCCAATTGGGAGGAAGTCCATCCCCTATCACCTGAGTAGCTCATTCTCTGAGGTGTAGGAGGGGAATTGGATACAACACAAACTTTGCCCCTGTAGGGGGTTGTAACACCCCTTCCCCCATCCCCCAAGTCCAAAGAAATGTCCATGTCCTCAGGCGTAGGGTCCTGTGGCTGCTTGGATTGCGGCCTGAGTTCCAAATGTGATTCAGCTGGCCCGGGAGGTATGTCCCGCACCGGGGACCGCAGCTTCCGCAATGAACATCGTAGCTGGCATGGCGTAGCCAGTAAGGCTGCTGGTACAAGTTGTGTCTGGGTATAGTTGTCGGCCGGTCCAATGTCCATATTGGAACCCGTGTTGCTGTCTACGCTGTCAGTGGCCAGGTCCACAGTGCCACGGTCAACTGGCATCTTGCCATTCAACAGAAGGCAGAACGGGCGGATGGGGCCCTGCTTCCCTTCTGGTCTTGGGGCTCCTCCTTGTCCGTAAGTGGGATGGAGTCCACGTGCCGGTGGTTCCTGGTTGCGTCGTTGTCAACGACCCCCGACCGGTGTGAATCCCAACCCCGCCCGAAAAACGCCGCCGGAGAACATGACAGCCGCCTCCTGTGGATTCTCCGACCTGGCGGGGAGTCGGAGAATCCTGCCCTTTAGCTATAAATTACTTTCTGAAATAGATTCTATTAATCTATTGATTACAAATTTTCTATAAACAAAAGTAAAACAAATGCTGTAAATACACAAGAAGTAAGTTGTCATCTGTGGAGAAAATGGACTTGTTAACATCTGAACCTGTATCCTTCGGAACTGAAACAGCAGTGTTCTGCTTCTGCTTTTTAGCAATATCTTGCACTATGTTAAGATTAGTCGCTTCCTTTTTATGTCATAATTATCCTTTTTTAAGCCCAAAACCTTGATTAATGATCGAATTGTAACTTTTGTTCCTCTTCAAGCTTGTTAGTGAATTCATCATTGTCTTGGTCACTATCCCAATCTACTCGATTTCTGAATGACTTTCATTATTGTACCAGACTGGCAGCACGGCGGCGCAATGGTTAGCATTGTTGCCTCAGGGCGCCGAGGTCCCAGGTTCGATACCGGCTCTGGGTCACTGTCATTGTAGAGTTTGAACATTCTCCCCGTGTTTGCGTGGGTTTCACCCCCACAACACAAAGATGTGCAGGCTACGTGGATTGGCCATGCTAAATTGCCCCTAATTGGAAAAAATGAATTGGGTACTCTAAATTTAAAAAAAAATATTATTATATCAAGAATTCTCCCTTTGTCAAAAGTATGGCCCACAAAATTTCAATCAAAATTAAGGATCTTCTATCTGGATTTGGAAGATGAGACAAACCTTATTTTGACTGGGAGAAATTCTGGTGTGAAACAAAAACAAAAAGCTGATTTTCCCACTGCGTCTCACCTGATAAATTGCGGGTGAGCCCCAAAATGGGCTCCGAGCAGGGCGCAAAACCCTGTGCAAGTCACTTGACTTGTGGCACCCAGTGCGACCTGGATCATGCCAAAAGAGAATAATATTTAAATGAGCCATGAGGTTTATTTAAATATCCAGGCGCTGTGTTCACCCGGCACCCGGAGTCAATTTTCCTGGTGAATCGTACCCAAAGCTTCTGCTCCTCTTATGTCAAGGGTCTTGGGGAATTACGCCAAAATGACACATGCCACTGAAACTCATGCCTGCTGAAAGCTGGCATCGGTTCCACTGAGGCCCAGGAGAGACCACAAAATTCTTTATATTCAAGGTTCTTAGAAAATTCCAAAAAGGTGCCATTGGGTGATGAAGTTACAAAAAGTGATCCTATTTTCTGGGTCTTTCCTGGGCTACCTTTCCTCTGTTGGAGAGGCAAGTAGGTTCGACATTTTCCTGGCAAATTCAAGCTGGCACTGCTGATGCACTCCTACTGGAATGGCCAGTCGATTCTAAATATGCAAGTTGTCCTGGCCTGTTCTTCTGGGGCTTGGGTGAATTTACAGTCTGCTGTTTTACTTCAGGTGGCAGAGCTGAACGATTGGAATTAAAGATATTCATTAAATCTAATTTCTTTGGTCCAAAGCTTGCTTCTTATCTTCCAATCTTCATTAAAATTATAAACTACATTTATTACCGCATTTTTATTTTGCTAGATCACTCAGATCTGCATAGACAAACATTTCCACTAAGCCTTTGCAGGCAGAAGGTCTGTAAAATACTCCCACCAATGTTTTGCACTTTTCTGTTTTCTTGTCCTTGATCATTGGTAAAAAAATACTTCAAGGAAAATTCCATTGGACATAACTGAATTTGTCGAAATGCAGATGGGGTAAAATTTGGTTGTGTGCAATATGCAAATGCTTAATAGTTGTGGTAACAACTGAAAGAAACAACAAAAGTACAAAACAACAAAAAACGTGGGCACTTGATCTTCTCTGGACTACTACTGAATGTTCTGCAAAAAGCAATAATGCCATCAAAGCACAAGGTGGTAGCTCTATAATGAGTTCTACAATACCTTTTATTTCACTCCATTAAACAAGTTCAAAATGTATTTTCAAAACAATTTGAAGCTGATTACACCAAATAAATTAAATGTTACAGTGAAAATGTGGTTTACTTTGTGTACCAGCATGGTCAGAGATACTGTAATATGTGATTAATGCAATTAGTCACATATATCGAAAAATATTTTTAAGAAGAAGCAATGTTTATTTATTCATTCATGCAATGTGGGCATCGCAGGCAAGCCCATCCATTGCCATCCCTAATTGCTCTTAAGACTGACAAAATCAGAGAAGGCTCATCCGGGAAAGAACAAGAGACTTTGCTGGCAAAGAGCGCAGGCCAAGTCGAGGCATTGGAGGGAGACCCAGACCTCCAAACAATCCATCTACCCAATACATTGAACATTACCAGGCCTGCATTTTGAAGAGCCTGTAGATTTCACATTGGATTAAACAACCATTTCAGAATTCAGAATGAATTGAATCACCACTGTCCGTGTGAATATATGTTGTTACTTAAGAGAGTTCCAGGATCTTGATTCAGCAATAATGAAGAAATTACAAACTATTTTCAAGGCAGGATGACTTGGAGGAAAACGTGCAGGTGTTTCCACCTGCTTGGTACCTTTGTCTTTCCAGGAGATAGCGACCATGAGTTTGGAAGGGGCTATCGAAGAGGTCTTGACAAGTGGCTGCTTTGCATCTTGTCGATGATATGGTGCTTGCAGAGAAGGCAATGGAATTTTAAGATGCTTGATGGAGTACAGTCAAGTGTACAATTCTTTTCTGAATACTGTCAAGCTTCTTGAGTGTTGTTGGAGTGGCACTCATCCAGGAAAATTGAGAGTATTCCATCCAACTCCTGAATTGTGCTTTGTAGATGGTGGACCGGGTTTTTGGAGTCAGACAATAAGTTAGTTGGCACAGAATTCCCAACCTATGACCTGCTCTTGGAGTCACAGTATTTATGTGGCTGATCCAGTTGATGGTGACACATAGGATGTTAATGCTGGCATTAAATTTAAAGGGGAGATCACGGCTTGGCAGTGGTTTGACACAAACATTTATTTCCACTTATCAACCCAATCTACACTGTTTCCCAAATCCTGCTGCATGTGTACATGAATTGCTTCAGTATCTTTGGAATCGTAAATGGAACTGAACATTGTGCAATCAGCAGTGAAGGTCACTTTGACCTGTGGTGGAGGGAAGGTCATTGGTAAAGCAGCTGAAGGTGGTTGGGTCTAGGAAACTAACTTGAGGAACTCCTGCAGCGATGTCACAAGGGTGAGATGATTGGCCTCCAACAACCAGCAACCAGAGACGTCTTCCTTTGTGTTCGTTTTCCTTTGGTTTTCCATTGAATTCAGCTTTTCCCCTGGGCTCTTTGATGCCTCACTCAGTCAAATGCTGCCTTGATGCCAAAGACAGTCACTGCTGCTTCACCTCTAGAATACAGCTTTTTCACCCATGCTTTGACCAAGGCTGCACCTATGTTGAGTTGTCTTGGTGGAACCCAAAATAAGCATTGATGAGATCACTACCAATCAAAAAATTCACGTAATGTTTTTTTTACATCTTTGTTTAGGTAATGATCAAGACATGATTCAAGAATATCCATTAATATTCCACTCTCAGCGGAAAGCCAGACTGGAACTTGAACTGACTGAAGTGGATGAATTTGGCAACTACTGCTCTCCTCACTACAAAGGGATGGCAATATTTTACAAAATAACCAAAGAAGAATTAACCCAGCAATGGGATGGGGCCTATCACATGGTGGATAAACAGCAATACACTCCTGTATGCAAACTGGCATTAACATTGCCCAAGGTAACATACAATACATGAAATATAATGTTAACTGAACTGATTTATATAAGACTTGGTGGTACCTGGTGATAAAGTCAAATTCTTTAAGCAATGTCAACCTGCAAGTGGGAACAACACCATTATTTATAATAACGTCAGAACTTTGTTCATTTTTATATTCTTTTGTTCATCATTCTTTTCCATTTTCTCTACTTTGTTCTTTTTTCTGTTATTGTTATTCTTCCTTTTTTTAAAGAGCTTTGTGTATACATGCTTCAATACTCTACACAATGCATGCCGAGGCAAATATTGGGTACGATTTTATGGAAACGTTTCTAAGTGTCATTTTGGGTGGGTTTGGCTGGCTGTTTCCCATCACCTTTGTCGATGAGATCCACACCACCTTTTAACCACACTGAGTCATTTTTCTGAGCTTTGGGGAGTTCCCCTCCAGTCGAGCCCATAATTAGAAATGTTTTCAGCAGTGGGGAGCTGAACATGCCGGCTAGGCTGGCTCCGCAGAGATTAGGCCATCATTTTGAAAGGGTGCCCAAATCTCTAAGTGAGCTTGAGGGTCCACCACACCCCCTACCCATGGGCAATGTCACCCAACACATATAGGCATTATCCTTCCCCCCCACACCCAATATTTAGAAAGTCCTCTCATAACCCGCCTTCAACCACCCACCCTTCATATCCTCCTCATCCATCCCTTTCATTGGCAGTACCACCCTGGCACCCAGGCAAATGGCACTGGCACCCTAAATGCCATTCCAGCATGGCAGTGCCACCAACTGTAGCTGTGCCAGGATGGCAGTGACAAGGTGCCCAGGTGCCAGAGAACGTGTCAGGGTGCCACCTTCCCCTGTCCCTGACCACCCAGGGGTCTCCAATGCCCTGGGAGACCCCCCAGGTGCTGTTAGAACTGGTTCATCTTGTTAATGAGATAGAGATTGCCCTTAACTGGTGATAATTGGTGTACCACCACATCTAGGTAGGATCCAGAACCCGTCAATAGCAGCAGGCTGGTAAGACTGCAAACTGGCCAGTGCCAGCAAGGGTCTGATTCTGACCTCTCCCGCGATCTAACCGGCATGCATGCATCTACGCCGGGTGCAATGAGGCCGTTAGATCACACCCATTGGGCGCGAGTCTCCGCGCCCCACGCCGTGTGGGAGAATCGTGGGAGGGCCGGGTGACTCACGCCACGCCGCCCTGGCACCCCCCGCGATTCTCCCACCCCCCCGCTCGGAGAATCGCCGCTCGCCGTTTTTCACCGTTTTGCTGCCGTCGTGAACATGATGCCAAAGTTTCGTTTGTGTGTGGGGGGCGGAGAGGGGAGTGAGCACCACGGCCGTGCTCGGGAGGGGACTGGCCCGCGATCGGTGCCCACCGATCGTCGGGCTGGCGTCTCCAAGAGACGCACTCTTTCCCCTCCGCCGCCCCACAAGATCAAGCCGCAAGCGTCAAGGCCCGGTGGCCGATATTTACGGAGCGCAGCTCCTAGCCCCCTGGGAGGGGGGGGGGTGAATAGGGTGCGAGGAGCGGCCTCCAAGGCCGTCGTGAAACTCGGCCGAGTTCACGACGGCCTTCCCGATGCCGCGCGGGAGCCCATTATCTTTGTAAGCAGTATTCAAGGACTCCTTTGAATAGTATGCATGTTAGCAGGAAAAATAGATTTGGATCTCCATTCTTAGGTTTGATGCCTGCGCAGTGCTGCGTTAACTGATGTCAGTTATGAATTTCTTCAGCCAGATGGTGGTGAATCTGATGAACTCTTTGCCTGGCTGTGGAGGCCAAATCACTGAGTGTCTTTAAGACAGAGATACATTAATATCTAATTTTGTCTGATATACTGCTGCTTTCCAAATGCTGTGCTGTGAAATCCTTGATAATGAACTCTTGCAACTTCCCTACTGACGTTAGGCTCACTCGTCTAAAGTTCCTTGTTTTCTCTCTATCTCCCTTTTTGAAAAGCATTCGTGTAAAGCCAGGTGTGAATACTTAAAAACTGATACTAATCCTGTTATGGGAAGGCAGTGGCATAGTGATATTATCGCTCTGCTGATAATCCAGGGACCCACGGTGATGCGCTGGGAGCTGGGTTTCAATCTCACCATGGCAAATGTTGAAATTTAAATCCAATAAAAATCTGGAATGAAAAGTCTAATGATGACTATCATCTCATGATAGTATTTAAAACCCATCTGGTTCATGAATGACTTTCAGGGAAGGGAAGGACATCTGCTGGCCTACATGTGACTCCGGACCAACAGCAATGTGGTTGACACTTAACTACCTCTGACATGGCTAAGCAAGCCACTTAAAGGGCAATTAGGGATGGGAAATAAAATCTGGCCCAGCCAATGATGCCCACATCCCAGAACGAATAAAAAAAGATGGTAAAATATATTCACATTTCCCACATTAAACCATTTGTGTAATTAGTTACAGATCTGGGTGACGATTTAAACAGCTGTTTCGGCTTGCAGACTACAAAGGTACAAAAAAAACAAGAGCTTTATTGGAAGGTGTTTACTCTACAGGCTGTTAGGATAGACTGCTTATTTTTCCTCGCAAACAGCCGATAACATCATCAATATGTCACATGATTGAACTCTTAGAGTGACCCAAATTGGAATAAACATGAATATGCAGCACTACCGAGACTACACCAGTGATGGAGTTGGACAGTTGTCTGATAATGTTTCAAGTGTCTTGGACTATAATGTTGACGTACATTCTGATACAGAAGCAGAAGGCATAGAATCTCTGTGGGTAGAGTTGAGGAATCGCAAAGGTAAAAAGACCCTGGTGGAAGTTATGTACAGGCTCCCTAGCAGTAGTCAGGATGCAGAAAATAAATCAGGAGATGGAGAAGGCATGTTAAACAGACAATATCACAATAATCATGGGCAACTTCAATATGCAGATGGATTGGGAAAATCAGGATGGTAGTGGTTCCCAAGAAAAGGAATTTGTGGAATGTTTAAGAGATGTTTTTTTGGAGCAGCTAGTGACAGAGCCCACTAGGGAACAGGCAATTCTGGATTTGGTGATGTGTAATGAGGCAGACTTGATTAGGGATCTTAAGGTGAAGGAACCCTGAGGGAGCAGTGACCACAATATGATAGAATTTACCCTGCAGTTTGAGACGGAGAAGCTAGAGTCAGATGTAACGGTATTACAATTAAATAAGTGTAACTACAAAGACATGAGGGAGGAGCTGGCCAGAGTTGATTGGAAAAGGAGCCTAGCAGGGAAGACAGTGGAACAGCAATGGCAGGGGTATTTGGGGGTTATTCGGGAGGCACAGCAGAAATTCATCCCAAGGAGGAGGAAACAATTTAAGGGCAGGACAAGGCATCCATGGTTGACAAGGACAAAGGACAGCATAAAAGCAAAAGAAAAAGCATACAAAGTGGCAAGGATTCGTGAGAAGCCAGAGGATTGGAAATCATTTAAAAGTGAGCAGAGTACAACTAAAAAAGCAATAAGGGGAGAGAAGATGAAGTATGAGTGTAAGTTAGCTAGTTATATAAAAGAAGATAGGAAGAGTTTCTTTCCATATATAAAAGGTAAAAGAGAGGCAAAAATAGACATTGGACCAATGGGAAGTGTGGCTGGAGAAGTAATAATAGGAAACAAAGAAATGGCAGACGAACTGAATAGTTACTTTGCATCAGTCTTCACGGTTGAATTCACATGTGGGATGCCAGAGCTCCAGGAGAATCAGGAGGCAGAGGTGAGTGCAGTCACCATCACTAAGGAGAAGGTTCTGGGTAAACTGAAAGGTCTGAAGGTGGATAAGTCACCTGGACCAGATGGACTATACTCAGGGTCCTAAAAGAGATAGCCAAGGAGATTGTGGAGGCATTGGTGGTGATTTTTCAGGAATCACTGAAGACAGGAAGGGTCCCAGACGACTGGAAAGTGGCTAATGTAACACCACTGTTTAAGAAGGGAGGGAGGCAGAAGACGGGACATTACAGTCCGGTCAGCCTGACTTCGGTCGTTGGTCAGATTTTAGAGTCTGTTATTAAAGATGAGATCGTAAAGTACTTGCAAGTGCATGGTAAAATAGGATTGAGTCAGCACGGCTTTGACAAAGGGAGGTCATGTCTGACAAATCTGTTCGAGTTCTTTGAGGAGGTAACAAGGAAGTTAGACAAAGGAGAACCAGTGGACGTGATGTACTTAGATTTCCAGAAGGCCTTTGACATGCTGCTGCATAGGAGACTGTTAAATAAGTTAAGAGCCCATGGTGTTAAGGGTAAGATTCTGGCATGGATAGAGGATTGGCTGACTGGGAGAAGGCAGAGAGTGGGGATAATGGGGTCTTTTGTCAGGATGGCAGCCGGTGACTAGTGATGTGCCTCAGGGGTCTGTGCTGGGACCACAACTTTTCACAATATACATATAACCTGGAAGAAGGAACTGAACGTACTGTTGCTAAGTTTGCAGATGATAGAAAGATATGTAGAGGGAAAGGTAGTATTGAGGAAACAAGGTGCCAGCAAAAGGATTTGGACAAGCTGGGAGAGTGGGCAGTAAAGTGGCAAATGAAATACAATGTGGAAAAGTGTGAGGTTATGCACTTTGGAAGGAGGAATTTAGGTACAGACTATTTTCTAAATGGGGAAATACTTAGGAAATCAGAAGCACAAAGGGACTTGGGAGTCCTTGTTCACGACTCTCTTAAGGTTAACATGTAGGTTCAGTCGGCAGTTAAGAAGGCAAATGCAATGTTAACATTCATGTCAAGAGGGCTAGAATGCAAGACCAGGGATGTACTTCTGAGGCTGTATAAGGATTTGGTCAGACCTCATTTGGAGTATTGTGAGCAGTTTTGGGCCTCAGATCTACGGAAGGATGTGCTGTCCTTGGAAAGGGTTCAGTGGATGTTCACAAGAATGATCCCTGGAATGAAGAACTTGGGTTGGAATTCTCCGCTCCCCACGTGGCTTGGGAGAATCATGGAAGGGCCTCCCGACATTTTTTACGCCACCCCCGGCGCCCCCGCGATTCCCCCCCACCCCGGAAGAATCGCCGCTCGCCGTTTTTCACAGCGAATGGCAATTCTCCGAGCCTGATGGGCCGAGCGGCCGACCCTTCACGCCCGTTTCACCACAGCAGCAACCACACCTGGTCGCTGCATTCATGAAATGGGCGCCGGATGCCCGTTTGGGGCATCCAGGGGCCCGATTGGGATGGGAGCACCGCGACTGTGCTCCGGCGGGGACAGGCCCGCGATCGGTGCCCACCGATCATCGGGCCAGCATCCAAAACGGATGCACTCTTTCCCCTCCGCCACCCGGCAAGATCAAGCCGCCACGTGTTGCCGGGCGGCGGTGGAGAAAGGCGGCACCACGCATGCGCGGGTTCGTGTCGTCTGCGCGCTGATGTCATCCGCGAAGCGCCGTTCAGGCGTCATTTCCGGCGGCTGAGGTCGCAGTCTAGAAAGACGGGGGCCCGCTCCTAGCCCCCCGGGTGGGGGTGAATTAGGTGCGGGGAGTGGGCCCCGAGGCCGTCGTGAACCTTGGCCGACTTCACGACTGCCTCCGCGATATTTGGAGCCGGCGGAGAATACCGCCCTTGTTGTATGAGGAACGGTTGAGGATTCTGGGTCTATGCTCATTGGAGTTTTGAAGGATAAGGGGGGATCTTATTGAAACTTACAGGATACTGTGAGGACATGGAGAGGATTGGAAGGATTCTCCCGTACCCGGTGGGGCAGGGGGCCCCGGCGGGACGGACTGGCGTGAACCACTCTGGTGTCGGGCCGCCCCAAAGTTGCGGAATCCTCCGTACGTTTAGGGCTAGGCCCGCCCCGGAGTCGTTGCCGTCCTGCTAGCTGGTGGGATAGGGGACTGGCGCCACGCCAACTGGCGCCGAAGGGACTCCGCTGGCTGGCACGAGTCTGCGTATGCGCGGGAGCGCCAGCGCACGCTGGCATCAACCCCGCGCACAGGGATTCACTTCCGCATCGGCCATCATGGAGGACCACAACGGCCGATGCAGAAGGTATAGAGTGCCCCCACGGCACAGTCCCGCCCGTGGATCGGTGGGCTCTGACCCCGGGCCAGGCCACCGTGGGAGTACCTCCCGAGGCAAGATCCCCCCGTGACCCCCCAGGAACCCCGGAGCCCGCCCGCACCGCCAGCTCCTGCTGTTAAGGGACCTACTCTGATTTACGACTGCGGGACCGGTGACAGGCGGGCGGGTCTTCGGCCCATCGCAGGCCAGAGAATTCGGGCGGCCCCGGCGCCCATTGAGTCGCGCTGGACCCTGCCATTCTCTGAGGTGAGCGGCGCGACTCATGCCGGGCTGGTTTTTGGGGGGCAGGAGAATTGGGAGGAAGGTGGTGGCGGGATTCCCACCAACCCCCGGCAATTCTCCCACCTGGCGGGGGGTCGGAGAATCCCGCCGATGTTTCCACTTGTAGGAAAAACTAGAACCAGCGGACACCATCTCAGACTAAAGGGACAATCCTTTAAAACAGAGATGAGGAGGAATTTCTTCAGCCAGAGGGTGGTGATTCTATGGAACACTTTGCCACAGAAAGCTGTGGAGGCCAAATCAGTGACTGTCTTTAAGACAGAGATAGATAGGTTCTTGATTAATAAGGACATCAGGGATTATGGGGAAAAGGCAGGAGAATGGGGATGGGAAAATATCAGCCATAATTGAATGGCAGAACAGACTCGATGGGCTGAGTGGCCTAATTCTTCTCCTATGTCTTATGGTCATACATGTGCTGTAGAAAAGGAAGATTTTGGAAGTTAATTTTTAATTGAGCAGAAGAAAGGTTGGTTTCACAATATAGGCTGTGATTCTCCGGGACCCGGCGGTGTGGGCTGTACCGGTGCCAAAGAGTGGCGCGAACCACTCCGGCGTCGGGCCGCACGGAATCGTTCGCACCTCCAGGGGCTATGCCGGCACTGGATTGGTTGGCGCGTGCCAACAGGCGTCGAAGGGACTCCGCAGGCCGACGTGGGTTGGCGCATGCACAGGCGCACTAGCGTGTTCTGGCGCATGAGAAGAACCGCTGCCGTGTTTCCTGCACATGCTCAGGGTGTTTCTTCTCCACGCCGGCCATGGCGGAGCTTTACAGAGGCTGGCGTGGAGGGAAAGAGTGCCCCACGGCATAGGCCCGCCACTCTCCCCGGGGCTGGATCCTCCCGCGCCCCCCCGAGAACTCCCCAGGACGCTCTCAAAGCCAGGTCCCATCGGTACGGATCTGGTCTAATCCATGCCGGGGCGACTGGCCGAAAACGGAGACTGGAGAATTGCCGGGGGTGGGGGGCACTGCCAATAGCCCCTGACTGGCGCGGTGCGAACCCCGCCCCCGCCCCTGCCAAAATAACGGCGCCTTGAGAATTCGGCAGCCGGCGTCGGAGCGGCGGTGTGAAATTCACGCCGTCCCCGGCGATTCTCCGTCCCGGCCAGGGATGGGGGGTGGGGGGGGGCGCGAAGAATCGCACCCATTGTTTCTGAAACCTTTCAAAAGGGATTGAATTTTGAAAGCTTTTTGACAGCCATCATTTGAAAGACTTATTAATTACCATGTTCACTGTGGAAGAGGCTGAGAAATTGAAAATTATATGCAAAACCAAAGGTGAATAAAACCCAAAATGCTGGTGTCAGTCTGCAGGCAGTTAACAGGGCAACTCAGCATTTGACTCCCTATGTGAGGACTAATGATGTTAAGAAAGTGCTGCATAGGATTATTGTGAAAATAGTAATATTTTGAGCTGTTCTGTGACACAGTCTATAAAATTCTTTGCTGCAGCATGCCTGGAAGGAAGCAGCAGATGCCCAGAGATTGCAGTTGACCTGCAGTTGTCCTGTGGTGAACCTATTACGCCAAGTGGCACAACTGTGCGGATAGCTTGCTGCTGAGCCAGTCCACATGAACACAATTGTGTTATTTCCAAAAGCCATAAGGCTGCCGTCAAATATTGGCAGATTGGCAATTGTCGGACTGATGTTCCGATCAAACTTTTCCACTGCCCTGACGCTGCTCCACATTTCTTGCCGGGTCTGCCGAGCCCAGGTTCTCTGGAAATACGGAGTGCAGCGTCCCTCAATGAATTCCACTGCAGCGCTTTGTGTCAGTAGAAAAGCAGTACATGCTCGGTTTTTACAACATTGGCTTCCATAGTGTAAGTTTAAATGTCCAGTATGAATGTGACTGAATGGATGAAAGGGTGGATTAATGAGTGAATGGGTAGGATGGTAGGGTTGGTTGGTAGATGAGGATAGGTGAATTAAGTGGGTAGCGTGGCAGGTGGATGTGATGGCATGTGGGTAGGGTGGCAGGTGGGTGAGATGGCAGGTGGGTAGGGTGGTAGGTGGGTGAGGGGGCAGATGAGCAGGTTGGTAAGAGTGCAAAATGGCATATTGGTGAGGTGGCGGGAGGATGATGTTGTAGGTGGGTAGGTTGGTATGTAGGTAAATGATATGTAAGTAGTTGGGTGAGTGTGTAGGTGGGTTGGGGGTAGTCGAGTTGGGAAGAATAGTCAGGTTGCAGACTGGTCAGGTTGGATCCCGGGTTGTTGGGTAGACAGGGTGTAGTTGGGTCAGGTCAGGTCATGGGCTAGTCAGGGAGTCATCAGGAAGTTAATGGGTACTTGGGTCAGGTGGTGGTAGTCGGGGTTGGGGGTTCTGAGGGTTAGTTGGTTTGGTTTTGGGGGTAGTCTGGGAATCAGAGGGCATAACTGGGTCAGTCATGGGGCAGTCAGTGGGTTTCCTCCGGGTGTTCCGGTTTCCGCCCACAAGTCCCGAAAGACGTGTTTGTTAGGTGAATTGGACATTGTAAATTCTCCCTCAGTGTACCCGAACAGGCGCCGAAGTGTGGCGACTAGGGGATTTTCACAGTAACTTCATTCCAGTGTTAATGTAAGCCTACATGTGACATTAAAAAGATTATTATTCTTAAATCACTCAAAGTGCGGCCTAAGCAGAAAGAAACTCCCCGGGGCCAACAAAAAACGCAAAGTACCGTTGAATAGCCAGGTGATTCTCAGTGCTGCAGCAGCCGAGAACCATCCCGCCAAATGCACCCAAAAGCGGACTTCGTTTTCAGACCACTGAATCGCGCCCATTGTCTGCCACAATTCAGTTTAATAGCTTTATTTGATATTTTGTTCATGTTATTTCATTATGCTCTGTTTTTATTATAGAGAGAAAAGCTTCTTAGTCATTCGACAAGTGTGAACAAAGTTACTGCACCGGGTAAGGAAAAGGAACAGTGTTTTTGGCTGGAAATGTCCTCAGTACCATCTCCAAAATGGCTGGCATTACACGAGCAGCATTGAGGAAATTGTTGGCCATTGCTTATTAAACTTGATGACAGTAACTGGGAATTTTAGCATAGGTGAGGATGTGGGATTGGTTGCGGATGGACAAAAACAGGGGAAAAATTCCAACTACGTCAGGAAGCTGGCACCAACTCGCAAACCTTTGGGTTTTACTGAGAAAGGACAAAGGATGGGCTGCCAACCCACTTCCAGTTGTGGGCCTTACCCAGATGTGCCTGTGGCCTTCTCCAGGTTCCTCCACACAAAGTAGAATCCAAGCCTGTCCATAAGGTTTATTTTTGATCTGAATCTTTCAATGACAAAAATGCACATTGTGGAGTTGGATATGGGTCAAAAAGAATCTGTGGGTTTCCCATCCAAAACTGCGCCCCACCCCACCCCCCACCCCTAGTTTTGAGCTAGCAGAGGTGGCCCATCATTGCCTGGAGGCAGCATCTACCGGTGTGGCCACTGTCAATGGGTTTTCCCGTTGTTCACACCCTCTATTGCCGGAAAACCCATGACAGAGGCTCACCAATCTTTTGATCCCGCTGGAAAATATTGGCCCAAATGGTTTTCTTTTCCCCATTGTACAAACAAAGTCAATCCTTTTATTCTTGAGCCTATTGTCAGGATCCCCATTTTTTTCTTATTATCCCAATCTCTTTAGCAATCTTGTTCTCTAATCCTCTAATACAAAATGCTTTTTATTTCCTTAATCAAATCATGCAATGATGATAATGTCCATTCTCTTGAACCCAATTTCAGGTTTCCTTGTGTGTCTGTACTTCTTTCAATTTAGTGTGCTGCATTGCAATCTTCTCTATACTGGGGAAATTGAATGTAGATTGGGTGACCGCTTTGCAGAGCACTTTTGGCCAGTTCGCAAGCATAGCCTCAAGCTTCTAGTCACCTGTCATTTTAATTCTTCACCTCACTCCCAATCTGATCTCTACCCTCAGTCTCCTACAGAGTTCCAGTCTGAGGTCCAACACCTCATCTCTCAATTAGCCACTTTACAGCCTTTTTGACTGAGCATTATGTTCAACAATTTCAGATCATAATCTCTAACTCTTTTTTTGGGGAGGATAGCTGCTATTGACATTTCCACCCCTGCACCTGTCTTTTGTCCTTTATTTCATTTATTCCATTAACATCTCCTTTTGCCTTTCAGCATCACCCTTTGTACTTTAATCTCTCTTGCCTGCCATATTATTACCGTTTACCTCTTTGGTTCTCTGACCTCTTCCCCACCCACTAAACCCCCAGCCTAGTTTCCCTGTTTCAGTATTTGTTTACAATCTGTGACATTTGTAACAATTTCCTGATCTGACTTCAAGACCACCGACCTGAAACATTAACTCTGATTCTCTCTCCACATATGTTGCCTGAGCTGCCTAGTATTTCCAGCATTTTCTCTTTTTACCTCAGATTTTCTTTCCCGCTTTTGGATCTGACAACTTGATCCTTTCTCCCAGATTGATGACTTTAACTTCGGGGGATGAAGGCATCAAAGAAAAGTAGAAATGAGAGAACAACAAAAATGAAGGAAAAGGGGACAGGAATATGTGGAAAGAAGTGGAAGGGCTAGTGCAGAATCTTGTAGCTACAAGGGTACTTGATTATTTTTTTTTAAAAACTCTGTAAAATATGGCAGACTCCAAAATGTATTTAAATTTAGATTTTCATATTATTATCCGAACATTAACATTAAATAAAACTTTTACATTTTATGTGAGATAATTAAAAATAAAAACAACAAGGTTTATATATATCATATATATATACATATATTACTGATATACAGTAGTCCCCCGTTATAACGCGGGTGTTGGGGTCCAAGACAGCCACCCGCGTTGCATCCGAGCCACGGATATCCACGATGGGGGTTTTAAATTTATTTAAAAATCTATGCATGCGCTTCCCATTGTGAGTCTACGGGGGGCGGGGGGAGAGGTCAGACCCCCGTAGACTCACAATGGGAAGCGCATGCATAGATTTTTAAATAAATTTAAAACCCCCATTGTGGATCTAATTAAAACACGCTCTCTGATTTCCACAGAATGAGGCTGGGCGTTATTCCAGAGGGAAACCCACAGAAAAATACCAGGAACTCTGGTGGGTTTCACCAAACTGGAGGAAAGGATTGCCTTTCAAAAATATGTTCTGACCGCCACCGGTTTAAAGAACCTGTCTGCTGTGCAGGGTTGAGGCAGCTGTAGCTCTGCACTATCCACTTCCGGACGTTGTGTGAGCTGCTCCTCTCTCACTGAATCTCCCTCCAATCAGCCGGCAGTGTCAACTTCAGCGGCCAGCTCACTTTGATCCGGAGAGGGAAGCTGACAGTTGGGGTCCATAAGCCCCCCCGCCGTATATCGCGAACCGCGGTATTGCGGAGCGCGGTATAATGGGGGACTACTGTATTACTATGTAAAAGATATACTAAGATCTCTGACACAGTGCTCTGTGTCCTGCAACACATGTGAAGCTAAATGAGACAGTTAATCCCCAATTATCCTTTTTCTTCCCTAAAAGGAGCCCTGTGGCTGTTGTGCATTACAATACATCTCGATTTGGCAATTACTTTATTCTACTTCCCTGCTTTGTTGACTCGTACCACTTTATTTTATCACATGGTATTTCCAAGCTACCTTAGCCTTGTCCTTGAATTAGATCCATAATATGAATACAATGCTGAGTTAAAATAGTTCCATTCTGCTCTTGAATAACACAGCACCCTAATTTATCCTATGATTTTGTTTTGTATTTTCAGCACCCGTCAAGGATGTAAAAATGTTTGCATGAAACTGATTGTCAGATTGTACATTAATTCCTCCAATTACGGGCACAGTCGTTAGCACTGCTGCCTACAGCACTGAGGATCCGGGTTTGAATCCTGGCTCTGGATCACTGTCCGTGTGGATTTTGCACATTTTCCCCCTGTCTGCATGGGTTTCACCCCCACAACCCAAAAGATGTGTCGGGTTAGGTGTATTGGCCATGCTAAATTCCTCCATTTACACCAGGTGTAGCTCGGGGGTAAACTTGGAACAAGAAAAGTATCTGATATTTCTGCTTCCTAATCTGCTGTTTAGGTCACAAATGGACAGATTGACATCAAGAAGGTTCTTTATTTCTGACTTTTGGATGGAAGGTGGTTTAACAGAACACTGCTAGTTCTTTAGGTTTAATAAGAAGGTTGTGTCCAGTAGTGAGCTTCCCCCCCACCACATTCTTGCGATGTGGTGGAAGTTGATGGGGGAGCAATAATCTTCGATGGGGGAACAATAATCTTCAGCCAGAAGTGCCGAATGGATGATCCATCTTGGCCTCCTCCAAAGGTTCCCAGCATCACAGATGCCAGTCTTCAGCCAATTTGACACCCAACATGATATCAAGAAATGGCTGAAGACACTGGATACTGCAAAGGCTATGGGCCCTGGAAATATTGCGATAATAGTACTGAAGACTTGTGCTCCAGAACTTGCCGCACCCCTAGCCAAGCTGTTCCAGTACAGCTGCAGCACTGTCATTTACCTGGCAATGTGGAAAATTGCCTAGGTATATCTTGTACACAAAAAGCAGGAAAAATCCAACCCAGCCAATTACCACCCTATCAGTCTACTCTTAATCATCAGTAAAGTGATAGAAGGAGTCATCAACAGTGGTATCAAGTAGCACTCAGCTAAATAACTTGCATCTGGACGTTCGGTTTGGGTTCCACCACGTCACTTAGCTTTTGACCTCATTACAGCCTTGGTTCAAGATGGACAAAAGAGCTGAATGCCAGAGGGGAGGTGAGAGTGTCTGCCATTGGCATCAAGGCAGCATTTGATTGAATGTGGCATCAATCAGCCCACACAAAACTGGAGTCAATGGGAATCGGAGGAAAACCCATTGGAATCAAACCTGGCAGAAAGGAAGATGGTTGTGGGTTTTGGAGGTTAGACATCTCAGTCCAAGGACATCACTGCAGGAGATTCTCAGGGTAGTGACCTAGGCCCAACCATCTTTAGCTGCTTCATCAATGACTTTCCTTTCAACATAAGGTCATTTGTGGAGAAATTCACTGATGGTTATACAATGTTCACGACTCCTCAGACACTGAAGCAGTCCACGTGCAAATTCTGCAAGATTTGGAATCTGTAGTGGGGAAAATGCCTGAATCTATCATCAAGGAAGAAATAGCGAGACATCTGGATAGAAATTGTACCATTGGACAGACATAGCATGAGTTCATGAAAGGCAGGTCATGTTTAACTAATTTATTGGATTCCCTTCGGACATTACCAGTGCACTGGACAACGGGGAACTGGTGTATCTGGATTTCCAGAAAGCATTCCAGAAAGGCTGTTGGATAAGATACGGGTGCACAGTATTACAGGTAATGTATTAGCATAGATAGAGGATTGGTTAACTAACAGAAAGCAAAGAATGGGGATAAATGGCTGATTTTCTGGTGGCGATCATGGCTAGTGGTGTGCCTCAGGGGGTCAGTTTTGAGACCAAAATTGTTTACAATTTACATAGAAATTTGGAGTTGGGGACCAAGTGTAATGTGTCAAAGTTCATAGATGACCCTAAGATGAGTGGTAGAGTAAAGTGTGCAGTGGACACTGAAAATCTGCAGAGGGAATTAGGCAGTTTAAGTGAGTGGGCAAGGATCTGGCAGATGGAAGACAATGTTGGTAAATGTGAGGTCATAGATTTTAGTGGGAATAACAGCAAAATGGACTATTAGTTAAATGGTAAAATATTGCAGTATGCTGCCGTGCAAAGGGACTGGGTGTCCCTGTGCGTGAATCGCAGAACGTTGGTTTGTAGGTGCAGCAGGTAATTAAGAAAGCAAATGGAATTTTGTCCTTCATTGCTAGAGGGGTGGAGTTTAAAAACAGGGATGTTATATTGCACAGGAGATTCACTAGGTTGATTCCAGAGTGAGAGAACTGGCTTATGAGGAGAGTCAGAGTAGACTGGGACTGCACTCATTGGAATTTAGAAGAATGAGGGGGGATCTGATCGAAACAAATAAAATTATGAAGGGACTAGATAAGATAGAAGCAGGGAGGTTGTTTCCACTGGTGGGTGAAACTACAACTAAGGGGCATAGCCTCAAAATAAGGAGGAACAGATTGAGGACTGAGTTGAGGAGGAACATCTTCACCCAAAGGATTGTGAATCTGTGGAATTCCCTACCCAGTGAAGCAGTTGAGGCTACCTCGTTGGATGTTTATAAGGCAAAAATAGATAGGTTTTTGAACAGTAAAGGAATTAAGGGTTATAGTGAGCGGGCGGGTAAGTGGTGCTAAGTCCACAAAAAGTTCAGCCATGATCTTATTGAATGGCGGAGCAGGCTCGAGGGGCCGGTTGGCTCCTTGTTCTTATCTTATGTTCCACTTTCGCAGCTACTGCTGGCTGCCTGCAGGGCCAAGTACGTACTCAGACCTCTTCCTCTCTTCGTTGCTGTAACCCATGTCAGCACCCTTATCTTCTCCCATATGTACCTATTTGCATCTCCTTTAGTCTGACATGATGCTTGGGCTCTGAGTTCTGGTCTGTGAAGGGACTCACTTCTGGTGTACTTTGCATGAACTGCTAGGAAGGGTAAAGCAGCACTTAGTGTTACAGAGTGACACATTCAGCAACAAAAACCACAACAAATTAAATTCAGATATCATGTTTAATCTAACAAAATATGGCAAAGCAAAATTTGATGCCAAGCCAGATAAAGGATGCTTGGGACAGACAACCATAAGGGGCTGTTCAGTTCAGAGCTAAATCGTTGGCTGAAAGCAGACCAAGGCAGGCCAGCAGTACAGTTCAATTCCCGTAACAGCCTCCCCGCACAGGCCCCGGAATGTGGCGACTAGGGGCTTTTCACAGTAACTTCATTTGAAGCTTACTTGTGACAATAAGTAATTTTCATTTCATTTCATTTTTCACCAAAATCTTGATGGAAAACCTGGGTTTTAAGGATCACCTTAAAGGAGGAAAGAAATGTCGAGAGGCGGAAAGGTGAGGAAATAAATACCTGAGCTTAGGGTCTTGGCAGCCAATGAGGAAACAATTGAAAATGGGGATGATCAAGAGGCCACATTCCTTGTGGGTGTGCATTTGGAGGGCATTACAGAGCAGAGGGCTGTGGGAGGATTTGCAAACAAAGATGATAATTTTTAAACTGGCACATTGTTCATTTGGGAGCCAATATATGTCAGCATTCACAGGGGTCATGGGTAAACGAGACTTCAAGTGAGGTGGGACAAGGAGAACATAACAACATAGGAACAGGAGCAGGCGACTCAGTCCCTTAAGCCTGTTCCACTTTCAGTTAGATCATGGATACTCCCAGGTTTAACTCCAAATATAACAAAAACCTACCAATTTCAGATTTAAACTTCATAATTGATCTAGCATCAATCACCATAAGTTTCAAATTTCTACCACCTTTTATGTGTAGAAGCTTTTCCGATTCACACTGCTGGAGGAACTGTATAATTGCAGTAATAAAATACATTCAGTGACTTAGCCAACACTCTGCTCTGGGAAAGAGAATTCCTAAGACTAACAAGCCTCTGAGAGATGAAATTCCACATCTTGGCCTTATATGAGAGACCGCTTCCTTGGGTGTGATCTAACTAAACAAAAATAGAGTCTGTTCCATGCGGGATTAGCGGGGTTGTTCCCAGCACTTATAGTGCCAGAAGCGACCCCACTCTGTAACGGCACTCTGTTTTTTTTTTAGTGCCCCAGCGGGGAATGCCTGCCCAAGGCCGTACTTAGCATCACTTGCTGGACTGAGGAACGTCGGCGAGCTGAGCCCCTCAGCGCAGGAAGGGATCGGGACGCCATTTTCTCTCAACCCTCTGAGGCAATCCCTGGACCCCCCACCCCTATTCCCACTCTTCCCCTGTTACAACCTCCATGAGGCTCATGGGTTTGTCCTGATAAATCTCCCTGCGAACCTCGTGGAGTACAAAATCATTATTCATTGCCATAAAAGCCAGCCCAGGTAGGAGCCAAGCAGCAGAGTAGAGCTGGCTGGAACTTGAACTGTTTCATGTAAATACTTACCTTTTGGAAATAAACTAATGTTTGACTCTCCTCACCTAGCCTCACAAAACTCGCCTATCCCTTTAATCCCACCTAACCAGTACATTTTTGGACACTAAGGAACAATTTAGCATGGCCAATCCACCTAACCTGCACATCTTTGGACTGTGGGAATAAACCAGAGCACCCAAAGGAATTCCACACACATGGGGAGAATGTTCAAACTCCCATTGTCACCCAAGACCAGAATCGAACCCGGGTCCCAGGCGCTATGATACAGCAGTGCTAACCACTGTGCCACAATGCCGCCCCAGGTAACCCCCAGGATATTGATAGTGCGTGATTCAGTGATGGTAATGCAAAGAAGACATGATAAATGACAAGGATCATGATTAGACTCTCTCATTGGAAATGGGTATTTCCTGGCACTTGCATGGTGCAAATGTTATTTGCAATTTATGAATCCAATCTGGAATGCTATGCAGGCCTTGATGCATGTGAACACTGACTGCTTTAGTATCTGAGGAGTCATGAATGATGTTGAAGATTATTCAATCATCAGTGAACATCCCTACTTCTGACCTTATAGAACATAGAACATAGAACAGTACAGCACAGAACAGGCCCTTCGGCCCTCGATGTTGTGCCGAGCAATGATCACCCTACTCAAAACCACGTATCCACCCTATACCCGTAACCCAAACAACCCCCCCTTAACCTTACTTTTTAGGACACTACGGGCAATTTAGCATGGCCAATCCACCTAACCCGCACATCTTTGGACTGTGGGAGGAAACCGGAGCACCCGGAGGAAACCCACGCACACACGGGGAGGATGTGCAGACTCCGCACAGACAGTGACCCAGCCGGGAACCGAACCGGGGACCCTGGAGCTGTGAAGCATTTATGCTAACCACCATGCTACCGTAGAACATAGAACAGTACAGCACAGAACAGGCCCTTCAGCCCTCAATGTTGTGCCGAGCCATGATCACCCTACTCAAACCCACGTATCCACCCTATACCCGTAACCCAACAACCCCCCCCTTAACCTTACTTTTATTAGGACACTACGGGCAATTTAGCATGGCCAATCCACCTAACCCGCACATCTTTGGACTGTGGGAGGAAACCAGAGCACCCGGAGGAAACCCACGCACACAGGGGGAGGACGTGCAGACTCCACACAGACAGTGACCCAGCCGGGAATCGAACCTGGGACCCTGGAGCTGTGAAGCATTTATGCTAACCACCATGCTACCGTGCTGCCCGTAAACTCTCGGTCAACGAACCGGTGGAACCGCACCAGCACCGCCCGTGGCGGCTGATGGAGGGAAGGTCATATATGATGCAGCTGAAGACGGTTGGGCCTAGAACCCTACCATGGGGAACATCTGCAATGATGTACCGGGACTGAGATAATTGATCTCCAACAACCACAGCCATCCTTGTTTGTGCCGGGTATGATTCCAACCAATAGTGGGTTTTCACCCGATTCCCATTGCTATCAGGGTCCTTAATGCCACAGTTGGTCAAATGCTACCTTGATGTCAAGAGCAGTCACTCTTATCCTATTCCGTGAGCTAAGCTCTTTTGTCCATCTTTAACCCAAGGCTATAATGAGGTCAGGAATGAGTGAATGTGGCGGAACCCAAACTGAGCATCAATGAGCATGTTATTGCTGAGTAAATGTTGATTGACAGCACTGCCGATGAAAAGCTTCCATCACTTTACTGATGATCAAACGTTACACTTATGGGGTAATAAGAAGCAGGATTGAATTTGTCCTGCTTTTGATATTCAGGACATACCTGGGCAGTTTTCCGCATTGCCAGGTAGATGCAGTATTGAAGCTGTACTGGAATATGGGTGACCTCCTCAACGGCAATTATGGACAGTAATTGCTGACCGAGCCAGCGTCGCCTATATCATATAAATGAATAACAAACAAAAATCTTTGTTATTAATAATGTCTGAACTCTTTAACTTACAGAATCAACATCTGAGACCATGCTTCACTGGCTGGCTTCAGAACTTTCTGAAGAAGATGCCACAATGCTTGTGACTTCCCTTCGAATTCGGCGCAGTGCCATTCAGCTTGTCAAACTGACCAACCCCGATGATGTAACAGATCAGATTTTCAAACTTCTCAAAATGTGGAAAAAGAATCTGCCAACATCTACAAATAAAATACAGATCCTAACCCGGCATTTGAAAAGGTGTGGAAGGGAAGATTTAGTACCACAGTTATGGTCAAAAAAGGATTCTGGATGAGAAAACATCAGGGAGGCATAGTGAAAACGTTCTGAGGTAAATTTTCAACTCGCACATTTCCAATATGAAACCTCGGCTGTCAGGAATGCACAATCAGCGAAGATTGCTCACATTGCCCTTGATTTTCTATCCATTAAAATGAATGGATGGAAAAACAAGGTCTACGTAAGTGTGATTTGCTCATATGTGTTCCTAATGGATGAAGCTTTATGCTGGAATTGCTGAGTCAGAAAACATATCCTTGTGTTTGAATAGATTTGCTGATGCCTCCCCTGAATTAATGTGCTTGGCTTTGTGAAAACAATGTGTTCTGTAAATAATGTTTCACAAAGCTTCAGGTGAACCCCAGAAAGTGGGCCGCCTTTCCAAAGAAAACTTACCAAACAAACAAAATGGCTAATTATTTTAGAATTGTTTCTTTAATATTTCTTCCACGTCGTATCATATGCAATATTTAGTGTAACCTTATAATACCAGTTAGGAATGTGTTAATCAACATCTAGATTGTTTTATTGTTCATCGTAGCTTCTCTACTCTGGTGTTCCAACATGCAGACAAAACCAAAATACAAAGTCTACTGAAAATCTGAAATTAAAACAGAAAATGCTGGAAATGCTCAGTAGATCTGGCAGCATCCATGGAGAGAGAGAAACAGATTTCACAGACTAGATATTCCCAGACCTAAGAGAGGGATTTGGGGCAGGAAGGGGGAGCTGGGAAAACAGTGGTGAAACATGTCAGAACACAGCACTGGTACAATCTGCCACTGAGGAGGTTTCCCAGGGATGCGTCGGGAAGAGAGTTAACAGCATGCAGCCGAAAGGCAGGCAACTAATTAAGGTCATTGTGACCCTCATTAAGGACAATTCTGTGGCCTTTGTGGCATTTTGTCAGCAAAATCCTCTCCCCATTGTTCCCATACACCCACTCCCGTCGCTATTACAGGCCATAAGTACAATTCGATTCTGAGGACAGGTCCTTGACCTTTGTTCCTTTTCCTCATCTATGCAGACTCCAAGAGTTTGATTTCTAGAAAATACTTACATTGAGCGAAACAATAGATTAGCATTGGAATTTTGTTATTTATATATGATGCAGCAACCAGTAAATTATGTTGATTATATTGCACATATTTCTGTAATCATCAGCATATGATACATATTTTCTGTTCAATACATTAGCCTATGTCATTCCACATTGATTTACAAATACAATTCTGTTTCTTCCTCAATATTTAAGTTGTTTTACTTTATTAGGTGGAGTGCTTTGCATCTTCATTTATTTGTGCTGTGGGCTTTGAACAAATTGTTGTTCATAGAAATGACGAAAAGGAGATTATAAATGATGGCAGTCAGTAATTTAAACACAAAGAGAAGGGGAGGCTCAATGCACAAGTTTCAGAAACACCAAACTATACCTAAAGGAATATCATGTGGTATATTGCTTAGCATAATTGAAGGAAACTTAGTGAGTGTTTAATTAAGTCTGAAGGATAATCCTCTCTGAATGCAATTTTTCACATTGGCAAAAACAAGTGTTATCAATAGTCAGGGATCTGAAATTCTGCCTGATGCATCAGTGGTACATAGAGAAAGTGGAAAACCAGGGGTAGAGGTGACTGGAGATGACTTTAACCACAAAGTGGCTCTCACAGCCAATGAAAACGTTTTCAAGACAAAAGCAAATTCCTGCGGATGCTGGAATCTGAAACATAAACGGAAAATCTCAGCAGGCCTGACAGCATTTGTGGAGAGAGAATGAAGCGAACATTTCAAGTCTGAATGACTCCGTAAGAGAATGTTCTCAAAGCTGACTCTTTGATGTGATTTCGGGAAGGTAGTTTTTTGTGCACTTTTGCTTCTTTGCTTTGCACTTTAATTAGAATTCAATTCTTCCTCTCCTAACACTCATGATTGTTTGCCTGAACTAGGCAACATCATCATGTCAAAAGCCCAGCATTCTTCTGGAAATTTCATTTGCCCTTTGGGTGATGATGGATAGCAAAGCACTGCCTGGCCTTCTTCATGAGCGGACAGTTTACTGTGCTCAGCAACAGTTCTTTCAGACATGGGGTGGGATTCTCCGTTAGCCAACGTCAAATCGGGAAAGGAGATTGGGTGGAGAATCGGTTCCGATGCCGAAATTGTAGCAGACGCTGATTTGACATAAAAACCGAAATGCTCCAGCACCTCAACAGTAGTGTAAATGCGTCCCGGAACACACGAACTGTAGACGCCGCTTACATATCATTAGCAGCCCAACCAGTTAATCTCCTGGGCCTCCGCGATTCTCCGCCTCCGATGGGCTGAGTTCCCGATAGCATAGTTCGCTTGTGCTTTTAAAAATCGTGAACCCGGCGTGGTGGTTGCTGAGGGAGAGAGAGGGGGTACAGAAGGTGTCCATCACCGCCATAATTTGCTAACAGTTGTGCCGCTGGCCGGGGGGCGTCTGACAGGACTGGGGAGTGGGGAGTGGCCAGGAGGTGAGCTGTTGGGTCAGGATGGATGGGCACGGAACATCATTGCTGCAGGTGGCAAGGCAGTCATGCAGTTGCGCACACCGCAACAGCCCACTTTGAACTTAGTGCCATTATGGGTCGTATCGGTGTCCCCCCTGGTGTGGACAGGGTCATTAAATGATCTATGGACTCTTCTGTTCTCTGTAAACATGATATAAACTCATAGCGATCATAAATTTAATTCTTTCTGGAGGTGCAATGTTCATCAAATCTTCGAATCACTTCGTTAAAATTTTTACTATCTTAATTGTTTCCAAATTTAAACGTATTAAACACAGCAATTGCTTTGGGCCCTGCCGCTGTTAGGAGCATCGCTACCTGACACAAATCTGATTGATCTCTGAAATTTACTGCAGTAAGAAATAGGTTAAATTGTTGTTTAAACATGCGCTAGTTGCTGTCCATATTACCATGCAATCTGAGACTCATTGGTGACTTCAATGACTCCGTGCTGTTCATTCTTGCAATATCTTCAAATCTGTGTGGATCTCATGGCAGACCTCACTCGATGATGTGATAGTTTTTTCCTCAGTGTTTAATACCATCCAGTCCTGGGACCATGTAATGTTCTTGTCAGATGGCCTGATTTACATTACAAGAACACTTGTAGCTCAAGCTATAAATTATTTATTAACATTAACTGTGGGTCAAATATATACAAAACAACAGGTGAATAACAGTATGGACATGCACAAGCAACCTTTATCCCAGCATCCCAGTCAGTCTGAGGTCACCTGACTCTAACACTCACTTATATACCAATGAGACTCCTAGTGGTCAGTCAGTGGATTACAACACAACCATGATGTCACTACAGCTGGGGTGGCAGTCGTGTGGGTGGGGTAGTGGATGGGGTTGGAGCACAGGAGCGGTGCGTGCTGGCTGTTCTGGGATCCTGGCACAAGCCACTGCCGACCCTCAGCCCAGCAACTCCCCCTCCCCCCCTAACCCAGCCAGACCAGTTCATCCCTCACACCCTTCCAACAGAGCACCAAGACAGGTTGTAACGTAGTGAACATATGTTTATTGTGAACATATATCCACAGGTTAGTGTCTTTGCCTATATTGTTATCTTATGAGCTGCACCTGTGCCAACCTTTCTGGCCTTATGGGCCCTAATGCTACGTCAAGATGAATCCCCAAATGGTACATCAGGAATGGAGGTGGCCTGCTGCCATTCCCGCCTTGTGACCTGGATCCCCTTTGGCAGCTGTCAGGGGCGACCGAGCCTGTATGGGCCAGGATGCTGTTTGGGTGTCCCAAGTGGCGTGGTGCTACCCTATTCTGCCCGCTCCCCATGTAAACTCATTGCAGTGTTAATGTAAGCCTATTTGTGCTACTAATTGAGATTATATTATTATTATGCGCCAGGGACAGAAGAGGGGAGTCCGAGGTGCTTCAGTATTCCGGCACCTCCCTGGCAGGAGTCATCGGCATGGGCCCCATCACCTCCTCCTCCCTCGGGGTGCTTGACGGTCCCTGGCCTATCCATTGACTAGGGTGTGAGTGGAGCTAACAACTGAGTCTCCTCGCCACCTGGCACTACCAGTCTGGAAGCTTGCTCTCGTCTCGAATAGAGTCTCCATGCTCATGGCCATGGAGCACAGGGAGTGGACCACCTCCCTCAAGGACTGCACCACATCACCCAATGACTGTGCCACTGCCTTCTGGGTATGTGCCACATCACCCATTGCTTGTATCATCTTCCGCTAGGAATGGCGACCTCCATCTGTGTCTGTGCCACATCGGCCAACACCCGGGCAATGCCACCGACGCTCTCAGTCATGACCTGCTGTGACTGGGCCACGCTCTGGAGCACCGCTGCAATGTCCAGGTGGTTCTGCTACATGGCCTCCTCTGTTGGGCAGCCCTGTTCTTGGCCTTGGCCACCGCCTGCACAGATTACTCCAGGCCTCGGACATCTTGACCCAAAGCCAAAACCTTTGCCCCCAAGGCCTCCACCGTGGGCGCCAGCTGTGCAGTATTGGCCTGGGTGGCACACATGTTCGGCATCACCTCCTGCTCCTGCACATGGTTGGATTCTTCCAACTGCACCTGCACATGCTGGATTCTCGCCAACAACCCCTCGTGTAGTTCCTGGCTCTGAGACTGCATCTCCACAATCGATGAGACTGTCCATTCCAGAAGCCCGAAATCTATCTGGATGGTAACGGGTCCCTGGGGTCGGCGCACCGTCTGACTGTCTGTCCCCTCGGGGGTTCACATGTGTGGTGTGCACCAGATAGTGCCCCAGCAGCATCTTCACTAAAGTGTCCAACCGAGTGAATGTCTCTGGGGTGGTGGAGGTTGTTGGAGATAGCTGTGACGGGAAGTCGATGTCTTCCCTGAACTCGAGCTCTGGGGTGTCACGGTATGTGGGTCGAGGGCTCCTGTCGCTGTCCGTGTCCTCGTTGTTGCTGCTCTCCACTTGTGGTTGTGGTTTGGGTCGGGGGTGCGGGACACTAGAAGGCCCCACGCCATCACCAGGATATCCTGCAAGACACAAGGCAAGATTCATCATTGGATCGTGCGCTGGGGGTAGGGGGCGGGTGGAGGCGGGGTGGGGGTGTGTGGAGGGGGAGGGCTGGTTGTGGTAGAGATGGATTGTGGGGTTGGTGGTGGTGGAGCGGGGTTGTTGGGTGAGGTGTGGAGGTGATGTTGGGTGTGGATGTGGATGGAGGGATGGTGATGGGTTGGGTGCCACACATGCCATGGAGAATGTGGTGAATGTAACGTAGTAATTCACACTGTATTTACCAATACTATTGTAACCGCAGTAGCGTTATCCAACCACTAGGGGGAGTAGCTCTGGGAGTGCTCAGGAGTTTGTACAGGGCTCCACCCTTGGCTCCGCCCATGACTCCTCCCCTTGACTGCTGTATAAATAACCGTGTCCAGGGCCAGCCTGCAGTTCATTGAGAGTTCAACAGGTAACAGGCTGGCTCTGTAGTAAGTAGATTAAAACCACTGTTCATATCATAAAACAAGTGTCTCATGAATTGATGGTTCAATCAGGGAACCACAACTCAGCGGGGCCTCACGTCCTTGCCAGATGCTGACCAGCGACCGCATCCAGTGCCCTCTGTTCTGCTGCAGTGAGGGGCGCAGGTCCAATGGTCCCCCTCCAGTCTTCCCCTTCTCATGGCGATTATGAGCAGCTTTCTCCTGGGGGGGAACAGAAAGCGCACAGTGTTAGACAGTCCGATGTTTGCAGGGAGTGGGTTGCTGGTGGCTTCAGTGGCCAGGGCACATGGTCATGGGTATGGCATGTGGTGCAGGGTGGGGGTTCTCCAATCCTCATGGTGGGGAGGGGGGTGAGGTTACAGGTGTGTGGGACGGGCTTGGTTCTAGGGGCACAGTGCTGCTTACTCACCCTGACACCCCTGAGGGTGTTGTGCAGTTATTTTAACACTGCTGGCTGGTCCCAGCAGGGTTGCCCACGGTGCTCACGACCTCCTCCACCTGCTTCCAGGCAGGGTAAATGGCGGCGGCTGGTGGCTGGCAGCCTCCTTACCAGCGCTCGGTACGGGGTTGCCTGCCTCTCCCCCACGGTGTCCAGCAGCATCTCAACTTCAGGGTCCGTGTAACGTGGTGTCGCTCTCCTTGCTGCCATCTTGTTAGCTGGGATGGTGTCTGTGGGGAGTGAAGTATGTATATGCAACTGCAGCTTGTCAGCCTCCTGAGTGTCAATCCTGAACCCGGCAAATCCAGAACCTTTTCTCATTGGAATCGTTTGTGTTCCACGAGGTGCTAGCCCCTTAATGGTCGTAGAACTCCACAAAATCCTGCCCGGCATCAACACTTCATCTCAGGAATGGAGAATACGGTCCCCATGTTTTTCTCCCCACAGAGGCGGACATACATGCAGCATCTTTCCAGCACTTTCTGTTTTATTACAGATCTCTAGCTTTCCCAGTATTTTGCTTTTAATACTGACAAGTTTTTGAATTATACTGGTCACCAGTATGTTTCTCAATGTGATTTCAAGGCCTGGTCCGCTGACAGGTGGCTTATTCCTGCATGGGGCCTTTTGACGCTGGCTCAGACCATAATTTGCATATTTAAGGGGTTTGCTGCCTATTTTAAGCATCTGCCTGTGATGTATAATAAAAACTGCCCCATAAAATTAACAGTCAGAGATGTCTATGGCATAGAAAAGGCCCTTTTGCCTCTCGCATCTGCGCCAGTCAAAAAACAAAAACGAAGAATTCTCATATGACCAAAATTTGCATCGACTGGGTGCACATTATCTGCTAAATTGGTATGCTGTGTGCTTGTTTTCCACTCACAGGTTTGAATGAGACAAGTAAACATCTCATAAATATTCAGAAATGCCACAGCATTCGGAAAATTCTCGATGACAAAATTTTGTTGATCTATTTACACAGTTTATGCATATTCCAAGTCAAGTTGTTATTTTGTATTCCTGGATAATTACCTATGGATATTCATGCAGTGATTCCTCGTGGTCCAATTCCATTTCAATACTGGATTTGTGTGCATTGGAAATTTTCTGCCATACCATTAGTTAAAAAAGTCTTTGCTAAAGCTGCTCAATCTGCTTTTTTATTAGATTGTTGTAATCTGTTCAAAAAAAAGCTACGTTGTTTGTATCTAACTATATACATCGAGCAAAAAATTATAAAAGGGAAATGATCAACCACCATATTGAAGACAAACATATGCAAGCTATTAGGAAATATAAGGAATAATGAAAGATGATTAGATTCTGCCTTGTTCACTGTGTCAGCTTTGCGCATTACTAATGCTATCTGTCTAATTACTGGTGCCTGCACTGTGTCAAATTAATAAATGTGCTCTCATGAAATTGAAGTACTTCAATTATCTACACAGTACAGCAGGGTTTGCAAAATCAATTCGGGACAATATCAAAGATGAGGGAAAACAATGACATTTTCTTCCATTTAACTCTGTCTCTATCGAATATAGTCCAAGGTTTAAAATTAATGTTCTGCCAGCGACAGCCAAGCAAATGTTTTCAATAAACTAGTAGGAGCAAAAGCAAAAATGGCAAATGAGGAAGAGACAATAAGAGGTGATTATAGATGAAAAGCATGCACTGTCTAAGGCCTTCAGCCCTGTGGCGTCCCTTAGCTTCACAGGCAAGAGACTTGTACCTGACTGTGCCTTCAGTTAGAAGATAGTTGCTTGATAAGGCAACCTTATTTCATTTAGGATAATGCACTCAGTGCTCTTTCAAGTTAGAACATAGAGCATAGAACACTACAGCGCAGTACGGGCCCTTCGGCCCTCGATGTTGCTCCGACCTGTGAAACCATCTGAAGCCTATCTGACCTACACTATTCCATTTTCATCCATATGTCTATCCAGTGACCACTTAAATGCCCTTAAAGTTGGCGAGTCTACTACTGTTGCAGGCAGGGCGTTCCACACCCCTACTACTCTCTGAGTAAAGAAACTGCCTCTGACATCTGTCCTATATCTATCACCCCTCAATTTAAAGCTATGTCCCCTCGTGTTGGTCGTCACCATCCGAGGAAAAAGACTCTCACTGTCCACCCTATCTAACCCTCTGACTATCTTATATGTCTCTATTAAGTCACCTCTCAGCCTTCTCCTCTCTAACGAAAACAACCTCAATTCCCTGAGCCTTTCCTCGTAAGACCTTCCCTCCATACCAGGCAACATCCGAGTAAATCTCCTCTGAACCCTTTCCAAAGCTTCCACATCCTTCCTATAATATGGTGACCAGAACTGCACGCAGTACTCCAGGTGCGGCCGCACCAGAGTTATGTACAGCTGCAGCATGACCTTGTGGTTCCGAAACTCAATCCCCCTGCTTATAAAGGCTAGCACACCATATGCCTTCTTAACAGCCCTATTAACCTGGGTGGCAACTTTCAGGGATTTATGTACCTGGATGCCGAGATCTCTCTGTTCATCTACACTACCAAGAATCTTGCCATTAGCCCAGTACTCTGCATTCCTGTTACTCCTTCCAAAGTGAACCACCTCACACTTTTCCGCATTAAACTCCATCTGCCACCTCTCAGCCCAGCTCTGCAGCTTATCTATGTCCCTCTGTATCCTATAACATCCTTCAGCACTATCCACAACTCCACCGACCTTCGTGTCATCTGCAAATTTACTAACCCATCCTTCCAGGTCATTTATAAAAATGACAAACAGCAGTGGCCCCAAAACAGATCCTTGCGGTACACCACTAGTAACTGAACTCCAGGATGAACATTTGTCATCAACCACCACCCTCTGTCTTCTTTCAGCTAGCCAATTACTGATCCAAACCGCTAAATCACCTTCAATTTCATACTTCCTTATTTTCTGCAATAGCCTACCGTGGGGAACCTTATCAAACGCCTTACTGAAATCCATATACACCACATCAACAGCTTTACCCTGATCCACCTGTTTGGTCACCTTCTCAAAAAACTCAATAAGGTTTGTGAGGCATGACCTACCCTTCACAAAACCGTGTTGACTATCGCTAATTAACTTGTTCTTTTCAAGATGATTATAAACCCTATATCTTATAACCTTTTCCAACATTTTACCCACAACCGAAGTAAGGCTCACAGGTCTATAATTACCAGGGTTGTCTCTACTCCCCTTCTTGAACAAGGGGACAACATTTGCTATCCTCCAGTCTTCCGGCACTATTCCTGTCGACAAAGACGACATAAAGATCAAGGACAAAGGCTCTGCAATCTCCTCCCTGGCTTCCCAGAGAATCCTAGGATAAATCCCATCTGGCCCAGGGGACTTATCTATTTTGACATTTTCCAAAATTGCTAACACCTCCTCCTTTTGAACCTCAATTCCATCTAGCCTGGTCGACTGAACCTGAGTGTTCTCCTCGACAACATTGTCTTTCTCCAGTGTAAACACTGACGAAAAATATCCATTTAATGCTTCCCCTATCTCCTCTGATTCCACACACAACTTTCCACTACTATCCTTCATTGGCCCTAATCTTACTCTAGTCATTCTTTTGTTCCTGATATACCTATAGAAAGCCTTAGGGTTTTCCTTAATCCTATCCGCCAACGACTTTTCGTGTCCTCTCCTCGCTCTTCTTAACTCTTCCTTTAGGTCCTTCCTGGCTAACTTGTAACTCTCAAGTGCCCTAACTGAGCCTTCATGTCTCATCCTAACATAAGCCTTCTTCTTCCTCTTGACAAGTGCTTCAATTTCCTTAGTAAACCACGGTTCCCTTGCTCGACAACTTCCTCCCTGCCTGACAGGTACATACTTATCAAGGACACGCAGTAGCTGTTCCTTGAAAAAGCTCCACATTTCGATTGTACCCATCCCCTTCAGTTTCCTTCCCCATCCTATACATCCTAAATCTTGCCGAATAGCATCATAGTTGCCTTTCCCCCAGCTATAATTCTTGCCTTGCGGTATATACCTATCCCTGCCCATTGCTAAAGTAAACATAGCCGAGTTGTGATCACTATCACCAAAGTGCTCACCTACATCTAAATCTAACACCTGGCCGGGTTCATTACCCAGTACCAAATCCAATGTGGCCTCGCCTCTTGTTGGCCTGTCTACATACTGTGTCAGAAAACCCTCCTGCACACACTGCACAAAAACTGACCCATCTATAGTACTCGAACTATAGTATTTCCAGTCAATATTTGGAAAGTTAAAGTCCCCCATAACAACTCGGCAGCACGGTAGCATAGTGGTTAGCATTAATGCTTCACAGCTCCAGGGTCCCAGGTTCGGTTCCCGGCTGGGTCACTGTCTGTGCGGAGTCTGCACGTCCTCCCCGTGTGTGCGTGGGTTTCCTCCGGGTGCTCCGGTTTCCTCCCACAGTCCGAAGATGTGCGGGTTAGGTGGATTGGCCATGCTAAATTGCCCGTAGTGTCCTAAAAAGTAAGGTTAAGGGGGAGTTGTTGGGTTACGGGTATAGGGTGGATACGTGAGTTTGAGTAGGGTGGTCATTGCTCGGCACAACATCGAGGGCCGAAGGGCCTGTTCTGTGCTGTACTGTTCTAAATAACTACCCTGTTACTCTCGCTCCTGTCGAGAATCACCTTTGCAATCCTTTCCTCTACATCTCTGGAACTATTCGGAGGTCTATAGACAACTCCCAACAGGGTGACCTCTCCTCTACTGTTCCTAACCTCGGCCCATACTACCTCAGTAAACGAGTCCTCAGGCGTCCTTTCTACCACCGTAATACTTTCCTTGATTAACAATGCCACACCCCCCCCTCTTTTACCATCTTCTCTGTTCTTACAGAAACATCTAAATCCTGGAACCTGCAACAACCATTCCTGTCCCTGCTCTACCCATGTCTCCGAAATCGCTACAACATCGAGATCCCAGGTACCAACCCATGCTGCAAGCTCACCCACCTTATTCCGGATGCTCCTGGCGTTGAAGTAGACACACTTCAAACCAGCGTCCTGCTTGCCGGTGCCCTCTTTCGAACTTTTAACCCTATCCCTGACCTCACTACTCTCAACATCCTGTACACTGGGACTACAATTTAGGTTCCCATCCCCCTGCTGAATTAGTTTAAACCCCCCCCCCCGAAGAGCACTAGCAAATCTCCCCCCCCAGGATATTGGTACCCCTCTGGTTCAGGTGAAGACCATCCTGTTTGTAGAGGTCCCACCTACCCCAGAATGAGCCCCAATTATCCATGAAACCAAAACCCTCCCTCCTGCATCATCCCTGTAGCCACGTGTTCAACTCCTCTCTCTCCTTATTTCTCACTTCGCTAGCACGTGGCACGGGTAACAACCCAGAGATAACAACTCTGTTTGTTCTGGCTCTCAGCTTCCACCCTAGCTCCCTGAATTTCTGTCTCAAATCCCCATCTCTCTTCCTACCTATGTCGTTGGTACCTATGTGGACTACGACTTGCGGCTGCTCCCCCTCCCCCTTAAGGATCCCAAAAACACGATCAGAGACATCACGAACCCTGGCACTTGGGAGGCAACACACCAACCGTGAGTCTCTTTCAATCCCACAGAACCTCCTGTCTGTTCCTCTAACTATGGAGTCCCCAATGACAAGTGTTCCTCTTCTCCCTTCCCTTCTGAGCAACAGGGACAGACTCTGTGCCTCGAGCTGTCACAGAGCTGTCACTCGAGAACAGCCCCTTCACAAACCACCTTCAACTTACGCTGACCGCACTGCACGTGTGCAAATCTCCCCGGAACAGCCAATCAGAAGCTTTGCTCTGCTGCCCTCTGCTGGATGCTTGTCTTCCGTCGAACTCCTCGGGTCACTGATGCAGGTGCACCTTCAACTTACGCTGACCGCACTGCACGTATGCAAATTGATGCCTCATTTCCACATGGAAAGTGGGTGAATGAGTTTCCCCTGGTAAACATTGCCAGCCTGGGATTTCTGTGGGGGTTCTCTGATCACTTGGTCCTCCTTCAGCAGATACCCCGGAGAAATGCCGCAAATGTCCGATGTGTCGATAATCTGGAAAGATGTGGTAGTGTAAAGGCCCGAATGCTGTAGGAACCTTCACAGCAATGGGAATTGTCCTCTCATCGTCCATGGTTTGTCTGCAGATCAGCCTGCAGCAGATGGCAAAGTTTAGTGACAGACTCTCTGTGAGCCCGACAAGACAAAGCCGTGTCTCGTTATGAATGTACGGCACCGTAGTCCTGAAGAAATGGCTTTGCTGATCTACCCTCTTCCAACACAGAATAACTTAAGGATACAATCCAAATCCTTTCTTCAGTCTTGGAAGATGCTCAGAGAAACATATGACCAGGAGTAGCCATCCCCTCAAGCCTATTGAGCCATGCAGTTGGACCTTATGTGATCTGGTTGTCACAGTAAGCTGATGTTTGCCCTACCTATTTGGGTCACGATAAAGCAGCCTAGATTTGTGCATCTGTTGCATCAGCTCCCTGGTTTGTAAATCAAATGAATGGAGATTAAAAGTTTTTGGGAGCTGCTCTGGCTCCTGCCACTTCTGGTATCTTCATTATGAAGTGATATTGGCAACGTAAAGTGTCTGCCCAAATATGGGTGTGTTATAAAGTCATTGACCCTGGGCAGCATGGTGATACAGTGGTTAGCATTGCTGCCTCACGGCGCCGAGGTTCCAGGTTTGATTCCAGCTCTGGATCACTGTCCGTGTGGAGTTTGCACATTCCCCCTGTGTTTGTGTGGGTTTTGCCCCCACAACCCTAAGATGTGCAAGTTAGGTGGATTGGTCAGACTAAATTGCCCCTTAATTGGAAAAGAAATAATTCGGTACTCTGAATTTATATAAAAAATAAAGACATGGACCTTTTGGGAAAACAGCATGCACACAAAAATTGGATTTCTCTGATTTTTGGGAGTGGGGTTGTGATTGGCAACATGCGTGTGCACACAATCAAGGAAATCGACATGGCGTCTGTCATAATATACATCTATGTATATCATGGAGTGCAGCCAGGCAGTGATTGACCAGTAAGCACACAGAACACAGCAGCCAATCACCAGACAGGAAACGACCACAAAGCCAGAGGGCACCAGTTTTCCCGCTCTCTCGGGACCCAGCCTCTGAGACAGTCAGAGACCATGAGCTAGCCAGTGCAAACACCATGTGGTAGCTAGTAAGTCTGGTTAGGCTAGTATCAGGTCTCTAAGTCAAGTCAGCATAGTGTCAACCCACAGTTGAACATGTACAATAGTTTAGACGTTAAATAAAATCGTGTTGCATCTTATCAAGTGTTGGAAGTCTGTCTCTCGCTACACTGCATCAAGCGCAGTTCACATCGACCCAGCCTGCCCAACACATCATGGTACCAGTGAGTGATGCTGAAAATTGATGGACCTACCTTGAGTGAATCAGCATTGACCAGCAAACAGCCATCCGGTGACATGGAAAACGTCCAACGTCCGCCCTCCTCCGCAGCTCCGCATCGCCGGCAACCTTGGTGCAAATTGGAAGATCTTCAAACAAACGTTCCAACTCTATCTCGAAGCCACCGACCTCGAGGCCGCATTGGATGCCAGGAAGATCGCACTATTCCTCTCCACAGCCGGGGACCACGCCATTCACATCTACAACTCCCTTACATTCGCTGAAGGCGAAGACAAGACAAAATTTAAAACAGTCCTGCTGAAGTTCGACAGCCACTGCGACATTCAGGTGAATGAGAGCTTTGAACGGTATGTTTTCCAGCAGAGGCTTCAGGGTAAGGATGAACCTTTTCAATCCTTTTTGACCCATCTCCGCATGCTCGCGCAGTCATGTAACTATGACTCGACAACTGATTCCATGAACTGGGAACAGATTGTTTTCGGGGTCCAATCCGATTCCCTTCGCCAGCAGCTCCTGAAAGTCAAGCAGCTCACCCTCACCATCGAAACGTGCGTTCTGCACGAACATGCTGACAATCGGTACCCCCAAATCAGGGCGGCAGAAACGACAAAGCTAACCTCCCATGAGGCGGAACAAGTGCAGGCCATCGCACAAATGCAGGGCCGAAGTATCGACGAGATTGGCCATTTCGCGCGCTACTTCCAGGCCCCTACGCATGCGCGCCACGACTGAGGGGACGGCGAGACCGACGACCAGACTGCGCAGGTGCGTACGTCGTTCAACCGCACTGCGCGTGCGTGATGTCACACGGAACGCGCTGACGTTGGCGTCATGACGTGTCCGAATTGTGGCTACGCCCATTTAAAGCGGCAATGTCCGCCAAAATCACGACGGTGTCGACAGTGTGGCAAGCTTGGCCATTACGCAGCCCTTTGCAGATCTGCTCCACTCCCCAGCATCCAGCGATCCCAGCCACGGCGCAGAAGCGTCCGTTCCATACAGCAGGCCGTGCCAGCCTCCGACACCGACAGCCCAACAGATCCTGATGCTGAGTGCCTCAAATCCCCATACCGGGTGGGCATCATTACTAAGCATGCGCTGCCTTTCTCCAAGATAGTGAAGCACCTTCAAATCGTCAGCGTGGATCCCGACGACGAGTGGTGTGCTGTCCCCGCAGTCAACAAGGCTCACATCCGGTTCAAACTGGACACTGGCGCATCGGCGAACCTCATCTCGAAATCTGATCTCGACACCATCCGCGTCAGACCAAGCATTCTTACATCGGCCTGCCAGCTCCTTGACTACAATGGCAATGCCATAGCTGCCAGTGGCTCATGCCAACTCGGAGTTTCCAATAAGTAATTTAAAGCGACACTGTGCTTTGAGATTGTAGGACCTGACAGAGCATCCCTGCTCGGTGCTCGGGCCTGCAAACCCCTGAACCTAGTTCAACGAGTCCACACCATGTCATCGTCACAGGCAACGGCCTCACCTGATGAAAACTTCCAGGCTGAAATTGATGACATCATCACGCAGTACCACAGCATGTTCGATGGAATGGGCACACTCCCATACCGATACAAAACCCTGCTCAAACCAAACGCCAACCCTGTGATTCACGCACCACGTTGGGTGCCGGCACCCCCCAAGGACCACCTCAAACAGCAATTACAGGACCTCCAGGACCAGGGCATCATATCAAAGGTCACGGAACCCACGGACTGGGTCAGCTCCATGGTCTGCTCAAGAAACCATCAGGGGAGCTTCAAATATGCATCGACCCCAAGGATCTAAACCACAACAACATGAGGGAACATTACCCGATTCCAAAACGAGAAGAGTTGACCAGCGAAATAGCTCATGTCAAATTCTTGACGAACCTGGACGCCTCCAAGGGGTTCTGGCAAATACAGCTGGATGCATCCAGTCGCAAGCTGTGCACATTCAATACCCCTTTCGGTCGCTACTGTTACAACCGGATGCCTTTTGGCATCATCTCTGCCTCAGAGGTATTTCACCGCATCATGGAACAGATGATGGAGGGCATCGACGGGGTGCGAGTGTATGTTGACGATGTCATAATCTGTTCCACAACTCCTCAAGAACACATTGATCGCCTCAAGCAGGTATTCCACAGAATCCATGAGCATGGACTCCAACTTAACAGGGCCAAGTGCTCGTTCGGTCAGTCAGAAATCAAATTCCTTGGTGACCACATCTCGCAACAAGACGTGCGGCCAGATGCTGACAAGGTTTTGCCAAGGTTTTGTCAATGCCATGAAGACCCCAGAGGACAAGAAGGCGGTCCTTCGCTTTCTAGGGATGGTCAACTTCCTCGTGAAGTTTATTCTCAACATGGGGCGGAATTCTCCGACCCCCCGCAGGGTCGGGGAATCGCCCGGGGCCGGCGTAAATCCCGCCCCCGCCGTGGCCGGAATTCTCCGCCACCCGGGAATTGGCGGGAGCGGGAATCACGCCCCGCCGATCGGCGTGTCCCCCGCAGCGATTCTCCGGCCTGCGATGGGCCGAAGTACCGCCGCTGTCAGGCCTCTCCCGCCGACGTGGTTTAAGCCACCTCTGTGCCGGCGGGATTGGCGGCGTAAGCGGGCCCCAGGGTCCTGGGGGGGCACGGAGCGATCGGACCCCGGGGGATGCCCCCACGGTGGCCTGGCCCGCGATCGGGACCCACCGATTGGCGGGCGGGCCAGTGCCGTGGAGGCACTCTTTTTCTTCTGCCGCCGCCACGGCCTCCACCATGGCGGAGGCAGAAGAGACCCCCTCCACCGCGCATGCGCTGGTGATGACGTCAGCAGCTGCTGACGCTCCGGCGCATGCGCGGACTCATGCCGACCGACGAAGGCCTTTCGGCCAGCCCCGACGGCGATCGGCGTAGCGCCAAAGGCCGTTGGTGCCAGTTTTGCCGCCAGTCGGCGGAGCGGGAGCCACTCCGGCGTGGGCTTAGCCCCAAAGGGCGGAGAATTCCGCACCTTTGGGGAGGCTCGACGCCGGATTGGTTGGCGCCACTCCGCTACGCCGGGCGCCCCCGCCCCGCTGGGTTGGGGAGAAATTCGCTCATGGTGTCCCTCACAACAGCCCCCGCCATCTCGTCAAAAAGTTGATGGAATTCCAGTGGCTGCCCGCTCATGAGAAAGAATGGCGTGAGCTGAGGGCAAAACTCACCACAGCCCCGGTTCTGCCGTTCTTCGACCGTACCAAGGAGACCAAAACTCCACTGACGCGAGCCAGGACGGTATTAGGGCGGTGCTCCAATGGGATGACTCCTCCTCCTGGGCCCCAGTTGTGTGTGCCTCCAGAGCCATGACCCCCACTGAGCAACAGTATGCTCAGATTGAGATGGAATGCCTGGGCCTCCTAACGGGAATCGACAAGTTTCACGACTATGTGTATGGCCTCCCAAAATTCACGGTTGAGACGGACCACAGACCATTAGTCCACATTATCCAGAAGGATTTAAATGACATAACGCCTCGGTTACAGCGAGTTCTTCTCAAGCTTCGCCGCTACAACTTTGAACTTGTCTACACGCCAGGCAAAGAACTCATTGTTGCAGATGCCCTGTCCAGGTCTATCACCACACCGTGTGAAAAAACTGACTTTGTCTGCCAAATCGACGAGTAGGTGCAATTGTGTGCCTCCAACCTTCCGGCCTCTGATGAGAGGGTCATCCAAATTCATGAGGAAACGGCCAAGGATCCTCTGCTACAGCGTGTGATGCAGCACCTCACGAATGGCTGGCAGAAGGGACAGTGTCCACAGTTTTGCAACGTCAAGGACGACCTGACAGTGGTGGACGGCATCCTCATGAAGCTCGATAGGATTATGATTCCGCAGAGCATGTGAGCTATGGTGCTCGGCCAACTCCATGACGGTCTTTTCTATGACCTGTGGGAGGCAGTCTATTGGCCGGGCATCAGCCAGGATGTTGCCAACACGGTCCTCAGCTGCCCTACATGTCAGAAATCTCAGCCAGCTCAGCCCAAAGAAACTCTGCAGCAACATGAGATAGTGACCTCCCCATGGTCCAAAGTCGGTGTAGACCTTTTCAACGCCAAGGGGTGTGACTATGTCCTCCTGGTTGACTACTTCTCCAATTACCCCGAAGTGGTGAAAATGTCTGACCTCACGTCGAAGGTGGTGATTAAAGCATGCAAAGAAACATTTGCCAGGCATGGGATAGCGCTCATGGTGATGAGTGACAACAGTCCCTGTTTTTACAGCCAAGAGTGGTCTGGTTTTGCCCGGCTAAACAACTTCTGTCACGTAGCCTCCAGTCCCCACTACCCGCAGTCAAACGCGAAGGCCGAAAAAGGGGTGCATATCGTCAAGAGATTACTATGCAAGGCTGCAGACTCAGGCTCCGACTTCAACCTGGCGCTGCTGGCATACAGAGCAGCCCCGCTGTCCACTGGGTTGTCTCCAGTGCAGATGCTCATGAATCGCACTCTGCGGACCACGGTTCCAGCCATCCATGTTCCAGACCTTGACCACCTCCCGGTCATACAGAGGATGCAGCAGTCTCGGGCCCAACAGAAATCAGTATCCGACGCTCATGCCACGGATCTCCCTGAGCTGGTCCCAACTGATCGCGTTTGTGTACAGTTGCCTGACGGCGGCTGGTCCACCACAGCTGTGGTGGTCAAGCAAGTGGGCCCGAGATCGTTCCTCGTTCGCATGGCTGATGGCTCCTTCCTACGACGCAACAGACAGGCGCTGCACAGAGTTCCACGCCCGCCACCTAACCATGATGTCACGCAATGCTTCCTCCAGATGTGCCCTACCACGAGGCCACCGATCTACCAGCAATCCTGCCGACCCCTGTGACCACCGCATTGGCGGCGGTCCCACCTATCCAAGTGCAGGCGGCCCCTGATCCACCCTTGAGGCGGTCAACTAGAATTTGTCGCCCGCCACAGAGACTAAACTTATAGACTGAACTTTTGTACAATTTTGTAACCTCATCGTTTTGACCTCTGTAAATATTGTTTTTTTACTGTTTCATCTGCCCTATATCTGAACTAGCGACACCTTCCTATGTACATAAGTTCATTTTGGCACATTCTGTATATAGTCACACACATATACATCCACACGCACATGCACCTTAATTGACACACAGGATGACCAATGAACACACAGAACACAGCAGCCAATCACCAGACAGGACATGACCACTATAAAGCCAGAGGGCACCAGTTTTCCCGCTCTCTCGGGACTCAGTCTCAGAGACAGTCAGAGACCATGAGCTAGCCAGTGCAAACACCATGTGGTAGCTAGTAAGTCTGGTTCGGCTAGTATCAGGTCTCTAAGTCAAGTCAGCATAGTGTCAACCCACAGTTGAACATGTACAATAGTTTAGACGTTAAATAAAATCGTGTTGCATCTTATCAAGTATTGGAGGTCTGTCTCTCGTTACACTGCATCAAGTGCAGTCTACATCGACCCAGCCTGCCCAACACATCAGGGTCCGTGCATATTTTGTCTACTCAACTTATTTGCATGACTTTAACATTGGCCCAAATGGCTTGAGCGCAGATTCTCTTTCCGTCAAATTGCTTGGGGGGGGGGGGGGGGGGGGGGGGGTGCAGGAACACACGGGAAGGATTGGGAACTGGTGGCAAGGAAGGTCAACTTTGGTGGTTTGGTACAAAGGATTTGACAGCAGCTTCACCAAACATCTACTGATCTCACAAGGTGGTCAATGTCAGTGAATGCATCTTTACATAGCATTCCCTACTCACCACACCTCCAGCCTCACATCTTGCTCCATACACCTTAGCCGGTAGCACTCCCTGGCACTCAGGGCTCATGCCTAACGTCCACATACTCTGCCCCAGTCTCAGATACTTACTAATGCTGTCAGCTTCAAACCCACCTCTCACTCCCTGTACCTAGCTCCAATTATTCTGTTATGGAAGGCAGATCACACAAACAAAATGTTACTCAACCACTGGCAGTGGGTCAGCTACATTGCAGGACAAGGTGAGACAGCAGAATCGTAGAGTGACAAAATTGTTAAGGTGCAGAAGCAGGTTTTTATAAACAGGTAATTGGTGAACAGAACCTGCTGGGGACACACAGGTTCCTTGGGAGGGAGGGGGGGGGGGGGCGGGGGAGCTCTTTCCTAGGCAGTAGTCTGGGCCTGTCCTCTGACACTCTCCTCTGGCACTGCCAGTGTACTGCCCAAGGACAGTGCCCAGCGGCAGTGCCAGAGGTCAGTGCCGGCAGGTAGTTCTTATGTTGGAGGATGGGATTCTGTGGAGGGGAGCAGGGATTCCAGGTGGGGGGTTTCTTCATTCTTTTTTTCATTCTGACACTGGAGCGGCCTCTAATCTGTCAACATAGAACATACAGTGCAGAAGGAGGTCATTCGGCTCATCGAGTCTGAGGCGACCCACTTAAACCCTCACTTCCACCCTATCTCCGTAACCCAATAACACCTCCGAATCTTTTTGGACACTAAGGGCAATTTGTCATGGCCAATCCGCCTAACTGCATGTCTTTGGACTGTGGGAGGAAACTGGAGCACCCGGAAGAAACCCAATCAGACACGGGGAGAATGTGCAGACTCCGCACAGACCCAGAGGAGAATTGAACCTGGGACCCAGGTGCTGTGAAGCCTCAGTGCTAGCCACTGTGCTACCATGCTGTCCCTAACTGAGGTTGCTGAAGGCGAAGGTTCATTCACAGCCTTCCCTGCCAGTGTGATGTTGTGGTACCCGCCTTCTTAAATTGTTTTGTTTGACTGTCAAAAATTATCGTGGGTCAAGTCGGCACTGGAGAGGCAGGCTGGCACCCCACTTCTCTGACCTGAGTTGGCACTTCATTGTCCATCCATTATCTCTCCATGTACCTCCGACTGAAATGCATTACCTCACACTTCTCTGCATTGAACGTCATCTGCCACCTACCTGCCCACTCCACTAACTTGTCTATGTCCTTTTGAAGTTCCACACTGTCATCTTCAAAGTTTGTGTTTTCCGCAAGCTTTAAAATTGTTCCCTGCACACCACAATCTATATTATTAATATTTATCAGGAAAGGTAAGGATCCCAATACCGACTCCTAGGGAACACGACTACAAATCTTCCTGCAGCAGAAAAATATCCATTAACCGTTACTTTCTTGAATCAATGTTGTACCATGTTGCTACTGTACCTTCTATTCCATGAGTTATAATTTTTCTCAAAATTCTATTATGTGACATTCTAGTGAACGCCTCCTGAAAGCCCAGGTACAGCACATCAACAGCATTACCCTCATCAACCCTTTCTGTTGCGTCCTCCAAAAAAATTCCAGCAAGTTAGTTAAACACGATTGCGCCTTTACAAATCCTTGTTGGCTCTCTTTAATCAACCAATTTTTCCATGTGACTACTAATTGTATCCAGGAAAATTGTTTCCAGAAACTTGCCCACCATTGACTGACTGGCCTGTAATTGCTGGAGCTATTTTTGAACAAGGGCATAACATTTGCAATTCTCTGGTCCTCTGGCACCTTTGCTGAGTTTAGAGAAGACTGGAAGATTATGTCTAGAGCCACTACAATTTCCATTCTCACTTCCTTCAACATCCTTGGATGCATCTCATGCAGTCCTAGTGCCTTGTCAACTTTAAATACCAACAGTCTATTCAACACTTCTTCCTTATCAATTTTTAACCCTTCCAGGGACAAGGTTTCCTCATCTGACATCATGGCCTAGGTAGCATCTACCTCCTTGATAAAAACGGATGCAAAATATTTAGTATCTCAACCATGTCTCCAGCCTCCATGTGTAAATTCCCTTTTAGGTCCAGAATTAGCCCAATTCCTTCTTTTACCATACTTTTACTATTTATATCCCTGTAGAAGACTTTAGGATTCCCCTTTATATTAGCTGCCAGTCTTTTTTCATCATTCCTTTTTGCTTCTCCAATGTGCTTTTTCACCTCTTTTCTAAACCTTTTGCATTTGTTTAGGTTCTCAGCTATATTTTCTACCTGGCACCTGCCATAAGTACATTTTTTCTTCCTGATCTTAATTTCTATATCCTTTATCATCCAGGGGGCTCTGGATTTGTTTGCCCTACCTTTCCCTTTGAAGGGAAAATACCTCGATTGTGTCTGGAACATTTCTATTTTGAAGGCAGCCCATTGTCCAGCTAGTTTTCCCCCACCAACCTTTCATTCCAGCTTAACCGGTCCAGGGGCTGGATTCTCCGCAGCCCCATGCCAAAATCGCGTTTGACGTGGGGACGGAGAATTGACGTTTACACGAGAATCAGGCCTGGCGCCGCTCCCCGAATTATGAGGCACGGCTGGGGGCCATTGCCAGAGGCCCTCCCAGTGATACTCCGGTAACAACCGGCCGAATTCCCGATGGCATGGTTCTAACCATGTCTGGCCGGTTGGGACTCTTGGACGGCGGCTGCGGACTCAGTCCACGGCCGCCTGGTGGGGGGTGGGGGGATCAAACACCGGGGGGGGGGGGGGTGCCTAATGAGCGGTCGGGGTGGCAATCGAGCGGGTCATATGGAGCAGCACAGGGCAGATCGTTGGGGCCTTATTTATTGGTCCAGGTCCGCCGGCTGAGTCCACCAGCAGATTCGGCACGGCTGCTGGAGGCCGCCGCTGTGCTCATGTGCTGACTTGGAACTGGAAGTGTGGGGCCCCGTGTCTGCAACCAAAGCTGCGTGAAGTTCCCCGGATCCCTGCCAGCCCCCTGCAGGTAGGTGAATTGGTCTTTATTTTTGTTAGGAAAGTCTGGAGTGAAACACCACCGTTTTTACGCCGGCGTGGGGACACAGCCACATTTTTGGAGAATCCAGCCCCAGATCTTTCTTGTCCCATTGAAGTCAACTGACCCCCAGTTTATTATTTTTACTTGGATTGCCTATTATCCTTTTCTATCATCATCCTAAACTTTACAAGACTAGGATCACTGTCTCCCAAATGTTCCCCCACTGACACTTGATCCACTTAGTCCACTTCAGTTCCAAGAACATGTCCTTTCTTGTAGGTCTGGACATATGCTGCTATTGAAAATTTGCCTGAACACAATTTGAAACTTTTGCCCCTCTCTACCCTTTACACAACCACTTTTCCAGCCTACATTTGGGTAATTGAAGTCTCCCATTATAACTACTTTATAATGTTTGCACTTCTCTGTAATTTTCCTGCAGATTTGTTCTTCTACATCCTTCTCACTAGTTGACGGTCTATTGATTACACTCAGCAATGTAATTGCATCCTTTTTGTTGCTTCGCTTTAGTCAAATTGATTCTGTCCTTGAATCCTCTGGAACATTCTCTTTCTCCAGCACTGCAATGTTCTCCTTGATCAATACCACCACCCCTTCTCCTTTCCTATTTTTTTCTGAACACCTTGTACATAGGAATATTTAAATCTGAGTCCTGCCCTTCCTCGAGACAGGTCTCTGTTATCACCACAACATCATATTTCCACAACACATTCTGTTCCTTTAACTCCTCAATCTTATTTACTATATTCCATGCAGTCACAATCATGCACAGTAACCCTGATTTAGATGTTGTTACTTTCTTCCTTATTTCAACTTCACTTTTTACTATATTTGAGTGTTTTCTGTCCCTGGCATTATTCCTCCTGGCATTCCTCTCTAATATCTCCTCCTGGCATACTATGAAGGCAAACAGAGAAGAACTAGCAGGGAACAAGGATGCCAACACCTTCTAATGCCTACAGAGGAATTGGTTTTCTGCATCATAGGCCCAGGTGTGAGAGGATCCATAGCATCCGGTATCACAGAGAACATTGAGGATGACAGAATTTTTTGCCTTATGCACCTTCTCAACTCCCAGCTCACCCTTACCCTGCTATCTGGAATAAAGATCAAGCAGCAGATGGTTTGACCAAGGACCTCTTGCTCCTCACTTGAACCCCCTTCCCTCATTCCAAATGTCCTCTTCTTAGCTCCTGCTTCCCGACACCAATGCGAAAAGGGAGCCACAGCAGAGCAATGACACCAATTGCTATCACTAGCTCAGATGCTGGTATGTCCTATGGATACTAGCATAGAAATCAGCACAAGTTGAGGCGTCTGTGCTTGGGTGCTCTGCAGCCAGGCCAGGGGTAAAAGACGGGTTTTGTGCCAGATCACTGGAGGGTGATGTCACAGATCTGTTTTGCTACAGATTTGTTTTGTTAGGGGCAGCACGGTAGCACAAGTGGACAGCACTGTGGCTTCACAGCGCCAGGGTCAGAGGTTCGATTCCCCACTGGGTCACTTTCTGTGCGGTGTCTGCACGCTCTCCCCACGTCTGCATGAGTTTCCTCCGGGTGCTCCGGTTTCCTCCCACAGTCCAAAGATGTGCAGAGTAGATGGATTGGCCATGCTAAATTGCCCTTTGTGACCAAAAGGTTAGGAGGAGTTATTTGGTTACGGGGATAGGGTGGAAGTGAGGGCTTAAGTGGGTGGGTGCAGATTCGATGGGCCAAATGGCCTCCTTCTGCACTGTATGTTCTATGCCTATAGGGGGCTCAGTAAGGCTGGGGGTGGGGGAAGGGAGGGAGGGGCAGGAGAGCAATGAAGGAGCATGCATTCCGAATGCTGGGTGCAATGACTCACCTTCCAGGCAGCCTCCTGTCACTGTCAAGGTGCATGGAAGACTCCAGCCACAGACTTTGTGCAACACTTGCCCTCCCCGCACCCTCCATTCCTATTGTGCTGCTGACCCAGAGCCACTGCACTTGCCACTCCTACTTACTTTGTTGCTTACTTTGTTTGCAGGTTACACCTGCACCTCTGGCTTCTTCATGAGAATGCGACACTCTGGCAATTCATCAAAATTCATTAATTAATCTGGAATTCATTAAATCCCCTCCAAAAAACATTCCTGAGGATGTCTGGAGACATTGCAATTGTAAAACCTCTGAAGAATTTTTTTTTAACCTGCAATTAGCATGCCTGGCCGTTTATTACCATTAGTGTAGGGCCCAACTTGCAACTTCACAATTGTTTTTTCTTGAATAAACAGTGCCTGCGTATTTATTGCCCGAATTTGAAATGTTGGCATTACATCAGCCAGTCGAGCCGAGTGGCACCATAACAGTCATTAATTAATACCTTCTGGCACACGCAGGGGCTGCATCTGTGTGTGCCCTTATCCTCAAAGAACATCACACAAGCTCTGCAGGAAGTGACTGAGGGTGAAAGATATATGAAAAGTTGCGCAAAGTCTCCATAGCACTAAAACATGCTGCTGCAAGCGGTGATGTGTCAGGCAATTTTCAACCTAGTTGTCATATTTCTATTTGATTGTGTCTCAGTAATGCTGAGCATTCCTGTTGTTGACAAACGTGCTCAATCAAACGTAGGGTCATTGATTACATAGGCGAAGGCAATTTTGTTAAAGAAGAATTGCAAACGTTTTCCCAATTTGTACTCAGCCAAGAGGGTCGCCTGCTATTTTTAAAAATTCTTTCGTTCAAGGGATGTGGGCGTCACTGGCTATGCCCATCCCAAATTACCCTTAAGGTGGTAGTGGTGTGCTGTCTTCTTGATCTTCTTCGCAGCCCATGTGGTGTAGATTAGGGAGGGAGCTCCACCCTACCCATGGTGTGTACTGCCTAGGCACCTTTAAGTAGTGTTGCACAAGTTACCAAGAATGTATTAACAATACTGAACTATGTACATTTTTACAGTAGAAGATACAGGCATGAAGAGGACTCCATGGCATATCCTTATGTGTTGCTACCTAGCGCTACACTGCTGACCTAAGCTGCAGGTTACATACCTTTTCTATCATCAGTAGCGGTACTAGTTAACCCTTAATGTCGTGGATCCTTCTGCTCCACCACCCTCAGCACTTTGGTAGGTGCTGAAAGCAAGTTGTGAGCAGTTTCTGGCTGTTCCAAAATGGTGGCCTGGTAAGAGGCTGGAGAAACTGCCAAAAGTTATTTAAATACCACTACCATACGACTGGAGTCAGAGGTGCTTCCCTGCACTGAATGGAATTCTTGCTATTTTAAACTTCAGAGTAATAGCCAAGCAAAAAAGTTATGCTAACATCTTTAGGCAGTCACTTCTGATTTTAGAAAACGTGGCATTCTTCTTAGTTCAGGGCTACCAAAGTTTTAAATTACATGTACAAATGTAAGAGGACAAAATCTCTACATCACGCAGGGAAGCCTTATAACCCTTGTAGAGGTCATTGCATTAGAACTATAAGATTCCTCGTGACCACCACTGAAGATGAGCTTCCCCGATAACGTGGAGGTGGGGCTTCCCCCAACAGGAGATTACCGCACTAGTATACAAACCCCGACCTGGGTGCAGGTCGAGGAGGGAGAACTTTTGTGGAGTGGCGGTCTTGTATATCGTGAATAAAACCAAGCCTTTGTTTTCTGCCTGCTTGGCCAATGTGTGCTACTTTAACGGGTTCTACACCTCTCCTCTTAGGGGTGGCATGGTGGCACAGTGGGTAGCACTGCTGCCTCACAGCAGCAGGGATCCCGGTTCAATTCCAATCTCGGGTGACTGTGTTGCGTTTACACTTCCTTCCTGCGACCTCCACTGTCTCCGTGGGTTCCTCCCACAGTCCAAAGCTGTGCAGGTTTAGTGGATTTGCCATGCTAAATTGCCCCTTAGTGCCCAAAAGGTTAGGTCTGGTTATAGGATAGGGTAGGCGCGTGGGTCTAGGTAGAGTGCTCTTTCAGAAGGGCGATGCAGACTTGACGGACTGAATGGCCTCCTTCTGCGCTTTAGGGATTCTATGATTCTATCATAAATTATTTCAAAAGATTTAACACAACAATGCGTTGTTCAAGTGTAATACTTCACAGTTGACACAGGATGGCAGAATATTCATTTGAATGTTTCCCTAGATTTTCTCAGCACAAGGACATGGGTAGGTTTGTAAAACTATGCCTATCCTTTCTTTGTGCTCAACGAGATGAGGTCTATTAGTTATTTGGGAAATCAAACAATTTTTCCAGTCGAAGTAACATTCATTAGAAGGCAGAGTAGTCATTTTGAGAGTATTATTTCATCGAATCAAAATCCCCACAGTGCAGAAGGAGGCCATTCGGTCGATCGAGTCTACACCAACCTTCTGAAAGAGCACCCTAACTTAACCCACTGCCCCCCCCCTCCCCCCCCCCCCCCCCCCCCCCCAATCCCTATATCCCAGTAACCCCATCTAATCTTTGGACACTATGGGCAATTTACCGTGGCCAATCCACCTAACCTGCACATCTTTGGACTGTGGGAGAAAACTGGAGCATCCGGAGGAACCCCACGCAGACCCAGGGAGAAAGTGCAAACCCACACATACAGTGTCACTCTTGATTACTTTTCTAGCATTTACTTTCCAGTGTCAAAGAAATTTGTGTTATTTTAGCTGGGTCAGAGTGCATTTTTCTTATCTGGTTCTAACATACTAGAACTAGTGCAAAGGCTGTGCACAACTGCAAAGTGAGAGGCCTGAGGCTGCCCTCCAATTGGTCCTCAGCCCTCATTAACATTTTACAACTGAGTCCGTTGTAAACTGAGGCGGCTCACTCATTGAAGATTGCAAATATTGGACCACTTGCCTCACCAGCAAAGGCATGAAGGTAAATACTAATGCAATGGTTGGAGCGGGGGGAGTGATTACTGTGAATTTGTATATCACTCTTTTCAAAAGTCTTTCAAAAGTGCAAAATGAAAGATAATAATACTACATCAGTTGCCAACAAGTTTTCTAGTGAGGTGTAATAACAGGTGCTATATCCGAATGAATATGTAGCTCAGTTGGCTGGATGGCTGATGTGTGATGTAGAGTAAGGCCAAAACTGCAGGTTCAATTCCTGTACCAGCTGAGGTTATTCATGAACATAAGAAGAACATAAGAACTAGGAGCAGGAGTAGGCCATCTGGTCCCTCGAGCCTGCTCCGCCATTCAATGAGATCATGGCTGATCTTTTGTGGACTCAGCTCCACTTTCCGGCCCGAACACCATAACCCTTAATCTCTTTTTTCTTCAAAAAACTATCTATCTTTACCTTAAAAACATTTAATAAAGGAGCCTCAACTGCTTCACTGGGCAAGGAATGCCATAGATTCACAACCCTTTGGGTGAAGAAGTTCCTCCCAAACTCAGTCCTAAATCTACTTCCCCTTATTTTGAGGCTATGCCCCCTAGTTCTGCTTTCACCCGCCAGTGGAAACAACCTGCCCGCATCTATCCTATCTATTCCCTTCATAATTTTAAATGTTTCTATAAGATCCCCCCTCATCCTTCTAAATTCCAATGAGTACAGTCCCAGCCTACTCAACCTCTCCTCGTAATCCAACCCCTTCAGCTCTGGGATTAACCTCGTGAATCTCCTCTGCACACCCTCCAGTGCCAGTACGTCCTTTCTCAAGTAAGGAGACCACAAAGGCCCCACCTTCTCAACCTTATCCCTCGCCTGAGTGTGGAGATTCTCAGGTTAAATCACCACAGTCAGCTCTCCCACTCAAAGGAGAAGCAACCTGTGTCATCTGCGTGTATGCTGACATTAGTAGTCACAAAGGAGTCCAGGGAGGAGAATTAAAATGAATGGTTGATTGCCAAAGTAAAGTATAGCCACGTAACAGTCCAGTCCCAGCCTGAACCCCTCAGGGATCCGTGTTGGGCCCACAATTGTTCACAATTTACATTGATGATTTGGAGTTGGGGACCAAGGGCAATGTGTCCAAGTTTGCAGATGACACTAAGATGAGTGGTAAAGCGAAAAGTGCAGAGGATACTGGAAGTCTGCAGAGGGATTTGGATAGGTTAAGTGAATGGGCGAGGGTCTGGCAGATGGAATACAATGTTGACAAATGTGAGGTTATCCATTTTGGTAGGAATAACAGCAAACGGGATTATTATTTAAATGATAAAATATTAAAGCATGCCGCTGTTCAGAGAGACTTGGGTGTGCTAGTGCATGAGTCACAGAAGGTTGGTTTACAAGTGCAACAGGTGATTAAGAAGGCAAATGGAATTTTGTCCTTCATTGCTAGAGGGATGGAGTTTAAGACTAGGGAGGTTATGTTGCAATTGTATAAGGTGTTAGTGCGGCCACACCTGGAGTATTGTGTTCAGTTTTGGTCTCCTTACTTGAGAAAGGACGTACTGGCGCTGGAGGGTGTGCAGAGGAGATTCACTAGGTTAATCCCAGAGCTGAAGGGGTTGGATTATGAGGAGAGGTTGAGTAGACTGGGACTGTACTCGTTGGAATTTAAAAGGATGAGGGGGGATCTTATAGAAACATTTAAAATTATGAAGGGAATAGATAGGATAGATGCGGGCAGGTTGTTTCCACTGGCGGGTGACAGCAGAACTAGGGGCATAGCCTCAAAATAAGGGGAAGTAGATTTAGGACTGAGTTTAGGAGGAACTTCTTCACCCAAAGGGTTGTGAATCTATGGAATTCCTTGCCCAGTGAAGCAGTTGAGGCTCCTTCATTACATGTTTTTAAGGTAAAGATAGATAGTTTTTTGAAGAATAAAGGGATTAAGGGTTATGGTGTTCGGGCCGGAAAGTGGAGCTGAGTCCACAAAAGATCAGCCATGATCTAATTGAATGGCGGAGCAGGCTCGAGGGGCCAGATGGCCTACTCCTGTTCCTAGTTCTTATGTTCTTATGTTCTTATGTTCTTATTACTATATTATGAGGGGCTTAATATCTGTTTTCGGCAGCTACTCGTGACGCCCATAAAATGAAGGTGCTAAATTTCACCTTAGCCCAAATGAAAATTGCTTATTGTCACAAGTGGGCTTCAAATGAAGTTACTGTGAAAAGCCCCAAGTCGCCATATTCTAGTGCCTGTTCATGTATGCTGTTATCAGCTCCACGAGACCCACAGGGACGACCCTATTAATCTTCCTGTGAGCCTTGTGGAGTATGAGCTCCCCCCGCTGAGGGGCAGGGGCCCATTAGTGGGATAGTTAACTCTGGACATTAAAAGCCGGTGGTGCAGTGGTTATCACTGTGGCCTCACGGCGCCGAGGTCTCAGGTTCGATCCCGACTCTGGGTCACTGTCCGTGTGGAGTTTGCACATTTTCCCCATGGCTGCATGGGTTTTGCCCCACAACCCAAAAGATGCGCAGGGTAGGTGGATTGGCCATGCTAAATGTCCCCTTAATCGGAAAAAAACGAATTGGGTACTCTAAATTTATAAAAAGAAAATCCGGCCCAGGTAGGAGCCGAGTTGCAGAGTAGTTCAGGCTGGGACTGGACTGTTACGTGGCTATACTTTACTTTGGCAATCAACCATTCATTTTAATTCTCCTCCCTGGACTCCTTTGTGACTACTAAACATGTGTAGACTGAGCACAGGCTAGCCCACTGCTAAATTTGTGAGCATTGTGCCTCGAAGAATGGGTGCTTTGAAAACCACCATCTCTTGTAGACCCTCCACAAAATACAGCATTCGTATCCAAAACAAGTTAAAGGTTGAAAGAATGCAACGCTACATCTAAGGGCAACATCATTGGATGCAAGTATACCCTCACCAACTGAACTGGAAGAAAAAGCGGAGGATGAAGGATAAGTTTGGCTGACATTTAGGTGAAGAATTGTCAAATTTGATGATAGGACAAAATGTTTGAGTTTACTGCTGAAATAGCTCAGGTTTGTTGAGAGCTGAGATCACATAAAGTAGTGACACCTATTGGAGCCACATGACACAGAAATTGCGGTCAACTCAGAGTTATGCTCAATTTTGCAACACCCTGCAATCCTTCAACAAATTGTATACGTTCAAAGATGAGATCTGAACATTGTATGGTGGAAAACAGCCAGAGCAATGTTGCTGCCCAGCACACCTATTAATCAAGACCACTGTGATAATAGTCAGAGAGCTCAAAAAGGTTTACAGATTGGGTGATATTAGCACATTTTAGAGACTTGTAAAACTGTGCACAGAGGTTTACTGTATAACTAATATATAATTATATGACAAGCTTTTTACTACCTGTTTATTTATTATAAATCTGTAATTCTAACTTTAGAAAAAAGGGAATGTTGTAATATACCTTTAAGTGGATCTGTCAATAATCTGATGTGCTGTCATCTGGCACATGACACAGAGTTGAATATATCGTTGACCAAGCAAGATGTACCAGTAACAGCCCTCTAGCAATGTGCAATAATGTAATCTTCAAATAAAGAACTCACAATAAAGTTTACCAGTCCTACCTGAGTAATTGATAAGCTTGCGTTTGAAGGACAGAAGGAAACACAAGTGGAAGACGTGGACATGGTTCTTAATGCATACGTTTCACCTTTCTTGACAAGCTGATACTGCAGTAAAGTAGAAAGATTGTGGAACGGGATAATATAGTGAGAGAGGAAATATTGTCATGGAAGTGTCCCTTTAAGAAAGGTTTAGTCTCTTAACATATGACTTGGGCTGTGGCTGAGGTGAGAGGAGGTTTCAGTTTCAGTTTGACTGCTTTGGACTCAGAAGGAGAAAGAAGTATTATCCTATGTTTTTCTCTGTTTTCATTTTAAAAGTTGTTCCAGTAAAAAGCACATTAGGTGTGGCTAACTACCTTGCTGACTTTAAAGATATAGTTGTTTTCCGGAAGGAGTTTGAATCTGCTGGTTGGAACTGGATCAGAATTTCAGGAACGGGACCAGTCGCAGTCAAGTGAGAGTACAGTGTGCTGGGCCATGCCCTTGAAAAGGGGTTTTGGTTTAATTGGATTTTGTTATTGAATTGGAACAGCTAAGGGGGAATTCATAAAATGTTATGTACATAGATTACTGTAGCTGTATGGCGTCTTTATGTTTGTAATTGACAAACAAATCTTGCTGTGTTTATGTATATATATGTTAATTACATTCTTAGAATAAACTTGTTTTTATTAAACTGTCTAGGAAGTCTGATGAATTACACCTGCAGTGAAGGCTTTTGAGCTCATCCTAGCCAAATTCAACATAAAGGTTGGAGGTCAGGTGAACTTCATAATACACTTTGGAGTTTCTAAGCCCTGGCACATAACAAAATTAAGATACTTAGAAGCCCTGAAAATAGATTAATCATCAGGTCCAGATGAAATTTATCCCAGAACATGAAGAGAAGCATCGGAAAAAACTAGCACAGAGGCTGACCATTAATTTTGAATCTAGTTTGGCTGTAAGCCTTGTGTCTGAGGACTAGAGGACTTTTAACATTGTATTGTTGTTTGAAAGGGGAGCAAGGGATAGACTGAGTGATTACAAGCTAGTCAACAAGCTGGTGGTGAGTAAATTATTGGCAAATGTTCTGAGAGATGGTATAAACCATTATTTAAAGATACACTAATTAGTCAAGGACAGTCAGTTGGATTTATTAAAGAAAGGTTGTGTCTGACCAATGCTTTGAGGAGGTAACAAGGAGGATTGATGAATGGCATTGATGTAGTCTACATGGATTTTAACAAGACTTTTGGCAAACTGACCAGTAAATTAATAGCTCATGAGACTCCAGGGAAATTGGCAAGTTGGATCAAAATTGACTCAGTGCTGAGACACAAAGGGCAGAATTCTCCCAAACTGCTGCAAGAAGGGTTGATTGTGGGCATGGCTGGAGGAGGGGGGGGGGGGGGGGGGGGGGGGTGGAAGAGAAATGGTGGGAGGTACAAAAATCACTTTCATGCTGGTGTGAATTTACAGTGGGATCTTATGCTGATGCCCACCATGGCTGGTGCCCACCTGCTGCAGGCGAGTGTGAAGCATATTTGCATCCTGCTGATGGGATACAGATGAAGATCTGGCCACAAATGCCCGATTCTCTGTGGCACCAGCAGGAACACACCAGTGTGAAATATGTTTGAAGCAATGTGGCGTGCACATGTCGGGACTCACTCCAACAAATCTGGGGCTGCCTTTGGAGTTCGGGATGGAGGCCAATGGCAACCCTGGGCTTGGGAACACCACAGGAATAGGTGGGGAGCAATGGACCTTCCAGATTCGGTAAGCTGGAGGGGGTGCATCTCCCAGACACAGAATGTTCCTGGACATCCATTCTCTTTCTCAGGAGGTCCATCTTCTAGCCTCAAAGTGCTCCCGTGGTTCCATTTTAATTTTCAGGCGGACCACTTTCTTTTTCTAAACTGAAGACTGTTACCAGTCAGTTTCCACAGTGCTTAACACTTGGGCCCTTACTTGTTTGTGGGACAGCAATGATTTAGACTTCAGTGTACATGTCATGGCTAAGAACTTCGAAGAAACAAAATTTGGCTGAGAGGTAGGTAATGAGAAAGAAATCTGCAGCAAGGTATCAATAGACCAGTCATATCGACATAAAATCGCCCATGTAATTCAATCCGGAAAAATATGAGGTAATGCATTTGAGGAAGACAAACAAGATGACGGTATATATGATAAATGGTAGGACTCTGAAAATTATAGAGGAAATGAGGCATCTTGGAAATGTATGTCTACAGATCCTTGAAGGTAGTAGGGCACATAGATAAGGTGGTAAAGAAGGCAGCACAAGGGCTGAAGCCAACAGTATAAGATCAGGGACGTTATGATAGAACCATCCAGAGTACTGTTTAGACTGCAGATAGAGTACTGTGAACAGTACTGGTCCTCGTATTATAGTAAGCATCTGATCATGCTGGAGATAGTGCAGTAGAAAATTACAATGAAGCTGCCAGGAATGGAGAATTTTATCTGCAAAGATAGGGTGGATTTGCTCTCTTTGGAACAGATAAGGCTGAGGAGTGTAAGTCAATAAAATTATAAAGAGCACAGATAGCAAATAAGACCTATTTCAATTAGCAGAGATGTTAAGAACCAAGGAACTGGTACCAGGTTTAGACTGAATTGAGGAGAAAGGGTGGTGAAAATCTGGAACTCACTGCCTGAAAGGGTGGTGGAGGTAAAATTACACATCACAATTTAAAAATACTTGACTAGTCACTTGAGGTGCTTGACCGACAGGGCTAAATGGACCAGGAACTGGAAGGTGGAATTAAACTGGATAAATTTACAGCCGACAAGGAGACAATGGGCTGAATGGCCTCTTTTTATGCCATAAGTCTTTCTCTATTTCTATTTCCAGGCATCTATAGCGCCACTTGAAGATCACGGTCAGTACCCATGCTGTGTTCCTCAAGCCATGAGCATCAACAATGGCACCAACAATGGTTTCTAAATGGAGGAATCTGTCAATAAACCCCATACTTTGGCAGGGTCAGCGATGGAAACAATAGTCCAGTCTTGGTCCCGGTTTCAGTGCTGTTTTTTTGTGAGGAGGCTGTGCTCCTCTGATTCGATGAAGAAATCAAAGAAGTTCTGTACTTGACAACAGATATAGAGTTACAACTAGATCACTCCCAGTTTGACAACAGTGCTTACCTGCATCATATGAGACTTGATTGGAACATAAGAGATCCTGAGTGGTCTTGACAGGGTGGATGTGGAGAGGATGTTTCCTCTTGTGGGAGAATTTGGAAAGAGTGGGTCACTGTTTAAAAATAAGGGGCCATTTAAGGCAGAGATGAGGAGAAGTTTCTCTCTCAGAGGGTCATGAATTTTTGGAGCTCTCTTTCTCACAAGCTAGTGGAAGCAGAGTCTTTGAATAGTTCTAAGGCATAGGAATATGGATTGTTTTATCAGCAAGAGGGTGAAAAGTTATCGGGGGGTTGGAAATGTGGAGTTAAGGTTACAATCAGATCAATCTAGATCTTATCAAATGTAAGATCAGGCTTGAGGGGCCGAGTGGCCTACTCTTGCTCCTGATTTGTATGTTTGTAGGTAAGTATGTCTTATTTGATTCATGACTTTTCAAATTTAATCATGAATCTTTATTATGTTAGCAGGGAACAGATCTCCATTCTCTCCAGCCACAGAACATTACAAAGCCAGCAGTAAAACTTGCGTCATCTATTAGCAGGCACTGATCTCAAAGTCGCACTTGTGGTATAACAATCCTCAAACTTTAACTGCAGTGTAACAAATGGGTTGAACGGGTGGGGGAGTGAGGGTCTGCAGGGCACTGACAACATGTGGCAAGAAATGCATCTGATCTGTATAAGAATTCTAAAGGCCTTGTTTTCCTTTTTTAAAAAATAAATTTAGAGTACCCAATTCATTTTTTCCAATTAAGGGCAATTTCCCATGGCCAATCCTCCTAGTTTGCACATCTTTGGGTTGTGGGGGGGGGGGGGGGGGGGGACCCACGCAAACTCGGGGAGAATGTGCAAACTCCACACGGACAGTGACCCACAGCCGGGATTGAACCTGGGACCTCGGCGCCGTGAGGCTGGAGGGCTAACCATTGTGCCACCGTGCTGCACTCGTTTTCCTTTCTGAGTTATTTTCTGGAATTCTTACTTTTATAACAAAAACCACAATCATCCTCTTTGGGTTTTATTGCAATGTTATTACTGTAGATCCCTCTGGTGCATTTTAACAGTCACTTGGCTGTATTTTAAATTCTTCTACAATAGAGTATTCATTAACTCAAAAAAGAGCTGGTGGGGTTGAGAGACAACATTTTGTATCCCTTTGGTAGCTTTCTTCTCACCTGTGATGTAGAAAACTGTCATTCTTCCCCAGTAAGATCATGCACTGTCCTTAACACTGCGGCACAGTTTGTAATACTATATATTTATCAGCAATACCTTCTGTCGGAATATTCTTCTTGTCCAAGGCATGAAAGTAGAGCAAAATGAGTACTGAAGTGATATTAGCAAACTTATTGGAAATCATTAAGGTCAAGTGTGCGTTTCCTCCATAAGTGATTATGAATTATGAATTATGGCGTTAGGAAGGATAGCACACTGAATATTGGAAACCACTGAAGATAAATATACCTGGCAGGATGACAAAACAAATCAACTAAATGAAAGGTGTCTAGAGTCTGCGGATAACAAATTGGATTTGGTTAAGTCTTTGAGATTAGTGCTCGTCTCAGTCTGTGAGGTTTTAGAATTAGCCTTCTGTCAGTCTGGGTTTTAGCTTTGAGTTCACACAACAGTTTGTTAGCCCAAAGTTACATTTATTTTTTGGGGGTTTATTTTATTAAATGGCCAAATAAATCCAAAAATATTTATCATATTGATTGGGAAGAACACAATTTAACGTTAGAGGAAACAAACACTGTTATATTATAGATAGCTCTTTTAGCATTGCTGCCGAGAGCACTGTTGAAATCAGCATATGTTAGTGCCTCTGAAATCATTTCAAATCATTTATTACATTGGGAAAGTACCTGGGAACATGGGCCAAGAGACCTTTGTATTGGACTGAAGTAAGAAGCAGTGTAAATGTTGTTTAATGGTTGCTATCTATGCACATACATCTGAGAGTACATAAAAAACTGTTTATGTGTACAGTAATTAAATTATCTCAATATTATTTCTTGAAAGGTATGGTAAATTGTAATAGGACCCTATTGTGGTCATTTGTGTGTGTATGCATATATAGTTAAACCGGATTAAACTAGTTTCAGTTGGTACTTCGCTTTCTATGTGGCACACTGTCTCTTTCCTCTCCTCGGGGCTGTTTAGAACACTGGGCTAAATAGCTGACTTTTAAAGCAGACCAAGCAGGCCAGCAGCACGGTTCAATTCCTGTAACAGCCTCCCCGAACAGGCGCCGGAATGTGGCGACTAGGGGCTTTTCACAGTAACTTCATTTGAAGTCTACTCATGACAATAAGCGATTTTCATTTCATTTTCATTTTCATTTCCTGCAAAGATATCACAATCCGTCAATGAGGATAGGATTTTGGATTCTCAAGCTGAACAGTTTTGGATGGAGAAGCTTCTGGTAAACCAGTGGAGGAATTGTGAGACTCTTTTTTTGCTATGAATTAGACTTTAAAATCTGATTTTAGAAAAAAGGTTGCTTGTAAAAGTGGGTGCTGCTCTTTGAAGATGACAGCATCAATATGTATTGCAGTGTTTTTCAAACTATTTTTCCCGGGACCCACTTTTGCCAACTGGCCCGCCTTTGGATCTCATGCCGGCTGACCTTCATGACCCATGTTGAGCAACCTTCATGATACATGCCACACTTGCTTACCTTTAATGTGAAAGCGGAGCCTGATTGGTTCTCATTATCTCACTTGAATCAGGTTCAAAGAGAGGGCAATCCACATATCAGGTGCAGACTTCAGCCAGTTCCTTTGTGCCATCTTCATATTTATGAAACCAGAAAATCCAAACTTGCACATGTAGTTCCTCATTAAGGACAACAGCAACAAAATGCTTGTTTTACTCAGCACTGGATACTCCTGGGAGATGCTACACCAGAATGTTAAAAGCCTCATGGGCTTTTAACGTGTTTTTCATGTTGTATTACAGGTTAGCTACAGCAGCGTAATCTACTTAATTTGGAGTCAACTGCAAGTCAATAACTGACTCTGGGGTCGCAAGCTCAAAAGGAATTTTTCACCCACTATTTTTCTTTCAAAATTTGAAACTTCACTTCTCATTTGCCAGTACTTACCTGCATATAGCACACATGGACTTTGCATCCTTATTTGCATTGGCACAATTGACAAAACCATGCCTCAATAAATCATCTTTATACTGCTTTGGTCCCGAGTTAAGTTTCTTCTTTGCAGGATGTGAACCTGAGGTGCTGGAGCTCTGTACAGAGCCAACACTTACACTAGCACTTCTCTGTCCTGCCCTGGACTCTCCTAGACTGTGCTCTCCAGCAAATTCTGTTGTGAGATCTTGTCCAATAGATAAACTGCCTGTTTGAGTCTCTGGCCATCTCTTACTTTTAAGAAAACCATTCATCTTCACAGTTCACTTGCCTTGCTTGCCTTCAGCTGGAAAATAGAAATAACACTGCTCTGTAATTTGGTGCCAAAAGCATTTACCTGGAGAGTGCTTGACGTCAAGTGTACGTGTAGGGCACGTGAATTGCTCTCTGTTGCCGCTTCTGGCTGGAAGACTCCACTCAGCCTCATTTATTTCCATTTTAAAAGGTGGCTGTGGCGGCCATTCTCAATGTAAAAGCTTGTAGCACTGTACATTGAATCATAGAATCTCTATAGTGCAGAACTTTGAAAAAGGGCATTGTAACTAAATATTTACCTGTCAAACCATGAATGAATGCTGTGCACTAAATGTTCCCCAGGATAAATCTGATTGTCTCTCAGGTAAGAAAGGATATACATCACCTTATTTTCATACTGATTACCACAAAATGACTTGCCACAATCAAAAAATGCAAGTAAGGTATCCTCATCTGGTTTTAGGTTTATGCCTTCCATGTCTTTAAATAACCTCCAAGCAGTGTGTATTTCTTTATGCCAGAGTGTCGAAAAAATGATATCTTTGTAATTCCTTGGTGATGGGTTGATAATTTTTTTGATTGAATTTAAAAGCATCACATCCTCTCTCCAATGATTGGTCTTACTAAAACCACTGATGAAGAGGCTGGAAACTCCAATGTCCAATACTTTGAATCTAATTTGTATCATGACATAGAAATCAAGCATCTCGCTCAGACATTGCTTTTGGACACACAACTTCAGAAGGAGTTCGTACTCAACAGCGCCAGTTTCTATTGTCACAAAAAATAAAAGTGATTTAGCCACATCAAATTTATCAAGAGTAGACAATAGTTGTTCCATCATGTTCACTTCAAAACGAGTTTTTTGTACCATTCTACTTTCAATTTCTTCCACGTGTCTATCCTTAAAGGCTTTATTGGAACTGACGTTGTTGTAACTTTAGCCACTATTAAAGCATCACCCAATGTCTTGCCCGTTGGGCTTTTCGCAAACTCTGCACTTGTTCTGGCTGTCTGGCTGTGAATAAAGGAATGAAAAAGCCGTGTCACCCCGATGAGAATTCACAATAAGGTCAACAAATTAACACCATAACTAGATATAAATGGGTTACAATGTGATTTTGATCACAGAGACACAACTGCAAGATGATCAAGGTTAGGAACTGCATATCCAAGGGTACTGGATAGTTCGGAAGGACAGGCAAAAAGGAAATGGAGGTGGGATTGCATTGTTAGTTAAGGATCAAATCAGTGCAATTGTGAGAGAGGATATTGGCTCAAAAAATCTAGAAGTAGAATCAGCCTGGGTGGAACAAAGAAGGGACATGGGGTGGAAAACATTAGTAAGAGTTGTCTCTCGGCCTTCAAACAGTAATAGATAGGTTGGGGATGGCATGATTTTCCCAGCTCGGCAACTTAACAGAAATGCCAGGAGCAACCATTCTACATGGCCTTCATCAATTTGACCAAGGCTTTTGACTCAGTCCATAGGGAAGTGCTACGGAAGACCCTGTCAAAAGCCGACTATGCAGAGAAATTCATCAACATCCTCCGACTTCTCCACAACATCGTGCCCTCTGGCCCCAGACTCTCCTACAAGGGAAAACAACCTCTCAACATCTATCCTGCCAAGCCCCCTGAGAATTCTATATATCTCAAGAAAATTACCTCTCATTCTTCTAAACTGCAATGAGTACAGGCCCAACCTACTCAAGAAGATCCTTCCATAATTGGGATCAGCCGAGTGAACCTTCTCTGGACTGCCTCCAATACCAATATAGCTTTCCTTAGATGGCGGGACCAAAACTGTTTACAGTTTTCCAGGTGTGATCTAACTAGTGCCTTGTATAGTTTTGGCAAGACCTCCCTATTTTTATACTCCATTCCCCTTGAAATAAAAGCCAACATTCCATTTGCCTTCCTTATGACCTGTTGAACTTGCATGTTAGCTTTTCTAATTCATGCAGAAACACTCTTCTGGGTGTCCTTGTACCCCAGTCATTGAAAGCAAGTACGCAAATGCAGCAAGCAGTTAGGAAGGAAAATGGTGTGTTGGACTTCATCGCAAGAGGACATGACTCCAGGAGCAAGAATGTCTTACTGCAGCTGTACAGGGCCTTGATGAGACCACATCTGGAGTATTGTGTGCCATTTTGGTCTCTTTATCTAGGAAAGAATTTATTTGTCATGGAGGGAGTGCAGCAAAGGTTCATCAGAGTGATTCCTGGGAAGTCAGGACCGTTGTATGGGTAGAGATTGGGTTAACTAGGCGTGTATTCACTGGAGTTTAGAAGAATTAGAGGGGGATCTCATTGTAACATATAGGGCGCGATTCTCCGCTGCCCACGACGGGTCGGAGAATAGCGGGAGGGCCTTCCCGACATTTTTCCCGACCTCCCTCTATTCTCGCCACCCCCCACGGCCGCCCCACGACACAAATCGCTGCTCGCCGTTTTTTACGGCGAACAGCGATTCTCCCCAGGCCGATGGGCCGAGTTCCCAGGCCTGTACGGCCGTTTTCACGAACGCAAACACACCTGCTCTCACCGTTCATGAAAACGGCCGCAAAGTGCCGTTCCGGACAACCATGGCACCGATTGGCACAGCCACACCACGGCCGTGCCAAGGGTGGCATGGGCCCGTGATCGGTGGGCACCAATCGCGGGCAGCGGGTCCGATACCCGCACACTCTTTGTTCCTCCACCACATCGCAGGATCAGTCCGCGGGGTGGCTGAGGGGCATGACGGCCCGCGCATGCGCGGGCTTGACGCATATGCATAATGACGTCATCCGCGCATGTGCGGGTTGGAGCCGTCCAATCCACGCATGCATGGCTGACGTCATCGTGCGCGTCAGCCGCCGTGATGCTTGCTGCGCGGGCTTAGCGATGGTCGCCAAGCCCGCGATGCCGTGCTTCACGGGGCCGCGCTGCTAGCCCCGCCCGGGGGGGAGAATCGGGTCCCGGGAGGGGGCGCGGAGGCTGCCATGAAACACGGCCAGTTTCACGGCAGCCTTTACGACTCTCCGCATTTGCGGAGAATCGCGCCCATAATTCTGGCATTCTGGACAGATTTGATGCAGAGATGATACTTCCTCTGGCTGGAGCTATCTAGAAGGAGGGGGTCACAGTCTCAGAATACAGGTTGAGATGAGGAGAAACTGCGCTCAGAGAGTGGTCGACCTGTGGAATTCTCTACTACACAAGGCTGTGGAGGCCAAGTCATTGAATATACTTAAGAAAGAAATAGAGGGGCAGCATGGTGGCACAGTTGTTAGTGCTGCTGCCTTCCGGCGCCAAGGTCCCAGGTTCGATCCCGACCCCAGGTCACTGTCCGTGTGTAGTTTACACATTCTCCCCATATTTGCATGAGTTTTGCCCCCACAACCCAAAAGATGTGCAAGGTAGATGGATTGGCCACGCTAAATTGCCCCTTAATTGGAATAATGAATTGGGTACTCTAAATTTATAAAAAGAAGAAGGAAATAGATAGAGTTCTGGACAGTATAGACATCAAGGGATATGGAGAAAGAGTGAGCGTTGAGGTAGGGAATTAGCCATAATCATTTTAACCAGGCTTGAGGTGCTACTCCTGCTCCTATTTTGGGCACAATCTACCCGAATGGGAACAGAGTCCCATAGCGCGAAGAGCTGGGTGTTTCCCAGCGCTCGGATTGCTGAGAAAAACCATGCTATCAAACGACTATTTGGGTAGATCGGGGATCTCAGCGGGGACTGCACGGCCAAGGCCGTACATAGTCCCTTTTCCGGCCCTAAATAGCTCCGTTCGGCGGAACTCCTCAGCACAGGGAGAGATCAGGACACAATTTTTAAATGATATCCCAATCTCTGGGGCCCCGCCAATGTGACCCCTAAAATCCCCCAAGTTCCAACTCACCCATAAGGGGATTCTCGGTGCCTCCAGCTCTCACGCATGGTACCACTGGCCATATCCCTATCACATGAAAAATACCTGCTTGGCGTTGCCAGCCTCGTACCCTGTCAGTGCCCCTGCCAGCTGGCAGTGCCACCTGGGCACCTTAACTGTTCAGGACTGAGGTGACCATCGGGAGCAGATATTCTCCTCCTCCACGTGGTGCCAAGTCAGTTAGAATATGACACAGGTGCTGCACCATTTCCTTTTTGATGCGGAGCCTCCTGCAGCATGGATTATCCGTAATTTGTTCAAATGATCAGCGACGCCTGTAACCCAGGGCAGTCACGGGCCTGCTGTCTGGATCTCATCCTGGCCTGATAGGCGGAAGGATCCTCAGCGTGTGGGGCGGGATCCAGCACATGGGTTGCTGCCTCAAGAATCTAGAACAAAGAACAAGGAAAATTACAGCACAGGAACAGGCCCTTCGGCCCTCCAAGCCTGCGCCGATCCAGATCCTCTATCTAAAGCTGGCGGCTATTTTCTAAGGATCTGTATCCTTCTGCTCCTGCCCATTCATGTATCTGTCTAGATACATTTTAAATGATGCTGTCGTGCCCGCCTCTACCACCTCCAATGGCAATGCGCTCCAGGCATCCACCACCCTCTGCGTAAAGAACTTTCCACGCATATCTCCCTTAAACTTTTCCCCTCTCATCTTGAGCTCGTGACCCCTAGTAATTGAGTCCCCCACTCTGGGAAAAAGCTTCTTGCTATCAACCCTGACTACACCTCTCATGATTTTGTAGGCCTCAATGAGGTCCCCCCTCAACTTCCATCTTTCTAATGAAAATTATCCTAATCTACTCAACCTCTCTTCGTAGCTAGCACCCTCTATACCAGGCAACATCCTGGTGAACCTCCTTTGCACCCTCTCCAAAGCATCCACATCCGTTTGATAATGTGGCGACCAGAACTGTACGTAGTATTCCAAATGTGGCCGAACCAAACTCTAATACAACTGTAACATGACCTGCCATCTCTTGTACTCAATACCCCTTCCGATGAAAGAAATAATGCCGTATGCCTTCTTGACCACTCTATCGACCTGCACAGCCACCTTCAGGGTACAATGGACCTGAACACCCAGATCTCTCTGTACATCAATTTTCCTCAGGGCTTTATCATTTACCATATAATTCGCTCTTGAATTGGATCTTCCAAAATACATCACCTTGCATTTGCCCGGATTGAACTCCATCTGCCACTTCTCCGCCCAACTCTTCAATCTATCTATATTCTGCTGTCTTCTCTGACAGTCCCCTTCACTATCTGCTACTCCACCAAACTTAGTGTCATCTGCAAACTTGCTAATCAGACCACCTATATCTTCCTCCAGATCATTTATGTACATCACAAACAACATTTCTATCCCTCATTTTCACAGGGACATGTCTGTCCTGCACACTAATCAACATCTCTTTAAAAGCCTCCCACATATCAAATGCGGATTTACCTTCAAACAGCTTCTCCCAATCCACATTCCCCAGCTCCTGCCGAATTTAAGCATAGTTGGCCTTCCCCCAATTTAGCACTCTTCCTTTAGGACCACTCTCGTCTTTGTCCATGAGTATTCTAAAATTTACGGAATTGTGATCACTATTCCCAAAGTAATGCCCGACTGAAACTTCAACCACCTGACCGGGCTCATTCTCCAACACTAGGTCCAGAATGGCCCCTTCCCGAGTTATACTGTTTACATACTGCTCTAGAAAACCCTCCTGGATGCTCCTTACAAATTCTGCTCCATTTATACCTCTGACACTAAGTGTATCCCAGTCAATGTTGTGAAATTAAAATCTATCACCACCACCTTGTTGCTCTGACATCTTTCCATAATCTGTTTACATATTTGTACCTCTATCTACATAGAGTACATTGAACATACAGTGCAGGAGGAGGCCATTCGGCCCATCGAGTGCACTGACCCTATCACTTCCACCCTATCCCCCGAACCCAATAACCCTTCCTACCCTTTTTGGTTACTAAGGGCCTAATCCACCTAACCTTACGTCTTTGGACTGTGGGAGGAAACTGGAGCACCCAGAGGAAACCCACGCAGACACGGGGAGAACGTGCAGACTCCACACAGACAGTGACCCAGCGGGGAATCGAACCCGGGACCCTGGCACTGTGAAGCCACAGTGCTGTCCACTTGTGCTACCGTACTGCCTCAAAGTGTGATAGTATTCTTCACCACCACACTCAGTTTACAAGCACCATAACATTTAATGCTTGAACCATTATAATCTCTCAGAGATAGTGTGTGATTTCTGCTACTCGGCTGAATTTTTTAAATCAGTCATGCTGATTAACTTAGCTTTGCCTCCAGTGTCTAACTTCATTTTGCCCACGGTACCATTCACTTCACATGGTAGCAGCCATCAACCGCATTTATTTTAAATAGAGCATCAGCTTGGATTTTTTTAAGGGCTGGAGAATTCTTTGATGCCTTGAAAAAAATATTTTCCTCTGTTACTACTCCAACAAATAACGATGTTTCCTCACTGGAGACTGTATCTCCCACTGTGCCGACTGATCTGGGGTTGAGCTTAGAGCAACAATTCTGAACAAAGTGAGTTTTTCCTTTTCATAGAACATAGAACATAGAACAGTACAGCACAGAACAGGCCCTTCGGCCCTCGATGTTGTGCCGAACAATGATCACCCTACTTTAAACCCACGTAACCCGTATACCCGTAACCCAACAATCCCCCCATTAACCTTACACTACGGGCAATTTAGCATGGCCAATCCACCTAACCCGCACATCTTTGGACTGTGGGAGGAAACCGGAGCACCCGGAGGAAACCCATGCACACACGGGGAGGACGTGCAGACTCCACACAGACAGTGACCCAGCCGGGAATCGAACCTGGGACCCTGGAGCTGTGAAGCATTGATGCTAACCACCATGCTACCGTGAGGCCCCTATCATCTAGATACAAAACTTGACAAATGCTGGACACTGCCTAATTTGTGCCTTTAACCACATTTTTTACACAGAAATACTTTGTCCCGATTTTTAACCTGCTTGTTGGTGTGCAAGGAGCTGCAGGAACTTTCCCACCTTTTTTTTGAGGTTTCTCACCTTTTTGGAAAAAGGGTGGCAACGGTAATGCTTTCCTCTTCGAAGACGCCGCCATTACTGTGAAACATTTAAAATGCTGTGCTGCTGGCTCCTGAGCCTGACAACTCTTAACTGTTTGTTCCAAAGACAGGTCTAATTCCCTCAGCAACTGTTCCCTCAGTTTATTTTCATTCACACCAAACACAATTTCGTTCCGAAAAATGGAAGATTCCACCGCAGAAAAGTTACAGGTTGTAGCTTTTAACTTTAAATCAGTGCTGAAATGGACTCTTCTGTCTTCTGTAAATGTGACCTAAACATATAGCACTCATAAATTTAATTCTTTCTGGGGGTCCAATGTGCATCACACCTTCAAATGATTTTGTTAATTTTTTTACTATCTACATCATTTGCAAATTTAAATGTATTAAGCACAGCAATTGTTTTTGGGCCCTGCCGCTGTTCGGAGCATCGCTACCTTATGCAAATCTGATTGATCTCTTAAATTAACTGCAGTAAGAAACAGATTAAATTGCTGTTTAAACACACACCAGTTGCTGTCCACATTACCATGAAATCTGAGACTCAATGGTGGCTTCAATGACTCCATGTTGTTCATTCTTCAAATGTTGCAAAATCTTCAAATTTCTGTGTACCTCGTGGCAGGCTTGTTTTTTTCTCAGTGTTAATACCATCTAACCCTGGTACCATGTAATGTTCTTATCGGATGGCCTGATTTATATTACAAGAACACTTGTAGCTAAAGCTATAAATGATTTATTAATATTAATTGTGGATCAGCTATATACAAAACAACAAATGAATAACAGTATGATCATGCACAAGCAACCACTCTCCCAGCTCTCCAGCCAGTCTGAGGTCACCTGACTCGAATATTCAGTTCTATACTAATGAGATTCCTAGTGGTCAGTCGCTGAATTACAACACAACCATTATATCACTACACATTTTCTCCTTTCGATGTGTTCAGGCTGAATCTTAGAGTTAGGAGTACAAGAAGGATGGTGCGGGTTCATCTACCTACAAGGGATACCATCAAAGCACTCATCTCTGATTGGAACCATTGGAAAATTTAAAGTGTAATGGTGGAGGATCAGGGGTTGAATTTTTGTTTTTGGACCAGGGTCCTGAATGCGGGACATTTCCCTGGCCTGCCCTTGCAATGGGGCCAGGCTTAACCCAATTTTCAAAAGATGGACAATAATCATTGTCCATGTAAGGCCAGAGGGCCAATATGGATACTCCCTGTGATGAATTTTCAAAGTTTATAACAAGAGTCAATAGCTGCCAGGCCTCATTGTGGAGAGGGAGCCTTACCACTGGAGGTCTGTGTCTGCAGCTGTAGTTATCAGGCAATTGCGGATGTGGGGGTGGAGGAGGATGTTAAGGTACATGATTGAACAGGGGGCTTGTCAGGAGACTAGCCTTTATAAACCCTAAAAGTGGCCTAAATGTCTACCTGCTGCTTGTGGGGAAGTAGCTGCCTGTCACTGGAATGAACCTACAAAATTGCTTGGCGAAGGGACCATGTCGGCAGACTGGCACAACTGCCAGAAATGGGAAATTGCTCACAAGTCTGCCTCCAATCCCGCCACTGCATCCCCACAATACAGCCACAGGTTATAAAATAAAGGTACACCAGGAATGCTTAATAACCTAAGAAGAAGTACCAACTCAGCATTATCAATCAGCCAGAATGAAATGTTTAAATTACCTCAAATGACTCACTTTCCCCAGCCCAAAATGTAACTTTATCATGGCTACATGCTGTCATTATGAAATGCAAGATTAGCAGATAGGAAGATTAGTCATAAGAGACCTAAAGAAAACTTATTACAGTGTCAAGGAGAATTTATGAGCTGTTATGCACAATGGAGAGCAAGGAAGTGAAATTTGAAGCAGGATTATCTCAGAATAGCAGCCGTTGTGTGACTGTTCACCTGCTTGCATTTGTAGATAGCAGGGAGTGCAATTCAGGGGCCACGAGGGTGGTGAGGAAAGAAGAAAAAGTCCTTTGGAATAAAATGTCATGTAAACGTCCAACAGAGAGAGAAAAAACATCATCAGTGGGGAGTTAATAACCTTTGCATTAGTTGAGTGCCAGAATCGTTTGCATGTCATATACATTCTGATTGAATGGCCCAGTAGGTATCCAATGTTTGCCAGCGAATAAACTGTCTGAAAATAAGCATGTTTGCTAAGGGCAGCATTTTCTTCACCAACCATTTAATTCTCTTTATATTTAAGAGCAAACAGGGACAGTCGGACAAAGTAATGGTTTTGCTCTCCACCAAAGCATGTATGTTTACAACTTAAAATAGTTCAACTAGATTCAAAAATGTACAAAACTACATTGTCCAAACTCCCTTGACTAATTATAAAAGAAACTGGTAACAAAGTGTTGAAATTAATTTCCTAGGAGTGAGATGGGAGGCTGGAAGGGTACAAGGAATCAAGAAGGAAGGGTGGCTTCTCTGGATTTGGTATCGTGTAATGAGGAGTAATTAATTGGTGACTTGATTGTTAAGGATCAAATAATGACCATAGTATGATAGAATTCAAATTCAGTTAGGAGGTGAGAAACTGGTGTCCCACGCTAGTGGGACTAGTGGGACTAGTTAGCAAAAGTAATTACATAGGCATGAGGACAGATTTAGTCCGAGTAGAATGGGCAGGAAGGCTAATAGGCAAGACAGCTGATGAGCAGTGGCATTTGTTTCAGGAGATACTCAATTCCTCACAACTAACATATATTCCGGAGGACGAAAGATGGTAAGAGGGGTAACAAACATCCATGGCTAAGCAAGGAGGTTAAGGACAATATAAAGACACAAACTAAGGTGTACAATGCTGCAAAACCAGTGGCAGGTTGGAAGATTGCGAAACTTTCAAATGAAAAACAAAGGGTTACTGAAAAGTAATAAAAAGAGCTAAGGTAAATTATGAAAGAAAGCTAGCACAAAACAAAAACAGATTAGCAAAAGCTTCTATAAGGTGGATTGGCCATGCTAAAATTGCCCGTAGTGTAAGGTTAATGGGGGGATTGTTGGGTTACGGGTATACGGGTTACGTGGGTTTAAGTAGGGTGATCATTGCTCGGCACAACATCGAGGGCCGAAGGGCCTGTTCTGTGCTGTACTGTTCTATGTTCTATGTTCTATAAGTACATAAAAGGGAAGAGAGTCACTAAAGTGAATGTTGGTCACTTGGAAGATGAACCCGGGAGTTAATTGTGGGGAACACAGAAATGGCAGAGATGCTAAATCAATATTTTGCCCCAGTTTTCATGGTGGAGGGCACTAATACCATTCCTACAGGAATGGATAATTCAGAGGTAATCGAAAGGGTAGAACGTAGAACTTAGAATCAGCATCAATAGGGAAACAGTACTGCACAAACTATTGGGATTGAAGGCAAAAATATTCCCAGGGCCAGATGCCTTTTTCCCAAGGTGTTAAAAGAAGTGGCAGCAGAGATAGTGGATCCATTGGATATAATATTTTGAAATTCCCTGGCCATGGGCAAGGTTCCTGTGTTTTGGAAAAAGGCTAATGTAATTCCCTTATTCAAAAAGGGAGGGAGGCAGAATGTAGGAAATCATACACCAGTAAGTTTAATATCTGCTGTTGGGAAATTGTTAGAATCCATTATTAAAGAAGTAGGACGGAATTCTCCGCAAGGCCCGATGCCGTCGTGAAACCCGGAGAGGTTCACGATGGCGTTGGAGGCCGCTCCTTGCCCCCTATTCTCTCCCGCCCCCCCCCTGGGGGGGGGGGGGGGGGTAGGAGGGCCATGCCGTAAATCTCAGCCGCGGGCCTTGTCGCCGGCGTCAAGGCCCGGCGCGCCGAGAATAACGTGGACGGCACGCCTAATGGCGTCAGCCGCACATACACAGGTTGGCCGGCTCCAACCCGCGCATGCACGGCTGACGTCACGACGGCTAACGGCTCAAACCAGCGCATGCGCGGTTGCCATCTTCCCCTCCGCTGCCCCGCAAGACGTGGCGGCTTGATCTTGCGGGGCGGCGGAGGTGAAAGAGTGCGTCCCTTGGAGATGCAGGCCCGATGATTGGTGGGCAACGATCGTGGACCAGTCCCCTCCTGAGCACGGTCGTGGTGCTCACTCCCCTCTCCGCCCCCCACAAGCCCCAAACTCACCTTTGGTGCGCTGTTCACGCCGGCAGCGACCAGGTGTGGTTGCCGGCGGCGTGAACTGGTCGGGAATGGCAGGCCGCTCGGCCCATCCGGGTTGGAAAACCTGAAAAAAAGCAGCCCGCAATTCTCCGAGCGGCGTGTCACAAAATGTGACACGCCATTTTGGGGGGGTGGGGTGGGAGAATCGCGGGGGGTGCCAGAGCCGCCCTCCCGCGATTCTCCCACCCGGCGTGGGAGCGGAGAATCGCGCCCTACATTTGGAAAGTCAAAACTCAATCCATCAGAGTCAGCATAGTTTTATGAAGGGTAAATCATGTTTGACAAATTTGCTAAAGTTCTTCAAAGATGCAACAATCCAAGAAGACAATTGGGACCCTGTAGATGTAGTATAGCTGGGGGCCTGGAAGGCATTTGTTAAAATGTCACGTAGAAGGTTAATACACAAGGTTAGATCACATGGAGTTAGGTGCAATTTATTTGCTTGGATAGAAGGTGGCTGACGGTCAGAAGATAGAGTATCGGGATAAATGGGTCTTTTTCTGGATGGCAAGATATAACTAGTGTGGTACCACAGGGTTCACTCCTTGGGCCCCAACTATTTACAGTCTATATTAGACTTGGACACAAGGCTAAAAAGTTCTATAGTCAAATTATCAGATGACACTAAAATAGGTGGGACAGTAAGTTCAATGAGGAAATAAGAACATTACAAATGGATATAGATAGGTTAAGTGATTGGGCCAAAATGTGGCAGATGGAGTTTCACATGGATAAGTGTGAGGTCATCCATTTTGGTCAGAATGGAAAGGCAACTTCTTATCTAAATCCGGAGGGACTTTGGGGTGCTCTGGTGCAGAGGGATCTAGGTATCCTTGTGCACGAGTTGCAGAAAACGAGCATGCAGCTACAACAGTTAATAAAGGAAGTGAATGGAATGTTGGTATTTTTAGCTAATGGAATAGAGTATAAAGATAAAGAAGTGTTGTTGCAACTGTACAAGGTATTGTTGAGCTTGTGCCTGGAGCATTGCGCACAGTTTTGGTTCCCTTATTTAAGGAAAGATGTGGTGACATTGGAGGCAGTTCAGAGGAGGTTCATTGAATTGATTCCAGAGATGAGGGGTTTGATTATGAAGAGAGATTGAGCAGTTTAGGTCCATACTCTCTGGAGTTTAGAAGAATGAGGGGAGGTATACAAGGTGATAAAAGGTATGGATGAAGTAGACGAGGAGCAGATGCTTCCTCTTGTGGGGCATTCTAGAACAAGAGGTCAGTGTCTCAGGATAAGGGGAAGCAAATTTAAAACAGAGGTGAGGAGAAACTACTTCACCCAAATGGTGGTGAATCTGTGGAATTTGCTAGCCAGAGTGGGGTGCATTCTGGGACAGTGAGTAAATTTAAGGAGGAGAGAGGCAGATTTTTAGTTAGTAATGGGTTGAAGGATTACGGAGAATGGGCAGGATGGTGGAATTAAGGCCATGATGAGATCAACCATGATTGTATTGAACGGTGGAGCAGGCTTGAGAGGCTAAAGGGCCAACTTCTGCTCTTAATTCTCATGTTCTAAGAAAGAACTATTCTGCCTATTTCCTCCTTCAGGTCTGTAGCCCTGTAGGTAACAACATCTCAAGCCCAAATCTGGGGTGGGATTCTCCGACCCAACGCCGGGGGTCGGCGTGGGGCGGTCACCGGATAAGTGATGGCACGTCCGCAGTTGGTGGGGGGGACGTCGCAAGAGCCATTGGAGTGTGCATGCCGGGGGTGAGGGAGAGAGAGACAAGGGAGCAAGGAGGGAGGGGAGGGAGGGGTGTGAGGGAGGGGGGTTGGAGAGGGCGAGTGATGGGGAGAGTGCGTTCCGGGGAGGAAAGGGGGGGTGTGGTGCTAGGGAGGGTATCCGTCTGGCCAGGTACCAGCTTGCAACAGTCGCGACCATGCAGCCCATGGCACCTGGCTGGGGGGGGGGGGGGGGGGGGGGGGGGCAATGATGACACGTTGTCGATCCCTCCCACCCCCACCTTCCAACCCCCACCCTCTGCAGGCCGTTATGTTTGATCATCACCCAGCGATGTTGGCCGCCGTGGCAGGAGCCGCACTTCTACATGTTTCCGTGGGGGAACTGGAGCAGGAGCGTGCCAGGGAGGCGGCGGCGCAGAGGAGTCGGCCGTCACCCCCTTCGAGCGACCCTTGGTCCATGACTACATTGGGTCTATGGGTGGGTGTGATATCTCCAGGAACCCGGGACCCGTCCAGGCTGTCCTCTGACCGTCTGGCCCCTCGGCTGCTCCTGCCTCCACCTGCTGTACCGGGATGGCTGTGTTGTGCGCACCAGTTTGTGTCCCAGATGCCTCATTGCTAAAGTGTCCAACCGAGTGAGTATCTCTGCGATAGTGGAGGCTGCAGGAGATAGCAGTGGCATGGTGCTGTGCTCCTCATCCGACCCGAAGTCCAGGGTCCACTGGAGTGGTGGTTCTTGTCCATCCGTCCCCTGTATGTGGGTGTCGTGTGCGTCAGTGTCCTGGACGTCGGTGTCCTGTGTGTTAGGGTTCTGTATGTTAGGGTCCGGTGCGTCGGTGTCCTGGGCATCAGTGTCCTGGGCGTCGGTGTCCTGGGTGGGTGTGTCCTGGGTGCTTGTGTCCCGTGTGCCAGTGCCCTGGGTCGGCTGCGATGGGGGCCTGTTGCTGTGGCTGCCCGCCTCGTCGCTGGGTGTGGCCCGCCGGCGTTACTGCACTCGCACTAGATGGTGCTCTGGGTCTATCCCTGGCTTGTGACCGCCCTTGGAAAGTCCTGGGGCATCATATGCCTGATGGGCCAGGTCTGTCCCTGGCTCATGGCCGCCCTGGAATGTCCTGGGGGCAGTCGGCATCCGCGGGGACGAGTTGGTCGACGTTTGTTCCTGCAGTACACAATACAGCATGCGTGGTTAGACACGCAGCCAGGGATTGGGGGAAGAGGGGATATGGGGAAGGGGGATATGGGAAAAAGGGGGATATGGGGAAGGGGGGATATGGGGGAAAGGGGGATATGGGGGAAAGGGGGATATGGGGAAAGGAGGATATGGGAAAAAGGGGGATATGGGGAAGAGGGATATAGGGAAAGGGGGATATGGGGGAAAGGGGGATATGGGGGAAGGAGGATATGGGAAAAAGGGGGATACGGGGAAGAGGGATATAGGGGAAGGGGGATATGGGGGAAGGGGGATATGGGGAAGGGGGTTATGGATGAAGGGTTTATGGGGAAGTGGAGATATGGGGAAGGGGAGATATGGGGGAAAGGGGATATGGTGGAGGGGGGATATGGGGGAAGCAGGGATATGGGGGAAGGTGGGTTATGGGGAAGGGGGTTATGGAGGAAGGGGGTTATGGGGGAAGGGGAGATATGGGGGAAGGGAGGATATGGGAGAAGGGGGAACTGGGGAAAGGGGGATGGGGAAGGGGGCAGAGAGAAAGGGGGGAAGGTAGTGGGGGTCTCACTTGGTGATGCGCCCCCAACCTCTGCATCCGCAACCTGCCGGTCCTCGGGTCCACCTACAAAGTTCCAGGGCCCTCTCTTCATGGATGGTGAGTGGTCGCAGTTCGGGAGGACTCCCTCCGGTCTTCTCACGCTCCCGGTTGTTGCGAGCCGCTTTTCCTGAGGGGGGCGGGAGGGTGGCAGGGATAAAGGGCAACAGTGTTAGGCAGACATATACATGCAGGCCAGCGGTTTTGTGTATGTTGGCAGAGGTTCACAACCCATCCTGCCACTGCAGGCTATATGGGTGGGTGCAGCCATGTCAGTTGCACCAAGGGCTGTGCCGCCCATTGGGGGTTGGGGTGGGGGGGTACTCACCCTGGCTGCCCTGACAAGGTCATTGACCTGCTTGTGCTCTTGTGACACTGGACGCCTTCCCTTGCTGTTACGGCCACGGCACTGACGGCCGCTGCCACCTCCCTCCCCAGGCGCTGGCGGAGGCGTTGTGTGACCCTGCGGCCGTGTCAGGGGTACAAGGACTCCCTCCTCTGCTCCACTGTGTCCAGGAGTGCCTCGATGACCCACTCCTGGAACCTCGGCGCTGCACGGCGGGCGGCCGTTTTACCAGTCTCCGGGGGGGCGTCTTTTGTGCTGTGACACCATGCGTGTCAGTGACGGGTGACGCCGTCACGAATGGCATCACGCCACTGCTAGCCCATTCTCGGCCGGAGAATTTGCTTTGTTCCGGGGGGCCCGCGCCGGAGTGTTTCGCGCAGTTTTTGGCACCAGCGTTGGGCCATCGGACCGTTTCACAGAGAATCCCACCCCTGGTTTTCTTGATTAATAAAGTGATTTCTCGATTAATAAAGGGATCAGGGGTTATAGGAAGAAGGCAGGAGAATGGGAATGATGAACATTTCAGCCATGATCAAAAGTGGAGAAGACTCTATGGGCCGAATGGCGTAATTCTGCTCCATATCGTATAGTCTAATGGGTGGAATGTCTTTCACTGACCCAGATCCCTCCAATTAAGTTAGGGCTGGAAGAGGTCAAGCGCGGCCTTCCTGCTTGTTTGCCAAATGAGACCCAGAGTTAATGACAATTAAGGGCTTCGTTCTGTGCCATCATGCCAGGGGACTGGTTAGTAAAAGCTAATGGCATCCTTTGGGCTTGGTGGGGAAGGGAAATATTCCCTGATGATCGTGCATTCTGCATCCCTGACAGCAAGGGCAATCCCTGCTGTAATAGCCCAACTAAATTACTTGCAGTCCATGGCTGCTTCCTGCTGTCTGCTCCAGAGCCTTCTGCACTGGCCACAGCACCCGCCGCTGAAAATAGCTGCAGAGCCACCACCTATGGGCATCAAATTCAGCCAAGATTAGCCAACAGAGTCCTTGTGAGTTCTGGGAAATTAGGTCAGTTTGTTTCCTAAATTCCATTAGGGTTTGTAGAGGTCAGTCTGTGATACTGTAAACCAAATTAAAAACATGGAAACAGGAGCCATAACTACTGCAGATGCTGGAAATCTGAAACACCAACAGAAAATGCTGAAAGCAGTACCTGTGGGGGGAGAAATGTGTGAAATGTAATGCTGGCTCAAAGAACGGAGAAAGAGGCAGGCAGCAACATTGACAATGACAAGAAGCAAAGTTTGATATTCCAGATGTCGGGATTAAAGCATGGAATTCCCCTGGTGGCAGCTTGGAAACGTGACAGCAGTGCCAGGGGTATATAGCGAGAAATTAATTGTCATTGATTTGCATGCAATGAATACTCATTAAAACTCATGATGCTGTGATTTGCGATTAAGTTGGTGGTGCACAGGAGACATGGACCTTCACTTTGATGATGGGTTAAAACTGGAGTGGAACAGGCAAGGCCGTCTTCAAGGAGAAAGTTGGGGGTGCTAGTTGTCACGGGTAGTTTGTTGGCAGAGGGGAGAGGAGGATGAAAAGAATCTCGGGTGACCTAGAGAAGGGTGGGTGATTGAGGGAAGGTCGAAAGAAGGTGACTGATGAAAGGTCGAGAGTAATAAGGAAAAGTCAAGGGTGACCAACAGGGACCTAAGTGTGATTAAGGAAATATTGAGGGTAACCAAGAGAGGGTCGACAATGACTAAGGGAAATTCATGGTTAATTGAAGGAGGGTTGAAAGTGATTGAGGGGAGATCAAGGATGGTCGAAGGAGGACCGAGGGTAACCAGGAAATGTTGAGAGACAGTGAGAGCATGACCAGCCTATGGTTGAGGAACATAAAAATGTGGCTGATGAAAACAAGTTTGTGGCTAATGAAGACCAGGCTGATCACCATTTGACCATCGGCATAAGTTTCTGTTTGAGGGTCGAGTCAACAGAGCCCATGGTTAGAGTGACTGAATGCATGTCTGAGCATATATCCAGCAGCTACTGATGGGTCCACTGAACCTGGCTCTCCTTGACAGTCTTCATGGGAGAAGCCAAGTGTTTGCCCATCTGAGACATGGCAGCAGACTTGGCCTGGATGGACTCTTCCAATGTCAGCACACGTCCGCACAATACCTCTGGCAGCTCTGTCAGATGTTCCCCTGCCTGTTGCTGCATCCATGACCAGAAGCCCATCAACAGCCTGAGAACTTTCCTCAGTAGTGGAGCTGCTGTCTGCTGTGTGCAGTGACTGAAAGCTCATTGGAGGCAGCCTCCACATGGCAGGCCTCAGGGATAACAGAGCCAGAGGCTCCATGTCTCCTGATGGGCAGCTTTGATGAAAGTCTGCAATTGCAGCCATGTTTGACCTGCAAATGGGTTTTCCTTCCATCCCTAAAGCCCCACCAGTTTCCGAGGTCTCCAGTGCAGGCCTTCACTGAATGATATTGGCCCATTGCTTCCAGATTCCTCAGTGCCACATTTAGGGTATACACCAATGATGTGCTCAGGAGTTTCTCTAGGAAGGTCCCACGTAAGATTTTACCCAGCAGTTATCCTCTGGACAATTGTGTTGCGCTGGGGAATATCTGACTGAAATGATATACATAGGTAGGGATGGATGGATGGACAGACGGACGGAGACGGACAAGCCCTCTGTTGGTCACCCTTGACCTGAAAAAGAGTTAGAAAGAAAAAATACTCCTAAATCCACAGTAACTATTTTAAATACTGGACACAGTCTTGCAAGGGACATTCTCCACACACATGATTCCCAAGTGGATCCCCCACAGCAGCCTCTCCCCAAGTCTGACCCTCCTCTATCTGCTCTGACTCGGTCCGATCCCCTCCTCGTGGTCCAAATTCCCCTCTCGACCCAACTCGACGCGCTCCATCTGTTCTGAACCCACCCCCCCGACCTCCGGTCTGACCCAACCCAGCCCCCAGTCTGACCCCCAATACCCTTCTGTCCAACCCCCTCCTCACCACCATCCCCCACCCCATCTCACTCCCAGTCTCTCCCGATTGTCCGAACCCCTTTCAGTTGAAACTTAGTTTCTCCATTTAAATTGTCCCTTTAAACATTGGCGGCCAGTGCAGTGCAGTTCTTCCCTGTGGCCCAGTTGTTCATCGCCAATGCAGCTTCACTGCTCCTGTCTCACCCAGCCTGAGTGAGGAAGGCTGGGCAAGATAGGGGCTTTGGAATTACAGTGAAGACTAATCGGTCAAGAGTGGCATTCCGCCGGGATTGTCACGCTGAGGAAGTTCCAGCCAATGTGCTATCTTCCTGCAATTAATTGATTAATTGCAGATGATGGCCAACACAGTATGATATCACTATGGTGTGAACAATCCTGTCATGGATTGTAACACAAATTATGTGGATTATGTTTACATGCGCAAGAAACTGTTTCTTCATTCATTACCAATGTTCCCTTTAAAATGTCATTTATGTTCACAGCCAGTTTGTTTCAATGTGCTGCACCTGTGAATTTTTTGCACGCCTGTGTGACGAATGGAGGAATTTAGGAATATTGGATTCTAAATGTTGGGGCAATTAAAGGGTTAAATGCCTGGGGTTATAGTATGTTTGACTGCAGTGGTCATGTTTTTAAAAATAACATGCAGGGCCTGGGATATTGTAGGAACCAGAAGGTTAAATTGAACAGAGGAATGTATTTGCCTAATGCAAAATAAACGAAAATATTGGGGTTTCGGTCCAGTATCCTAGCCATTGTCAGGGTCTGATCTGGTATCAGAATACCTCTGAACCATAATATTTAACACAGAACATGGGCTGTGCAGTACCTTCAGGGTGCTGCACAGCAGCACATGCGTGTAATTTAGCAGGAAGATTTAGCATTACCACTCTAAGCAGATTCCATTATATGTCTAAACTCAGTTTGCAGACGTCGTGACCAATTATCGCACATCTGCTAATTAGATCCTAATCAATTAAATTGAATTCTGAATGTTTTGTTTGAGTAAATTTGCCAAAAATGAATATACAACATTTTGGCAGTAAATGCACCATTTGTTTTTCGGAAGGTCAATTCATTTAAGTAGGGTTGTTTAATTTCTCACAGATGAATTGGGCATGTAATTTAATGTGGTGGATTTCTAATGAATCAATTACCTTAATAACCGTCATCATGCAAAGTGGATTGGGAGAGGATGACACATTATGGTAACAGACACAAAGGTTGTCATTGGTGACTTTGAATAAGGCAGTTTCAATACATTGGACAGAGTGTAAGCTGGAACATGAATATGTGTAAAGGGACTGACTGTAGAAATAAATATGTAGGTGGGGAAGATCAAACTTGATGAAGGAGGGTTTAAAATATGCCCATAGTCAGACAGAATGTAGAACAACACACATAATATTGCCTGTACGGCATGCCCATTCACCACTGAGAATAATGAATGCAAAATGTATAAGATGAATGTGCAACGTTCTACTGCCTATGCCATACCGTGAATAATGTGTTTGAGAAAAGAAAATAAGCTATAAAAGACTTTTAAGGTTTTCAGTTTAATTACAGAAGCCAATTGTTAAACTTCTTCAGCTTTAAGGGTCAGATCAAGCCCAAGATGAGGAGCAATGCATTTTCTTGTCACCTTGGATCTTGTATGTATCTCTTGCGGAGACCATGGGGCGGGAATTCTCTGATCCTGAGGCTAAGTGTTGACGCAGTTGTAAACGCCGTCGCGTTTCACGACGGCATCAACAGGCCCTCAGGATCAGCGGTTCCGAGCCCCTCAGTAGACCATCACGGCACTGGAGTGACCCACGCCACTCCAGCTGCCCCGGGTCTGCGAATGCACAGTGTGACCGGCGCGGTTGCGCACATGCACGGTGGCTCCCCTCTCCGCGCCGGCCCCGACGCAACATGACGTAGGGTTTCAGGGGCCAGCGAGGAGCAAAATAGGCCCCCAGCCCAAGAGACCGGCCTGCCGATCGGTAGGCCCCGATCGCGGGCCAGGCCAGAGTGGAGGCCCTCCCGCCCCCCCCCCCCACCCCCTGCCCCCCACCAGGCCACCCCCAGATGGAAGCACGCCGAGGTCCCGCCGGGTAAGACCACACGTGGACGGCGCAGGCGGGAATCGGATTTGTTTTACGGTCGCTCGGCCCATCCCGGGAGAATCGCTGGAGGGGTCCATGTAGAGCGACCCCCGACCGACGCTGCGCCGACCGCGCCGGATTCTCTGCTCTCTGGAGAATCAGCGTATCGGCGTCAGGGCGGCGTCATGTGATTCACGCCCGGCCCGGCGATTCTCCGGCCCAGCCTGGGCTGAGAGAATCCCGCCCCATGAATTGGATTCAATTTGAATTGGTTTTTGAAGCAAACAAGGAGATGGATTAAGAGCTTGCCCTCTCCATATTTGTAAAGTGAAGAAAGGATTAAACTTTAAAATTAATAAGTGTTAATGGGATTGGAACAGTTATATTGGTACGGAAAATATTTTTTTTAATGAAAAAGGGATGTTATATTGTCACCTTATTCATAAAGATCTATCTACAAATTGATCCAGATTACAGTGGATAAATTGACCCAGTATATAAGACATCCCATTTTACCATTCCAAAAATTCATGGGCGGAATTCTCCGACCCCCCCGGGGCTGGCGTCAATCCTGCCCCCACCGTGTCCCGATTCTCCGCCCCCCCGAGATTCGGCGTGGGTGGGAATTGCGCCGCGCCAGTCGGCGGGCCTCCCGCGGCGATTCTCCGGCCTGCGATGGGCCGAATTCCCGCCGCTGACAGGCCTTTCCCGCCGGCGTGGTATAAACCACCTCTGGTACCGGCGGGATTGGCGGCGCGGGCGGGCTCCGGGGTCCTGGGGGGGGTGCGGGGCGATCTGACCCCGGGGGCTGCCCCCACAGTGGCCTGGCCTGCGACCGGGGCCCACCGATCAGCGGGCGGGCCTGTGCCATGAGGGCACTCTTTTTCTTCCGCCCCGCATGACCTTCACCATGGCGGGGGCGGAAGAGACTCCCTCCCCTGCGCATGTGCTGGTATGACGTCAGCAGCCGCTGACTCACCGGAGCATGCGCGGACTTCCACCGGCCGGTGAAGGCCTTTCGGCCCCGGCTGGCGGGGTGCCAAAGGCTGTTCGCGCCGGCTGGTGGAGCGGGAGCCAATCCGGCGTGAGCCTAGCGCCTAAAGGTACGGAGAATTCCGCACCTTTGGGGAAGCCCGACGCCGGAGTGGTTCACGCCACTCCGTCCCGCCAGGTACCCCGTCCTGCCGGGTAGGGGAGAATCCCGGCCCATGACTTTGTATCTACTGGGTGCATAAGTCAACCCTCCCTGCTTGTCCTTTTTCAGCCACAACATGCTATTATTACAATAGTAGCCAGCATCGATTTTTGCTCCACAAATGCATTAATTAATTACCTTATTACTGGGCGTAAAGGATCAAATAGTTGATATGTGTTCTCAGCTTGGGTCCTTCTGCCTTGGACTCCAGATGTAGGGCTTGGTTCTTAGACAGCCTGGAACGTACTCTTGCATCTGCTTAACACTTGCTTATTAGGACTACTAAACAGGGGCGAACATCTCCGACCCCCAGCGAGGCCCCTGCGGCGATTCTCCTGCCCGCGATGGGCCGAAGTCCCGCCGCTGGGAGGCCTCTCCCACCCCTTGGCAGCAATGCTTGGGAGGAAAACAGACCATGGGATTCTCCCCTACCCGCCGTGACGGGGGTCCCGGCGTAGGGGAGTGGCGCCAACCACTCTGGTGTCGGGCCTCACCAAAGGTGGGGAATTCTCCCCACCTTTGGGTGCTAGCCCCGCCCCGGAGCGGTTGGCACCAGAAGACTAGCGCAAAAAACCGGCGCCCCCGGCAGTGGGTCTGGCCGAAAGGCTTTCGCCGGTCGGCGCATGCGCGATGTGGGTTTCTCTTCCGCTTCCGACATGGCGGAGGCCTTGGCGGCCGCGGAAGAGAAAGAGTGCACCCTGGGCACTGGCCCGGAGTCTGAGCGGGGGACCCGATTGCGGGCCTGGCCACTGTGGGGGCACCCACCGGGGTTCAATCGCCCCCCGCCCCTCCCCCAGGAGCCCGGGGGCCCGCTCGCACCGCCGATCCCGCCGCCACCAAAGGTGGTTCAAACCTCGGCGGCGGGAGAGGCCTCCCAGCGGCGGGACTTCGGCCGCAGGGGCCTCGCCAATTGGAGTGGTGTGATTCCCACCGCCACTTCCCGGGTGGCGGAGAATCTCTGCCACGGCGGGGCTGGATTTTCGGCGGCCCCAGGCGATTCTCCGACCCTGCTGGGGGTCACACTGTGCCATGGGGGCGTTGGACTCACCTGATGAAGCAGCGATGCTCCCAAAGCTAGTGATTCCAAATAAACCTGTTGGACATTGACCTGGTATTCTCATTATGATCATGGCTGATCATCCAACTTGGTAAACTGTTCCGCTTTCCCACATATCCTTTGATCTCTTTACCCCCAAGAGCTATATCTAAGTCCTTGAAAAAAAACAATGTTTTGGCTTCAGTTGCTTTGTGTGGTCGAGAATTCCGCAGGCTCACCGTGAAGGAATTTTGTCTCATCTCTGTCCTAACTGATCTGCCCCTATCATCAGACTGTGACCCCCTGGCTCTGGCCACTTCCTCTATCTGGAACATCCTTCCTGCATCTAAGCTGTCTAGTTCTGGTAGAATTTTATCGGTTTCTATATCATACCCCCTCATTCATATAAATTATAGTAAATATAATCCTAACTGACTCAATTTCTCTTGATGCACAATTCCGCCATCCCAGGGTATCAGTCTGGTAAACTTTTTTGACACTCCCTCGATCGCAAGAACACCCTCCCTCAGATAACTGCACATAAAATTCCAAATGTGGCCTCACAAGCCCATGTAAAATGAAACAAAATCGGTAGGATTCTCTCAGGTCATGCCGGGCCGGAGAATCCCATGGCGGAGAATCGGCGCCACCAACGCCGGCGCGGTCGGCACAGCACCAGTCGGGGGCCGCTCTATGTGGCCCGCTCCCCAGCGATTCTCCACCCAGGATGGGCTGAGCACCCGTAAAAAAAAATCTGACTACCGCCGGCGCCATCCATGTGTGGTCTTACCCGGCATGACCGCGGCGTACATCCATCCGGGGGCGGCCTGGTGCAGGGTGGGGGGGGGGGGGGGGGGGGGTTCGACCCCAGGGGGCCTCCGCTGTGGCCTGGCCTGCGATCGGGGCCTACCAATCGGTGGGCCTGCCTCTTAGGCTGGGGGCCTCTTTTGCTTCGCGCCGGCCCTTGTAACCCTACGCCATATTGCATCGGGGCCGGCATGGAGAAGGGAGACACCGCGCTTGCGTGCAATCACGCCGGTCGCACTGTGCATGCGCGCATTGGCACTGGTCGCACTGCGCACGTGCAGACCCGCGGTGCCCATCCGATGCCGGTAGCGGTAGCTGGAGTGGCGTGGGTTGCTCCAGTGCCATGCTGGCTCCCTGTAGATGTCAGTCACTTTTCCTGGGGCCAAGTTTACGCTATTGTGAAACTCGCTAGTGTTTACGACGGTGTCAACACTTAGCCTCAGGATCAGAGAATCCCGCCCGATATCTCTGTTCCTGTACTCGATTCCTCTCACTATGAAGGCCAACATACCATCTGCCTTCTTTAACACCTATCAAACCTGCATGTTTATCTTCAGTGACTGGAGTGGGGCTGGAGTGGGAAGACACTCTGGTCTCATTGCATATTCCAATCACTAAGTCCATTCCAATCACCCAAGCGTGTGATTGCAATGCAGTTGCCTCTCTTTGATGTGGTTGATGTTTGCAAACATTGAGGTTTCAGCACTTAGAGTCACTCACCCATGAAGGGAGTTGAATGAACGGCTTGCAGCTAATTGATCTGAGGGGTTGAAACACAGATCACGGGTAAGTGTTACAAATATAATTTCTGTCGCTGCGCCTGTCTGGACTGCTCTTTAGCTTCCAGACAAGGGATTCTTTTCAGGGGGGGTGCAGTCTGTGGGTGTTCTTCTAGTTAAAGGGTCTCTGTGGGGATTTCTTTAGTTAGGGGGTATCTGTAGGGGTCATTCATTAGGGGGTCACTTTGGAGAGTTCCTTTAGTTAGGGGGTACCTGTGGGGGGTAGCTTTTGTTCAGGGGTCCATGTGGGATGTCCCCACATTGAGGGGTCTCTGTGGGGGCAGGTTCCTCTATTGAAGGGGCCCCTGGGGGGGTGCCCATATTAACTGGGCCCCTGTGTGTGGTTCCCCCTATTAAAGGTGTCCTTGTGTTGGGTCAGCCTATTAACGGGGCTCCTGTGGGGGGGAGGATACCCCTATTAAGGGGGTCTCTTGGGCGGGTCACCCATTTAAAGGGGTCTTGGGGAGGGCCGTGGAGGGTTAGGGAAGGGATGAGCAGGTTGTGCATTGAGTGTGGCCTTCTGATGGACTTTGGGGCAACTCCCTTACGGCCTTACCCTCTTGACACACCGCAAGGTCACCATGTCAGGTACACGTTTGTTGAGACCTGTAGTAATGCCTACCCACATGATTCCTGGTCCAGAGGGCCAGGGAATCACCAAGGGCCAGAGAATAGGGTGACAGGCTCGCTAAGTGGATTGAAATGGTTCATTAAGATCCATTTGCATTAATTTACATCCTCCCGCTCCCGAGTGCAAACCCTGATCCCAGCGTCAGTGGGAGTGTGGGGGAGGGGCTGTGCATCCCGATTGGCTTTGCGCCCGCCAAGGCCGATCCCGATTTTTCGGTTTTCCAATTTTCTCCTGCATCGGGGACCCATCTACAGGCGGCGGGTGGCGTATAATCTATTGAGTTCCCTCATTTAAATTATTAGTATACTGTGAATAACTGGGATCCTTGCACCAATCCCTGCTGTACCCCACTGGTCACTGGCTATCATTCAGAAAAAGACCTGGGGCAGGATTCTTCGTTGGCTGATGCCGAAATTGGAAAACGCAATTCGGCAGAGAATTGGTTCCGATGTCAAAATCATGTTGGGCACCGATTTGATGCAACCTTTGGGCGGCACGGTAGCACAGTGGTTATCACTGTTGCTTCACAGCTCCTGGGTCCCAGGTTTGATTCCTGACTTGTGTCACTGTGCCGAGTCTGCACGTTCTCCCTGTGTCTGCGTGTGTTTCCTCCGGGTGCTCCGGATTCCTCCCACATGTCCCGATATAGAACATAGAACATAGAACAGTACAGCACAGAACAGGCCCTTCGGCCCTCAATGTTGTGCCGAGCCATGATCACCCTACTCAAACCCACGTATCCACCCTATACCCGTAACCCAACAACCCCCCCTTAACCTTACTTTATTAGGACACTACGGGCATTTAGCATGGCCAATCCACCTATGCTTGTTCGGTGAATTGGACATTCTGAATTCTCCCTCTGTGTATCCGAACAAGTGCCGGAATGTGGCGTTTAGGGGATTTTCACAGTAACTTCATTGCAGTGTTAATGTAAGCCGACTTGTGACAATAAAGATTATTATTATAAATTGCGATTCTCCATCACCTCAACAGCGGCATCAATGCATTCTGGAACGCACATAGTAAACACCGTTTGCTTGACATTAGCGGGCCTGATCCGGTATTCTCCAGGGCCTCTGCGATTCTCCTCCTCCGATGTGCCGAGTTCCCGACAGCTCATTTATGCTTTTAAAAATCGTGAAACTGGCATTGTGGCTGATGAGGCAGAGAGAAAGGAGGGAGGATAGAAAGGAGTGACTGTGGACTGCAGGACCGGACACTGGCTGGACTGGCTGGGGTGGGGGGAGGGGAACCTACCAGCGGCAGAGGGAGGGGGTTGGTGATGGGGGAAAGGGCCGTGTGGCCAGGGTGATCCCCCCCACGAGATTAGGGTGGTGCTCAGTCACAGACCTGCTGTGGCCTGCAAGGCAGCCATCTTGCTGCGCACCCCACTTACCACTCACTTTGGCTCCTGGTTCTGCAGAGTCACCCGGCCATATGGGTGCCTCTGCACCGCACTCTCTGCCATAACCCCCACCCCATCCGGCTGCCACCTGTCGATGAAGCAACAGGCGGCCCGTCCCAGGGCAATGGCCACTGTAGCCCCTACGGGGGTACTGTGCGGGTCCATGGAGCGTACCTCTGGCAATGGCAGTGCCAGCTGACAGTACTCCTGGCATCAGGGACAGGCACCAGGATTAGAGGCCCCCATGATGCTGGGCAATGATGGGGCCAGGGGTGGGGAGCTGGGGAGTGGGGGGTCATGTGGAGGCAGAGCCCGCAGTGCCAACAGGCTCCACCATGTACCCGCTCAATCTGGCTGGGCACGCAGGTAAGCAGCATGCTAACATGTCAGCCTTTCAACCCTGCAAACAATAGATATTGGAATTCAACCAGCAATGGTGGCCTCCCTGCTTGTCTCTGCAGTCCTGGGGGATGAGGCTGTACGAGCTGGAGGTGCTGGAGGGGGAGTAAGCTGCAGCAGCGAAGCATGCAGAAGTGGAGCGCGCACAGAGGGACAGAAGGCAGCCGCCCAAGGTGGAGAGCCAGCTGCCCAACAGGCCGAGGAGGAGGAGGTGCTAAGGAGGCGCCACATGAGGCCTCGTGTGTACCGGCCGCCTGTCATTCAAGAGCCTGCCGGACCAGGCAAGCCATCGAAGATTCCGGCTGAGCTGAGAGAGAGTGCGACAGCAGTCACAGCAGGGCACACCCGGCACCGCGAGGGTATGGGGTAGGCACATGTTCACGGTGATGGTCGCCCTGAACTTTTATCTCACGGGCTCCTTCCAGGTGCCAAGTGGGACATGTTGGGGTTATCACAGACCTTGGTGCACAGATGCATCCGCGCCATCATGGAGGCTCTATATGCACAAGCGGCTCAAACATCCATTTCAATGTGGATCAAACCCGCCAGTATAGCCGGGCAGCGGGATTCGCTGCCATCAATGGGGTGCCCTGGGTCCAGGGGGTCATTACAGTATGTATGTCCCCCTTCGAGCAGCTGCAGATGACAGGCCACTCTACACAAATCAAAAAGGGTTCCACTCAATGAACGTGCAGCTGATATGTGACCATCAGCTACGCATCATACACGTCTGCGACCGATACCCGGGCAATATACACAACACCTTCATCCTAGCACACTTGACGATTCCTGACATGTTCAAGGTGACGCACCCCTAGCTCCTGGGCGACAGGGGTTATCCACTGCGATCATGACTGATGACACCTATCCAGATGCCACAGACTGATGCCAAGACCAGCTACAAGAAAGCCATAAAGGAATCAGGGGTGTGGTCAAACAGTGCTTTGGCCTCCTGAAGATGCAGTTCAGGTCCCTGGGCCATTGTGGATGGGCCCTCCAGTATGGTGCTGAGAGGGTCGCCCGCATTGTAGCAGCCTGCTGTCTTCTCCACAACATCGCACATGTGCTGGAGTAGGATGAACACCAGCCTCGTCCGATAAGGAGGATATGGGGGAGAGGGAGGATGCGTAGGACATGGGGCCCAGGCAGGCACGGGAGGCTGCACGACGTGTGCGCCAGGGCCAGCAAGCACGGGATGCTCTGATTGCCTCCAGGTTCACCAACTAGGGGGGCAGTGGTGTGGGGGTGGAATACAGTGTTAGTGCCCCTTGCCAGTCACCCCTCCCCCGCCCCCACTGCCAACCCCCTCTATGATGCATCCCTGCCGCCCTACAGGATGAGGGCCCTGGGTTAGTAACAGCAGGTCTGATCCACGAGATGGGGGGTGAAGACAACCTACTCTTTAATAAGCTCTGGTTCTCCACATCGCATGAAGAGATTTCACTCCTGCCCACGTCCAACTTTCCACCGTCCAGGGTGATCCCTGCATGCAAGCTCGCCATTCCATCACACAGTCCCATTGGATCCCTGGGGTGATGGTGGGGGTTGGGGACGGTTGGGGAGGGGGGAGCCCGGACCTGCCCACTCCCCCCTCCACCCCACACACCCCCTCTCTGGCCAGCTCAGACCAGCCTACCACTCACACCCATCAGACAGAGCATCGAGACAGGTTGTTAACAGCGGTAAGAGGTGCTTAACTAGTGTCTAACATTCTGGCCTTACGGGTCCCTAACGCTACATCTTGGTGGATCCCCAGATGGTACGGCAGGAGTGGAGGCAGCCTGTTGTGATTTCCACTTGTGACAAGATTCCCCGTTGGCGGCATCTTCTGGGGCGACCGGGCTTGGATGGGCCTGACTGCTGCGCAGGTGTCCCAGATGGCATAGTGCCACCCTGTTCCACCCGTTGTCCACTTGATACCCCAGGGACAAGAGCGAGGCAGTCTGAAGTGCTGCGGTGTTCCTGCGGGAGTCACCGGCACGGGGCCCCATCATCTCTTCCTCACTCAGGGTGCCTGATGGCACCTGAGCTACTCCATGGGACGGGGGTGCAAGCAGAGCTGTTCCTTACAACCTGGTGCTGCCAGTCCTGGAGGCCCACTCTGGTCTCGACCAGGGTCTGCATGCTCATGGCCCTGGAGCACAGGGAGTGGACCACCTCCATTTGGGACTGTGCTACATCACTCTGTGACTGTGCCACCACCCTCTGGGTTTGTGCCACACCAGCCAGTGACTGCGCCATCTCCCTCTGGGACTGGGTCACCTTCCTGAGCCACGATGTGACTGGGCCACGCTCATTAGTGCCACTGTGATTTCCAGGTGGCTCTGGCACATGGTTGTCTGTGAGGCAGAAACCTTGTATTAGGCCTCGGCCAGCGTCTGCATAGGATGCCCCAGTCCTTGGACATGCTGACCCATAGCCAAAACCTTCACCTCCAATGCCTCCACCATGGACTCCGCCCATACGCTATTGGCCTGGGTGACACACATGGTTGGCACCACCACCTCCTGCTGCTGCACGTGGTTGGATTCCTCCAACTGAACCTGCAGGTAGTAGACGCTCGCCGACAACCCCTCTTGTGGTCCCTGACTCTGCGGCTGCATCAGCAGAATGGATGGGTCTGTCCATTCCAGAAGCCCGAAACCCTTCTGGGTGGCAGCTAGTCGGCATGCCCTCTGACTGCCTTCCCCTCGGGTGTTCCTACCTCCACCTGCTGTCACGGGTCAGCTGCGTGGTGCGCACCAGAGAGTGTCCCAGGAGCCTCTTCACTAAAGTGCCGAACTGAGGTGAGTGCCTCTGGTATGGTGGAGGGTGCTGGAGACAGCTGTGATGGAAAATGTGTATCACCATCGGACTCGAGCTCCAGGGTGCCCTAGGTCTCAGGGTCAAGGGCTGCCTTCCGGGCTGCTTTCCTGTCACTGCTCAGCTCACAGTGTGCTACGGGGCAGGGGACACCAGATAGACCCACCCCATCACCAGCAGGTCCTGCAAGACACAAGACAGGATGCATGATTACACCGCGGGATGGAATTAGTGCCCGGGGAACAGTGCTGTCTACTCACTCTGTTCATGCTGAGGAGGTTGTGCAGTGTTTTGCGGCATTACTGGCCGGTCCAGATGATGTTGCCCACCGCCACCTGGGCCCGGGCATGACGAATGGCAACTGGCTGGCAACCCCCTTCCCGAGCCAGGGTGCAGTGTCATCCACCTCTCCTCCACAGGGTCCAGGAGAGTCTCAAGTTCTGCTTCCACGAATCGTGGGGTCGTGTGTCTTCGTACCACCTTGTTGGCTGGAATGGTGTGTGTGGTGAAGTGTGTATATGCGGCTGCAGCTTGTCAGTCTCCTGAGTGTTAATCACGAAACTAGGGAATCCCACATCGTTTCTCACTGGAATCAATTGTGTTCCCAGTGGCATCGGTGCTAGTACCTTAACAGTAGCTGAATTGGTCCAGGTGCGGCGCTGGTTTTGCTGTCATGGAACTCCACGAACTCTGCATTGGCGTTAACACTTAGTCTCAGAAACAGAGAATCCCACCCCTGTTTATTCTGACTCTTTGTTTCCTGTCTGCGATCACTTTTCTATTCACCTCAATATACTCCATCAGTCCCTTGTGCTTTAAATTTCACACGCTAATCTTTTATGTGGGGCTTTGTCAAAAGCCTTCTGAAAATCCAAATAAACCACATCCACTGGCTCCCTCATCAACTACTAATTGGAGCTTTGAAGAATTTCAGTCGATTTGTCAGGCATTATTTCCCTTTCGTAAATCCATGCTGTCTCTGTCCAATCCTGTCACTGTTTTCCAAGTGTTGTGCTATAATGGACTGTAGAATTTTCCCCGCTACCGATGTCAGACAGACATGGGGCGGGATTCTCTGAGCCCCCACTGGGTCGGAGAATCGGCGGTGACGCGGGAAATTCCTGCTATGCCGCTCCGATGCCAGGACACGATTCTTCGGCGAGCAGAGAATCAGTGCTAATCGCGCCCGTGCGGTCACCGCTGAAAGAGGCCCCCGCGGCGATTCTCCGCTGTCGACCGGCCGAACCCCCACCGAGTTTCGTCAGCGTGGTTCCAACCTGGTACCACCCAGCGGGAGCTCGGACCCGCGGCTGCGGTGGACGTCCTGGTGGGGGGACGGGGGACTTGACTCCGGGGGAGGGGGGGGGTGTCTCCACAGGGTGCAGGCCCGCGATCGGGGGCTTCTGGTCGGCAGGCGCCTGCGATCTGCTGGGGGCCTACCTCCTTCTGTGAGGGCCCGCTCTAGGTCGCCACCACGTTGCACGGTGGCGGCGTGGAAACATCAACCACGCGCATGAGCCAGTGCGGAGAAGGCCATTGCGCGCATGCGTGGACCCGTGCCGGCTGTGCAGGACCGCCTTTTGGTGCTGGAGCACCACGCAGCACTCTGGCGCCGTGCTGGCCCCCTGAAGACCGCTGAATTGCTGGGCCAGGAGGCCCATTGGCTGGTTGTGGGGGACCTTCCACAGGGGTAGGCTACCATGGGAGGGTGGGGGTGGCACTGGGGGTCAAATAGGTGGCAACCGCGCATGGAACAACAATGCCAAATCCTAGATTGCGTGCATCCATTCTGGGGGAAACCCTTTCCCTGCCCATCTGCCCCACTGGCCACCCATAACCCTCACTGATTGCTGAGGACTCTGGCGAGGCAGCTCAAGGCTATTGCTGGTAGGGAATTGGCAATCGTGGTTAAGTGAGCACTTCACACATGCCAAGTGGATTCCCATGGGTAGGCGGGCCATGTAGCATGTGGAAGTCATTGCCTAGCAACCCAATCAGACCGTGATGCCTGGAAACTGTGCCCGAACACTGCGGGAGGCAACACCACACAGGCAGCAGCCAACATCTGAAAAACCAGGGTCTGTGTCACATCACTCCACGGTGCTAGGGCGGTGTCAGCACTGTCAGCGGGTCACTATGGAGGGCAGGGGGATGATGATAACCCGCAAAGAGCTGAGCGCCAATTCTCTTCAATCTATGCCATAGTCTGACCCCCGCCTGTCTGCTGAGTGTTTGCTCACACTCATCACCTGCCCACGGTGTACCCAGGGGGGAGGGTGAAGCTGCCTGGAGAGATGGACCAAGGGTTCAGAGGTCCCGCATTTTGGAAGAAAGTGACAGAGGCGCCATACTGGTTGTGCAGAAGGGTGTTGCATGTTAAAACAATTCCCCACTCTCCTGATGGTGCCAGCCTTGCCCCTCACCCCCCTCGCCCCTCCCTCACTCCTTACCTACTATCCTCCCATCTCCCCCGGTGCCCTCAGTAAGCTTGGTCCTCCTAGATCTACCACTACATCGATCTGTCCCTCCAGGATGCACATCAGAGGTGGAGGCAGCCAGCTGCTTATCTCGTCCCGTGGCCTTTGATGCCCCTGGAGAGCATCCTCTGGGGCCGGAGGTCCCTCTCTCAGTTGTCGGCAGCACATGCACCGCCGCGCCGCCCAGACCCGTGTGCTGACTGCCGTCTCATCAGAGGGGCGGAACCCGGGGGAGCTGGTGGCCACTGTCTCAACTCCATGGGACGGGTCCGGGTTGGCACCCAGAACACCCTCCACCTGGTTAGTGCCCATAGGGCCCTGGGGTTCACCTTAGGATGGAGGGGTAGCTGGTTCAAGCCCTGGCTGCCCCTGCGTCAACTGGCTGTGCCAGCCATGCAGCTCCCCGATGCCTACACCGTTGTGTCGATTCCCTCTGCGATGATCCTCAGTGATTGGTCCATGCCCACCTACGACTGGGACAAGCTCCGCATTGCCTCGGCAATTGCCGTCTGAGAGCGGGACATGTCCCGCGAACCTTATCAAGGTCAGCCTGCTACTGGGTAACATCCCTCAGTGTGTCACACATTCTGCCGAGACCCTCATCCACGGCCATCACCGACTGCACAATATCTTGGACATCTTCACTAATGGTGCCGACGTCGTGCTCCAGGCTCTCCACTGCGGTCGCCACCCTAGCAGTGTTGGGCTCGGTGGCACACATGGCCGGCAACAGCTCCAGCACAATTAGCCTCTGCGTCCCCTCCAATCGGCAATGGTCCTGCTGGAGTTTCGCTGACGTCTCCCTCTGATTGACTTGTCCTCACCCTGACGTCTCCATCAGCTCTGGGTAACCCTGTACCAAAGGCTCAGCATCAGACTGGGATGCAGCTGGGTCCTGGGATCCAGCAGACCTCCGACTGCTGTCTCGCCTGAGGATTCCTGCCTCCACCTGAAGTCCATCAGCAGCTGTGTGGTACTCACCAGATTGTGCCCCAGAAGCCTGACCACTAACATTTCCCACCGAGGTGTGTGCACCTGCCCTGGTGGAGGGTGGGGATGACAGCTGTATCCTCCTCAGAGCTCCCCTCTCAGGTGGTCTCCTGGGAGGCTGGAGAGGGGGCCGCCCGGGATGAGCCGGCACCATCGGCTGTGGGAACTGCAGGACTCACTTTTGACATGTCATCCGGGTGGGGTCCGGTGGTTACTCACTTCTGTCGGTTCCACCGACTTCCGCGGCGGTGACCGCTCTGTCCTTGCCCACCCCTGTCACCTCCAGTGCCCGCTCCTCAAAGGTGGTAAGGATTCTTATGTCTGGCATCCCACCGCCAGTCTGGGTCCTCTCCCAGCGATTGTGGGAGAGCTTTTCCTGACGAGACACAGAGAGGCATCATTAACCAGATGTGTGGTTCATAGCGGTGGGAGGGGGACTATGAAGGAAGGGTGGGGGGGGGGTTTGAAGAGAGGGGAATGAAGAGAGAGTTGAATGGAGAGGGGGGCGGTGATGGGGATGTTGGGGGTTGCTTGGAGCATGGGGGATGGATGCCCGTGTGGGGGCGGAAAGGTCTCGGAGGGGAGGGGGGGGCAATGGTGTCTGGACAATATGGGAAGGAACATTACATTAGTCTTAAGGCTGACCTTTGCTTTTGTCTTGGCACATCCGTTACAGTGGTATTTACTGACACATTTGAATATTAGGTGACTACTTATAATTGTTAAGATATCATTCTGTGATTCATTGTTTGTAAGAAATATATTCTATAATTAAAAAGAGCGAGGAAGAAGGACCCCAGTTTATATTGTTTGATATTACAAGGATTCATTTAACTTAAAGGGGTAATACATGGCAGGAGAGCTCCAAGCCATGGTATGCTCGTGCTGCCCAGTGTAGGTCATTGACCTTTCTTCAGCACTGGAGGCCAGTCCTCCTGGTCATACTCCTGGAGCTTCCAGCCGTTGCCACCTCATCCAAGACAGCAGTGGCTGCCCTTTGGCTTACCCCCAGGGACCCACGAGGAACAGGACATCTCTCCTGGCCTCCACTGCATCCTGGAGCCTCCATAGTTCTGCATCGCCGAATCTTGGGATCGGTCTTCCTGATGCCATTGCGCAGCTTAAGTGCTGCTCAACCTTGTTAGTGGGGGGCAGGCATGCACGGTGCTGGTAAATTGGCTGGCGAGCCTTCATTTGCGGTGGGAAACCTGTGGGGCCTCGTTAAGTGGATCAATTAAGTTTGAATAGCATTACCGGCCTCGCTGGGCCAAGTGTCGGGAAGCTTGCGGCATTTCCCGCTCGCTACTGGATTTAGAAATCTTTCCAGAGAATCCCGCCCTATATGTTTCATGCATCAGACATGGACAGTTTCAGTATCTGAGGAATTTGGAATGGGGTTGAAGACTGTGCAATCAGCAGGGAACATCCCCACCTCTGACCTTATGCTGATGAAACAGTTGAAGATAGTTGCATCTTAGACACTACCCTGATGAACTCCTGTAGTCTTATCCTGGAGCTGAGATGACTGACCTACAACAAACACAAACATTATCCTTTGTGCTACATAGATCTAAAATAATTTACTGTGGTCTAGATTATATTGAGGTATTTGTATTAATTTGTCACGAATAAGCCTTGCCTTTTATTTATTAACTTTTATATTACTTTTCCATCAGATTTTAAATTAATGAAATTGAGAACCCTTTTAATATTAATATCATCTATTTAGTTAATTGTAACTCACAGTACTGGTTAAATAATTAAACACTAATTTTTTATTTGACAATAAATTAAACACTTAGCTGTATTTCCTCAGGCTCCAGCTTTCTTGCAAAGTCACCTTTTCAGATACAGAATTTTATTTTAGGTTCTGTTCATGTCACAGCCGCTTTGGTCATGGTTTCTGATTCCCGTAGCAGTCGCTGTCCTCTCACATACTCACCTCTCAGTTCTCCTGCTGTGTTTCATAACACCTCCTGCACTTTCTGACTTCTCTGTTATGTAGACTTCTTGCGCCTTCCTCTGTAACCTGGTCCATTGCAGCAGGACTAGTCTGCAACCTCACCTCTAATGAGCTTTCCCTTGTCCTGGCTCGTGCACACTTGACAATTCTCACCACACATCGATTTTTTTCCTTTCATCTGAGCTCTGAAATTTGAGCAGTGTCTCTGAGCGCATGGCTGCGAACACAAGTGCGAGTGATGATATCTCAATTTCTTCCCTTTCTTCTTCCTTTTCATCCTCTGAGTCAGGATATTCCAATTCTTGGGTTTCTGAACTGATAAAGGGACAAGAATTAGATTCTAGTGACGGGAGAGGGGAAAGGAAGAATTGCTTGCTTACACTCCCTGAACTTGTGCACCATAAGTGATTAAGGAATGAGGAATCGGAGGAATTAGAGAAGTTTAATTAGTTATGCAGATATCCTCATCATTGATCCCTCAGGTGATGTCAATACACATGGTAATGTTCTTTCCCATATTGTCCAGAGCTATCTCCTTTTATTGGGATTAAAACTTTCAGATATTTGTCCTCCAGTTCTTTCCTGCTGCCTCCTATTGTATGCCATCTACTGCTGTGCGAGAGAGGGAAGCAGGTCCTGCAATTTGATTGGTGATGTGGCTGTCATAGTTGAACAGTTGTCAGCATGTGCTATTAGCACATGAGGCTATTAGCACTCTGCTCCCTTGGTTTCTGTGGCCAAGACTCATCTTTCATTCTCATCCCACAGTATAAATATTTTCCACTTTCTCTGTCTTTTAGCTCTGACAAAGGGTCATCTAGACTTGAACTGTTAGCTCTTTTCCCTCCCTACAGATGCTGCCAGACCTGCTGATATTTTCCAGCATGTTTTCTTTGGTCCCCAGATAATGAAGCAGTCCATGTCCTTATGCAGCAACACCTAGACGATATCCAAGCTTCGGCTGACAAGTGGTAAGTTACATTTGCGCCACACAAATGCCAGGTAATTACCATCTCCTGCACAAGAGGATCTAATCATCACTGCTTGATATTCAATGGCACTACCATTTCTCACAACATCCCCACATGCTGCTCCAACTCTGAAATTCAAGCTTCCAAGAAGAGCAGCTGGAGATACTTCCTGCACATATGCTGGTCCTGGAAACTGGATATTTTCCTGGTCTCCCACATGGAACAATAAGAGCATACCATGGCTTGGAGCTCTCCTGCCATGTATTACCCCTTTAAGTTAAATGAATCCTTGTAATATCAAACAATATAAACTGGGGTCCTTCTTCCTCGCACTTTTTAATTATAGAATATATTTCTTACAAACAATGAATCACAGAATGATATCTTAACAATTATAAGTATTCACCTAATATTCAAATGTGTCAGTAAATACCACTGTAACGGATGTGCCAAGACAAAAGCAAAGGTCAGCCTTAAGACTAATGTAAATGCATCAGGTTTAGCCAGAACTGCAAAACTAAATACTTACACTGATTATAGTGCCTTTAATCCAGTGGACGTGTTGCAAAGCACCTCAGAATTGTGAACAAGAACTGATCTGCAATAGGAAAGGATTACCAGAAGATAATAAAACTGCAGGTTTTTAGGAAGCTTTGAGACATGGCGAAAAGTGGAGCAGTGGAAAGGTAAAAGGAGTGAGCTTTAGAACATTGACCCAAAGCAGCTGAAGGCTATGCCTGAAGGTGGAGCTAAGGAAGGAGTCTAGTGCTGTGGAGCAGTGGGATGAATTATTTATCCGAATGAAGGAATTGTGGGGGGCAGATGGGGTACTGCCATATAGGGGTACGTAAATAAAGGGGAGGATTCTGAAAATGATATGCTACAAATGGCGGTGGTGGAGTGAGGGTATGGGTGGACCACTGTCCATTATGTACTGTGCAGTGGGTCTGGGAAGGTGGTGAGCACAATAGTGACAAATGTCTGGGATGAGTTCAGGATATAATATGGAAGGCAAAGCTTTGGTTGAGTTAATCGGACGGGGTATTGGGTACAAGAGTTGGCAGGTCATGTTACAGTTGTATAGGACTTTGGTTCGGCCACATTTGGAATACTGCGTGCAGTTCTGGTCGCCACATTACCAGAAGGATGTGGATGCCTTGGAGAGGGTGCAGAGGACGTTCACCAGGATGTTGCCTGGTATGGAAGGTGCTAGCTATGAAGAAAGGTTGAGTAGATTAGGATTGTTTTCGTTGGAAAGACGGAGGTTGAGGGGGACCTGATTGAGGTCTACAAAATTATGAGAGGTATGGACAGGGTATATAGCAACAAGCTTTTCCCAAGAGTGGGGGTGTCAGTTACAAGGGGTCACGATTTCAAAGTGAGAGGGGGAAAGTTTAAGGGAGATGTGCGTGGAAAGCTTTTTACGCAGAGGGTGGTGGGTGCCTGGAATGCTTTACCAGCGGAGGTGGTAGAGGCGGGCACGATAGCATCATTTAAGAAACATCTAGACAGGTATATGAATGGGCGGGAACAGAGAGAAGTAGACCTTGGAAAATAGGAGACAGGTTTAGATAAAGGATCTGGATCGGCGCAGGCTGGGAGGGCCGAAGGGCCTGTTCCTGTGCTGTAATTTTCTTTGTTCTTTGTTCTTTAATTGTCATCTGAGAAGTTGGAGCTTAGAGGGCCTAACATGTGAGCTGTGGAGAAGTCAAACCTGGAGGTAATGAAAGTGTAGTTTAAGTTGAGATAGTGGTCACACTCCATTTCCTGTAACTCACTAGCTGGCTCTGCAGCCACCAATAAATGATGCTTCTTCAATGAAAGCACATAGCAGGAGGGCACTCAAACAAACCATGCATAAATAGTAGAGCACACAAAGGGAAAACTCACCAGCGAAATATAGTAAACATGGACACCACATTATCATAAATTAGAAATTACATTTATGCACTGTTAATATCTTTCATGATTTACGATTGTTTTTGTGCAAAAGAAATATCAGTTGACCAAAGCGTAAACTGACAGAGTAACTGATCCCTGCAGTACTCCTTGTGAGTGCTTGGAAGGACATGGTGACTTTCACAGCCACTGTTAATGCATGGCAAATAGCTGACTGTCCCTGCAGATCATTGTCGACCAAGTGACACAGCTTCGGTTGAGCCTCTGCATCCTCTTACATTGCTCCTCTTACATGCCCAGGTGAGCTGATTCTGTTCGGATCTGCAGTACACCTGCTGCGAGTTATGTGCCTCCTTTGCCCTCTGTGCTCTACAGTCAGGATCTCCTTCTCCTGCAACTACACTTTGAGATACCTGACCATGGCTGTTAAACCCTTAATTCATCAGGAAAATATTCACCTAGCTATTTGACTCTATCTCTGCAGTGACGATTGTCATGATATGCAAACATGCAACCAATGAACACTCAGAATAGGACACAACCAATGGGCAGTCAGGACACTCAGAGGTGGCATCACCACAAGGGGGCATGACATAAACACTATAAAAGTGACGTGGCACTCACACCCTGCCTCGTTCCACAGACATCTAGAGAGTTATACAGAGTTGAACAGCCGCATCGCACCCCAGCACGTGGCTTAGAGCAAGCTGGTCCAGTTAGACTGAGTCACTACAGTTAGATTAGCAGAGAGTCGAACTCATTTGAGAACTGTGTTAATAGTTCAATGAACACATTGAACTCATTTCAGAGTCTGGAGCATCCTTTAGTTAAGACTGCATCAAGTAGCAGCCTGTGTTATCCAAAGCAGCATAACACGACAACGATATTTAAAAATCTTCAACTTGCTAATGAGCAGTGACCCTGAAGTCTGTCTTGATGTTAAGTACGCTGTTTGAATTTTTGTCACCATCTATTATTCTGCAAGAGATTTTTTTGCCCTGAAAATCTGATTTTACTCCAAATTCTCAGCAAATCTATAGAAATATGACAGCCTGATATTAAAAAAAGCAATGCTTGTGTTGACAAAAACAACATTAATCTATTTGAGCATTTTATTAATTCATTCCGTACATTTTCACTATTTTATCCATTCATTTATTCAACCTTTCCCTTTGTATCCTCAACCTCAAAGTTGAATCATATTTTAAAACACTTCAGGGTAGATTTCCTTTGCATGAGCAATTTTGGTTCCACAGTGCAAATTTATTTTTCCTTTAATTTACTGAGAGTTAGCATTTTTGCTGAATGCTCTAAGGTGGCAGAAGTTGAGGTGAGCACTCCGATTATGAGTCAATATAAATCATGATGACACATTAAATGGGGGAGGGGATCACAACACTGGAAATTTAAAAAAATGTCATCATAGTTTCCAGAGTTAATCAATACTAGCTGATAGGTCAAGTTCAAACTTGTTAAAATAATATCTCTGCAAAATAAAAGTGCTTGGACAAGCATTTCCCTCACTCTGGGTTGCAATTTAAAACCCATGAAAAGCTTTTCTATGTCTGCAGCCAAAGAAAGTTTTCTGCGAAAGTGACTTTTTTGCATTGGCTGTAAGTATTCTGAGAGCAGCAAGGCTAGGCTGCTGTGAAACTCTTTCAAATTAACCCAACCAGCTTAATTGCAGAATGTGAAAAACAAAAAATTAACTTGCATTTATGTAGCATCTTTACTTTGGAAAACACCGCACAATGCTTTATAGGGTCACAAATCTTGTCAAAAATAGCCACCCAGTAGTAACAGAATAGGTTGGGTAATGCCAAATCCCCTGACTGCCTACCCCTTTGCAAACACATCCTGTGTACCCGAGGAGTCTTATCAGCCCAAACAAAAGTAGATATCAATTTATTAACCCTGCAAAGGAACGCCTCTGGTAGAAAGATTGGGAGACACTGAAAGAAAAACAAAAACCCCAGGAAAATATTCATCTTCATCTTCTGTACCCTTCCCGCAAGGGTCAGAGGAGGGGCATCCCACCTTTTCAAATCAGCCTTCACCTAATCCACCTGACTAGAAAAGTTGTTTATGGAGTATGGCCCAGTCATGGGCCTCCTACTATCCAAATCCAAGTCTCTGGGATTGGCACAATGTCATTGTTTTACCTCCGTTCAAAATACAATTGTTTCCTTTGTTGTTATTTCTGATGATTAGCACAAACAGATTCTTCTGTCCCTCCCTCCTCAAGGTGGTGACTCACGCTTGAAAACATGTGTGCATGCTCCGTCTGGCTGTTTTCCGTGCATGCGCTCAGGCATTAGGTGCAAGCAAGCTATTTGACTACATAAGGCATCAATACCAAAGCCTGTCTTTTCTCAACTGGCATTCACTGAAGCATATTTTCCACTGGATCACAATTAAGGGAAAGAACTCTGGCTAGTAAAGCTAATTTTGCAACTTCTAATGCTGCCTCAACAGCTGTCAGATAGCTCAGTACAAACCTGGTAACAATGCTGTGATTTTCCTGTTGTCTGAGATATTTAATAATTACGTTCAGCAGAAATGACATCAGCTGCTAATCTGACACATGTGACTTCAATATTAATGGGATGCACTTTGCAAGACCTCACCCTGGCATTCTGCAATACTCTCTAGGCCACTGGTGTGATGCATCACTGTAGATACACAAGGGGTTAATGTAAATACACGTAGACTAGCTAGACACTAGAGGGAGCGTCAGAAACATGACACATAGACATTGAACCAATAAGCCGTAAAATAGGACACGACCAATGGGCATTCAAGATACACACAGAGGTGACACTACCACAGAAGGGCATTACACCAACCCATATATAAGGACACAGCACACATGATCTTCCTCTTTCCAGTGGAGACACTCAGTGAGTACACAGGGTTGATTTGAAACACATCACACCCACCACGTGGATTGTAGCAGACTGGTTTGTCAGTCTGAGTAGCTATAGCAGGATTAACAGGAGAGTCGAATCTAAGTAAGAGAATTGTTAACAGTTTAATAAATGTGTTAAAGCTATATCCAAGCCTGAACCTTCCTTTGTCAGAGTGCACATCAAGGAAGCAGCTTATGCTACGTCAAGAGCATAACAAAACAACTGGAACCTCAGGACATGAACTGTTTTGTATCAAGATAATTAAGCATTAATTCAATGATCTTGTATTGGACAGCCAGGGTATCACACAGCAGAATGAATTCTCAAGTTTACCCTGGGAAATATGAAATCTCATTGTTCAGAATGCCTCATCGTGTTCTGTCTCTGCTCTGACTAGGTTTTTTTCCCATTTTGCTTCCTGTATCTCGCTTCCAGTTTCCCATTGACTATGTACTAACAGAGAATCACCTTCACTTAACCGCCTGGACCCTGATTGTTCTGCTGGATTTCACAGCCTCTAAAACAGTGTTTTTCAAGCTTTTACCACTGGCCGACCTTCTCGGCCCACTATTTTCTCTTACCTTTAATGTGACAGCTGAGCCTGTTTGGACCTTACACTCTCACTTGCTTTGTCATTCAATGTTACATTTCTGCTAAGGACTTTATCTGATGGTTTAAGTTCTCATTGCATCCTCTGAAAAAAAATCAAGAGATTTGTCCTCAAACTCACCTTGCAAGTCTTCAAATACATTTGAATTTTTGAGGGTTTTAAACTTTAATTTACTAGCACTTCCCAGCATAAACACACATGATTTGCACCGGTAAAATTAACAAAGACCAAGTTAAGAAATTATCTTTACACTGCTTTGTTCCCAATTTCAGTTTATTCATAGTAGGCTGTTACCGAGAGGCCCTGGAGCTCTGTATACAGCTCATACTAGCACTGTTCGCGACCAGGTGGACTGAAGCCTTGCAAATGTAACTAACCGCTAAATGCCAATTGGCAATCTAGGCTCCATTTGCTTTCCAACAGGGCAAAATTGACTATGGCAGAGGCGTTAAGACAGTCTTAGCAGGATATTCATGCTTGGAGGATGTGCCGGAGCCAATGTAACAGAAAACAGAATAAACAACAGCACCTCCTCCACAATAGTCCTCAATGCCGGGGTCCCGCAAGGCTGCGTACTTAGGCCCCTATGAAGCCCCCTGTACACACACGACTGCGTAGCAAAATTTGGTTCCAACTCCATCTACGAGTTTGCTGATGATACGGCCATAATGGGCCGGACCTCAAATAACGACGAGTCAGAATACAGGAGGGAGATAGAGAACCTAGTGGAGTGGTGCAGTGACAACAATCTATCCCTCAATGCCAGCAAAACTAAAGAGCTGGTCATTGAATTCAGAAAGCAAAGCATTGTGCACACCCCTGTCAGCATCAACGGGGCCGAGGTGGAGATGGCTAGCAACTTCAAATTCCTAAGGTTACACATTTCCAAAAATCTGCCCTGGTCCACCAACGTCGATGCTACCATCAGGAAAGCACAATAGTGTCTATACTTCCTCAGGAAATTAAGGAAATTCAGCATGTCCACATTAACTCTTACCAACTTTTACAGAAGCACTATCGAGAGCATCCTATCTGGCTGCATCACAGCCTGGTATGGCAACTGCTCAGCTCAAGACCGCAAGGAACTTCAGAGTGCCTTGAACACAACCTCGTCCATCACACCAACCTGCCTCCCACCCATTGACCCCCGCTGCCTGGGGAAAGTGGGCAGCATAATCAAAGACCCCTCCCACCCGGCTTACTCACTCTTCCAACTTCTTCCATCGGGCAGAAGATACAAAAGTCTGAGAACATGGCCGAACAGATTCAAAAACAGCTCTTCCCCACTGTTACCAGACTCATAAACAGCTCTTTTATTGTCTGATCTGATTAACAGTACACCCCTGTATGCTTCACCCGATGCCGGTGTTATGTAGTTACATTGTGTACCTTGTATTGCCCTATTATGTATTTTCTTTTCTTTTCTTTCCATGTACTTAATGATTTATTGAGCTGCTTGCAGAAAAATACTTTTCGCTGTACCTTGTGTACACGTGACAATAAACCAAATCCAATCCAACTGTGCCTCCTGCAAACCTGGTATGGGACTGCACTATCGAATTCAGGGCAGGTCCACTGTGATTGAGGCAGAGTCACTACCAGAGACAACCCCAAACCCTCAACCTCCGCCTCCCACCGTGTCCAACTATGCCAGTCGCTTCAGGCTATGCAGGGAGTCACCGCAGTTCCTGATCAAGATGCAGAGCTGCGAGCTGCACTGCACGGATGAGGCTCTCTCCAACTCATCGCTAGCCCAGGCCACGTTCTGCAAGATGGCACGCTCGGCCTCACTGTGGGCAGGGTCTGCAGATTGCCTAGGTAGGGGGGCTACATCATGCTTTGCATGGCGAGGGGCTGACTCAGGGAGCTTTGGAAAAGGGGCGGGCAGAGCCCTGGTGTTGGCAGAAAGATCCGAAGTGGAGGGGGATGGGAGCGGCTCCTTGTGGCCATTGAAAATATGCTGTCGCTCACCCACTTGAGACAGGGCCACTTGTGGGTTCAAAACTAGATTATCCTTGTCCATATTGTAGCCACTGGGTTGGCCACTTCCCGATTCCAAAATGGAGGTCCGCTAAGATTGCAGGGAAATTCAGCCAGATACAGGGAAACAAGCAGGTACAAGGTTTCCTGTGTATTAAGACTTGCAGAAACCCAGACAGAACTGAAACCAGCAACCATCTGCATATTAATGAGCAATCCCCGGGAACAATTGGAAACATTAAGAGTAATTGCAACCAAACCAGACTCCCCGGCGCCAGTGGGAGCCAAGACAAAGGAAGGCCAATGGACACATAGGAACCGCCCAACGATCAGGGAACAGCTCCAGTATTGGAGAAATCGATTCAATTGATTGGAACTTAGTCCAATCAATTAGAACCAAGTCCGGGGTCCGCCCAAAAGGGGGCAAAACCCCTGGGGGCTATAAAATAGAGCCCCCAAGTTCAATTCGTCCTTCTTGGCAGGGTCTCTCAGCAGCTCGAAACAACTCTTGACCCTGACCCTCAACAACGAGAGACCTGCCTAGCAGCTGCACCAACCAAGTAAGTGTCCAGTCAACGCACGCTATGAGATAGGCGCTCCTAGCTACTAGTCCATACCAGCTTGAAGCCTGCAGACTCAGAATCGAACAAAAGACCTTTGTTCCCCTGACCTGGTGGGCCATTTCCAAAGCTAAGTATAGGCCTTTTAGTGTTAGAGACTGGATTGGATTGGATTGGATTTGTTTATTGTCACGTGTACCGAGGTACAGTGAAATGTATTTTTCTGCAAGCAGCTCAACAGATCATTCAGTACATGGGAAGAAAAGGGAATTAAACAAAATTCAAGAAAATACAAGAAGATACATGAGAATACATAATAGGGCAACACAAGATATACAATATAACTACACAAGCATTGGCATCGGTTGAAGCATACAGGGTGTAGTGTTAATGAGGTCAGTCAATAAGAGGGTCATTTAGGAGTCTGGTGACAGTGGGGAAGAAGCTGTTTTTGAGTCTGCTTGTGCGTGTTCTCAGACTTCTGCATCTCCTGCCCGATGGAAGAAGTTGGAAAAGTGAGTAAGCCGGGTGGGAGGGATCCTTGATTATGCTGCCCACTTTCCACCGGCAGCGGGAGGTGTAGATGGAGTCCATGGATGGGAGGCAGGTTCGTGTGATGGACTGGGCGGTATTCACGATTCTCTGAAGTTCCTTGCGGTCCTGGGCCGAGCAGTTGCCATACCAGGCTGTGATGCAGCCCGATAGGATGCTTTCTATAGTGCATCTGTAAAAGTTGGTAAGGGTTAATGTGGACATGCCAAATTTCCTTAGTTTCCTGAGGAAGTATAGGCGCTGTTGTGCTTTCTTGGTGATAGCGTCAACGTGAGTGGACCAGGATAGATTTTTGGTGATCTGCACACCTAGGAATTTGAAACTGCTAACCATCTCCACCTCAGCCCCGTTGATTCTGACAGGGGTGTGTACAGTACTTTGCTTCCTGAAGTCAATGACCAGCTCTTTAGTTTTGCTGGCATTGAGGGAGAGATTGTTGTCGCTGCACCACTCCACTAGGTTCTCTATCTCCCTCCTGTATTCGGACTCGTCGTTATTTGAGATCCGGCCCACTATGGTCGTATTGTCAGCAAACTTGTAGATGGAGTTGGAACCAAGTTTTGCCACGCAGTTGTGTGTGTACAGGGAGTAGAGTAGGGGGCTAAGTACACAGCCTTGCGGGGCACCGGTATTGAGGACTATTGTGGAGGAGGTGTTGGTGTTCATTCTTACTGATTGTGGTCTGTTGGTCAGAAAATCGCATCCCTGCATCCACTCTGTCCAGCCCTGGCAGATTTTTATGCTTTTCAATTGCACCACCTCTCATTCTTCTAAACTCCAATGGCTACAAGCCCTGTCAACTCAGTAGCTTCTCCTACGACAATTCTGCCATCTCAGGAATCAGTCTGGTAAACCTTTGCTGCACTCCCTCCATGGTAAGTCTTTCCATTCATAGATAAGGAGACAAAAATTTCATACAATGCTCCAGTACTCACCAAGGCCCTGTACAGCTGCAGTAAGACATCCTTGCTCCTGTACTCAAGTCATTTTAGGAGGAGGTGTTGGTGTTCATTCTTACTGATTGTGGTCTGTTGGTCAGAAAATCAAGGATCCAGTTGCAGAGTGGAGAGCCAAGTCCTAGGTTTTGGAGCTTTGATATGAGCTTGGCTGGGATTATGGTGTTGAAGGCGGAGCTGTAGTCAATAAATAGGAGTCTGATGTAGGAGTCCTTGTTTTCGAGATGCTCTAGGGATGAGTGTAGGGCCAGGGAAATGGCGTCTGATTTGGACCGGTTGCGACGGTATGCAAATTGAAGTGGGTGAAGGCGTTCCGGGAGTATGGAGGTGATGCACTTCATGATCAGCCTCTCGAAGCACTTCATTACAACTGACGTCAGGGCCACCGGGCGGTAGTCATTGAGGCATGTTGCCTGGTTCTTCTTTGGTGCCGGTATGATGGTGGTCTTCTTGAAGCAGGTGGGGACCTCGGAGTGGAGTAGGGATAGGTTAAAGATGTCTGTGAATACCTCTGCCAGCTGGTATGCGCAGGCTCTGAGTGCACGACCAGGGATCCCGTCCGGGCCCATCGCCTTCCGTGGGTTCACTTTCAGGAAGGCCGATCTAACTTCGGAAACTGTGATGGTGGGTATGGGTGAATTAAGGGCTGCTGGGGCACTCGACAGCGGATTGTTGGTTACGTGCTCAAACCGAGCATAGAATGCATTAAGTTCATCGGGGAGGGGTGCGCTGCTGCCAGTTATACTGCTCGGCTTCGCTTTGTAGCCCGTTATGTTGTTTAGTCCTTGCCACAAATGCCGAGAGTCTGTCTGTGACTCTAGCTTAGTTTGATATTCTCTCTTGGCATCTCGGCTGGCTTTGCGGAGGTCGTACCTGGCTTTCTTGTATAGGTCAGGGTCATCTGCCTTGAACGCCTCAGATCTGTCCTTCAGTAGGGAGTCAATCTTACGGTTGAGCCATGGTTTCCGGTTGGGGAACGTACGTACTGCTTTCTTTGGCACGCAGTCATCCACACATTTGCTGATGAAGTCTGTGACGGTGGTGGCATACTCATTTAAGTTAGTCGCTGAGTTCTTAAATATGGACCAGTCCACTGTCTCTAAGCAGTCACGTAAGAGCGCTTCTGTCTCCTCGGACCAGCACTGCACAACCTTCTTAGCTGAATTCTCCCGCTTGAGTTTCTGCTTATAAGTTGGGGGAAGGAGCACAGTCTTGTGGTCTGATTTTCCAAAGTGTGGTCGGGGGATGGAACGGTAGGCGTCCTTGATTTTTGAGTAGCAGTGGTCAAGAGTGTTGTCGCCCCTGGTGGGACAGATGTGCTGGTGGAATTTTGGCAGTACACTCTTGAGGTTGGCTTTGTTGAAGTCTCCGGCCACAATGAACAAGGCCTCCGGGTGTTCTGTTTCATAGTTGTTTATGACTGTGTACAGTTCATGCAGCGCCTTCCTCACTCCTGCCTGGGGTGGGATGTAGACCACTGTGATAATGGCTGAAGTGAACTCACGTGGAAGATAGTATGGGCGGCACTTTACGGTCAAGTATTCCAGGTCTGGGGAGCAGTAGGTCGCCAGCGTCACCACATCCAAGCACCAGGAGGAGTTGATGAGGAGGCAAACCCCTCCACCCTTCGCTTTCCCTGAAGATGCCGTGCGGTCCGCCCGGTGAATAGAGAAGCCTTCTGGTTGTATGGCACAGTCCGGTGAGGTGGGGGTGAGCCATCGCTCTGTGAAACAGAGCACACAGCAGTCTCTTACTTCCCTCTGAGAGGTAAGTCAGGCGTTTAGTTCATCCAGCTTGTTTTCAATCGCTTGGATGTTTGCCAGGAGTATGCTGGGGACAGGGGTCTTGAAACGACGTTGCTTCAGTCTAACCTGCACACCGCTGCGTTTCCCTCACTTCCTCGGTTGGCGGCTGCTGCTGGATGATCCTGGGATCCGATGGGAGACGTCAGCCCTTGTGGAAGGTAGGTGGTTGTGTCTGGCGGGGTCCAGGGTGCTAGCGGGGTCCAGGGCGCTGTTTACGTTTCCAGGGTCGAGTCTGGCAGGGTCCCAGGCGCTGGTTGAGGTAGAGGGGTTGCTGGGAGGGTGCGCGTTTGCGATCCGGATGGGTCCCGACGTTCTGCGGGCGGGGGAATACCTTGCAGCGTGTTCAGGTCCTCGCTTGCATTCTCCGTTGTTTCTGGGGTCCTGGGTCATGGGCGGGGGCTTCCTGGGGCAGGTTGGGCTAGGTCCCATGGTCTGTTCCCTCCCTGGGTGCTCCTGTGGGTGGATCTTGAAGTCGGCACGGTGGGGGCCTCCATGTGGATTTTTCTTTCTTCCATCACCAGGTAGATCGGGTTCCTGGGCGGGCCTCTCCGGGTTGGGTCGCTGGGTGGGTCTCTCGGGGTTGCGTTAGGCCGGGTCTTGCCATCGGGGGTCGGGTCGGGAGCTCCGCGGACTAGGCCGGGCGATCCGGGGGCTGGCGTCGGTAGTTAGGCTCCGAGGCCCGGGGCGGAACCAAATCGAGGTCGGTGCTTCACTTCGGTGTGGGCCCGATCTTCTTCCAGGTCACGGAGGTCAGGTCGGGTCAGGTCAAAAGGTCTCCAAGGGCCTCGGAGGATCTTCAAGCCTGCAAGAGAAGATAAAAGAGAGAGGTTAGTAATAATGTTAGCTTTAGAATTAATTTTTAAAAGGTTAGAACGAGTATAAGTTAAGTTAAAAATGGATCTGTTGGGGAGAGCTTGCACAGAGTCACCTCGCTCCGGCGCCATCTTTGATAGTCTAGTAAGTAATGTTTTATTCATGAGTAGCGATTGACTGTGTATTTAACAAATGTGTTTTGATTTGAAACTTACTAACTGGTGTATTGAGTTATTGACCAACACTTTAACTTGAACCTCGTGGTGGTATCATAAAGATACCTGACGACTCTAGAGCAAGGTGATTAAACAGAGCAAATTAAGTACAAACACAATTAGCAACAATGTCAGAATCCAACTCCTGACAGGTGATGCAGTAGTTTTCTGTTTTATGCCCTGAAGAAGGACTGTTCCACATTCCTGACAGCAGTCTTCCAGTATCCTGCATCCTTTCAGAATGTAATTCCCCGCATCAGTTTACGATTTTCCCCTCAGATGGGGGGGGGGGTCGGAGGGGTGAGGGTTCCATATTAACTCCTCATCCCCACTATTCAGAGCCATACTGTTGCTGCAGCCAGAAGTCGCAGCCGACATTCTTAAAAGTCAGCCGTGATGGCCATTGGGCGCTTCCCCACGATCAGGACCACCATGACCGATCGCTTCTGGACTCTCCCGCCACCAGCCCATGACCCACCGGCGGTCACAACCCACAGTTTGGAAATCCCTGCTTTAAAACATGGGAAATCAAAAAGCACTGGAAATAGTATTTTACTTTCACAGCTGTAATATATTTTTCTGAACCTGCAGTACAGTTACACTCGCAGGGTTTTGACTTTTCATTATTTTTAATTCATCTTAGTGGGACATGGTTGTCGCTGGCAAGGCCAGAATTCCTTGCCCATCCTGAGTTGCCCTTGGACTGAACGGCTTGCTCGGCCATTTAAGAGGGTAATTAAGAATCAACCATATTGCTGTGGACCTGTAGTCACATGTAGGCCAGAGAGGGTAAGAACGGCAGATTTCCTTCCCTGAAGAAGATGTTTTTTTTCCCAAAATTTATAATAGTTTTAGGGCACCATTACTGTGATTAGCTTTCAATTAATTCATTGAATTCAAATTACACCAGCTGCCATGGTGGGATATGTGAATCATATCCTCATGACATTAGCCTGGGCCTCTATATTATTAAGCATCAACATTACCACTATGCCATCATCTCCCCATTTTCTCGACAAATGTTATCCTTGTTGTCTTCTTGCACATCCTATTTTTGGAAATCTCACCCATACGTTGGCTTTCTGTAACTTGACTAAAAGCTGCCTTCCTGTTTGAATTGGTTTTAAGTGCTGTTGTTGAGATCAGGTCACACTGAACTCAAATTTGTATATGACTGCCTCGCGGATTTGTCCACCTCAGTGTTTTAAGCAAAGAAGGAATGGTGTTAAGTTCACATATTGCCCTTCGAGACAAGCCAAAGGTAATATTATCTGTTTGGATGTCCTCCTGGAGGCATCATTATTTGACCTTGTGACTCCAATTACCCTCTCCAATGCTCGTGGCATCGGTCGCTCAATGTGCTTGTCCTCAGGGCACACTTAATCCAGCAAGGTGGAACAACTCTTTGCCACCAAATGGGTTATTCCTCCATTCTTTCCTTCTGTTTTTCCTCCATCTCTAATAATGTTTGAAGACAATGAACAAAAAAAGTTCTAATATCCTTATGATTTTTTTTTTCCTGAGATGCAGTGTTTGGGAGATTAATTGTTAATTCCTGGAATCGATTAAAAATCCTGAACACAGTAGCCAGTGGACTACTTCTGAAGTCTAACCAATCATTGTTTCATAGGCAAAGCAGCAGCCAATGTGTTCCACGATTGAAAATGAATGACCAGTTAATCTATTTTGGTGGGTGTGATTTTGTGATAAATGTTGTTCAGAACACCAACAGAATTTCTATCTTGGTTCCCCCGATCTCCCACTCTAACTTACTGTTTCTGTGAGGTTGCCACCTCAGTGAGGACAAGAAATTGGGAGTGTCACCATGGGAATTTGAACCTGAGGAGAACACTCTGCTGTTCTTTGAACAAGTGCTTTCAAGCTTTAACATCTATCTAAATGGACACACTGGCCTAGGTTTGAAATATAAGTTGAAAGACAACATTTCCAGTCATACAGCATTCCCTCACTGCAGAGACATCCTGGATTATGTGGATAAGTCTAGCAATAAATTTTTAACCTACAATCTGCTGACTCCGAGGCACAACTACCACTGCGCCAAGCTGACACATTAGTGACAGTGCTACCTTTTTGAATATTGCTTCTGAGAGAATAATATGTGAGAATAATGAAGGATTAACAATATACTGTAACTGCATCCAACCACTAGATGGCTATCAAGCTTATACACGTGATTCTCATGATTTGGGGAGAAGGTGGTTAAGCGAGGTAGAGAATAGTCGTGTTATCAGGGGCTCTGTAATTTGAATCATAGTTTTCGTGAATCTGCAATCTTTTATATCTTAGCAAGCAAGTCAAATCTATTTAATTGTAGTGTAAATAAATTAGCTTTGTTCAAAACTTAGCTTGATGTTCTTTGTGAGACACTACACTCCGAAGCCATCCTTATTCAGAAAGCAAAGAACACAGCTTCAAGTTTACATTGATGACATTCAAAATAATTTTCCTCCAGTGCAAAGGTAATAGTTCAAAAACATTCTTAACCGCTGATAATATTTTTAGTCTCTGATCTGGGTCCCCAATAAATTAAAGTAACAGAATGCACACGTCTATTTTAATGTTAAGGTAGCATTTACAGGCAACAGACGAGCAGGTAACTATACATTTTCCTTACCAAGTACATGCTCAGTGTACTGCAGAAGATGACTTCATCTTATGTGACATTTATAGTGACTTGAACATGGGCTGATCACATTTCTCAAATGGCAAAAGTTGTTTTAAGTCTCCAGTCATAACCAGACATGCTAAGTGGGCATTATAACTTGATGGCTGTCATTGATAATGTAGCTATCTCATCGTAGACAAACTCAAATGTCCCATTGTACCCTTATCGATGTGCTGTTGCTCAGAAAGCTTCATCCAAAATTAGAAAACCATAGGCAACAGATCTCAACTACTATCATGTTAAGTGACATGCAAGCAAACCAAAAATCTTTTGAAATTCTTAAAAAATATGTATGCACAAAAGTAACAATGTGAAGTTTCCTTTGGACTTATGAAGCTTTCTTCAATAAATGCTCAATGTTGAGTGAAAAGCAGTAAAGCTGGAACAAAAGCACTTACAAATTGTCAACTTTCAGGTGTGTCATTCTATTATTTAGCAGACAAGAAAAATAATACAATGGTTTTTGAAAAGGAAATATGCCTCAGAACACAGGATGACTAAAACATCATTAAAAAATTGAAAATAATCCATCGGGTGACATGTTTTGAAATTATTAGTGTGATAATTAATACTTGCAATTTTCCTACCAGCTGGCTGGGTTTAGATAAACCCAAGGGCTTAGATATTAACCCTCATAACATGGGCAGGAGAGAGGCGGGATGAGCAGTGGAGGAAGTTAAAGGAATGTGTCCAAAGATGTGCGGGTTAGGTGGATTGGCCATGCTAAATTGCCCGTAGTGTCCTAATAAAAGTAAGGTTAAGGGGGGGGTTGTTGGGTTACGGGTATAGGGTGGATACGTGGGTTTGAGTAGGGTGATCATGGCTCGGCACAACATTGAGGGCTGAAGGGCCTGTTCTGTGCTGTACTGTTCTATGTTCTATGTTCTATGAATCAAGTGTGACTAATATTTCAAGCAAGCAACCACCATCATTTTAGGGGTGCCTGATGGTGGAGGCAAGTTTGGCCCATAACTTACTCAGGCTGGCAAACTCTGGTGGATTGCCACTCTCGATGGAATTTCCCAATATTGAGGTAGGTCCGAGCACGGGAATGGAGAGGAAACCTTGCGTAGCTAACAATGGAATGCACAATGAATGGTAGGACCCAAGGAAGTACAGAGGATCAGAGAGACCTAAGAGTGCATACCCATAGATCTCGGAAGATAGCAGGACTGTTAGATAAGAAGTCATATGGGATACTTGCCTTTATTAACCGATGGATGGAATGTGAGAGCAGGCAGCTTATGTTGGAGCTGTATAAAATGCTGGTTCAGCCTCAGCTACAATACTGTGTGGCAGTTCTGGTCAGCACACTATAGGAACAGAATGATTGCACTGGAGAGGGTGAAGAAGAGATTCATCAGGATGTGGCCTGTTCTGGAGCGTTTCAGCTACCAAGAGAGACTGGATCGGCCAAGCTTGTTTTCTTGGGAGCAGAGAAGGCTGAGGGGGGAACTGATTGAGGTGTATAAAATAATGATGGACATAGATAGGGTGGATAGGAAGGAACTATTCCCATTAAGAGAGGGGTCAATAATAAATAGAGGGGATTTGAGGAAAAATATTTTCACCCAGAGGGTGTTGGGAATCTGGAACTCATTGCCTGAAAGGGTGATAGAGGCGGGAACACTCACAACATTTAATAAGTATTTGGATGAGTACTTGAAATGCCATAGCATACAAGGCTACGGAGCAAGTGAAGGAAAATGGGATGAGAGTAAATAGGTGTTTGATGGCCGGCATGGACACAAAGGCCTCTTTCCAAGCTGTAAAGTCTCTATGGCTCAATAACCTGAATATCCTGACATGGGATCCGACGGACTGCATGAATCATACACAATTTTTTGATCAGTTGATTTTTCGTTTATAGATAGTCAAATCTGGGGCTGGATTCTCCGCTGTCGGACGGAGAATTGCTGGGTCCATGGCTGTGCATGCACATGGCAGCAACCGACAGCGGTCGCGCCATACAACATGGCGCCAGCCGCACGCAGACACAGCCTACCAGATAGTGCCCCCCGTGACCCCCCCTTGCCACCCTGGACCACTCCCCACCAGTCCCCCCACCCCTGCCAAAGCCCCCTCGACCAGCCGAACGGCCCCCCCCGCCAACTGTGGCAGTGCTGGACACAGTCCGCAGCCGCCACGTGAGGTCCCCGAAAACTGCGAGCACACGCACCCCATGCCGTCGGGAAGTCGGCCCATCGGAGGCGGGGCATTGGGTGAGGGCCTCAGGTGACGTCCTGAGGCCGTCCCAATTGTGTGCAGCACACTCAGCGATGACGCCGTTTTTGAGGGGGCGCAGCATCAAAGCGGATTCTCCATCCAATTGTCAAATGCGATTTCACCGTCGGCAATCGGAGAATCAAAAAGTCTCCCACTTCTGTCCAGTCTTCTGATAGCCTAACCCATTATTTATACTGTAAAGTCCAGGCTATTGTCATAGAATGAAATAGATAATCAATATGACAGGAAAAGACTGGAGGCAGTTCTTGTTATTGTAAAATTATTCATAATGTAATTCTACAGTAATTTGGACTTTACAGAGACCTTGTTGGCGTCCTGCTTCTCCATCAAGCCCACCATGTAGGTTATAAGGGCATCTGCTTTGCATCAGAGAGCAGCTTCATTGATTGTGATTAAAGTCAATACTTTGAATTAGCCGAGAGGTACCTGACATCGCATGAACCAATAATCAGATTTTCTGCTCTTAGCAGCTCTGAATGGATGTTAGCTTCTACGTTGTCTGAAATGCTGGTTCCCATCAACATTATAGAAGCAGCACTGGAAGACATGTGGGCACCCCAGTCACATTCATTATCTGACAACTTCCAGGAAGGTGCAGGAAATGGAAATGCTGAATCTCCACAAAAGTGATCTGGTAGAAGAGAACAAGCATCGAGGGAGGGATTTTCTAGCCCCCCTCACCCCCGGCCTGTTTTCTGGTGACAGAGGAGACTGCCCATTGGCCGCCAGTGGAATCTTCCAGTCAAAGAACAAAGAACAATGAAAAGTACAGCACAGGAACAGACCGTTCTGCCCTCAAAGCCTGTGCTGATCATGATGACAGAACTAAAATAAACCTTCTGCCTTACTTGATCCACATCCCTCCATTTCCTCCCAATTCATGTAGCCATCCTGATGCCTCTTAAATGTTGATAATGTGTCTGCTTCCACCACATCCTCTGGCAGCGCGTTCCAGGCACCCACCACTCTCTGCGTGCAAAATCTACCCCGCACATCTCCCTTAAACTTCCCCCCTTATATCTTGAACCTGGCCCCCTTGTAATTGACAATTCCAGCCTCTGACTACCCACCCTTTCTATACCTCTCATAATTTTGTAGACCTCTATCAGGTCTCCCCTCAGCCTCTGTCTTTCCAGTGAAAACAATCCTAGTTTAATCAACCTCTCCTCATAGCCAACACCCTCGAGACCAGACAACATCCTGGTGAGCCTTCTTTGCACTCTCTCCAAAGCTTCCACGTCCTTGTGATAATAATAATAGTCTTTATTCATGTCAGTAGGTTTACATTAACGCTGCAATGAAGTTACTGTGAAAATCCCCTAGTCGCCACACTCCGTTGCTTGTTCGGGTACACAGAGGGGGAATTCAGAATGTCCAATTCACCTAACAAGTACATCTTTTGGGACTTGTGGGAGAAAACCAGAGCACCTGGAGGAAACCCACACAGAAACGGGGAGGACGTGTAGACTCCACACAGTGGCCCAAGCTGGGAATCGAACCCGGGTCACTGGAGCTGTGAAGCAACAATGCTAACCACTGTGCTGATAACGTGGTGACCAGAACAGCACGTAATACTCCAAATGCGGCCTAACCAAGGTTTTACGCAGCTGCAACATGATTTCCCAACTCCTGTACTCAATGCCCCAGAGATCCCTCAGGGAATGCTAAAAGACATATTTCAGGGATGCTGCCCCAGCTGATGAAGGCAAGAATGCCATTTCCCTTCTTAATCACCTTGGCCATCTGTGTTGCAACTTTTAGGGAACTGTGGACCTGCACGCCCAGATTCTTCTATATGTTAATGTTCCTAAGGGTTCTGCCATTTAGAGTATAATTCGTATCTAGATCTGATCCTCCAAAATGCATCACCTCGCATGTGTCTGAATTAAACTCCATCTGCCATTTCTGTGCCCAAGTCTCCAATCTATCCATCTCCTGTTGTATCCTCAGACAATCCTCAACACTATCAGCAACTCCGCCAACTTTTGTGTCATCCGCAAACTAACTAATCAGTCCTGCTGATGTCTGTGGTGTTTTATGTGGGTGCCCTGTTGTGGGTGATCACCTTCGGCAGAACCGGAAGAACCCCCTGCCATGAAGGACTGGAAAATCCAGTCCCATGTTTTTTTTAAGGAACGACATTGTGGAGCAGTGCCCCAAGCCGTTCATTCTTCTGTAGCTTGGATAGTCAGAGGCTTTTCCCCAGGGTAGAGGGGTCAATTACTAGGGGGCATAGGTTTAAGGTGCGAGGGGCAAGGTTTAGAGTAGATGTACGAGGCAAGTTTTTTACACAGAGGGTAGTGGGTGCCTGAAACTCGCTGCTGGAGGAGGTGGTGGAAGCAGGGACAATAGTGACATTTAAGGGGCATCTTGACAAATACATGAATAGGATGGGAATAGAAGGATACGGACCCAGGAAGTGTAGAAGATTGTAATTTCCTCGGGCAGCATGGTCGGCACGGGCTTGGAGGGCCAAAGGGTCTGTTCCTGTGCTGTACTTTTCTTTGTTCTTTGTTCTTGTTGTTCCTTTATACTTACAGATAATGCAGCTTTCATACTGAGCTACAGATTCCAAATGATTAAACTCTTTATATATATTTTAATCTTGCAGTTTCAGGTTTTATACTCTTCAAACACACAAATGGCATTTTTGCTACTCGTTCCTCAATAAGTTATAAATGTTCCTGTTTGGAAGGGTTGGGACATTATTTGACAAATGGACTTATGAGCAGCATCCCTGAAATGTGCCTTTTAGCATTCCCTGAGGGAGGAAGTTAACATTAATATAATTATCTCTCACCGATGTAGTGCACCATATTGCAAGTTTTGAAATCTTAATCTCAGTCCTGCAGGGCAAGCAAGGATTACTCTATCCCACTGAGGTTGGCAATTTATTCTGTATTATTAATTATGACGACTCCATCATTTTGTACAAAAATGCTAACTGGCCAAGAAGTAATACACTGTGGTCTTTATTGGATGAACAATATTTCAAACGACACTTTCATCATCCAAAAAAGAGCTGGAAACCCCAGGAGGAATCTTGCTTTCCTGAGCTGAACGTAATGACTCTATCTGTAAGTGAAACAATCTCTCTACTGGTAAGGGTGAAGAGCGCATTGAATATTTTATTTAAAGTAAGATAAATTGGCTGTTATTGAATGTTTCGCAAAGTCTATACATGTTAGTTTCCAGCTGGATGTGGAGGGTGGGGGCTGTGAGGGTTTGGGCGGGGGGGAATGGTGCACTGGAATGGTGCACAGGAATAGGAGGCAGCTATCTGAGGAGTGCACTTCAGTAAAATGTTCAGTTAGAGGTAGGGAAATACTGCAGTCCATTTTCTAACCTTTTTATGTGCAAAATGTTGGCCATGAATTTCCAAATGGTTGTCCCAGCATTATAAATTACGTCTCAGTAATTGAAGTTGCAAACTTATAATGTTCCACTTTCTTGGAGCAATGACCCCATGAATGATTCTTTTGGTAAGGATAGGAAAGAATGGCAGTTTGATTTGGGATAGCAGCTATAACTGATTCTGCACATTCCAACCTCCAAAGACGGTGGGTGTGGGCTGGCTGGATGTTAAAATGTTAAACGCCTCTTTCTGCATACAGTTCAAATCAAACCTACCCACTTCCTTTTTTAATGGAGGCCATAGCGCAGGGCATGAAACTAGCCTCCTCCGAAAGGGCGACTTCATCATTTAAATATTATAATGAGGTTGTTTGCCTCAGATTTATTCAATTTTAAACTTAAGCCGAGCTGGCTGAAGTTTGACTTTCACGCCAGATACAATCTATTTGGTGCGATTTTACGGCCGTGTCGCGGTTGAGTGAGAGTGGGACATGGCTGTTAGATTGCAGGGACCGGGCGTGACACAGCTGTTAGATTGCAGGGACTGGGCGTGACACGGCTGTTAGATTGCAGGAACCGGGTATGACATGGCTGTTAGATTGCAGGAACTGGGCGTGACACGGCTGTTAGATTGCAGGAACCGGGTATGACATGGCTGTTAGATTGCAGGGACTGGGTATGACACGGCTGTTAGATTGCAGGGACTGGGTATGACACGGCTGTTAGATTGCAGGGACTGGGCGTGACACGGCTGTTAGATTGCAGGGACTGGGCGTGACACGGCTGTTAAATTGCAGGGACTGGGTATGACACGGCTGTTAGATTGCAGGAACCAGGTATGACATGGCTGTTAGATTGCAGGGACTGGGCGTGACACGGCTGTTAGATTGCAGGAACCGGGTTTAACACGGCTGTTAGATTGCAGGAACCGGGCGTGACACGGCTGTTAGATTGCAGGGACCGGGCGTGACACGGCTGTTAGATTGCAGGGACCAGGTATGACACGGCTGTTAGATTGCAGGGACCGGGTATGACACGGCTGTTAGATTGCAGGGACCGGGCGTGACACGGCTGTTAGATTGCAGGGACCAGGTATGACACGGCTGTTAGATTGCAGGGACCAGGTATGACACGGCTGTTAGATTGCAGGGACCGGGTATGACACGGCTGTTAGATTGCAGGGACTGGGTATGACACGGCTGTTAGATTGCAGGGACTGGGTATGACACGGCTGTTAGATTGCAGGGACCGGGTATGACACGGCTGTTAGATTGCAGGGACCGGGTATGACACGGCTGTTAGATTGCAGGGACTGGGTATGACACGGCTGTTAGATTGCAGGGACTGGGTATGACACGGCTGTTAGATTGCAGGGACCGGGTATGACACGGCTGTTAGATTGCAGGGACTGGGTATGACACGGCTGTTAGATTGCAGGGACCGGGTATGACACGGCTGTTAGATTGCAGGGACTGGGTATGACACGGCTGTTAGATTGCAGGGACTGGGCGTGACACGGCTGGTAGATTGCAGGGACTGGGCGTGACACGGCTGGTAGATTGCAGGGACTGGGCGTGACACGGCTGTTAGATTGCAGGGACTGGGTATGACACGGCTGTTAGATTGCAGGGACTGGGCGTGACACGGCTGGTAGATTGCAGGGACTGGGCGTGACACGGCTGTTAGATTGCAGGGACTGGGTATGACACGGCTGTTAGATTGCAGGGACTGGGCGTGACACGGCTGGTAGATTGCAGGGACTGGGCGTGACATGGCTGGTAGATTGCAGGAACCGGGCGTGACACGGCTGTTAGATTGCAGGAACCAGGTATGACATGGCTGTTAGATTGCAGGGACTGGGCGTGACACGGCTGTTAAATTGCAGGGACTGGGTATGACACGGCTGTTAGATTGCAGGGACCGGGCGTGACACGGCTATTAGATTGCAGGAACCGGGTTTAACACGGCTGTTAGATTGCAGGGACTGGGCGTGACACGGCTGTTAGATTGCAGGGACTGGGCGTGACACGGCTGTTAGATTGCAGGAACCGGGTTTGACACGGCTGTTAGATTGCAGGGACCGGGCGTGACACGGCTGTTAGATTGCAGGGACCGGGCGTGACACGGCTGTTAGATTGCAGGGACCAGGTATGACACGGCTGTTAGATTGCAGGAACCGGGCATGACACGGCTGTTAGATTGCAGGAACCGTGTATGACACGGCTGTTAGATTGCAGGGACCGGGTGTGACACGGCTGTTAGATTGCAGGGACTGGGTATGACACGGCTGTTAGATTGCAGGGACCGGGTATGACACGGCTGTTCGATTGCAGGGACTGGGTATGACATGGCTGTTAGATTGCAAGGACTGGGCGTGACACGGCTGGTAGATTGCAGGGACTGGGCGTGACACGGCTGGTAGATTGCAGGAACCGGGTGTGACACGGCTGTTAGGTTGCAGGAACCGGGTATGACACGGCTGTTAGATTGCAGGAACCAGGCGTGACACGGCTGTTAGATTGCAGGAACCAGGCGTGACATGGCTGTTAGATTGCAGGGACTGGGTTTAACACGGCTGTTAGATTGCAGGAACCGGGTATGACACGGCTGTTAGATTGCAGGGACTGGGCATGACACGGCTGTTAGATTGCAGGAACCGGGTATGACACGGCTGTTAGATTGCAGGAACCGGGTATGACACAGCTGTTAGATTGCAGGGACTGGGCGTGACACGGCTGTTAGATTGCAGGAACCGGGCGTGACACGGCTGTTAGATTGCAGGGACTGGGCGTGACACGGCTGTTAGATTGCAGGGACTGGGCGTGACACGGCTGTTAGATTGCAGGGACTGGGCGTGACACGGCTGTTAGATTGCAGGGACTGGGCGTGACACGGCTGTTAGATTGCAGGGACTGGGCGTGACACGGCTATTAGGTTGCAGGGACCGGGTTGGGTGCAGATCGGTTTGCGATCTAACCAGCCCACTCCCTTGGCGAAATCAGGATCCTGCCATAGAGCAGTGATTAACCAATAATCACCAAGTAAAGCCAATCTCTATACAATTATCAGGAACAACCCCCTATATAACGGCCTCCTGCGATCTCACCGTTTCCCCAGCATGTGGTCACGGAGAGGGGCAGGAATTGTTACGCCTTTGTAAACATGTGAAGCTGACAGATTCAAATTTATTTACAAACTCATGGAGTTGGTTAGGAATCATTATCATCCAAAAACCTCTATCATTCTTCAGAGGTACAAATTTAATTTGATGGCGGGGGACACAGGAGAATCCATTGTAGTATTGTGACCAGATTAAGAAAACTGGCAGAATATTACAAGTTTGGAACATCCCTGAAGGATATGTTAAAGGAGAGACTGGTGTGCGGGATAAATAACATGACTATCCAAAATAAATTTCTGGACTTAAATAAGGGTATGGAAATAGCCTTGTCCATGGAAGGTGTAGAAAAAGGTGCTCAAAAATTGCAAAGAGTGGGTGTGAGGTCCACATGTTGGGGAGTGGGGCTGTGAGGAGCTGCAGCAACACTGGGGTCGAGGGTACCTGTTCAAACAAAGGATGATGACTGATGTAGAAAACTTGGGTAAAGCCCGCTGTTTTGCTCAAACAAACAATTTCGATGAGCATTTCAGATGTGGGGAAAATCACACCCTAGAGAAGAGCTGGTCGGTGCAGGGCGTAGAGTGTTTTAGGTGTGGTAGAAGAGATCACTTCAGGAATAGAGGTAAGGGCGAGCAGAGCCTGCCCAGCCCAGGAAGGGAACAGAAGGCAGCATTGGTCCACAGGATCGGGGAGTACTAGTCAACTGAGTGGAATGTGTTGGCATTGAACCACATTAGCATCGGCAAAGTGGCCCCAATCACCATGGTATTACAAGTAAATGGACATCCTTTTAAGATGGAAGTGGACACCTGGTATTCAGCGATTGCCATAGTGGAAACAAAATTACTGTTACTTACAAGATGGGGCCCAACCGTTGAGGCTGGAAACATGCAGCCAGGCTAACCAATTATACGTGGGAGCCGCTTAAAAGCAACAAGACCACGATGGCCCTTTAGCTTACGGACAGCAGTCAGCTTGGCTCTCGCTTATTGTCATGTTGGTACGGGACCAAGTTTAATGGCGCATGAGGTGTTCCAGGAAGAACTAGAAAATATAAAGGGGCGTCAATTAGGATATATATAGACCCTGAAGCCACACCGAGATATTATATGGCAAAGCCTTATTCCTTGTTGTAAAAGATGGAAGCTTGTACGAATATACCTGTTTACCATTTGGAGTATCATGGGCATGTGCTATTTTTCAAGGTACAATAGAAAATTTGTTACAGGCGTTAACCAGAGTTGCAGTTTAATTAGATGATGTGCTAAGTATTAGTTCCGCAGGAGAGGAGCACATAGCTAAATCAGAGGAGGTATTAAAGAAGTTTTGAATGCTGGTGGGCGCTTAAGGAGAGAGAAATGTATGTTTCAGGCCAGCAAAGTGATCTATTTGGGTTAAAAAGTCGACGCAAAAGGGCTGCACCCCTTGGAAGATAAAGTAAAAGCTATAAGGGAAGCACCTGCCTCCAAAAATATTACTGAGCTAAAGTACTTCTTGGGTATGGTATTCTATTATGGAAGATTCATCCCAAATTTGACCATCTTGTTAGCGCCCTTTCATACCTTACTGAAGAAACAGCAAAAGTGGTTTTCGAAGGATCAATGTTCATTTTATTAGTGAACACACATTCAAAATGGATGGACATGTACCAGATGACGTCCACAACCTCTTACGCAACAGTCAAAAAATTACATCAATGTTTTTGCATTCATAGAGTGCCCAAAGTCCTGGTTTCAGATAATGGCACTGCTTTTACTAGTATTGAGATTCAAACATCAAAACAGCACACCACTTATTGCCTAATCGTTTGGCAGAATGAGGAGCACAAACTTTCAAATCTGGGATGAAGAAGCATTTGCCAGCATCCATAGATCGTACGATTCTTATTAACATGTAGAACAACTCCCTTACTCAACAACAGGCATAGCCCCGGCAGAACTGTTAATGAGGCACCAGACTGAGCCTCATATTCTCATATTTGGCGGGAAAGGTGGAGTTTAGGCAAGATGTTCAAAAGAAAAATCATGATTCATCAAAGGCGTGGAGAACATTTGAGGTAAGCCAACCAATTTCCGTAAGGAACTTTGGAAGTGGTCCCAGCTGGGTCTCAGGGATTGTTGTGGCTAAGACTGAACCAGTATCGTATGAGGTATCATAGAATCATAGCATTTACAGTGCAGAAGGAAGCCATTCAGCCCATCAAGTCTGCACCGGCTTTTGAAAACAGCACCCGACTTAAGCCCACACCTTCACTCTAAGGTAAAAACCCATGAAGAGACCCTGAGAAAATATTTAGACCATTTGATGAAAAAAGAGCCTCCACAAGAGCCGGTAGTATCATCAACCCCAGACATGTCCACCGTTAGTACTGATCAAAGTATTGAGGGGACCAAACAGCCAAGGAGGTACTTGTACCAGAACAAGCAAATGGAGAGGCTGGCCCGACTGAGCCAACTCCCGAGGAGAAACCCCAACCAATAATACTTTGTTGCTCTGAATATTAACGGAGGTCCTCCAATAGTTTGGGATATTGATATTGCGATTTTCAGGTACTAGGGCACCTGAAGAGGGAAAGATGCTGTTGTGAACCTCGGAGTTTACCTGAGGAAGGAGCAGTGCTCCGAAAGCTAGTGTTTGAAACAAACATGTTGGACTTTAACCTGGTGTTGTAAGACTTCTTACTGTGCTCACCCCAGTCCAATGCCGGCATCTCCACATCAGGGATTCATCAGCTGTGAGAGGGCAGTAGGCGTTAATTGGTAGGAGGTTTCCTTCCCCATTCTTAACCTGGTGCCATATGGAATCTGGAGTCGATGATAAAGACCACAATGTGAATGTTGAATTTATGTTGCAATCAAATGCACACTATCAGTTGCTAATTAAGCATAGCTGCCCCCAGTTGGGGAAGGATTAGGTAATAACTGTAGGAGTATATAAACCAGTTCACCCTGAGTGTCTGGAGGAACTGGGAGAGTCTTGCTGTCTTTGAAATATATCCGGGGTAGCACAGTGGGTAACACTGTTGCTTCACAGCTCCAGGGTCCCAGGTTCAATTCCTGGCTTGGGTCACTATCTGTGTGGAGTCTGCATGTTCTCCCTGTGTCTTTGTGGGTTTCCTTCGGGTTCTCCTGTTTCCTCCCAAAGTCCCGAAAGACATGCTGTTAGGTAATTTGGACATTCTGAATTCTCTTTTTGCTATCCGAACAGACGCCGGAATGTGGCGACTCGGGGGTTTCACAGTAACTTCATTGCAGTGTTAATGTAAGCCTACTTGTGACAATAAAGATTATTAAAATTATTTTAAGGACCAGGCTAACTTCAGTTCCATTCTTCCTCAACATGCACTTTTTGGAATTAAAAACCCAGGGCCTCCCTTCTTGCCTGACAGTTCTCATCAGTTCCTCTGCCCCTCCACTCTGACCTCTAACCTCTCTTATATGTAAAGCATTGGCCTCCAAACTCCTCTGCCATCACCACAGTCCTGAGCTGCAGCTTGATGTTTAAGGCTGATTCACCTGAATATCCGGGCGGTGTCACGTGGAGTGAATCTGTCACTCCACGTGACACCTTCTAGATTCGCCGGCCAATCACTCAACCAGCCTGCTTACGGCCAGGAAATAGAGGCGCAAACTGTTAATCAAGCTCCTGCCAAATATGATGGCAGAACCTGCCAGGAACTCATTCTTCCAAGCTTCCCAACCACAAAATAGCCACTCAGCTCTCTCCTCCACCTCCAAACTAATATTGATGCCATTACTCTTGCAATTAATTCAATTTTAATTGTGTCATGTTATCCGAAAGAGCTGCCAAAACTGTTTAAATAGATTCCTATGCTGTGCTTTTGGATTGATAAACCACAAATAAATTAAATCTATTTTCCATGTTCAAAAAATGTATTCACCATTCCGCACAACAATGTGTTTGCCTTCCAAAACACCATTATAAAACAATTTCATTTTTAAAAATAAATTTAGAGCACCCAATTATTTTCTTTTTCCCAGTTAAGGGGTAATTTAGTGTGGCCAATCCACCTAACCTGCACATCTTTTGGGTTGTGAGGGTGAAACCCACGCCGACATGGGGTGAATGTGCAAACTCCACACGGACAGTGACCCAGAGCCAGGATTCGAACCCGAGTCTTCAGTGCCGCAGACCCAGTGCTGACCACTGCACCACATGCCGCCCACAACTTTGTTTTTTGAGTCATCTTTCATTATATGTAGCCTCACATGTTGCTGTGTTATATGGCCTTTCTCAGTGCTGTATATTCTATGTAATATTTTCTCAATGCAACAGGGACATCACATACTGAATGATTATCTTATTTTAAAAGGTCACCGTGGATGGTGTGCCAAGCTTGTTACAGATCCGAACCTGGCATTATATCAGTTAATAAGTCATTTCCTTGCCTTCAGACAAACCAGCAGTATAAAAGTGATAATAACCAGTAAGATAACTGCACAATATGTGCTGGCAGCAACAAATATAGATTTATATCATCACCAACACAGGCAGTCAGCCAGTCAACCAACATAAAAGCAAAAAAACTGTTGGAAATTTGAAATTAACACAAAAAATGTTCGAAATATTCAGCAGGTCAGGCAGTGTCTGTGGAGAGAGAAGCAGAAATAACATGTTAGATCAATGACCTTTCATCAGAACTGAAAAAAGATAGAAATGTAAGAGTTTAAACTAGTCGAAGGTGGAAGGGGGGCAGGAGGAACAATAGGGAAGGTCTGTGTTAGGGCAGAGGACTAGAGAGATTAAGAAACAATAATTAATGATGCAAAAGCCAAAGAGAGGGGTAATGGATATCGTGAACAAATAAAGGTTGTATTCAGATGAGGTGTGAATGGCTATATAGCAGCCACCTGAATGTAACATGAAAGGTTAAACAATCAAACAAGCCAGCAAAAACACACCTTAAACAAGATGGAGGCAAAGTCATGGTGCGGAATCTTGCCAATAAATGGCACAGTGTCAGTTCCGTTGAGAAAAACGGTGCGACTCCCAGCGGTGCTGTTGGCAGGAATTCTCACAGAACCTCATCCCTCTCAAGCAAAAGCTTTTCCCACATGTGAATCAGGCCGCACTTTCAGCGGCTTAGCGCTCATTCGGTCGCCTCAGGGAAACTGAATCACTGCATTCACTGGGGAGTTCTATTTAAATGCCACTCCGCACTCCCCACCAATTGTTCCAGATCCAACTGAAGGAATGGCAGCCAGGAAGACTGCTCCAACATTCTCGGAGCGAACCCTGACCAGAGTATTGGTTAGAGTCCAGCAGAGGTGGGACCTCCTGTACCTGCAATCCAGAAGACATCTCTCCAGCAAGGTGACCACCACAGCCTGGGAGGCTGTGGCTGCTTTAGTGAGTGCCAACTCCCTCCAGAAGAAGGCAGGGCAGCAGTGCCAAAAAAAATGAATGACTTTCTTCACAAAGCCAGAGTAAGTCTGCCATCTCATCCACCCCTTGCACCTCCAAGGTGCTCTCTCACAGAGCCACCTCGCAGCATGCCCACCTAATACAAGGCCCTCTTCCCCACCCCACCCTCAATCCCCATGGTGCCGCCAGTCTCTACTCTGCTCCTCACATCCCTGCTCCCAAACCAGTCCCATGCATACCACTCCACAACCTTCTGAACTGGTAGGACTCCTGCCTATGATCATCCTATCTCTCTCTCCACAGGATCGAATTGAGTAAAACAGGCAGGAGAGGACACGGCTAGCTGGAGTGATGCGGGAGCAGCACACTCTCACCCCATGTGAGGAAACAGCCCCTGAGCTGACCAAGGAGGAGAAGGACTGTACCTGTATTTTTGGAGAATTCGGGCAGTGATCAGAAGTGAGAGCCCTAAAAACAGTCATTCCTCAAGCCTCATGCAAGTAATCACCTCAATCATTTATCCCCCGTGATGCACGAATGTAATTTCCCTTCCCTTTCAGGCAATCAGTTGAACAGCCCAGACCAACCTCACACCCCCTGAAAACCACAGACTCAAGCAGCTCAGAGGGTGATTTCTCAGACACCATCATAGAAGAGGCGTCACATCTGTCACCAGGACCCTCCACCAGTACAGATACTCACACCTCAGTGGGATTAACTGGTAGGCAGGCTTCTGGGTCACTTGCTGGTGAGCACCTCACAATTGATGATCCACAGCAGGTGCACAAAGGATATCCCAGGGTTCTGGCAACTGGAGGGGTGCCGGAGGACAGGACTCTGCAGACCCTTTGGCTGATGGTGTGCCCCTGGGTCCAGTCATCTCAGAGCTGATGGAACTGCAAAGACAGAGTTAAAAGAATAAGGAAGGGATGACACTATCCTCTTCGGACTACAAGACTGACAGGAGGAGTCCCATCACCTTCTGTTTGAGGAGATAGTGCCATCACTTCAGCGCAATGAGGCCAGCACTGTGAGGGTGGCATCCGCAGTGGAGACCTTGGTACAGGAAGTGCATTCTATGACGGGTGTTGTCCACTCCTTGGCTCAGCTCCTGACCTCCATGGCTGAGGGCATCAGTTCTATGGTGCAGGGCTTCAACTGCATGGTGCAGACACTAGTGGGAATCCACGAGTGGCAGCACCAGAGGAGGGCGGGCTCCTTGTTCTCACTCCAGCTGCCTTCTATCTCATGGAGGAGCACAGAGGCCTTCGGGCACTTGAAGGGAAGATGATCAGCAGGAGCATGACCTGGGGCCCTACACCCAGTGAACCCTGGGGGTATCCAACCCATCTGACACTCCCTCTCTTTGAGCGACACATCCTCAACCCGGTATACCGTGGGAGGTAGCACGGAAAACCCATGCTGTCCGAAAGTAGGCCTGGACCTTCAAGTTCCAGGCCACTCAGGCGCAGAAGGTAGCAAGCCATCTCAAACTGAGCTGGGGGATACACCTAGACATAGCGGGAGGGTGAAAAGGAGTAATAAACTGGAGGCATCTATCTAGTGGACACGGGTGAACATAGGCAATAGTTAACATAGTTCACCATTGTAATATAGCACTTGTAAATAAACATCACTATGATCACCAGCAGATCCTCTGCACTGTCATTCATGGCACCATGCTCCGCAAACCCCCATGCACATTCAACACTTCATCCCTAGGTGCCGTGTGAATATGGCAGCGCTCTGTCTCTCCCACCTCCCACAATGATGACTCAGTAAAGATGGTTTGCTGCTGCCGCCACACCCCTCTCCACCTCTCTGGCATCAACACTCTAGTCTCTCATTTCCACCACTCTTCTCCAATGATGTGAAATTATAGAGAGGCTGACCCACCCTGGATGTTAGTTGGAGGAACACAGCAGGACCCTGATGTCGAAGGGGGCTGGAGCAGATGAGAGCTCATCCCGCATCTCTGAACTCCACAATAAGCCCATTAATTGACAGGAGCACTCAGCTCTCTGTCAGGCAGGAGTCAGACCTATCGCTGAGGAAGAGAGAAGCATCTTCCAGTCCTCAATCATCATCATTCTCCAGCAGAGTCCGGCCAATTACTTTTCCCTCGCCATGAACATGCACACCATCATGAAAGCCTACCACTGGCACCACAGCTCGGAACATAGGAGCATAGAAATTAGGAGCAGAAGTAGGCAATTCAGCCCTTCGAGCCTGCTTCACCATTCAATCAGATCATGGCTGATCTCTTCCTGGTCTCAAATCTATCTCCACACATGTTGCCCATGCCCCCTCAATCCGGTTTTTAATCAAAAATAGATCTATCTCTTTCTGGAAAACATTTAATTATTCAGGCTCCACTGCACTATGGGGAGTGAGTTTCACAAATTCACAACCCTCTGCGAGAAGTCAGTCCTCTTCATCTCAGTTCTTCATCTACTGCCTCTCAATTTATGTCCATTACCTCTCGTTCTTGATTTCCCCAAAAAGGGAAACATTTGGTCTACGTTTACTTTATCAATCCCATTTTTTTATACACCTCATTTTTATGGCACCCCACTAGTTACAGTTTGCCAGCCAGAGAAGGACCCATTTATCCTGACCCTCTGCTTTCTGTCAATCAGATAATCCTCAATCAGTTCTCTACCCCCAATCCCTTGCAACACCTTGTCAAACGCCTTCTGGAAGTCTAGATATACCACATCTAAGTTCCCCATTATCCACCTTGCTGGTTACGTCGTCAAAGAACTCAACCAAGTTTGTCAAGCATGACTTACCCTTCATAAAACCATGCTGACAATGGTGGATTGAGTTTTGTCTTTCCAAATGTTCAGTCAGCTCCTTCTTCATGATTGATTCCAGCAACTTCCCCATCACAGAGGTCAAGCTGAGCGGTCTATAGTTTCCTACTTTTTGCCGCTCTCCCTTTTTGAACAGGGGCACAGCGGTTAGCACTGCTGCCTCACAGCGGCAGGGACCCGGGGTTGATTCCGACCTCGGGTGGCTGTCTGTGTAGAGTTTTCACATTCTTCCCATGTCTGCGTGGGTTTCCTCCGGGTGCTCTGGTTTTCTCCCACAATCCAAAGATGCGCAGGTTAGGTTCATTGGTCTTGCTAAATTGCCCTTAGGGGGGGTTCCAGGGATAGGGTGGGGGATTGGGCCGAGGTAGAGTGCTCTTTCTCAAGGTCGGTGCAGACTCGATGGGTCAAATGGTCTCCTTCTGGACTGTAGGGATTCTATGATTAACATGTTTTCAATCACCTGGACCCTTCCAGAATCCAGGGAATTCTGAAATATCATAACCAATGCATCCACTATCTCCACTGCTACCTGCCTAAATGCCCCAGGGTGCAGACCATCAGGTCCCAGAGACCTATCTGCCCTTAATCCTAACAGTTTATTGTATATTATCTCCCTAGTGATGGGTATAGCACCAAGCTCCTTTCCATTAACTGTAGTTTTTGGAATTTGTTTTTCAATTATGCTGAAATGTGCGAGATCTCCTCACTCCCTGGTCCTTGTCATTCCCTAACCAACCAAGAGGCTATAAGGCGACTTTGGCCATGGCCCAAGGTCTTTCCTCCTCCTCCTTGAGTGGTGCCTCACCATCGTCCTCGATCTTCTCCTCATCCAAGGAGAGGTGGCATTCCTCCATCTCTTCCTCCCTTGTCTCCCCTCTGCAGCGCCAAGTTGTGGAGAATGCAGCAGACTACTATGATGCGGGACACTCTCTGGGGGCTGTATTGCAGGCACCTCCCTGACCAGTCCAGGCACTGAAACCACGTCTTGAGCAGTCCAATCACCTGCTTGACCAGCATGCACACTGATGCTTGAGGCTCGTTGTAGCGAGTCTCCACAGGTGTTTGAGGCCTCCCTCTATGCTGGTGTCATCAGTCACCGCCTGACTGGGCACCCAGCCTCCATTCACTACTCTCCCTCAAAAATGACTGAGATATGAGAGTCCCCAAGGTGTAACTGTCATGGACGTTATCTGGGAAACGGGCACACACCTGCATGATGCGCATTGTGTGGTCACAGATGATCTGGACCCTGAGGGAGTGGTATCCCTTGCAGGTCATGAATGGTGCCACATGATGCCATGGAGACCACAGAGCCATGTGGTTTCAGCCTATCACACCATGTACCGACGACATCCCTGCTAAGTGGCAAAGCCCATTGCCCTGGCATCTTGGCTCTCCTAGTCCCAGTCTAAATTTATATACATGTGGGCTCTCACATAAAGGGCATCTTTTACCCCCTTATGCATTTGTGTGCAGATGACTGGGAAATGTCACACAGACCAACAATGCTGGTCTGAAACAAGGGGCTGGATTTTCCACAGCCCCGCGCAGAAATCGCGGCCGGCGCGGGAGAAGAGAATCCAGTTTCACGTCGTAATCGGGCCCGCCGCCAGTTTGCCGATTCTCCAGCACCCAAAAATCGGCGTGACTGCGGAGTACACCGCGCCATGTGGGGCCATTGCCAGCAATCCTCCGCTCCTGACCGACCGAGTTCCCGACGGCATGGAGCTAACCACCTATTGCCAGTCGGGATACTGGCGTGGCGGCTGCGGCCGCCCTGGTCGAGGTCGGGGGGATCAGAGACTGGGGTGGGGGGGCCTTATAGGCGGCTGGGGATTAAATCCGCCTGGTTTGATGCTCGGGCGCGTGGCTGATCGGGGGGGGTCTCATTTTTCTGTCTGGCTCCGCGGTCCGGGTCTGCCATGGTGCTTGGCATTGCCACTGGAGGCCGCTGCCGTGCGCGCAGACTCAAAACCGGAAGTGCAGGGGCCTGTATCCGCAACTAAAGCTGTGAGATTTATTCCGTGTCCCTGCTAGTCCCCTGCAGGGCATTGAATTAGTTCATCTTTTTAATAGGAATTTCGGGAGTAAAATATCACCGTTTTTACGCTGGCGTGGTGACATAGTCCCATTTTGGGAGAATCCAGCCCAAGGTATTTGCACAGAAGTTCAGAGCGGTATTACTTTGAGGGCCATGGGTAATGGGTGTCCTCCAATCCCTTGTGGTGCCAGCTGGTGCAGTATGTGGAAAAGGTGGTCCACTGTTCCCTGGGACGAAGCAGTCTTCTCCGGCACTGAAATTCTGACATCAGGATGGAGGATGTCCAACGTCGGAAGATCCTTTGCCGGTAATATCTCCTACGGGGCTCCACTGTGGTGCTGCTCCCTGTCAAGCCTTGTGCCAAGCCCATCCTTCCTCTGCAAGGAGCTGGTCTTGGCCACATGCAACAGCCTGTCAGTGTCTTTACTGCTGTTCTATCGCTAGGAGTAAAAAAGCCAACTCAACAGGCTCCATGATCCCCCAGAATCATAAACTGGAAAGAAGAGGGGCGGGATTCTCCGGCCCCCTCCGGGCCGGAGAATGGCTGGGGGGGCGGCATGAATCCCGCTCCCGCCTCCTGCCGAATTCTCCGGCGCCTGAGGTTTGGCGGGCGGGAATCGCGGTGGGCTCCCCCGCCGATTCACCGGCCCGCGATGGGCTGAATTCCCGCCCATTCTATGCAGGTCCCGCCGGTGTAAATTGGAGTTGATCCCTTACCAGCGGGACCTGGCAGCGCGGGGCGATTTGGCCCCGGAGGGGGAGGGGGGGGGGTGTGCCCCCACGGTGGTCTAGCCCGCAATCGGGGCCCACCGATCCGTGGGTGGGCCTGTGCCGTGGGGGCACTCTATCCCTACGTGCCAGCCGTGTAAACCTCCGCGATGGCCAGCGCGAAGGTGAAACCCCTCTTGCGTATGCGCGGGGATGAAGTCAGCAGCCGCTGACGTTCCCACGCATGCGTGGACCCGCGCCAGCCGACGAAATCCCTTTGGTCCCGGCTGGTGCCGCACCAAAGGCCTTCCATGCCGGCTGGCGGGGCGCAAACTACTCCGGCGCTGGCCTAGCCACTGAAGGTGCAGAGGATTCCGCACCTTTGTGGTGGCCTGATGCCGGAGTGGTTCCCGCCACTCCACTGTGCCATTTCTACCCGCCCCACCGATTCCCAGAGAATCCTTCCCGAGAACACCCAAATGAGCAGTGAGGATTCCTGACAGAGCCCTGTCCCTCAAACCTCCACTACTCTGGGACCTCTACCCATGCACCACCCCCTTCCTAAGTACCCCTCCACTAGGCCCCACACCCTCCCCTCTCATGCAGGGAAATTCACACAGCTGCCCCACTCAACTCCACCAGGATTATGGGCCTGAACCCTTGCGAGTCTCAGTGGCACCTTGCCCCCAAACTTACCCCAAAGCGCCCTCTAAAATACTTGTATTCAGTAACAAGACAGTTGAGTGGATGCATGGGACCTGTGTCTGCATCCTCACAGGGAATCTCAAAGACACCCCCCCATCATGACCTAGAACGGGTTGAGTGATGATGGAAATCACCAGTAAACCTTGCATTGGGTTACACATATAAAGTAATCTGTGTGATGTTAATTCTTGTATGAACATTGAGGTTTATTGCTTGGAACACACATCAGTGACACTGATGTTCAGCATTTCAGATATCAATGGCACAATTGACTTGTCAATGAAGGGTGAGGTAGCACACGAGGGAAGTGACTGACTCTTGTGGCAGATGAGGTCCAGCTGATTAGAGTGAAGCCTGCAATTAATATGACAAGCACATACATAGAGGGCATCCTCATTCTCCTTGTTCACAGCTCAACACACTAATTCCTGAGAGTCTAACTTCCCAGACAGCTGGAATTGAAATTCCATACAGCTTAATCCCTTTGTCCTCACAGTATTGCCCAAGTGTGGGGTTCCATTCACACTGCAGGTGTGCGTCCCCAAGTTAGCGTCTTCATGCCTCAGATGGCAGGGATGCAACCCATTCCTGAGTCCCCCACTCTGCCCTTGCAGCCTGGCCTCTCGTGGAACCCCACCCAGGAACCTCACAGCCACCCCAGTGCTGACTTTCAGTATTCACCGTCTTCCAACCAACACCCATTAATGATGGGCACGTCCTCGGTGGCAATTTGAGCACAAGTCCAGCAGTGAGGACATGGGAAGCGATGCCTGCATGCCAGCATTCTGACTCCCTTCATGCAAGGCACACCTGGAAATGAAGGGACGGTAAAGCCTGCGAGCGACCCCTCCCCCTGGCATTGAGAGACTGAACCCCAGCCCCGGCTCCGACTTGACTGTTTCTGAGTCCTCTCCGGTTCACCCTGTGCATTGAAGACTCTGGAGAATTATGGCTCACTGAGCGCTCACCTCAAAATCGCCCACAGAGGAGGCTGCCAGGTTCGCATTTAGATAAACCTGTTGTAAGTGGTGCCAGAATGAGTTCACACCGGTGCCCACTGAATAGTGAATGTCCAGAATGAGTTCACACTGGTGCCCACTGAATAGTGAATGTCCAGAATGAGTTCACACCGGTGCCCACTGAATAGTGAATGTCCAGAATAAGTTCACACCGGTGCCCACTGAATAGTGAATGTCCAGAATGAGTTCACACTGGTGCCCACTGAATAGTGAATGTCCAGAATGAGTTCACACCGGTGCCCACTGAATAGTGAATGTCCAGAATGAGTTCTCACCTGTGACATTCTAATATATTAAAATGAAGTTCCCAGGCTCCCTCGGCATGATCCGCACTGCTCTACCAGTGAGGAGGGCTGAAATTTTCACGTCAGACATAATCGTGTCAGAGAGAATCGTGGTTTTCAATTCTGTGTGCATTTTGAGCCCCGTCGTGGCTTTGTAAGGGCCCAAAGTCACCCCCATGATCTAAAGTGGGTAAACTCAACATTGTGACCAGAAGGCTTTCATTATGTCTTCGACAACATCTTTGTTCTTGATAAAAACAGATGCAAAGATCTCCTTTAGTACCTCACCCATGTTCTCTGCCTCTCTCATTTGACCCCACTAATTTCTCATTTTATTATCTTCTCACTATTTATATGTTTTTATGAGATGTTTGGAGTACTTTTTAAGCTAGCTGCCAATGTCTTCTCATACTTGCCCTTTGCCTCTCTGATTCCATTTTAATTTCCCCTCTTAACTGTTGTGTAAATGGTCCTCGAATCACTATTAGTAGTCAATGAAGGATCCTAGTTTGGACGAATTATGTGTAAATTATTATCTCTATGGATATGGCATTTATGTCGCAAGACCTGGACAACATTGCGGCTTGGGCTGACAAGTGGCAAGCTACATTCACACCACATAGATGCCAGACAATTACCATCCCAACAAGAGACAATCCAGCCATCTCCCCTCAGTTCAATTACAACAACATCCTGAGATATAACACTGAGCTGGACCAGTTATATAAATACTGTGGCAACAAGAGCAGATCAGAGGCTGGGAATTCTGTAGGGTAACTCACATCCTGACTCCCCAAATGTTCTCCACTATCTACAAGGCACAAGTCAGGAGTGTGATGGGATATTCTCCATTTTCCTGGATGAGTGCCTGCAACAACAATCAAGAAGCTCAACACCACCGAGGACAAAGCAGCCCACTTGACTGACACTTCATCCACCATCTTAAACATTCATTCCCTTCACCAATGATGCACGGATGTACACACTGCAACTCACGAAAAGCTCCTTTGCCAGCACTTTCCAAACTCGCGACCTCTACGAGCTGGGACAAGGGTAGCATAAGCAATTTCCCCCCGAACCCAAGTCACACATCATTCTGATTTGGAACTGTAACACCATTCCTTCCTTGTCACTGGGTCAAAAATCTTGGAACTCCCTCCCCAATAGCACTGTGGGTGTGCCCACACCCCATGGACTGCAGCCATTCAAAAAGGCAGGCCAACACCACCTTCCCAAGGGCAATTAGGGATGGGCAATAAATGTTGACCTGGCCAACATTGTCCACATCCCATGAAAGTATTTTTTTAAATTATCAAAGGCAATGGTCAGGGAAAAAGTAAATGGACCCATATTGCTTTACAATGGTTGTAGAGAAAAAGCTGGAGGCAAGATTTCCAAGTGGGGTTAAACAGAGGGAGCAACAGCCTCCCAATACAGAACAAAATATAACCGAGGCACACTAACACTTTGGGAATTTAAAAAAATGTTTGTATAACTGGGGAAGCAGTCACAGTTTGATGGCAGCACGGTAGCATTGTGGATAGCACAATGGCTTCACAGCTCCAGGGTCCCAGGTTCGATTCCGGCTTGGGTCACTGTCTGTGCGGAGTCTGCACATCCTCCCCGTGTATGCGTGGGTTCCTCCGGGTGCCCCGGTTTCCTCCCACAGTCCAAAGATGTGCAGGTTATGTGGATTGGCCATGATAAATTGCCCTTAGTTTCCAAAATTGCCCTGAGTGTTGGGTGGGGTTACTGGGTTATGGGGATAGGGTGGAGGTGTTGGGTAGGGTGCTCTTTCCAAGAGCCAGTGCAGACTCGATGGGTCGAATGGCCTCCTTCTGCACTGTAAATTCTATGATAACCTATGACTAGATGAGCAATCCATTTAACAGATTCAGCAGTGTGATTGGTTGTGAGGCCACAGGCATAGATTCTTCAGGGCAGGAGTTCAGTAGATGACTCTGATGTCTGACTTGGATGGACGCAATTCGAGTTGTTTCTCTATTCCACTTGTGGATCAAACGCTACATCTTACCTGGCCTGTCCTCAACCAGTTGAGGTTGTCCAGATTTTCTTTGGAATGTTGAAACCTGGGATGTTACCATTGGGTCAGTTATCAGGTTGTGATTGATGATCATAGCAATCAACCAGGAGGTGTATCAATGAGAGATGAAGCTGTCATCAGTTAATAGAACATGAAGCGCATTCTAGCGGGGAATATAAGTTTTCAGACAAGCGCGTTGGTGTTTTTTTTGGAGGCCTTGTGTTTGTGGGAGTGCTCCTTTAGCTGTCAGCTGTAGGTGTTCTTTGAGGATGATGTTTTCCCTGCGCGTACCAGGAGCTTTAATACGTGGTAGTACCGGAAGCCATTGGAGCTGTGTTGCTCTCAGCATCCCAGAAATAATCCTCATGATTTTGTAGGGGTGGATATCTGCCATGCTTGTTGTATCGACTCCTGAGCCAGGTTGGACACTAGTACTCTACTGTTGGGTGGATCAATGCGAGTGAAGCAGTGTGTTGTCTCTGCTGTTACACATGGTACTGTGGAATTTCCATATGAAATTCTCTCTCCTCTTGATCCTAGCCTTGGTAGTTTGGAGATGTTGCCAGTAGGTTAATGTATGGCCAAGAGTGATGCCAAGATTTTTTGGCGTCGGGTTGTGAGTGAGTGGTCGGGTATAGAACTGGACATGAAATTCTTCCTGGCCTTGGCGTTGTTCAGGTGGAAGGCTGAAAGGACAGTCTAGGCAGTTTTTGGTCTAAGTCTCCATTTTCTGAAGTAGGCTTCCATGGAATGTTGATCTTCAGTGAGTGATAGCAGACAGGCAGCAATCAGGGGAGATTACTCAGTAATCTACCTTGCATATATTTTATATAGTAGAGGCAAACTTGTTTGAATTACTACCTGAGTCAGGTTACAGTCCCTCTTCATAAGATGCATAAAATAGCACCTCATCAAAAAGGCTCCAAGCATCAAGGCCAAGTCTTCTACATTAAGGACAGTGTCAGAGAAATTCATGGAGGACCCTGGGCAGTATCATTCTACCCACTGGAAATGTAAAGTTTTCGGGTCAATACCACACCTATACGTGGATTTGGATTTTCTTAGAGCGTCAAAGTGCAACAATAGCAAATGTCTCAACATCACTATCCGGCCATCAGAAGAGTCTTCTTGTCATTTACATTTATGTTATTTTGTTTCACCATTATGCCGTCAAATTGACTTCATGGAACTATTTTTTTCTTATTGGGCTTCAGAGAAACAAAGATAATAAAAGATTTAGATATAGTACAATCTTCCAGACTTTTAAATGATTCAGTAATGCAATGAAGAAAATGGCATAACAATCTGGGGCACCAGAACAGTAATTGGATATTGCAATAACTGTCTCCGGCGCGCATTATGTGGTTTGGAGACGTGATTCTGCGACTTATACAAACTAACTACCTCCTGTTTTGCTTTAAACATAGATGTACAGTCTTCTATCTCATTGATGTTTCAGAATGACAATGACTCAGGCAGAATTTGAAGTTTATTTATTGTGCTATCCTCCTTGAAGATATGGTAGAATGATTAATCATACAATCCCGTAAACTCCCCGTCTCGTACTCGATGAGTCAGACTGATTCTGCAGGGCATTGTGAATACAAAGTTTTCCATTTCAACCCTTAAAATAGCTTTGTCAGGGCAGCACGGTGGCGCAGTGGTTCGCACTGCTGTCTCATGGCACCGAGGTCCCAGGTTCGATCCCGGGTTTGGGTCACTGTCCATGTGGGGTTTGCACATTCTCCCCGTGTTTGCGTGGGTTTCACCCCCACAACCCAAAGATGTGCAGGGTAGGTGGATTGGCCACGCTAAATTGCCCCTTAATTGGAAAAATGAATTGGGTACTCTAAATTTTAAAATAAATAGCTTTGTCAGAGAATCAATACTGACAGTTGTGCTCATTCCCAGAAATTGTGCGGAAATAGTCAAAGGATATTTAATCCAAAACTCCACATTCAAGTATGTCTTTCACCTGTGTTTTCCATTCAACTTAACTGTCTATGTATTTTACAATCCTCATTACTGCTTCCCAAACCCTACATTTGTGTTGTCAGCAACGGTAGCATGGTGGTTAGCATAAATGCTTCACAGCTCCAGGGTCCCAGGTTTGGTTCCCAGCTGGGTCACTGTCTGTGCGGAGTCTGCACGTCCTCCCTGTGTGTGCGTGGGTTTCCTCCGGGTGCTCCAGTTTCCTCCCACAGTCCAAAGATGTGCGAGTTAGGTGGATTGGCCATGCTAAATTGCCTGTAGTGTCCTAAAAGTAAGGTTAAGGGGGGGTTGTTGGGTTACGGGTATTGGGTGGATACGTGGGTTTGAGTAGGGTGATCATTGCTTGGCACAACATCGAGGGCTGAAGGGCCTATTCTGTGCTGTACTGTTCTATTCTATTCTATTTCAACCCTGTGCTCCGATGTTAAAGTCCAAATCATGTGGACATGCTGAAAAAAAATGTGAAGAAAGTAGGAATCTTTCTTGTTGTGACCTGTTACTGTTGGATGGATATGGCCTAGGTGTACTAATGTCTTCAATATATAATTCAGGGATCAGTGAGTTTATGCTTGCAATATAAATACATATTATTGCTCGGATAAAAAGTGCCTATGTGGAAACTGTCAATGTGGAAATAATTGGATAACTCTTGCAAAGAACCAGCACAGGTATGAGGAACTGAATGGACTTCCTAGGGGTAATTTTGAATCCGCATTAGCCATCAGTGAGAATGGAGATGTGGGCGGAAAATTCAGCGAGAATCGGAAAATGTGATTCCCCCGGCGAGATCAGAATTTCAGATTTCCCAGCCCCCTCGCTGGTAGCGTATCGAAAACCCTGCCATGGAAAGCTGGTAACTTCATTTTAATACATTATAATATTACTGAGCCCTCCCTCCGGGTATTCCCCATTCAATGAATACTCATTGGGCGTCGGTGTGATTTACAACAGCAATATAAAAACGAGAACTTGCCGACTTCACCTCCGAAGGGGATATCAGAAATGAGCGCTCAGTTCTCCATTACCCTCCAGGGTGCCAGTCACAAAGGGGGCACGAGAGAGTACCCTAGGGACCCATATAGGATCAACTCGGGGCCAGTGTAGTAAGGGTTTAAAGCCTGGGTTAGTAAGTGTGTGATTGCTGCAATCATATCTTAAAAGAAATTCTAGTTTGAAAGTCAAGTATATTTTGAGAACCAGGGAGGTAATTAAACCATCGTAAAAGCTTAGGCTAATGAAATATTGTTTTTATTAAGGGGATTCCCTGTGAAGTTTATTAGATTTTGCTTGAAAAATGATATCATAGAACATACAGTGCAGAAGGAGGCCATTCAGCCCATCGAGTCTGCACAGACCCACTTAAGCCCTCATTTCCACCCTCTCCCATAGCCCAATAACCCCTCCTAACCTTTTTGGTCACTAAGGGCAATTTATCATGGCCAATCCACCTAACCTGCACATCTTTGGACTATGGGAGGAAACCGGAACACCCAGAGGAAACCCACACAGGGAGAACGTGCAGACTCCGCACAGTGTTGGGGAATCGAACCTGGGACCCTGAAGCCACAGTGCTATCCACTTGTGCAAATATCATTGCTGGGTGGAGCTTAGGCATCATGCATTTTGAGAAAGCAGTTCAGCTCTGATCTGAATGAAGCTGTGTCCAGAAGTCAAACAGTTTTCTCTCACTGCAGTTCAGTTAAAATAAATTAACAGTCTTTAAAGCAGTGCAGACTTGTCTGAGAATAAGCGGGAGCTGAAACAAGCTGAGAAGCATCTTCTGAGGAAATACAGCTAGCGTTTTGGCATGGGTCTGACAGGAATCAGGGGCTGGATTCTCCGTTTTCGGGACTACATCCCCACGCCATCGTGAAAATTATGGAGTTTCACAACGGCATAAACGACACGCCAGGTGTAAGTATTCAGCCATTCCAAAGGGGAGAACACAGGCGACTTGGGAAATGTGCACTATGAACGCAGAATGGTGGCCGATTCGCCGGTTCCGTGAATGCCACACAGCTGCAGCTGCACTTAAGGGATTCTCTCCCCCCCCCCCCCCACCCCCCGCCCACACACACACGGTCGCAGCCAACATGGCTGGAAAGAGAGCAGTGCCATGCTTCCGTGACACAGAGCTGGAGACTCTCCTGGATGCTGTGGAGGGTAGGCGGATGGTGCTGTCCCCCAGGCCAGGAGGAAGGTCCTCAAGTGCCACCATTCGCCGTGCCTGGGCGGAGATGGCAGTCGCCGTCACCACCATCAGTGGAGTCGTCCGGACTGGCATCCAGTGCAGATAAAAACTGCACAATCTTCTCAGGGCGGCCAGGGTGAGTAAGCAGCGCTGTGCCCCTGGCACTAAACCTACCCTACCCCCACACACCTGTGACCCAGACCCCCCCTCCACCCCCACCCCCAGGAGATGGCCAGACCCTCACCCTTCCCCACAGGCCAGCACCCATGCCAGCTGCAATGGCCGGGTGCCCTGGCCACTGATGCCATCAGCTACCCAACCCCTGGGCTGCATGTGTCGGACTGTCTAACAGTGTCATTGTTTGTGTTTGGATCCCCCCCCAACCCAGGACAGGGCTGCGCTCAACCGCCGGGAGCGGGAGAAGACCGGAGGGGGACCACCAGACCTGCGGCCCCTCACCATGCCTGAGCAGAGGGCACTGGATGTGGGAGAGGGAGGTCGCTGAGGCAGATCATAGATCATAATCATAGATTTTACAGAAGGAGGCCATTCGGCCAATCGAGTCTGCACCGGCTCTTGGAAAGAGCACCCCACCCAAGCCCACACCTCCACCCTATCCCCATAACCCAGTTACCCCACCCAACACTAAGGACAATTTTGGACACTAAGGGCAATCTACCTAACTTGCACATCTTTGGACTATGGGAGGAAACCGGAGCACCCGGAGGAAACCCATGCAGACACAGGGAGAACGTACAGACTCCGCACAGACAGTGACCCAAGCCGGGAATTGAACCTGGGACCCTGGAGCTGTGAAATAACTGTGCTAAACACTATGCTACCGTGCTGCCAGAGGTCGACTGCGCATGACGAAGTGAGATCCCCTGCCTAGTTGCGGATCCTCGTGATACATGTGTGTCCCCTCCAACCCACTCCCACCAAACCCCCTCACCCCACCCCCAACTCCATTCACCCCACCCCTCACCCCTCACCTCAGCCATTTCCACCTCACCCTCACCCCTGTGCAGCTGTCTAACCATACATGTTGTCTTGTGTCTTACAGGGCCTGCTGGAGATGGGCCCAGTCCATCCGGGGCCTCCCTTCCCCAACCAGTGGCAGAGCCGTGCCCCCCGGATGGCAGAACACCGATGGGGAGAGCAGCCCGAACACCAGCCCTCTGCCTGAGACCCAGGAAACCCTGGAATTTGGGTCGGAGGAGGACACTGACTTTCCGTCCCTGCTGTCTCCTACACCCTCCACCATCTCAGAGACTATCACCTCAGTTGGGCACATTAGTGAAGAGGCTCCTGGGACACTATCTGGTGCGCACCACACAGTCGATCGGGTACAGCAGGTGGAGGTAGGGGCAATCGAGGGGCCGGACAGACGGAGGCCAGGCTGGCCCCAGTGTCTCTGACTCCCGTAATATCCAGTTCCACCCTCAGTGCAGGTGCAGTCAGCGACCCAGGGCATATGAGAGAGGATGACGGCCTGCTTCCAGCACCCGCAGGGGAAGGTGGAGGAGTCCATCCGCCTTCAGGAGTGGGGTGTGGTGTCGGTTATGCGTGCCACCCAGGCCAAAACTGTATGGGTGCGTCCGCGGTGGAGGGAATGGGGGCAACGGTTTTGGATATGGGTCAGAATGTGCAAGGCCTGGGGCATTCTATTCAGGCTGGGGCCGAGGCCTAGGACAGGGCTGCCTTCTCACAGACAACCATGTGCCAGAGCCACCTGGGGATAGCAGCGGCGCTCCTCAGCGTGGCCCAGTCACAGTGGGCCATTGCTGAGAGCGTCGGCGGCATTGCCCAGGTGCAGGCTGGCATGGCGCAGACACAGAAGGAGGTGACCCAGTCCCAGAGGGACGTAACCTAGTCCTAGAGGGAAGTGGCCCACTCACTGGCTGATGTGGCACACATCCTGAGGGACGCGGCCCACTTACTAGATGATGTGGTACAGACCCAGAGAGACGCGGTCCACTCACTGGCTGATGTGGCACAGACCCTCAGTGTGGTGGCACAGTTGCAGAGTGATGTGGAGATTGGCCACTCCCTGTGCTCCATGGCCGCGAATGTTCAGACCCTTGTCAATACCAGAGAGGACCTGCAGGACTGGCAGCGCCAGGTGTCGGGAATGCCTCAGGGGATGGCTCCGCTCGAACCCCAATCCCATGAAGTAGTCCGGGGGCCATTAGGCACCTCGAGGAAGGAGGAGGTGCTGGGGCACGTGCCGGTGACCCCTGCAGGGGAGGTGCCGGAACAACGCAGCACCTCGGACTCCCTCCTGCCCCTTGTGCATCTGGTGGGCAGCGGGCAGAACAGAGCGGCACCATGCCACCCAGGATGCCCGAGGTGCAGCCGAGCCCATCCAGGCTGGCCCGCCCCAGGAGATGTGCGGCAACCTGCTGTTCCGTTTAGTGAACCATAAAGACTTAGTTTTAGGGCCCGTAAGGCCAGAGAGTTGGACACCAGTTAAGTTGGCACGGGTGCAGGGCACAGTTGAGTTATAGGGGCTAGAGCACAGGCTGTATATGTTTGTTCACAATAAACACATGTTCACACCATTCAAACTTGCCTCAGTGCTCTGTCTGATGTGTGTGGGGGTGGGACGGTCAGTGCTGGCAAATAGGATTGGGGGGTGGGGGATGGGTGAGGCCCAGTGGGTGGCCCATGTAGCCCCATGGGCCCCCACACACCCCATCGTGACCGTCCCCCACACCCTCTCCCCAGCGATTCAACAGGGCCGTGCGATGGACTGGCCAACTCGCAGGCAATGATCACCCAGGTGGAAGGTGTTACTATGGACATTGCCAAACGATGTGGAACACGGAGCTCATCGCAGAGCGGGCTGTCATCATCCTCCATCCCATGGACCACACCCACTGTCTCTCCCAGCCCAGTACCCCCAGCTTGATGGGCCACAGGTATATATAACAGCGGGATTGTGCATGCGGGTGGTTTGGTGGTGTGTGAAGTGAGGGTGTTTAATGTGTGGGAGGTGAGGGGGTGTGGGATGGTGGTGTCCGTGCTCCTGGCCAGTGACCCCCCCTCCTCCCATAGTCTGTGAAACATGTCTCGATGAGGGCGTCCCGTGCGCGTTGGCCCTGGCGATAACGTTGTGCGGCCTCCCGTGCCTGGCCAGGCTCCATATTCCACGCATTGTCCCCCTCCCCCTCACCTTCCTCATCGGAAGAGGCCTGCCTCTTCCTCCTCATCCTCCTCCCGCACATCGCCCCTCTGTTGGGCTATATTGTGGAGGACGCAGCAGACCACAACGATTTGTCCGGCACTCCTTGCTTCGTCCCCTCCAGAGCGATCCAAGCACCTGAAGTGCATCTTCAGGACCTGAAGCACCTCTCGACCACACCCCTGGTCGCTGTATGGGCATCATTGTGGTGGGTCTCCGCGTCGGTCTGTGGCCTCTGGAAAGGCGTCATCAGCCACTACGGCAACAGGTAGCTCCTGTTGCCCAGCAGCCAGCCCCGCAGCCAGAAGGGGGCTGCCCCTCCAAGTGTGCCAAGATAAACCAGTCATGTACGCTGCCCAAGTATCGAGCGCAGGAGTGCATACTGCACATCTGATGATCCCAGCTGTAGTGTTTCAGGAGCTCAGCTCTTCCTTTATAGCCGAGTACAAGAAAGATGTGCGCAGGCTACTGGTTGCTAGAAAAAAAATGGTTATATCTAACATCCATGCTATCAGCTGTTTATTGATCAATTGTCCACTAAATCTAACCACTTCATGTGTCCTGAGAGTTATCAAATGGTACCCCTTCCTGTTTGTGAACAGCGGCCTGTTATCAGCAGGTGGCCGTAGGGCGACATGCATTCTATCAATGACCCCTGGACCCAGGGCAGCCCGGCAACGGCAGCAAGCACCGCTCCCCGGGCATTCCATTGGGTGTGGGTCCACAGGGTACTATATTTACCACTCCGCCTGGGCATACAAGGCATCAGTGACAGCATGGATGCATCTGTGCACCGATCCCCGTGGGTCTTGTGAGGGTTATTACATACCTCTCACCGAAGTCCTTAGATTCCTCTGTTGTTGGATGCAGAGGAGGCCTCCTTTGCCATTTTTCCCGTGGATGTGTTTCCAATGGCTTGGCACTGGGTTGGGGGGGGGGGGTGTATAACCCATTGGGGAGCGTTGCTTCCACACCAAACGTTGGAAGAGTCCCATTGGAGGTCCCTTCCTGACTATACTGTCATCTGAGAGTATGGAGGATTCCATCTCCATATCAGCTACCCCTCTGAGCCTTGTATCTTATGTAGACTTGTGCACTGGTCCTTGGGGAGTAATGCTCTCTGGCTCATGGGTGGTGGGCAAGGGGAACGATGGACTGATTCATCTGGCAGGGCTGTCTCTTGTGCGGGCTTCCTGCCTTTGAGATGATCCACATGTTTGTGTACAGCCCGTTCTCTGGTTTTGACCATGTAAGAATTCCCTGAGGTGTATCTGCACTACAAACTCCCCTGCTGATGGGTGGAGGCCTATGAAATCAACACTTAAAAGCCAGATTGGGACTGGCATGATCAGTAGTCCTAGTTGGGACCTATGTGTTGTATCCTGCGTTACAGGCTTTTCTTTTGATTGGAAAGTAAACTTCTGCTTGGATCATCTTCTCAGGTGATTTGATAAGTATTCTTGCCAAAATATTGTCAGGGCCTATAGCCTTGCAGTATCATGTGCCTTCATTTCTTAATATCACATGGAGTAAATTGAATTGACTGAAGATTGGCCTTAGGATCCTGGGGACCTCAGGAAGAGGCCAAAATGGATCATCCACTCCACAATGCTGAAAATGGTTGCAAATGTTTCAACCTTATCTTTTGCACCGATGCGCTGGGCTCTCCATCATTGAGGGTCGGAATATTTGTGGAACCTCCTCCTCCAATTAGTTGTCCACCACCATTCACGGCTGGATGTGGCAGGCTAGCAGAGCTTAGATCTGACCATTTGTTTGTGGCATTTCATAGCTCTATCTATCACTTGCTGCTTATGCTGTTTGACACACAAGCATTCCTATGTTGTAGCTCCACCAGGCTGGCACCTCACTTTTAGGTATGCTTGGTGTTTCCCTCCTACACTTTTCGTTGTACCAGAGTTGATCCTTTGGCTTGTTAGAATGGTAGAGCGGGAGATATGCCGGTCTGAGGTCACAGATTGTGGTTGTATACAACTCTGCTGCTGCTGATGGCCCATAGCACCTCATGGATTCCCAGGTTTGAGTTGTTAGATCTGTTTGAAATCTTACCCCACTTAGTAGTGGTGCTGCATCACACCACTGAGGGTACCTTCAGTATGGAGACTGGACTTTGTCTCCATAATGTCTGCATGGGGGTCACTCCTACCGATGTCACTGTCTCCTGAGTTACAACTTCTGCATGTGGCTGAACAGAACATGTTGAAAACAAGTAAATATGGCTTAGCATTGCACGCTCATGTGGCTGACTGATATTTCATTCTGCTAGCAAGTAGTGGTGATGCACCCATCTCTCCATTTTGATGGCCATGCATTTTGAGGCTGATTTTCAGCACTTACTTCTCCTCATGTTTTAACTGTGAGATAGTTGCTGGCCACCTCTAGTTCTCCACTTCTCCCTCTTGTTCTGTGCTCTTTTTTCTTACAAGGAGGAAATGAAGATACCTATGTGTGAGAGAAATGTGAAGTGTTTAAAAATGGGTGGAGAGGTTTGTTGAGGGTGACTATTAGGGAGAGGCATAATATTGTATGAGGATGAAGTAAGTGTCAGATAGGAATGTGAGGAAAAGTATAGACTGAGAGGGTTGGGTGTACCTATAAGGTAAGTTGGTGCAAGGAGTGATATACTGGTGTAGGTTTGAGAAGACATAGTGTGGAAGTTGAGGTGGCATACACATCAAGGGGTGGGGAAAAATACCACTGCACTAAGCTTTCTTGACGTGCTTAGGTTATTGAACCGCTTCCTGCATTATGTCCAGAAGCATGGCCCATCACTTTGGATCTCTTGTGTCACCTCCAACCATGCCACCTTGGTGTCCCAAACAGTTTCCTTTCTCCACTTTCCAGGGAACAGCCTATTGGTCTGGGTCCTCACTGGTCTCACCAGCACATCCAGGAAAGTGACACTTTACTGGGTATAATTTGACCATATGGATTGCAATCTGACACTTCTTTCTCTTTGCTATCCAACTCCAACTCCTTCAAATTGAATGTTTGAAGGTGTCCCTTTAAACACTGGAGTTGAAATCAGGTCACCCAGTTTGCCATCACTTCTGCTCCAGCAAAAGTGATCGCAAACCTATAAATGTTACGGTAATGCAGTGGCTGGGTTAAAAAGTCACTGACTGATGTATTGCACTAATGTTTGAGACCCCAGCATACAACCAGACTACTGCTCCTAGCACATTGCAAACCCAAAATACAGCACTTGTTGACGAGTTCAATTAAGAGCTGCTGCTTTAGTTCTCATTAAAACAAATAGCAAACATAATTTAAATTCAAAGTCAGCGCAGAAAATATATTTATTCTTGTTTAATCCTAGGCCTGTTGCTTTCAGAGCGAGTGATAAAGCAATCATGCTTACCAAAGCATCACTTTAATATGCGTAATTATAGCCATTAAACATGTTTTATGTTCACAGTGTACATTAAGACCACTATGTTATTGCATGATAGCAATAGGGTTAGGTAACCTCTTCAACATGCTCCTTATCAAGTCAGTATTCAGACACGGTGCCACAACTCACTTCTGGTGATTTTTAAGGCAGGCAGTAATTATTGAGAAGTGTTGGGAACTATGCCAATTTACAAAATGTAACCTTTTAAATTTGAAGTAATCATCATGACAGCACTTTCCTCTTGGAGAATGTCTGTTGATTTCATATGTTGCAAATCTGAGGTCAGAATACCTGGATGTTTATCTTATTGTCGCAATGGTTGCTTTGGGGAGAAGGCTTGACCCACCAATGGTTTGTCTTCATCCATTTTATCAAGAGTGACATTGTTCTCATTGTGAACAACACATCCTAATATAAAGTGATTAACCCCTCATCTGGAAAGCAAGCTGATTCAATTCCCGTACCAGCCTCCCCAAACAAGCACCAAAATGTGGCGACTCAGGGCTTTTCACAGTAACTTCTTTTGAAGCCTACTTGTGACAATAAGCGGTTTTCATTTCATTTCATTTCATTATTGTTGGCAGCTATTTGCACAGGTCGAAAAGGCCATCTGGTCCATTGGAATTTATCTCTTTAGTACCCCAACTACTCCCATTGTGACATCCAACTCTCTTTCGATATCCCTCAGCTTGTCCGTAATTTTAATTCTCCACCTTGTTATCACACTGACATCTTTGTCCGTGACTCATTCACTGTTTCTATGAAGCTGAACACAAGCTTGAGGAACAGTGCCTCATCTTTTGATGATGCATTCATAGCCTTTCTGGATTCAACACTGAGTTCAACAATTTCAAATCAGAACCTTGGCATTCTTCTTTGAAATTTCCTTTACTCATTTGACGTGTCTTTTTTTTGAATAGACATTATTATTTATTACTCGGCCATTCATCCCTCCACAGCTCCAACTTTAGTGCTCTTACTTATCTCATTGTCATTCCCTTTCACCATTATCCCTTTATTTAGATAGGGATGAATTTGCCGGTGAATAAATGATCTTCCAGGAGGTGGCCAATTAAAAGTGTACCTCCCGGATTCTTGCTCAAATAGGGATGGCAGAGGGGTCACACTGGCAGGATACTCAAGCTGGTGGGCAAACAGCACCCCCACTGGTAGAGTTCGCTGCTGCAACTGTAATTGACAGATCACAAGGAGACAGATTTCTAAAATTGTTCAAGTGCAGTGACAATGCCAGGTGATCAATGTGAATGGGGAACCCCTCCACAGAATGGCCTACGACTGGGGAATTGAGACCCAACGTTCTGTACATGTCCAGGAGTCTTCCTCTGGAGAATTGATGGTCTCCAAACACAGCGAGGATGGGGTGGGGGGGCGAGGATGCCAATGGAGACACTGCTTCAGCCAGAACATTTTGTCCCTAATGGAACATGGCCCCTAAATACCGCGTTGGAGCCAATGTTCTTCCTCCCCGCCCCGGGAAGAGCTATGGAGACAGGAGTGAATCAGGCAGTTATCCCAATGCTGCCAGCAACCACCGCAGCACCCCCCACCCCCTACCCCATCCCTCCACACACACCCCTGACCTCCATACTGTGATGTTCTCTGATTTCTGAATGAGGCAAGCTTGGAAGTGTGGTATCTCACAAAGAACATCAAGCAATGTATTGAACAAAGCTAATTTATTTACACTACGACTAAATAGATTCGACTTGCTTATTAAAGATAACAGATTGACTAAAACTATGAGTCTAACTACAGAGTTCCTGATAACACGCCTATTCACTGTCTCGCCTTACAACCTTCTCCCCGAATCAAACATATCACTTGACCCATGAGTATGCTTTTGATCGGCATCTAGTGGTTGGATGTAGTTACAGTAAATTGCTAACTCTTCCCTCTTCCCCCCCCCCCCCCCCCATCTAATTGGGTGAATTTGTCCTCTCAGGTTCAAAATTTGCCCGCCGCCTCCATGTGTACAGATCATGGGTGAATGACGCCAATGAATATCTGCCCAAATTTCCACCATAGGCACTCTCAGCAGGGAAGTGGTGTGGGAGCACAAATAGATAAAATTACTCCTCAATTACCAATTTGTCTCTATGACAGCTATCTGACAATTTTCAGTGTGGTGTTGCTTTGTAGTAGTCATCACAACTCAAAAATAAAGACACCCTTCAGTGAAACCATCTCACATCACTTCACTTCAGCGGAGCCCAATTTAAAAATAGTTAGAGGGTTCATGGAACCCCTCAGGTAGTTTGTAATCTAAGCAGAGAATATTTAAATATCTTGATAATGTGGAGGTTTGTGGCCACTTACCACCCACTCACCATAATCCTTAATATTACTGTTCAAAAATCTATCTATCTTTGCCTTAAAAACATCCAACAAGGTAGCCTCAACTGCTTCACTGGGCAGGGAATTCCACACATTTACAGCCCTTTAGGTGAATAAGTTTCTCCTCAATTCAGTTCTTAATCTGTTCCTCCTTATTTTGAGGCTATGTCCCCTAGTTCTAGTTTCACCTGCCAGTTGAAACAACCTCCCTACTTCTATCTTAGCTATTCCCTTCATAATTCTATATGTTTCTACCATATCCCCGCCTCATTCGGCATGGCAGAACAGTGGTTAGCATCCTTGGAATTGCCACCAGTATCAGACACCATGGGGGGGGGGTAGGGATTTTGCATTCCCGTTTTCGGGAACAGGATTGGTGGCGGGAGCGGGAGATCCTGCAGGAATCCCAAAGCATGACTTATGCCAGTGGGATTTCCTGTTCCAATAGGCCCGCCCCCTCCAATGACATAACAGGAATCCCAACATTGAAAGTCAGATCCTTATTTGAATACATTCAAATGTGATTATCAGGCCTTTCTGCCTGATAGTTCCACCCTCCCCACCATTCGAATGTCCATTCATATTGGTGTGAGGGCACACCGATGTGAATCACGGCAGGTTCTCCATAACGTGCACTTGGCAAGCAGCACCTATCGGAGGCGCACAGGTGAGTGCATCCCAAAGAGGGGGAAAGGGTCATGCCCAGGCAGTACCCTGACATTACTCCAGCACTGCTCCTGGCACATCCCCCGGCATTATCCCTTTGTCGCTTTTTCGCCATTTTGTCCGCCTGCTGCGCCACTTTGCATTTTCTTTTTGAGAAAATTCCACCCCTCATCTCTTTCTATTTCTTAATACAGTCCATCCTTGGAAGCTGACGTCTACTAACTTCTCTACACCCTCGCATTATGACAAGAGAATCTAGGCACTTTCTCACCTGGTCCCACAGGTTTTTCTTCTTTATTTCTTTCCCAGGCAGGACCAGCTAATCAAACAAAATCAACAATCCAGCTGTTGAATAACTATTTCCAAATAACATGGCTTCATACTATATTATCCTGCTTCTCAAGTGAAAGGTTAAAATTCATACAGCTACGGTGTGTTCAGGAGGCCTCGGTGCAGTGGGTAACATCTCTGCCTCTGAGGCAGAAGCCCCGTGTTTAAATCCCACTCCAGGACATGATGGTCAAGGAAAGTACATTCATAATGCAGCCAAACAGGTTGACCATCAACCTGAGAATCCTTCCGACAAGCCTCCATTTGCAGGAAGTAAGAGAAGGTGAGATTCCTGGTCAGCCATATGATGGAAAGAAAGTTGGACCGTCTGCCATCACTATCCATAGCTCCAGTCTGCAACATGTATGTAAATGTGCATGTTGCCGCAGCAACTCGGACTCCCTTAGTGATCCCTAACACCACCACCACAATATGTTTGGTAAGCCTATAATATTAAAGGAACAAGGCACAGCAGTATTAAACTAGTAAGTTCCTTTTGAGAATTAATCCGGCTGTTGCATTCCTGTTGCTACCCTCATTAACTTCTGCTGTGTATTCATCCAAAGATATTAACCATTGGTTTGCACTTTGAGACCTTGCCCTGAGCATACGCCAAGCAATATGAACAAGGTACTGAAGCAATACAATTTGAATGCTGGAAATATGAAATAAATATAGAAAATGCTGGAGATATTTAGCAGTACTGGTAAATATGTTAAGAGGGAAGTGACCAATGTTGAGGGTTGATGACCCTGCATCAGATGATCTGATGTATTTTCCATTATTATTTATTGGACAAGCTGTTTCCAGTTACAAATCAGCACTGTAGCTATTGACCTATTACTTGCAACTGCAGTAAAGCCACAGCCTTCATTGTGCCTTTTCATGCAAACCTGATTGTAAACATTTTGAATCACGTTTTTAAAAAAAAATTTGGAGTACCCATTTAATTTTTTCCAATTAAGGGGCAATTCATCTCCCCTGCACATCTTTGGGCTGTGGGGGCAAAACCCACAGAGAACATGCAAACATCACACGGCCAGTGACCCAGAGCCAGGATCAAACCTGGGACCTTAGCGCTGTGAGGTAGCAGGGCTAACCCACTGCGCCACCATGCTGCCCTACTTTGAATCACTTTAATCGGTTGCACATAACACAACTCTAATCTATGATAACCTTACTTTCATCGATACCAGTGAGAATCCATAATATTAAAGTTCTGACTTGATGGTTATTAGATACTTAAGACAGCCAGCAAATTTGGGCCCACATGGCATGAGTGCATCATCAAATTATGTCAATACCTGTTACTTTAAGTTGAATATTTTATTCTCCTGATTGGCAACATAGATGAATAACTATCTTTGCCATAAAATGTAATTTTTGTCAATGTCTGAAACACAAAAATCAATGTTTTCGCGACACTTCACAGTAAATATCAAAGACTCATTTTCTGGTCAAGAGAATTGCCCTGCGTTTGGTTAATAAATATAACTTTATCCTCAACAAACTTTGATATGTTGTACTCAGTACTTCACCTAAGTCATTAATATAGACAATAAATAATGAGGCCCAAGCACTGATGTTAGTTTGGAACTAACTCTGTTAGTTGCAGCCTGCTAACCCCAAAATGTCCCAAACCTCTACTATTTTGTTTTCTGTCCATTAATTTAGCCCCAGTCCATTCCAATATATTTCCCACAACACAATTATTTCTAACTCTGTGTAATAATCCTACCCTCATGGCCGCTCCTCACTGAATAGTCAATGTGACATCATATTGGCGAGGTTTACAATAGCTATTTGAAGCCGTGAATCAGTCACAGGTAAGATTAGCCCCCCGGGGGGGGGGGGGGGGGGGGGGGGGGGGGGGGGGGAGAGTCACCGTGACAACCTGGCAGTGCTAATCTGTGCCAGGGTGCAATGTCAGGGGCAGTGCCAATGGGAAATGCTGGCGTGGATCCTCTTGGGAGCCACATGTTGACTATACCTCCATGCTGGCGCCATTGATTCAGTTCTGATCAGGGCGCTCTTTTAAGATGGTGCCCCAATCCTTTTGAGCCAGCCTTGCCGGCTCTATCAGGCCCTGCCCTGCCAGACTGGCAGCTCAAGATCTGGAGGGAAAACTGGAGAGGGGTTCTCTGTTCCTGACACTTAGCGGTGACGCTGGGGCAGGATTTGTGGATTTCCACGACAGCAAAACTGGCCCCGCACCTGGACCGATTCAGTAACTGTTAATGGGCTAGCACCGGCACCACGTGGAACACAATCGATTCCAATGAGAAACGGTGCCGGCTTTGCCGGTTTCACAATTGACAATCTGGAGGCTGACAAGCTGCAGCCACATATACACTCTACACTCCCCACACACACCATCCCAGCCAACAAGATGGCAGCAAAGAGAGCAGCACCACGATTTACAGACGTCGAGCTGCCATGGAGATCGAGGCGGGCAACCATACACCCCGGCCCGGGAAGGAAGCTACCAGACAGCGCCATTCGCCATGCCTGGGCCCAGGTGGCAGAGGCGGTCAGTGTCGTGGGCAATACCATCCGGACCAGCCTGCAGTTCAGGAAGAAACTGCACAACCTTCTCAGGGCGGCCAGGGTGAGTTGGCAACACTGTGCCCCGGGCAGTAAACCCCGTCCCACACACTCACGACCTCATCCCCACCCGGCACCCGGAAGGCAGCCAAACCCCCACCCTGCACCACATGTCGGCACCCATACCAACCACCATGGCAGGATGCCCTAGCAACTGAAGCCACCAGCTACCCACCCCACGAACTGCAGGCTTTGGTCTGTCTAATATTGTCGTTTTCTGTTCCCCCCCCCCCCCCCCCCCCCCCCCCCCCCCCCCCACCCCCGGAGAAAACTGCCCATAACCACTGGGAGCAGGGGAGACTGGAGGGGGACAACGGGACCAGCGGCCCCTCACCGTGTCTGAGCAGAGGTCCCTGGACATGGTCGCTGGGCCCAAAGGTACGGAAGTCGCTGGGGTGGAGGTCAGCCCCAGGCGAGTAAGTGAGGTCCCGCTGAGTTGTGGTTTGCCTTGACACATGTGTCAATCCCCCCACCACCACCCTCACCAACACTTTCGCCACCATCCTCACCACGAACCCCACACCAACCTCACCCTCACCCCCACGCTCATCCCCACATCACCCTCACCCTCAACCCCACCCTAACCCTCAACCCCACCCTCACCCTTACCACCACCCTCACCACCATCCTCACCACCCCCCACCATCACCCTCACCATCCTCCCATCCTCAGCATCCCCCACGCCACCCTCACCTCACCCCTACCCTCACCCCCCAGACCACCCCTACTCCCCACCCCCCCCTCCCCCCGGCCCGCAGTCTAATCATACATCTTGTCTTGTGCCTTGCAGGACCTGCTGGTGTTAGGGCAAGTCCATCTGGTGTCCCCAGCCCCAGATGAGCCAAGCAGCAACAAGGCGAGCAGCCCAGGTGGCATCCCTTTTCCTGAGACCTAGGACAGCCTGGAGCTCGAGTCCGATGGTGATACAGATTTCCCGTTACAGCTGTCTCCAACACCCTCCCCATCCCAGAGACATTCAGCTTGGTCGGGCACTTTAGTGAAGAGGCTCCTGGGAAACGCTCTGGTGCTCACCACACAGCTGATCAGGTACATCAGGTAGAGGTAAGAACTCCTGAGGGGGCGAACAATCACAGGGCAAGCTGAAGGTGGAACTGCAGTAACAGTGCCGGGGACTACATGAGGGGCGGTCAGCGAGCATCCAACACCTGCCGGTGCAATTTGAGAACTGCAACCATGTGCAGGAGCAGTAGGTGGTGCCGACAATACGTGCCACGCAGGCCAACACCGCACAGGTGGCGACCGCCTTGGAGGCATTGGGAGCCAGGGTTTTTACCTTGGATCAACATGTCCAATGCCTGGGCCATTCTGTGCAGATGCTGGTCGAGGCCCAGGACAGAGTTGCTGACTGACAGGCAGCCATGTGGCAAAGGCACCTGGAAACAGGGGCCATATATGAGAACGGCAGCGGAATTGCCCAGGCACTAGCCGATGTGGGGCAGACACAGAGGGAGTGGGGCAGTCCCAGAGGGAGATGGCGCAGTCACAGGCTGATGTGGCACAGACAAAGGAGGTGGTGGCACAGTCACAGCGTGATGTGACACAAACCCAGATGGCGATGGTCCATTCCCTGTGCTCCAGGGCTGCGAGCATGCAGACCCTGCTGAAGACCAGAGCGTGCCTCCAGGACTGGCAGCAGCAGGTAGTGAGGGAGCCTCAGGGGTTAGCTCGACTTGCAAACCATCCCATGGTGTAGCGCGGGGGTCATCGGACACCCTAAGGGAGGTGACTCCCAAAGCGGAGGTGCCAGAACACCGCAGTACCTTAGACTCCCCCACCGCTCCTGTCCCTGGTGCATCTGGTGGGCAGCAGACAGAACAGGGCAGCACCACACCACCTGGGACACCCGGGTAGCAGCTGGGCCCAGATCGCAGAATCACAGCAGGCTGCCTCCACTCCTTATGTACCATATGGGTATCCACCTAGACGTAAGGTCATGACGTTAGACACCAGTTAGGTTGGCAGGAACGCAGGGCACAATTTAGTGATAGGGACTAGGGCACGCATCTGTAAATATTTGTGCACATTAAACACCTGTTACCACAATTACAACCTGCCTCATTGTTTTGTCAGATGGATGTGAGGGGTGGGCTGGTCTGTGCCAGAGAGGGGTCATGGGGGGAGCGGCGGATGGGCGGACATTGTGGGTGGGCAGGGCTCCATACCCCCTTCCCTGACCGTCCCAACTACGGTCACCCCAGGGATCCGATGGGACCGTGTGATGGAATGGCCAGATTGTACACAGGGATTACCAAGGTGGACGGTGGAAAGTGCTATTGTGGGTTGGCTGCAGTCAGATGTTGTCAAACAGTGTGGAGATGCAGAGCTCATCGCAGAATGGGTTGTCCATCCCATGAACCAGACCCGGTGTTACTTCCTTCCCAGGGGCCTCACCCTGCTGTGCGACAGGTATGTATCACAAAGGAGGTTGCATAAGGTGGGAGGGGTGTGTGGAGGTGGGATGCGGTGTCCATACCCCTGGCCAGTCCCCCCCCCCCCCACACTCCCCCCCCCCCCCACCCCTCTGTTGGTGAACCTGAAGATGATCTCAGCGTCCCATGTGCATTGACCCTGTCGCAAATGTTGTGTGGCCTCCCATGCCTGCTCAGGCCCCATGGCCTGCCCATACTCGCCCTTCCCCATATCCTCCTCATTGGAGGAGGACTGGCCTTCATCCTTCTCCTCCAGCACTTCGCCCCTCTGCTGCGTGATGTTGTGGAGGATGCAGCAGGCTGCCATGATGCGGGCGGACCCTCTGAGCACCATACTGGGGGGGCTCCTCCAGAGCGGTCCTGGCACCAGAACTGCATCTTCAGGAGGCTACCACGAAGCACCGTTCGATCATGCCCAGAGCTTCAGGGTGACCGTCACTTTAACAGCCACCGGGAGCGGTGTCCTCCCGCATTCCCCCGCGATGCCATGTGCGCCATGATCTGACAAATATGTTCCACTGCCCCCTGCTCAGCCGGAGTCTTTGACGCATGCCCGGTCCAGCAGGTCCTCGAATGACAGGCGCTGCCGGTACACCCGAGGCCTCATGTGGCACCTGCTTGGTACCTCCTCCTCCTCAACCTTATGGGCAGCCACCTCTCCATCTGGGCAACTGCCTCCTGTTTCTCTGGGACATGCTCCACTGCTGCATCCACTGCTGCATGCTTCTCCCTCCTCGAGCAGCACCAGCTCGTACAGCCGCAGTGCATCCCCAGGGCTACGGTGACTAGGGGGAAGGCCACCATTCAATTTGCAATGTTTTCAGGGGCTGAAAGGCCAACATATTAGCATGGTGCGTACCCCCGTGCCCAACCACATCCAACGGGCTACACAGTGACCAGGGGTGGCACTGCGGATCCTGCCTCCTCGTGTCCCTGCCCTTCCCATCTCCGCACCCTTGGCCCCATCAGTGCCCGGCATCATGGTGGCCTCTGGCACCCATCCCTCCTGCCAGGGGTACCGTCGGCTGGTGCTGCCCTTTCCGGCGGTACACTCCATAGCCCCCATCCAGCACCCCGAAGGGGTTGCAGTGGGTATTGCCCTATGTGGACTGCCTGATACCTCGCTGGTGGATGGTGGCCGGTTGGGTGGTGGGGGTGCAGAAAGATGGTTGCTTTGCAGGCTGCTGCAATGGCAGTCCATCCATAGGCACCGCCCCAGTCCGTTGGGGGGTTACCCCGGCCACACGGCCAGTTCCCCCGTCATCTCCCCCCCCCCCTCCCCCCCAACCCTGGCAGGGCCCCCCAACCCAGCCAGCCTGGTCAGTTTTAGGACCAGCAGCCCACAGTCGCTGCTCTCCATGTCCTACCTGCTCTCTGTCCCTCATCAGCCACGAGGCCGCTTTCACCACTTTTAAAAGCACAAGTGAACTTCGCCGTCGGGAGTTCGGCCCATGAGAGGCGGGGAACGAGGAGACCCCAGAGAGTACTGGGTAAGGCCCAGTAATGATATGCCAATGACGTTTACTCTATATGCATCCTAGAACACATTGGCACACTGTCGAGGTGACGGAGATTTGTGATTTGGAATCAAATCGGCGCCCATAAGGCCGGTGTCACTCTGCAGAACCGATTTTGGTGTCGGAAATGATTATCTGCCCAATCACATTTCCCGATTTTCTCATTGGTTGATGGAGAATCCCACCCCATCACTTTGCAGCTGGGAGATACACATCGGTTTTCAGTCTGAGCCTCACACTTTGAAAGTATATGGTGAGATTCCACCCTCGTGTTTTCCTCCCTTAGCTGTTGCTTAGCCCCATCTAAACTGACACTACTTGTTGATTATCTGAGCTAAGATCCTTTCTCTCTGCTGTCTTTCTCCCATCATGTATTATCAGAACTTCCTTTCCTCCTTTCCCATTTTGCTTCTAAAATTTATATTTCTTGGAATATTTAGTTCCCAACCTTGCTCACATTGCAAAGATGTCTCTCTAATGACTATTAGAACAAATGTATTAATTACTTTCTGCATTACTAATTCAATTAATTTGTGTGTTAATGCTTCATCCCTTTAGTTTTGGCATTTTTCGAATTCTCCCTGATTTTACCTTAGTCTTGAATGCCTATTTCCTTTCCTACTCTCCCTGTCCCTTCCTAAAGTCCAGTTTTAGATAGTTTTGACCATTTTCTCCTTATAACAGAAGTATGTATATTCCCTGCCATCATTCAATTTCAAGCAGTTGAAATAATGCAAATAAATTAGTTCAGAACTCGGAATAGTCAAGTTGCAAAACTACTTTACAAAACACCAAAATGTGTGAAGAGAAAAATTCACCCTCTCTGCAGTTACTTATAACACTGAATCTATCATTTGCATTAACTAACAAACTACTTCCCACCTGCTCCAATTATGAGACGCTTCCGAGGTGAGAAGATGTTATTGAGACGTTTCCACTGAAGCCTAACAATCTTGTTAAGTCTTTTGACTCAGTCGGAAAAGCTGTTCGGTAAAGGCCAACTTCTGGCAGTCCTTCTCTTGTAATCTCAACAACAACAATCTACATTTATATAATGCCTTTACCAAAACAAACATCACAGGATGCTTCACAGGAACATTAGAAAACTAAATTTGACACTGAGCCACATAAGGTGATATTAAGGCAATCTTAAAGGACAAAAATTAGTTAAAGAAGTCGAGAGAGTTTGGGAAGGGGAAAGAGGCAAGGGTCTCAAAAGGTACAGGTAATTTTTTTTTAATAGTCTTTATTAGTGTCACAAGTAGGCTTACATTAACACTGCAATGAAGTTACTGTGAAAATCCCCCAGTCGCAACATTCCGGCGCCTGTTCAGGTACAGAGGGAGAATTCAGAATGTCCAATTCACCTAACAGCACGCCTTTCGGGACTTGTGGGATGAAACCGGAGCACCCGGAGGAAACCCGTGCAGACACAGGGAGAACGGGCAGACTACACTCAGACAGTGACCCAAGCCGGGAATCGAGCCTGGGACGCTGGAGCTGTGAGGCAACAGTGCTAACCACTGTGCCACCTTGCCACCCATGTGCCGGTATATAAACCATTAGAAATAAGCATTGGGGTTCATTTCCGGAGCAATTGAGCTCAAAAGCAACAAATTATATCAAACTTGTGCAGAACCTTGTTGGATCCCACTTGGGGTACTGTGAATAGTTCTGGTCTCCATATTATGAAAAGGCGATAGTGGCACTTGATAAGTAGCAAGAAAAATTCACAAGGATGACACCAGAACTGAAATGATATGCTTACTGAAAAGGCTGAACAGGCTGGCTTCCTTCTTGCGGAAAAATAATTGACTGAGATGTGACCTGATAAAGGTATAAGGGTATTGGCAGGGTCGATGTGCAGAAGAATTTTCCACTAAAACGAGAGGTCATAAATATAAAATTGTCACTAATAATTTCAATTGGGAATTCAGGAAATCAAGAGAGATAAAGAATGTTACATACTGTTGCAAGAAATAGTTGAGGTGTATAGCTTGGATGCACTTATGGGGAGGCGAAGTGTGTACATGAAGGAGAAAGGAATAAACAGACATGTTAATAAGATTGGATACAATGAGGTCGGAGGAGGCTCATGTGGAGGATGAACATCGTTGCAGAGCAATTGGGCTAAATGGCCTTTTTCTGTGAGGAGTTTCTACGTAAAAATAGAAAATGCTGGGGGGAAAAGAACTAAATGCAGGTGCCACCTGTGCAGGTAGAAACATTATTAATGTTTAAAGTAAATCGCTTTTCACCGAACTGAAAAATTATCTTGAAATGTTAACTCTTTTTGTCTTCACAAAAGCTGCTTGTCTCGCTGAGTATTTTCCAGATTTCTGTGTTTTTATTTTAGATTTCTAGCCTCTGTATCATTCTGCTTTTTCTACAATCGCTTTCGATAAATTATGTGGTCTCAGTTCATCTGGGGTAAACTCAATGCCTGTGTCGTAAAAAAACACTGAATTAGATTCTAATTGTGCCTGAGGGAAATAATATTGGAGCTCACACTTCAAGGGCCCAAATTGTAATTTCCAAGTTCCTGGAATTCATTATTTTAAGTTCTCGTGAAACAAATCAATTAAACCAGCTGGATTCCTAATTGATTGTTTAAGTGCTAAACTTTCTCATACTTAGTTTGTATTTCAACAACCTTCGAATTATGCATTGTGAAGTAACGGATTTTCTACTACCCTGCTGTAAGTCAAATGGTTCTTCTAAATGAGCTCCACTGAATTCAACTGTTTTTTTCAGACTCAGCTCATTCATGCGATGGTCGACAACAAGACAGAACTACCACCTTAATTAGCCTCCAAACAGAGTAAGAAGAAGACCTGCAGGGGACCAAACATGTTAAAGCACCTCAATTATGATGGGAGAATGTCTTGGAGAGAAATTGGGTAAGCATCCCATGATTCGACAATTGCACAACACATAAAGGACAACCATCACGCACGGTCTGTGTCATTGTCAGCTTATGTACTGTGCCCAGGGAGATCATTATGGACAACAATCCACAATTTATGGGGAAGCCATTTCGCAATATGTGCAAGACGTTGAATATCAACCACTTTACTTTTCCTCATTACTCTAGATCTAACTGCCTAGATGAATGGATGATCTGCACAGTGAAGTGCCTAATTCTAAAATGTAGACGGATTAAACAAGATTGACACATTGCAACATCACATCTGGGAGAAATACCTTTGAGTAAGCTATTCTGTCACCAGCAGAGCTCATGTTTGGCAATTCATCTAATCTTCCCCATTCTTTTCTCTCATAGATTAGGAAGAAATTTAAGACTACAAGAGAAGATGACCAATGTGCACAATAAAAATGCTGAGACAGAATTGCTAAGTTTAGAGTAAGGACAGGTTTTCATCCAAAATCCCACAGAAATGTGACAAGCAGTGAAGGTGACAAGGATTTGATCAGAACCAAGATCCTATGAAATCATTACATGCAAAAGCACAACAGTGAGGCATGACACAGGATAGATTATATCTATTCCAGCTCCTCAACCACCATACAGTTCAATTGCATCTAAGACATGATCTCAAATGCAGCCAAGAATGACTTCCAAGAATGACAATTCCATGGATCATTCAAGAAACTCCAAACAAGGTCACTATCATAAGATCTGGGCAGACCAGATTAACCTTATGCTTTACAGATTCAGAGATTCATCTGTCCCATTGGGAGTTTTCTATAGGCCCCCCAATAGCAGATGTGGAGGAACAGATTGAGAAACAGATTTTGGAAAGGTGCAGAAGTCACAGGGTAGTAGTCATGGGTGACTTCAACTTCCAAACATTGAGTGGAAACTCTTTAGATCAAATAGTTTGGATGGGGTAGTGTTTGTGCAGTGTGTCCAGGAAGCTTTTCTAACACAGTATGTAGATTGTCCGACCAGAGGGGAGGCCATATTGGATTTAGTACTTGGTAATGAACTAGGGCAGGTGATAGATTTGTTCGTGGGGGAGCATTTTGGAGGTAGTGACCACAATTCTGTGACTTTCACTTTAGTTATGGAGAGGGATAGGTGCGTGCAACAGGGCAAGCTTTATAATTGGGGGAAGGGTAAATACAATGCTGTCAGACAAGAATTGAAGTGTAGAAGTTGGGAACATAGGCTGTCAGGGAAGGACACAAGTGAAATGTGGAACTTGTTCAAGGAACAGGTACTGCGTGTCTTTGATATGTATGTCCCTGTCAGGCAGGGAAGAGATGGTCGAGTGAGGGAACCATGGTTGACAAGAGAGGTTGAATGTCTTGTTAAGAGGAAGAAGGAGACTTATGTAAGGCTGAAGAAACAAGGCTCAGACATGGCGCTGGAGGGATACAAGATAGCCAGGAGGGAACTGAAGAAAGGGATTAGGAGAGCTAAGAGAGGGCATGAAAAATCTTTGGCAGGTAGGATCAAGGAAAACCCCAAGGCCTTTTACACATATGTGAGAAATATGAGAATGACTAGAGCGAGGGGAGGTCCGATCAAGGACAGTAGCGGGAGATTGTGTATTGAGTCTGAAGAGATAGGAGAGGTCTTGAACGAGTACTTTTCTTCAGTATTTACAAACGAGAGGGGCCATATTGTTGGAGAGGACAGTGTGAAACAGACTGATAAGCTCGAGGAGATACTTGTCAGGAAGGAAGATGTGTTGCGCGTTTTGAAAAACTTGAGGATAGACAAGTCCCCAGGGCCTGACGGGATATATCCAAGGATTCTATGGGAAGCAAGAAATGAAATTGCAGACCGTTGGCAATGATATTTTCGTCCTCGCTGTCAACAGGGGTGGTACCAGAGGATTGGAGAGTGGCGAATGTCGTGCCCCTGTTTAAAAAAGGGAATAGGGATAACTCTGGGAATTACAGGCCCGTTAGTCTTACTTCGGTGGTAGGCAAAGTAATGGAAAGGGTACTGAGGGATAGGATTTCTGAGCATCTGGAAAGGAACTGCTTGATTAGGGATAGTCAGCACGGATTTGTGAGGGGTAGGTCTTGCCTTACAAGTCTTATTGACTTCTTTGAGGAGGTGACCAAGTATGTGGATGAAGGTAAAGCAGTGGATGTAGTGTACATGGATTTTAGTAAGGCATTTGATAAGGTTCCCCATTGTAGGCTTGTGCAGAAAGTAAGGAGGCATGGGATAGTGGGAAATTTGGCCAGTTGGATAACAAACTGGCTAACCGATAGAAGACAGAGAGTGGTGGTGGATGGCAAATATTCAACCTGGAGCCCAGTTATCAGTGGTGTACCGCAGGGATCAGTTCTGGGTCCTCTGCTGTTTGTGATTTTCATTAACGACTTGGATGAGGGAGTTGAAGGGTGGGTCAGTAAATTTGCAGATGATACGAAGATTGGTGGAGTTGTGGATAGTGAGGAGGGCTGTTGTCGGCTTCAAAGAGACATAGATAGAATGCAGCGCTGGGCTGAGAAGTGGCAGATGGAGTTTAACCCTGACAAGTGTGAGGTTGTCCATTTTGGAAGGAGAAATATAAATGCGGAATACAGGGTTAACGGTAGGGTTCTTGGCAATGTGGAGGAGCAAAGAGATCTTGGGGTCTATGTTCATAGATCTTTGAAAGTTGCCACTCAAGTGGATAGAGCTGTGAAGAAGGCCTATGGTATGCTAGCGTTCATTAGCAGAGGGATTGAATTTAAGAGCCGTGAGGTGATGATGCAGCTGTACAAAACCTTGGTCAGGCCACATTTGGAGTACTGTGTGCAGTTCTGGTCGCCTCATTTTAGGAAGGATGTGGAAGCTTTGGAAAAGGTGCAAAGGAGATTTACCAGGATGTTGCCTGGAATGGAGAGTAGGTCATACGAGGAAAGGTTGAGGGTGCTAGGCCTTTTCTCATTAGAACGGAGAAGGATGAGGGGCGACTTGATAGAGGTTTATAAGATGATTAGGGGAATAGATAGAGTAGACAGTCAGAGACTTTTTCCCCGGGTGGAACACACCATTACAAGAGGACATAAATTTAAGATAAATGGTGGAAGATATAGAGGGGATGTCAGAGGTAGGTTCTTTACCCAGAGAGTAGTGGGGGCATGGAATACACTGCCTGTGGAAGTAGTTGAGTCGGAAACGTTAGGGACCTTCAAGCGGCTATTGGATAGGTACATGGATTAGGGTAGAATAATGGAGTGTAGGTTAACTTCTTAAGGGCAGCACGGTAGCATTGTGGATAGCACAATTGCTTCACAGCTCCAGGGTCCCAAGTTCGATTTCGACTTGGGTCACTGTCTGTGTGGAGTCTGCACATCCTCCCCGTGACTGCGTGTGTTTCCTCCGGGTACTCCGGTTTCCTCCTACAGTCCAAAGATGTGCAGGTTGGGTTGATTGGCCATGAAAAATTGTCCAAAATTCTTTGATTAACCTGGGACAAAAGTTCGGCGCAACATCGCGGGCCGAAGGGCCTGTTCTGTGCTGTATTTCTCTATCTATCTATCTATTCACTTGTGAAATGTTAACTAAACATGAACATGGATTGTAAATAGTCATACTTTTTGGAATGGGGGATTTTGTAATATGCCTTTGAGGGATATCAGCATGGTATCACTAGATGGACATTTGATTGAGCCTTGCTTTCACTTTTGTTTTGAGAAGAGCACACACAGAGCTCTGAAGTCTTTAAAGTTTATACCTATGTATAACTGCTGTCATGTGCCTTATGTCTTCTACAATAAATGAGCTCAAGACATTATATCATTACAATAGAACAGGTGGAGTAGGTTCGAGGTGCGGAATTGCTGTCTCCTGCTTCTATTTCTTACATTCCTACTTCTTACTTGAATTTCTCAAGGAGAATTACCAAAGCTGCCTGGCTCCAATATAATGACACATTGGACTGGATAGTTCAGTAAAATCAATGGTGCGTCAAACGCCTCAAATTGAACTTCAATTTCCAAGGCCAATAAGACTGAGGAAATTAATGTGGTTAATATCAGCAGAGAAAAACAATGGAAGAACGGACATCACGTGACAATTGGCAGGCAGGAATGCTCCCTTCCAGTCGGGGAACGCTTCAGCAGTCAAGAGCATTCAGCCTCTGATCTCCAGGTAAGTGTTCTCCAAGATGGCCTTCAGGACGTGTGACAACGCAAAATTGCCGAGCAGAAACTTATAGCCAAGTTCCGCACACATGAGTACAGCCTCAACCAGGACCTTGGATTCATGTCGCATTACATCCACCCCCCACCATCTGGCCTGGGCTTGAGACAATTCACACCTCTTTAACCTGGGGTTACCCCATCTCTGGATCTGTAACGACTTAATTACCTGCAAATGCTCTCATTCAAAACATTGGCTTGCATCTTTGACTTTGTCTATATATATGTTTCTGGAACAAACCTCTTCATTCACCTGAGGAAGGAGCAGTGCTTCGAAAGCTAGTGATTTGAAACAAACCTGGTGGACTTTAACCTGGTGTTCTTACTGAGCAGAGAAAAAGTACTGGAGAAAGCCAATGGACTAAAACCTGGAAAATCTCCTGGATGTGATGGTCCAAATTCTAGGGTTCTAAATTAATACTTGTTATGATGGTTAATGCATTGGCTATAACTTTCTTAAATTCCCTACAGCTTTTTGAGGTAGTAAGGAAACCAGTAGATGTCAGATTTCCAAAAGGTATTTGATAAGATGCAACACAAGGTAAGGACTCACAGAGGTGGGATGATATATTAGCAAGGATGGATGATTGGTTTACCTGGAAGAAGCAAGAAATAGGGATAAATGGGGCACTTTCAAGTTGGCAGACTATACCTGGTAGAGTACTGTAGATATCAATGTTGGCGCCTCAGCTATTTACTATCTTTATTAATGATTTAGATTTAGATAGTCATGTGTTTAAACTTTCTGGTGATATAAAGCTAAGTAGGAATGCAGGCTAGGAGGAGGACACAAAAAGGCTGCAAAGAGATTTAGACAGGTTAAATGTGTGGGCGATAAGGTGGAGATGGAGCACAATGTGGGAAAGTCTTAGGTTATTTACTTTGGTCATAAGAATAGGAAAACAGGGGCCGGGATTCTCCCCTATCAATCGGGGCGGGGGGTCCCGGCAGGATGGAGTGGCGTGAACCACTCCGGCGTCGGGCCCCCCCAAAGGTGCGGATTTCTCCACACCTTTAGGGGCCAAGCCCTAACCTTGAGGGGCTAGGCCTGCGCCGGAGTGGTTGGCGCCCTGCCGGCCAGCGGGAAAGGCCTTTGGCGCCACGCCAGCTGGGGCCGAAGGGACTTCGCCGGCCGGCGGAAGTCTGCGCATGCGCTGGAGCATTAGCAACTGCTGACGTAATCCCCGCGCATGCGCAGGGGACGGGGTCACTTCCGTGTCTGCCATCGTGAAGTCTATGGCGAACGCAGAAGGAAAAGAGTGCCCCCACGGCACAGGCCCGCCCGCCGATCGGTGGGCCCCGATCACGGCCAGGCCACCATGGGGGCACCCCCCAGGGTCACATCGCCCCGCGCTCCCCCCCCCCAGGACCCCGGAGCCCGCCCGCGCCGCCAGTCCCGCCGGTACGGTAGGTGGTTTGATTCCCGCCGGTAGGACCGGCATGACAGAGGCGGGACTTCGGCCCATTGCGGGCCGGTGAATCGCTGGGGGGGGGGGGGGGGGGGGGGGCGCCGACAGGCGCGACGCGATTCATGCAGGCTCCCGGCGTTTCTCCGACCCGGCGGGGGGTCGGAAAATCCCGCCCAGGATTTTTTTTTAAGTCAAGTTTCATGAATCTTGCAAATGTTGATGTTCTGAGAGACTTGGGCTTATTCGTATATAATATTTCCCGTTCACCAGTTCAGTAAATAACAACAGTTACATTTATTTACATATAACTACAATTCAGAGGCATTGATACCGAAACCCACACTTCAGAGGGTAAGCCCCCACCCTGGTCCCTGGTTGGTTACCCGGGTGACACGACCCTGACGGCCGATCACCCCAAAAAGGGGGCAAACACCACATCCCTCTCTCTCGAATTTCTTTTATACATCGATAATGATTTAGGTTTCGCAGTCCCTAATAAATGGAACATTAGACGCATGCAATCAGTCCATCATAAATGGAGTCTTTCGGGTGGTTTCCGATTTCTAGTGGAGCGGTGTAACTCCTCTGTTGAGGTTTCCTCCACTGGGGTGCTTTCTTCAGAAACCACTGTACCTGGACTCTCCTCAGGTATTGGTAACTCACCTTCATCCGTTTCCATGGGGATAACAGACTCGCCTGTCACAGGCTGGCTCGGTACTTCACTGCTTGGGTAGTCATCAACGTTTCCTGCTAGCAACATGGTTTTAGGTGGTCATGCTGGCTGCTGGAGCAACTCTTGTCCTCATAAATAATCGACATGCTTCCTTGTACATCCACTTCATAACACAAAGGTCCTGTTTTTGATACAACTCCTGGGAACCAAATGAAGCCACTTCCAAAATATCTGACATACAGGGTCACGACCACTGAAAATTACCGTGTTAATTTGATTAATCATGATTTTTGTTTGACTGCACTGACTGGTCTTCTATCCTCCCTAGCAAATTCGGAAATAGCAGGCTGAGTCTGGGTCTAAGATGCCGGATCATCAGCAACTCCTTTGGCAGCATTCCCATTGTAGAGTGCGGAGTACTTCAATAGCCAGAAGGAATCATGAGACTCTGGTATCCAGTGCCTCCCCTGACTGTTTGAAGGTTTGGACTGCTCGTTCAGCCAGTCCCTGGGATGTTGGGTGGTAAGGTGCAGCCCAGATATGCTTCATGCCATTTAAGGATGTTAAAGTTTGAAATACAGCTCTTGTGAAACCTGTTCCATTATCCAATACTGTTGCTCTATTTATTTATCTCAGTGATCCACAAGCCTTTCCCTTATATCGATCAAATGACCACACAACCAGTTAGTTAGTTCAAAGGATGGTTTATTTACATACACAAGAGTTATCTCAACATGCAAACACAATATCTACTACGAGTTAAACTACACCTATCAGCTACAATAACCTATACTTAACTTCAGGGCGACCGGCACTGTGCAAATGGATAAAGGCCTTTATCTGGATTTCACTTGGCTGGTTTGAAGAAAGTGGCCCTGCCTCTGCTGGGCTCATCCGTCAGGTAGCGATCGTTGGTCTTAAACTTAGCTGGCTGTTCCTGCTGCAATTGGGGTGGCACAGGCCGGATCCAAGAGAGACAGAACACATAGCAGTGCTCTCTTTTATCCCCCAGGGAGTTTGCGCTCTTTGGGGCGGTCCTTAACCTTGGACCCAATAGTTCGACAGGGCTTTGATCACTCTCTTCGATTTTGGTCAATAAAGGGGCGGGTGCCTTGGTAGCTGGGCGGGTCCTTAGTGGTCATTGACCTTGGCAGTTGTGCTTTCTGAGCAAGGGGAGTGGCGCCGATCAGTCTGTGGCTGTACCGGTTGCTTGATTGGAGTTCTATTATCCTGGGAAAATGAGCCATTAAAATGTAAACGAGCAGGGGTTTCGGTCAGGTCTGGTTACCTGTGTTTTAGATACACATATGCTGTGTACCTGTCTGAATCCTGGGTTGGCCACAATTCCCATGGTCCTTTGCAGGTGGCCACCTTAGATGGCTACAATACAAAGAATTTAGATATCCCGTGGGTCGAAAAACACTGAAGCATTTTGTCAATTGTGGCATGCAATGTTGTCGACTTTGTTTCAAACACATCCATTCATTTTGAATGGGCATTAACAAGGAGCAAAAACATCGTACCCAAGAAAGGTCCCAAATAACCCAGCCACTCCCATGGGTGCAGTGGGGCTGCAGCAGGCAACGTTGTTGCACATGGCACTGTTCACAGCACTTCACTAGAGACACAATGCCAGCATCGATGCCAGGCCACCGTACATAACTCCTGGCGAGCATTTTCATCGTTAATATACCCGGATGGGCACCATGCAATTCGGCGAGGAGCAACTCCCTTCCTAGTACAGGGAAAACTACTCTGGCTCCCTAAAGTATGATGCCATCTTTGCAAATTAATTCATCCTTTTGTTTATAGTATAGTTTCATCTCTTCAGAAACTGGCTCACTAGCCCAACCTCTTAGCATCCTGTGCCTCACTTTGAGCCACAGCGAATCCCAGCTGGTCCAATACTTGATTCCCTGTGCGGAAACTGGCAACACGTCTAAGAAATTCAACACCATAACAATTTGCTGTGGTACGAGGTGAGGTGCTACACTCTCTGGTAAAGGCAGGCGACTAAGTGCATCTGCATTCGCGATATGTGTTCCAGACTGGTACTCGAATATATGTTTGTAGGCGAGCAGACTTAGATGTCCAATGCAGAATTCTTGCCAATGGGATTGGTGGAATTGCTTTATCTTCTTTAAAATGACCCAAGAGTGGTTTGTGGTCCGTGACAATGGTCAAGTGCCCCCTATATACATACTGGGGGAACTTCTTTCCCCATATACTATTGACAAGCCTTCTTTTTCAATCTGACAGTAGCCTTTTTGGCTTTTGAGAGGAATTTTGAGACATATTCTATAGGCCTTTCAGATCCATCGTCCATCTTATGGAACAATATTGCACCAAGGCCATATGGAGAGGTGTCACAGGATAACGTCAGGTTAGATGGTTCAAAATGCACCAATAAACTCGATGAATGCGACAATTGCTTTACTCTTTTAAAAGCTTTTCTCTGGGTTGTCTTCCAAACCTTGCTTTGTAGCATGTGCAAAGGGGCCAATAATTTCGACAAATTTGGTACAAAAGGCCTATAGTCACCATTCCTAAGCTCAGATGCGTTTCTGGGGGCCGGTGCCTCCTTTATTGTTCTGACCTTGTCTTCCAGGGTGTGTAATCCTTGTGCAGCTATGTGATACCCCAGATAGGCTGCCTCAGTGGATTTAAAAGTACACTTTTCTTTCTTGAGGTTTATTCCCGCATCTTGAAATTTCTTTAGCACCTTCTGAAAGTTAAGTAGGTGCTCCGCTTCTGCCGATCCAGTTATCAAAACAACATCCAACAACACATGGCAGACCTTGAAATAGACTTTCCATAGGGTGGCACGGTGATGCAGTGGTTAGCACCGGCCTCAGGTCACTGTCCATGTGGAATTTGCACATTCTCCCCCTATCTGCATGTGTCTCACCCCCACAAACCAAAAAGATGTGCAGGGTAGGTAGATTGGCCATGCTAAATTGCCCCATAATTGGGGGAAAAAAGAATTGGACACTCTAAATTTATATTAAAAAAAGAAATAGACTTTCCATTGTTCTCTGGAAGATAGCGCATGCTGACAACACACCAAAGAGTGGGTGCATAAACTGAAACAAGCCTTTGTGTGTGTTTAACTTAACACAACCTCAGGAAGTCTTGTCTAACTCAAGTTGCTGATATGTGTGGCTCATATCTAGTTTTGTATGAGACTGACCTCCAGCCAGCTTTGCATACAATCTTGGGGACTGGATATGTATCTAACATGGCAACCTGATTAACTGTTAATTTGTAGTCTCCACAGATGCGGGCAGGCTTTACCATGGGAACTATGGGTGCTGCCCTTTCCACAAATTGAGCTGGCTGGATAATACCCAGTTCTTCAAATCACTTCAATTCCATGTCCAAGATGTATGGTACTGGACTTACTCTAAAATAATGAGGCTTTCCTTCTGGATCTACTTAGATCTTCACGGTGCACGCACGGCCCGGGACCTGGCGATTCTCCGGCTGTTCTCTGTGTGACCCAGGGGTGCTACATGCAGCGCCTGTGCTAGCCCCTCACCGGTACCGGAATCGGTGAGGGAGTCGCGCCGATTTCACCGTTGTGGAGCACCACGGATTCTCCATTGGTGCCGGCACTTGGCCGCAGAAACGGATAATCCAGCCCAGGGTGCTTGCATTAACCTTGCTGTTACTAAGACTTTGATACATTTTTATTACGAAATGTTGCTGTTGCTAAGGCTGTTGCTAAGGCTGTGATACATATTTCAAAATTGAAGAATAATGGTTTGTTCATTACAAAGGGCTTTTCTGCAACTTTTCATGAAACAAAATTAGATTCCTACATGTGTTAAATTCCTGCATAGCAATTCTTATATTTTGTCTGAAACAATGACTATCTTTCCACATTGACCTTGTTGATATTTCATTCTTTGTTTATGCAGTGAATTTTGAAATGTACTGCATCAATTCTTAAAGGCATCAAATCAATCAATGAAGCAATAAATCAGTATATCAATAAATCTGTAAACCATTGAGGTGGTAGTGTGTTTTCACCAATTCAACTATCTCTTGTGAATGACTTGGAGTCGGACGTGCTTCGGGATGCAAGCCTATAAATTAAATCGAAGGTCTGTCTCCCACATGCTCTCAGAATGATTACCTTTTACTTCCCCTCCTTCTCTATTTCATTGGTCTGAAAAAAGTACCCTATACATTCAACAAATTGTGCCCAACTCTCTGCAGAAGCATCAGAAGGATCTATCTATCCATAGGGCGGTATTCTCCGCTCCTGGGACTAAGTGCCCGCGCCATCATGAACGCCGTCGCGTTTCACGACGGCGCAAACAGGGCACAACCTATTCTGGCCGCCACAGGGGGCCAGCATGACGCTGGAGTGGTTCACGCCACTTCAGCGTCCCTACGCAGCGCCAAATGGGCGCCGCGCCAACCCACGCATGCGCAGTTGGGGCAGCTCATTCCTGCACATGCACAGTTGGGCCAGACCCCATCGGAGGGCCCCCCTGGTGAAGGAGCCCCCCTCCCCTCCCCCCCACAGGCCGCCCCTCCCCCCAGCATCCCCGCACAGTTCCTGCCAGCAGCAACCAGGGGTGGACGGCGCTGGCGGGAACCTGTCGTGTCAGAACGGCCACTCGGCCCATCCGGGCTGGAGAATCGCCGCTCGCCATTTGCGGCGATTCTCCGAGCGGCCTGGCGCGATTTGCGTGACGTTGGCTTCGGGGGTTGGGAGAATCGCGTACGGGGGTCGGGGCAGTGTGGCGCGATTCGCGTGGTGTCCCGGCGATTCTCCCACCCGGCATTGGGGGGGGGCAATACCGCCCATAGAATCCCTACAGTGCAAAGGAGGCCATTCGGCCCACTGAATCTGTACCAACCCTCTGAAAGAGCATCGTATCTAGGCCCATTCGCCCACGCTATACCTGTAACCCCCCCTAACCTGTACCTTTTTGGACACTAAGGGGCAACTTAGCATGGCCAATCCACATAATCAGCACATCTTTGGACTGTGAGAGGAAACCAGAGTACCCGGAGAAAACCCATGCAGACCGGGAAAAATGTGAAAACTTCATCCAGGTGGAGACAGTGAACAGTCACCCAAGGCCGGAATTGAATCCGGATCCTTGGCACTGAAAGGAGCAGTATTAACCATGTCATCTGAATAAGGGCATATCTGCAAACGATCTTCTGTTTCTCAACTCTAACTGAACTTCAATGTTACTTCATACCCACAATCCTTTTCTGTTTTATCCTCATCGCCAATGTAATATTTACCTTTCACCAGTTAGATAAGTAACAACTGCAGTGTTTATTTACAAAGAACTACAATACAGAGGCTTGCAGTATCGAGGCTAAGAATCAGCTTCCAGCACTGAACTCATACAGAAACCCATGCTTGCTAAGGTGGTCCCTCACCCTGGTCCCTAATTGGTTACCTCGGCCATATGATCCTCCCAGCAAATAACCCTATAATGGAGACAAACATCATATTGCGTAAGGGACACAAAACAGTGGCATGCAGGTACAGCAAGAAATTAGAAAAGCACTGGACATGTTGGCCTGTAGGATGAAGGGATTGGAGTATAAGCTTAAGGAAGCCTTGGTACAATTGTACCACTTAATTTGCACATTTTTGGACTCTGAGAGAAAGCCCACGCAGACACGGGTAAAATGTGCAAATTTCATCCAAGTGGAGACTGAAGAAACCAAATCTGGAATATTGCATCGAATTTTGGTTTCTATAAGACACCATGGACTGGATTCTCCGAACCCCGACACCAAGATCGCGTACGCAACAGGGCGGAGAATCCCCGATGATGCCAAAATCGGGGGTGGTCCCGCTTTCGTGATGCTCCACCCCCAGTGCGCCCTATCCATGACCTTCGAACGTTGACTGAGGCCCGCCTCGTGATGCTCCGTCCCCGACCGGTCGAGTTCCCGGCAGCGTGGAACACGTGTGGTCTCACCCGTCGGGAATTCAGTGCGGTGGCTGCGGACTCAGTCCAGCACCGCCACAGTCGGGAGAGGCCAATCCACGGACTGGGGTGGACATATTCGGGGCTGGGGATACTGTGGTGGGGAGATCCACAAACAAGGCGCGGCCGTTGTAGGCCGCTGCCGTGCTCATGGGAGGCCACGGACCCGGCAACTCTCCAGGCTGTATCGGCAGCTAAAGCTGGGAGCTCTATGCTGCCTGAGTGCAACCCGACCCCCCCCCCCCCCCCCCCCCCCCCATCCCACCCCCGGAACACGGAATCGGTGGCCGCTGTGCATCAGTTTTCCTGGTGTAAAACACCACCATTTTCATGCAGCCCCATATACTTACATTGGAGGCAGTACTTCGAAGACTCAGTAGTTTGGTCCCTGGAATGAGAGGGTTGCCCTATGATGAGAAGCTGAAAAAATTGCGTCCATATTGTCTGGTGGATTTGACATAATGAGAGGTGGTGTTATTGAAACTTTCGAAATTATGAAGCAGCCTGACAGGGTAGATACTGATATATTGCTCTCGTGGTTAAATAAGCTATAACAAGAGAACATATTTCCAGGATAAGGGGCTGATCATTTAGGACTGAAATGAGGAGAAATCTTTTCACTCAGAGGTTTGTGAAACTAGAGCGTTGTGAATGCAGCATCATTAAATATTTAAGGGAGAGAAGGCAGATTATTATCTGAATGGCCATAAATTAGGAGAGTGGAATGTATAACAAAAGCTGGGTGTCCTCATACACCAGTCACTGAAGGTAAGCATGCAGGTACAGCAGGCAGTAAAGAAGGCAAATTATATGCTGACCTTCATTGCAAGAAGATTTGCGTATAGGGATGTCTTGCTGCAATTATACAGGGAATGGGAATACTTGGATAACTGCCTCAAAGAGCCAACATTGACACTATGAGATAAATGCCCTCCTTCTATGTTGTTGATTAGAAGATTCTATGGATGTAATATTGGATGCATGGATAAAAACTGGATGCATAATCACATGCATCAATTTTACACAGTACGTCCTGACCAACAATACTTCTTGTTGACTGTGGAAATGTGCAAAATCAGCACTATAGTATTATATCAGTAAGCCCTCGTTTAAGATAGTAGTTAAGTTCCTGAAAGGTGTAACTTTAAGTGAATTAGATTTTCCACTGTAATTAATGTAAAAGCTGTAGTTAGATTCTGCAGGATTTTTCCTGTCAGAAAAAATAGAATAACATATTGTACACTGTAGGTTGATAGACGATACATTCTTAAATTCCTATATTTGTAAGTGAAATAACTTTTAATACATAATGAAGTTATTAAAGGAATACCAACTCTTTCCACTTACCTCCCACTCACTTCCTCTCCTGCACACTAACTCTCTTTTGGCAACCCTCTCCCTCTTTACGACTCCCTCTCTCACTAACTCTCTCCCCCAATCGCTGACCCTATTGGCATTTCAATGCCCGACTCTCCACCTTGCTGCCTCCTATCCTGAACCCTCGCTGTGAGCAGGAGTTCAGGATGGGGCAGTGAGTGAGGAATGAGAGGAACTGCAAGTGGGACGGTTGGCCACGGAAGCAGCAAATGGAAGAGCCAGGCAGCAATGCGATGAGTGTGAGAGTCAGGTAGGGAAGAGGCAAAGTGCCAGGCAGGGAACCAGCAAGTGGGAGAATAATGGGTCGGAGGGAGCCTCGTCAAGTGGGAGAGACTCTCCAGGAGCTAGAGAGTGTCTCGATCAACAGGAGAAAACCTCAGTCAGCAGAAGAGCCTCTTGACCAGCAGGAAAAAGTCTCGGGGACTGGGAGAGGCCACTACAAAATAGCATCGACTGTGTCACACATGCTCTTTCAACCCTAAATGGAACAATGTTAAAATGAAAGCCATGATGTTCAATGCATATACCAGCCCTAATATATCCAAAATACTGCAGGAAAATAAAACTGAATGAAGCAACTTAAAATAGGAAATTACTGTAAGGCTCAGTGAAACCAAAATGAAGGTGCATTACTTCACAGCCTTGGATTGCCACTTCAGGAGCATGACTAATGGAAGCAGAATCTTCACTTGCCCAACTTGCCCACTGCTGATCCCAACAGGTTTAACAAACAAGACCATCACGGAATATTATCAATGCCTCTGATTGGGCAGAATGTTTGTGCCAGCCAATGAGATTGAGACAGGCCAGGGTTTCAGGCAGGACTCAGAGCAAACAGTGACTCTTGAAGCAAATTCGATTGACAGAATTTATTTATAATGTGCCTCCACGAACTGAAATAGCAAACAGACCCCATGAACAAAATAACAACAACTTCTCCTCATAAAAGTATAATGAATCATTTAACATATTGCAATGAGTTAAGGTTAGCTACATAATTCATGCTGTGTAAAATATCAATCCCAGTAATTTTAGCAGTGCCATCTCCAAGTGCGGCGAGCAACGGGGGTATTATCCCATCACCTTCATTCTATCTGGTAATAAAGGTGTCATGTTATACATCCTTGTTTAGTAACTGGTCAATTTTGTGGTGAGCACTAATGAGCTGCTGCAGAAATTCAACAGCAGCTGCAGTTTAAAGAGCCAGGCATAACCAGAATTCGTAATCTTTCTCTTCAACACCATTCATTGATTTCAATGGAATAACAATCAGTCGTGTTTTATGAGACATTGTTACAGTTTTAAGGTTTATAAAATTATTATGCTTTCGTACAGTTTTGTAAAGGCAATCAAGAGTCCACACCGAGTTTGGTTGAAACGAAAGCTTACTTTATTTTACGACAAACTATTATGCACAGCTCCAGTATATCCCGACTGCATCTTCCCTAGTCGGTGCCTTACAAGCTAAGCATTGTTAAAGATCCCCCACCCCCTTATCAGGGCAGCTCGTACGCTGCAATATCCACGGGGGAGTTAATCATCCCTGTCCCGTAAGACCCGTACGGGTTCTAACGGACTGAAGCTCCAAATTTAGGGTAAATAAAGGGGGTTATTTGACCTGTTTGGGAGTCTGCCTGACAGAAAGCCTAGGTTTGATTATTGGGGGTCAAGGGAATCTTCCAATTGTTTTACTGAGAACAAGTTAAGTAAAGCACTTCATGCTGCGAAAATGCCACACAATGGCTACAAGTGATATTTTCCACTAGTAGGATGCTTCCATTGGCCCAAAAAGATGTCTTCCTTACCATACGATTGAGCAAAATTGATTGGAATTCTCCATCTGTTCACTGGCGACTGGGTTCTCTGGGATAGGATTCTCACATCCCCCCACACGCTCACGAGTTTCCCACTCGCCTAAGGTGGCTTTCGTGGGAATTCCCAATGACAGCAACGGGTGAAGGGAACCCCCTGCCAGCGAATAGTGCACCGCCGAGAAACATGCGGCTTGGAGACCGAAGAATCTGGCCCATTGTTACTAAATGTCAGTACCAGTGTGAGACCATGTATGCAGACCACACGTACCAATGATTGAGTGATGGAATCAAACAGTTGTAGCCACCTGGGGAGGCCACGTCCCGATTCCAAAATGGACACTTGCAAAGAGTACAGGGAAAATTGGACAGTACTAGGAAAACAAGCAGGTGCAAGGTTTGTCTGTGGATTGGAACTTGCAGATCCCAGACAGAACTGATACTACAAGCCATTAGCATAGTAATCAGCTATCTCTAGGGACAAAAGAGAAACATTTAAACAATCGGTACCAGGGCAGACTCCCCGGCGCCAGTGGAGACTAAAACAAAGGCAGGCCAATGGTTACCTAGGGCCCGCCCAGTGATTGAGGAACGGCCCCTTTATTGGAGAGAATCGATACGAATGATTGGGACATGGTTCAATTAATTGGGACCAAGTTCAGGAACTGCCCAGAAAGGCGTGAAACCCTTTGGGGTATAAAACAGAGTCCCCAAGGTCAGAGCGCTCTCTTAAGAACTCTTGAACTCTTCATCTTCACCTTGGTATTTGGCTCTCAGCGACGAGAGGCTCGCCAAGCACCAGCCAAGTAAGTCTAAGGTCAATGCACGCTACAAAATAGGCGCTCCTAGCTACTATTCTATACCAGTTCGAAGCCAGCAGTATCAGAACCGGCCAACGGCCATTGTTCCTCTGACTGAGTGGGCGCCCAAAGCTAAGTATAGACTTTTGGTAGTAGTTGTAGTTTAGTGAGTAGAGTTTGTGCATGAGTAATAATTGACTGTGTGTGTCAAACTTACTAACTGGCGTATCGAGTCATTGATCAGTATTCGGTTTTGAACCTTGTGGTGGTATCAGAAAGATACGTGGCGACTCTTGAGCAAAGGTAAATAAAGCAGAGCAAATTAAGGAACGCATAACGAGCAACACAGTGGGCTGGATTCTCCGTTTGGGAGACTAAGTCCCCATGCCAGTGTGAAAATGGTGGTGTTTTACGTCAGGAAAACTGGTGCAAAACGACGACCGATTCCCTGCTGCAGGGAGGGCCCGCAGCCCGGCTCTGGCTGGCGGACAGTGGCTGTGAATCCGCATGGCGGTGGCCTGTGGCGGTCACGCCATGCTTCATGGCGGACGCAGCAGCGGACCTGGCCCGCAAAAATAGTCCCCCCCTTCGGCCGGCTTGCGTGCCCTGGACTGCCTCCCCCCAACAGTGCCCAAGCCCTGAATAATGCCCCCCTTGCCTGCAGATTGGCCCTTCCCCAACTGTGACAGCACTGAACTTAGTCCGCAGCCGCCACACTGAGTTCCCGATCGGTGAGACCACACTTGTCCCACGCCGTCGGGAACTCGGCTGGTCGTGGATGGAGCATCATGGGGCGGGCCTCAGGGAATGGAGCATCGCAAAAGCGGCGCTGTCCCCGACTTCGTCGTCATCAGGGATTCTCCCCTTCATCGCCGAACGCAATTTTGTCATCGGGGATTGGAGAATCTAGCCCAGTATGTTCCTTCAGTTGTTAATAATAGACAGAGTACAGTGTACTCAACCAACTCATGCTTGCAAAATCCAAAATTAAATGTCTGCTGTTGGATGTTATTCCACGATTGGACAGCATTTGCTGAACAATCCTGAGTGCATTAATATCTGCACAAACAACCAATTTAAGATAATCTGTTGAGTTTGTAATGGGCTCATTTATACATTCATACACAGGGAATCATTCTCTGCAAACAAAAAAATATGTGAAATTCTTGCACCCTTTTTCGATTACTCGGGATCTTGGGGAACCTAAAGTTCTCCACTGCAATACCTCAGCCAATTGGAGTCAATCTACCAACCAATTACTTTCTTTTTCCCCAGATTTAAAATTGTTGTGGTTGTTGGAAATTGGACATTCTTGCTTTTTTCCTGATGAGTGGAAGACAAAAATGTTTGGTAAGACCTTTCTCTTTTCAGAAATACGTAAAAATTAAATGGAGAATCCATTTTCAGTAGTTTAAACCTTAAATTGCCTTCAAAAACAAAATAGTATTTAGTCAAATGTGTTTTAGTAATTTGTTACAGTAAGAGTTTTAAAAACATTAAATCGAGACTTGTCATTCTTTCAGCTTTTTTTTTTACAAATTTACAGTACCCAATCCATTTTTTCCAATTAAGGGGCAATTTTAGCGCGGCCAATCCATCTAGCCTGCACATCTTTTGGGTTGTGGGGGGCAAAACCCACGCAAACACGGGGAGAATGTGCAAACTCCACACGGTCAGTGGCCCAGAGCCAGGATCGAACCTCGGTGCCGTGAGGCTGCAGGGTTAACCCACTGCGCCACCGTGCTGCCCACTCTTTCAGCTTTTAATTGGAGATTTTAATTTCTCTTAAAGGCATTGGGCTGTACGGAGATCATAACAAGATCGACTCTACAACAAACTGGTGAACCTCTCTACAACAGGCCAGCAATCTCATAGATTTCACAGTGCAGAAGGAGGCCATTCGGCCCATAGAGTCTGCACCGGCCCCTGGAAAGTGCTCCTTACTCAAGCCCATGTCTCCACCCTATCCCCTAACCCCACTTAACCTCTTTGGACACTAAGGGCAATTTATCATGGCCAATCCACCTAACCCACACAGCTTTGGACTGTGGGAGGAAACCGGAGCACCCGGAGGAAACCCATGCCTACACGGGGTGGACGTGCAGACTCTGCACAGACATTGACCCAAGCCGGGAATCGAACCTGAGTCCCTGGAGCTGTGAAGCCACTGTGCTAACCACTGTGCTGCCCATAAATCTATTGGTAATGTAATCTCGAATGGAGTGGTTTTCTGTTCCTAATCTATTCCGGAACAGTCTGGTGATATGCTTTCCAACAGACTGGTAATCTGTTGGTCACATACCCCAGAACAGACTGGTAATCTGCACTAACAGGCTGTCGATCTTCTGCTCATCTACCCTACAAGATTGATCATCTGTTCAACAACCAACAGGTGATCTACACTGCAACACCCTGGTGATCTGTAGTGATCTACTTCACAACAAACTAGTGATTTTCTCTAACTGACTGGCGATCTGCCCTACCACAGACTAGTAATTTGACCTCGATCTTATGGTGATCTTGTCTACAACAGGCTGGTGATCTGTTGGCGATCCATTCCACAGCAGAATAGTGATCTTATCTACAACAGGCTGGTGAGCTGCTCATGATCTGTTCCGCATCAAAACCCTTAAGCCTTTTGCAGTCTCAATGCAAGTGATAGAGCTGGATGGGAAATCTGTTGGGGAGAAGATAAAAGCAAATTACTGCAGATTCTGGAGACTGAAACAAACCAGCAATTGCTGGAAAATTGCAGTGGGTATGACAGCATCAGTGGAGAGAGAACAAGCTAATGTTGCAAGTCTGGATGGTTCTTCATCAGAGCTCTGACAAAGGGTGACCATAAGGACCAGCACCCAGTGGCGCAAGAAGGTCAACAATCTCCACCGGGATGATCAGGTGAGTTTGCACCAGACCCCTGTCCCTCCAAGAGAATGCACCTGGCACCACCCACGGCCAGTATCGTTCTGTGCCCCAGCTCACCCATGTCCTGCAGTGTCGCCCACACCATCCCATTCCACATCAAGTTGGATTGCAATCAGATTCGCACCTGTCACAGTTCTCAATTTTGGCCTCTCCCATGATTTAACAGCCTTGTCGCTCTCTTGCTTAAGTGCAACATGTCCATTAAATCACGCCAGCTGTTTTCCTATCTTTAAAAGCCTTGTTGTGAGACTTTGGATGTTTGTACCAGAAGCTGTGCCAACGTTGGACACGGTAGGCAAGACGAGAGTGGAGGGAGTCGGAGACAGGACTGGGGGTTGGATGCAGAGCACCAGAAGGGAGGGTAGAGACTACGCAAGACTGGGGTGGGCTGTGGAAAATGGAAGGGAAGCAGGATGGCAGAGGTAGTACTGAGGAGCTGAGGTGGAATATCAGAGGGGAGACAGGCAGGACTAGAGGGTAGTGAAAACACAGAGTGGAAGAGCGAAAAACTGTCCTAGGGCAAAGCTATAAGACTGCCTGAGGAAGAGTCAGACACCATCCTGGGGATGAGTCTCTGTGGAATATTGAACAGACTGTCCTGGGATTGCGGTCCATCTAAGAGGTCTTTGCATGGCATGCATGTTTTGGTCCTGGTCTTGGGTGAGGCAAGGCCTCTCTGGGAAGTGATAGTTATGCACAGTATAAGAAGCAGGATTTGGTCAGTCACCTGGGGAATTTGGTCTTGGGGATGAGAGACATGGCACTGAGGCAGATTGAGAGTTTTACTTGGAGCTGGTGTACTTGGTCACCGCCTTTGTCGCTTCTGACATGGGGTCTGGATCTCCCGGGAGCTGATGGTGTGGCACTTGTTGTAATGGGCCAGGTGGGACGCCTCACCCGCGATACGCTCGAAAATATTGTTGACGAACGAGTTCATGATGCTCATGGCCTTGGAGGAGATGCCGGTGTCGGGGTGAACCTGCTTCAGCACTTTGTAGATGTATATGGAGTAACTCTCCTTCCTGCTTCGCCTCCTCTTCTTGCTGCCCTTCACTGGAGTTTTCTTCAGAGCTTCCTTACTGCCCTTCTTGGAAACTAGCGCCTTCTTTTCATCTCCCATCCTCTGCTTCAATTTCACAAACCCAATGGCACAATTAACATCAAGGGAGGTATCTGCATCCTGTAAGTCGGGAGCTGAAAAGTCATATGGGGGATATTGGATGGTCTCATGGTGGGGTAGTGGGGAGGGGGAGGGGGGGGGCTGTAAAGTCAGGCTACATGTGGCATGTGGCTTTGGGAAGGGGAGGGATAAGGTCAGCAAAGGCCATGGGAACATCATAAAAGGGGCCACAGGAAGGACAGGAATATCCACATGGATAATGATGGGTCCAAGGGTATCAGGGGAATTCTGTATTGTGATAGGAGGAAGGGAGATTGGGAGGCAGTAAGTACATCAAAGGATGGGGGGGGCTTGGTGGGTGATGAGGTTGGAGGCCGATCTCGCAGATGTAGGCCAGTGGTACCATTTTCAACTTTACCTTCCAATGACAGGTAGAAAGACAAGATAGAAAATAAGTGGTTCTGGGAGGGGTCAGAGGGGTGGACGGAGTTTTGCACAGAAATTCTTGGCTGATTGAAGGGGCGCCCTATAAGTGCACTGCTCAAACAATGGAGACAAGACGTGCAGGTTAGGTGGATTGACCATGATAACTTGCCCTTAGTGACCAAAAGGTTAGGAGGGGTTATTGGGTTACAGGGATAGGGTGGAAGGGTCCAATGAACAAGGATTAAGTTGAGTTCCTTTTCTAATAGTGCACATTTAGGCGAGTACCAATTAAGTTTAGATGCTGTGATGTATGTATATGGTCTTAATTTGCAAGCCTCCATGTTCCCATTGTACTGGTTTCAATGCACCGTTCCAACAGTCAAGACTAAAATGCAAGAATTGGGGATTCATAGTTATTGTCAAGGCCACTGAAACACAACCATCACTATTCTAACTGTAGCTCCAAGGGCTTGGGTCTTTTGACTTGAATTATTATGAATGGGAGTAACATCTGAGGGGATAGATCAGACTCCTGTAATTCTTTAGGGTGACATCAGCCTGCAATGGGTGGGCTGGGTGCGTGATTTACAGACTAAGGGCAAGTGAAAGAATGGAGAATGCGCTCCTGACTTGGATATGGAGGAAGACCATTTCATGGGAACTACCATTGATTGCTCAATTGTATCCATTAAGAGATAGAAGGAGGACAGGAGGCTGCAGCCAACACCGTCTTCTTGACAGTATTGATTTCAGTGAGGAGAAACAGATTGGCACAACTCAGGGAAGGCCATCGTCCTGAGGAGTAAGAACCACCGGGGGCCCAGGAAGATAATAAATAAAATTAACTGATCTCCTGACCAACGGATCTGGTCTAAGCTCTGCAGTCCTTCCCGAGAGCAGGTCAGAGGCCAGAAATCGTATAATGAGTAACTCACATCCTAGCTCCCCAAAGGCTGTCCATCATCTACAAGGAACAAGTCAGGAATGTAATGGGATACTCTCCACTTGCCTGGATGAGCGCAGTTTCAACAACACACGAGAAGCTCAACATCATCCTTGGCATCATCCGTGGGGCGGCACACTGGCACAGCGGTTAGCACGGATGCCAGGGACCCAGGTGATTGTCTGTGTGGAGTCTGCACGTTCGTTCCTTCACTGTCATGGGTCAAATTCCTGGAATTCCCTCCCCAACAGCACAGTGGGTGTACCTACACCTCAGGGACTGCAGTAGTTCAAGAAGGCAACTCATCACCACTTTTTCCAGGGCAACTAGGGAAAGGCGATAAATGTTGGTGTCACCAGCGACACCCACATCTGCCAAATTAATCAAATAAAAAATGGCCCAGATGGACTTCTTGTGACGGCCATAGAATGACAGTCACACGTTTGGTCGCTCCCACTCTAGGTGGTATTTTCTGGTCCTTTTGCTGTCTGAGGGGTGAAGCATTTGGATGGAAAGTGGTGTAGGAGTACCTGGAGAAGGTGTAACTCCTCTGGTGTGGCTGTTGGATGGATCCATAAACTAGGAGTGGGTCGAGAAGAAAAAAGCTGTTGGAAGAGAATTTTCAAGGTACGTCATCGGCTAAGGTGGCAGAGGACTAACGGTGTGTTCTGTCTGCCCAGTGATCAACGGAGCAGCTGGTGGAATTTTTAAATGCTAAATTCAACCAGCAGAAGAAGAAGGCCCTGGAGGACCAGACAAAGGTGGTGGAGCCGGTTAAAACATGCATTGAGAGTGGAGCAGAGGCTGGAGGAGGCGGTGGGAGAGCAAGAGGAGCAGCCCATTGGTGGCCAGGGTGGGGTGATGCGGGAGACCCAGAAGAGGGTCTGAGGAGAAGGTGGAGGATCTGGAGATTCGCTCCAGAAGGCAGAATTTGAGGATTGTGGGGATACCCGAAGGCATCGAGGGAGCTGAGGCCGGCATGAATGTGGCCAAAATGCTGGAAACGTTGATAGGTGAGGGGGCCTTTGACCGCCCCCTGGAGGTCAACCGAATGCACATGGCGCTGATGCGGAGGCCGCAAGTGGGTGAGCCGCCAAGTGCGTTGGTGGTGCAGTTGCTCCGCTTCTTAGATAAGGAGAAGATTCTTTGGTGGGCAAGGCAGACAAGGAAGGGCACCTGGGAAGGGAACGAGCTGCTCGTGCATCAAGACCTGGGTGCAGAACTGGCAAAGGTGAGGGCCACGTTTAATCGGGTCAAGACTGCCCTCTTCAAGAAGGGGGTGAAGTTTGGAGTGCTGTGTCCAGCCAGCTTTGGGTGAAGTGTGAATATTATTTTGATACCCCAGGGGAGGCTACTGGGTTTTTGATGGACAATGGACTGGCAGGAGATGGAGGACAGTGAACTTTGAAGGAGTTTGAGGAGGTTTCTTTGTTCTTGGGAAACATTTCCCCTTGAAATGTTCTTTTGGGTTTGATGCCAGGGTGTTAGGAGGGCATATCCCTCTATGGTGGGATTATCAAAGGTGCACCTTTTCTGTTTCCTTGTTTTTTCCAGGAGCCACAGATGTGGGGGGGGGGGGGGGGGGGGCAGAGGAATTGGGGGAGGGGCTTTGGAGGCCTTGCATGGGGCCTGCCTTGCTGTCTAGACGGGCTAGTTAACAGGAGTGCAGGGGGAGTGGTCAGAAGGTAAGCGTAGGGAAGGGGGATGGGGTTGTTGTTTGTTTCGGAGGGGGGTGCCGACAAGGGTGTGGTTGTTGTGGCACAGTTGGAAAAGGAGTGATGCTGGCAGACATCCAAGGGTGGGCCAGGAGGTTTGTGTGACATGGGCAGGGGGCTGGCCCAAAAAGGGATATGGTTGATCGGTGGGGGGGCAGGGAAATTGGAGGACCTGGAGGAAGAGCATGAACCGCCCAGCGGGAATGGTTTCAGGTACCTGCAGGTTTGGGATTTTGTGAGGAGGGGGGTGCCTTCCTTTCCCTGGTTGCCGCCCTTGGGGTTGCAGGACAAGGTGTTGTCGAGGGAGGGGGTAGGGGAGGGGAGGGGGTACAGCAGTGTAACATAATTGTGACCTTCGCAGCTCTGGGAAGGGCTGTCCCAGTCTTTGAAAGTTTCTGTGAATCAGCCAGCAATAAATAAAAAGATCATAAGAAATAGGAGCAAGAAATAGGATTAAGCCTGTTCAATAAGATAATGACTGATCTAATTGTGGCCCTAACTCCACTTTCCTGTCTGATGTCACCACTCCCCCCCCCCCCCCCCCCCCCCCCCGCACCCCGCACCTCCCCCCCGCATCCCCCTTTGACTACTGTGTCAACAAAAATATGTCTAACTCAGCCATTACTCAATGACTCAGCCTCTACTACTCCCCGGAGAAGAGAATGCCAAAGACTAATCACCCTCTGAAATAAGTTTTTTTTTCTCATTGCAGTCTTGGATGGGAGTCCCTTCATTTGGAGAGCACACATTTTTAAATGTGCACCCCTAGTGCAAGAGTCCCCCTTGAGAGGAAACCAGCATCCACCATGTCAAGCCCCTTCAGAATCTTAAATGTTTCAGTAAGATCACCTCTTATTCTTCTGCACACCACTGCTCAATCTTTCCTCATAAGACAACTCCTCACCTCAGAAATCAGCATTGTACGTTTTCTCTGAACTCTTCAAATGGAAGTATATCCCTCTGTCATTAGGGAGACCAGAACTGCACATACAATTCCAGATGCGGGCTCACCAATGTACTGTACAGTTATAGCACATTTTTCTGATTTCAAAGTCCACCCACTTGCAATAAATGCTAAATTCCCATTTACTGCCCAAATTACTCACTGTACTGTATGCTAGCCTTTTGTGATCCACGTATAAGGACACCCATCTGTACCGTAACATTCTGCAGCTTCTCCATTTAAATAATCTGGTGCTTTTCTATTCTTCTTGTTAAACTGGACAACCTCACATTTTCCACATCTGCTAATGGTTTGCTCACTCACCTATCCATAGCAGTCTTTGCTAATTCTTGTTCACCTCACAAATTGCTCTCTACCTATTTTTGTATGATCAACAAATCTGACGATAATACTGCCGGTCTCTTCATCTAAGTCATCAATATAGATCATCAATAATTAAAGCCTCAGTACTGCTTCCTGTGACACTGCATTGGTTTCAGTTCATCAGTACGGTGATGCACCCAGTCAATGAGATTAGTTTTAATCCCAAAAAATGGATGGGTTTAGATTGGGTAGGAAATTGAAAATGTTCTGTTTAAATGGAGGCAGGACGAGGATTAGGTTAATAACTTGCTGTCAGGAAGTGAGTCCCTTATTGAAATATTTTAATGAGGTGGCGGCCTGTGGTGATTGTAGACCTGAGTAGATGCAATACAACTGAGCAAGCACTAGAGGGAGCACGGGAGAGCTATATATACACAGGGACAGGAAGTGACGACACACTTCACGGAAGGCAGAACTCGTAGCAGGACACAGACACACAGTCAGGCAGCATTTGAGGTAGCCGTAGGTTAAGCTCTGAAGACAGAACAAATTCACAATAAAGCATCTTCTCCACCTTTGAGACTACGAGCTTTATTAAGACACGGGGAACAACACATGGTACCAGGTGTGTCTTCTGACGCTTACTACAGGATAACTCAGCTGCAGACACAGAAAGAACAAAATGGCATGGAAATCTCCTACTGGACATTCGACTTGGGAAGACATCGCTTATTCGAGGATGTGGCTTGGAACCCCACCTCAGCTGGACACGGCCGGCAATGTAAGAAATGTCTGGAAAATATTTAAACAAATGTTCAATTTTTATATCATAGCTAATGATGTAACAGCAGCCTCAGACGAAATTAAAATAGCAATGCTCATCGCAGGACATGAAGCTAGGAAAGTATATAATGGATTTAAATACTCAAAAGATGAAGACTGCAACAACTTACAAACAATGCTAAACAAATTTGAAGAGTACTGTAAGGAATTTGAACAGCATGGTATGCTCAGAGGCCAAACTGCACAGAGACTGAGTGATGCAAAACTCAAACAATCACTACAAGAACAAGAAATCGTGAGTGAAAAGTACAGATCAAAAAGAAGAAATAACTTGAATTTTTCACAAAGCCAAAATGCTGAAATCTAGTCCAGATCGAAAGGAAAAGGTAACTTACAACTTTCAGAAAGTACAAACGCTGAAATCCGCGATAAAATGGCGTCGGAGCACATTTTACAGTCTCTGGGAGACACAAAACTAAAATCTGCGTCTGAGCATGCGCAGGAAACAGAAGCCGCGCATGCGCAGTTTAAAAAAGTTTGTCATGCTGATCATTATGCGCAAGCGCACGCCGCGCATGCGCAGTCTCAAAACGTTTTGGTCGCAGATCGTTATGCGCATGCGCAATTCATTCCTACGCATGACGTCACGAGCGTCATGACGTCTGAGCATCCGGACAACACCTACTTAAAAGGGAAATGCCCGATAATTGAAAACAAGATACTTAAAGCGGTAAAACCAAACTTTCTTGCCTCAGAAGACAAAAAAACGCCTGAACTTAAACCAGCAGTTGAAAACAACTCGCACAACACCCTGTAAAAAGCAGTCTGCACCACCCAAAGTGAAGAGAACAAAAAGAAATCCGAAACAAAAAAAGATGATTTGTTTTTCGAAGAATACTATTCAGACATGGCTGAGTTATTCGGATATGCTGATCACAGATCACAGCATCAGCGACACAGTCGCAAAGCTCAACACGAATCTACTCGTGGGAGATAAATCCAACACCATGGTGCCATGGCAGATTGTCGATACATTGGATGACAGCAATACCCAAGATGAAGATCACACAGAGAGCACAGAAAGACTCCACAGAGAGAGCGATGACAGGCTCCACAGTGAGAGTGATGAAAGACTCCAAAAGTGAAGCAAGCAAACACTCCCTGGCGAACACCCTGCATGAACAAGACCATGAAGGCCAACCCGCCGTATCTGAGCAACCGCAAGCAGACCATGAAAGTCTACCAAGCTCACATAAACAAGAAGAAGACAATGTACATCTACCCGCTGCATGCGAAAACAGTGACAAGGTGATCACACTCGACAGACAGGAGGTACAGGATCACAGCGAGACTGACAGTTCTCAGCTTGTCTGTACAGAAGCACAGAGTAGGGCCACCCAAGAGTCCAGTGAGACCATATCAACAGAAACCATGCAGATTTTGACTCTGGAAGAGGAGCACCAAGAGTCCAGAGAGACCGCGTCAAATGAAATCGTGAAGAATTTGACTCCAGAAGAGGAGCACCAAGAAAGCAAAGACTCAAATTATCCACACGGGACACTCATTGAGCATAACAAGAAAAACAAAAGCCAAAAGAAGCACAGCAGAAACGAGAACAACAACAACAAGAACAAAAGCAACATGAAGCATGACAAGAACAACAAAAATCGCAAGAAGCACTGCGGAAATAAGAACAACAACAGCACCAACAAAAACTACAAGCACAACGACAAAAACTACAAGAAGAACAACAAAACCAACAAGAAGCATAACAAAGATAGCGACAACAACAAAGACAGAAACGACAAAAACAGCAACAAGAACGAAAACAACAAAGACAGGAACGACAGAAACAACAGCAATGAAACAACGACTTGCACAAAATGGTACAACTCTGCACATGAAAGACGATGCCACAGCACACTGCAAAACAATGACAAGACTACAAACATGCCAGGGGATGACAACGAATCACACAAACTCACATCTGCTCCAGAACAAGCAAGCACACCAGCTTTCAAGGCAGATGACATACCAAATCGATACCACAAGCACAGAAAAAAGTCCATGTCAGTCAACATCAGTGGTTCGACCATGCAAACACCATGGGATGACGTATTGTTTACTTAAAATAACAAGAACACCGACAACATTCACAACGGAGTTGCAATATCAATATCACCACGTCAACAACAACAAAAGAAAAAACTCAGTGAACAAATTCATCAAGTTTGGACTCATAAATGTTTTTATTAAGAGTGGACTCATAAATATAAATTGGCTTTGTAAAATATGCAATAGCACCATCACTTGTATAGATACACATATCATAAGTAACTGTTTTGTACAATTTTCTTTAACGATGTACAGAAAATATGTAAAGAAACAAAGGGGGATGTGGTGATTGTAGATCTGAGTAGATGCAATACAACTGAGCAAGCACTAGAGGGAGCACGGGAGAGCTATATATACACAGGGACAGGAAGTGACGACACACTTCATGGAAGGCAGAACTCATAGCAGGACACAGACACACAGGCAGGCAGCATTTGAGGTAGCCGTAAGTTATACTCTGAAGACAGAACGAATTCACAATAAAGCATCTTCTCCACCTTTGAGACTACGAGCTTTATTAAGACACGGGGAACAACACACGGCCTACAGTATTCTTTCTCTGTCTCAGCTTTAACATTGGCTGATGGCGGGTTTTCCAGCAGCAGGGGAAAAGTGAGGCATACTGGATGGAGCAGCTAAGTGTCTCTCCAAAACTGATTGTGGAAGTACTCACCCTCTAGGTTACCATGTGAATCTCCCCCAGCAAAAAAAAACACTAATCAAATCCAGATCAAGTGCACTGCATTCAAAATTCCCGCCATCCCCCATGTTCTCCCTTCTCTGCAGTCTCCTCCCTGAACCCCAAAATCCACTAACTCCTCAATCGTAACCCTGTGATATCCATGGGCTCCCCATAATCTTCCATCTACCTGACCAGTCTGGTAAATTTGGCTGCACCAAAAGATAATCCGTTCGTATTGTTTGCTGGCTGCTAAGCTTCAGGCCTATCCTGCATCATGGCCTGCAAACAGGATCCATATGATATGAACAGCAGCAAATATTTTGGGCAGAATCCTTCATTTTTATGACTAAATGTGGTGGTGGGTAGCTCTGGAAGGTACTTGTTCCGTTCACCAGACTGCTGGGATCAGGCGCTGGATTCTACGTTAGCAACCTCATTAATTATGCACAGGTGAGTTCCCTTCTCACTCTCCTGTCAGGCTGGTAGCTGACCCGTCCACCCACCCTAAGCTGGTAGGTTCTACATCTTGAAGTCTCTTGCAAACTAAGGACCGCTTTGTGCAGGCCACTCTTTTGCAATTTTGTTGGTTTTAGATCAACATAACTTCATGCTGGAGTGACGCAATGTTGGAGACTTGACGGGGTGCCAGCGGGCAGCTGTTTCAATGAGCATTCATGAGATGCAAATTCACGCTGCCAGTCAGAGAGTTGTAACGTGATTTTATACCGGAGCGTTTCCGACCTTTTGGCTCCTGCTAAATTCTCCGCTCATGCCGCAAGTGGGATAAGAGAATTCCACCCATTGTCTTCAACGATGCCAGACTGACTATGTCCACATGAAGTGGGCCCCTTGTAAAATTCATGCAATACTGAGGCAACCACAAAAGGATTGCTATTATCCTGACTTTGTGGGCTGAAACCTGAGCTACAAGACGATTGGTAACATTCCAGAAAAGCCTGCCCTCGCAAATTGAAAGTGTCTACAAATGTAGAGAGAAGTGTGCGAGGTGGTGAATATACAATTAGCAAAATGCTCACTGCCACAAAATTGGTTTTAAAACCTAGCGATAAAACAACACCTTTGCTTTTGAGAAACTCGAAGCAAGCCATAAGGTGACCTGTGTACTTGGAACATCTTACTTGAATCTGTGAAATTCACTGTTGGGCCTGATTTGTTAGTTTATATGTGGGATTTTATTTTTCTCCTGCCTGTGGCGCTGACTCTTTCCTCCAACTAAAGTCATAAATCAGGTGTGTGAGGCTGCAGGCCTGGTTTTCTGATCCAAGCTTGTGACCATTGGAACACCGGAGCTTATGTGGCAATCAATACTCGATCATTTATACATTACTTCTGTTCAAACTTGTTGCAAGAAAATGTGTTTGATAGACTTAGAAACAAAGACCCTTGTTCCAATAAAAACTCCAAAGAACATGACCTGATTTGTGACACCAATTGTGACACCAGCTCATCAATACCTTGGGTACCACAGCTTACCATTTTAGAATGGTAAGCACTTTGAAAGATTTCCCTAAGTATGTGGTGTGTGCAAGGGGTGTGTAGGCTGTGTTTAGCAACTTGAGGAAGCCAGTGGGAAGAGATCAGAGGTTTATTTAACTATATACAATATTTTGCTCAAGGCAGCAACTGGCTCCCAGTGCAGTTCTTACTGGGAGAACTAACCACACCAACCAGGCCCTGCTTTGGGCCAGCTTTTATGTTTGTTTGTCACAAGCTCCAGCTGGGTGGCCTCCACCCCCTACCTGGGAAGCTTGTACTCCATGAGTCCTATGGGGAGATCAACAATGGCTTCCCCGTGGGCTTATAATACCTCTCACCACCAAAGTCCGGTAGTATTCCTTCAGCCGCCAACAGTGAGGGCCTTCTGTGCTGTTTTGACCGCAGCTGCACTTCTGCCTGTGGTGACTGTGGTTCAGGTGGTGTGAGTTATTACCTGGACCTCATTCCCGGAAGTGATGCGGCCACTGGTACAGACACTTTGCTGGCTTTCTATGATCTAGAGACATCCTCCTCCCGCTGGACCAGGTGCTGTGACCCAAACTGTGGGTTCACAGGCTGAGGGGCGGTTCCTAAATATATAGAGGAGACACCGATACTGCTGGGTGGGCGTCATGAAGTGTGGGTTCTTGCTTCTTCAGCTAGTCCAAGTGCTTTTGCTGAACTTTGCCCTGAACCTGGATTTTATACGAGACCAGATCCGTTCTCTCCGGCACTATGCCTGAGAGCCACCATGCTCCATCACCAAAACTGCAGGCATCAACTGCACACCCAAGTGAAATTGCCACCTTGGCGTCCTCAAGTTGTGGTACCTCTTCTGTGTCTCCTGTTGCACCTCCACTTTCCTGCTGAGCCTCGGAAACGTGAGGCTTAACCGGGTTCTAAGTCATCGGCCCATCAACAGATCCTCAGGGATGCTTCCCATCTGCACATGTGGTGTTGTCCGGTAACTAAAAAGGAACCGTGCCAGCCGTGTATCCATGGAACACATTGGTTGCTTTTTTATGCCTCTTTTGAAGGTTTGGATTTCCCTTTCCACCAGGCCATTGGAGGATGGGTGACACAGGATGGTGTGAATATGCCGAATGCCATTTCACTTTGTAAACGCATCAAATTATTCACTAGTGAACGGCGTTCCATTATCAGTTACCAGGACCTCAAGGAGCCCAATGATGCGAAACGAACCATGGAGCTTTTCTATCATGGCCCTGGACATTGTTAAGGCCATCTTTTGCACCTCTAGCCATTTTGAGTGGGCATCCACAATAATGAGGAACATGAATGCCATGAAAGATCCCTGAAATCTGCATGTGGATGCATCCAAGGGCATCCTGGCCATTCCCAGGAATGAAGGGACGCTGCCAGGAGAGCTTCTGATGCTCCTGGCATGCTGGACATCTGCGCAAGACCCTCTCAATGTCCCCATCAATGCTGGTCAAGCCGGAATAACTATGGGCCAGCATCTTCGTCTAAGAGGCACCCAGGTGGCCACTGTGAAGGTCATGCAGCAGAGATTCCTGACACTGTGGTGGGATGACCATGTGAGGTCCCCACAATATGATGCCGTCTTCTATACTGAGTTCTGAGAACTTCTGGACAAAAGGCAAGAGTGTTACAGGAAGGGCCCCTCTTTCTCCACCGCTTAACAGCATGAGGAGAAGTTCCGCCACTCCCAGATCTGCTGATCATGCAGGCACCTGAGAAGCCACCAGTGGCAAGATGCCCACAGAGTTTAGAGTTGCAACCACATCATCCACCACTAGTGGGGATGGGGCACTAACGGGCAATGGTAAATGGTTGAGGGCTTTGGCATGAGCAATCTGCATACCCGAGCGCTGTCAAAATGAATATTCATGCAAGGTGAGCAGAAGCATCCAACATTCAATTCCAGCCGATGTGATGGGTGGGATTTGCTAATCCTCTCTAAAAGGCCAAGCAGTGACAAACTAATCATGGCGTTCGTATGGGGGTGGGGGTAAAAATGCTAGGATCCCAAAGAAGGTCCTACAAAAAACAAAATCCAGGGGGGGCTAGCCCTCCCAAACCTACAATTCTACCACTGGGCGGCAACAGCCGAGCGAGTAAGGGGATGGATCCAGGAGCCAGAGGCCAAGTGGGTGCGTGCGGAGGAGGCCTCCTGCATGGGGACCTCCCTCCGGGCCCTCGCCACGGCAGCACTCCCATCCCCACCCAAAAAACACTCCAGCAGCCCAGTGGTGACAGCCAACCTCCAATCCTGGAACCAACTACGGCAGCAATTTGGCCTGACCAAAATGTCGGACAAGGCTCCCATCTGCAACAACCATAGGTTCACACCAGCACTGACTGACGCCACCTTCAAAAGGTGGAGGCAGGACGGAGGGACACTGACAGTCAGGGATCGCAACACTGGACGAACTGACAGAGAAATTTCGGCTAGCCAGGAGGAACGAGCTACAGTATCTGCAGCTCAAAAACTTCTTACGAAAGGAGACAAGGACGTACCCACAACCGCCACGACAGACACTACTGGAAGACCTACTGGACGCAAGTATCCTAGATAAAGGGAACTGTAGCGACATGTATGACCGACTGGTAGAAAGGGCCGACGCCGTACTGGACGCAACAAGAAAGAAATGGGAGGATGACCTGGGGATTGAGATAGGGTGGGGACTCTGGAGCGAAGCACTGCATAGGGTCAACTTCACCTCCACGTGCGCAAGGCTCAGCCTGACGCAGCTAAAAGTGGTACATAGAGCCCACTTAACAAGAAACCGTATGAGTAGGTTCTTCCCGGAGGTGGAGGACAGATATGAACGGTGCCAAAGAGGCCCGGCCAACCACGCCCACATGTTCTGGTCTTGCCCCAGACTTGTGGAGTACTGGACAGCCTTCTTCGAGGCTATGTCCAAAGTGGTGGGGGTAAGGGTGGATCCATGCCCGATAGTGGCGGTCTTCGGGGTTTCAGACCAGCCAGATCTATTCCTGGGGAGGAGGGCAGACGCCCTTGTCTTTGCCTCCCTGATCACCCGCCGTAGAAACCTGTTTGGCTGGCGGTCAGCAGCACCACCAAGAGCTGCAGACTGGCTGTCCGACCTCTCGGAAACTCTCCAAATGGAGAAAATCAAATTCGCCATCCGAGGGTCAGACGACGGCTTCCACAGAACGTGGGAGCCATTCATGCAATTGTTCCGGGACCTGTTTGTGGCCAACGAACAAGAGGAAGAATAGTCGGGTGGCCAAGAATCAGGGGAAAATGGATGGGAATCGGGGGAAGGTAGCCGGGGGGGGGGGGGGGGGGGGCGGGGGGGGGGGGGGAGGTGGGGGGAGGGCTACGGGTTCGTTATGGGGGTTAGTTCTCATGGTTTTATGCTTATTTCTTTTTCTTGTTAATTTATCGTTTTTGTATTGGACGGGAGGGGTTACTGTTTTTCTCTGTTGTGATAAAATTTGTTGTTGAAAACTTGAATAAAAATTATTCGAAAAAAAAAGGAAGGACAAAGACACAAGCGACAGTCTGATGGCAAGCTAAGGCCCAAAACCAAATTGTAAATAAATGCCTATAAACATGTGCCTCGGCCATATTGGGGAATGTAAAATATGTATACCGGTTTAAGAGGGTGGCCACAGTTGTTATTATGAAGATACTTGCCTGTAAATATACATGTTAATTTTTGTGTGTTTTTTTTCTAATAATTTGTAATTTGTTGGATATAAAATATGAAAATTCAATAAAAAACATTTCCAAAAAAAAAAAGGCCGAGCAGTGGCTTGTGGTCTGTCACAATGGAGAAATGTCGCCCATAAATATACTGGTGGAACTTCTTGACACCAAATATTACCGGCAAGCCCTCTTTCTCGATTTGAGCAGAACGTCGCTCTGCGTCTGCCAGGGTCCTGGAAGTGAATGCAATGGGGTGGTTCTGTGCGATCTCCCATCCATGGGCCAGCACCACTGCAATGTCGTAGGAGGAGGCATCGCATGTCAAGATTAGAGGCCGTGCCTCTATTCATGAGGAGCTGCATGGATGACGGACGTTTGTTACTCCGACAAATACTTCGTTCCGTGAACCACTCCTGCTCTTTCCTCAATAGTACGTTGAGTAGAGTTAATAAAGTGGCCAGGTTCGCAATGAACTTCCCAGAGTAGTTAACCAGGCCTAGGAATGACTGGAGCTCAGCGGCGTTTTTTAAGGTTGGGCCCCTTTTATAGCCAGAATCTTATCTTCCACTGGGTGTAGACCATCTCTGACCATCCTGTAATGTAAATAGGTTGCCACCCGAGCATGGAACACACACTTGTTCCTCTTTAATGGGGAGGCTACTTGGGAAAACTACCAGAATACTTCCTGAAGGTTGTACACTTGTTCCTTCTCTGTGGTTCCTGTGATGAGCATGTCATCCAGACAGACAACCACCTTTGGCAGACCCTGCAAGATATTCTCCATTACCAGCAGGTGTAGTCAAACAACCCCCGATGATGGTTGCAAATTTCCTGGACTCTGGGTCTTGCTCCACCTGTAAATAAGCATGGCTCATGTCAAGCTTTGTGAACGAGCATCCTCCAGCCAGTCTTCCCTATAAAACCTCCATCCTAGGCATCGGTTACCATTCCTGGCATGAAGCTCTGTTCGCGGTGAGCTTGAAATCTCCGCAGAGTCGAACAGGTCTGTTGGGGCTTCATTACCGACCCATTCCGCAAACTGTATCAAGCGTACAACCCCCAGATCCTGCCGACGCTGAAGCTCCATGTCGGCTTTGGCAAGCAATATGTAAGGGACAGGCCTCATCCTAAAAAGACCTGGGCTGAGCATCAGGATCCACGTAGATATGGGCTTGGCCCCCTTTATCCTGTCCAGACCCTCCTGCAACACTTCAGGATACTTGCCTAACATATCATACAGATTCCCAGTGCCCATCCGAGAAACCTACTGGCAGTTGAAACGGAGAACCCGCGACCACTCTTGTCCTAGCAAATTGGACCCTCGCCTCTGCAATACAACAAAGGGAAGATGGACCGATTGTTAGCCATGCGTTACCACAGTCATGGTGGTCCTCACAAGATTCAAAGTCTAATCGGTATAGGTCACTAACCTCACTTTGATGTCGCGCGATGTTAGCGGCATTACCCCTGAGCGCAGTCGCCGAAATATGCAATGGTCCATGTTGGAGATGGCAACGCCGGTGTCCATTTCCAATATCACGGGATGACTCTTGATCTCTAATGTGACCAGGATCGGTGCTAACTTTGGGTCCAGGACGCAGTTTGGCTGCATTAAACATTTGGGGGCCCATGTGCAAGGGTCTGGGGTGGAATTCTCCGACCCCCCGCAGGGTCGGGGAATCGCACGGGGCCTGCGTAAATCCCGCCCCCGCCGTGACCGGAATTCTCCGCCACCCAGGAATCGGCGGGAGCGGGAATCACGGCGCGCCGATCGGTGTGCCCCCCGCGGCGATTCTCCGGCCCGCGATGGGCTGAAGTCCCGCCACTGACAGGCCTCTCCCGCCGGCGGGAATTGGAGCACCTGTGATGCCGGCGGGATTGGCGGTGCGAACGGGCCCCCGGGGTGCCCCCACGGTGACCTGGCCCGCGATCGGGACCCTCCGATCGGCGGGCGGGCCAGTGCCGTGGGGGAAATCTTTTTCTTCTGCCGCCGCCACGGCCTCCACCATTGCGGAGACGGAAAAGTCCCCCCCACCACACATGCGCCGGTGGTAACGTCAGCGGCCGCTGACGCACCGGCACATGCACGAACCGGCGAAGGCCTTTCGGTCAGCCCTAACGCCGGGCGGCAAAGGCCGTTGGTGCCGGTTTTAGCGCCAGTCGGCTTGGCGCCAACCACTCCGGCGCGGGCCTAGCCGCTAAAGGTGAGGAGAATTCCGCACCTTTGGGGAGGCCCGACACCGGAGTGGTTGGCGCCACTCCGCTACACTGGGAACCCCCATCCCGCCAGGTAGGGGAGAATCCCGGCCCTGGTTCGCAGTGATTTTGGCTGGTGTCATGGGCGGCGTTCTCTGCACTGAAACTGGTGTCTTTAACCATCACGAATTTGCCAATCACAAATTTTGCAAATAGGCCAGCTTTCGTCTTCATCCTTGAGCGAGATATCCCACTGGTCAGCGGTAGCTCCCGAGATCCAGACTTGTCTCTGGAATTATGTCTGGGGCTGCCCTTTTGGAGGCGATCTGGTCAGACCAGCACTGTATCATGATGCAGTGGGAGCTTGAAATGAAGGGCATGCCAGACTATGGACGCAATAGTCCATGGACCCTTGTAGCTCCTGCACTCCTTTCTCCACGTGCTCTCGGGACAGCGAAAGCTCGATGGCCAGTTTCAAATCCAAGGTGGGTTCTGCCAATAGCTTCCTCTGATAATAATAATCCTTATTAGTGTCACAAGTAGGCTTACATTAACACTGCAATGAAGTTACTGAGAAAATCTCCTAGTCGCCACACTCCAGCACCTGTTAGGATACACTGAGGGAAAATTCAGAATGTCCAAATCAGCTAACTAGCACATCTTTCGGGACTTGTGGGAGGAAACCGGAGCGCCCAGAGAAAACCCACGCAGACACGGGGAGAATGTGCACACTCCACACAGTGACCCAAGCAGGAATCAAACCCAGGCCCCTGGCGCTGTGAAGCAACAGTGCTAACCATGTGCTACTACACACTGGACTATCACTCAACATTTCATTGAGGGATGGCTCAAACTCATAATATTCATCTTGATGTCTCAGGCGGGTCAAGAAGTCAGTGACTGATTTACCGGGAGACTGCACCGCCATATTAAAACGATGTCTTTGCACAATTATAGAAGCCTTGGGGTTATTGTGTTCAGAAATCAAAGCGACCAAAGGATTTGGAGTCTGGTTCAGTCGGGTAGGTCAGACATTTTATGATCCCAAAAGTCAGGGCAGAGAGTCAGAAGGAAGACTTTCTGATGGTCTTTCCCCCAAAATCCCGTTCGCCTTGAAAAAGTAACTTCTTTTGCTCTGCATTCAATCTTCCAGGCCTGCATCGAAGGCTTCCAACTTCCTGAATAGTGGCATTTTGAACTTTTATGACCCTACGTCTCGGGATATCAAATTAACCGGTGGCTCGACGGTTCAATGGGCAAGTCTGGAGTTTCCTTTTTCCTCATCGCCAGTTTAGTAACTCAAAGAAATCAGCTCCCAGTGCAGTCCTACTGGGCGAGCTAACCACACCAGGCCCTGCACTGGGTCGGCTTTAATGTTAGTTTGTAATGAGCTCCAGCTGGGGCGTCTGCCTCTTATCTGGGAAGCTCATACTCCACACGTCGTATGGAGAGATCAACAATGGTTTCCCCATGGTCCACTTGGGGGTTATAGCAGTGTGCAAACTAGATTCCAAAGAGCAGATTCTGTCACAAAAACAGACAAATACAAAGAGACAATCTAAATACAAAATAGGAATAGATTATGGCAGAAATACACAGCAGGCCAGTAAGCTTTTGTAGAGAAAAGGTATTTGAATTTTCTATGTCAGTATTTTATTGAATTATTTTTTAAACACATGTTTGCATGAGTTTCGTCCGGGTGCTCCGGTTTCCTCCCACAGTCCAAAGATGTGCAGGTTAGGTGGATTGGCCATGCTAAATTGCCCTTAGTGTCCAAAACAAAGGTTAGGTGGGGTTACGGGGATAGGGTGGAAGTATGGGCTTGGGTAGGGTGCTCTTTCCAAGGGCTGGTGCAGATTCGATGGGCTGAATGGCCTCCTTCTGCACTGTAAATTCTATGATTACAACAAGTAAAAAAGCACATCAGAAATGGGAGCAAGACAGGTGGGGGTAGCACCCCTAACCTGAAACCCTTAACTAGGTTCAAATTACCCTGGAAATAGTGGCACCTGAATGTGAGGAGGAAATCAGGACGGTCATCCAGGGGGTTTCATGTATCTACAGGCTAGAACTATCAACAATGACTACTTTCTTGAATCTTTCACACACTCAGCCATCCTGTCGTTCACTAACTTTGCTGATTTGTTGCTGATTCCATTGAAATATTTATTCCTCTTCGGTTTTTTAATTTCGTGGCCAATGTACCAAATAATAAATTTTACCTTCTTCGGATTGGCCTTATGACAAAGTCAGGCGAATGTGGTGGGCATTCTATGTGAGTTCCTGTTCACAAGATAAGGCAATTAGGGAGAAATCGTGAAGGCAGAAATGTAACAGTATATTTTTACAATCAGAAGAGAGGTGGTCTGCTCATGGATGCTACCTTTATCCTGCACATAAGCACATACAAAGAAAGAAAGCAAAGCTTGCATTTATATAGCAACTTTCCTGACCTCATGGCATCCCAGGCACTTCTTAGCCAATTAAGTACTTCTGAAGCAAAGCCATTGGTGTAATGTATGAAGTGCGGCAACCAATTTTCACACAGAGGGGTCCTTTAAACAATAATAGGATAATGGTCAGATCATCGATTTAAGTAATAATAGTCGAATAATAAATTTTGGGCAGGTTATTTGAAGAATTCCTCCTCTCTTTTAATAGCGGCCTGGGATCTTTTGAATCTACTTGAAAGGGCAGAGAAAGCCTTCAAATCTCTGCCAAATGGCAGTACCTCTCATAGTGGAATGTACCTCAGTAAATGCATGGAATGTATATCGAGGTTTGGCTGAAATTTCTGAAGTGGAACTTGAACCTTCTGATTTGGACAAGACAAATGTGCTGCACAACAATGTAAACTATAAATGCAGCTGGCATGTTAAGAGGGGCAAAAAACACTCGACCAAACAGGCTGTTTAAAGTTTAAACTAAAGCAAATAGTCAGGAGTAAACAGACTTATTCTGAACTTAAACTCTCAGAAAGGAATGTGCCTAAAGTTAGAATTGGTTTACACAGTAGTGGTGGAAAGTGAACCTGAAGGCGAATTTTATAGACTTACACTGGAGTGAAAAAGGGAAGAGAAGTCATATGTTCACTTCAAAGTGGTGGCTAAAAAGAAACACTGCAAGTAAACCAAGGAAGAAAAAGAGCATCAGCACAAAGGCAGATGAAGGAAGTGACCCTAATAAAATACACTGTCACTCAGAATCAAAGTCCCCCTTTATGATTGTATGAAAGAAGGGACAGCGGTTTCTCGAGGGTATTTTAACACAAGGAAAGGGAAATACGTACTGTAAGATGCTGCTACTGTCAAGGAGTAGGAAAAGTTCCCTGCATTTTTATGAATAGATCTGACGCACAGTGCAGATAGCATTTTGGTAAAATCAGCATTGTCACTGTATGCACACTCCCGCTGGCAAGGTGCTTCTGTTCTTTATGCAACTCCCTCAATAATCCCTTCAACCCAACATGGCTGATGATGTCAATAATGCCTACTGTAGACAAAACTATAAATCAAAAGCCGAGAGAAAAAGAGAAAGATGTGAAAATTAATGTTAATTATTTGTCTGTTATGAAGAGCTATTCATACTGTGGTGAAATCAAAGCAGAGCGTTGAAATGGTCCGGGCAGTAAATGCTGACTGACTTGCTGTGCGATAACTAATCGTATGTAATATTTTTGCCTTTATTTGCTAGTTAGGTACCTGGCAACCATGATTGGTGGAATCTTCCATTCTCTGCACAGTCTGCCGGTTGAGGTGAGGAAACCGGCGTGCAGCACTCAGGCTGCGTAGTTGGGTATTCTCTCCAGATAAGACAGGACTCTATGCAGAAGAAATCTGGAGGCATGGCCCACATAGTCACACTGGCGTAGTTGTAAAAAGCCGGAATCCGGGAATCCTGAGATTCCGAGTGCCCGGAGCAGTGCCAGGGTACAGCCCAGGCCTTGTCTCTCTCCCTTCGGGCCTATACTTATCTGTGCGTCTGGTTCACATTTTTAAAAAACAGATGTAAACCTCGCTAACATGAAACAAAATGAAAATGAAATGAAAATCATTTATTGTCACAAGTAGGCTTCAAAATGAAGTTACTGTGAAAAGCCCCTCGTCGCCACATTCCGGCGCCTGTTCAGGGCGGCTGGTACGGGAATTGAATCGTGCTGCTGGCCTGCCTCGGTCTTCTTTAAAAGCCAGCGATTTAGCCCGGTGTGCTAAACCAGTCTCATGATATTTTGCGCGCGTGGTTGCCATTTGCACGAGTGGCGAATGGAGATACAAAACCACGGCCGATGTTGGAAAATGTAATCTGAATAAGCCGGAACTATTCTGTGGGTGACTACATAGCTTTCATCTTACTTTAGCATGATACTACAATGGTTAAAGAATAGCTCTGAATATTCAATCAATCATTTCAACAATTCACAATATATTTGACTGCAAAAATAGCTGCTTGGCAAATATTGCATTTTGTTTAAAGAAATAAGGGGCCCAATTCTCCTTTTGGGAGACTAAGGGCGGGATTCTCCGACCCCCCGCCAGGCCGGAGAATCGCTAGGGGGCGGCGTGAATCCCACCCCGCCGCCCTGACGCTGGCAGCCGAATTCTCTGGCACCGTTTTTTTGGTGGGGGGGGGATTGCGCCGCGCCGGTCGGGCGCCGTTGGCAATGCCCCCCCCCACCCCCCGGCGATTCTCCGCTCCGCGATGGGCTGAGCGGCGCCCGTTTTCGGCTAGTCCCGCCGGCGTAAATTACACAAGATTCTTATCGGCTCTGCGGGCGGCCCGCGGAGTCCTCGGGGGTGCACGGTGGCCTGGCCCGCAATCGGGGCCCACTTTCCCTCTGCGCCGACCGCTATAAAGTTCCGCCATGGCTGGCGTGGAGAAGAAACACCCTGCGCATACGCAAGAATCATGCCGGCGGTTCTGAGAACACGCTGGTGCTCCTGCGCATGCGCCAACACGCGCCGGCCAGCAGAGGCCCTTCGGTGCTGGTTGGCGCAGTGCCAATCACTCCAGCGCCGGCCTAACCCCCCGAAGGTGCGGAAGATTCTGCACCCTTCGGGCGACCCGACGCTGGAGTTGTTCACGCCCCTCTTTGGCACTGATAGGGCCTGCCCGCCGCATACTGGAGAATCCCGCCCTAAGTGTTGTCGCCAGGGCTGAATTGCGTGTGGTTTGCGTTCCCATTGGGGGCGCTATTTGTGGAGCAATGGGCCAGCACAATGGGCCAGCTAATGGGCCAGCACTCTGCTGGCGCAAATTCTGAGCAATTCCTGGCCCAGCAGACGTTTTAACTGCTGGGTCCGGAGTTAGCACCAAAGAGCTTGGCAGCTGGAGCTGTTTGTTTTTAAATGCTCCACTTACTAGACACTCACTGTAACCACCATGATGGCTAAGAGAAGACTTGCACCCCCCCCCCCCCCCCCCCCCCCCCCCACACCCCCCACCTCCAAGGTTGGGAGTCCAAGGTGGACCTATAGCTCCATGCCAGTGAGGGGCAAAGAGTTGCTCTCTTCGCCAGTGATGAGGGCCCAGACTCAAGCCTGTCCTACTGAACACTACCTGTGAGGTGGTGGCAGAAGCAGTCAGTACTGCCAGTCTTACCAGGGGGAGATAGCTGGTGATCTAGAGGGGTGGGTATCACTGGCAGGTCCTCTGCCCTAAGATGGATAGAGAACCAGGGGAGTTTCCAAAGACTGCCGTGCAGATGTCCTCTTGTTGGGGTGAGCTCTACTGATCTACTGCTTCTTCTGTAATAGGGCAGCGATTCTGAGAAGTACTAACATCTGGTGGGCTCCTGATTTAGCTTGGCCCTTGAAGATACAGCTGGGGTATGAGAGTGTCTAGAGGGGCAGCCTGGGTGGACTCCCAGATGACCAGATGCCTTTTAAGCATTTAAAGGACACAGGCAGCACCCAGCAGTGTAATCAGCCAGGAGCCTGAAAGTAACAAAATTGCAATCATTGTCTTACTATATTCGCTTATACAATTTATATCCATAGTAAATTTATCCACTGACATATTCCCAAATCACCAAAGTTTCATTTCCCTAATTTTCCCTCGTATATATTTGTATGCAGTATAATTTTGAGGAGATTGTGTGAGGTGCATTTCACTTAACTTGGGTGGGATTGTCCGCCTTATGACACCACAAATGCTCACCGTGATCGGGCCTCCAGCCCAAATCGAGTTCCGCGCCCAGCGCCTATTCGGGTGTCATGCTCCGGTCCCTCGCTGGTGGCTATAACAAAGTTTGGGCCCCGCGCTAGCAGGGGAGATAAATCACTTGGTTGCATGGTGTACCGAAAACAACCTCTCTCTAAATGTTGGAAAGACCAAGGAACTGAAATGAAAAATGAAATGAAAATCGCTAATTGTCACAAGTAGGCTTCAAATGAAGTTACTGTGAAAAGCCCCTAGTTGCTACATTCCGGCGCCTGTTCGGGGAGGCTGGTATGGCAATTGAACCGTACTGCTGGCCTGCCTTGGTCCCCTTTAAAAGCTACCGATTTAGCCCAGTGTGCTAAACCAGCCCCACTGATCATCGACTTCAGGGAGCGTAGCACGACACACATGTCCATCTGCATCAATGGCTCCGAAGTGGAGATGGTCGATAGCTTTAAGTTCCTGGGGGTCACCATCACCAACAGTCTGTCCTGGTCCACTCACGTTGATGCAACAGTCAAGAAAGCACAAAAACGTCTCTACTTCCTATGGAAGTTGAAGAAATTTGGCATGTCTGCATCGACTCTCACAAACTTCTGCAGATGTGCTATAGAGAGCATCCTATCCTGCTGCATCACAGCCTGGTATGGCAACTATTCAGCCCAAGATCGCAAGAAACTGCAGAGTATGATGAACAGCCGAACGCATCACACAAGCTTGCCACCTCCACATTGATTCTGTGTACACCTCCCGCTGCCTCAGGAAGGCGGACAGCATTATCAGAGACCCCTCCTACCCAGGCATTGCCTTCTTCCAGACTCTTCCATCAGGCAGAGTCTGGAGACCGAACATCCAGACATAGGAACAGCTCTTCCCCACAGCTACAAGACTCCTCAATGACTCCCCCTCAGACTGATCTGTCCCTGTAAGAACATTATTCACAATGCCCTATGCTGCTCTTCCTCATGTATTTGCTTTGTTTGGCCCCTTGTTCCGCACTGTAACCAATCACTGTTTGTTGATGTACCATTTGTCAAGGTTCTCTGTTGATTATTCCTTTGCCTACTATGTATGTACAGTGTACGTTCCCTCAGCTGTAGAAAAACACTTTTCACTGTACTTCGTACATGTGACAATAAATCAAATCTAAATCAAATCAAACAAGCACTAATGGGGTGCATTGAATAGACAGACTGCAGCAATGGCAGTCTGAGCCAGACCACACCGATCCTGTGGGGGCACCCCAAGCCCACGGACATGGCACCAAGCCACTCCCCACTACTGCCCCCGGCCCTGGCAGCCACACTCCAGAAATAATGACTGTTTTCAATGGTTTTTCAGTATTCTTTGGCCTCCCACTCTCCCTCCACATAGCGCCCAATCCATGTTTGCAAATCCTTGTCGTAATACACGCCCAAGAGACTTCCACCTGAAAGGAGTGGAGCATCACAGAAGGGCAGAGCATACAGTGTCCAATCCGCTAATTATATTTAAATGCATGCAAATGCTGGTTTTCCATGCCGCCGCTGGCGCGGGGCCCAAACTTCATTATAGCCACCAGCGAGGGACATGATACCCGAATTGGCACTGGGCGCAGACCTCGATTTGGGCTGGAGGCCCGATCACGATTAACATTTGCGGCATCATAAGGGGAAGAATCCCACCCAAGTTAAGTGAAATACACCTCACACAATCTCCTCAAAATAATACTGCATACAAATATATATATGAGAGAAAATGAATTAAACTTTGGTGATTTGGGAATATGTCAGTGGATTTAGTATGGATATAAATTGAATCCGCAAACATAGTAGGACAATAATTGTAAGTTTGTGTCTAACCTGTCACAATAACATATCATTCCGTTTCTAAATATGTAAGTTTGTATTCGTGTAAAAGTTGCCCTGAAGTTCTTGTTTTGATTTCAGAGGGAATATCATTACCAAAATGAGAAGTGTTTCAGTGAAAGTGACTGTCATTGTGTTCCCAAGGTATTATCATTTAGTTCCATATAAATATAAATATGTATGTAGGAGGAAGGGAGGTATGTGAGAGGACAGAGGAGGCAACCCATAATAATAGTAACTAACCTCAAGACAATTCTTAAGATCGTGTTTCCACCTATACGGGTTTATCAGCTCCATTGGGATTAGAATAGAGAGATGCTTGATGGCCAGCACTGACACAATGGGCCGAAGGGTCTCTTTATGTGCTGTAAAACTCTATGGCTCTATGACTCATTCATTACCTGTCTCAGTTCATCGGCTGCTGAAATCCTCATTTGTTACCTCTCGACTTGACTATTCCAACACATTCCTGGCTGGTCTTCCATATTTCACCCTCTGTAAACTTGAGATCATCCACATCTCTGCTGAGCATGTCTTAACTCCTATCACTCCTATGCTTGCTGACTTGCAATGGCTCCCAGTCAAGCAGTATCTTGATCTCAAAATTCCAATCCATGTTTTCAAAGCCCTCCATTGCCTCACACCTAATTTTCTCTGTCATATCTTCCAGCTCCCAAACCCTGTAAGATAGCTGTGCTCCTCTAATTCTGGGTACATGTGTGTCCCCAAATTCAATTGTTGCATCATTGGCGGCTGTGCCTTCAGCTGCATCGGCTTAAGCTCTGGAATACCCTGGGCTGGATTCTCCGCCCTGCCGCGCCACATTTCTGTTTCATCCCGTCAGCGGGATGTTCTGTTACGCCAACCGGTCAATGTGGTTTCCCATTGTGGGGCAGCCCCATGCCGTCGGAAAACCCCCAGGCTGTCGGCAAAATGGAGCATCCTGCCGGTGGAGAATCCAGCCCACTGTCTTCACTGCCTATCTACCTCGCTTTCTTCCTTGATAGCACTCCTCAAAAAACTTACTTCTTTAATAAAGGTTTTGGCCATTTGACCTGCTTCTGTGGTTCAGTGTCATATTTGTTTTTAATCAGGGCCCAGATAGCTCAGTCGGTAGAGCATCAGATTTTTAATATTTGTTTTTAATGCTCCCGTCAAGTGTCTTGGGACATTTCATTATGTTAATGGTGTTATATAATGAGAAACTCTATTATATCACAGATTTTTAAGCAGAGGTAGAGTACTTTTGGTCTTTTGTGGCTGGAATTTTTCAGGCAACAGTAGAAGGATAGGATAGAACATACAGTGCAGAAGGAGGCCATTCGGCCCATCGAGTCTGCACAGACCCACTTAAGCCCTCACTTCCACCCTATCCCCGTAACCCAATAAACACCCTAATCATTTTGGTCACTAAGGGCAATTTATCATGGCCAATCCACCTAACCTGCACGTCTTTGGACTGTGGGAGGAAACCGGAGCACCTGGAGGAAACCCACGTAAGACACGGGGAGAACGTGCAGACTCCGCACAGACAGTGATCCAGCGGGGAATCGAACCTGGGACCCTGGCGCTATGAAGCCACAGTGTTAGCCACTTGTGCTCTCGTGCTGCACCATGCACAAGGAATGCAAGTGGATCCTGAGCTCAATACATGTGGACTTTACGAAGGCTGCAGAGTGAAGGGGAGGGCATCTCCATCCTAAGACATTAATATCATTTTCTCGAGCCGGGCAGAAAGGTCCCAGTGATTGGAAGGGCCAAGCTTCCAGCTGCAGCATTGGATCCCTGAAAGTGGTTACTGGTGCCAAGGCCCCTCCATAGGCCTGATGGGAAACCTCCCCCAACTGCACCCTCCCCCACATGAAGCTGCTGGGAGGCTACCACAGTTAAGTGTCAGCCTCACCACACTAGAGAACTATCCCAACGCCAGTAAAATGATGTTAATTAGTAATTTAATTAAATTGATTGGCTGACTGCCTCCAGTCGACGGGGTGGATCTTCTGGCTTCTGGGAATATACCATGCTGGCAGGAGCTCCCAATGCCTTCGGCCACCATTTTAAAAGCCTTCCTGCCTTTCAGCCCATATCCAGGGGTTAGCAAAATGCAGAACTGTGTCTGTGTCTCTTTCATTCTCTATATGATCCTTCACTTCAAATATTATCCACTTTTTTTCCCTTAAAAGATGAAATGGTCTGGGGGAGATTAAATGCAATGAACTAAATGCATCTGGAATGAAAAACTAATTTCATTAATAGTGATCATGAAACCACAGGAAACCAGCCAGTTAACTAATATCCTTTAAGGAAGAAAATCTGCCATCTTTCCTTGGACTACGTTTGAGACCAGCTCACAGCAACGGAGCAAACTCCTAACTGCATTCAGAATAGCACAGTAAATAAATCATTCAGTTGTGTCAAACTGCTGCAGGAAAGCCAAATGAAATTAAAACAAGACAGTCCATCAGACATCAACACAGGCAGCAGATAGAACAAAGGCACATACAGATGCAACTACAAAGTCCTGCTAACTGGGCAGCATGGTGGCACAGTGGTTAACACTGCTGCCTCACAGCTCCAGGTTCCCAGGTTCAATTCCGTCCTTGGGTAACTGTCTGTGGAGTTCGCACTTTCTCCCCATGTCTGCGTGGGATTCTTCCGGGTGCTCTGGTTTCCTCCCACAGTCCAAAGATGTGAAGGTTAGGTGGACTGGCTACACTATATTTCCCCTTAGTGTCCAAAAGTTAGGTGGGGTTATGGGGATGGGGTGTAGGTATGGGCTTACGTAGGGTGCTCGTTCCAAGGGCCAGTGCAGACTCAATGGGCTGAATGGCCTCCATCTGCACTGTAAATTATATGAAATTCTATGACATCTGGGTACCTGTGCCAAAATTGGGAGAGTTGTTCCATGGACTAGTCAAGCAGTAGCCTTACATGGTCATTCTCACAGAATCATAACTCACAGCCAATGTCACAGATGCTTCCATCACCATTCCAGGGATATGTCCTGTTCCACTGACAAGAAGTTTGCTTAAGGTTATTGAATTTTCTCACATTGGTCTATAAGAGTTTTGCATTCAGATGGTGCTTTGGATTTTGCCCTGGACTTTGTCCTAAATGCAATGGAGTTACAATGTGGTTCAGAGCTAGGGCACAATACCTGTATATAAACACAATAAACACTTGTTCCGAATTGCCTATGTCCTTTGTCTGAAGGGTGTGGAGGATGGAGTGGGCTGGATTCAGGGGATGTGCCACGGAGTGGCACAGTGGTGGTGGGTGGGGAGCGGGGGGGAGGCGGTGATGTAGGGTGTGGGTGTTGGAGGGAGGCACAGGGCAGGGCCGCTAGTATAGAATAGAATCCCTAGAGCGCAGACGGAGGCTATTCAGCCCATCGAGGCTGCACCAACCATCTGAAAGAGTACCCTACCTACCCACCTAACCTGCCCATTCCTGGACACAAAGGGACAATTTCAACTTGGCAAATCTACCTAACCTGTATATTTTTGTACTGTGGGAGGAAACCAGAGCACCCAGAGGAAACGGAGGCTGGAATTGAACCCGGGGCCCTGACACTGTGAGGCGGCAGCGCTAACCACTGTGCCACCTTGTCGCCCTAGTCCGACATACTCTGGAGCTAGGAGGGGACTGGGCCAGAAATGTGGGGGCTCCAAGCGTTAGGGCCTATCCAGTGAGTGACCCATCATCACTCACCAGCCACCACCCCCATAACCAATCCTCATCACCACTGACCCCATCCCCACCTCCGCCTCCCCTGAAGGCATGTGGATCGTGTGATGGAATGGCCAGAATGCTTGCAGGGATCACCCAGGCAGACAGTGGAATGTGACACCGGGGCAGGAGTCAGACCTTGTCAAATGATGCGGAGCACCAGAGCTCATCGCATTGCGGGTTGTCATTATCCTCCATCCCATGGACCACAACCGCTGATACTGCCAACCCAGGAGTAGAGGCCTGATAATGACATGCTAATCAATTCAGATTATGTTCCTGATGTAGAACCATCGGGAACCGTGCCCTGTCACTGACGGCGGAGGGGACAATCAGGTCACATGTTCATGTCGATGTGAAATGTGATTTGTTTGCTGTCGTGAGATTTTCCGTTCCTGTGTTGAACCCACCTGACCGTAATCAGGAGCGGAAAATCCTGCCCTCTGTGTAAATATGCTTCTCTTCAGGATATAAGTTGGCCCATGCATCAGACTCCATACGAAAAGAGATTATTGTGCTCTTCTCCCTTTGTTAAATGTGCCTCCAAGAACCTCAAAGTACATTCTTTCAGTCTTTGAGTGACATTGTCAGGTTTATGAAATGCCTGTCTCTGTGAAAATTTTCTTTGTTGAACATTGTTGGAATGCTTCATATGTAACCATAATTCCCACCTAGCAGGGCTGAGAAAAAGCCTTGTTGCATGCTGTTGACTTTGCACCAGAGTAATTATAATTTGAAGGTTTTCCACTGCTCACTTGCAAACTTAACACTTGAGTATTGCATGCACTGCACAGGCAATTATAACCAAATGATTCACATAATAAGGCCCAATGGAAAACTCTCCATCACAAACACGACCAGGTCCTTAGTTTCTTACCAGGAAAACAGAAGTTAAATCAATATTCAATCAGAATATTATAGAATCATAGAATCTGATAACCCCTGCCATGCCGGAGGAGGCCATTCAGCCCATCGAGTCTGCACTGACCCTCTGAAAGAGTACTTCACCCAAGCTCATTCCCCCACCCTATCCCATTAACCCCTCAATCTAACCAACACATCACATCTGTTTGGGCACTAAAAAGTAATTTATCATGGCCAATCCACCTAACCTGCATATCTTTGGACTTTGGGAGGAAACCAAAGCACCCGGAGGAAACCCACACAGATACATGGAAAATGTGCAAACACCACACAGGCAGTGACCCAAGGCCGGAATTGTAGATTAATTAAAAAAGCAATTTTTAACATAATATTTTTTACTATTTTAGTGGTATGGTAGCAGAGCGGTTATGTTACTTGGCAAGTAATTCAAAGGTCTGGAATAATTATCTGGATACAAGGGTTTCAAATCCCACCAAAGGTAGGGAAATGTAAATTTTGGTTAGTTAAATAAAACTTGAATAAAAAGCTAACATAGGTAATGTTGACTGGTTTGTGGTTAAAAAAAAAACACTTGGCAGCTAAGGAATTTAAATTCAGTTAATTATATATACATTGAATGGTGTTGTGTAGGTCATCATAAAAGATTATCTGGTTCATTATTGTCTTTCTCTTCCAATCTATTAGATTCTTCGCCGAATCTAGCGAATTTTGGAAATTTAAAACCAATGCATCAACTATCTCACTGGACCAATGATGGACAACCTAGGCTAATGAGTGGACCGTGTGACTGACCACCCTTCATCTCAGTTGGCTGCAAGATTGAAATTGGGCATTTGCACTAACCATGACCCCATGAATAAGATTAAATACATTTAATACACGCCAAGTATTTCATAACCAGTTACAGAAGATGCTTAAATAATCATTCATATATCAATAGAACTGTCATCAACATCAAATGGCAAAAAAGAAATGAAATATTTACTCTTACCTGTCCTCTGTGTTTTAATGGCTTCCTTTAGATTTGAAACCTGTCGAGCATGTTAGGAAACCTTGCAGAGAGTTTGCCATGTGAGGAATGATTGGGTTAATTCTCCGCCACTGGGATTCTCTGTTCTACCGGCAGCACACCCTCAATTCCGGGTTCCTTGACGGCGTGGGATGGACACAATGGGAAATCCCAGTGGCCAGCATTGCGAATAGAGAATCCGGGTGCCGGCAACAGCATGCTGCCGAGGAGCACGTGGCTGAAAGCAGTGAATTCACTCCAATGTATTTCAAAATGTGGCCTAACTTTGAACTGCTATCACCTCAATTACAAAGAAGCACAATGGTCCCACTTTCAGTTCAATAACTGTGGTGATATAACCACTGTAGTTATGTGTACTTGCAGTAGGGGGATGTATGCCTGTACCTGTAATACAGGTTCCTCCGGTGAGCCCCTGTCGGCTAGCTCCGCCCACAGAGAGCTTGTGTATAAATATGTGTGTGAGTCACTCAGACCTTAGTCTACAGTTGCAGATGGAGGAATAGCATCGCACAGCAATAAAGCCTCTATTGTACTAGTCTCTCGTCTTTGAGTATAATTGTTAGCACTACAATAACAAAATAATCCAGCTCCAACACTCTTTTACCATTCTGCCCTCATCACTGATTTCTCTTTTTGGCTACTTCTTTTCCCGTTGCATTTTTGATTTTGTTCTTGATTCTGCTTCTTCACTTTGCCGATTCAACACAAAGAGATCCACTGGGCAGGGGCAAAGTAAAAAACTGCCAATAATGTCATATCAAATAACGTAACATCCCACATGTGTTCTGGTGTCATGGGCAAGACGATTAACCTACGCTATGATTTTATTTACACTACTAAACTGGGTTTTGACACTTAGTCCTTTTATAATACAGAATTGATCAATAACATCTAACTACACTCAGCTACTGCTAATGTCACTAACTGGTATAAACTTTAATCTAACCTTTTCACACTGACTGCTCTCATGTCCTTCACTAGCTGTCTCCTGCATACACTCCTCCCCTAAGGTCTAACATCACTGCTTTATCTAGTAGTATCTGCAGCTCCCTAAGTGGCTATTCATGGAACAACATTAACCCTTGTAATGCTGATAGTTATGATAATACCACATCCCCAGGGACAGTTACATCACTTAGATGAGAATAGGTTAAATTACAATCACAAGTTCAGTCTCTCTGGAGTTCGTCCTCTTCTGGTAGAACGTCTCAGTGGAATGTTTAAGGCGTTGGATTACTCTATCCAATCTTTTAGCTGTTTTTGTGCTACATTTGGATCTGGTAAGGCAATGTCCTTGAATATGTTGTCACATGGAACAACTTTTTCGCATTGAGATTGACTTGTGCTTGACATGTAGTAATGCTTGTCTGTTTCTCCTTGTTCTGTCTGTCCCAAGTAGGACCTAGGTGCTACCTGTTTCAGAACTTTGGCAAGATTTGGCCAGCCACCTTCTGGATTTTGAATCCTCACAAAGTCACCTTCATGAAGCTCAGCTAGAGACTTGGTATGTCTATTGTAGACCTCTTGTTGCTTCTTTTTTGTGTTTCTGATTCTTTCATGTATCTTCGTGTTATCAGTTTCTGGACTGATCGCTAACGGTGTTGCTCGGTACGTTAACAACACTAGAGACATGTCTTAACCATATTCACGCACCTTGCGGAATAATCTCTTAATTATCCCAACTTCTTGCTCTGCTTTTCCATTAGATTGTGGATAATGTGGGCTAAACATCACATGGTTCAAATTATATTGCTCTGCAAACTGTCCACTCCCAACTCGAGAAGCAACGTTGCCAGGGACAACGTTAAGTGGAATACCATGGCGTGCAAAAATCGATTTTGCTGCCTTTATTACCATTCTGGCAGTCGAACCTTTCAACAACATCACCTCTGGACAGTTGGAGTAATAATCTATGACTATCAAGTAGTCATGAACCTGGAAATGAAATAGATCTATGCCCACTTTGCTCCATGGACTGGTCACAAATTCAATCTGTTGCATGGTATCTTTGCTCAGTGCAGGTTAATGCTTGCACATACTGATCAATCTCTCTGTTTATTCCCGGTTAATATCCCGATTGTCTGGCTTGCCTACGACACTTCTCAAAGCCTTGATGACCTTCGTGAATCTGCTGCAGAATCCCTAGACGTAACCTGGCAGATATCACTATCCTGTCTCCTTTTAGCAGAACACCATTATTTGTAGTCAGATCATCTCTTATGTCTTGAAAGGGTGATTTGCATCCAGCAGACCATCCTTCTCTGAGGTATTGTTTTACCTTCTGGAGCGTCAAGTCCTTTTCAGTTTTGGCTTTTATGGTCTGTAGTTTGCGATCAGATACTAGTAGTATCTCAGAAATTAAACAAGCTTGCGGTTCCACTATTTGGATTAACTCTGGTTTTGATGTTTCAGCATCAGTAGTAGCTATGTTTTCTGATATTTCAGCATCAGTCGAAGCTTTGTTTCCTGATGTTCCATCATCATTATTAGCTTTGGAGAGGTCATTAGGACTCTTCGTCTGTGTAATCTGAAGTATTGGTTGAGTGAATCCTTTCAACTAGTTGCAAACTTTCACGAGGAGCAACACCAATCAATTAAGATTTCTGACCCACGACCACCTCGAAGTCGATGGCTAACTCTATTTTCCTATTCTTCACAACGAGACAGCATGTCGCTATTGTGTTACCATTGTAATCTTGGAGCTCACAGGCGAACTGCTTTAACACAGGCTTTCTGCTTACTTGCTTTAAAGATCGAAACATGATAATATTTGCATGCTCTCCTGTGTCAATCCTGAATAGGATCAATTCACCATTTTTTTCGAGTGAGACAATACACTCCTTTATTGTCTCTGAGAGTGTGTTTATTGGTCTTTCTTTTTGATCCAATAAATCAATCTTAGTAATGGCTTCTATCATGAAAGTATCCAAAAGTGAATATGGTGAGCAATCCTCTCTATCCTCTATGATTTTGGATTTTTTCTCAACACTTTGCACACTTTGGATCCTTCTGTCATCACTATAATGTAACAGCCTTCCCGAACAGGCGCCGGAATGTGGTGACTAGGGGCTTTTCACAGTAACTTCATTTGAAGCCTACTCGTGACAATAGGCGATTTTCATTAAATTTTTTTTTATAATGCTGTTTAAATGTCTTCATTGGAACAGTTGTTGCTAAACGGCACAGTGCTGCTAAGTGGTTCAGTCTACCACAATTAGAACATAGAACAGTACAGCACAGAACAGGCCCTTCGGCCCTCGATGTTGTGCCGAGCATTGTCCGAAACCAAGATCAAGCTATCCCACTCCTTGTCATTCTGGTGTGCTCCATGTGCCTATCCAATAATCGCTTGAAAGTTCCTAAAGTGTCTGACTCCACTATCACAGCAGGCAGTCCATTCCACACCCTAATCACTCTCTGAGTAAAGAACCTGCCTCGCATATCCCTCCTAGATCTCCCATCCTGAATCTTATAGTTATGCCCCCTTGTAACAACTACATCCACCCGAGGAAATAGTCTCTGAATGTCCACTCTATCTATCCCCCTCATCATCTTATAAACCTCTATTAAGTCGCCTCGCATCCTCCTCCACTCCAAAGAGAAAAGCCCTAGCTCACTCAATGTTTCCTCGTAAGACCTATCCTGCAAACCAGGCAGCATCCTGGTAAATTTCCTTTGAACCCTTTCCAATGCTTCCACATCCTTCCTTTAATGTGGTGACCAGAACTGCACATAATACTCCACGGCTCTTAAACTCAAGCCCCCTGTTAATAAACGCAACACACTTCTTCACACGCCTTCTTCACGGCTTTATCCACTTGAGTGGCAATCTTCAGAGATCTGTGGACATGAACCCCAAGATCTCTGTTCCTCCACATTCCTCAAAACCCTGCCGTTGACCCTGTAATCTGCATTCAAATTTTTTTTCCCAAAATGAATCACCTCGCACTTATCAGGGTTAAACTCCATCTGCCATTTTTTGGCCCAGCTCTGCATACTATCAATGTCTCTTTGCAGCCTACAACAGCCCTCCACCTCATCCACTACTCCACCAACCTTGGTGTCATCAGCAAATTTACTGACCCACCCTTCAGCCCCCCCCCTCCAAGTCATTGATAAAAATCACAAATAGCAGAGGATCCAGCACTGATCCCTGTGGTACACCGCTGGTAACTGGTCTCCAGTCTGAAAAATTTCCATCCACCACCACCCTCTGTCTTCTATGTGATAGCCAGTTACTTATCCAATTGGCCAAATTTCCCTCTATCCCACACCTCCTTACTTTCTTCATGAGCCGACCATGGGGAACCTTATCAAACACCTTCCTAAAATCCATGTATACGACATCAACTGCTCTACCTTCATCTACACACTTAGTTATCTCCTCAAAGAATTCAATCAAATTTGTGAGGCAAGACTTACCCTTCACAAATCCGTGTTGACTATCCCGGATTAAGCTGCATCTTTCCAAATGGTCTTAAATCCTATCCTTCAGGACCTTTTCCATTAACTTACCGACTACCGAAGTAAGACTAACTGGCCTATAATTACCAGGGTCATTCCTATTCCATTTCTTGAACAGAGGAACAACATTCTCCACTCTCCAGTCCTCTAGCGCTATCCCCGTGGACAGTGAGGACCCAAAAATCAAAGCCCAAGGCTCTGCAATTTCATCCCTTGCCTCCCAAAGAATCCTTGGATATATCCCATCTGGCCCAGTGGACTTGTCGACCCACAGGTTTTTCAAAATTGCTAATACATCCTTCCTCAGAACATCTACCTCCTCCAGCCTACCCGCCTGTATCACACTCTCATCCTCAAAAACATGGCCCCTCTCCTTGGTGAACACTGAAGAAAAGTATTCATTCAACGCCTCTCCTATTTCTTCTGACTCCACGCGCAAGTTCACACTACTGTCCTTGACCAGCCCTACCCTCACCCTGGTCATTCTTTTATTTCTCGCAAAAGAGTAAAAAGCCTTGGGGTTTTCCTTGATCCGACCTGCCAAGGACTTCTCTTACCCCCTCCTAGTTCTCCTAAGCCCTTTTTTAGCTCATTCCTTGCTACCTTGTAACCCTCAAGCGACCCAACTGAACCTTGTTTTCTCATCCTTACATACGCTTCCTTTTTCCTCTTGACAGGGACATACCCATCAAGGACACGCAGTATTTGTTCCTTGAACAAGTTCCACTTTTCATTTGTGCCTTTCCCTGACAGCTTCTGTTCCCATCTTATGCTCCCTAATTCTTGCCTAATCGCATCATAGTTACCCCTCCCCCAATTATAAACCTTGCCCTGCCGTATGGCCCTATCCCTCTCCATTGCAATAGTGAAAGGCACCAAATTGTGGTCACTATCTCCAAAGTGCTCTCCCACAAACAAATCTAACACTTGGCCCGGTTCATTACCCAGTACCAAATCCAATGTGGCCCCCCATCTTGTCGGCCTATCCATATATTGTGTCAGGAAACCTTCCTGCAAGTGCAAAAACTGCCCCATTCGAACTGTTTGACCTATCGAGATTCCAATCAACATTTGGAAAGTTAAAGTCACCCATGACAACTACCCTGAGACCTCCACACCTATCCATAATCTGTTTTGCAATTTCTTCCTCCACATCTCTATTACTATTTGGGGGCCTATAGAAAACTCCTAACAATGTAACCGCTCCTTTCCTATTTCTAACTTAGGCCCATATTACCTCAGTAGGCAGATCCCCTTCAAACTGCCTTTCTGCAGCCGCTAAACTATCCTTGATTAACAATGTTACTCCTCCACCTCTTTTACCACCTTCCCTACTCTTACTGAAACATCTATACCCCGGAACGTCCAACAACCATTCCTGTCCCAGTTCTAACCATGTCTCCGTAATGGACACAACATCGTAGTCCCAAGTACCAATCCACGCTCCAAGTTCACCTACCTTATTCCAGATGCACCTTGCATTGAAGTAGACACACTTAAACACACCTTTCTCTCTGCCGATACACTCCTGCGACCTTGATACCCTCCTCACTACCTCACTACTCTCAACACTGGCTTCTGGACTACAGCTCGTTTTGCCAGCCCACTGACAAATTATTGGAAACATTGGACAATGTTTCCCTCTCACCAGACAATTATTTTACTGTGGGCATGTCCACAGCGTGTGCATGTCACCACACTTATGATGACACAATCAAAATGACCGCCGGCCGTTGAACACAGTTCTCTATGCTGCGACGCATCATTAATGGTGTCAGCCACATATATCGATTTTGCACTCTTTTCCTTAGCCACGAATTCGGCATATTCGCTCGGTGCCTGTTCCCTTACACATATTTATAGCATCTTCAATCGACAACACCGGTCTTCTGAACTTTTTCTCGTGCACCCGTTCTCCGTTTATTCCGAACTCAACTTTATCCCGCAACATATACTCGGAGCCTGAGGCAAAATTACCGGGCTGCACTCGGGGCTCCAGATCTGCGATGCCTGAATCTACAGACTCTCCTCTGAACTGCAGCCGTTTATTTAACATGTAGCACTCATAGAATCTTTTCACAATCGGACATCTTATGCTGTATTTACTTTTGTCCTTATCTGCACTGAATTCAAACAAATTGAAAAACCCCAATAGTGTGCACCTGTCAAACAGAACCCGCCAGAGGTGAACAGGTGAGTACAGGCCCCGGGGGAAGGGAAAGGACATGCTTGGGCAGAACCTAACACTGCCCTGACACTGCCCCCTGAAGACATGCTGGCTCACTGAGTTTGGTGGCATGGTAGCACAGTGGTCAGCACAGTTGTTTCACAGCTCCAGGGTCCCAGGTTCCATTGCCGGCTTGGGTGACTGTGTGGAGTTTGCACTTTCTCCCCATGTCTGTGTGGGTTTCCTTCGGATGCTCTGGTTTCCTCCCACAGTCCAAAGATGTGCAGGCTAGATGGATTAGCCATACGAAATTGCCCTGAGAGTCCAAAAAGATTAGGTGGGGTTACTGGGTTATGGGGATAGGGTGGAGGTTGTAATGATATGCGGACAGACATGTAATTAAAGGGTTAATAACAGCACCTAGCTGTAATACTATCACTAGAGGACATTACTAGATCCACGATATAACTGCATTACCAGAAGCTCTAGCTATCTTTTCCATGCAGGAGTTATCAGATAGCAGCAGTGTGCAGAATAGAATCACAACCAGACACCACGTGTAACTTAAGTACAGTTTGTACAGTTACTCATTCTTACTTTATTGCTTGAGTTAGTTCAGTGGAGTGTCAAACTCATTTATTAGTTTTATCATTCCTTAATTAATTCTTTCAGTTTACTTTGAAGACTCGAGTGTTCTTCAACATTATCTACAGTTAGTAACAACATATATTACTTAAACCCAGAAATATAACATAGTACCAGAGTGGCTACTAAATCTACCTAGTTAAATTTAGTGAGTACAGAGAGAAGAATACACAGCTATTCGGCATCAGAAGCATCGCCTTGGGAACAAAATCTGATGATTCCTGGCACAATAGACAGACAACAAGCTTATTGTCACTTGAGGAACACAGGTAACCTTAATGTTAACTGGAGGTCTTTTAGATAGCAATTCCAACTGTATTTAGAAGCGTCTGACTTAACAAGCATGCCAGATGCTTGTAAAAGTGCTCTTTTATTGACTATGGTTGGTGCACATGCGATAGAGATCTTTTAACTACTCAGACGGTCAAGATAAATGTATGAGACCATCCTTGAGAAATTTGATAGCCATTGTAAAGTATAGACAAATGAAATATTTGAGCGCTACATCTACAAAGGATGCAAGGGAAAGAGGAATCTTTTAACAGATTTTTCACTGACCTTAAACCTCAATCTTGCAATTTTGCTACACTAACTGACTCAATGATTTGTGATCAAATAGTGTTTGGAATTATTGATGAACACCTTAGAGAGGGACGACTTCGGCAAAAAGATTTTTTTTTCATAAATTTAGAGTACCCAATTGATTTTTTCCAATTAAGAGGCAATTTAGCATGGCCAATCCCCCTAGCCTGCACATCTTTTTTTTTGGGTTGTGGGGGCGAAACCCACACAAACACGGGGAGAATGTGCAAACTCCACACGGACAGTGACCCAGAGCCGGGATCGAACCTGGGACCTGGATGCTGTGAGGCTTCACGGCTCACCCACTGCACCACCGTGCTGCCCTTGGCAAAAAGATTTGACCAGTGAAGTCACTATTGAAACGTGTTTGGTGCATCAACAGTCCAAAAATCAGTACTTGCAGTATAAAATCGGTGAAAGTAGCACCAAAATCCTCCACGAGGTCAAGTGTAACAAGGCAGTGTCGCAATTGAAAAGGCTCCATGTTTCGGAAGGCAGCCATTTTGATCACGCACACTCGGGCCCCACACATGCGCACTTCGCAAAAAAGTGCGAGATGGCCAAGAACCGTTCTGCGCATGCGCAAAGACGCACAGAACGTCATGACGTAGATGCAATGCCGTGTACAAGATGTGGAACCGCCCACTTCTGAGACAAATGCCCTGCAAATGGCAAACACTGTCTCCACTGTAGGAGACTGAATCACTATGCTGTACAGTGCAGATCTGCACTTCAATTTAAAACCCACAAACAGAACTTCAAGAAGAGTAACATTGGCAGTGTACAACTTAAAACAGATTAGTCTGATCAAGATAGTGCAACAGATCCTGAAGATTATTGCCTGGATTAAACATTCCAAGTGGGAATTTTTGAAAAGTTTGAAGACTCCACAGAGAATACATCGCAAGTAAAATCAATCCATGCCATTGATTCTGACGCTGAATGGAACACAGTGATGGATGTAAACAGATGCCCATTTAAATTCAAGCTGGACACAGGTGCCTCCGCTAAACTGCTTTCGAAGCTCGACTTTTTGAAGCTTAAGCAGGCTCCCAAACTCCTTCAAACTGCCTGCAAACGTCAAGACTACAATGGTAACGCCATCTCGTCATTGGGGTCATGCCGTTTTGTATTGTCCAATAAACAAATAGAGACGAGCCTAAGATTTGAGATTGTCCGATCAGACAAGTCGTCGCTCTTAGTTGCGAAAACCTGCAAACAATTTAACCTTATTCAAAGGATTTACACATTAACGTTGTCTCGTCAAGCTCTTCAGAGCAGAATTGAAGGAATACTGGATCAATATCCAGATGTTTTCAGTGGAATGGGGACACTTCCATTTGAGTACAAAATTTTGCTGACCCTAAGGGCCTAAACAATAATGCGGGAACACCACCCAATCCCAAAAAGGGAAGAGATTACAAACGAGACGGCACATGCGTGCATCTTCACCAAGCAGGATGCATCTCAAGGAATCTGGCAAATACAATTAGATGAATACAGCAGAAATCTCTGCACGTTCAATACACCTTTTGGCAGATTTTGTTACAATGGAATGCCATTTGGAATCATTTCAGCGTCTGAAATATTCCACCGCATCATAGAATAGATAATGGAAGGAATAGATGGAGTTCGTGTCCAAGTGGATGATATAATTATCTGGTCTTCGACTCCAGAGGAACATGTGTCGAGACTGTAGAGAGTCTTCAAATGCATACACGAGCATGGCCTCAAGCTAAACAAATTGGAACACCCACGCTCAAGTTCCTGGGTGACCAGATATCGGAATACAGTGTATGACTGGACACAGACAAGATAAAAGCCATTGAAGCCATCCCTGAGGACAATAAAGCAGTTCTTTGCTTCCTTGGAGTGGTGTTTTTTTTAGGCAAATTTATCCCAAATTTGGCCAACCACACAACATCTCTCAGACATTTAATCAAAAAATCTACCTCGTTTGAGTGGACGACGGAACATCAAAAAGAATGGTTGGAGTTAAAGGTGAAACTCACAACTGCACCCGTCTTAGCATTCTTTGATCTTGATCGTGAAACCAAGATCTCGACTGACGCAAGTCAGGATGGTATTGGAGCAGTGTTGTCACAGAAAGATGACACCTCGTCATGGGTTCCAATAGCATATGCATCACGTGCAATGGCACTGACAGAGACTTGGTACGCTCAAATTGAAAAGGAAAGTTTAGGTCTCCTCACCGGTATCCAACAATTCCACTATTACATTTATGGCCTGCTAACATTCACCATTGAAATGGATTGTAGACCGCTGGTGCACATCATTCAAAAGAATCTAAATGATATGACTCCTCAATTACAAAGAATACTACTCAAACTTCGAAGATATGATTTCAATCTGGTATATACACCTGGCAAAGATCTATACATTGCAGACGCATTGTCTCGTTCAGTCACTTCGCCAAGTGAACCACTGGAGACCATCCAACACATCGAGTCTCAGGTGCAAATGTGCGCAGACAACCTTCCTGCAGCAGACGAAAAAATAATTCTCTTAAGAGAAGAAACGGAGAAAGATCCATTGTTGCAACGAGTCATTCATAACCTCAACAATGGGTGGGCGAAAGGGCAATGTCCGCAATTCTACAATGTTAAAGCCCACATAACGATGATGAATGGAATACTGCTGAGGCTGGACATTATATCCATCCACTTCGTCTCAGGCCTATGGTGATGACACAACACCTGATAATCCACTACTGATTGTAGCTGATCTTTTAGGTTATCAGGGCCATTGATAAAAAGCAGGAATATAATCCAATTGCCCGCCACGCCATGTTCATGATGAAAAAGGTTATGGAGGCAGCAACAATTAGCAACTGCTTCCACCATACAGAGTTCAAACAGGTTACAACTGCACAAGACATTGAGAGTGCGGAGAAGCAGGGTGAAACAAACCAACCCAATCATGAGGCACGTTCTGTGTGCCTGCAGAAGGCCAGCATTGAAATTCCAGCAGAGATGAACATGGATACTTATCCGAAGGTGAATGATGTTATTTGCTGCATGATGGAACTAATAAATGATGCAATCACAGACGCAGTACTTCCGAGGAATCTGAGTAGGCCAATGACCCTGAAGAGTAGTATGAATGCCCGCCCGATCGCACGCCTGTTTCCCCAGCTGATGCTGCAAAGGCCGTAGAGATACTCTGGGATTTCACGGGGCAGCACGAAAACATCAAAGACATGCTTGACTGCATTGACGACATGGTGGACTGTGTCACACATGTCCACAGACAACAGGCTAAGCAGAGGAACATTATGGAGTTAGTCTGGAGCTAATTCCCAACGGTTTTAAATGCAAAACTATGGCATATAACCAGGTCAGGCCATTGTAAATTCTGAACATATTGAATAAAGTATTTTTCACATGTTTACTACTTTATTACTTTCAGTTGGCATTTGAATCTGTTGTTTTTGAGATAAACCGTGTTTGCAGGCATATTGGGTTACAAAGAGATGCATTCATGAGGAAATGGGGCCTCCTCGGATATCACAAAGCTCCGCTTAATACAAATTTGTGGACAGGTCCCATGGGATCCAACTCACTGGGACTTTACTGCAATAAGACTTTTAAAAATCAACACTTACACTTTGGGTGCCTATTGAACAAGCTAATTCAATAGGGCAGGCAGCAGTAAGTACAACTGCTGCTGGTTTTGTGTATTTAAAATGGCGTAACATAATGGAATTTCTTGACCAGTGATTCTTGCCATTCCGTAGGGCTGGGACTCATTTAGATACCTGGGAGTGCAGGTTGCCCTGGGGTCAGGGGTGCTCCGAAGGTACAACATTTCTAGTTTCGTGGGGAGGGTGAAAGCTGATCTGGCAAGGTGGGACGGTCTCCCTCTGTCACTAGCGGGTCGGGGGCAGGCAGTTAAAATGAATGTGTTGCCGCAATTTCGGTTTATTTTCCAATGTCTACCGATTTTCCTGTCAAAGGCATTTTTCAGAGAGATTGAAGGAATGATTACTTTGTTCATATGGGGAGGGAAGGTGGCCAGAGTTAGAAAGGTGCTGCTACAGATGGGAAGGCAGGCAGAGGGTTTGGGTCTTCCGAACCTGATGTATTATTACTGGGTGGCGAATGTGGAGAAGGTGCGGAGCTGGGTCAGAGGGGTTGATTCCCTGGGTCAGAATGGAGGAGAGTTTGTGCAGGGGGTTGGGATTGAAAGCACTCGCAACAGCGCCGCTCCTGATAGCCCCGGGAAACTACTCAGGGAGTCCAGTAATAATAGCTTCATTGAAAATTTGGAGGCAGTTTCGCCAACACTTCGGGTTGGGGGCAGGGTCAAGGGAAATCTGATTCGAGGGAACCACAGATTTGAGCCAAGGAGGTGGGATGGAAATTTTCGGAAATGGGAGGAGATGGGGATTAAGACACTAAAAGATTTGTTTCTTAGGGGTCGGTTTGCAGGATTGAAGGAGCTGGAAGCGAAGTCTGGGCTGGAGCGGGGGAAATGTTTAGATACATGTCGGTTCAAGATTTTGCCAGAAAGGAGATACAGAGCTTCCCGGTGGAGTCGGCCTCCACATTGCTGGAGGAGGTGCTGACGACAGGGGGAATGGAGAAGGGGGTAGTGTCAGCGGTTTACGGAGCTATTTTGGAAGAGGAGAAGGCACCACTGGAAGGGATCAAAGCAAAGTGGGAGGAAGAGTTGGGAGAGGATATAGAGGAGGGATTCTGGTGTGAGGTGCTCCGGAAAGTGAACTCCTCCACCTCGTGCGTGGTGTTGGGGCTGATACAGCTGAAGGTGGTATACAGAGCACACCTCACGAGGGCGAGGATGGGCCGATTCTTTGAAGGAGTAGTAGATGTGTGTGAACGTTGTGGGCGGGGCCACGCTAATCACTTTTGTACGTCTTGGTCCTGTGCAAAGCTGGAGAATTACTGGAAGGAGGTTTTTAGGGTTATTTCGAAAGTGGTGCACGTGAAACTGGACCTGGGCCCTCGGGAGGCCATATTCAGGGTGTCGGACCAGCCGGGGTTGTAGCCTTCGCCTCGTTGATCGCCCAAATGTGGATCCTGATGTGATTGAGGGCAACCTCTCCACCCTGTGCCCTGGCGTGGCGGGGGAACTGTTGGAATTCTTGACTCTTGAGAAGGTTAAGTTTGAACTGAGGGGAAGGATGGAGGGATTCTACAATTCATGGGCATTACGGGAAGCACGGTAGCATTGTGGATAGCACAATTGCTTCACAGCTCCAGGGTCCCAGGTTCGATTCTGGCTTGGGTCACTGTCTGTGCGGAGTCTGCACATCCTCCCCGTGTGTGTGTGGGTTTCCTCCGGGTGCTCCGGTTTCCTCCCACAGTTCAAAGATGTGCAGGTTAGGTGGATTGGCCATGATAAATTGCCCTTACTGTCCAAAATTCCCCTTAGTGTTGGGTGGGGTTACTGGGTTGTGGGGATGGGGTGGAGGTGTTGGCCTTGGGTGGGGTGCTGTTTCCAGGGGCCGGTGCAGACTCGATGGGCCGAATGGCCTCCTTCTGCACTGTAAATTCTATTCATTATGCACTTTCAAGAACTGGATAACATTGAACATGAGTTGCGGGGGGGTGGTTGGGAGGGTTGGGGGAAGTGGAACTGTGTGTGTTAATGGTGACTATGGGTGATTCCTAATTCCTTTTTTATCATTTGTTTATGTGAACATGCGGGCTAATGTTTATAGTTTGGTGGGAGGATGGGATCGTTGTTATTGATATGGGGATTGACATATTTGTTACTCATTATTGTTTATTGTTGGTGGGTGTAGATTTGGGAGAAAATGTGAAGAAGAAGGAGAATAAAAATATTTTTAAAAATAAAATAAATTAGATCACCACTCAACTGCCGAAACTTAAAGGAATACAAGCCATGTTTAGTCTGCCCTCATATTTGAACCCTTTAAGCCCTGTTACGGTATTCGACCAGACTCCAATTTATGTTAGGAGACCCTAACAATTGTGAAAAAAAGATACTTCACTCCAGGAGTGATTCCACTGATAAACAGGAATCTTTTATATTAAAGCAAACTTTATTATTAACACTATATTAACCACATTACCATCACAGAAAAATAACTCTACAATAAACAGTTAAATAGCTCTAAACAAAAGCAGGGAAACATTTTAACTATTACCTTATACCTTCTGTATCTCCAATTAAGCATAATAACAACGTTTATTACTGTCACAAGTAGGCTTACATTAACACTACAATGAAGTTACTGCGAAAATCCCCTAGTCGCCACATTCCGGCACCTGTTCGGGTACACAGAGGGAGAATTCAGAAAGTTCAATTCACCTAACAAACACGTCTTTCGGGACTTGTGGGAGGAAACCGGAGCACCCAGAGGAAACCCACACAGACATGCGGAGAACGTTCAGACTCTGCACAGACAAGCGGGAATCGAACCTGGGACCCTGGAGCTTTGAAGCAACCGTGCTATCCAATGGGCTACCGGGCCACCACCAATGGACAAAACCCATTGTGGATCAAAAGCGACTGATAAATAAACTCAGGGATACTTGTGTACAGATTTCCTTTCAGAAAAGTAGAGAGAGACCCTTTGAAGAACAGCCTGCAAATAAATTCTTCTGTCTTTGTCAGACTAAAAATTCCTACAGCCAAATCGGCTTGCAATGGACCTGGCTCCTCCCATTAATTACATCATCTATTTCCCACTATGTTCCATGTCCTGCTTTATTAGGACTAAACAACAATCCACCCTAATTATCCAGTGAATCTCCAGAAAACACAAAAAATATTGCAATAGGCAACATATATATGGTTAAAATTAATCATGATCTCACCTTTTACCACCTTTTAATTACAGCTTTAGCAGACACAGAATCTGGATATCTTAACCTATGTTCTTAATAACATTACTGCACTACATATGTGTGTAATACAATCTATATGAACATTTCCTACATTCATCACAGCCCTGGTATAATTCAGGTGGGTCTGTGGTGTATGCTTTCTAAGGACAATATATCTTTCTGAAGTGTGATGTTCTAACGTTGAATGCAGTATTTCAGTTTAACTCTTAATCATGGTTTGATGCAGCAGAAGCATCACTTCCCGAGTTTGGTATTTCAGCTCCCTTGAGGATAAAGGGCTGATGGATCACCCTGAGTGAATCAATTCCAGCCCCACAGACCCCAGAGTCCGAGCATAAGTGAATTAGCCAATAATTTGTGTATTTTCCTGAGATCTTTGACCCCTGAATGCTCAAATGAGTTACAGCAACCAGATATGTAAGTAAAACATAAAAAAAACTGCTTATTCATAGCAAGGAAAAATATTAATATATAATGGTAAGAATGGAACTCTGGTCTGCTAATTTAACTATTCCCCAAACCCCTTCCCACCCTCCACCCAGACATATACAAGACAAATATACCAAGGGGGTAGGGAAAGGATTGAAAATAATTGGGACTAAAAGGAGTGAGATGGTTTTTTGCTACTGAGCTACCAGTCTTTGTAGCCAGTGATCTTCTCATGGTGGTCTTCAAATAGAACCTGCAGGCTGTAGAATGCTCCCTGGTAAGTCACTTCCACATTTAACAATCGGAATCTACACACTGAGAATTCCCCTTCCAGGGTTGGCTCAGTCCTGACAGGCACCACCAGATTGACCCCCTGTCTCACTAAGACAATTTTAGCATTTTCTACCTGAGGATTTAAACAAAGGTTGTCCGCTGCTGCACACATTGACCGCTTGTCTGCCGTATTTGCAGATCAAAATTCACTTCCAGGTGAACTCACACAGGTTAATCTGACTGCAGAGTGGAAGGTCAGTTTCAGCTCCCGAGCCTTCAATCTAAGATTTAAACCTTGACTGTCCTGATAGGATGGGAGGGCTTATACCAGCTCCTGGCTGTTCTTGAGGTCTGAACAGAACTGAGGTTTAATGGAGACGCTTCTCCCGACCAGGAAGAGTGTGAAAAAGCACTTGATGGTGTCGGACGTGGATGCTGATGTCTTGGTTGGTCAGCGCAGGCAAGGATTGGCAGCGCACTCACCCACAATTAGGCAACCATTGAGATTAAATCCCAACTGACTGATAGATTAAATTGCCCGTGAGATTTTGAGCAAGATGCATGGGCAACTTGGGCAGGTGGACAAACCATTTTTGCACATTTCACAATCAAGGTTAAAAGGGGGCTGGAGCAAAGGAAGGTTGAGGAGTTGTGAGTTTTGGCGAGTGAGGTGAGGGGATGTTTATTGTGTACTGACAGTGTTTTCTTTGTGTGTTGTTCATCATAGTGTGGTGCTTACAGGATATTGCTGTCCTCCGACATCAGAGATTTGGGTCCCTCTGTCACCCTCTGCACACGGATCAGCACCATTTGTATGCCTCAAATTGGGCATAGTATTCTCAGCAGGGAGCACCTCCTCCTCTGAGGAGAAAGTCAGGTGACGAAGTGGGAGGAGGCTTAGAGGTCGCAGGAAGCACCACGGCAGTGATGCAGGCACAGGTTGATCTGGCCAACAGGCAGAGCAAGGATAAATGCCACTACCCAGCTTCCAGGGTATAGATGTAGCGATTCAACTACTTGGTCATGATAGCGGCCCAGTGCCGCAGGAGGCTCTGGCTTCCAATGGAAGCTGGTACAACTATCTGTCAGGTGATTGGGCTGGAGGTTGCCTCCAATTATGTGGATGGACATGGCTCAAAAAGCCACTGTGGCATTAAACGTTTATGCCTCTGGATCTCTCCAGGGGTCAGTGGGTGATAATTGCGGAGTCTCCCAGTTCGCTGCACACAACTATGTCAAGCTGGTGACTGGTGCTCAGGTGCGTGAGAACATTCCTTAATTTTAGGATGGGCCAAGTCAGCCAGGCTGTGCGGGCCAGAGGCTTTGCTGCAATTTCAGGCACCCAAGAGTCTAGCAAGGCACCAGCCAGCCTTTGTCAAAAGCAACGGATTTCACTGCATGAGTGTTCAGATAGTTTGTGACCACAGGGCACCGATTCTGCAGCTCTGTGAAAGGTACCTGGGAAGTTCCCATGATTGCTACAGACTGCACCACTCACAAGTGCCAGGGCTGTTCATGATTCCAGCTCATCTTAGGTGGTTGATTAGTGACAAGGAGCATTGAAAAGGTGGCTGATGACACCTGTCAGGCACCCAAGGACAATGGCAGAGGAGAGTTACAACCATTGCCACAAGGGCAATGGTGAAGAGGACCATTGGCCTACTGAAGATAATGTTTCGATGCCTGAACCGATCCAGGGGTGCCCTGTCCTATCTATGTGAGTTCATTGTCATTGCCTGCTGCATTTTTCATTACCCTGCTCTCTCCAGGAGTAAATCTCTGCACTAGGGAGACACCAATGCTGCTGTAGCTGCCTCAGAACAGGACACTGACGTCATCTCGGATGCAGAGCCTGGGCAGCCAGAAGGCAAGGAGGCTGAAATCAGGAACCTTCAAGGGGGCAGGAACAGCAGGGAGGCCCTGATTCAGCACTTCTTGGGATAGCCTAGTCACCCTGCCTTCACACAGAGTCACACACAGCACCCTGCCTCAAGCACCTCATACTTAACCAATCCATGAGCCCTATTTCCTCAGTAATAAAGGTTGATCCCCTAGACGTCTCTCCACAGCCATTTATGAGGCTGAGACTAATCAGTAATGTATGGTGACAACAATAACTTAAAACAAAACCAAACATCAAGTTGGATCAACAACAGTATACAATGATAGAAAAGAAAAACAAAGCATGTTATGCATATCCCTGGTTGTACTCACTGTCTCTTCAGCTTACATTTGTGGGCACCACGTCTAGGTGCCCCCCTCAGTGACGTGGCCGGGCATACCTCAGTTGCCGTGGACTTGGATGATAGTACAACGACTAGCAGAGAGGTGGAGAAGCTGCTGCTCTTATCTGGGGCACTGTGTGAGTACTCACCTCCCTGTTCCCAATGAAGTATGGGTACCGACCGGACAGAAACGTTGCTGCATCCTTTTCCCACACTGGCAGTGATCGCCTGAGGTCAGTGCCTATGTGGCAGCTTACAGGTCTGACTGCAACCCCAGAAATGCCTCGTTCCTTTCCTGGAGTTGCTCCACCAAGAGAGATGTCACTCTCCCAATGGGTGAGACTGTGTGCTTGGAGCTAAGAATCAATAAAATGCTCGTGCTCCGCAATGGATCCTCCATGGCAGAGGCCAAGGCATGCTTCAGACTCTCGAGGTTCTCCGCCAAATCACCCCATGCATCCCACTGCACATCCAACATTTACTGCTTAATTGACAGCTCCAGAGTCTGATCATCTCCCTTGGACTCGGCATGGTTCTGGTGTCCAGCATTCCTCTGGCCTGGGCACTCTGCCTCCACAATCTGGACCAGCGAACAAGATGTGCCCTCACTGCTGGGTACCACCAACTCACCCGACATGCCAATGCCCACAGCCCTGCCAGAATCTACGTTGGTGTTTGGTGTTCAGAGCTGGTGTTCCATTGGTACCTTTCACGAGGTTTCCCTCTCCGACTCTGGTGGATGATTCACCTGAGGGATGAAAACAAGCAGTCAGATACATCACTTATATCACACAGAGAGTGAATTTTCAGCACATGCTGCCCGGTGCAATTGCTCTCAGTTGCATTGAAATGTTTCAGTGCCCCCCTCAGATCTCACCCTTGCTGAGCGCAGAAGGCTATTGAATGGAACAGGCCCTTCTTTGTTAGGTTGGGTGGACTTCTCCTTCCATCCCTGGGCATTAGGCTGTCACTGCCTCCAATAGGGCTTGCAGGCAGTGGTTGGAGAAACAAAGGGCTTGCTGGCCACCGGGTCTCCGCTCCTGCCTGGTGTGTTTTCCAGTGGACGACATTCTGCATCCTCCTGTTTCGTCAGTGGCCTCAGTGCGCCACCTTTAAACCTCAAAATGAGGCGCCATTGGACACGGCGGCTGCTCTGTGCCCACCCCCACAAAGTATGCTCACCCAAAGCCGCCACAATTCACGCTGGCTGCTACATAAGTAGGCAGTCAGCATAATATCATAATTTCTAATTGATCACGGTCGCTTCCAGTTCTGCCCAAGGAGAGCACATGTCACGTGTGAAATTCCTATCAATAGAATAATTACAGCACCAATGGAGCCATTCAGCCAGGTGAGCATGTCCCCTACCCTTCCCATGTAGCTCTAAATATCTTTCCGCAATATGTAACTCCCTTTTGAAATTGCATTTTTGTCCATCACCCTTTCAAATAGCGTACTCGAGACGACAAACATTCTCTGCATAAAAGGATTTTCCTCATGATTATTTATTTCTAGTACCCAACTCATTTTTTTTAATTAAGGGGCAAATTAGCACGGCCAATCCATCTATCCTGCACATCTTTGGGTTGTGGGAGTGATACCCACGCAAACACAGGGAGAATGTGCAAACTCCATACAAACAATGACCCAGAGCCAGGATCGAACCTGGGACCTCAGCACCGTGAGGCTGCAATGCTAACCACTGTGTCACCATGCTGCCCTGTTTATTTTGATTCTTACACTGATCACTTTAAGTCTATGTCCCCTGGTTTTCAGCTCTTTAGTCAATGGGAACAATTTTTCTCTTTCTACACATTTTAAACATATTCAAAATCATGAGGGGTCTGAGGGTGTGTTCAAAATCATGAAAATCATGAGAGGTCTGGACAGAATAGACAAATAGAACAATATTATTTAAATATTGTCTTATTTAAGCACAAAACGTCTTGACAATTTAAGATTGCCATCAGATTTTAATTACATTTTGCATCAACTTCACTGTTCTCATTTTTAGTCAGATTTCAGATATTAATTATTTCCGTTCCAATTTTGTTTTACAGATCATGCTTTGCCTGAAGCCCTGAAGAACATAACCAACATCTGGTCAGTTTATATCATGTGAAGCTTTCAAATATAACAGAATTATGCAATTTTTTTTAAAAAAGACACTAAAGATAGCCTAAAATTCAAAATGCAGACAATCATTTACATTGTACAAAGGGAAAGGATGTTCTCATTTTGACAGCAGACTGAATAATTTATTTTTGAATTTGAAGATTTTGGTGTTCCTCTGGGATGAACTTGGGATGAAGATGTATGGTAATTAATTCTTCAACAAGAAAGTTAATCCAGTGCCTCTCAATACTGCAGTGAGCTCAAATGAACAAGTATTTTCAGCCCAATTTGGTCGTATTCTAACTACAATGACAATATTTGACTGTTCTCTTGTCTTTTGCCACTCATTGATTCCCTATCATCTTGTATAATTCTTCTGCTATTGCTACATTCTAACTGTGTCAAACACATGAAACAATGGACCATAGCAACTTTTACCTCAGAAAGTTCCTTGTGTTCGGACCATCTCAGATAGATTGTCCAATTAATTGCTTGATTGATTAATTAATTGATTACATCGTATTATGTGGAATCAAAAGCAAAGGTAACTGAAAGAGTTCAAAAACACAGGTACAGACTATTTAGGCCAGTTGATCTTTGCCAGCACTTATTCGCAAAACAAACCTCTTCCCATCCCTCTTCAGCATCACCTTATCAACATATCCTTCCATTCCTCATTCCCTCATGTGCAGATCTAGAGTCCCCCTAAATGCAAATCGCCTGAACTATTCTTTGTGGTACCAACTCCCCACTCTAGACACGCTTTGGGTGAAGAGAAATTATCTATTGGATGTATTCATGAAAATCGTATGTTTATGGCTTCTAGTTCCTACCCCACAATTGAAAATGTTTTCTTCATGTCTACCCTATCAAACCCCTTCATAGTTTTAAAGGTCTCTAGTCGGTCATTCGGAAAACAGAGTGCCTCTTTCAAGCAAAGTGAGCAGATGCGAGTTTGGTGAGTGAGGGGTTTGGTGAAGGGGGAGGAGGTGCTCCTTTTTCCCTATCTTATTCTTACTTTGAAGCAGAGAAAGAAGCTGCTTGGCTTTCTGTTTTAGATACTGGCGAAAGCACTGGTTCCTCAGAGGAGGACGGTCAGAGCCGTGGCATAACCAGTGGCTCAGCTGCACTGGAGGGGAGGAAGAAAAATGGAAGAGCAATAGGGATAGGATATTCATTAGTTAGGGGAACAAGCTGTCGATGTCACTCCAGGTTTATATTTTGTTTCCTTGGTGCCAAGGTCAAGGATGTCACAGAGCAGCTGCAGGACATTATTTTGAGGGAGGGTGAACACCCAGAGATCGTGGCCTATGTTGATACCAATGGCAAAGGTAGGAAGGGAATGAGGTCCTGGAAGTAGATTTCATAGAGGCGTGAAGAAGATTAAAAAGTAGGACCTCAAAGCAGTAATGTTAAGATTACTCTCAGTGCCACCTGCTGGTGAACAGAAGAATCGGAGGCTTGAGAACTGCTGTAAGAGGGAGTGCATTGGATTGCTGAGGCATTGAGACTGGTTCTGGGCAGGTGGGACCTGCACAAGATGGACGGGTTGCATTATAGCAGGACTGGGACTAACCAGGTACTCAGAAACAACAATGGCAAACACCCTGCAAAGTTCTTTTTTCTAACATCTGGGGGCTTTCTCACAGACTAGTTAAGCAACAGCCTGACAGAATAATAACTTACAGACAATGTCCCAGACACCACTATCGCCATCCCTGGGTATGTCCTGTCTCACTGGTAGGGCAAACCAGGCAGAGGTGGTAGCACAATGGTATACAGTTGGGAGGGAATTGCCCTGGACCAAATCAATTCTCATGGCTTCATGGCTTCAGGTTAAACATGGGCAAGGAAACCTCCTGCTGATTACCATGTACCGGCCACCATCAGCTGATGAATCAGCACTCCTCCATGTTGAACACCACTCAGAGGAAGCACTGAGGGTGGCAAGGGCACAGAATCTGCTCTGGTTGGGTGACTACAATGTCCAGTACCAAGAGTACCGCCACAGACCGAGCTGGCTGGGCCCCAAAGAACATAGCTGCTGGACTGGGACTGCAGCAGATGGTGAGGGAACCAATAAGAGGGAAAAACATACTTGACCTCATCCTTACCAATCTGCCTGCTGGGGGTAGAAGTGACTTGTGGATACAAAGTCCCATCTTCACATTGAGGATACCCTCCATCGTCTTGTGTGGCACTACCACCGTGCTAAATGGGATAGACGTCGGACAGACCTAGCAACTCAAAGCTGAGCATCCATGAGGCACTGTGGGCCATCAGCAGCAGCAGAATTGTATTCAACCACAACCTGCATCCTCATGGCCCGGCATATCCCCCACTCTACCATTACCACCAAGCCAAGGGATTAACCCTGGTTCAATGATGAGTGGAGGAGAGCATGCCAGGAGCAACATCAGGCACACTGAGAAATGAGGTATCAACCTGGTAAAGCTACAACACAGGACTACTTGTGTGCCACGCAGTAGAAGCAGCTAATAATAGACAGAATTAAGTGATTCCATAACGAACACATCAGATCTAAGCTCCGTAGTCCTGCCACATCCAGCCGTGAAAGGTAGTGGACAACTAGACAATTCACTGGAGGAGGATGCTCCACAAATATCCTCATCCTCAAAGATGGAGGAGCCCAGCACATATGTGCAAAAGGCAAGGCTGAAGCATTCACAACAATCTTCAGCCAGAAGTGCCGAGTGGATGATCCACCTCAGTCTCCTCCAGATGTCAGTATCACAGACGTCACTCTTCAGCCAATTTGATTCACTCCATGTGATATCAAGAAATGACTGAAGGCACTGGATACTGCCCTTACAATATTCCGGCAATAGTACAGAAGACATGTGCTCCAGAACTTGCCACACCCCTAGCCAAGCTGTTCCAGTACAGCTACAACACTGGCACCTACCTGGCAAAGTGGAAAATTGCCCAGGTGTGTCCTGTACACGAGAAACAGGACAAATCCAACCCAGCCAATTACCGCCCTATCAGTCTACTCTCCATCATCAGCAAAGTGATGGAAGGAATCATCAACAGTGCTATCAAGCGGCAGTTACTCAGCAATAACCTGCTCACGGACGCTCAGTTTGGGTTCTGCTTCGGTCACTCAGCTCCTGATGTCATTAAAGCGTTGGTTGAAACATGGACAAAAGAGCTGAATGCCAGAGGTGAGATGAGGGTGACTTCCCTTGACATCAAGGCAGCATTTGACCAAGCATGATATCAAGGAGCCCTAGCTAAATTGGAGTCAATGGTAAGCGGGGGGAAACTCTCCGCTGGTTGTAGTCATACCTGGCATAAAGGAAGATGGTTGAGGTGGTTGGTGTTCAATCATCTCAGCTCCAGGACATCACTGCAAGTGTTCCTCAGAGTAGCGTCATAGGTCCAACTATCAGTCCATGTCCAAATGCAGCAAGACCTGGATAATATCCAGGCTTGGGCTGAAAAGTGGCAAGTTGCATTTGTGTCACACATGTGCCAGGAAATTATCATCTTCCGGGTGCTCCAGTTTCTCCCACAGTCCAAAAATGTGCAGGTTAGGTGGATTGGCCATGATAAATTGGGTTACGGGGATAGGGTGAATGTGTGGGCTTAGATAGGGCGTTCTTTCCAAGGGCCGGTACAGACTCCATGGGCCACCTTCTGCACTGTAATTCTATGATTCTATGATATGCTAGTCCAGTTCAGTTTCAGGTCAATGGTAACTCCCAGATGTTGATAGTTGGGGATTCAAGGATGTTAATGATATTGAATGGCAAGGGGCGATGGTTAGATTATTTCTTGTTGGAGATTGTCATTACATTCACTTGTGCCGCAAATTACACTTGCCCCTTGTCAGCCCAAGCCTGGATTTTGTCCAGGTCTTGCTGCATTTTGGAAATGGACTGCTTCATTATCTGCTTCAGTATCTGTGAGATCACGGATGGTATTGTACATTGTGCAGTCAGCTGCAAACACCCCCACTTCTGACCTTATGGTGTAACAGCTGATGATGGTTGGGCCGAGGACATTCTTCTGGGGATCTCTGACAGTGGCGTCCTGGAATGGGGATGATTGACCTCCAACAACGACAACTGTTTTCCAGAATGAAATAATTGGAAGGGAAGTATGTCACATGATCCAATTTAGTTTCCCTTTTGCTTTATAGCAGAATACACAGACTGGTGTCTTTAAGCTTTCTATCCACGTCTATAAGTTCTCATGCACCCAGAATTAAATGAACCAATATGTTTGCACAGTCCCTGATGCGAGATTGGTACATTTATTTAGAACAGTACAGCACAGAACAGGCCCTTCGGCCCTCGATGTTGTGCCAAGCAATGATCACCCTACTCAAACCCATGTATCCACCCTATACCCGTAACCCAACAACCCCGCCTTAACCTTACTTTTAGGACACTACGGGCAATTTAGCATGGCCAATCCACCTAACCCGCACATCTTTGGACTGTGGGAGGAAACCGGAGCACCCGGAGGAAACCCACGCACACACGGGGAGGACGTACAAAAGGACTAACAGGTCTTTTCTGCCTGACTGCTTTGTATGGTTTCTAAATATGGTACAAGATCATGCAATATGAATAGAACCATGAAGATGCTTAACTCAATTGGTGCAATTTTAGGGGCAGCAGGTATAATCAGAGTCACTTCATTCCATTGGTGCTATTTATAGTTATGAAATGATGTCACCTAAAAAACACACATAGTAACTCCCACTTTTCTTTGTGCTAGGTATGACTCCAACAAGGACACACAGGTCCCTTTGTATGTCAACAATTTGTAATCTATCACCATTTAAATAATACTCTGCCATTCTGTCTCTCCATCCGAAGTGCCTAACTTCACATTTAGCCACGCTATACTGCATCTTCCATGCATTTGTCCACTCTCTCAACTTGTCTAAATTACCTTGAAGTTTCTGTTAACATCTTCCTCACCACTCACATTTCCATCATGTTTACGTTTCATGTCATCAGCAAACTTTTGATTTCCTCATCCAAATTATTTATGTATTTTCTGAATAGCCGGATCCCTAGGAATCCTGTGGGACCCCACTAGTCACAGTCTGTTACCCTGAAAAAGATTCATTTGTTCCTACTCCCTGGGTGGGATTCTCCGAAATGCAGGCAGAGTGTTCGTGCCGTCGTGTACGCCGTCGTGATTCACGATGGCATGAAACGGGCAAGGGCACTCCCCACTGTGGCCCCCACAGGGATCCAGCACGGCACTGGACCAGCCTCCCTTCCCAGCGGCAATTGGGCGCTGCGCCAACCCGCGCATGCGCAGTGGCACCAGGCCAACCAGCGCATGCGCGGGGGACTTCCTCAACACGCCATGCAACATACCGCCGGGGTTCAGGGGCCTGCCGCGTAACAAAATAGGGCCAGGGCTGGAGAGGCCGGCCTGCCGATCGGTGGGCAACAATCGTGGGCCAGACCCCATCAGAGGCCCCTCCCCCGGTGAAGGAGCCTTCCCCTCCCCCCCACAGGCCACCTCGCGACCCTGTGCACAGAGTTCCCGCCGGCTGGGAGCAGGTGCAGATGGCGCCGGCGGGACCTGCTGTTTACGCGGGCCATACGGCCCATCAAGGCCGGAGAATCGGCAACCCGGCCACGGACAGCGACCCGCGACCTGCACCGGCACGTTTGGCGCCGATTCTCCGCTCCTCGGAGAATCGGGTGCCGGCGTCGGGGTGGCGTGGCGCGTTTGCGGCAATTCTCCGGCCCGGCGCGGGGCTCGGAGAATCCCGCCCCTTATTTCCTCTCTGCTGACCAGTTCTCAATCCATGCCTATATATTACACAAAATCCCATGTGCCTTAGTTTTGCACTCCAACCTCCATTCTGCCAGTTACATCCTCACAAAACTCCAGTAGGTTTGTCCATCATGATTTTCCATTCATAAATCCATATTAAATTTGTTTAATCCCATTGATATTTTCTAAGTGTCCTGTTATCATATCCTTTAGAGTCCATAGACTCTAAGGAAGAATACACTTGCCATAGAGGAAGTGCAATGAAGGTTCACCAGGCTAATCCCTGGGATGGCAGGATTGTTTTACAAAGAGAGTTTGAGAAATTGGGCCTGTATGGTCAAGAGTTTCAAAGAATGAGAGGTGAACTTATTGAAACTTATAAAATTCTTTGTCGTGGAAATCATAATAAAGACAAATTCCTCAAGGTACGATTTAAGGAAATTTATTTACACAAATATATTTGCTGAGAGAGTATTCTAGCTGCAAAGCCAGCACACTGCACTCTGAGATTCAATTGAAAGAAGCATATCTTTATAGCTTGAAATAACAGCTTGAAGTAAACAGGCATGTTTATATTAAATAGACCTTGGAAAGTACGTACGATGAAATACGTAGTACGTATTTCCTTGCCCTTGGCTAAAAACAACTCAAGTACACATTTTGTTATCTTTCGGAGGACAATGTGTTGTCATAATAAGGCTGAGACCAGAATATTATGCAGTATTTAATTTATGTTACCTGACCTACTTATTTTCATTCAAAAGCAGTGTTGAACTATAGTCAAGCATTTTACAGCATGCTTCTAAGTTGGCAACTCATTAATTTCCCTTCCACATTCTTACAGGGCATGACAGGGTGGATGTAATATGGACGTTTCCCTGGCTGGTGAATCTAGAATCAGGAAACACAGTAACAGAATAGGGGCAATCCATTTAAGACTGAGATGAAGAGGAATTTCTTCATTCAGAAGGTGGTGGATCTTTGAAATTCTCTACACCAGAGGGCTATGGAAGCATAGTCCTTAAGCATGTACAAGACAGAAATTGATAGATTTCTTGTTATTGATGACATATAGAGTTAGTGGAGGAAGTTGGTGTGGAGGTAAATGATTGGCCATGATCAAATTGAATCGAGGAGCAGCCTCAAAGTTCTGAATGGCCTGCTCCTGATCCTGTGTTCCTCTGTTCCAATATAATTGTGGAAGTTTAGTGGCACAGTGGGGTGCACAAGAAGCACCAGGTTCAATTCCCACTTCAGGACCTGTTGACCATGGAAGGTGCATTCACAATGCGGCCGGACAGATTGATTATCAACCTGTGAATCCTTGCAACAGATGAGAATGGCAGATGGAGGAGGGGGAGAGATTCCTGATCAGCCATGTGATGGAAATAAAGTTGGACCCTCTACCATTACCATCTATAGCTCCAGACTATAACATGCATGCATGTTGCCGCAGTGAAAAGGCTTCAAGTCCAGAATTCTCCACTCCAGGACTAAGTCTGGTGACTGTAGTGGGAAGTTAGAATGACTTTTGCTAGATAGAGTGGTGGATGAACATGCCAACGTGTGCACTGCTCACCTGATTAATTATATGAACATGGGAACAGGAGTAGGCCATTAAGCCCCTCGAGCCTGCCCTGGCCATTGAATGAGACCATGGCTGATCTGTGACCTAACTCCACATACCTGCCTTTGGCCCATATCCCGTAATATTTTAGCAGAACAAAAATCTATCTCTGTCAGATTTGAAATTAACAACTGCTCTCGTCTCAGCTTCTGTTTGTCGGAGAGAGTTCCAAACCTCTGAGTGAAGAGATTCTTCCTAACATCTCTCCTGAATGGTCTAGCCCATGGAGCTGTGAGCTTCACATTGAGTCTGGTGGTGGGGCAGGCAGGAATTCGCAGGATGGCGGGTCACCATATTCGAAAGGCACTTGGACAGCCATTCAGTCATTAGGCCAGGAATTTTCTAGGCAGAAAATGTCTCTGAGAAGGCAATAATAATAATAATTGCTTATTGTCACAAGTAGGCTTCAATGAAGTTACTGTGAAAAGCCCCTAGTCGCCACATTCCGGCGCCTGTTCGGGGAGGGCGGGACGGGAATTGCCACTTTTTATGAAGTGCCTCGTGCAACTCCACTTTCCCCACGAAGACCACAGCCTCCTCCTCCCTTTCAACAGCCTGCTGCTGCAACTCCCGAATAGACACCTCCTGGGCTGCCTGGGTCCCAAGCAGCTTGTTTGTAGTTGCATTCATGGAGTCCAGAAACTCAGCCTTCAGCTCCGCAAAACAACGCAGGAGAGAAGCCTGCTGCTCCTGCGCCCACTTCCACCAGTCCTCGGGTGTCCCGCCGGCCGCCATTTTGTTCTTCTTCCCCCGTTTGTTTGGGGGAGCTGCTGCAGCTTCTTCCTTCGTCCCACTCCGGGTAAGCACCATAAATTGTGTGGAAAGCTCCTCCAGACACCTTCCCCCACCGGGATGCGTTAAAACAGCGCTGTTTGGGGCCCTCAAATTGGCCCAAAAGTCCCTAAATAGCGGGAGCTGCCGAACGTGCGGCTTAGCTCCGCATAGCCGCAACCGGAAGTCCACGGGACGGGAATTAAACCAGCACTGCTGGCATTGTGCTGCATTACAAGCCAGCTATTTAGTCCACTGTGCTAAACCAGCCCCATGCTTCAGCGATGCCTCGCCGGAGATTCTCCTCCAGGCTATTGAGGAATGGCAGGAGGACCTATTTATGAGGGATGGGTGCAGGCGATCCTCCCATCTGACTAAAGCAGTCTGAGAGGAGGTCAGCAACTTTACCAATGCCCATGGGGTCCAAATGAGGACAGCCCTGTAGTGGTAGTGAACCTTTTGCTCTCCAACTTACATCAGCAATGTAGTCCATGGGCCTGGGTACATCCACCATGCTGTTAGAGAAGGTGTTCCAGAATTGTGGTCACGCAGCAGTGAAAGGACAGCAGTGCAGATCCAATTCAGGATATGTGGATGGGATGTGAGCTTGCAGGTGTTAATGTTCCCATGTTCCCTTACCTTTCTGTGTGGTACAGGTGACAGGTTTAGACAGTTCTATTAAAGGTCCCTTGGTGAGTTGTTGCAGTTCATCTTGCATGGGGTACACACTGCTGCCACTGCATTGGTGGTGAATGTGGTGGATGGGGTGACAATCAAATGGGACACTTGGTCAAGGATGGTGCTTCACTTCTTCATTGTCCTAGGGGCTGCATTCACCCTGAGAAATGGAGAGTATCCCATCACACTCCTGCCTTGTAACTTGTAAATGCTGCACAGACCTGTGGAGTCAAGAGGTGAGGTACTCTCTGCTGGATTTCCAGCCTCCGAACTGCTCTCACCCAATGTGCTCACACTCAATCCATCTGTCTTCATGCAAGGCAAGATGGCCCAATACAGGAAGGAGAGAGAGAAGACAGCAGGTGGAATTCCTGGGTTGTGAAACCGGAATTTGAGCAGCAGGCTCCAGAGCTGACAGGGGAGGACAGCGACTGTACCTGTGCCGATGTTGAGGTTAGCCACTCGCAATAATCCAATTAATTAACAGAGACAACTTTAGACAAGAGTGTGTGTGATGTGTGTAATGTCTGAGCAGCCTACGCAGTCACTCATTCCCTCTCTGCTCCATTCCAGGTGCCAACAGGAAGAGGAGAGACCAGCCTTCTCCACAGAAGGAGTCTGCAGTCCCCTCTCCAACCATGAAGATGGACAAAAAAGACTCTTTCACACCTACAGAGCAGTGATAGCATTCATCTTCACCCTCCATCGTGCAGAGATACATACATTGGTGGGGCATAGATCAAGGGTAGGCTCATGGTCATTCACTGGTGATCACTGCACTGACACCTTTCCTCCCACAAATCCTGAAAGACGTGCTGCTGGGTGAATTGGATATTCTGAATTCCCCCTCCGTGTACCCAAATAGGCGCCAGAGTGTGGCGACTAGGGTTTTTTTTACAGTAACTTCATTGCACCATGCTGTTAGAGAAGGAGTTCCAGGATTGTGGCCTAGCAGCAGTGAAGACTTGCGAGCTGGCAGTTTGTCTGACAGGATGTATTGGATGAATATGTAGCTGAAGAGATGGTGTGAGGGGAAGGGTTTCAAATTCCTGGGTTATTGGGATCGGTTCTGGAGGAGGTGGAACCTGCGCAAACTGGACGGGTTACACCTGGGCTGGGCTGGGCCGGGACTGATGCCCTTGGGGGAATACTTGCTTGAGCGGTTGGGAACGGTTTAAACTATATGGCAGGGGGATGGGAAACTATGTAGGGGGAAACAAGAGCAAGAGAAAAAGACAGAAAGGAGAATAAGAAAAGTGATAGGTGGAGGAATCAAGGATTATATCACAGTAATACAGTAAAAAATAATAGGGATGGGGCAAGGGATGCAAAAAGGACTAGCCTTAAGATTTTGTACCTGAACATGTGGAGCATTCAAAATTAAACGGATGAATTGGTTGTGCAGATAGAGATGAAGGGGTATGATATAGTTGGGATTACGGAGACATGGCTCCAAGGTGACCAAGGATGGGAACTAAACATTGAGGGTTATTCAATTTTTAGGAAGGACAGACAGAAAGGCAAAGGTGATGGAGTTGCATTGTTGATTAGAGAAGATATTTACATTTACATAGAACATAGAATAGTACAGCACAGAGCATATTGATACAAATTTGAGGAAAGATATTTGTACAGATGATGTGGAATCTGTCTGGGTCAAGTTAAGAAACATCAAAGGGCAAAAAACATTCATGGGGTGGTATACAGACCACCAGACTGCAGTGGTAATGTTGGGATTAGCATTAGACAGGAAATCAGAGATACATATGATCAAGGAACATCTGTGATTATAGGCGACTTTAATCTGCATAAAGATTGGGTGACTCAAATTAGTCACAGTACAATAGAGGAGGAATTTCTGGAGTGTATACGGAATGGTTTCTGGACCAGTATGTTGAGGAACCAACAAGGAAACAGGCCATCATGGAATGGGTGTTGTGCAATGAGAAAGGATTAGTTGACAATCAAGTTGTGAGAGAACCGTTCGGGATGAGCATAAAGCGTAGAGCATAGAACATACAGTGCAGAAGGAGGCTATTCTGCCCATCGAGTCTGCACCGACTCACTTAAGCGCTCACTTCCACCCTATCCCTGTAACCCAATAACCCCTCCAAACCTTTTTGGTCACTAAGGGCAATTTAGCATGGCCAATCCACCTAACCTGCACAGCATTGGACTGTGGGAGGAAATGAGAACACCCAGAGGAAGCCCAAGCAGACATGGGGAGAACGTGCAGACTCCACACAGACAGTGGCCCAACAGGGAATCGAACCTGGGACCCTGGTGCTGTGAAGCCACAGTGCTATCCACTTGTGCTACCGTGCTGCTCTACGATACCCGTGATGAGTGACCATAATATGTTTGAATTCTTTATCAAGGTGAATAGTGAGGTAGTTGATTCTGAATAATAAAGGTAACTATGAAGATATGAGGCATTAGCTGGCTACGACATCTGGGAAACATTACTGAAAGGAAGGACAGCGGACAGGCAATGGCAGGCAATCAAGGAACGAATGGGTGAATTCCAAAAGTTGTTTATTTATATTTGGTGCAAGAGTCGAAAGGGAATAGTGACCAAACCATGCCTTACAATGAAAATTAGAGATAGTATTAGATTCAAAAAAGAGGGGTACAAATTAGCTAGAAAAAGCAATAGACCTGAGGATTAGGAACAGTTTAAAATTCAGCAATTTCATACCAAAGGAATGGTTAAGAAGTGGAAAATACAATTTGGAAGTAAACTAGTGGGTATATAAAAACTGACTGTAAAAGTTTCTATAGGTATGTAAAGAGAAAAAGATGGATAAAAACTAATATAGGCCTCTTGCAGGCTGAAATGAGGGAATTCATAACAGGGAACAAAGAAAAGACTGAGGAACTAAATTCGTAATTTATTTCTGTCTTCACAAAGGAAGACATGAATAATGTACCAAAAGTTCTGAGCAGCACAAGTTTTAGTTAGGAGCTGAAGGAAATTACTATTCGTAAAGAAATGGGGCTGGATTCTCCGAGCCTCCGTGCCAAAATCGCGTTCGGCGCGGGGACGGAGAATAGGCATTCACGCGGGAATCGTGGCCGGTGCTGCTCTCGCGATTCTCCAGTCTCCAAAAGTTGGCAATTAACCAGCCTTGCCTGTTGTAGGAATTCACTCTTTCTTTCCCTTCTTCCCTTACTGTGACTGATGGTAAGTAACTCAGAGTGAATGGCAGCTCTACACCTTGTTGGGATCTCATTGTTATGAGAACCCTCTGAACCAGAGCTACAGCTGTGTGGGCGTCACCATACAGGGAGCATTAAAAAAAAACATGCACCTCATACAGTTCACCCATGATTAATATGGTATTAATCATATATGGTGTCCCTTTAGTCATCCAGTTATGCTGACCTTGAGCTCCATCCATCTGAGAAGACAATCCTCCCACATGATGTACTGCAGTTGAACATTGAGGGTGTTACCTTGCTGTCAAGCTGCCTCTCCCTCATGGTGGCTCGTGTCACTTTTCAAACCATCTCCACCAACCTCTCCCATCACCATTGACCCATGTGACATTTACTGATACCCTTGCACCACCACCATCACCTTGGATCTTATAATTATCAAACTGAACATGCCTTTCCTCCCTACTGCGCCACCATCAATTATTGGCCCTGATCCTGCCCACTTCCATTCTCCATGCCTCCTTTCATGTCCCCCTTAATAATCCACCTGATGAGAACCACCATAAACACACTCAGATCTTCCCACCCTACCATATCCCACTTCTCCCTCTCATTGTGACCGTCCCTTCTTACCATCAGCACCCTCAATTTTTCCGCAGGACTCCACCATTGGCTCTGCCGACCCAACCCTATAAGACAATCTGCATCCATCCCCCCCAACCTTTCTCATCTCCCATCTTCACTTCTTTTGTACAAAACCCCCTGTGGTCCTCACCAATCATGCAGGCAGTGACAACTGACTGGTAAATCCTGAAAGTCTCCATCGACAGGTACATGCAACATTTGTTAAGTTGTGTAAATTCTGATGGAGCCACAAGGTTCCGTCCATTGGTCTGGTAATGAACATTCATGAGGTGCAACACGGGTTCCCGATGTTCATTAGGGAGATAGTCAACCTGGCATAAAATTTGGGAGAACAAAGTTCTTGATTTCACAGTTATTCTTACAGTAATGGACAATTCAATAGAGGGATTGCTATCTTAGCCAGCCTATTAATAACTTTGGATCAGTTTCAGATTTATTGATAGAAATATGAAAACTGTGCAAAAGACTATGCAGTGCATTGTGGGAAAGCTTCTCTTCGGTGTACAATATCACTTAGTCAGCCAGAAGAAAGCACAATGCTTTAAATAATACTCCTTTGGTTAACTATTCAGGCTCTGTTGTGTAAAGAACAGCTAACATTCAATGAAAAACGTGGGGAGATTTTTCATCCGAATCTCTTTTACTTTTCTGCTGTAACTTGGTTGGAAGTCGGTGGAAATCATATTTTTACACAAGTGAACCTGATTTCTGCTGACATTACAGCGGTAAAGATGGGGAAGTTTCACATAAACTCAATCAAGAATTTCTTTTGAGCTTCTTCTAGTCTGCTGCTGTATCTTCCCTGCAGGAGAGATTTTGTGGAAAATCTGGGTTATTGTTCTGCGTGTCATGAACTGCATGCACTTTTAAGAAGATCCGGCATTTACTCATGATTTAGTGCAGATTAATCATGTCAGTAGTTAACAGAATATTAACTGATAGTCACAGCCATCCTTTGGAGAGTGGATTTTTCCAGTTACAATGCGCTTGTATCCAAATCGCTCGTAGTGGTTCAAACTGTTGTTAGTCTTTCCTTCAGCTGTTAATCAACTGTTGGAAAGAACATAGATTATGCATTGTGAAACTGAGGCATTTACACTGTGAAGAACTTTAATAAAATCAACAGAAAGGTGCCTGCTGAACTTGATGTGGAGATGCCGGCGTTGGACTGGGGTGAACACAGTAAGAAGTCTTACAACACCAGGTTAAAGTCCAACAGATTTGTTTCAAATCACTAGCTTGCGGAGCACTGCTCCTTCCTCAGGTGAATGAAAAGGTATGGTCCAGAAACATATATAGACAAAGTCAAAGATGCCAGACAATGCTTTGAATGCGAGCGTTTGCAGGTAATTATGTCTCTGGACCTGTAAAGACTTAATTATCTGCAAATGCTCGCATTCAAAGCATTGTCTTGTATCTTGCATATGTGCTGAACTGTTTAGCACAGGGCTAAATCGCTGGCTTTGAAAGCAGACCAAGGCAGGCCAGCAGCACGGTTCAATTCTCGTACCAGCCTCCCCGAACAGGCGCCGGAATGTGGCGACTAGGGGCTTTTCACAGTAACTTCATTTGAAGCCTACTTGTGACAATAAGCAATTTTAATTTTCAACTTGGTGAGATTTGCCTGCCAGATTTACATTCTGGTGAACTTTGTGTTTTCTGAAAACAGTGACAGAAGAAGCAGCTATTTGCCTTCTCAATCTTGCCCCTTGCCTGAGGTGTGGTGACTCTCAGGTTAAACCACTACCAGTCAGCTTTCCGCCTCAAAGGGGAAAGCAGCCTATGGTCACCTGGGACTTTGGTGACTTTACCTATTTCAACTGGAGTGGGTGGGGGGGGGGGGGGGCACCTCACTGCAATATGGTATGTGTAAGACCTGCTTCTGTACTTCTGAATAATTTTGCTGAAGGTCTGCAGTGATGGTAACCCACAAGGAGCCCTGGGCAATGACACTGCAATATGAAGCGAACCCTGCTTTCGCTATCTGGTAAATATTTACATCTTTTAAATTTCTCTTAGCAATCAAGCTCTTCTAATTCGCTATGCCAATTGATACAAATTATTACATTACTTTTAATTCCCTTAAAACCTTTACTGGAAGCAATGGCCGTCTGACATGTCTGGAAAATAGAGGTTGAACTATCGCACTTTGGCAGACAATTAGTGCAGTTTCTGATTCATTACTGAAGCTGAGCTGGCAGATTAGGTGGCAGAATTTGCTCTGCTGATTGTTTCATAAAAATCTATGCTTGGGAATGTGATATTAGTCACCAGTCTCTCATTGCCCTGAGAAGATCGTGGAGGATTTTTCTTAAATCACTGCAGTCCTTGTGCTGAATGCGCTCCCAAATGGTGTTGGGTGTAGAATTATATCATTCTGAGCCCATAATTATGAAGGAATAGTGATACACATCCAAGTCAGGATGATATGTGGTTCTGGCTCGGAGGGTATTGCCATGATATTATGTTTGATGATGGAATGGGTTAAAAGTACATCGGGAGTGTCAGATTATTCCTGGTGTGAACTGGTTGCAGTTTTGTGGAATGCAGCAAGACATTTTCACTGTGAATAGCAATTTTCATACTACATCTCAATAACACTTGCATCAATCAGTGAGTATAGTTCAAAGCTGCTTTGTTCAGGAGCAAGAATTATGGCTTCCCTGCATTCCTGCAACAGACATCTGTCCTAGAAATAGTGATAACATCTGTAATTATGCAGCGGCTCTGGGAGCATCTGTGAGAGAGAAACGGAAGGCTGGATTTTATATACCCCCACTGAGTGTGTTTTCGGAAAGGGTGCGTATAAAATGTGATGGTTTATTAGCCCACCACCTTCCCACACATCCCTGATGCTCAGAATCCGTACAGTAGAGAAGGAGGCCATTCAGCCCATTGAGTTTGAACCGACCCTCTGAAAGAGCATCCCCAGTAGGCCCACTCCTACGGCCCATCCCTGTAACCCCACCTAAGCTGCACACCCCTGGACACTAAGAGACAATTTAGCATGGCCTCTCCACCTAACCTGCACATCTTCGGACTGTGGAAGGACACTGGAGCATTCGGAGGAAACCCCTGCAGACACAGGGAGAAAGTGCAAACTCCACAGACAGTCACCCAAGCTCTAAATCGATGTCGGATCCCAGGTGTTGTGAGGAAGCAGTGCTAACCACCGCACCACTATCCCCATAATACAGGGAGATGGTTAAGGCACACATTAAGCTGTACCCTCCCCTGTAACCTTAGGTGACCCCAATTATTGTCCACTTAAGGCAGTCAATCCGCCTCCACTACCATAAAATGCTGGACCATGGCAGGCATCGGAGAATAAGATGCCTTATTCTGGCTAAAAGGCAGGAAGGTGGGGGAGGAATGTCCTTTGGGGGATGGGTTCTCTGTCCCCATCAGGGTCATCGCTCCCAAAATGTTACGTCCATTTTGTTTTTCCTTGCCTTGCCACTAAATCCCAACCTCCACCCACTTTGATATCATCCCCCACCTCACTCTTTAGGATCCCAGATCCCTTCCCGCCTGAAAAACCTCAGACTTGTTTCACTCCAGTTGCCATTATTCTTGAACCTGGGGCCTGCTTGAAGTCTCAGCAGCACAAACATCTGAGCTCTGGTGCTGGCTGGCTTCTGGGACTGCTGGAGCTGCCAGCCAATCAGATTGTCCTGCAGCTGTCAAGGGTGGAACGTCTTTCCACTGATGCATCTGTGGACCGATGCCTCTTCTCATGATGGCCGTCCAGAGTGTGTTATGGCTTTGGGGTGGCCTTGTTTAAAGTTGGTCAGTTCGTCACTGACTTTTCTTCTGGTGGTCGATAGTGTAAACTGTCTGCCCCTTCCCCCTCACTGTTAAATTCAGGCCCAATTTCATGTTTCAGGTCATTCCCTGTAAACAATTGAAACTTTAAACAAGTATGGTAGGAAAGCAACCAAAACCAGGTGAACTGTACAGATATCCTGAAAAAATAATCAAACAACTAAACCATAAGAAGATTGTGACCCCTTTAAGTAGTGTTGGATCTCTCATGACATTTTGAAAATGGCAATGCTGGATTCAAATTTTGCTCATGGTTTATCTACTTTGCATGTTGCCAATAATGATTACCAGCAAGCAAACCCCTTTACCAAGATGGCGTCTGGTGTATGTCAGATCAGAAGTATGTGTGCACCTAAAAGCATATGTTTGACCTTTAGGATGATGATCAGCATCTGAAAACTGGCAACTACACACCCAATTACTGACCCCATGAATGCTCAACATCGAATGTATTTCCCAAGTTCTCTAACCTTTGGGACAAACAAATGGGATTTGCGCCCAATATTCCAGCTAAGATGTGTGGGTGTGTGGCTACACAGCAGCTGATAAGGTATCATGTATATTTTCGTTGGGAGAAATAGGGCGCGATTCTCCAATGACGCGCCGGTTGGGAGAATCGCGGGCCGCGCCAATTTTTCACGCGACGCCAGTCCGACGTGCTCCCGCGATTCTCACCAACAGGCAAAATCGGTCCCGTCGGGGTCCGCGCGGCGCAAGCCGGAGAATCACCCGAGACACCCAAAATGGCGATCCTCCGGTACCCCCGCTATTCTCCGGCCCGGATGGGCCGAAGTCCCGGCGGCGTGACCCCAGTTCACGCCATCGCCGTTCATACCTTCTATTTTTAGTCGTCAGCCAGCCGGCTGCTGAGGTGTCGAAGAACCTCCGTGTAACATGTCGTTTCTCTGCCCCCCACCACCCTTCTGTAGGTCACCATGTACACCAACCAGACAGCGATGTTCACCGCAGTGGTTGGAGCCGCTGCATTGCAGTTGGCCATCCAGCAGCGTTGACAGCGACAGCCCACAGTGGATGCAGATGCAGGGGCTGCTGCTGCAGCAGAGGGGATGGACGTGGAGTGGCCCGTCGTCGCCGCGCAGGCCGACCTCGACGGTGCCGTCGTGCAGCCTCTTGGACATTACCAGCACCCGGGTCGTGTCTGTGTCCTGCACCCCACGCCCCACCCTGCTGCACACCATCCTCCTCCACCTCCTCCTCCTCCTCATCCACCTCCTCGTTGTTAGCGTTAGCACCGCTGCCATCGGCTTCTCCCTCCGACTCCTCCACCAGGGCATCTCCCCTCTGCATAGCAATATTGTGCAGCGCACAGCAAACCACAGCTATGCGACTGACCCTGTTGGGCCGGTACTGCAGGGCTCCTCCAGAGCGGTCCAGGCATCTGAATCTCATCTTCAGTGGGAGGGGGGGAGGAGGCGGAAAGGGACTGCACACCCGGCACCGACGTTTAACCGCTTGTCAACCCCAGCGACAGTCGTTCACCATCAGGAGCCCCGTGGCACCGGAGACAGCATAGAGTCTGACAAGTTAGGTGCAACAGTGAGTTTAATAGTGAAGGTTATATACAGATGCCCTAGCCCCTACAACTAAACTGTGCCCTGCACCCGTGCCAACTTACTATGTGTCCAACTTCCTTGCCTTACGGGCCCCACCACTACGTCTAGGTGAATCCCCAGATGGTACAGTAGGAGTGGAGGCGGACTGCTGAGAATCATGCCCCGCGACATGGCTCCCCGTCGGCGCTCGTTTCCTGGGGCGACCCGGCCTTGATGGGCCAGGCTGCTCGGTGGGCGTGTTGGATGACGTGGTGCCACCCTGTTCTGCCCGCTGCCGACCAGATCTGCCAGGGACGGGACGGGGGGGAGGCCGAGCGTTCAGGGACGCCCCGTGATGGAGTTCATGGGACGGGCCCCAGAACCTCCTCCTCCCTTGGGGAGCCCGGTGACCCCCGGGCCTCACTGTGGGACGGAGGTTCAATCGCAGACGTGCCCCGTCGCCCCACCGACACCTGGCGCTGCCAGTCCTGGAGACCTGCAACGGTATCGACCAGGGTCCGAATGTTCGCAGAGACGGAGTCCAGGGAGTGAGACATTCCCGCCAGGGACTGTGCGACCTCAACCTGTGAGTGCGTGACGCCATCCAGCACGTGCGTCAGGCGCTCGATGCTCTCTGCAACTGACTGCAGGAACTGTGCCATGGACTGTTGGGACTGGGCCATGACCCGGTGAGACTCGGCCAGGGCCTGGAGCGCGCCGGCAATGTCGTTTTGGCTCTGGCGCATTGCTGCCTGTGAGAGGGCAACCCTCTCCAGGGCCGAGGATGACACGTGCACGTGAAGCCCAACGCCTTGCAGAACCTGACCCATGGCCGAAACCGTTTCACCCATTGCCTCGACCGCGGACGCCACCCATGCGGTGTCGGCCTGGGTGGCTGCGATGAGCAGCACCACTCCCTGCTCCTGGATGCGGATGGACTCCTCCAACTGCGTCTGCAGCTGCTGTAGGATGGCCTCATCCCGTCATTGTGTCCCTGGGTTTCCAAATGCATCGGGTGGGTCGAGTAAATGCAGGAACCCGGGAACCGTCTGGGCGGCAGCTGGATGCTGGGCCTGGGCTGCCCTCCAACCGTTCAGCCCCTTGGCTGCTCCAAACTCCACCTGCTGTACCGGCTCGGCTGTGTGGTGCACACCAGACCGTGGCCCAGGAGCCTCATCACTTATTTGCCCAATCGAGGTGAGTGTCTCTGGGATGGTGGATGGTGTGGGAGACAGCAGTGCCGCAGGCTCTAGGTCCTCGTCCGTCAGTACGTCCGTTGTGTCCTGGTCCCACTCATGGCCCGGCGCAGGGCATACGCAGCCCATGTAAAGCTCAGCAGCGGGTGAGTCCGTTGACTGCATGGCTGTCCTCTGTGTGTCTAGGTCCACAGACCCCGTCCTGTCCCCTCACTGTGTTGTCTCATGGCCCCACCTTCGGGCAACGCACAGCCATGATTGTCATCACTGTCCCCCTCTAGAGTCCCGGATTTAGAGGATGGCCCTCCTGGCCGTCCTCCGGCCACCCTCTGGCGTGTGACCCTAGGTGCGGGTGTCATTGCGGATGGTCGGCTCTGTGTTGCACAAGACGGCCCTGGACATTCGTTGTCTGGCCCTGGGGAACAGAATGATACGGGGTTCGTTAGACATGCCCGGCCGGGTGTCGGGTGGTCCAGTGGGCAGAGTGTGAGGGGCGAGAAGATGGGTGGTTCAGTGGGCAGAGTGTGAGTGGAGAGAGGATGGGTGGTCCAGTGGGCAGAGTGTGAGCGGAGAGAGGATGGGTGGTCCAGTAGGCACAGTGTGAGGGGAGAGAGGATGGGTGGTCCAGTGGGCACAGTGTGAGGGGAGAGAGGATGGGTGGTTCAGTGGGCAGAGTGTGAGTGGAGAGAGGATGGGTGGTCCAGTGGGCAGAGTGTGAGCGGAGAGAGGATGGGTGGTCCAGTGGGCAGAGTGTGAGGGGAGAGAGGGTGGGCTGGGGAAGCATACAGGGTTGTCTCACTTGCTTCTGCGCTTCCAACATCGCATTGCGCGACCTCCCGGATGGCGGATCCCCCAGCGAGGTCCAGTGCCCTCTGTTCAAAGACTGTTAGGGGGTGCAGCACGGGCGAGCCCCCTCCGGTTCTATTACGCTCCCGGTTGTTGTGAGCAGTCTTGTCCTGTTTGGGGGGAGGGGGGGGGGGGCATGGTTGGAGCATCACAATTAGGCGGGTATCATCAGGGCGTTCAGATATAGGCTACATTAATGCTGGGGTGGGGGGGAAGTTGGAGCCACACCATGGCATCTCTCCAGGGGGTCGCAGCGCTCATGTGGGTCTGTTACAACGTTGTTCACCCCCATTCCACTCACTCTCGCCCCCCTCCCCTCCCATGCCTGGAGGGATGGGGGGATGATGAGGGACATGGGGGGGGGGTGGATGGTTGTGACCCAGGGGCACCGTTGTGGCACTTATCCTGGCAGCCCTGGTGAGGTCGTGGAGTTTCTTTCGACACTGCTCACCGGACCGAGGGGTCTGCCCCACAGCACTCACTGCCGTGCCCACCTCACGCCAGGCCCGTCGCACTGCGCTAGACGGGTGGCGATGCCCTCGTCTTGGGCAGAGGATGCCCCTGCGCAGCTCCACCTCATCGAGGAGGGTCTCCAGGTCTGTGTCACAGAACCTCGGGGCGGCCCTCCGTGGCTCAGTCATCTTCCTCCCTCTTCTGCTCCAGGTTCTTCCGTGCGCAGATCGCGCCTTTTAAGACGCGGCGCAGCGTGATTTGGGCATCGCGTGCTGATGACGCGCATTTCACACCATGCCCCCCGTGTTCCTCGCGGCCCCAATGCTAGCCCATTTCCGGGGCCAGAATCAGTCGCGATCGGCCATTTCGCGCCGTCATGAAACTCGACGGTGTTCACAACGGCGATGTCGCTCTGGCACCGGAGAATCGTGCCCATAGTGTGTACAGCACACAAAAAAGTTAAAGGGATTGTGCAATAAAAAATGATAGCCACACACCGGCACTAAATTTTAAAGGGAATATTGCTTGCAGCCATATAAATTATCCATGACTGTTACGCAAAAATCATATATGGCAGGAGCAGAAGACTCTGTCCACAGGTTGTAAGGGTTTCCATTAGTCTAACTGGTGGTAATTGTGTCACTTGAACAGAACACACTCCCTTTAGACTTTCCTATCCTTTAAGCTGCATTATAAATTGGGTAAAATGATCTTATTTATGGCGCCTGCTCGGAATATGTGCATGTACATCAATGGTATGACTTCAATTCAGTGAATGGACAAGTGGTGTGCAAAGTCAAAAATACCTCATGAAGCTTTGTGTGCTAATTACATAGCACTATTTATGATTGAAGTGAGGCAAAACAGGAAATTTCTTCAACCTTTCTGTTAATGAATTATGCATTGAAGCATTACAGAACTCATATAGATTTTGATGAATTCCCATCAATGGTGCAAGCGAAATTATTCCAAAAAAATGGTCATTTACATTCAGATTGGTTCAATCTGATGCATCGCATTAAATTTAATGTGATTCCAAGCTTCTGCATTTAAGTAGCTAGTATATACAGTCCAACATCAAAGTTAGAACATTTATAAATCCCAAATACGTCAAGGAAAAGTCAACTTAGATCAACATTTGGGCTCCATATCACATTATTTCTGGTCATTATAAGTTGCAATTCCTCACCAAGCATACATCCAGTCTGCCAAAAGCAATGGCATAATTTACTAATGTTAATCCCAGCTATCAAATATTGTCTGCAATTTTGACAATTATCCAAATTTCCAGTGAAGATGAACAATATTTCACACTACTGAAATAGACTCTACAACTTAAAAAAGAACTCTGTGAATTAGTACAGTGTAGTTATGTGAAATAATTACATTTTATAAGAAGGATGCCTGATTAGTTAAATAAAGCAGGGAATACGTAAACCTCGTCACAAAGCAACTTTAGCTGCATACAGCTTACTTAAGAGGATAAGAAAATAGTTAATTTTCAGTCTTGCCACAAAAAATCTATTTTTGTTAAGGGACATTTAAATGTAAACAAAAGTATGAAGTACATAAAGCTTATATTGTCAAACAGTGAAGCATATCAAAGTTTAAAACCAAACTTGCCCGTCCTGCTAAATTAATTCTGGTCGAATCAATTTTAAAAAGGTGAGGTTGACTTTAAACATAATCTTGCGAGGTTGAAAACAAAGGGGCTGAAAATGGCATGTTCAATACAACATCTGATTAAGGGAAAATAGTTTAAAAGTCCCTGTAATTTATACTGTATATCTTTGAAGATAATCAAATCCTGAATTCACAATGCAATTTTTTACCTACCTGGAGCAGAACAGTTGATTTATACAATAAGGTATCATGTATATGAGAGAGCCACCCAGGTTCGATCCCGGACCCGGGTCACAGTCTGCATGGACTTTGCACATTCTCCCCGTGTTTGCGTGGGTTTCACCCTCACAACCCAAAAATGTGCAAGGTCGGTGGATTGGCCACACTAAATTGCCCCTTAATTGGGAAAAAAAATAATTGGGTACTCTAAATTTTTTTTTAAATGTATATGAGAGCCAGCAGTAGTCCAGACCTTCAAAGGCAAAGTGGCAAAGGCCAGAGAAACATAGAATAATTTATTAAGTAGCATCACAGCCGCTATAATGTGAAGTGGCGTGGGTAAATCACAAGTTAAATATTAAGCAAATGTATGGTGTGGCCTCATACATCCAGCCAGAAAATGCCCAGTTTTTAACATTGTCAGCAAGGAGGAATGCAATGAAGAAAACAAAAGCCACACCGACATCTGACACCCTCCAACCCTGATCTGACCAGACCAGACCCAACTTGATCCCCCCAACTCGACCCCAACCACCCGGCCACTCCCCACCAACCCAATTACGCACTCTGTACCAATTCACCATGCCCACCGCCCCAACCCTCCTAACTATCCACTCCCTTCCAACCAATTAAGTAACTTGCTTCTGGAGGTGGAAAATGTGTGCATCATTCTTCATGAATAGTTTGTGTATTCTTATAAAAGAGGGGGAAGGGCAGCACGGTGGCACAGTGGTTAGCATTGCTGCCTACGGCACTGAGGACCTGGGTTCGAATCCCGGCCCTGGGTCACTGTCCGTGTGGAGTTTGCACATTCTCCCCGTGCCTGCGTGGGTTTCACCCCCACAACCCAAAGATGTGCAGGTTAGGTGGATTGGCCATGCTAAGTTGCCGCTTAATTGGAAAAAATAATTGGGTATTCTAAATTTATTTATTTTTAAATAAAAGAGGGGGAAAATGCAAACATTGAAGTTGAGGAGGAAGAGTATTAAACATAGGATTGGATAAACATAGTGAAGGAGAAAGCATTCAGGGGTTTAGCATCTTTGAAATTATATAAATAGTTAGACGTGGATAAAATGTATCCCAGGCTGCTAAGAGAATCAAGGGTGAAAGTAACAAAGGCTCTGATCATCATTTCTAAGAGGTCTACATTTGTCCTCAATACCAGGCGCTGTAAGACTTAACCTTCTACTTAGAACAACATAGAACATACAATGCAGAAGGAGGCCATTCGGCCCATCGAGTCTGCACCGACCCACTCAAGCCCTATCCCCGTAACCCAATAACCCCTCCTACCCTTTTTTGGTCACTAAGGGCAATTTATCATGGCCAATCCACCTAACCTGCACGTCTTTGGACTGTGGGAGGAAACCGGAGCACCCGGAGGAAACCCACACAGACACGGGGAGAACGTGCAGACTCCGCACAGACAGTGACCCAGTAGGGAATCGAACCTGGGACCCTGGCGCTGTGAAGCCACAGTGCTAATCACTTGTGCTACCATGCTGCCCCCCTCACTTCTGACAGATTGCTCTGCAGTTCAGACATTATGAGAAATATTATGAGAATTATGGGAAATAATGGGAATTAAATACACTCAAAGTGCAAATTAAACACTAACATCTTTACTAGATTTAAACAATACAAGACAATTATCACAATTACTCCCATTATAATACACCTGTTACAGATCATCACAGATACATTTCAAGAAATATATAAAGCATACATATATATATATCTATTTAATATTTATGTATGCTGTGTAGTCACACATCGAATCACCCAACAAGCAGTGAACCTCCCAATCTTTGTACCTCTAGCAGCCAACTAGGCTGCCTGATTAAGCGCTGAATCACAACTTTGCAACAAAGTGGACAGAATATTTCATTGACAAGATCAGACTGTCCGATCAGAAAATAAGTTTACAGTTCAATTGTCCAATTAGACTGATGCACGATCAATTGCACGAAAGACTCAGATTGGTACAACTGTGGCTTTATTACAGTCAGATGCGTGGCCTCCTACTGCAGCTGGCGAGATGGTTGATCATAAGGAGGACACGCATATTTATACGGCTCCTTATGTGCGGAGCTAGCCTGCAGGGGCTACCGGCGAACCTGTAGTGCAGGTCCTACCTTACATCCCCTAATACAGGTGCACACAGTGGTTCACCACATAGACATCTGATTCTTTGTTCACTTTATGACATTGGATACTCTGGCAATGCCTACATGTTCAAAGACTCCCTCAGAAATTTCCATCCCTGCTGACTGTTGTCTGTGCTTTCAATGGTGCAATCCAATGGCCACGCTGTGCCCAAAAAACAACTTGCTGCCACACTGCGCGGCCGGGAGACCCCATTCCCAAGATCTACCCAGCTCGCAATGCCTTGCGTGATCTAATGCGATCTGACGAGACCTATGGGTGGGATCATTTTTTAGAAAATCTGCATGGTAAAGCAAGACAGCTAGACTCACTTTAATGTGCAGATTCCTGAGTTAATCGAGGCGTGAGATCTATCTCCTTCACCTTGGAGACCTCTCGAGTGCCATTCAGCACTGGTCTCCACACATGGGGATCTTGCAGGGGATTGGAGGCCCCCAGATACCATGCCCTTTGGGCAGGGTAGTACCCTGGTACTGCCAGATTTGCAGTGCCACTGGGTGTCAGCCTGCTGGTGCTCAGGTGGTGCTAACAGGGGCACTGCCAATGTGCCAAGTTTGCATTTTTTGTGCACTGGTGATTGGCTGGAGGTGCCCTGCATGGATGATTGAGGGGGGAAGGGGAGCTGGGGGCCCTCACATTGTGGCTTGAGGCGGGATTGGGGGCCTCAGAGATCAGGACGCCATTTTTAAATGGGGTTCAGATCTCTCGCTGCGCTGAGAAATTCCGGCGAGCGGCGCTCTGCAGGGCACATAATGGGCCATGTACGGCCTTGGTTGCATGTCCCAGTTTGAGCCCCTTATCTAAAGAGGATGGCGTTTTATAGCCATGTGTTTCTCGGTGATGTGAACGCCGGGAAACACGAGGATAAACGCGTTCACTATGGGACTTTGTTCCCTTTTAGTTGAATCGCGTCCAATATCGTAATCAGTAACTTATTTCTCAGTCATAGGACAGCAAAACAATTGAAGCTTCTTTTAGGTTTCTTACTGCCTATGTTCACACGAAGGCCTGAGTATAAGTAAAAAAAGCAGTTTATTATGTCAGAATTCTGGGAGACAAGGGGTGAAATTCTCCGACCCCCAGCAGGGCCGGAGATCGCCCGGGGCCGCCGAAAATCCTGCCCCTGCCATGGCAGAAATTCTCTGCCACCCGGGAATTGGCAGGGGCGGGAATCACGCCCCGCCGATCGGCGTGACGTCCGCGTCAATCGGCGAGGCCCCTGCGGCTATTCTCCGGCCTGCGATGGGCCGAAGTCCTGCCGCTGGGAGGCCCCTCCCGCCACCAAGGTTTGAATCACCTCTGGTGGTGACGGGATCGGCGGCGCGAGCGGGCCCCCGGGGTCCTGGGGGGGGGGGGGGGGGGGTGGGGGGTGATCGGATCCCGGGGAGTGCCCCCACGGTGGCCAGGCCCGCGATCAGGGCCCACCAATCAGAGGGCGGGCCAGTGCCGTGGGGGCATTCTTTCTCTTCCGCCGCCGCCACGGCCTCCGCCATGGCAGAGGCAGAAGATAATCCCCAGCGCGCATGCGCGAACCGGCGAAGGGCTTTCGGCCAGCCCCGGTGCCGGGCGGCGGGTGTCAAAGGCCGTTGGTGCCGGCTTTGGCGCCAGTCGTCGAGGTGCCAACCGCTCCGGCGCGGGCCTAGCCCCCAAAGGGGCGGAGAATTCTGCACCTTTGGGGAGGCCCGACGCCGGAGTGGTTGGCGCCAGTCCACTACGCCGGGATCCCCCGCCCCGCCGGGTAGGGGAGAATGCCGCACGGGTTAATATAAAGATTCAAGGGCGGAATTAGTTGTATTCTCATTTACATACAATCAATCAACTATATTCGCGTCACACTTATTACATGCAGTCAAATCAATTTTCCTGGGAGCATCCCAGTTATCACATATATGGTTAAAGTGGGTATTGTCTTACCCGCCCCTAACTTCATACAGAAGTCATTCAGAACTAACATAATGATGCATCCTGTCTACAGCTGTAGACCTTGAGCTTTATCAAGGATACATTGCATGTCTTGTTCTGTGAAGCTGTTATCAGCAGCTGTTGGGATACTCCCTATACATACCCACAGTTGGTTCTCATGAGACAGTTTACAGGGAATGTGGCTTGTTCAGCCATTTTGTGTCTTTAATATCACAAAATAGCTAACAGCCATTTTTATTTCATCAGAACTATTCAAAAGTAATATAGGAGCACAAATGTAATCACAGGGCCACCTATAATTTATATCAGAGTCCAGTATCACAAAATGCCCTCCAACAGCCTACAAATTGTGTTTGGAGAATTAAACGTAGTGTAAACAACTAAGACCATTTTGACAAAGCTGATTACCATTTTTTTTAAAACATAGCAATCACCTGTTCCCAAGACATGGTAGCCAGAATCTTCTGTTCACTCCCAGAGGCAAGGAATTGGCAGTTTGGCGTCTCTACAATTACTGGTAAAACCATGTGGGCTGAAGGGGAGTGGGGTGGGAGGTCCTCAGACTAGTGGAAAGCCTGATTCCCAGCTTGGACCACTGTCTGTGTGGAGTGTGCACGTTCTTCCCGTGTCTGTTTGAGTTTCCTCCGGGTGCTCTGGTTTCCTCCCACACGTTCCAAAGACATGGGCCGGGATTCTCCCCTACCCGGCGGGGCGGAAGGTCCCGGCGGGACAAAGTGGCGTGAACCACTCCGGCGTCGGGCCTCCCCAAAGGTGCGGAATTCTCCGCACCTTTAGCGGCTAGGCCCGCGCCGGAGTGGCTCCCGCTCCGCCGGCTGGCGCGAATGGCCTTTGGCGCCCCGCCAGCCGGGGCCGAAAGTACTTCGCTGGCCGGCGGAGGTCTGCGCATGCGCCGGTGCATCAGCGGCTGCTGACGTCGTACCGGCGCATGCGCAGCGGAGGGGGTTCTCTTCCGCCTCTGCCATGGAGAAGGCCATGGCGGGGCGGAAGAAAAAGCAGGCCCCCACGGCGGAGGCCCGCCCGCTGATCGGTGGGCCCCGATCGTGGGACAGGCCACCGTCAGGGCACCCTCTGGGGCCAGATCACCCGCGCCCTGCCCAGGTCCCCGGCGCCCGCCCGCGCCGCCAATCCCGCCGGCACCAGACGTGCTTTGATTACCGCCGGCGGAACGGCCTGTCAGCGGTGGGACTTCGGCCCATCGCGGGCCGGAGAATCGCCACGGGGGGCCCGCTGACCGGTGCGGCGCAATTCCAGCCCCCACCGATTCCTGGGTAGCGGAGAATTCGGGCCACGGCGGGGGCGGGATTGACACTGGCCCCGGCCGATTCTCTGACCCCCCGGGGGGGTCGGAGAATTCCGCCCATGGGGTGAGCTTTTTTGACCCCGGGCCAGGTCGGAGACTCGCCGGGGCGGGGGGGGGGGGGGGGGGGTATGATTCATGCGATGCCGCTCCGATGCTGGTATGGTCGGCACGGTGCTGGTTGGGGGCCCCTCTATGCGGCCCACCGGCGATTCTCCGCGGGCGATGGGCCAAATGGCCACCGAGGTAGGTCGAGTCCCGCCGGTGACGTTCATGTGGTCCTATCAGGCGGGACCTCAGCGTTCATCCTGCGGGGGGCCACCGAGGTAGGTCGAGTCCCGCCGGTGACGTTCATGTGGTCCTATCAGGCGGGACCTCAGCGTTCATCCTGCGGGGGGGCATCCTGGTGGGGGGGGGGGAGAGGATCCGACCCGGATAGGGCCTCCACTGTGGCCTGGCCCACAATCGGGGCCTATCAATCGGTGGGCCAGCCTCTATGTTCCTCTGCGCCAGGCCCCTGTGGCTCTCTGCCATGTTGCGTCGGGGCCGGCGCGGTGAAGGAAACTAGCGCGCATGCGCAAGTTCGCAGCGGTTATAACACGCATGTGCGAATTTGCACCCGTGGCGCCCGTTTGGCGTCGGTATCGGAAGCTGGAGCTGCGTAAGTCGCTCCAGTGCCATGCTGGCCCCCTGTGAGGTACAGGATCACTGATCCTGGGGACTGACGCCATCGTAAAACGCGACGGTGTTTACGATGGCATCAACACTTAGCCTCAGGATCAGATAATCCCGCCCATGCTGTTAGGTGAATTGGACATTCTGAATTCTCTCTCAGTGTATCCCAACAGGGACCTGAATGTGGCGACTAGGGTATTTTCACAGCAACTTCATTGCAATGTTAATGTAAGCCTATTTGTGACACCAATAAAGATTATTATAAAATGTCTTTTGACTGAAAGTAAATCCTAGTCGAGTTTATTTATTGGTAGCTTTTAAGTATTATAGCCCACTAAGTTTGTAATCAATGATGGGAAAACAAATCCTGCAGTTGTTCGGCCCTGCATACACTGCAGCTTTCTGTGAAACAATTGATGCTCCCCCTGGATGGAATGGCATCTGCAAGTTTCAATTACAAATTTTGGTTAAAAGTATGAGTAAGTCAGTCAGAAATATCAAAGCCTCCAAAACAGATGTGGCCATGAACAACTATGAATATTGCATCATTGCTTAAAGGAAGAAATGGGGAGGCATAGCGTTGTGGTATTGGACTAGTATTCCAGAGACACAGGGTAATTCTCTGGGACCTAAGTTCAAATCCCACCATGCCAGGTGGGGAAATGTGAATTCAATAAATATCTGGAATTAAACGTCTAATTATGACCATGAAATCATTGTCGTTTGTCGTAAAAAATATCTGGATCACGAATGTTCTTTAAGGAAGGAAATCTGTCATCCTTACCAGGTCTGGGCTGCATGTGACTCCAGATCCACGGTAATGTCCTCAGGATGGGCAATAAATGCTGGCCCAGTCAGTGACGCCCACGTCCCGTCAACAACAAAAAAATGGAATAAAACCTGTAATTACAGGCCAGTCAGCTTTGGTTGGGCAGATTATTGGAGAAAATTCTGAAGGATAGTATTAATGATCATTTAGAAAGGCACCAGTTAATAAAGAATAGTCAGATCATCAACGTAGATTTTGTTTCAATAAATGTAAGAGTACCCAATTACTTTTTTCAATTAAGGGGCAATTTAGTGTGGCCAATCCACCTACCCTGCACATCTTTGGGTTGTGGGGGTAAGACCAATGCAGACATGGGGAGAATGTGCAAACTTCACACACAGTGACCTGGGGCTAGGATCGAACCCGGGTCCTCGGCACCCTAGGCAGCAGTGCTAACCACTGTGCCACCCTTCTGCCCTATCAACGTAAATTGTTAAAGCACCCGGCACATACATTGACTTCATGTGCCCTGTACATCTGTGCTTTGGAGAAAGATCCCGGAGGAAAGATTCCTCCATTTTCTAGCTGTGTGCAAGCGAGGCAACAGGACTGTGAAGAACTGAAAATGGATCATTTTGTTATAAGGAAGAGAGGGCCAGAGAGACTAACAAGCCAGGATCTCACAACTGAATCTGCTGGAGAGAGCTGCACAGGAGAGTCCACGGTAGGACATAACAGCGCTAGTGAAAGATGTATATAGAGCTCCAGGGTCTCTAGTGAACAGCCTACTGAGAAGAAACTAAAATCGGGAACAAAGCAGTCTAAAGATACTTTCTCAAGGTGTGGCTTTGTTAATTGTGCCAGTGAAAATCAGGATGCAAAGCCCATGTGTGTTATATGCAGGGAAGTGCCAGCAAATGAAAGGTTAAAACCCTCAAAACTTGAAAGGCCTTTGAAGAGCAAGCATTGGGTGTTCGAGGACCAACCTCTTGATTATTTTCAAAGGATACAGCAAGAACTTAAATCATCAGCTGAAGTCTTAGCAGGAATGTAACATTTAATGACAAAGGACAATTCGCCTCTTATATGGCAGCTGATCGTGTAGCTAAAGACAAAGTGCCCCACACAGTAACAGAGAGATTAATTCTCCCTGCAACAATCGACAGTCCTAGGTGAGAGGCCAGTTGAAAAACTGAAATGCAGCCCACTTAGTGATTACACAGTGACTTGCTGAATTTGTGATATTTCTGAGAATTTAGAAACCAAGCTTATTTCCCGTTTAAAGTCAGCACAGGAGTTCTCAATACAACTAGATGAAAGTGTTTTTGTAAATTTTCTGCTGAGACAGTGAACTTTGGACTAAGAGTGACTCGAACAGATGTGAAGACCAGCGCTCCATGGACTGCAGGGGCTGTTGTTCTAAGCTGTTATTCTCAGCTGTCAAGACAGATGTGAGAGGAAGGATGGCCTCTAAATCCACATCTCGGACTGGAAACGCACAACCTTATAACCTTATGTAATCACACGCACAACATATTGATTGGACGAATGTAACATACTGTTTAAAGAAGTGATCACTATATATGAAATTAACTGCGATACTAAGAGAATTGATTGGCTGTATGTAAATGAGAATGCAAACTAATTCTGCTTTTGAAAGTGTCTATTAAGCCAGTTTAAGCCTTAGTGAGAAAGTGTACCGGTAAGACAGAGGGATCTCAGATCTTTCTCCCAACAATAAATTGCTTCTTTTGCTCACATTAAGGTCTATTTGCGAATATTTTCACCCAACAAATTACAGAAGTTTCAGATTGTGAAACCTTGCTAGTTTACATTAGGTATGTTCGGCACAGTGAAATTGTTGAAGATTTGCTATGCTATTTTTTTTTCAATTTTAGAGTACCCAATTCATTTTTTTCCAATTATGGGGCAATTTAGTGTGTTCAATGCACCTACCCTTGCACATCTTTGGGTTGTAGGGGCGAAACCCACGCAAACACGGGGAGAATGTGCAATCTCCACACGGACAGTGACCCAGAGCCAGGATCGAACCTGGGACCTCAGCGCCGTGAGACTGCAGTGCTACCACTGCGCCACTGTGCTACCCTAAGATTTGCTACGTTGACTGACATTACGAACCAGCACAACTGGCACTGAGATTTTGGAAGCATTGAATAGTTACGTGGTTGGAAAGTGCAGGCTCGACTGAGATCATTGCAGAAGAATCATAAGCAATGGGGTAGCCAACATGATTGGGAAAACAGCTGAGTTATATTAGGGATTAAGGAGGCAGCTGGAGGAGGCCTTCTGCATGAGGACATCTCTCCGAACACTGGCCACCGCGTCACTCCTGGCCCCCCTACACACACACACACACACACCAGGAGCCCAGTGGTAATAGCCTCCTTAAAGACATGGACATAATTCAGCTGCCAATTTGAACTGGGTGAGATGTCCATGGGAACCTCCATCTGCAACAACCGCAGGTTCATGCCGACAGGGATGGACGCTAATTTTGGGACCGGGGGGGTGGGGGGGCAGAGGGATGCTGACGTGGTCGACAGACTTGCGACTCTGGGGGAACTCACAGAGAAGTGCCAACTGCCAAAAGGCAACAAGCTCAGATATTGGCAGCAGCATAACTTCTCCCTCAAAGTGAAGTTGGGGGTGGTCACACCACATATTCTGGTCGTGCTCCAGACTCCGAGAATTCTAGATGACCTTCTTCAAGGCTATGTCCAAGTTGGTGGGGGTCAAGATGGAGCCATGCCAGTCTGTGGCGGTCTTCAGGGTGCACAGAGAGAGTGGTGCTAAGGAGTATAGGGAAGGAATGAGGAGGAGGGCCATCTACTGGAGGGAGCATACAGGCCTCCCCTGCCTGGGGAGAAACCTTGGTAACAGGTAGGCCTACCCTCCCTCAAAGACCAAGGGGGGATTGGGACCTCCTCACCCACGGACTCCCCCCTCCACACACACACACACACACACACACATACCAATGGAAAGAAGCCTACAGACAAGCAAGAGGAGGAGCCCCATCCACACCAAGACACAAAACGGGGAAACTGGGGACAATCCCTCTCGTCAAGTGACAGAGGCCCCAGCAGAACCTGACAAACCAGTGTAAAAATCAAATATAGATGTAAAAATGTAAATCTCATCCAGCATCAAAGACCCAGTCATGGCGATGGTAACAGCGAGGGACTCAAGGCTGGTTGTTCTGACTCATGTACAGTTTTCATTTTAGTCGTTGTATACATCTATGTGAAAAAAACAACTGTAACTGTTACTTCAAACACCAATAAAAACATTTTTTTAAAAAGGAGACAGTTGGTCAGGACATTGTTTAGAATCAGTTTTTTATTTACCATGAGACATTGGCATCGAAAGGAATTCCATCCGATCTTGAAGTGGCGTTGAAAGGAATTGTGAATCTCATTAAACGCAGCGCACACAATACCAGGAGTTTTGAGGCTCTGTGTTCCGATATGGGGGCCGAATGCACATGTCTAGCGTTCCACACATAGGTACGTTGGCTGTCAAGGCGTTGGGTGCTGGTCAAAGTTTATCAACTGAGATATGAAATCCACGCTTTCCTCCTTGAGAAATCGTCCCCTCTGGCTGATTCATTTGGTGATGGCACTTGGATGCTTGGATGACCTTGCAGACATCTTTTCAATTCGAAACGAACCAATCCTCAAATTGCAAGAAAAGGATGTTGATGGCTTTCAGCATGGTGAATAAATAGATGCTTTCCAAAAGTCATTGAAAGTTTGACAAATGTGAGTACAAAGCCAAAGCTATGACATGTTCCCCACACTGCTATGACACATCGAAGAAAACAGTATTAGCAAGGCAACTGTCAATAGACTGGTAAACCTTATTCAGTCACATTTGGCTCTGCTGATCAACAGTTTTTGTTGCTACTTTCCAGAGAACTTGCATATTTTGAAAGAGAAGAGGTGGGTAAAAAATCCTTTGGAGTTTAAGATTTCAGAGTCAATTATTAACTGAAAGTTTCCAGCAGCATGGTGGTGAAGTGGTTAGCACTGCTGCCTCACAGCGCCGAGGACCCTGGTTCGATCCTTGCCTCGGATCACTGTCCATGTGGAGTTTTCACATTCTCCCCATGTTTGCGTGGGTCTCACCCCCAATCCAAAGATGTGCAGGGTAGGCAGATTGGCCACTCTAAATTGCCTCTTAATTGGAAAAAAAAGACTTGGGTACTTTAGATTTATTTTTAAAAATAACTGACAGTTGACTCCAAATGAAGAGACTGAACATCTGCGCCTCATCTGTGACAGCATATTAAAAACAAGTCCATGAGGCTGTCAGCATTCTGGAGTAGCATCTCCGAGGAGTTTATCCAGTGCTGAGTAAAACAAGCATTTGTTGCTGTTGCCCTTCGCAATGAGCTACGTGTGCGAGTTTGGATTTTCCGTCTTCACAAAGATGAAGCACAAAAGAACCGGCTGAACTCTGCACCTGACACGCGCAGTGCCCTCTCCTCCTGTGATCCTGATTGCAGCAAAATCGTGAGGATAAAGCAAGCTCACCTATCCATTAAAGGTAAGAGAAAATGGTGTGTTGCTAACGCCAGCCAGTGTAGGTCGCAAAGGTCGGCTTCTTTGGGTCCCGAAGGTCAGCCGGTTTGTAAAAGTGGGTGCTGGGAAAAATAGTTTGAAGAACACTGGTCTATACAAATCTTAGCATGGCTTTAGGGCAGACTGGGGGTTCAAGTAAAAGTGGCAAGTTGGATCCAAAATTATGGATTTTCCTCCCTCTCCATGGTTCTGCAGCAGCTGGATACAGCGGTTATAGTCCACTAAAACCTAAAATGCCACAGCTAATGTGAATTTAAGAACATCCATTAGCATTCAAAGTAATGTTTTACCAGCATCCCAGCATCCCAGCCGAAAAGCTTTCTGCTTTATCATATCCAATTCCTCGACAACTGGAGGAACATTAAAGGGGTGGTAGCAGTATCGTCTACAATATTTTGAATTTTCTGAAAGGAAATTCTAATCCAGATTACATCATTCTTTAGCAGCAAGGGGTGTTGCCTCTTTGGTTAACTCCTCTTAGTCCTCATCATTCACTAGAATTTAATTGTTAAAATGGTTTTATTATCCATGCTGTGAGCCTATCTATGGTCAATATGTTCTTAAATATGTTGTGAACATCTATCCTGTTTATCTCCGTTTGTTTCTATTATTTATATAAGTGATTTCAAACTTTTCATAGAGGGACTGATGTTTTAAAGTCTGTTTTTCTAATTTTCTGCGTTGAAACCGAAGAATGACTCCTGAATAGATAAGGAGAGATAATACCATCATAAAAGCTTTTAAAGTTCATTTGAAAATTACTTTTGGGCTTTTTTTTAACCTTACCTTAGTGTGGAGAGAACTTGAAAGGCATGTGTGATAAAGACAACGTCTATTTAACACCTTGTGAAATCAAATTTGTCAGCTCGTGCTGTCCATGTTTATGCTTTGAGGCTTCTTGATAAAAATGGTGATATACACGAGTATGTGTTCACTTTCTCAATTCCTAGTATAATATCCTAAATGCATATGAATTATACCTATGTATTCATGCATTTCCCTCACAGAAATGCGTGTTCATAGATTCCCAATGGTAGGACAGGTCAATAAGATTGTTAAGAAGGCATACTTTCCTTTTATTAGCTAAGAACAGGGAGGTTATGCTATGATTGTATTGGACACAAGTTGGTCCGCAGCTGAAATACTGCACACATTCTGGTCGCTATAATTACAGGACAGATGTGAGGATACAGAGGAGATTTACAACGATGTTGCCAGCAATGAAGGATTTAAGCAATGAGGAAAGATTGGACAAGTTGAGATTGTTTTCTTTGGATGGGAGGAAGCTGAGCGGAGAATTGGTTTAGGTGTACAAGATTTTGAGGGGCCTCACGGTCTTTTCTATCCATTTTATTTCCCTTAGCAGAATGGTCAGTTGTCATGGATTTAAAGTAATCGTCGAAGGATGAGAAAAGAGGTGGGGAGAATTTGTTTCACCCAGAGGGTGGTAGAGGCAGACATCATCATCGCATTTTAAAAGTCCTTGGATAGACACTTAAAATTCTGTAATCTATAGTGTTGGAAAAGGAATTTGGCTGTATGGTCTACTTCTGCAAACATCTCTGATTCTATCTTGCAAAGCAACGCGACCTGATTGATTATTGTTAGCTTTAAATCTACCAATAATAACAACATTGAAAATGTTACAAAGCAAGGGCTATATCTGAGCAGTGTTTTGTCATGGTTAAGCAATTATTAACATTAAATAACTGGAATTATTTCCTACTGCTCAATTTAACAAAAATATCCAGAGTCTTGTAGTGGGTGGGTTTAGTGGGGTGTATCCTGGCGCTTGTAGCTATTTTTCAATGCAACCCCAATCTCTCGATCCCCCAAGGCCCTGACTTACATGTTGGGGGGTCCTTGAGCCACCCGCATCCCACCTCATAAGGGCACTCCTAGACCCGACCCCAGCAAAATGCCACTTTGGCACTGTGGTACTGCCAATATGGATCCGAAACAGTACCCTTGCCCACCTGGCAGTGCCACCTGAACACTCTGGCAGTGCCTGTCTGGCACCCAGATGACACTACCAAGGTGCCCAGGTGGCACTGCCAGGGTGCCAGCCTGGCTGTGCCAAATTGCCCAGGTGGCACCAGCAGCGCTAGGGTGCCACCTTGCCCAGAGGTCGACCACCCAGGGGATTCCAATCACCTGGGAGACTCCCCAAGTGATGTTCCATTTGTCCCCATTTGTGGAGACCAGTTCTAAACAGCGCCTGGCTGGGGTCTCCCCGGTGAGAGGATTCAATCCTGGGCATGGTTAGATTCACCGGAGACATATTTAAGTGCCGAACTGCATACTTAAATATACAAACTTAGGTCCCACCCACCAGAACTCGACATCTCGTGAGATCCCATTAGATCTTGCGGGGTGTGGCGAGCCAGGTAAATCTTGCGAGAGGCCTCTCATGTGATTTACTGGCCACGTTGCATCCCAAATCGGGCGTGATATGGCCGTTAGATCATGCCCTTAATCTGAATGTGTTTAATTACTGACAAACAGTATTAAGAACCTACTAATTTTCTAATTATGGAACTGATTGAGATACAATTTAATTATAAATTACAGCCTTAAAAAGTAATAATTATTCCAACATGTAGTCAAACTTAACATACCAAAGCATTGCAAAATTGTTTAAGGAATCACAGATCTCTGAAAAAACAGCAGCTTCAAAAGGGAGAAAAACAAATTTTCCATATTCACAGCCTCAGCGATTTACTTTATTCAAATTGAAATGTCGAGGGCTTTTTAGGCTCTCTAGGTAATACCTGAATTAAACATATTCACAAATCAGAAGCATATCAACACGTCACTGTCAATTTGATATAATACCATGTGCTTCTAAGAAGAATATGCTCAACTTTCACTGAATGTTGAAATATTGTGCATGTGCAGCATCTCACCATGCAACAATCCTCTTAAAGTAAGGGTGAGTTTCGAACCATAAAGATAACTTTAACTGCTGAATCTTGATAAAACAACTTAGTACTTAAAATTACCTTTAAGAAACAACCTCAGGGTCAAAGGATCTCAACTTTCATGGTACTTTTTCCTCCACACTTGCCAGAGGATATTAGTGGCGACGATGACTTTTGAGCTGTTCCTGGAAAGCAGTGTCATATGTTAATGTGAGGCCTTTATCCTCTGAGAATGCAGTCAGCTGTGGCTGACCTCTGAGTCAGAAAGGTTGTGGGTTCCAAGCCCCATTGCAGCAACTTGAGCTCAAAATCCAGGCTGACGCTTCAGAACAGTATTGGGAAGTTATTCTTCACATAAATTGCTAACCAAGGTCCTGGATGTAAACAAGTCTTCTGTCCTGTCATACTTGTAGCTGCTACTACAAATAGATCTGCTGTCGCACTTATCTCTCTTGCATTATCCTCATACGTCTCACCGACAACTGCTTTGCAACATCCAACGTCCTCATTCTGCTGTCCTCCACTTTGCTCTCTTGAAGAGATCTCTAATACTTTTTTAGCTCTGGTCAAATGGCCGAAATACTGACTGCCCCAGCCAGTGACACTCACATCCCATGAATTAATTTTTTGAAATGAAATTTTAAGCATATGACTCAGCATTCACATTTTGAAGGCCTCTATTTCCTTCCATAATTCTTCATGTATTGTCCAGGTTTCTGAAGCATGCAGGAAAGTTAGATAGTAAAGTGAATTATAACTACTAGCCCCAATGTGGACTATCCGAGATCGGGTGCACTCCCTCAACAATCAACCTCACCAAAGTTCAAAAACAGCAACTTCTTTCGGGACTTCATGGGAGGAAACCGAGCACCCAGAGGAAACCAATGTAGACACGGGGAGAACGTGCATACTCCGCACAGACAGTAACCCAATCCGGGAATCGAACCAGGGTCCCTGGCGCTGTGAAGCAACAGTACTAACCACTACACTACCGTGCCGCCCAAACAGGATAGAGCAGTCATTTGCAAACTCAGGATCACGGCCTGCACTGGGAGGGTCGCGGAGCCACCCGTCGCAGTGTCCTGATCGTGGGATGAAGTGCTCAATGGCTATGACTGACGTTTAAAAAGACGGCCGCGACTGACTTTCACAATGCCGGCCGTCCCGTGTATGCATGATCTCTCCTCATGAACCATTTTGTCTGCCTGGCCCACCTCATTTTTCCAAATTCCAGTGAATATAATCCAAACCGACTGAATCTCTCCTCAATCTTCTCATCCCAAGATTCAGTGTGGTGTACCTTTGTTGCACTCCCTTCATAGCACAAACATCCTATCGCAGATTATGGGACCAAAACTGCACACAATGTTCCAGGTGTGGTCTCATCAAGGCTCTGTATAAGTGCAGCAAGACATCCTTGATCATGTAGTCTAATCTGCTCACTATGAAGGCCAATATACCATTTGCCTTCTTCACCACCTGCTGCACCTACATGTTTACTTTCAATGACTGGGGTCTCGTTACACATTCCACTCACTCAAACTATAGCCATTCAGATAATAATCGGCTTTCCTGTTCTTGCTGCCAAAAGGGATAACCTCACATTTACCTACATTATGCCGATCTGCCATGCATTTGCCCACTCACTCAACCTGTCCAAATTACACTGAAGCATCTCTACAACATCCTCACAGCTCACCTTCACACCCAGCTTTGTGTCATCTGAAAATTTGGAGATGTTAAATTAATTCCTTCATCAAAATAATTGATATGCATTGTGAATAGCTGGGTTCCGAGCACTGACCCCTGTGGCACCTCATTATTTACTGCCTGCCACTTTGAAAAAGGTTCTTTATTCCTACTCTTTGTTTCCTGGCTGCCAACCATATTTCTATTCATCTCAGTCTCCTACCCCTAATCCTATGTGCTTTAAATTTGCACACTAACATCTTGGGCGAAATTCTCCGACCCTGCTGGGGGCCGCCGAAAATCCCGCCCCCACCATGTCCAGAATTCTCCCACCGCAAAAAGTCGGCGTGCCGCCAATCCCGCCGGCCGCCTCGGAGAATGGCGGGAGGCTACGAGTTTCTGTGCTGCCGTTATTCTCCGGTCCGGATGGGCCAATGTCCCGCCGCTGAGAGGCCTCTCCCGCCGCCGTGGTTTGAACCACCTCTGTGCCGGCGGGATCGGCGGTCCTGGGGGGGGGGGGAGGGCGATCGGACCACGGGGGTGTCCCCACGGTAGCCAGGCCCGCGATCAGGGCCCACCGATCGGCGGGCGGGCCAGTGCCGTGGGGGCACTCTTTTTCTTCCGCCGCAGCCACGGCCTCCACCTAGGCGGAGGTGGAAGAGAATCCCCCAGCCTGCATGCGCCGGTGGTGATGTTAGCGGCAGCTGACGCACCGGCGCATGCGCAAACCGGAGAAGGCCTTTCGGCCAGCCACGGCACCGGCCGGCGGGTGTCAAATGCCGCTGTTGCCGGTTTTGGCGCCAGTCGGTGTGGTGCCAACCGCTCCAGCGCGGGCCTAGCTCCTCAATGTGAGGGCTTGGCCCCTAAAGGTGCGGAGAATTCCGCACCTTTGGGGAGGCCCGACGCCGGAGTGGTTGGCGCCACTCCTCTGCGTCAGGACCCCCGCCCCGCCGGGTAGGGGAGAATTTCGCCCCCGATGTGGGAGAGTCGGGAGTTTCAGTTATGCATGGCATTGGTGAGACCACACCTGGAGTATTGCATACAGGTCTCCTTAGCTAAAGAAAGATGTAAATGAATTCAAAACAGTTCAGAGAATGTTGTTGGAGCCATGCTCATCCAGGCAACTGGACGACCTGTGTCTTGTAGATGGTGGACAGATTTGGGGATTCAGGAGTTCGGTTCCTCTGCAAAATTCCCAGTCTCTGACCTACTCTTGTAGCCTCAGCATTTACATGGCTGGTCCAGTTCAATTTTGGGTTACTCCCAGGTTGTTGAAAGTCAGGGTATCAGTGATGGTAATGTCATTGAATGTCAAGGAGAAATAGTTAAATTGTGTATTTTTGAAGATAAGTCATTGCCTGGCACTTGTGTGACATGAATGTTACTTGCCATTAGCAGACCACATCTGAATGTTGGCCAGATTTTGCTGCAAATGGACATACCACCTTCTGTTTTCATTTGTCCCGAGTATCTACTTGTTTCTTTATGACATCATTCGCTTCAAATTTCATTTAATTTCTTCTAACATATTCCTTCTGACTACTGTTCTTTATGCCCTTTAGGTGTTCATTCTCAATCCACAGTCTAAGCTTTTAGATTTTGAAAAATGAAAAATGAAAATTGCTTATTGTCACAAGTAGGCTTCAATGAAGTTACTGTGAAAAGCCCCTAGTCGCCACATTCCGACGCCTGTCCGGGGAGACTGGTACGGGAATCGAACCGTGTTGCTGGCCTGTTCGGTCTGCTTTAAAAGCCAGCGATTTAGCCCAGTGAGCTAAACCAGCCCCTTTTCTTGATCTTGATCAAGATTTTACTTGATCAATGATATTATGTAGGGACTCTTTTGATTCTACAAGCAATTCTGTATCATGAACGTATCCAGTTTGTTATGATATTAGCTCCAATTTTTACCCTTGGAAGGGCCTCTGACTCCCTGAATATTTGCTCTGTGTATAGATTGAACAATTATGGCAATAATACACAGTCTTATCGTACTCCTGTCTTGACTGAAAACATCTTGGGTGGAATTCTCTGCCGGTGGGATTTTCCGTTTTGCCCGGGTGTTTCCGTACAGCGTGGGGCTGCCCCACAATGGGAAACCCCATTGACCAGCCAGCATAATGAAGAATCCCGATGGTGGGTCGGAGCCAAAATGTAGTAGAGAATCCAGACATAATGTCTGACGTCTGGCCAATGTTTGCTATTTGGTCCCAATATAGTCTCTGGATAAATCCCGCACCTTTGCTGTTAATGCCACATTTCAAAAGCACGTCTGTTAACTTTTGATGATAACCACGATTGATTGTTTATGATGCATAGGTAAATGTTATTGTCATAATATGCACCAATGCACATCATGAGGTAAAAACAGGCAGTGATACCCAGGTTAGCCAATCAACATACAGGACAGAACACATCCAATCACCAGACAGAACACCAGAGAAGGGCTTCCAACTATAAAACACACGAGGCATCAGCACTCCACCTCTTTCCACTGTTGACAACTGTAGTGACAGTCAGGGTGTATATATCAGTCAGCACCTTCTACACGTGGATCAGAGCTAGCCTGGTCTAGTTAGTTAGAGTTAGTACACTCAGAGTAGTAGAGTGTCAACCCACAGCCAGCTGTGTGCATTGTTACAGAAGTTCAATAAACCGTATTGAACCAACGCCTATGTTTGGTGTATGCTTTACCGTTCATCTGCATCCTGTTGCAGTCAGTGTTACCCCAGGGCGAATAACACAACAGTTATTATTATTCCTTCTCTTGTTCCTACTCTCGATTTTAATCCAGATTGCATTTCATCAATTTTAAATGCATTATTATTTCTTTCTATTATGATTTTCAAGATCACTTCATCTAAGTAATTTACCTTGAATAAGTAAGTGCCTTCCAGCGGCATAGAGAAGATCCAGGCCCTTCTTCAGCTCCGGATCTCCAGAAATCTCAGCGCCAACTGGCGAGTCTTCAAGCAGAAATTCAATCGATACATTGGGGCCTCGGGCCACGAGGATGCGTCCGATGCCAGAAAAATTGCGCTGTTCCTGTCAATTGTGGGGGACCAGGCCATCCAAATCTTCAATTCGCTCACTTTTGCCAACGGCAACGACAAGACCGAGTTCCAGACCGTGTTAGCCAAATTCGACAGTCACTGTGAAGTTGAAACGAAGGAGATCTTTGAGCGCTATGTCTTCCAGCAACACCTTCAGGGTAAGGATGAGCCTTTCCAATCCTTTCTAACTCATCTCCGCTTATTAGCACAATCGTGCAACTACGGTGACGCCGCTGATTCCCTCATCAGGGATCAGATCGTGTTTGGGGTCCACTCCGACGCCCTGCGGGAGCAGCTCCTAAAAATAAAAAACATGACCCTGCCAGTAGCCACCGAGACGTCTAAAGTGCATGAACAGGCAAAAAGTTGCTTCTTCTTAAATCGGCAGAATAGGACCAACTTGCCTCCCACGAGTCAGAGAGTGTACAGGCCATCGCCCGAATGCACTGCCTTAGCATCGATGAAGGCGGCCATTTTGCGCGCTTTACCCGGGGTCTCACGCATGTGCACCACGGATGGGAGAACGAAGCGGCTGAAGACCACATTGAGCAGGTGCAAGCGTTACGACGTCGTCATTATGTGCCCGAACTGCGGCACCGCCCACTTAAAGTGGCAATGCCCTGCAAGAGGCAGGCGATGTTTAAATTGTGGAAAGCCTGGCCATTATTCAGCCTTGTGCAGGTCTGCACCTCTGATCGTGGGCCAGCGATCCCAGTTCCAATGCAAACGCGTTCAAAGTGTGCAGCAAGGGCTGCTGGATTCGGAACCTGGTAACACCACGGATCCAGAGAACGACTTCCTGGAGTCCCCATACCGTGTGGGCATCATTACCACGTACGACAAGGCCTCCTCAAATTCAGCAACACGCCTACCCATCCTAAACGTGGATTCTGCGGACACATTACGTGCTGTCGTACAAGTTAACCAATGCAGCATCCGGTTCAAGCTGGACACTGGTGCTTCAGCCAATCTCATATGTCAAGTAGATCTTGCTCGCTTCCAAAGGCAGCCAAAAGTTCTTACGCTGGCCTACCCCGCTGCTTGATTATAATGGCAATGCCATTACTGCGTTAGGGTCTTGTCACCTGCATGTCTCCAACAAGATCTTCAAAGCCACACTGCGATTCAAAATCATCAAGCCTGACAAGGCTTCCCTGCTTGGTGTCCATGCATGCAAGCTACTCAATCTCGTCCAGCACGTACATGCCATGTCCTCTGCCAACATGAATCTTTAGGCTGAAATTGACGAAATCCTGTCACAATACCCGGATGTGTTCAGTGGGATGGGTACGCTGCCGTACCGCTACAAAATCTTACTCAGGCCTGATGCCACGCCTGTGATCCATGCACCACGCCGGGTGCTGGCTCCTCTGAAGGAACGTTTAAAGGCGCAGCTGCAGGAGCTCCAAGACCAGGCTATAATCTCTAAAGTGACGGAACCGACTGACTGGGTCAGCTCGGTGGTCTGTGTGAAGAAGCCCTCTGGAGAACTGCGCATATGTATAGATCCCAAGGATCTTAACCGAAAAATAATGCGGGAACACTACCCGATCCCGAAGTGGGAGGAGCTAACCAGTGTGATTGCACGTGCCAAATTCTTCACAAAGCTAGATGCATCACGTGGCTTCTGGCAGATACAACTGGACGAGTCCAGCAGGAATCTCTGCACGTTTAATACACCTTTCGGAAGGTACTGTTACAACCACATGACGTTTGGTATTGTTTCAGCCTCTGAAATCTTTCACAGGATCATAGAACAGTTGTTGGAGGACATTGAGGGTGTGCGGGTTTATGTTGATGATGTCATTATATGGTCTGCGACCCCAGAGGAACACATATCTCATCTCCAACAAGTCTTTAGACGCATACATGCCAACGGCCTCAAGTTGAACAAGGCCAAATGCTCCTTTGGCATGTCATCAATCAAGTTTTTTGGGTGATCAAATATCCCTGCAGGGCATGCAATGGACTCGGACAAAGTCAAGGCCATCAACACTATGAAGACCCCGGAAGACAAAAAGGCGGGACTCCGCTTCCTGGGTACAGTTAACTACTTGGGAAAGTTCATTCCCAAACTGGCATCACACACCACGGCTCTCAGGCATCTGGTGGAGAATTCCACTGCATTCCAGTGACTACCCACACATCAAGCAGAGTGGCTCGAGTTCAAAGCAAAGCTCACCAATGCTCCGGTACTAGCGTTCTTTGACCCAGAGCGCGAGACGAAAATCTCCACAGACGCCAGCCAGAACGGCATTGGTGCAGTGCTCCTCCAGATGGATGACTCCTTGTCCTGGGCGCCAGTGGCCTATGCGTCAAGGGCCATGACTCCCATTGAGCAGAGGTATGCTCAGAGTGAAAAAGAGTGCCTGGGCCTCCTAACCGGCATTGTAAAGTTCCATGACTGTGTCTTCGGTCTACGGTCTACCAACCTTCAGAGTGGAGACTGACCACAGACCCCTAGTCCATATCATTCACAAGGACTTGAATGACATGATGCCCAGGCTTCAGCGCATTCTCCTTCGACTCCGTAGGCATGATTTTGAATTGGTTCACACACCGGGAAAGGAGCTAATCATTGCGGATGCCCTGTCCCACGCCATCACCTCGCCCTGCGACCAGGTCAACTTCATCCGCCAAATTGAGGCATTGGTGCAACTGTGTGCCAGCAACCTCCCGGCCTCAGACAAACGAGTCGTCAACATTCGAGAAAAGACTGCCAAGGACCCTCTTCTGCAGCGGGTCATACATCACCTTGCAAATGGTTGGCAGAAAGGGCAATGCCGCCAGTTCTTTAATGTCAAGGATGACCTAACAGTTGTCGAGGGGATTGTCCTCAAGCTGGATCGTATCGTTATTCCTCGCAGCCTCCGCAGCTTAGTGCTCAAACAGATCCACCTGGGACACCTCGGGATCGAGAAATGCAGGCGCAGGGCCCGGCAGGCTGCCTATTGGCCTGGCATCAACAAGGACATATCCAACATGGTCCTCAATTTTGCTACTTGCCAGCGTTTCCAGCCTGCTCAGCCTAAATAAACACTCCAGCAACACAAGATTGTGACCTCTCTGTTGTCTAAGGTGGGAATTGACCCTTTTCATGCCAATGGGCATGACTACGTGCCTATAATTGACTACGTGTTTATAATTGACTACTTCTCGAGTTACCCCGAAGTGGTGAAACTATCCAACCTCACATCAAGAACTGTCATCAAGGCATGCAAGGAGACATTTGCCAGGCATGGTCTTCCGCTCACGGTCATGAGCGACAACGGTGCCTGCTTCAACAGCCAAGAGTGGTCCAACTTCGCCAAGCTATACCAGTTCAAGCACATTATCTTGAGCCCGCATTACCCGCAATCTAACGGGAAGTTTGTAAAAGGGGTCCATATCATGAAGCAATTACTCTGCAAGGCTGCGGACTCAGCTTCTGACTTTAACTTTGCGCTCCTGGCGTACAGGGCAACCCCTCTGTCCACCGGTATGTCTCCGGCACAACTCCTTAAGAATCGTGACCAGCAGACGACTGTTCCGGCCATTCATTTACCTGACATGGACCACCTCCCAGTGCTGCAAATGGTGCAGCAACTCAGAAACCGGCAAGAGCTGACATACGATGCTCATGCTACTGATTTGCCTGTGCTCTCTCCGGAAGATGCTGTTTGCATCAAGTTGCCTGGTGGTGGCTGGTCAGCTCCAGCTGTTGTTGTTCGACAGGTTGCTCCCAGGTCATTCATGGTTCGCATGGCTGATGGCTCCATTGTCAGGCGCCAGCAGAAGAGCACTATGCAAACCTGCCTTCCCACCACCGGATCTCACGTTTCCAGCTGTTGTTATGCCTTTTCCGGACACCTCGCTCCACGAGGCCACCAATCTGGCTGCAATCCCGCCTGTCAAGGCGCCGTCGTCCCCACCTCCACCTCTCAGGCGGTCGACAAGGATCCGACACCAGCCCCAGAGATTGGATTTATAAATATTTCCTTTGTACATATTGTTCTGTATCTGCAAGTGAGACACCTTACATGTTCATATGCATTCACTCGCCATTTGCTGTAAATAGTTATATCTGTACATATGTCATATATGCTCTAAGCAACCGACTTATTTTTTTTAAAAGATAATAAACTCCATAAACACCAATAAACTCCATCTAAACAGTCTGGCATTTCGACATTTGAACTTCTCCAGAAACTTCACCGATTATGGACTGTACAGCAACTGTCCTGATGAATTGTTAGCAACATAAATTTCAACATTTTGCAATGCCAATACCAAACTCAATGGGTGGAATTCTCTATCCCGCCAACCCCATTTTCCAGCGCAGCAAAACCGCAGCCGGCAGACTGGTTTTGGCAGCCAGTCAATGGGATTTCCCATTGTGGCCATCCCACACCTTCGGGAGACCCATGGGTGTGAGTGCGCTGTCAGCGAAGTGGAGGATCCCACTGATGGAGAATCACGCAGAATGTCTCCTTCTCGAAGGTTGAATACCACTTTTGATGATTATTCTTTTTTCTGGAAAAAAAACCAACACTTTTTTCTATACCTTCACTATCTTTTTGTCACAGTGGACACGAACGGCCACACCAGGCGTATGAATGGTCAGCTTAAATTGCTTGGCAAATTTATTGTCTCTGGGGTGGCACGGTGGTGCACTGCTGATTCACAACATTGAGGACCAGGGTTCGATCCTGGCCCTGGGCCACTGTCTATGTGAAGTTTGTACATTCTACTTGTGTCTGTGTGGGTCTCATCCCCACAACCCAAAGATGTGCAGGGTAGGTGAATTGACTACGTTAATCTGCCCTTGAATTGGGAAAGAAAAGAATTGGGGGCTTTAAATTCATTTAAAAAATAATAATCATTTGATGTCTCCAAAACTGAAATGACGGTTAACACAATTTTCAGATTGTCAAACACCTCCTGATCTTCTGAAATCCAATGAAATTTCATGTGCTTTTTATAAGTTTAGCTAGTGGAGCAAACATAGTGTGGAAATTTGGCATGAATTGTCTGTAGAAACTTCATGCCCGCAAATCTCCAAAGTTCTCTTTTCATTGATGGTATTGGTAACTCCCCATTTTTAGGTACCATGGGGCCATCTGACCATGTCCAACAGTATGATCTAAGAATGTGACTGCGACTTTCTCAAACTCACTTTTTGAGAAATTTACCACCAAAGATCCATCCTGTAGTTATAAGTTCATAAGTTCCTAAGACATAGGAGTAGAATTAGGCCACTCGGCCCATCGAGCCTGCTCCACCATTCGATCATGGCTGATATATGTGGGCAGCAGGGTAGCATGGTGGTTAGCATAAATGCTTCACAGCTCCAGGGTCCCAGGTTCGATTCCCGGCTGGGTCACTGTCTGTGTGGAGTCTGCACGTCCTCCCCCTGTGTGCGTGGGTTTCCTCCGGGTGCTCCGGTTTCCTCCCACAGTCCAAAGATGTGCGGGTTAGGTGGATTGGCCATGCTAAATTGCCCGTAGTGTCCTAATAAAAGTAAGGTTAAGGGGGGGTTGTTGGGTTACGGGTATAGGGTGGATACGTGGGTTTGAGTAGGGTGATCATGGCTCGGCACAACATTGAGGGCTGAAGGGCCTGTTCTGTGCTGTACTGTTCTAAAAGAGAGGATGTCATAATATGCACCCATGCACATCATGAGGTAAAAACAGCCAGTAACAGTCACCCAGGTTAGCCAAGTCAACATACAGGACAGAACACAACCAATCACCAGACAGAACACCAGAGGGGGGTTTCCAACTATAAAACACACGAGGCATCAGCACTCTGCCTCTTTCCACTGGTGACAACTGTAGTGACAGTCAGGGTGTATATATCAGTCAGCACCTTCTACACGTGGATCAGAGCTAGCCTGGTATAGTAAGTTAGAGTTAGTTTACTTAGAGTAGTAGAGTGTCAACCCGCAGCCTGCTGTGTGCATTGTTACAGAAGTTCAATAAATCGTACTGAACCAACGCCTACATTAGGTGTATGCTTTATCGTTCATCTGCATCCTGTTGCAGTCCATGTTACCCCAGGGTGAATAACACGAGAGTTATTATTATCCGTTCTCTTATTCCTACTCTCGATTTGAATCCAGATTGCATTTCATCAATTTTAAATGCATTATTATTTCTTTCTATTATGATTTTCAACATCACTTTAATGAGATGACTCATTAGGCTTTCAAAGATCTCACGGCACTATTTGAAGAGATGCAAGGAAGCTTTCTCTGGTGTCCTCGTTAATATTAATCGCTCAACTAACATTATTAAAAAAAAGAGTATCTGGTCATTATCACATTGCTGCTGTGGGATCTTGCTGTGCCAAAATTACCTGTTTTGAGATAAAATGAATATACTAAACATACATATAATTTCCCCCTTTGTCTTTCATATATCTATCTGTACCTTAAACAGAAAGTGGACTGGAGATCTGCTGATCATAGTAACTGATGCTTTAACATTTTCTTTCTCCCTGTGGAGAAGCAACTGCCTTTGCTTGGCACTCGCCTTCGGAGACGTATTTGGAATAGCAATTCACTCGGTGTGAAACTGTACTTGGCCCCTGAATTAAAGATGGATGGCCTTCGGTATCTCTTTTATTAGTTTAATGGTTTTTAAGAACTGAGACAAATTTTAATTTAATTTTGATTCCGACTTTACTAATTTTTTTGGAATATTTAATGGAATGCTGATAACACTTCATGTAGTAAGGTCTATAATTGTTGCAAAAACTGACTGCGAGACCCTAATTAACCAGTCAGCGTAAGGGAATGGCACATAAACAACTGACTATGTGCTAGCTGCTTACCATTCAAGTGTGTGATTTAATTTAGCTATCTCATTCTCTCAAAACCCATTGCACATCCCAGATGGCTACTCTAATAATGCCATCAACCTTTGCAATTTAAACAAGTTTTTAAAAGAGATTAGCAAAATAAACAAGTTAGCAAAGGTGTTAAAGTCCAACTCAACATTTTATTGACTGTTTTTCAGAAGTGATATTCATGGTGATAGTTACTGGGGCCAAACAAAGGGAAATTACTGAGACACGGGCTCAGATATTCAGACTGTACATGAGGGACTCTGGGTTCATTCCCGTGACTGAATGATGAAGACCAAGGCTGCGAAGATGTTGAGCTGTGCATCACATTATAATGGAGCAAATGTGGCTTTGGCCCCTGCCAGTGAGTATCAGTGAAAAATCGGACTAATGCTCGCTTCACAGATCTTCAATCTAGGGGTTGAGCCAGAGGAGCATTATTTTGCAAATTTGGGGTCAATCATTGATCGTGAAGGGAGACCTGGGTTACAAATCAGGGCCTGGATCAGGAATTAAAGTGGTGGTCAAGAATTAGGGTGGGGCTTCAGTTGAGGTTCGGGGCCGAGATGGGATCAGGAATTGGGAACTGGGTCAGGATCAGGATAAAAGCATATGACTAGAATGGCTATGGATGGAGTTTAGGAACATAACTTTTCTCTGATTTACTGATAATGAACACTCTCCATTGGGCCACCGGCCCCGAAACATGTGCACTCATAACTTGGTTATAAGTTTAAATCCTACCAATATAACCTTTTCAAGACATTTAACGAAGGTGGCAACTAGACAGATCTCTAAATTATTGTATGAGTCTTGTTCCCTTTTACCTCCATCAACGTTATGCTTGGCTTCTTTTGATCTAACATGAGCATGTTATCAATAACTGAAAGAGGAGCAGGACCAAGAAGAAAGATGACAGTACCATGAGATTGAGACCCAGTGTAAAAGAAGAAGGCTAAAGGTCATAGTGCAAAGCACCACCATCTTGAAGACACCCAAAGAGAACATTCTTGTGAGGAATTGTTGCAGTTTATGTGACAAGTTTAGTTCCTTCCACTGAGTTCCAAAACCCTTTAAAGCATAATCTCAAACAGGTCAAACTGCTTTAAGTTGTTACATGCAAGCAAACTGGACTTCCCCAGATTCAAATTCCAATATGCAGTAGCTTGGAGAAAATTAATGCCTTTCTAAAGCAATGAGCGGGCCTTGCGGCACAGTGGGTAGCATCTCTGCCTCTGAGCCATAGGTTGGGTGGAATTCTCCGCTCCCCACGTGGCATGGGAGAATAGTGGGAGGGCCTCCCGACATTCTTTACGCCCCCCTGGCCCCCCCAGCGATTCTCTCCCCCCCGCTCGTAAAAATCGGCGCTTGCCATTTTTTACGGCGAGCGGCGATTCTCCGAGCCCGATGGGCCGAGCGGCCTGCCCTTCACGCCCGTTTCACCACGGCAGCAACCACACCTAGTCGCTGCCGTCGTGAAACGGGTGCCAGATGCCCGTTTGGGGCATCTAGGGGCCCAATTTGGACGGGAGCACCGCGACTATGCTCGGGAGGGGACAGGTCCGCGATCGGTGCCCACCGATCGTCGGGCCAGCGTCCAAAACAGACACACTCTTTCCCCTCCGCTGCCTGGCAAGATCAGGCCGCCACGTCTTTCCGGGCGGCGGAGGAGAAAGATGGCACCGTGCATGCGCGGGTTTGTGCCGTCTGCGCGCTGATGTCATCCGCGCACGCGCGGGTTGGAACCGGCAATCCACGCATGCGCGGATGACATCAGAAAAGCGCAGTTTCCACGTCATTTCCGGCATCGCAGCTGGGAACGACTGGGTCCCGCTCCTAGCCCCCCAGCTGGGGGTGAATTAGGTGCGGGGAGCGGGCCCCGAGGCCGTCGTGAAGCTCGGCCGATTTCACGACGGCCATCCCGATTTTTATCGGGAGCGGAGAATACCGCCCCTGGTTTTGAGTCCCAGCCCAAGACTTGATGGTCATGGAAGACGCTTTCATAATGTGACCAAACAGGTTGATTATCAACCTGCAAAACCTTCTCACACACCCATGGCAAGTGGCAAGAGCAGGAGAGACTCCTGGTCAGCCATGCTTGTTGCAGGTGGCACTCCTCAATCTATAGCCTCTGGCTTCCAGCCAGTGAGCTGCTTCAGGAAAAAAAAGCTGCGGCAAACAGCATATAGGCATGTGCTTTGCCTGCCTCATGCATTTCTAGACACAGACAGTCTCAGTCTAAACTAACAGGAAAACAACAAAAACTTAGTCGCTTCTCAAAACCCCAAACACTCAACTATACAAGAGTCCCAAGTACATCACACCCCTCAGTCAGTGTGAAAACAAAATAACTTGTATCTAGTCAAAATAATGGACATAAGGGAACACAGTATCTGGATGACGACACGTGCACTGAAAGCTAGAATTTCTTGTACAAAACTGGATGAACTGGATGTGTCAGGGTTGTTGCCAGTGATCATTCACCACTGGATCAGGGTAAGGTTGGCAGTAGAGGGAGATCATGACCAAGGATCAGGATCCAAACTTGGAGAGGCAGAGATGGGAGAAGATGTTCAGGTGCAGCCCCTTTAACGTCAGTTCATGGGGGTGCTCTTCGAACAGATTTAGCAGCTCAAAACGGGGTATCTATGTGACACTGTGGGCCATCAGTAGCTGCGAGCCATCAGCAGCAACAAAATTGCACTCGACCACAATCTTTGACCTCATGGTCTGGCATTTCCCCACTCTGCCATGGTCACCAAGCCAGGGTATCAATCCTGGTTCAATGAAGAGTGCTTTTGACATGCTGGCCTTCATCAGTCATGGCATTGTGTATAGAAGTTGAGAAGTTATGTTGCAGTTGAACAGGACGTTGGTGAGGCCGCACCTGGAGTATTGTGTTTGGTTTTGGTCGCCTTGCTATAGGAAAGATGTTGTTAAACTGGAGAGAGTGCAGAAGAGATATACAAGGATATTGCCAGGACTCAAGGGACTGAGTAATAGGGAGAAATTGGACAGGCGAGGACTTTTTTCTTTGAAGCATAGGAGACTGAGGGGTGATCTTATAGAGGTGTATAAGAGGCAATGATACGGTGAATCCACTCAGTTTTTTTTCCCAGGGTTGGGCAATCAAGAACCAGATGGCATAGGTTTAAGTTAAGAAGGGAAAAAATTAATGGGAACCTGAGGAGCAATGTTCTTACACAGAGGGTGGTACATATAGGAATGAGCTGCCGGAGGAAGTGGTCGAGGCAGGGACATTGACAACATTAAAAAGTCATTTGAATAGATACATGGTTAGGAAAGGTTTTGAGGGATATGGGCCAAATGCAGGCAAATGGGGTTAGCTTAGATGGGCTTTTTGGTTAGCATGTACCAGTCTGGGCTGAAGGGTCTGTCTCCGTACCGTAGATTCTATGATTCTATGAGATCAGATCCAAAACTTTGCTGTTCTGCCCCATCCAGCCATGAATGGCGGGGGACAATAAAACAACTCACTGGAAGAGGAGGCTCCACAAATATGCCCATCCTCAATGTTGGAGGAGCCTAGCACATCAGTGCAAAAGACAAAACTCAAGCATTCACAACCATCTTCAGCCAGAAGTGCTAACTGGATTATCCAACTCGATCTCCTCCAGAGGTCCTCAGCATCACAGATGTCAGTCTTCAGCCAATTGGATTCACTCCATGTAATATCAAAAACGGTTGAAGGCTATGAACCCTGACAGTTTTCTCGCAATAGTACTGAACACTTGTGCTCCAGGACTTGCCGCATCCCTAGCCAAACTGTTCCAGTACAGCTACAACACTGGCATCTACCCGGCAATGTGGAAAATTGCCCAGGTATGTCCTGCACACAATAAACAGGACAAATCCCTAACCCAGCCAATTACCACCCTAACAGTCAACTCTCAATCATCAGCAAAGTGATGGAAGGCATTATCAACAGTGCTATCAAGCGGCACTTACTCAGCAATAACCTGCTCACGGACACTCAGTTTGGGTTCCCCCAGGGTCACTCAGCTTCTGACATCATTACAGCCTTGGTTCAAATACAGACAAAAGCGCTGAATGCCAGGGTGAGGTGAGAGTGATTGACCTTGACACCACGGCAACATTTGACTGAGTATGGCGTCATGGAGACCTAGCTAAACTGAGTCAATGGGAATGAGGGGAAAGCCCTCCTCCAGTTGGTGTCATACCTAGCACAAAGGAAGATGGTTGTTGTGGTTGGAGGTAAATCATCTCAGCTCCAGGATATCACAACAGGAATTCCTCAGGGTGGTGTCCTCCGCCCAACCATCTTCAGCTGGTTTATTAATGACCGCCTTTCCGTCATAAGGCCAGAAATAGGGATGTTAACTGGTGACTGCACAATGTTTAATACTATTCACAACTCCTCAGATAATGAAGCAGTCCATGTCCAAATGCAGCAAGACCTGGACAATATCCAGGCTTGGGCTGACAAGTGGCAAGGAACATTAATGCAACACAAGTTCTGGGCAATAAGAGAGGATCTCTTAGCAATAGAGGGCGCGATTCTCCCAGAGGGGGAGAAATCGTAAGGCTGGCGTCAAATCCGGGCGGGTTTAACGCCAGCCCCCCCCTCCCCGACCGGGAACCGATTCTGGTCCCCGGTCGGGGCTAGCATGCCGCCGCCGTAAACTCCGGCATCGCGGGCTTAACAAATTTCGTTAAGCCCGCTTGCCAGAGTTAGCGCCGGCTGACGCGTCATATGACGTCAGCCGCGCATGCGCGGATTGGAAGACTCCAACCCGCGCATGCGCGGATGACGTCATCGCACATTTGCGCGAAACCCGCGCATGCACGGGCCGGGATGCCCCTCAGCCGCTCCGCGAATGGATACAGCGGGGCGGCGGAGGGACAAAGAGTGCGCGGGCATCGTACCCGCTGCCCGCGATCGGTGGGCACCGATCGCGGGCCCATGGCACCCTTGGCACGGCCGTGGTACTGCCGTGCCAATCGGTGCCATGATTTTAAAAATCGGCACTTTACGGCCGTTTTTACGAACGGCCAAACCAGGTGTGTTTGCCGTTCGTAAAAACAGCCGTAAAGGGCTGGGAACTCGGCCCATCGAACAGCTGAGAATCGCTGCTGGCCGTAAAAAAACGGCGGCAGCGATTCGTATCGGGAGTTGGGCATGGGGGGGCGGGGAGAATAGCGGGAGGGCGTCGGGCCAGCGTGGCCGTAAAATTTTACGAGCCACGCTATTCTCCGCACCGTCGTGAGTGCGGAGAATTGCGCCCAGAGGATATAATCATTGCTCCTTGACATTCAGTGGCATTACCATCATTGAATCCCCCACAATCAACATCCTGGGGGTTACTGTTGACCAGATATTAAACTGGGCTTACTTTATAAATACTGTGGCTACCAGAGCAGGTCAAAGGCTAGGAATCCTATGGTGGGTATCTTACTTTCTGACTCCCCAAAGCCTGTCCACTATCCACAAGATATAAGTCAGGAGTGTAATGGATTCCTCTCCCCTTGCCTGGATTAGTGCATCTCCAACAACTCTCATGAAGCTTGACACTATCCATGATAAAGCAGCCCGCTTAATTGCTCCCCCTTCCACAGTCAATCACTCCATCATTGACAAACAGTGATAGCTGTATGTACCATCTACAAGATGCACTGCAGGAACTCACCAAAGTTCCTTCGGGAACACCTTTCAAACACATGACCACAAGAGCAACAGATACCTGGGGACACCACCACCTGGAGGTTCGCCTCCAAGCCACTCACCACCCTGACTTGGAAATATATTGCCGTTTCTTCCCGTCGCTGGGGCAACATCCTGGAACACCATCCCTAACAGCACTATGGATGTACCTACACCTCAGGGACTGCTGCAGTTCAAGAAGGCAACTCACCACACTTTCAGAAGAGCAACATGCGATGGACAACAAATTCTGATCTAGCCAGCGAAGCCCACATTCCATAATGAATAAATTGCGTGTTTAAGGGTAATGGGGGAAGCTGGTTTATGGTCAGATGATGGGAATTAGGAGATTATGAGTATGTAAGAGGATGGGAGGGACTTTGTGGGTGATATGACGAGGTTTGAAATTGGTTTCTAGATCAAGGTCGTAAACACCATTTTTGAGGTCACCTTACAATGATGCAATTTGAAAATCAAGCTTGAAAAAAGTTGATCAGGGATGGGTCTGAGGGCTTCGGAGAAGTGTTCAGCACAGCAATTCTTTGCCGATTGAAGGGGTACCCTATTCCTGTCTGGCTTAAACCATGCAAACATGCAGTTCCACATGGATGAAGCAAGCAAGACTGCTGGAGCAGTCGTTATGATCTCAGGCTTTCACTGAATGCAGGGCAGCATTGCTTGCACACATGTGGCTTTGAGAACTCCCTGACAGCAGCCTGTGAGATTCATTGAAAGAAAAGGATGTCACTCTCTGAAAGTTCAGCTAATTTGTGATCACAGAGAACATTACTGTGCTTAGACCCAAGGAGCTCAGAGGATTGGGTCACTCCAGATGCCAGAGATGTTTGAGAGAGCCTGATCTTTAAGAGAATTGGCTCCTTAGTGATAAGGGCTGGGATTTTCCCCAACCTGGCGGGGCGGGGGGTCCCAGCGGGACGGAGTGGCGTGAACCACTCTGGCGTCGGGCCTCCCCAAAGGTGCGGAATTCTCCGAACCTTTAGGGGCTAGGCCCGCGTCGGAGTGGCTCCCGCTCCGCCGTCCGGCGCGAACAGCCTTTGGCGCCCCGCCAGCCTGGGCCGAAAGGCCTTCGCCGGCCGGCGGAAGTCCACACATGCCCCAGTGCGTCAGCGGCTGCTGACGTCAAACCAGCGCATGCGCAGGGGAGGGGGTCTCTTACGTTCCCGCATGGTGAAGGCCATGGCGGGGTGGAAGAAAAAGAGTGCCCCCATGGCACAGGCCCGCCTGCCGATCGGTGGGCCCCGATCGCGGAAAGGCCACCGTGGGGGAACCCACCGGGGTCAGATTGCCCCGCGTCCCCGTCCCCCCCAAGAACCCCGGAGCCCGCCCACGCCGCCAATCCCGCCAGTACCAGAGGTGGTTTAAACCACACTGGCGAGAAAGGCCTGTCAGCGGCGGGACTTTGGCCCATCGCGGGCCGGAGAATCGCCGCGGGGTCCCACCGACCGGCGGGCCTCAATTCCCGCCCCCGCCAAATCTCGGGGGGTGGAGAATTCGGGACACAACGGGGGCGGGATTGACGCCGGCCCCGGGGGATTCTCCAATCCCCCGGCGGGTCAGAGAATTCTGCCCAAGGAGTCCACCCAAAGACATAGCAAACAATGTCCATTTTGTATCCAAAGATGAATGGAGGTATAACACTGCACATTCCATCACACATCCCTTAATAGAATGGACAATTTTCCTCTTAAAGATGTGGATCAGATGTTTGGACTGATCAGGTGGAGTTTTCCAATGATCACCACAGAGAATGTCCCAAATCAATGTTATTTGCTGCACCTTGCACAACCGAGCACTGTAAAGGGGAATATTATGTCACAGGGAGTCAGTAAGAAGGGAAATGTCCATTTGGATGAGGAGGAGTTGAAGGGGGTGGATCTGAAGGAGGTGTAAATGATGGTGATATTAAATGGGAAATGTTAAATTGTGGTTTAAATACTAAGATATATTTTATTGTATACATATTAAAGGGTAGAATTAACTTTCAGTGATGAATTTGTCCATTAGAAGAATCAAAAGTGATGTCATTAAATGCCTCCTACACCCTGTCGATTGGAAAATGTTCACATGAATTTGGAAAGATGAACACCAGATTTTTTTCCCCTCCATTTGTGACAACACTGCAATTAACCTAGTATACTATTGGCTTTCTTAACAACAGCACGATGGCACAGTGGCTAGCACTGCTGCCTCACAGTGCCAGTGCCCAGGATTCAATTCTGGTCTTGGGTGACTGCCTGTGTGGAGTTTGTACATTCTCTCTGTGTCTGCATGGATTCCCTCCGGGTGCTCTAGTTTCCTCCCATAGTTCAAAGATATGCAGGTTAGTGGATTAGCCATTCTCAAAGAAATTGCGGCTCAGTGTCCGAAGATGAGCAGGTTAAGTGAGGTTTCGAGAATAGGATGGGCGAGTGGACCTATATAGTGTGCTCTTTTGGAGGGCTAGTGCAGACATTATGGGCCAAATTACCTTCTTCTGCACTGTATGGATTCTATTGATTCTATGGAATATTCTACGGACAAGGATTCAAATACGCCATGCAAGAAAGCGATTGCATGGGGACAACATGGTAGACGGCTGGTGAGAATTGCAAATCTACAAGATTGAAGGAGGAATAAGGTGAAGCCAAGCTGTTCAGAGCTCAATTCTCTTCATGCAGAGGTCACAATGGGCTAGGTTCTCCATTGTGAGTCCACATCGCAACCGCTGCTGCTGAGGACAGGGAATCTGGCCTTACCATTCGCTGGTGGTGCGATTCTCTATTCCCGCCAGCTGTCAATGGGATTTTCCATTGAAACCACTCCACGCCACTGAAAAACCAATGGAAAAGGGTGCATTAATGGCAGGACCAGAGAATCTCACCACCAGCAAACAGCTGGAGAATTCTGGCCAACAGCACTTTCATTTTCATCTTCAACATGTCACAAAAAGTCATCAATCTCACAATGATGATGAATGAAGCATAAGTCACATTACCCTAACAGTGGGGCCATGCTTGGAAGGGACAATCATCTAGGAACCATATGGCATACTGGAAAGTGCGCTATATAAATGCAGAGCCTCATGTAACAGCACGTACTGCAGTCCTTCCAATTATGGCATCAACAAGTCAATGACCATGGCATCCTTTGAGAGGCTGAAATGTTGTTCATGGATGCACTCATGCCAGCTTGACAGCAGCTTAACAAGAGGAAAAACATTTGTCAATGGTATATCAACATGGAGTTCCATCTGGACAGTACCATCTCCGAGGATCAGCTCTCATGCAAGATTAATGCAGACACCACATCTTGATACTGAGCCCTTATGGCGCAATCGGACATTCAAATGCATTGGTATGTTACATGTCAGCCTGCACCCAAAACTGGGTGTTAAGTTAGCGTTGTCCTTATAGGGAATGGCTCAGCAGGGCCATCGTGTGATTTTTGAAAAACACTTATTATCATGTATTTGTATCATTTTCATATAGGAAGTGCCTTTGCTCATGTCGTTGTTGTGGAACTAAAGGTGATTCACTGCTATGGTTTGAGTGAGACTTAATGAAACTGAGGGAGAAGATGGGGTATAATTTGGGGGAGGGGCTCATTTTGTATCTTTGAATGAATGTGGAACCTTGTATCATATTGATTAACGATCAAAGACTTGCAAAGGAACAAATATGAAATATATTTACAATGAACAATTATGTACAATGCCAACTTGTGCTCTAACATCCGTAGGAGATAGCCTGCTGATTGCTATGCCCTGTTGTCTGAGGTGGCTTTGGCTGGTGTCCTTGAGGGCCTCAGCCTTTTAAGAGTCTCCTGTTTAGGGGTGGGTGCAAAATACAGGGCCTGACGAGCTGGAGTTGGCAGGTGGGATATAGTGCAGGAATATTTGGACTTGTCCATTTGACAGGAAGAGTAGAAAATTAACTAGAGATAAATTGCAGTGGTACAGAGGGATCTGGGTATCCTGCCAGATGAATCACAAAAAGTTAGAATGCAGGTAGAGCAAATAGTTAGGATGGCAAAGGAATGTTGGCACTTATTGCAGGGAGAATGGAATATAAAAGTAGAGAAGTTTTACTGCAGTTCTGATGAGACAAATATGGATATTGTGTGCACTTTCGGAATCCTCATTTGAAAAATGATTGCATTAGAATCGATTCAGAGAGGATTCACTTGATTCATTCTTTTGAAGAGAACCTTTTCTTCTGAAAAGAGGTTGGACAGGTTGGGCGTCTATCCACTGAAGATAAGAAGAACAAAGGTGATCTCATTGAAACCTCTTAGAGCCTAAGGGGATTTAATAGGATGGATAGCAGGAGGATGTTTCCACTTCTGGGAGAGTCTAGAACAAGAGGATACAGTTGAAGATGGAGACGAGAGGAAACATTTTCTCTCAAAGGGCCATTGGTGTGTGGAATTATCTTCTCCTGAAGTAGAGGCTGGGTCATTGAATTTATTCAAGGCAAAATTAGACAGGTTTTTGATAGACAAGCGAGTTAACGCTTATGGGACAAAGTAACATTGAGACACAGCTATGATCTTATTGAATGGCAGAGCAAGCTTAAATGGCTGAATGGCCAACTCCTGCTCATAGGTCCTGTGCGCTGAACTGTGGAGTCGAGAATTTGCTGAATCTGATTGGCATGTCAATGTGGACATCCAGCCCACACCTGACTTGCAGTGATTGTATGTCTATGTGGGTACCATTTAAATATGATGCCAGGACATTTGGCCCCATTAGGTAACGGCAGGGCTGATGAATCCCTGCTCGCCCTGCCACAAGATTTAATGAACTCCTCATTAATGCAAATTTACTGAGGAGCTGAAAAGTACAGGAAGGTGTAACAAACATAGAGAGCAATGGATAGCCAGAGATATTCAGGATACAATTAGAAGGTGTAGCCACCTGGGGTGGCCACTGCCCAACACAAAATGGAAGATTGCAAGGAATGCAGGGAAAATGGACATGTTGTAAGGCTTGCAAAGCGATTGTATATTGGGACGACTACAGAAACCAGTTTTGACTGTTGCAGAAGCCAGACAGCACTGTGAAAAGAAACCAGTTAACATACTAATGAGGCGATACCGGGCGATCCCCAGATACAATGGAAACAAGTTAAACACAGATCGATACATTCTATGGAAGGCCAGACCCTTTGGAGCCAGAGAAGCCCAAAACAATAAGTCCCAAGAACCGCCCCAGCGACCGAGGAACTGCCCCATGATTGGGGGGTTCAAACATAATCGATTGGGAAGAGACCCAATCGATTCCAAGCAGGTAAGGGAGTCCACCCAAAGGGGCGCGGATCCCCTGGGACCTATAAAAGAAAGGTCCCACACATGGTTCAGTCTCCTGTCTCCTGGCTCCTGTCTCCTACTCCAGCCTTTGGACGGCAGCCACCAACAAGTAAGTGCCTCCCAACGACCGCTACCAGAGATAGGCACTCCTGAACCCCTTTTTAATTGATACCAACCTGAAGTCTGCAGACCAGAGCAGAGCAAGAGGCCTTGTTCCCTGACCCAGCAGTTCCTTCGAGATAAGTATTAGTTATTTAGCGGTAGGAGTAAGTTTAATCCTTTTAGCGTGTGCATGGGTAGTTATTATAATTGTATTATAATAAACTCTAGTTGTTTGGACTTACTAATTGGTGTACGCTTTTATTGCTTTGAACTTCACCTTGAAGCTTGTGGCGGTGTCTTAACGGGACCTGGCGACTCCAGAGCTTAGAACAAGAAACAGAGCCAAATTGAGTGTTAAGCACACTCACCCAAGAAGTCGCAACAAAGGAAAAGAGAAGCTTTTAGCAAGTACAAGGGGAGTAAATTAACAGAGGAACTCGTGGAGTGCAGAAAGTGCAGGATGGAGCTTGAGAAAACAATTAGGAGAGCAAAGAGGGGCTATGCGAAAGTGCTGGCTGGTAAAAGTAGGGATAATCACAAAATATTCTATAAGGATATCAATGGGAAAAGGATAACCATGGAAAGAGTAGGGACCATTAGGGACCAACAGGGAAACCTGTGGGTGCGGACGTTAGGAGGGTGTTGAGAGAGAGACTGTGAGGTTCTTCATATAAAGTGATAAGGTATTGGAGATGTTGGCAGGCTTAATGTGGACAAACCTCCAGATCCGGTTGAATTATGTACCAGGATGTTATGGAAGCGAGGGAGTTGATTGCAGTGGCTCTGACCTAAATTTTTAATTCTTCTCTGGCCTTGCGGGAGGTGCCAGAGGACTGGAGAACAGTTAATGTGGTCCCGCTGTTTAAGAACGGTTGTAGAGGTAAACCAGGGAAGTACAGATCAGTGAGTCTCACATCGGTGGTAGGGAAACTAATGGAGAAAATTATGAAGGGGAGAATCTATTTCCACTTGGAGAGGCAAGGTTTGATCATGAATAGTCAGCATGGCTTTGTCAGAGGGAGGTCATGCCTAACAAATTTCATTGACTTTTTTGAGCATGTGACCAGTTGTGTAGATGAGGGTAGTGCAGTTGATGTAGTTTGCATGGATTTTAGCAAAGCCTTTGACAAGGTCCCACATGGGAGACTTATAAAGAACATTTTCTGCACATGGGATACAGGGTAACTTGATAAAGTGGATTAAAAATTGGCTTAGCTGTAGGAGACAGAGGGTGATGCCAGATGACTGCTTTAGTGACTGGAAGTCATTGTCCAGTGGCATACCACAGGGATCTCTGATGGATACACTATTGTTTGTCATTTATGTAAACAATATAGATGACTATGTGAGGGGTAGGATCAGTAAGTTTGCGGATGACGCAAAGATTGGCCGGGTGGTTAACTGTGAGGTTGAGTGTCTTGGGTTACAAGAAGGTATAGACGGGATGGTCAAATGGGCAGAAACGTGGCTGATGAAAAAGTGTGAGATGATACATTTGGAAGGAGTAATGTGACAAGGAAGTATTCAATGAATGCATAACACTGGGACTTTTCATGGTACAAAGGGACCTTGGTATGTTTGTCCATAGATCTCTGAAGGCAGAAGAGCAAGTTAGAGGGTGGTGAAAAAGGCATATGGGACACTTGCCTTTATCAATCGTGGCATAAATTACAAAAGCAGGGAGGTCATGTTGGAGTTCTATAGAACATTGGTGAGGCCACAGCTGGCGTAATGTGTGTAATTCCGGTGCCACATGATAGGAAGGATGTGATTTCACAGGAAGGGGTGCAGAGGCAATTCACCAGGAATTCACCGCCCTTCACTCCCCCCCCCCCCGCCTGGGATGGAAGATTTAAGTTATGAAGAGAGGTTTGATTGTCTTGGATTGTTTTCACTGGAGCAGAGAATATTGAGGGGCAACCTGATCGAGGTGTACAGGATTATGAGGTGCATGGACAGGGTGGATGGGGAACAGCTGTTCTCCTTAGTCGAAGGGTCAATTACAAGGGAACACAAGGTGAGGGGCAGGAGGTTTAGGGGGATTTGAGGAAAAACGTTTTACTTAGAGGATGGTGACAGTCTCAAATGCACTGCCTGGGAGGGTGATAGAGGCGGTTGCATCACATCTTTAAAAAGTACCTGGATGAGCACTTGGTACGCCATGACATTCAAGGCAATAGGCCAAGTGTTGATACATGGGATTAGGTAGGCAGGTCCGGTATGTTTCATGCATCAGTGCAGACCCGATGGGCCGAAGGGTCTCTTCTGCACGATGTTATTCTGTGATTGTCTGCTTCCGGGTGGCAAATGGCCCTTAAGTGGCCAATAAGGGCCTCAATTGGGGCAAGGGCAGGTTTCCCGCCTCAGGCCCTTACCACCCCAGCATAACATTGTTGCATGGTCAGGCGGGTGGGAACCCGGAGGGAATCTCGTTCCTTCGATTTTATGCTCCCCCCCCCCCCCCCCACCCCACCCACCTAAAAGCCCACCAGCAGCGGAGCATTAAATTCTGGCCCATGCTATTTATGTACATTAAATATCACCAAATTTCTCACTTCATATCAAAATAAAACGCAGCTTTGAAGTGTGCCTGTTTACTGGTTTCAGACTGATTTTAAAAACCTGGCCTCTTGTTAAACATCCCACAGCGTCAAAAGTGTGATTTTTCATCACTTTTGACTTTGTTTATCTGTATTGAAATCAGCTTTTATCAAGTTACATTGGTTTGAAAAGTTTTTGACCTTCATAATGCATGCTAGCCAGCTTCAGTCAGTTTCTGGACATATGTCTCCAGCAAGCAATTTTCTGTATTTTGGTTCCCCCTGGGTACAATAGCTTTCACAAACCTCAACCATAAATTCCACTTCCTGCATTACAACCACAGCTGGTTGTTTCAGGACAAACTAATCTTACAGATATTATTTTCATATGCAAAGGGCCTAGTACCTGTTCCACATGTGACCAAAAAATGCCTTTTGTTTATCCCTAGCTTGTGAGACCATTATGCATTTTGTTCCAGAAATGTACACACAATTCCCACTCTCAATGCTCGGACCTTGGCGAATGAGCAGTTGCTGAGAAAATGGACCAACTTCTGGAATAAAGACTCACTTGTGCTGCCTGCCTTATTGTCATACAGCTGTCCATTATTATAAGAAATCAGTGCAGACACACACATATTTTGTGTCATGCTTCAATGCCACATATTCCTGTACGCAAATTTAAGATAATCTGTTAAATTACCAATTTGTTCAACAGAACAAAACAGAAATCTGCAACTTTGAAGCTCAGGCGGCTACCATTTTCAATTTCAAAACTCAATAAGAACATTATTTGACAAAATTGAAAATCTCATCGGGGACCAATATTTGTTTCTTCACCAGCTGAAATGTTGAATATCAAGGGTACGATTATCTCAATGTTATCCTTATTCTTGCTACAGCGATAATTATGAGCTTGTTTTATTTCAAATGATGACATAAACAAGTTAGATGATGAACTTTCAACATTTTCTGATGTGGGTTCAGACAAGTAAATACTTAAGTACCATTTTTTTATTTCAGAGAAATGATTGCAGACCACATGCCGAGTTGATTATAGTATCTACCTTCATTTCTTTGCACTGAGGATTTGAAGGCAATCATAGTTGACTTAAATTATTTTATGCGATTGTGATATTTATTTATCCAGCTAAATTGGAAAAGAGAAGTTATTAATATCCAAGGAACCAATTGTTCATATCTTCCAATCTCTGTGTAGAACCCTTGCGGACCTCTTTCCAAATTATTTTACTGGAGATGTGAGGCCATGCTAAAATTGCCCCTTAGTGTCCAAAGTTGTGGAGGTTGGGCAGGGTCACAGGGAAAGGGCAGGGGAATGAGCATAGGTATGGTGCTCTTTCAGAGGGTTGATGCAGGCTTGATAGGCTAAACGGCCACTTTCTGCACTGTAGGGATTCTACTTCCAGATGCCAGTGCCTGAAGAGTGTACAGGTCATAGAAATTTGGGAGCACTGATTTTATCGTATATGCAACAATGTCTCGTATGCTAAAAATGTTAGGTAACCGGCAGAGCAGAACAGGCCGGAAGATGATACGATTGATAGATTCATTTACACGAAAGTGAGAAGGTGAAAAAAACAGTGGCCCAGCTGAATTTAATGGAAGGATCTAATTTGAATTTGTTTACACTTTGCTGCACAGCCAGTCAGCCAGATTGAGAAAGCAGTGTGCTGGATGGAAATGTCTGTCGTACAGAGTTACAGCTTGGGACCACCGTGGAGGGACGGAGAGCTTACAGCAGTGGGTGGAGTCATCAGATTGTGAGGAAGAGGTCAGGGAGATGGGAAAGGTCAGTTGGTTGGAGGGCGAATTGACTGATCAGATTGCAGGGAAGTGGGGTTTGGCCAATTGGATTGCAGGGAATAAAGCAAAATGCAGTTTGTTAGGTTAGGGACTGGGCTGAAACACTCCTGCTGCTCCTAGCTTACGAGCAGTGCTGTAAAGGCACTTAGGTTATGGATCTGCTACTTCTTTCCTCACTTAAACTGTCAGATTTCCTGAACCTGGGTAATCCTGCCACATCCAATAAATTCACGTGTCTAAAATGTGAGGCGCACAACCTTATTTAAATAATATAATTATTGACCTGCCTCATGACTGGGTTACTAGCCTGACCCTCAATCTATTTAGGTTAGACTAGGATAGGTCACCCATAGCTAGGTTTTGGTAGGTTTCTAACTTTTAAGAATTAACGGCCTTTCCCACATGTTCTGGAGTGCCAAAATTCCCTTTGTTCTTTTTTCAGATGTCGATGCTTGAGTGGTCAGCAATGTAGAGTGTTGGCAATCAGCTGATTTCAGCATGCTCTGGGGTCAGGGGGATTTTCCTTGATCTAAATGACAGTGGAAGGTGTTTGGGAGTGTTTAGGCCCCCCTGCTCTCAATTATCATGTCGGTCCTCATGCACCCTTTGACCTCCTAGTGAGCCTAATCCTACAGTTGTATCACCAGAAATGGTGCATTGAATTCCTCTGCAAGTCAGAGACATGGGGCTGGATTCTCCATTGGGAGACCATGTCCTGACACCGGTGTGGGAACAGTGGTGTTTTGCAACAGGAAAAACGGCGCAAAACTACCACCGAACCTCCGTCTGTTGGAGGGCTAGCAGGCATGCAGCATGGAGCCCCCGGCTCTAGCTGCGGATACGGCCAGAGAATTGCGGGGTCCATGGCCATGCATGCGCACGGTGGCAGCCTGCAGCTGCCGCGCCATGCAACATGGCAACAGTCGCATGTGGACCCGCCCTGCCAAATAGTGCCCCCCTTTAGCCAGGCGCGCCACCCCCGGATCACCCCTCACACATGCCCCCAGCCCCCGCCAAAGCCCTCCCTGTCCGCGGATGGGCTCGTGGCGGTCCTGGATTCAGTGCTCAGCCGTCACGCCAGGTTCCCGAAAGAAAATAGTACATGCGCCGCACGCCATCGGGAACTCGGCCCATCGAGAGCGGAGCACCAGGGGAGGGTCTCGGTAATGTCCCAATGGCGAGTATGCTATTTTAGCGGGGGCGGCACATTGTGGAAGTGGTGCTGCCCCCCGATTTCGGCACCAACAGGGATTCTCCAGCTGATCGCCGAACACGATTTTGGCGTCGGGGACCAGAGGATCCTGCCCTCTGTCTTTTCAACTTCTTGCCCCTGCCTTACTCTCTTTGACACTTTTAACTTTCAATGAGCAAAAATTCTACTTTTCCAAGACTTACAGAATCCCTCATTTAAGATTTGGACTGAGTGTATCCAGCTTCTGGATGATCTTAATTACACTTCTGATGCATTTAATCAAAATTATAAAAGGCTCAAATAGGTATCTTTCGACTTCCCAGTAATTGATTCATAGCTGCTCACCTTGGAATGAGGCAAACAAGATTTCTTTGTTGTCAAAATGCCTCTAGTATGACACTCATGCCAATTTTCTGTCTGTATCAAGTCGTCCTTTCATCCTGGCTCCAGTAATGCCCAGTGGCATGGTGGCATCATAGTGAGCACTGCTGCTTCACAGAGCCAGGGATCTGAGTTCAATTCCGACCTCGGGTGACTATGTGGAGTTTGCACATTCTCCCCATGTCTGCATGGGTTTCCTCCGGGTGCTCCAGTTTCCTCTCACAGTCCAAAGATGTGCGGGTTGGGTGGATTGGCCTTGCTAAATTTCTCTAAGTGTTCGAATGTTAGGTGGGTAGTGGGAGGAGGGCTGGTACGGACCCAATGGGCCAAATAGGAACTGGAGGGATTCTATGATTCTACCTCACCCGAATAAGTTGGCTGTAAGCCAAGGCAATGTTGGTGATTGAACAGCCCAGCTAGATCATTAAAGGATCTTGATTGGTGCAGTTGTCATTGTGGGTTGGTTTTCAGTTGGGTAATCCTTCTATACTCTTAAACAGACTCATAAAGTACAAGGCAGTAGAGAAAGTCTAAATATTTAATATTTTATCCTCAACAGATAGAATGAACAATGTCTACAATATGGAATGAAAGTTAAATGATGAATGTTTTAAAGTGAGAATAATTACAAACAGATCCATTTATTGGTTAGAAATCAAATATAGTGATCAGGAATCACCCAGTTAGTGGGGTCCAAACTGAAGACCCACCCAGAAGAGCACGAAAACCCGCAAGCGTAAGAAGAGAGTCCACCATGTGTTCGTCCTCTCTTGGACCTGGCACCCCGGCTACGTCTGTTTCCAAGTGCAGCACCACCAGAAGCAAGTCCAAGTTCAACGCCCGCTACCAGACGGATGAGCCTAGCTGAGCAGCAATTACTTCTCCAGACTCGATAGATTCAGAATCGAATGGCGGCCACTGTTCCTCTGACCTAAGCTGGGTGCCTGAAGTTAAGTACAGGTTGTTTTAGTTGATAGGTGTAGTTAACTTGTAGTTTATGTTGCATGACTAACTATGTGTAAATAAAGTACCCTTGACCTTGAACTGACTAACTGGTGTTTGGCTCTTTGATCGATAGCCAGTTGAACCTTGTGGTGGTATCATTTGATACCTGGCGACTCTGAGCATTAGGACATAGATATCAAAAGAAAGGAGGGCAAACTCACTGATTGCCGTTGTTACAGCAGAGCAGAGCCACAGAAAAGGCAACAGTATGCGCATACGTGCATGATCTTCATGTGGAGATCGCACACGAGCTGGCCATTCAGGGAGTGGAATCCCTTCCTGTTGATTTAGAGCATTCCCAGATGGCCGTACCATCCCCCTGTTGAGGCAGAGCTGCCTGCACCACACAATGTCCGTCACCTGTTGGATAGACCAGCGACGCCTGTACACCTTGCGCCATTGCCAGCCTCCCCCTTTGGGTCTCTCCCTGGCCTGATGGGTGGCTGGGTCCTCAGGGTGTGGTGCGGGGTCCAGCACCTTGCGCCTCTGTCAACACTACTGTGCCCACCTCCCCAGTGTCTCGCAGCCTGGCCTGGCAGCAGCACCATGAGGCAACTTTGGCGGAGTCTAAGATATCATCCATCCCGTGTAATATCTGTAAGGAATTGGTGAGGGTGTGAAACTGACAACCAGCGGTGTCTTCCTCCCCAGGACCCTCCATTCCCCCATTACCCCCCTCCCCCATACCACCTGCCATCCGACACACCCTGCCCATGCACCCCTGGCCACAGGGGGGGGCCCTGCTCACCAGACCCCACACCCTGTACCCAGACACCCGTACATAATGTGACCTGGAAGAGCACCGGTCCCCTCCAGGGTGCCCACACCCACCTTCTGATCACAGAAATATTCCCCAGTGCTGGGGCCCAGCCCCTGGGTGTTCGGATGTTGGCCGCTGCATCCAAGGTGTTGCCTCCCGAAGTGTTCAGGCACAGTGTCCAGGCATCATGGTCTGATTGCGATGCTGGGCGATAACGGCCACATACTACATGGCATGCTTACCCACGGGAATCCACTTGGGAGCTGTGAAGTGCTCACTTAACCACGATTGCCAATTCCCAATTCGCAATAGCCCTAAGCCGCACAGCCAAAGGTCTCCGCAGTCAATGGTAGTTATAGAGAGTCTGTGTGTCAGACAGGCAGGGGCTGGGGTTGCCCTCAGAACAGGAATACACGATACAGGGTGTGACAGGGTGTGGCATGGTGGAACCCCGGACCTCTGAGACCCCCACGCCCACCCCCAGGCCATAGATGGGCACTCTCCCCGGCTCTGCACCCTTCCCCCACCACCAATGGCAGGCCACACTGACCAAGACAAGACCAGTCCCCCCCCCCCCCCCCTCCGAACACCACGGCAGCAACCCCAGTGCCCCCGGGCTCATTGTCCGGGAGCGAAGATGGCTACTCACCTCCTTAGATCCCCACAACAACCCTTCAGCCAGCTTCCCATTTTTAAAAAGGCGTACTTGTCGGCACCCACATGCCCACTTGCTGGGGAGGCAGTTAGATCACGGGAGGCCATTAGATAGCGGGTCACTCCCATTAATTGTATGGAGATTGGCCTTAAGTGGTAATTATTGGTTTCTCATCATGTTGCGGCGAGTTCCTGATTTCGCCAATGGGAGCGGGCCGGTGAGATCGCAAACCAATTGACACTTGGCTTGGTTCTCATTGTTTTTTTGTCCTCTCCCACAATCTAACGACCTCATCATTCTCTCTCTCTAAGCGAACGCGGCCATTAAATCATGCCCTATACCTTTTTTTAATGTTATCCTGTTGGATGCAGCACTATTGGGTATTTTATTGTCCCCAGTTATTTGAACAGATTGCCAAATAAGGATGAGGAGCCTCATGTCTTTTCATACCGTACTGTTAGTTTTTATTATTGTTTTTCCTTAGCCAGGGCTTTATTGTAAAACAAAATCTTTAATGAATGTTCAGCAGCAAAATATTGCCTTTTTATTGCAGCAATCAATTCTTTTACACTCCCCTCTACTGTGATCAAAAGCCTGTGCTTTAAAAGCCTATGACTAAAAAATCTATTATAGCCATTAGTGAGACCAGGATCATGAGGCATTATTACACGGCGCCTGTTTCAATTGATTTATGTGACATATAAACATCATGTTGCTTGCGCATTTCAATGATTGGCCATGCAGGCCACTGCTGAGTGGCTGCACAATCAGCAAGACCCAGGAGTGTACATGGTTACCATGATGTACAACTAGCCAATACATTTTTAAGGCTACATTCTGCTCTTAAATGAAGGTTCACTCATGCCACAGCAGCTGATCGAACCATATCAGAGGGACGAAATATGATTTCAAATCGAGCAACAGGCCAGATCAAGGTATCCAGATATTTTTCCTCACGGGAATGTACGTGAACTGCCTCCTCTTTAAGCACAGCCCATTGTTCCATTCCAGTTTTACCTGTTAATCTTTGATTCCCATTAACCTGGGTCAGATCTATTCTCTCCCCCACTGAAATTGGTACTCCTCAAATGACACACCTATACTCTGGATTGCTCCAAAGCCTTTTCCATCGCCAGCTAAAACGAATGATACAATGGTTGCTATCGCCTGAAGGTTCCTCAACTGACATTTGATTCATTTAAAACTGCCTTATTCCCTGGAACCAGATTCCAGTCGTCCTTGTTTGGCCTCAAGTATACTGACCTCGAAAATTCTCCTGAACACATATCAGAAACACTTCCTCCTCCCTGCCATTTACAGTATTACTATCACAGTCTATATCAGGTTCATTAAAATTTCCCATTCTAACTACTTTATGGTTTTAGGACCTCTATGTAATTTCCTTAGAGATTTAATCCTCTATGGCCATAATTTTATGGCCCCACCTGTCCGGTGCGATATTACGGTCCATTTGAAGTAAACGGCAATTTAAATGGCCCGCCAGGGGAAAACACACAATGGCGGACTGTAAAATCCTGGCCGATATCTTTTCCACTCATTGGTGGCTTACAGAATACATCCAGTAATGCACTTCTATTGTTTCTTAGTTCCAACCAAATAGATTCTGTCCTTGACCCCTCTAGGTACTCCCTCTCCAGCACTGTAATAGCTCCTTCATCAATATTGCCAAGCTTCCTCCTTTCTTTTCTCCCTTATCTTTCCTGAACATCCTGTATGCAGGAATATTTAGTACCGAGTCCTGCCCTTTTATTGAATCAGGTATGTTAATACCATGACATCATATTCCCATTTGGCTATCAGCACCTGCAGCTCACCAACCTCATTCACCACACTCCATGAATTCATATATGTGTGGTGTAAATGTAATTTTGTCCTGATTGCATTCCCTCCTACTCTGGCCTATTTTTACCGTAGTGCTATCTGTTCCTCCAAATTCTTGTACACTTTTTGCCCTCTCAAATGTTACCTCCTGTTGTTCAAACATGTTGTTCAAACCCTCTGCAACAGCAGTGGCAAGCTGCACACAAGGGAATTAATCCTGGCTCTGTTCAGGTGCAACCCTTTAGGCCTAAACAAGTCCCTCTCCCCAAGAAACCGTTCAGGTATCCCAGGAATCTAAAGCTCTCAATCCTGCACCATCTCTCCAGCCAGACAGTCATCTGTACTCTTCTCCTATTTCTATACTTAATAGTACGCACCAGTGGGAGTAAGAAATTGCTATATTTGATGTCCTTCTTGCTAATTCCATTCATAGCTCACTCAAATATGCCTTCAGGACCTCCTCCCTCTTTATTTCTGTCATTGGTACTTATATGGACCATGACCATCGGTGTTCGCCCTCCCCCATCAAGGTGAACGGCAACCACCTAGATACTTCCTTGACTCTGGTACAGGTGGATAACACACCATTCTACAGGAGCAGAAATGACGGTCGGCTCCACTAGCTATTGCCTTTACTCCTTTTACAATTGCTTTCCCAATTTTCTCTTCCCCTCTCCTCTTCCACCCTCTTTCGGGTTGAGCTACCTGTGTTGCTTTGGATTTGACACTGGCATCACTCCCCAAAGGAACAACCACTCTCATCAGTATTCAAAACTAACTAATGGCGCAATGTACTCTGAGGATCCTGCACTACATGCCTTGTCCTCCTTGGCTTCATGGTGACCACCCATTCCTTCTCTGCCTATCTAACTTTAAACTGTGGGAAGAGCACAAAGCGGTTCACCTCATTGATTTACCACAGTGATGCCAACCGCTGCTCAAGTTCTGAGACCAAGAGCTCGAGCTATTGCAGTTGACAACACTTCCTGCACGTGCTGATTTTCCAGAGCATGAGAAATGGCCTAAAATTCTCACGTGGAACAGGATGTGCATCAAGCAGGATTGACATGCCCTGTCACACTCTACATTAGACTATCCACTTATCAGAAATGAAATTGGGTGTGATTAACCAGGAGACACAAGCAGGAAGACTAACGTAGTTTATTGACATGCTAAAAGTAAAGCCGCTACCGGGGCATTCAGCAATAAAGTCCCAACCTGGGAATACCAGCTCCCCCAGTCCAGATTATTGTCGGCTTTCAAAGGACTTAAGTTAACGAGTCCCAGCAGGGTTGGCCTCTGCCCGTTACCAGGGAAACACATACTCCACGGGCCCCACAGGGATATCTGTTAATGATTCCACGTGGTCCTCGTGTGGATTATCACATCCCTTGCAGCTCCTCCCCCAAGTACAAATGCCGCCCTCATTTTCATGACAATGTGGTCTCCTTTGCCTCTTCATATGTAGTCATGTGTCTACCATCAGTGTGGCTGGGTCGGGTGGCGCATAACAGATGGGGAATCATCTCTTCTGCGCTGAGCGTCAAAGGGGTGCTGCTGGTGGCTCTTCCTCGCCGGTGACGTCCAGCTGGCATTCTGTCACTTCAAATTTCAGTTTGGAAACCGAGTCCTCCTCATGCTGACTGAATCTTGGGCCCTGCCTGTAGGCCGATATGAAGATCAATGAGGGTACTCTTTCACCAGGAGTAGTTGCGTCAGTTGGGGGTTCCCTGCCAGTGAACGGGTCCCATTGGCTATTTGGAGGACCTCCGGTATTCCGTGGTGCTGAATGGCTGTCAGAGTTTCTCTACGGGGATGCTGGAAGTAGTGGAGGCCATCCAAAACATGTTCATCTATTTGGAATGGACGCAATTAAGATGAGGAATAGTCATCGTATGAACTGTTCATCGCATGAACGGTCTGGCAAAATCTGTATGCACTTGTACCCTGGATTCCATTCCCATGGGCTCAGCAAGGCAATGGTGGAAGCTTCCGATACTCTTGGCAGGATGGGCATTATCTTACCATTACCTCAAAGTCCACATGAAGTCCAGGTCACAAGATGCAACTCCTTGTGAGCATCTTCATTTTTGAGACTCCTGGGTTGCCGCAATGCAGCTGCTGTAATATTCGGAGCTGACTGGAGCGTGGGACGATCACTCAAGCTCCCCAGAAATGATGCCTTATTCCACCACATGGCTCCTGGCATTTTGCATGAAAGAGTTTTAAGTCCTCTGTGCGGTGTCCTTGTAGTCTGTCAATTAGGATGACGTGGCGTAACTTTGCCTGTGTAGGGTCATTTTGGGTCTAATTTTGGATCTGTGTGGCAGACACCGGAAGGGTGTCCATAAAATTTAGAGTCATAATGACTGTCCATCACTGGTGGCGAGGGCAGGCTCGTGGGCAGTGGTTGGTGACACAGGGCATCTGCATTTTCTATTTGCATTCTTGGGCAATGCGCGAACGTGTACTCCTACACCGCCAATAATGGTGCTCTGGGTTAGCCCTACTGCCTCATGGTGCCGAGGTCCCAGGTTCAATCCCGGCTCTGGGTCACTGTCCGTGTGGAGTTTGCACATTCTCCCTGTGTCTGTGTGGGTTTCGCCCCCACAACCCAAAGATGTGCAGAGTAGGTGGATTGAACACACTAAATTGCCCCCTTAATTGGAAAAAATGAATTGGGTACTCTAAATTTATTTAAAAAAATTTTTTTTTAAATAAATAAATAAAATTCTGCGTTGAATCTGAGAAAAAACGATGGGAGGGGTTGCCTTTTCCTCGTTAAAGAGGCCCAATAGACGTCCGTGGTCTGTGATAATCGTAAAGTGTCATCTGGAGACGTACTGATGAAAGTTGTTTACGGCAAATTTCACAGCCAATCCCTTTTTTTCAAGCTGTGCATATCTCCTCTCTGAGTCTGCCCAGGTACAGGATACATACGCGATTGGCACCCGGTGCCATCGTCCCATCAGTGAGATAGTACCACCCCTATTGCATAAGGAGAGACATCACACATTAACACTGTTGCTCATTCTGGGTGAGTGTGCTTAACATTCAATTTGGCTCTGTTTCGTTCATTAGCTTTGGAGTCGCCAGGTGTCGTTAAGATACCGCCATAAGTTTCAAGGTCAAGTTCAAAGCAATAAAACCATACACCAATTAGTAAGTTCAAACAAGACACGTTTATTATATTACAGTAATCTACTAATCATGCATATAAACTATAAGACTAGACTAATCCTACCATTACTAGGCCAAATACTTATCTGGATAAGGGGACTGCCGGATCAGGGAACAACGGCTTCTAGCTTTGTCCAGGGTCTGCAGGCTTCCAGTGGTTATGGTCTAAAGGGGTCAGGAGTGTCTATTCCCGTAGCGAGCATTGTGACTTAATTGCTGGCGGCTGCTTTTCCAGACCTCTCCTCCACAAGGTTCTTCTGCTGCAACGGTGTTCTGCTGGGAGGGTTAGCTGGTCAAGGAGAGGCTGGCAAAGAGAGCTGGTCGAGGAGAGGCTGGCAGAGAGAGAGAGAGCTGGGGTCGGGGTCTCTGCTTTATACTCCTCTCAGGGTCTTGTGCCCACCTGGGCGGACCCTCTATACTCTTGTAATCGATTGGGTCTCTTCCCAATCGATTGATTTGAATTCCCCAATAGCGGGGCAGTTGCTCGATCACTGGGGCGGTTCTTGGGGCTCATTGTTTTGGTCTTCTTTGGCGCCGAAAAGTCTGGCCTTCCATTCAATGTATCGGTTAGTGCTAACTTGTGTCTTTTGTGCCTGGGGATCGCCCGGTTTCACCTCATTAATATGCTAACTGTTTCTTTTCATAGCGTTGTCTGGTTTCAGCAACAACTAAACTGGTTTCATAAGAACATAAGAACTAGGAGCAGGAGTAGGCCATCTGGCCCCTCGAGCCTGCTCCGCCATTCAGTGAGATCATGGCTGATCTTTTGTGGACTCAACTCCACTTTCCGGCCTGAACACCATAACCCTTAATCCCTTTATTCTTCAATGTATCGGTTAGTGCTAACTTGTGTCTTTTGTGCCTGGGGATTGCCCTGGGGTTCGCCTTTCTGTAGCAGTCCAAATATATAAGCACTCTGCAAGCTGCTTGCTTTTTACAACATGTCCAATTTTCCCTGCATTCCTTGCAATCTTCCATTTAGTGTTTGGGCAGTGGTCACCCCAGGTGGCTACAACAACACAAGTGGCCTTGATACGTCATAATGTGCCAATATGTTAGATGACAGTGGTTGCTTCTTCATCTTTGCAAAAGCTTTGTCTTGTGATGTTTTCCACTACCACTTCTGATTATTTTTTAACAATGTGTGCAGGGGTACCAACAAGATGGCTAGATTAGGTATAAATTCCCCATAATAATTTATGAATCCTAGGAATGACTTTAGTTCTGTTGGGTTTCTTGGTGGTGGAACTCCTTTTATGGCCTTTACCTTGTCTTCTATCAGGTGTAGGCCGTCCTTCTCAACACGGTATCTGAGGTACATTATCTCGCTTGCCAAAGTACACATTATTCTCTTTCCAGTGGATGCCTGTGATAGAGAATCACTGTGAAACTTCCTCCAAATTTTCTGGGTGTTCCCTCTCAGTGGCTCCTGAGATTAATACGTCATATTGGTACATATGGTATGTTGCCACCCTGGACAATCCTTGAAGGGTGTTTTCCATCACCCTCAGGAAAATAGCGCACGTCGATGATACCTCAAAAGGAAGACCAGTATATTCGTATAACTCCTTGTGGGTATTAATAGTCACGTATTTTCTAGATGCTACATCATCTACAAGTGTGCGTGGCTCATATTTAATTTTGTGAATATGTGGCCTCCAGCCAGTTTTGCGTGTAGGTCCTCAATACATGGCATGAGGGTAATCATCTAAGGGGAGGCTCTGTTGACGATCATTTTTATCTACCGGCCTGGGTGGTATGCGTCTGCCGATTCCAGTAGCCTTGCCTTGGGTGTACCCTACGACCACATGTGAGGCAACTCTGCAGTTGCTCTTCGTAGAACCCTGGGGAGGTTTAACATCTGTTTCTGGTGTCACGCGGCCATTGACCACTTGTACCTTGTATCTTGTGACTGATTGTTGACTTGGTGCAGGGTGGATCATGTGAATGTTGTCCATGGGGAAACCGGATCTCCTCTGGGGGTCACCCAACACTGAGGATGCTGTAATCCATAGAGCCCTGGCGTTCATGGGCCCCTTTTTTGGCATTTTCACGGGACAGTGCCATCTCTATGGGTGCAATCCATCGGCTGCGTTGGGCTCTCCCTTGAGCACGGTGCAGCCGGTGAATGCTGGAAAAGCCCTCTCGCGGGCTTCCCAGCAATTTTCACGCCTCGTGGGATTCACCCAAGTCCCACGAGGCATCGGTGTCAGAATCCCACCCACAATGGCGGGACCAAACAGCACGTGCCAAAGCTAGTTTTAAACCCACTTTGGTGAACATTTTAAAAAAATTTAGCCGTTCAGTACTATAGAACATAATTTAATTTAATTTAAATTAAACTGTGCAATGATGTCACTTCACTCACTGGCCCTCAATGCCCCATTCCATCTCTAACTACACGAATTACTATCTAACTGTGCCGCTCCATCTTTAACAAAGCCACGCCCTCTCGAACTGCTCCACTCAGAATCTCACCCCCTCCATTCAAGCTCTCCCCTCTCCATTCACACTCTTCCTCTCTCCATTCACGCTCTTCCTCTCTCCATTCACAGGCTCCCCATCTCCATTCACACTCTCCCGCTTGTCCATTCACACTCTCAACATTTTGATTCACACTCTCCCCCTCTCCATTCACACTCCCGACCTGTCAATTCAGTCTCCCATATCTCCACTCACAGTCTCCCCTATTCATTCACAGACTCCCTTCTCACTCACAATCTTCCTTCTCAGGTCACACACTCACACTCTCCCCTCTCAACTCACAGTCACTCCCTCTCCATTCACCTTCTCCTGTTTCCACTCACATTTTCTTTTATTGCTCTGGACCTTACTCTCAGTGACCGCTCAGATCCTGGGACTTATGCTCGGTGAACACTCTGCTCCTGGGCCTTACTCTCGGTGAACACTCTGCTCCTGGGCCGCACTCTCAGTGAACACTGTGCTCCTGGGCCTTACTCTCGGTGAACGCTCTGCTCCTGGGCCTCACTTTTCGTGAACACTCTGCTCCTGGGCCTTACTCTCAGAGAACGCTCTGCTCCAGGACCTCATTCTCGGTGAACACTCTGCTCCTGGACCTCACTCTCAGTGACCGCTCAGCTCCTGTGCCGCACTCTCGGTGACCGCTCTCCTCCCGACCACACTCTCAGTGAACACTCTCCTCCTGGACCTCACTCTCAGTGACCGCTCAGCTCCTGTGCCGCACTCTCGGTGACCGCTCTGCTCCAGGGCCTTACTCTCGGTGAACACTCTGCTCGAGGGAAGCACTCTCAGTGAAGACTCTCCTCCTGGACCTCACTCACAGTGAACACTCTCCTCCTGGACCTCAGTCTCAGTGACCGCTCAGCTCCTGTGCTGCACTCTCGGTGAACACTCTGCTCCTGGGCCGCACTCTCGGTGAACGCTCTGCTCCTGGGCCTTACTCTCAGTGAACGCTCTCCTCCTGGGCCTTACTCTCGGTGAACACTCTGCTCCTGGGCCACACTCATGGTGAACACTCTGCTCCTGGGCCTTACTCTCAGTGAACGCTCTCCTCCTGGGCCTTACTCTCGGTGAACACTCTGCTCCAGGGCCTTACTCTCGGTGAACGCTCTGCTCCTGGGCCTCACTCTTGGTGAACACTCTGCTCCTGGGCCTTATCTCGGTGAACACTCTGCTCCTGGTCCTTAGTCTCGGTGAACACTCTGCTCCTGGGCCTTACTCTCGGTGAACGCTCTCCTCCTGGGCCTTACTCTCGGTGAACACTCTGCTCCTGGGCCTTACTCTCGGTGAACGCTGTGCTCCTGGGCCTCACTTTTGGTGAACACTCTGCTCCTGGGCCTTATCTCGGTGAACACTCTGCACCTGGTCCTTACTCTCGGTGAACACTCTGCTCCTGGGCCTTACTCTCGGTGAACACTCTGCTCCTGGGCCTCACTCTCAGTGAACACTCTGTGCCTCGGCCTAACACTCGGTGAACACTCTGCTCCTGGTCCTTACTCTCGGTGAACACTCTGCTCCTGGTCCTTACTCTCGGTGAACACTCTGCTCCTGGGCCTCACTCTTGGTGAACACACTCCTCCCGGGCCACAGTCTCAGTGAACACTCTCCTCCGGGACCTCAATCTCAGTGACCGCTCTGCTCCTGTGCTGCACTCTCGGTGACCGCTCTGCTCCTGGACCTCACTCTCAGTGACCGCTCAGATCCTGTGCCGCACTCACAGTGACCGCTCTGCTCACAGGGCCTTACTCTCGGTGAACACTCTGCTCCAGGGAAGCACTCTCAGTGAACGCTCTGCTCCAGGGCCTCACTCTCGGTGAACACACTCCTCCCGGGCCACAGTCTCAGTGAACACTCTCCTCCTGGACCTCAATCTCAGTGACCGCTCTGCTCCTGTGCTGCACTCTCGGTGACCGCTCTGCTCCTGGGCCTCACTCTTGGTGAACACACTCCTCCCGGGCCACAGTCTCAGTGAACACTCTCCTCCTGGACCTCAATCTCAGTGACCGCTCAGCTCCTGTGCTGCACTCTCGGTGAACACTCTCCTCCCGACCACACTCTCAGTGAACACTCTCCTCCTGGGCCTTACTCTCGGTGAACACTCTGCTCCAGGGCCGCCCTCTCGGTGAACACTCTGCTCCTGGGCCTTACCCTCGGTGAACGCTCTGCTCCTGGGCCTTACCCTCGGTGAACGCTCTGCTCCTGGGCCTTACCCTCGGTGAAGACTCTGCTCCAGGGCCGCACTCTTGTTGAACACTCTGCTCCTGGGCCGCACTCTCGGTGAACACTCTGCTCCTGGGCTTTACTCTCAGTGACCGCTCAGCTCCTAGGCCGCTCTCTCGGTGAACACTCTGCTCCTGGGCCTAACTTTTGGTGAACACTCTGCTCCAGGGCCTTACTCTCAGTGAACTGTCTGCTCTAGGGCCTCACTCTTGGTGAACACTCTGCTCCAGGGCCTTACTCTCGGTGAACGCTGTGCTCCTGGGCCTCACTCTTGGTGAACACTCTGCTCCTGGGCCTTATCTCAGTGAACACTCTGCACCTGGTCCTTACTCTCGGTGAACACTCTGCTCCTGGGCCGCACACTTGTTGAACACTCTGCTCCAGGGCCTCACTCTCGGTGAACACTCTGGTCCTCTGCCACACTCTCGGTGAACAGTCTACTCCTGGGCCTTAATCTTGGTGAACATTCTGCTCCTGGGCCTTACTCTCGGTGAACACTCTGCTCCTAGGCCTTACTCTCAGTGAACAATCTGCTCCTGTGCCTTACTCTCGGTGAACGCTCTGCTCCTGGGCCTTACTCTCGGTGAACGCTCTCCTCCTGTGCCTTACTCTCGGTGAACACTCTGCTCCTGGGCCGCACTCTCGGTAAGTACTCCGCTCCTGGGCCGCACTCTCGGTGAACACTCTGCACCAGGGAAGCACTCTCAGTGAACACTCTGCTCCAGGGCCTCACTCACAGTGAACACTCTCCTCCTGGACCTCAGTCTCAGTGACCGCTCAGCTCCTGTGCCGCACTCTCGGTGAACACCCTCCTCCAGGGCAACACTCTCAGTGACGCTGTGCTCCTGGGCTTCACTCTCAGTGAACACTCTGCTCCTGGGCCTTACTCTCGGTGAACGCTCTGCTCCTGGGCCTTACTCTCGGTTGACGCTCTGCTCCAGGGCCGCCCTCTCGGTGAACACTCTGGTCCTCTGCCACACTCTCGGTGAACAGTCTACTCCTGGGCCTTAATCTTGGTGAACATTCTGCTCCTGGGCCTTACTCTCGGTGAACACTCTGCTCCTAGGCCTTACTCTCAGTGAACAATCTGCTCCTGTGCCTTACTCTCGGTGAACGCTCTGCTCCTGGGCCTTACTCTCGGTGAACGCTCTCCTCCTGTGCCTTACTCTCGGTGAACACTCTGCTCCTGGGCCGCACTCTCGGTAAGTACTCCGCTCCTGGGCCGCACTCTCGGTGAACACTCTGCACCAGGGAAGCACTCTCAGTGAACACTCTGCTCCAGGGCCTCACTCACAGTGAACACTCTCCTCCTGGACCTCAGTCTCAGTGACCGCTCAGCTCCTGTGCCGCACTCTCGGTGAACACCCTCCTCCAGGGCAACACTCTCAGTGACGCTGTGCTCCTGGGCTTCACTCTCAGTGAACACTCTGCTCCTGGGCCTTACTCTCGGTGAACGCTCTGCTCCTGGGCCTTACTCTCGGTTGACGCTCTGCTCCAGGGCCGCCCTCTCGGTGAACACTCTGCGCCTGGACCTTACTCTCAGTGAACACTCTGCTCCAGGGCCTTACTCTCGGTGAACACTCTGCGCCTCGGCCTTATTCTCGGTGAACACTCTGCTCCAGGGCCTCACTCTCTGTGAGCACACTGCTCCTGGGCCTTACTCTCGATGAACACTCTGCTCCTGGGCCTCACTCTCGGTGAACACTCTCCTCAGGCCTCACTCTCAGTGAACACTCTCCTCCTGGACCTCACTCTCAGTGACCGCTCAGCTCCTGTGCCGCAATCTCGGTGACCGCTCTGCTCCAGGGCCTTACTCTCGGTGAACACTCTGCTCCTGGGCCTTACTCTCGGTGAACGCTCTGCTCCTGGGCCTCACTCTTGGTGAACACTCTGCTCCTGGTCCTTACTCTCGGTGAACGCTCTGCTCCTGGGCCTCACTCATGGTGAACACTCTGCTCCTGGGCCTTACTCTCGGTTAACGCTCTGCTCCAGGGCCGCACTCTTGGTGAACACTCTGCTCCTGTGCCTTACCCTCGTTGAAGACTCTGCTCCTGGGCCGCACTCTTGTTGAACAATCTGCTCCTGCGCCACACTCTCGGTGAAAACTCTACTCCTAGGCCTTCTCAATGTGAACACTCTGCTCCTGTGCCGCACTCTCGGTGAACAGTCTCCTCCTGGGCCTTACTCTCAGTGAACACTCTGCTCCTAGGCCTTACTCTCAGTGAACACTCTGCTCCTGGGCCTTACTCTCGGTGAACACTCTCCTCCTGGACCTCACTCTCAGTGACGCTCTGCTCCAGGGCCTCACTCTCGGTGAACACTCTACTCCTGGGCCTTACTCTCGGTGAACACTCTGCTCCTGGGAAGCACTGTCAGTGACAGCTCAGCTCCTATCCTGCACTCTTGGTGACCGGTCTGCTCCAGGGAGGCACTGTCGGTGAACACTCTGCTCCTGGGCCTTACCCTCTGTGAAGACTCTGCTCCTGGGCCGCACTCTTGTTGAACACTCTGCTCCTGGGCCTTACCCTTGGTGAACACTCAGCTCCTGGGCCTTACTCTCAGTGACCGCTGAGCTCCTGGGCCGCACTCTTGGTGAACACTCTGCTCCTAGGCCTTACTCTCAGTGAACACTCTGCTCCAGGGCCTTAATCTCGGTGAACACTCTGCTCCAGGGCCATAATCTCGGTGATCTGTCTGCTCCTGGGCCTTACTCTTGATGAACACCCTGCTCCTGGGCCTTACTCTTGATGAACACCCTGCTCCTGGGCCTTACTCTTGATGAACACCCTGCTCCTGGGCCTTTCTCTCGGTGAAGACGCTGCTCCTGGGCGTCATTCTTGGTGAACCCTCTGCTCCTGGGCTTCACTCTTGGTGGACACTCGCCTCTTGGGCCTTACCCTCGGTGAAGACTCTGCTCCTGGGCCGCACACTTGTTGAACACTCTGCTCCTGGGCCGCACTCTTGGTGAACACTCTGCTCCTCTGCCACACTCACGGTGAACAGTCTACTCCTGGGCCTTACTCTCGGTGAACACTCTGCTCCTGGGCCTTACTCTCAGTGAACAAGCTGCTCCTGGGCCTTACTCTCGGTGAACACTCTGCTCCAGGGACGCACTCTCGGTAAACACTCTGCTCCTGGGCCTTACTCTCGGTGAACGCTCTGCTCCTGGGCCTTACTCTCGGTTGACGCTCTGCTCCAGGGCCGCCCTCTCGGTGAACACTCTGCGCCTGGATCTTACTCTCAGTGAACACTCTGCTCCAGGGCCTTACTCTCGGTGAACACTCTGCGCCTCGGCCTTATTCTCGGTGAACACTCTGCTCCAGGGCCTCACTCTCTGTGAGCACACTGCTCCTGGGCCTTACTCTCGATGAACACTCTGCTCCTGGGCCTCACTCTCGGTGAACACTCTCCTCAGGCCTCACTCTCAGTGAACACTCTCCTCCTGGACCTCACTCTCAGTGACCGCTCAGCTCCTGTGCCGCAATCTCGGTGACCGCTCTGCTCCAGGGCCTTACTCTCGGTGAACACTCTGCTCCTGGGCCTTACTCTCGGTGAACCCTCTGCTCCTGGGCTTCACTCTTGGTGGACACTCGCCTCTTGGGCCTTACCCTCGGTGAAGACTCTGCTCCTGGGCCGCACACTTGTTGAACACTCTGCTCCTGGGCCGCACTCTTGGTGAACACTCTGCTCCTCTGCCACACTCACGGTGAACAGTCTACTCCTGGGCCTTACTCTTGGTGAACACTCTGCTCCAGGGCCTTACTCTCGGTGAACGCTGTGCTCCTGGGCCTCACTCTTGGTGAACACTCTGCTCCTGGGCCTTATCTCAGTGAACACTCTGCACCTGGTCCTTACTCTCGGTGAACACTCTGCTCCTGGGCCGCACACTTGTTGAACACTCTGCTCCAGGGCCTCACTCTCGGTGAACACTCTGGTCCTCTGCCACACTCTCGGTGAACAGTCTACTCCTGGGCCTTAATCTTGGTGAACATTCTGCTCCTGGGCCTTACTCTCGGTGAACACTCTGCTCCTAGGCCTTACTCTCAGTGAACAATCTGCTCCTGTGCCTTACTCTCGGTGAACGCTCTGCTCCTGGGCCTTACTCTCGGTGAACGCTCTCCTCCTGTGCCTTACTCTCGGTGAACACTCTGCTCCTGGGCCGCACTCTCGGTAAGTACTCCGCTCCTGGGCCGCACTCTCGGTGAACACTCTGCACCAGGGAAGCACTCTCAGTGAACACTCTGCTCCAGGGCCTCACTCACAGTGAACACTCTCCTCCTGGACCTCAGTCTCAGTGACCGCTCAGCTCCTGTGCCGCACTCTCGGTGAACACCCTCCTCCAGGGCAACACTCTCAGTGACGCTGTGCTCCTGGGCTTCACTCTCAGTGAACACTCTGCTCCTGGGCCTTACTCTCGGTGAACGCTCTGCTCCTGGGCCTTACTCTCGGTTGACGCTCTGCTCCAGGGCCGCCCTCTCGGTGAACACTCTGGTCCTCTGCCACACTCTCGGTGAACAGTCTACTCCTGGGCCTTAATCTTGGTGAACATTCTGCTCCTGGGCCTTACTCTCGGTGAACACTCTGCTCCTAGGCCTTACTCTCAGTGAACAATCTGCTCCTGTGCCTTACTCTCGGTGAACGCTCTGCTCCTGGGCCTTACTCTCGGTGAACGCTCTCCTCCTGTGCCTTACTCTCGGTGAACACTCTGCTCCTGGGCCGCACTCTCGGTAAGTACTCCGCTCCTGGGCCGCACTCTCGGTGAACACTCTGCACCAGGGAAGCACTCTCAGTGAACACTCTGCTCCAGGGCCTCACTCACAGTGAACACTCTCCTCCTGGACCTCAGTCTCAGTGACCGCTCAGCTCCTGTGCCGCACTCTCGGTGAACACCCTCCTCCAGGGCAACACTCTCAGTGACGCTGTGCTCCTGGGCTTCACTCTCAGTGAACACTCTGCTCCTGGGCCTTACTCTCGGTGAACGCTCTGCTCCTGGGCCTTACTCTCGGTTGACGCTCTGCTCCAGGGCCGCCCTCTCGGTGAACACTCTGCGCCTGGACCTTACTCTCAGTGAACACTCTGCTCCAGGGCCTTACTCTCGGTGAACACTCTGCGCCTCGGCCTTATTCTCGGTGAACACTCTGCTCCAGGGCCTCACTCTCTGTGAGCACACTGCTCCTGGGCCTTACTCTCGATGAACACTCTGCTCCTGGGCCTCACTCTCGGTGAACACTCTCCTCAGGCCTCACTCTCAGTGAACACTCTCCTCCTGGACCTCACTCTCAGTGACCGCTCAGCTCCTGTGCCGCAATCTCGGTGACCGCTCTGCTCCAGGGCCTTACTCTCGGTGAACACTCTGCTCCTGGGCCTTACTCTCGGTGAACGCTCTGCTCCTGGGCCTCACTCTTGGTGAACACTCTGCTCCTGGTCCTTACTCTCGGTGAACGCTCTGCTCCTGGGCCTCACTCATGGTGAACACTCTGCTCCTGGGCCTTACTCTCGGTTAACGCTCTGCTCCAGGGCCGCACTCTTGGTGAACACTCTGCTCCTGTGCCTTACCCTCGTTGAAGACTCTGCTCCTGGGCCGCACTCTTGTTGAACAATCTGCTCCTGCGCCACACTCTCGGTGAAAACTCTACTCCTAGGCCTTCTCAATGTGAACACTCTGCTCCTGTGCCGCACTCTCGGTGAACAGTCTCCTCCTGGGCCTTACTCTCAGTGAACACTCTGCTCCTAGGCCTTACTCTCAGTGAACACTCTGCTCCTGGGCCTTACTCTCGGTGAACACTCTCCTCCTGGACCTCACTCTCAGTGACGCTCTGCTCCAGGGCCTCACTCTCGGTGAACACTCTACTCCTGGGCCTTACTCTCGGTGAACACTCTGCTCCTGGGAAGCACTGTCAGTGACAGCTCAGCTCCTATCCTGCACTCTTGGTGACCGGTCTGCTCCAGGGAGGCACTGTCGGTGAACACTCTGCTCCTGGGCCTTACCCTCTGTGAAGACTCTGCTCCTGGGCCGCACTCTTGTTGAACACTCTGCTCCTGGGCCTTACCCTTGGTGAACACTCAGCTCCTGGGCCTTACTCTCAGTGACCGCTGAGCTCCTGGGCCGCACTCTTGGTGAACACTCTGCTCCTAGGCCTTACTCTCAGTGAACACTCTGCTCCAGGGCCTTAATCTCGGTGAACACTCTGCTCCAGGGCCATAATCTCGGTGATCTGTCTGCTCCTGGGCCTTACTCTTGATGAACACCCTGCTCCTGGGCCTTACTCTTGATGAACACCCTGCTCCTGGGCCTTACTCTTGATGAACACCCTGCTCCTGGGCCTTTCTCTCGGTGAAGACGCTGCTCCTGGGCGTCATTCTTGGTGAACCCTCTGCTCCTGGGCTTCACTCTTGGTGGACACTCGCCTCTTGGGCCTTACCCTCGGTGAAGACTCTGCTCCTGGGCCGCACACTTGTTGAACACTCTGCTCCTGGGCCGCACTCTTGGTGAACACTCTGCTCCTCTGCCACACTCACGGTGAACAGTCTACTCCTGGGCCTTACTCTCGGTGAACACTCTGCTCCTGGGCCTTACTCTCAGTGAACAAGCTGCTCCTGGGCCTTACTCTCGGTGAACACTCTGCTCCAGGGACGCACTCTCGGTAAACACTCTGCTCCTGGGCCTTACTCTCGGTGAACGCTCTGCTCCTGGGCCTTACTCTCGGTTGACGCTCTGCTCCAGGGCCGCCCTCTCGGTGAACACTCTGCGCCTGGATCTTACTCTCAGTGAACACTCTGCTCCAGGGCCTTACTCTCGGTGAACACTCTGCGCCTCGGCCTTATTCTCGGTGAACACTCTGCTCCAGGGCCTCACTCTCTGTGAGCACACTGCTCCTGGGCCTTACTCTCGATGAACACTCTGCTCCTGGGCCTCACTCTCGGTGAACACTCTCCTCAGGCCTCACTCTCAGTGAACACTCTCCTCCTGGACCTCACTCTCAGTGACCGCTCAGCTCCTGTGCCGCAATCTCGGTGACCGCTCTGCTCCAGGGCCTTACTCTCGGTGAACACTCTGCTCCTGGGCCTTACTCTCGGTGAACCCTCTGCTCCTGGGCTTCACTCTTGGTGGACACTCGCCTCTTGGGCCTTACCCTCGGTGAAGACTCTGCTCCTGGGCCGCACACTTGTTGAACACTCTGCTCCTGGGCCGCACTCTTGGTGAACACTCTGCTCCTCTGCCACACTCACGGTGAACAGTCTACTCCTGGGCCTTACTCTCGGTGAACACTCTGCTCCTGGGCCTTACTCTCAGTGAACGCTCTCCTCCTGGGCCTTACTCTCGGTGAACACTCTGCTCCTGGGCCTTACTCTCAGTGAACAAGCTGCTCCTGGGCCTTACTCTCGTTGAACACTCTGCTCCTGGGAAGCACTGTCCGTAACCGCTCTGCTCCTGGGCCTCACTCTCAGTGACCGCTCTGCTCCAGGGACGCACTCTCGGTAAACACTCTGCTCCAGGGCCTTACTCTCGGTGAACGCTTTGCTCCTGGGCCTCACTCTTGGTGAACACTCTGCTCCTGGGCCTTACTCTCGGTGACCGCTCAGCTCCAGGGACGCACTCTCAGTGAACGCTCTGCTCCAGGGCCTCACTCTCAGTGAAGACTCTCCCCTGGACCTCACTCACAGTGAACACTCTCCTCCTGGACCTCAGTCTCAGTGACTGCTCAGCTCCTGTGCCGCACTCTCGGTGAACACTCTGCGCCTGGGCCTTACTCTCGGTGAACACTCTCCTCCAGGGCCACACTCTCAGTGACGCTCTGCTCCTGGGCCTCACTCTCAGTGAACACTCTGCTCCTGGGCATTACTCTCTGTGAACGCTCTGCTCCTGGGCCTCACTCTTGGTGAACAATCTGCTCCTGGGCCTTACTCTCGGTTAACGCTCTGCTCCTGGGCCTTACTCTCGGTGAACACTCTGCGCCTCGGCCTTACTCTCGGTGAACACTCTGCTCCAGGGCCTCACTTTCAGTGAACACTCTGCTCCTGGGCCTTACTCTCGGTGAACGCTCTGCTCCTGGGCCTTACTCTCGGTTAACGCTCTGCTCCAGGGCCGCCCTCTCGGTGAACACTCTGCGCCTGGGCCTTACTCTCAGTGAACGCTCTGCTCCTGGGCCTCACTCTCAGTGAACACTCTGCTCCTGGGCATTACTCTCTGTGAACGCTCTGCTCCTGGGCCTCACTCTTGGTGAACAATCTGCTCCTGGGCCTTACTCTCGGTTAACGCTCTGCTCCTGGGCCTTACTCTCGGTGAACACTCTGCGCCTCGGCCTTACTCTCGGTGAACACTCTGCTCCAGGGCCTCACTTTCAGTGAACACTCTGCTCCTGGGCCTTACTCTCGGTGAACGCTCTGCTCCTGGGCCTTACTCTCGGTTAACGCTCTGCTCCAGGGCCGCCCTCTCGGTGAACACTCTGCGCCTGGGCCTTACTCTCAGTGAACACTCTGCTCCAGGGCCTTACTCTCGGTGAACACTCTGCGCCTTGGCCTTACTCTCGGTGAACACTCTGCTCCAGGGCCTCACTCTCAGTGAACACTCTGCTCCTGGGCCTTACTCTCGGTGATCGCTCTGCTCCTGGGCCTTACTCTCGGTGAACGCTCTGCTCCTGGGTATTACTCTTGGTGAACATTCTTCTCCAGGGCCTCACTCTCAGTTACTGCTATGCTCCTGGCCCTTACTCTCAGTTGCCGCTCTGGCCCTGGGCCTCACTCCCTGTGACTGCTCTGGCCCTGGGCCTCACTGCCAGTGACCGTATGCTCCAGGGCCTCACTGTTACTGCTCTGCTCCTTTGTCTTGTTCTCTCAAACCTGTAGAAGTGACTCAAATTGACTATCTCTCGCACAAGAAGAGAGCAAAAACAGCCATGATATTTGACTGAACCATTTTGTTAATAAGGCATGGTGCAGTGGTGCCTTAAAACTGATTGATAATTGATCAATTAATTGCATCTTTCATCATTATAACCACGCATTGGTGGTCGTCACACTGGAATGGTAAAATGTAAATTCATGACTTACGCTCTTCAGCATCTTGATTTTCATCATCTACATTAGACATCAGTGATGAGTGAGTTGATTAATACTCTGGGGACATAATCATTCTTTTCCTTCTGGGTTTGGCTGCAGGGAAAAGAGTCTCATCTGTGGGAGACAGTCAGTCTCGAATATATCAGTGCACATCAGTGATCGCAGGGCAGACAAGGTAGAGAAACATTTTGAAGAGTTTTAAGGTACAAATGATAGCAAGGATGTTGGAGGGCTTGGCAAAACCCGACTTACTTTAACTCTTCAAATGGTCAAACAAATATCCTCTGAGTAGGTTGTTTGCCTGGAAAATATCACCCCCTGTCCATCACCCTTCCTTCATTCAAAATGGAAGTAAATGGATTGGAGGCAGACTTGGGTCGGGTTTGAGACTTTTCAAAATTATAATATTCAACCCAACACTAACCAACACATTTATTGGGGTCCAACGCGCCTTCATTGTGACAACATGCTCCCTTTTCGATCAGTAGCATCGCATTAGTACCGATCTGCACTGTAAGATTCGATGGGTGCACGATTGCACGGTAAGCCAGAATGTTCTGCACAGTGCAATAAACACAAAAATAATTAGAGTGAATATTGATTGCCACTGAATGTATATCATATGAAATAGATGTTTAGTAACGTTGCATGAGGCCACATCAAATGTACAGTTAAAGGACACAATTCTTGCTCTCCAAGAATTTAGAATAGGATGGAGACAGTTGCCACTATTTCTTGCTTTGTTTTCTTTATTCTGGCAGGTATATTACCATCGACCTTTGCGACTTCTGTTCTGGGGTTTCAATCCCCTCTTCAATTAATTGACACTACTGCCGACCGACTGTAAGATCCAACAGTTCATTCCTCTCCAGTGACCCTGCTGGACTATGTACCGCATTGCAGCAGTTTAATGATGAATCCTGCATGCTGCGTTCAGTGATCTTGATGATTGCTTTAGGAATAACAACTTGCCAGCTGGAAATGCAGACTGGAACTAATGAGAATGAGTCACGCTTTAATGTAATTTACGGGAAGACTATGTCTGCATTATACTTCTCAATTGCTCAGTGTCACTTTTATTCCTTATAGTCTAATCTTATGTTTAACTGTTTTACTGCTGTTGTGGTTGAACTCCCAGTATGTCTGCCGCTGACTACAGTCTCCGTTCAATGTGTCGAGCTTTATTTAATACGTGCAACAACTTCAATAAGAGGTGTTAACCATGCTCAGTGGTAGGATTCTCGTATCTGAGTCAGAAGTTTCAAGTCTCAGTCCTGAGGTTTATATTGAATTATGTAGAATTTATAGCACAGATTCAGACTGGCCCAACTGATGTATTCTGACATTTCCAGGATGTTTAGGATGAGGAAATCATCAAGCAAGACAGGGACTGAGAGTTTTCCCACGAGTTAAACAAATAATGAATTAGATTTATGGAGTAAAGGTTTGGTATTGGTGTAAATAGTTGTGGCAAAGGAATCTTTATCTTCACCTTCAGTTGTTTCATCAATGACCTTCTGTCCATCATAAGGTCAGAAGTGGGATGTTCACTGATGACTGCACAATGGTCTTTTTTTATTCATTTACGGGGAAGTGGCCATCGCTGACTAGCCCAGCATTTAGTGCCTATCCCTGTTTCCCCTTCAGAGGTTGGCGGTGAACTGCTGCAGTCACTGAGGTGTAGGTACACCTACAGTGCTGTTAGGGAGAGAGTTCCAGGATTTGACTCAGTGACAGTGAAGGAATGGCCACATATTTCTAAGGCGGGGTGATGAGTGACTTGGAGGGGAACCTCCAGGTGGTGGGGTTCTTCGGTATCTGCTGCTCTTGTCCTTCTAGATGATAGTAGTTGTGGGTTTTGAAGGTGCTGCATAAGGAACCTTGGCGAGTTACTGCAGTGCATTTAAAGATGCCACTGTTCGTCGATGATGGAGGGATTATATGTGTGTGGTGGAGGTAGCAATCAAGCGGGCTGCTTTGTCCTGGATGGTGTCATCATTCAGGTAAGTGGAGAGTATTCCATTACACTCCTGACTTGTGCCTTGCAGATAGTGGACAGGCTTATGGGGGTCAAGAAGTGAGTTACTCACCACAGGATTCCTACCCTTTGACCTGCTCTGGGAGACACAATATTAATATGGCTAGTCCAGTTCAGTTTCTGATCAATGGTAATCCCCAGGATGTTGATTGTGGGGGATTCAGCGATGGTAATGCCATTGAATGTCAAGGGGTGATGGTTAGATCATCTCTTGTAGGAGATGGTCATTGCTTGGCACATGTGTGGCGCAAACGTAACTTGTCACTTGTCAGCCAAAGCCTGGATATTGTCCAGGTCTTGCTGCATTTGGGCATGGTCTGCTTCATTATCTGAAGAGTCGCGATTGGTGCTGAACATTATGCAGTCATCCACAAACATCCCCACTTCTGACCTGAAGATGTTTGGGCCTAGGACACCATTCTGAGGAACTCCTGCAGTGATGTTCTGTTCAGTGAGTTGCAATGATTGACCACCAACCACCACAACCATCTTCCTTTGTGCCAGTTATGACTCCAACCAGCGGAGAGTTTTCCCCTGATTCCCATTGACTCCGGTTTTGCTAGGATTCCTTGATGCTTACACGGTCAAATGCTGCCTTGATGACAAGGGCAGTTACTATCACCTCACCTCTGGCATTCAGCTCTTTTGTCCATATTTGAACCAAGGTTGTAATGAGGTCAGGAGCTGAGTGACCCTGGCAGAGCCCAAACTGAGCATCCGTCAGCAGGTCATTGCTGAGTAAGTGTCGCTTGAAAGCACTGTTGATGACTATTTCCATCACTTTGCTGATGATAGAGAGCAGACTGATAGGGTGGTAATTGGCTGGGTTGGATTTGTTCTGTTTCTTGTGTACAGGACACAGTAGGGCAATTTTCCACATTGCTGGATCGATGCCAGTGCTGTAGTTGTAGTGCAAAGCTTGGCTAGTGACTCAGCAAGTTATGGTCTTCAGTACTATTGCTGGATATTGTCAGAGCCCATAGCCTTTGCAGTATCCAGTGCCTTCAGCCATTTCTTGATATCAGGTAGAATAAATTATATTTATTGGCGGAGACTGACAACTGTGATTCTGGGAACCTCGGTAGGCGAGCGATATGGACAAGACATACCTGGGCAATTTTCCACTTTGTTGCATACATGTCAGTGTTGTAGCTGTCTGGAACAGCTTGGTTAGGTGCATGGCAAGTTCTGGGGAACAAGCCTTCAGTACTATTGCTGGGATAATGCAGTATCCAATGTCAAATGAGCCTTTACTTGATATCACATGGAGTGAATCGAATTGGCTGAAGACTGATGTCAATGATGCTGGAGACCTCAGGAAGTGACCAATATGGATCATCCACTCAGCATGACAGGCTGAAGAGTTTTGCGAATTCTTTAACCTTGTCTTTTGCACTGATGTGCTGGGCTCCTCCATCATTGAGGATGGGGATATTTGTGGAGCCTGTTCCTCCAATTAGTTGTTTAATTGTCCGCCACCATTGGTTGGTTGGTTGTGGCAGAATGCAGAGCTTAAATCAGATGTGTTCAATGTGTAATCACTTAGTTCTGTCTATTACTTGCTGCTTATGCTGTTTGGCACACGTAGGAACTTAAGAACTATGAGCAGGAGTAGGCCATCTGGCCCTTCGAGCCTGCTCCGCCATTCAATGAGATCATGGCTGATCTTTCATGGACTCAGCTCCACTTTCCCGCCTGAGCACCATAACCCTCTATTCCAGGGGTGGGCAAACTTTTCCGTGCAAGGGCCACAAAAAAATGTTTAAAAAAAATTTTTTTTATGACTTGGTGGGCCACATAAAGACCTTTGGCGGGCCGCATGCGGCCCGCGGGCCGTAGTTTGCCCACCCCTGCTCTATTCCTTTATTATTCAAAAAGCTATTTATCTTTATCTTGAAAACATTTAATGAAGGAGCTTCAACTGCTTCACTAGAGAGGAATTCCATAGATTCACAACCCTTTGGGTGACGATGTTCCTCCGAAACTCAGTCCTAAATCTACTTCTCCTTATTTTGAGGCTATGCCCCCTAGTTCTGCTTTCACCTGCCAGTGGAAACAACCTGCCCGCATGTATCATAGAACATAGAACATACAATGCAGAGGGAGGCCATTCAGCCCATCGAGTCTGCACCGACCCACTTAAGACCTCACTTCCACCCAATCCCCATAACCCAATAACCCCTCCTAACCTTTTTGGTCATGTAGGGCAATTTATCATGGCCAATCCACCTAACCTGCACGTCATTGGACTGTGGGAGGAAACCGGAGCAAACCCACGCAGACATGGGGAGAACGTGCAGACTCTGTACAGACAGCAACCCAGCAGGGAATCGCTGGGACCCTGGCGCTCTGAAGCCACTGTGCTAGCCACTTGTGCTACCGTGTTGCCCCATAGAACATACAGTTCAGAAGGAGGCCATTTGGCCCATCGGTCTGCACAGACCCACTTAAGCCCTCACTTCCACCCTATCCCCGGAACTCAATAACTCCGCCTAACTTTTTTGGTCACTCAGGGCAATTTATCATGGTCAATCCACCTAACCGGCACATCTTTGGACTGTGGGAGGAAGCCGGAGTACCCGGAGGAAACCCACACAAACATGGGGAGAACGTGCAGACTCTGCACAGACAGTGACCCATCAGGGAATTGAACCTAGGACCTTGGCGCTGTGAAGCCACAGTGCTATTAACTTGGGCTACCATGCTGCCCATCCTATCTACTCCCTTCATAATTTTATATGTTTCTATAAGATCCCACCCCACATCCATCTAAATTCCAATGAGTCCAGTCCTAGTCTACTCAACCTCTCCTCATAATCCAACCCCGTCAACTCTGGAATTAACCTGGTGAATCTCCTCTGCACACCCTCCAGCGCCAGTACATCCTTTCTCAGGCAAGAAGACCAAAGCTGAACACAATGCTCAAGGTGTGGCCTCACTTACACCTTATACAATTGCAGCATAACCTCCCTAGTCTTAAACTCCATCCCTCTGGCAATGAAGGACAAAACTCCATTTGCCTTCTCAATCACCTATTGCACCTGTAAACCAACTTTTTGTGACTCATATACTAGGACACCCAGGTCCCTCTGCACAGCAGCGTGTTTTAATATTTTATCTTTTAAATAATAATCCCTTTTTCTGTTATTCCTACCAAAATTGATAACCTCACATTTGTCAACATTGTATTCCATCTGCCAGACCCTAGCCCATTAATTTAAACAATCCAAATCCCTCTTCAGACTTCCAGTATCCTCGGCACTTTTTGCTTTACCACTCATCTTCATGTCGTCTGCAAACTTGGACACATTGCACTTGGTTCCCAACTCCAAATAACTATGTCAATTGTGGGCCCAATACTGATCCCTGAGGGACACCACTAGCTACCGATTGCCAACCAGAGAAACACCCATTAATCCCCACTCTTTGCTTTCTATTAATTAACCAATCCTCTATCCATGCTACTACTTTACCCTTAATACCATGCGTTTTTATCTTATGCAGCAACCTTTTGGGTGGCAACTTGTCAAAAGCTTTCTGGAAATCCAGATATACCACGTCAATTGGCTCCTCGTTGTCTACTGCACTGGTAATGTCCTCAAAAAATTCCACTAAATTAATGAGGCATGACCTGCCCTTTATGAACCCATGCTGCGTCTGTCCAATGGGACAATTTCCATCCAGATGCCTCGCTATTTCTTCCTTGATGATAGATTCCATTATCTTCCCTACAACCGAAGTTAAGCTAACTGGCCTATAATTACCCGCTTTCTGCCTACCTCCTTTTTTAAACAGGGGTGAAACGTTTGCCAATTTCCAATCCGCTGGGACCACCCTAGAGTCTAGTGAATTTTGGTAAATTATCACTAGTGCATTTGCAATTTTTCTAGCCACCTCTTTTAGTACTCTGGGATGCATCCCACCAGGGCCAGGAGACTTATCTACCTTTAGCCCCATTAACTTGCCCATCACTACCTCCTTAGTTGATAACAGTCGTCTCAAGGTCCTCACCTGTCATAGCCTCATATCTATCAGTCACTGGCATGTTATTTGTGTCTTCCACTGTGAAGACCGACCCAAAAAACCTGTTCAGTTCCTCAGCCATTTCCTCATCTCCCATTATTAAATCTCCCTTCTCACCCTCTAAAAGACCAATATTTACCTTAGCCACTCTTTTATGTTTTACATATTTGTAGAAATTTTTACTATCTGTTTTTATATTCTGAGCAAGTTACTCTCATAATCTATCTTACTCTTCTTTGTTGCTTTCTTAGTAGCTTTCTGTTGCCCCCTAAAGATTTCCCAATTCTCTCGTCTCCCACTAATCTTTGCCACTTTGTATGCTTTTTCCTTCAATTTGGTACTCTCCCTTATTTCCTTAGATATCCACGGTCGATTTTCCCTCTTTCTACTGTCCTTCCTTTTTGTTGGTATAAATAGTCCTGTGCTGTAGTTTCACCAGGTTGATACCTCAATTTTCAGTATGCCTGATGTTGCTCCTGGCACGATTCCCTGCACTCTTCATTGAACCAGGGTTAATCCCTTGGCTTGGTGGTAATGGTAGAGTGGGGGATATGCCGGGCCATGAGGTTGCAGATTGTGGTTGAATACAATTCTGCTGCTGCTGATGGCCCTCAGCGCCTCATGGATGCCAAGTCTTGAGTTGCTAGATCTATTCGAAGTCTATCCCATTTAGCATGGTGATAGTACCACACAACATAACGGAGGCTATCCTCAATATGAAGATGAAACTTTGTCTCCACAAGGACTGTGTGGTGATCATATCTATCAATACAATCATGGAGATGCATCTGCAGCAGGCAGATTGGGAAGCATGAAACCAAGTATGTTTTTCCCTCTTGTTGGTACCCTCACCACCTGCTGCAGACCCAGTCGAGCAACTATGTTGTTTAGGACCCAGCCAGCCCGGTGGTGTACAGGAGAGAGTTGTTATCAAGTGGCACCTAATCAGCAATAACCTGCTCACTGATATTCAGTTTGGGTTCCAATTGGATCACTCAGCTCCATCTCATTACAGCCTTAGTCCAAATATTTTCACCGTAACTTCATTGTAATCCGACAACCATAGCCATCTTCCATTGTGTTAGATACTCCTCCATCCAGGGGAGAGTTTGATTGATTGCTTGATTGATTTGATTGACTTGAATGTAATCCTGCTTGTGACACTAATAAAGATTATTATTATGTAGAAAAAAAGAGCTGAATTCCACGTGTGAGCTGAGAGTGACTGTCCTTCGCATCAAGACCGTATTTGGCTGAGTGTGGCATCAATGGGCCCAAGCAAAACTGAAGTAAATGGGCATCAGTGGGAAAACTCTGCATAATCAATAATCAAATCATCAAGATGGAATAATCAAGATGGCACCGGAGCATGGCGACTCTCTGCGAGCTCTCGTAACCAGACGGCTTTCTTTTATCTCTTATCACCATCCTGACCTACTAAAACTCTTTCCCACTTCCTATATAACACTATTCACGATGCCCTATGCTGCTCTTGTTTGGCCCTTGTTTCGTACTGTAACCAATCACTATTTGTTGGTGTACCATTGTCAATGTACTCTGTTGATTATTCTTTTGTTTACTATGCACGTACTGCATACGTTTCCTTGGCTGCAGAAAAATACATTTCACTGTACTTCGGTACATGTGACAATAAATATCAATACAGTAAGAAGTCTTACAACACCAGGTTAAAGTCCAACAGGTTTGTTTCAAACACGAGCTTTCGGAGCACTGCTCCTTCCTCAGGTGAATGAATATCAATCAATCAAATCAATCAAGCAATCGATCAAACGCTCCCCTGGATGGAGTAGTACCTAACACAATGGAAGATGGCTATGGTTGTCGGAGGACAATCATCTCAATACCAGGACATCGCTGCACAACTTCCTCTGGGTAGTGTCCTTGGCCAAGACATATTCAACTGTTGCATTAATGACCATCTCTCTATCAAAATGTCAGAAGTAGGAATGTTCGCTGATGATTGCACAATGTTCAGTACCATATTGAATCCTCAGACACTGAAGTAGTCCCAGTCCACATGTAACAAGACAATATTCAGGCTTAGGCTGGTAAGTGGCAAGTAACATTCATGCCACACAAGTGCCAGGCAATGACAATCTTCAACAAAATAAGATATATCCACTGCCCCCTGACAATCAATGGTATTACCAATACTGACTTCCCCACTATCAACATCCTAGAACTCCATCCCAGAATTTACCATTGGTGAGGGATTGAACGAAACAAGCCATAAAAATACTGTGGCTACAAGAGCAGGTCAGAGGCTTGGCATTCTGTGGAGAATAACTCACCTCCTGACTCCCCAAAGACTGTATACAAGGCACAAGTCAGGGGTGTGATGGAATACTCTCCACTCTCCTGGATGTATGCAGCTCCAATAACAGTGATATGGTGACACAGTGGTTAGCATCGTTGCTTCACAGCGCCAGAGACCTAGGTTTGATTTCCGACCTCGGGTGAGTCTGTGTGGATTTCCACGATCTCCCAGTGTCTGTTTGGCTAGACCTTAGCTGATGGATGGTATGGCGCCATTCGAATGTGTTTGATACCATTCGACTTCATGAATGCCTGAAATTCTCCATTATCGCAGACGAGGACATCTGGTATGCTGCTGTTTTTCTATTGTTGTATGAGAGGTCATAGAGGACATATGATGTACTTCTAACCATTTCAAGTAATAAGGAAGATTGATCCCAAGAGCGGGCCAGGGAAGTCCGTGTGCAACCATAGTAATGGTCTTTTAGGCCATTCCCATGGGTGGAAAGAGGCTGAATTTGGGAGCTTTTGATTCTCCTGGCGCAAAGAGCACTGTCCATCAGATTCCCAATGTCTTTATTGAGCCCGGGCCACCAGACATAGTTCCTTCCCAGACGTTCCATCAGGATTGGGCACAGACCGGGGCAGTGGATAATTACCCAGGCTCCCCACAGGATAATGTCATCTTCTACACCAGGATGGGTTCCATATCCTCCATAGAGTGACCTCAGATTTTGCCCATGAAGATCATATGGTGCACTTCTGCCAGTTTGCGACTCTTCTGAGTCCACACTTGAATCTGCTTTGCAAGGTATCCAGGAAGTTCGAGGTCATGATGGCTTCTTCGAATACCAGCGGGGAGGCTAAACTTGTGGGCAGCGGGAGGTCACTCAGGGCATCAGCACTGGCAGTGTGTGTGCCTGAGCAGTGCTCGAGAGAGAGTATTCATGGGCCGCGAACAATAATGCCCAACGTTGGATCCGAGCCGAGGCTATGGAAGGAATTGCTCTGTCTTCTTTAAAAAGGCCCAGTAGAGTTTTACGGTCTGTTATGATTGTGAAACAGATAACAGCTTGTGACTTTTCTCAATTGTTCACTGAAGGTTGTAAAACAACTTTGGTTTGGTGAAGCACAAGATGTTGGAGAGGTGAATGAAGCTCAGCTTCTTCTGAATGCATCAATTCTTGCATTGTTCTTCCGTTTGAAATTTCAGGATTTTTGGACAATTCGAAGACATTCACATGATGAACAGGAGTTTTGAGGAAGTAAATTAAAATGTGTGAGACTGAAATCAGTCAACTATCGTTCGAGAAAGCAAAATATTACAGATGCTCTTTAACGAAATTCAGAAATTCAGTTCTGCAGAAAAGTCACTGATCTGAAACATTGGACAGAATTTTAACTACGTATGGGAGGCAGGTTTGGGGTGCGGGGGGGGTAGGGTGGAAGGTGGTGCGGGGATCAGTGGCTGCTTTGTCCTGGATAGTGTTGAATTCTTGAGTGTTGTTGGAGCTGCACTCATCTAAACAAGTGAAGGGTTTTCCATCACACTCCTGACAAGCTACTGACCTGTTCTTGCAGCCACAGTATTAATTTGGCTGGTCCAATTCAGTTTCTGATCAATAGTGATTCTCAGGATAATGATAACGGGGCTTCAGAGATGGCAATGTCATTGAATGCCAAGAGGAGATGGTTCGAGATGATGATTGCCTGGCACTTGCATGGCACAATATTACTTGCCACTTATTCGCCCAAGTCTGAATGTTGTCCAGGTCTTACCGCATATGGACACAATTGCTTTAGCATCTGGGAAGTTGCGAATGGTGCTGAACATTGCACAATCATGAGCAAACATCACCTGTGGAGTCTGCACGTTCTCCCCGTGTCTGCATGGGTTTCCTCCCACAAGTCCCCAAAGATGTGCTATTAGGTAATTTGGACATTCTGAATTCTCCCTCAGTGTACCGAACAGTGCCAGAATGTGGCAACGAGGGGCTTTTCACAGTAACTTCATTGCAGTGTTAATGTAAGCCTACTTGTGACAATATAGATTATTATAATTCTGATCTTATGTTGGAGGGAAGGTTTTTAATGCAGTGGCTGAAGGTGGTTGGGCCTAAGATGCTAGCCTGAAGAATTGTTGCAGTGATGTCCTGAGACTGTGATGATCAATCTCTCCAACAACCATAACCATCTTTCTTTGTGCTCGGCATGACTCCAAACAGAGGAGAGCGTACACAATAATACCCAGTCAGGGTTACCAGAACGCCAGTCCCTGTCCAGGCCGGCTTTTATAGAGCAAGGTAACGAGCCCAGATGAGTGGGCCTCCACCCATTAGCGGGGTAACTTCCTGACTGTATGGCAGTATGAGGGATGGTGGAGGCACTGATGTGTCTGGTATGGCTTCCTCCAAGGCGGGTTCTCTGCCTCGAACCCCTTCCAAGTTGTCCAAGTGTTGCTTCACATCATCCAGGTCGACCGCTATTTTCGACAGTCCCTGGAGGATGTCTTCCATTGCTCTTTGAAAGGCCACACATGCGGATGAGACCTGAAAGTGGAGCCAAATATATTCGCACAGATCCCTGCGTGTATTGATGGCAACATACTTCCATGGTGTTGCGTCTAGCTCTAGCTGGAGATACGTATGGCTCAAGTCCAGTTTCGTGAACGAGCGGCCCTGGCTAACTTGTGGCATGGGATATCGGTCCAGGCGGGTGGCCCTGTTCACTGTCAATTTATAATCGCTGCCGAGATGGATCGACTTATGGCCACTCCGCAAATCACACTGGGTTGACCAGAAAAACAAACTTGAAGTAAACTAAAGGCAAGCTAAAAACGTGAACTTGTTTTCGCTCCACAGATGCTGCCCGACCTGCTGAGTTTGTCCAGCATTTTCTGGTTTTATTTCAGATTTCCAACATCCACAGTATTTTTCTTTATTTGAAAGTAGTTTTCTGTCTAATAGAATTTTTTTTTTAAAGTCCAATTAAGGGGCAACTGAGTGTGGCCAATCCACCTACACTGCACATCTTTGGGTTGTGGGGGTGAGACCCACGTAGACACAGGAGAATGTGCAAACTCCACACGGACAGTGACCCGGTGCCTGGATTGAACCCGGGTCCTCAGTGCTGTGAGGCAGCAGTGCTAACCACTACACCACAGTGCTGCCCACTCTCTATGAAAATTTAATTTTACGACCATTCTTTAGAGATAGTGCCACAATAAAGTGTAAAAATGGAAGACTTTAAACTTAATCCATTTTAAAATAGGATATGTTAGGCTCTGTATAATAATATAATATCAAAGGTTTCCTTCACAAAGTGTGCACTACAATGTAAAAGCGATGGTAGGAAGAGATTAGACATCAAATGGGCACAAGTAAGTTGTCTCTAAATTTGGAAGTTATGTGGTGTTTTTAAGTCTTCAATTTACAATTTTATAATTATTGAGTAAAGCTATTCCTGAGCTGAGTGGCTATGTTGTCATAATATTCATAGTATTTAACTGATTAGTCTGAGCCAGTCTAATGGTTAATAATAATTAAACTAGTCATTGAGTAATTTCCCTCGAGAATTTGAACATGCTGTTAACTGGAATCAGCTCCTCTATATTTGAGTGACTACAGTATAACAAACCTGTTTCAATTAGAGAGTCATTGAGATCCTTGAGTATGACCAACAGTTGGGAGCCTTCTTCCTATTCTTTGCTGCTGTACTGAACCAACACAAGCTTATCCTTTGACAGCAGGAAATTGTCTTCTTCAAGATAAAAATCTTAAAACGGCTTTACTGGATTGAAAAAGTTTAAATGATCCATACAGGGCGAACAGGTGCAAATATGTCTGACACTGGCAGTTTTACTCAGTTGTACCTTGCACATATGCTGTGGGGTTTACAGAGTCGTAGCTTCGCTGCATGCTCCAATTAGTAATGCATGCAGGTTGGTGAATTATTTACTGGGAAGCTAAAGTCAGAATTTTGCTGACCTTCTGTCATATGATTGAACCAGGCTAAATCTGATCCAACTTTCTCCCCCATCCTTCAGTTATGTATAGTTACAACACTGAATTGGAAAATTACATAGGTATGTCTTGCTCGTGTTACGACACCCTGGGCTACTGTGCGATCAATCCCAGCCCCCCAGGCTCCTGAGTCACAACACAAGTTAATTGACCAATAATTCTCATAAATCCCTTAAATATTTGGCCCTCGGCTGTCCAATAATTACAGTAATCGAGTTTGTGAGTTTAAACATAATTACTGTCACATCCATAGATCTATGATCTACTGTTTATTTATAACAAGAACAAATATGAAATACACGGTAAGTTTAGCTGCTTAACAAGCTAAAACCTGACTTCCCCCTTTAACTGCTTCACCCTCTACCCACAGACACAAAACAGCCAAATACAGAAGATGGAAAGGGGTAAAAATAATAAGGATTAAAGTCGAAAGATAAGTGTCCTTTTTTCAGATGATGAGCTCTTCAGTGCACTTTCTTCACAGTAGGAGTGTGGCTTAAAGTCTCTGGCATATAGTTCGTAATGATCTTCCGTGCAGTTCGCAATATTTTACTCACAGCTTTTCCAGGGGAGCTTCAGACCAGCCTGTTCTTCAGAGAGAGTTATCAGATCCTGGTCTCTACTAACATCAGCCTTTTCTGAAGAGAGAGAGTTGATTCCCATCGTGACCTTTTGGTGAGAATTCAGAGTCGTAAAAAGAGAACTTTTCTCCCTTAGCTGCTAAAAATGAAACTTAAACCTCTTTAGATCTCTGAAGCATTTCAGTGAGAATAGATCCATTCACCAACGGTTATCGGGCAGAGTAACATCTTTTAGCCCGATTCTTTGGCCCCCAGCTACATCAATCAATCCGGGTCTTCACTGATGTCAGCCTATAACAGCACAGCCTCTTAGATCTTCCTGTTCGAATAAAAGGTGCAGGCTGCTTTTCCTTAAAGATTAAACATCCATGGAACAAAAATTTGACAATAAAGATACCAAGGAGACTTATGAAGAGAGACTGAGCAGTTTAGGCCTATACTCGCTAGAGTTTGAAAGAGTGAGAGGAGATCACATTGATGTATATAAGATACTAAAGGGGATTGAGAGGGTTGATGCACCGTGGAAGCTGGAGTTGAGGCTGAGATGAGGGACGGGATTCTCCGGTCCCCCAGCCATGTGTTTTTCAGCGGCAAGCAGTTGGCTGGGGACGAATTCTCTCTTCCCTCCGCTTGTCAATGGGATTTCCTATTTAAGCCATTCCACACCATCGGGAAACCCATGGGCGCGAGTGTACTGCTAGTGGAAAAAGAGAATCCCAACAGTTGGAGAATTCAAGCCGGGATCAGCCATGATCATATAGAATGGTGGTGGAGGGGCTGAATTGTCTACTCCTGATCCAAGTTCTAATGCTCTTATGTTCTAACTGAAATTAATGGGAATTAGTGAGGTAATTCTCCAGTACCTGGAGTTATCCATGATATAAAGGAAGATGGTAATAATTGGAGGAGTTACTGGACACAGCCTTCTAGACTCAACTATCATCACTTGCAACATCAATGACATAAGACCAGGGTTGGGGTTATTTACAATGATTGTTCGGTGTTATTTATTGCTCCTTTTGTAATTCCTCAAATTACAAAGTGTTTACAAGGCACAAGTCAGGAATGTGATGCAATAATCTACAATTGCTTAAATAGGTACAGCTGTAACAACACTCAAAAAGCTCCACATTATCGAGGACAAAGCAATCTGCTTGATTGGCATCCCATGATGCTTGAAGTAAGGTGCTCATGGTGATTCATGTAGACAAGAAAAATTAAGTCTAATGAATGCTTTATTTGCCCACATTTATAGAACTTTGATGCATTATGTAACAGGCAATACACAATCTGCTCGCCTGGCACTGGCACCAAGCATTGCAGCTGTGGGAATGATATCTGATATCCCATTTACAGCTTTTTAAAAGATACCTTCTGTCTGCCTCCCCATATGATTAATTTAAATTGTCTGTGTAGCACATTTCATTTCCACCTGTTTGGTATATCCTAAACCAGAGTTTTGTTTTAAAACAAAGTTTCTTTTCAACGTATGTAATGATCCTGGACTTGAAGTTCATGATGATCCTTTAGCACAGCATAAACAGAGTTGGTTATGTAATGACACCCTGTGACTAGCTTGCTTTGTTGCAGAATGAGGACAAATTGACAGCTCACTGGAATGCTCCTTCAGCTACTGGTGATATTTTAATTAGGTAATTTGAAGGAATCATTTTCTGAATTTGAAATAGAATGTTTGCACCTGTACCTGAATTTACAAAGTGCACCATCATTTGCCAGGCATTTGGCTGAGTGTAATGCATGGTTCTCCAGCCATTTAAATTAGAATCAAAATCCTGCTGAACCGGTGTTTTCAAACTTTTTTGCCCGAGACCCATTTTTGCTAACCGGCCAACCTTCGGGACCCACACCGGTTGATGGTCTTGACCCACGCTGTTTGACCTTCGCGACCCATGCTGTCTGACCTTCGTGACCCACGCTATCTGACCTTCACAACCCATGCTGGCTGACCTTTGCAACCCACCATTTTCACTTACCTTTAATGTGGCAGGTGAGCCTGTTTGGTCCTCACAATCTTACTTGCTTTGTTTTTCAATGTTACATTTCTGCTAATGACTTCTGCTAATGATTTAAGATCTCACTGCATCCGTTGAAAGAAATAAAGAGGTTTATCCTCAAACTCACCATGTTTAGTCTTCAAATGTCTTTGATGTTTTGAGGGTTTTAAACAATCATTTGCCAGCGCTTCCCTGCATATAACACACATGAACATTGAATTGGTTTGCAGTGGCACAATTAATAATCCACACCTCAAGCAACCATCTTTAAGCTGCTTTGTTCCTGTTTTCAGCTTCTTCTTCATGGGTTATTCATAGAGGCCCAGGAGTCCACACCAGCACTGCTGGCAGCTACAAAATGGAGGTGTGTTGTTCCTCGTGTCTTAATAAAGCTCGTAGTCTCAAAGGTGGAGAAGATGCTTTATTGTGAATTTGTTCCCTCTTCAGAGCTTAACTTACGGCTACCTCAAATGCTTGTGTGTCTGTGTCCTGCTTTCAGTTTTGCCTTCCGTGAATTGTGTCCTCACTTCCTGTCCCTGTGTATATATAGCTCTCCCGTGCTCCCTCTAGTGCTTGGTCAGTTGTATTGCATCTACTCAGATCTGCAATCACCACATCCCCCCTTTTTTCTTTACATATTTTCTGTACATCATTAAAGAAAATTGTACAAACAGTTAGATTACTTACGGTATGTCTATCTATACAAGAGATGGTGCTATTGCATATTTTACAAAGCCAATTTATATTTATGAGTCCAATTGTAATAAAAACATTTATGAGTCCAAACTTGATGAATTTGTTCATTGAGTTATTTCTTTTTCGTTGTTGACGTGGTGAATGTTGTCGGTGTTCTTGTTATTTTAAGTAACGAATACGTCATCCCGATGTGTTTGCATGCTCGAACCACTGATGTTTTTTTTTTTTTAAATTTAGATTAGCCAATTATTTTTTCCAATTAAGGGGCAATTTAGCGTGGCCAATCCACCTACTCTGCACATTTTTTGGGTTGTGGGGGCGAAACCCACGCAGACACGGGGAGAACGTGCAAACTCCACACGGACAGTGACCCAGAGCCGGGATCGAACCTGGGACCTCAGCGCCGTGAGGCGGTTGTGCTAACCACTAGGCCACCGTGCTGCCCTCGAACCACTGATGTTGACTGACATGGACTTTTTTCTGTGCTTGTGGTGTCGATTTAGTATGTCATCTGCCTTGAAAGCTGGTGTGCTTGCTTGTTCTGGAGCAGATATGCGTTTGTGCGATTCGTTGTCATCCCATGGCATGTTTGTAGTCGTGTCATTGTTTTGCAGTGTGCTGTGGCATTGTCATTCATGTGCAGAGTTGTACCATTTTGTACAAGTCGTTGTTTCATTGCTGTTGTTTCTGTCATTCCTGTCTTTGTTGTTTTCGTTGCCGTTCTTGTTGCTGTTTTTGTCGTTTCTGTCTGTGTTGTTGTCGCTATCTTTGTTATGCTTCTTGTTGGTTTTGTTGTTGTTCTTGTAGTTTTTGTCGTTGTGCTTGTAGTTTTTGTTGGTGCTGTTGTTGTTCTTGTTTCCGCAGTACTTCTTGCGATTTTTGTTGTTCTTGTCGTGTTTCATGTTGCTTTTGTTCTTGCTGTTGTTGTTCTTGTTTCTGCTGTGCTTCTTTTGGCTTTTGTTTTTCTTGTTATGCTCAATGAGTGTCCCGTGTGGATAATTTGAGTCTTTGCTTTCTTGGTGCTCCTCTTCTGGAGTCAAATTCTTCACGATTTCATTTGACGCGGTCGCTCTGGACTCTTGGTGCTCCTCTTCTGGAGTCAGAATCTGCATGGTTTCTGTTGATGTGGTCTCGCAAGACTCTTGGTGCTCCTCTTCTGGAGTCAAAATCTGCATGGTTTCTATTGGTGTGGTCTCACAGGACTCTTGGTGCTCCTCTTCTGGAGTCAAAATCTGCATGGTTTCTGTTGATGTGGTCTCACTGGACTCTTGGGTGGCCCTACTCTGTGCTTCTGTACAGACAAGCTGAGAACTGTCAGTCTCGCTGTGATCCTGTACCTCCTGTATGTCGAGTGTGATCACCTTGTCACTGTTTTCGCATTTGGTTTTGTTGTTCTTCTTGTAGTTTTTGTCGTTGTGCTTGTATTTTTTGTTGGTGCTGTTGTTGTTCTTGTTTCTGCAGTGCTTCTTGCGATTTTTGTTGTTCTTGTCGTGCTTCATGTTGCTTTTGTTCTTGCTGTTGTTGTTCTCGTTTCTGCTGTGCTTCTTTTGGCTTTTGTTTTTCTTGTTATGCTCAATGAGTGTCCCGTGTGGATAATTTGAGTCATTGAACATTTCGTCTCGAGAATAGTGAGAATGATCTGATGTTGCATTGATGCTGGTGACATCAGTCATTTGTTGTGGGTTAGATTCATCGTCTTTGCTTTCTTGGTGCTCCTCTTCTGGAGTCAAATTCTTCACAATTTCATTTGACGCGGTCTCTCTGGACTCTTGGTGCTCCTCTTCCGGAGTCAAAATCTGCATGATTTTACTTGACGTGGTCTCTCTGGACTCTTGGCGCTCCTCTTCTGGAGTCAAAATCTTCATGGTTTCTGTTGATGTTGTCTCACTGGACTCTTGGTTCTCCTCTTCTGGAGTCAAAATCTGCATGGTTTCTTTTGGCGTGGTCTCACTGGATTCTTGGTGCTCCTCTTCTGGAGTCAAAATCTGGATGGTTTCTGTTGGCGTGGTCTCTCTGGACTCTTGGGTGGCCCTACTCTGTGCTTCTGTACAGACAAGCTGAGAACTGTCAGTCTCGCTGTGATCCTGTACCTCCTGTATGTCAAGTGTGTCGAGTGATCACCTTGTCACTGTTTTCCCATGCAGTGGGTAGATATATATTGTCTTCTTCTTGTTTATGTGAGCTTGGTAGACTTTCTTAGTCTGCCTGCGGTTGCTCAGATACGGCGGGTTGACCTTCATGGTCTTGTTCATGCATGGTATTCACCAGGGAGTGTTTGCTTGCTTCCCTTTTGGAGTCTTTCATCCCTCTCACTGTGGAGCCTGTCATCGCTCTCTCTGTGGAGTCTTTCTGTGCTCTCTGTGTGGCGTCATCTTCGTCTTGGCTATTGCTGTCATCCAATGTATCGACAATCTGCCATGGCACCATGGTGTTGGATTGATCTACCACGAGTAGATTCGTGTTGAGCTTTGCGACCGTGTCGCTGATGCTGTGATCAGCATATCCGAATAACTCAGCCATGTCTGAGTAGTATTCTTCGAAAACCAAATCATCTTGGTTGGATTCATCTAACACGAGTAGATTCGTGTTGAGCTTTGCGACCGTGTCGCTGATGCTGTGATCAGCATATCCGAATAACTCAGCCATGTCTGAGTAGTAATCTTCGAAAAACAAATCATCTAATTTTTCTTTCGGATTTCTTTTTGTTCTCTTCACTTTGGGTGGTGCAGACTGCTTTTTCCAGGGTGTTGTGCGAGTTGGTTTCAACTGCTGGTTTAAGTTCAGGTGTTTTTCTGCGTTCTGAGGCAAGAAAGTTTGGTTTTACCGCTTTAAGTATCTTGTTTTCAATTTTCGGGCATTTCCCTTTTAAGTAGGCGTGGTCCGGATGATCAGACGTCATGACGCTCGTGACGTCATGCGTAGGAATCAATTGCGCATGCGCAAATCGGCCTTCCTTTACTGAGCGGTTTTGTGTCCATTGCGCATGCGCATAACGATCCGCGACCAAAATGTTTTGTGACTGCGCATGCACGGCTTGCGCATGCGCATAACGATCAGCAACGCAAACTTTTTTAAACTGCGCATGCGCGGCTTCCGTTTCCTGCGCATGCGCAGACGCAGTTTGTAGTTCTTTGTGCCCCAGAGACTGTAAAATGTGCTCCGACGCCATTTTATCGCGGATTTCAGCATTTTTTCTTTCTGAAAGTTGTAAGTTACCTTTTCCTTTCGATCTGAACTGGATTTCAGCGTTTTGGCTTTATGGAAATTTCAAGTTATTTCTTCTTTTCACTGTACTTTTCACTCGCAATTTCGTGACTGAAGCCTTTCTGTTTGTAGAGTTTTGCATCACTCAGTCTCTGTGCAGTTTGGCCTCTGAGCATACCATGCTGTTCAAATTCCTTACAGTACTCTTCAAATTTGTTTAGTATTGTTTGTAAGTTGTTGCTGTCTTCATCTTTTGAGTATTTAAATCCATTATATACTTTCCTAGCTTCATGCCCTGCGATGAGCATTGCTATTTTAATTTTGTCTGAGGCTGCTGCTACATCATTAGCTATGATATAAAAATTGAACATTTGTTTAAACATTTTCCAGACATGCCTTACATTGCCAGTCGTGTCCAGCTGAGGTGGGGTTCCAAGCCACATCCTCGAATAAACGATGCCTTCCCAAGTCCAATGTCCAGTAGGAGATTTCCATGCCATTTTGTTCTTTCTGTATCTGCAGCTGAGTTGTCCTGTAGTAAGCATCTGAAGCGACACCTGGTACCTTGTGTTGTTCCTCGTGTCTTAATAAAGCTCGTAGTCTCAAAGGTGGAGAAGATGCTTTATTGTGAATTCCTTCTCTCTTCAGAACTTAACTTACGGATACCTCAAATGCTGCCTGCTTGTGTGTCTGTGTCCTGCTTTCAGTTCTGCCTTCCGTGAAGTGTGTCCTCACTTCCTGTCCCTGTGTATATATAGCTCTCCCGTGCTCCCTCTAGTGCTTGCTCAGTTGTATTGCATCTACTCAGATCTGCAATCACCACAGGAGGAATCTTTCTCGTGCCCAGAATACATGACGTCAGAGCATGGAGTGCATTACCTGGTCTCTTCCGCCGCTTCCGGAGGGAGGACTCCAGTGTTTGCTGAAGAAAACTGGACAGCACACTGATGTCAGGAGGAGGCGGTCCACCCCGCTGGGCCTGCGCACTCCTTGATTTGGCACGCATGCGCGGGATGGTCGGTAATCTCAAAGGTCCGTCATGGCCGGCATTTTTGAAAGCCGGTCGCAGCAGCTGGCCGTTTTTCTCGCAATAGGGAACACTGCAACCGAACGGCGCGACCTTCCCGAAACCTGCCCATGATCCACCTGCAGGTCGTGACCCTGAGTTTGAAAACCTCTGTGCTTAACTAATGCCTAAATTTCTGATATTTGCTGCTAATCAAATTAGAAAATGACCAATCGATGTATTCATTTGGATCTGATGTGGTTGTTTGATGTATTCTCTTTTCAAAAATTTATGATAGACGATATGTTATGAATTTTGGTTTCAGACTAGATATTCTCTTTAGTTTAAGTTTACCAGACACTTATATAAGCAGCTGCAATTTCCTATATTATCCATATCTACGTAACTGATAACACAATTCAGCCATAGCAATGGAATCCCATGTTGTCCGGCTTTTGTGATCTTGTACTTTCCCTGTCTTCTACTAAATGGAATGATAATACTTAACTGAGATAATGCCAATTGTAATTTAGTAAGTTGGTTTCTTTTAGATATAATATATGAACAATAAAATTCAACCCATTCACAAGACATCAAAAATAAATTAATCAACAACAAATAATGTGAACTTAACTCCTGGTACAGAAGACCAAACACAGATTGGATGACTGATTTGCGGAACACCTCCGTTCAGTCCCCAAACACAACCCCACATTCCCTGTCACCTATTATTTTAGTTCTTCACCTTGTTTGGACTGACTGCTCTGTCCTCTGTCTCCTGCAGTGCTCTCCAATAAAGTTCAACTTAAGCGAGTGGAACAGCAGCTCATCCTTTTATTTAGTCACTTTACAGCCTTCAGCAATTTCAGATCACAACCTTTGCTCTCATTGTATATTTTTCTGTGTTGGTTTTGGTTTACTCTCTTTGTATTTTTTCTATTATTACATTTCAAACCTTTCCAGTTCTGATGATAGGTTATTCACCTGAAACATTAGCTCTGTTTCTTTCTCCACATGTGTTGCCAGAGCTGCTGCACATTTCCAGCATTTGAAACGTTAAGTTTGTTTCTCTTTCCATAGATGCTGTCAGGCCTGCTGAGTTTATCCAGCATTTTCAGATTTGATTTACTATACAAGCAGCTGATGGCTTTCCGTTGAGATTGGCCAACTCAATTGCCAATCAACCCTGCTTTTGCCCTCATAGGTTTGTGTTTCCCGATTGCTACCTGCCACTGTGCTCAAATGAATCAAACGGTTCCAGCACATTTGGTGTGAATCCCACGAGGATACCTTAATTAATCTTATTACCTTGAACTGATGTTTTTGCAAAAATCATTACGCTGCAATCTCTTCAACTGAATTGAGACTGCATTTCCAGAAACACATCTTAAACTTTTGTGAATTCAACATCACATTATAACATAAATTAATGTATAATATGATCAAGACAAACTGTCAAAAAATGCCGAAATATGGCACAATGGGAGAACTAATTTTAGTAGATCTTAAACAGAAACATACATAGAAATATACATAGAAAATAGAAGCAGGAGGAGGCCATTCGGCCCTTCGAGTCTGCTCTGCCATTCATTATGACCATGATCCAGCCTTCCCCTTTTTCTTTCCCTGTCTGTTATATGCCTATTTTTATTTCCATGGACTTCAATGGATGTGCAAAATTTGGCAAGATGTTAAATGGGTAGCTGATTTGCCATCGCCCATAGTCAAAATCCACCCCGTTGAGTTTTCCGACCAATTCACATTCACGATACCAAAAGAATGTTAACAGGAGATAAGTGAAATTGATGAGTGCCATCTAGGGTGGACCCCAAATGTAACATCTTACTTTTCTTCCTGTACAGGAAAGCAATCTGGCTCAGGGCATGGTATGATTTGATTTCTTCAGTAACTGCTCTGTGGTGGATTTAAAGGTGGTGACAGTATTGTTAGTCACTCCCATGTAAATAACAGAGTACTCCATTTGACTTAAATATTCTGGATAAGATGATGTTCTAGCACTCTTTGGTCTCGTGGGAACTATATATTTATGGAGCTGCATTTACAAGTTGAAGGCTGAACAGATGCTACTGACAAGATCCATGATATTAACCTGATCTATGTTTGTCAAGGGAGCAACTACCATATCCACGGAGTATGAAGAGCATTGCACATCAACTTAACTTTCATTGCTGTCATAATCTTGGTCTCTCATTGTCATTGACATTCCTGCTGATTGGTTCTGGAAGTAAATCTTCCCAACCAAGATTGTTTGTATCATGTGTTAAATGTTCACAGTGAAATATTAGCTTGCAATCAAGGCAACACATAAAAATGCCAGAACACTGAAATGGCTATGGGCTTTTTTGAAGAAAATTGGTCTGCATTGCAGTAATGCTTCACATATTTGTGATGCAGTGAGAGAAATTTCCTCTACCACGTTTTAAACATTTATGGAAGCCTTGAATTACTTGTGGTGACTTGTCTCACATATTTTCTTGCTAATGTTGCCCCTTTATCCACTCCTCGAGCCACTTACTCCTCTATGGGAGAGATTTCCGTGGATGCTTGATGTTTTGTGCTACTGTAACTAATTTATTATTATTTATATGCAAAACTAAACAGAGAATGTTGACAGGCAAGTCACTTGAAGGCGTCATTACAAGAGGACTTCCGGTGGCGACCCTGGAGTGAGTGGTCGCACATTTGGTGACTCCCGCTCATGGCATTTTCTTCGGATCTTTTCCCCGGTTAACAGGTGGATGTGAGGCAGAATATAGGTGCAGGAGAGTGAGGGGAAGAGATTTACCCTCTTGTATATGGAGCTGAGGGCCAGAAGCAGTCGGAAAAGAAGGAATCAGTCGCCTGAAGCTGGTGCGGCGTCTACGACACATGTGGAGATGGTGGAGGGGCAGGGAGTGGCCCTGCCGTCTCAGTGGTTGACGGACCAGCTGGTGAGCTTCCTGAACAAGAGGCTCACCCAGCAACGGAAGGAGAGTCTGGAGGACCTGGCCCGGTGGTGGATTCTATCAGGGTGGTGGTTGACCGCGTGGAAACGAAGCTGACGGCCCAGGGCCAGGTGATCCAGAAGATGGAGGAGATGGTAGGGGAACTCGATGGCAGGGGAGATGGGGCTGATGCACAATCAGCAGAAGCGGCTTCAGGAGAAGGTCGAGGGCCTAGAGAACCGGTCACGCAGGCAGAATATAAGGATGGTTGGCCTGCTGGAGGAGAGGGAAGGAGCTGATGCTGGTGTGTACGTGGGGGGGATGTTGGAGACGCTGCTCAGGGAGGGTGCATTTGCATGGTTGTTGGAGGTGGATTGAGAGTACAGGGTTCTAATGAGGAAGCCACAGGGAAGTGAGCCGCCGAGTGCGATGGTGGTTCGGTTGCACCTGTTCCCGGACAAGGAGCAAATTATGAGGTGTGCCAGGCAGTCAAGGCGCTGCACCTGGGAGGACAGTGAAATTCAGATATACCAGGACCTGGGTGCAGAGTTGGCTAAGAGGAGAGCGAGTTTCAACAAGGTCAAGGCAGCCCTCTACAAGAAGGGGGTGAAGTTCGGACTACTGTTCCCGGCATGTCTGTGGGTGACCTATGAAGGCCGAGAATTGTACTTTGGACTGGCAGGAGAAGGTGGACTTTGAACTTTGGTGGAGATGCTTTTATGATGTTGCTGTTAACTTATGTTTGCGGCCATTTCTTTCTTTTTCAGCTTCAGGGTTGTTTTCTGTCCTTTGTTCAGGGATGGGGAGTTGGTCTCTTGGTTTGGGTTTGGGGAGGGGTTGTTTTTGGTTTGTTTGCACTAATGTTCGAGCGGGGGGGAGGATGCTAGGCGCCACAGGCGGGGACTGCCAGGCTATTTTGGGGGGCTAGTTCACGGAAGCACAATGGGGGTGAGTGGAAGGTCAGTGGGGGGGTGGGGAAAGGGGTTGTTGCTGGGGGCTCTGGGGGGGGGGGGGGGGGTGTATTGGGAAATACTGCTGAGAGGTGCAGGGATTTTAAAGTGTAAGGGGAGGAGGATCGATTACGATGGGCGCCCGAGGGCGGGCCTGTGGAGGTGCGGGCCGGAGGCTGGCCCAAGAGGGGCTATGGTTGATTGACGGGGGTGGGACAGGGTGGCCCCCTGGCACATGCGAGGATTGAATGGGCCAGTCAAGAGGGCCTGTATGTTCACACACTTAAAGTGATTGAAGGCAGGTGTGACTAGGCTACAAGAGATACACCTGAAGGTGGGGGGACCAGATTAGGCTGAGTAAGGAATGGGCTGGGCAAGTGTTTCATTCAGAGTTGGATTTTAAAACGAGAGGGGTGGCGATCTTCAGTGTGTCGGATGACCTCGGAGCCCAGGGTGTGAGAGAGGCCGACATCCTTTCCGGTGGCCTGGAGACGGACCTTACTAGAGTGGAGGAGGGATTCGGAGCCCCCGAAGTCGGGGGGTGTGGGTTAGCAACATGGCAGGGTTTCTCAGACTCAAAAAAATATAATTCGCCTTGAGGGGTTCATTGCAGGGGTTTACTCGGAGGTGGCAGCCATTCATCGACTTTGTCAAGGAAAATTAAGCTGTAAGTGGGGGGAGGGGCGGAGGGGGGCAAGGAGATGCAAGGGGATTCATGAGAGAGATGAGTAAGGATATGAGAACCAACAGAGAGGTGGTTGGGGAAGGTGGCATTGTTTGTGTTTGGCTGGGGGTTGTGCCCGGGGTTTTGTTGGTTATATTATTGTGATTTTGTTTTTGTTGAAATTTGATGTTTAAAATTGTTAAAATTATAAATGCCTCAATAAAATATTTCCTAAAAATAAAAGGAGGAATCATTACAGGCAAGCATGAACAGTGTACATGTTAGCAATAATAATATTAGTTGTTTTAAACCCAAGAATATATATACATAGTGAGGAATTTTAGAGCTTCATCTGGGAAGTAGAGGGGGGTAGGGGGTGGGGTTGGGTGGGGGGGCCTGGTCGGTGAAGGATGTGGTGAGCTGTCCAACAGTCCATCAACTTTGATGGGACCAGAATATCAGCAGGGATCGTAAAATTCTGCCCAGTGTTACAGAGTGGGGAGAGGGACACAAATCCTTTATTCTCTCACTATCTACTGTGAGCAGAGGCAAATTTTATTTTAAAAATAAGATGTGGCACTTATTACAAAAATAGTTTGTGGAGTCAATTTCTATAGTCATCCACAGCAAACTCTCTTAAGATTAAAATCAAAAGTTTAGTTTATTCATACATTCAAATGTGGGGAGGACGATCGCAAATTCACACACAGGCAGATTCACACAAGTATAGAGTAAGGGGATAGGAAAGAGGCCTTTTACAACTATGAATAACTTAACAGTAAAAAGAACCATAGAAATGGAAATCAGTTTGGGTGATTTCGAGAATCTAGAAAGTTAATGTCCGGTGGAGATTCCCTCATGGCGCTGGTTTAGCTAGGGGATAGTTTAGCTCACTGGGCTAAATCGCTGGCTTTTAAAGCAGACCAAGCAGGCCAGCAGCACGGTTCGATTCCCATACCAGCCTCCCCGGACATGCCGGAATGTGGCGACTAGGGGCTTTTCTTAGTAACTTCATTGAAGTCTACTCGTGACAATAAGCGATTTTCATTTCATTTCATTCAGGTGGGTTTCTGGCTGAAGGCAAATTTGCAGAATCCCTTCACGATGATGACAGCACAATGAGATGAGGTTGATATTCAGACACTTTGCAGGCAGCGGCCAGGCTTCCAGATAAACAGGCTTCAAGGAGAGCTTGTTGCAGACTACTTGCCGTCAGATATTTGCAGGTTGGAGATAAAGCAGCAGACTGCCAGTTTCTGGGTTCTCAACTGTATATGTAGATATAAAAGTGGCCACTTGAGATATGTGACATTCTTCCTGTACAATTAGTTTATCAAAGGTTGTTTCACTGATGCCTAGATCAGGCTTTTGTTTGTTAGCTTATAATATCCCAACCATTAGTCTCTGAAAGATTCATTAACCATATTGCTGACACGATTCCAGGTTGATCCTCCTGATACAAAGATGCAAATTGTACCCATTTCCTTTCAACCGTTCCTTTTTTGAAATGGACAATGACCGTTCCAGATGTGAAGTTCTATGCACAACATTTCAGGGAACGTATCCAGTATAATCTCTATAATGCCTTAGTGATCATATTTCAATTACAAACATTGGTCGACTTCTGGTGGCCATCATTTGGTTCAGCAAAGTTTATTTTTAAATAAACAAAAAAGCAAATAAGCATTTGCCTTCTTGACTACTTTCTCCAACTGTGTTGCCACTTTCAGCGACCTGTGGACCTGTACACCCAGATCCCTCTGCCTATCAATACTCTTAAGAGTTCTGCCATTTACTGTAAATTTCCCACCTGCATTGGACTTTCCAAAATGCTAACCTCACATTTGTCTGGATTAAACTCCCTCTGCCATCTCTCCGCCCATGTCGCCAACTGATCTATCCTGCTGTATCCTCTGACAGTCCTCATTGCTATCCGCATTCCACCAACCTTTGTGTCATCCGCAAATTTACTAATCAAACCAGTCACATTTTCCTCCAAATCATTTATATATGTTACAAACAGCAAGGGTTCGAGCGCTGATTTCTGAGGAATGCCATTAGTCACAGCCCTCCAATCAGAAAAGCACCCTTCCACTGCTACCCTCTGACTTCTATGACCAAGCCAGTTCTGTATCCACCTTGCCAACTCACCTCTGATCCCATGTGACTTCACCTTCTGTACCAGTCTGTCATGAGGGATCTTGTCAAAGATCTTACTAAAGTCCATGTAGACAACATCCACTGCCCTACCCTCATCAATAATCTTCATCATTTCCTTGGAAAACTCAATCAAGTTAGTGAGACCTGACCTCATCTTCACAAAACCAAACTGCCTTTCGCTAATATATCCACTTATATCCAAGTGGGAGTAAATTCTGTCTCGAAGAATCCGCTCCAATAATTCCTCTACCACTGATGTATCGCTCACCAGCCTGTATTACCTGGATTATTCGTGCTACCCTTCTGAAACAAAGGAACAACATTGGCTATTCTCCAATGCTCTAACCTCCCCTATAGCCAGTGAGGATACAAAGGTTTCAGTGATACCTTTGACCCACATTTGGTGATGGACATTGAAGTCCCTACCCAGAGTACATTCCGTGGTTTTGCTACGCTCAGTGTTTCTACCAAGTGGTGTTCAATATGATGGGGTATTGATTCATCAGCTAAGGGAGGGCAATAGGTGGTAATCAGCTGATGATTACCTTGTCCCTATTAACCTGATGCCATGAGACTTCATGGGTTTTGGACTCACAGAATCACAGACAGAATCACTGAAAATACAGTGCAGAAGGGGCTCTTTGGCCCATCAAGTCTGCACCACCACATGAAAAAAACCTGATCTGCCTATCTAATTCCATTTGCCAGCACTTCGCCCATAACCCTGAGTCGATGTTGAGGTTTTCCACGACCACTTCTTCCTGACTGTTTTCACTGTGCTGCCACCTCTGGTTGGAGTGCTCTGTACAGGGCATATCCAAGGATGGTGATTGTGGTATCTGTAAGATATAATTTGATGAGTATGAGTATATCAGATTGTTGCTTGAACCGTCGGTGGGACAGCTCTCCCAATTTTGGCACAAGTCCCCAAATATTATTGAAGAATAGCTTACAATGTAGACTGAACAGAGCGTGCCTTTGTAGTAGCCAATGCTTAGATTGATGTTGGGTGATTCTCGCTGTTTTGTTCGTATTTAACTTTCTCATGGCAGTCTGACACAACTGTTTGGTTTTCTAGGTCATTTCGAAGAGCATATAAGAGTTAACCACAATATTGTGGGCCAGGAGTCATGTGTAGACCAGACCAGGTAATGAAAGAAGATTTCTTTCCCTCCCTCAACAACATTAGTAATCCAGATAGACTTTTACAGCAGTCGTACGTTTCACGTTACTGAGATTACTGTGACTTTCTGGCTCTGCCTGCCACAGGGACCTCTGGTATTGCTGCAAATCAATGGACCTTTAGCTGGCCTGCCGCATTCCCCACGGTGTGTCCCGTCATGGTGTGCTGGAAAATCTCAGCCTAGCTTTGCTATTTGATTGAATTTAAATTCCTCAGCTGCAATAATGCTACTTGAACATGTATTTCTGGACCATTAGTCCAGAGCTCAGCATGGATTACTGGTCCAGTGACATCACCATTGGGCCATCTTTGCCTGCTAGCATGTCAGAGATGCTGCCATTCCTGCTGAGTCTTTCCAGTATTATCTGCTTTTCTTGCTCTTTCTCTATTTGAACTGGCACATGGTGTGCATGTATTCTGCTTTTTAACACAAACACATCATGATTATTTTACACCTGGATTTCCTGTCCAATCAGTGATAATGGATTGATGCGGATCCATCTCCAATATCTACTCCACTGTTTGAAAAGGACAATGCAAAGATGCAACTTGTTGGAGTTCAGGTAAAGAGAGGAGGAAGGTGAGGAATGGAAGCAAGAGACATGCGAGGACTGTATCTGATTTAATGTTGTCTTCCTGGAAGTGCTGCTGTGAGGAGCCAGACAGAGATTCTGTTCCACAATAACCAGAGGACAAAATTTGTGGCAGAGGCCATGTGGATGATGTTGGAGGTTTGAGATTCAGCAGCAGCAGTGCGGTGACACATTTCTAGATGCTATGCACGAAACTCAATTCTTATATAACTCGAGGATTTCTTACGTGCTGTCAAACACGTACCACCTCCCTCTCCCCAGCCCCATTACTTCCAGGTTGTCTCCCAGATAGGATTGGGGCCAATACTTTTCTGCTCAGGCGAGTATTTAAAACAACAGTCGGGCCCTGCTGATGTTATCAGACCCAATCTGCATATTTAAAAGAGGAGTTTTTGTGGGTGGCCTGGGCTCCTGCACAAAATAGCAGGTTAAAATTGTAACTTCTGGGAAAATAATGGGACATTAGCAGGTCGGTATCCTGGATGATTTAACTGCCTGGCTGCCCAGTTTCTGTCACCTAGGCAGGGATAAAATCTTGCCAACTGTGCCCAGTTTTAGGTACCTTTCTTTTGGGAGGATGTTAGGGTTTTTGAAATAGTACAGAAGAGATTCTTCAAGGTGATTTTACTCTGATACTAAGGATAAAAGGTGTTATAATGAAGAGAGATTGGAGAAATTGGGGGCGGAATTCTCCGCAACCGGAAAAAATCGGCAAAGCCATCGTGAACTCGGCCGAGTTTCACGACGGCCTTGGAGGCCGCTCCTCGCCCCCTATTCTCCCCTACCGGTGGGGATAGGAGGGCCGTGCCGGGAAACGCGGCCGCCGGGCCTTGTCCCTGCCGTCAAGGCCCGGCGCGCCAAGAATGACGCCACGACGGCGCCTAATGACGTCAGCCGCGCATGAGCGGCTTGGACAGCTCAAACACGCGTATGCGCGGTTGCCGTCCTTCCCCCTCAGCCGCCCCGCAAGACGTGGTGGCTTGATCTTGCGGGGCGGCGGAGGGGAAAGAGTGCATCTCTTAGAGTCCCCTCGTGGTGCTCGATCTCCGATTCGCCCCCCACTTACCTGCCGCTCCATGCTCACGACGGCAGCGACCAGGTGTGGTTGCCGCCGTGGTGAACAGGTCGGGAACGGTAGGCCGCTCCGCCCATCCGGGCCGGAGAATAGCGGGGGTGCTGGAGAGTCGGCGTTCTGCCTCCGTTGGGCGACTCTCTGTGGATTTCCGCGAGTATGCCGACCACGGACATTTGTCCGGTGGGGAGAATAGCGGGAGCGCGTCGGACCGGCGTTGTGGGAAAAAACTGCGCAGCCCGCTATTCTCCCACCCATCGTGGTTACGGAGAATCGTGCCCTGGGCCTTTTCTCATTGGAGGAAAGTTTTATAATATAAACAGAGAAAAGCTATTTTCACAGATTGATGAGTTGAATTGAAGAGTATCAACCGAAAGAATGAAGGGAGAGATTATGAGATTTTATTTTACATGAAGTGTTGTTAAGATATCGTCAAATGTTCATTTAAAGTTAATCCTGCCATGCCTGTATTCAAATTAAGGTAAGTTTTACAACTTATTCAACAATATATTAAATGATGAAAAATTATTTTTAGAAAGGTAAAAAATTCAGGCAAAATTCGCTGGCAGCATTGCAGCCACCAGGAGCTCCATTAATTCACCAAGGGGGCGATTTTCCATCCTTGTTTCCGGTGGTTGAGAATGGTCGCATTGGCAGAGAATTGAGGAGTGCCAAAACAGCTTTTACGCCATCAGGATTTTACTACTCGATTGTCCCCACCCCCTGCAAATTAGGTAATGGGGTTTCCACCTTGAAAGGTCGGGAACTCCATTAACATTCATCAACATACCCTTACCAGGCCTGCACATTGTATCGTCCTCTATGAAGTGATTCCTGCCTCCCGCCAGTGTCACATCAACGGAATTTACAATGGAGTTTGTCATATAGGAACCTAGCCAGTGGCCCCTAACAGGTATGTACAAGTAAGTACAGCCCCTGGGGGAGAGGTTGATGCCCAAGCACTGCCCTATGGCACTACCTGGGGTAGTGCCAGGGAGTAGTGCCAAGGGGAGGTGCCCAGACACTGCCAGGTGGTAGTGCCAGGGGGAGCTTCTGTCAGGGAGATCCATTTGGGGACGGTGTTCTGGGGGGGTTAGGGTACCGAATAGAGGAGTCACAGTTACTAATTTCCAATCTGATGAAACTTTTCTAGAATCTGCATTTCAAAATTTTAATTCTTAATTTTTTCATTTTTTCCATCATTCTTCATCTAATTTTTAACACATTCTATATCTTGATCTCCAGAACGAAGATCATCTCTCCCTATTGCACCAATATCATCCTTTAAAAAAACACTGATAGAAAGCAGAATTGATTACAGTTTTGAAAAGGCTGACCAACATCTCTGACCCACCACTGAGGAAGGAAGGTGGACTACATGAAAAATAAAGAGAGATCTCTAGGACCACTCAGAGGCTGGAGGATGGACCTCCTGAGAACGAAGATGGATCTCCAGGAACATTCTGAGGCTGGAAGATGAACTCCCTCTAGGACACCTAATCGAGAAGGCCCACCCATAGATGCTCCCTCCACCCACTGCTGTAGTGTTCCAGGGTCCAGGGTTGCTGTCAACCTCCATCCTGAACAGGCATTGTTCAGGTGAGTCCCAATATCTGCTCACCACGTTGTTCCGAAAGTGTTTCGCACCAGCATGTTTTCCCATTGGCGCCGTGGAGAATGGGGCATGAGTGGTCAGGCCTTCATCTGAATCCCATTAGCAGGATGCAAATGAGTTTCATGCTGGCCTGCAGTAGGTTTCCTGATCTTCCATGATTGGCACCAGTGAAAGATGCCGTTGGACATTCACAAAGGTGGAAAACTGATTTTTTAACCTCCTGCCGAATCCCCCCCACCCCCGCCATTGAGCCGATGGGGGGGGGGGGGGGGGGAGAATTCCACCCTCTGTTTTATTTTGCACATTTGGACACTAAAAAGCAACATTTTGAAAGTTTTTTAATGTAATTTGTGTGTTAAATTTACTCAGAAATTGCCTACTTATCCCAATATAACAAGCTAATGGTTCTGCATATCTTTTAAGTCATTTTCAGGAATTTAAAATGGAGTTACTTTGCTGTGATTGAAAATGTCTTTGTGATAAACCCATTTTCAGTTGTATTAATGAAACTCAATTTGCCACAAGGAATATTGTTCAAAGCAAAATGTTTTTTAAAAAATGAACATTTAAAGTGCTGGACGATTGCGCTGGTTCAGTGAAAATTCTACATTTGGTGATGTGCAAATAAATGAGAGGAAATTCAAGGAAAATAAAACCCTTCTCAAAAAGAGGTGCATTAGCCCAAAGATCACCGATTGCCCCCAAACTGTACCCAGTATCTACAACGCTCTGTTATGACTAACTTCAGTAGTCAGATCCACAGTTCATTCCTGATTCTTGTTACCGAGGTTCAATTTTTTTAATGCATTATTTTCAAGTGCTCAATCAATTGTTCCCAGGTGACCTATCCTTGTGCCTGGTCGAAGTAGACTGGTAATGTAAGCAAATAGACTTCTATCCATCATCTATCTAAAAGGTGTTGCCAGGCAGCATGTCATTCTGAGATGCTTGTGAGTTTCTATTCTATTGCCAGAACTGCCTTAAGCCTGGATCTGGAGGTACTATCACATTAATGGAGTTTAGTTATAAAGGATTCATAAGGACTGGCATATTTAATTTTCTTTTTATTTGATAAGTGGAAGATTCTGGTTGTCTTGAGCAATTGTGAGCATTTTAACTTTATTGCTGATCACATTAATGGGGGTATCCAATGTTCTGGTCCTATGTGCTAAATCTTTTTCATTTTTTTTTATAACTTTAGATTACCCAATTATTTTTTCCAATTAAGGGGCAATTTAGCGTGGCCAATCCACCTACTCTGCACATTTTTGGGTTGTGGGGGCGAAACCCACGCAGACACGGGGAGAATGTACAAACTCCACACAGACAGTGACCCAGAGCCGGGATCGAACCTGGGACCTCAGCGCCGTGAGGCGGTTGTGCTAACCACTAGGCCACCGTGCTGCCCTGCTAAATCTTTTTCATTGTGGCTGAGGCAATGGTCTTTCCAAGCCCTTATCTCTTTGACGACTGCTTCCTTTTTTCCGTCATCACTGCCTCATTCCTCTCACGTAGCTATGCTTGTCTGAAAAAGTAGCAATTTCAATTCAAAATTAGCCCACAAAGTGCAAAGCAAACTGCTTTTAAGGCACTGTGAACCTTGCTGCTGTGCTCATAGCATGTTATAATGATGCATGATATAGCAATGGCTCTCTCTTTTCTGTTAGACCACATCACGATATGTGAAGGAGTTACCGTGGTGACAAGGTTTATATCCATCAGTGCCATGCAGAACGACAAATCTATTGTGTTTTTTATTTAGATACATGAAAATCAGCATTTGTAGATTTAATCAGACACACAAAATGGATGCCAGTTGGGCTACGTAAAAAAAATGTGAATATTCACCTAAACATTTCTATTGGCGGGATTAACTAGAGGTTGCTAAGTTTTTTCAGAAAATTCTCTGAAGCCAGTTAACACCAATACTGCTGTTTTTAGCAGCGAGTGGAAATAGTGTGATCTTGCTATCTGCCCAGCAGGCTGTCCACTGGAGCATTGGAATTGATTAGTCTCCTGAACAGCACTTCTAGGTTAAGCAGGCATGTGAACCGGTGCATGCGCATAGAGCAGTAAGACCAGCGGTTAACATTACAATATCCTGTGTATTACAAGCTATGAGGCTGAGGTTCATTTCATAAACCAGTACGGGAAATCTGCAAACATAACATTAGTCAAAGGAGGGTTGTCCTGTGCAGAACAGAAAGTAACTCTCTCAAAATAAACACTCATTCTGCAAGCACGGCAGCAGATTATTAAGAGTCGAAGCTGCTTTCACGGCCTTGCAGATCTGGTTAAGGTGAAGACATCCCCTGAGTATAGATGCCATAAAATATGTCCGAACAACCTCTAACTCAGTTTGCATGGATTCATGCTAAAATTGCACAATAGCTTATTCTGTAATCCAGTGAGTTCTGCAGACCAGGCATGAGGCTCATTTAAGCAACTGAAATGGGAACCAACCAAAATTCTTAAAGGGGTTTGACACAGCAATTCCTTCGTAATACAATCTAGCTGCTTGGTGAAGATTCATTTCAGGTCAAAGTGGAAAAGCTGGAGGATGGGCAGTAGTGTGCTAGTGTATGTGTTTTGTAAACACATGGTTATGTTGGCCAAAGGTTGATGATGTTAAATGAAAGCTGTGCTAATCAGCCGCAACTATTTGAAAGTCTGGATTTAGGTGCAGTTTTCATGGAGAAGTACAGTGTAGGCTCCATTGTGGATGTGAAGTGTACTGGCTGGTACGTAGTGGCATGTTGCAGAATGGCTGAAGGATGGGTACACAGGTGGTTGGATGTGGTAAAGGTGTTCCAGGTGGAAGAGGTCCACAGGAGATGGGATATCCCATACTCACAAGGGAGAGGGGATCCATCCACATTGCTCTCCTGCAGCAGACAGTGGTGGTCTGGCCTCATCCTTCTCCAATTCCACCTCCAGGCCACTTTCTCCTGGTGACTCTTGTAAGGTGGAGTAACAAGGCATTTACTCTTTTGTTTTTAAGTCCTCAGAGAATTTGTGGCATACATGTTGCTTGAGTGTTGGTGAAGCCTTGATGATGTATCCCACAAAACCTCCAGATGTATTTCAGAGATCTTCTTCATTGCTCCAACAGCAAGAGATAGCAGGCATAGTGGTAAGATTATTGAACTAGTAACCCACAAATCCAGGTTAAAGCTCTGTAGACATGATTCACATCCCATGACAGCTGGGATGATTTTTGTTATTAAAAAACCATCTGGTTCACAAATTTTCTTTTGGGAAGGAAGTCTGCCAGACCCACAGTACTGTGGTTGACTCTTACCCTCTGAAATGGCCTAGCAAGCCATTCAGTTTGAGAGCAATAGCATCCTGGCATGCCGATACATGGGCTAAACTAGTGTTAAATCGTAAGACCTCATCTTGGTCACCATGGAGGCTTTTTAATGCCTGAATGTGCTGCCAAAAATCTTGCTTGTGGGACAAGATTGCACAATGCATAAAAAAAGCAAACCCGTACTAGATAAGTCGTACGATTTCAAAACAAGCTGACCTCACGTGGCCTCCAGTGATTGCTGTTTGAGCAGGATGTTCTGCAGGAACCATTGGAATCTATGCAGTCAGCAAGATCTGGTTGGGAGTATAGAGGAATCAACGAGCTGAATTTGAGCAGAACTGCTTGTATGGAGTTTGCCATAGGTTGGCACTGCCAGGATGCCAGGTTTGCAGCACCAATGGGCGAGGCCTATAGGGACGGGGCCAATAGGGAGACCCAATGGGAGGGTCCTGGTACCCGCGATCCTTGAGATAGTGGAGGGGGGTGGTGAATCCTTGGCAGGTGAGGATATGGGGGTGGGGTGGCCACACTGATGGCTGTGTTGTGTGGGGGTATGGGGGGAGGGGGACAAGTCCAAACATTTAATAGTTTGTGGGGAGGTTGCCCCTCTATGATCATGGGCTGGGGAGCTGCCCTGTGCCTGCAGGGGAGGAGGGGCATGTCTGTTTGGGGGAGGGGGGGGGGGGGGTCTGTCACTTTACTTTGAGATTGGGGTACCCTCTCTATGAATCAGAACTTCCGGCATGTCTACTCACTACAGTTTGTTACTTACCTCACCCTCACACTATGTCTAGATGTTTTCCCAGGATCCACAACTGAGGTTGAGGTAGTCTGCTGCCTCCCATACTATGTTGCCTGAGATGACTTTGGCGTGCATCCCCTGAGAACCCTGCCATCCTCAGTGTTCAGGACTGGAGGTGTATTTCTCACAGGGAGGGGGGGAGGGCTGTCAAATGGACTGGTCACCCCCGGAGTCCACTGTGTGGAGGGCCCTGGGCTGTGCTCCTGTCAATACCCTTCCCTCCGGGTGCCCATGTGCTCCTCCATTGGGTCGGTGGCAGCTGGAGTGAGATTCAAAAGCCCCACCTTCATCTTGCACAGACACTCATGGATTCCCATGCCTGCACCATCCAGTTGAAGAACAGCACCATGGATATGTTGAACTATGGAGCAGACATTCCCCGCCATGTTGTACATGTCCTGCACCAAAGTCTCCATTGCGAATGCCGCCCTCACAGTGCTGTTCTCGTTGCATTGCATTGATGACATCATCTCCTCGGTCAGAAGGCGATTGGACTCCTCCAGTTGGCCTTGCAGTCTGAGGAGGGATGCTGACATCCCTTCCTGATTCTCACAGCTCAGCCTTTGCAGTTCCCTCAGCTCTGGGACTGCCGGACCCATGGCCAAGGGCTCAACAGAGCCCTGGGCTCCAGCATCCCTTCGAATGCGGGTTCCACGGGATATCCCTGCCTCCACCTGCTGTGGATCAGCTGTGAGGTACTCACCGGTGAGTGGCCCTGCAGCCTGCCTACTAGTTAATCCCACCGAGGTGTGAGTATCTACGCTGGTGGAGAGTGAGGGTGACAGATGTGACACCTCCTCAATGCTTATGTCCGAGAAGTCCAGCCCTGAGCAGCTCGTGACTGTAGTTTCCCGGGAGCACCAGGATGGTCCGGGAAGTTCTTCTGATTGCCTTGCAAGGAAAGGAAGATGGCATGAGTACATTAAGGTGCATAAATGATACAAAGTCTTTACTCATGTGCGGTTTGAGGAATGAGTGTGTGTCTTTAGGCTTCACACTTTTGCTTGCTGCCCGCACTTCACATCCACACAGGAGTGGTCCTGCTCCTCACTGGCCTGCTCAAGGGCTCTTTCCTCATATGGGGTAAGGGTGCAGAACTCCCACATGATTCTAGCTGGCTGTGCCTTCTCACGACGGTTGTGCTCAATCTTGCCCAACATAAGTACAGGCAGGGAGCTTGTAGGCGGTAGTTCAGCCAGTTCAGATGGTTGAGTGGTGGCATTTGTGAGACTTGAGTGGGAACAGGAATGTGAGGAGCTGAGTTGAAACAGGGGGTCATGATGGGTATTGGTAGGTGGGGGGCACAGGGGGGGTTGGACAAGTGGGCAATCCACAAGGAGATTTGGTGATCTATCACCTTGGAGGTGTGAGGGGTGGTGAGAGGATGCAGTGAGAACTTGGAGATAGCAGGCTTACCCTTGCAGCGCAAAGAAGGTCATTCATTTTCCTCTTCCACTGTTACCCATTTTTTTCCTCTGGAGTGAACTGGCACTCACTAATGCCGCAATAGCCTCCCAGGCCGGCGTGGTCACCTTGCTTCCTGGAGTGCGGGACCAGGATGTCCTGCCTCTGGTGGACTCCACCCAGAAGGCTGGTCAGGGCTCCCATGGAAAATCTTGACGCAGGCTTCCAGACTGGCATTTCACCTGCAATGGATCTGGAACAAGTGCGAGGGAGGCGTTTATATTAAACTCCCTGGTGATTGCAGTGATTAAATTGCTCCGGGATGAGTGAATCAGTGGGAACCCTTCAAGAGTGTGGTGTGATTCACGTGGAGAAAAAAAATCATTTGTTTCAGAGGCTCAAAATTCAGTGAGAAATCATGAGACGGATCACTGCCAGCCTCCCAGACAGTCTCGATCCACGGCAGTTTGCTTATCACTGCAACCGGTCCACAGCAGGTGCTATCTCCCTGGCTCTACAATCAGCACTCAAACACCTTGACAACAAGGATACCTATGTAAGACTGCTGTTCTTAGACTACAGCTCCACCTTCAACACCATTATCCCGACAAGACTAATAACCAAACTCTGCAACCTTGGATTTGACCCCTCCCTGTGCAGCTGGATTCATGACTTCCTCACCAACAGACCGCAATCTGTCAGAATAGGTAACACCACCTCCTCCACAATAGTCCTCAACACCGGGGCCCCGCAGGATGTGTGTTCAGTCCTCTACTGTGCTCCCTATACACACATGACTGTGTGACAAGATTTACCTCCAACTCAATCTATAAGTTTGCGATGATACGACTGTGGTAGACCATATATCAAACAACAACGAATCAGATTACATCAGGGAGATAAATCACTTGGTTGCATGGTGTACCGAAAACAACCTCTCTCTAAATGTCGGAAAGGTCAAGGAACTGATCATCGACTTCAGGAAGCGTAGCATGACACACCCCCCCGTCTGCATCAATGGCTCCGAAGTGGAGATGGTCGATAGCTTTAAGTTCCTGGGGGTCACCATCACCAACAGTCTGTCCTGGTCCACTCACGTTGATGCAACAGTCAAGAAAGCCCAATAACATCTCTACTTCCTACGGAAGCTAAAGAAATTTGGCATGTCTGCATCGACTCTCACAAACTTCCACAAATATGAGACAGAGTATAGGAATAAGATAGAGAATCTGGTGAACTGGTGTGACGACAATAATCTCTCCCTCAATATCAACAAAACAAAGGAAATCATCATCGACTTCAGGAAGCGGAGTGGAGAACATGCCCCTGTCTACATCAATGGGAACAAAGTAGAAAAGTTTGAGAGCTTCAAGTTTTTAGGTGTATAGATCACCAACAGCCTGTCTTAGACCCCCATGCCAACACTATAGTTAAGAAAGCCCACCAACAACTCTACTTTCTCAGAAGACTAAGGAAATTTGGCATGTCAGCTACGACCCTCACCAACTTCTACAGATGCACCATAGAAAGCATTCTTTCTGGTTGTATCACAGCTTGGTATGGAGCCTGCTCTACCCAAGACCGCAGGAAACTACAAAAGGTTGTGAATGTAGCCCAGTCCATCACGCAAACCAGCCTACCATCCATTGACTCTATCTATAATTCCCGCTGCCTCAGAAAGGCAGCCAGCATAATTAAGGACCCGATGCACCCCGGACATACTCTCTTCCACCTCCTTCCGTCAGGAAAAATATACCAAAGTTTGAGATCACGTACCAACCGGCTCAAGAACAGTCTCTTCCCTACTGCCATCAGACTTTTGAATGGACCTACCTCGTATTCAGTTGATCTTTTCTCGACACCCTGCTATAACTGTAACATTATATTCTGCAGTCTCTCCTTCCTTCCTTATGTACGGTATGCATTGTTTCTACAGCATGCAATAAACAATACTTTTCACTGTATACTAAAACATGTGACAATAATAAATCAAATTTTTTAAAAAAGTTTACAAGATTATGACAGGCATGGATAGAGTGGATGGGCAGGCACTCTTTCCCAAAGGGGAGGGGTCAGTAACTATGGGGCAAAGGTTTAAGATCTGTGGAGCAAAGTTTAGAGGAGATGAGCGGGGCAGGTTTTTTACGCAGAGGGTGGTGAGTGCCTGGAACGCGCTGCCAAGGGAGGTTGTAGAAGCAGATACATTAACGGTGTTCAAAAGGCATCTCAACAAATACATGGATAGGATGGGTATAGAGGGATACGGCACTAGGAAGTGCTGAGGGTTTTGGTCAAGGGTGGTATCATGGCTATTATAGGCATGGAGGGCCGAAGGGCCTGTTCCTGTGCTGAATTGTTCTTTGTTAATTTCGGCATCAAAGCCCATTCTCTCCCAATCACCTTTCCCGATTTCGGCAGCAGACAACGGAGAATCCTGCCCCATGTCTATTTGCCCTTTGTATTTCTCACACATGTCAAAACCAGACTTTCTGATTATACATCCTCTCTGGTTACTCCACAGCCTCCAAAATACCCAACATATGTGATCTAACAGCCTGAAGTACCACCTGAAGAATCACTGACATCAGCAATATTTTTGCATGTCCTCTTCTCATTGCTACAAGCCATAAATGGACTGCAGAAAATTGTTGCTGAATCCGATTTTCGGGCCTTCCTAGGATGAACATAGAACATACAGCGCAGAAGGAGGCCATTCGGCCCATCAAGTCTGCACCAACCCACTTAAGCCCTCACTTCCACCCTACCCCCCCGTAACCCAATAACACCTCCTTACCTTTTTGGTCAGTAAGGGCAATTTATCATGGCCAATCCACCTAACCTGCACATCTTTGTGGGATGAAACCGGAGCACCCGGAAGAAACCCACACAGATACGGCGAGAACGTGCAGACTCCGCACAGACAGTGACCCAGCAGGGAATCGAACCTGGGAACCCTGGCGCTGTGAAGCCCCAGTGCTATCCACTTGTGCTACCGTGCTGCCCAATGTATGCACATCAAGTTAGCATTGGCCAGGAGTTTAAAATATATACAAATCAAACAGGCACAGTTTGAATTGCTGTACCAATATTTATCAACACTGTATTTGTGTTGTCAGTTGATTTCAGTCCAATTATCTGCCCGGTTACATGAAGTGCCTTGATGATCAGATCAGGTATTGAGGAAAAATTCTGAGGAAGTGAGATTTTGACTTTCCTTTTTCAGATTTCAAAACTATCTATAAGTGTATGTTGAATCTGATAACAACAAATTCAAGACAGGATCTTAAGGTCTAGAAAGCAGAATTGTAATTTATTTTAACTTATATGGGACAATGAAAAAGCAAAACTTATTTTTGTAGAAGCCAAAATGTGGAATTAGCAAAATTCTTGATTGATTGCACTAGGTTCAGGAACAGCTGTAGCCAACAGCAATGGGTAATGATGTAATTCCAACAAAGGTGAACCTGAATCAGACAATCTGGACTTTTTTTTGCTTTGTATGCAGTTGTATTTTAGCTGAATGTACCTTCTCTCCACAATTAACTTTTGATGTGATCTGTTTCTACTACTTTCTGAAGACCAATACCTTTGATCCAATTTGCAGGGAAAAAATATTTGTTGGCTGCGCATATTACACACATATTTTATTTAAGGCACACACTTACACCTGTTTAGCAATGTTAGTAATAGCACTGGATGGAGTTGTTCCACAAAGCAGCCACCAAGTCTCTGTTTGGCCTCCCCAGTGTAGAGGAGAACACATCATGAGCAACTTTGTTCAGTCCACAAGCACATGACTGAGTTTCCAGTCATAGCCATAGAGTCCTAGAGATCCACAGAACAGAAAAAAAAAGTCTGCCGTCACATCTGCGCTGGTCAGAAGCAACAAGCTAACTATTCTAATCTCATTTTCCAGCACTTGGTCCATAGCCATGTGTGCCTTGGCATTGCAAGTGCCCATCTAAATACTTCTTAAATGTTATGAGGATTTCTGCCTCCAGCACCCATTCAGGCAGTGAGTTCCAGACTCCAACCACCCTCTGTGTGAAAACGTTTTCCTCACATCTCCTCTAAACCTCCTGCCCTTACCTTAAAGCTATGCCTCGTGGTCATTGTTCCCTCCACCAAGGGGAGAAGTTTCTTCCTGTCTACTCTATCTGTGCTCCTCATATTTTCATATCTCAATCATGTCTCCCCCTCAGTCTCCTCTGCTCCAAAGAAAACCGCTCCAGTCTATCCAATCTCTCTCTTCATAGCTAAAATTCTCCAGCCCAGGCAATATCTTGGTAAATATCTTCTGCACTCCTTTACATCACATCCTTCTATAATGTGGATTCCAGAACTGCACACAATACTCTAGCTGTGGCCCAACCTCCCTGCTCTTAAACTCTATGCAACAGCTAAGTATACCATATGCCTTCTTAATCACTGTACCCACCTGCCCTGCTACTTTCTGGGACCGCTGCACTTGCACACCTTTGATCCTTGGTGCTTCCCAGGGTCCTGCCATTCATCATGTATTCCCTTGCCGTGTTTGTCCTGCCCAAGTGTATCATCTCACACTTATCTGGATTGAATTACATCTACCACTGATCAGCCCATATTAACAGTCCGGCTATATCATCCTGTAATCTAAGGCTATTCTCCTCACTATTTAGCACCTCACCAATTTTCATATCATCCACAAATTTATTGATCAACCGTCCTACATTCATGTCTATATCATTTATATAAACCACAAACAGCAAGGGCCCCAATGCTGGTCCCTGCAGGACCACACTGGACACAGGCTTCCAGTCAGAAAGGCATGCCTTGACCATCATCCTCTGCTTCCTGCCAATTCTGGATCCAATTTGCTAAATTTCCTTGGATCCCATGGGCTCTTACCTTCGCTATCAGCTCCCATTTGGGACCTTGTCAAAAGCCTAATGTTCAAGTGTCTATGTCAGATGCATTTCTCTCGTCTGCAGAACTGGTCATCTCTTCAAAAGATTTAATCAAGTTGGTCAGACTTGAGAACGGACAATGGGACCCATGCTTCTATCAGAAAAACATGGAGGAGATCAGCACTGTGTTTAAGCAATTGTTCTAGGGCAGCAAGGTGGCGCAGTCTCACGGCGCCAAGGTCCCAGGTTCGATCCCGGCTCTGGGTCACTGTCCATGTGGAGTTTGCACGTTCTCCCCGTGTTTGCATGGGTTTTGTCCCCACAACCCAAAGATGTGCAGGCCACGCTAAATTGGCCCTTAATTGGAAAAAATTAATTGTGCACTCTAAATGTATTTAAAAAAACAATTGCTCTGATGCCTTGACCACTGTGGCCTCCCACAACAGCAGTATCATGAGAGCACAGCCCCCCGCCACCAAATGTCCGGAGGTCACCTCATGAGAAGGTCGAGGAGGACAAGGAGCATTGGGGCTGCAAAGGAATTAACCTGTCTCAGATTCCCTACCCTCAGGATATAATCCCTTCACCACAATTGCTCAGCTATTCCCAACTCTCCCAGCCATCTGTGACATTTCATCACAGCATCCTCTTTACAAGATCCTGCAATAAAAGATAATTTAAAAACTTTTCCGAAGCATCTTTATCCAATGACACATTCAATTAAGCAAACATTGTTGACAAAAAGAAACATGCTGCCAAAACATCCATCATGCACACATCAGGACAAATGCAAGAATGTCAAATTTCAAAAGGAGCAACAATATGTACTGCATGAGAAAAGGGTGCTGATTGGTTGGCAAGTCAGCTCTGATTGGGTGAAAAAAAAAAAAAAAAAGCTCTGATTGGGTGAGGTATTGCCAATGAGAATACACCAGGGAGTTATTGCGACCCATGTTTTTCTTCAATTCAAAAAAGGTGCAATGCCTGGACATTGATTTACTCTGCAGAGAACAGATCCCTACATATGAATTTATGGAGCTTTTAGTGACCTCAGTGAGCCACATTGAGAACCTGATAATCTTCAATTGGTTGTTAGTGCAAGTCTAAGCGCACATGGTATTGTTCAGCAAGGGCATCCTGCAAAGCCATCTGAGGTCTCCCCAACTGAAAGTCAGCAGCCTTCCACCTGCCGTGCTGCAGTCATCTGGGTAGCAATCCTGCTCTTGCAGTCATCCTGGTCCTCTGCGAAACATGGCCTTTCTCCTCCTGTTGAACTCAATCACTGAGGCCTCCAGCACCACACCCATGAAAGTAGAAACTCACTCTCTTCCCTGCTGCTCCATTTGTTTTATTTCTGACAACCATTGTAGTAGTGATAGTCAGCAGCAGCCTTCTTAGTGCAGGTCTGCTTGCTGCCTTTAGGAATTGGAGGCAAACTAGAACACATTCCAGCCTTGCGTGCTGTTAGCCTCCCCATTGAGCATTCAGCCAGCCAGCTGCATTGGACCCTCTGGGCTGAATGCGGCAATCATGGAAATGAGACAGCACCAAGGTTGGGTGCTGCCTGCTTCAGCACAACAGGCTGTGAACAGATCATAAATCACAAACTCCAAGTCCGAAAAGTGAAGATCAATGTGGAGCCATAATGGGTTCATAGTCCTAACGTAGCCTTTTTCACTGTAAAAGTACCATCAGATAATTTGTAAATTATCAACATCAACCTAAAGGTTCTCAATGGATTTAATGAGTTCCAAATGAACAACATGCACAGTTCACGTAAGTATCTGGCCTGCTATTATCTAATGTTGCTAGCTTGGAGCAACCAGATCAATCATAATAATGTCAGATGGCAGAGAAGGCAGGCAAATTGTGATGCTATTCTGTTGCTACGTGTAGTTGCTGCTGCACTAAAGTTAGTATTTAAGCAACAATGTAACTGAGAACTGCAGTCAGCAGTGTAGCTATGTAGTAGAACTTTGCCAAGAAGCACTTGAGTGACACCATTTTGCAAGAATAGGGACAGTTGTACTTTTTTAGTGTATGTTAAGTGAGCCTTTTTTTGCACTGATCTCAAGATGTCTGCCTCCAGAAGCCGACTCATGGCATGGTCACAGCCTGAGGTATCAATCAGATTGTTTGCATTTCAAAACCCAAGCGTCCCATTTTCATATTGAATGAAACCTACAAACATCTCCATTTTCCTAGCAAACAAAATATATATCCTGTTACCCACTGTTCTCATTCATTAACAACTGTTTGATCTATTAATTAGTTGCTGCACATGCACTGCACACGTAGGCTGGGATTTTCTAACCCCCCCCATGACATGTTTTCTTGCGGTGAGCCATTGTCTGCCACGGGAGGTCAGCTTTGGCAGTACTCAAAGATCCCGTAAGTAGGAGGGGCTGTAAACTCCTGCCTGTAGATTTTTAAATTATGAAGATCTCTCAATGGAACATGTGTGCATTGACTGTTCTTTTGGGTGATGCTCCCGTGTTGATCCCGTGGCCCTTGTTGCCTCAGTGACAGCTGTTGTTCCATTGCAGTTGTCGGAGACTCATGCACCTCTGAGATTGATGATAGTTCTGCACTCAGTACAACTGTTCGGATTACTTCCCCCTAACTGTCCAATGGTTTGAAGGAGCAGCTTCACTGGTTGAGAAAATATATCTGGTTGAGTTTTCTCAACTCCAATTTTGAGTTGCCAACTGTGGAATTGTGGGTAATTATTTCCTCCTGTTACCTTTATCTTGTCCCTGAAATTTGTTTGGTCAGATCTCGCACAGTTTGGTTAATTGAAGACAGCAGTTTATTGTTTTCAAATGTATATACTCAGCTGGAGTCTTGTCCTTCAACTCTTCCAGTTCAGCTCTCATGTGAATATTTTTCTGTAACACACTTGCCTTCAACTCATACATTTCACTGTACAGACATGGTCAGCAACCATCTTGTGGTGTATTGCCTCCCTAATTATGGGGTCTTCTATCTCCCTCTTTCTAGAGTCTTTTGTTTCCCATTACCTGGGATATTTTTTGGTCCTTTCTCTGTTGGCATGTTCAAAGTTACCAATCCAAGCTTTAGACTTGGTCCAGCTGAGATGTGTAGCCATTGCGACCTATCTATGACCTGGAACTCGAGATCTTCCTTTGTGCCATTACATTAGGCTGTCAGACCAATTCATCCTCTTAGTATGAGTCTTGTACCATCATATAGCCTCAATCTTACTTTGAGGGCTTCAATTTCAGATTGCCATGTTGAGCCACTTCACGCATGTCTGTAAAGGTTATTGTGTTTAATGATGCCCCATTGTCTATCCCCTGCTTTCCCCATGCTGGACATTCCTTCTTTTCCTGTGCATGCTGTCCTCTGCAGTATTTGTACCCTGCCCTTTGTCTGAAATTGTACTGCCCTTTCGGTTTGGACTCTCTCTCAGTATTATGTATCTCCTGGTCTGCTCTGTATCTATAACATATAGTATATTTGTTTGGAATTATGTGAGGAGCCATGTACAACCCAGTGAGGAACCAGACCAGGCCTTGTATAAATAATCAATAAAGAATATTTATTGAAGTAAAAGAAAATTTAAAAAACCCGACAAAAGACTACTATACACCATGACCCTTACGCATATGAATAACTAAACAAACCATTTTAGCTGAAGTCACCTCTTGTTTCCAAAACATATCCATATTCCCTGAACACACTCCTTTTTCCAAAAAACATCCAATTTTCGTTTCTCCACAGGTTAAATCCAGTTAATAGTTACCACACAATACCGCTTAGGTGACCACATCTGGGAAAACCTCTTCCTTGTTTAGCTAAAGCACAAAACTGCATCTTTATGGGGACAGTCTCTGCAATCAGCTGTGGCTTCAAATGGTAGCTAGAGCAGGCCTCCATGGCTCGGATCACAGATGAAACTGGCCTACTGGGCTGGTGGATGGAAACTAGCCTGTCTCTTCAATGAGGGACCCAATAGTAATATTGTTCAATCTCATTGTTAATTCCCTCTGTGGATTCTGCTGTCTGCCTCATTCAAATTCCTTGCCTTTAGAAGTTCCCATTCAAATTTCTTGCCTTTGGAAGTTACCATTTGTATATTCTGACTGATCTCTGGTAAACAATGTTTCTGGTATAGCCAATTACACTTCAATGTCGCTAGAATCCTTCTAATCTTGTAACCGGGCAAATCGCAACTCATTATTTCTCTCGATATTTGCTTGCCTTGTTACTTATTAGTTATTTTATTTTTCATCTCGAGTTCACTGTTAATCTTGCTAACTTCCCACATTATTAACACTGTTGTTTCACGACTTCTGCATTTCGACACATATCTATGGCTATCTTTAGCATCAGTTTTTCAACTTTCAGCAGAATTTCCTCTCACTGAAGGGTCTCACACCTATATCCAATCTACCTTTAATCATATCATCTTCTAGCTGTCCAAATTCACATGATTCTGTGAGTTGTGTTACTGCCATGCTATGCCATTCAATGGTCTAATTTTCCCTATAAACTCTCGTGTTCAATATGTAATGTTCATATGTAATATTCACTCAGGATTCAAAATGCACATTCAAGGCTTTCAAAATCTCTGTTGTCTTTTATCTTTGTTTGCTTTCTAGACTGAAAGAGGTATATAATTTGTAGCAGTCCCTCTCCAGCAGTGTTAACAGTAGATACTCTCATATTTTCAGGTTTGTTAATTAAGCGTATTGCAATCTCATATTTCTGCCATTGTAATGGGAAATACTTCCAGGTTTGCCACGCATCATTATCCAATGTTATTGGAGATGGGATTGGAAAATTTACTACAGTCATTTTTTACTCACTCAGTAAGCCTGTATTTCTCTTTTCTTTCCCTCAGCTGCCAGTAATTTCGCTTGCAGCCTGTGTGTGTTTTTCTTGTTGTCTTGTTTTTTAGTAGCTTTTTTACAGATCTGGGGCGAAATTCTCCGCGGACCGTCGTGACGCCGATTTCCGGCGAGCAAAAGCGGTGCAGATGACTCCGGCGTCGGGGCCTTCTTTTAGGCCGCTAATCTCCGTTCCCGGAGGGGCCAGCATCAGACCGATGCGATACACGTCATTTTAATGCGCTGCAGAAGTGGCGCGTTGAGAGAGAGAGGACGGGTACCGGCGTGGGGAGAGGGAGGGGAGAGGAGGAGAGAGGGGGGGTGAGAGGAGGAGAGGGGGGGGGAGCGGAGGAGAGAGGGGGGGGAGCGGAGGAGAGAGGGGGGGGAGCGGAGGAGAGAGGGGGGAGCGGAGGAGAGAGGGGGGAGCGGAGGAGAGGGGGGAGCGGAGGAGAGAGGGGGGGAGCGGAGGAGAGGGGGGGGAGCGGAGGAGAGAGGGGGGAGCGGAGGAGAGAGGAGGGAGCGGAGGAGAGGGGGGAGAGGAGGAGAGAGGGGGGAGCGGAGGAGAAAGGGGGGAGCGGAGGAGAGGGGGGGGAGCGGAGGAGAGAGGGGGGAGCGGAGGAGAGAGGGGGGGAGCGGGAGAGAGAGGGGGGGAGCGGGAGAGAGAGGGGGGGAGCGGGAGAGAGAGGGGGGAGCGGGAGAGAGGGGGGAGCGGAGGAGAGAGGGGGGGAGCGGAGGAGAGGGGGGGGAGCGGAGGAGAGAGGGGGGGAGCGGAGGAGAGAGGGGGGGAGCGGAGGAGAGAGGAGGGAGCGGAGGAGAGGAGGAGAGAGGGGGGAGCGGAGGAGAAAGGGGGGAGCGGAGGAGAGAGGGGGGAACGGAGGAGAGAGGGGGGAGCGGAGGAGAGAGGGGGGGAGCAGAGGAGAGAGGGGGGAGCGGAGGAGAGAGGGGGGAGCGGAGGAGAGGGGGGAGCGGAGGAGAGAGGGGGAGCGGAGGAGAGGGGGGGGGAGCGGAGGAGAGAGGGGGGGAGCGGAGGAGAGAGGAGGGGCGGGGGGTGTGGGTACCGGCCTTCAGAGGGAGGGGGAGGGGGGTGTGGGTACTTGCCTTCAGAGGGAGGGGGAGGGGGGTGTGGGTACCGCCTTCAGAGGGAGCGGAGGGGGGTGTGGGTACCGGCCTTCAGAGGGAGGGGGAGGGGTGTGTGTGTACCGGCGTTGAGAGAGAGGGGGGCGGGCGTTGGAGGGGGGTAGGGGTGGTGGTGAGGGGGATGGGGTGGTGGGGTGGGGGCAGGGGGGGGCGCTGCTGCCCCCAACCCTATCCCCCCACCCCTACCCACCCCCACCACCCCTACCCCCCTTCCCACCACCTCTACCCCCTTCCCACCACCTCTACCCCCTCCCCACCACCCCTACCCCCCTCCCCACCACCCCTACCCCCCTCCCCACCACCCCTACCCCCCTCCCCACCACCCCTACCCGCCCCCATCTCTCTCAACGCCAGTACCCCCCCCTCTCTCTCAACGCCGCAACCCCCCCTCTCATCGCCGCAACCCCCCTCTCATCGCCGCAACCCCCCCCTCAACGCCGCAACCCCCCCTCAATGCCGCAACCCCCCTCTCATCGCCGCAACCCCCCCTCAACGCCGCAACCCCCCCTCAACGCCGCAACCCCCCTCTCAACGCCGCAACCCCCCCTCAACGCCGCAACCCCCCTCAACGCCGCAACCCCCCCTCAACGCCGCACCCCCCCCAACGCCGCAACCCCCCCTCAACGCCGCAACCCCCCCATCAACGCCGCAACCCCCCCTCAACGCCGCAACCCCCCCTCAACGCCGCAACCCCCCTCTCAAAGCCGCAAACCCCCCCCCCCCAAATGCCGGGGCACTCTCTCTCTCTCTCCCCCCCCCCACCCCCCCAAACGCCCCCCACACGAACGCCGGGACTCTCTCCTCCTCCCCCCCCCCCCCGCACTCGCCCTAGGTCACTATGGTTGACGCCGTTTTAAAGCTACTCTGTTTATTGCGCTGACGTGACCCGTGGCCACGTCGGCGGGACTTCGGCCCATCCGGGCCGGAGATTTGGTGAAAGTAAAAATATAATGAAATCCCGCCGGCGCCAGCTGTTCTCAGAGGCTGCCGGCGGGATTTGCACAACGCCGGTTTTTGACCGGTTGGAGATTTAAAAACCCGGCGGGAGCGGGAATAACGCCGCCGCCGGCCGATTCTCCGACCCTGCGTGGGGTCGGAGAATTTCGCCCGTGTACTTTTCTGCGTGCCTTTCAGTGATGTCTCACTTGCAGCCTTTGTCTGTTACCTTTTGTTCTTTTCATCAGCTTTCTGCAGATTCTGAACCGATCTGCTTTCCTTGGTTTGCTGTGTCTTCTCTGCTTCTTTTCCAGGTTTCAAAAATCTATTTTTGCCACTCTCTGGCAGCATGTTACAAGAATAAGGACAGCTGTACTTCTTTAGTGTGAATTCAGCCAGAGCCTTTCGTGAACTGACATCAAGATATCTGCCTCCAGAGGCAGACTCATGGCATGGTGACCGGACTACGGAAGTCGAAGGTGTCAATCAGACTGGTTACATTTCAAAACCCAAACAGGGGCACAATGAGCTGCTTTCTGCTTCTTGTCCTGCAATGAGTTTCCTGTTGCTTGAGAAGTCAATAATTTTCAAACCTTTGGTTTAACAAAAAGTTAAATATATTCTGGCATTTGTAACATTTATACTTTGGATTCCTTGGCGATGTCAATTTAATTGATGGACTGGTATTAGCAGCAGTTTGGTCGATACAGCACTACAAAATTCTTAGTGCTGCATGATTGCAAAAAGATAGCATGAAAGTGCATCTGAGCTCCTTGCAAAAGATTAAGGTGTGAGTAATGCCAGAATAAATCTGGGACAAATTCTGCCTGAGGGATTCAATAAATATAGATTGGATGTAAGGCAGAGAGTTTGGAAGGTCCTCTGGGACAGGAATGTGTTCAGGGTACAGAGGAGATTTACGAGCAGGTTGCTGGAAATGGAGCATTTTAACTATGAGGAAAGATTCGATAGGCTGCTGTTTTTTTGAATGGAGAAGGCTGAGGGGAGATTTGATTTGGGGGAGATAAAATTATGATGGCCTAGAGTGGAGAGAGAGGTCCGATTTCCATTAGCTGAGAAGTCAATAATGAAAGGCATAGATTAAATTTAATTGGTGGAAAGATTTGAGGGGTATTGAGGGGTGTTGTTCTCACCCAGATGATGTTGAGAGCTGGAATTCACTGACTGAAAGAATGGGAGAGGCAAAAACTCTCACAGCAACTATAATACTTGGATATGCATTTGGAATATCGTAACCAACAGGACTATGGACCAAGTGTTGAAAAGTGGCATTAGGCCGATAGCTCTTTCCCTGCCAGCACAGGCAGAATGGCTTGAGTGGTCTAAGACTGTGTCATAGATTTTCAATGTTTTCATGACGGCTTTGTAGGTTAACTAAGATTAAGGGAAAATGGCTCATTTATCGCGACGTTTAAAGCTGCCTTGGTCTTTTTGCTGCTTTTGTCCTCATTCTGTAACCATGTTAGGGATCTGCAAGACAAGGAGAAACAAGACCGAGACACTGAGTCCAGGTCTTGCATTCAAGAATCTGGGGTGGCACTGTAAGGACAAGGCTCCTCAACACCTCCCCCAAGTTATTGTTGGAAGAGGGACTGGGAGATGGCAGCAGGAACTTTGAATATGAAAATTCTTATGGCCTGATCTTCACAGACACATGGCGTATGATTGATGCTGACCCACTAGTGTGGCAAAGCTGATATTTTGGCCTTGTCCTCTGGAGAGACACCCTCATTGTGTTTATGTTGTGTTGCCGGCAGGGGAGAGATGATAGGAGGTTTTCTCTCATTTTCTCCACCTATTGATGAACTGCATTCATCAAGATATGTTTTTTAAATGTGTTTAAACCGTCTGTGTGCTGTGTCTCTCCAGAACAGACAAAAGACAGATTTTCTCTTAATTTAAAACAAGATTAATGTTTATTTCTCAACACCCAAATTGTTATTGCAACAGCACCCACTCACCCATTCATACGTGATACACACATACAAGCAAAAGTGATTACGAAGATGTAGCATGCACTTTGATGTTGAAAGCATCCAAAAGGTGACTCTAAATCCCTACAGAAGGAGGCCATTCAGCCTATTGAATCTGCACCGATCCTCTGAAAGAGCACCCCACCCCTCCGTCATCTTCTCGCAACCCCACCTAACCTTTGGACTCTGGGGGACAATGTTTTAACATGGCCAATCCACCTGCTCTGATCTATTGAGTTGTCAGCTGCAAACATTGCAAGCCTGATGTTTACTTTTTGGTTAACTGAAGGAATCATAGAATTTACAGTGCAGAAGAAGGCCATTTGGCCCATTGAGTCTGCACCAGCTGTTGGAAAGAGCACTCTACCCAAGCCCACACCCCCACCCTATCCCCATAACCCAGTAACCCCACCCAACACTAAGGGCAATTTTGGACACTAAGGGCAATTTAGCATGGCCAATACACCTAACCTGCACATCTTTGGACTGTGGGAAGAAACCGGAGCACCCGGAGGAAACCCACGCACACACGGGGAGAACGTGCAGACTCCGCACAGACAGTGACCCAAGCCGGGAATTGAACCTGGGACTCTGGAGCTGTGAAGCAATTGTGCTGACCACAATGCTACCGTGCTTCCCCGTATTGGAGGTAGGACGTTTCTGGTGATTAATTCGCAATGGCTTACTCCTTGTAACTAGAATTCTGGCTTTGTTTCAGTTGCGGTAAGGTTGAGCTCCTGTCACGAAGATCTGGTTTGGTTCTTCAAATCTGTAGGTAAAAGACTGGCTGCACTTGCCTGTCTCTGAGGGAATTCTAGGCAAGCTCATTTCTTTGCTGGGCTGGCTTTCTTCCTTCTGTGGTCTCTTGGTCTCTTACACTGACTGACTTTCTGCACGCAACATGTTAATAAAGAATTTCTTACCACAATCTGGTCTTTGTCAGATAACCATAGTATTACTGTTCTTGGCATTTGCATCACCTTGTGAGACAATGGGCTGGATTCTCCGTTTCAGGGATTAAGTCCCCACGCATTCACGAAAACTGTGGTCTTTTATGCCAGAAAAACTGGCGTCAAAAGGCCACAGACTCACAGTCTGGCAGGGTGCTAGCAGGCAGCTGTCATGGAGGTCGCAGCTCCAGCTGCTGATATGGCCCCTCGCACTTCCGCGTCAGAGACTGCGCATGTGCACGGCAGCGGTCTCCATGGCAGACTCAGACCATGGACCTGGACCGCAGAAATAGTGCCCCCAATCGGCCGCTCGCCCGACCTGGACCATCCGCACAATAAAAGCCCAGTCCCAAATGAGTCCCCTGCCTTCTGTTCGACCAGCCCCCGACTGTGGCGGCCGTGGACTGAGCCCGCAGCCCCCACGCGGGTATTACGGACTGTGGGGCCACATTAGAAACATGCTGTTGGGACTTTGGCCGGTCGGGTGCGGAGAATAGCGGGGTGGGCCTCAATCAAAGGCCGCAGGTGGTAGATATGCAGCGCGGCGTACTCCCTGAATATGCTGCTTTATGGGGGGCCGAGAAATGCGGAACCAGCGCTGGTCCCGATTTCATGCGTGAAACGGGATTCTCCACCCCGGAGCCGAATGTGATTTCAGTGTCGGGCTGCAGAGAATCCAGCCCAATATTTTTTCCTCACGCCCATCTTGTGGAATTTCAGTCTGTGGTCCACCAATGGGTGACTGTTATACATCATTTTCTTTAAACATTTAGAAATTTAGACAAATGCCTCTGTTAACTCAACAGGCAAGAACTATTGGCCAGGATTCTTCAAAAACAGCGGCTAAGTGTTGATGCTGGTGTAAACACCAGAGTGTTTCACGCCGGCGTCAACAGGCCTCTTGGCCCAGCGATTCCATGGCCCACAGGGGGCCAGCACGGCGCCTGGATGCTCCGCGCTGCTCTAGCTGCCGATACGCAACCCTGCACTGCCGGCCATGGGCCCGCGTGACACGGCGGACCCACACAGCGGGCCGGCATGGAAGATAGCGCGCGCCCGCCGATTGGTGGCCCACGATCGCGTGTCTGGCCATCGTGGAGGCCCCCCCCCCCCTCCCTGGAGACTGGTCCCCCCCCCCTGCTTCCCATCAGAACGGCCACTGCAGCCACGATGCCGAGCTCCCGCCGGGTGGAATCATACATTAACCATGCCGGCAGGAACTCGGCCGGTCGACCGCGGAGAATCGCCGTGGAGGGCTCTTTCAACGGCTCTCAACCGGTGCTGTGTCGACTGCACATGCGCGACTGGTGCCAATTCTCTGGTCATCGGAGGTTCGCTCACGCCTTCGGACTCGATCGCGGGTCTGACATTCCATTCTCCGCCCCTGCGCCGAGCGCAATCTCGGTGCGGAGACTTGGAGAATCCCGGTCCTTTTATTTTAATGTCTCTTCAATGAAATTTCCCAGAAAAGGTGATTAACATTTTAAGGTCGTGCCCAGGCCAACCTTGGGCAGTTTCATGTATTCCTGGGGACAAGGAGGGATGTCACCTGATCTCCGTGACTACACCAGATCTCAAGGTAAACTGTCCATTTTCCATCTGCTTCTAAAGTTGTTGTTGAATTTTCCATAAGTTCGTGGGCAGACTAGATGAGCATGACAGTTGGCCTGTTTGATAGGATGAGTAGTTTGCATCCAATTCTTTCCACAGCTTTCCTGTTTTATTTCAGTCCTGATCTACATGTGGTGTGTTCAGTGTCCTCATCACTTCTTGGGTTGCTTCCCCTCCCTTGACTAGCGTTTCTTTAACATCCTTAATTTATTTGACTCACCATTCTGTTGTTGAATGTAAAGCTCTTTTTCATCCATGCCCTGTACTTTTTGAAAGAAGTCTACCTATGACTCTACTTCCTCTTCGTGTTTCCTCCCCAACTCTTTTCTTCTGCTGCTGTTGAACTCCGTGGGCTGGATTCTCCGCACCCCGAATCCGGAATTGCGTCTGGCGCCGGGGCAGAGAATTCACTTTTGCGCATGGAATGGGGCCGGCGGCGGTTCCTCTATTCTCCGGCCCCGAAGAGTGACGTACCCGGGAAGTATGCCGAGCTACGTAACCCCTACCTGCGGGGTTTACTGGAGGTCCAGCCCACCATTCTCTGTCCCCGACTGGTAGAAGTCCCAATGCCGTGGATCTAACATGGTCCCAGCCGTTTGGGATACTCGCGTGGCAGTTGCGGACTCAGTCTGCGGCCACCATAGTCGGGGGGGGGGGGGGGGGGGGGGGGGCAGGGGGGGGCAGGCCCATCAGAGGGCAGGGGGTGCCTCATACTTGACCGGGCTATTTTTGGGCGAGTGGTCTAGGTTGGGCATGCGGCCGATCGGGGGCATTATTTACAAGGTCCAGCTCCGCATTCTGAGTCCTTGCGGCCGCCGACATGCGCATGCGCGCCCACTGACACGGAAGTGCGGTGGGCTGTGTCTGCAGCTGAAGCTGCGAGCTACACGACGGCTCCCTGCTAGCCCCCTGCAGGGCTGTGAAAATGTGGCATTTTGACACCAGTTTTTCTGGCGTAAAAGGCCACAGTTTTTACGATGGTGTTGTGACATCATCCCTGAAACAGAGAATCCAGTCCCATATTCTTCTTGCACTTTTTCAGTGGTGATGAACAGGTGTGTGACTGAAATGTTAACTTATTCAGTCATAATTTAATGCCAAGGTAGCTGTAGAATGGCAGTTTGTCACCAGATTCTAAAATTGCTTTCTATCCTCTGCAATCTCTTCAGCTGCCCTTGCTCATCGCACAATCCCGGGGAGGTTAATACGGGTGTAATTGAGCTACTGCTTTAGTGCTCTTTGACTGGGTCAAGTGCTCTCGAGTCAAGTCAGTCATGTAGCATAACTGTCGGTTTGGACTTGGCACGCATCCATGACAACCACCCTAACTATGATAATCATCAATTGATAACTCTACTATGTCTGGCTTTTCCTCAGTTTTTGCAATATTTTCCCTTTTCTATCAAATTCCACGACATAACAATAACTTGTATTTATTTATCACCTTTAATGTAACAAACACTCCAAGGAGCATTATAAAATAATAACGACATCGAACCACATAAGGAGATATTGGGTCAACTGACCAAATGCTGGGTTAAACGGGTAGGTTTTAAGGAATGTCATAAATGTCAAAAGCAAGGGAGAGTTGGAGAGGTGCAGGAAGGGTATTACAGGGTTGATGGACAAAGTAGCTGAAGGTGCAGCCATCAATGGTGGAGCAATTAAAATTGATAAAGCACAAATGGTGAGAATGAGAGGAACGGTATACCTCCGCGACTGTCGGGCTGGAGAACATTACAGATACATGGAAGGGTGAGGCCATGGAAGGGTTTGAAGCCAAAGATTTGAATTTAAAAATCAAGAAGTTGCTTATCCGGAGTCAATGTCGGTCAGTGAACACAGGGATGTTAGCAGAATGGAACATACTGCGAGTTAAGAAAGACAAGGGCAGAAATTATTTCAATAAGTTTAGAGAGGGTTGAATATGAGTGACCACCTAGGAGTGCATTGGAATAGCCAAGGAGAGGTAACAAAGACATAACTTTTTTTTTTTTTTTGTTTTTTTTATAAATTTAGATTACCCAATTATTTTTTCCAATTAAGGGGCAATTTAGCGTGGCCAATCCACCTACTCTGCACATTTTTTGGGTTGTGGGGGCGAAACCCACGCAAACACGGGGAGAATGTGCAAACTCCACACGGACAGTGACCCAGAGCCGGGATCGAACCTGGGACCTCAGCGCCGTGAGGCGGTTATGCTAACCACTTGGCCACCGTGCTGCCCACAAAGGCATAACTGAGGGTTTCAGCAGAAGATAAGTTGAGACAGGGGTGAAGTCATGGGTTGTTATGAAGGTGGAAAGAGGCAGTATTTGTGAAGTCACAGATATAAGGTCGGAGGTTCATCATGGGGTCAAATTTAACACCAAGATTGCAAACAGACTGCTTAATCTGAAATGGTTGCCAGGGAGAGGGATAGAGTCAGTATCTGGGGAATAGACATTATAGTGTGATGCACTATCAATTACGACGAGACGAGAGTAGAATGTAATCAAGGCTTTATTACGCAGAGATGTGGAGCCTCCCGCTGCTGATGCTGAAATGGTTGCAGCTCAGAGAGCCCACACATTTATACTCCGCCTACTCGGCGGAGCCATCAGGCAGGGATCTACCCCCCTACCTGTAGTACAGGGGCCTTACTGTAAAATCCATATATACAGTATAATACATCAGTGGTGACTACCACATAGTGCAGACTGAAAACAATAGCTTCAGTATTACCAACATTTCCTAATATGCAGCACCAAAGAAACTTGTGACAGTTAACTTAATTTGGCTGCCATTGAGCTTTGTTAATTTTTTTTAAGTTTTCTTGTGAATTAGTTGATGTATGACACTAAAACTGATTTATCAATCCTTCTCAGCTGGCGATCAGCAGCTCCACCCACAGCTGCAGACTGGCTGGCAGACCTTTTGGAATTTCTCCACCTACAGAAGATTAAGTATGCCATCCGAGGGTCAGAGGAAGGCTTCCTAGATACATGGGGGCAGTTTGTCGGCCTGTTCCAAAACCTGTTCGAGGCCAGCAACAAGGAGCAAGATAAGAAAACGGGAAAGAGAGGACGAAAAAGGGGGAGGATAGGGAAAAAAAAGATAAATGAGGAACCAAAGGAATGTGCAATCCGGGGGGAGGAAGGGAGGGAGTGGGGGAGGAGAAGAAAGAGGGAAGGTGGGTGTTGCTCGTTCTGGGTGAGTGTGCTTTACACTCAATTTGGCTCTGTTTTATTCCTTAGCTCTAGAGTCGCCAGATATCGTTATACCGCCACAAGATTCAAGTTCAAGCTCAGAGCAATAACTCAATACACCAGTTAGTAAGTTCAAACAAGACATGTTTATTATAATACAGTTATCTACTAATTATGCATATAAAACTACAAGACTAGGCTATTCCTACCACTAACAGGCCAATACTTATCTGGAATAAGAGAACTGCCGGATCAGGGAACAATGGCCTCTTGCTTTGTCCTGGATCCGCAGGATTCCAGTGGTGTGGACTAAAGGGGTCAGGAGTGTCTACTCTCATAGCGTGCGTTGTATGGCACTTACTTGATGATGGCTGCTGACCCGGCCTCTCCTTCTCAAGGTCTTCTGCTGCAAAGGTGTTCTGCTGGGAGGGCCGGGGTGTCAAGAAGAGCGCTGGGAGGCTGGGCAAGGAGAGCGAATCAGTCCTGGGACCTGACTTTTATAGGTCCCAGGGGCTTCGCATCCTTCTGGGCGGACCCTCTATAAACCTGCAATCGATTGGTCTCTTCCCAATCGATTGATTTGAACTTCCCCAATAACGGGGCCGTTCCTCGATCACCGGATGGTTCCTTACACTTTATTGGTGTCCTTTGTCTTAGACTCCACTGGCATCGGAATGTCTGACCTTCCATAGAATGTTTCAATTGCAGTTAACTGTTGTGTCCATTGTGCCTGGGAATCACTGTGAATTGCTTCATTAATATGCGCAGCTCGTTAGTTACAATTATGTCTGGTGTCTGTGGCAGCTAGAATACAGGGGATTCTGCAGACTGCTTATTTCTCTGCCAATGTCCATTTTACCCTGCAATCTTTGCGTTCTTCCATTTTGTGTGAGGAACTGGCCAACCCAGGTGGCTACAACATGCCCTCAGGAGCAGCAATTCTGATCCCTACAAGGGGCCAGCACAGCACTGGAGTGACCCACGTCGCTCCAACTGCTGATGCCGGCATCAAATGGGCGCCGCGGGTCTGCGCATAAGCATTGCGACCAGCGGCATTGCGCACATGCACAGTGGCTCCCTTTTCTGTGCCGGCCCCGGCGCAACATGGCGTAGGGCTACAGGGGCGGAGCGAAAGTGGCCCCCAGACCGAGAGGCCAGCCCGCCGATCAGTAGGCCCCGATCATGGGCCAGACCACAGCAGAGGCCCCCTCCCCGGGGTCGGAACCGCCTCACCCCCCACCTGGCCATCCCCGGATGCATGCACGCCGAGGTCCTGCTGGGTAAGACCACACGTGGACGGTGCCGGCGGGAGTCGGATATTTTGTGCTGCCGCTCGGCCCATCCCGGGCGGAGAATCGCTGGGGGGGGGGGGGGGGGGATGTAGAGCGGCCCCCGACCAGCACTGCGCCGACTGTACCATTGCCAATGGCGCCGATTCTCTGCTTTCCAGTGAATCGGCAGACCGGCGTTGGGGCAGCGTCGCACAATTCACGCCTGGCCCGGCGATTCTCCGGTCCGTTGTGAGCTGAGGAAAACCTGCCCATAGTGTCAGCTCTTGCTCAGTTGGAAGTACACTTGGCTCTTATTCAGAAAGTTACTGTTCAAGTCACACTCCTGGACTTGAGCATGAAAGTCCAGGCCAACAGCTAATGCATCAACGAGGGAGTCAAGGTATTTGGAAAGTATGCAACCACCTTCAGCCAGAAGTGTCAAGTGGATGATCCATCCCAGCCTCCTTCTGAGACTCCCAGTATCTCTTCAGCAAATTCAGTACATCCCATGTGATATCAGGAAAGAACAGCACTGTGTCCAGTTCCATTTACAACTCCTCAGATAATGAAGCAGTTTGTGCCCGCATGCAGTAAGACCTGGGCAACGTTCTGGCTTGGGCTGATAAGGGGCAAGTGACAGTCACATCATGCCAGTTTCATCTCCAACAAGAGAAAATATAACCACTTGCCCTTTACTTTCAACAGCATTAACATCACCGAATCATTCACCATCAATACCCTGGGGCGCTACCTTTGAAAAGAAACTTAACTGTGAAGGCAGATCACTTGCAAGTAGGTCGAAGAAATTCTCACATCAACTACTGGTACCATGATGTGTTGGGTATTCTGGATCTGTGGAGACTGCGTTTACCTCAGCAGTAACACATACAGGCTACCAACACTTGAAATAGTACAACACTATTTTATTAAGCTGGAAACTGTTGAACATACTTTCACTGTGGGTCGCCACTATGTTAGATTAAACTAAAGACCTATGCCTATCCTAACCAGTCTATGCACTCAGCACATGGTGAAGATCTGTGCTGCAAGCTGTGAGCTCTGTCCTTCTGAGAGGCTGCATCCGAAAGAGTGGGAAAACTGGTGCCCTCTGTCTTTTTAGTGAGTGTGCTCTAACTGGTGATTGGCTGCGGTGTTGTGTGTGTTGATTGGTCTTGCTGTATGTCAATCAATGTGTGTGTCTGCACCATTATATACTGATGTATATTATGACAAACTGGACCAATCACATCAAAACTGAGGTTACAAGAGCAGATCAGAGCTGATTGCTTGGTTGTGAGCAATTCACCTCCTGCCTCCCCGAAGCTTATCCAGCATCTACAGTGCATATGTCAGGGGTCCAATGGAGTGCTCTCCACTTGCATGGAAGAGTGCAGCGTCAATAACACCCAACTAGCTTGATAGAACCATGCAGGTCAAAGCAAACCATCCGATTGGCACCCCATCTATCACTTCACTCCCTCCGCCAACAGTTGCTGCAGTGTGTACCATATACAAGCTCCACTGCAGCAACACAGCAAGGGTTCTTCCAAAGCATTTTCCAAACCAGCCACCGAGATCATATCACAAAAGAGGATCAGATGGGTGGGAATTCAACCACCTACAAGTTCCCCTTACTAGTCCACTCGGAGTCATTTCACCATTCCTTCACTGTTGCTGCATCAAATGTTTTGAATTACTTGAATAACAGCACCCCCAAAGTACCGACCTCGTATGGATTGCAGTGATTCAAGAAGGTAAATCACCACCACCTTCTCAAGAGCAATTATTGATAGCAATAGAGGCTGGTATTTCCAGCTGCATCCACATTCATGCATAAATATAAACAAGAACTGAAGAAGCATCAGTCAGGAATCTCCATTCTTAATTACTTTGTACTAAATAATTTCAGTGCCCTCAGATACAGAACGACTATTTATTTGTCAATGTTTTGGGAGAGCAGTCCCTCAGAGAATGTCTCTGAAGCAGGACCCTACCCAACTGAACAACTATGGGCAGGATTCTCTGTCCGTTCACGGCACTGGGATTCTCCCATGCCACGGATTCTCCCGTGCCGTTGCAGTGAATGGGAGACTTGGCTGAGCACCAAATTCTCCGTCCTCGCTAGCAGCGGTAGCGGGGCGGACTTGCAACGGAGAATCCCGGTCTGTACATTGGGCCCATACATTACGAGTCACTTAAGCCATACATAATTAAGTTCCAACATTGCTTGTTTAAGATTTGCATGAAACAATTTGCAGATTTTCACAGGACAGGGTATCCGTTATCCCCAGAATTGTCTGTCTTCACTTTCTCTTAGCGGCTCCTCATAATCTTTTGTTGCAGTCAAGTTTGGCCTTGCACTGCTAGCTTTGTATCTTTGAGGTAATACCAAGAGCACCAGGCATTCAAGCTATTGATATGAGACCTGAACAGGTCTGAGGTTTACTGCTACGAGCTGGCAGCTTAAACACGTAAGCATCTGCCCAAATAAACAGTTATAATAAACCATATTCATTATTTCCCTGCTACAACTAATATCTGGTGATTCGTGTAGGAAAATGCACATATGTGGATGTGGGACCATGAAAGGATAGTCATAGATGTGATTCCCCAGTGGTGAAATAATCTATTGGCATTCATTGTTTAAGCTTAAATCTGAAGGTGTCCAGTTAGGCAGGGGTTCTGGCAGAATGGCAGCCACGGAATTGTTCCCTGGAATGAATCAGTGCCTTGAGGAGAGACGGTGAGAAAATTGACAAAGAAAAATCAAGCAGTGATTATGTATACAAAATGAAAACAAAGCAGAGATTTCCTGTGGACCATCCTTTTTGTTTTATTTAATAGTATTATTCCTCAGGTTCTATCAGGTTATCTTGAGGTTATCAAGAGGAACAGGGTCATTGCAGCTAAATGTCACAAGTCACAGATGAAACAACAAAGTAAATTCCCTGAAAGTATGGCAATCAATCTGTAACTATCAAATCGAGCAGTGGGATATGGCAAAGTAATCTGCATAATGAAATTGGGCACTTTCGAGCCGACACCTTTTTAATAGAAATAACTCGATGTGTACATTATACGCAAGATGAAAAATAGCCAAAGAATCTATCTGGAAAAAGATAGCAAACAATGAATATTTGAAATTCAAGAATAGATTTGTGGTGTGGATTACGATTTGCCACAACACCGGGTAGAACTCGCCTGCTCTTTTCAAAATAGTGCCATAGGGCCTTTTACTTGTACCTGAGAGTGCAAACAGGACCTCAGTAGAATGCCAGATTTGAAAGACAGCAAGCGGAATTCTCCGTCAGCCAACGCCGGAATCGGGAAATGGGATTAGGGGGAGAATCGGTTCCAACGCCGGTGGATGTCGGTTTCACAGCAAGTCCCATTTCTCTGTCACCTCAACAGTGGCGTCAATGCATTCCACTCCGCACATATGTTAAACGCCGTTGGCATTTCATTAGCGGGTCTCACCCGGTATTCTCGGGAGCCTCTGCGGATTCTCTGTCTCCGCTGGGGGGAATTCCCGATGGCGGGGTTCACTTCTACTTTTAAAAACTTGTGAAACAGGCGCTGTGGCAGAGGAGGGAGAGAGAGGAGGTAGGACACACAGAGGAAAGACTTTGGGCTGCTGTTCCTGACACTGGCCGGACTGGCTGAGAGGGGAGGGGGTCTGCAGGGGCCGGAGGGCAGGTGACAGGAGAACGGGGGGATGTGCCGTGGGGCCGCGGTGACCCCCCACCAGACCGGGGTGTCCGGGCACTGACTGCCATTGCCATCCATCCTGCTGTGCACCCCACTGACCACGCACCCTGGCCCCTGTTTCTGCAGAGTGACACCGGCCATATGGATGCCCCCATCACCCCTGTACCCCAGCGCCCACCACCCACGCACACCAGCTCCCACCCTCCACCCCACCCTCCGCCATATTACCCATACGTGGCTCATCCAAGGGTAAGAGCTACTGCAACCCCGGCAGGGGGTGCCGGATGGGGGCCATGGAGCGTACCGCTGGCATGGGCAGCGCCAGCCAATGGCACTCCGTGCAGCAGAGATGGGTTCCAGAGCCAGAGGCCCCCACGGTGCTGGACACCGACGAATCCAGGGGTGTGGGATGCAGGAAGGGGAGGACATGCGGTGGTAGGTTCTCAGTGCCAACCGGGGCCACCATCTAGTCCAGTGGACCAGATTGGGCACGGAAAAACGCTCCATGCCAAGATCTCTGCCTTTCATCTCCTGCAGACAATAAATATTGGAATACAACCAGCAATGGTGGCCATCCGCCTAGTTGCCGCAGCCCTGGGGATTGCACTGCAGCTGTGCGAGCTGGAGCTGCTCAAGGAGGAGGAAGCTGCAGCAGCGGAGCGGGCAGCATCGGAGCGTGCCGCTGAGGAACAGACGGCAGCCACCCAGGATGGAGAGCTGGCCGCCCAATCGGCCAAGGAGTAGATGCAAAGGAGGCACCGCATGAGGCCTCATGTGTACCAGCAGCGCCTGTCATTCGAGGGCCTGCCGGACCAGGCTTGCTGGAAGACTCTGGCTGAGCAGGGGGACAGTGTGACATATCTGCCAGATCATGGCACACCTGCCACTGCGGGGAATCGGGGAGGGCATCTGCTCCCAGTGGCCATCAAGGTGATGGTTGCCCTGACATTTTATGTCATTGAGTCCTTCCAGACACCGAGTGGGTACAAGTCCGGAATCTTACAGAGCTCGGTGCACAGCATCCGCACTGTCAATTCTGACATAAAGAAACACTTCACAAAATGTTGCCCCCCAACAATGATGGCGATTGAGCCCGCTCTCCGCTGCTACTACCCCTATAAAGATGGTGGGTGCGCATGCGCTCTGCTGCCCCTGCCCAATAAAGATGGCGGGTGCATCATGTACATCTGCGCCCAATACCCGGGCAGTGTACACAAAACCTTCATCCTGGTGCATTCGACTATTCCTGGCCTCTTCGAGGCGCATCACCTGCTGCGGGGTTGGCTCCTGGTTGACGGGGGTTATCCGCGGCGGTCGTGGCTGATGATACCTGTCCGGAGGCCAAAGATCGACGTGGAGACCTGCTCAACGACGCCCGTGCAGCGATCATGGACGTGATCGAGTGGTTCTTCGGCATCCTGAAGATGCGGTTCAGGTGCCTGAACCGCTCAGGAGAGGCCCTCCAGTATGGCGCTGGGAGGGTTGCCCACCTCATGGCGGCCTGCTGCGTCGTCCACAACATTGCACAACAAAGGGGCCACATGCTGGAGGAAGAGGGATGAATGCCAGATCTCATCCGATGCGGAGGATGTAGGTGGGGGGGGGAGGAGGGGGAGAGAGTTAGGGGGGAGGGGTGGGTGGGTGGGCAGGCCTGACTCCTTCTCTGATACATACCTAATGCCCCATGGGATGCGGGCCTTGGGTCGGCAATAACAGTGGGTCTGGATGATGACAGCCCACTCTGCGGTGAGCTCTGGTGCTTCGCATCATCATGTCTGACTCCTGCCCATGGTAGCATCTTCCACCATCCACCTGGGTGATTGCTAAATGCAAGCTGGCCATTCCATCACAGGATGCCACCGATTCCCTGGGGTGACGGTGATGAGGCGGGGGGGGGGGGAGGGGGTAGCGGTGGTGGCAGGGGTGATGGTGGGACAGCGGAGTTGTGAACGCTGGCTGAACCAAGCCCATCCTGAGCCAAGCTCACTTCCACCACGCGTTGCCTCTGCAGCCAGCCCAGACCAACCCACCCGTCACAACCATTTAACGGAACACCGAAGCAGTTTGTAGCATTGTAGCATTGTGCACAGGTGTTTAATGGGAAAACATATATACAGATACATGCCCAAGCCCCTATCATTAAACTGTGCCATGCACTCGTGCCAACCTAACTGGTGTCTAACTTTTGGGCCTTACGGGCCCTAACGTTACATCGAGGTTGTTCGCCAGATGGTACATTAGGAGTGGAGGCGGCCTGCTGTGATTCCGGCCCTGTGACCAGGCTCCCCTTTGGTCAGGCGTCTTCTGGAGCGACTGGGCCTCGATGGGCCTGGCCGCTGCTCCGGTATCCCTGGTAGCATGGTGCTGCCCTGTTCTGCCTTCTGCCCACCAGATGCGCCAGGACAAGATGGAGGAAGTCTGAGGTGCTGCGCTGTTTTGACACCTCCTCTGTGGGAGTCACCGGCATGGGCCCCATCACCCCCTTCTCCCTCGGGGTGCCCGATGGCCCCTGGGCTCCTCCATGGGACGGGGGTGTGAGTGGAGCTACCACTTGAGGCTCCCCCGCCACCTAGAGCTGCCAGTCCAGGAGGCCCACTCTGGCCTCGACCAAGGTCTGTATGCTCACGGCAAAGGGAGTGGACCACCTCCGTCTGGGACTGCACCACATCATGCTGCAACTGTGCCACCAGCCTGAGGGTCTGTGTCATATCAGCCAGTGACTGTGCCATCTCCCTCTGGGACAGGGCCACGTCCCTCTGGGTTTGTGCTCTCTTATGACTCTCTCAGCCATGGCCTGCTGTGACTGGACCATGCTCAGTTGCACCGCTACAATGTCCAGGTGGTTCTGGCACATGGCTGCCTGTGAGAGGGCAACCCTGTCCTAGGCCTCTGCCAGCGCCTGCAAAGAATGCCCAGACCTTGGACATGCTGATCCATAGCCATAACTCTCATCCCCAGGGCCTCCACCGCAGACACCACCTGTGCGGCTTTGGCCTGGGTGGCATCCATGGCCGGCACCACCTCCTGGACTCCTCCACCTAAGGCTGTCGGTGCTGGATGCTCATCGACAACCCCTCATGTAGTCCTTGGCTTTGCGACTACATCCTCACAATCAATAGGACTGTCCGTTCCAGAAGCCCAAAACCGTTTGGACGGCAGCTAGTTCCTGGGTTGACCAGCCCCACGACCATCCGCCGCCTCGGATGTTTCCTACCTCCACTTGAGATGCCGGAGCAGCTGTGTGGTGCGCATCAGAGAGTGTCCCAAGAGTCTCTTCACTAAAGTGCCCAACTGAGATGAGTGTCTCCAGTATGGTGGAGGGTGTTGGAGACAACTGTGAAGAGATGTCAGTGTCATCCTCGGACTTGAGTTCCAGGGTGTCCTGGGTCTGAGGTCTATGGCTTGCGTCTGTGCCCCCATCGCTGCTCGGCACCCGGGGCACTGACTCTGGTTGTTGCTGGGGGCGGCGAGTACCAAATGCACCCTCCCCATCACCAGCAGCTCTTGCAAGACACAAGACAAGACACATGATTAGACTGCGGGCCCGGCGGAGTGGGTGTCGTGCACTGGGGACGAGGGAGTGGTGTGGGTGCGGGGTGGTGTAGGCGTGAGGGTGGTGTGGGCGTGAGGGTGGTGTGGGAGTGAGGGTAGTGTGAGGGTGCTGTTGGACAGAGGGGTTGAGACACATGGCATGGGGAAGCGCAACTCAGTGGGGTCTCACTTCCTCGCCTGTCGGCCTCTGCCACCTGCACCCAGGCGCGCCGAACGGCGGCTGCTGGACTGGCAGTCTCCTTCCCAGGCCAGGGTACAAGGTTACCTGCCTCTCTTCCACGGTGTCCAACAGTGTTTCACGCTCGGCATTCTTGAACATCGCTGCCATTTTGTTTGTTGGGATGGTGTGTGTGGGGAGCGAAGTATGTATCTGCTACTGCAGTTTATCAGCATCCTGAGTGCCAATCAGGAATCTGGTGAATCCGGCACCGTTTCTCATTGGAATCACACATTACGCTGGTTCTAGCCCCTCAACAGTAGTTGAATCGGTCCAGGTGCGGGACCAGTTTTGCTGTTGTGGAAATCCGCGAATCCTGTCCTGGCGTCAACACACAGGGCAGGATTCTCCCTTCTGACGACAGAGTGTTGACGTCATTGTAAAAATTGGGGAGTTCCACGGCTTCATTGGGCCGCTAAGTGTAGCGATCCTCAGGATCCAGGAGGCCAGCATGGCACTGGAGTGACCCACGCCGCTCCAGCTGCCGATACCGCTGTCAAATGGGCGCCGCGGGTCTGTGCATATGCACTGCGACCGGTGCGAATGCGCGGTAGCTTCCTTCTCCGCGCCGGCCCCAACGCAACATAGCGTAGGGCTAAAGGGGCCGGCGCGGAGTAAAAGAAGCCCCCACGAGGAGATGCCGGCCCACCGATTGGTAGGCCCCGATCGCGGGCCAGGCCACGGTGGAGGCCACCCCCCTGGGGTCGGACCCCCTCCCTCCCCACCAGGCCGTCCTCGACGAGATGAATGCCAAGGTCCTGCCGGTTAAGACCAGATGTGAACGGTGCCGGCAGGACTCGGGCTTTTTTGCCGGCCATTCGGCCCATTCCGGGCGGAAAATCACCAGGAGCCAGGGGGGTGGGGCCGAGTAGAGCAGCCCCGACCGGCGCCTCGCTGACCGCGCTAGCGCCAATGGCGCCGATTCTCCACCCACCGAAGAATCGGCGGACTGGAGTCGGGGCGGCGTCACGCGAATCGCGCCCAGCTCGCCGATTCTCCGAACCGGAGTGTGCTGAGAGAATCCCACCATTAGTCTCAGGAACAATGAATACCGCTGGGCAGTTCTGAGAATGCAGCGTTCCCTCAGTGCTGCATTGGAGTGTTAGACTTGATTTTGTGCTCAAGCCCTGGAGTAGGATTTAAACACACAACCTTCTGATTCAGAAATTAGATCACTACCAACGATAGACACAGTAATTCTATCAACCGATAAGTATTTAGTTAAATCACAATGAATAATCTGAATGATGATGTTGTAAAATGTGCCATTCCTAATGTATATATGATTTAATATAGAAATTAGGCAACAATTGTAAAGACAGTGGGTGGGATTCTCTGTCAGCGGGATCCTCTACTTGGCCGGTAACGCACTCATGTTCCCAACGGAGTGGGGGTGGCCACAATGGGAAACCCCATCGACTGGCAGCCAGGACAGAAGATCCTGCTGCCAGCCAGGATGTGCCAGAAAAGGTATCTGGCGGGACAGAGAATCCAGCCCTGTGACTTCCACATTGCCTCCAGATACACCTCCGGGACTGCAACCATTCAAAAAAAAGCAGCTCACCTCCACCTTCCCAAGGACAATTAGGGGATGGACAATAAATGGTCGCCAAGCCAGCAACATCCTCATCCGGTAAGTAAGTTAAAAACAAGTGTTATGTAACAAGGTGGGCCCAGTTCTGGAGTTGTTTGAAGGGATCCTCAACCAATTGCACTGAGGTGATTTTGACGTATGCTCAGTTGATTGCGGAATTGTGAGCTTTTTGTTGACCACAGAAAAGAAGGAAATAAAAGTGAGTAAGTATGGGGACAGTGGCTGTCGTGCCACTGTCTCTGCAACATCAGCAGCATGTGGAGAGCAGGAGGCTCTGTGAAAAGAGCGGAGATGGTGGCCCCTATACAGAACACGATAGCCAGAAACGCTGTGACAGGGGCAACAATCTAATGCTAAACTAAGTCAGGAACAGTGGCTGATGGCCTCGTTACACTCTCACTCAAGCAAAACGAGGCCAGTGAATAGTGGCAAAGGCCAAAAACGAGAAGCACGTCAGGCACAAAATGGTTTGTGATGTAACCAGACCACTCCCATACGCAAAATCGGGATCTTGCTGCAGAGTGGCGAGAAACCAGTTATCACCATTTAAGCCCTCTTTCTATACAATTAACGAGAGCCACCCCATATCCAACGGCCTCCTGACATTCAGTGGCCTCCCCAGAAAGTGGTCACGCTGGCGCCGATTAGTACTCCTTTTGAAAAATGTGAACATGGTGCAGGGCTTCTGTGTGGAGCTGAGGAGGTGAGTAGCCATCTTTGCTCACAGGCAAAGAGCCCTAGGGCACTGAGCTCGGCGGGGGTGGGAGACCTTGGCTGGGGGGGTGGAGGAACCCTCCGCAGATGTGGGATGCCATGGGAGGGTGGAGGTAGAGTTGTGGGGGGGGGTGTGCAACCGCATGCCAACCCCTGGATCGTATGTATCCGTTCCAGGGCAGCCCTTGTCCCACTTTGGGACAGAGAAGCAGCTGGTCGAGCCCTGGCTGCCCCTGCATCATCTGGCTCTGCCAGCCCTGGCGGCTCCTTGATGTTTGCACCATCGTGTCGATACCTTCGGCGATGCCCTCAGTGATAGGGCCATGCTCTGCCAGTGTCTCGGCAAATGCCCACCTGCGGCTGGAGCAAACTCCGCAGTACCTCAGCCATTCCCATCTGAGAGCGGGACATATCCTGTAGAACCTCATCAAGGTCGGCCTGATACTGCGTAACATCCCCCAGTGAGTCGGCCATTCCTGCCGAGACACAAGCCATGGCCGTCACCAAACTGCACAACGCCTTGGACACCCTCACTCATACTGCCGACAAACATGCACGCATTGCCCCGGCAACATCTCCTGCGCCCGTAGCCTCTGGGACTCCTCTAGTTGGCTATTGGACCTGCTAAAGTGTCACTGACATCTCCCTCTGGATGTCCTGACCACATCCTAACGCCTGCATCAGCTCCCGGGAGGGATGGGTCAATCAGTAAGGCAATAACAACTGACGTTTGACAGGTGGTTCCTCACCTCTGGGGCTTCCCGTCAACCTCTGCATGGAGAGCGTCTCTCTCTTCGGCCACACCAGTTACTTCCAGTGTCCGTTCTCGAAGGAGGTGAGGCATTCTTCATGTCTGGCATACCCTCCCCCAATCTGGGCCCTCTCTGACGTTTGCAGGAAAGCTTTTTCCTGAGGAGACACAGAGAGGCACTATTAGCCATACGCGGGTTCACAGTAGTGTGAGGGTGTGTGTGAAGAATGGTTGAAGGGAGAGTGGGGTAAAGGGCGGGTTTCGGGACACATGGAGAATTGGATGGGTGTGAATGCTCACGTGAGGGTGGAAAGATCTCGGGTAGGGGAGGAGGGCAGTGGCGGGACGGCATTGGTGTCTGCTCACTTGTGCTGCCCGGTTAGGTCGTTGAATTTATTAGGCACTGGAGGCCAGTCCTCTGGTCACACTCCCGCAGCTTACAACTGCCGCCACCTCACCCCAGGCAGCACTGGCCACACTGTGGCAGACCCTCGGGGACCCTCGGGCAACAGAACATTTCTGGCCTCCACTGCATCTAGGAGCCTCCCAGGTCTGCATCCCCGAATCTTGGGGTGGCTGAGCAAGTGCCGCCTTAGTGTGCTGCTCGACCTTTGCAGAGAGGGGCTGGCAAGCATGGTACCGGCGAATTGGCTGGCGAGCCTTCATTTGCAGCGAGAAGCCCGTGGGGCCTTGTTAAGTGGACCAATTGATGTTGAATAACGTTGCCGGCCTTGCTGGACCGAACGCCGGGAAGCTCGCGGCAGTTGCCACTCGCTACCACACTTAGAAATCTTTCCAGAGAATTGTACCCAGTGTCTCAGCAGGCTGCACTTTGCAAAGGAGGTTGCCATGGGCTAGTTTAGCACAGTGGGCTGGCTTGCAAAGCAGAACAAGGCCAGCAGCACGGTTCAATTCCCGTACCAGCCTCATAGATTCATAGAATTTACAGTGCAAAAAGAGGCCATTCGGCCCATCGAGTCTGCACCGGTTCTTGGAAAGAGCACCCTTCCCAACTGCACTCCTCCACTCTATCCCCATAACCCAGTAACCCCATCCAACACTAAGGGAAATTTTGGACACTAAGGGCAATTTAGCATGGCCAATCCACCTAACCTGCACATCTTTGGACTGTGGGAGGAAACCGGAGCACCTGGAGGAAACCCACGCACACACGGGGAGAACGTGCAGACTCCGCGCAGACAGTGACCCAAGTCGGGAATCGAACCTGGGACCCTGGTGCTGTGAAGCAATTGTGCTAATTACTATGCTACCGTGCTGCCTCCTCAAAAAGGTGGCGGAATGTGGCAACTAGGGGCTTTTCACAGGAACTTAATTGAAGCCTACTTGTGACAATAAGCGATTATTATTATTATTATTATTATTATTGTTATTATTATGGTGTGTTGTCACCTACTTTGCAATGTTCTGGAGTCTGAATCTGGGGCAAAGGTCACCCTCCCAGAGGCTGTGAAATCATCATTGCCTTTTCTTTCTATATCAAACGGTCCTTGTGGTGGGTACAGGTGACACCAGAAACATCCCATACTTTACTGTGCATAGGGAGATGACAAAAGTGCTCTACCATTGGAGAGGGGACTTCAGTGCTTCTCCCTTAGAAAGGAACACCAGAATGAAAGAGCACATAAATTTGCAAACATAGTGGATTGCCAATGCTACAGAGCACCAATTTCTGTCTTCCAGGCATCCCGTGCCAACGGGAAGTGATACCACAAGGGCTATCACTCTCTCAATGTGCATTTGCTGTGTGACCACATCAGGAGCCTCATCACAGTTAATGTTCACTTTGCTGGCAGCATTCACAATGCTTTTATCTTCTGACAATCAGTAATTCCCACCATCATAGGTATGGCTTGGCGATGAGGGATACCCACTCTACACATGACCCATGGCTTTCACATCCCATAATGCGCGGACAGAGGACAGCCATGAAAGTATGGTGTGTCCCACAGCAAGAAGCAATTGGTCTCCAAAAGCAAATGCTTCAATCGCTCAGAATGATCTCGAAAGTACACACCCAAGAGAGTGGCCATGTTTGGGGTGGCAGGCTGCGTTATCCAAAACCCAATCAATCTGAGGCCCACCCATCACTCCTGAGATCCAAAGAGCACCTTGTCATGAAGGAGAAAGGAAAGGAGGAGGAAGAAGAGAACAGATCGCTTTGAACATGTGCCACTGGGTGGAGCACGAGGGACCACATTGTGAGGCTTTATTTCAGTTGAAATGGTCTTCCCCAATCCTAACATAAGCCTACTATTCCCAAACAGCACATCCATTTTATACTCCGCATTGCAAAGTCCCACTGGCCAATTCAACAAAGAGCAACAGCAAAAATCTTCATCAACAACTTCATTGTGTCAAACGTTAAAATTCCCTCAATATGTAAGTAGAATCTCAAAATATTGGAAGCCTGCCAATTTAGCATAACAGTCTCTGCACTATCGATTATGCAAGTGTCTAGGAATGGAAGTTCAGGATTTTCTTCATCCAAATTCTACATTCTCTTGGATACCAACATGGGTGAAGTAATACAAAACAAAATATTACAGATGGTAGAAATCTGAAATAAATTTTTTAAATAGGAGTAAACTCTTCAACAGCACAGCCTGTGGAGAGAAACAGAGGCCCGGATATTCCGTTCCCCACCACTAATATCCGGTCAGGTGGAGAATCCCATGTCGACCTTGCTGGCCATGGCGGAATTCCTGTCCCATGTCAGCGGTAACATGCAAACAGCTCCTTTGCATTAATATCAATGGGATTAATGGGTTTTCTTGTGGCTTTCTAAGACGCCTCAGACACTCCAAATGCAGCAGGTTTTAAAAGCAGAGGGTCGAGGGAGCTAGGAGTCTTCCTAGCTTTAACTTTAACTTTCCATGAACTGTCTGACCTGATCACCAGCTTTCAGTCAGAGCAGTCCAATGTGCGAAGGCCCATTTCTAATTTTAAAACAGGTCAGACATGGATGATGATTTTGAACAGAGGGCTGCTTGAGATCACCATGCCAAGAGTGATTTCAGGTTTCCCAGGGCTGGAAAGAAGCAGTACAGACACAGGGCTTCCATCCTGGGGAGGGTCCCAGTGTCAACCCCTACACACAGCCCAATCCCACCCCCCACAGGTCCCTTGGGGAACCCTCCCTCTGGAGCCTGGCAATGGCAAAGGGGCACTTAAGAAATGGGCTAACCCCCTTGAGCCCACTCGGGGTCCAGTGAGCAGTGACCCTGAACAGGCACCGGAATTTGGCGACTAGGCATAAACGGCCATCGATCCCCGTTTTGCTGGGGGCTAGCAGGGAGGCAGCGTAGAGCACCCGGCGCTAGCTGCCGATACAGCCTGGAGAATGCCGGGTCCGTGGCCGCACATGCACATGGCAGCGGCCTGCAGCGGCCGCACCATGCTTCATGGTGGAGGCCGCTTGCGGACCTGGTGCGCAAAATAGTCCCCCACTTCGGCCGGGCTCGCGTGCCCCGGACCGCCCCACCACTGTGTCCCCAGCCCCAAATAAGTCCCCCCATGCACGTGGATTGGCTCTCCACCAACTATGACGGGGCTAGGACTGAGTCCACAGCCACCACGTCGAGTCCCGGTGGTTAGACCCACACTGTCCTGTGCCATTGGGGAATTCGGCACGGTTGGGGGCAGCGTATCGGTGGTGGGTCTCAGGCAATGCGCCTGAGGTCATCAATACACCACTGTGGAGGGCAGTGCATCGCGAAAGCTGCGACTCCCCCGTTTCGATCGGGAATGGATTCTCTGGCCGTTTGCGGAACGCGATTTCGCCGTCGGCAACTGAGAATCCCCCCCACCTTTGCTTATTCATTTACAGGATGTGGACATCCTTGGCGCCCTTTCAGAAGGTGGTAGTGAGTTGTCTTCTTGAATTGCCACACTCCGAGAGGTGCAGGTGTACACACTATGCTGTTAGGGAGGGAGTTTCAGGATGTTCCCCAGCGATGTTGAAGGAACAGCGACATATTTCAAGTCAGGGTAGAGAGTGATTTTAGGGAACCTCCAGGTGGTCGGGTTCCCAAGTATCTGCTGCTCTTGTCCTTCCAGATGGTAGTGGTCGTGGGTTTGGAAAGTGCTGTCTGAGGAACTTTGGTGAGTTACTGCAGCGCATCTTGTAGATGGTGTACACGGCTGCCCACTGTTCGTCGGTGGTGGAGAGTTTGAATGTTTGTGGAAGGAGGAGCAGTCAAGCTTAGTCCTGAATGGTGTTGAGCCTCTCGAGTGTTGTTGGAGCTGCACTCATCCAGGCAAGTGGAAAGTATTCCATTACACTCCTGACTTGTGCCTTGTAGATGGGGCGTCAGGAGGTAAGTTGCTCACCGTAGGATTCCTAGCCTTTGACATTTCCTGGTCACCACAGAATCAATATGGCTAAATCCAGTTCAGTTCTGATCAATGGTAACCCCCAGAACGTTGATTGTGGGGGATTCATCAATGGTAAGCTATTGAATGTCAAGTGGTGTAGTTAGATCCTGTCTTGGAGGCGATGGTCATTTGCCTGGCACTTGAATGTAACTTGCCGCATGTCAGCCCAAGTCTGGATAGTGTCCGGTCTTGCTGCATTTGGACATGGACTGCTTCAGTATCTGAGGAGTTGTGAATGGTGCTGAACATTGTGCAGTCATCCGCAAAACATCCCAATTTCTGACCTTATGATGGAAGGGAGGTCGTTGATGAAGCTGCTGAAGATGGTTGGGCCTAGGACCACTATCCTGAGGAACTTCTGCAGTGATGTCCGGGAGTGAGATGATTGACCTCCAACCACCATACCATCGCCTCTGTGCTAGCTATGATGCCAGACAAATGGAGAGTTTTCCCCCTAATTCCCATTGACTCCAGTTAGCTGGGGCGCCTTGATGCCATACTCGGTCAAATGCTGCCTTGATGTTAAGGGTGATCACTCTCACTTCACCTCTGGCATTCAGGCTTTTAGTCCATGTTTGAACCAAGGCTGTAATGATGTCAGGAACTGAGTCCAAACGGAGCGTCATGAGGAGCTATTTTTGAGCAAGTGCCACTTGATAGCACTGCTGATGACTCTTCCATCACTTTGCTGATGATGGAGAGTAGACTGATAAGTTGATAATTGGCTGGGTTGTATTTGTCTTGTATCTTGTTTACAGGACACACCTGGGCAATTTTCCACTTTGCCAGGTAGATGCCAGTGTTGTAGCTGTACTGGGACAGCTTGGTTAGGTGCATGGCAAGGTCTGGGGCACAAGTCTTCAGCACTTTTGCTGGGATCACACAGTATCCAATGTCAAATGAGCCTTTACTTGATATCACATGGAGTGAATCGAATTGGCTGAAGACTGATGTCAATGATGCTGGAGACCTCACCTCAGGAGGAGACCAATATGGATCATCCACTCAGCACGACTGGCTGAAGAGTTATGCAAATTTGGATTTGGATTTTGTTTATTGTCACGTGTACTGAGGTACAGTGAAAAGTATTTTTCTGCGAGCAGCTCAACAGATCATTAAGTACATGAAAAGAAAAGAAAAGAAAATACATAATAAGGCAATACAAGGTATACAATGTAACTGGCATCGGGTGAAGCATACAGGTTGCAGTGTTAATGAGGTCAGTCCATAAAGGGTCATTTAGGAGTCTGGTAACAGTGGGGAAGAGCTGTTTTTGAGCGTTTTTGCGTGTTTTCATACTTTTGTATCTCCTGCCTGATGGAAGAAGTTGGAAGAGTGAGTAAACCAGGTGGGAGGGGTCTTTGATTTTGCTGCCCACTTTCCCCAGGCAGCAGGAGGTGTAGATGGGGTAAATGGATGGGAGGCAGGTTTGTGTGATGGATTGGGCGGTGTTCACGACTCTCTGAAGTTTCTTGAGGTCTTGAGCCGAGCAGTTGCCATACCAGGCTGTGATGCAGCCAGATAGGATGCTTTCTATGGTGCATCTGTAAAAGTTGGTAAGAGTTAATGTGGACATGCCGAATTTCCTTAGTTTCCTGAGGAAGGAGAGGCGCTGTTGTGCTTTCTTGGTGATAGCGTCGACGTGAGTGGACCAGGACAGATTTTTGGCGATGTGTACCCCTAGGAATTTGAAACTGCTAACCATCTCCACCTCGGCTCCGTTGATGCTGATAAGGCTGTGTACAGTACTTTGCTTCCTGAAGTCAATAACCAGCTCTTTAGTTTTGCTGGCATTGAGGGATAGATTGTTGTTGCTGTACCACTCCACTAGGTTCCTCTTCAGCCTTGTCTTTCTTCAGCCTTGTCTTTTGCACATATATGCTGGGCTACTCCATCATTGAGGATGGGGATATTCTGGAGCCTCCTCCTCCAGTGATTTATTTGATTGTCCACCACCATTCACGGCTGGAAGTGGCAGGACTGCAGAGCTTCGATCTGATGCGTTGGTTGTGCAATCACTTAGTTCTATCTATTACTTGCTGCTTATGCTGTTTGGCACATAAGTAGCCCTGTGTTGTAGCTTCACCAGGTTGGCACCTCATATGTATGCCTGATGTTGCTCCTGGCATGCGCTCCTGCACTCTTCATTGAACCAGAGTTGATCCCTTGGCTTGGTGGTAATGGTTGAAGGGGCGATATGCTGGGTTATGAGGTTGCAGATTGTGGTTGAATACAATTCTGCTGCTGCTGATGGCCCAAAGCACCTCAAGGATCCCCAGTTTTGAGTTGCCAGATCTGTTCGAAGTCTATCCCATTTAGCACGATGCTAACACAACATGTGGAGGGTATTCTCAATTGAAGACGGGACTTTGTCTCCACAAGGACGGTGCAGTGGTCACTTATACCGATACTATCATGCACAGATGCACCCAGCAGGCAGATTGGTGAGGATGAGGTCAAGTAGGTTTTTTCCCTCTTGTTGGTTCTGTCACCACCTGCTGCAGTCCCAGTCCTATCAACTACGTCCTTTAGGACCCAGCCAGTTGGTTTGTGGTAGTACTACCAAGCCACTCTTGGTGATGGATATTGACGTCCCATCCAGCGCATATTCCTGTGCCCTTGGCACCCTCAGTGCTTCCTCCAAGGTGGTGTTCAACATGGAGGGGTACCATCAGCTGATGTGGCTGTTAAGTGGTAATCAGCACGAGGTTTCCTTGCCCATATTAACCTGAAGCTTCATGAGGTCCAGAGTCAATGTTGAGGACTCCATCCCGACTGTATATCTCTGTTGTCTGTCCTGCCGGTCAGACTGGACAAACCCAGGAATGGTGATAGTGGTGGCTGGGACATTCTCTGTAAGCTATGATTCTGTGAGTATGACTATGTCAGGCTGTTGCTAGTCTGTGAGACAGCTCTCCCAACTTTGGCACAAATTCCCAGATCGCAGGGGTGGCAGGGCTTTGTTTACCGTTTCCCTTTCCGGTGCCTGGTTCAAAGCCGGGTGGTCCATTCGGTTTCATTCCTTTCTTGTGTTATCGTAGTGGTTGAATTCAATTGAGTGGCTTTTGCATCTGGAGTCACATGTAGGCCAGAACCAGGTATGGATGGCATATTTCCTTCCCTGAAGGACATTAGTGAAACAGATAGATGTTTACAACAATCATCTTTAATTCCAAATATTTAATTGAGATTAAATTCCATCACCTGCCATAGTGGGATTCGAACCTGGTTCCAGATCATTATCCTGGGGCTTTGGATTACTAGTCCAGCAACGATACCACTATGCCACTGCCTCCCCAGTGCCGTCTGTATCCATCAGCACTGACCTTTCTTTGTGAATAACTGAGATTAATAACTTCTGTCTCTTCCCTAAGTCTAGTCGATGGTCGCTCTGTGAAAGAAAGGAATTTATGCTGAGTGTATAATCTTCCTCAGCTTCTGAAGGCTGAATTTCCACTGCTTCTAAATAAAATGGAAGCTCAATATGCCCATTCGGTACAATATATCAAGTTCAATATGAACCGAGCCCACCAGGATGCCCGGGCAGCGGGCTTCGCTGGCATCGCTGGGATACCCCAAGTCTAGGGGGTGACGACAGGATGCATGTCGCCCTATGAGCACCGGGCCCATATGGGCTGGTCTTCACAAACATAAAGGAGTTCCACTACGATGAACGTACAGCTGGTGTGTGGACCATGAGATGTGCATCATGCACGGTCCACGTCCGATACCCAGGCAGTGTGCACAATGCCTTCATCCTGGCACACTCAACAGTTCCTGACAACTTTGAGGCCACAGACTGCGCTACGAGAGTCTCCTGCATCGTGGCGACCTGCTGCATCCTCCACAACATCGTGCAGTAGAGGAGCGATGTGCTGCAGGAGAAGAAGGAACAGCAGGCCGCGTCTGACAAGGAGGATACGGAGGAGGGCAAGGATAGGCAGGGGAGTGGTGGGTGGCAGCGTCTCCTCCACGACGTCCAGCAATTTCTCCAGCTCGGCGTCCGGAAACCAGGGTGCACTCTCCATGCTGCCATCTTCTTGGCTGGAATGTGTGTGGGGAGTGGAGTGCTAATGTGTGGGTGCAGCTTGTCAGCCTCTCGAGTGTCAATACCCACCCCGGCGAATCAGACACCATTTTTCATTCGAATTGCTCAAGTTCCACGTTGCACCAAATGGTTAGCCATTAACGGTTGGTGAATAGCTCTGGGGCCGGTGCCAATTTAGTTGTCATGGAAGTTCACTGATTCAGTCCCGGCATCAACGTTTAGGGCTAGATTCTCCGTTCCTGTGGATAAGCGCCAGCACAAACGGAGAATCCGTGGGAGGTTTTTGTAAAAATAATTGGCGCGAACTCCTCGCCGATTCCAGGACTGCTGAGGGGCTAGCACCAGCGCCGACTGAAACTCCTGCCTCCTACGCCGAAAACAGCCGGAGAATGGTCGGGTCCCATCCATGCATTTGCATGGCTGACGACTTACAGCAGTCACGCCGTACAACATGGCGCCGGCCATGCGTGGAGCCAACCTGCCATCACCGACCTCACAGCCCACCCCCTGGCTACCCCTTACCCACCCCACACCAGTTCCCCAGCCTTTTGCAGAAGCCCCCAGGCCAGCGGGATGGATCCTCGCTGAGTATGGATGCACTGGACAAAGTCAGCAGCCACCATCCCCAGTTCACGATTTGTGTGACCACATCTATCCCGCACCAATCAGGAACTCGGACTATCGGGGACGGAGCATCGCGGGTGGGCCGGCTGATGAGGCGCCAACGGCATTGCTACTGCGCATGGTGCGTGTCACGATGATGCCATTTTGGAAGGGGCGGAGCATGGCTGACGACATCAAACCCGTGCTGGTCCCGATTTCGGCGTCGGAGCCCATTCTCCGCCCAATCGGCGAACACAGGGACGGATTCTTCATTATTGGGACTATGTCCCCATGCCGGTGTCAAAACGGTGGAGTTCCACACCAGAAAAACTGGCGTGAAAGGACTGCTAATTCCGAGCCCTACCGGGGGCTCGCAGGGACCCGCTGTAGGTCTGCTTTTGCTGCAGACACGGACCCCCGCACTTCCAAGTCAGAGGCCACGCATGCGCACGGCGACGGCCTCTAGCAGCCGCGCTGTGCTCCATGGCGGCCTCAGACCACGGAGCTGGACCCAAAAAAGAAACCCCCGATCGGCTGCACGACCCTGAAACCCTGCACAAACATTTCCCGGCCGCCTATAAGCCCCCCCCCCCCCCCCCCCCCCCCCCACCCTCAGCCGGCCACGATTTCGGCTTCGGGGTGCGGAGAATCCAGCCCAAGATTCTGAAATGGAGAATCCCATTCCATCTCTCTCTCGTTCAGATGCTGCATATTTCCATAGATTTTATTTATCTTCTCACTTTTCCCACTTTTGACTAAGCAGTCCTAGAATGAGATACTGAGTAGGTTCTGTAATTATGTTACAATATAACGTGCTTATAGTTACAAATATGTCATTCTATATATCTTGTGCTGCTTTTCCATATGCTTTAATCAGCCCTGTTCCTTATAAAATACATTGGTAGGTTCTTAATGGACTTAATGGCAGACCGCCACTGTATATAAACCTTTAAATGGTCTGAATAGTTTCTGAGGGTAAGCAGGTGTTGTGCCTTTGCACAGTTTATAAATTAGTGGAAGAGAATTAAGCATTTAGTGGTTCTGGGTAAAGACATTTCCTGATGTCAGAATGAGCCAGTCAATTCCATCAGATGCCAGAATGAATTGTCAATCTGAATGCAGGTAGTTGACCCCAATCAAGGGCTTCAATTCCCCTTTCTCAACAAGCCCAGGAAGTGAAAAATCCATGATCGTTGCTGAAAAATGAATATATCTACAGGAATAGTGCCAGAAGACTGGAGGATAGCAAATGTTGTCCCCTTGTTCAAGAAGGGGAGTAGAGACAACCCCGGTAACTATGGACCAGTGAGCCTTACTTCTGTTGTGGGCAAAGTCTTGGAAAGGTTTATTAGAGATAGGATTTATACTCATCTAGAAAGGAATAATTTGAATAGGGAGAGTCAACACGGTTTTGTGAAGGGTAGGTCGTGCCTCACAAACCTTATTGAGTTCTTTGAGAAGGTGACCAAACAGGTGGATGAGGGTAAAGCAGTTGATGTGGTGTATATGGATTTCAGTAAAGCGTTTGATAAGGTTCTCCACGGTAGGCTATTGCAGAAAATACAGAGGAATGGGATTCAGTGTGATTTAACAGTTTGGACCAGAAATTGGCTCGCTGTAAGAAGACAGAGGGTGGTGGCTGATGGGAAATATCAGCCTGGAGTTCAGTTACTAGTGGTGTACTCAAGGATCTGTTTTGGGGCCACTGCTGTTGTCATTTTATAAATGACCTGGAGGAGGGCGTAGAAGGATGGGTGAGTAAATTTGCAGATGACACTAAAGTCGGTGGAGTTGTGGACAGTGGCGGAAGATTGTTGCAGGTTACAGAGAGACATAGATAAGCTGCAGAGCTGGGCTGGAGGGTGGCAAATGGAGTTTTATGCAGAAAAGTATGAGGTAATTCATTTTGGAAGGAGTAACAGGAAGACATGTACTGGGCTAATGGTAAGATTCTTGGTAGTGTGGATGAGCAGAGAGATCTCGGTGTCCATGTACATATGATCCCTGAAGTTGCCACCCAGGTTGATATGGTTGTTAAGGCGGCGTACGGTGTGTTAGCTTTTATTGGTACAGGAGTTGAGTTTCGGAGCAATGAGTTCATGTTGCAGCTGTACAAAACTCTGGTGCGGCCGCATTTGGAGTATTGCGTGCAGTTCTGGTCGCCGCAATTATAGGAAGGATGTGGAAGGCATTGGAAAGGGTGCAGAGGAGATTTACCAGGATGTTGCCTGGTATGGAGGGAAGATCTTATGAGGAAAGGCTGAGGGACTTAAGGCTGTTTTCATTAGAGAGAAGAAGGTTAAGAGGTGGCTTAATTGAGGCATACAAAGATGATCAGCGATTAGATAGGGTGGACAGTGAGAGCCTTTTTCCTCGGATGGTGATGTCTAGCACGAGGGACATAGCTTTAAATTGAAAGGGAGATAGATATAGGACAGAAATCAGATGGTAGTTCTTTACTCAGAGAGTAGTAGCGTGTGGAATGCCCTGCCTGCAACAGTAGTGGACTCGCCAACATTAAGGGCATTTAAATGGTCATTGGATAAACATATGGATGATAAGGGATAGTGTAGATGGGCTTTAGAGTGTGTTTCACAGGTCGGTGCAACATCGGAGGGCCGAACGGCCTGTACTGCGCTTGTAATGTTCTATGTCTATATAGAGAATTGGATGGAATCTTCCTTGTCCTTCAGGGCAAGGCTTCAAACCAAAGAGCAAAGAATTTCACAGAGATATCCATGGGTCAGAGGCCTAATTTATTCCTATCTCCAGACGATCTTCCTGGCAGTGACAAGTAGCCAATCTGTAAATTAAATGCCCATTTGTGACGCTCGATTGGGCATGCCATCAGGACCTTCCTGGCCGTGGATTGGGTTCCTCATTGGGCCAAGCCTGGCAGATGTCTGGAGGCACCTTGCCAGCAGCTGGCCAGGAATCCACAAGGCCTCCTGCTTTAATCCCGCCAATGGATCGCAGCATCAACCTTCAGCAGCGGCCACCGTTTCTTGAATTGAATTCTGACTTTCCATTGGACATGTCAAGAAGGAGGTAACTTTGTGTCATCACCTGTCCCTTGATTTGAGGATGATGTCTACTCAGGGTCATGGGTTTCTGCCATGGGTCTTCATGTGACTGAACGGGCTGAATCTCAACCCACAAATCTTTGGGAAAATGCAGCAGAACATTGCACAAGGTAATGGGACCCAGAGTGCAGGATTTGCTTCCATTTGTTTCTTCCTTTGCCGCTGCTTTGACTTTCCATTAAGGCATTGGGACTCAAAAGAATGGTGCAATGTATGAGAGGACAAGTCGTTGCCATTTTGAGTGATTGGCAGCAAGCTCCTTCCAGTCATTAATGCTAATGAGGCCATACTTCAAGGAAAGCTTCAGAGTGCCTTTGAACATTTCCTTTGTATTCCCATAGAATGCTGGCTGTTTGAGAGTTTGGAAAACAGGACCTGGTGGGGTAAATGCTTTTCAGCCATCTCGATATAATATCCAGACCATCGCAATTGATTTTGTTGGAGGTTTGCCTGAATGCTGCTGGAGGTGGTTTCAAGAAGGATATACCGATGATTGCCTGGCAGAACAACCCAAGGTTGTAAGTCAAGGAGACAGCATTCAACAGCGCAAGGCTGATACCTAAAGACAATCTGGAAGTTAAAGGACAAGTGGTGGGAAGAGAAAGTCTGAGAGATTTAACAATATATGGGCCATCATGACATACAAAACTTTTTTGAAGTCACAGGGCCATCTGTAGACCAAGGTCAAATGGACAAAATCCCACTCACTCACAGGATGTGCCTCTCTTCGTGAGATAGCAATGCCATTTGGCAATGCTGTGAAGACTATTTCTAGCACCCCTGTATTCCCCCTCTGGCAGTGGCAGTATCTGCGTCTGGTGGTGGGGTGGCTGTTGTTCAAAAGCTGCAGGCCCAAGGATTCACAGAATTATAGAACTTTCACAGCAGGGAAGGAAGGTATTCAACCCCAACATGACTGCACCAGCTTTTGGGATGATCAATTCACAGGGGCTGGTTTAGCACACTGGGCTAAATAGCTGGCTTTTAAAGCAGACCAAGGCAGGCCAGCAGCACGGTTCAATTCCCGTACCAGCCTCCCCGAACAGGCGCCGGAATGTGGCGACTAGGGGCTTTTCAAAGTAACTTAATTGAAGCCTACTTGTGACAATAAACAATTTTCATTTTTCATTTTTTTTCATTTCACTTAGTGGCATTCCCCTACCTTCTCTCCCTGGTCCTGCACACTCTTTCTTTTCTGATATCAACCTAATTCCCTTTTGCATACTTTAATTGAACCTACCTTGATCACACTGTAATGAACTCCAATTGGCTTTATTGGTTGGCCAATTGGAGTATGAGCTCCCTCAATGATAGCTCATTGAGGGGCCCATATAAGCACCTGTGAAGGCTTTGTGAAGCAGTCTTAAGTTGACTGGATGCTAGCAGCACTGTTTGTAGCTGCTCCTGTGTAAATAAATATTGGTCTGGTGACGCAACTCCTGCCTCCCGTGGATTACTACACACACCCTCAGGCAGTCCATTACAGACCATAATTTGAAATGTGAAAATCGTTTTCCTCACGGTGCGTTGTCTGTTTTGTCAATTAGTTTTAAAACCTGTCCTTCTTGTTTTCAATACTTTCACAAGTGGGAACAGTTTCTCCCTATCTATTCTAACCCTCATGATTTTGAATCCCTTGATCAAATCGAGCAGCATGGAGGCACAGTGGTTAGCACTGCTGTCTCACAGGGACCGGGTTCAATTCTGGCCTTGGGTCGCTGGTCTGTGTGGAGTTTGTACATTCTCCCTGTTGTCTGGGTGGGGGTTCCCTCTGGGTGTTCCGGTTTCCTCCCACTGTCCAAAGATGTACAGGTTAGGTGAATGGCCATGCTAAAATTGCCTTCTTAGTGTCCAGGGAATGTTGCCGGTTAGGTTATGGGTTTAGGGCTGGGTGGATGGGTGAGTGGACATGGATAGAGTACTCTTTCAGAGGGTCAATGCAGACTCGATGGGCCAAATGGCTTCCTTCTGCACTGTAGGGATTCTACGATTCTATGAAATCTCCGCTCAGCCTTATCTTCTCCAATAAAAACCGTCACAACTTCTCCAATTTATTTTCATAACTGAAATCCCTCATCCCTGGAATCATTTTCATGAATCTTTGCTGCACCCTCTCCAAAGCTTCACATATTCCGAAAGTGCGGCACCCAGTTTTCGATGCAATACTTCAGCTGAGGCGAAACTTAGTATCGTATTCAAATTCAACATAACATCCCTGCTCTTGTACTACATGTCCCTATTAACAAAGCCTATGCTACTGTATGCTTTATTGTGCACTCGGGTCAACCAGTCCTGCCCACCTTTACTGACTTATGCACATACACACTGATGTCTCCTTGCTCCTGTCTCCCTTTAGAATTATACCCCGTTATTTTATGTTATCCATGTGTCTTCCTAGCAAAATGAATCATTTCACATTTCTCTGCATTAAACTACATCTGCCACTGGTCTGCCAATTTCACCAACTCGAGCCTATGGTCCTTTGAAGTTCTACAATATCCACCTCACAGTTCACGATGCTTCCAAGTTTTGTATCATCTGCAACTTTTGAAACTATCTCCTGTATACCAAGATCAAGGCCATTGATCTAAAAACAGAAAAGCAAGAGTCCTAACTATGACCCCTGGGGAGCTCCATTGCAAACCTTCCTCCAGCACAAAAGACATCCATTTACCATTACTCTCTGTTTCTGTCACTCAGCTTCGTAACCATGTTATTTTTTCTTTATTTCATGAGCTGAACCTTGATCGCAGGTAAGTGTGACACTTTATCCAATGGCTTTTGGAAGCCTATGTAGACCACATCAGCTGCATACCTTGTTACCTTTTTAAAAAAACTCTAGCAAGTTAGTTAAACAAGCTTTTCCCTGACAAAATGTGCTGTCCTTCTTTAAAGAATCTGCATTTGTCCATGTGACTGTTAATCTTGTCTCAAAATATTGTTGTAGAGTTTCACACCACTGGTTGGCCTGCAGATGTTGGGCTTACCTTTATGGCCCTTTCTTGAGCAAGGGTGTAGCATTTCAATTTTCCAGTCCTCTTGAACCACCTTATATCTAAATTATTAGATCACAATTTCCACTCTCAGTTCCCTCAGTAACCTGGATGTATCTCATCCAGTCCTGGTGTTTTATCAACATTAAGTAGACAGCCTATGTAATATCTCCTCCTTATCAATTTTAAATCCTCAAGTATCTGAATTCCATTCACTTTCACCATCGCCTGGTACCATTTTCTTCCTTGGTAAAGACAGATGCAAAAGTATTCATTTAATACCTCAACTAACCCCCTTGCCTCCATGTGTTAATCCCATTTTGGTTCTTTATTCAGCCAAACTCCTGATTGAGCACCCGTTTACTATTTATATACCTCTAAAAGACTTTGGGATTTATTTTTACATTGGCTGCCAGGCAATTCCCATACTCCTTTTTTCTTCTCTTATTTGTTTTTTCACTTCCCCTCTGTACATTTTATGTCCAACCTGGTTCTCCATTGTATTTATGACCTGACATCTATCATAACTCACTCTTCATTATCTTAACTTTGTCCTCATTTGTCATCAGGAGCTCTTAATTTGTTTACCCTACCTTTCCTCTTTGAGGGAATTTATCTTGACCTTGCATGAATTATCTCTTCTCTGGAGTTTACCCATTTTTCAGCTCAGCTACGCTTTCCTGCCAACCTTTAATTGCAATGTATTCAGGCCCAGATCTATTCTTACCGATTGAAGTTGGTTTTCCTCCAATTAATTATTCTTACTCTGGATTGTTCTTCATCCATTTCTACAGCCAATATAAATCTTATGATACAATGACAATGATAACTGTACCCTAACTGTACCCTACGGGCAGCACGGTAGCATTGTGGATAGCACAATCGCTTCACAGCTCCAGGGTCCCAGGTTCGATTCTGGCCTTGGGTCACTGTCCTGTGCGGAGTCTGCACATCCTCCCCGTGTGTGCGTGGGTTCCTCCGGGTGCTCCGGTTTCCTCCCACAGTCCAAAGATGTGCAGGTTAGGTGGATTGCCATGATAAATTGCCCTTAGTGTTCAAAATTGTCCTTAGTGTTGGGTGGGTTACTGGGTTATGGGGATAGGGTGGAGGTGTTGACCTTGGGTAGGTTGCTCTTTCCAAGAGCCAGTGCAGACTCGATGGGCCGAATGCCTCCTTCTGCCACTGTAAATTCTATGATGAAAAAAATACTCTCCCATTGACATTGATCCACTTCATTCCCAAGAATCAGGTCCAGCAGAGCCTCTCCCCTCATGGGACTGGAAACATATGCTGTAGAAAGGTTTTGTGCATACACGTAGGCACTCTTGTTCCTCTCTACCCTTCACATTTATACTAATTCGGTCTATACTCAGATAATTAAAGTCTCCCATTAGAATTACTCTTGTCTTACAATTCTCTGTAATTCCTTTCAAATCTGTTTCTCCACATTCTTTCCATTAGGTGGTGGCCTATATACTACCCCGAGTAATATATTGCACCTTTTTTGTTCCTTAGTTTTCGAACCAAATAGATTTGGTATTTGACCCCCTCCTTGGATATCTTGTTCCCTAGCAATGCAATGCTGTCCTTAACCACCCCCCCCCCCCCCATTTCCTTCCTTCCTATCTCTCCAGAACACCTTGTATCCAGGAATATTTAAATCCAGTCCTGCCCTTCTTTGAGCCAGGTCTCACAGCATCATACATCCACATGTCAATCTGCGGCTCTAACTCACTAACTTATTAACCAGACTTTGTGCGTTCACATACATGAATACTAACCTTGATTTAGACTTTATTATGTTCTCCCTTACTCTGATCCCACCTAATAATTTACTGTTCACTTCTCTAGTGCTGTCTCTCTCTCTGAGTAGTGTTGCACCACGGTTTTCCCTCTCATAATACCTCCTGGTTCTTATATTCCTGCCAAGTTATTAAACTCTCCCCAATAGCAGTAGCAAACTGCCCCAGAAGGAACACAGTCCTGGTTCTGTTTAGGTGCACCAGTCCAGCCTGCCTTGGTCCAACACCATCAGAGCTGGTCCCAATGTCTCAAGAATCTAAAGCACTCCTTCCTGCCATCTCACCAACCACATTTTTATCTGCTTTTTCCTCCTATTTTTATATTCCCTTGCGCATGACTCTGAGAGTAGACTAGCAATGACTTTGAGTTCCTGCTTGCAAATCTCCTACTTAGCTCACAAAATTCTGACTGCAGGACCACATCCTTTTTGCTGCCGATATCATTTATCTCAATATGTACAATGACTGCGAGCTGTTCACCATCCTCCCTCAAGGTGCCTGCAGCTGTTCAGTGACAGCCTTGACCCTGTTGAAAGGGAGGAAACATACCATCCTGGATTCACATCTGTAGCCACAGAAACACATGTCTATTCCCTTAACTATCAAATCGCCAATCAATATTCCTGTTCCAGTCTTCCTTGTCTCTGCCCTATACATCTGAGCCACCTATGCTGCCATGGACTTGGCTCTGGCTGAACTCCACAAATGAATACTGGTTCTGCCTGCCCAGACTTGACTGTCTGGTGGTTACCTGTTCCCTCTCTCCCCGCTTACTGTTGTGCTGCAGGTTGATCACACCAATAATATGCTATCCACAAAACTCCCAACTTCAGGGATGCACCACAGTGGGGCTGGCTGCTGCTCACCTTTTGACGCCTGGAGCTCAAGCTGATGCAACTGATGATACTTCCCACACAAACTGTTAACCAGATCACGGGAAGCATTCTGGAATTGCAACATAGTGCAGGATGTGCAATCTAGAGGTAGGAGCTTCCCTGCTGTTCATCTATCTATTAGCTAATAACCTGCTACTGCAAAGAAATCCTTCCCAATACTAATATTAATAAACCTTACTATTACTGTTACATTCTGTTAATACTTAACACACCTCACTCATAGTAATAACCCTACTTTAAAAAAAAAAAGAAAGGAAAAATTCACGCGTTATTCTCTCATTAGATAAGACAAATAGGAAATACTCACCAGCCAATCACCTGCCTGTTATCCTGTGTTATTAATGACGGTCCCGCCTTCTCAACCTTGCCTCCTCGCCTGAGGTGTGGTGATTCCTCAGGTTAAATCACCACCAGTTAGCTCTTCCCCATAAGGGGAAAGCAGCCGAAAGTCATCTGAAAATGAAAAGAAAATTGCTTATTGTCACAAGTAGGCTTCAAATTAAGTTACTGTGAAAAGCCCCTAATCGCCACATTCCGGCACCTGTTCAGGGAGGCTGTTACGGGAATTGAATCATGCTGCTGGCCTGCCTTGGTCTGCTTTAAAACCCAGCTATTTAGCCCTGTGCTAACCAGCCCCTATTCCGACTTTACATTTATAATGTGTTGTCACGCCTTGTTTTCTTTCCTCCAAATCCAGATTCTGAATCTGGAGAGGGTGGCGAATAATCCTGCTCTGCTCTCACTGTTTCCTGCCACTCCCCAGTGAGATTTCACTCTCTTTGTGCTGTTTTAAATGCCTCTTATCTCTCACTACCTCCTACCACTCGCCAAATCAAAACTTGGAGAAACGAAATGCAGCAGCAATACTCACCACCCAACCAAGCTCAGTCTTCCAGTGATGGCAGGTTGATTTGTTTTTTTCTTTTCTCTCTCAGTTCAGTGAGCTGACCTGCTTCAACATTCCTTCCTGAAGATTGGTCCAGCAATCTCGGGGACCTGCCTGTGGTCCTTATTGAATAGCAGCCCTGGAGGTGGCATCTAAATTGTCTGCCTCCAGGAAGATCTCACATGCCGATCCCCTGACAGAGCACATTTATGACCTGGAAAATATCTCAAAAACAGTCTTGTTTCCTCATAGCAGAAGATTCTGTCCATTAATTGAGTCCTTTATGGAGCTTAACTGTGATTTCCCTCGAGTTGAACAATGTGCCAATATCCACCTGACATCACTGACTGAAAAGTACTTCATTGACTGTTAAGTGCTTTGAGGTGTTTTGAGATTGTAAAAGGCGAATCGCTGAAAACTTTTTCCTTTCCTTTCCTTTTTTTCTTTCTCCCACCATATACTCCATTGCTTCCATCTCTTCCCATGACCTTACTAGGTTTGAACCAGTCTGTGCAAAACCTTGTCCTCTTCTTGATTCAGTAATTTATCCTATCCATCACAATGACTACTTACATACATATCCAAGTTTGAACATTTTGATCCAAACAGCAGTCTCACCAGTTTTGTCTTCTGTGCTGGCCTCCACTCTATAAATTCTACCTTTTTCAAGGTGGCCGAGCCAAAGTCCCCTTCCCCGTCACTCGTATCCTTCTGGAACATGTATTGATATTAAAATCCTCTTTCCATTCATTTAAAAAGTTCTCCTCATAGACCCCCACCCTCTTTCCTCCCTCCCTCACCATACTTGTTTCCCACAGTACTCAACATTTCTTGACTAAGGCCCCAAATTTTAGAAAGTTAGAAGGACTTTAGCCAGAAGGTGCAGAGCTCCGATTCCAGAAATCCCTCCTGTGAACTCTGCACCAATTATTTTCGCTGGGTGAGGTACAGGTTGTAGTTTGCACATCCATGGCTCATGGCGGCAGCTGCAAAATGCAGTTGTGTTCAAACAATTGCAATTTTAGTAACTGGGATGTCCAAAACATGACTTTTTTGGGATTTAGGCGTTATTTGGAGAGATAGGTACCCTTTTGGTGAGGTCACTGGTGTTTCTTCGGAGAGGTCAGGTGCCCTTTTGGCTGTTTAAACGGAGACATGAATGTGTGTAAAATGTGGAGGTGTATTAGAACTGGCAAACTGTCAATCTATTTAAATCCCGAGGCCCTTTTAATTTGGGAGGGGGAAAGACACCCAACTGTGGCTGCTTGCAATCTCACTAGTGGTCGATTGACATAAGTCTGAGAGCTATTATTGTAGAATTAGTTCTGCATGACTAATTCCACAAATTATTACAGAGTGGGGGTTTCTGTAAATTCAGTTTTGCTTGGCACCTCTGAATGGATATAAAGGTTGGATTCTCCAATTTGGAGACCATGTTTTATGACTGCAAATTGTCGCAAACACAGCCACCAATCCTCCATTTGGTGGGGGCCTAGCAGGCACGCAGCGTAGAGCACCCGGCTCTAGCTGCCGATACGGCCGGAGAATTGCCGGGTCCATGGGCGCACATGCGCACGGCGGCTCCCTGCAGCGGCCGCGCCGTGCAACATGGCGCTGGCTGCTCGCGGACCCTGCCTGCCAAATAGTGTCCCCCCCCCTTTAGCCAGGCTCACCATCCCTCGACCACACCCCGCCAGTGCCCCAGCCCCTGCCATAGCCCCCCCTGCCCACGGATTGACTCTCCCCGACTGTGGCGGCACTGAACTCAGTCCGCAGCCGCCACGCCGAGTTTCCGAAAAAAAATAGGACACGCAACTGAAGCCGTTGGGAACTCGCTTGGTCAGGAATGGAGCATCGGGGGGAGGGCCTCAGTTAACGTCCTGAGGCCGTCCATACGGCGCTGCTTTGGAGAGGGTGGAGCATCGCAAATGCGGCGCCGCCCCCTAATTTCGGTGCCAACAGGTTATTGTCCGTCCGATCGGCAATCGCCGAACACGATTTTGGCATGGGAGATCGGAGAATCCCACCCAAAGTCTTTGATGTGGGGCTATGAATAGAAATGATTGCTCTCAGTTGGGATGGTATACTTAAAATAAATATTTGTTTTGATAATGGATTTAGTACTTAGATGAATTTAAATGTTTTGAATGGGCATTTGTAAATAACTTCCTTTTAAAAAATAGCAATAAACACTTTTAAAAAAAATTTAAATTACCCAATTTTTTTTTCCAATTAAGGGGAAATTTAGCGTGGCCAATCCACCTAATGAGCACATCTTTGGGTTGTGGGGGTGAAACCCACGCAGATACGGGGAGAATGTGCAAACTCCACATGGACAGTGACCCAGGGCCGGGAACCCTGGTCCTCAGCACCATAGTCCCAGTGCTAACTGTGCCACCGTGCTGCCCTGCAATAAACACTTATAACATTTTTTCATATCAACTTACCATGGCTCCTGAAGTCTGGCCAGTGTGGATACTGGGTGAGTTGGCATGCAATGTGCAGGAGCAAGGAGTGCTGGGTGGGGGGGGGGGGGGGGGGGGATGAATTGATATGAGTTGACATAAAATTGGCATGTGGGATATGAAGGGAAATGGAGATAAATAAGGGTCATGGGTTGACATGAGCTGGCATTAAGTTGGCACAGGCCATGGGGTGAGTCGAGAGGCATAGGTTGTCATGGAGACTATGGCAGGCCATGAGGTTGGATAGAGGAACAAGTGGTAATATGGAGGAGCTATGGAGTGGGTGGGGAGCATGAGGTGGCATTAATTCACATGGATGGGGAACGTGGAGTGTGTAAGTGCTAAAGGGTGAGGGATAGAGAGCAGTTTTGTGTTTCCTTATTTTTATTGTAACTGGGCCAAAGTCCCAAAGCACCAAGGTCAGCCTTTTACCCAGCCCACCTTAGCAACCAGCATCCTCTGTGATTGCCTCCAAATTCTTTCCGGAGGTGGTGGGCCCAACTCTGGTGAAGAACCACCCGCTCAAAACGAAAATTCAAAGAGCTGGGGCACTTTCTCCGGAGTGGCTTTTGCAAGGTTGGGAATTTTCCGGACTCTGTGCTCCCAACATGAGAGCGAAAATCTGTTCCCAAGAGTCTAGGCAACCAAACTGCTCCAAGGCTTTGGTTTTAATCAGTCACTCTAAAGATGAAGAAAAGCGAGAGGTTGACTCACGTAATTTGTCTCTTCTCCACATCACGAGGATGTCTCTTGCCTCTAGCCAAAGGCAGTATGAGCAATTTTTATTATTATTCTGGTTCAACTCTGGATACAGGGTCTTTCTGTCCAAATCACAGTAGGAAAATTGCAATCGAAATCTTTCTTGTCTAGAGTGCTTTGCTATTATAGTCTTCAAAATAATCTCGACAGAAGCACTTTGAAAACAAATTTACAGCCACAACAGCTTGGCATCTTCTAAGTAATATGGTGCTTTGCAGAGGCGGTATGAAAGAAATTCTGACATATAAGTAGATACTAGGACAGAAGACTCAAAGCTTGGACAAAAAGGTAAGTTTTGAAGAACGTGTTAAAGGAGAAAAGCATCGTAGAGAGTGGGAGGGATGTTTGGATGATATTCCAGAATATGGGGTCTAAGTAAATGAAGGTACAGCCACTAATGGTGGAGTGATTAAAATCTGGGATGCTGGAAAGGACTGAATTAGAAGAGCACTGATATCTTGGAGGGTTAAGGGGCTGGAGGAAATTACAGAGGTAGAGAGGAATAAGGCTTGATGGGATTTGAAAACAAAGATGCTAATTTTAAAATCCAGTTCTTGTTCAAACAGAAGCCAGGGTAGGTCAGTCAACACAAAGGTAATGGTGTAATTTAGAACAAGGTCACCAAAACACTAGGTGTGTTCATTTTTACAGAGATAAGCAAGAAACTAGGTGAATACAGTCCCACCCAGTTGGGAATACGTGGAGTGATGTTGGAGGAAGGTATAGTTAGAATTATAATATTATGGATTTTACAAAAAACTATCATCTCTTTTTAAAATGGACCACGAGAGTCTTAAAACATGGCTCCCAGAAGTCAAGTGACTTCTCTTGTAAATTCCAATTGCTGGCAGCCAGACTGTCCTTATCTCAAGAAGGATCACACAACACTTCAAATTCAATGGTGCTTTGGACAACGTCATTGAATTTCCTAAAAGTGTGGAGCATGCACCTTCTCCCTGTGTCTGCATGGGTTTCCTCCGGGTGCTCCGGTTTTCTCCCACACTCCAAAGATGTACAGGTTAGTAGTTGGATTGGCCATTCTAAATAGCCCCTTAGTGTCCAAAAGGTTAGGTGAGGTTACAGGGATGGGGCGGCGGTGTGCTCTTTCGGAGGGTTGGTGAAAACCCGATGGGTCGAATGGCCTCCTTCTGCACTGTAGGGATTCTGTGATTCTGCGGGATCAGGACACAGGAAGGACTTCTTTGCTGTGTGGAACAATGACTCCTCTAAATTAACAAAGCCATTTTGTACTTCTGAATTCTAAAAAGAGCTGCAGAAATCAATTTTGCATAGCATTTTTGAGAGGCACTTGCAGCAGACGGCTCTCAGCTAAAACATATGTGGGAGCTGTGGTACCCTTCGCTGCTGGAGTTACAGAGGATGGTGTCCAGAAAGAAAACATCATGGTTCTTTTAAAAATGGAAACCAGACAATCGTCAAATGCTGCGCTGGCAGAACCCATGATGCACTTTCAATTACACACCGCAGCAAAGTGTCCCTTCTTGCCACAGGCTTTGCAGAGGGTGCTCCGGGCCGGGCAGCGCTTTCGGGGGTGTTTGGACTGCCCACAGAAGTAGCATTTGGGTCCCCCAGGGTTGGTTGGCTGCCGCTCGCACAGGCGTGAGGTTGGCTGAGGGCGGTCGCTGGTGGGGTCCACGATGGGGCGGCCATCTGCGGAGTCCATGATGCACAGGGGAGGGGGGGTGGGCCGTGCGACTGGGGGCGTAGGCCTGGATGTTGCGTGAAGCGACCATAAGTGAGAGCGCTAACTTTTTGGTTTCCACGAGGTCGAGCGTGGCCCCTTCTAAGAGGCGCTGGCGGATGTAATCGGACCCTATGCCCGTGATAAATGCATCTCTCATGAGCAGATTTGAGTGTTCCGTGGCCAAAATGGCCTGACAGTCACAGTCTCTAACTGGGGGAACTAGGGCACACCAGAAATCTTCCACTGACTCACCAGGAAGTTGACGACGCGTGGAGAGGAGGTGCCTGGCGTAGAGTGTGTTAGGCCACTGTGCGTAGTTTTTCTTTAGTAGCGCATGGCTTCTGCATAGGTCGGCGCATCCTGGATAAGTGGAAAGACGTTGGAGCTCAGCCGCGTGTAAAGGATCTGGATCTTCTGTGCTTCTGGGATTGTGTCTGGCGCAGACCCAATGTACGCTTCAAAACAGGCTTGCCAATGTTCAATGTCTTTTTTGGCATTGTCTGCTTGCAGATGCAGCTGCAGGTGATCTGGCTTGATGCGGATGTCCATCTTCTGAAAACTATGTGTCATAAATTGATGCACGATCAATTACACAAAGACGAGAGTTGGATGCAATCAAGGCTTTATTACACTAAGATGTGTGGCCTCCTACAGCAGCTGGCGAAATGGCTGCTGTATGGGGAGCACACATATTTATACTCCGCCTACTGGGTGGAGCCAGCAGGCAGGGAACTACCCCTGTACCTGTAGTACAGGGCCTTACCATAAAGCACCTACATCGACATCCTTTATATACAATATATACATCAGTGGTGACTACCACAACCCATAAAGAAAAGGGAGCTTCTTTTGCATCTGCAAGTGTGAACATATATTAAAGGGTGGCACAGTGGTTAGCACTGCTGTGTCCTGGCACCAAGAACCCGGGTTTGATCCCGGCCCCAGGTCATTGTCTGTGTGTAGTTTGCACATTCTCCCCGTGTTTGCGTGGGTTTCGCCCCCACAACCCAAAAGATGTGCAGGGTAGGTGGATTGGCCATGCTAAATTGCCCCTTAATTGGAAAAAATTAATTAGGGACTCGAAATTTATGACAAACTGTATATATATTAAAGGGGTCCTTGTTACCCTCTGAATCAGTTGGTATTCTGCCATTTTCCTGTCTGCTTTATTGTAAGTGTCTTGTCACTTGGCTCACATTAAATGTTAAATTATTCAGTAAAATTGCTCCCCAAAGCTGCTGATCTGCTGAGTCCAGCTGTACAGACAACCTCCTGACAGTCGGCTACAGAAGTCACCGCAGTTGCTGAATCTGAGTTAAGTTTCAGGCCCTTCATTTCAAAAATATTACATTTATATCAGAGCCAGCAACAATATTTCAGAGAGACTTATTTAAAGTCTCATCTTACAATTGTCAATTATTTACTATATTTACATTTTAATCTTTGTATGTTATTTTTAGTTAATAACTTTGTCACTTTTTGTTTAGATACCTTTCAGAGTAGTTTTGGTAATAAACTAACCTTTACCTATTTTAAGACTAAACCTTTCATAGATTTTGCATAGAATTTACAATGCAGAAGGAGGCCATTTGGCCCATTGAGTTTGCACTGGCCCTCAGCTGGGGCATCCTACTTAAACCCATACCTCCACCCTATTCCCGTAACCCAGTAACCTCACCCAACATTCTTGGACACTAATGGCAATTTATCATAACCAATCCACCTAACCCGCACATCTTTGGACTGTGGGAGGAAACTTGAGCACTCGGAAGAAACCCATGCAGTCACAGGGAGAACGTGCAGACTCCGCACAGACAGTGACCCAGCCGGGAATGGAACCTGGGACACAGGAGCTGTGAAGCAACAGTACGACCCACTGTGCTACCATGCTGCCCAAATGGGTCATTTTAATTTAATCACTCAGAAATAGGAAGGGAGCATACACACACACACACATACACAAATCTTACTCACAGATTACTTTAAGGAGGTGCCTTTTTTACATGGTCATGACAGTAGTGTGGCCCAACTATGTCAAAGGGAGCAGACCGATCAAGAAGAATGATAGTTTAACTTTGTTGCAGGCACTGCAGGTATCACTTGTGACGAAGCAGCAGATTTATAATTCATAAGAGGTTGTGAAGGATTGATTAGACATGCCCATGTTTTTTATTTATAAGAAGGTTTTGGTTCAGAATGTTTACATTAACGCACCTCCTCACCCCACAAAGCCTGTTCACCATCTACAAGGCACAAGTCAGGTGTGTAATGGAATACTCTCCACTTGCCTGGATTAGTGCAGCTCCAACGACACTCAGAAGCTCAACTCTATCCAGGACAAAGCAGCCCACTTGATTGGTACCCCTTTCACAAACATTCACTCCCTCCACCCGACAAATTGTGGCAGTCGTGTGTACCATCTACAAGATGCACTGCGGGAACTCGTCAAGTTTCCTTAGGTAGCACCATCCAAACCCACGAACATTACCATCTAGAAAGCTAGAAGGGCAAGAACAGCCCTTCCTGCTGCATGCAGGAATCCCACCACCTGGAGGCTCTCCTCCAAGTCACTCACCACCTTGACTTGTAAATATATCGCCGTTCCTTCACTGTCACAGGGTCAAAATCACATCCACCAACCTGCATATTCGCTCCTTCCACACTGATACACAGTAGCAGGAGTAGGTATCATCGACAAGATGCACTGCAGCAAATCAGCAAGGCTCCTTCGACAGCACCTTCTAAACTCATGACTTCTCCCACCTCGACCAACAGGGTCAGTGGGTAAAAAAGAATGCGACCACCTGCAAGTTCCCCTGCAAATGACACACCGACCTGACTTGGAAAAATATCGCTGTTCTTTCACTGTAGCTGGGTTAAATTCCTGGAACTCCCTCCCTAACAGCTCTGTGGGTGTATCTACACCTCAGGGACTGCAGTGGTTCAAGAACGCAGCTCACCACCACCTTCTGAAGGGCAACTGGGGATGGCAACTAGGGATGGCCTTTCTAGCGACGCCCACATCCGTAAATGAATTTTATAAAACAGATTTTCGTTTGAAAGTTGATAACTAATGTTTCAATAGAATTATAACAATTTTAGTTATCTGAGTGAGAAGTTGTAATAATACTACTTTCATTTTTCATTTGCACAGGTCATAGTAGTGCAGTTTTTACAACGCTCTTGGCTTCCTTTCGAGCATTTTAGTAAGATTTCAACAAACTTTAATATTTCTTGATTTAAATCAACTCAGTTACTGAACGAAAGCTGATTATCAGTTGGACAATTTATTTCATACAATTAATAGGAAAATAAACATTTCCGGCAAAATTATGAAACATTTTACTGATGTTCTGAAGTACCAATGCCCATGACAATAGAGCATTCACTGTCTGTACTTCCTCTCCACTGCATCATTTTGACTCCACCTTACACCCTTATCATCACCTTCCAAGTGTCAAAAGCATGATGGATTTGTCAAAAGTGATGATTTTAAATGAAACTTTTGCGACTGCCTGCATGATTGTACATTAAAGGAGTTCTTATCACCCTCTCAATCAGTTGGTATTGTGCCATTTTCTGGTCTGCTTTTTGAAACTGACTTGTCTCTTGGCTCACATTCATCGAATGATAAATGATTCTGTATCAGTGATGTTGGCGAAAGATTTTTCTTTCTCCAGACATAGAAGAGCTAGCAGAGAACTATTTCATCCAGAAGCTCAAGGTCTATTTCAAGAACACCAATTTTCTGATTTTATGAATGCATATTTTCAATTCAAAGGGAATCTTTAAAGTTAAAAGACCGAGATCCTAAATATAACAGGCTGGCATTCAAGTACTGACAACTTTCAATTATAAATTGCTGACAAGCACTGCTACAGATGAGAAGAAGAATAGAGAGCAATTAAACACTGAAAATGCCGACACAGAGAATGCCTGAGCACAAGTGACGAAGGAATGAAACCAAAAAAATATTAGGGGCCTGTGGTTTATGATTGTTGACTGCTAATTCTGAAGGACAAAACAGTAAAATATACTCTTACATACTAAATACAATTAGGATAACAATGCCTTTGCTTTCAAATTTCAATTAGGGGCCATAGCCATGATATTAACTTCTCCACATAGATAAGTATTAGCACTGGGCATCTGTGAAGTGACACATCTTAGCATAAGAGCAGGGGTGGCATGGTGGCTCAGTCGTTAGCACTGCTGCCTCACAGCGCCGAGGACCCAGGTTCGATCCCGGCCCGGGTCACTGTCCATGTGGCGATTGCACATTCTTCCCGTGTCTGCGTGGGTTTCACCCCCACAAACTTAAAAATGTGCAGGTTGGTGGATTGACCACACGAAATTGCCCTTTAATTGGAAAAAAAAAGAATTGGGTACTTTAAACACCTGAGCATAAGTATTGCTGACACTGATTTACACACTGGTTTAGCACAGGGCTAAATCGCTGGTTTTGAAAGCAGACCCAAGCAGGCCAGCAGCACGGTTCAATTCCCGTACCAGCCTCCCCGAAAAGGCGCCGGAATGTGGCGACTAGGGGCTTTTCACAGTAACTTCATTGAAGCCTACTTGTGACAATAAGCGATTTTCATTTCATTTCAAATCGTTATTACTGTTGTATTTTTATAATAATATAAAAGCATAAAATCACTGTTAAAGGATTGTGCAAACATGCAGCAGGAAGATGCTAGAATGGAACAGTGGCTTAAAACTCCCCATTTTTAAACGGGGAGTGACAGTCGCAGAACCGCTATTTAGTTTTAAAAACAAGAAAAATATATTTATTAAACATGAAAAAATCAGATTTTAATACAATTCTCTTTGATTAGCTTATTGTCACAAGTAGGCTTCAATGAAATTACTGTGAAAAGCCACATTTGGGAGCCTGTTCAGGGAGGCAAGTACAGGAATTGAACCCGTGCTCCTGCTCAGAGAGGAAGTGATGGTGTTTCCATGTGCAAGCTACCTTTGCCTATCTACATGATAGGGGATGTGGGTTTGTAAGGTTCCCATTATACATTAAAAAAAAACATTTTTAACTTGAGCTGAGGGAAGGGATTTTCTTCACTATTATTTGAAATGACACTTGAGAAATGGACATTTGGGTGGAATGCAGAGGAAAAACAAATGCTGATAGATTTCTTTATTCTGCTTGTAAATGGCATGACTGCCGAAACATCACCTTTGAATTATCCTGTGTCTGCACCCAATTATGTGTGAAGGGAATGCAAATAAATGTCAGTGGACTTTGTATAGTTCACCTGCAGCTGCAAATCGGACAAATAGTCTCCATACAGGCCTGGCACATTTGCTTGCTGAGGTGATATTTAGGTACTATTTCTCTTAAAAGACAGGCTGGTATGAGTTTGATAAAGTCTTTATTGGTTTGACATTTGGAACAAAATAGTTTTTCCTGCTTCAGTACTTTTTACAGATTACTGTTAGTCTTTTTCACTTTGTGATTGAATCCGTGTTCAAGACTGTGGATTACCTACCCACTTTCCACTGGTTGGTGGCTTAATTGGAGACAGACGAGGAACAAGAACCATGGGCGGGATTCTCCCATCGGGAGTGTTTTACTCCGGCGTCAGCGCCTGTTCCGAGACCCGATTCTCCGGGCCACAGTGGGGTAGCACGACACTGGAGCGGCCCAGCTGCCGATCCCTGCGTGAACCCAGTGCCGCGGGGTCTGCGCATGCGCAGTTGGCCCAGCGCCAACTAGCACATGCGCAGTAGCCTTCTTCCCGCCCCGGCCCCGATGCCAAATGGGAAAGGACTACAGGGGCCGGTGCGGAGGAAAGGAGGCACCCCGACTGAGAGGCCGGCCCGCCGATCGATGGGCCCCGATCGCGGGCCAGGCCACTATGGAGACCCCCCCCCCCCCCGGGATTGGAGCCCCCCTTCCCTCCATCAGGCGCCCCCGGACCCTTCAACGCCGAGGTTCCGCCAGCTCAGAGGATGTCAGAAAGGCACCAGCAGGATTCGGCTTTTTCTTGATGGCCGCTCGGCCCATCCGGGACAGAGAATCGGCGTGCCGGCCCGGGCCAGGGAGTTAGCGCATACCCCGAGTGGCACCGTGCCGACCACGCCGACACCAGTGGCACCGATTCTCCACAATGCAGAGAATCACGTCCCGGCATCGGGGCGGCGTGCCGCGATTCGTGCGGCCCGCCGGCGATTCTCTGATCCGGTGGGGGAATCGAAGAATTCCGCCCTAGTGATAGCCCCTTTGACATCTGTTGAAGAAATCCATTCCGGCCTCTTCCAGCATAAACATGTAGGGCCTGATTCTGGGGGGGGGGGGGAAGTTAAAGTCTGTAGATGGAGGTGTAGATGGAGTCCATGAGTGGGCGGCAGGTTAGTGTGATGGGACCGGGCTGTGTTCACGACTCTGTGAAGTTACTGCAGTCCTAGGCCGAGCAGTTGCCACACCAGGCTGTGATTGCAGCCCGATAGGATGCTTTCTATGGTGCAGTCTGTAAAAGTGGTAAGTGTAATGTGGACATGCCAAATTTCTTTAGTTTCCTGAGGAAGTATAGGTGCTGTTGTACTTTCTTGATGGTAGCGTTGACGTGGGTGGACCAGGATAGATTTTTGGAGATGTGCACCCCTAGGAATTTGAAACTGCTGACCATCTTCATCTCGGGCCCGCTGATGCTGACAGGGGTGTGTACAGTACTTTGCTTCCTGAAGTCAATGACCAGCTCTTTAGTTTTGCTGGCATCGAGTGAGAGATTGCTGTCACTACACCACTCCACTAGGTTCTCTATCTCCCTCCTGTATTCTGACTCGTCGTTATTCAAGATCCAGTCCACTATGGTTGTATCGTCAGCAAACTTATAGATGGAGTTGGAACCAAATTTTGCCACGCAGTCGTGTGTGAACAGGGAGTAGAGTAGGGAGCTAAGTACGCAGCCTTGCAGGGCCCGGGTATTGAGGACAATTGTGGAGGAGGTGTTGTTGTTTATTCTTACTGATTGTGGGTCAGAAAGTCAAGGATCCAGTTGCAGAGTTGGGGCCAAGTCCTAGGTTTTGGAGCTTTGATATGAGCTTGGCTGGGATTCTGGTGTTGAAGGCGGAGCTGTAGTCAATAAATAGGATTCTGATGTAGGAGACGTTGTTGTCGAGAAGCTCCAGGGATGAGTGTAGGGCCAGGGAAATGGCGTCTGCTGTGGACAGGTTGCGGCGAATTGCAAATCGCAGTGGATCAAGGCGTTCTGGGAGCACGGAGGTGATGCACTTCATGACCAACCTCTCGAAGCACTTTATGATGATAGATCCCAAGGTCACTGGACAGTAGTCATTGAGGCACGTTGCCTGCTTCTTCTTTAGCACCGGTATGATGGTGGTCTTCTTGAAGCAGGTGAAGCAGGTTTTCCACATTGTTGGGTAGATGTCAGTGTTGTAGCTGTACTGGAACAGCTTGATTTGGAATGTGGCTGCTTCTGAATTACCGGTTTTCAATACAAAAGCCAGGATGTTGTCAGGGCCCATAACCTTTACAGGACCAGTGCCTTCAGCCTTATTTTCATATCATGTGAATTTAATCAAATTGGCTGAAAACGAGCATTTGCAATGTTGGAGACCTCAGGAGGAGGCCAAACTGGATTACTGACTGGGCAATTCAGGTTGAAAGTGGCTGCAAATGCTTCAGCCTTGTCTTTTGTGCTAAAATACTGAGCTCCTCTTCAGTGAGCCTCCCCGGACAGGCGCCGGAATGTGGCGACTAGGGCTTTTCACAGTAACTTCATTGAAGCCGACTCATGACAATAAGCGATTTTCATTTTCATTTTTCATTTGATTTGTAGAGTCTCCTTCTACAGTCTAATACTAGTCTAATACTTGGGTAACTATACAACTAACCCCCAATCACCCACACTGACTTCCCTCCCCCTACCGGCTCCGTCCCTCAGTCTACCAAAGACACCCTAAACCGCCCTGTTTTCCCTCCCTGATCTGACCTGTCTAGCCTTTCCCACCTGACTCCCCCACCGACCACTCAACTCCCCTGACCTGCCCTACATTTTTTTTAATATTAGAGTAATTAAGGGCCAATTTAGCATGGTCAATCCACCTAGCCTGCATATCTTTGGGTTGTGGGGGTGAAACCCACGTAAACATGGGGAGAATGTGCGGAGTCTGCACATTCTCCCTGTATCTGCGTGGGTTTCCTTCGGATGCTCCAGTTTCCTCCCACAGTCCAAAGACGAGCTGTTAGGTGGATTGACCATGTTAAAATTGTCCTTCGTGTCCAAAAAGGTTAGGAGGGGTTATTGGGTTAAGGGGATAGAGTTGAAGTGAGGGCTTAAGTGGATCGGTGCAGACTCGATGGGCCGAATGGCCTCCTTCTGCACTGTATGTTCTATGTGCAAATTCCATACGGACAGTGACCTGACCTACTGACCTTAAAACTCAACTAATCCCCCAGATCCCTCCAACTTTCCCCTGAGCCCCTGATTGCCCCCCGACCCAAACAACAATCCAACCTCATCATCCTACCCATCCGCCACCCTATCCCTCCCCTACCCACTTGCTTTATGCACCCGAGCCCTTTACCCACCCTACCTTCCAAACTTCATCTTCTCTTTGTACCTTCTCAGAAAAGCTTTGGGACATTTAAACTCTTTACTTGCCAGAAAGTGGCTGCTAACGCAGCACAAAAAAGGATGTGGCTTCTGTACAGATTCCCTTCACTGATGTCTCCAACGTTTCCTGCACGGAGTCAGTTTGGAAGAATGCCTTGGAAGATTGTCCAGAAAAATGTAGAAGATAAGTGGGTATCTTTTGTCTGCTCAAGGTTGTAAATAAGGGCTCTGACCCTGACTGGAAGATTTGGACCTGAATGTTCTTCCGCAGAAGCTTACAAGATAAAAGACAGAATACTGCTTGCATTATTTGGCACACTGGAAGTGCCTGAATCGTCTATTGGTTGCTGTGCCTTGTAAGGCTCAGACAGTGTCCTGACTTCCTCTGCATCAGTTTGCAGTGTCCAGCCATGTGCCCCTTGCATGCGTCAGGATTCATTGTAATTAAGACTGAGAAGAAGATTGGTCACCAGTGTGACATAGTGTAATCGGGTGCACTGGAAACAGAAAATCAGTTCCATGAATTCTGTGGGCACTCTTATTAGAACAAAGAACAAAGAACAAAGAAAATTACAGCACAGGAACAGGCCCTTCGGCCCTCCCAGCCTGCGCCGATCCAGATCCTTTATCTAAACCTGTTGCCTATTTTCCAAAGGATATACTCTCTGTTCCCCGCCCGTTCATATATCTGTCCCAATGCATCTTAAATGATGCTATCGTGCCCGCCTCTACCACCTCCGCTGGCAAAGCGTTCCAGGCACCCACCACCCTCTGCGTAAAAAACTTTCCACGCACATCTCCCTTAAACTTTCCCCATCTCACCTTGAAATCGTGACCCCTTGTAATTGACACCCCCACTCTTGGAAAAAGCTTGTTGCTATCCACCCTGTCCATACCTCTCATAATTTTGTAGACCTCAATCAGGTCCCCCCTCAACCTCCGTCTTTCCAACGAAAACAATCCTAATCTACTCAACCTTTCTTCATAGCTAGCACCCTCCATACCAGGCAACATCCTGGTGAACCTCCTCTGCACCCTCTCTAAAGCATCCACATCCTTCTGGTAATGTGGTGACCAGAACTGCACGCAGTATTCCAAAAGTGGCTTAACCAAAGTCCGATACAACTGTAACATGACCTGCCGACTCTTGCACTCAATACCCCGTCCGACAAAGGCAAGCATGCTGTATGCCTTCTTGACCACTCTATTGACCTGCGTTGCCACCTTCAGGGTACAATGGATCTCAACTCCCAGATCTCTCTGTACATCAATTTTCCCCCAGGACTCTTCCATTGACCATATAGTCTGCTCTTGAGTTAGATCTTCCAAAATGCATCACCTCGCATTTGCCTGGATTGAACTCCATCTGCCATTTCTCTGCCCAACTCTCCAATCTATCTATATTTTGCTGTATTCTCTGAGAGTCCTCCTCACTATCTGCAACTCCACCAATCTTAGTATCATCTGCAAACTTTCTCATCAGACCACTTATACCTTCATCCAGATCATTTATGTATATCACAAACAACAGTGGTCCGAGCACGGATCCCTGTGGAACACCACTAGTCACCTTTTTCCATTTTGAGACACTCCCTTCCACCACTACTCTCTGTCTCCTGTTGCCAAGCCAGTTCTTTATCCATCTAGCTAGTACACCCTGAACCCCATACGACTTCACTTTTTCCATCAACCTTCCATGGGAAACTTTATCAAACGCCTTACTAAAGTCCATGTATATGACATCTACAGCCCTTCCCTCATCAATTAACTTTGTCACTTCCTCAAAGAATTCTATTAGGTTTGTAAGACATGACCTTCCCTGCACAAAACCATGCTCCTTATCACTGATAAGTCTATTTTCTTCCAAATGTGAATAGATCCTATCCCTCAGTATCTTCTCCAACAGTTTGCCTACCACTGACATCAAGGTCACAGGTCTATAATTCCCTGGATTATCCCTGCTACCCTTTTTAAACAAAGGGACAACATTAGCAATTCTCCAGTCCTCCGGGACCTCACCCGTGCTCAAGGATGCTGCAAAGATATCTGTTAAAGCCCCAGCTATTTCGTCCCTTGCTTCCCTCAGTAACCTGGGATAGATCCCATCCGGTCCTGGGGACTTGTCCACCTTAATGCCTTTTAGAATACCCAAAACCTCCCCCTTCCTTATGCCAACATGACCTAGAGTATTTAAACATCCATCCCTAGCCTCAACCTCCGTCAAATCCCTCTCCTTGGTGAATACCGATGCAAAGTACTCATTAAGAATCTCACTCATTTCCCCTGACTCCACGCATAAATTCCCTCTTTTGTCTTTGAGTGGGCCAATCCTTTCTCTAGTTACCCTCTTGCTCCTTATATACGAATAAAAGGCTTTGGGATTTTCCATAACCCTGTTAGCCAAAGATATTTCATGACCCCTTTTAGCCCTCTTTCTTGCGCGTTTGAGATTTGTCCTACTTTCCCGATATTCCTCCAAAGCTTCATCAGTTTTGAGTCGCCTCAATCCTATATGCTTCCTTTTTCAGCTTAGCTAGTCTCACAATTCTACCCGTCATCCATGGTTCCCTAATCTTGCCATTTCGATCTCTCATTTTCACAGGGACATGTCTGTCCTGCACTCTAATCAACCTTTCCTTAAAAGACTCCCACATTTCAATTGTGGATTTACCCTTAAACAGCTGCTCCCAATCCACATTCCCGAGCTCCTGCCGAATTTTGTTATAGTTAGCCTTTCCCCAATTTAGCACTCTTCCTTTAGGACCACTCTCGTCTTTGTCCATGAGTATTCTAAAACTTGCGGAATTGTGATCGCTATTCCCAAAGTAATCACCGACTGAAACTTCAACCACCTGGTCGGGATCATTCCCCAATACCAGATCCAGTATGGCCCCTTCCCGAGTTGGACTATTTACAGTAAGAAGTCTTACAACACCAGGTTAAAGTCCAACAGGTTTGTTTCAAACACGAGCTTTCGGAGCACGGCTCCTTCTTCAGGTGAATGGAAAGGCTTGTTCCAGAAATGTTTATATAGACACAGTCAGAGATGCCCCGGAATAGTCCACATCAGGACTATTTACATACTGCTCTAAAAAACTCTCCTGGATGCTCCTTACAAATTCTGCTCCATCTACGCCTCCAACACTACATGACTCCTATTCAATGTTGGGGGAAGTTAAAATCTCCCATCACAACCACCCTATTGCTCCTACATTGTTCTATAATCTGTCTACATATTTGTACCTCTACTTCACGCTCGCTTTTGGGAGGCCTATAGTAAAGTCCCAACAATGTTACTGCAACCTTCCTATTTCTTAGCTCTATCCATATTGCCTCAGTGCTCGAATCCTCCATCGTGCTCTCCTTAAATCACAGCTGTGATATCATCTCTGACCAGTAATGCAACTCCTCCACCCCTTTTACCTCCCTCTCTATCCCTTCTGAAGCATCTATACCCTGGGATATTTAGTTGCCAGTCTTGCCCATCTCTCAACCAAGTCTCAGTAATACCAATATCATATTCCCAGGTACTAATCCAAGCCCTAAGTTCATCTGCCTTACCTGCTACACTTCTCACATTAAAACAAATGCACTTCAGACCACCTGTCCCTTTGCGATCATCATCTCTTCCCTGTCTACTCTTCCCCTTAGTCACATTGAGTTTATTTTCTAGAACCTTACTGGCTTTAGTTGCTGCCTCTTTGCTGACCTCTAACTTCCTAATCTGGTTCCCATCCCCCTGCCACATTAGTTTAAAACCTCCCCAACAGTGTTAGAAAAAGCACCCCCCAGGACATTGGTTCCAGTCCTGCCCAGGTGTAGACCATCCGATTTGTAATGGTCCCACCGCCCCCAGAACCGGTTCCAATGTCCCAAAAATCTGAACCCCTCCCTCCTGCACCATCTCTCAAGCCATGTATTCATTCTGACTATTCTTGAATTTCTTCTCTGACCGTCTCGTGGCACTGGTAGCAATCCTGAGATTACAACCTTTGAGGTCCTACTTTTTAAACGTATCTCCTCACTCCCTAAATTCTGATTGTAGGGCCTCATCCCATTTTTTACCTATATCGCTGGTGCCTACATGCACCACGACAACTGGCTGTTCACCCTCCCCCTTCAGTATGTCCTGCAGCTGATCTATTACATTTATGTTGATTCAAATGGAGTTTTATTCATTCCAATTCATAATTTATTTTATATTATCTGCTGAAAAATCTCATAAGACTATCAGAAATGTGATTAACTGCTTTTCATAATCAATTGCTAAAATACGCCAAAATACTTTGTAAGGTACAGAATGTTTCATTAATTAAATAATAACTAAAACAGCTTAGATAATTCAATTGTTAAAGAATGATGGCATAATTTTCCTTTTTCTCCTGAGAGACTTTACTCTGTTTTTACTAACACTTGAGCAATGAAAATGATGAATGCTTCTGGATTTTATTCTGACAGTTTCATGCACTACAAATCCCCCAGCATCAATAGTGTGAAGTGGCCAACCACAACATCACTGTAACCAGTGAAGAATTTCCAATAGCTCTGTTATGATAAGATCAGTTTGACTGGAAGACTTGTTCGTCATTCATGGTCAGACAGGTCTTGGTCATTGATGTACAAACAGGTGAAAATAGACAATTGAGAGGTTTATTTAAATGTTATAATAAAATATGAACAAACATACATACAAAATAGGAGCATAAATATGAAGAAAATTTTTTTTAACTCGTTCATGAGCTATTTGGCATAAAAGGGTAGGTCAGTATTTATTACCCTAATTTCTCTTGAGAAAGTGGTGGTGAGCTGCCTCCTTGAACCGCTGCAGACCATGACATGTAGGTAGGGTGTTCCAGGATTTTGACCCAACTACAGTGAAAGAACAGTGATATATTTCCAAGTCAGGTTGGTGTGTTGCTTGCAGGGGAACTTGCAGGTGGTGGCGTTCTCATTTACCCATTGACCCTATCCTTCGAGGCGGTAGACGTCTTGGGTTTGGAAGGTGCTGTCGAAGGAGCCCTGCTGATTTGCTGCAGTGCATCTTGTCGATGGTACACGCGGCTGCCACAGTGTATCAGTAGTGGAAGCAGTGAATGTGTAGGTTGGTGGATGTTGTACTGATCAAGCTTTGTCCTGGATGATGTTGAACTTCTTGAGTGTTGTTGAAGCTGTACTCATCCAGGCAAGGAGAGAATATTCCATCATGCCCTGAGTTGTACCTTGTAGCTGGTTGTCAGGCTTTGGTGAGTCAGGAGGTGAGTTACTCAACTAAGAATTTCCAACCCCTGATCTATTCTTGTAACCACGGTATTTATATGGCTGGTCCAGTTCAGTTTCTGGTCAATAGTAACCTCCCAGATGTTGAAAGTGGGAGGGGGGAGGGGGGGGATTGAGTGATGGCAATGCCATTGAATGTCAAAAGGAGATGGTTAATTTCTCCAGTGTTGGAGATAGCCATTGCACAGCACCTGTTTGGCACTAATGTTCCTTACCCTTATCAGCCCAAGCCTGAATGTTGTCCAGGTCTTCCTGCAGATGGGCAAGGGTTGTTTCAGTTTCTGAGGAGTCATGTTTGGGACTGAACATAGTGCAATCAACAGCAAACAACACCATTTCAGACCTTATGATGGGGAAAATGTCTTTGATGAATTAGCTGATGACGGTTGGAGCTAGGACACTACATTGAGTAACTCCTGCAGCAGTATTGTGGGTTTAAAATGTTTGGCCTCAATTAAGATAAGCATGATTTACACTGGAAATATAGGGCAGGATTCTGCGGGAATCGGCGGGTCAGGCAACTCCGGTGCCGAGGAGTGGTGTGAACCACTCCTGCATCGGGCCGCCCCAAAGGTGTGGAATCCTCCGCACTTTCAGGGGCTCGGAGTGGTTTGTGCTGCGCCGGCCGGCGGGGAAAGGGCTTGGCACCACACTAACCAGCGCCAAATCGCCTCCGCCAGCCGGTGCGAGTTGGCGCATGCGCGAAGGTGCCAGCATGTGCTGGCGTCATCCCAGTGCATGCATAGGGGGGTTCTTCTCCGCGTTGGCAATCGCGAAGGACCACAGTGGCCGATGCGGAACAATAGAGTGCCCCACGGCACAGGCCCACCCACCGATCGGTGGGTCCCGATTATGGGCCAGGCCACCGTGGGGGCACCCTCTGGGGCCAGATCCCCACGCACCCCCCCCCCCCCCCAGGACCCCGGAGGCCGCTCGCACAGCCATGTCCCGCTGGCAAATACCTGGTGTAACATACGCCGGCGGGACCCGCCGAAAACGGGCGGCTACAGCAAATTTGAACATCAATTGTATGTTAGTGAAATGAATATATATTATGGGCGGGATTCTCCGTCCCATTATGGGTCGGAGAATTGCCGAGGGGGCTGCTGCCAGCCAAATCCCCAGCGCCGGAGAATTCGGCAGCCGGCGGGCGCGAGATTTACGCCGCCCCCCGGCGATTTTCCAACCCGGCAGGGGGTCGGAGAATCTCGCCCATAACATACATTAATTTCACTAACATACAATTGATGTTCAAATTTGCTTACTGGCGCAGCCTGGCATGAAATTAGCATTTAAAGGGGTACTGACGTATTTATGCTTTGCAGAATGTTGTGCTTCATTTTCTTTTTGGGGAGAGTTTTGTCAGCTTCATCTGACATGCTGAAACCTGGCCTCTTGCCAAACAGGACAACACAGCCACAACACTATTAGAGACTACCAAGGTTACTGCAACACTTATGCCTCCAAAGCATTCCTGGAGTATCAGTCTGTCTGCAGTGCACATGTGTATCGAGCAGATAACTGATGCCTTACTTGTCAGAACAAGAAGTATCATCACACTTTCCATGCATAACAATTGCACAAGAGGGTACTGTGTTTTTCTAAATGGCAGGACTGGCCAAAATACTGGACATCATCCATGGTCCTACATTCTGCTGAACATAACGGTTGCACATTCCTGAACTGCAAGAATTAATGCTTCAACAAGTAGAAGTATAATGAAAAACACAATCAAAATCCTTTGATCTTAGCTGCTAAATCAGTGTCAATATCAGTACAATTGAACAATTGTGCCTTATGATGAAGGAGACAGAAATATTAATGACCATTAAAGTTGGACCATTTCAAAAGGAGCAGTTTTAAATGTAGTGAGAAGTACCATTTCCTGCATGTGTATATATCCCCACATTGTTTTGTTTTTCAAATCTGCAAGGAAACAAGTCTTAAGGCAAAGTGAATAGCACATAATTTGGAGGTAAATTAGTTAATTTACATCTGACTCACCTCCAATGATTAAAATCATGCAAAGTATATTTGAAACTGTGACAAATGTAATTAAACTCTATGAGTGATTTCTGAAAAGATCAGGCGAAAAGCGAGAGCTTGCTTATTAATCACAGCAGTCTGTCTTCAGGCAGATGACTTGGTAACAGTTCAGAAGTAGAGGCATATTTCTAATTCTAGGAACAGCTGTCGGTGTGCTTCTGCTGAGACAAGTTACCCAACCAGAAACTAAGGAATATGCCAATCAAAAATATCTCCTGATAAGCAGAAAGAAAAGCGCCCAACCCATCTACCTTCCTCATGATGAAGGGAACTGAGATCCAGAAGTATGAGTGCACTTGGCACTTTACTTACGCAAACACTGCAGAGCCACAGTAAATTAGAATGTAGAGCAATAGATAACCCCTAAAGTGAAGTCCAGGTTTTTAAGCATTACATTAAACTGTAAAGTGTTCTAGACAGATCACACCTTGAGCAGTGTGTTCAGCTCTATAGAGCTAAAGGAGACATTTATGATCTTAAGGAAGGATGAACCCATGCACTAATCCTGACCTTAGAGTATTGAGTTAAGAAGAAAAAAGGAACATATAGGCTATTCAGCCTTGAGAAAGAAACTCATTCAGATAAATTAAATAGTAAATGGTTGGTGAAGAGAATCGCAAGAAGAAAGCATTAACATTTAAAAGGCAAGTTTCACATCCTTACAATGCCCACAGTGCTCTACAGTCTATGAATTGATTTTTGAGGTGTAGCCATTGCTGTTATGCGGCAAGTGTGGCAGCCAATTTGTACAGAGCCTAGTTCGACCAATAACAGTGAGATAAATGATCAGTTGCTATAGTGATGCTGGTTGAAGCATAACTGTAGGCCAGGACATCTTCTTGTTATTCTTCAAATAGTACTAAGTAATTATTTGTCCCTACCTGACCAGACAAACTGAGTAATTGTTTAAAGTTTCATCCGAATGGGTAGTGAGTCCTCTACAGCACCTCATGCAGAGAGCATTGCTGATCTCAGGGGGATGGGAACCTAAATTGTAGTCCCAGTGTACAGGATGTTGAGAGTAGTGAGGTCAGGGATAGGGTTAAAAGTTCGAAAGAGGGCACCGGCAAGCAGGACGCTGGTTTGAAGTGTGTCTACTTCAACGCCAGGAGCATCCGGAATAAGGTGGGTGAGCTTGCAGCATGGGTTGGTACCTGGGATCTCGATGTTGTGGCGATTTCAGAGACATGGGTAGAGCAGGGACAGGAATGGTTGTTGCAGGTTCCAGGATTTAGATGTTTCAGTAAGAACAGAGAAGATGGTAAAAGAGGGGGGGGTGTGGCATTGTTAATCAAGGAAAGTATTACGGCGGTAGAAAGGACGCTTGAGGACTCGTCTACTGAGGCAGTATGGGCCGAGGTGAGGAACAGTAGAGGAGAGGTCACCCTGTTGGGAGTTATCTATAGACCTCCGAATAGTTCCAGAGGAGATTTACTAGGATGTTGCCTGGTATGGAGGGAAGGTCTTACGAAGAAAGGCTCAGGGAATTGAGGTTGTTTTCGTTAGAGAGGAGAAGGCTGAGAGGTGACTTAATAGAGACATATAAGATAGTCAGAGGGTTAGATAGGGTGGACAGTGAGAGTCTTTTTCCTCGGATGGTCATGACCAACACGAGGGGACATAGCTTTAAATTGAGGGGTGATAGATATAGGACAGATGTCAGAGGCAGTTTCTTTACTCAGAGAGTAGTAGGGGTGTGGAACGCCCTGCCTGCAATAGTAGTAGACTCGCCAACTTTAAGGGCATTTAAGTGGTCACTGGATAGACAGATGGATGAAAATGGAATAGTGTAGGTCAGATAGGCTTCAGATGGTTTCACAGGTCGGCGCAACATCGAGGGCCGAAGGGCCCGTACTGCGCTGTAGTGTTCTATGTTCTATGTAATCATGTGCTGCTGCAGGGCTTGAACCCACAACCTTCTGACTCCGAAGTGAGACTGCTAACATTGAACCCTGAGGTAGCAGCCCACGACCTAGTAGCCAAAGCTGCATCCACATGCTGGCCAGGCTGTGGAGGGCACCGTGGCAAGTGATTTTTTTTCTCTTTCCTAAGTTCGGAGACTGACAATAATGATTGACATAATCTTACACCAAATTCCTCATCTTAACACAGAATTCTAAACAAAGCAGTATCAATTAAATCACACTGTTACCCCTCAGGTGCTCAACCTGAGAGGATTGTAGTTCGTTGATCTTTGACCAAGGTCTTCCTGCTTGGTTCACTGGGACTCCTCTGTCAATCATACATCTTCTGTCTCCTTCCTTGAATGCCACAGTGTGGGGATTTTCAGGTCTTTACACACACAATACAGTTTTTGAAAGAGCTCAAGCACAATCTTGTTCTCGATGCAGATTGGTTTGTTGGGTGCATGATTGGCTGCTGGTTGGTTAGAAGATTTCCAAATTGTTTTCCAAAGGACTTCTTCCGACCCCACTTTCATTAGCTATTTGACTTTGATCACCCTCCTCTGTTTCCAACCAGTTTGCTATACAGTTCTATTCAACACCTCTATTCAATTCAATTGTTCTATTCAATTCGACAATATCACTGCAATTAACAAGCAATAATTCTACCATTCAGTTGAGCTGCCACATAACAAACACTACTCTGAACTCACAGCCAGTCCATTAACGCTGTCCTTACACAGTAAATAGAAACCTCCATGAATCAAGAGACATGCAACAACATCCCCCCCCCCCCCCCCCCCCCCCCCACACACACACACACACACTCGTCCCAAGCAGTCCAGTCAGCAGAACCATTGTTTCAGGAGGTCTTCCGTCTGCTCCACAATGTTTCTGGTGGCAGTGTGATTGAGAGAAGGAGCACTGACTATCTGTGCTCAGGTAGTGGAAGACAGCTTTTATCTTTGTGCACAGTGAGTAGCCCTTGTCTTATTCAGTCACCATTTTGTTGGTTGTGGTCTCTCGAAGATGGCTGCCACTGCAAGCTGGCACAGGTTGAAAGCATTAAGGCTGCTCCCAGGTTCTTGAGCATTCACCAGCATCACAATCAAGGGCATGTTTTGTGAGAGGCACGCCTTGTGGCTTCAGGATATCTCTCCTTGAAGCTAAGGTGCCTGCAGGACTACGTGAATTCAATAAATGGATTCCTACACCATGGGAAAGCCACCTATCCTGACAAAGCCATGTGCCTACACCTCTTGTTTCTCTCAGCTTAGAGTGAAGACAATAAAATTCCCTCTCCTGGCATGCAGAGCATCTGTGACTGAATGGATACAGGAATGGAAGGCAAACTGATCAACATTTGCTATGTTACCTGTACCAGCCTGGAACGTTTTTGTTGCATATACATTGAGGGATAAGAAGACGTGCTGATCAAGGCAGCACCATTTTCACTCTATAGGCCTGGCTGGAAGAGGTGACACTGTTCAGTGGTCACCTCCTTGCTGAAGGAGCTTTCAAACACTCTGTTGCTGTGTGAGGTTAAGTAGGACAACCCTGAAAACCCTTGATGGGTAAGGTCTACTTTCTGAAGCCCTCTCCCTCATTCTATGGAAAACAGCTCATCTTCTTCATTCCTCCTACTCCACCTACCTGTAATGCCAGGTCCGGAGGAACTACAACAATTGCCCCCAATACTGGCAGAAATGTATTGGGACAAACGGAGGACTTTAGGAATATTGGAATACAAATATTGGGGCAATCTGAGGGTTAAAAGCCTGGGGTTATAGTGTTTTTGACTGCAGTAGTCATGTTTTTAAAAATAATCCTGTTTTATTGGAGGGCATGGGAGCTTGGAAATGACTCCCACACTGCCTGGTGACACTCCACCACATAAAGATCCTTGTGCTGTGGCACTATAATCTTGAAACAGAATGCCCATCCCTCACAAGGGAGAAAAGTAACATGAACGAGTTGGAAAGTGTCACATTCAAATTGCAGTTGTGCTTTGCATCATGAATAGGGTCATCAGCATCTTTCAAACTGCATGTGGAAATAAGTCCTTTTCATCCCGGTCTCTTCTCATAAATGCCATTGACCATGAATCAGGCATCCATGCAGCCAAATAGACCATCATCAAGCCATGACTATGATGCAGATACAAATTAAGGTGTTGAACCCAAAACACATGAGCATTAGGAAATGTTGCACCATACATACAGATATTGTACCTTGTGCATGATGATTAGACAATGCATGTGACAGATCATTGGAAGAACATGTGCCCCATCCATTCCAGCCTATGGCCCATGTTATGACCTGGACACTACCTACAGTAATACTGGTCTATATCTACCTCTGCAAACTACAACTTGTGAAACCAGAGTTGGCAATGCAGCCATTGTTACTGCAACAGTACATGGCCTATATGAACTGAACAATATATGGCCGAAAAGTTGCGCTGCCCACATCAAGGCCAAAGCGAAACACCACATGCAAATGAATGCCTCGCATTCAGTATTCCTGCTTCAACTGCACTTGTTGACCAGCATCAGGTCTTCAAATGATAAGCCTCACTTAAAATTACACTTAGATGGGAACTGAAAGATACAAGGAGCATCTTAGTGCTTGAACCTTTGACTCCTGATGAAGCAATGTTGAGATGCAACTCAGCATGCCTTCCTCAATAATAATGGAAGGAAGTTAAGTCACATTTTTATCATTCCTTTTGCGGACTCTATTGTAAACGTGCGCATGGGGTCATGTAGAAATGCAAAGAAATATATTGAACAAGTGTTCAAATGTGCTATACACTGTGAATACATTAATCACAGTGAACCCATTTGTGTTGTCTGTGAGATGGCACCCTGCAATCATGCACACTCCCATGAAGTGCACCCCATGTCACCTCAGAGGAGGTGGAGAAAGGCTGCGCGATCTAAAGTACAATGAGGAGATGGAGACCAGCCTCATTGCTCGGGCCCCCATTGCGAACATTCTTAAGTTGTGGCCTCTGCATCTCTGTATGGGCAGCCATGGTCACTGGCACATGTGGAGCAGGTGAAGGGCTTTGGCGGACGGACTAGGGAGGTGGTGGAAGATAGAGTGCTGAGGACTTCTTGGTACCTTCATCCTCCTCAGTAACCTCCACAGCCCTGGGTTGGCCTTCAAGTGAGGTTGGTGGGGTTGGCTGATCATGTGCAGCAGTCGCACAGTCCAGGAACTGCGGTGCCAGCAATGTGACCATCCTTTTAGGTGTACACAGTTCCTCTTGTATTGCGTGGCCTTCAGCTGACTAATCCAGGCTACTGAGTGATGCTTTCCCCCTTTCCTGGCTGAGACGCTGCTCTTGCATCCATTCCAAGTGTTGCTGCCCATGTCCCTCCATGAAAATGACCAATCTCTCGTGGTGAGTGTACATGCAACTGAGCCCTCGGGACAATTTGGGCGGGATTTTCAGAGCCTCCGTGCCAAAACCGTGCTCGGGGCGGAGAATGAAGATCAGATCTGCGATCGGGTCCGACGCCTTCCCTCAATTCTCCGCGGACTGGAGAATCGTCGGCAGTCACGTGCGCGCGGTCGGAGGCAGCTGGCCGAGATCCCGGGAGGTCGGAGAATCGCCCGGGGCCGGCGTTAATCCCGACCCCGCCGTGGCCCGAACTCTCCGCCACCCGGGAATCGGAGGGCGCCCCGCGGCGATTCTCCGGCCCGCGATGGGCCGAAGTCCCGCCGCTGACAGGCCAATCCCGCCGGCGGGAATCAAAACACCTGTGGTGCTGGCAGGATTGGCGGCGCAGGCGGGCTCCGGGGTCCTGGGGGGGTGGGGGCGATCTGACCCCAGGGGGTGCCCCCACGGTGGCCTGACCCGCGATCGGGGCCCACCGATCGGCAGGCGGGCCTGTGCCGTGGGGGCATTCTTTTTCTTCCGCCCCGCCATGGCCTTCTCCATGACGGGGGCGGAAGAGACCCCCTCCCCTGCGCATGCGCCGGTATGACGTCAGCAGCTGCTGACGCACCGGCGCATGCGCGGACTTCCGCCGGCCGGCAAAGGCCTTTCAACCCCAGCTGGCGGGACGCCAAAGGCCATTCGCGCCGGTCCGCAGAGCGGCAACCACTCCAGCACGGGGCTCTAAAGGTGCGGAGCCGCTCCAATACGCCGGGACCCCCCGCCCCGCCGGGTAGGAGAGAATCCCGGCCCAGATGCTTTAATAAGTTAAAGAAAATGTAGGGTGAGAAGGATTATGAGCAACTCAGAATACATTGCTATGATTCACTTTTGTGTACTTATATACACTCACCATCCACGTCATCTCATCTGAATACCCTTAGCAGTGTGGTTGAGAGACGAGCTATGTACATATGTTTGGAGCCATGTATGTTCCACTCCAAGGTGACATGCTGTGCTCATGGGTAACTTAAAGCTCTACAGGCTTAATCCATTTCATTCAGACTTTTATGTCACTACATTGTGCAAATCTGTCGAACCTGGTCAAGGGTTCACAATGTGGGTGCATCGAAAGAGACAGTGGCAATAGGGCAAGAGGATAGGATTTGGAGTGTGGCAATGTTGTTTGTTTATCCACTGAGCCTCACCAGTTCATTAAATCGTTGTACATTCAGCATCAAGTTATGGTGGCAAGACAATGCTACCTCCATGGCTGTATCATGGAGATCCACTCATCCACTCAGTGGTTTAGTTTAGCTTTTCATTAAGGAGAGTTTATCCATATCGAAAGCCCATGATGGACCATCCATTCTGGGATAATCTAACACTTGGACAACATTTACAGCTTTGACACTCACCCACTCCACAACATCTCTCCAAGGCTCCAGATGTGTTTCATTCACCAGGAGAGGGAACTCCAAGGGAACATTTTCTATCTCCGAACCCTCGGAGGTTAGGGGAGCAGTAGAAGGGTGTTTTTCAGATTGGAAGGTTGTGACTAGTGGTGTTCCACAGGGATCGGTCCTTCGGCCTCTGTTGTTTGTAGTATACAAATAATTTGGAAGAAATTGTAGCCGGACTGATTAGTAAGTTCGCGGATGACACCAAGGTTGGTGGAGTGGCAGATAGTGTTGAGGATTGTCAGAGGATACAGCAGGACATAGATAGGTTGGAGGCTTGGGCAGAGAAATGGCAAATGGAGTTTAATCCAGACAATGCATTTTGGTAGGTCTAGCAAAGAGGGAAAATATACAGTAAATGGCAAAACTCTTGGGAATATCTAAAGTCAGAGAGATCTGGGCATGCAGGTGCACAGATCTTTGAAGATGGCAACACAAGTGCACAAGGTAGTTAAGAAAGCATACAGAATGCTTGCCTTCATTGGACGGGGCATCAAGTATAAAAACTGGCAGGTCATGCTACAGTAGTATAGAACCTTGGTAAGGCCGCACTTGGAATATTGTGCATAATTCTGGTCACCACACTACCAGAAGGATGTGGAGGCTTTGGAGAGGATGCAGAGGAGGTTTACCAGATGTTTCCTGGTCTAGAGGGTGTTAGCTATGCGGAGAGGCTGAATAGACTTGGACTGTTTTCATTAGAATGATGGAGGTGAGGGGTGACCAGATAGAGGTCTACAAGATTATGAAGGGCATGGACAGAGTGGATGGGCGGGCACTCTTTCCCAGGATGGAGGGGTCAGTCACCAGGGGACATAGGTTTAAGGTCTGTGGGGCAAAGTTTAGAGGAGATGCTCAAGGCAGGTTTTTTACACAGAGAGTGGTGAGTGCCTGGAACGCATTGCCAGGGGAGGTTGTAGAAGCAGATACATAATGGCATTCAAAAGGCAAATACATAGATAGAATGGGTATAGAAGGATATGGCACTTGAAAGTACTGAGGGTTTTGGCCAAGGGTGGTATCATGACCGGTACAGGATTGGAGGGCTGAAGGGCCTGTTCCTGTGCTGTAATGCTCTTTATTCTTTGTTCTTTGTTCATTTTCAGGATCACCTGCTCTGGCTCGTATTTCAGCTCACACTCCCCTCTCCCCAATCGAAAATTCGACCGGTGGGCGGACATTTTTAACGGTCTGGTTCATAGGGCTGGAAAAATCTCCTGTCTCTCCTGTCCCTGATCCAGGGATGAAAATCTGGGCCGTTGTGTTCCCATAAAGATTAAACTGGACAATTCAACAGTTATCAATTTGACTTAATCCGATCGTGTTGTATGTACATTGCCACAGTGTAATGATATAACTATAGTCATTGTTTACAAGAGAAAATTAATTGCTTACATCATCAAATAAGGTTTTTCATGTCATATTACAGTATTTAAATCAAATTAAATACTAATGGTGGAACATGACTGTGGGGATTTTAAAGGCAACAACCAAAATATCTGCTAAGTCTCTCATTCAGGTTCAGTGGTCTGTACTGTGTGGAACAGAGCAAGTGATTGATAGCTTAATGCATTTATTCAATTATGGATGTTCCCATTGCCTTCACCAAACATAAGTGAAGGAGCAATGAATATGATTGTCGTGGGAGTTTCAGTGTAGCAGTGATGTTTTGTTTGCCCATGCATATATATTTGTTACAAAAACTGAGAACATTTGGAACACTTATGGAGTTGACCTCAGGGAATTGTGCATTTCTACAGTGTATGTTTCTCTTATAAAGGTTACTAATAACAAAATAAACTGTGTTTGCATTATGATAATTTTTCAGTCCTTTAAATTCCAGTCCCATCTGGCAATCTCAGTAAAGGAGACAGGTTGTGCAGCATGGTACAAAATCATACAATTCAAATAATTCACAGACCAATAGATGATAAGTTGTCTCTTACAATGTTGAGCAGGCAATCAACCCATTACCACCCAAAGACAAGGATGAAAATTCAGTTCTTTAAGATCTAACTCGTTTGTAGGAACGTTTTCAGAGACTGAGTATTCAGCTGGCTTTTACGTGGGAGATCTCCCCTCTTAATCACAGCTCAGCTAACACATTGGGGAAGCAGGGTAGCATGGTGGTTAGCATAAATGCTTCACAGCTCCAGGGTCCCAGGTTCGATTCCCGGCTGGGTCACTGTCTGTGCGGAGTCTGCACGTCCTCCCCCTGTGTGCGTGGGTTTCCTCCGGGTGCTCCGGTTTCCTCCCACAGTCCAAAGATGTGCGGGTTAGGTGGATTGGCCATGCTAAATTGCCCGTAGTGTCCTAATAAATGTAAGGTTAAGGGGGGGGTTGTTGGGTTACGGGTATAGGGTGGATATGTGGGTTTGAGTAGGGTGATCATTGCTCGGCACAACATTGAGGGCCGAAGGGCCTGTTCTGTGCTGTACTGTTCTATAACACAAACACTACTGGAGTCAGCAACTCTGGATTAGACGACTTTACTTTCCAAGCTTGGTCAAAGTATGAGGGAGAGTGATTTGGATAAGTGCCAAAACCACACTGCTTTACATTGCTTTAGGTTGAACAGTTATACAATTTCCAAAAATCAGGAGTCCTGCCTCAGCTGCACTCTGTCTAATCCTTGTAGCTCTCGATTGCACCTTGACCAATGAATTTTACTTTCGGCAGCATGATAACTGCTTAATGTAGTCATGTCCTGTCCACTGGCCATCTGCTGTTTTTCAAGACGCCCTCATCTGCTGTCCTTTGCTCTCCCTCACTCCCATTTCCTCTTATCATAGTGTGGTTCCTAGCTGTACCATTGCCTTCCTGAGTATGGAATGTCTAGGGTTGCTGATAAGAGCTGCTTCCTCTGGATGTGTTTCAGTTGACCACATTATTTCTGTATGATTCTGTCTTTCTTAGGAATGTGGTCAAGTTAGCTATCTTAAATCCCATCATACACTGTGGCCACTACTATTAGCAAGAGTTTAAATGCTTTTTTCTGCTTTGATCTAAGAATACATGTTTAATAGTTAATAATGATCACTGGATATATTTTCTATGATTAGTTTCAGTCCTCGATAAACTCAGTTATGTAGAGTTAGTCTAGTGTTAACTCAGCTATCTCGTTTTAAGAGGTGTCATCTCAGCCATCCCCCCACCCCCTCTCATTGTTCCATGATCCTCCCAAGACCTAAATGCTCTTTCTAACCCAATGTTTACCGACTTCATGAATTGCTCAATTTCCATAAAAGCTGCCCAAACCATCCACTCTTTGAAATGTCTACCCATGAAAATCTATTGGGTGGGATTCTCCCACCCCGGGCCTGGTCGGAGAATCGCCGGGGGGGGGGGGGGGGGGGGGGGGGGCACGATTCACGCGACGCTGCTCCGACGCCGGTCTACCGATTCTCGGGCGACCCAAGAATCGGCGTTATTGGCGCCGACATGGTCGGCGCGGCACCAGTCGGGGGCCGCTCAATGCGCCCCCCAGCGATTCTCCCCAAGTGATGGGCCAAGTGGCCGAGTCCCGCCGTCGCCGTTCACGTGTGGTCCTACCTGGTGGGACCTTGGAATTCATCCTGCAGGGTCGGCCTGGTGAGGACCCTGAATCCTCCACGCCATTGGATAGAAATTTAAAGAAATACGTCTTCCACGGAAAAGACATCAAAGGTAGAAGCATGTTGCAGTAGCCCCTGCACCAGTGAAGGATGAGCTACCACATCCCTATTGCAACCAGCAATGCATTTCTCAAATAGGACTGTATTTCCACTTTAAGGCTGACAACTGATAAGCAGCAGATGGAAACCATGAGAAATAATACAAAGCCAAAGAAGAGATTATAATGTATTTCTGCAGTGCCTTGATACCTTTGCACCATCACCTTTAGTTACATGACTGTTACTGAGTAATCAGCCAAGCTGTCCAACATCAAGTGACAAATGCTTTCTGCTGTTCAACATTAATAAGACCTAAGCCATCCTGTTTGCAGAAACTTTTCAGGTTGTTTTCTAAAGTTTAGCCCTTCAATATGCTCTCTTGTGCTCAACGCTAAACTGAGCTTCACACGCAGTACATCAGCAAAACTAGAATAATATTAATCTTTATTATTGTCACAAGTGGGCTTACATTAACACTGTAATGAAGTTACTGTGAGAATCCCCTAGTCGGGATTCTCCAGCGCCTGTTCAGGTACACTGAGGGAGAATTCAGAATGTCCAATTCACCTAACAAGCACGTCTTTCGGGACTTGTGGGAGGAAACTGGAGCACCCGGAGGAAACCCAAGCAGACACGGGGAGAACGTGCAGGCTCTGCACAGACAGTGACCCAAGACGGGAATCGAACCTGGGTCCCTGGCACTGTGAAACAAAGTGCTAACTACTGTGCTACCATGCTACCTCCAAAATAAATTACTTCCTGACTCTCCAAACTTCCACTGTAATCTGCTATCAATATCTTTCACACTTTATCAATATCGTCCTCAGTCCCAATTTGAAATACACCCTCCACAAACCCCAACTCACTCAAAACTCCACTGCTCACATCCTATCTCACACAATATCCCATTCACTATCACCTTTGACCTTGTCAACCCCAGTAGTTCCTGTCCATATGGACATCAACTTTAACGACTCAGTCTTCATTGATAAATCATTCCCACAGTCTCCTTTCCCACCTCTTCAGCCTCCTCCAGTATTATGATCATGCATGCATCTTCTTTTCATCAATCTTTTTTCCTTCTTAGACTCTATCGTACGTGTCAGGGTATTCAACTAACTTCTTCTGATGCTCCCTCTCCCCAAAAAACTGTGACCTGTTCTTTCTGTTCCTACTTTCCAAGCCTTTGTTGAATAAGCTCCTTGAATGCGCCTTTACCCATAATCTCCTCATTCCTTTCTCTCATTTGCTCAGTTCTGACCCCTGAACGGTGAAGGATGTTGGGACATCCCTACATTGCTGTAAATATTTATTGTACAGTTATTAGTAGCTTCTCCAACAATCTTGAGCTAATGTTAAAAAATTGAATGTGCAAGTGTTTACATCTAGAATTCTGAAGCGTGCGTCCTCATTTCTACTATTTTTCAATTCATTCATGGAATGTTGGCATCACTTGCAAGGCCAGCATTTATTTCTAGTTAAACCTCCCTGAACTAAGTGGCTTGCAAGGCCATTTCAGAGGGTGAATCACATTGCTGCGGGTCTAAAGTCACATGTAGGTCAGAGCATGTGAGAAAAACAGATTTGTTTCCTTGAATGGCATGGGTGAACCGAGTGCATTTTTATGTCTTTCTGGTAGTTTCTTAATTATTATCAACAAGGCTAACATTTTATTCCAGATGAATTAATGAATTAAATTTAAATTCCACCAGCTGCCATGATGGGAATTGAATGTATCTCTCCACAGGGAGAGACATTTGATTGGAGGTCTGGTTCACATTATCGCTATGCTACCATGTCCCCGTCTCCCCCCCCCCCCCCCCCCCGACCTTCCTGTTCAGTAAAAATACAGGACTGTTGAAATATTGATGATGGTCTCACTCCTGCTTCCCTTATTCTCAATGTATCTCATCACCCTCTGTATGATTTAATTGGCAGAAGAGGATGAGATTCTGTTTTTGGTACAGTGACCAGATTTTCAATCATTATATGACAATAATTAAATTAGAAGCTTCCAGTAAGCAAAGTACAGCAATAAGCAGCACATTTCTGCTGTTGAGTGGCTTCTCCCTACTATTCTTAGTCATTCTTTTATGAGCCAGCATATGGCTAACTGTTCTATTTAAACCAATCTAACAGCTTGAGTGGCATATCATTAGCGGGTCTGACCCGGTATTCTCTGGGGCCTCTGCGATTCCCCGCCTCCACCGGGATGAATTCCCGATGTGCTTTTAAAAATTGAGAAAAAGGCGCCATGGCTGATAAGGGAAAGAGAGAAGATTGGACATAAAGAGGCGCAGGTCCTGACACTGGCCGGGTTGGCTGGGGTGGGTGGGGTATCTGCTAGGGCCGGGGAAAGGGGGTGATGTGGTGACGGGCCACAGAGCAGGGGTGACCACCCACGGGGCTGGGGCAGCATCTAGGCGCGGACTGCCATTGCTGCAGCCTGACGCCGGCCACGATTTTCGCCTCACATGCGATTGTCCGCCCAATCGTGTCTCGTCATTCTGCCGTATCTGGACAGAGAATACCACCCACAGTAATTAAGAGGCTATTGACTGCTGCTACAACTAGTATCCCACAGGATTTTATAATTGGCAATGGAAATAACAATAACACTCATTCCAAAAATAAATCGAACACAACATTGAAATCACTCATTTCCTTCCACTGCCAGCATTTCCATTAATAAAATAGCATAAATCAAATGATGCAGATGTTCCATTTTTATTTAATTGAGTAAAGTCATTAATAGAGGCCATTACATGTACAAAATGACAATGGGAAACCATTTGTAATTGCTAATAGCAAAGAAGGTAAATAAGATTTCAGAAAGTAGTGAGATACATTTTCCATCGGTGTAGGAGCTGAACAGCCCCTGACGACCAGATATTCTGGCTCAGACTCATGCAGACATCTCTACACCACTCATTCCAGTGTCCTGGTGGACCTTTTAGATTGGCCTATAGTCATGTTGCTGATAATGAGCTTCATTTTACTATTAAAATGCTTTTAAGAGACGCCAAGACTGATATTCTGTCCGCTTGGGAATGGATCACAGTGAGTTTTTCCTTCTCCTTCTAAAGTGAGCCTTGAGCTCATGATCAGTCATTTCCCAGTTTCTCAGAACATTTTTAGACCTGTTTTCTTTTAATTTAATTTGGCATTTCGAAGAAAAGCCATCTCGTTATTTTTTGTTTTTACATTTCAACGATTTTCCTCTTCTTGTCGCACAGATGGGCTGGATTTTGCCAAAAGCAATGAACAAATGGTGGCAGTCATTCATAATAATTACACATGACCATAAAGACTTTTGCACTGAAAGTTCCAGTCAGCCAAGGACTGAAAAGGTGCAGTGCTGTTTACAGGGTACTGAGACCTCAACGAACAAGGCAAACAACTGCGCGTCTCTGAAACCAATCAGATTGGAGAACTGCTCCTGCACAGTGTAGAGTCTGAACCGGGAAGCGACAGTTAGAATTGTGAATTCAACATTAAATCAGGTGCAGAAAGCAAAATGAAGTGAGGAAAAGAAATCTGGAGGGACTACAGTTTATGGATTTAGCACTACTGCCTTCTGCCTCAGAGCACCAGGGACCTAGATTCAATTCCAGCTTTCGGTGACTGTGTGGAGTTTATGCATTATCCCTGTTTCTGCGTGGCTTCCTACGGGTGCTCCGGTTTCCTCCCACAGTCCAAAGATCTGCAGGTTGGGTGGATTGGCCATGCTAAATTGCCCCTTAGTGTCCAAAAGGATCGTTGGGGATATGGGGATGGGCTGGGTGTTTGGGCCTAGGTGAGGTGCTCTTTCAGAGGGTAGATGCAGACTCAATGGGCTGAGTGGCTCCTTCTGCACTGTAGGGATTCTATGACTTCTGAGTCAGAGACCCATTTGACTCATTAGTGAGCTTTGCCAAATTTCCTCCATCATTAACATCCCCCACCCCCCAGTTAGAACATAGAACATAGAACATAGAATAGTACAGCACAGAACAGGCCCTTCAGCCCTCGATGTTGTGCCGAGCAATGATCACCCTACTCAAGCCAACGTATCCACCCTATACCAATAACTCAACAACCCCCCCCCCCCATTAACCTTATTTTTTAGGACACTAAGGGCAATTTAGCATGGCCAATCCACCTAACCCGCACATCTTTGGACTGTGGGAGGAAACCGGAGCAACCGGAGGAAACCCACGCACACACGGGGAGGATGTGCAGACTCTGCACAGACAGTGACCCAGCCGGGAATCGAACCTGGGACCCTGGAGCTGTGAAGCATTTATGCTAACCACCATGCTACCGTGCTGCCCCAATGTTACCGTGCTGCCCCTCAACCAATCAAGGAAGATGGGCAAAAGGATACATTCAATCTGTCAAATGAGGGATTTCTAATTAAAGGCATATGTAACAATGGATCACCATCACGTGGATTTTTTTTAAGCTGTAACAACCACAGGTGTGGAGGGTGGACCTGGGAAAACTTCTCCCCCGGTCTCTCACTCATATTGTGGGGATCTGAGGAGCTGCATTGAAGTGATCTTTCCTAAGGACAAGGGGAGCAGGACAGCCTCTCCAACCGAGCAGGCATGGATGGAAGTGCCCAAGAAAGTCAGCAGCAGAGGTGTGCTCTTTCCAACCCAGAGGCAGTAGACAAAAAGGATCAAAGTTACGGGAAAGGTTCCATGACCCACACTCTGATTTTCCCAGCATTACTCTGAACAACACTCCTCAGGGCAACGCAATCTGTAGCTTCACTCTTTCCTTTCTCTCCAGTTACCTCACTTCTCACCTGTACCGCCATTGCTCAGACTCACCATTGTCCTTTTGGCCACTTACAGTAAGGCCAACAGTCACCCTCCATAAACAGCGTACTTCCCTCCAAACCATAGAAGCTATTTCTCACGATCATTGAATCATAAAATCACTGCAGTACAGAAGGAAGCCATTCATCCCATCATGTTTGTGCTGTCCCTTTGATGGAGCATCAGAGGTGCAAGATGAAGCTGTATGAGCTGCAGTGAAGGCTGGCTACAAGGAAGTTCAACTGAAGGTGAATGGAGGGCTAGGTAGGTGAAGTGACTTCCAAGATGTTGACAATCATTTGCCAAGGAATGTTAGCACTCTCTTTGAGTGTCTTGAATAACAGTCTCTAAATGGCCAGAGGCGGAACTCTTTAGTGTAAATGACCAAAGCTTTCCCAGATTTTCACTTGCATCAAAGAAGCTCTTCCAACTGTTCTCTCACCTCAGTCACCATGGTGAGTTTCTAATAGTTCAAGAAAAAACTGTCCTGACTGTGAAATCAAACTGAGGGATAAAACAGGATTTAATTGTTTTTGAAGTAATTTAATTGGTCTCCCAACAAGTTATTTATTTCATTCATTTTTAAAATTTTGAAACAAGTATCTGACAATAACCAGAAGCTGAATGAATGAATCTCCAAATTTGTAAAAGTTAACACTTCATGCCAGAGAAGTTGTTTGGCAGTAATTATCATGTAGTTAAAAATGTATTTGCATTTGAAGGGATAAGCCCTTACTTTACCTGGTGTGTTTAGTGGCTAACGTACAAGCTGCCAATCAAAGCAAACTTAAACAGAACATTAAAATTTAACCATTCTAACCATAAATCTCCAGGAAATAAACTTTTTAAGACTGAATTGATAAGAGTGCAAAGGAAGCCAAGCTGCAAACCAGCTCAGGTACAACATCTTGCAGAATGAACTGCCTGCTTAGCATTAGGGCCCAAGAATGATCTTGTTTTGACATGGAGGACAGGACACAGACAATTATATCAGTTGGAGCAAGACCATAATATCATTGCTGATGCCTGACTCCAAAGAAAAGGGAATGGATACAGTGGATTTCAATGAAACTGACTAACCCCAGAGAAGAAATAGCAGCAGATGTCAGACTTGCATCATCCTCAACTTATAACAGTTCAATTTGTAACTTGTGCATATAATACAAGGACAGCACTCTGGGATGTGCTGCTCCAACTGAGTGAAGAAGCGTCCTGAAGGCTACAATCAATGCCTGGAGATCTCTCGGGGTGATTTCATTGCATTGTACCCTTTTTAGGGCAACTAACGAGGTATTTTATGACAATTTTGTAGTGGATCTTCTGCATAGGCATTGTATTGCAAGATTGGTTATTAAATTGTTATAAACTCCTAATCATAGAATCATACAATCCCTAAAATCCCTACAATTCAGCTCATCGGATCTGCACTGACCCACAAAAAGAGCATCCTACTTCGGCCCATTGCCCGCCCTATCCCAGTAACCCCAGCTTTTGGAAAAATGTAGCATGGTCAATCCACCTAAAGTGCACATCTTTGAACTGTGGGAGGAAACCCAAGCACCAGAGGGAACCCTCAACTTATAACAGTTCAAATGCAAACACGGGTAAAATGTGCAAATCCCTCACAATCACCCAAGGTCAGAATCAAACTCGGATCCATGGCACTGTACGGCAGCAGTGCTAACCACTGTGCCATTGTGCCACCCAGATTTCCAGAAGGCCTTTGAGAAGGTGCCACATGGGAGACTGTTAAATCAATTAAGAGCCCATGGTGTTCAGGGTAAGATCTTGGCATGGATAGAGGATTGGCTGACTGGCAGATGGCAGAGAATGGGGATAAAGGGCTCTTTTTCAGGATGACAGCCGGTGACTAGTGGTGTGCCTCAGGGGTCTGTGCTGAAACCACAACTTTTCGCAATATACATCAATTATCTGGAGGAAGGAACTGAAGGCACTGTTGCTAAGTTTGCAGATGGTAGTATTGAGGAAGCAGGCGGACTGCAGAAGGACTTGGACAGGCTAGGAGAGAGGGCAAAGAAGTGGCAGATGGAATACAATATGGAAAAGTGTGAGGTTATGCACTTTGGAAGGAGAAATGGAGGCATAGATTATTTTCTAAAGATGCTTAGAAATCAGAAGCACAACGGGACTTGAGAGTCGTTGTTCATGATTCTCTTAAGGTTAATGTGCAGGTTCAGTTGGTAGTGAGGAAGGCAATACAAGACCAGGGATGTAGTTCTGAGGCTATCTAAGAACACAGAATTTACAGTGCAGAAGGAGGCCATTCGGCCCATCGAGTCTGCACCGGCCCTTGGAAAGAGCACCCCACTTAAGCCCCACACCTCCACCCTATCCCCGTAACCCTAGTAACCCCACTTAACCTTATTGAACACTAAGGGCAATTTAACATAGCCAATCCACCTAACCTGCACATCTTTGGACTGTGGGAGGAAACTAGAGCACCCACGCAGGCACGGGGAGAATGTGCAGACTCCACACAGAGTGGCCCAAGCCGGGATCCGAACCTGGGACCCTGGCGCTGTGAAGCAACCGTGCTAACCACTGTGTTTCCTTGCTGCCCTAAGGCTCTGGTCAGACCCCATTTGGAGTATTGTGAGAAGTTTTGGATCCCGTATATAAAGAAGGATATGCTGGCCTTGGAAAGGGTCCAGAGGAGGTTCACAAGAATGATCCCTGGAATGAAGAGCTTGTCGTATGAGGAATGGTTGAGGACTTTGGGTCTGTACTCGTTGGAGTTTAGAAGGATTGAAGCTTACAGGACACTGCATGGCCTGGATAGAGTGGGCATGGACAGGATGTTTCCACTTGCAAGAAAAACTAGAAGCGGAGGACACAATCTCAGACTAAAGGGACGATCCTTTATAACAGAGTTGAGGAGGAATTTCTTCAACCAGAGAGTGGTGAATCTGAAGGCTGTGGAGGTGAAATCACTGGGTGTTTTTAAGACAAGATAGCTAGGTTTTTGATCAATAAGGGGATCAGGGGTTATGGGGAGAAGGCAGGAGAATGGGGATGAGAAAAATATCAGCCATAATTGAATGGCAGAGCAGACTCGATGAGCTGAGAGGCCTAATTCTGCTCCTATGTCTTATGGTCTTATGATTATAGAGTTTATGTTTTTGTTTGCTTTGATTGGCATTCATTGTTACGACGTTTATATGTTATTTTATTGAATCGCATGGGTTGGAGTCTTTTCCTTATTCTTCTGGGACTGGGTGGGAGTGGACGGTATGCCTTGGGTGGGGCCCCCGCGCTAGCTAACTAAAGTTGGCTAGTGAGCGGAGGTGAGGTCGGAGGAGGGCTGTGGACATTGGAGCCTGGTGATCAGGTTTTGATGGGCCTACGAGGCGAGGAAGGGGGGGGATCAATACTGGGTGAGGTTTTTCTCAAGAGGAGGTACGGGGGGGGTTCTGAGGAAGAGGGGGTTTGGTGTTAACAATGGATAGGGGCAGATCCCAGTGGTATGATGATGATGGATAAGAAGGGGGGGCGGTGAGAGACCCCCAGTTCCATGCCCATTTCCATGGCCCTGCACTATACCCTGGAACACCAAGATAACAAAGACACCGATGTCAGACTCCTATTTATCGACTACCCCTCAGCCTTCAACACCATCATTCCTACAAAACTCATCTCCAAATTCCGTGGCTTTGACCTCGGCTCCTCCCTCTGCGACTGGACCCTGAACTTTCTAACCCACAGACCACAATCAGTAAGGGTAGGCAACAACACCTCCTCCATGATCATCCTCAACACCGGTGCCCCACAAGGCTGTATCCTCAGCCCCCTACTATACTCCTTATACACCTATGATTGTGTGGTCAAATTCCCCTCCAACTCGATTTTCAAATTTGCAAACATTTTTCAGGCACCTCTGTTGTAATAAGGAAGACAGTTATTGAAATAGACCATTGATGGTTGGCAAGATAATGACTGAGTGATGGCAGGAATACTAAATAATTATTGCATTTTGGTATTTGCTACAGTGAAATAACAGGTAGATATAACATAGAATGATATGATGAATAACAAGATAACTTCATTTAAAATTAAAAGGGGACATTTTGATTTAAAAAATCTAACTCAAAGAGGACGGGTTGGATTTTCCGAGAATTGCACCAAAATCGCGAAACGTGATCGGCCGGAGATTCAGCTCCAATGCCAAAATCGGGTTTGATGCCAGTTTCTCGTTCTCAAAACGGACACTGGATGTGCTTTCTGCCATGGGAGGGGGGCCTGGTGGGGGGCCTGCCAGGGTCAGGGGAGGGGAGGGAAAGGAGAGGAGGGCAGGCTGAGCAGTCAGGGGGCCCCACTACGACAGGGCGGTGCCCACGCAATAAGCGCCATTGCGGCAGTCATCATGTTGGCCACCCACCCCAGCACCTAGGTGAATGCTGTAGCCATCTGGGTTGGCCACTTACGACCAGGGACAGAGAAACTCGCAAAGCATAGCAGGTAAAATGGACAAAGCAAGATTCAGGCAGACTCGGAGCCTGAAATGTATATTTGCAAGCGAGGAGTACAGACGGTATTGAAACTCCGACTAATTAGCATTTTAATGGGGCCGATTAGCATTTGATGGCCCATCTTCACCAAGACAAAGGACTGGTAGTTGAGCGACCGGTGCAGTCCCAGACATTCCTTCGCCACTCCCTGTACTAGGGAAGCGTAAACAACAGGGTCAATGATCGCTTGGGACACGCCCAGCCACCCAGGCACCCGCCCATTTATTGGTTCGAAATCGAACATAGTGATCAGGGATCACCCAATCAGTGGGGTCCAAACTGAAGGACCGCCCAAAAGAGCACACAAACCCCCAAGCATAAGAAGAGTCCGCCATGTGTTCATCCTCTCTTGGACCTGGCGCCCTGGCTATGACCGTCTCCAATCGCAGCAACACCAGAAGCAAGTCCAAGTTTAATGCCCGCTACCAGACGGATGAGCCCAGCTGAGCAGCAGTTACTTCTCCAGACTCGATAGATTCAGAATCGAATGGCGGCCACTGTTCCTCTGACCTAAGCCGGGGGCCTGAAGTTAACTAAGTGTTGTCTTAGTCGATAGATGTAGTTAACTAGTAGTGTATGTTGCATGACTAATTGTGTGTAAATAAAGTACCCTTGACCTTGAACTAACTAACTGGTGTTTGGCTCTTTGATCAATAGCAGGTTGAACCTTGTGGTGGTATCATTTGGTACCTGGCGACTCGGAGCATTAAAACATAGATATCAAAAGAAAGTAGGGCAAATCCACTGATTGCAGTAGTTACAGAGCCACAGAAAAGGCAACAACGCAGAATTAAAACAGCCAAATGGGTGGGTTCTGCACCCCTCCCCAGCCACCCCACTCACCCTGCGACACCCACTGGGGGGAACACACAGGGCCACACTGACAGCAGTCCCCAGTGAGGGCAGTGCCATGAAACAGTGGCCCTGGCAGCAGGGACGAGCACCAGGAGCGGGGGCACTGAAGGGGCGGGGGTGGGGGACATGCGTGGCTGGGGCGCGCGGAGCCAAGCCGGGCAACCCTGTAGCCCATGGCACCTGGTTGTGGACGGGTCTATGAGCCATGGTAGCATTTTCTTCCCCCATCCTCTGCAGATTATCATGTTTGGGAAGCAACCAGCGATATTGGCTGCCGTGGCGGGTGCTGCTGCCCTGCAAGCAGCCCTGTGGCAGCATCAGTGCAAGTGACTCAGAGAGGAGGCGGTGGTTGCAGTGGAGGAGCGGGCCGCAGAGGGGCAGGTAACAGCCGCTCAGGCTGGAGGGTCGCCTGCCCCACAGGCCATGGAGGAGGAGGATGAATAAGTCAAGGAGAAGGGGGTGGTGGTGGTGCCAAGGAGGCACCTGATGAGGCCCCGCATTTACCGGCGCCACATGTCTTTTAAAGAACTCCAGGACCGGGCATGCAGGAGGAGACTGCGGATGAGCCGGGAAACCGTCGCTCGCTCACATCTGCCACATGATGCCAGACCTTGCACCACATGGGATTGGGGGAGGACACCCGCTCCCTGTGGCCATGAAGGTGACAGTCGTCCTGAACTTCTACCCGACGGGGTCACAGCGTGTTATGGGGGCTGGACATGCATGGGAGGCCGCACTAGATCATCGACAGGGCCAGCGAGCATGGGACGCATTAGTGGACATATGTTTCACCAACTGGGGGCGGGGTTGTTCGGCAGGGGGACGGACACCACAATACCACACCCCTTCACCACCAGACACCCTCACCTCCCACACCACCGACCACCCTCACCTCCCACAGCACTGACCACCCTCACCTCCCACACCACTGAACCACCCGCATGCCTCCAATACCTGCAGCACAACGAGCTGGGGGCACTGGGTTAGCAGTGACAACGGGTCTAGTCCAATGGATGGAGGGTGATGACAGCCTGCTCTGCGATAAACTCCGTGCTCCACATCGTTAGACAATGTCTGACTCATTCCCACAGTAGCACCTTCCACCTGAGTGATCCCTGCATGTGAGCTGGCCAGTCCATCACACGGTCCTGTCAAATAGCTGGGGACGGGGTGATAGGGGCGGTCAGGGTGGGGAAGGGGGAGGGGGGCTGCACGACTCACACACTGGGCATCACCCGTCAACCACCCCTCACCCACAATGGCCATCACAGACAGCCCCAGCCCCACAACCATCAGACAAAGCACAGACGCAGCACCAATGGAGTGAATATGTGTTTAATGTAAAGAGGTATATACAGTCTGTGCCCTAACCCCTATAACTAAACTGTGCCCTGCACCCATGCAAACTTAACTGGTGTCTAGTTTTCTGGCCTTAAGAGCCCTAATGCTACGCCTCAATTGTTCCCCAGACGGTACAGCAGGAGTGGAAGTGGACTGCTGAGACGCCTGCCCTGCAACTAGGGTCCCCGTCGGCACATGTTTCCTGGGGCGGCCCGGCCTGGATGGGCCAGGCTGTTCCTCAGATGTCTCAGGTGGCGTGGTGCCGCCCTGTTTTGCCCGCTGCCCATCTGATACACCAGTGACAGGAGGGGGGGAGTCTGAGGTGCTGCGCTGCTCCAGAACCTCGCTGCAGGAGTCACCGGCACGGGCCCCAGCACTTCCTCCTCCCTCAGGGTGCCCGGTGCCCCCGGGCTTCTCCATGGGACGGGGGTGCAAGCAGAGCCAAACCCTGAGGCCCCTCAACACCTGGTGCTGCGCCACCTCCCTCTGGGACTGGGCCACCTCACTCTGGGACTGGGCCACCTCCCACTGGGACTGGGTCACCTCCCACTGGGACGGGGCCACCTCCCGCTGGGACTGCGCCACCTCCCGCTGGGACTGGGCCACCTCCCGCTGGGACTGCGCCACCTCACTCTGGGACTGGACCATCTCCTTTTGTGTCTGTGCAACGCCGGGCAGCACCTGGGCAATGGCGCTGATGCTCTCAGACATGGCCTGCTGTGACTGGGCCACACTGAGGAGTGCCGCTGCAATCTGCAGCTGGCTCTGTTACATGGTTGCCTATGAGAGGGCAGCCTTGCCCTGGGCCATGGCCCCCGCCTGCACAGAAAGCCCCAGGCCTTGCAAAACCTGGCCCATATCTGACACCGCCGCCCCCAATGCCTCCACCGCGGACACCACCCATGCGGTTTCGGCCTGGGTGGCATACATGACCGGCACCACTCCCTGCTCCTGCACGCGGTTGGACGCCTCCACCTGCGTCTGCAGGTGCTGGGAACTGGCCCTCATCCCTTCCTCTAGTCCCTGGGTCTCTGACTGCACCTGAACTATGGGTGGGAATGGATCTTCCAGGAGCCCGGGACCCGTCTGGGGGGCAGCTGGTTTCTGGGGCCGGGCTGCCCTCCGACCTTCCGGCCCCTTGGCTGCTCCTACCTTGACTTGCTGTACCGGTATGGCTGTGTGGTGCGCACCAGTGAGTGTCCCAGAAGCCTCTCCACTAAATTGCCCAACCGAGTCTCTGAGATGGTGGAGGGTGTAGGAGACAGCTGTGCCGGAACGTCAGTGTGCTCATGGGACCCGAAGTCCGGGGTCTCCTGGGTTGTGGTGTCCTGTGTGTCTGTCCCCTGGGTTGTGGTTTCCTGTGTGTCTGTCCCCTGGGTTGTGGTTTCCTGTGTGTCTGTCCCCTGTGTTTCTTTCCCCTGCGTCGTAGTCTCCTGACTCGTCTCTGGCAGAGGGCTGGTTTTCCGGCTGCCCTCCATGTCGGCGCTTGGGTTCCTGGGGGGCACTGCACCTGCCACTGGCTGGGGGCGGGGGGCCCTGGATGGGCCGGCCCATCGCCGGCTGGTCCTGTAAGACACAAGACAGCAGATATAGTTGGACAAGCGGATGGGGGTGAGGCGTGAGGTGGTGAGAGCTGTTCGTGTGTGGGGTAAGGGGTGTGGGGTGAGGGGGTGTGGGGTGAGAAGGGAGGGGTGAGGGGTGTGGGGTGAGGGGGTGTGGGGTGAGAGGGGAGGGGTGAGAGGTGTGGGGTGAGGGGGTGTGGGGTGAGAGGGGAGGGGTGAGGGGTGTGGGGTGAGAGGGTGTGGGGTGAGGGGGTGTGGGGTAAGGGGTGTGGGGTGAGGGGGTGTGGGGTGAGAGGGGAGGGGTGAGGGGTGTGGGGTGAGGGGGTGTGGGGTGAGAGGAGGGGGGTGAGGGGTGTGGGGTGAGGGGGTGTGGGGTGAGAAGGGAGGGGTGAGGGGTGTGGGGTGAGGGGGTGTGGGGTGAGAGGGGAGGGGTGAGGGGTGTGGGGTGAGAGGGTGTGGGGTGAGGGGGAGGGGTGGAGGGGTAAGTGGTGTGGGATGAGGGTGTGTACGCATGTGACGTCAGGGGCTGCAATCAGGCAGGGGGTCTCACTTGGTGGCGCGCCTCCCACCTCCGCGTGGACGACCTCCCTCTCCTTCGGCCCGCTGACGATGTCGAGTACCCTCTGCGCGGGCACGGTGAGGGGACGCAGGTCTGGCGGTCCCCCTCCGTTCCTCTCCCGCTCCCAGCTGTTATGAATGGTCTTGTCCTGGGATGGGGGGAGATCAAACAAACACAGCAACAGCGCTAGACGGTCGCACGCATGGAGCCCAGGGGTTGGGTCTCCGATGGCATTGGTGCACAGGGGATCCAGCCATTGTGGCTGGCATGGGAGGGTGCAGCCATGTGGGTCAGGGTGGGGGTGGGGCCATCCCCTGGGGGAGGGGGGGTGTCAGATGTGCTTGGGGGGGTAGGATGTTTGGTGCCAGAGGCACAGTGCTGAGTACTCACCCCGGCTGCGCTGAGGAGGCCATGCAGCTTCTTCCTACACTGGTCTGCTGTCCGGGCCACCACCCCGTGGTGCTGACGGCCTCGGTCTCCTCCGCCCCGGCATCATGGCCCGGGGTACAACACCAGCCTCCTTTCCTCCACAGCATCCGGGGTGTCTAGATACCCATCACTAAATCGTGGCGCTGGTCCCCGCGCCGCCATCTTGCCTGCGACACTGCGTGTGGGGGATAGATCTTTAACTCCAGCCGCAGTATCGCATCAATGACAGAACCAGCGAATCGGCGGCCGTTCCATCGCGCGTTACACGTTGCGCCCGTGCTAACCCATTGTGGGCCGGTGAATAGCTCCACCTTGGGGCCCGATGACGCCGTTGTGAAACACCCCAGTTTTCATGTCGGCTTTAACACGTAGCCTAGTTTTGGGAGAATCCAGCCTGACAAATCCCCACATCCAGATAGATTTCACCCAGGCATTTTAAAATAATCTGGGGAAAAGATAGGAGAGGCATTACTACAAATTACTCACTTTTATATAAAAGCTAAATGACTGTCCGCCTGTCTGTCTTTGTTTGTTCAGAAACTCCTCCAAGCTCCACCGGCTGATCTCAACCAAATGTGATGGGTTAATACCTTGGACCAAAGGACATGTCTTAGGAAGTTGATGTCAAACCAGCCCACCTGGAGGGTTTTGTCAAGCCAGAAGGAGATCCCCAGGCCCTGTCTATGCTGATGCCTTAACTCAGACATGCTTTGATAAATCTTCCCAATGCATTCGAAGAAAGAATACGACGAGTTTACATGATAAATCCCTTACTTTCTTGCATATTTTATTTTTTTCTCGTATTTTACCAACACTCCTTGGTAATGGAAAGTGACAAGTGGCGGGCAGAATGAAGGAAGATGAAGAGGCTAGAGAAATAAGGCAAAACATTGACAGAAGGTGACAGGCAGCAATTAGAGAAAGGGAAGATGAAGCGACTCGAGCAAGAAGGCAAGAGGTTGACAGAGATTGACAGAATGCAGAACCAGTTCTGCAAGTAAGAGACCAAGGTTATTTAAAGAAGCTTTCATCTATCATAATCATGGGTCAGACTCAGAATATAATATTGTCAGTAGATGGGAGGTATGTGAATATTGTGGTGTAAGAAAGTGGAAATAAGGTACCTTGAATGTATTATGCAAATGGTAAAGCACCATTGAGTGAGTCACATGATACACTGAATGTTCTTCTTATGGGAACAGCGACATAGTTGGGTAGTACCGAGGGTGCTCGGTGAGTGCTCACTCTGTGCCAGGGTGCCCAGCTAGTGCCTGAGGGTGCCAGAATAGTGCCTCGGCAGTGCTGGGGTGCCTGCAGGGTTTGCTGGTGGGGGGTGGGGATGCGAATGAGGTTACTAGGGATAACTGGGATCCTTGCATGTTTATGTTGCTGACAAGGCAGGTCAATCAGAGGCTGCATCAGCAGCGATAGGTCATGGGACCAGTCCTTTGAATTTCTTTTTTCCAACTCCCAAATTATATGGCAGAGACAATATGTAGTTGACTCTTAACTGCCCCCTCAGGGCAATTAGGGATAGGCAATGATGTAGCCATCTCAGATGGCCACGTGCAAAGGACCATGGGAATTATGGTACACTCAGGACTCAGGAAACCCCCGCTTGTTTGCATTCTAATGGCCCATCTCCCCAGAACAATAGGACTGCACTCAAGAAACCGATAAAGCCACAGACTGATCAACGCCACTCCCTTTACTCAGGGAGCCCAAACAGCCAAGGGCAATGATCACTAAGGACATGCCCAGCCATCAAGGCACCCGCCCGCTTATTGGCCAAAATCGAAGGCAGTGATCAAAGCCTGTCGAATTATTGGATCCAAGTTAAGGACCGCCCCAAAGAGCATAAAGTCCCAGACTGATAAGAAGAGACACAGCCTGTGCTTCCTCTCTCTTGGATCCGGCCTATGCCAACCCAAGTACAGCATAACAACCAGACAGACAAGTTCAAGACCAACGATCGTTACCAGACGGATGAGCCCAGAAGAAACAGAGCCACTTCTTCTACCGGGCCATGCAAGATCCGGACAAAGGTCTTTTCCATCTGCATAGAGCCTGTTGAAGTTAAGTATAGGTTATTAGAACATAAGAACATAAGAACTAGGAGCAGGAGTAGGCCAATTGGCCCCTCAAGCTGGCTTCACCATTCAATGAGCCCATGGCTGATCTTTTGTGGACTCAGCTCCACTTTCCGGCCCGAACACCATAACCCTTAATCCCTTTATTCTTCAAAAAACTATCTATATTTACCTTAAAAACATTTAATGAAGGAGCCTCAACTGCTTCAATGGGCAAGGAATTCCATAGATTCACAACCCTTTGGGTGAGAAAGTTCCTTCTAAACTCAGTCCTAAATCTACTTCCCCTTATTTTGAGGCTATGTCCCCTAGTTCTGCTTTCGCCCACCAGTGGTAACAACCTGCCCGCATCTATCCTATCTATTCCCTTCATAATTTTATATGTTTCTATAAGATCCCCCCCGCATCCTTCTAAATTCCAACGAGTACAGTCCCAGTCTACTCAACCTCTCCTCATAATCCAACCCCTTCAGCTCTGGGATTAACCTAGTGAATCTCCTCTGCACACCCTCCAGTGCCAGTACGTCCTTTCTCAAGTAAGGAGACCAAAACTGAACACAGTACTCTAGGTGTGGCCTCACTAACACCTTATACAATTGCAGCATAACCTCCCTAGTCTTAAACTCCATCCCTCTAGCAATCAAGGACAACATTCCATTTGCCTTCTTAATCACCTGTTGCACCTGTAAACCAACTTTCTGTGACTCATGCACTAACACACCCAGGTCTCTCTGCACAGCAGCACGCTTTAATATTTTATCATTTAAATAATAATCCCTTTTGCTGTTATTCCAACCCAAATGGATAACCTCGCATTTGTCAACATTGTATTCCATCTGCCAGACCCTAGCCCATTCACTTAACCTATCCAAATCCCTCTGCAGACTTCCAGTATCCTCTGCACTTTTTGCTTTACCACTCATCTTAGTGTCATCTGCAAACTTGGACACATTGCCCTTGGTCCCCAACTCCAAATCATCTATGTAAATTGTGAACAATTGTAGGCCCAACACGGATCCCCGAGGGACACCACTAGCTACCGATTGCCAACCAGAGAAACACCCATTAATCCCCACTCTTTGCTTTCTATTAATTAACCAATCCTCTATCCATGCTACTACTTTACCCTTAATGCCATGCATCTTTATCTTATGCAGCAACCTTTTTGTGGCACTTTGTCAAAGGCTTTCTGGAAATCCAGATATACCACATCCATCGGCTCCCCGTTATCTACTGCACTGGTAATGTCCTCAAAAAATTCCACTAAATTAGTTAGGCACAACCTGCCCTTTATGAACCCATGCTGCATCTGCCCAATGGGACAATTTCTATCCAGATCCCTTGCTATTTCTTCCTTGATGACAGATTCCGCATTTTCCCTACTACTGAAGTTAAGCTCACTGGCCTATAATTACCCGCTCTCTGCCTACCTCCTTTTTTAAACAGTGGTGTCACGTTTGCTAATTTCCAATCCACTGGGACCACCCCAGTGTCTAGTGAATTTTGGTAAATTATCACTAGTGCATTTGCAATTTCCCTAGCCATCTCTTTTAGCACTCTGGGATGCATTCCATCAGGGCCAGGACACTTGTCTATCTTTAGCCCCATTAGCTTGCCCATCACTACCTCCTTAGTGATAACAATCCTCTCAAGGTCCTCACCTGTCATAGCCTCATTTCTATCAGTCACTGGCATGTTATTTGTGTCTTCCACTGTGAAGACCGACCCAAAAAACCTGTTCAGATCCTCAGCCATTTCCTCATCTCCCAATATTAAATCTCCCTTCTCATCCTCTAAAGGACCAATATTTACCTTAGCCACTCTTTTTTGTTTTATATATTTGTACAAACTTTTACTATCTGTTTTTATATTCTGAGCAAGTTTACTCTCATACTCTATCTTACTCTTCTTTATGCTTTTTTAGTAGTTTTCTGTTGCCCCCTAAAGATTTCCCAGTCCTCTAATCTCCCACTAATCTTTGCCACTTTGTATGCTTTTTCCTTCAATTTGATACTCTCCCTTATTTCCTTAGATATCCACGGTCGATTTTCCCTCTTTCTACCGTCCTTCCTTTTTGTTGGTATAAACCTTTGCTGAGCACTGTGAAAAATCGCTTGGAAGGTTCTCCACTGTTCCTCAACTGTTCCACCATAAAGTCTTTGCTCCCAGTCTACCTTAGCTAGTTCATCTCTCATCCCATTGTAATCTCCTTGGTTTAAGCACAAAACACTAGTATTTGATTTTACCTTCTCACCCTCCATCTGTATTTTGAATTCCACCATATTGTGATCGCTCCTTCCGAAAGGATCCCTAACTATGAGACCATTAATCAATCCTATCTCATTACACAGGACAAGATCTGGGACCGCTTGTTCCCTCGTAGGTTCCATTACATACTGTTCTAGGCAACTATCGTGGATACATTCAATAAACCCCTCCTCAAGGCTGCCTTGACCGACCTGGTTAAACCAATCGACATGTAGATTAAAATCCCCCATGATAACTGCTGTACCATTTCTATATGCATCAGTTATTTCTTTGTTTATTGCCTGCCCCACCATAACGTTACTATTTGGTGGCCTATAGACTACTCCTATCAGTGACTTTTTTGCCTTACTATTCCTGATTTCCACCCAAATGGATTCAACCTTATCCTCCATAGCACCTATGTCACCCCTTCCTATTGCCCGGATGTCATCCTTAAATAACAGAGCAACACCACCCCCCTTACCATCCACTCTGTCCTTCCGAATAGTTTGATACCCTCGGATATTTAACTCCCAGTCGTGACCATCCTTTAACCATGTTTCAGTAATGGCCACTAAATCATAGTCATTTACGATGATTTGTGCCACCAACTCATTTACTTTATTCCGAATACTACGAGCATTGAGGTAAAGTACACTTATGTTGGTTTTTTTACCTCTGTTTTGAATCTTAACATCCCCAGTTTTATTCCTTTTAGTATTACTGGGCCTATTCACTGAGCTCCCCTCAGTCACTGTACCTTGTACTGTCGCCCTTTTGATTTTTGACTTTGGCTTCTCTGCCTTACACTTTCCCCCTTACTTCCTTTTGCTTCTGTCCCTGTTTCACGACCTTCCAACTTCCTGCACGGTTCCCATCCCCCTGCCACATTAGTTTAAACCCTCCCCAACAGCTCTAGAAAACACACCCCCAGGACATCGGTTCCAGTCCTGCCCAGGTGCAGACCGTCCGGTTTGCACTGGTCCCACCTCCCCCAGAACCGGTCCCAATGCCCCAGGAATTTGAATCCCTCCCTCTTGCACCATCTCTTGAGCCACACATTCATCCTATCTATCCTGACATTCCTACTCTGACTAGCTCGTGGCACTGGTAGCAATCCTGAGATTACTACCTTTGAGGTCCTACTTTTTAGTTTAACTCCTAACTCCCTGAATTCAGCTTGTAGGACCTCGCCCCGTTTTTTACCTATATCGTTGGTGCCTATGTGCACCACGACAGCTGGCTGTTCACCCTCCCCCCCCCCCCCCCCCCAGAATGTCCTGCAGCCGCTCCGAGACGTCCTTGACCCTTGCACCAGGGAGGCAACATACCATCCTGAAGTCTCGATTGCGTCCGCAGAACCGCCTGTCTATTCCCCTTACGATCGAGTCCCCTGTCACTATAGCCCTGTCATTTTTCTTCCTGCCCTGCTGCGCAGCAGAGCCAGCCACGGTGCCATGAACCTGGCTGCTGCTGACTTCCCCTGGTGAGCCATCTCCCTCAACAGTATCAAAAGCGGTATGTCTGTTTTGCATAGAGATGACCGCAGGGGACACCTGCACTGCCTTCCTACTCTTGCTCTGTCTTTTGGTCACCCATTTTCTATCTCCCTCAGTAACTTTCACCTGCGGTGTGACCAACTCGGTAAACGACCTCCTCAGCATCGCAGATGCTCCAAAGTGAGTCCATCCGCAGCTCCAGAGCTGTCAAGCGGTCTAACAGGAGCTGCAACTGAACACATCTTTTGCACGTGAAGGAGCCAGGGACAGTGGACGTGTCCCTGAGCTCCCACATCACATATGAGGAGCATGACACAGGAGTCAACAGGAGTATTACGGGATTTGTACCATCGCTGCGTTGGCAGCCCAATAGTACCCACAGAGGTTGGGCAACGCCAGCCCCCCCCCCCCCCCCCCCCCATCCCTGCCCCACTCCAAAATCACGCTTCTCACCCTCAGAGTCCCATGCCCCTATACAAATCCCGTAATACCCCTGTTGACCCTCCTAAAAAAGGCCTTTGGGATAAGGATGGGGAGGCTCTGGAACAGGAACAAAACCTTGGGAGCACCGTCATCTTGACGGACTGCACCCTGCCCGCCAGCGACAGCGGCAACATGACCAATCTTTTGAACTCCTCCTCCATTTGCTCCACCAGCCTAGTGAGGTTAAGCTTGTGAAGGGCCCCCCAGCTCCTAGCCACCTGGACTCCCAGGTACCGAAAGCTCCTCCCCGCCCTTTTCAGCGAGAGCCTACCAATCCCCTCCTCTTGATCCCCCGGGTGCACGACGAACAGCTCACCCTTACCCAGATTGAGTTTGTACCCAAAAAAGCCCCCAAATTCCCTAAGGATCTGCATCACCTCCGGCATTCCCCCCACTGGGTCCGCCACATAAAGCAACAAGTCATCTGCAAATAATGACACTCGGTGCTCCTCCCCACCCTGCACCAGACCCCTCCAATTCCTCGACTCCCTCAACGCCATGGCCAGGGGCTCAATTGCCAACGCAAAGAGCAACGGGGACAGGGGACACCCCTGCCTCGTCCCCCGGTACAACCAAAAGTATTCCGATCTCCTCCTATTCGTGGCTACGCTCGCCATCGGGGCCTCATGCAGCCTCACCCAACCAGGGCCAGCTCAAGGCACCGGCAACTCGGGCAGTCGCCCAGGGCACCATGTGCTAGGGGGCGCCAGAGACTCGGGTCCCGCGCATGCACAGTTGGGCCGGTGCCAACCAGCGCATGCGCGGTGGCCGCCCTCCCCCAGGGCGGCCCCCCCCTCGGTCCGCCCCCCCGCTCGGTCCGCCCCCTCGGTCCGCCCGCCCGCTCGGTCCGCTCCCCCCCCCCCCCGCCCCCCCGCTCGGTCCGCTCCCCCCCCCCCGCCCCCCCGCTCGGGTCCGTTCCCCCGCCCCCCCCCGCTCGGGTCCATTCCCCCGCCCCCCCCCCCTCGGGTCCGTTCCCCCCTCGGGTCCGCCCCCCCCTCGGGTCCGCCCCCCCCCTCGGGTCCTCCCCCCTTCGGGCCCACCCCTCTCTCGGCCCCCCCGCCCCCTCTCTCGGCCCGCCCCGCCCCCCCTCTCTCGGCCCCGCCCCGCCCCCCCTCTCTCGGCCCCGCCCCACCCCCCCTCTCTCGCCCCCCCCCTCGGCCCTGCCCCCCCCTCGGCCCCGCCCCCCCTCTCTCGGCCCCACCCCCGCCCCCCCTCTCTCGGCCCCGCCCCGCCCCCCTCTCTCGGCCCCGCCCCGTACCCCCTCTCTCGGCCCCGCCCTGCCCCCCCTCTCTCGCCCCCCCCCCCCCTCGCCCCCCCCCCCCCCCCCCCCCCCAAGGGCGCCGAAGTTCAGCTTGCCCGGGGCGCCAGCAACCCTAGGGCCGGCGCTGCACCCAACTAACAAACCTCTCCCTGAACCCAAACCTTTCCAGCACCTCCCACAAGTACCACCACTCAACCCTATCAAAGGCCTTCTCCGCGTCTAATGCTACCACTATCTCCGCCTCCCCTTCTACCGCCGGCATCATTATAACATTCAGATGCCTACGTATATTAGTGTTCAGCTGCCTTCCCTTCACAAACCCTGTCTGGTCCTCATGAATGACCCCCGGCACACAGTCCTCTATCCTTGTGGCCAAGATAGCGAAAAGATTATTGAGCAACTCCGGGATCAGTTGGCAGCTAAATATAAAGAGATGGCTGATGTCAAACAGACACACCAATCTTGTTTAATTCACCTTAGCAGCTTTCAGACCCAGTACGATAAAGCCTACCAGGATACACAGCGGGCAGTCTTGGTACAAAAAGAGACAGAACAGCAGGTAGCACAGTTAACGAGACAATGCGCGGATTTAAAGGCAGCTTTACGAGCGCTCCATAGCTCCACTACAGAACAAAGACAGAGCACAGTAGACCACGTTAAATGTAGTCAACAAATAGAGAAGTTGCAGTCACTGCTTTCAGTGCAAAACGGATTTAGAGATACCTTTGGACAAAATTTAGATGAGGAAGGTGCCCCCAATTGGCAAGAACTAAATGGAACCACCCAGAGGTATGTGGAGGACACAGACCAAGGTTCCCATTTCATCGGCAGAGTCATGCAATATGTCCTAACGATTTTTGGAATCAAACAAAGATTTCACATCGCGTACCACCCCCAATCCTGCGGCATTGTTGAGGGAATGAATCATACTTTAAGTGGGACCATTAGAAAGATGGTGCACCCAGAATAATACCACATGAGACACAGTTCTACCATTTGCCCTTATGTCTATTCGGAACACCGTTTCCAGTTCCACAGGTTTTACCTCCAACACTCTCATGACCGGACGGCCCATGGAAGGAATTGAATATTTACTAGGTCTCAATTTGGCAAGCCCACAGTCGCCGCCCTCACCCATGAAAAAGTGGTCCAACAAGTCACAGCCAATATTAAAGCAGCACAGCTCACTGCAGCTGTCCGACTAAGCGCTAGAAGAAAGCCTGCTATGACAAAACCGTCCACCCTGGAGAGGATACAGTCGATCAGCAAGTAAGGGTTTCCCTTTACAATCCCCGTTCTCTCCTCTCCCCCATATTTGCAGGACCCTACTCCATTTCGGACAAAGTAAGCCCCTCTGTGTACAAGATAACGTACCCCAATGGTAAAACTGGTTGGTTCCACATTAACCAGCTCAAAGTCTATGGAATCCAATGAAGCCACTCCCACCACATCGCCCTAGCAATAGCAGACGATTCCGCCCCGCCCATCGACAACCTAGTCCAACCCTCCCCCAGCCCTGACAGCACATCCACATTCCCGACCTTGTCTCCGCCCTTCCACCTTGAGCTTGACTCCGACGACAGCACCAGCCTCCCCGAGTTGACCACGATCACTGACCACTGGTACAACCTCCCCGGCCCCAGTCACTCCAGCCCCCGGTACCACAACCAAGACATGTTTGGCCCCCTATACCCCCTTCCATAGGTACAGCCAGAGCCACTGCCACCGCCCGACAACAGTAACTTGCTCTTCACTGCCACCGTCTCAATGCCTCATGACAAACTAACCCCTTTTTGGCACCGCAACAACACTTGTAGACTAGTTAGCCGTGACGATTCAGATTCCATGACGGTCCACGCGGCCATGGCACAAAAATGGCAGACACGAATCTGGCAACCGGGAGATGGTGATGATTCGGATTCTGACTTTGGTTATGGTAATCCTTTTACAACGCTTTTTGATACAGAACCCTGAGATGTCCAGTTGATGAGAAAAAGACGTTGCATGAGAATTACGGGGCGCGATTCTCCGGACTCACGACGGTTCGGAGAATAGCGGGCGTCGGAAATTTTTACGGCGACGCTGTCCCGACGCCCTCCCGCTATTCTCCGAACCCCGCAAATTGTCGGAGTCGCGTTTCCCGACAAACGCCTCCTTCCCGCCCCTGACACGACCAGAATCGCCACTGAGAGCCCCCCCGCTATTCACCGGCCCGGATGGGCCGAAGTCCCGACGTCATGGCGCCCTGTTTGGACGTCGTGAAACACACCTGCTTTTTAAATTCGTCAACCAGTCGGCCTGGCTGACGACTGCTTGGAGGAGGTCAGGGCACCACTCTGCGCACCGCTCAGCGCACCGCTCAGCGCACCGCTCGAGTCTGGCCACAACGGGGAAGGCATCCCTGGGAACGGGAGGGGGTCCAGAACGGGGGCAGTGGGGGGGACGGAGGGGGCAGTGGGGGAGACGGAGGGGGCAGTGGGGGAGACGGAGGGGGCAGTGGGGGGGACAGAGGGGGCAGTGGGGGAGACGGAGGGGGCAGTGGGGGGGACGGAGGGGGCAGTGGGGGAGACGGAGGGGGCAGTGGGGGAGACGGAGGGGGGCAGTGGGGGAGACGGGGGAGGCAGTGGGGGAGACGGGGGAGGCAGTGGGGGGCGACGGAGGGGGGGGGGTTAGGTAGAGAGTGAGCCGTCCAACCCCGTAACAAAATGTCTGCCAGCATGCCATGGTGTGCAGGTGACGAGGACACGGCCGCTGGTTCCCCTGTGGCTTCCGGCCACAGGCCACTGACGCACCCGTGAGGAGGCCATAGTTTACTGGCCGTTGGATGCAGAAAGTGACCAGGGGTTAGGCTGACCGCGTGTCAGCAGCGCGACCAGGCCACCGGGACACACTGGTATCCCATGGCTGGCGGCTGCCGAGGTGTCGACTAAGGTCCGTCTAACATGTCCCGTTTCTCTGCCTCCTACCACCCTTCTGTAGGTTAGCATGATGCATGGGAACAGAACGGCTATGTTCTGCGCAGTGGTTGGGGCCGCTCTACTGGATTTGGAGATGCAGCAGCATCCACACCCACAACCCGCAGTGGCTGCAGGGCCAGCTGCAGCAGCAGAGTGAAGGGCCGAGGAGTTGCCAGTCGTCGAGCAGCATGGGGGGGGGAGGAGGAGGAGGAGGAGGAGGAGGAAGAGGAAGAGGAAGAGGAGAGAGTGAGGGTGCAGCCACGGCGTCAGAGGCGACGACCAAAGCCGAGGGTGTACCGTGTCCGGATCTCTTTCCTAACAATGCCGGACATCACCTGCAGGAGAAGACTCCGGCTGAGTAGGCAGACGGTGATACATATCTGCGAACTCCTGTCGCACCTCGCCCCACGTGGAACAGGGGGAGGACACGCGATCCCGGTAGCCATCAAGGTGACGGTCGCTCTGAACTTCTATGCTACCGGCTCCTTCCAGTCTCCGAGCGGGGACGTCTCTGGGATCTCCCAGTCATCGGTGCACAGGTGCATCCGGGATGTGACCGACGCCCTCTATGCCATCGCCGATCGCTACATCACCTTTCCCGAGGACCAAGCAAGTCAAGACTCACGAGCCCGTGGATTTGCCAGTGTGGCCGGGATACCGAGGGTTCAGGGGTCAATCGACTGTGTTCACGTCCCCATGCGCCCGCCTGCTGTGGACAAGGAAGTGTTCACAAACAGGAGGGGGACATACTCCATTAATATCCAGGTGGTATGCGACCCCCACATGAGGTTCATGAACGTCTGTGCAAGGTTCCCAGGGAGTGTGCATGACTCCTACATACTAGCGCAGTCGTTCATCCCTGCGATGTTTGAGGGACGTCCCCCCCGGCTGAGGGGCTGGTTGCTAGGTGACAGGGGTTATCCGCTGAGGTCTTGGCTGATGACGCCTATACGGAGGCCTCAGACCAATGCGGAAACACGATACAACGAGGCCCATGCAGCAACCAGGGGTGTGGTGGAGCGCTGCCTTGGCCTCCTGAAGATGAGATTCAGGTGCCTGGACCGCTCCGGAGGGGCCCTGCAGTACCAGGCCGACAGGGTCGCTCGCATTGTAGTGGTCTGCTGTGCGCTGCACAACATCGCGATGCAGAGGGAAGATGACCTGTTGCAGGAGGCGGAGGGAGAAGCTAGTGGCAGTGGTGCCAGCACAGAGGAGGAGGAGGAGGAGGAGGAGGAGGAGGAGGAGGAGGACGCTGGCGGAGTGGCGGGCGCAGCACGCAGACACGACCCAGGTGCTGGTGATGTCCAGGAGGCGGCACGACGGACCCGGCAAGGACGGCGGGCACGCGACGCCCTGGTGGCAGCACAGTTCACGCATCGCATGTGACGTCCCCGACGAACACCAAACCACCACCTGCATCGCTAGTCATGCAGAGGGTCACCACACCACTGCCACCACCACAACCCCCCCCCCCCCCCCCCCCCCCCTCAGTGTACACTGCTCCACTTCGACATGACGCTTATCACTGGGTACAGACGGAATGGCACAACATTGATGGCTGTGTCAGCGGGTGTGATCAGTGCCATGTGGAATGATGACAGCCCGCTCTGCGAAGAGCTGTGAGCTCAGAATCGTTAGAGAGAGTCTGACCCATGGCAATAGCTGAACCATCCACCTTGGTGGCCGCTGAGTTCGTCACTGACACTCCATCACGTGCCCGCGTGGGCTAGCTGTGGGAGGGGGGTAGGGGCAGGGACTGCACACCCGGCACCGAGGTTTCACCACCCGTCACCCCCAGCGACACTCGGTCACCATCACGATTCCTGTGCCTGTGGAACAATCACACGGTATTACAAGTAAGGTGGAACAGTGCGTTTAATATTAACAATTATTTACAGGTGCCCTAGCCCCTACAACTAAACTGTGCCCTTCACCCGTGCCAACTTACTCAGTGTCTATCTTAGTTGCCTTACGGGCCCTACCACTACGCCTAAGTGAATCCCCAGATGATACAGCAGGAGTGGAGGAGGATTGCTGCGAATCGCCCCCCTCGACTCGTTTCTCCTTGGCTATGCGTTTCCTGGGGCGACCCGGCCTTGATGGGCCAGGCTGCTCTGCGGGCGTCTCGGGTGACATTGTGCCACCCTGCTCTGCCTGCTGCCCACCCGATGCACCAGGGATGGGACGGGGGGAGGCCGAGAATTCCGGGACGTCCCGTGATGGAGTTAATGGGACGGGCCCCGAAACCTCCTCCTCCCTCGGGGAGCCCGGTGGCCCCCGGGCCTCACTTTGGGACAGAGGTGCGAGCGGGGAGGTTCCCCGTCGCACCACCGACACCTGGCGCTGCCAGTCCTGGAGGCCTGCAACGATATCCACCAGGACCCGAAGGTTTGCAGAGACGGAGTCCAGGGAGTTAGACATTCCCGCCAGGGACTGTGCGATCTCAACCTGTGTGTGCACGACGCCATCCAGCACATGTGTCAGGCGGTTGATGGTCTCCGCGACCGACTGCTGGGACTGTGCTATCGACTGCTGGGACTGTGCTATCGACTGCTGGGACTGTGCCATGGCGTGCTGCGACTGGCCAATGACCTGCTGAGACTCGGCCATGGCCCGCAGGGCGCCGGCAATGTCGTTTTGGCTCTGGCACATTGCTGCCTGTGAGAGGGCAACCCTGTCCAGGGCCGAGGATGACGCGTGCACATTAACCCCAACGTCTTGCATAACCTGACCCATTGCCTCCACCGCGGATGCCACCCGTGCGGTGTCGGACTGGGTCTCTGCCATGAGCGGCACCACTCCCTGCTCTTGGACGCGGTTCGACTCCTCTAACAGCGTCTGCAGAGTCTGGAAGGAAGCCCTCATCCCGTCATTGTTTCCCTGGGTTTCCTGAGGCATCGGCTGTGCGGGTGGGTTGATAAACTCCAGGAACTCAGAAAACGTCTGGGAGCCAGCTGCATCCTGGGCCTGGTCTGGCCTCCGCGAGTCCGGGCCCTCTGTTGCTCCGACCTCCACCTGCTGTACCTGCTCAGCTGTGATGTGCCAACCAGACTGTGCCCCAGGAGACTCATCACTAAATAGGCCGGCCGGGGTGTGTATCTCTGGGATGATGGATGTGGTGGGAGAAAGCAGTGCCGCAAGCCCGACGCTCTCAATGCTTAGGGCCTCGTCCATGGTGTGGGGCTGCTCAGCGACAGGAGGGTTGTCCCTGGCCATTTCTGGTGGTGGTGGTGGACTTCGAACCCTCTGTGCGTCCTGGTCCGCAGATTGGGTTGGGGCGGATAGGGCTGCCCGCTGATCGGGCACCCTCTGTTGTGAGGCCCCGGGTGAGGTGGCGGCAGATTCCTGTCTCCGTCTGGAGGCAGACGGCCCTGGTCGTTCGGCATCACGTCCTAGGGAAGAGAATGAGACGGGTTATTTCGATTTGCTCGGCAGGCCGCTGGACGGTCCCAGTGGGCAGGGTGTGTGAAGGGACAGAGGATGGGGGAGGTGTCCCAGTAGGCAGGGTTTGTGAAGGGACAGAGGATGGGGAGGTGTCCCAGTGGGCAGGGTTTGTGAAGGGACAGAGGATGGGGGAGGTGTCCCAGTGGGCAGGGTTTGTGAAGGGACAGAGGATGGGGGAGGGGGGGGTGTTTGTCAGGGAGGGTTGTCTCACTTGCTGCAGTTCCGCCAACCTCGCATTGCGCGATATCGCGGGTGGCAGACCCCCCAACAAGGTCCAGTGCCCTCTGTTTAAAGGTGCTGAGGGGGTGCATGTTGGACGAACCCCCTCCAGTCTTGTGCCGCTCACGGTGGTTATGACCGGCCTTGGCCTGTTGGGGGAGGGAACATAGGTAGATCATTACAAAACGGTAGGTATCAGCAGTCCGTTCAGATACTGGCACAGTTTGGGGGGGGCAAGTTGTCATCAGACGATTGCATCTCTCCTCGGGGCCAGAGCGCTGGGTCTGTGACAACTTTGTGAACCACCCTCAAATAACTCTGCCCCAATCCCCCCCCCCCCCCCCCCCCCCCCGGGCAGTTAAGGGGGAGGGATGGTTGTGACTAGGGGGCACCCTCATGGCACTTACCCTGGCAGACCTGGTGAGGTCGTGTAGCTTCTTCCGACATTGCTCTGCTGAGCGAGGGGTCTGCCCCACAGCACTGACGGCAGCAGCCACGTCACGCCAGGCCTGGCGTACCGTGCTGGCAGGTTGGCGATGCCCTCTCCGCGGGCGGATGATGCCCCTCCTCTGCTCCACGGCATCGAGCAGCGCCTCGACGTCTGCATCTACAAAGCGAGGAGCAGCTCGCCTAGGCTCCGACATCCTGCCCGACAGATTCTGTGGTCGCCCGCACCTTTTTACGGCGTCGGGCGGCGTCACATGGGCGGGTTCGTGTCGTCGTCGCGTTCCGTCGTCATCACGCACGTAATTGACGCGGCCGCGCTACTAGCCCATTTCCAGGAAGTGAATCCGTCGGGAAATGAAGCCTTCGCGACCGTCGTAAAACGGTCCCGATTTTTACGACTGTTTGCCGACTTTCCGCGGGTGCGGAGAATTTCGCCCACGGTGTCCTACTTTCTGATGGAGCCTGCCCGCCTTTTTATTTTCCTTCTTTCTTTCTTCTTGTTACATGGTTTTAATTAATGTTGGCCTGACACCCAATTTCTTGATACAGTCATAGTTTATCTTCCGACGCCATTTACTGACCAATGGCCGGCAATGGAACAATTGTTGGATCTCACATGTGTTGCAAATTCTTTCCACTTGTTTAGGTCACCCAGGTAGGGAATAACAGCACTAATCCCCGCCCTGCCTGAGGACCTCAAATGCATCCGGTCAGTTAAGCTCGGGTAGTGGAGCAATGGCACTGATCACCACCCTACCCGGTGATTCCACCCATTCTTGCCCTGCCGCGGCCAACACGCACCTCGTATTCCCTCATGACTTTGAGTACTGTGGAATGGTTCCCTACACTTTGCACTGTCTTTGGCAGGTCTTAATGTTCCCTTCTCTGCTCTTTATTATGGTTTAAAGAATGCCCTTTGCCACAGTCTGTATGTGGTATTGTCATCTGTTGTACCATTCATTCAAGCTGTTTTTGAAAAAGAATATATTCATGATTGCTTCTTTAACTTGCGTCCTCCAAAGTGTTCCTTACTTTCCAGTTATTATCCCATTCTTTCCAGTTATCCCATTTCAAGTAGAGAATGATTTATGGTTTACAAACTCAGATTTATGGACAGTCTTGGCGTCTGGTTGACTCAACAAAAGTCAGAATTATATATTTACCTCCCTTCAAAACCTGCTTGTTTTCCCTTTCTCCAGCTGACAATCTGCAGGGAAGCTTGGGTCTTAAGGACATCAGGTCTAAATTCTAAGCTTAGCAGCAATATAACAATGCATAGCTGAGCATTGAGAGAGATTGACATGCAAAGTCCTGGGGATGTTCTGTACCCTCTTAAGTTCTGCTGATCCTTACAAAAGTCAATAGCTAATTGTGAAAGTTTCTCAACCTCCATTTTTTGGTCTCCAACTGTTTTCCCGTTGTGTTCTTTGAATTGCTGTTGAAAAACAAATAATCAATCATATGCATGCAAGCTTCAGTTTCCCAGCTCATTGCATGCACACCTCCGAATCAACCCTTCACACTTCATGTTATTGCATTCCTTTCATTGGAATATATATCCTGTAGAGGATCCAGGTGAGAGGGCACAGAACGGCTATTCTAAATCCTCCCACTCCAGAAAAAGAAACATTTAGCAAAAAAAATATGAACCCATTGCCAAAATCTAGATACCTATCAAAAATTACATTGGAACAAATTCAATCCTATAACTAGACCTTTTCCATTCTCTTTAGTACTAAAATTGGAACGATACAGAGAAGATTAGCATGGCCCTGTGAATTACAAAATCGACTGGCTTTGGATTATCTGTTAGCCTCGCAGGGAGGAACGTGCGCTATCATAGGCCAAGAGTGCTGTACTTACATTCCAGATGGCTCTGAAAATATCACTAACCTGGCCGACCATATTAAGAGACAGGCTGCTCAAATTCAAGAAATTGGCAGTGAATTTCACGACTATAACCCGCCGGCTAGGGTGGTTGGGTCATGGATTATTTGACTGGATCTTTAAGGCCTTTATTCTACTACTACTAATGCTACTAGGGATAGGATTGCTTGCCTGCTTGTGTAAATGCATTTTCAAACGAATCAAGGATATACTGTTTAGCTAGTTGTTGTGATATGACAAAAGTGGGGAGTGTGGTATTGTGTGAAGCAAATAATGGCATGATGGGAAAACTAGTCAAGTCTTCTTGGTACAATTGAATTTAAACCTAAGGCACAGATACAAAATACACAGATACAGCCGAGGTCAACATGACCTGAGAACTGGGTGACTGAAATTCTAGATAATGCTTGTTCGTCATGAACCTAGAAGCAGTCTCAATAAATACCAAGCTGAAAAACTGTCTCTTCCTGTTCGTAAACAAATTTGTCCCTTTCTTAAAACAAAGACAAGATAATGATATGAAACTCCATTCCCCTAAAGGTCAGCAAGGTGACGCCATTGTAACGATTATTACTTATGTTTTACTTTCGATCAAATTCCTGACCAAGTTGTATTCATGTTATCTTGATCCTATAATGTATAAAAATCGCCTTATTCTTCTGTAATATCGCAGACTTGGGACGGACTCAGCAGTTTGTACTTGACTGCTTTCCGACTTCAATTCTCAGCCATTACTGCTAGCAGTCAGTTCTAATTCGTAAATAAAGTTCAGTTTTGCTTACCTAATGAATGCTGTTTGAATTTCTCTATCACAGTCAAGAAGCGGGGAAAATATTGAATACGACATGTACACTCATCCCTTTACCTTCCGCAACCCTTTGGTCATTCCCCACCTGCTACTTACACGTTTGACACACTTGGTTGCCACATATGCTATTACACGCGAACTACCTCTGGACCCTGGATGACGAAACTCTATAAGACTGGCCTCCATAAAATTTGGCTAGTAAGTTGAGCCTCAGCCATCACTGGTTGCAGTAAAAGAAAGACTGGACGGATAAATTGTCCACCCACTCCCTGCTTCGACCACCAGCTGCGAGAATCTCTGCATTTACAAATAATTTTTTTTTGGCAATGTTTTTTTTTTTAAATGATGTAGAGATGCTGGCATTGGACTGGGGTGAGCACAGTAAGAAGTCTTACAACACCAGGTTAAAGTCCAACAGGTTTGTTTCAAACACGAGCTTTCGGAGCACAGTAAGAAGTCTTACAACACACAAGATTGCAAATCCCAGCCTTAAAGTGCCGCAGAAGGATGATATTTTCTCTTCTTTTGGGATGTGAATGAGGACTTCATCAAGAGTGATGCATAGATAACGGCATGTACTGGCTGAGCCAGTTGCTGTGCCTTGTATTCTATAAAATCCTGTTATTCAGGCTGTGCCATGGGCTCTCATATTTCTGTGAAGGGCTAGAAGGTGCCTTCAATAACTGCCATCTCGGACAATACAGCATTCTCCCAATGTTGCATTGAAGTATCCAGTTATATTATGTTGAGTGCTCATGTCTGCATGGGACTTCAAACCAACAGCTTTGTAACTCAAGACAAGAGTGTTGTCATCTGAGACAAGCTGCCACAATTGCTTCATTCTTGTCAGACAGATCTGCCGTAGATGGTACTGAAATGTTTTCCAGGCTGAGCATCCAAAGTAGGAATCCAAAATATGAATAATATTCATCTCTAATTGTAATTTCAAAGAAATAACTATTCTTCATCATCTTCACGAAGAGCACATTTACATTCAGGAACATAACCTCTTGTGTGCTGTGTATGCTGAGTTGAATGTTAAACTGATCAGGTGTGGCAAGCATCACCCATTATCTTGTAGATTCCCTCAGATAGAAGCGTAATTGGAAGACAACATAGTTACTGTACCGACACTCAAATGTGTGGTTTTAGCTTTTTAAATCACTAGTGGGAAGGAAGATCAGTGTTATAATCCTTTTAAGCTTCCCAGAAGGAAGAAAGGTTCAATTTTCTCAGCCATAATGGTTTCAGGATTGGGATCAGACCTTTTGACATATGCTACGATTTATATTATCAGATGCTAGACTATATTACACTGGTTCATTCTGCTGCCAGAAATCCAGCTCAAAATAATGAAACTCTCAATCACAAGTTGACATGTTTAGCAAAACTGATGCAATTTAATGGAAATACAAATTTGTGTGATTGTTTTAGCTTGGTTCCCTGGATTCGATGTCAATTAAGTTTACAATGAAAATGAATGGTCACCTTGCTATGTTTGAACTGAGTAAGTCAGACTTTAGACAAACAGGATTGCAGGCGTGTTACAGTGGATACAATCACGACACTTACTGTAAAATTACTGATTAAAATTGCATTCTGAAAGTAATTGCGACACAATCTTCCATTATTTGCCGAAGACATCTAAAATAGGCATTCAAATTTTATTGAGGATTCCAATTTTGAATTCAATCTTGTTTACATTGTTTGAATTAAAATGAAAATCTGTAGTTCAAAATTAAATTGAGCTACAGCATTCGACCACAGATTTTACACAGGGGCTGGCACATTTAAAAGAAAATGCAGTCACTTTCCGATCCCCACTTTCCAGCTGATGCATAGAAGTTCAATGTGGAGATAAACTGACTTTAAGGATGTAAGTGCTCTCCATGGTAGGGCATTGTGCAGTACAGATAGAAATGTTCAAAATGGCACCAGCCAGTTGCAGTATAATCTAATTCTTAATCATTCAAATCTGAATTCAAAAAGCCTCATACAAATGCGATTGACCCAGTTTAGAATAGTGGTTTTAATTCACTTCAGCCTCGTCCTACGAAAATATATGGGAAAAGGAAATATGAATATATGCACTAACATTCAGAATGCTTTGTTGAAGGGAGCACCATCATTTTTGAGTACTCCAGAGAATTACTCAACTTAGGCAACTACCTGGGATAAGAAGCTTCAAAAGCATCTCCATTCTCAATGATGGAGGAACCCAGCATGTTAGTCAAAAAACAAATTGCTGAAGAATTTAAAATTGCCCTGAGTCAGAAATGCTTTGTGGCTGACCCATCACAGCCTTCGCCTGAGATCCCACTATCACACATGCCAGTCTCGACCAATTCAATTTGCTCTGTCTGCTACTGAGAAATGGCCGAAGACGCTGCATACAGCAAAGACAATGAGCCCTGAACCCACTCCAGCTATGGTGCTGAAGACTTGTGTTCCAGAACCAACTGGTTCTTAGATCAGCTGTACCCATAGAACTACAGTACTAGCATCGACCTGGAAATGTGGAAAATTGCCCAGATATGTCAAGAATACTAAGGCAGCACAAATCCAATTCAGTCGGTCACTTATCAGTGAAGTGATGGAAGGGGTCATCAATGGTGTGGTACTAACTTATCAACCACCTGACACTCAGTTTGGTGTCCGCCAGGGTCACATGCCACCTGACCTCATTACTGCCTTGATATAAACATGGACAAAAGAGATGAATTTATCTCTTTTGATGAGATGTGGTGAAGGTGACTGCCTTTGACAAGGCAGCAGTGCACCGAGTGTGGCATTAAGGAGCCCTTGCAAAACTTGAGTCAATACAAATCAGGGCACAAACACTCCATTGATTGGGGAGGATAATGGATGATCGTTGTGGTCATGGGACACCAGTTATCTCAATCCGAGGCCATCATTGCAGGAGTACCTCAAGGTCATGTCCAAGGCACAACCATCTTCAGCGGCTTCATCAGTGACTTTTCCTCCATTATAAGGTCAGAAAGGGGACGTTTGTTGATGGCTGCATCATTTATTTTTTTTATAAATGTTTTTTATTGGATTTTTGAACAGAGTATATTTGCCATTATGTACACAGGATATGATATATATATAAGTAGGCATCTGTTTGTGCCAGTTGTGGTGATCTAACCACTGTATATAGTAGGGGGATGTATGGGCCGTACCTGTATTACAGGTTTCTCCGTTCAGCCCCTGCCGGCTAGCTCCGCCCACAGGGAGCTGTATAAATATTCGTAAGTTTCACTGAGATGCCATTCTACAGCTGCCGCCGGAGGAATAGCATCTCACTGTAATAAAGCATCTCTTGTACTTCACTAGAGTCTTTGTGTACAATTGTTAGTGCCACAATTTATTACAGTGAGATTTTCCTTACACCATGGACATCAGGATCAAACCTGACCGCCTGCAGCTGGATACGCAGTCGCCCCACACCAAGAAAGACTTTGTTCTCTGGCTTGCAGTTTTCGAGGCCTACATCGCTTCAGCGGACCCTCCCCCGACGGTGGCTCAAAAACGACAGCTTCTTTACTCAAGACTCAGCTCCAGCGTGTTTCCGCTAATTCAAGACGCACCTGACTACACCCGGGCCATGGAACTGCTCAAAGAGAACTATGCACAGTCGACGAACACCCTGTTTGTGAGACATCTACTCTCTACTCGCGTCCAACAGCCGGGTGAGTCGATTGAGGACTTTTGGATGGCCCTTATACCTCTAGTACGAGACTGCGACTGCCGGGCCCTCACGGCCACAGAACATTCCGACTTACTCATGTGGGATGCCTTTGTTACGGGTATTCCATCCGGCAACGACTGCTGGAAAGGGCCGCTCTCGATCTCGCGGCTACAAAGACTCTGGCGCTATCAATGATGGCCGCCTCCCGTAGTGCCCACCCGTCCTACCCCTCGTGGACCCCGCAAACGGCCCCCCCCGGCCCACCCGTCCTACCCCTCGTGGACCCCGCAACCGGCCCCCCCAGCAGCCGCCCCCGCGCACTACGCCTGCGCTGCTCGCCACACCGCGCATTCTGGGGGTCCCCACTGCTACTTCTGTGGTCAGCAGAAGCATCCCCGCCAGCGCTGCCCGGCCCGCACCGCGACCTGCAAAGTTTGTGGCAAGAAAGGCCACTTTGCAGTGGTGTGCCAGTCCCGGACGGTTGCCGCTATCGCGCCCGAATCCCCCCCTCGCCTCAGCCGATCGCACAATGGGCCCTGCCGTCCGCTGCCCCCGTGTGATCAGTGGGCGCCGCCATCTTTCGCCACCCCTGCCATGTGCGCACCATGGGCGCCGCCATCTTCACCCTCCGCCTCTATGTGCGTTCCATGGGCGCCGCCATCTTGTCCCACCCCCACAATGTGCGATCCACGGGCGCCGCCATCTTCTTCCTCACAGGTACTCCAGATGCCGCCATTTTGTCCTCCCCTCAGGACGGGACCACGGGACCCGGGTCGCTGCCGCGACCCGTCGGACTCGTCAGACTCATCGGCCGATCGCCCACTACTCGCCTCCGTGACGCCCGACCAATCCTTCCCTCGCAACCTGGCACCCTCTTCCACGACGGTGCTCGTCAACTGCCACGTGACTTCCTGCCTCATTGACTCTGGGAGCACCGAGAGCTTCATTCACCCGGACACGGTAAGGCGCTACTCCCTTGCGGTCCATCCCGCCATCCAACATATCTCCCTAGCCTCCGGTTCCCACTCTGTCCCGATCCGGGGCTTCTGCCTGGTTAAACTCACTGTACAGGGCGTGGAATTCGACCGTTTCCACCTGTACATTCTCCCCAACCTCTGCACGTCACTCTTACCAGGCCTGGACTTTCAATGCAGCCTCCAGAGCCCTCAAATTTGGCAGACCCCTACCTCCCCTCACCGTTTGCGGCCTCGCAACCCTCAAGGTTGAGCATCCACTCCTTCCTTGCCAATCAGACAGCAGATTGCAAGCCCATCGCCACCAGGAACAGACGGTACAGCACCCAGGACAAGACCTTCATCAGGTCCGAGGTCCAGCGGCTGCTTCGGGAGGGTATTATCGAGGCCAACAACAGCCCTTGGAGAGCCCAGGTGGTAGTGGTTAAAACTGGGTAGAAGCACAGGATGGTCATGGACTACAGTCAGACCATCAATCGGTACACGCAGCTCGACGCGTGCCCCCTCCCCCGCATTTCTGATATGGTCAATCAGATTGCTTAGTTCCGGGTCTTCTCTACAATTGACCTGAAATCTGCCTACCACCAGCTCCCCATTCGTAAATCTGACTGTCCCTACACTGCCTTCGAGGCAGACGGTCGCCTCTATCAATTTCTCAGGGTTCCCTTCGGCGTCACTAACGGGGTCTCGGTATTTCAACGAGAAATGGACTGAATGGTTGACCGGTACGAACTGCGGGCCACGTTTCCATACTTAGACAATGTCACCATCTGCGGCCATGACCAGCAGGACCATGACGCCAATCTTGCTTGCAGTAGGGGGATGTATGGGCCGTACCTGTATTACAGGTTTCTCCGTTAAGCCCCTGCCGGCTAGCTCCGTCCACAGGGAGCTGTATAAATATTCGTAAGTTTCACTGAGATGCCATTCTACAGCTGCCGCCGGAGGAATAGCATCTCACTGTAATAAAGCCTCTCTTGTACTTCACTCGAGTCTTTGTGTACAATTGTTAGCGCCACACCGGTGTTGCCCCTTGCTTCTCCCGGACGGATTTCGCTGCCGTTGTCTTCTCGTGCACACTACCTCTTCAGCCGGCCCTCCCGTCCTCTGCCTGTATTCTCCTTTTTCTCCTTTTCTGTGGATGTAAAGTTAGTTAACGTTTCCCCGACTTCCCCCCCCCCACCGCTTGTTCGTTGGCCACAAACAAATCCCAGAACAATTGGATGAATGGCTCCCACGTTCTGTGGAAGCCGTTGTCTGACCCTCGGATGGCGAATTTGATTTTCTCCATTTGGAGAGATTCCGAGAGGTCGGACAGCCAGTCTGCAGCTTTGGGTGATGCTGCTGACCGCCAGCCGAACAGGATTCTACGGTGGGCGATCAGGGAGGCAAAGGCCCGGAGGGAGGTCCCCATGCAGGAGGCCCCTTCCACGCGCACCCACTCCGCTTCTGGCTCCTTGATCCATCCCCTTATTCGCTCGGCCGTCGCCGCCCAGTGGTAGAATTGTAGATTTGGGAGGGCTAGCCCTCCCCTTGATTCTGTTTTTGTAAGACCTTCTTTGGGATCCTGGCATTCTTCCCCCCCATATGAACGGCATGATTAATTTGTCTAATGCTTTGAGAAAGGCCTTGGACATGTAAATCGGGATGGATCTAAATAGGAAGAGGTACCTGGGCAGCACGTTCATTTTGATCGTCTGGACTCTCCCCGTGAGGGAGAGTGGGAGTGTGTTCCATCTTTGCAGGTCCTTTTTTACTTCCTCTGTCAGACTGGAGAGGTTCCATTTGTGGATCCCTTTCCAGCCATGGGCTATTTAGATCCCCAGGGAGCGTAATTTGTGTCGGGCTTGTTTAACCAGCAATCCCACTAACGCTGCCCCGCCTACTTGTGGGTGTACCGGGAAATTCTCGCTTTTGCTCATGTTGGGTTTGTAGCCCGAGAAGGCGCCAAACTCTTACAGGAGCGCGATGATTCCGTCCATGCCGCTTTGTGTGTCCAAAATGGAGAGGAGCAGGTCATATGTATAGAGTGAGACTCTGAGCTCTCTGCCGCCCCTTCGGATCCTCCTCCAGCTTTTTGCTGCTCTGAACGCAATTGCTCGTGGCTCGATCGCTAGGGCGAACAGCAGCAGGGAGGGACAGTGGGCATGCTTGTCTGGTGCCCCTGTGAAGCTGGAAGTATCAAGAGTTGGTGTTGTTTGTCTATACGCTTGCCATGGGAGCGTTGTATAGGAGCTTTACCCAGGAGGTGAATCCTGTTCCAAGCCCGAACCGCTCCAGTACCTCTATGAGGTATTTCCATTCGACTCTGTCGAAGGCCTTTTCTGCGTCTAGGGAGACGATCACCTCTGGTGTACTCCCGGATGGGGTCATTATCACGCTCGGCAGGTGCCTAAAGTTGAAGGTAAGCTGTCTACCTTTGACAAAGCCCGTCTGGTCCTCTGCGACCACCTCTGCTACACAATCTTCGAGCCTTTTGGCTAGGATTTTGGCCAGTATTTTGGCATCTGCGTTCAGCAGTGAGATGGGTCTGTATGACCCACATTCCATTGGGTCTCTATCTTTCTTAGGTATCAGCGAGATTGAGGCCTGTGCTAACGTGGGTGGCAGTGTGCCCTTAGCCAGCGAGTCTGTGAACATCTCCCGCAGGTGCGGGGCCAGTGCTGTAGAAAAGTTTTGGCAGAAGTCCGCCGGGAATCCATCTGGTCCCAGCACCTTCCCCGCCTGCATGGAGCTAATACTGTCCATGATCTCTCCCAGTGCTAGTGGTGCTTCCAGGCCCCGTTTTCTGCCCTCCCCCATGACTGGTATGTCCAGTCCATCAAGGAACCGTTTCCACCCGGACTCCCCCATTGGGGGCTCTGAGGTATAAGCCCTTGGTAAAAGGCCCTGAAGGCTTTGTTGATCTTTTCTGGCTCTGTTTCTAATGTGCCTCTTGATGCACTATCAATAACACAGAAGCGAGGTTGTAGTCCGAACTGCAGGCTTTAATAGACAAGATGTTTCCCCAGCAGCTCAGGTACAGAAAGGAAGCTGTGAGGGACACATGTGCTCTTATACCCCGCTTACTGAGCGGAACTACCTTACAATTCTAACCAATGGGTGACTAGTGTTACATACCATCGGGCCAATGAGCAGCGAGCCTTCTCTACCAATTGTGTCTCGGTATTGCTGGGGACCGTAGTACCTCTAGTCATACTACCACACCTCTAGTATCCCTAATTTGTGCAGTTTCTCTGCTGGCTGCCTGCTTTCTCAGCTGGTATGCCAGCAGGTGGCTGGCTTTGTCTCTGTGTTCATATAAGGTCCCACGTGCTTGGCGGAGTTGAAGCACTGCTTTCCTGGTGGAGAGCAGATCAAAGTTCCTTTGTAACTCTTTCCTCTCCGCCAGGAGCTCTACGGTCGGGACCTCAGAGTACTTACGGTCTACCTCCAGTATGGAGTCAGTCAGCTGCTACCTAGCCGTCCTTTCCTCCCTATCTATTCGTCCTTTGAAAGCAATGATTTACCCTCTTAGTACAGCCTTTAGCACTGCCCAGAACGTGGAGGGTGAGACCTCCCCGTTCTGATTGTTCTCCGTGTACTCTGCTATGGCTCACGATATCTTTTCGTTGATGGCCTTGTCAGCTAGTAGGGCAAAGTCCAACCTCTATGTGGGACGTTGGGCCCTGCCCATCTCCAGTCTCACGTCCATGTAATGTGGAGCGTGGTCTGATATCACAATTGCGGAGTACTCCACTTTGTCTATCCCTGGAAGCACCGTTTTCCCCACCACAAAGAAGTCAATTCTGGTGTATATGTTGTGCACTGGGGAGAAGAAGGAAGACTCCTTCTCCCCTGGGTGGGTGAACCTCCAGGGGTCCACCGCTCCCATCTGTTCAATAAAGTGACCAAGTTCCCTTGCCATGTTTGATGTTTTCCCCATCTTGGGATTTGATCTGTCAGTCGTTTGGTCCTGTACACAGTTGAAGTTCCCTCCCTCCCCCCATGGTTAGTCGGTGCGTCGCTATGTCAGGGATTTCTGCCATAGTCTTCTTGATGAAGCTCGTGTCATCCCAGTTGGGCACGTACACATTAACTAGTACTACGGTGCCCCATTCAGGGTCCGCTAACCATGCAATACCGTCCCCCTGGGTCCGTAACCGTCTTTGTCGCCCTAAACATCGTCTTCTTGCTGATCAGTATTGCCACCCCCATGGCCCTCATCCCATAGCAGGAAGGGTAGGTTTGTCCCACCCAGCCCTTTCTTACCCGCAGTCGGTCCTGCTCTCTCAGGTGCGTCTCTTGAAGGAAGATTATGTCTGCCTTATTTTTCTTAGGTGGTTGAGGACTCTGGATCTTTTCACTGGGCCATTGAGTCCCCCTACATTCCAGGTGACTATCCTGGTGGGGGCTTCTGTCCCCTCACTCCTGTGGGATTAACCGTATTTAGTAGTAGAGGTGGTTTAGTAGGGCTGGTTTAGCACACTGGGCTAAATCGCTGGCTTTTAAAGCAGGCCAAGGCAGGCCAGCAGCGTGGGTTCAATTCCCGTACCAGCCTCCCGAACAGGCGGCGGAATGTGGTGACCAGGGGTTTTTCACAGTAACTTCATTGAAGCCTACTTGTGACAATAAGCGATTTTAATTTCTTTTCATTTCATTTAACTGGTGGACGCGGCCCTGCCCTCCGGGGTTTCCCTTTTTTAGGGGGCTGTCCAGGATGGCCGCTGTCACTGCTCTCTCTATGCGGTCGGCCCCCTGCCTACCGGGGTTTCCCTTTGTTAGGGGGCCATCCAGGATGGCCGCTGTTACTGCTCTCTCCATGCGGTCAGGCCCCTGCCCTCCGGGGTTTCCCTTTGTTAGGGGGCCGTCCAGGATGGCAGCTGTCACTGCTCTCTCCATGCGGTCAGGCCCCTGTGCTCCAGGGTTTCCCTTCATCCAAGAGGTCCCTGGCATTGCCGGCCGCTTTGCGACCGCCACGTGGGTAGCCCCCTGCACTCTGGGGTCTTCCTTCACCCAGAGGCCGTACTGGGTGGATGCTTGCAGTGTTTCCTTGTTCCGATCCCTTGGCTGTGGCACTCTGTAGCCCTATTGCTTTTCCTTTTCTAGCCTTGTTTGTCTCTCTGTCCCTGTGTTCCGCCCCCCCTGCTTCCTCCCTTCCTGTGCCCCCCCCCCCCCCACCGGACCCTTCCTTTCCTCCCCCTTTTTCCCCCTCTCCCGTATATCCCTCCTTTGTCCCTCTTTCCCCTGCTCCTATCCCCGTTTGCTCTCCTGCCTCTGTTGAGCGGGTCCTCCTCCCCCCTCTACCTGGTACCGTCCCCCCTGTTGGGGGCGCGCTGCGGCCCTGCTTTTTTTGCATGTCCTTGATGCTAGCTTTTTTGCTATTGCTGTGACCCCCCTCTCGGGAGTTACTGTCTCGCTTCTCCCCTGCCCAGTCTCTGTGTTTTTCTGCCCACCCCTCCCCTGCCCTACCCTGCGCTCCCCCCGTTTGCTCTCCCTTCTCCAGTACTCTCGTGCCCTCGTGCTGGGACCTGGTTTGCCACCTGTGGCGGTTTCGTTGGGTAGCGGTTTGCTTTTTGTGCAGGGTGCGCTCGCCATGGTGGGGGGTAGGGGCGGGGGTGCCTGGCGTTGGCTCACCCCTCTTTCCCCTCTCCCCCCCCCCCCAGTCGGCGTGTTGTTGCCCCTTGCCAGGGGCCCCATATTTCTACCCTTGCTGTTGGTTTTCCAGCCAGTGTTCCTAGATAAACTTGTTTGCGTTGGCGGGGGCTGTAAAGAAATACTCTCTTTCTTGGTATGTGACCCAGAATTTCGCTGGGTACAGCATACCAAAGCGCACATTGTTCTTGTGAAGGGCTGTTTACGCTCTATTGAATTTGGCCCGTCTCCTGGTGAGGTCTGCCCCAATGTCCTGTACACTCTAATGAAGTGTCCTTCCCATTTGCAAGTTCTGTTTTGCCTGGCCCAGCGCAGCATTGTTTCCCTGTCCCGGTGTGCAGTTAGCTATAACTGCTCTCGGGTGTTCCCCCGCCTTGGGTTTCGGGCGCAGCGACCCGATGTGCTCTGTCCATTTCTGGTGAGTTGGGGATCTCGGCCACGTAGGCCATGGGGTTTATACCCTCGATCCCCTCTGGTAAGCCCACTATCCTGACATTTTGTCTTCTTGAGCAGTTTTCCTGGTTGTCCACCCTGCCCTTCAGGCTCCCCTGCGTTGTGCCCAGTCTCGCCACCTCCTTCTCCAGGGCCGTGATCCGGTTGCTCACGTCAGTCGCGGCTTTTTCCAGCTTCTTAATGGTCACCTCTTGGGCTTCCAGTTTCTTCTCTCCTCTGCCCAGGATGAGCTGCACCTCCGCCAGGGCCTTGGCCATTGCTGCCTGTACTGTGGTCTCTATGTCTGCTTTGGTCCCTGCCTCGTTCCTGGCTCGGTCCCCGCTTTGGCTCGGGCCGCCGCTCCTCCTGCCCCGCGTTTCGCTACCCGTGTTGTTGCCCCATGCCCTGTTGCCGCGTGTGGGGGGGGGGGGGGGGGTGGCTCGGTCCCCGCTCCTGTGCCGCTTCTCCTCGGCTGCCCATGTTCTGCTGTGCGGGGGGGGGGGGGGGGGGGGGCTCTGTCGGCCCGCGCTCCGATGTGCTATCTCCATTCGGGGGGGGGATGCGCAATTCTCTCCAGCCGCTTCCTGGTCTCCGGCCCCGGCTCCCAGAATTTCTTGGCCACCCGTCCCAAGTATGGGGGTGACCCAACCCGCACCCCCCCCCCCCCCAGTAAACAACTAAATGAAGGAATCCCCTCCCAGAGACCCCCAAATTAAAAGGGCACCCCCTCCGAGGTCCCCTAAATAAAGTGACACCCCCAGAGACCCCTAAATAAGAAGACTGCCCCCAGAGACCTGTTAAGTGCTGTCAATTATAATAATAATCTTTACTAGTGTCACAAATAGACTTACATTACACTGCAATGGAGTTATTGTGAACATCCCCCAGTCGCACACTACGGTGCCTGTTCAGGTACACTGCGGGAGAATTCAGAATGCCCAATTCACCTAACAAGCATGTCTTTCGGGACTTGTGAGAGGTAACCCATGCAGACACCGCATAGGGAGAATGTTCAGACTCCACACAGTCAGTAACTCAAGCTGGAAATCGAACCAGCTGACCACTTCAAAAGCACTCAAGCGTGAAGGGAGATGACTGGAAAGCACTTAATGTTGTTTGAAGTGGTCCAGGACCTGTCAATCATAGCTTGATATTTATAAACATTGCTGTCTAGTTTCCAGACAGGACGTCTCTCTTCTGGCAGGCTTCCTGACAAGTGTTTCTCTTCTGGCCAACTTTCTGAGAGGGGTATCTTTTCTGGAGGCCTTTCTGACAGCGGTCTCTCTTCTGGGGAATCTTTGGTGGGTGGGGGGGGGCTTTATTCACAGGGTTCTGGGGTGTTCCCTTTAATTAGGGGGTTTCTGGGGCTCTCTTTATTTTGGGGATCTTGGGGGTTTTACTTTGGAGTTCTCTGGGGGCATCCCTTTATTTAGGGGGTCTCTGTGGGGGTCCCTTTATTTAGATGGTCCTTAGGTGTCCCTTTATTTAAGGGTCTTGGGGACAGGCAATGGAGAGGTCAGGTGGAGTTGGGTTGGGGTGGGCAGGTCTTGCATTGTAGGGGGGGGAAGGTGACCCTTGGATGGACTTTAGGGGCATCTCCCTTAAGAGGTTATCCCTTTTACCCATCGCACCATGACTACGCTTGTCAATAGCAGTAGTAATTCTCGCCCACGTGATTCGCGGCCCAGAGTACCGGAGAATTGATCTTCATGACGCATTTGCATCCTCCCACAGGGCGTGAACATCAATCCCGATGCCAGAGCAGGGCCGGAACATCACAAGCAGACGCTAATCCCGTTGTCTTCACTAACACGAGATTTTCCGCCTCTTCGGGAACTCCGCCACCGGCGGCACGAGGCGGAGAATTTCACCCAATGTAGAATTTTTCAAAAATGTTCCTCACTTTCCAAGGAAATGTTCATGTTTTTCAGCATGAGGAACACTGAAAGTAGCGTGCAGAAGTATTTCAGAAAGAGGAATGTTATACAGAAGAATTTTCCATTTCTTTACAAATTTAATCATATGGGTCATGCCAGAGTACATTAGATCAATTTGACAACTCATCATATGGCCCGTAATACATGAAACCACTGTCGCTTTAAACCCTATTTGTAAAGCACCATCCTAATCTTTGCTAATCAAACTGAAATATCCAACTGATTGCTGGATTTATAAGATGAAGATATTTATGATAATTTTGATATTCCTCCTTAATTATTTCTTTCCAAGCATGAGATGAATATGCCAGAAGGTACTGTGCATTGCAGATGCAAAGTGAAAAAAGCCTGAGCCAAGAAAACTATTTTGTAGCTCAACCGATAACCTATCCATTTGTGGAACCCTTACTTAAATATTAATAACACATAACAATATTCTCAAAAAAAGGAGCAGTCTGAAGCATAGCAGAAACATTGTTGTGCATTTTTGTCAGAGTACATTTTTGGATTTCATAGTAGGTGGCTCGTTAAAGTGTTTTATGACCTTTTGCTAGTGTTCATTAGTCAGTGCATTTCAGTGTAATGCTACGGTGGAGAACTGTGCTTTCTGCAAGTTCAGTCAAGCTCATTATTGCTCATTTTCAGTTCCAGTTCACTGTTTCTTCCAGACTTTGCTTTAATAGCATTGCATTTCATGTTTTTTTATTTTAAAATAAATCTTAACACTTTAAAAAGTCTCACCTTAACTCTAACTCTATTAAGTCTGTTTTACATGTCTTAGGTCTTGGTCCAATCGTTTCATGGCTCTGTTTATAAAATGGATACACATATTTTTGTTCGTCAACACTATATTATAGTATGACTATCGAAATACTGGACGGGGATTCAGTTTCTAGTTTGGGACACTGTCTTCGTGAAGATTTCCGTTCCCGACCCCAATCCGATGGAAAAATGTACATCTGATGCAATTTCCAGTTGCAAAAGTTTTAATTGAACGCGAGTGGCAATCGTTGCCCAGTAATTAGCACACTGGACATGGGAGGGAGACGGAAACAGTTCAGAAGCTGACCTGAGTTAAAGGGCGTGTGACAGTTGCAGTGATATGCATCACTACACAAGGGGTTAATGTAAATACACTACAACTAAGTAACCACTAGAGGGAGCACTAGAGATGTCATGACATGCAGACACACAACCAATGGATCATTAAAACAGGACACAACCAATGGGTAATCAGGACACCCAGAGGTGGCAGTACCACAAGGGGGCACTACACAACCCATATAAAAGGACAGGGCACACATGCTCTGCCTCTTTCACAGACAGACACCCAGAGAGTAAGACAGGGTTGATCAGCAGCAGCATCACACCCTAGCACGTGGCTTAGAGAAAGCTGGTATAGTTAGACCGAGTTACTGGAGCTAGATTGGCAGTGTCAAACTAATTTAAGAACTGTGTTAATAGTTCAATAAACACGTTGAACTCATTTCATAGTCTGGAGCATCCTTTTGTAAAGCCTACATCCAGTAGCAGTAGCAGTTTATGTTACACGAAGTAACATAACACAGCAACAGTCATAGCCACTCATCGAGATTTGGAGACTGAAGCTTCTGCCAAGGCTTTTCAAATCACAGGTCATAGTGAGGTCATATCAGCCCACAGGAGTATATTCTGTTCCCTGCCAGTGTTTGAAAGATGGATTTCTGCCTTTATCTTTAATAATAATCTTTATTAGTGTCACAAGTAGTCTTACATTAACACAGCAATGAAGTTACTGAGAAAATTTTGGTCAACATTGTACCTCCTCTCCAATGCTCCTTCCTCTGCAATGTTCTGTTGCTGCAAATTTGCATTCCTTCCCTGCCAGCACTTAATGGTCCTCACAGTGTATCATGTGGTGTCTGCTGTTTGCCTCTACCCTGATGCCAATGAATGCTCCCTGCACTGACACTGCCTCCTCCCTCATGGCATGTTGCTGACATGTGTGTTGTTGGCGACCTCCTGATTTGAAGATTGCAATCTGCCTCCGGAACGTGAATTGCGAGTGAGGTCCAGTAAGGGCTTAAGTGGCCAGTTTAACACATTTGGCAGGGTCCCATCTCCGCCTACTGTGGACCCGAGCAGGAATCCAATGCGTGCAACTGTTGTCTTGGGAACCAGCATGCCGTTCCAATGAGTTTCTGCAGCTGCTGCCCCAGAAACCTGCCATCAGCAACCTTTGAAAATCCAGCCCATAGCATGCCTCCTTTCTCCCACAACCCAATAGATTGCATGAAAGGCTGATCAAAAATTCAGACACGGGGCTTACTGGCAAATCCCACATGTTATTAAGCCTTAAACAGCAGCATCTCCATTTAAACGGGAATATTTTTGAGATTTGTTTTCAGCTTCCAGTTCATTAGAAGTGTCTCACCATTTCAGCAAAAAAAAACAATGTTTTGCTCAAGGAGACAGTAATCTGCCAAAAAAATTGAATAATGCTACATAGGATTCTCCGCCCCACAGTGCCACATTTCTGCCCCGACCGGCCAGCAGGATTCTCCGTTACCCCAGCTGGTCAATGGGGTTTCCCATTCTGGGGCAGCCCCATGCCATCGGGAAACCCCCGGGCGCCGGCAAACGGAGAATTATGCCGGCGGAGAATACCGGCCATGATATTCTGACTATTAATTTAGTCGGTCAGAAAATAATGCGCACTGCACAGCTGAACTTCCAGTATGACCCTCCAGGATGTTGGTAGAATAAAAACTGAAAACTACCCCTTTGATTTAATGTATGTTAATTTTTGCCAAATAATAATTCCTATCTTTAAACTGTGCCCAAGAGGTTTCGGGAGATAGAAGATAGACTTTGGGATTTACCATCATCTAATTTACTGCAAGCATCACCAATATGCCCCGAGCAGGATAGCAGAGAAAGGGAGAATGAAGAAACTGCACATTGTAAGAACCCAAAAGAAGTGAGCCTGCAAAACATATATGAGGTATAACACATGAAGCAGTACCAGAAGAATCCTGTAGACATTTCTGACCACTTAGTGTTTGAAAATTGAGCTTCTAGAACAGAATGGCTTGGATTTTGTGGTCAGCGGTGAAGTGACAGTTCTCTCTGTTGACATCAAAGAAAATGTCCACAAATACCTAAATCTCTGTGGTAAGCATTTCACATATCTAACTTTAATTTGATGCTGGCGCCAATTATAGGGAATCTCTGGCGTCCAGCACCAGCGGTGTTATTAATAGGCGAAACTGCCAGTCAGCCAGTCAGTCACACTGAAGAATTCTCACAGGAAGGAAACCAGGACGTAAATGGCACTGATTATCCTTCACTTTTTTATTGGGGAGTGTGAAATAATGATCTGGGACGTACACATGGTTACTAAGTTAGAAGTTAGACTATCAGATACGAACCTTTAAATTAGTTAGGGGGGAAATGTTTGCACAGCGTCACTTCCAAGCATCAATTCTCTGGGAGATGTGGCAGCATTAGCTGGGGTGGTATTCGCAGCAATATCAATTGCTGTTTTCCCCTGAGTCTGATTCTGAGATCAAATCTTTTCCCCCTGCTTTTTATATTTTAAAACCTGTGGAAAGGTTTATTATAGTGAAGAAATTTGACATTCCATGAAGAGTTTCAGAACCATAGAGCTTATTGAACAGTAATTATGAAATTAGCACTCTGTTAAAAATGCACTTACACCCCATTGCACAAGGTGTAACTTCTTCAAGGATTTTTTTTTTACAGTGAAACTAATAACGTAAAAGTAGATGTTTGCATGAATACAAATGATTTCAAAAACCTCCGTCTGGAGAGATGTTGACAGCACACTGACAGCAGCTCATGGATTTCTGCATTTAACTGCACATTTTGAGGACTCCAAAAGTTAGTATCAGCTTAACAGTTGTAATGACAGTGAATGCTGACAGTTTTACTCTCATTACAGCTGGGCCAGTATCTCTATGCTCAAGAAGCATTCAGTCAGATCCTGCAGTATTCGAGAGAGTGACAGGCCACGAAGAAATATAGTAAGGATTTGTAAAGTTATGAAAGGTTTAGATAAAAGGAGTAGGGAAAATTAATCTTCACCACTGAGGTAAGTGATATTGCATCTTCAATATTTGCTTGGGGATTGTTGGGGCATGGAATAATTTGAAATAGTTGAGGCAGGGACCCATTTCATACTTGGAGGAGACGTTATACAGATATTTGAAGCACAGAATGATACAAGGCTCTGTGGAAAGAATAAGGCTTAGGCATTTGTTTTGGATTCCTCAAGGAAAGAGCCAACACACAACAATGGCCAAAATACTTAAAGGCATGTGGGAAGGGAGTGGAGCATGATGAAGCAAGCAGTAAATCCGAAAGAACAGCTTGTTTCCTTGGAGATCCCACTGAATGTGACAGCAGAACTCGATTTAACTTTTTGGACAGCATTTCCCAGCCAACAGCTCGCCAGCCAGATGGTGGGCAGGAGGACCCGTGGCACCTGGCCACAGCTGGGGAACAGGGAAAAGGAAGGGAGAGAGAGAGAGATCACGAGTTAGTGAGCCATTGGAGGAGGTCATAAATAGGACACAGGCCATGGATAAATAATGATCCAAATAGAACAAGAATTGAAGGCTGCTGGCTGAGAGATTGTAGGGTCAGGTCGCAGGAGAGACCACTGGGAATGGGAAAAATGTTAGGTTGCCGGGGTAGTGGAAGCACTCATGCTGCTTTTGACACACGAGTTAAGCTGGAAAGGTACTTAGCTGCTGGATCCACTCATTCTCCCCTCCATTCAGCACCATGGAAAATGTTGCCTGCAGGCCATGAATGGTAAATGTATATATGCAATTTGAACCATGCAGACAAGTTAAAATATTTAAATTAAGGATCTGCTTCTGGGGGACAGGTTATTGGGATTCTTCCACCAGCCCACCTGAAAGCTGAACTGAGCGTGATGGTGGAGATTGGTGCTGGGTTCCCCAATTTTAAAAAAATTGTTAAGGTGTCACTGGTGCCTCACAGATCCATTGCAGTAAGTTAAAACCGTCCCAATGGCTTTGGTGGTCTCCTTTGTATTATAAACAATGTGGAAGTAACTTGCCCAAATGAATGAGCTTAATGGGAGTGCCAACATATTGGCGGATTCCTGCCTGTACCACTTCCAGCCCAGAGCTGCTAGAGCTCCCACTCTAAACAGGCTGAAACTTCATTAAAGAATTGAAGTGTGGTACAGGAGTTGGTACAGATCAGGGGGTAGTCACTGTCAGCATTAATGTTAAAAATCCTCAGCTGTAGTCAGGGAAAGTTGGTTCAGGACTTTGAAACATTCCTTTGATAATCACTCTTAAGTTTTAAGCTTGAAAGTCTTCCGAAGTTAATCTGAATCTGCTGTGCGGTTTTAAAAATTGTTGCCTTCTGCTCTGGTGCGGTTTTAACAAAATTCAGAATGATGTTGGCCATTGGGAAGGACCTTTCATGCTGGCAGCTCCAGAAGTACATTATAATGAAAACCGTAGGCCAGATTTTCACCTTGCAGATGGGAATCAGGAGGCAGGACTGATCCTGCTGCCACAATCCGACCTCCATCATCAGCCTGCGGGCAATGGAACTTTCCAACAGTCATGGGCTTAATTGGCTTGGGAGTAGCAGGCTCGTACTGAAGGTGGTGAGACTGAGGGGGGACGGAAGTGGGATGATCCTACAGTTCACAAGTATGATACACCTCCATTCCTCCAGGTTCCCAGGTTTGATTCCCATTTAGGTCACTGTCCGTGAAGAATCTGCACGTTCCCTCGTGTCTGCGTGGGATTCCTCTGGGTGCTCCGGTTTCCTCCCACAAGTCCCAAAAGAAGTGCTGTTAGGTAATTTGGACATTCTGAATTCACCCTCTGTGTATCCAAACAGGCGCCGGAGTGTGGCGACTAGGAGCTTTTCACAGTAACTTCATTGCAGTGTTAATGTAAGTCTACTTATGACAATAAAGATTATTTAAAAAACAAAAAGCCTTCGCCGGTTCTGCCAATGGAATAAATGGTGAATGTTGTGCTGTATTGGAAAGGCTTCATAATATACAGGAATTTAATACTCAGCAGGTAAGCAAACTGACCTCAGATCTATTATCTCTGCAGAGGTTTCAGGTGAAGACTTACGTATGATGAGAAACATTTAAACATTTATACATGAATATCATACTAGTCTATTCTTGCAATAGATCAAAATGTACTCCATCTTTTTATCCTTTGGGTGAACTCATGTAATTCATCTGAAAATGTCCCCATATGTACAATGTTGGTCTTTTTATTGGCAGCTTGTCAGTTGGTAGAAGTAAAAATCTGGTGAACACATTGGGCGCGATTCAGCGGACTCAAATTAAAGTCCACCGAGAAGCACCCTGCTATCCAACAGCCTTTGCCATTTTGGAAGGCAGCCCCAATCTGCCTCCACCCCCTCTCAGCATCCCCCCCCAACTTTTCTGACTCCACCCACACTCTTAGCCATAGGCAAGACCCCAGTAACGCACCCCCCCCCCCACCACCATCCCCCTACTACCTGACAAGGCCCTCCACCGAGCCTGACCACTGGCAGTGCTAACGTAGCACCCAGACACCCTGGCACTGCCAACCTAGCAATTGGAAGTGCCCCTGGAAGCTTGGCAGTGCCACCAGGCACCCTAACACTGGAGGGTGGCACTGCCAGGGTGCCAAGGTGGAACTGCCAGGATGCCAGGCTGGCAGTGCCAATGTGCTATGGGGTGTGCAAGGGTGCCCTGTCCCTGACCACCCGGGAGTCCCAATGGCCTAAGAGACACCTCCAGGTTCCATTATGACTGATCCATGTTTGTGTGGACCAGGACTAAACGGCGCCCTGGTCAGGTCTCCCAGGCACAGCGGGTGAGTCCCAGGCGCAGGGTGAATCTCACATCCAGGTATTTAAATGAGCTGTAAGGCTCATTTAAATATGCAGATCTGGATCTCGCTGGGGGGATCGGGCTTGGTCAGGGAGCGTTCCAGGTCCGGAGGATCGCCCCTGGGCTGGACTGAGTGGGGGACGGGGGTTGAGGCGCTTTATGTCTGAGGCCTTCAAGCCATCTTTAAATATTGTGGATACCCATAACAGAGGCAACTACAGCTGCTGCCTGTCTATCCTGCCAAACACATCCAGGAGAGAGCCCTCTTGGTAATATGCTGGAGGTCACTCTCTTTGATTGTGAGCAGCCTCTAGTTTCACAACTAAAGATTGCCGATAAGGAATTGACCTTGTTAGTTGTGACAGCACTTCACAGCTGCAGGTATGGTCTTATAGATAGGTTCTTGATTAATAAGGGGATTAGGGGTTATGGGGAGAAGGCAGGAGAATGGGGATGAGAAAATATCAGCCATGATTGAATGGCGGAGCAGACTCAATGGGCCAAGTGGCCTAATTCTGCTCCTATGTCGTCTGGTCTTATGGTTCTTTTGCTTATTGTTCCTGCTGGTGACTGCAAATGCCTGGAGGCTGCTGGTGCTGTTTCTTTCCTTTTTTGAAGCCAAAAAGAAGGACAATGTTTTCGAAGATACCTGGGTCCTGGAACACTGAGCTAAGAGGGGCGTTTCAGTCCAGAAGGCAATGCGGTTTGAAGCAAGAAGACGCTGCAGGACCTCGTGCGCGACATTGATCTGAATGGGCCACCTGATGGCAGCATTGAAGAAATGCTTTTGCAAATTGCTGATGTTTTTGTTGCTGATGTGGTGAGTGCTGCATGTAACTGGCACCTCACTTCGGGTTAAACACACTGGAAGTCAAGGGTGTTCAACTGCACCTTCAGCGCCAGTGGAATATGTGGATGCCAGGATTTGGTTCCGGTGACATTGGGCCGTGTTGGAGGGCCTGCACAGCTGCGGCTCCTGGACGGAGAATGGCACTGATACATGGAACAAGTCACACATTGATGGACAGACCATTTCTACAACAGGTTCTGGACATGGATAACACATTCTCTGCTCTGTTTCTGTTGAGGAACCTGCGAGGGGTGATACCATGTGTTTGTTTCTTTTGTGAAAACGAGCTTTGTGTTGGTACCAATACGGAACGGTGACATTTTCTTGTGTTTAATGTTTCAAACCTTTGTTACTGTTGGCAAAATATTCTCAAGTTGGCTTCTCGTGGGTACATGTGCCCTCCTGGCACAGCAGTGGGGCACCATGCTGTGTGAGGAGGAGGATGGAAATGTGGCCTCATCCGAGGAGGAGGGGATGAAGGACAAACCCGAGAGGATCCACAGGAGGAGCCGGGGGATGGAGTTCAGGCGGCTACAAGGGTCCAGCATGACCGAGGGACCAGGGAGGCCCTCACTTTCACCTGATTCACATGGGATGAGGCTTTGTGTGTTAGCACGCCCCAATCCCCTCCACCCCTCTCCTTCTCCCACTCCCCACTGATCCCCTATCCCCCTCCATCCCTCCCTCCCATTTCCCTCCTTCCTTCACTCCCACATTCCCCAACCCTCCCACCACACCCCTCACCTGACTACCTTGCTGTACCCTCCCAGGGTCTGTGTAACATCACCTCAGGGTGATGGGCTTGCGTCGGTACAGTCAGTGGATCAATATACAAGGCAGGAGACTGATGATAACTCACTGTGAGGTAAGCTCAGGTGCTCCTCAGTTGATGCCAAAGGCTGACTCCTGTCTTTCTGCTGACTGCGCGCGCACACCCATCCTCTCAATGGGGTCTGCACCAGGGGCATTTCACCTTGGACCACTTTGCCCAGGGGGTGGGGTGAGTGGAGGGCAACAGGGGTGCAGGCAGGCCCCCTGTGAAGATTAACGTGATAGAGGCGTCACATGTGTCGGGTGTAACTGTTTTAATTATGAATATTGGACATTTCCATTCCACCTAGCTACAGATAGTACCTGCACCACACCACCCTGCCTGTGCCCACTCAGTGATCCTCAATCTCCTTGATCTTTTGTGACATACTGCTACACCTAGGTGTATCCCCAGGATGTACATCGGAAGTGGAGGTAGTTTGTTGATTTTCACACCCTGTGGCCTTTCAGGCATTTGGCGGACGTCCTCTGGAGGGCCTGGAGCCGGAAGGTCCCGGCCAATTTACCGGTGTCACTGACTTCACCCTACCACCCTGTTCTGTCCGCTGTCCTTGAGATGCGCCAGTGTCAGGAGGGGTGACTCAGAAGAACCAGATGTGGTGATATGCATCACTGTAAATACACAAGGGCTTAATGTAGATACACTAGGACACTGTAAATACACAAGGGGTTAATGTGAACACACTACACCTAGCTAGACACTAGAGGGAGCACCAGAGACATCATGACACACAGACAGTCAACCAATAGGTCAGTAAGATAGGACACGACCAATGGGCATTCACGATACACACAGAGGTGACACTACCACAGGAGGGCATTACACACACCCATATATAAGGACACAGCACACATGATCTTCCTCTTTCCAGTGGAGACACTTAGTGAGTACAGACAGGGTTGATTGAAACACATCACACCCACGATGTGGATTGCAGCAGACTGGTTCGTCAGTCTGAGTAGCTATAGCAGGATTAACAGGAGAGTTGAATCCAAGTAGGAGAATCGTTAACAGTTTAATAAATGTGTTAAAGCTATCTCCAAGTCTGAACCTTCCTTTGTCAGAGTGTACATCATCTTATGCTATGTCAAGAGTATAACAAAACACCAGAGACCACTGTTGTGCCCTTGGTGGCAGGCCCCAGGTTGGCCTCCAGCACATCCTCCTCCCAGACGGTGCCCTTAGTGTTGGCCTCACTCCCTCGCATTGTCGGCATTATTTCCTTCACCCTCATCCCTTGGGACTCCTCCAATCGGCTATGCACTCGCCGGAATCTCGCGGCATGTCCTAGCATCTGCATCAGCTTTGGGATAACTTTGGAGGTTCGGCACCTAACGGGCTCAGCTGAGTCCTGGGATCTAGAAGACCTCCGACTCCTGCCTCCCTTGGATGTTCCTGCCTCCACCTGATGTACATCAGCAACTGTGTGGTGCTCACCAGATAGTGGCCCAGAAGCCGATACACAAATGTCGCCCACCGAGGTGTATGTCCCTGCGCTGTTGCAAGGGGGAGGTGATAACTGTGATGCCTCAATGGTGGTCTCCTCGGAGAGTTCCTCCAAGGTGGTCTTTTGGGTGGTCGGAATGACTCCAGATGGCTCGGTCCATCAGATGGTGATCCTGCAAGACAATGGACATGTGGTCAGTGACAGGGAAGGATCATTTTGTCTGACGTGAACAATTCACTGTCGCCAGGTGACCTGGGTGAAGGGGTAGTGGATCCTCTCCTCTCTGGCATAGTCCAACCTTGCTGTCGGTGACTGCTCTCTCCTCAGACAACCCCAGGATTTCCTCATAGGGGGTGAGGGCTCAGATCTCTGGTACTCCGCCTCCCAGCTTAGCTCTTTCCTGCTTATTATGGGTTATCTTCTTCTGCGGAGACAAAGAGAAGGCTTTGTGAGCTGCCCACTTGATGGATCAAGGGGACCTATGGCATCTGTGGGCACCTCAACTGGACATGAAGGGGTTGTGCTGGTGAGTGCCAGAGGGTACTGAGGAACAAGCGCCAAGATTGTGTGTGGGGAGGCTGCAAGGTGTCAGCCAGTGATACGTGAGTGGGAGAGGTGGGTGTTTGGGGATTTGATAGTTGGCAGGCGGAACTATGCCAGGAGAGAGGTGGAAACTAACCCTTGCAGCTCAGTGGAGGTTGTTGATCTTCTTCCGACATCGGATGCTGGTCCTCAAGATCATGATGCCTGCGCTGACAGTTGCTGCCACTATCTCCCAGGTGGTATTGGTGGGCCCGCTGCTGGCCCTCTGACTACCTCGCAGGAACAGGAGGCCCCATCTCTCATTCACGGTGTTGAGAAAGCTGGGCAGGTCAGCATCGTCAAAGCTAGGAGTAGGTCTGTGTGCTACGTTGCTTGTGGGTTGAATGGGAGGGAGTGGTGAGGGAGCGTTTGTGGTGAATGTATTACGGCAACCATTCACTCTGCATTGCATTGTACTATGCTGTTGCCCTTGTGGGCTCCACCATTGTACCATATTACATCATATTGTATCATATTAATGCCCTTGTGGGTTCCGCCCCTGCCTCCGCCACCTCGGGGGAGGTATATAGATCTGCTGCCCTGCAGGCGGCTCTCAGTGCAGAGCAGTCGCAGGCAGGCACTATCTGATTAAAACCACTGTTTACTTCAACTCGCCGTCTCGTGTGAATTGATGGTCGCATTAATTTAATCAGCTACAACATCGCGATGGAAGCAGCCCTCAAACCTGATCGCCTGGAACTCGACCCACAGGCCGCTGAAGCCAAAGGGAATTTTTTGCACTGGCTGCACTGTTTTGAGGCCTATCTCGCCACCTCCTCCTTGCCCTCCATCGCCAAGGAACAGAAACTTAGCCTCCTCCATGCCCGGGTGAGCCACAGAATCTCCGCGCAGATCGAGGAAGCGACCACGTACGCAGATGCGGTCGCAATCCTGAAAAGGCAATACGTGAGGCCGGTGAACAAAGTGTTCACATGGCATCGCCTCACCTCTCGCCGCTAACGCCCCGGGGAATCGCTGGAGAAATACCTACGCGACCTGAAAGTACTCGCGCGAAGCTGCAACTACGAGGCCGTCAGTGCTCCACAACACATTGAACTCGCCATCTGGGACGCCTATATGGCTGGAGTCCGGTCCAACTACGTCAGACAGCATCTGCTCGAGAAAGGCGCCCTCGACCTAGAAGAGACGGTAAAACTATCCACCTCTCTAGAAATAGCATTCCAGAGCCTCAACCTTTCCCCTCCGACCACGCAACCCCCTCGTGGACACCCGACCAGAAGGTGTCCCAGGCCTACCAACCCGGGGGGGGGCTGCGCTACTATTTCTGCAGCTAGCACCCCAGGCCGCATTGTTCGGCTGGGAACGCGACCTGTAGCGACTGTGGCAAGAAAGGACATTTTGCCAAAGTTTGCCTGGCTAGATCCAAAAGCTCTAAATCACAGGCCCGACCCTCTGACTCATAGGCCCGCAGAACCCGCAGCGTAGCTGCAGGCCTGCCGGCTCTGTCCCCTCCGGACGCGTCATCAGCCTCGTGCTGTCCGTGAGGGCAGCCACCTTTGCCTCTACCCAACACGCATGACTCACGGGGGCCGCCATCTTGGCCGCCATCTTCAACACCGCCCGACACGTGCGACCGACGGGGGCTGCCATCTTGGTCGCCATCTTCATCGCCGCCTGACCCGTGCGACCGACGGGGGCAGCCATCTTGGGACCACCCCACCACATCCGACCACGCCGGCTACCCGCAACTCGGCGCGGTCACTCTCGACCAGTCATGCCCCAAGCACCTCAGGAACTCGATAATGACCGTCCGGGTCAATGGGCACGAAACGCCCGTCTGTTTGACTCCGGGAGCACGGAGAACTTTGTACACCCAGACATGGTAAGGCGCTGTTCTCTCCGAATTTCCCCCGCATTCTAAACAATCTCCCTTGCTTCCGGATCGCATTCAGTGCAGATCCGGGGGTACTGTGTCCTCCTCAATCTCTGCGCTCTTCACCTATTGGGACTGGACTTCCAGTGCAACCTCAGGTGCCTGACCCTGAAATTCGGCGGGCCCCTACCCCCTCTCACTGTATGTAGCCTCACGACACTAAAGGTCGACTCTCCCACCCCTCTTTGCGAACCTCACTGCCGACTGTAAACCCGTCACGACCTGGAGCAGGTGGTACAGTATCCAGGACAGAACTTCATCAAGTCCATGGTCCAGCGGCTCTTGAGGGAGGGGATCATCGAGGTCAGTAATAGCCCCTGGAGAGCCCAGGTGGTGGCCGGCCGGACTGGGGAGAAGAACCGGATGGTTGTAGACTACAGCCAACCATAACCGTACACAGCACCTCGATGCGTATCCCCCCCTCCCCGGATAGCGGACATGGTGAATCAGATCGCACACTACCGGGTGTTCTCCATGGTAGATCTGAAGTCCGCACACCACCAGCTCCCAATCCCAGGCCCGGGGCGCCATGTGCCGGGGGCGCCAGAGACTCGGGTCCCCGCGCATGCGCAGTTGGGCCGGTGCCAACCGCGCATGCGCGGTGGCCGCCCTCCCCCAAGGCGCCCCCGCGTCGTCGCCCCCCGTCCCTCCGCCGGGTCCGCCCCCCGCTCAGCTCCGCCCCCCGCTCAGTCCGCTCCCCCGCCCCCCCTCGGGTCCGCCCCCCCCCCTCGGGTCACGCCCCCCCGCCCCTCGGCCGTCCCCCCCGCGGCCCCCCGCCCCTCGGCCCCGCCCCCGACCCCCCGGCCTCCCTGTGCCCCCCCCGCCCCTCGCCCCCCCCCGCCCCTCGGCCCCCCCCCGCCCCTTGGCCCCGCCCCGCCCTCGCCCCCCCCCGCCCCTCGGCCCCGCCCCTCGGCCCCGCCCGCCCTCGCCCCCCCCGCCCCTCGGGTCCGCCCCCCCAGGGGCGCCGAAGTTCAGCTTGCCCGGGGCGCCAGCAACCCTAGGGCCGGCGCTGCCCAATCCGCCCGGAGGACCACCACTACACGGCCTTTGAGGCAGACGGCCGCCTCTTCCACTTCCTCCGAGTCCCCTTCGGCGTCACCAACGGGGTCTCAGTGTTCCAAAGAACGATGGACTGAATGGTGGACCAGTACGGGCTGCGGGACACATTTCCGTACTTTGACAACGTCACCATCTGCGGCCACTACCAGCAGGACCACGACGCCAACCTTCAGAAGTTTATCCAAACCACCCAAGCCCTCAACCTCACTTATGACAAGGAAAAATGCATTTCCCGCACAACCCGACTGGCCATCCTCGGCTATGTCGTGGAAAACGGAGTCCGAGGGACCGACCCCAACTCCATACACCCCCTCCTGCAACTCCCCCTCCCCCACTGCCCCAAGGCCCTGAAAAGATGCCTCGGGTTCATTTCCTATTATGCCCAGTGGGTCCCCAACTATGCGGAGAAAGCCAGCCCACTGATCCAAGCTTCCATCTTCCCACTGGCGGCTGAGGCCTGCCAGGCCTTCAGCCGCATCAAGGCAGATATTGCCAAAGCCGTGGTACGCCCATTGGACGAGTCCATCCCCTTCCAGGTGGAGAGCGATGCGTCAGAGGTCGCCCTCGCCGCTACCCGTAACCAGGCAGGCAGGCCCGTAGTCTTTTTCTCCCGGACCTTCTACGCCTCGGTGATTTGACACTCCTCAGTCGAAAAAGAAGCTCAAGCCATTGTGGAAGCCGTGCAGCATTGGAGGCACTACCTTGCTGGTAGGAGGTTCACCCTCGTCACCGACCAACGGTCGGTAGCCTTCATGTTTGACAATACACAGTGGGGCAAGATCAAGAATGTTAAAATCTTGAGATGGAGGATCGAACTCTCCACCGATAATTACGATATCATGCATCGTCCTGGGAAGCTCAACGAGCCCCCAGATGCCCTGTCCCGTGGCACATGCGCCAGCGCGCAAGATGACCGACTCCAGGCCATCCACAACAACCTCTGCCACCCGGGGGTCACCTGGCTTCTCCACTTCATCAAGGCCCGCAACCTGCCCTACTCCACCGAGGAGGTCAGGGCCATGACCAGGGACTGCCAAATCTGCTCGGAGTGTAAGCCGCACTTCTATCGACCAGACAAGGCCCACCTGGTAAAGTCATCCCTGCCCTTTGAGCGCCTCAGCATCGACTTCAAAGGGCCGCTCCCCTCTCCCGACCGCAACACGTATTTTCTCAACGTCGTTGACGAGTACTCCCGCTTTTCCTTTGCAATCCCTTGCCCCGACATGACCGCGGCCACTGTCATTAAGGCCCTACATAGTATCTTCACCTTGTTCGGTTTTCCCACTTACATCCACAGTGACCGGGGCTCCTCGTCTATGAGTGACAAACTGCATCAGTACCTGCTCAGTAAGGACATCGCCTCGAACAGGACTACCAGTTACAACCCCCGGGAAACAGGTGGAGGGAGAGAATGCAACGGTATGGAAGGCCGTCCTCCTGACCCTACGGTCTAGGAGTCTCCCAGTTTCCCACTGGCAGGAGGTCCTCCCCAACGCGCTCCATTTCATTAGGTAACTCCTTTGCACAGCCACAAACGAGACCCCTCATGACCGCTTGTTTTCCCTCGGAAATCCACCTCCGGGGTCTCGCTTCCGTCCTGGCTGACGACACTGGGGCCTGTACTCCTCCGAAAACACGTGAGGAGCCATAAGTCCTACCCCCTGGTCGAGAGGGTCCAGCTCCTTCACGCCAACCCCCAGTATGCCTACGTGGCGCACCACGACAGCCGACAAGATACGGTCCCCCTCTGGGACCTGGCACCCGCAGGATCCCCGACAACCATCACCCCCCCCCCAACCTACACTGAACAGCGCCCCTGCCCCTGCATGGCCTACACCCCCCTCCTACACCCCTTCCCCCCAACGCCAACCTACAGGGATGAAGCTCCAGAAGACACACTCCCGGAGTCAACACCCGTGCCCGCAGCGAAACCAAAGCTCAGGCGATCGCAGCGCACGATCAAGGCGCCAGACAGACTCAACCTGTGAGCCACTTCACCCCCGCTGGACTTCAATTATTTAACAGGCGTTGAATGTGGTGAATGTATTACGGCAACCATTCACCACTGTATTGCATTGTACTATGTTGTTGCCCTTGTGGGCTCCACCTATGGACCATTGTATTACATTACATTGCATTGTATCATGTTGGTGCCCTTGTGGGCTCCGCCCCCTCGGGGGAGGTATATAGATCTGCTGCCCTGCAGGCGGCTCTCAGTGCAGAGCAGTCGCAGGCAGGTACAGTTCTAGCTGATTAAAACCACTTTTCACTTCAACTCTCCGTCACGTGTGAATTGATGGTCGCATCAGTGTTTAAAAGCAGCTCCAGCTCCCCCTTGTTAGTGGTGAGACACCGAGACACCCTGTAATGGCGAGAAGCTTGTGGGGGCTCATTGTCAGCACTAAGTGGCTTTAAATACCGGTTGCAAACTTGGCAATGTGGCTGTCAAAAAACACTGCGCTAATTGTGGACAAACTGACACATAGAAATGTTTCTGTTAAATCGAGTCCATTAGGTGAACAATGGACTGATTTCAGAAAAGAGTTTGTGCAGAGTCAAGGTATATTCCTCCAAAGGGAAAGGTAGGACAAACAAATCTAGAGCTCGCAGGATGAAAAAGAGAGAGAGAGGGCGCGATTAACGATTAAGTGCGTGATCGAATGGCCAGATCCAAAAATCTGTCCTGGTCCACCCACATCGACACTACCACCAAGAAAGCACAACAGCTCCTATACTTCCTCAGGAAATTAAGGAAATTCGGCATGTCCACATTAACCCTTACCAACTTTTACAGATGCACCATCGAAAGCATCTAATCTGGCTGCAACACAGCCAAGTATGGCAACTGCTCGGCCCAGGACCGCAAGAAACATCAGAGTTGTGAACACAGCACAGTCCATCACACGAACCTGCCTCCCATCCGTTGACTCCATCTACACCTCCCATTGCCTGGGAAAAGCGGGCAGCATAATCACAGACCCCTCCCACCCGGCTTACTCACTCTTCCAACTTCTTCCGACGGGCAGGAGATACAAAAGAGTGAGAACACGCACAAACAGACTCAAAAACAGCTTCTTCCCCACTGTCACCAGACTCCTAAACGACCCTCTTATGGACTGACCTCATTAACACTACACCCCTGTATGCTTCATCCAATGCCGGTAGTATATGTAGTTACATTGTATACCTTCTGTTGCCCTATTATATATTTTCTTTTATTTCCTTGTCATTTCATGTACTTAATGATCTGTTGAGTTGCTCGCAGAAAAATACTTTGCACTGTACCTTGGTACATGTGACAATAAACAAACAAGTCCAAATGTGCCAACCTAATTCCCATGTGTCAGCACTTGGCCCATAGCCCCGAATGTTAAGACGTGCCAATTGCACATCCAGGTACTTTTTAAAGGATGTGAGGCCAGCCGCCTCTAACAACCCTCCCCAGCAGGTATTGGTATCTATCCCGTTTGCCTCGGATATCTCAGGTGAGCGTCGTTCAGTATTGGTCTCCACAAACAGGGACCAGATGGAACGGCACTCGTGGGGGTCTCCCAGAGAATTGGAGACCCGCAGGTGCATGCCCTCTGGGCAGGGCCGTATCCTGATGCCACTGAGACACTGCCAAGGTGCCCAGGTGGCACTGAATTCTGGCAAGGGAACTGTCAAGGTACCAGGTTGGCACTGCCAAGGTGGCAGGTGGATATTTTTCACGTGGTGGCTATCGGGCTGGGGGTGCCTTGCGTGATGCCCACCCTTACAGGCTCCCCCCCCCTTTCGGGACACCTTCCTTCAACACCCCAACCTTTATGAGGCCCCCTCAAACTCCCCCACCCCTCATAACCCTCCTTCAGCCCCCTCCTTTTCATGGGATTGGCCCTCTCAGGTCCAGAACCATGGCAGTGCAAACCTTCCACCCTGCCACTGCCACACTGGCACCATGGTAGTGCCAACCTGGCACCCTGGCAGAGCCCAGTTGCATGTGTGCAGGCGCCCAGGGAGTGTGCACAACAGCTACATCCTGGGGTAGTCAGGCATCCCCGGACTCTTCGGGGATGGCCAGTTGGCTCTTGGGGGATAAGGGGTACCCGCTGAGGACCTGGCTAATGATGCCGGGATGGAGGCCGGAGACCAATGCGGAAACCCGGTACAATGAGGCCTCGACCACTCCAGTGGTGCCCTGCAGTACACTCCCCGGAGGGTCACATGCTTTGTGGTGGTCTGCTGGGTCCTCAGCAACTTGGCACAGCAGCAGAGCGACCTGCTGGAGATGAGGAACATGTGGCCACCTCCGAGGAGAGGCGGACGTGGATGAGGATAATGAGGGGGCGCCGGACCAACAGGGGCTGGAGGACGATCCCGGGGAGGAGGCGGGGGACCAGCCAGAGGCTGCAAGACAGGTGGCAGCTACAAGGGTCCGGCAAGCCCGGAAGGCCAGGGAGGCCTTCATTCTCACCCGCTTCACATAGGACATGGCCAGGTCCATCATCGCTTCTCCTCCATTTTCCACCCTCCCAAGTAAGTGTTCCATCACTCCATAGTGCTGGGACTGTGTCGGCACTGTCAGTGGGTCACGGTCGAGGTCAGGGGGATGATGATAGCCCGCAGAGAGCTGAGCGCTCCTCAATCTATGCCATAGTCTGAGTCCTGCATGTCTTCGGAGTGCTCGCTCACACAAATCACCTGCACGCGGTGTGATTGGGGTGGAGCGGTTGCCTGGAGAGATGGGCCAAGGTTTTGGAGGTCGGGCCGCTTTGCGGAAGAAAGTGACAGAGGCATCATACTAGTGTGGTGAAGGGATGTTAATGTTTCACAAGTGTCCAACAATGCCCCACTCCCCTGATGGTGCCACCCCACTCTTCCCAGCACCCCCTCACCCCGCCCTCACCCGCTACCTACCCCTCCCTCTGCCGCCCTCCTCAGTGCGCTCTCAGTGATCCTTGATTTGCTTCGCCTTCCTAGCTTTCTTTATTCTTTATTCTTTCTTTGGAACATAGAACCTACAGTGCAGAAGGAGGCCATTTGGCCCATCGAATCTGCACCGACCCACTTAAGCCCTCACTTCCACCCAATCCCCATAACCCCAATAAACCCGCCTTATCTTTTGGCAATTTATCATGGCCAATTCACCTAACCTGCACATCTTTGGACTGTGGGAGGAAACCAGAGCACCCGGAGGAAACCCACGCAGACATGGGGAGAACATGCAGACTCCGCACAGACAGTGACCCAGCGGGGAACCGAACCTGGGATCCTAGCTCTGTGAAGCCACAGTGCTATTCGCTTGTGCTACCGTGCTGCCCCATAGCTTTACCGCTATGTCTAGGTATATCCACAGGATGTGTATCAGAAGTGGAGACAATGTTGCTCGTTCTTGGTGAGTGTGCTTAACACTCAATTTGGCTCTGTTTCGTTACTTAGCTTTGGAGTTGCCCAGGTATCGTTAAGATACCGCCACAAGTTTCAAGGTCAAGTTCAAAGCAATAAAACCATACACCAATTAGTAAGTTCAAACAAGACACGTTTATTATATTACAGTAATCTACTAATCATGCATATAAACTATAAGACTAGGCTAATCCTATCACTAATAGGCAAAATACTTATCTGGATAAGGGGAGTGCAGGATCAGAGAACAACGGCCTCTAGCTTGTCCTGGATCCGCAGGTTTCCAGTAGTTATGGACTACAGGGGGTCAGGAGTGTCTATCTCGTAGCGTGCGTTGTGACTTACTTGTTGGCGGCTTCTGTCCAGACCTCTCCTCCTCACGGTTCTTCTGCTGCAATGGTGTTCTGCTGGGAGGGCTGGCTGGTCAAGGAGAGGCTGGCAGAGAGAGCGAGCTGGGGTCGCGGTCTCTGTCTTATACAGTGGCGGACTGGGTCTAAAAATATTGGTTGCCAGGAGACAAAGGGGGCCCACCCACAACTACAATGCTATCATTTAATTTTCATAACAAATAAATAAAATTTTCAAAAAATACATATGGAAAAAAGGGTACAATTAAAATTTTTGTGGAAAGAAATGTGTATTTCTTAGTAATTACAGTGTACCTGTACTGCACATATTACTGGCAGTAGATACCAAATGTAAATACAGAATGTTGTAATAGAATTTTTTTTAATTTTTTTTAATTTTAAGTAATTGGTTGATATTTTTAAATAGTTTACTGCACAATTTACACATTAACAGATAGTTCAAAAGCACAATAGAGCATTGCATGCAGTCCACTATATTAAGAGCAATCGTTTGTGTTCGCTAGATGATTGTGCGAATCTGCCAATAATTGCTTCTCAATCCAATTCATCTAACAATTCCTTTTCAATGGATAGCAACATGTATGATTCCAAATTCTCCTCAGACAGCGAATTTCTTAACCTTGTCTTTATGATCTTTAGCTTTGAAAATGTCCTCTCACATTGGACTTGAGTAACTGATAGTGTGCAGATGACTTTATAAAGTTCATAAAAGGTTATCATATGCCTTGTCATGAAGTCTGTTGGATGCCAGAATTTTTAGTACACACGATGGGCAAGTGCTACAAATTTTACAATTGTTGCAACTGGAATCCATATTCTCACCATCATTAAGCAATAGCTTTAATACATCAAAATTTGAAGCAAAAGAAAACAATTCCAATATTACTTGATCTTTGCTGATTTGTGGAAACAGCTTAATAATACCTTCCAATGCTTCATCTTCAAGGCCCTTCTCTGCAATAGTTTTAAACTTTGCTGGGTCCAAGCAGGACAAATCTTTATACAATTGTTTGTGTTGTACAAAGCATGATTCTAGTGACTGGACACTGCGATCCATTATTAGGTTAAACACATTTACTCGAAAATCAGCTAGAGAATCTGAGGAATTTCTTTCATCATCAATAAGCTCATCTGCCATTCTTTTCTTCTTCCTCTGCCTCTTAACTGGCAATGCTGTTTCCAACGCATCAATTTCCAATGTTTGATTTTCATCCATATTCATCTGTGAAATCCTGTCATTACATTTATTTACAAATTCCAAAGACTTGCTGTGAACGTTATCAAATGTTCTTGTCTGTTCCTTCAACTTTGTTGTAGCTGAATCTACCAAACTTCATGCAGTAAACATATCTAAACCACTTGTCTGTAGATAACTTGATAACGGAGTTGTAGTTTCAAATATATACAAGTAAGTAAATGCTGTCAATATGGTTTCAAACTTTAGAAGACTTTGAAGTAAAACATTTGCTTTATGTTTTGTTTTTGCATCAAACTTTTCTGAATCTTGTATCATTGATAAGCATGTCAATAGATTTACGAATGTACTGACAGTGGCATTATCAAAACGTCCAAATATAGTTGTTGCTGCAGTGGATTTTCCTGACCATCTGGTCTCACCAATTAGCTTTAATCGTTTCATTTTATCTTGTCCTAGATGTTTTCCAACAACTTCTCTCCATACAGCCATTCTCTTGTATAATGCTTTCACAAAAGTTGCTATATTCTGGAGCAAATTGAAAAAAGAAACTGCAGGCACACAACATTTTGTTGTTTCAGTTATCACCAAATTCAAGACATGGGCATAGCACCATATATGAACATGTTGATCAGCCACATCAGCAATTTTACTTTGTAAACAATTATACTGGCCATGGTAGCTTGCAGCGCCATCTGTGCTATCAGATAAACATTTTTGGGGGCCAATTTTAAGATGCTGTAATGTTTCAATCAATAGATCAAAAAGTCCCTGTCCTGTACCATCATTACTTGGCACAACTGAAAGTAGTCGCTCACAGATAATACCTTTAAGCACATACCGAATAATAATGCTAAACTGATCGATGCATGAATTATCTTGTGTTGAATCAACCTGAATAGAATAATATTTTGCTTGAGAAACTTCATGGCTAATTCTTTCTTGTATCATATCTTCATAATTTTGATTAACATGTTTATAGTTGTTTTACTCAGGTATGTAACAAGTCCACCACGGCCTTTACTTTGAGCCTTTCCTTGTTGCTCTAATCGTTTGATTCTTTGTTTAGACTTGTTTTGCACTGCAGAAACATGAGCTGCCATAATGGGGTCATATTTTGCCATCAACTGCACTGTAGTTAAAAAATTGCCATGATTCAGAACCTCATTATCTAGAGTGTAGGCCGATTCATTTCTGTGACCTCGAAAAGGAAGTGCTTGCTTGCCTAACATCTTTATGATGTCTATAATCCTCATGACAATACTTCTCTGCTTCAATACTTCTTCTTTCCTTTTAATTAGTGATGCTGCAAAAAAATTTATCTAAGGTGCCATCATTAACCACACTGATATATTGCTGAGCATTTCTGACATGTGTTGTTGTCGATTCATGTAAAGTCAAGCTCTGGCTAATATGCCTGTAGTCACTAAAACCACGTACTACAAGTGTTGGGAAACTCAAAGGCTAAGTAGTATGAACAATATAAGCATCTATTTTCTTTGTTATATGTTCGCCATTTTCTTGGGACTGAGTCATTCATAATTTTCCTCTCATACAAACGAGCATCAAATGGCAGATCATCAAGTGGCTGAAGTGGATGTTCAGCAAAAAACTGTTTTAGCTTTGCTCGTGATGGATATTGGAAGATACCAGTAATTGATCTTTCATTTTCTTGCGTAGGTTCATTTACAGGATGTGCTTCAGAAACCAAGTTATTTATGCTTGAAGGAATATCTGATTCCCTGTCACTAGTTGAAGCTATGTGTTCAGATGTTGCAACTACAGGCAGTACAGATACCGGAACAAGGAAGCCAGATGAAATATTGGGCCTGGGTTGATTAGTAATGGATGCACTTGTATTTATCTCTACATTCTGGGGCTGGTTTAGCTCACTCGGCTAAATTGCTGGCTTTTAAAGCAGACCAAGCAGGCCAGAAGCACGGTTCGATTCCCGTACCAGCCTCCCCGGACAGGCGCCGGAATGTGGCGACTTGGGGCTTTTCACAGTAACTTCATTGAAGCCTACTCGTGACAATAAGCAATTTTCATTTCATTTCATTTCATTTTTCATTTCATTCAAAGTAGCTCTTCTCTGTTCTTGTAACTCGCATGTCATTGCATCATCACCATGAGCATTGTTTCTTGCGTCTTGATTATTTGTTGCAGAATTGGATATTGATGTGGATTGTGCTTGTGGTATTATAAACTCTGTAATAGGCCTGCATCGCTTGGCTGATTCCTTCCTTTCTGCTTCTTTTTGTTCTTTGCGTTTTAGTGACCCAGATTTATGCTTTTTCTTTTCCATGCTGAAATAAAAACTTAATTAAAAATAGGCCCACATTGGGAAAAATTAATATTGATGATTGCAAGAATAACTTGAAGGAACGCCAGATAAACCCCTACTTGATAAAAAATATAAAATAACTTACTTACACTTCAATAGGCTATGTTCATTAGTCAATACTACTGTGGCCTATGCAGCTTCAGAAGAGGAGACAATCCACTGTCCAGTGTTCACACCAGCAAGCAACTGAGACAACTGTTGAAACTTAGAAGTTTGGTCCGACTATAGTAAGACATTAAGAATGGTCCCACGACCAAAGTTAACATGTCCAGTTTGATACCAGTGTAGTGTTACAAGTCGCAACCCTTTGAGTTTACCGATCATGGCTTATCACTTCAATATCTTTGACCTCATGATTCACGATCAAAGGTACCGCTTCTCCTTTTCGGTGACCTCACGACCCTATGTACTGCTTGTATCCTTTCAAGTTGCCGACCATCTCAAATCACGAACTGTAACTTTATCTTTAAATTCACACACTCTTGCTGAAAACGTGGATTTCGAACTATGTCCGACCCGGGTGAACCAGCCCCCCCCCCCACTCCTTTTCACATCCGTTTAACACTGCTTCGTTCCTTCATACACTGAGTGATTATTTGTTTGTTTCTTCATTGCATTTATATTTGGTATTGCTCTTTTTAAAAACAATTATATTTTATTCAGTTAGAATACAAATCTCAGGAAAGAAGTTGGAGATTTATTTATCTAATTAATTATAATTTTTAAGGGCCCTTCAGAGATTCACGGGCCCCTTCTTGGCTCTCCGGGCCCCGGACCGATGTATCGGCTGAACCAAGACTACTGCTTGATATCCTTTGAAGTTGCCGACCATCTCAAATCACGAATTGTAACTTTATCTTTAAATTCACACACTCTTGCTGAAAGCATGGAATTTCCTTAATTATGCCTGACCCTGGCCCCCCATTCCACATCCTTCCACTACCTCCCCTGCTTCGTTCCTTTTCATGCAATGCTTATTTGTGTCCTGTTCTCTTTTTTTTCTTGTTTCTTTTTATTACTAAAACAGTTGTCTGTGTTTGTTTCTTTATTGCATTTTTATTTGATATAGGGGGCCCACTTCATCAGGGGCCCACTTGCCATCGGGCAAGCTGACACCCTGGCCAGTCCGCCACTGGTCTTATACTCCTCTCAGGGTCTTGCGCCCAGCTGGGCGGACCCTCTATACTCTCACAATCGATTCAGTCTCTTCCCAATCGATTGATTTGAATTCCCCAATAACGGGACAGTATCTCAATAACTGGGGCGGTTCTTGGGAGTCATTGTTTTGGGCTTCTTTGGCGCCGAAAAGTCTGGCCTTCCATTTAATGTATCGATTAGTGTTAACTTGTTTCTTTTGTGCCTGGGGATCGCCCAGTATCGCCTCATTAATATGCTAACTGTTTCTTTTCATAGCGTTGTCTGGTTTCGGCAACAGCCAAACTGGTTTCTGCAGCAATCCAAATATTCAAGCACTCTGCAAGCTGCTTGCTTTTTATAACATGTCCATTTTCCCTGCATTCCTTGCAATCTTCCATTTTGTGTTTGGGCAGTGGTCACCCTAGGTGGCTACACTCCCTCCTTGTGATCCTCATGAGAAATCATCAAGGATCACCCAAGGTCGGTGTCTTTGGGTTCCCTGATCTCAGCGAGTTCCATGGCCTCTATACTTTCCTCAATTGTGGCACAAAAATGTTTACCTAACAGTCTCTGGTTGGCGCTATGTCAAAGGGGACATGCATTACTAGGGAACCTCTAACTATCCTTTGTAAACTACACTCCCTGACACATTTAAACATTCTAACTTCCTAGCCATAGCATTATCAGTACTTTCCATTTCTGAATCGGCAGTCGAGCTCAGAACATTACAATACATCCACAAAGGTCTTTATTTACAACATCAAATCAAATTAAATCCTTATTACACATCAAGGGGTTGGGGGGATTGGTGGAAGTCGAAAATAGGGGATTGTACTCTGTAAATGGTCGAGGCGCAAGAGTGGGAGGTTCTCCTTCTCCATTTTCTTAACCGAAGTGTCTGCACTATGATGCAGAGAACTGCTATCACCAAAAGTGATTCAATGATGTATGAAAGTGAATACCAGTTCATGAATTTTGTGCACCAGGTCTGGTCATTGCTGTTCATTACTGGGCTTTGAGAAGTTGGTGTCTGGGAAACATTAACGGCGGGGGTCATAGGGGAAAAAGAGTTTGCATCCGCGCCAAAAATACAGAAACAATAACTAAAAACATATAGGTCTCCATCGCGCTCTTCTTTCTTCTCTTCCTTCAGTCCTTTTGTATTGCTGATCTTGCTCTGATCCTTCCTTCGAACGTTCGAAAGCTATGGGATCAAGCATAGTGTCTGTCAATAATTTGTTTAATACCTTTAAATGTTAGTGTATCTGTCCTCTCATTCCAATTGTCCCTTAAATGAATGGCCAAGCCACACCTGTGACTTCCCTCTTTTTTTTCAAAAGCGAATTTAGGACCAGACATACACCTAACAACTTTGCCACTGCGAGCCGTCTTGCAGGTTTTTTTGATTTACCATCCGAATGTTCCTGGATGTAAATAGCGTAAGGAATGGTAGCCGAAGGGCTACCTCAAACAAAAATGAAACCAAAGTTTAGAAATAAGAGATCCGAATGAGTTGCGTATGGGCCGCGACGGGTAAGATTTGGGTGGAATCCCCGGGTAGGGCGTGCTGTGCTGTACCCGAGGTTAGCTGACCAGAGGGGGGGTCCTCAGACAGGGTGGGTCCTTAATGCCGTTTCTCCACTGCCTGAGCGACCTGGAACGAACGGGCATGAATGTATTAATTGTGATTTTGCAGCCTCTATTCCCAGAATAGAGGGGCACTTAAAAAAAGGGGGAGCCAAGATGCTCCTGGTGGGGTGAAGGGTGAAGCCTTAAGTTGGGCTCCAGACATTGCAGCTGAGCCAAGTTCTCAGATTTATCTGCGGACAAACTTAACGTGCATGTGAGGTGGTCACAAGTTTTTCAGCTGAAAAGCGAGTGGCCAATCTCCATATCAAACACTTAACATACAAACGAATGTCCAAACATGGTTGCAGGTTCCATCAGAAAGGACACCGTTTATCTCTCAAGCGGTTCCTCTTTTTACATCATCTGGCTCTGCAGTGACTCGGTAATGCCCACCTGAGACTGGGACAAGCTCCGCAACACCTCAGCCATTCCCATCTGAGAGCAGTACTGGGTCACGTCCCCCAACCAATCGGACATTCTGCCGAGACCCTCAACCATGGCGGTCACCGACTACACAATGCCTTGGCACCTTCATTAATGGTGCAGATGTCATGCACTAGACTCTCCATTGTGACCGTCACCCTAGCAGTGCCGGCCTCAATGCCATGCATTGCTGCTGACATCTCCTGCGCCCATAGCCTCTGGGACTCCTCCAATCAGTTACAGACCTGCTGGAGTGTCATTGACATCTCCCTCTGAATGTCCGGACCACACCCTAACATCTGCATCAGCTCCGGGATAGCATGTTCCATAGGCTCGGCATCTGGCTGGGACCCAATGGGGTCCTGGGATCCAGCAGATCTCCACCTGGATGTTCCTGCCTCCACCTGATGTGCGCCAGCGATTGTGTGGTGCTGACCAGAATGTGATCCAGAAGCCTGACCAATGACATTCCCCACCGAGGTGTGTGTCTTTGCGTTGCTGGAGGGTGGGGGATGACAGCTGTGACGCATCGACTGTGGCATCATCGGAACTCTCCTCCGAGGTGGTCTCATGGGATACAGGGGAAGGGGCCATGCTGGATAGGCTGCACCTCCGGCTGGAGGACATGCGGGATAATGAACACATGGTCAGTGGGAGAGATAGGTCAGTCTGAATGGCATTAATAACTCACATTTGACAGGTCCACTAGCCGGGCCCAATCGGTCCTCACCTCTGCGGCGTGCGCCAACCTCCTCATTGGTGACCACTCTGTCCTCAGCCACTCCCGTAACCTCCAGGGCCTGTTCATCGAAGGTCATTAGGATTCTTATGTCCAGCACCCCTCCGCCAGTCTGGGCCCTCTCCCAATGATTGTTGGAGAGGTTCTTCTGCAGAGCCAGAGTGCATCATTAGTCACACGTGCGGTTCACAGTGGTTGGGGTGGGGGACGGTGGTATTGAAGGAAGGGTTTGGGGGGGGGGTTGAAGGGAGGGGAATGAAGGGAGTGTTGGGAGGGCACATGGAGGGTTGGGGGCACTGGTCGCATTGGGGGTAGGGGACTCGTGTGGGGGGGGGGGGGGGGGGGGGGGGGGAGTGGTCAACTCACCGTGTGGCCCAGTTTAGGTCGTTGACCTTCTTTCAACACTGGAAGCCAGTCCTCCTGGTCATGCTGCCTAAGCTGACAACCACTACCATTTCATCCCAGCTGACACTGGCTGCCCTATGGCTCACCCTCCGGGACCCTTGGGGAACAGGACATCACTCCTTGCCTCGGCCACATCTAGGAGCCTCCTCAGGTCTGCATCTTCAAACCTTGGAACCAGGCATCTTGGCGCTATGGCTGCAAGCTGAGTGGGGTTGGCTGTGCAGCAGTGCAAGTGCTGCTAAGTGCTAATCGACCCTGTTAGCAGGGGGGGGGGGGGGGGGGGGGGGGGGCTGGTGAACGAGTCCTGGCGAATCGGCTGCCGAACCTTCATTTGTGGCGTGAAGCCCATGGGGCCTCGTTAAGTAGACTAATTAATGTTGCATTGCCGGCCGAGCATCAGGAAGCTCGTGGCAGTTCCTGGAAGCTACCACACTTAGAAATATTTCTGCAGAATTGTGCCACTAATTCCTACTGCCTGGAGGAGATTTGTCACCATCACATCTGTGTACTGTGTTGACTGGAGTGTTCAGTTTTCCATTTCACTCTCTCCAGAAGCCTTTTCTTTCTGGCTCACACTTTATTACTCACTACCCCATTGACAGTTGCACTAATTAATGTTCCTTTGTTTAATTCACTCAATTATTGTTTTGAGCATTAGGTAATTACCCTATAATAAAATATGTATGTATTCCATCAGGTCCAGGCGTGCTCTGGACGAAAGTGGTTATCGAAATATACCATAGTAGTAGAAACCTTTTTGTGCATTAATGAAGTGTGCTGTACACTCTGATGGATCAAAACAAATCAAAATAAACAGTACAGATAGATCAAAGTTATATCATGCAATAAATAAACTTTAAATCAACCTTTCTATTGACATTTCCATGTCTAGAAGCAGAAGTGATTCATTTACCTCATTGATGATCTGGCCACTGTTGGCTACAGAGATATGAAATAATTGGATCCACAACATCAATGCGTCCAGCAGAAATCCACTTGAGCCATCCCTGCCTTTCTGTTCCCATTGCACCAACAGTCCCTCCCGCCTGAAACCGGTGGGTGTGAGCTCAGGCAGGAGCAGAACTGGGAGGCAAACGAATGGTCTGGTACCCAGCAAGACATTAGTGTTAGGTGTAAGGCTGAAAAGCAAGGCATGGACCAGGACACCGCGCATTCCTGCTGATGCTACACTCTGCCCCATTAACCATCTGTTCAGATGGTGGGAGGTCAAAGTCCAACCCATCACGTAATAGTGAGGTTTTGATTGTTTTTTCTTCCTGGTGTATTAGTGGTTTGTTTGCAACTATGCTTCTTTCCCTTCCCTTTTAAAAAAATATGTTTGACTTCTTATTAGAGTACAGTTCCATCAGCATTCCTTGGCTATGCTCTGGTACCTAGACCAGATGGCCATAATTCTGTGTAAGCCTGGGCCTCACAACGCAAAAAGATGTGCAGGGCAGGTGGATTGACCACAATAAATTGCCCCTTAATTGGAGAAAAAGAATTGGATACTCTAAATGCATAGGGCGAGTTCTCCCAAAACGGGAGAAATCGTAAAGCTGCCGTAAAACCCGGGCGGGTTTTACGGCAGCGTGCCCCTTCCCGACCGGGGACCGATTCTGGTCCCCGGTCGGGGCTAGTAGCCCGACGCCGTAGGCTCCGGCAAGACGGGCTTAACGAAAATCGTTAAGCCCGCTTGCCGGAGTTAGCGCCGGCTGACGCGTCATATGACGTCAGCCGCGCATGCGCAGTTTGGAAGACTCCAACCCGCGCATGCGCGGGTGACGTCATCGCGTTTTTGCGTGAAACCCGCGCATGCGCGGGCCGGGTTGCCCCTCAGCCGCCCCGCGAATGGATACTGCGGGGCGGCGGAAGGACAAGTAGTGCGCGGGCATCGGGCCCGCTGCCCGCGATCGGTGTCCACCGATCGCGGGCCCATGGCACCCTTGGCACGGCCGTGGTACGGCCGTGCCAATCGGTGCCATGGTTATTAATAGCGAGTTTGTGACGCCGTTTTTACGAACGGCAAGACCAGGTGTGTTTGCCGTTCGTAAAAACGGCGGAAAGGGCTGGGACTTCGGCCCATCTAACAGCTGAGAATCGCTGCCGGCCGTAAAAAAAAACGGCGGCAGCGATTCGGGTCGGGACTTCGGCGGGGGGGTGGGAGAATAGCGGGAGGGCGGCAAAAATGTCGGGAAGGCCCTCCCGCTATTCTCCCACCCGTCGTGGGGGGCGGAGAATTTCGCCCATAATATTTTTAAAATCCTGTGTAAGCCTTCATTGTGAGTGTCAGCAGAATAAACCATCCCATAAATCTTGTCTTCATCCAACATGCACTTGGGCAGCACGGTGGTGCAGTGGTTAGCACTGCTGCCTGATGGCGCCGAGTTACCAGGGTCTTTCCCGACTCTGAGTCACTGTCCATGTGGAGTTTGCATATTCTCCCCGTGTTTGTGTGGGTTTCGCTCCCACAACCCAAAGATGTGCAGGGTAGATGGATTGGCCACGCTAAATTGCCCCTTAATTGAAAAAAGATAATTGGGTACTCTAAATTATTATTTTTAAAAATCCAACATGCACTTCCAGCAATAGTCACCAGATCGCAATCAGGAATGGGAACCTGTCCATTGTTTCACTCCTTAATGTTTCTGAAGCTAATTGTAGCTCATCGCCTCATATGAACTCAACTAAACCAGGACTAATTGGGATTTGGACGAACTGACTTTTCAAAGTAATCACCCTTGGATGAACTTGTTGAACCAGTTTGGGGATGGGAGGAGTATATTTCTTGTTTTGCCCTTTTTGTGAATCTGCTATTTCTTGAAATCAAGGTCTCAACAATTTGAGGGATGCGATGAAATTAAAAATGCTGTTAGCACTATTGTTTCCTGATCCGTGTATTTGGAACCCATGTATAATAATAATAATCTTTATTGTCACAATTAGTCTTACATTAACATTGCAATGAAATTACTGTGAAAATCCCCTAATTGCCACATTCTGGTGCCTGTTCGGGTACAGGGAGGGAGAATTCAGAATGTCCAATTCACCTAACAAGCACGCCTTTCAGGACTTGTGGGAGGAAACCGCAGCACCCGGAGGAAACCCTCGCAGACATGGGGAGTAATGTGCAGACGCTATATAGACAGTGACCAAGCCGGGAATGAACCTTGGTCCCTGGCGCTGTGAAGCGACAGTGCTCACCACTGTGCTACCATGCCACCTTAACCATATGCTTCAGTATCAATTACCACTTGGATATGATTGCTGATTGCTCTATGTCCTTTGAATGTACTGACTTGTAAAGTATTCCAATTTTACCGGTTCATATCAACTATGGATATATCTGGCTCATGTTCTTTGTAGTGTGAGTGAATGGCAAAGCGCAATTAGAATTCAGGAATCAATCTGGATTTTAAAGGAATTTAAAAGTTCAAATGTGATGCAAAGCTTTGTAGCTGACATTTAATATAATCCCCACCCTCTGGAGTGCCTTTGATTACCTTTCCAGGAATGGGGTACATTAACTTTAGGTTGTGACCACTATACAGTCACCCTATCTAGTTTTCTTGATAAAGCCCATTGCAATTATAGTAGATATCTGATCCCATACATCACTGCCATACATATGTTTGTTTACTCTAAGGGAACTACTTACTTAAAAAGATTAATCATTCACTGATACCTCTTTGACACGAGCTGGGGTAAAAAGCAACATTGTCTAGAAAGGCGGTGCACATAATCACAATGACTTTAAGCACTACAGTGTTATCTGTTTTTTAGTCATTGCTAAAATAATTGCAATTGACGACAGGCAATTGACTGTGAAATGGAATTTAAATGAAAGTATGCATTGTAATGGAGATTAACAGTGTCATAGTCCCAAGGACTTTGCTTTCTAAAACAAAATCTTTGTCATGGCAGGAAGTGGATTTTAAGACTAAAAAGTTAAATGAAGGTAATATTTTATAATGTTTACAATCTAATGTTGATTGAATTGTGGGAAACTGACTAAAAGATTATGAAATATTGATACCGAAGATATCTGAAGCAAATCTGTTATAAATCACTGCATGTGCTTAAACCACAGTTCCATCAGCAGCCCAGGATCATACAGTATTCTGGTGCAGGATTATTAAGAAAACAGAATTTAAAGCTTGTTGTCAATTTAACATTAATATTCTCTTCTATAATGATTAATGGTTGAGGTAATAGTTCTTCCAAAATAATCTATTAGAAGCATATCTAACTCGTGGAAATTATGTATCCTTACCATATGCTGAAAATATTAAAAGAATATGTTAGGCATGCGAAAGAAAAAATATTTGATATATTTCAACTTGCAGCTTACAAAAAATCTTTTTTATCTTTTGAGAATTTTGGATATAAATTAGCAAAATATTGTCATAAATTTGATTCAGAATTAGATATATGGATTTTTAAAATGTTGTACATCAATACACCAGCTTATTCCTTTTATTTTGTGCTTCCCATTTTGTGATCCATTTGGGAAGTAACAATTGTAATGTAGCATTTAGAATAAATTACTTGCATTCATTAATTTTTGATGACCTATCAAATTGAACATGATTTAGTTATTCTGCTTAGCCCAGTCCATATCAACCCAAGCTCAATGTGCGAAGAGCAAGAACCAGTGTACTAGAATTGTGAATTGCTGTTGAAATTTAATTTAACTGTTTCTGTTCCTGTGAAGACAAGGTGCCATTCATCAAGATGACAGGAGTTGTAACACTAAAAATAAGTCAGTCATCTGCAGTCAGTAGCAGCATAAGGTACTCATTATTAGATTCTCTTTGAACTGCTTTGTTCGATGTGGTTCCTGTTTGTAGTTAGGTTTTCCTTTGTCTTCTACACAACATCAACTTCCTTTTGTATAATACCTTTAACAGAGTAAAAATATTCCAAGTTGCAAGGGGCATAATCAGACAAAGCTAACATGGAACTAAACTACCTTCAAGCACAGAAGGTACTTTTACAATGTGCGTATATTCAGGACAGATAATGTTTCCTCCCACAGTCCAAAGACGTGCTGGTTAGGTGGATTGGCCATGCTAAATTGCCCTTAGTGTCCAAAAAGGTTAAATGGGGTTATTGGGTTACGGGGATAGGGTGGAAGTGAGGGTTTAAGTGGGTCGGTGCAGACTCGATGGGCCGAATGGCCTCCTTCTGCACTGTATGTTCTATGTTCAAATACCATATTCAACATCTATCGACAGGGCAAGTGAAGTGTGGGGCATAACTCTGCAAGTGCAAATGTGAAACCAGCTGAAATATCAACTCTTGTGTGTCAGAAAAGTTCAGTCAGAACCAATAGTCAAAATGGAACCCTGCTACATTGACTGGATGAGGCTAATGCCTGCATCCCAGGGAAGGAATGTGATTGTCACAGCCCTGCCACTCATCTGCAACATTGTTAATTATGCACGCAGAATATGAGCTTTTCAATAGACTCACTGTTATCTTGACAGCCATCTATGGATTCACCCTGAAAATAACCTTACCACTTATCTCAATTTCAAACTCTGATCTAATACTAACTCATAGCAATGCTGGTGGTTTACATTGATACATAGAACTGTCTGTGAACCTCTGCTACAAAATTACTTAAACTTTGTGAATGATTTTCTATTCAAATTGCTAGAAAACATTGACTTTACCTCTTAAATGCTTGTGTGCCCAATGTTTTATTTGTGATATTAGAGTCAATAAATAATTATTTGAACGTGACTTTTTGTCTGACTCCACCTTTAATGATTTGACAAAAAAAGTTAACTCTCTTCAGTAGCTTGTGGGTACCTTAATCAAAGATTGGTAAAATATTTCAATCAGAGCATTTTAATGTAACATTCGATTCAACCACCGCGTTATTCACACTGTTATGCCAGCACAGTGTGCAAATGTGAGGGACCTGGTCAAGGCTCAGCTGTGTGGGCACATCCTGATAGATGGGATACAAGAGGGCAAGTGAATGGATTAATGACCACTATTATCATTAATCAGCTAAGACATAACAACAAACTACATAAATGCAGAATATCTGTACCAGGTAGTGGTGCCAATGTCATCTCCATGGCTGCGTCTTGTGAATTTGTTCCATGGTTTAAGTGCTTCACTACAATACACTGTGAATAGGCAACAATAAGGAAAATCATCTGTTAGGGGAAAGACCATGATTGGCCAGTTCCCACTCACCTGACACGTTAAGTGGTGTCTCCTTCCAGGCATGGGCAGTACGGTAGCACAGTGGTTAGCACAGTTGCTTCACAGCTCCAAGGTCCCAGGTGATGTGTTGGGTAAGCTGGGTCTGCGAGGACTGCGTTTACTGCAGCAGTGAGAGAGACAGACTTCCAACACTTGAAGAAATGCAACTCGATTTTATTGAACTCTTAACTATCATACATACTTTAACTGTGGGTTGACACTATGCTGAGTTGGCTGGAGACCTGAGGCTAACTTGACCAGACTATCTTACTACCACATGGTGTTTGTTCTAGTTGTTGCTCATGGGCTCTGACTGTCTCAGAGGCTGGATCCCAAGAGTGTGGGAAAACTAGTGCCCTCTGGCTTTATAGTGGTCGCGTCCTGTCTGGTGATTGGCTGCTGTGTTCTGTGTGTTAATTGGTCATCCTGTGTGTCAATCAATGCCTGTCTGTGCACCATCATATACTTGTGTGTATATTATGACACCAGGTTCGATTCCCGGCTTGAGTTGCTATCTGTGTGGAGTCTGCACGTTTTCTCCGTATCTGCGTGGGTTTCCTTCGGGTGCACTGGTTTACTCCAGAATCCAAAGATGTGCAGGTTAAGTGGATTGGCCATGCTTCATTGCCCTTCGTGTCCAAAAAGGTTAGGTGGGGTTACTGGGTTATGGGGATAAGTTGGGAAGAGTGGGCTGAAATGGGGTGCTCTTTCCAAGGGCTGGTGCAGACTTGATAGGCTGAATGGCCTCCTTCTGTACTGTAAATTCTATGATAGGCTGCATGGACTAACCTAACTCACAATTTGGCTTTTCTGAGGGACTTTTTAAAAAAATCTGCCCATGTCGCCCAACCACACCGGATCTGCTTCTGACCCCACATTACCTCTGGGATCACCCACCCTCACTCCTATTACAGGCCACCCTTGGACAGAAAGTCTTGTGTTCAGAGCCACTTTTGTTTGCACTGCTCTCAGAGGAGTGATAGACTCTGTAATTGCAGGCCTTTGTTTGATTTGGAGGTTGTTCAGGCATCTGGGTATCTTGATGTATTGCAGCGTGGTAGCACAGTGGTTAGCACTGTTGCTTCACAGCGTCAGGGACCCGGGTTCAATTCCCGGCTTGGGTCACTGTTTGTGCGGATTCTGCATGTTCTCCCTGTGCCTGCGTGGGTTTCCTCCAGGTGCTCCGGTTTCCTTCCACAAGTCCCGAAAGACGTGCTTGTTAGGTGAATTGGACATTCTGAAATCTCCCTCAGTGTACCTGAACAGGCGCATGAGTGTGGTGACTAGGGGATTTTCACAGTAACTTCATTGCAGTGTTAATGTAAGCCTACTTGTGACACTAATAAAGATTATCATTTCTACAGTACTGTGGAAAAAGATGGTGCAAAGATGAGAAGGGGATTAATGTGGGAGTTAGTATGGTCAGGTTTGGCACGCCACCTCCTGTCTTGCTTCTCTGCCTGGAGTTGCACACCCCTCCTCCTCCAATTAAAATGGTACAAGGGAATGATTTTATTCATTGTACAATCACACCTTCCCATGCATGGGCTATAAGTACCCTATAGGCTTCACATTTCTCAACATTATTTGCGTCAACTAAACAGTGTGCCTTTTGCACCTCCAGCTTCCTGCCACACCTCCACCAAATAAAACCCTATTCAAGGCCCTGGGGCCCTGTAGAATGCCAGGTGTGCCCCACACATTTGGAGAACACGCAACACAATCCCCTTCGGGGCTGTTTAGCACAGGGCTAAATCGTTGGCTTTGAAAGAAAACCAAGCAGGCCAGCAGCACGGTTCAATTCCCGTACCAGCCTCCCCGAACAGGTGCCGGAATGTGGCGACTAGCGGCTTTTCACAGTAACTTCATTGAAGCCTACTCGTGACAATAAGCGATTTTCATTTCATTTCATTTTATGGACCTTTCACATAACCTTCTATGTATGTCCATGTCACACCCACTCTTACAGATCTCTGAGAGAGCAGGAAAATTATCTTTCTGAGTCAATGACCAGAGACACTGATTTGAAAATACTGGTATATGATACTACACAAGATGTAGTGGTTGGAAGAAAGGCAAGTGAACAGTTTGCCAAAGACCATTCAAACTCTACTTACAATTGGACTGAGATAGTTCAGAAATTGGGTAAAATAGTTGAAGGCTTAGAACGCGCTATGAAACTTCAGAGAGGAAGTAATTGGCATGGCTCAAACAGAATTGAAAATAACCCACTTGAAATGGGACTGGGAGAATGAATAGGATCACACAAAGTTCAAAGAAAAAATAAAGCAAGAGTACAATACAGTTTGAGTGAACATAAGAAGCATCTTAACAACATTCTTGAAACAGCTAAAAGAGATTTTGACAAAAGAGAGATGTTAATGTACAAAAATTACATTTTGACTCTGTTAAATCAAAATGGCAAATTTCCAACATGTGAAATTGCAAAGTAGGCTTGAGAATGGAACTCTGCCTACAAGTGACAAAAAGGACAATTGCTCTGTAGACTTAAATTAAACATTGTTTTCTGAGTTGAAAACGGGAAATGAGAAGAAAGAGAAACACAATACTTGAGTATAATAATGTTACCATATATAGATTCCTCCCTGTTTTATAAAAAAAAGTAAGCCAGGATTCCATTCTGGGATGTTCCCATCCAGTTATAACATCAACTGGAATCATAACAGCCTCAAGGATAAAAATCCAGACCCCAACTCACTCTCAATAAAGTAATATTGAATTAGAATCCCTAAACTATGTCACTTTATGAGTTAAACAAAGAGGATTTTGTTTTTCCCTTTGTGAATTTTAAACCTAGAGCATGTGGCAAATCATCAGGGTAGTTCTTTTCAAAATTATCACCATTTTATTACAGTTCACATGTTAAGCATCAAAATATGCTCCCTGCAATGAGGTCTCAGCTCTCAAAGCAGGAAAATGTCTCCAGATATCTCAGTCGCATTTATCCTCTCACAAGTAAGTGAAAGGAGTGATTAAAACTGTTCAAACATTTGCCATTATCATTACTACTTGTGAGGTATTCACAATTATAGGCAGTAGTATTGCACTTCTCCTTCCCATGATTTTATTAGTCACATTACCTTCCTCGACCACTTCCTCTGTCAACCATTGCTCCCCTTTAACAAATTAGCTGTAAAAACATTTGTCATGTTTTGTGAGGTGTAGTGAGCAGCAAAATAAATATTTTTTAAATTTAATTCATTTCGAAGTAATTGGTAAAAGGACATGGACTTGTGTATAGGGTGAGTCATGTTTAATAACTAAGTAATTGACCTTGCAGCAATATTCTAACTGGTCCAAAATTAGAAACGATAAATGGGACATTGTCAGAAAATAAATGGCAAGACTTCCTTGACAGAAGTCCTGGCATTGAATATAATCAATAAGCTTTTCCAACACATTTTTCTGCAGAGGTGTGGCTAAGTTTGAGAGTACAACTGGTGAAACCAAACACTTTAGAGGAGTCAGAAATGGCTTTGTTTATCTTAAATACTACTGTTGGAGTATTACAAAGCTGATATAGTGACAAGATATAATTTTGGTCACTACTGAAGCCCAGCAAGCTTCAAATAAGTTGCATAGAAGGCAAGTGCTGCATTAAAGGCAAAACTGGCATTTGTTTCAATGAAGCTCCTTTTAATAAAGCTCCTTCTTGCATACATTACCTTATAGGTGATGTTAAATAAATAATTTGCTTTCAGTTTCAATTTAAGTCTATTATTAATATTGTGGTCATGATGTGGAGATGCCGGCGTTGGACCAGTGTGAGCACAGTAAGAAGTCTTACAACACCAGGTTAAGGTTCCAACAGGTTTGTTTCAAACACTAGCTTTCGGATCATTGCTCCTTCCTCAGGAGAATGAGGAATTCAGATAAATTAATATTGTGGTAATAGGGCAGTTCAACAATTATATTATTCAACAGATGTTTTTATGGATGAGAAATAGCGTTTTACAAATCTATTGGCATGTTTTGAGAAATAACTAAAGGGCAAATAAAGAAGAACCAGTGGTATATTTGGATTTTTAAATGGCATGTGATCAGGTGCCACACAAAATGTTGGTGCACAAGACAAGGGCTCAAGGAAATTTGGGGTAATATATTAGCCTGGATAGAGAATTGGTTGAAGGACAGATACATGGGAGTACAAATGAACAGGTTACTTTGAGTTGGTAGACTGTTAATAGTGGAATGCCACAAGAATCAGTGATGGGACCCTAGTTATTTGCCAGTTATATTGATGATGCAGATAGAACATAGAACAGTACAGCACAGAACAGGCCCTTCAGCCCTCAATGTTGTGCCGAGCCATGATCACCCTACTCAAACCCACGTATCCACCCTATACCCGTAACCCAACAACCCCCCCCTTAACCTTACTTTTATTAGGACACTACGGGCAATTTAGCATGGCCAATCCACCTAACCCGCACATCTTTGGACTGTGGGAGGAAACCGGAGCACCCGGAGGAAACCCACGCACACAGGGGGAGGACGTGCAGACTCCACACAGACAGTGACCCAGCCGGGAATCGAACCTGGGACCCTGGAGCTGTGAAGCATTTATGCTAACCACCATGCTACCCTGCTGCAGTAAGTTTGACGACGATGCAAAGTTAGATATTAAAGTTTTAAAAAATAAGTTATGTGAATGGGTTTGATTCGGATAACAGTTTGAAATCTTTAAAAATCCTAAATCAAATCTCCCTCCAAAGTGGCCACTCATGCCTTCAACTGAGGTGAGAAGGTGAGTGAGAAGGGGTGACTTGGCGCTTTAACTTTGACATAGACTCTGAGCCCCATTGTTTTTCTACTTTTCAAACTTTAAACGTGGAGGGCTGTGCTTCCTGGGCCTCAGGTAAGCCAGCAACTACATCCAGATGATGGTTTGCTGGGTATAGAAGATGAGTGTCTTTGCACCCATCTGCTGGATCCAGTGTATCTGCTTGGGAAACTCCGATGATCAGGCATGACCCACCATCCTGTTTCTCTCCACAGATGCAACCAGACCTGCTGACGATTTCCAGCATTTTCTGTTTTTATTTCAGCCGAACGATCGATACTGGTGCATGCTATGAATTTACATAAACTGCACACGTCAGACCACACGATCCAAATTCCATTCACATCCTCACAATTCTGTGCTGAAAGATTGAAACCAAGTCCTGGATTTTGGCAAAGGCTGCTGCTTTCAAGCACAAACTTATTGGGCTTCATTTCGCAGGTAGGGGGCATGGACTGCTCATTCCCCACACCCCACCCCGTAAAAATGAATTTTTAACTTATAACCCTGTCTCACAGTGGTCATATGCTGGGTGAGGGCTAAACAGACTGAGGGTCAGGCTTTTGCCCCTCAGTGGGCAGGAAGATTGACCTACAAGAGCATGCGACCAATCTGATTGGAACTACAAGGAGGTGCCAGAAGAAGATCATGGCATGAAAGTCCCAGGCTTATAATGCAGAGAAGGACTGGAGGGCCAACGGGAGAAGGAGGGGTTGGAGGGGTTGTGGGGTGGGAGGCAGGAAGAGGGTGGTGGGCGCAGGTTTTGGACGGCAGTTGGGGAAGAACTATGGGTGGGTTAAGGAGACTATTACTGAATGAACCATATGAATGGAAAATGGATATTCTTTTAGTTTCAAAGCTAGCCAGTACTTCCTAACGTACATATATAACTGTGTTTCCCCAACAAAGTCTCCAAAGGTGATGCTGATATTGAAAGCAATTGATTTATTTTTCAAATTCATAAAGATATTTGGGCAGAAGAGGATGAGGTGAATAATATTGATACACTTAAATGGGAGGTGGATAAGTAGGTAAATAAGAAAGGAACAGAAGGATATATTACTGGGGCAAGATGAAGGAAGGAAACTTGAGTAGAGCACAAGCATGGACCAGTTTCACCAAATGACCTGTTTCTGAGGCGTGCTTTTTATGTAATTCTATGTAAATTGAGCTTTTTGGCAGAGGTATTTTGATGCACTAAATCATGTGTCATAATTATATCTGTTCAGGTTTTAATCAAATGATTTGAACATTAAAGGATGAAGTTTACTCGCTAAAATGAAGAGCGGCTAATGAGGATTTTCTGAGATTAGCTTCATTACCTATTCATAAGGAGCTTCTGGCATGAATTGGAGGCTGACAGAGGGGAGCAGGAATTGTGCACAGCTGCAGCTCTTGAAGCTGTGCAATAATTTATTTAAAGGAATATATTTAGGTTTTCACTGCAAAAATAATTCCCAAAGCTTCCTCACCAGCTACAGGGAACAAGTCAGGAATACAATGCAATACCGACCACTGGATAGGTGCAGTTGAAACAACAATCAAGGAGTTCGACACCATCCAGGACAAAACAGTCAATTCAATTAGCACTTCATACGCCAATTTAACATCCGCTCCCCCCTACCACAGGTCTATCGTGGCTACATCTACAGAGGCCGGGATACAGAAACTTGCTTGTCAGAGATTTGGAGGTTTTTCTAGAAGTTGAGCAACAAATGTTCTCTTTCAAACCACTTTCCTGTGCGAAGAAATACCCACCCAGATTGGCAGTAAATGATTGACAGAGTGTGCATTGACTAAGAAACCCAGCAAACCTGAGAGCAGATGAAGAATACAGGAACATAGGAATATAAAATTTATTGTAATTCCCCTGACTGGTCTCAAAAAATAAAACCCTTGAAGTATCCATCCAAAAATATATAAACTATTTCTATCTTGTCTCTGCTGCCTTCCTTGCTAATCCATTGATACACCCACCACCCTCTGCTTCAAGTCATTGGGCCGGATTCTCTCAGCCCATGCCGGGCCAGAGAATCGCTGGGCTGGGCGCAAATCGTGTGACGCTGGTCCGCCGATTCCCCGCTCTCTGGAGAATTCTCCGCCCGGGATGGGCCGAGCGGCCGTACAAAAAATCCAAGTCCCGCCGCCGCCACCCACGTGTGGTCTTACGCGGCAGGACCTCAGCGTGCATCCATCCAGGGCAGCCTGGTGGTGGGGGGAGAGGGAGTCCGACTCCGGGGGGGCTTCCGCTGTGGCCTGGACCGCAAACAGGGCCTATCGATCAGTGGGCCGGCCTCTCGGGCTGGGGGCCTCTTTTGCTCCACGCCGGCCCCTGTAGCCCTACGCCATGTTGCGTCGGGCTGGCGTGGAGAAGGGGGCCACAGTGCATGCGGGCAACCGCGCCGGTCCCACTGCACATGCCGCATTCGCGCTGGTCGCACTGCGTATGTGCAGACCCGCGGCGCCCATTTGACGCTGGCATCGGAAGCTGGAGTGGCGTGGATCGCTCCAGTTCCATGCTGGCCTACTAAGGGGCTCGGAATTGCTGCTCCTGAGGGCCTGTTGACGCTGTTGTGAAATGCAACGATGTTTACGACAGCCTCAACACTTAGCCTCAGGATCAGAGAATCCCGCCCGTTGAATTCTCAGGGACATGGGCTCAAACTCCAAGCTTGAGCTCTATGTCACAAGTTATAGAACTGTACCAATCTCAAACAAACTGAGATTGGTGCAAGTTCTACAACGAGGGGTTAATCGGCCTTGCACTTGGTAACCAGCATACTCAACCACTAACCCTGCTTTCACCCTATTGCACTGAATGACACTGTACGATAAAACATTTGAAAAAGAAACTGGACCATAAATCTATGTCCATTAAAAATCAGAGGACTTCCTATAAATGATGATTCATTCAAATTTAGAATGGAGCTGCCTACAATGTCTGGCTTACCTACGTGATATTATACCATACATAACTCCTGAGAATAGCTATATATGTGCGAATTAGCATATCATCTCATTTGCTTTACCCTTATAATGAAACTGCCACGTGTTTTCCGGAAAAGCTTCCTTCCCCTAGTTTAGTCCCTTTTCCTGTATGTGCAAACATAGTGAATTAGGGATACAGAGTGGTGACTGGCATCTCTGCCTGATACCCCAACACTTCTATGATAGCAATTGGGGAAAAAAAAATCTAATGCCTTTTTAACACACATTTTATTTTCATTAAAGTTTGCAAAATTAAACTGATTTCTATAAGTTGCTGGCTTCAGGGTTTTGCTTTTGTCTTCCTGAATGAATACCTCTGATGAAAATATCACAATATCAAATTGCACCAGGATTTTCACACAGTTGAGGCCATCCATGATCAATGGCCACGACAGGAGCTGGAGTTCATTGTCAACATCACAATAAAATAAAAGCTAATTACTGTGGATGCTGGAAATCTGAAATAAAACAGAAAGTGTTGGCAATATTCAGCAGCATCTGTGGAAAGAGAAACAGAGCAAAATCTTTCGGCCGTGCACGCTGGTGAGATTCTCCAGGCGTGCTGACGGTGCACCCACGCTGCAGATTTCCCGATGGTGTGGTGTGGATTCAATGGGAAATCGCATTATCTGCAGCGGGATCAGAAGATTCCGCCACCAAGAAAGATGCTGTGGGGAGGCTAAAGAATCTTACCCACCATTTCCAATTGAATATGACTTCTTCAGAACATGTTTTTTTAACCACTCACCTGAAATCTGTGCCCCTTGATTATCAACTTTCAACCACTGGAAGCATCCTGGACGGGATTCTCTGATCCTGAGGCTAAGTGCTGATCGCGTAAATGCCATCGCGTTTCTCGACGGCGTCAACATGGCCTCAGCAGCAGAACTTCTGACCCCTACAGGGGGCTAGCGCGGCACTGGAGTGACCGACGCCACTCCAGCTGACGATTCCAGCGTTAGATGGGCTGTTACGGGAATCAAAATGAAAATGAAAATCGCTTATTGTCACGAGTAGGCTTCAATCAAGTTACTGTGAAAATCCCCTAGTCGCCACATTCCGGCGCCTGTTCGGGGAGGCTGGTACGGGAATTGAACCGTGCTGCTGGCCTGCCTTGGTCTGCTTTCAAAGCCACCGATTTAGCCCAGTGTGCTAAACAGCCCTCCCCTCTAACAACCGCAACACGTATTTCCTCAACGTGATTGACGGGTACTTCCGCTTCCCCTTCGCCATCCCCTGCCCTGACATGACCACGACAACCATCATTAAAGCCCTCCACACCATTTTCTCCCTGTTCGGTTACCCCGCATACATCCATAGCGATCGGGGGTCCTCATTTATGAGTGACGAGCTGCGTCAATTCCTGCTCAGCAGGGACATCGGCTCCAGCAGGACGACCAGTTACAACCCCCGGGGTAACGGACAGGTCGAGAGGGAGAACGGTATGGTCCTGGAATCTCCCAGTCTCCCACAGGCAAGAGGCCCTCCCAGACGCCCTCCATTCTATCCGGTTACTCCTCTGTACCGCCACGATTTACCGCTCAGCAAAGGCATTGCCTCGAGCAGGACGACCAGCTACAACCGCCAGGGAAACGGGCAGGTGGAGAGGGAGAATGGGACGGTCTGGAAGGCCATCCTGCTTGCCCTGCGGTCTAAAAATCTCCCGGTCTCCTGCTGGCAGGAAGTCCTCCCTGACCCGCTCCACTCCATCTGATCGCTCCTCTGCACCGCGACCAAGGGGACCCCTCACGAACGTGTGCTTGCCTCGGCGATCTGAGAGCAGGACATGTCCTGCAGAATCTCATCAAGGTGAACCTGGTGCTGGGTGACATCCCCCAGTGATTCAGACATTCTGTTGAGACCCTCAACCATGACAGTCACCGACTGTGCGATGCTTGGACACCTTCACTAATGGTGCCGACGTTGTGCACCAGGCTTTCCAGTGCGATTGGCACCCTAACAGTGTTGGCCTCAGTGCCACGCATTACCGACGACATCTCCCGTGCTCGTTGCCTCTGGGGCTCCTCCAAATGGCTATGGTCATGCTGGAGTGTCGCTAACATCTCCCTCTGAATGTTCTGAGCACTCCCTAACATCTCCATCAGCTCCAGGTAACCATGTTCCACAGGCCCAGCATCAGACAGGGACCCAGCTGGGTCCTGGGGTCCAGCAGCCCTCCGATTGCTGTCTCGCCTGGGGGCTCCTGCCGTCACCTGCAGCACTGTGGTTCTCACCAGCTTGTGCCCCAGAAGCCTGATTACTATCATTTCCCACCAAAGTGTGTGTATCTGTGCTGGTGAAGGGTGGGGATGATTCCTGTGCCATGACTATTACAGTGACATCCTCAGAACTCTCCAGTGAGGTGGTCTTCTGGGAGTCAGGGGAGGGGGCCGCCCAGGATGGGCCGGCACCGCCGGCTGGAGGACCTGCGGGAGAATGGACATGTGGTCAGTGGGAGGGATGGGTCAGTCAGTAAGGCAATAACAACTCACATGTGACAGGTCCTCTGGGTGGAGTCCGGTAGTTCCTCGCCTCTGCGACCTCTGCCAGCTTCCGCGTTGGTGACCGCCCTATCCTCGGCCACACTTGTCACCTCCAGGGCCCTTTCCTCGAAGGAGGTGAGGATGCTTAAGTCTGGCACACCCCCACCAGTCTGGGCCGACGGTTGTGGGAGAGCGTTTCCTGAGGAGACACAGAAGGCATCATTAGTGTGGCAGTCACCACTGATGTATATATTAGGTGATTTGTGGTAAGGCCCTGTACTACAGGTACGGGGGTAGTTCCCTGCCTGCTGGCTCCGCCCAGTAGGTGGAGTATAAATATGTGTGCTCCCCGTACAGCAGCCATTTCGCCAGCTGCTATAGGAGGCCACACATCTTAGTGTATTAAAGCCTCGATTGCATGCAACTTTCGTCTTTTTGCAATTGATCGTGCATCAGTTAGCCACACATCGTTTGGAGGGAGTTGTAGGGGGAGGGGGTGGAGGAAGGGGTCTGAGCGTGGAGGGAGTGGGTAGATGCTCCCATGGGATGGGGGGGGAGGTGTCTCAGGGGAGGGGGGCATGGTGTCTACCATTCGTGCTGCCCGGTGTAGGTCATTGACCTTCTTCCTGCACTGGACGCCAGTCCTCCTGGTCACACTCCTGGCGCTCACAGCTGCTGCCATCTTGTCCCAGGCAGTACTAGCTGCCCTATGGCTAACTCTCCTTGACCCGTGGTAGCACTGCAGTCTCACGACTCCGAGGTCCCATGTTCGATCCCGGCTCTGGGTCACTGTCCGTGTGGAATTTGCACATTCTCCCCGTGTTTGCGTGGGTTTCGACCCCACAACCCAAAGATGTGCAAGGTAGGTGGAGTGAACACGCCAAATTGCCCCTTAATTGGAAAAAACTAATTGGGTACCCTAAATTTATTTTTAAAAATTCTCCTGGACCTGCGGGGGAACTGCAAAAGCTTGCTCATACCGACAGCGATGAAGTGCAGGTCTGCGTGCATCTCTGGCAGAAACTGGTTATTCCATTGGTCAAGGTTCTCCATGACATCAGCCAATCTTCCCATGGAGACTTCAGTATGCGCACATGTTGGTGCCACTACATCAGCCAGCAGCCAGTCAGACTCCTCTGCCTCAAGTACCACTCTGTTGATGCCCTTTGACACTGCCACCTGATGTTCCACACCTCTTGCTGCATCTCCAGCATCATTCTAGGACTGCTCCCAGAGGCTCACCATCCAACTCAGACTTAGCAGAAGCCTCTTCCCCAGCAATCCTCCAAGTTCCGGTGACCTTGGCTGACCCTGCCTCCTCCTGCTGTGGACATTTTCAGTGAGGTGACCACCAGAGTGCCTGAACTCGATCGGTCTCCGGGCTGGTGCAGGATGTCGGTGACTGCGATGATGGCTTTACATGTGCAACATCTTTGTTGTCCTCATCATCTTCGCTCTTCTGTGGGGTGGAGCTGGTGCTGGAGTTGAGTTTGGGGTCAGGCCTCACCCTCTTCTTTCCGGCACCTGTAATTGAAAGAAGGGTCTGCTTCCAATGATAAAATAAAGCAATATTTTTTAATGTCCCAATAATTTTTCTCCTGGATTGCAAACAGCAGTTTCCTGGAGATTGATCTTCAATTCTGGAGACTCCAGGCCAAACCTGGAGGATTGGCAACTCTAACTAAGGCCAATCGGTGTTCAGAAGGTTCTGCTGTAAATAGCCAGAGACTATTCAGTTCTAAATGAATTGCTAGCTAATGATTTCCTCTTCTTGTGTTTTCACCCCGCCTATGTGCTTGTTTGTGAAAGAGGCTACACAGTTTTTTGTTGGATTGTGTCAGGTGGCTGGGTGACCTTCTCACATCAGAGTCAGACTCTGCCGTGCTCTTTGACAGTGATAGCAGGTTGTGAGGCTGGCCTTTCAGGTTAGCAAAGCAGATTTAATGCCAGGCTTTGTAAATAAAGGCAGCATGTGCATAAATTATGTTAACCCTGTAAGATGTTTTAGCTTAGCCCCAGAGGGACATGGGCCGGGATTCTCCAATAATGGGGCGATGTCCCCATTCCAGCTGAAGGGGGCTAGCAGGGCCCCAGAGTGCTTCTCACAGCTCTGGGGGAGCTGCACTTCTGGTTGGGAGTCCGCGCATGCGCACGGCGACGGCCTGTGGCGACCACACTGTGTGCGATAGCAGACTCACACCGCGGACCAGCCCCGAAAATATAGGCCCCCCGAGATCGCACGCACCCACGGATCGATGGCCCCCGATCGCTAGCCTGGCCATCCATGAGGCCCCCGGCGAAGGAACACCCCGCCCCCCACCAGGGTGGCCGTTCCCGACAGGCAAAATGTGGTTAGAACCCCGCCTTCGGGAACTCGGCCAGTTTTCCTAGCAGAATCGCCACGGGGGCCTCTGTTAATGGCCCCCTACCCACGCTGCGTGGACTGCACGCTCGTCATTCACGGTGATTCTCTGGGGTCGGGAGAATTGCGATAGCGGAGTCGCGCTGGATTTCACCGTCAACGCCAATCTCCGCCCCCACACTAATTGCGATTTTGGCGTGGAGGCTCGGAGAATCCCGCCCATGGTGTCCAATTTTAAGTACCACACTTTAGAAGGGTGTGAAGACTTTTTAGATAGCACAGAGGAATTAACTAGAATGGCTCAATTATAAGAATTTAACAGATATGTGGATAAACAGGAGAAGCTGGGACTGATTTCCTGAGCACAGTGAAGGCTGAGAACAGATTTGATAGCGATGGTGAAAATCATGGCAGGATTAGATAGTGGGTGCAATTCTTTGGAAAGATTTCTCAGTGTTGTCGCGAGCGGGAATTGCCACATGCTTCCCGGCACTCTGCCCAGCGATGCCGCCAATGCTTTTCAACGTTAATTGATCCACTTAACGAGGCCTCACAGCCTTCTCACCACAAATGAAGGCTCGCCAGCTGATTCGCCGGGACCGCGTTCGGCAGCCCCCGCTAACAAGATCGAGCAGCACTTAAGCTGCACTTTCTCGACCTGTGGAGGTTGCTAGACACAATGGATGCCTGGAGGGATGTCATCTTCCCCCACAGTGAGTGGGGGCTGCGCTGCACCTTTCCCTCAAGGAGTCAGGGAGGAGTCCTCATGCACCCAAAGGGAAGAGAAGTGTCAGGCTGACACATCTGGGACCTCCAGATGTTTTGAGGGTGCCTGACCGTGCTAATTCCCCTTTGTTTGTGACTCTAGCCTCTGGGACAGCAGAGTGTGCACCTGTCCAGAGCAGGAAACACAAACTAGGCTGAGATGTCTCCAGATCTTGAGGCTCCAGAGGATGCTCACCAAAGACATGAAAGGCAGCTGAACATAGTGGTGAACAAACTTCCTCCATCCCTGCATAGTTGTCAGGGGAGTACTTTGTTGCAGTGGTAGGAAATGTACAATAAAAAAGTAGCGATCTCACTATGGAGGCAGCGGAGCACTACCGTTTCTTATTGTTGATACACACTAGTTTCACTGTAAGGACATCAGCCAGCTGTTGTCTTTTCATTGTGTATACTCACTATAATACTTGTGCGTACCCCCTATATTCAAGGGGACACCCCTGCATGGGTCTATGTCTCGCCGGAGTTATGTGCGCGCAGAGAGGCATCAATCTTTGTTGTGGGCCTTGCAAATTATTTTCAAGAGGTCTCCCACACACAATGACTCCTTTGCCCTTCGCTATCTTACTACCACATGGTGTATGTTCTAGTTGCTGCTCACGAGCTCTTACTGTCTCAGAGGCTGGATCCCGAGAGAGCGGGAAAACTAGTGCCCTCTGGCTTTATAGTGGTTGTGTCCTGTCTGGTGATTGGCTGCTGTGTTCTGTGTGTTCACTGGTCATCCTGTGTGTCAATCACTGCCTGTCTGTGTACCATCATATACCTGTGTGTATATTATGACAGCGACTAGGGGATTTTCACAGTAACTTCATTTCAGTGTTAATGTAAGCCTACATGTGACACTAATAAAGGTTATTATTAACCGCCCATTGCAGGATACTCACCCACACTCATACCACATACATTTGTCCCCTTTAACTGTAACTATTCCATCATCCCGCCAATTCCCTCGCTTTAACTCCCAGGATTCTACAATTACAATGAGACTAATCCCACTTTCCCCACAAACCCTTTGATTCCCTTCACCCTTCGTGCTTCTTGAAAACATACTGTTTTGGCCTCAACTACTTCTGTGGTAACAAATTCCACAGGCTCACCACTCTCTGGGTGAAAGGATTTCTCCTCATCTGTGTCCTAAATTGTCTACCCCTCATCCTCAGATTGTGATCCTTGGTTCTGGATCTGGTTCTGCAGTGGCAGCCCGTTACAATGAGGCTCACAGGGTCACCCTGTTACAATGAGGCTCACAGTGGCAGCCCGTTACAATGAGGCTCACAGTGGCAGCCCGTTACAATGAGACTCACAGTGCCACCCCGTTACAATGAGGCTCACAGTGCCACCCCGTTACAATGAGGCTCACAGTGGCAGCCCGTTACAATGAGGCTCACAGTACTACCCCGTTACAATGAGGCTCACAGTGCCACCCCGTTACAATGGGGCTCACACTGCCACCCCGTTACACTGAGGCTCACAGTACTACCCCGTTACAATGAGGCTCACAGTGCCACCCCGTTACAATGAGGCTCACAGTGCCACCCCGTTACAATGAGGCTCACAGTGCCACCCCGTTACAATGAGACTCATAGGGCCACCCCGTTACAATGAGGCTCACAGTGCCACCCCGTTACAATGAGGCTCACAGGGCTACCCCGTTACAATGAGGCTCACAGTGCCACCCCGTTACAATGAGGCTCACAGGGCCACCCCGTTACAATGAGGCTCACAGTGCCACCCTGTTACAATGAGGCTCACAGTGGCAGCCCGTTACAATGAGGCTCACAGTACTACCCCGTTACAATGAGGCTCACAGTGCCACCCCGTTACACTGAGGCTCACAGTGCCACCCCGTTACACTGAGGCTCACAGTACTACCCCGTTACAATGAGGCTCACAGTGCCACCCCGTTACAATGAGGCTCACAGTGGCAGCCCGTTACAATGAGGCTCACAGTACTACGCCGTTACAATGAGGCTCACAGTGCCACCCCGTTACACTGAGGCTCACAGTACTACCCCGTTACAATGAGGCTCACAGTGCCACCCCATTACAATGAGGCTCACAGTGCCACCCCGTTACAATGAGGCTCACAGTGCCACCCCGTTACAATGAGGCTCACAGTGCCACCCCGTTACAATGAGGCTCACAGTGCCACCCCGTTACAATGAGACTCATAGGGCCACCCCGTTACAATGAGGCTCACAGTGCCACCCCGTTACAATGAGGCTCACAGGGCTACCCCGTTACAATGAGGCTCACAGTGCCACCCCGTTACAATGAGGCTCACAGGGCCACCCCGTTACAATGAGGCTCACAGCGCCACCCTGTTACAATGAGGCTCACAGCGCCACCCTGTTACACTGAGGCTCACAGGGCCACCCCGTTACAATGAGGCTCACAGTGCCACCCCGTTACAATGAGACTCATAGGGCCACCCCGGTACAATGAGGCTCACAGTGCCACCCCGTTACAATGAGGCTCACAGGGCCACCCTGTTACAATGAGGCTCACAGTGCCACCCCGTTACAATGAGGCTCACAGGGCTACCCCGTTACAATGAGGCTCACAGTGCCACCCCGTTACAATGAGACTCATAGGGCCACCCCGTTACAATGAGGCTCACAGTGCCACCCCGTTACAATGAGGCTCACAGGGCTACCCCGTTACAATGAGGCTCACAGGGCCACCCTGTTACAATGAGGCTCACAGCGCCACCCCGTTACAATGAGGCTCATAGTAACACCCTATTACAATGAGGCTCACAGGGCCACCCCGTTACAATGAGGCTCACAGTGCCACCCTGTTACAATGGGGCTCACACTGCCACCACATCACAATGTGGATCACACTGCCACCACGTTACAATGGGGCTCACACTGCCACCCCGTTACAATGGGGCTCACACTGCCACCACGTTACAATGGGGCTCACACTGCCACCATGTTACAATGGGGCTCACACTGCCACCATGTTACAATGGGGCTCACACTGCCACCACGTTACAATGGGGCTCACACTGCCACTCCGTTACAGTGGGGCTCACACTGCCACTCCGTTACAGTGGGGCTCACACTGCCACCACGTTACAATGGGGCTCACACTGCCACCATGTTACAATGGGGCTCACACTGCCACCACGTTACAATGGGGCTCACACTGCCACCACGTTACAATGGGGCTCACACTGCCACCACGTTACAATGGGGCTCACACTGCCACCACGTTACAATGGGGCTCACACTGCCACCACGTTACAATGGGGCTCACACTGCCACCACGTTACAATGGGGCTCACACTGCCACCACGTTACAATGGGGCTCACACTGCCACCACGTTACAATGGGGCTCACACTGCCACCATGTTACAATGGGGCTCACACTGCCACCACGTTACAATGGGGCTCACACTACCACCAGGTTACAATGGGGCTCACAGTGCCAGCCCGTTACAATGAGTACACAGGGCCACTCTGTTACAATGAGGCTCACAGTGCCACCCCATTACAACGAGTTCACAGGGCCACCCCATTACAGTGAGGCACACAGTGCCACCCCATTTCAATGGGGCTCACACTGCCACCACATTACAATGGGGCTCACAGTGCCATCCCATTACAATGGGGCTCACAGTGCCACCCCATTACAATGGGGCTCACAGTGCCACCCCATTACAATGGGGCTCACAGTGCCACCCCATTACAATGAGCTCACTGTGCCACCCAGTCTGTCACAGAACGGGCCCTCTGGCTGATCAAGATGCGCTTCCGCTTCCTCGACAGGTCAGATGGGACTCTGCAGTACAATCACCATAGGGTCTTCCGCATCATCATTGTCTGCTGTGTCCTAGCACAACAGTGGGGCAATGCCCTTGATAAGGAAGACCAGGAGGAGCAAACGTCACCCCAGGTGAGGATGAAGTCCTGGAGGGAGTGGAGGGATATGCCATAGAGGAGCATGCACAACATATTGGCACAGTGGTTAGCATCGCTGCCTCATAACACCAGGAACCCCGATCAATTTTAGCCTGGGGTGACTGTCTGTGTGAAGTTTTCACTTTCTCACAGTGTCTGCGTGGGTTTCCTCCAGGTGCTCTGGTTTTTTTCCATAGTCCAATGATGTGCGGGTTAGGTGGATTGCCCAATCTAAATTGGCTCTGAGTGGGTTAGACACCATCCTGGCCACGCAACACTGGCAACATCACCTATGACTGAAGGCTTTGGGACCCCTCCATTCAGCCTTGCAGTCACAGGAATGTTGCTGACAACCCCTCCTGGTATTCCTGGTTCTGCCTTTGCATCCCAAGCAGCTGAGGAACAAATGTATCCAGAGGCCTGGCATATGGATGGGGCACAGCTATGTTCTAGGATCCAACAGAGTTCCCTCCGAGTGTTCAATCCCTGGGACATCCCTGTGTCCACCTTATCAGACTTTGTGTGGTGCTCACCAGATGGTGACCCAGAAACCTGCCTGCTAAGTTGGCCCATTGAGGTGCTTGTCTCTGGGATGGTGGATGGTGCGGGTGATAGCGGTGACACCTCTTCCATATCCTGGGAGCTGGTCTTATAGCTGCCATCCTCCTGGCTTGAATGAGAGTGATGCTGTGGAGCTGTTTAAATGCAGCGCCCCCTTGATTGAAGTGTTCAAATGACACCCATGGCAGGCAAAACAGGCCCTTTGGTCCTCAGGCATAGCACTTTTATCATGGGGAAAAAAAACATTTTCAAAGTGCCTAAAGATTACGCTCCTGATCGCACCATTGGAGATGGCAGCAATTGCACCAATTTTCATACTGGAAATGACACTTTGCTATTTTTGGGGCAATTACTGCCCCTGATTTTAATCCACTTCAAGTTAAAAGACCATGGGTTGGATTCTCCATTCCCGACACCGAAATCGCATTCAGCGAGGGGGCAGAGAATCCCCGATGATGCCCAAATCTGGGTGGTGCCGCTTTCGCAATGTTCCGCCCCCTTATCCACAGCCTCAGGCCATTACCTGAGGCCCGCCCCACGATGCTCCGTCCCCGACCAGCCGAATTCTCAACGGCGTGAGTCTCTCATGGTCTCACCTGTCGTGAACTTAGCATGGTGGCTGCGGACTTTGTCCAGCATCGCCACAGTCAGGGGAGGGCCAATCAGCGGGCAGGGGGTTATTCATTCAGGGTTGGGGGCACTGTGTGGGGGCGGTCCATGGCGCGCAAGCGGCCGAAGGGGTGTACTATTTTTGTAGTCCGGGTCTGTGGGCTGTGGGCTGTGTCCTCCATGAAGCACGGCGCAGCCAAAGAAAATCGTGGCAGAAAATCACGACCCAAACTTTGCACAAATGAAAAGACTGTTCTAGGTCGGCTAGTTACAGAATAAATTTGCTCAGTACATGAAGGAGCAAGAAATGGAGTGATATGTTGATGGGCAAGATGAAGTAAAGTGTGAGGAGGTTTGCGTGGAGCATTAACACCAGCAAAGATGTGTGGACTGAATGGCTTTGTTCTCTGCTGTAAATTCCAAGTAAGTTAATTACCCGCCACACAATAACTTGGCAAATTCCTTTGCCAGCGTAGCATCTATATATTTTACCTGATATTACAGTTGCCTTGTAACTATCAAAAACCTATGTAACAGTGCAGATAAGTGTGAAGACTCTGACTTAAATCAGTTTATTGCCTTTGTTGAATGGAGAAGGGATTAGTGGCATTCTGTCATAGTTAAATATCCAACCATAAAGTGTTTTCAGTATCTCCATGAGGGCTTCACTTCATAAAGTTGACATTCACCCAACAAATTAATGGATGTGTGAACTGCTTCCAAATGTCACATCAAATAATTCCTTCAAGAAGATGTATTGTAGAATCATAGAATCCCTGCCGTGCAGAAGGAGGCTATTCACCCCATCAAGTCAAAACTGGCCATGTGAAAGAGCACCCTCCCTGGGCCTTCTTCCCCGCCCTATCCCTGTAATATCATAACCCCGCCTAATCTTTTGACATGAAGGGGCATGTTGGCATGGCTAATTCACCTAGCCTGCACATCTTTGGACACTGAGGAGAATTTTATCATGGCCAATCCACATAACTGCACATCTTTGGACATCCTTTGGGGGGAAATCAGAGCACCCGGAGGAAACCCACGCAGACATGGGGAGAACGTGAAAACTCCACACAGTCACCCAATGCTGGAATTGAACCCAGGCCCCTGGCACTGTGAGGCAGCAGAGCTAACCGTTGTGCCACCATGCCATCATTGTAGTGAGGATATTTGGAGATAGGATATTGTGACGGACATGATAAAGTATTTAAAAGGATTACTCTTTTACACCGTTCGTTCGAGTGGTTGAACCGTTGAATAAGAGCATATGAAGAAGCAGCATTAAATGACAGGATATTTCGGATGAATATGTGGCTGAAGAGATGGTGTCAGGGGGAGGGTTTCAGATTCCTGGGCCATTGGGACTGGTTCTGGGGGAGGTGGGACCTGTACAAACTTGATGGGTTACACCTGGGCAGGACTGGAACTGATGTCCTAGGGCGGTTGGGTAGTGTTTAAACTAATGTGGCAGGGGGCTGGGAACCGATGCAGGAAGTCAGAAGGTAGCAAAACAGGGACAGAAGCAAAAGGCAGTAAGGTGGAAAGAGCAAGGCAGTGAAGCCATAGTCAAAAATAAAAAAGGGTGACAGTACAAGGTGCAGTGACCAAGGGGAGCTCAGTGAATAGGCCCAGTGACACTAAAAGGAATAAAACGGGAAATAAAAACTTTAATGGAAAGTGACGCGGCAGGTTGTTACATGAAGATATGGGTTCAACGACAAGGAAAATTAGGAGAAACGTTAAGAGGAAAAATAACTTAGGAGAGGTTACTGATCAAGGTGTTAAGATTCAAAACAGAGGTATAAAAGTCAACATACGTGTACTTTACCTGAATGCTCGTAGTATTCGGAATAAGGTAAATTAGTTGATAGCGCAAATCATTGTGAATGACTATGATTTAGTGGCCATTACTGAAACATGGTGAAAGGATGGTCACGACTGGGAGTTAAATATCCAAGGGCATCAAACTATTTGGAAGGACAGAGTGGATCGTAAGGGAGGTGGTGTAGCTCTGTTATTTAAGGATAACGTCCAGCAATAGTAAGGGGTGACATCGGTGCTATGAAGGATAAGGTTGAATCCATTTGGGTGGAAGTGAGGGGTAGGAAGGCGAAAACGTCACTGATAGCAGTAGCCTATCGGCCACCAAATAGGAACATTTTGGTGGGGCAGGCAATAAACAAAGAAATAACGGATGCATGTTGAAATGGTACAGCAGTTATCATGGGGGATTTTAATCTACATGTCAATTGGTTTAACCAGGTCGGTCAAGGCAGCCTTGAGGAGGAGTTTACAAAATGTATCCGCGATAGTTTCCTAGAACAGTATGTAATGTAACCTATGAGGGAACAAGCAGTCCTAGATCTGGTCCTGTGTAATGAGACAGGATTGATTAATGATCTCATAGTTAGGGATCCTCTCGGAAGGAGCGATCACAATATGGTGGAATTTAAAATACAAATGGAGGGTGAGAAGGTAAAATCAAACACTAGTGTTTTGTGCTGAAACAAAGGGGATTACAATGGGATGAGAGAAGAACTAGCTAAGGTAGACTGGGAGTAAAGACTTTATGGTGGAACAGTTGAGGAACAGTGGAGAACCTTCCAAGCGATTTTTCACAGTGCTCAGCAAAGGTTTATAAAAAGGAAGGACGGTAGAAAGAGGGAAAATCGACCATGGATATCTAAGGAAATAAGGGAGAGTGTCAAATTGAAGGAAAAAGCATACAAAGTGGCAAAGATTAGTGGGAGACTAGAGGACTGGGAAGTCTTTCAGGCGCAACAGATAGCTACAAAAAAAGCTATAAAGAAGAGTAAGATAGATTATGAGACTAAACTTGCTCAGAATATAAAAACAGTTAGCAAAAGTTTGTACAAATATATAAAACAAAAAAGAGTGGCTAAGGTAAATATTGGTCCTTTAGAGGATGAGAAGGGAGATTTAATAATGGGAGATGAGGAAATGGCTGAGGAACTGAACAGGTTTTTTGGGTCGGTCTTCACAGTGGAAGACACAAATAACATGCCAGCGACTGATAGAAATGAGGCTATGACAGGTGAGGACCTTGAGATGATTGTTATCACTAAGGAGGTAGTGATGGGCAAGCTAATGGAGCTAAAGGTAGACAAGTCTCCTGGCCCTGATGGAATGCATCCCAGAGTGTTAAAAGAGATGGCTAGGGAAATTGCAAATGCACTAGTGATAATTTACCAAAATTCACTAGACTCTGGGGTGGTCCAGGCAGATTGGAAATTAGCAAACGTGACACCACTGTTTAAAAAAGGAGGTGGGCAGAGAGAGGGTAATTATAGGCCAGTTAGCTTAACTTCGGTAGTAGGGAAGATGCTGGAATCTATCATCAAGGAAGAAATAGCGAGGCATCTGGTTAGAAATTGTCCCATTGGGCAGATGCAGCATGGGTTCATAAAGGGCAGGTCGTGCCGAACTAATTTAGTGGAATTTTCTGAGGACATTACCAGAGCGGTAGATAACGGGGAACCAATGGATGTGGTATATCTGGATTTCCAGAAATTTCCAGACAAGGTGCCACACAAAAGGTTGCTGCATAAGATAAAGATGCATGGCATTAAGGGTAAAGTGGTAGCATGGATAGAGGATTGGTTAATTAATAGAAAGCAAAGAATGGGGATTAATGGGTGTTTCTCTGGTTGGCAATCAGTAGCTTGTGCTGTCACTCAGGGATGAGTGTTGGGCCCACAATTGTTCACAATTTACATAGAAGATTTGAAGTTGGGGACCAAGTGCAATGTGTCCAAGTTTGCAGATGACACTAAGATGAGTGGTAAAGCAAAAAGTGCACAGGATACTGGGAGTCTGCAGAGGGATTTGGATAGGTTAAGTGAATGGGCTAGGGTCTGGCAGATGGAATACAATGTTGACAAATGTGAGGTTATCCATTTTGGTCGGAATAACCGACCAGCTTGTATTTCTTTTTTTCTTCTTTTTAAAAAAATATTTATTTATTTTCTCTCAAATTTACACCCACCAACAATAAACAATAATCAGTAACAAATATGTCAATCCCCATATCAATAACAACGATCCCATCCTCCCACCAAACCCCAAACATTAGCCCGCATGTTCACATAAATAAATAACAAAAAGGAATCAGAAATCACCCATAGTCACCATCAATACACACCGCCCCCCCTCCCCCAAACCCTCCCACCTACCCCCCGCAACTAATGTTCGATGTTATCCAGTTCTTGAAAGTGCATGATGAATAATGCCCATGAATTGTAGAACCCCTCCATCCTGCCCCTCAGTTCAAACTTAACCTTCTCAAGAGTCAAGAATTCCAACAAGCCCTCTGCCATGCCAGGGCACAGGGTGGAGAGGTTGCTCTCCATCCCAGCAGAATCCGCTTTCAGGCGATCAACGAGGCGAAGGCTATGATATCTGCCTCCGTACCCGTTTCCAACCCTGGCTGGTCCGACACCCCGAATATGGCCACCCGAGGGCCCGGGTCCAGTTTCATGTGCACCACTATGGAAATTACCCTAAAAACCTCCTTCCAGTAATCCTCTAGCTTTGGATAGGACCAAAACATATTAAAGTGATTAGCGGCGGCGGCGGCGGCGGCAGCACCACCCCCCCCCCCCCCCCCCCCCCCCCCCACCCAGCTTAACACCTTCTCCTTCATGCACTACTTATGGAAGCAGATAATTACTTCTCTTGGCGGCTCATTCACCTTGGGCTTCGGCCTTAATGACCGATGAGCTCGGTCTAGTTCATACCGGGAGGAGTTCTCACCCTCCCCCATCAACTCCACCAACTTCTTAGCGAAGAACTCTGTTGGCCTTGGGCACTCTGTCCCTTCGGGCCAGCCCACAATTCTCAGATTGTGCCACCTCGAGCGGTTCTCCAAGTCCTCAAGCTTTGTTCGGAGTCCTCTGTTGACCTCCACCACTCTCCACAGCTTGTCTCCCATCGAAGTGAACTAGTCACTGTGCTGCGACACGGCGTCCTCCACTTCCTTCATCTTGTCACCCTGCTCTCTCACCTCATCCGATGTCTTTGCCACAGCTACCCTCACCGGGACGATTGCTTCCTCCACCAATGATTTCAATGCGACCGTTGTCTCCTTCCTCAAAGCCTCCATGTGCCTCGCAAACTGCTTTTCCAGCTCCACCGCCAGCACCTTGGTCATCTTTTCCACCGTAAGTAGTGCGGTCCCACCATGCAGTCCGGCATCCGTCACCTTCTCAGCGCTTTTGCTGGCCTTCTCGTTCAACGGCGAACCCGGGTTTTTTTCCTTATTCCTAGCTGCTTTTCGCATCCGCTCACGACTTATTATTTTTTCTTTCTTTTTTCAATCCGAAAATAAATAAATTATTATTTTCACAAATTTTTTTCCAAAAATTCCATAATCAAAAAATCTCTTCCCCGGGGACCAGACTTCAAACTCCTCAAAGATGCATTTTCAGTGGGAGCCACTCCATGTGCTCTAGTCCCCCTCTACATCGCGTTCTGGACTCAGGCCTGCCACCTCGATTGCCTCGCCTAGTGTCAAGCTCCGCCCACGCATCTGACCTCTGGATCGATGCCTCTTGTTCCGGCCGCCGGACACTCCCGCGGGTCTCCTCACCGGCTCCAACCGGACTGACCTGACGCCCGTCCCTCAGGCACCAAAGGCTGAAGAAACCCGGCCCGAAAGAACCACGGGAAAACCCCTGAAAAAGTCTGAAAAATCGCGGACCAGCGGGAGCCTCTTCTCGACGCAGCCACTCCGCTCGTGAGCACCACCGGACGCTAGATTGTATTTCTTAAAGCTTTTTAGAACTCTTAAAAGAGAGGTGAATTGTGGCTGAAGCAGGTGCTGGAAGTCATGCTGGAAGTGAATCTGACCTGGGGAACAGTGAGGAATGGAAGAATGGAAGAATGGCACAACATAGGAGAAGATGAACTCCAAAATTTACTAACACCACCTTGGAGGTATTGGAAGAGAGGTGGAAATGTGTCTTGTACCTGCAGGGGAGGACAGGAGACCCTCCAGGTACACAAGCCGAGGCCATTGGCAGAATATAGCTGCAGAAGTCAATGCCAAGAAATAAAACAGGCATTTCTTGGACAATCATAGAATCATTGAATTTACAGTGCAGAATGAGGCCATTCCACCCATCGAGTCTGCAAGGGCCCTGAGAAAGAGCCTACCCAAGCCCACACCTCCAACATTTTCCCGTAACCCAGTAACCCCACTTATCCTTTTTGGACGCTAAGGGGCAATTTATCATGGCCAATCCATCTAACCTGTACATCTTTTGACTGTGGGAGGAAACCGGAGCACCCGGAGGAAACTCACGCTGACACGGGAGAAAGTGCGAACTCCACACAGACAGTCACGTGAGGTCGGAATTGAACCCAGGACAAGTGAAGAAGCACGGATCAATTTGTGAATTGCCTTGTCTTTGGTAATTCTGAAAAGGTCAAAGGATAACCCATATTGAAAAAGGGAAGGAGAGAAAAAATAGGTCACGATAGGCCAGTTAACTTAATATCTGTCATTGAGGAAATGTTACAGTCCATTATAAAATGTGTAATGGCAGGACATTTAGAAATACAGAATATAATCAGGCAGAGTCAGCGCGGCTACATAAAGGGAAAATCATGTTGATTTATTAGAATTATTTGAGCTGGTAACAAGCAGGAGAGATAAAGGGGAACCAACGATTGTAATCTGCTTGGATTTCCAAAAGGCATTTGATGAGGTACCACACAAAAGGCTACTTAATCAGACAACAACTCCCAAATGGAAAATTTCACCACTGACATTGGTGGCAGTCCAGAGAAGGTTCATTTTGCCGACCCCAGGTATGAAGGGATTTTCTTCTGAGAAGAGTTTGAGTTGGCTGGGCCTGTACTGTTTGGAGTTTAGAAGAATGAGAGATGGCCTTTTTGAGATATATGGGATTCTCAGGGGGCTTAGCAGAGCAGATGCTGAGAGATTGTTTTCCCTTGTGAGTGTGTGAGTCCAGGCCCAGAGATCACAATGGCAGAGTAAGGGGTCGTTCATTTAAGACCGAGATGTGGGAAAAAAATCTCTCAGATGGTAGTGAATCTGTGGAATTCTTTACAGCAGCGGGCTGTGGAGGCTGGGTCATTAAGTATGTTCAAGGCTGCGAAAGACAGAATTTTAGCCAGTAAGGGAATCAAGAGTTATGGGAATAAGGTGGGTAAATAGAGCTGAGGATTATTACATAAGATCAGTCGTGATCTCATTGAATATCATATCGTCCCAGGGATGGGTGTGTGGGCCCCAAAAATGGAACTGAGAAATGGAACTGAGCACAGGGCTCCACTAACTGTAATTGCCTGCAAATAGTTGTTCATTCCTTTAAATGGTGATGGTTTGAATCCTTCAAGGACCTTAGCATGTGTTCAGCGGTACTGGGTTAAGAGCGGTTGTTGTTGGCTGGGGCCTGGAGCTCTAAAATGTCAGTATTGGCTGAATTCAGCATTGCACATTGATACACAACATGATCTGCTATCTGAATGCATCCAGTGAATGTCAGCTGCATGCATTTTACACCCTTCACCAATATGACGTCCAATGTGATTCACATCATAAGGTAAGATAAGATAAAGATCCTTTATTGTCACAAGTAGGTTTACATTAACACTGCAATAACGTTACTGTGAAAAACCGCTAGTCGCCACATTCCAGCGGCTGTTCGGGTACACAGAGGGAGAATTCAGAATTCTCAGCTGGTATGGGAATTGAACTCGCGCTGCTGGCCTTATTCTGTGTGTTTGAGTGCACAGCCTACACCATTTTGCTTCCTGAATGGCTCTCATTAGTGCACAAACAATGGCCACTTCCAAACCCATTGTCACAATCCATGTCACCAGATACTGGCTGTCCAATTTACTCTCTAATAATTAGCCTCATGATATCACAAAACAAAGGTCTATAATCATATAATACAAAACTTATACTGTTAAAAGAGTTACAATGGGACAAAACTATGCATCTGGTATGTAAACACTATTATTTTAAAAACCAAATGATTCCTTTGTCATTGATATGTTTTGATGGAGGGTGAAATCTAATGGCCATGCCTGACTCGGGATGCAATGCGACTGGCAAGTCTCACGGTGTACCCGGCTCGCTACTCCTCGTGAGATATTTTATTTATTTATTTATTTATATTTTAAATTTAGAGTACCCAATTCATTTTTTCCAATTAAAGGGCAATTTAGCATGGCCAATTGGCCTACCCTGCACATCTTTTTTTGGGTCACGGAGGCGAAACCCACGCAAACACGGGGAGAATGTGCAAACTCCACATGGACAGTGACCCAGAGCAGGGATCGAACCTGGATCCTCGGCACCGTGAAGCAGTAATGCTAACCACTGTGCCACCGTGCTGCCCCTCCTCATGAGATTTAACAGTTTCTCGTGAGACGTCATGACCTGGATCCCGCCCAGAACGGGTGGCAGCCAAATCTGCATATTCAAATGGGTAGTAAAGCTCACTTGGATATGGACTCCGCAAAGTCACCCAAGGTGTGAGATTTAATTCCTGTGCCTCAGAGACGCCTAGTGTGCGATGGTTAACATTGGTCTTCACCAACCTGGGCCAGGCATACTGGTACCTGGGGGGGGGGGGTCTCCCAGGTGATTGGGGGCTCCCGGGTGGGTCTCCCAGGTGATTGGGGGCCCCTGGGTGGTTGGGCTCTTGGCAGGGCGGTACCCTGACACTCCCAATGCCACCTGGGCCCCCTGAATGCTACTCTGGAATTGCCAGGGTGCCCATGCATTGCTGCCAGCCTGGTGGGGCACTGCCTCATTCTCTTCCTGCACTGGCGAGTGGAGCTCATTCATGAAGGAAATGGGACTGAATGCGGACTCGGTCGGGGGTTTTCCTAGTTCAGTTTGATCGTGGGGTTGTTCTCGGTGCTGCCAACACTGGAAAACACCCGACTAAACGCACTCAGCACGGGACTCTGGGCGCGACTCTCCCAGGAGGGAATCAAGTCCCCAACTGAGTGCGTTTCCCGCCACTCACAGTTAATCAGGTGCCTGAGCAGGGAATGCGCAGACGATCCCATACAGAGCTCTGTTTTGTACAGTGGGGAGCTACACTCGCCGGAACTCCCCATTGTAGCGAGAGCCCAAAACGATCCTCAACCTCCCCCCAGCCCAAACACACAATGGGAGGGTACCCAGAACCCCTGCAAAACATCAACACCGGGCAACCCCGGCCCGATCACGTGCCCTCACAAAATGCCAACCTGGCACCATGGCAGTGCCACCATGGAAGTGCCACCATGGCAGTACCCATGCCAGCTGGCAGTGCCACCTTGGCACCCAGGCTGGCACTACAGTGCAAGGGCACCAGCCTGCCCAAGGGTATGCAGCTGGGGATCTCCAATTCCCACGAGTGCCCGACTGTGGGGACCAGTTTTTTTTTTTTTTTTCAAAAAATATACTTTATTCATAAAATTTATCTTAATCTTTACAGAACATTTCAAAATACCTTGACTGTACATTTCCGTCTCAGTTACATTCATTTGTCGTCGATTCCATTGGGATAACGTTGCACACGTATCCTACTATGAGTTACAGTTCTTTTTTCAATATTTACATTACTTTGTTTCTTTCATACATACATTTTGGTAATGGAAAAAAAGAACTCCGGACCGAGGGGTTTTACACTGTTACCAACCCATCGGTGTACATTTGGTGGTAAGACCTTACACTGTGGTCTTTCCCCATTGCGCCTTGGCGGCAGCTGCCCCATGCTTGAGTGCGTCCCTCAGCACGTAGTCCTGGACCTTGGAATGTGCCAGTCTGCAACACTCGGTCGAGGACAGTTCTTTGCACTGGAAGATCAGCAAGTTTCGGGCAGACCAAAGAGCGTCTTTCACCGAGTTGATGACCTTCCAGCAGCAGTTGATATCTGTCTCGGTGTGGGTCCCCGGAAACAGTCCATAGAGCACAGAGTCCTGTGTCACAGAGCTGCTCGGGATGAACCTTGACAGATACCACTGCATCTCACTCCAGACCTGTTTTGCAAAGGCACATTCCACAAGGAGGTGTGTGGCTGTTTCATTTCCCCCACAACCACTCCGAGGGCAGCGTGCATTGATGCTGAGCCTTCGGGTGTACATGAAGAATCTGACAGGGAGGGCCCTTCTCACCACCAGCCAAGCGAGGTCTTGGTGCTTGTTTGAAAGTTCTGGTGATGAGGCGTTCTGCCATATGGCTCTGACAGTCTGCTCAGGGAACCATCCAACATCCTCCACAGTCTCCTTTTCTCTGAGGGTCTCGAGGACATTACGTGCTGACCACTGCTTCATTGCCTTGTGGTCAAAGGTGTTTTCCTTCAAAAATTTTTCCACGAAGGATAGGTGGTACGGTACAGTCCAACTACTTGGAGCGTTCCGCGGCAATGAGGCCAGGCCCATCCTTCGTAATATCGGGGACAGGTAGAACCTCAGTATGTAGTGACACTTGGTGTTTGCATACCCGGGGTCTACGCACAGCTTGATGCAGTTGCACACAAAGGTGGCCATCAGGATGAGGGCGGCGTTGGGTACGTTCCTCCCTCCTTTATCTAGAGGCTTGTACATTGTGTCTCTTCGGACCCGGTCCATCTTGGATCTCCAGATGAATTTGAAGATGGCCCGGGTGACTGCTGCGGCGTAGGTCCGAGTGATGGGCCAGACCTGCGCCACGTACAGTAACACCGAGAGTACCTCACACCTGATGACCAGGGTTTTGCCCGCAATGGAGAGGGAGCGTTGCTCCCACCAGCCCAGTTTCTGTTTTGCTTTGGTAATTCGTTCCTCCCAGTTTTTGGTGCATGCCCCAGCCGCTCCAAACCATATTCCCAGCACTTTCAGGTAATCTGACCTGATCGTGAAGGGGACAAAGGATCGGTCGGCCCAGTTCCCAAAAAACATGGCCTCGCTCTTGCCGCGGTTTACCTTGGCTCCTGAGGCCAGTTCAAACTGGTCGCAGGTGTCCAAGAGCCTGCGTACAGACGCGGGATCCGAGCAGAAGACGGCGACGTCGTCCATGTACAGGGAGGCCTTGACTTGCGTGCCTCCGCTGCCAGGGATCGTCACCCCTCTCATGTCCGGATCCTTCCTGATGGACTCGGCAAAATGTTCTATGCAGCATACAAAAAGGGCCGAGGAGAGAGGGCAGCCCTGCCTGACTCCAGATTTGATCTGGAACTTTTCTGATTCCCACCCATTGATTGAGACTGCGCTATAGATGTTTGTGTAGAGCAGTTTGATCCAATTGCGAATTCCCTCCCCAAACCCCATTTTGGAGAGCACATCCATCATGTAGGTGTGCGATATTCTGTCAAAAGCCTTCTCCTGGTCAAGGCTGATGAGGCAGGTGTCCACCCTCCTGTCCTGCACGTAGGCGATCGTATCCCTGAGCAGCGCGAGGCTGTCAGAGATCTTCCTGCCGGGTACAGCACAGGTCTGGTCGGGGTGGATTACCGACTCCAGAGCAGGCTTGACCCGATTGGCGATGACTTTGGCTAAGATTTTGTAATCCACATTTAACAGTGAAATGGGTCGCCAATTTTGAATTTCTTCCCTTTCCCCCTTCTGCTTGTAGATGAGGGTGATGATGCCTTTCCGCATGGATTCTGACATGCTGCCATCCAGAAGCATACTCTCGTACACTTCCAGCAGGTCTGGGCCCATCCAGTCCCACAGAGCCAAGTACAACTCAGCCGGTAAGCCGTCGCTTCCGGGAGTTTTACTCGTCTCAAAGGACTTGACGGCCTTTGTCAGCTCGTCCAGAGTTAGTGGTTTGTCCAGGTTTTCCCCCTCGTTGTCGTCCAAGACCTCCGTGATAGACGACAGGAAGGTCTGGGTAACAGTGCTGTCTGTTGGCTTCAGATCATACAGTCTGGCATAGAAGGATTGACTGATCCTCAGTATGTCAGACTGCGATGTCTTTACAGAGCCATCTTCTTCCTTCAGGCTGCTGATCACAGAGGTCTCTCTGTGCACCTTTTGGAAGAAGAAGCGTGAGCACTTTTCATCCTGCTCCACAGAGCGGACTCTGGACCGGAAGATGACCTTGGAGGCCTCCGAGGTGTAGAGAGAGGCCTGCTGGCTCTTCACCTCTTGGAGATCCTCCTTGACATCAACCCCCATCGACTGCAGCTGGAGTAAGTTTTGCATGCTTTTCTGGAGCCTGGTTGTGACCCCTCGTCTCTCTCTCACCTTCTGTATGCCCTTGAGGATGAAGAACCTTTTGATGTTCCCCTTGATTGCTTCCCACCAGAGATGTGGAGACTCAAAGAGGGGTTTCACGGTTCTCCAACCTTTGTAATCCCTTTTGAGTTCCTGGAGGTTCTCTGGGGTCAACAGTTTTACATTTAGCTTCCATGTCCCCCTGCCCACCCCCTGGTTTTCCTGCAGGTGGCAGTCAGCCAGTAGGAGGCAGTGGTCAGAGAAGAACACCGGCTTGACGTCGGTGGGCCTGACCGTGAAAGCACGGGACACAAAAAATAAATCTATTCTGGAACGGACGGACCCATCTGGCCGTGACCATGTGTATCTACGCTGCGCTCCGTCTGCAGGGTTGCTGAAGACGTCGAGCAGCTTGGCGTCTTTTACCGTTTCCATCAGGAGTCTGGACGTAGCGTCTAGTTTGCTGCCGGCTCTGCCGGATCGTCCATCCGCATCGATGATGCAGTTGAAGTCACCGCACAGGATGACCAGCATGGAGGTGGCCAACAGCAGTGGTAGTTGCTGAAGTACAGCCAGTCGCTCAGTTTTTACAGCTGGGGCATACACGTTAATAAGTCTGATAGGGGTGTTTTTGTATTTGACGTCTGCTACTAGGAGGCGTCCCCCCACCACCTCCTTAAAGTCGGAGATGGTGAAATTGCCTCCCCGTAGCAGAATACCCAGGCCGGAGGAACGACAGTCGTTTCCTCCTGACCAGATGGATGGCCCGTGGGACCACCAGCTCGACCAGCGCCTGTAGTTGCTGAGGTGTGGAATCCCACACTCCTGCAGGAACAGTAGGTCGGCTCTTACATTTTCTAAGTAGCCGAGTGTGGCTACACACCGCGAAGTATCTTTAATACTTCGCACATTAATTGATGCGATTTTAAAACCCATTTTAAAAAGAGTAGATTTACCAGTCTCAGGTTTCAGAGTCCATTTCAGTTGGTTGTTCCAGCTGTTCAAAATTCCCCGTCATGCCGGTGGTGTTCTCGAAATGCTTCACCGTATCAGGGTTTAGGAAGCTGCCATTGTCCTCAGTGTGGTCTTGAGTCTGATGGATGTGCAATGTGGAGGGGGTGGGGGTGTAGCCGTTGTGCCCGGCGTGGCAGTCAGCGGGTGTTGGGGTTGTAGGCCGATTCCCATCGTCCAGAGGTTGGTGCTCTGGTTGAGTTTTGTTTTCGTTCCTGTCTGTGGTCTGGGGGCTCTGTGCATCTCCTCCCACATTGGTGCTTTGCCTCTTTGATATTCTTTGATTGCTCGCCTTCATCGCAGGAGTTGTCGGCGCTGTTGAGTTGCCGCTTTGTACCATTCCCCGTCGGGGGTTTCTTTGATTCATTTTTCATTTTCCTCTTTGCTTTTCTTGTGCCTGACGTTTCCCAGCGCTCTTCACTCTTTGTTCCATCCTCGGTTGTCTCGTGTTCTTCGCCAGATGGGAGTGGGGTTGTTTTGTCAGGCTGTGCTGGGGCCTCCACATTCTGTTGAGGGCCTTGCTGTAGAGTTTCGGCATTCTGTGGTGTGGTGTCTTTGTCGATGGAGGGTGCCTGTACCTCCTCCTGTGCGGTTGCCTTTTTGGCTCCGCCGCTGATGATTTGTGCATACGTTGCCCCACGTTTTGGGCAGGCCCTGTAAAGATGGCCGGCCTCCCCACACAGGTTGCAGTACTTGTCTTCCTTACAGTCCTTTGTCATGTGCCCCTCCTGCTTGCAGTTTTTGCAGAAGGTGACTTTGCAGTTGGCGGCCATGTGCCCCGCTTTGCCACAGGTGTGACATACTCGTGGCTGCCCCCCGTAGTAGAGGTAGCCTCGGTTTCCTCCAATGGCGAAACTGGAGGGTGGGTGCAAGATGGTTCCATTGGCGTTCGTTCTCAGGGTTACCTTGACCTGGTGCTCGCCTGTCCAGATGCCAAAGGTGTCCTTTAGTTGTAAGCTGTCGCTTTTCAGGTCAACGTACCTGGCGAGGAACGTAAGCACATCAGACATGGGGACGTAGGCGTTGTACATGTGCAGCGTAATAACCCGGTTTCTCTGCGATGGTAGCGTGAACAGAGGCTCCGCAGTCAGGATAGACAGGGGGCTCTGGTTGCCTTTTTCTTTAAACATATCCAAGAATTTGATGCAATCAGCAACATTCCTGAAGGTGACATCGAAGTAACCGTTGTTGGGGAAATCTTGCAAGCAGAAGATATCTGTTGCTTGAAACCCGCAGCAGTCGATCAGTACCCGCTTCACGAAGAAAATTCGATCCACAGGCGACTTCCCTTCCGACTTCCTGACTGTGACTCGGACAGTGTTTCGCACTCCCCAGCCTGGTGGTCGGGATGCAGCAGTGGTCATAGCTCCGACGTTGGCTTTTGACTGTACCGGCGTTAGGCCCAAACCAAGGTTTAGGCCAGCATGAAGATCCACCAATAGCAGCTGAGCTTAAACGTCTCTTCAGTCTTCAGTCTCTCCAATCCACGATCGACATCAAGATCGAGTCCTTAGCTTCCCCCGATCAAGTGCGCTACACTTGATCTTAGCCAAAAGGCCGACTGTGGGGACCAGTGCTGACAAGCGCTTGCCCGAGGTCTCTGAGGTGAAGGGGCTAAATCCCAAAGCTTCAGGTACCTTGGGAATCTGCACATTAGAGTGAGGCGTACTGCCTCGTTCTACTATGCAGATTTCCCACAATGGGCGGGATTTACATTGCATTGAATAGGAGAGATTTACATCGCAATGTTTCGCCAGATTGCGTTGAACCTTGCGAGGGGTCTCCCGGCTTTCATGGGCCACGCTGCGCCATGGTAAGCTGCTTTTCGAGTGCAGCGTGGCCATTGGATCGCGCCCTCAATTTCATTTCATTAAATCGCGCCCGAAGTTTACATCAAATGGCTGAATACAATTTCATGCAAATGATGTCCCTTTACACGTCTGTTTCATTTCTTTAGCAATCAGAAAACAAAGGTAATATTTCCTCTACTCACTAATGGGAATGAGAAAATCTGTCATTCTGCAGTGCTTTTTGTTTTATCAGCCTTCCCCATGCCACACTTTTACTCACATTGCTCATATTACTGACAGTGTAGAAACTAAATATTCATTTTGTCAAAGTTGATACATTACTGCATCCACAAATTTTAGAATGGCTTTAGAATGTTGCAAATTATTTGGTACGGAGCCTCCGATCTTTGTGCAGTTGTATAAAATGAACTGCTTGTGTATTATTCAAATAGAGCTGAGAAGCAGTTCATATTCACCTAGGTCAGGTCCTCCTTGAAATCATTCTTTGGAAGTCAAATCCAATCATTCTCATTGTAGTTGCCGCTAGTGTATGCATTGCCTGAAGCTATTTGCTTTTACAGAAGTCCCTTCAGTGACACAGCTAATTATGACTCCGAAATACATTGCCACTAAAAATTAGACAATTTTGTTAAGGTGTTAAAATGTGACAAATTAACATCGAAATGCTCCAGATGGAACACTACATCATGTTATCCCAAGGAGCCCAAAATTAAAAACAGAACACTCAGACATTAGATTTTAATGTTCAATTATAAAGAATGTAATGGACTTTCCCAGCAATCGCCGTGGAACTGTTTATATTCGTGAAATGGAATTTTGCCAAAAGCAGATATGCACAATCATAAGAAAACAGATCAATGTCATTCAGGACCAAGATCAATATTTCTATGATTTCTCTTGAAATCAACCACAAACTACAAGAAGAAACATTTCAACAGAAGATTAAAAGCTGACCACCGGCTCAGCATGTAGAATATTAAGTGGTGCGATTTCCATGTATTTGAGGAGAGGAGCTGGTTGATCGCGTGGGTCACGGTCTCCCAACGCCACCCCCGTCCCCACCCCATAACTTTGGCAGAAGATCTACTAAAGCTTAGTCATAGCTGGTCATTTCAGTCAAATTTCTGCCAAAGTTGCTACGTAAGATTTCGAGAACATGTGGTGCAATTTTACCTTAAACATGGTAAAACGTAACACAAATATTCTAGTGAATCCCAATATTATCAAATGAGGTATAAATATTCCAATGAGTCGCTGGTTAATAAGCGGTCTCATTTAGTTTCATACCTCAGTTCTTTTTCCACCATCATCTTGCACATTAGTTCTCTTGAAATACATGTCCAACACCATAATCCCAGCCAAGATCATATCAAAGCTCCAAAACCTAGGACTTGGCTCTCCACTCTGCAACTGGATCCTTGATTTTCTGACCAACAGACCACAATCAGTAAGAATGAACACCAGCACCTCCTACACAATAGTCCTCAATACCGGTGCCCCGCAAGGCTGCGTACTTAGCCCCTACTCTACTCCCTGTACACACACGACTGCGTGGCAAAACTTGGTTCCAACTCCATCTACAAGTTTGCTGACGATACGACCATAGTGGGCCGGATCTCGAATAACGACGAGTCAGAATACAGGAGGGAGATAGAGAACCTAGTGGCGTGGTGTAACGACAACAATCTCTCCCTCAATGCCAGCAAAACTAAAGAGCTGGTCATCGACTTCAGGAAGCAAAGTACTGTACACACCCCTGTCAGCATCAATGGGGCCGAGGTGGAGATGGTTAGCAGTTTCAAATTCCCAGGGGTACACATCACCAAAAATCTGTCCTGGTCCACTCACGTCGACGCTATTACCAAGAAAGCACAACAGCGCCTATACTTCCTCAGGAAACTAAGGAAATTCGGCATGTCCACATTAACCCTTACCAACTTTTACAGATGCACTATAGAAAGCATCCTATCGGGCTGCATCACAGCCTGGTATGGCAACTGCTCGGCCCAGGACCGCAAGGAAATTCAGAGAATACCACCCAGTCCATCACACAAATCTGCCTCCCATCCATGGACTCGATCTACACCTCCCACTGCCAGGGGAAAGCGGGCAGCATAATCAAGGATCCCTCCCACCCGGCTTACTCACTTTTCCAACTTCTTCCATCGGGCAGGAGATACAGAAGTCTGAGGACACGCACGAACAGACTCAAAAACAGCTTCTACCCCACTGTCACCAGACTCCTAAATGACCCTCTTATTGACTGACCTCATTAACACTACACCCTGTATGCTTCATCCGATGCCAATGCTTATGTAGTTACATTGTTGTCCTATTATGTATTTTCATGTATTTTCTTATATTTTCTTGAATTTTGTTTAATTCCCTTTTCTTCCATGTACTGAATGATCTGTTGAGCTGCTTGCAGAAAAATACTTTTCACTGTACCTCGGTACACGTGACAATAAACAAATCCAATCCAATCCAATTGCCTACTGGAAGTTCCAATGGAATCTGATTTCATCATTCGTTCAGGTAGCGACTTCCAGGTCATAACAATACTCTGGACTAAATTTATGGGCCTTGTTGAGGTTGGAAATGGAGGTGCACAGGGCTCAAAAGGCACAAGGCCATCTGGTGTGCAGGCAACCTGACTCTTTTCCCTCCATTGTGTGTTTTGACCAGTGCAAGGTCAGTACCCAGGAGGGTGTCCAACCCCAAAAGGCAAGTAGGCTGGCAATTGAGCTTGTTGACAATCTTGCTCAGCAGGATTAAGGAGATTGACTGGGATTTTCCCATTGGGGGCAGTATAGCACCCATGCATGTCCACAGCCCCTCCCAGGCTGGGAGGATAAAAAAATGATTGCACAATTTATTGTGCTATGAGAGAAGTTTGTACAATTCGCGATGTTTCCTGAAAGCACATTTTGATTTCCAGTCAAGAGAAGAATGATGAGAGGAAATTGGGAATTGTGTTCCTGGGATGTGGTATCCCTCCACCTCCGGTCAGGTTGGAATATACGATTAACATGCGGTGGGTCATCAAATACGGCGAGCCATTTCAAAATGGCAGGACCAATAAATCCTGCTGGTGGAAATTCCACCCATTCAATAGACATTTATGGGAATTCTAGAAGAAAACCAGTCCCGTGGTAGATGAAGACAAAACTATTTACTTTATGATGTTCCGGGGATCAAGCAAAACCTCACTTTCATAGGCGGGTACAACAAGATTTGACTAATGACAATATAACTGTATTTATTACCAGGATGTCACCTGTGAATGGCTTTAGTTTTTCTAGTTTAGACCAATCACTGAAACCTATTAGATGGCATGGTAGCACAGTGGTTAGCACTGTTGCTTCACAGCGCCAATCTCCGATTTGATTCCCCCTTGGGTCACCGTCTGTGTGGAGTCTGCATGTTCACCCTATGTCCGCATGGGTTTTCTCCGGGTGCTCCGGCTTCCTCCCACAAGTCCCGACAAACATAATTGTTAGGTGAATTGGACATTCTGAATTTTCCTTCAGTGTACCCAAACAGGCGCCGGAGTGTGGCGACTCAGGGATTTTCACAATAACCTCATTGCAGTGTTAATATAAGCCTACTTGTGACACTAGTAAAGATTATTATTAGATTAAGGGAAATATGAATTGAAGGGAACGATATACAATAGGGAGAATCTGAGGAGGATTGGGCTATAACTGTTCATTCACATGATGTGGGCCGGGATTTTCCACCCCTCCTCCCGGTGATGGGTTTTCCCATGGTGGATGCGAGGACCTTCTGGTCCCACTGACGTCTATGGACTTTTATGCCCCACCGCCCTGAACACTCCTCGGAGGGGGTCGACTTCAATGGGACTGGAAGGTCCTCCCAGCAGGACAGGATGGGGAGGCTTGAAAGTTTTACCCATGGTGAGGGATTTGGAAAGACATGCTCACCAATTGAATGAAATAGTAAAAGAAGCACAATTATTGCTGTGAAGCTATTGAAAATAATTTTTGCCCACCGAATGAAGAGGTAGGGCTGAGGAAGGCGCAGTGCTCTGAAAGTTAGTAATTTGAAACAACCCTGTTGGACTATAACCTGGTGTTGTAAGACTTCTTACTAGGATTATCAAGGCACTTGCAGGAATGACTTTGTGAAGCTTCTTCTGATTTCATTGGGTCATCAATGCTGTCAGGGGAGCAAGATGCCTTGAAAAAATGTGAAGATGCATCCGTGTGAAGCTTTTCAAACACATGGAGTGCTTGGGGTCTTGTAATTGTCAAGAAGGGCATTTAGAAACTGTTTTTGGAGACTCAGTCCATGGGAAATGACACCATCTGCGGCTGGTTTAGCACAGGGCTAAATCGCTGGCTTTGAAAGCAGACGAAAGTAGGCCAGCAGTACAGCTAGGCATTGGGCATCACATCAGAAGGTACACCTTTTCCTCTGGGTGTCTGATCAGTGCTTCAAGTGTGAACAGGAACTAAGATATTTTGAGTTTCATTTAAGGAATGTGTAATGTTTAGTTTCCTGGCTAAGTTAAAGACAGAAGATGGAGTTGAAAAATACCATTGGCAGGATTCTCCGGTCGCCGATGCCGAAATCGAATTCGACCATCGGCCGGAAAATCCTCGTTTGCGCCGAAATCGCTTTTGCGATGCTTCGCCCCTCGAAAACGGCGTACGCTGAACGCCGTCGGGGGGCCCTCGGGACGTCACCTGAGTCTCTCTCCCGCTGCTCCACCTCTGATGGGCCAAATTCCTGACGGCATGAAACACTTGTCCTTTTTATTTTGTTGAACCCGGCGTGGTTGCTGCGGAGTGAGTCCAGCACCGCCAGTGTCGGGGGGGGGGACCACTTTGCGGGCAGGAGGGACTTTGGTGGGGGCTGGGGGCACTGGTGGTGGGTGTTCCGGGGATGGCGAGGCTGATTACGGGGGGAGGCAGTTTTTGTCAGGCCAGGTCCGTGTGCGGCCGGCACCACGTTGCACGGCGTGGCTGCTGCAGGCCAACACCGTGGGCATGCGCGTCCATGGACCTGGCAATTCTCCAGCTGTATCTGCGGGTAAGGCTGGGTGGCTGTACGCTGCATGCCTGCTGGCCTCCCACCAGACGGAGCATCAGTGCAGCTTTTGCACGTTTTTTCAGGCGTAAAACGTCACTGTTCCCACACCAGCGTCAGCACTTAGCCTTCAAATCAGAGAATCCAGGCCCATAGTTTTATGTGTTTATAAGTAAAAAGATCGAGAAATTGAGGAGTAACGCTGAGGACTGTGATAAATATTCAGTTTTGTGGGTATCATCCAAACAACGTGAACATTTGGACTCGTAGTCTAAAGTAAGGCAGGGAGCTGGATGGAATGGCCAGTAGTCCTACAGCTTAAAAGGTAAAATATGAACTTGATGAGGAGGATTCAGTTTCTGTAGCACATTTGTAAAATGAGGGCACAATTGAATTGAAAGAGGCCTGTTTGTGAGTTTTGGTTACAATGATGGTTCTGCGTGATGCTACTCCCCTGTTATTCTCTTCAAGTCAACACAACAGTTTTTAGACGTTACAATTTTGGACACAAAATATGTTTTACTTTGCACACTTGATGAGAGTCTCTGAAGATTAATGTCTGTCCATAATTAATCAAGTGAATTATCAAACATAGTTGGACCCATTTGTTAATGGGTACAGGACTTATCCCATAGAATTGAATTGAGCTCTGGGATCCAGTCAATGATATTGGGCTGGATTCTCTGGTCCGCCAGCCCTGTGCTGCTCGGCAGTGCGCTGTTTGCTGGCTGCGGGGATTCTATCTTCCCGCTGCTTGTCAATGAGATTTCCCAATGAAGCCACCCCAGTGGGTGCGCTGCCAGCGGTAAAAGAGATTTGCACCAGCTCGAGAATTCCGGCCATTATCTTCCACCTTAATATCGTGAACTTTTGTCGGCTTTCACGCTGGGTAAAACGTTCTCGGCTGGAGTGGTCCTAAAGTTGCCACCCATCCCATAAGTGATCCTTTAACATCCTTGTGACTGCACAAAATTAGAACATTATTTATGAACAAATAGACAGAAAGTTGGACAATCTCTCTAAAAGGCAAGCAATCTATTCTGCTATTTGATATGCTGAGGTAACTCAAGATACAGGAACAGAACATTTTGTCCAAAGTGTCCCTGTGAACTGGAGAGCTTGCAGAGAGATTGTTTCTGAGATGTTTGCAGAAATTCCAAATAAAAACTTCAGTTATGAAGTGGACAAAAGTACTCTCAAAGTCAAGAGTGATCGTTGAGGTAATTTTTGTGTGAGAAGAGGTAATTATACAAAACTTGTACAAACTGTGCAGTTGTATGTTGGGAAGTTTGTTTCCAGAATTGTTTATGTGTTGTAACTTTTCATATACGTTTGGAATAAAATACATTATGTTTTGGGCCAGGGTTCAGAGAACCCCAAAGTGTATCATGGAGTTCATCTGATCCACAACTTTTAATAGATTGTGGTTATGGGGAGCACACAGGTTTATCTTATTGGTGCGATGCACCAGAGATCCAAAGTACTTTTAAATTAAAACAATGTTTATTTATGAAACCAGTTAACACTTCATAGACCCACAGTAAATATCTTAACAACTATCAACACCAATCCTCCCCATAGATACAATATTCTGTAAGTAAACCTTAATCTTTCCTTATCAACATCCATAAGACAAAAGATCCTTTTTAACACAGAGATCAGGTTTAAATTCACTTCTGAGAGCAGTAAGCACTTTGAAATCATCCAATTGATCTGGAGACTGTCTTTAGTTTGCAGATAGATCATTACACAGCTCCTTGTTTTGCCTGCAGCTATCCAGCTCTCAAAGTGAAACTAAAACACACCCTGGAGCAAACAGTCTGAAACGAAAGTCAAGCAGACAGACAGTCCAGCTCCACCCACACTCTGACATCACTGATAATCAGCCGTTTCTTAAAGGTACATCCACTACTGATATTTTTATAAACCCCCATTTCTTAAACACCCTTTTCTTAAAAATATTCTCACATGACACCTCCCCCAAGAAAAAAAAATAAACCATCAACTTCAAGATGGTTTCATTTTTCACCTTTTCACTTTCCCTTAAGAAATATGGACAATGAATATACGCTTTTATTTTTAACAAAACAAAAGACGCAAACATTTAATAATAACTTTTGCTCTTCTTCCTCCAATTGGAATCCTCCTTGATTGACAATCTCTTTGAACTAGAAGGTCTCTACACGATCCATCCATTTCTCTACGCCTTGGCATTTCTCTTTAATGTCAGATACTTCAGTTCAATCTGATCACAGAGTCCCTTGTAATTCTCCAATACAGGAGCATTGATTATCACAGCTTTCAGGCAGTCAAATGCCTGTTGAAACTCCGCCGTCCACTGAAATGTTTGACGTTTCTTCAGCAAGTTCATCAGTGGAGCAACCATGCTACAAACATTTTGCACAAATGTTTGATCAAATCCACTCATGTCAAGAAATCGCATTATTTCCCTTCATCGTGAGGTTATTGGAAACTCCTCAATAATTTTTGTTTTCACATTCTGTGTGACCATTCTAACCTGTCCGATAGTATGGCCAAGGAAAGTGACTTGTGCTTTTCCAAATTCACTTTTGGCTAGGTTTACCACCAAACCCGATGCCTAAAGTCGATCAAATAACTCCATTAAATGTTTTAAATGTTCTTCCCATGTCTGGCTGAAAATTACCAGATCGTCGATGTATACCGCACAATTGGGTAATCCTGAAACGACTTTGTTAGTTAACCGTTGAAATGTGGCTGGGGTGTTTTTCATGCCAAATGGCATAACTTTGAATTGGTATCTACCATCTGGAGTCACAAGAGCTGAAATCACCTTTGCCCTGTCGGACAAAGGTACCTGCCAGTAACCTTTAAGTAAATCCAGTTTGGAAATAAAAGCTGACTGTCCCACTTTCTCAATGCAATCCTCCAAACGTGGGATAGGATAAGAGTCCGTTCTTGTAACTGCATTAACCTTTCTATCGTCCACACACAACCATTGGGTATAGTCTGGGTTTGGTACCATCACTATGGGTGAGCTCCATTGGCTGCACCCCACTTCAATTATGCCTTTTTTAAGCATACTTTCAATCTCTTTGTTAACCTGTGCCAATTTTAAAGGGTTAAGTCGATATGGATGTTATTTGATTGGTACAGCATTTCCCACATCTACATCATGTATAGCCGTTTAAGTACTTCCCAACTTATATCCACAAACGTGCCCATGTGATATCAATAACTCTTTCAGGTCAGTCCATTTTCCTCTGGAAGATAACTCAACAATTTATCCCAATTTTTAAGAACATCCTCATTTTCTAACTTAATTTGAGGTATGTCAAATTCTGGATTTGGTTCGTCACTTTGAGTTAGAATCATTAAAACCTACTCCTTTTTCTCTCCTTCCCTTTCAAAGTACCTTTCAGCATATTCACATGACACTCGGTGAGTTTTCCTTCTATCTGGTGTTTTTACCACATAATTCACTTCACTTAATTTCCTTTGAATTTGATAAGGTCCTCAAAACCTTGCATTCAAAGGTTCACCTACCACTGGTAACAACACGAAAACTTTTTCTCCACTGGCAAAACTACGAACTTTGGATTTCTTGTCCACTACCCGTTTCATCACATTTTGTGCAATTTTTAAATGCTGTCTAGCCAATTCACCTCATCTATTTAATCGTTCCCTAAAATTTGACACGTAATCCAATAATATAAGTTCCGATTTCTCACTCAACAATTTTTCCTTAATCAATTTAAGTGGTCCTCTTACCTCATGACCAAAAATTAGTTCAAAGGACTGAAATTGGTTGAATAATTAGGTGCATCCCTAATTGCAAACAGTACGAATGGAATTCCTTTATCCCAATCCTCTGGATAATCTTGACAATAAGCCCTCAACATTGTCTTTACTGTCTGATGCCACCTTTCTAATGCTCTCTGCAATTCTGAATGGTACACAGTCGATTTAAATTGTTTTATTCCTAAGCTATCCATAACTTCTTTGAATAACCTTGAGGTAAAATTTGATCCTTGATCCGATTGTATTTCTGTGGGTAATCCATATCTAGTAAAGAATTTAAGTAACTCCTCTACAACCTTTTTAGCTGTAATATAGCGTACCGTAATGGCCTCTGGAAACCTAGCAGACACATCCATTGTAGTCAAAAGATATTGATTCACACTTTTTGTTTTAGGAAGCGGTCCTACACAATTAATTAAGATCCTTGTAAAAGATTCCTCAAATGCTGGAATGGGTATTAAGGGCACTGGTATTATCACTGCTTGAGGTTTCCCTATAACTTGATATATGTGACATGATCGACAAAATTTAACAACATTGTTATGTAGTCCAGGCCAATAAACTTGTTTTGGGATTTTAGCTTGAGTTTTCCTTACTCCCAAATGACCTCCAACTGGTAGCTCATGTGCAACTCACAACACCTCCTTTCTATACCCTGCCAGCAAGACTACTTGATGAACTTGTGCCCACTTTTCATCTGCCTGCATATGTAAAGGTCTCCATTTTCTCATCAAGGCATTACTTTTATGGTAATAATACTCTGGTATACACTCAGATTGCTCTTCCGTGTATGTTTTCTGATACACCCGTTGTATTTATATATCTTTCTGTTGTAACTCCACCAATTTTCCTGAACTAAAAATATCCACCTCATCCTCCACCTCTTCTTGTTCTTTTCCAACGGTCTGATCAAAAATGTTTCTGATAATTGAACTTCAACATCATCTTCACTCTTTAGTATTTCCTCTTGTCTTAACCTGTGACTTTGTGACCTTGTTATTACACAATCCGTAAAAATCCCAGGATATTTGTCCTTCAACACTTCAGTTGCCTGATTTTCCACTGGCTTATCAACCACAGTAGGCATCACTCCCACCTGCGATCCAGCTATATCATTACCCAAGATCAACTGTATTCCTAGACAAGATAGTTTCTCTATTACTCCTAGTACCACTTCACCACTCTTCACTAGACTTTACAACCTTACCTTATATATAATGGAACACTACTCTTCTCACCTTGAATTCCACATATTACCACCTTTTCTGGCAACATTCTTCCCAAACTACATAATTCCTCATCTCTTACCATTACAGATTGACTAGCTCCTTTATCTCTTAAAATGGTGAGTTTTTTACCTGCTCCTCCTGATACACATGAGTAAACTTTACCCTCACAAGTATATTCTTTAAAAACATCTGGCACCTTCGCATCAATCACCTCTTGATCAGGCTGTACAATCTTTTGCACCTCCTTTGTTTCTCTTGGGCTTTCCCTTTCCACTTTAACAAACCCCACTGTCTTATCCTGTTTTACCACATCAGCCTTCCCAGTGCTTTTCTTCAACCACCAACATTGTGACTTTACATGGCCTAGTTTATTACAGTGAAAACATTTGAAACTTTTCATTTCTTTTCCACCCTCCTAGCTCTCTTTTTAAATCTGAGGTACACTCTCCTTATTATCTCCCATCAGATCTCCTTTACCTCTACCACTTGAGTATTTCTCATGTCCCCAGTTTCTATCCCTCACAGGCTGAAACTGATATCGGAAACCAAACCTTGATTTATGAACTCATTCATAATCATCTGCCATTTCTGCTGCTAACCGTGCAGTTTTAACCCTCTGGTCTTCCACGAGTTCTCACTACATCAGGAATTGAATTTTTAAACTCATCCAAAAGTATAATTTCTCTGAGAGCTTCATACGATTGGTCTATTTTCAAAGCCCTGATCCATCTATCAAAATTACTCGGTTTCATCCTTTCAAACTCCATGTATGTTTGACCAAATTCTTTCCTTAAATTTCTAAACCTTCATCTGTCGGCTTCAGGCACTAGTTCATGTGCACCTAAGATAGATTTTTTCACCTCCTCATACGTCTCAGATACCTGCTCCAGTAGTGATGCAAACACTTCACTAGCCCTACCTACCAGTTATTTTTGAATCAGTAATACCCACATTTTCTGTGGCCATTTCATTTGTTTAGCTACCTTCTCAAATGAAATGAAAAAGGCTTCCATCTCCCTCTCATCAAACCTTGGCAATGCTTAGACATATTTAAATAGATGCCCACCAAGCCTACGACTATGACACTCTTTCCCACTATCCTCATTACTATCCTCCAACTGTACATTTCCCTTTACGTCTGCCAATTTTACCTGACTGTTATGTTTCAAAGTCATTTTCTGAAATTCAAACTCTCTCCCTTTTTCCCTTTCCTCTCTATCTCTTTCTTTTTGTTCTGCTAGGGTTACTCTTTCTTTGTTTCTTTTTTCTCTTTCCTTTTCTTTTTCCCTGATCTGTATCTCCCTTTCTCCTTCTTTTTCTCTCATTGCATATTCAAACTGCTTTAATTTGTTTTCATGTTCAAGTTGCTTAATCTGCAACTGGATATTTGCCATTTCCAATGAGTCAGACTGTATCTCAGGCAATTTCAAATGCTCAGCTACCACGGTAAGTAACTCTTCTTTTTGCATTTTGTCAGGTAATGTTAATTGCAATGTTTTTGCTTAATCTGAAAATCTGCTTTTAGTCTCTGTCCATAAAGTACTGTGTGTGACCGTCTCCACCCCCAAACACTTCAGCGCCTCTGAAAGAGCCATTGTCCACAACACACTGCCTACTTAAACTGGAATACAACACCTGAAAAGCACCCATAATATGCTCACCCCTCACTGTCTTTAATTTCATGTAGCCAATCCAATAGATAGACTTTTATCCCCCTTCGAGCCCCCAATTTGTTAACGGCCAGGGTTTAGAGAAACCCAAAGTGTATCATGGAGTTCACCTAACCCACAACTTTTAATAGATTTTGGTTATGGGAAGCACACAGGCTTACCTTACAGGTGTGATGCACCAGAGAGCCACAGTACTTTTAAATTAAAACAATGTTTATTTATGAGCCCATTAACACTTCATAAACCCACAGTAAACATCTTACCAACTATCAACACCAATCCTCCCCACAGATACAATATTCTATAAGTAAACTTTAATCTCTCCTTATTAATATCCGTAAGACAAAAGACCCTTTTTAACACAGAGATCAGGTTTAAATTCACTACTGAGAGTAGTCAGCACTTTGAAATCACCCAATTGATCTGGAGACTGTCTTTAGTTTGCAGAGAGATCCTTATACAGCTCCTTGTTTTGCCTGCAGCTATTGAGCCCTCAAAACAAAATTAAAACACACCCTAAAGCAAACAGCCTGAAACGAAAGTCAAGCAGACAGACAGCCCAGCTCCACCCACACTCTGACATCACTGATAATCAGCCGTTTCTTAAAGGTACATCCATTACAGATATTTTTTTCTCAACACCCATTTCTTAAACACTCATTTATTAAAGGTACTCTCACACGACAATTAAAAAAATAATAATTTAACAAACATTTTATCATGTGCAAAAGGAATGAGGCATGACTTAAAGGTGAAGATCAAATTTCCCAGTTATAAGTATGGAGAAGGTTGAGATAAATGAATGAGATGAACTATCCTAATAAGTCCTTTCATTTCATTCCAGAATGATCCAACACCTTGGGCTGAATTCTCCATTCCTGAGGTTAAGTACTTGCATGAACGGAGAATACGCGGGCATTGCACCACGGGAAAATTGGCACCAACCTCTCACCGATTCTGGTAACAGTGAGGGGCTTGCACCGGTGCGCGTGAAATGCTTGCGGATCATGCGGAAAATTGCTGGAGAATCACTGGGTCCGAGACATTGGCAGACTTGTAAGCCTTTAAACTGTTGGTCATTTTGCCAAGTTCAAAGATCTGTGGGATGAAGCAGTGATTCCCAAACTTTTCAGGAACACGGCCCACTTCAATGAGATTAACAATTCCACAACATACCAACTTTTCTTTCAGCTGAATCGATTGCTCTCAAACGTCGCATTTACTTACATTTACTATGGTCTTACGAGAGTGGTTTGCAACATAAGTGCATACAACAAGCTAAATATGGACCAGGTGCATTAAAGTTTCAAATCCACGACGGAATACACTGGGCAGGATTCTCCATTTTTGAGACTAAGGACGGGTTTCTCCGTCCTGCCGCACCAGATTTCTAGGTCTGGATTCTCCGATTTTGAGGCTATGTCCCCATGCCGGGGTGGGAACGGTGGCGTTTACGACAGAAAAAATGGCGTAAAGCAGTCACCGATCCCCCGTTTGGTTAAGGAAAAAATGGACATTGAGCCAAAGAAGGAGATATCAGGAGTGCTGAAGAATTAGGTTTTAAGGAGGGTCTTGATGGAGGAAAGGAAGGTCGGAATTTTAAAGCTCGGAACCCAGGCAGCCACCAAAACACTGTATTTGTTTCCAGTGAGTTGACAACATAGAACATAGAACAGTACAACACAGAACAGGCCCTTCGGCCCTCGATGTTGTGCCGAGCCATGATCACCCTACTCAAACCCACGTATCCACCCTATACCCGTAACCCAACAACCCCCCCCCCCCCCTTAACCTTACTTTTTAGGACACTACGGGCAATTTAGCATGGCCAATCCACCTAACCCGCACATCTTTGATTTGTGGGAGGAAACCGGAGCACCCGGAGGAAACCCACGTACACACGGGGAGGACGTGCAGTCTCCGCACAGACAGTGACCCAGCCGGGAATCAAACCTGGGACCCTGGAGCTGTGAAGCATTTATGCTAACTACCATGCTACCGTGCTGCCCCAAACATGAAGCCCAGTCAAGATATTTGAGAGCCATATTGAGATGTTGGCTGTAATATTGAATTCTCATAGGCATCTTCTTGATTAAAAAAGTGTTCCTTATATCTTTGTGACATGTAGTTCATCATATTTCATGAGCTAGCTAATAAGAGTTTCTTATTTTCAGCTGTAAAACCTGAAGATTAACTGTCATCAGTGTTGAGATTCAGCTGACTAGTTTTGCTTATTAGCTTTGAAGCTGCCTTCTTCATGCTAATTGATTATGTCTTGTAACTGTAGAAGTGGTAATAACTTATTCCAGACTGTGACAGATGTTCAAGGGATGAGACTTTCTGAATCCTTTCATTTACTAAATGAAAACAAGCAGTCACTTAAGCTCATAATTTCTGGCCGAGTACGAGTCACACGCAATGTAACAAAGACACTTTAAATTACACTGATGAAGAACCAGCATGTAGAGATGCGTTTTTAAAAGAAAAACAGTCAGCCCTCCTCAATCTGAACCCACAGATGATAAGAGTCATTGGTCGAGATTCTCCTGCAATGCTGAGAGCGGTGACAAAGTCGATGAATTTCATCATGTAGCATGGCCATCTCACTGTCAATTAATGACTTTGAATCTAAAATTTAGATATACCACAGCAAATATAGTGATGTACCATCGATTGCACGCGAGGTGAGTGATTTACCAAAGTCTGGCTTTAATTAACTAGAACACAGCTCTGCGATCGTCTACAGTGGAAAGGGACGATCGGCAGGCGTTTGAGCATTTATACCTCGTTAATAGAGGCGTGGTTAACTCAGCCTCTCGGCCAATCGGTCGAGAGGCACATGACCGACCAGGGCCAATGGTAAGCCGACGTTCTGGCCCAATGGCAGACGAGTATGCAGATCATATCATCACATATAGCGGTGAACCACAGTGCAGCCATGGTCTAGTCCCAGACTGTTTGAGCCACTCTGGTCAAAACAGAGTTTAGCCATCCTGAACTTTTGCTTAAAATGCAAGAAAGCAGCAACCTTAGGTATTTAGCTGCTGACTGCAACAGGATACTCAGATACTCAGAATACTATAAAGGAAAGCAATGGTCGTGAGGAATATAGTGAAGGATCATGGGAGGATGGGAGGGAGAGATTGAGAGAGTGGGACGGTGACATGTGGGGGCAAATAGGCAGCCCCAATGTAGTATTTGAGTGTGGGTGTGGGGGTGATTAGAAAGGGAGTGTGGTGTGTGTGTGTGTGTGTCTGTGGTGGGGAGAGAGCAAAAGTGTTGTGTGTCTGCAGGACGGGGGGGGGGGGGGGGGGGGGGGTATTGTTGAGGGAGGGTGAGGATGGGAGGGTGACTGTGGTGGATGCAGGGAGGGGATTTTAATTTTGCAACAAGTACCGAAAAGGAGAACATCCATGTATCTTTACCAGGTTTGTTTTCTCATCTTTGTTAGAGTGAGCCTTTTCGGAGGCAGACAGATAAATACAATTGGCAAATCTAATAAGACATGCACCAATATACCTCTCACAGTTCTCAGTCCATATAGTTGAATTTGCTCCAGGTCCCCACTGAACAAGCATGGAAACTGCCAACTGCTCCACTGAGTGTGGCCACATTAAACCCACAATAGTGACTCTGCTTTGAATTGCACCCTATTGCCTTTTAACTGCGATTTGTTGCATTATCTTACTTTAGCATTCCTAACTTCTTAAAATTGTACTGACTTGAGAGTTATGGTTGGAGTTTTCATATTGTACCGGAAGCAGCTGAGAAGATTCAGGAAATCAGGCCAGGATTTTGTGGTCCCAAAATGGAACCAAAGGGAGTCGGAAAATTGTTGCTCAACATGATAGTATAAGTCCCACCTAATGGGCTAATAGAATATTGTGGGTTTTGGGTTTTGGAGGATCCCTGGGGTCGAGATAATTTGTGAGAGATTGTGTTTTGGTCCTAACTAACACGTTCATGGGACATCTTGTGGGAGGAAACATAAGAATGCCTTATGCTTAGGTTGGAGATGATGCAATTAAGGAGAGGAGCCAGATCTGTCTGTAGTTTTAATTTGCCATAGGACTTCATGTTGAACATAAGTATTTTGAGTTCGCTCCAGAAAGGTTCTCTCCAAGGTTTCTGCATTGAGAAAAGCATTTAAACCATAATTGTGACTTTATTTCTAAGCAGCCTTTGAGCGTTATTGGTTGCTTAAGTGAATATATATAGTACCAGGTGTAGGGAGTAAGTTCAAGTTTTTTCTTTTATTTAAGAACTGTTTCAACTGTTAACTGTAGATCTATTACTTTGTTGCCAATGTGATTGATTCTATGTTTAAACTAAAGTTTGTTTTAACATGAAAGATACCTATTGGTCAGTGTTATCACTCTTATGGTGCAGTTACCTTTCCTCACAGTTTTACAACTTGCAACTTGTGTTGTCATCGGTAATCCTAACACATTGCTTATAACTGAAATCAGCGCTGATTGAGTTTCTATGCTGGCAGATTAATTGAAAAAGTAACATTCTTTTCAAATAAATCCACAATCAGTTTAAGCAAAACATTGTAACTGCCATTGGACCACATAGCATTTAATCATGACACAGTTTCTGGATCTGTGGTTAAAGTGGAATTTTTATATTTAAAAATCTGCAATGGCAGTCGTTACAGGCAGGGATGGGAGAAAACTGAAATCCTGATTCTTTATCTTGCTGGCCATTAAGTATGTGATTTTGAAAAAGTGTTTCTTAATCCCGGAGTGATTGATTAATTTGAATAGCCAGCAGCAAGCTTTTTGTGAGTTTAAATGAAGTGGATTATTTATTCACACATTAACCCTAAAGGTCCAGTGCCATGTCACTAACTTAGCACTCTCAGACTCTCTCAGATACACTCAAATAAAAACACAGTTAAAGAGATTTGTTTACAAATCATATGCAAAAGAACAGTTCATAATCCTCATGGTTGCCTCATTTTAGGAAAAAAGCATGCCCAGTGAAGAAGATATTTTCACCCCTGAATGGTAATCTAGGTGGAGTCAACAGAGTTGTGAATCAGGATTATTGCAGGATTCCTTTGAAGTGATGGTTTTTCAGCATGTTATGAATTGACATCCTTGTGGTCTTCTTACCAGGAGGTCAAGTTTCTGTACTGGTGTACTTGAAAAGGAACAGGCTGGGCGACCTTTATGATGATATTGGAGTCTCAAGTTTTAAATCATAGATGCTTCTACCTTTGTTGCTGTGTGGTTTGCAAACTGAATAGTTTCTTCCTAGTTTTTCAGAGGTAATACGATTAATTATCTGAAAACCATTTTAATCAGGTGGCCACATAATCAATACTTTTACAGTCCACTCAGAATTATTTGAAGTTCAAAGTCATTGCTACACAATTGTAGATGGATGTTGCCATTCCCACCTACCTGTGATTAACTAGTTTCTGCAGCTCTCTTTTGTAAAGTGTCGACCTGAAAGCTAGGGGTCCACAGATTTTGAGATTTGGAAAAGTCCATAAACAAAGGAGGTGTAAGTCCACATATGGGGCTGGATTCTCTGCAGCACTTGGCGCTGGGGCAGAGAATCCACTTTCCCTCCGAAATCTGGCCTGCCGCCGGTCCGCCGATACTCCAGGACCCAAGAATCGGCGTGATCGCGGAGTACGCCGCGCAGCTAGGGGCCCATTGACAGAGGCCTAACCAGTGATCCTCCACTCCTGACTGGCCAAGTTCCCGACGGTGTGGAACTAACCACCTATTGCCGGTTGGGATGCTCGCGTAGCAGCTGCAGACTCAGTCCATGGCCACCCTGGTGGGGGGATCGGACATGGGGGGGGAAGGCTTATAGGCGGCTGGGGGTTAGATCTGCGCAGTTAGATGATAGGGCGGTTGGCCAATCGGGGGGTTCTAATTTTTGTGTGTGGCTCCGTGGTCCCCGTCCGCCATGGAGCTCGGTGCGGCCGCTGCAGGCTGCCGCTGTGCGCATGCGCGGACTCCAAACCGGAAGTGCGGGGGCCCGTATCCGTAACTAAAGCTGAGTGAATTACTCTTTGTCCCTGCTAGCCTCCTGCATGGCATTGAATTAGCTGATCTTTTTTACAGGAATCTCCAGAGTGAAACTCTAGCGTTTGTACCTCGGCATGGGGACATAGTCCCATTTTGGGAGAACCCAGCCCAGGGTTCCATCATGTATGTTCATTCAAGGGAAACAGTCCACCCATGGCCATTCACTCAATAGTATTCTAAAGACTCGACATACTTCTGAATCAGCGCAGAAATTGTAAAAATCATTTGACCGTTGGAAGCCATCTCAGCAGCATTTTAAGGTCAATTTTCAAAGAATAGTAGTTCTAGAAAGTTGGACAGTAAATGTGGTCAAAGTCTTTTTTTAATTCTCTCACAGGATGTGAGCATGGCTGACTAAGCTGGAATTTATTACACATGCACAAATGCCCTTGAGAAGCTGGTGGTGAGCTGCGTTCTTGAACTGCTGCAGTCCATGTGTTGTAGGTACCACCACAGTGCTAGTCGGAGGGGAGTTCTAAGATTTTGACCGGGTGAAATGACTTAGTTCCAAGTCAGAATTGTATGTGTTTTGGAGAGGAACTTGCAGTTGGTGGTGTTTCCATGTGCCTGTTGCCCTTGTCATTCCAGATGGTAGAGGTTGTGAGATTGGGAGGTTCTGTCAAAAGAGCCTCGGTTGCAGTGCATCTTGTAGATGGTGCATGGTTCTGCAACTGTGCTGCGATGGTGGAGGGCAGAAATATTTATTGTGATGGATACGGTGCAAGTGATGCAAGTTGATTTGTCCTGGATGGTGTTGAATTGTTCTTGGACCTGCACTTGTCCAGGCAAATATGGAGTATTCCATCACACTCCTGACTTTTGTCTCGTAGATGGCGGATAGGCTTTGGGGAGTCAGTAGGCGAGTTAGTTTCGGCAGAATTCCCAGGCTCTGACCTGCTCTTGTAGCCACAGTTATTATTGATCAGTTCAGTTTCTGGACAATGATAAGCTCAATCATCCTCACTTCTGACCTTATGCTGAAAGGGAGGTAATTGCTGAAACAGGTGAAATGGTTGGACTTAGGACACTAACCTGAGGAACCCCTGCAGCGATGTCCTGGGATTGAGGCGAATGACCTCCGAAAACTGCACCCATGTTCCTTTGTGCTAGATGTGACTCCAACCACTGGAGAGTTTGCCATTTATTCCCCTTGACCCCAGTTTTTCTAGAGTTCTTGATGTCATATTCAGTGAAATGCTGCCTTGATGAAAAGGCACTCGCTCTCACGTCACCTCTTGAGTTCAGCTCTTTTGTCCATGTTTAGACCATGCCTATAATAGAACATAGAATTTACAGGGCAGAAGGAGGCCATTCGGCCCATTGAGTCTGCACCGGCCCTTGGAAAGAGCACCCTACTTAAGCCCCACACCTCCACCCTATCCCCGTAACCCAGTCCAAACTTTTTTGGACACGAAGGGCAATTTAGCATGGCCAATGCACCTAACCTGCACATCTTTGGACTGTGGGACGAAACCCACGCAGACACAGGGAGAATGTGCAGACTCCACACAGACAGTGACCCAAGCCAGGAATTGAACCTGGGACCCTGGCGCTGTGAAGCACCTGTGCTAACCACTGTGCTACCGTGCTTCCCATGCTAATGAAGCTGGTTGGCCCGGGTGGACCCCAAACAGAGCCGGTTGGATACCACCGGTAGCAGTGTACCTTAAGCTTTGTAAATAAACCTTTACTTCTTTTATTCAACTCGGTGTCGGCTCCCCATGTCTTCTTAAAAATGGCGACGAGAAGTAAACCTGGTCTGCTGTCAATGCTGTGGCCCTGCCGGCTCTGCCACCTCTCTGCATTAGTGTTTCCTGGTAGGAGCCTTGATTTTCTGCCCTGCCATTGTTTGGACGGCTGGACGTCTTTGACCCGGAGTCGAGGGCTGGGTCGGATAAGAGGAGCAGATGCGCTATTTCTTTTGTGTGAATAATATCGTAGAAGATGAGCATTAAACGGCAATTCTGCTGACCACTTGTGGTGCCCATATGTTTGGTGTTCTTCAGAGCCTTACATACCCAGCAGCACTGGACAGACGAACCTTCGACTAGCTCGTAGCGCTCATTGGTCAGCACTTCAACCCGACACCATCCGTTATCGTCCAACGGTATTACTTCAATAAGGCGGAAAGAGCCCTGGGTGAGTCTGTCCCTGAATTTATGTCCCGGCTTCAGAAAACCGTCGAGTTCTGTAAATATGGGGCTACACTGCAGGAGCTGTTGCCTGATCGCCTAGTCTACAGCATCAACACCGCAGAGACACCATGGAGCACATCCTACTCTGACAGGCGGCAGGACCCTGGCCATTGATCACAGGCCCGACCGTTGCAGCGGGAACCATCCCTGGAGTCTGCCGAGGTAGATTTGCCTCCGTGTGAGACATGCGGCCATCGGCCCAGGCCTGACCTCAGGCAGCAGGTGGCCCAATGGTCCAAGCGCCCCGGCAGGGTCAGACAACTGCCTCGGGACCAGAGCCAGAGGACAAGGCCGTGATGCAGTTGTACTGTCTGGCGGCACCCCATGTAACCGCCCCCCCCCCCAAGTTACATCCTGGTGCAGGTGAAGGGCACATATTGAACATGGAGATGGACACTCGGGCAGCAGTTTCATAGTGGCTCGGGCCACCTTTTCGGGGTGTGTAAACTTTAACCTTAGCAGTCATGCAGTTTGTTTTGCCACGTACACTTGGGAGCAACTGTTGTCATTGGGACAATTTAACGCTTGTTGTTTATGGCCATCAGGTGGCTCACCTTCCCATTATTGATGTTCATACGGGTGGCACTTGGACCAGCAGTGTTTTCTGCAGGCGGGGTCCAGGATGCTCAGAATGTACCCGGAGGTATTCCAGCCTGGCCTGGTGATCATGATAGGAGCATGTGGCCAAAATACAAGTTGGCCTGGCCGCACCTGGGCACATCCAGTTTCCTGCGCCTTGGTGGAGGAGGTGGAAGCCGAGCTTGACAGGTGAGAGAGCTTAGACATTATTCGGCCCTTGCTTTTGGCGACTGGCGGCATCAGTGGTCCCTGTCTTAAAACCGATGGGATTGTCCGCCTCTGCAGGATTACAAGTTGACAGTCAATATCCTTTAACAACTCAACTGCTACCCCATGCCTCGCATCGAGGACCTGTATGCTAAATTGGCTGGTGGATGCTCGTTTATGATGCTGGAAATGAATAATGCACATCTGCAGCTTGAACTGGACAGGTTCTCTCATCAATATTTATGATTAACATTCACCAGAGCCTCGATGAGTACACCCTACTGCCTTTCGGTGTCTCGACAGCCTATGCGATATTTCAGTGTATCATGGAGACTATCCTACTTGCCGCCACGCATCACGGTGTATTTAGACGATGTGCTGGACACCGGGGCTACTGATTGGCAGCACTTGAAGAACTTGGGAAGTTGTGTTGCAATGTTTCTCGAGAGTTTGATATCTGTCTACATCGGGCAAAGTGTATATTTCACACAAGAGAGGTGGTCTATTTGGGTTATCGGTTGGGCTGTGGTGGCTTGCACCCAGTGGCGGTGAAGGTGCGTGACATCCAGGTGAACCATGCGATGGAACTTTGTTTGCTTCTGGGGTTAGTCAATTATTAAGGGAAATTTGTCCCGAGACTCACAGCCATACTGGCCCTTCTGTATCTGCTCTGGAAGAATCACCAGACCTCGCTATGGGGTGCAGCCCAGGAGGCAGCTTTACAAGAGATGGCTGTCACCCTCGGGACTGCTGACACACTACTATTCGGAGAAGTCATTGAGCATCGCATGTGAAGCTTTTCCTTATGGGATTGATGCCATTCTGGCCCATTGGTGCCGGATCTTTGGGAGCGGGTGATCGCTTTTGCATCCAGAACGCTGACCACGGCTGAGTGTAAGCACGCTGAGATCAAGAAGAAAGGTCTGACGGTGAGATTTTGTGTAATAAAGTATATCTGCATCTACGGCCACCATTTCTACATCGTGATGGACCAGTAGCCCCTGTTTGCCCTTTTTCAAGAGGACAAGGCGATCCCGCCCATTGCATTGGCACAGATACAGTGCTGAGCCCTGCTGCTGGCCTCTTAATAGTACTCCTTCCAGCACCGGCCAGGGACCCACATTGCTCATGCGGACGCACTGAACCAGTTGCCACTCCCAGCCAAGTCCATGGCCCCACCTCTGGCGGACGAAGTCATCACCATTTTGAATTTCATGAACTCCCTGTCGATCAACGTATTGCATATCCGTGACTGGACTCAGATGGACCCCGTACTTGCCAAGGTGCAGCATCTGGTATGGTTTGGTGGCCAGCTACCAGCGAAACTGCGAGCCTTCTCCTCCAGGAAGTCCGAACTGAGTGTCGAAGACGGTATTCTGCTATGGGGCACAGGCGGAGTGGTCCCTGCGAAGGGTCAAGAGCTTATCTTGCAGGACCTGCACAACAGAAACCCAGAGGTGTCTCAGATTAAAATGTTGACGCGGAACTGTGTCTGATGGCCGGGAATGGATACGGGATACTATTGCCCAATAGTATTCTGTTTGCCAGGAGCACCAGAAACTCCTTCTGCCGCGCCCCTTCATCCCTGGGAATGGACGTGCCGACTTTGTTCCTCCATTCATGAGCTCAATGTTTCTTCTTTTGGTGAATGCCCATTTCAAGTAGTCAGAGGTCCACAAAATGATAGCGGTCACCCCTCGCACGACTATCGAGAAGCTGCGTGTCTCTTTTTCAACGCATGGCATCCCCAAGGTCCTCATCATGGATAATGGGGCTTCTTTCACCATTGAGGAGTTCTCGGCGTTCTGAAAGACCAACGGGAGTCGGCACGTGCGGAAGGCCCCTTACCACCCAACGTCTAACGGGTTAGCTGAGCAGGCCACAGACATTCATACAGGGACTCCAGAAACAGACATTTGGTTCCATGATGAGGCTGGCTGAGTTCTTGTTCACTTATCGAACCACACCGCATGCAGTGACTGGACTGGCCCCGGCTGAGGTGCTCATGGGCCGATGACTCCATACCCGCCTTAGGTTGCTGTTTCCCAATATAAGGCCAAGGTGAGGCATAACCAAGAGCTAAAGGGATACTGCTCTCTCCGTCAAGAACCACCCCGGCACGTCGCTCCGGGGGACGCGGTGCTTGTCTGCAATTTCGCAGTCGGTGCTCGCTGGCTCTCAGGGACTGTTTCCCACCAGACTGGGCCGGTCTCCTACCAGGTTCAGGTACATAACCAGCTGTTGAAGCACCATCTGAATCACCTTCAGTTGCGGAGACCACTCCTTCGTCAGACTCCTGATGAGCATCCTATTCCGGATTTCGGGTCCCGCTGTCGGACCGGCCCACTGTGACACCCCGTGGATGTCTTGGTGCGGACACATGGGATATTGCCTCCTTGGATTCAGAAATGGAAATGCAGCCTTCTGTGCCCTCTGATATAGACTCTGCTGTGCAGCTACCTCCTGCCGAACTCCCACCATGGCGTTCCTGGGGGAAGTGGTGTTCCCCCACGTGATACACACTGTTGGACCCAGTGCTTAGGATGCAATATGTTTCACCTAAGCCGAAGAGAGACCATCGCCCTTCGTCTTCTGCTTCTTCTCCATGTCCAGAGCCTTTGGAGGGCCCTTCGGACTTGGGGGGGGGGGGGGGGGGGGGGGGGGGGGGGGTGGCGAGGGATGTCATGATGTGCATCCGCACAGGACTTACGGGGTGGGGACAATTGTATTCCCTCTAAAAGTGGGGGGGGGGGGGGGGGGGGAAAGAGAGCTTAATTTCCATTGTATACAAGGCCGGCCAGTTCCGGGTGAGCCATCTCAGACCCGGTTGGTTCCCATCGGGACCCATGTACGTTAAACCTTGTAAATAAACCTTTGTTTCTTTTGTTCAACTTGTGTGCCTTCTTAAAAGCAGCATTGCCTACAAATTGCAAATTTTAGATTGCCAGGAGTAATGATTCTTGCACACTTGAAAGAGAACGATTCTGACAATATCTGACTTAACCTGAAACCAGTGACAGTCATTATTCAGATTTTACCTCTGGCGTGGCTGCTTGAAACTGACTTTAACTAGGCCTGGGCTATTTGAATGACTGTTGTTGCATCTTGCTTTAAAATGATTAAAAATCCTTATTTTGGAACAGATTCATTTTGGTTAGGAGAATGATTTCAGAAGACAAGGAGATGTTTAAAAATGAATGAAAATTAATCTATTCCCTGCGGTCACGAATGGGAATTCACTGAAAATCCAGTTGATGAAAGCATGACTTGCTATTTTGAGGCATATTCCGTACCCTGGGTTTCTTCCGCATCATTGATGAGGTTACAACAGTGGACTGGGATCAGCTCTAAATTCCCAGCTACTTAAAACTTCTGAAATTTGGGCCCTGATACTAATGGGGAGACAGAGAGGGTGCAGGGTACATGTTAACATCCAAACCCCTCCCCCGAAATGTCAACAACAAGGAGCTCCAACTGAATTTAATGTCAGGACCTCATTATCGTTTACTCATACTATTTTCTGCCCAGCAGGCATTCAATTGAGAGGTGGCTGATTGCATATTTGTAAAACTGGTGGGAGCCTTCGGTCTGGCCCCAGGCCATCAGAAACATTAGGTCATAATGGAAGAGTTTAGGGCCGGGATTCTTCCCTACCCGGAGAGGCGGGGGGTCCCGCAGTAGCGCCACTCCGGCCTTCTCAAAGATGCGGAATTCTCCGCACCTTTGGGGGGGTAGGCCCGCAACGGAGTGGTTGGCGCCACGCCGACTGCGGCAAAACTGGCGCCAATGGCCTTTGACACCCGTCGGCTGGCGTCGGGGCTGGCTGAAATCCCCGGTTCATGTATGCGCCTGTGCGTCAGCTACCGCTGACGTCACCACCGGCGCATGCGTGGTAGGGGGGTTCTCTTCCGCCTCCGCCATGGTGGAGGCCGTGGCAGCGGCGGAAGAAAGAGTGCCCCCATGGCATTGGCCCGCCCGCCGATGGGTGGGCCCCGATCGCAGGCCTGGCCACCGTGGGGGCAACCCCCGGGGTCTGATCACCCCGTGCCCCCCCAGGACCCCGTGGGCCCGCTCGCGGCGCCAATCCCGCCGCCACCAGAGGTGGTTGAAACCACGGCGGCGGGAGAGGCCTTTCAGCAGCGGGACTTCGGCCCATTGCGGGCCGGAGAATCGCCGCGGGAGGCACGCCGATCGGCGCAGCGCGATTCCCGCCCCGCCAATTCCCGGGTGGCGGAGAATTCCGGACACGGCGGGGGCAGGATTTTCGCCAGCCCCGGGCGATTCTCCGACCCTGCGGGGGGTCAGAGAATTTCACCCCAGATCTTGGCAGGGAGGGAAACTTAGGACATCTGATGAGGATCAGAGTACTTCCAGAGGTTGAAAGATTATGGGGCAGTTGGTTATTGGTGGGGGTAATCGATCATGGAAGAAGCTATACTTCGAGAGGCCCGAGGAAAGATTTGCACTGGTCTTGCCCCACAAGCAGTGGTGGAATAGCATTTAACAGCTGCAGACACCATGGGGCGCGATTCTCCGCTCACCACGCCGGGTGGGAGAATCGTAGGAGGGCTGGGCGAATCACGACATGCTACCCTGGCACCCCCCGCGATTCTCCCACCCCCCAAAATGGCGTGTTGCGGAATCGCCGATTGCCGTTTTTCGCGGCGACCGGCGATTCTCCGGCCCGAATGGGGCGAGCGGCCTGACGAACCCGACCGGTTCACGCCGGCACCAACCACACCGGGTCGCTGCCGGCGTGAACATCGCGCGACAGGTAAGTGTGGGGCCTGTGGGGGGGGGCGGAGAAAAGAACGAGCACCACGGCATGCTTGGGAAGTGACTGGCCCGTGATCGGTGCCCACCGATCGTCGGGCCGGCGTCTCTAAGAGACGCACTCTTTCCCTTCTGCCGCCCCGCAAGATCAAGCCGCCATGTCTTGCGGGGCTGCGGAGGGGAAGACGGCAACCGCTCATGCGCAGGTTGGAGCCGGCCAAACTGCGCATGCGCGGCTGACGTCACTTAGGCGCCGCCGCGCGTCATTCCCGGCGCGCCGCTTTGACGCAAGTGTCAAGGCCCGACAGCCGAGTTTCTCACAACGCCACTCCTAGCCCCCTTGGGGGGGGAAGGGGGGGGGTGAATAGGGTGCGAGGAGTGGCCTCCGATGCCGTTGTGAAACTCGTCCATTCCTAAGTCATGGGAATGCTGGTCCAGAGCTGTTAAAATTCAAAAGGCTCCCAACATCCGAGGAATCATGTCCTCATTCAGGCTGCATGGTAGCACAGTGCTTAGCACTGTTCCTTCACAGCGCCAGGGCCCCAGGTTCGACTCTCGGCTTGGGTCAGTGTCTGTGCCGAGTCTGCACGTTCTCCCCTTGTCTGCGTGGGTTTCCTCCGGGTGCTCCGGTTTCCTCCCACAAGTTTCCTCCCACAAGTCCTGAAAAACGAGGTGAATTGGACATTCTGAATTCTCCCTCAGTGTACCTGAACAGGCGCCGGAGTGTGGCGACCAGGAGCTTTTCACAGTAACTTCATTGCTGTGTTAATGAAAGCCTACTTATGACACTAATAAAGATTATTATTATTTAAATATTACATTTTGCTGTTTCACCAGTATTCAGTATTCCTGGGCGGGATTCTTCAAGCCCTGCATCGGGCCGGAGAATCGCCCCAACCGCACCACGCTGCCCCGATTTTCCGAGGAGCGGAGAATCTGTGCCATTTGCGCTGGCACATCGCAGGCTGCTGTTCACGGCTGATGGGCCAAGCAGCCACGCGGAAATGGCAGAGCCCCACCAGCGCCATCCACACCTGCTCACAGCTGGCAGGAACTCTGCGTGCAGGCTCGGGGGGCGGCCTGTGGGGGGGGGGGGGGGGGAAGGGCAGCTCCTTCACCGAGGGGTGCCTCTGATAGTGTCTGGCTTGCGATCGGGGCCCACCAATCGGCGGGCCAGCCTCTCCAGCCCCGGCCCTATTTTGTTACACGGCCAGCCCCTGAACCCCCTCGCCATGTTGCATCAGAGCTGACACATTGAGGAAGACCCGCGGCGCCACTCCGCATGCACGGGTTGGCGCAGCACCACTGAGCATGCGCAGGTTGGCGTGGCACCGGGAAGGGAGGCTGGAGCGGCGTGAACCGCTCCAGAGCCTGTGTGGGCGAGAATCGGTCGTGCCCGCACCCGTTTCGCGCCATCGTGAAACACGACAGTGTTCATGGCGGCGCAGACACTCTGCCTCCATTTCAGAGAATCCTGCCCCCTGTTTTCGGAATGCAAAATGGCTTCTCAAGTCCGCTCCATAAGGAGCTTGTCAATATGTACATCTGTCCATGACCATCTGCTATTATCAATTGGGTTTTTTTCTATCTCTATCGTCTGCTGATTAAATTCCCCTATTCTGTCAATGATTCTATCATTGGTGCATTTTAGCTCAAACTTGAAGTTAACTGTCAGTTCAACCAGCCTCTATTTGCTAGTTCGAATCCATCTCTTGACCTTATCTTGTGAATTTTGGTAAAGATCTGGGCAAGACTTGGAATTGAATTTTCTCTCAACATTGGCTTCAAATGTTTGGACTTTCCTGGACACCAGGCCTTTTAGTCCCCTGTGGGTGCAAGCATTATAGTGGGCAGGGGTGAAAATTCACACTGCCAACTGGCCTGCCAGTTTTCCAGTTCAATCTAGAAGACTGTAAGACATAAGAACAGAATTAGGCCATTCTCCTGCCTTCTACCCATAACCCCTGATCCCCTTATTCATCCAGCCCCTGGACCACTTTCCCAAGGCAGAATTGGAGACAGTAGGGCTACCTGCCCACAGTCCCAAAGCCTGCAGGCAAAATATAGCCTGTGCTAAACAACACTGGAAAAAGATACAAGACTGTGGGTGACTTTCTCCGTTCAGGAGACAATGTTGAGTTGAATTACTGCTGATTTGCACTCCAAAGCGATCCCAATCCTCCGGCATGCAAATTTATGCATGGCGAGGATTACGAGTGATTCCCAAAGGAATTCTGCTATTGGGGTCAAAGGGAGTTAAGTGCTGTCAATTTCCAGCTGAGCAGTTCAAAATACCTCAAGCATGGAGGGGGGTGATTGGAGTGTACTTAACTCTTTTTGAAGAGCACTTCATAGTTACTGAACCCTGAAAAAGATGAATGAAGCAAGGCTCAACGCTGTGTTTGTGGAAGCTGTCAATCACAGCCCACTAAGAGAAATGACTGAATGGCTTGCAGCCCAAAGATCTGTGGGGTTAAAACACAAGTCATTGGTTTACTCTTTCCAGGAATTGATACGTGGTGCTTCCTCATTCTGAATTAGCAGCTGTATACCCAGATGTGTGTCACAAAAGTATTTTTTGTCACTTGCCACTGTCTGAACTGCTCTCTGACTTCCAGACAGGCATCTCTTTTTCTGGGGGTCTGTGGGTGTCCCCTTTTGTTCAGGGATTCTCTGAGGGGTGGTGCCTTTATTTCAGGGGTCTCTGGTGGAGTCCCTTTAATCCGACGGTCCCTGTGGGGCAATCCCTATTTAGGGGTTCTCAGGGGTGGTCCCCGTATTAAGGATGTCTCGTGGCGGGTTCCTCTATTGAGGGGATCTCTGGGGGGTCTTCCTATTTAGGAGAACTTTGGGGGGTCTCCCTATCTAGGAGAACTCTGGGGGGTTCTCCCTATTTGGGGGTCCCTGCGGGGGTCTCCCTATTTGGGGGTCCCTGCGGGGGTCTCCCTATTTGGGGGTCCCTGCGGGGGTCTCCCTATTTGGGGGTCCCTGCGGGGGTCTCCCTATTTGGGGGTCCCTGCGGGGGTCTCCCTATTTGGGGGTCCCTGCGGGGGTCTCCCTATTTGGGGGTCCCTGCGGGGGTCTCCCTATTTGGGGGTCCCTGCGGGGGTCTCCCTATTTGGGGGTCCCTGCGGGGGTCTCCCTATTTGGGGGTCCCTGCGGGGGTCTCCCTATTTGGGGGTCCCTGCGGGGGTCTCCCTATTTGGGGGTCCCTGCGGGGGTCTCCCTATTTGGGGGTCCCTGCGGGGGTCTCCCTATTTGGGGGTCCCTGCGGGGGTCTCCCTATTTGGGGGTCCCTGCGGGGGTCTCCCTATTTGCGGGTCCCTGCGGGGGTCTCCCTATTTGGGGGTCCCTGCGGGGGTCTCCCTATTTGGGGGTCCCTGCGGGGGTCTCCCTATTTGGGGATCCCTGCGGGGGTCTCCCTATTTGGGGGTCCCTGCGGGGGTCTCCCTATTTGGGGGTCCCTGCGGGGGTCTCTGTGGGAGAGTCACCTTATTTAGGGGGTCGCAGGGGGGGGTGGGGAAGATGGGATGTGTGGTGGGGGGGGGGGGAACTGGTGAGGATTGTATGAGTAGGTCTGGCATTATGGGAGGAGTGGGAGGAGGTTGGATTTTGGGTGGAATTTGAGGGAAACCCCCTTAAGGGGTTACCCCCGTGGTCCATGATAAGGTCCACCACATTGGTGCTATGCTGGCAAATACTAATAGTAATCCACGGTCACATGATTCCCAGCCCAGAGGACCGGAGGATCACGAGGGCCTGGTGAATCTTGGGAGAGATTCTCCGAGCTGGCATATCTTTTTGTTGCCGGTCCGTGGTGTTGGTCTGCCATATTGACGCAGGCCATCGCCGCCATACTGGAAGTGCAGGGCCCCGTATCGGCAGCCGGAGCTGAGAGGACGACTCCGGGGCCCTGCTGGCCCCCTCCAGGCAGGAGATTCACTTTGGACTTTCTTCAGGAAAGTGATTCGCCCATGTTTTCATGCTGGAGTGGGGACATAGCCCCATTATTGGAGAATCCTGGCCCTGGTGCCTGGCCCGCTAAGCCATGTGCAGGCGCAAATCCCAATCCTGCCAAGAATGGCACCGAACCTGTTTTTACCCCGGGTGCACAATTCTCCACCGCATCAGGAACTCCGCTACTGGCGACAATGGTGGAAAATCCAGGCCATTGTTTTTTCAGCTTCAATCTGTTCCTGCTCAGAAAATCACTGACCGGGGGATTTTTTAAATGACATCAAATGTTGTCATCACTGTTGTGATCTTACTCCTCCTGCATTCTCATTCCCACAAGATTAGCTTCAACAGTATGTCTTCCAAAATTCTGCCGTCAAAAAGCTTGTGGACTTCATTGGCTCCACTCATTTTAGAATGGTAACAACACCTCTGACTCCACCCTCCTTTGTCATCCATTTCTACTAGGGGACCTCCAATTTGAACTCCGGATTCCTGAAATTATCTTCTGTCTATTCCCCATTTACTAATATGTTTTAATGTATGCTAATTTTCATGTAACTCAACCTATGTAATGAGCTCTCCCTGAATCCTCATTTGCATGTGCATTATTCAAAGCTGCTCGGGACACATCAATCTATTCCTACTTTTGTTATTTCTTTTTCATTTCTTCTCTCTTTACCCTTCCTAGACCCCTCTCTTCTTTTGTCCTGTCTCCTTTCACTTTTCCACTCTCAAGTACTCTGCCCTCCCAATTCCTTACCCCAAGACTGCAGTACTTCCTGCTCTCTGGCAGGTTTGACTCCCTTTCAGGCAAGCCGACACCTACCTCTGCCCCTCTCTTGGAATCCTCTGATAGGCTCATCAAGCAACTCTCATCCTCCATGATTTCAAACTCCAATCTCAACTCAATCATGTTCTCTCCCCTCTGAATTCACTGCCCTAATTTTCTCCTTAAATCCGTCTCTCCATATAAATTCACCAATCCATATTGTAGGCGGATCTAGGTGTGCTTTCTTTACTTAACCATTTTAAACTAATGTCACGAAGCAGGCTTATGTTATCTGCGAGGGTATCCCAACTTGCGACGCCGGTTTGTGGGGACATATTCTTTTGCTTTGTTTTGGTGTGAGAATAAGCAGCCTGGTTGTTGTATAACTATTATTAAAAAACATTTAGTAAAGTATAGGAAAGACATATATACACAAAAAGACATATACTATGCAAAGACTATTAAGTACATAAAATATTAAACACACATGTCGTTTATGTAGAAAGTACCCCTTGTTCCAAACTAAGTTAATGACCCCCGGACTCCTTAACACTTCACTGTTTCCCCCAAACAACATATAAATTAAATAAATCTATAAATTAAAACACAGCATATAGTTACCACACAATACAGGGATGATAATCATGTCTGGAAACAACTTGTCCTGGTCCAGCAAAGACATTTAAACTCCCTTTACAAAGGTTTCTGCATGGCCTTGGATCAAGGCTTAGAGGCTTTGGAAGTGAAATTTGACCTCCAAGTTGCTAGCTGGAAACCGGCATATCTGCTTCCAAGGCTGCTAGATGTCAACTGGCCTCCTTTGCTTCTGTGGGTCTTGTCAATTATACCTTTGTTCTTCTTTGATTCTGCCTCATGTGTATTTGGCTGTCTGCCCGTTCAAATTCCTTCACTCCACATATTAGCCTGTCTATAGCTTAGTGATCTTCCAATCGTCCAGGTAAACTGTTTCTATGAATAAGACATTCAAATCTACATAAATGCCTTCTAATCTAACTACTGGGAGAGTAGTTAGCTACTTGCAAGTAGCTAACTACTTGCATTCAAACAACCATGCAACCTCAAACAAGCCATTATTTGCAGCAAACTACCCAGCCTTCAGAACAGAGACAACAACACCACACATCCCTGCCATGGCAATCTCTGCAAGACTTGCCAGATTATCGACATGAATACCACCATTACATGCGAGAACACCACCCACCAGGTACATGGTACATACTCATGCGACTCGGCCAATGTTATCTACCTCATATGCTGCAGGAAAGGATGTCCCGAAGCGTGGTACATTGGTGAGACCATGCAGACACTGCGACAATGGATGAACGGACATTGCACGACAATCACCAGGCCGGTATGTTCCCTTCCAGTCGAGGAATACTTCAGCAGTCAAGGGCATTCAGCCTGTGACATTTGGGCAAGAGTTCTCCAAGGCGGCCTTCAGGATGTATGACAAGCAGAATCGCCGAGCAGAAACTTATAGCCAAGTTCCACACACAGAGGTACAGCCTCAACCGGGACCTTGGATTCAGGTCGCATTACATTCACCCCCCACCATCTGGACTGGGCTTTTGCCCAGTACCAGCCTCCCCGGACAGGCACCGGAATGTGGCGACTAGGGGCTTTTCACAATAACTTCATTGAGGCCTACTCGTGACAATAAGCGATTTTCATTTTCATTTTTCATTTTCATTGAAATCCTAACAACTGTCCTGGCTTGACACAATTCACACCTCTTTAACCTGGGGTTACCCCTCTCGCTGGATCTGTAAAGACTTAATTACCTGCAAAGACTCACATTTAAAGTATCGTATTGCAACTTCAGCTTTCTCTATTTATATGTTTCTGGAACCCACGTCTTCATTTATCTGAGGAATGAGCAGGTCTCCGAAAGCTTGTGATTTGAAACAAACCTGTTGGACTTTAATCTAGTGTTGTAAAACTTCTTAATGTGCTCACCCCAGTTCAACGCCGGCATCTCCACATCATAACTACTGGGAGACATTCATCTCATCTAGCCCTTTAAAACCAAAAGAGAAAGTGCTAGAAAATCTCAGCAGGTCTGGCAGCATCTGTAGGCAGAGAAAAGAGCTAATGTTTCGATCCAGGTGACCCCTTGTCAAAGCTAAAACACATAGAAAGTGGGAGATATTTATACTGTGGGGTGAGGGAATGAAAGATGGGTCATAGCCACAGAAACCAGGGAGAAGAGTGCTAATGGCAGCCCCCAGAGAGGATAAAAGGTGTGAAAGGCCAAACAGCAGAGAAACTAAAATCAGAGGGTAAGCTGTGACAGATGTAGATGTGGGGGAGGGGGGACATGGTTGGGAGAGAGATAAAATAAGAAAAGGGGGGAGGGGAAGCAAAGGGGAGAAAAGGTAAGAAAAGGGCAGATAAGATAGGGGGAAAGTGGGGGGGAAATATATATAAAGAAAGACAAAAAAGAAATAAAAGGTAAAAGACAGTTAAAATGAAATGGAATGAAAACAAAGGGTCAAGGTTGGGTAGGCTATCATCTGAAGTTGTGGAATTTGATGTTGAGACCGGAAGGCTGTCGCGTGCCTAACCGAAAGATGAGATGTTGTTCCTCCAGTTTGCATTGAGCTTCACTGGAACATTGTCGCAGGTCAAGGACAGACATGTGGGCATGGGAGCAGGGTCTTGTGTTAAAAGGTCAGGGTCCTGAATGCGTACAGACCGAAGGAGCTCAGCAAAGCGATCATCCAGTCTACGTTTGGTCTCTGATATATTGGAGACACACTGGGAGCAGTGACTACAATAGACCAAATTGAAAGAGGAGCAAGTGAAGCACTGCTTAATCAGGAATAAGTATTTTGCACCTGGGATGTTAAGCATGGAAAAGATAAAGGGGCAGTTGTTACACCTTCTGTAATTGCATGGGAAGGTGCCATGGGTGATTGGAGAGGTGTTGGTATGGTGGAGAAGTGCACTATATTATCTCTGAGGGAACAGTCTCTGGTGAATGCTGACAGAGGGAGTGAAGGGAAGATGCGTTTGATGATGGCATCACGCTGGAGTTGGTGAAAATGGCAGAGGATAATGCTTTGCAAACGGAGGCTGGTGGGGCGAAATGTGAGAACGAGGGGGACTCTATCCTTGTTTTGGGAGGGAGGGGAGGAGGCGAGGATAGTGGCACGGGAGATGGGCATCACCCTATTGAGGGCCCCGTCAAAAACTGTAGGTGGGAAATCACGGTTGAGGAAGAAGGAACACATTTTCGAAGCACCATTTTGGAAAGTGGCGTCATCGGAACAAATGCGACGGAGGCGAAGGAGTTGAGAGAAAGGGATGGAGTCCTTACAGGGTGTAGGGTGCAAAGAGCTGTAGTCCAGATAGCTGTGGGAGTCAGTGGGCTTGTAATTGATATTAGTGAATAGTCTATTGCCGGAAATGGCGACAGCAAGGTCAAGAAAGGGAAGGGAAGTTTCTGAGATGGACCAGATGAAAGTGATGGAGGGCTGGAAACTGGAAGCAAAGTTGATGAATTTTTCCAGGTGCGGACGAGAACATGAAGCGGCACCAAAATAGTCATCAATGTACCAGTAAAGGAGTTGTGGGAGGGGACCCAAGTAGGCCTGGAACAAGGAATATTCCACGCTGGAGAAAGTGGGATGGGTTAAAGGAGGGAGATGTTGTTGAGAGATAGAATAAGTTCAGCCAGGTGGAGGAGAGTGGTGGTGGATGGGAATTGTCCAGGCCTCTTTTGAATACTGGCTACTGCTGTCGCTAGGCACATGGATGCCACTGACATCATGTGAACAGAAAAAGAAACCTTGTATATGCTGTCAACCATTTTCCACCAAACTAACTCAAAATAGTATTACAAAGAAATCACTGACAAGCAACAGATTATTTCTTTAAAATAAAGCACTGCAATTACTCTTGTAATTCATAGAATCTCTACAGTGCCGATGGAGGCCATTCAGCCCATTGAGTCTGGACCAACCCTCTGGAAGAGCACCCTGATTATTATTATTATTATTATTACCTCGGCCCACTCCCCCGTGCTATCTCCATAACCCGGTAGCCCTACCAAACCTGCATATCTTTGGACACTAAGTGCAATTTAGAATGGCCAGTCCACCTAACCTGCACATCTTTAGACTGTGGGAGGCAACCAGAGCACTCAGACAAAACCGATGCAGACACAGGAAGAACATGTAAACTCCACACAGACAGTCACTCAAGCCCAGAATTGAACCCAGATCCCTGGTGATGTAAGGTAGCAGTGCTAAACATTGTGCCACCATACCACCCAGCTTGAAGGATAAGTAATTAATAATCAATTGTCAATTAGAACTTGGTTTGGTATTTCTGTATTTGTCCATTGGCATTTCTAATGAGAGAATTAAAGTGCTGTAACAGCTGGGAGAGAAATTGCATCAGACTTGGACTCCCTCGCAATCAGGTACACACACTATCCTTGACTGTTGAGTCTGTCTTAAAGAATAGGGATCCTGTAAAGATACCAAGATAAGAAACATAGCTTAAAGGAAGCCATTGTTCGAAGTTTAAGACAATGTACGCAATTAGCTAGAACCAAAAGTGTTAACTCTTATCACACTATTGACAAATTATAGACCAAAGAGTCATTTCCAACAACTTGGCTAAACTGAGCTTTGCAACATCTTTAGAATGAAAAAAGGAGCTGCAGGAATCATCTTTATGTGCATCAAGTGTGGAAGAACGGGTTGAGATATTCAGGGGTAGTTGAGCATCCTTCTATCAGCGTGAAGGTAATTTCCAACAAGAGGCAGGTGAGTATAGAGTGTAGTTAGTACTGGGATTGCTTCCCAGCAGTAAAAATCTCAGGAAGAGTAGTGCTTCTCGGAGAAAGTGATGCTTTCTCTGTTGACATGAGAAGTTGAAGTTGTTGTCCAGGTCTCTTGGGTTGATCACCTATTTGAAAGCGTGGAGTTGGTTCAGTGATAAGTATACTTTGCTTATATTCTTCCTCTTCAGCTAATTGGTAAGTTCCTAAAATTTGCTGATAATTAATAAACTTTGATCCCATTTACTAAATTGGTGCCTGAGCCTTAGCCTGATGGTTATATCTCTGTATCTCTGTCAAACCCAAACAGTTTAAAAGAGCTATTTGGGTTCCAGTATTAGGCAATGTCACCTAAATTAAAACAAGTCTAAAATATTGAAACACCCTTTTAAATCTTATAATATTCTGGCCATCCTTTGATCTTGTCATCTCATGAGGTCTTGCTAATTCCTTTGTATCAATCATGGATAAAGACTTCTCCAATCATTTCCTTGCTCAATCACCACCCATATCGGCCTTCCTCACCCCAACCTATCTTTTGTATTAGCCTCTGGAAAAGAAATTTATCCCCCAATTCACTTAAAACCACACTTTCAACATCACAGCAGTCTCGCGTTTGGCCCTCCATTCACCACATTTCTGGAGCTACCTATTTATTTACACAACACCCTCACTTTCCCCATTGATGGTATAGTCCCCAATAAAACAATTCCTCTCTCTCACTGATCATTCCCCCTACATGGCCCCGGTCTCGGCTCTCTCAAATCCAAAGGATGCAAGCATAAGAGGTCTATATAAAACATTGCTAGCTTCAGCTCTCATTCGCTAAAACTGCTCCTATTTTAGGTTTGTCCATAAGCTACTTTTCTCTACTTCAAACCATCTTAGTCAAACTCTTTGGCCTGTCTCCTTCACCTTCACCTTCAATACGTACGTGTTGGTTACAGACTTCTTTGTCACTAAGATAGAGGACATCTGATCAGCTGCCTGTAGTAGCACACACCTCCCTTCCACTGGACCAATGGAATAAAATTATGATAAAGAGACCTCTCCCTTAACCCTGAACTGATCTCTTTCTCTAGTTTCTCTCCTATCTCCCCTCATCTGAGGTCTGTGGGCTTTCACACGTTGTGATGAAAGATCAGAGACCGGAATTGTTTTGCTATCCACAGATGCTACCAGGTCTGCTGAATTTTCCTCCATTTTCTATTCACGTCTTGGACTGATACCATTGTGCCCCTCGTGGATCTATCCTTGGTGCCTGTTCTGACCCCCAATAGGGACAAAACTTGTATAACATCCAATTCCCCTCCAACAACTATTTTAAGTTTATTGACAACTCTAGAATACAAAAGAATCAGCAACTTGCTAAAAAGTCACAAAAAATCAGTAATATGCAAAAAACGTTTACAAGACATCTCACCAAGATGTATAATTGCAACAACACATCCCTGCTCCTGTACTCAAAACCTCTCATAATGAAGCCCAACATACCATTAGCCTTCTTTACTGCCTGCTGCACCTCCATGTTTACCTTCAGTGACTGGTGCACAATGACACCCAGGTCCCGCTGCACACTCCCCTCTCCCAATTTACAACCGTTCAGGTAGTAATCTGCCTTCCTGTTTTTGCTTCCAAAGTGAATAACCTCACAATTATCCAAATTATATTGCCTCTGCCACTGATTTGGCCACTCACCCAACCTGTCCAGATCATGCTGCAGGATCTCTACATCCTCGTCACAGTTCACCCTCTCACCCAACTTGGTATCATTTGCAAACTTTGTGACGTTACATTTTGTTCCCTCATCCAAATCATTAATATATATTGAAAATAGCTGGGGTCCCAGCACTGATCTCTCTGGCACCCCACTAATTACTGACTGCCAATTTGAAAAGGACCCATTAATCCCCAATCTTTGTTTCCTCTCCGCCAACCAGTTTTCTATCCACCTCAATACACTTACCCAATCCCATGAGCTTTAATCTTGCACAATAATCTCTTATGCGGGACTTTGTCAGACGGCTTCTGAAAGTCCAAATATGCCACATCGACTGGCTCCGCCTTGTCAACTGTACTAGTTACGGGCAGCACGGTGGCACAGTGGTTAGCATTGCTGCCTACGGCGCTGAGGGCCCGGGTTCGAATCCCGGCCCTGGGTCACTGTCCGTGTGGAGTTTGCACATTCTCCCAGTGTCTGCGTGGGTTTCACCCCCACAACCCAAAGATGTGCAGGGTAGGTGAATTGGCCACCCTAAATTGCCCCTTAATTGGAAAAAATAATTGGGTACTCTAAATTTTTTTTTAATATAAACTGTACTAGTTACATCTTCAAAAAATTCCAACAGATTTGTCAGGAATGAATGATTTTCCCTTCATAAATCCATGCTGACTCTGATAGATCCTGCCGCTGCTTACTAAATGCTCCACTCTAAAATTCTTGATAATGGATTCAAGAATTTTCCCCACTATCGATGTTAGGCTTACTGGTCTATAATTCCCTGTTTTATTTCTACCTCCCTTTTTGAATATTGGAGTGACATTAGCTACCCTCCAATCTGCTGGTACTGTTCCAGAGTCTATAGAATCCCGGAAGATGACCACCAATGCATCCACTATTTCCAGAGCCACCTCCTCAAGAACTCTAGGATGCAGATTATCAGGCCATGGGGATTTATCCGCCTTCAATGCCATCAATTTTCCCAGCACCATTTCTCTACTAATATTGATCTCCCTCAGTTCTTCCCTCTCACTAAACCTTTCATTCTCCAACAGTTCTAGGATCAGATTTGTGTCCTCCTTTGTGAAGACAGAATCAAAGTGTGTACCACCATCCAGATTGGCCTGCAGTGCCGTGTGGTTTGTGGGCCCGAGGAAAGGGCAGTTGCCGCGGTGATCAGCCTCGGGTGAGGAAGTGAGACCCCACTGAGTTGCGGTCTCTGTGACACGTGTGTCAACCGGCTCCCTGAACACCACACTCACACCACACTCACCCTCACACCATCCGCACACGACCCTTACACCCACACCACACCACATGCAACCCTTCTCCACACCACCTCACACCATCCCCTCACCCCCGCACCACATCCAGACACCCACACCACTCTTTCTCCCCCCCCCCCCTCCCCCCCCCCCCCCCCCCCCCCCCCCCCCCCCCCCCCCCCCCCCCCCCCCCCGGCCCATGGTCCAGTCATGCATCCTGTCTTGTGTCTTGCAGGACCTGCTGATGATCGGGAAGGTCCTCTTGCTGTCTCCCAACCCCAGCTACAGTCACAGCCAGAGCTCCAGGTGCCGAGCAGCGACGAGGATGATACTGACATGGAGGGGACCGATATACCCGATACCCAGGAAACCCTGGAGCCTGAGTCTGAGGATGACACGGATTTCCCATCACAGCTATCTCCAACACTCTCACCAGCCCAGAGATGCTCATCTCCGTTGGACACATCAGTGAAGAGGCTCCTGGGGCACTATTTGATGCTCACCACACACATACTCCGGTATAGCGGGTGGAGGTAGGAACTCCTGAAGAGGCGGACGGTTGGATGGCAGGCCAACCCCAGGGACTAGCTAACGTCCAGATGGTTTCATACTTCTGGAATGGTCAGTCCCATCGATCGTGGAAATGCAGTCGCAGAGCCAGGGACTACGCGAGGGGTTATCGGTGAGCAACCAGCACTGGGTTCAACTGCGTGCAGGAGCAAGAGGTGGTGCCGACCATGTGTGCTGCCCAGACCAACACTGCATGGGTGGCGTCCACTGTGGAGGCATTGGTGGCGAGGGTTTTGACTATGGGTCAGCATGTCCAAGGTATGGGGCAATCTAAATTTTAAAAAAAGGAGCAAAGCATTGTAGAGTGCCCAATTTTTTTCCCCCCAATTAAGGGACAATTTAGCTTGGCCAGTTCACCTCACCTGCACATCTTTGAGTGAAACCCACACAGACACGGGGAGAATGTGCAAACTCCACACGGACAATGCCTTGCTCCTTTAATGACACTTTACCAAGTCTTTCTTCATCTCACCTAACATCTCCTTATGTGGCTCGGTATCATCTTTCTTGCCTTTGTTAAGTGCATTTGGTCATTTTATTACAGTAAGGGTTGTTGCTCATTCTGGTGAGTGTGCTTTACACTCAATTGGCTCTGTTTTATTACCTTGCTCTAGAGTCGCCAGGTATCTTTATGTACCACCACGAGGTTCAAGTTCAAGTGCTGATCAATAACTCGGTACACAAATTAGTAAGGTTCAAATCAAAACACATTTATTATATACACAGTTAATCACTACTCATGCATAAACACTACAAAACTAGACTATCTCTACCACTACAGGCCAATACTTACCTTTGGAAAAGAACCCACTGGGTCAGGGAACAATGGCCTCTTGTTCAATCCGGGGGCTGCAGGCTTCCAACTGGTACGGACTAAGGGTCAGGAGCGCCTATCTCGTAGCGTGCGTTGACTGGACACTTACTTGGTGGTGCAGCTGTTAGCTAGGCCTCTCCTCACGGTCAAGAGTTCTTCCAAGCTGCTAAGATGTTCTGCTGGGAGGGCCGGCTAAGAGACGGAATTGAACTTGGGACCTGTCTTTTATAGGCCCCAGGGGCTTCGCGCCCTTTTGGGCGGACCCCGTACCTGACTCCAATCGATTGGATCACGTACCAATCGATCGGTTTGAATTCCCCAATACTGGGGCTGTTTCCTGATCGCTGGGCGGTCCTTGGGTGCTCGTTAGCCTCTTTTGTCTTGGACTCCTGCTGGCACCGAGGAGTCTGACTTGTTATTGAGTATCTCAAATGTAGCTAATTGTTCCCTGGGATCACTCATCAATATGCAGATTACTGCTGGTTTCAGTGCTGTCTGCTTTAATACACAAAGGAACTCTGCAAAACTGTTTGTTTTCGAATGCTGTCCATGTTTCCCTGCGCTCTTTGCGAATCTCCATTTTAAGTCGGGAAGTGGCCAACCCAGGTGGCTACAGGGTGCTATAAAAATATCATTTATTGTGGTTATAATCACATACCTACCTCATGAGAACAGATTATTCGGACAGATCCGCCAAGATTAAACTGAAAGTAGGCACCTTTGTGATGGATTTGGATTGGGCTTTACATATTTACCAATTTAACATCAACCTCCTCCTCCTTCCCTTCTCCTGCCCATTTTGACAGGGTTAAAATCCCCTCCTTCCTTTCTAATGTTTAAAAATGAATCATTATGAAATTACCCATGTTCCCCACGGCACATCGCTTCAACATTAAATCTTTCGACATATAACATGGAATAGTAAAAGAATGATTTTTTACAATTCACAATTTAAGTGCTTGTCACATAAATATTAATGTGAGCATTTATTATTCAAATGGAAATTTTACATTTGACGAGAACTTGTGTAAAATTTGATTCTTCCAAAGATGAAATTTGAAAGAAGTTTAAAGCATGTCAACAATGGCTACATTGCTCAGACCAAGAAGCTGTATTAGATCATTGTAAGTTAGTGCTTGCATTAAAGATAACGGGTGGGATTCTCCTTCAGCCGACACTGAAATCGGGGTGTATTCTCCTTTAGCCGACACTGAAAGGAGCTGTTTAGCACAGAACTAAATCGCTGGCTTTAAAAGCAGACCAAGCAGGCCAGCAGCACGGTTCAATTCCCGTAACAGCCTCCCCGAACAGGTGCCGGAATGTGGCGATTAGGGGCTTTTCACAGTAACTTCATTCGAAGCCTACTTGTGACAATAAGCGATTTTCATTTTCAAATCAGGGTGTTCGATCGGGCGGAGATTGGCACCCGACGCCGAAATTGCAGCAGGCGCCAGTTTGACGCCGAATTGCGATGCTCCGCCTCCTTGAAAACGGCAAAATGCAGTGCACGCCACACGTAGTTGCAACACTGTCCTCATATTAGTGGGCCCACCCACGATTCTCCGTCTCTGATGGGCCGAGTTCCCGACAGAGCAGTTCACGTGTGTTTTCACAAATCGTGAACCTGACGTGGTGGCTGCTGAGAGAGGGGGGGGCCGTACGGACAGTGTCCAGCACCGCCTTACTCCACTGCCAGCCGCGCCACTGGCCGGGGAGCTTCTGCCATGGTTGGGAGGAGGGGGGAGTAGTGGGAGGTGGCCAGGCGTGGGCTGTGTGTGTGGGGGGGGGCAGTGGACGCGTATGCAACACCATTACCGTGGCCGACAAGGCAGCCATGCAGTTGCGCATGCTGCTGACAGCTTGCTTTAAACCTGAGCCGTACAACGTACAAGTGATTCCCCCCTCCCCCCGGGGCACTCCCCTGGCCCAAGCTAACCCACTGCTGTATGGGCGCTCCAGCACAACCTGTCCCATCTTTTCGGCCCTGATCAGTGCATGTGGGGGGCGTATAGTTTAAGCACAGCTGCAGCTCGTCAGCCCTGCGAGTTTCTATCATGGACCTGGCGATTCCTGCACCGTTGTTTGTGGGTTCCGATGGTGTTCCATACAGCGCCGATTCTAGCCTCTCACCAGTAGCAGAATCGGTGCAGGTGTGGCACCAATGTTTCTGCCATGAAGGTCCACGGATTCTCCGCTGGCGTCAACATTTAGACTCAAGAAACAGAGAATCCGGCCCAATATATGAGTGCCAGGGCTGAGCTGAATTGGATATCCAGAGGTGACTCTGTCTGAATGAGTTTAAAAAGTAGAAATGTGATCTGATGTCCCATTTATGCAGAGTTGATTAATGGAAGTTGTGAAAGTTTATAAAACTAAGTTCAGAATTTACCTTGTATGTAAAGATGCAGATTTGATCAATTTACTGGACTGTTGTCCTTGCATTGTGTAATTCTTGCAGGGTCTATGAAGAAGAGCAAGACAATACACAGGGCTAAAGATCTTTTAGATGGAGAGTGGCCAGAGGAGCTGGAAATGTGATTGAAATCTGTAATGATAATTGAAAATGATGCTTTAAAAATAATGTCAGAGTCATATAATACACTGCTCGAGAGAATACAGCCAGTTCCAAATTGTCAACAATAATTTGCTTCGTTTCTTTTAAAAACTGCTTGGATGATCATTAGTGTGAAAGTTGCTGGCCTTGAAACCCTTGAAGGTTTTCTCCAAGTCTTTGTAACATCAAAGCTGGCACATATTATTAGGATGTCATTCTTTAACAGGACAACTAGTTCAGGCAGCACAGATAAGAATGTGACTGACAAAACTATCAAATGATGAAATGTTATCATCTTAGGACCTTGATATTTTTACTTGTCACAATACTCACTTCAAATACTAGCCGACATAACAAGAACAGACCAGTTTCATCTGCACCAGAGGGCAAGAGGTTAAAACTGACAGAACACAGGAGTGTTCAAAATTAGAAGGCAACTTTTGCCTCCGAATAATAGATATCTGGAACATGGTCTGAGTTAAAGCAATTACAGCTTTAAAGCAGTCATTCCTACCCCCTCTCCCATGCAGGTCATTAGATGACAGGTAGTTTGCTTTTGCTTAAGTAGTATTTTCCGACCACGTAGCTCCTGACAGGAACCCGAGCACCAATACCGAGAACCACGACAATGAAAGGGGCACATCAATCAGAAGCCCAATTCAGCAAACCAGTGACGCCCTGAAACAGTAAATCTGCTGAATAACTGCAGTCTTGTTTTAGTACAGCCATCAGATTCTGCATTTTTGGTGGTAATACTGCATGCTTCTTAACTTCACCATACAAAGGGAGGGTGGCATTTTTGCCATATTGTCAATTTCCTGCCTCATTGAGTATGCTTGCATAGAAAATGCCCTAGATCAGAGTGGGCTGGCCCCAGATTGAGCCATCCTGCTGTGAACTCACCGCTGCCTCACTCCGGGCACGTTATTTAAACCGCAGCAGTGCACAGCCTTCTAAATGCCTGAAGTCCAGGACATCACTGTAGACATGACCCCAAAAGGCTGGGTATCTCGTGCAAACCTGCAGGATCACTTTCTTTAATTAATGAAGCCACAGTACATTGAGTGAATGGCAGCATTTCCAGTTTATGTATTGCATTGCCTGTTGCCGGGGAGCACTTAATCATAGTCGATGGCCCCCTGCGCCTGTGGGAAACTGACAATCTCAGCAAAGCCCAGTACTCTGGGGCCCAGGTTTGATCTGTGTCGAAGTTGATGTAATTGTGGGCCTTGGCGCAAAGGGCATCTGTGGCCTCATGAATGGATTTGTGTGTGGACTGCAGAAGTCCCCAGTGGAACCCTGGAAGGAGCCACTGGTGTCAAGTTCAGAGCAGTCATTACTTTCAGAGGCATGGGCAATCAATGGCGTCCCATTCGCCATGACGCCAATTCCTGGACAATATGGCAAATGTGAATAACCAAATCCCTGGACATGTGGAATCACCAGCAATACTCATTCCCACTTAGCTGCAGATAAGAGATGTGAGTTCCGGATCTTGCGAGCCATGATGCCTTTGTGAACCTCATCCTCTGTGTCTGGAGGAGGCTCTCCTGGTCACTAGTCAGGAAGGTAATGCTGGTCCCTTAGGCTATCCAAGTGCCTGTGTTACAATTTTCATCTTCTCGCTGCCTGTAAGCAACAATGCAGACAGCAGTAAAACCAGGCTCCATCTTCTTGATGGTCTCCTCTCTGCAGCATCTATGACAGACAAGAGTCAGCATTAGTCTCCAAATGTCCTCTTTCTGTCATAGAACATAGAACATACAGCACAGAACAGGCCCTTCGGCCCTCGATGTTGTGCCGAGCAATGATCACCCTACTTAAACCCACGTAACCCATATACCCGTAACCCAACAATCCCCCCATTAACCTTACACTACGGGCAATTTAGCATGGCCAATCCACCTAACCCGCACATCTTTGGACTGTGGGAGGAAACCGGAGCACCCGGAGGAAACCCACGCACACACAGGGAGGACGTGCAGACTCCACACAGACAGTGACCCAGCCGGGAATCGAACCTGGGACCCTGGAGCTGTGAAGCATTGATGCTAACCACCATGCTACCGTGAGGCCCCTTTTTGTCAAAATACAGAGTTGGAAAGCCTTTGGCCAGGCTCCTGTCAATGACTTGTTATTGAAAGTGGGTTAAGGGCTTTGTACTTGTCAGGCAACACTCACCCCCTTGAATGATGGCCAGTGTGGGGTGTGTATCAAAGTCCCCCCTCCTCTCCATCATGACCAATAGCTATGATATTGCTTTGGCCAGGCTGCTTGCAGCCCAGGCACTTTGATCCTCATTCACTACTCTCTAATACTACACTCTTGGGAATAAAAAGGAGAGTAAACTTTTAGTTAGAAAATGGAGAATATTTGAGGGGGGTCGGAGTCCTCTCATCTGTCAACTGTCCAGCACCAACTTTCTGGACAATCCGGAGATTGTCTGTTTTCCCAATATCTCCGGAACTTGTTCTAACTCTGGGGAAATTACCACGCTGTTGTCAGGGGAAATTCAAATGGACATGCTTATAGCACACTAAAATGATCAAAGTGGAGGTGGGTGGAAAGCTGGTAACCACCAGACCTTTGAGTTCTTGTTATTGCACAGGCTACTACCTTATAATACTGTTGATGCATGTGAAAGGGAAAGATAAGGGTTAATAACAACATACAAAGGACTCAAGATGCAGCTGCTTGACAACATGGGAACGGAGCAGGGTGGTGGTGTGTTGGGTAAGCTGGGTCTGGGAGGAATGCGTTTACTGTAGCAGTGAGAGAGACAGGCTTCCAACACTTAAAGAAATGCAACTTTATTTTATTGAGCTCTTAACTGTCATACATACTTTAACTGTGGGTTGACACTGTGCTGAGTTGACTGGAGACCTGAAGCTAACCTGACCAGACTATCTTACTACCACCTGGTGTAAGTTCTAGTTGTTTCTTGTGAGCTCCAACTGTCTCAGAGGCTGGATCCCAAGTGAGAGCAGGAAAACGAGTGCCCTCTGGCTTTATAGTGGTCGTGTCCTGTCTGGTGATTGGCTGCTGTTTTCTGTGTGTTCATTGGTCATCCTGTGTGTCAATCACTGCCTGTCTGTGCACCATCATATACTTGTGTATATTATGACAGGTGGGAGTTTTATGATACGATACAAAATGCTGCTTTGTCCTTGTAACTCAGTGTTGAAGGTCATAGCTACAGTGGACATGCCTTTGTTGCAAACAGGATAGTATAATCATGGTATAAGGGTACACATCTTGATTGGGCAACTGTATTTAAGTAGCAATTCATGTTACTTCGTGATTGGTATATGCTAATAATTGTACTTGTTGAAAATGTGTAACAATGAACTGTAACTGATCCAAGAGTCCATACAGCAACCTGTCAGAGGTGCAGTCTCCCTTGCATAAACTTTGAATAAAAACTGGAAGACAAGTGGAGTCTTTTCTGGTCTGTAGGTAACAGGAGAGAGAGAGAGAATGAGCTCCTATTATACCCTTGCACTGAACAAGGGGTTAAAAGGAGGAGCTCAATTAATGCCACTCTGCAGAATTAGTCTTTCATGAATGGGCATTATTTTTCAATTTCCTGATTCTGTGCATTGAAAGGCCCCTAGCATATCTCAGCTGTGTCTCTCTCATTTGAGAATGTGCAGTTTTGTTTGATACCCCCTTTAAACACCCCCTCCAGTGCACTTGCCCTTCAACTCCACTTGCACAGCCTTCAACAGCAGAGCTCCTCATTTTAATTTTGTGGTTCTCCTCATTTTACATTTTAATGTTGTACTATGCCACTGTTACAAGTTGGAAGATGGTGGTGCAGAATTCACTGACAAACCAGCTTGGACCCTCCCCATGCGAGTATGGAAACCATTCCCAGCATCCCAGAGGAACTGAATGTTCCAGTTTCCCTCCCTCACAGGCCTCTCAATCAATCCCCCGTATTCCTTGATTCCATCGTGCTTCTGGTGCATGTCCATTTGTTAACCCCCAACCATTTTGAAGTGGTTGTGCCTATGGCCTGAGTGGAACTCACCCATCCCCATCTTGAGGCCATTTAATAGCCCACTTAAGGGCCTCATTTGATAGCAAGGGAAGTCTATCCATGGACCTTCCGACCATGGACTTAATTGGGATGGAGTCACCATCCTAACACCCTCCCATCTGATTAAATGCCCCCTCCACCTCCAAGTTCACCACAGGGAAGGCCATCAAATTCCAGTTTTGACAACTCAAAACACCATGACTGTTATAGTGTAAAGAGTCAGTGAAGAATAGCTTCCAATTGTAATGCCACTGATATACACCAAAACCTACCTGAATACTTATTCTAATAGGAAGAGTCCAGGTTCACAGCCTATCATTTCCCATCTTGAAATATAAATCTGCAACTGCCCTTTTAAGAGGTGCAGGCTGCCTTCAAATGACATCACTGATAACACATTTTCCATCTCCACCCTTCAGCAAGCTGCCAATTAATAGGGTAAATAGCAATGGCAGCTCATCAATAATAAACAAATAAGTCACAAGCACCAATTTTAAAGGTGCCTCCAGCTGATGTTCAATGAACTCAATACTAGCTGAACCAATTACACAGATCCAATCAACTTAAATTATTCACTATAATTGTTGCAATTGCCTATTGATTGCACAATAAATCTAATTTGGACCAAGGTCTGTCTGACATGAGGAGCCTTGGGGGATTAGATGGGTTATTCCTGTTACTATGTCCTTATGCTGGATGAAACTGTGCCTCAATTCTTGGCCAGGAGGTCTTGTGGCACAGTGGTAACACTACTACCTCTGGACCAGAGGCTCCAGGTTCAGATCCAACACCAGGACTTACTGGAAGGGGCATTCATAACACTATTCAATGTACTGATAATCAGCTCGGGGAAGCCTTCTACCATTTCCCTCACTCTTCCCCGAAAGGGTAAAACAGTGTGGGTGTGAAGATATACTTTAAAAGTTAGTATAAAGGATGTGCCAGGATGGTGGAAGAGGAAGATTAGGAATGTACCCTGACCTACAAGAGTAAGAAAAGCACACTATTTGATGGAAGGAAAGAACTGACTTGGGTTAAATGGTGATGTTTCAAGGGAGTATATTTGCAACTGTGGTTGCCCTGTTACAGGGTGAAATTGATAGCAAGTATAAACGTCCTTGCAGTGAGATTATTCCACTCTTGAGGTTTGTTTTGTTGACACAACTCGGAGCCTCCTGTCTACTTGCATTCTGTAGCTGATTGATACTCTGTCTGCTCTGCAAGGCTGATGGATCTATCCTGTTTGTTTCTAGAAATGCTAAGCAGTGACCGCACAACGAATCATAAAGCTTCCTTGTCTTCCAAGTAGGTCATTTGCAATATTCCAACTCACTTCCTGCTAAATGTCAAGTTCCCAGGGTCAATATAATTCCTGATATGTTTGTGCAATTACACCCATAAAACTGGCACACTAATGTTCAATTTCTTTCCTTTTTGTGTGTCAGCCGTGATGCAGTTGGTGGCAATGTCACCTCACAGATCAGAAGATAATGGGTTCAAGCCACAGCCCAGGAGTGCAAACATCTATGCTGCACACTCCAGTGCAGAACTCGAGAAGTGATGCATTGCCTGCATGCTACCTATCAAATACAACACTAAACCAAAGTCCCGTTTATAAGAAACTGTAATAGTCTTGACAAACTTGGGGACCAGTGATTGAGACTTGAGGAGGTGATCCAACCCAGGGGTCGTTGACAGTTTAAATTAGATGTGAAGTCCTGTTAGTTGGGCCAGTTGTACAGAAATTTGTCCAAATGTACCAGCATGGTTTGCAAGGCCTAAGAGATGTTTCCAAGGAACCTGCTAAAAGTGGCAGATAGTTTTTTTTCACAGATCAACAAGTAGTACTGAATTGTGACAAGAAAAACATTTTTCTCAGCTTACAGTCATAAAAGGAACTAAATGCAACAGACTTCTTCAAAGCTCTCATTACATTTTCTAGAATGCAATCCGAAGACCCCCAGAGGTTATTCTTCCCACCCCACCCCAAACACTTCCCCTCCCTGCTGGCCTGTCTATCACAGTACCCCACCCCTCTTGCACTAAACAGGCCTTTGAGCCTGGCCCTGGTGATACCCACCCCCACACTCCTGCCAACTTGCCTTTCACTCTGTCTCCAGCCCTGGAGTTGCTGGGACCAGAGTGCTGCTGGACATTTGATGTGGGGTTGCATTTTATAACTGGGTTGACTGCTTGCCCCTTCAGAAAGAAAGTTGACTGGAAGCTGACATGTTCAGGAGAAGCCAGCCCACAGGAGAGGGATGAAATGGTTAAAGCTGGGACTTCTCTCCTCCATGAAACGAGGTCCCACCCTCAGGTGCTGCAGGGCAATCTGATTGGCCATAGCTGCAGCAGTCGCAGCAGTAACGGAGCTCAGTAGTAGCTGCTGCTGGGGCAGCCGAAGAGCGGTATCTGCCATAATAGGCTGAGTCCTGAGATGTTAGGGTGCCAGTAATCCATGGACATGGGAGGGAGGAGATGGGGTTGAAGGGGTCAGGTTTTGAGGGCAGGCAGTGCAGAAGGAAGAGGAAAGGTGACATATTCGCAGGGGGACTCTCTGACAGACACAGAACACCGTCGCCTTCACCTTCCTTCTGCCCATTTCCATGTAGGCCATCAAAAACGGCCAGCCTACTCCTGCATGTCTGCCCACACGAGCCATATTATGATTCTTTAAATATTCCCTTTAATTATCAGTAAAGACAATTGTAAGGATCACAAATGAATGAATTCATTTCTATGAACACAGTGTTTGAAGATTTTGATTTCACTAAAGTATTTTCCAATTAAATATAGCCTTTTTGTCCAATATGACAAGTCATCTTGTACTGTTGGCAAATCTTAACATAAAGTGATAGCTATTGAGATGTGCATATTTCTCTGGTGAATAGTATTGCTCAGCTTCTCTCAGATCCTTTTCTTCTTTCTGAAATGCTGTGGTACTGTTCTGCTCCAGAACTCTGGCAGGATCACTTCCCAACTTATATAATGGGGATGGATTAGATGGATATGTGTTTGTGATTTATGTCTTGCATATGCATAACCTCATAATGAAACACCCATGCCCTGATGTTTCATTCTCTTGGGAAGGGAGGTATATAAGGGTCCTTCCTGTTTATTCCCTTATCTCCCCTTTCTTTTATTTTGCCATTATCATTTTTGATCCATTGATGATTAATGGATATGCGTCTTTAAATCAAGCAGCAGTGAAGAGTGAAGAATTTATAAGTTACAGGAGAAAAAATTCTGTTAGTGTCTGCTTATTTGAACAGGAGACCTCAGATTTTTCAGCACCAGAGAGATGCGGTGGGACTCAGTTTGATTGATTGGCTGGTGGGCAATTGATTGGCTGGTGGGCAATTAATTGGCTGTTCTCTGCCTGCTAACGGGTGGTGACAATAATAATCTCTATTAATGTCACAAGTAGGCTTACATTAACACAGCAATGAAGTTACTGTGAAAATCCCCAAGTCGCCACACTACAGCACCTGCTCTGGTACACTGAGGAGAATTCAGAATATCCAATTCACCTACCAAGCACAACTTTCCTATCCTAGTGGGATGGTTCTCAGAGACCTCAGGGAGCAAAGGAGCCCAAGACACACAAAGACAAGGACCTGGGGCGGCATTCTCCCCTACCCGGCATGACGGAGGGTCCCGGAGTAGGGGAGTGGCGGCAACCACTCAGGGGTCGCGCCTCTGGGCTCGGGCCAGCCCCGCGCCGGAGCGGTTGCCACCAGAAGACCGGCGCAAAAAAACCGGCGCCCACGGCAGCGGGGCTGGCCGAAAGGCTTTCGCCAGTCCGCGCATGCGCCAGCAGTGACGTCAGTGGCAGCTGGCCGCTGACATCAGTGCCTGCGCATGCGCGATGTGGGGTTCTCTTCCGCTTCCGCCATGGCGGAGCCCGTGGCGGATGCGGAAGAAACTGGTGCAGCCAGGGCACTGGCCCGGACTCTGAGGGGGGGCCCCAATCGCGGGCCAGGCCACCGTGGGGGCACCCCCCAGGGTTCGATCGCCCCCCCGCCCGCCCAGGACCCCGGGGGCCTGCTCACGCCGCTGAGCCCGCCGTTCCAGAGGTGGTTTAAACCTCGGCGGCGGGAGAGGCCTCCCAGTGGCGGGACTTCGGCCCATTCGGGCCGGAGAATCGCCGCAGGGGCCTCTCCGATCGGAGTGGCGAGATTCCTGCCCCCGCCACTTCCCGGGTGGCGAAGAATCTCTGCCACGGCGGGGGCGGGATTTTAGGCGCCCCCAGGCGATTCTCCGACCCTGCTGGGGGTCGGAGAATTTTGCCCCTGGTTACTCTCTCTCTCTTCTGTCTTCTGCCCAAAAGGTTGTGAGTGTTGTATTTCTGAAGCTGCAGAGAACCTGTATGTATGAAAACAGGGAAACCATTATAGGTTGCAAATAAATAGAAGGACCTATTCTCTCTGTCTCTCCAGATAGGCTGTGAGAGCTGTATTTCTGAAACTGCAGTAAAACATCGAACGTTTGAGGAAGGGTAAGGTGCTAGGAGCCACCATCTGAAACAAAGACTCTTTTTCACTTTTACTTATGGTTTTCACCCCTCTCCTCCCCTCTGTGTTTGTCTGTCTTGTGTGTGTGTGTGTGTGTAGGGGGCAAGTTAAAGTGGGGTATTAGGTCATAGTTAACCAGTTGTATTTGCTGCATATTTCATTATAGTTCTTGTTATTAATAAAAAGTAATTGTGTTTACATTTACAAACCTGGTGACTGTAATTATTGGGCAGCTGAGGGCCAAAGACTTTGGGTATTTTTCTAAAAATTATAAGTAATTCAATAAGTGTTGCAACTCCAGGTCAAGTGGGGCTGGAATTGACTGCGCACTAGCCCAGGGTGTCGTAACAGCGTGCCTCTCCGCTGAAGGCGTGCCAGGCCAGGGAATCTAAGATCCAACCCATCACCTCTGATAAATAGGTTTACTCCTGCTCCTCCTCTCGTGTTGTTATCTTCCTGCATGTAAGCCGGTGTGCTGCACCACTAATCCGAGGCATCTACACATTGCTCTCGGACAACCAATGTTATTCACGAGCATCTTATTCCCCTTATCCATAATAAACATTTGAATGCAGCAGAAAGGAATCAGCTGTATATGAATGCGAGTCCGAGATGAAGGATCTGTCTGAAATTGAGGAGGGGTGGCAGTTCATTATGATTCACAACTTCACCCTGAAGGCAAGACTCGATGATTAATGAAAGGAGGCAAATAAAGGATGATCACTATAAAGAACCATGGAAAAGGTTCTGCTGAGGTTGATTGAAAATGACAGCTTCTTTCGTGCTCACCACCGGCAGTGATTTCAACCTGTAGCAGTGACACATCTTATTACAGTAGATCATCTTGGCAGCATGGGTAAGGTCACACAAGCTATTGGATTTAAATTAAGATATATTAAAAATGGAAGAAGTTGAAACCACAGGCAGCGAGCAGAAAGTAGGCACAAGAACCTGCTGGAGCAAGAGTTCCACACATTATGACTGAAGGAATTACAATACCTGAGAATGGATGGATTGTTGGTGGGTGGTTAGTTGAAATAAAATCATTTTTTAGATTATGATTGCAGCTCTGTCCAGCACATCCACCTCCAGGCTTAACAGAGTCACATTTTGATGCCTGTGAGTAACCTACTTTCCGCAGCCCAGACCTTAACTTGTGAAGGTAGATTCATTGTTAATCAAAGCAATTCACCTCTTCATGAGATATCATTGCCAATCTTAAAAGGTGAGTAAAGTTTCTCATTTCAAGCACAGGTTCCCCAGAGTCTGGCAATTGAAAGGTGGTGAGGAGTGCTGGAGCCAGCAAGAAAGGGCCTTACCAGCCCTATTTGTGCGCCTTGAACAACAGGGTTGCTTTTTTGACCTTTAAAGCTAATTTGTTTCACTCACTGTGATTTTCTTCCCTCATCCACTCTCCTCACTTTCCCTCCATGATCACTTTCCCCTCCCCACCCTGATTTCTCCCTCTCCATTTTCTGCTCCCTGGTTGCAGTCCAACACAGGCCTACCTGGGCAACAGTTAGTCATGGTGGCTGCCAGCCGGGAAGGCGAGGGGGAAAAAAATTAGGTCCTGCATTTCTCACGTTTTGATTTTCTGACACCGACCCTGACCCACTGCCCCCCCCCCTCTCTGTAAATATTAGAGCTGATGAGCAACAACTGGAGGTATGTTTTGTGAAGAATCCCTCTTTACGTACTGAGAAAATGATGTCATGTTCTTCTGGAGCACAAATGGACCTCCTATGGGGTTGCACACTGAGTCATGGCTAAGTTTTCTGGCCCACATAAAGTAGGTCCAGCAGATGCAAATAACAGACAGGCACCCTGCTGACCCCCCAAATGTCAAAGGTTTTCAGGTGAAATGGAGTTAGAAGCTAGGGATTATTTGGACCAGGAAGCCAAAACGTATCATTCAACTTCCCACTTTAAAGGAATTGTTGCTGTCGCCCCAGTTCTAGCAGCATAAACTTGCATCAATTTTCCACAGGTTATTAATCTCATAGGCCGTGCCCGGGGCCTGAACCAGTATCCTCTTGTTATCATTGAAGAATGCCATATATGTTACAAACCATGGAATTCCTACAGTGCAAAAGGAGGCTATTTGGCCCATCACGACTGCACCAACTTTCTGAAACAGAACCCCACCCAGGCCCACTCCACTGCCTTATCTGCTTAACCCCATCTAACCTACACATCTTTGGGCACGAGGGGGAAATTTAGCATGGCCAATCCACCTAACCTGCACACCTTTAACTGTGGAAGGAAACCGGAGCACCCGGAGGAAACCCACGCAGACACGGGGGAGAAAGTGCAAAGTCCACACAGTCACCCGAGGCTGGAATTGAACCTGGAGCTGTGAGGCAGCAGTGCTAACCACTGTGTTACTGTGCCACCCAAGGTAGGGCAAAGGTAGCAGACCGCATGCTACTTACTCTGCAAATCAACATGTAACACTGCTGGAAACGGCATCTCACAAACAAATTTCTCTCAATATACTCTGACCCATTTTGATAATGTTTTGATTTACTATGATTTATAATTTAATTTGCAGTCTTCGGATGGTTCTGACTGTTTTATAGTAAGTTACCGAGAAAAGGTTTGAAAAATTAAAACCAATTCTAGTTTCTGGGTAACAATAGTTTTTTGACCCACACTGATCCGCCCACCGGATGTAGCCCACACCTCCTGATCCTCCCATGGGCCACTGGATCCCCTGACCAAACCGCAAGACCCACAGGCCACACGATTCCCTGACTAACCCCCCCCCCCCCCAGCGAGTGTACCCCCATATCCCAAACACCATTATGACCCGTCCAAATCCCACAGACCCCTTGACTATAACTACACCCCCTGACTGCCCTCTCCACCCCCTAGCTAACCCCCCCAAATATCCACGAGACTCCCTGAACCCCCCCCCCCCACCCCACCCCACCCTCTACTACAGCCCACCCTCCGACTGACCTCCCTAACATGAATGCCTTCTCCACATCCCAGATTGAGCTCCCCACCCCTTGAATAAACCCACCCCCCCTGACGGCCCTCTCTAATCCCAGACTACTGGATCGTTAAACTCACCTGTTACACAGCAGCGAGTGCCATGAAAAATAAAGCGTGTCCTTACCTTCGGCGCTCCAGAACTCAACAGAAAGCCCCAGGAGCGTACTATGCTGCACAGATCTTGCTCACCCTGAGTCAGAATGTCAGGCAGGATTTAAGCAGCTGGATTTCAAGGTAAGGAACCACGAGCAGAGTGGCAATCAGACTCAATTGCCACTCCACCGACAGTTATGGGTCATTACATTTTGCATTTGTTCTGTATGGATGTCGTGTCTGTTTATGTGACTCATTGTAAGGTTCATACTCGGGAATGAACTGCAATCTGTAACTGCAGGGATGTGTAATGTGCTCAAAGTGGAATGTAGCCTCGTGGAGGCCTAGGGGAACAAGTGATAGATTTTTGCAATCCTTCATTGCCTACATGATTCTGAAGAAGGAGCTGCACTCCGAAAGCTCGTGTTTGAAACAAACCTGTTGGACTTTAACCTGGTGTTGTAAGACTTCTTACTGTACATGATTCTAGTTACTGAGGGTGTGTGGCACAGAATGTGTGAGTGCAGAATCAAGTGAAAATCCGGCAGGTCCTGCTGGTCCAAGGCCTCCATGGTGGATGGCAACCTTCCCATGGTGACCACGAGGCACTGGCTTGTTGAAGCCATGATATCAGACAGAACGCAGATGGACTCCTCCATCATTTGCTCTAGTCTGCTGTGAGACTCTAATCTCTGCCTGATGTTCCATTGCTTCTCTTTGCATCTCCAACAGTGAGCTGGCAGCTACTTCCAGGGGTTCATCATCTACCTGGGACTGGAGAAGGTAACATTTCGAGTCTGGTTGACTCTTTGTCAAACTTTAACAAAGAGGCATTCAGACTTGAAACATTTTTCTCCCTTTTCTCTCCACAGATGCTGTCAGACCTGCTGAGATTCTCCAGTATTTTCTGTTTTTGTCTCAGATTCCAGCATCTGCAGTCATTTGCTTTTATCTGAGCAGGTGGTTAGTCGCCAGCAGCCCTCCGTGGGCTGGAGGCCTGGCTTGCCCCTGCCTCCGACTGCTGTGGGGCCTTGCCTGTGAGGTGTTCTCCAGAAAGTGACCTCAATTCTAATGTGGAGCTGTGCTCCACCAAGGTACATGTCTGCACAGGAGGAAGGTGTGGTGGGCACTGTGATGGATCTTCCTGAGCCTCCTCCTCCTCAGATGTGCTCTGGAGGCTCGGAATGCTGTTCAGCTGCATTGATGGCCTCGAGCTGCTTGTGCCTGGAAAATAGAGAATAGAGTTTTAGCTCATGAGCAAAAGCTATTTCAAATGACATTTGACTCACAGCAATTGCTAGAATTTGATGAAGCGATGGAGCTGTGATCCATACTAGATTGGTTGGTGAGGCCGATATTCCCTTCCCCACAGGAGCAATCACTGTCCTCCCCTGCAAGACTGGTTGCGGCCTCCTCCGATTAGGTGAGGGAAATTATCTCAGCCGTCCCTCCCCTGGTCTGGGCTCTCTCGCATTTGCTGCACGCCAGCTAGGCCTGCATGAGGACAAAAGAAAACATAGTGGATGGAGCAGAGGTTGGTCAATACACATCTCCTGTGTGTTGTGAGTCTTGCCCAGAAATGGCAGGGGATGGAATGTGAACAATATGACAGATGGGATGTTGGTGGTATGAAAGTGTCCATGAGAGAAGGAATGTTGCTTTTTGTCCCCCACTTGTGGGTTATCTGACATCCATGAAGTGAGTAGCCATTTGAGTACATAAATGCTTCACAGCTCCAGGGTCCGAGGTTCGGTTCCCGGCTGGGTCACTGTCTGTGCGGAGTCTGCACGTCCTCCCCGTGTGTGCGTGGGTTTCCTCCGGGTGCTCCGGTTTCCTCCCACAGTCCAAAGATGTGCGGGTTAGGTGGATTGGCCATGCTAAATTGCCCGTAGTGTCCTAAAAAGTAAGGTTGGGGGGGGGTTGTTGGGTTACGGGTACAGGTGGATACGTGGGTTTGAGTAGGGTGATGATTGCTCGGCACAACATCGAGGGCCGAAGGGCCTGTTCTGTGCTGTACTGTTCTATGTTCTATGTTCTATAATACCATGATGAAAGTTTGATACTGGAGGGAATTGAGTGACGGCTTACCCTGGTGGTGCAGATGATATAATTAATCCACTTCCTGCACAGCATGGAGTTTTGGGCATGCTTGCCAGCCATGCTGACCTCCTGGGCGATGGCCTCCCAGACCAGAGACATGTGGTTGCTGTGCTTCTGGGAGCCAGCCATCAGGTACAGGATATGGTTCTGCACCCAGACTCCTCAAGGGACTGGTAACTGAATCATAGTGCAGCCTTCGTCTTGATGCTGCTCACCTTTTGCTTCTGGCTTCCTGACTTGTTGGCAGTTCTCCTGACAACTGGTGGGCTGGGGAGAGTGATATGGCTGTGTTGGACTGGTGTTTAAATATGGCGTCGGGACCTTCAAACCTGTCAGCTGACAGCGGACGGACGGACGAATCAGCTCTTGAATCACCAGGTGATTTGTCCCAATACTCGCCTGTGCATAATTAATGACCTGGCACGGTTGGAGCCACCCGCCATTGCACCTGGTCAAACAAAAGTCTGAACAAAGTGAGGCCAGCTACTTCTGGCTTTGTGTTCAGGTGTTAAATCTGGCATTTGGGTTTCAATAGTACTTGATGGGCTCCTTGGCCACCAGATCATATCAGCTTATTAACTGACAGAACTGATAGGAGGCCACATGCTCCATTATGCGTTGATTTAAAAGAGGCGTTTAAAAAAGATCTGGCTTATAATATCTAGCAGTCATTATGTTATTCTCTAAGTCTGAATAAAGATTGTAGACTTCCAGTTAACACAAATACTTTATTCAGTGGGTTTGTTCTGTTTCCAGAGCTTAACTAGACATAATACAGTCAAGAGGTATGACCAGTGAAACTAAGATAACTGCCTATGCCGAGCTGTCTCTGTCTGCTGCTGCTCACTAGCCCTGTGCTTCTGAAAGAGGCGGATCCTCCCTTGGGCTGGACCCTTTATACCCGTCTCTGATGCCCTCTAGTGATTCTGTGGCTGTTACACCTGTCTGCAGTCCCTGGTGTATGTGCAGATGTACAGATCACTATAGTCATAACATTTTTTATCAACTTTCAACTGCCATAGATCATGCTAGGTCTCTTAGTGGCATACTGAGAAGAACATTTGAGGTATAGGAAAGACCCTCAGGCAGTAGTTTTAGCTACCTTCGCAATTGGGCAGCTTTTCCAAGGGGTGGATCCAAATTCTGTCCTCAATTGTAGGTCTCAACATGAATGATTCACAAACATCCACCACAGCTTCCCACCATGATTTGGGGGAGGGGGGTATCTATGGGTCTATGTTGTTTGGCATTAGATAACTTGAGAGGTTTGCAGCAGTAATGAATCTGTGGAACCATTCACAGCCCATTTTCAGCTTTTTCTATCCAAAACGCAGTGAAGAACAAATGACTCAAATAAAGTGTACTTCCTGCTTTATGCTCATCATGACTTTTTCAAGAAAAAATATGATAAAAATATAGCTATTGAGTTTAAACTTTCCACTGGCCGAAAATTATGACGTTCTCTGAAATATTGTGGAGATAATTCAAATGTTCTAGTTTTTCCCACAAAATGTGCCACTTGAACTATATTTGCAATGCTCGTGGCAGCAAAAAGCAGATAACTTACAGCTGAGACCAAATGTTACAAACCATAACTCTCTGAAATGATAACTTTCACATTTACCATCGAATACAAAATAAAATGATAAGATTGGTGGGTACTCAATCAAGCTTACCAACAACAACGTGCTGTCAAAAGAAGTGTTGATTGTTGTGACAGAAGGCAATCGCTATTCAAGAATGGATGGTGCTGAAGAGAGTCAGAAAAGAAGTAACCTGGAAAGGTTTTAAAAATATAAATTATTAACCAATACGGAAAAAGTACTACTGCGGTGGGGGGGTGGTGGTTGAATCAAATCACAGAACCTGATATAATAGTACAAATTCTTCAACTCAAAATAGGTAAATATTGGGTTTCAATTATGTGATTTGCTTTGTCAGAGACTGCTGCTGAATTTGGTAAATATCAACAAGTTTGCTTCTTTTTGCATTACAGCAATAAATATAAACCCTGTTTGTACACGGCCCACAAAGTCTCTGCTAGGTTTGACTGGCATCCAGCCAGCACCATATCAGCCTGCAGCACACTGAGCTGGCTGTGCCATTAGCTCAATTGATTGATCAGCATATGCTCCCAGCACATTGTTTGGCCTTGCACAGACAGCTAGGTTAATGTGGATGTAGAAAATTTGGCTAGATGCTCATGTTTAAAAGGATGTGGGCTAGTAAGAAGTAAATGTCATTATGCTCCAAACCTCGAAAACTGCCGGGCAAAAATGAATTGAAAGAAAGCCCATTGTGCATTCCCAATTTTAAGCTCCACGATTGGCGGCTGTGCTTTTAGTTGCCTGGAATTCTATCCCTAAACCTCTCCATCCCTCCGCCTTGTTTCCGTCCTTTAAGATAATTCTTGAAACCTACTTCTTTGGCCAAGCTTTTGATCATCTGACCTGAGATCTCCTTTTATGGTTCAGTGTCATATTTTGCTTTCTAATGCTTCTGTGAAGTGGCTTGTGTTGTTTCATTGCATTGCATTGCTGTATAAATATAAGTTGTTATTGAAGCACAAACTGAAATCTGTGACAAAGTAATAGAGTGGCACACTACCTAGCAAAGTGGACACAGCATTGAATGAATGAGGACTTTTACACTGCATAACACTTCACGAACCTCTTGTTTCACAAAGCACTGTTCCACCACGTAACCCCCCGCCCGAATATTAATGTGATGACACCAAGAAAAGGCATGTCTTCTGGATTGTGCAAGTAGGGGTATATCTGTAATTGCACCTCCTCGAGTAATCAGAGATGAGGGCTGTAGTAACCCAGTGGTTATTGCACCACATGAGAAATTGGACATCTTATGGTTACAAATGCCACCATGAGGGTTCACCTTAGGGATTTGAATTTAGTAAATCTGATGTTAGTAAAATAATCATGATCGCTGCTAGATTGTCATGAAAAATAAAAACAACTGGTTCATTAATATCCTGCCATTCTAAATTTGACTCCAGTCCCAAACTATGCAATTCCCTCAGTATGACCAGAGATAGCAATAAATTACTCATAGCCCAAAAAGAAATACTAAATGGCAAAGTCCACTTGCTATCATTGGATTTATCATCCACATGAAACCACCTTCACCATCTAAATTCCTGAAGAGTTATCAGAACTTTCAAAGGAATTCCCATTCTCCACACTGTATTAGGTAATATTTCAATAACTGCCGTATTATTATAATAGAATTTACAGTGCAGAAGGAGACCATTCAGCCCATGAGTCTGCACCAGCTCTTGGACAGAGCACCTTACTTAAGCCCACACCTCCATCCTATCCCCGTAACCCAGTAAAGCCACCTAACCTTTTTGGACACTAAGGGCAATTTATAATGGCCAATCCATCTAACCTGCACATCTTTGGACTGTGGAAGGAAACTGGAGCACCCGGAGGAAACCCACGCAGACAGAGGGAGAACATGTGCAGACTCCACACAGATAGTGACCCAAGCAGGGAATTGAATCTGGGACCCTGGAGCTGTGAAGCAACAGTTCTAACCACTCTGCTGCCATGCCGCCCAATGATATACTACTTGGATTCATTTACTGTGCAAGACACTAGGCACCAATCATTGATAAGGGATTGGGTAAACATGATGTTGGTCATTCATTAATACTATGTACATGAGAACAGTTATACGGAGGTATAAAACTTGAAGGCGTCAGAGTTGTGTGTGTGCCCTGCTCAAGTCAAAAGTGAAACTAAGACTGAATCACATAAGATTTTCCCCTTCGAGCAAAGACATGCTGGTATCCCTTGAAAACATATTACAACAAAACAGCAGCATTGTAAATTAATAAAGAACAATAATGGCAGAATCAAATTCAGAACGAGAAAAAAATATTTTGCAAAGGCTGAGAAAATAAGAAGTTAAGAACACAAGAAATAGGAACAGGAGTAGACCATATGATTTCTCAAGGCCTCGAAGAGGGCATGTGGCGGTAGCTTCCATCGTCTCCTTAGGGTGGAATGGCGGGCCTTCTTTTGTGGCTGGTCTATGGCCCATGGAAGAGAATGGGGGTGAGAAACATGTCAGCCATGATCGAATGACGGAGCAGATTCGATGGGCCAAATGGCCTATTTCTGCTCCTGTATCTTATGGTCTTATCTTATAGTGACATATTTGCCAGTCAAGATGGTGAGTGGCTTGGAAGAGAACCTCCAGGTGGTGGTATTCCCACTGCTGCTCTTATCCTTCTGGATGGTATTCTACTGCCTGCTCCCTATAACCCCTGATCCCCTTATTAATCAAGAACCTATCTATCTCTGTCTTAAAAACACTCAGTGACTTGGCCTCCTCAGCCTTCTGCGGCAATGATTTCCACACATTCACCACCCTCTGAAGAAATTCCTCCTATCTCAGTTTTAAAGGATCATCTCTTCAGTTTCAGGCCGTGCCCTCGGGTTCTAGTCTCTCCAATTACTTCTCCACGTCCACACTATCTGCTGTTCCTTCACTGTCGCTGGGTCAAACTCTCAGAACACCCTCCCTATCAGCAATGTGAATGTACCTACACCTCAGGGACTGCAGCGGTTCAAGAAAGCAGCTCACCACCACCTTCTCAAGGACTCCGAGGGATGGACAATAAATGCTGGTCTAGCCAGCGACGTCCACATTCTGTAATTGAATAATTTAAAAAATCAGATTTCTAGATTACAATGTTCACTAAACAGTCCACAGGCTTCTCTTTAAAGGTTCAAGCAAATTGTGAATGGGAGTGTGCTGAAGCTTCATGGATGAAGCCACTCATTTTGTACCAGCATGATGAGTAACTTGAATTCTTCTGTCAAATGCTCCCATCTTAATTATAAATGCATGGGTTTTAAAGGTGATGCATTGGCAAACTTGAATTGTTGCAGTGCACCTTGTACACATGGTTGCCACTGTTTGTCGAAGGTTGGGAAATTGAATGTTTTGTGAAGGGGTAGACTTAGTCAAAGGGGCTGCTTTGTCCTGGATGGTGTTGAGTTGCTTGAGTATTTTTGGAGCTGCAATCATCGAGGCAAGTGGAAAGTATTCTATTGCTGACTTGTGCCTTGTTGATGGTGGACAGCCTTTGAGGGATCAGGAGGTGAATTACTCGCTGGAGGATTCCTAGCATTACACTTTCCTATATGACTCCTAGCTTTACACTTCCTACATTTTACTGGGTTGTTTTAGTGCTATAAGTCATACCCATGCTTCCAATATAGTGTACAGGGAGCACACCCTCATTATAAACTGAAAGTGTACCGCTTGTCATATTGGTTTAAGTCAGGGGTCATTAATCCTTTTTTACTTAAAACAAAACTATACAGACACTGGATGAAAGTTCTGCATCTTAAGCCAAATACTTTTTTTCCTTTAATCTTTCATGAGGTGCGAACGTTGTAGGCAAAGCCAGCATTTCTTGCCCATTCCTGATCAGGGTCATAAGAACATAAACAAAAGAACGAGGAGCAGGAGTAGGCCATCTGGCCCCTCGAGCCTGCTCCGCCATTCAATGAGATCATGGCTGATCTTTTGTGGACTCAGCTCCACTTTCCGGCCCGAACACCATAACCCTTAATCCCTTTATTCTTCAAAAAACTATCTATCCTTATCTTGAAAACATTTAATGAAGGAGCCTCAACTGCTTCACTGAGCAAGGAATTCCATAGATTCACAACCCTTGGGTGAAGAAGTTCCTCCTAAACTCAGTCCTAAATCTACTTCCTTTTATTTTGAGGCTATGCCCCCTAGTTCGGCGTTCACCAGCCAGTCAAAACAACCTGCCCACATCTATCCTATCTATTCCCTTCATAATTTTATATGTTTCAGTAAGATCCCCCCTCATCCTTCTAAATTCCAACGAGTACAATCCCAGTCTACTCAACCTCTCCTCGTAATCCAACCCCTTCAGCTCTGGAATTAACCTAGTGAATCTCCTCTTCACACCCTCCAGCGCCAGTACGTCCTTTCTCAGGTAAGGAGACCAAAACTGAACACAATACTCCAGGTGTGGCCTCACTAACATCTTATACAATTGCAGCATAACCTCCCTAGTCTTAAACTCCATCCCTCTAGCAATGAAGGACAAAATTCCATTTGCCTTCTGAATCACCTGTTGCACCTATAAACCAACTTTTTGAGACTCGTGCAGGAGCACACCCAGGTCTCTCTGCACAGCAGCATTTTTAAATATTTTATCATTTAAATAATAATCCCTTTTGCTGTTATTCCTACCAAAATGGATAACCTCACATTTGTCAAAATTGTATTCCATCTGCCAGACCCTAGCCCATTCACTGAACCTATCCAAATCCCTCTGCAGACGTCCGGTATCCTCTGCACTTTTTTGCTTTACCACTCATCTTAGTGTCATCCGCAAACTTGGACACATTGCACTTGGTCCCCAACTCCAAATCATCTATGTAAATTGTGAGCAATTATGGGCCCAACACTGATGCCTGAGGGACACCACTAGCTACTGACTGCCAACCAGAGAAACACCCATTAATCCCCACTCTTTGCTTTCTATTAATTAACCAATCCTCTATCCATGCTTTACCCTTAATGCCATGCATCTTTATCTTATGCAGCAACCTTTTGTGTGGCACCTTGTCTGGAAATTTCTGGAAATCCAGATATACCACATCCATTGGTTCCCCATTATCTACCGCTCTGGTAATGTCCTCAGAAAATTCCACTAAATTAGTTCGGCACGACCTGCCCTTTATGAACCCATGCTGCATCTGCCCAATGGGACAATTTCTAACCAGATGCCTCGCTATTTCTTCCTTGATGATAGATTCCAGCATCTTCCCTACTACCGAAGTTAAGCTAACTGGCCTATAATTACCCTCTCTCTGCCCACCTCCTTTTTTAAACAGTGGTGTCACGTTTGCTAATTTCCAATCCGCCGGGACCACCCCAGATTCTAGTTGATTTTGGTAAATTATCACTAGTGCATTTGCAATTTCCCTCGCCATCTCTTTTAGCACTCTGGGATACATTCCATCTGGGCCAGGAGACTTGTCTACCTTTAGCCCCATTAGCTTGCCCATTACTCCCTCTTTAGTGATAACAATCCTCTCAAGATCATCACCTGTCATAGCCTCATTTCTATCAGTCACTGGCATGTTATTTGTGTTTTCCACTGTGAAGACCGACCCAAAAAACCCGTTCAGTTCCTCAGCCATTTCCTCATCTCCCATTATTAAATCCCCCTTCTCATCCTTTAAAGGACCAATATTTACCTTAGCCACTCTTTTTTGTTTTATATATTTGTACAAACTTTTGCTAACTGTTTTTATATTCTGAGCAAGTTAACTCTCATAATCTATCTTACTCTTCTTTATAGCTTTTTAGTAGCTTTCTGTTGCCCCCTAATGATTTCCCAGTCCTCTAGTCTCCCACTAATCTTTGCCACTTTGTATGCTTTTTCCTTCAATTTGATACTCTCCTTTATTTCCTTAGATATCCACGGTCGATTTTCACTCTTTCTACCGTCCTTCCTTTTTGTTGGTATAAACCTTTGCTGAGCACTGTGAAAAATCGCTTGGAAGGTCCCCCACTGTTCCTCAACTGTTTAACCATAAGTCTTTGCTCCCAGTCTACCTTAGCTAGTTCTTCTCTCATCCCATTGTAATCTCCTTTGTTTAAGCACAAAACACTGGTGTTTGATTTTACCTTCTCACCCTCCATCTGTATTTTAAATTCCACCATTTTGTGATCGCTCCTTCCGAGAGGATCCCTAACTATGAGATCATTAATCAATCCTGTCTCATTACACAGGACCAGATCTAGGACCACTTGTTCCCCCGTAGGTTCCATTACATACTGTTCTAGAGAACTATCGTGGATATATTCTGTAAACTCCTCCTCAAGACTGCCTTGATCAACCTGGTTAAACCAATCGACATGTAGATTAAAATCCCCCATGATAACTGCTGTACCATTTCTACATGCACCCGTTATTTCTTTGTTTATTGCCTGCCCCACCATAATGTTACTATTTGGTGGCCTATAGACTACTATCAATGACTTTTTCGCCTGACTATTCCTGATTTCCACCCAAATGGATTCAACCTTATCCTCCATATCACCGATGTCATCCCTTGCTATTGCCCAGATGTTATCCTTAAATAACAGAGCTACACCACCTTCCTTAACATCCACTCTGTCCTTCCGAATAGTTTGATACCCTTGGATATTTAACTCCCAGTCATGACCATCCTTTAACCATGTTTCAGTAATGGCCACTAAATTATAGTCATTCACGATGATTTGCGCCATCAACTCATTTACCTTATTCCGAATACTACAAGCATTCAGGTAAAGTACACTTATGTTGGCTTTTATACCTCTGTTTTGAATCTTAACACCTCGATCAGTAACCTCTCCTAAGTTATATTTTCTCTTAACGTTTCTCCTAATTTTCCTTGTCGTTGAACCCATATCTTCATGTTACAACCTGCCATGTCGCTGACCATTTATGTTTTTACTTCCCGTTTTATTACTTTTAGTATTACTGGGCCTATTCACTGAGCTTTCCTCAGTCACTGTACCTTGTACTGTCGCCCTTTTTGATTTTTGACTATGGCTCCTCTGCCTTACACTTTCCCCCTTACTGTCTTTTGTTTCTGTCCCTGTTTTACTACCGTCCGACTTCCTGCATTGGTTCCCATCCCCCTGCCATATTAATTTAAACCCTCCCCAACAGCTCTAGCAAACACCCCCCCAGGACATCGGTTCCAGTCCAGCCCTGCCCAGGTGTAGACCGTCCGGTTTGTACTGGTCCCACCTCCCCCAGAACCGGTTCCAATGCACCAGGAATTTGAATCCCTCCCTCTTGCACCATCTCTCGAGCCACGCATTCATCCTATCTACCTGAAATTCCACTCTGACTAGCTAGTGGCACAGGTAGCAATCCTGAGATTACTACCTTTGAGGTCCTACTTTTTAGTTTAACTCCTAACTCCCTGAAATAGGACCTCATCCCGTTATTCACCTATATCGTTGGTGCCTATGTGCACCACGACAGCTGGCTGTTCACCCTCCCCCCCCCCCCCCCAGAATGTCCTGCAGCCGCTCCGAGACATCCTTGACCATTGCACCAGGAAGGCAACATACCATCCTGGAGTCTCAATTGCGTCCACAGAACCGCCTCTCTATTCCCCTTATGATTGAGTACCCTATCAGTATACCCCTGCCATTCTTTTTCCTGCCCTGCTGCGCAGCAGAGCCAGCCATGGTGCCATGAACCTGGCTGCTGCTGCCTTCTCCTGGTGAGCCATCTCCCTCAACAGTTTCCAAAGCGGTATATCTGTTTTGCAGGGAGATGACCGCAGGGAACACCTGCACTGCCTTCCTACTCCTGCTCTATCTTTTGGTCATCCATTTTCTGTCTTCCTCAGCAACTTTCACCTGTGGTGTGACCAACTCACTATACGTGCTATCCACGATGTCCTCAGCATCGCGGATGCTCCAAAGTGAGTCTATCCGCAGCTCCAGAGCCGTCAAGTGGTCTAACAGGAGCTGCAACTGGACACACTTCTTGCACGTGAAGGAGCCAGGGAGTGTGGACATGTCCCTGAGCTCCCACATCGCACACAAGGAGCATGACATGGGTCTGGGATCTCCTGCCATGTCTTATCCTTTGGTTAACTTCAACAACTACAATTTTTAAAAAAACACAAAGAAAAAATAAATAAATATACCAATGAAAAGAAAAAAGAAAAACTACTTATCGGTCACTTACTAGCATTAAAAAGCACCTCCTCCCCACCCAGCTTCGAATTCCCACCTAGCTTCAAATTCTCAAACTCACTCTTAGCTGTGTCTCACTCTGGCAGTGTCTTCTCTGGCTCACTGGGAGAACTCATGATGCTAGATTCCCTTCACTAAAGGGCATTAGGGAACCAGATAGGTTTTTACAATAATTTATGACAGTTGTCATGGTCACTATTACTGAAATTAGCTTTATATTCCAGTTTTAGTCATTGAATTGAAGTTGCTTCTGCATTGGGAATTGAACCCATGTCTGCAGAGTATTAGGCTCTGCCTCTGGCTTACTAGTCCAGTATCAATCTAGGGTCAATTCAGTTAGGCGCACCATTGGCGTAGTGCGGCTCCAGATTAATTACTGGCTTTGCAGCTTTGCACACCACTTTGTTCCATGCGCCAAGCAACCCTACCTGGTCTGGCTTGACATTAAGTGCCCACAGGCTAAACCGCCTAACCTGAAATTCAGCAACATCTGAAATCCTCGCGGCATGGCATAGCAAAAACGTTAAATTCACCTTCAACAGTGTTGAACTACTGGACAGCTGGGTTTGATGTATTTTCTGAAATAAAGAACCTCTGGCAAGGTGGCATTCCTTCAGTAATCCAGTATAGTGCCAGCCAAGTTCAGTCTCTGGAATGATGGTTGAGTCTATGGCAGGATTTCGCGCAAAAGACGACATGTGCACAAAATCCCACCAGAGTCAAAAATCAAGAATCTCACTGGCAAGATATCATTTTCAGATATTCCCTTTCCCCCCAACCATGATTTAATGAGGTTCCTGCCCAGAAAGGTTGGGAAACTCATTTAAATAAATTATAATATCACCAATGGGCTCTCCCACCATATCGTTCTCCCGCCCCCCAAGAATGGTGCCAGGGTTCCAGGGGACACTGCCAGTGTGCTGGGGGACAGTCAGACAGCACTCTCAGAGGCAGTGCCAGCGACGATGCCAAGGACAGTGCTGTGGGGGGGGGGGGGGGGGGGCTTCTCGGGACTTCCATGGGAGGGGGTTCCTTTGTCTGTGTGGGGAAAATTGAGGAGGTGGCCAGTGGGGTGGGGGGGGAGGAGGGGGGAAGGAGTGTGTGTGCTGTTTGTGGGAGGTTCTTGCGTGTGTGTGTGTGTGGAGGGATGGGGCTTCTATTTTTTATCGGTGACCGGAACTGCCTTTTTAAAGGGTGCCTCGATCCTGGGATTCCTGGTGCCATTGACTTTTCCAGCCCCGTCAATGTGGCGGCAGGAGCCACGGCTCCTGTTTTTTGCAACTGGCGAGCTGTGTGCCAATCCTGTGGCCTGAGCCAGCACTTGGATGAGAAAAGGGAAAATTCAGCCCCATGTCTTTGTGACTTGAGAGAGCCACTATACTTAGCCAAGGCTAACATTTAGAGCCAGCCTGCAAATGATCCTACAGCTAAAACAAAGAAAAACCTCACAAACATAATTAAGTGGAGCAGTTCCATCCATTTTTGCCTGATATCTTAACTAAGGTTTATAATATTACAGTCCAAGGTAACTGCTAACTTTTTAAAATATTTTCTGCCACTGTTGAGAGAGGTTATTTTGACTTGGACATCTGGCCAAGTCCTCACTCGTGACCGGTGTGTCCCAACATACCATCCGTTAAAAAACTACAAAGTAAGGCAGCACGGAGGCGCAGTGGTTAGTGATGTGTTAGGCAGGCTGGGTCGATGTGGACTGCACCTGATGCAGTGTAGCGAGAGACAGACCTCCAACACTTGATGAGATGCAACACGATTTTATTTAACGTCTTAACTACTATATATGTTCAACTGTGGGTTGACACTATACTGACTTGACTGGAGACCTAGTACTAGCCTGACCAGACTTACTAGCTACCGCATCGTGTTTGCACTGGCTAGCTCGTGGACTCTGACTGTCTCAGTGGCTGGGTTCAGAGAGAGTGGGAAAACTGGTGCCCTCTGGCTTTATAGTGGTCGTGTCCTGTCTGGTGATTGGCTGCTGTGTTCTGTGTGCTTACTGGTCATCCTATGTGTCAATCACTGCCTGTCTGCACTCCATTATATACATAGATGTATATTATGACAGTTAGTACTCCTGCCTCATGGCACCGAGGTCCCAGCTTCGATCCCGGCCCGTGTGGAGTTTGCACATTCTCCCCATGTTTGCGTGGGTTTCACCCCCACAACCCAAAGATGTGCAGGTCGGTGGATTGGCCACTCTTTTGAGGTCCACCAACAAAACAGAAGAAAGGAAAACAAACTGAGGGACAAAGCAAAAAAGGGCCGTTCCTGTTAGGGGCACTGCCCGAACATAACAAAGATCAATGGAAACTTAAAAACATCAAATAAGAGTGCAGTTAAAAGGGGCCAATAAAGCACCCCACCCCTTGCAGTGCCCATCGGGCTCAGAAGGCCTCAATGGTGCTCGTGGACACCGCATGCTCCCTTTCCAGGGACATCCGGCGCGAATGTAGCCGCAGAAGAGGGGCAGACAGTCTGGCCGGACGACCAGCTTGGTCACCCTCTGCCTGGAACTATAAATGGCGCACTTCGCCAGACCCAGGAGCAGGTTCACAAGGAGGTCCTCCCCCTTCCCCGCCCCTTTCCACTCCAGGTGCCGGTAGATTAGGAGCGTGGGGCTGAAGAGCAAACAAAACTCCAGCAAAAGATTGGTTAGAAAACTAAAAAGGGAGTGCAGCCTAAAACATGCACATAGACATATCCACGGACTCCACAATGCTGCAAAAATGGCAGGCTACTTGGGAGTCCGTGAACTGGTGCAATCGGTGATTGTACAGCACTGCTGCATGCAACACCCTTCACCCCAGGTCCCCAGTATTAAGGGGAGGACTCCTGCATAGAGGGACCTCCAGTAGGGAATTGCGCCGCCGGACAGCAACAAGGCACACCATGGCGTGTCCGGATGACGGGCGAGGGTAAGGAAGTGAAGAGTGTGCAGCAGCAGCCCGTACAGGAAACCCCTCTGTGCAGTGCGAAAAGGAACGGAGGGTATTTCCGTGAGGCGGCTAGGATTGTGGGGCACCATTCCCCAAGGGAGGTTTCGGGGCCTGGGACCAATGTGGAATTCCGTCGAGGCAGGGGTTTGCCCAGACGGGATACCACCACACCTGCGTGTCCTCCAAACCAGGAGTGCCATCGGGTCCGAACACGACCGTTTTGAGGTCTCAGATTGCATTGGCCGTGAGCCGGACATCCACCGCCGCACATTGGGCTAACTCATAGGGTGTCATCCAGCCCACTCCTCCGCCATCCAGCATGTCCCCGATCCTGGTCACCCCGGCAACCACAGCTCACTCCTCCACCAGCCATTCGAAATGGTATTGGTGGAGGTGCAGATTCCTGAACAGCGGCTCCCTGACGACAGCCACCACTCCTGACGGGGGGGGAGCTGTGGTGCGAGGCGACCATATTCCAGACATTGTGCAGGTCTTGGTAAAAGACATGCATCACCTGCAGAGGGTAGCGAAGGCTCTGCAGATCTATGAACAGGAGCTTCATGTCATAATTCAGGCCATGCACCTGGCGGAAGAAGTGCGGCGCCAGGGCACACCATCTTGGAGGAGGCTCAACGTAAAGGGATTGTTGCAGGGTCTGAAGGCGGAAGGTCGCCACCTGGGTGCAAAGGCACACCAGCGCATGGCCGCCCTCCCTAAGCGGGAGACTCGGAACCTCCGCAGCGACCCAGTGCAGTCTGTTGTCCCAGAAGAACTCTACAAGCATTTGTGGTGATATGCATCTCTGTAGATACATAAGGGGTTAATATAAGCACACGTAGACTAGCCAGACCAGGGGTGGGCAAACTTTTCCGTGCAAGGGCCACATTCAGAAATTCACAATTTTAAAGGGCCGCATAGTATATTAAGTAAAATAATTACTTCACCCGGTTATGATTCTGGGCGCCTCATATAGAACATAGAACAGTACAGCACAGAACAGGCCCTTCGGCCCTCGATGTTGTGCCGAGCAATGATCACCCTACTCAAGTCAACGTATCCACCCTATACCAGTAAGTAACCCAACAGGCCCCCCCCCCCCCATTAACCTTAAAAAAAAAAGAAATTTTAATTTTTCTTTTTTTTTCAATGACTTGGTGGGCCGCATAAAGACCTTTGGCGGGCCGCATGCGGCCCGCGGGCCGTAGTTTGCCCACCCCTGAGCTAGACACTAGAGGGAGCACCAGCGACATGACAAACAGACACTCAACCAATAGGTCAGGAAGGTAGGACACGACAAATGGGCGTTCACGATACACACAGTGGTCACACTACCACAGGGAGGCATTACACCAACCCATATATAAAGGACACAGCACATATGATCTTCCTCTTTCCAGTGGAGAAACTCAGTGAGTACAGACACAGGGTTGATTGAACATCACACCCACCACGTGGATTGTAGCAGACTGGTTTGTCAGTCTGAGTAGCTATAGAAGGATTAACATTAGATTTGAATCCGAGTAGGAGAATTGTTAATAGTTTAATAAACATGTTGAAGTCATCTCCACGTCTGAACCTTCCGTTGTCTGAGTGCACATCAAGGAAGCCGCTTATGCTACACTAAGAGCATAACAAGACAGCATTCTCTGGACCTTTTTGACAAAGCCAGAGGGAAGGGTCAAATGACCAGCCGGTACCACAACATGGTTTATAATGAGAACTCGACCACTGGAAGACAGCACTCGGAGCAGTCCTGTCCAGCGTCTCAAGCGAGCGGTGACCTTGGTCTCCAGCCAGTTAGCCAGCCAGGATTCCTCAGGCGGGCAAAGGTGGACTCCCAAATGGAGGATGCTGGTCCTGCTCCAGGTGAAATGCATGAGCTCCTCTGGGAGGGGGTCAGTCTGCCACAGACCGACCAGGAGTCCGGAATATTTGGCCCAGTTGATCCTGGGAGAGGACGCGTCGGAGTACGCAGCCTGGCACTCTCGCATCCTCCGTAGGCCAGCAGGGTCAGTGAACATAAGGAGCACGTCATTAGCGTAAGCTGAAAGGACCACCCCAATGCTGGGCCCGTGCAGACCCAGTCCCGACAGCCTCCTCCGCAGGAGGCGCAGGAAAGACCCCACGCACATAAAATAAAGTTGGACAGACAAAGGACAGCCCTGACGCACTCCTCTCTCAAAGCGAAGGGGCGCCGTCAGAGACCCGTTAACCTTAATGAGACACTCTGCAGCAGTGTACACAAGTCAGATCTGGGTGACAAATTGCGTCCCGAACCCAAATGCTTGCAGAGTCCCGAATAAATATTTGTGATCCGCCCTGTCGAACGCCTTCTCTTGATCAAGGGACAGGAAGGCGCTCGACATACCAGCCCTCTGGGAATGATGGACCAGGTCAATTTTGTCATGGATTGTGCGGGACCGGGACCGTGTAGGACTGGTCAGGGTGGATCATATGGTCCAGCCGGGTGCCAAGGCGCAAACTCATTGCCTTGGCAAAAATCTTGTAATTCGTGCTGAGGAGGGAGACCAGACGCCAGTTTTTAAGGTGGTGGAGATCCCCCCACTTTGGCAGCAAGGTAATGGTGGCTCTGCTCCATGAGAGGGACATCTCCCCGGTTGCGATTATTTCCCCCAGGACCCCTGCATAGTCGCTCCCCTGGACGTCACAGAATGCCCTGAAGAACTCCACGGTCAGCCCGTCCAGCCCTGGGGTTTTGCCCCTGGACAGGCTGTCGAGGGTGCCGGTCAGCTCCCCCAGGCTTATAGGAGTATCAAGCCTACCGCCGTCCTCCGGGCCAACCTGCGGCAGGTCCTCCCACAAAACTCTGCAAGCATCCTCGCTGGACGGTCCGGAGAGAAGAAAATGCTGCACAAGATTCGGATTTGGGCCCGAACCTCCTCCGGATCCGAAACGAGGGACCCGTTGTCGGCCAGCAGCGTAAGGAGCTGCTGACGGACCGCGCGCCTTTTTTCCTGCGAGTAGAAGAAGGGGGAGCCACGGTCCATGTCCGTAAGGATCTGGATCCGCGGCCTCACATTCACGCTCCGGGACCCGACAAGTTGCAGGTCCCGCAGCGCCCTTCTTCTCTTTGTATGCCAGCCGTAGGTCCGGGTCATCATCGGGCTGACCGAGACATGACTCCAGGTCGAGCACCTCCTTTTCCAACTCCTCCACCCTGGATTTCCGCCTCTTTGTCGACCCCCCCCCCCGCATACTCCTGACAGAAGGTACACATGTGAGTCTTGCCCACGTCCCACCATAGCCTCAAGGAGGGGCTTCCAGCCGGTCCAGAAGTGACGAAACAAGCCTAGGAACCGCTCGTCCTCCAGCAGCAGGTTGTTAAAATGCCAGTACGCGGACCATGACTGAGCACGAGGCAGGGCGAGCCCCGCCCACACGAGGCGGTGGTCCGAGCACGGCACCTGCTGCACAGAGGCCATTGGAATGTAGAGGCGGTTGATTCTGGATACTCCAACCCCAGACCTCACAAAAGTGAAGACGCTGGAGTCAGGATGGAGAGTCTGCCAGACGTCCACCAAGTCAAAGAACCCAACCAGGTTCCTTAACTTCACCACCGCACGAGAGCTCCACTGGGTACCCAGGCGGTCCTTTGACCTGAGGGTGCAATTAAAATCCCCCCCCCAGGATGATGCAATACCCCGTGGCGATGGTGCCAAGATGAGTGGACACTTGTTCAAAGAAAGTCGTCTGCTGCTGGCCAGCCTGGGGAGCATAGACATTCACAAAGTGAGGTATCTCGACCCCCTTGCGGACCGTCAAGTGCAGCAACCAGCCTGGCACTGGCTCCTTGACCCCCAAGATCTCCGGCTGAAAATGTGGGGCCAACAAGATAGCCACCCTGCCTAAATGTGAGGTTAGGTGACTCATGTAGACCAGCCACCCCCCCCCCCCCCCCCCCCCCCCCCCCCCCCCCCGCCGCCGCCACTCCAGGAGCCATGTGGCTTCATCTCCCAGAGCGGTGTGGGTTTCTTGAAGGAAGCACGCCGCATACTTCCCGTCCCGGAGGACCGAGAAGTTCTGGAACCTGCGGAGCGCGTCCCTGCTGCCGTTAATGTTGAGGCTGGCTATGGTCACCTCCATGTCAGTAGTAAAGTGCTACTTTCACCTTTTCAGTGCTCAGAAGGAGCAGAGGAGTGCAGGCTCCTCTGTTCCCTCACGAGGCCGACAAGGATATATTTCTGCCAGCGCTGCTCAGAAGTATCAGCGTCTCCCGCCTCTTTAACGTAGGCGTGGGAAGACCGGATGAGCAGCGCCAAGTCCGACCACCGGTCGAGGGCTAGCTGCACTCGGTTTCGCCACCCGCGGTTTGCATGCAGGAAATCCCAGAGTTCCCCTCGGGGGATGAGGGGTGACTCGGTGTCGGCCATGAGGGAGTCCACCATCTCGTTGCTGATGGACCCAAAATCATCCACCATGCCCCCCACCGAGCAACCGTCCTCCTCCGGGCAGTTGCCGTCTTGGACCGCGTCCTCCGCCACATTGAGTGTGGTGGACGGCACGGTCCCACCAACCAGCCCTGGATCTGCATCATTGTAAAAAGGAACGCCTCTGGGGTGCAAAATGGCACCGGGTGGAACGGGCCCTCGAGGGTCTTGCTCGTTCCCGGTCCCAAGGCGTTCTAATGGGGGGGCTGCGACAGCTCAGGGGTCGATAGGTGATGGACTTTGTCTAATCCTTCCGGGGGCGCAGTGTAATGTCGAGGGCCAGGGGTCGGGGCGCCACCTGCTCTGTTCCAGGTGGGGGTCATGATGTTTCTCTCCCCCCCCTTCCAAAGAGTGGCGTGCAACGCCCCTCCTTCCCTCAACACTTTGCCCCCAGGTTTGACATGTTGCCTTCTTCTGTGCCGGCCTGGGAGCACACGCATCACAACTGACCCAAAATTACGACAGGTCTTGTACCTGACGCTGAGGCGTCAATGGGCCCAGGATATGCTTGAGTGTCCACGGTGCGGCCCCCAGGCCGGAGTTCTGGGGCGCAGGGGCCTCTCGGCTGACAGGGTTGGGGGTATTTGCAGCTGATTCCCGCCTTGCCTTCTTTAGGGCCTTGTGGCCTGGTGGATGCCCTCCCTCCTCCACTCCGGCAGCCGACCAGCCAGTCTGTGCCAGCAGGGTGTCCCCCTGTAGGGACGGGGTGGTAATGCCAATGGAGGGGGAGGGGCCGGCAGTGCCATTCGCAGCCACCTTGGTGTCAGTGGTGTCTTTGGAAGTGGGGCAGTTCTTCCGCACATGCCCCACCTTCTTTTTTTAAAGAAATTTAGAGAACCTAATTATTTTTTCCAATTGAGGGGCAATTTAACGTGGCCAATCCACCTATCCTGCACATCTTTTGGGTTGTGGGGGTGAAAACCCACGCAGACACGGGGAGAATGTGCAAACTCCTCACGGACAGTGACCCAGAGCCGGGATTCGAACCCAGGTCCTCAGCGCCATAGGCAGCAATGCTAACCACTGTGCCAGCATGCTGCCCTATGCCCCACCTTCTTGCAGGCGTGGCACCGCACGCCATCTGCAGGCCAGAAGATGCAGAAGGTTTCCCCCAGATGGGAGACCTTGAACCCCCCCCCCCCCCCCAATACATCCTCCCGAGCCCAGCGGATGGAAGCCTAGCGCCGGAAGGAGTAGATGTGCCTGAAGGGGGGGGGGGCGTCCTTCAGGCCGAGAGGGAGCGGCGTTACCTCAGAACGAACCTCCCCCAGTAGTTGGAGGTGGGGGGAGGAGGAGCTCCGTAGGGAGGCAAAGCGGGACATTGGACAATATGACCCGCTCGGCAGTGGCCTCAAGAGGGTCCACTGCCCCCCGCGAGCCCCTTTTCAAGGGCGAAGTGAACTGCCCTCTTGGCCCTCAGGAAGAACACGACTTTCCCGTACATTCGAGAGGCGGCCACAATGGCCATGGGGCCGACGACCCCGGCCATTGCGCGAACGTACGCCTCTATGGCGATGGTGGGTTGAGCGTAGCACTTTATACCCAGCTTTCGCGTCAGCAACCGGAAAGGTGGCGGGGCTACGAGAGCAGTGCAGGCCGAAGAGGCTACCACCCCCGCAAAGGTGCCTCTGGGCTGCCCTGCCACCGGCGTGGGTGGAGTGGCCATCAGGGCAAGTGCCACGCCCACCCAATGTGTCGCGTTGGACTTTAATTGACTAAATAGATAGTGGGAAGGGGGTTGTCAGGGGAAGAGCAAGGTGGAATGACGTACTCACCCTCTTGGAAGATATACAGGAGAGCAAAGCAGGGAAGGGAAGAGAAGAGAGAACAAGGAGCACTGCTGGAGGAGGTCAGCAACACAGGAGGGTGGGGCACCGTAGATGGAATGGTGCCCGAGGTGAGGGACTCCTGAGATTCCGGGTGAAGCTGGAAGGTCGGAGGATTGGGGATCTTCAGCCCAGGAGGGGGCCCAGCAAAAAAAACCAGTCTGTGCTCCCAACCTAGGTCACCACACTGAGGTAAGTGACGCTGGTTTAAAGAAGTCTTCAGCCCAAGTAGGGCTCAGCAAAATACAATCTATTCTCCACCCTAGAACGACCAGCCAGTGAAACCGATCTCCTCCCTGTTGTGTAAGGGATCTTCAGGCCGGGAGGGGCCCAGCAACCACATAATGTTCCCGTCCTGGAACAAGCTCACCAGGTTCATGCAGGGTCAATGACAAATCTTATTTTTGGAGGCTGATACTCCCAATAAATTTTGGCGGAAGATCATTTTTATTGTCTTCCCCTGCAGAGGCAGACTGTGCACTGGGAGGACATCATGAATACTTAATTGATCCCAGGCCATAAAATGGGACAAGGTCATCACAGAATACCTGGCCTTGTGGAGCTGGTCTTGTCTTGACCTAATTCTGACTGTAACCCTGCTGTCAAAGGAAATGTGCCATTTTATCTTGACCTTGAGATCAAAGCGAGCTTTCAGTAACTAACCGAGTATTATTTTTAAAAATAAATTTAGAGTACTCAATTATTTTTTTTTCAATTAAGGGGCAATTTAGCATGGCCAATCCACCTAACCTGCACATCTTTGGGTTGTGGGGGGAAACCCACGCAGACGTGGGCAAACTTGACACGGGCAGTGACCCAGGGCCAGGATTCGAACCGGGGTCCTCAGTGCCTTAGTCCCAGTGCTAACCACTGCGCCACATGCTGCCCTCTAACCGAGTATTATTAAACAGAGGATTTTGGGTGGGATTCTCCTTCCAACGACGCGGTTAGCGAAGCGCGATTGGGCAGAGAATCTTACGTGAGCTGAAAATTGTGGCGGACGCCAAGTGCCAAGCGGAATGCGGGTGTCAATTCATTCTACTCCACACCTACAATACAGTACATGGTAATAATAATAATCGTTATTGTCACAAGTCGGCTTACTTTAACACTGCAATGAAGTTACTCTGAAAATCCCCTAGTCGTCACATTCCGGCGCCTGTTCATGTACACAGAGGGAGAATTCAGAATGTCCAAATTACCTAACAAGCACGTCTTTCAGCACTTGTGGGAAGAAATCGGAGCACCCGGAGGAAACCCACGCAGACACGGAGAGAACGTGCAGATGCCATAAAGACAATGACCCAAGCCGGGAATCGAACCTGGGACCTTGGAGCTGAGAAGCAACAGTGCTGATACTGTGCTACCATGTCGCCCAGGTTGGCATATCATTAACGGGTCCGACCTGGTATTCTCCGGGGCTCCCACAATGCTTCACCACTGCCAGGAGGATTTACCGACGGCAAGATTCACTTGTGGTGTTAAAAATTAGGAAACAGGTGCCGTGGCTGCTGAGGCAGAGAGAGAGGAGGTAGGCTATGGTCCCAGAGGCATGACCATGGGCTGCCGGTCCTGCCACTGGCAGGATTAGCTGAGGGATGGGGGAGGGGGTTGTATTGGGGAGTGACCGGGGGATGGGCTGTGGGGTCCGGGGGACCCTCCCGAACGGGCCGGTGTCCAGACATGTGCCGCCATTACTGGGGCCTGCAGGACAACCATGTTGACTGCCCACCGTGGCCCGTGGTTGCGAGGAGTGACACCGGCCACATGGATGCCCTAACCCCATCACCCCCCACCCCTCCCTCCACCCCAACAATTTCCACCTCCCCAACACAGCCAAGTGCCTCCTTCCAGCGGAACATCATGTGGCCCATAATAACTCACAATGCCCATGGTAACCTCTGCAGGAGTACGACAGGGGCCACAGTGTGTACCACTGGCATGGGTAATGCTAGCCAACAGTATCCGTGCCGGCAGGGATTGGTGCCCGGGCCAAAGGGCCCCGCGGTGTCAGGCACTGAAGGGGAAAGGGGTGCAGAGGGCAGATTGCCTGGGGTGGGTGTGGAGAAGGGAGAGGAGGGCGGGGGGAAGGGGGAAGAGGGACATGCAGGGACAGGGGCTGCAGTGCAGGTCAGGGCCACTGCATAGCTGGTGGACTAGGTTGGGTAGGGGCTACGCATCATGCTGACATGTCTGCCTTTCATCCCCTGCAGACAATGGACTTCGGAATCCAACCAGGAATGGTGGCCTTCATCCTAGTCGCTGCAGCCCTGAGGAATGCACTGAGGCTGTACGAGCAGTGGTGAGCCGACCGCCCAACAGGCCAAGGAGGTGGTGGGAAGGAAGTGCCGGATTAGGCCTCGTGTGTACTGGCAGCGCCTATCATTCAAGGACCTGTTGGACGAGGCATGCCGTCGAAGACTCTGGCTGAGCAGGGGGACAGTGTGACAGTATCTACCAGATCATGGCGTACCTGGAGCAGTGGAAGCATGGGGGAGGACACCCGCTCCCGGTGGCTGTCAAGTGCCACGGGGTTCTTCCAGGCACCGAGTGGGGACCTGTCACACATCTCACAGACCTCAGTGCAGAGGTGTACCAGTGCCGTAATGGAGGCCCTATATGCCCGGTCGCCACAATATATCAAATTCAATGTGAACCGAGCCCAACAGGATGCCCAGGCAGCGGGGTTCACTGCTGTCACCGGGATGCCCCAGGTCCAGCGGGTGATTGATGGGATGCATGTTGCCCTACAAGCACCAGCTCATGAGGGGCTGGTCTCCGCAAACTGAAAGGGGTTCCACGCGATGATCATGCAACTGGTGTGTGATCATGACATGGGCATCATGCAGGTCTGCACCCAATACGCAGGCAGTGTGCATGATACCTTCATCCTGGCACTCTCACGGTTCCTGACACTTTCGAGACAGACCCCAGGGTGAGGGATTGGCCCCTGGGTGATGGAGGTTATCTGCTGCAGTCGTGGCTGATGACAGCTACCCGGAGGCCACAGACTGACACGGAGACCCGCTACAATGATGCCCATGCTGCGACCAGAGGCGTGATTAAGTGGTACTTCAGCATCCTGAAGATGGCGTTCGGGTGCCTGGATCACTCTGGAGGGGCCCACCTGTATAGCACTGGGAGGGTCGCCCAAGAGGAGGTTGTGATGTGCCGTACTAGAGGAAGGAGAATGAATATTAATGAATGGAGATTAGGGCTTACATTCGCTGGTACCACAGTTGGGTGAGCCAGTCACAGATATCCACCTTATCCTCTTCCTTCTTCTTTATCCTCCGCTGCTGCAACTATTCTGTGTACCTAGTGGTAAGTCTATACCCTCAAGGACCGGGCCTGAGGGGGGCCAAAGCCATGAAAGGAAGGATGAGGGGCAGTAAGAAGGACTGGAGGGTGAAAGATGGGTATCAAGGGACCTCATAAAGGTTGAGGGGGTGAAGGGTGTGCATCCTGAAAAGGAGGGTCCCGATGGAGGGGAGAGTGAGGAGGCCTCTAAAGGGGGCCCTTTGTGACCCCATAGTGGGGTGTCCTCACTTGAGGGGTAATGTCCATGTGTGTGAGAGTCGCATTGTCCATGGGTGGGTGGTGTGCGGGACCCTTAAGCTCAATGAGAGATCGGGAAACCCTTTCAAAATGGTGGCACGATCTCTGAGCAGCTGGTCTCACCGGTGAGTTCAACTCCCCACTGCTGAAAAAAATGTTAAGGGCCAATCTACTGGCCACGTGGCCGGTAACTGCTGGGAGACCTAGCTCCCGGAATCTACCCAGCTCGCTACACCTCATGAGGTCCAACACAATCTCACGACATGTCACGATGTGAAGCTTGCTCGTTGTTAGTGGAATCACGTTTTGGCAAATCTGCATAGTCTCACTCTAATATGCAGTTCCCAGGTGAGCGCTGTTCAGTACTGGTCTCCACGAACGGGGACCAGACGGGACGGCACTTGTGGGAGTCTCCCAGGAGATTGGAGACCCCCAGGTGCTTGCCCTCTGTGTAAGGTAGCACCCTGGCATTCCTGGTGCCACCCTGGCAGTGCCACCTGTGTGCCAGCCTGTCACTACCAAAGTGCCAGGGTGGCACTGCCAGCTGGCAGGTGGACTGCCAGGATGCCCTGCTGGCAATGCCAAGGTGCCCAGTTGGTTTTTTTTCAAAGCTGTGATTGGGCCCAGGGATGCCCTGTGCACGTGAGGTGGGGTGCGGAAGGGGGCGTGGGCAAGGACCCCCTGATAGGTGATTTGGGGCTTTGTGGGGGTTCAGTGGTCACACTGCAGGGTCAGGAGATCGGGATGCCATTTTTAAATAATTCACCTGATGAAGGTGCTGCGCTCCGAAATCGAGTGATTCAAAACAAACCTGTTGGACTTTAATCTGGTGTTGTAAGACTTCGTCCTGTGCCCATCTCAGTCCAATGCCGGCATCTCCGCACCATGGCTACCATTTAAAAATAACATGCCAATCTCTCCCTCCACTGAGGAGTTTTGGCAAATGGGACTCCTATATGTGTTGGAGGGCATTGTGTGATACAGGACTATGATATAAATTATAGGTGGCCCTGTAACTACATTTGTGCTCCTATATTACTTTTGAATAGTTCTGATGAAACAAAAGGTACTTATTGGCTTAGATGCCTGTTTAGAAGAGGCAATTTGTAGAAATAGTTAGTGTATACACAATGCTGTTAATATGAGAAAAGACACAAAATGGGTGTTAGCATGAAAACCAACTGTGGGTATGTATAGGGAGTATCCCAACAGCCGCTGATAACAGCTTCACAGAACAAGACATGCAATGTATCCTTGATAAAGCTCAAGGTCTACAGCTGTAGACAGGACACATCATTATGTTAGTTTTGAATGACTTCTGTATGAAGTTAGGGGCGGGTAAGACAATACCCACTTTAACCATATATGTGATAACTGGGATGCGAGGAAAATTGATTGACTGCATGTAATAAGTGTGACGTGAATATTGTTGATTGATGTAAATGAGAATACAACTAATCCTGCCCCTTGAATCTGTATATTAACCCGTGTGAGCCTTAGCTCAAGTGAGATAAGGTGCTGTCAAAGGCTGCGGAGTCAAAGACCTTGTCTCCCAGAATTCTGACATAATAAACTGCTTTTTTAACTTATACTCAGGCCTTTGTGTAAATATTTTCACCTCTAACAATACTGGACTAAGTGCTGCCTCGGCTATGCGTTCCAGGCTAAGGCCCCATATCTAACCAGAGTTGCATTAGATAGCATTGTGTTTCTCGGCGCTGTGGGACTTAATTCCCATTTGGTTTGATTGTGCCCAGAGTGTGGGCTGAACCAGGGAGTAACTCCCCAAGGCCGAAAAGAATGACTAAAGTGTGGTGAATAGCAGTGTAGATCTCACCCAAAAAGCCGACGGGAAACGCCCCAGCAAACCTGGCCAAAATGACACTTTTAGAAATGTTTTGGTTGAATTCTGCCCAATGTCTCTGATCCTTATCGCGGCTGAAACCTTCTATGAAATGTATTTTGACCGTGCTCATCCAATTTGCTATAGATCTGCAGTATAATTACATGCTTCATTTTGCAAGAGATAAAAACTCTAATTGAATCTGCAGGCGAGTATTTGAGATTATGGTAAATGTATGTTAGGGCAGAATTAATCTATAATATATCTGATCCAGGAGGGTTCAATGTCAAAATAAAGCTTTGAAATGGTTAAACATTCCATTCCTCAACAGGAATATATTCCTCCTGAATGAGAAGAAAAAAAGAGATACAAGCATGGAAGAAGAAAAAAATATATCTACGTAGTTCATCCAGTTTTTAAATAGCTAAAGTTAAAAGAGAGTAAAAACAGAGAATGCTGGAAATACTCAGTAGCTCTCGAGTATCTGTGAGGAGAGAAACAAAGTTAATAGGCAGAATATTGCCACCTGAGCCGCTGCTGGAACAGTGGGAGCATTTGACCTTCTGAAGGTGCACCTGGAAGTTGCTCTTTACTGGAGTAACCCTACTGTTGTCAGGCTCCAGACTCCCTGACCCAGGGTGGGTGTGATTATGCTTCCATTCTGTCAAAGGAAGGATTTCTCAGTAAAGGGATCACGGCATGCATTTGAAGGGTTCAACAGCATTGGGATTTCTGAGGTTGCATCAACTACAGTGGTGGAGAGGAGAGCTAGGAAGACTACTTCTCACTGTGTAATTTCAAGAAGGAATTAGAAATAGCTCTTGGACCTAAAGGATCAAGGGAGATGGGGGGAAGACAGGATCAGAGTATTGAACTTGATGATCAGCCATGATCAGAATGAATGGCGGAGCAGGCTCGAAGGGCTGAATGGCCTCCTCCTGCTGCTATTTTCCATGTATCTCTCACTCTTACCTGCAGGTCCAGCTATGGGATCGGTGGCACTGCAGCGAGATGAGCACTCTCCCAAGTGCTCAAATCGAGATAGCAGAAGCAGAAATAGTACTTTGATTGAGGTGCCCCACTTCCATCTGAACTGAACATGGGAGAAACAGTGAAGATTCAACATGAAAGGATCTGCTGTTGTCACAGGAATCATAGGAGAACCAAGGTCTTACATAACGCAGGCAAGAATTGGGCAACAGCAGAGGAGGAACTGGAAATTATTACAGAAAACAAATGCAACGCGACACTGCTCTGAATCAGAAACTGTAGCTGAAGATCAAGAACCAGAATTCACCGGTGAAGCAATAGATAACCAGGAAAAGCTTGAGTCCAGATAACTATCTAAGTGAGGAAACTGACACATCTGGAGAAGGCCCCTTGTCCTTCAAAATCATCTACATACAGCAGAAGAATTGTGCAAAACCCACAGCAATACAGAGATGAATAAAAGACAAAACAGACTGATCAAAACAGAATGAGACAGAGAATAGATAAGAGACTTGGTGTACTTGAGTTGGCTCTACTCACACCCTATTTTGTTCTGACAGAAACTAGTCTGATATGTTTTTTGTTTAAGAAAGGAAATGTCATGATAACAGCTGACTGTGGTGGTAAACCTAAGTATTAGTTTCTATATAGAACACTCCGTGCTACAGCTAGTGTCATCTGACCTGGAGGTTGAAGGTCAGATAGCCACATGTTAGAGGCGAGATCAGGCTTCAGATGCATTGCAGATGTGTGCTCACGTTAAGAAAACATGTTATCAATAAATTAGTTCAACAGCAATGTTGTCGGTCAGCGTGCATCATTCAAACAAGATCAACTTGACCAAGTGATTATCCATGCTAACCAATAATAGTCTTTTTAGTACATCCTATCAATTTTCATCCCATACCACTAACTCTACCACCTTCACTCCTATCAATATTTTGTTAGCCTCTTCTTCCTCAGTAGATACTGAATCAAAATACTTACTTAGTATTCTAGATTTACCCTGCATCTCTCAGCATGAGTCAACTTATTTCTCCCTAATAGGCTCGGTCCTGCCCCTTACTAACCATTTACAATTTACATGCCTGTTTCAAATTTGTTGGGTTATCCTTTAATGCTAATTACTATCCTATTTGCATATTGTCTCTTTCCCAGCTGTAATTTCTTCTTTACTTCCCCTCTCAACTTATTGTATTTGACCTGGTTGTCACTTGAAGAATTCACCTGATATGCATCATGCACACTTGTTTTTGTTTCACCATATCCTCCACCTCCCTCGTCATCCAAGGAGTCTTGGTTTTGGTTCCTTGCCTTACCCTCTTGTTAGGATATACCTAGCTGTACCTGAAACATCTCTTCTTTAAACATACATCATTGTGCTGTTAAATGTCAAACTTTGTTTCAATTTTACGCTGGCTAGATTCCCTCTCAATCCAGTGAGGTTAGTTACCTTCCAATTTAGACTTTCTACTTTAGATTGTTCCATGTTCCTCTCTTATTATTAATCTAAATGCTGTTATATAATGATCATTCTGACCCATGTGCTCTCCCAAAGATCCTTTGTCCACTTGGCTCACTTCATTCCTCATGTGTTGATCCAGCAATGTCTCTTTCCTATTTGGACCAAAACATACTGGTCAAAGATGTTCTTTTGCACATATTTCAGAAATTCTTCTCCCTTCTTTTCCTTGGCTCTAACATTATCCCAATCGATATTTTTACAATTGAAGTCCAGAGCATGACTCAATAGTTCTTAGACATCTCCGTGATTAACCTACAGTCTCTCTTGCTTTTTGGAGGCCTATCGAATACCCCTAGTAACATGGTCATACCCTTTTTGTTTCACAACTCTAACGAGATGGATTCTGTCCATGCCCTCTTAAGGGCATCTTCTTTCTCAAACACGACAATGTCTTCCCAATCAGTACTGCCGCCCTCTTGACCTGATACCTCCTTATTTAATTAATATTTATTGAGCTCAGATTAAGTGATTGTCTCCTGAAAAATTCAGATTGGGTGCTGTGTATGCATCTTGCAAAATTTATTTTGCACTGCTATTGTGCTTAACAATGCTTCATCATATTTTTGCCAAGATAAATTAAGGACGAAATTCTCAGTTCCAGAAGCAAAGTGCTCCCGCCAATGGAAAATCAGGACCGTGTCCTGCTGACATTAGGAATGTCACCAAGGTGGTATTCACAGATCTTTGCTATGCAAAGTAATGTATAGCGCCGAGCACTCCAGGTCTCCCTGGTGGTGGTCTGCCATTTCAAACTTGCGCCCCAATCCCAGAATCCAGAGACAGTCCCCCTCCCCCCCCTTAACAATGCAAATATTGATGACCCCACCCCTCTTGTTGGCCTCTCCAAGGCAGCTAAGTGCTTTTACTTCCTCTTTTCTAACTGCAGGAAGCACTTAGCATTGTTGAAGTGGTCAGCAGCTGTGTATCGGAAGAAAATTATTTATATGCATTGAGGTGAGGATCAATGGAGGGTACTTCAGATGCATTCAAGCTTGAAAGGAAAGATAAATAAACAAACCTCCTGCCAGCTTTGTTTAAACCATTATGCTGTCAATCAAAGGATAATTTAATGAATTCAATGAATGCTGAGAATTTCAGGGGATTTCATATTGGGGGCGAGGGGTACACCAGCAGTGGGCCAATATCCCATGACCCCCCTCCGCCCCCACTTGGGGTCAAGTGCGCAGTGAAGTGTCACTGCCTGGGTTCAGTGCCAAGGTGTCTAGGATACCTCTTCATTTACCTGAGGAAGGAGCAGTGCTCCAAAAGCTAGTGATTTAAAACAAACCTGCTGGACTTTAATCTAGTGTTGTAAGATTTCGTATGATGTCTGGGGGCAGTGTACCATCAGTAATTCCAGGGGTGGGGATAGAATTGGGGGCCTAAAGGGGAGACCTGGGGGAGAGGAGTCTGGGGGTCAGGTCACCCTCATGCATTGGTGATGTGGAGGCCGGGATGACACGTTATTCCCATGGTGGGGGGAGGATGCCCTTCCTTGATGAGGGGTTGTGGGTGTTCCCCTTTTCAGTGGGGGGAGGGGTGGTCAATATTTGCATTGTGGGTGAGGGAGTTTATCTCTGGACGCTGGGATCTGGGTGCCCATTCAAAATGGCAGTCCAACACCAGTAAATGCACAAAACCCGTATGCTCGGAGCTGTACATTATTTTACACAGCAAAGGTTTGTGAATATCACTTCAGAGATGCTCCGAGCACCAACGAGACACAGTCACGATTCTTCGTTGCTGGGAGCACTTTGTCTCTGAAACAGATCCTGCCCAACATCTGCCATCCACCAACGTGAACAATTCTTCAGTGTTGATGCAATGCTTCTATCAAAGGAAAATCTGCCTAATTGTCAGTTCACATAAACACCAGTTAATAAAGTATGTGAATATTGTCAGTAATGATCAGTTAAGGTTTTCTGTACCTCTTTTATGTTAATCTTCAATTGTGGCAATGCAGTAAAAGGACGCCCAGTAAAGCAATAACTGTGAAGGCACTCTAACCACGCTGTCTTGAAAAGAAACAAGTGTTTGGTGCACTAAGTACTCCGCTGCAATCACTTGTGAAGAGGAGTGCATCTAATTCATCATCATTTGATGTTTCTATTTTCTTTTCTCTGTTATTTTCCGTTCAGAGCTGCTTGTGTGACAGCAATTAATACAAACACAGGCCCCGCAATTTGTCGCAGGTTAGAGGTTCGGAGCATATAATTGGTCACCTGAAATTCCTTCCCTTGCTGGTTTAGTAGAAATGTTTCCCCTTTCAGCCAAAATAACAGGCCATGTAATCGTATGGCAAGACTCAATGTTTCCCCCAGCACTACTCCCTCACAATTGACAGCTTTCCAATTGTTCCAGCTGTGCTTTTTTAAAACTGAAGCTACAAAAAAGTCGGTTAAAACCCTTGCACAACCACACAATCACAGAATGGTTACAACACAGGGGACCATTCAGCCTATCGTGTCTGTGCTGGCCCCCTGAAGGAGCAATTCACATTGTGCCATTCCTTGCCTTCTCCTGTAGCCTTGCACATTATTCCATTTAGGATCATTATTGAGTTCACAGAAGCAGCCACATGGGAAGCATTGGGAACAACAGGTTTATTCACTGAGATACGAAAAGGCTATGTACACGGGTCCCAGATGGGACTACCACCCCGGCCCACAATCAGGCTAGGTTGACATACTCTGATTTCCTCCCTCGCTGTTGAGGGGGCTCCACCCCTCAGCGGGGAAGCTCGTACCCCACGAGACTCATGGAGAGCCTAATCGGCCATGGCCTCATGGGTTCCCATGTGGGTGACAACAATAATAATCAATTTTCTTTTGATGCCTTGGTTGAAACCACCTCCACCATAATGTCAAGCAGTGTATTCCCGATCCTAAGCACTTGCTGCATTAAAAGGTTTTCCTCATGGCGCCAGTGCTTCTTTTGCCAATTGCGTTAAATCTGTGCCCTCTCATTTTTGACCCTTCTGCCAATAGCAACAGTTTCTCCCTGTCTACTCCGTCAGACCCCTCATAATTTTGAATGGCTCTATCAAATCTCTTCTCAACCTTCTCTTCTCCAAGAACAACAATCCCAACTTTGTCAATCTACCTACATAACTGGAGTACCTCAATCCTGGAAACAGTGTGATGCCTAGGACTGGGTGCAATGCTATATGTAAGGCCAGTTTAGCAAATACTTTCCTTGCTTTTGTACTCTGTGCCCCTATTGATAGAGCCCAGGATGCCATCTGCTTTATGAACTGATTTCTCAACTTGTCCTGCCATTGTCAATGATTTATGTACAAGGGCTCCTGTACTAGAATTTTACACTTATACTATCATCAGCATTCGTCCCACCAAAATGAATGACTTCACACTTCTCTGTATCTAATTTAAGCTGCTACTTCTCCACCCATTCCTCCAATCTGTCTCTGCCCTTTTGAAGTTCGACATTATCCTCCTCACTGTTCACACATCAGTAAGGACAGGCAACAACACCTCCTCCACGATCATCCTCAACACCGGTGCCACACAAGGCTGTGTCCTCAGCCCCCTACTATACTCCTTATACGCCTATGACTGTTAATGTGTTGGGTAAGCTGGGCCTGCAAGGACTGTGTTTACTGCAGCAGTGAGAGAGACAGGCTTCCAACACTTGAAGAAATGCAACTCGATTTTATTGAACTCTTAACTATCATACATACTTTAACTGTGGGTTGACACTATGCTGACTTGACTGCAGACCTGAGGCGTACCTGACCAGACTATCTTACTACCACCTGGTGTATGTTCTAGTTGCTGCTCACGGGCTCTGACTGTCTCAGAGGCCGGATCCCAAAAGCGGGAAAACTCGTGCCCTAGTGGTCGTGTCCTGTCTGGTGATTGGCTGCTCTGTTCTGTGTGTTCACTGGTCATCCTGTGTGTCAATCACTACCTGTCTGTGCACCATCATAACTTGTGTGTATATTATGACAACTGTGTGGCCAAATTCCCCTCCAACTCGATTTTCAAATTTGCTGATGACACCGTAGTGGGTTGGATTTCAAACAATGACGAGACAGAGTATAGGAATGAGATAGAGAATCTGGTGAACTGGTATGACGACAATAATCTCTCCCTCAATGTCAACAAAACGAAGGAGACTTCAGGAAGCGGAGTGGAGAACATGCCCCTCTCTACATCAATGGGAAATGGGAACAAAGTAGAAAGGGTCGAGAGCTTCAAGTTTTTAGGTGTACAGATCACCAACAACCTGTCCTGGGGCCCCCATGCCGACACTATAGTTAAGAAAGTCCACCAACGACACTACTTTCTCAGAAGACTGAGGAAATTTGGCGTGTCAGCTACGACCCTCACCAACGTCTACAGATGCACCATAGAAAGCATTCTTTCAGGTTGTATCACAGCTTGTTATGGAGCCTGCTCTACCCAAGACCGCAGGAAACTTCAAAAGGTTGTGAATGTAGCCCAGTTCATCACGCAAACCAGCCTCCCAACCATCTACTCTATCTATAATTCCCGCTGCCTCAGAAAGGCAGCCAGCATAATTAAGGACCCCACGCACCCCGGACATACTCTCTTCCATCTCCTTTCGTCAGGAAAGAGATACCAAAGTTTGAGGTCACGTACCAACCGGATCAAGAACAGCTTCTTCCCTACTGCCATCCGACTTTTGAATGGATCTACCTCGTATTAAGTTAATCTTTTCTCTACACCTTGCTATAACTGTAACATTATATTCTACAGTCTCTCCTTCCTTCCTTATGCACGGTATGCAGTATTTGTACAGCATGCAACAAACAATACTTTTCACTGTATACTAATACATTTGACGATAATAAATCAAATCACTACTTCCAAGTTTTGAATTGTTTACAACTTTTGCAATTGTGCCCTATACATCGAGATTTAGGTGATTAATATATCAGGAAGAGCATGAGTGCTGAAACTAGCCCTTGGGGAACACCCCTGCAAACCTTCCTCCAGCCAAAACAGCAACCAATAATCACCACCTTTGTTTCCTGTCACTCAGCCAATTTTGTATAGATGCGAATATATGAACATATGAGTTAGGAGCAGGAGGTAGGCCTCACGGCCCATCGAGCCTGCTCCGTCATTCAATAAGATCATGGCTGATCTGACTGCAACCTGCTGCCTATTCCTGATAACTCATCATCCCCTTGTTTATCAAGAATCTATATACCTCCAACGTGAAAACATTCAAAGACTCTGCTTCCACTGTCTTTTGAGGAAGGTGGTTCCAATGACTCACTACACCCTGAGAGGAAAAGATTCCTCTCATTTCTGTCTTAAATGGACATAGAAAACAGGAGCAGGAGTAGGCCTTCAGCCCATTCAGCCTGCTCTGCCATTCAATCTGATCATGGCTGATCTATCTCAACACCACATGCCCGCGCTCTCCCATACCCCGACACCTTTACTGTCTAGAAATGTATCTACTTCTTTCTTTGATACATTCAGTGACTTGGCCTCCACCACCTTCTACGGTAGAGAATTACACAGGTTCATGACTCTCTAAGTGAAGAAAACTCTCCTCATCTCAGTCCTAAATGGCCAGCCCTGTATCCGAAGACCATGACCCCTTGTTCTAGACCTCGCAGCCAGGGGAAACATCCTCCCTGCATCCAGTCTGTCCAGTCCTGCAGAATTTTATATATTTGGGTGAGATCCCCTCTCGCTCGTCTAAACTTTGCTTTGTACAGGTCTAGTCAACCCAATCTCTCCTCATATGACAATCCTGCCAACCCAGAATCAGTCTGGTGAACCTTCCATAATCTATCTCTAGGGCACGTATGTCTGAGGTCATGAGACCAAAACTGTGCACAATACTCCAGGTGTGGTCTCATCAAGGCCTTGTACAGCTGCAATTAGACATCCTTGTTCCTGTACTCAAGTTCTCTTGCAATGAAGGCCAAGATACTATTTTCATTTTTAACTTTTTACTGCACCTGCATGGTTGCGTTCAGTGACTGGTGTATAATGACACCCAGTTCCCTTTGTACATCAATACTTCCCCATCAATCACCATTGAAATAATGCTCTGCCATTCTGTTTTTCCTACCAAAGTGGGTACATGCTTGTCCATGATAAACTGCATCTGTCATGTATTTGCCGACTCACTCGTCTGCCTAAATTGCGTTAAAGCCCTTTTATTTCCTCCTCACCACTCACAATTCCACCTTGTTCTGTGTCATCAACAAGCTTGGAAATGTTTGATTCCCTTATCCAAGTTGTTGATATGCATGTTGTGAGTAGCTGGTGCTCATGCACTGATCCCTGTGGTGTCCCCCTAGTTACTGCCTTCCACTCTGAAAAAATAACCATTTATTCCTACTCTCTGTTTCCTGTTTACGAATTAATTCTCAATCCATGTCAGTATATTACCTCCAACCCCATGTGCTTTAATTTTTCACAATAACCTTATTCTGTGAAACTTTATCAAAACTTTCTGAAAGTCCAAATACACCACATCCACTGGTTCTCCCATGTTTATCCTATTAGTTAGATCCTCAAAAAACTTCACTTGATTTGTCAAACATGATTTCCCTTTCCTAAATCCTTGTTGACTATGTCGAATCTCAATTATATTTTTCTCAGTGTCCTGTTACGATATCCTTAATAGACGCTAGCATTTCTCCAAATACTGATGATTGGCTAACAGGTCTGTAATTCTATGTTTTCTCCCTAATCCTAGACAACACTCTTATGGACTGATGGACTCATGGACTGATCTGATCTCTTCACACATTTTCTCTACTGAGCAGTAGTATGCCCCTGTATGCTTCACTCGATGCCTGTGTCTATGTATTGACATTGTGTATTTTATGTTTGCCCTATTCTGTATTTTCTTTTCATGTACGGAATGATTTGTTTGAGCGGCATGCAGAACTATATTTTTCACTGTACCTCGGTACACATGACAATAAACCGATCCAATCTCTCCTTTTTAAATAACGGGGTTACTTTTGCAACTCTTCAATCTGTTAGGATTGTTCCACAATCTACAGAATTTTGGAAGATGACGAACAATGCATCCATTATATCCATTCTGGGATGAGTTTATCAGGCCTTGGGGAGTTATTGGGTGGGATGCTTATCATGCGGCGTCGGATTCGCAAAACCCGATTGGGAGGAGAATCGCCTGTGAGCCGAAAATCGGGGGCAGCTCCCCCTCTGCAGCCCAGCCCAACCTAGCCCTGCTCATCCCTCACAGCCTTTGACAGAGCAGCGAGGCAGGTTGGAACGTTTGTGAACAGGTGTTTATTGTGAACAGGTGATCATGTTTCTACAGGTTTATCCCCTAGCCCCTATCGTTATCCTATGTGCTGCACCAGTGCCACCTTAACTGGCGTCTAACTTTCTGGTCTTACGGGCCCTAACACTCTGTGGTTCCCCATCAGGGATGGAGGTGGCCTGCTGCAAATCCCGCTCTGTGACCTAGGTCCCCTTTGCCAGCCGTCCTCTGGAGTGACGGGACCTGGACGGGCCCGGCAGTCTCCTGAGTGTCACAGGTGGCGTTGTGCCATCCTGTTCTGCCCACTGCCCATCGGATGGGCCAAGGATGGGGGGAGCTCTGAGGTGCTGTGGTGTTCGGCACCTCCCCTACGGGGATCACTGCACGCTCCCCATCACCTCCTCCTCCCTCAGGATGCCCAATGGCCTCAGGCTATTCCATGAGATGGGGATGCGGCCGGAGCGAACTCTGGGGGCTCCCCACCACCTGGTTCAGTCAGTCCAAACAGGGTCTCAATGCACGTGGCCATGGAGCACAGGGAGTGGGCCATCTCCATCTGGGACTGTGCCATGCTCCTTTGTGACTGGCTCAGGTCAGCCAGTGCCCGTTGTGACTTGCAATCTCTGGGGCACCGCTGCAATGTGCAGGTGGCCCTGGTACATGGCTGCCTGTGACAGGGCTGCACTGTCACATGCCTCGGACACCGCCCACACAGAGTGCCCCAGGCTTTGGACATCTTGACCATGGTGAGACCCTCATCATCAAGACTCCACCATAGCTGTATCCCATTCAGTGTTGGGCGGCATGGCACACATGGCCGGCACCACTTCCTGCCCCTACAATCGATTGGACTCCTCCAACTACCTGAATTTCCTGGATGGTTGCTGACACCCCCTCATGTAGTCCACGGCTCTGTGTCTGCATCTCCAGGATCGAAGGGATCACCCTTTCCAGAAGCCAAAGATTCCTCTGGATGGCAGTTAGTCCCTGAGGTCAGGCCACCGTCCCACCGTGCGCCCCCTCACGGGTTTCTTCCTCCACCCTATTTACCACTGCACGTTTGTGGTGCACACTAATGCCTCATAATGCCTCAGAAACCTCTTCACTAACATGCCCAACCGAGGTGAGTGTCTCTGAGATGGTGGAGGGTGTTGGTGACATCTGTGACGGAAAGTCAGTGTCGCTCCTAGACTGGTGCTCCAGGGTGTCATGGGCTGGTATTTGGGGTTCATGTCGCTGTCCAGTCCCGCCTTGTGCTCAATGTGCCCTGGAATTGTGGCAAGGGCAGGGGACACCAGAAAGACCCGTCTCTTTGCAAGGTGATCCTGCAAGACACAACACATGAATGGTTGGATTGCAGGTGGGGGTAATGGAGGGGTGCTGTGGTGTGGATGGGTGCTGGGGATGGGGTGATGGAGGGGTGGTGTGGAGGTCGTGGGGTGCTGGGTTGGAGGGGTGGAGGGGTGGTGTGGAGGTGGTGGGTGCTGGGGTGGAGGGGTGGTGTGGAGGTAGTTGGGGTGCTAGGGAAGGTTGGTAGAGGGGTGGTGTGGAAATGGTGGGGTGCTGGGTTGGGGGGTGAAGAGGTGGTGTGGAGGTAGTTGGGTGCTGGGATGGGGTGGTCAAGAGGTGGAGGTGGTGGGGCACTGGGTTGGAGGGTGGTGTGGATGTGGTGGGGTGTTGGGTTGGGGGGTGAAGAGGTGGTGTGGAGGAAGTTGGGTGCTGGGATGGGGTGGTCGAGGGGTGGAGGTGGTGGGGCGCTGGGTTGGAGGGTGGTGTGGATGTGGTGGGGTGTTGGGTTGGGGGGTGGAGAGGTGGTGTGGAGGTGGTTGAGATGCTGGGTATGGGGTTGTAGAGTAGTGGTGTGGAAATAGTGGGGTGGTGGGTTGGGGGTGGAGATGTGGTGTAGAGGTGATTGGGGTGCTGGGGACAGGGTGGTAGACGGGTGGTGTGGAGGTGGTGGGGTGCTGGGTTCGAGGGGTTGAGGGGTGATATGGAAGTGGTGGGGTGCTGGGTTGGAGGGGTGGAGGGGTGGTGTAGAGGTGATTGGGGTGCTGGGGACAGGGTGGTAGACGGGTGGTGTGGAGGTGATGGGGTGCTGGGTTCGAGGGGTTGAGGGGTGGTAAGGAAGTGGTGGGGTGCTGGGTTGGGGGTTGGAGAGGTGGTGTGGAGCTGGTGGGGTGCTAGGGATGTGTGGTGGAAGGTCTATTTGGAGGTGCTGGGGTGCTTGTGTGGGGTCCGTTGCACTCATGGCTGATGACGCCCATCCGTAGGCCACAGACAATGTGGAGACCCGCGAAAGGGGTGTGATCGAGCGGTGTTTCAGTATCAGTATCATGAGGATGTGGTTCGGGTGTCTGCACTGCTCTGGAGGGGCCCTCCGGGTAGAGAGCTGGGCCACATCATGGTGGCCTGCACGTCCTCCACAACACCAAGCAGCAAAGGGGCAACATGCTGGAAGAGGAGGGTGAAAGCCTGGCCTCATCCGACGAGGAGTATGCGGGTGAGGCCAAGGATGGGCAGGACATGGGTCCCAGGCAGGTACAAGAGACTGCACAAGGTGTATGCCACGGTCAATGCGCATGGGACGCTCTGATCACCTCTAGGTTCAATGACGAGGGGGCCTGGCACGGACATCCCATCCCACACCCACATCCCATCCCCGTCCGGCCACTCCCTCCCTGCGCCACACCACCCCTCTCCCCCCCCAACCCTCTCCATGAATCCTACCTGCCACAGTACGGGGTGCAGGCCATGGGTTGCAATAACAGTGGGTCTGGTCCACACGATGGAGGATGATGACAACCTGCTCTGTGATAAGCTCTGGTGCTCCACATTGTTTGACAGCGTCTGCCTCCTGCCCACAGAAGCACTTTCCACCGGCCACCTGTGTTCTCCCTGCTTGCAAGCTGGCCATTCCATCACATGGTGAGGGCTGGAGGACATAACAGGTTCTGAAGCAACTGAGATGAAGTCCCAGAGAACCAAGGCTTGTTACCAGTCCACCTCAGCAGTCACATGGTGCCTCTATCCTGCTTCTGAAGTCATTGGTCTCGATGTCAGCCAGAGCGAAGGTCACTAGATTCAAGGTACCTTTTCCAGATGTGATCCGATGAATCAAGAAATTTCCTCAAGCTTCCCGCCTCAGTGGTGAAATTCTGGATCCTTGATTCCTGCGATATTTATTACCTAGTCCTACCCTTCTTTGAGCCAAGCCACTATATTCATTACAGCATTATATTTCCACTATCGGCATCTGAAACTCACCAATCTTATTTACCACAATCTGCACATTCACATTCATAGACAGTAGCCCTAACTTTACTACTTTCCTCCATACACTGAACCCACCAAATAACTATTTCCTAGCCTAGTGATATCTGCTCTGCCTGCATTCTGTGCATCTCTTTAGTGATATCTCCTGGTTCCCACAAGCTGCCATGTTAATTTAACCCTTACCAATAACACTGGTAAATCACCATGCAAGGAAATTGATTGTGGCTCTGTTCAGGTGCAACCCAGGCAGCCTGTACAAACCCCATCTTCCCCAGAGCTGGTCCTAATATCCGCAGAATCTCAAGCCCTCCCTCCTGCACCATATTTTCTGCCACCGTTCATCTGCTTTATCTTCCTGTTACTCACCAGGGGTTACTACTTCTTGGATCCTACTTTGTAATGTCCTACCTATCACCCACAATTCTACAGCAGAACCATATCAATAGTTCTACCCGTGTCATTGATACTCATGTAGGCCACCATTGTTGGCTATTCACCATTCTCTCTTCGAGTGTTCTGCAGCGGTTAAGTACTATCCTTGACCCTGGCACCAGTGAGGCAACACACCATCCTGGATCCACTTCTAGGCCTCAGAAATACCTGTCTGTTCCCTTAACTATTAAATTTCCTATTACTACTGTTTTCATTCACAGCTGAGCCTAGTATCACGGACTTGGCTCTTCTGCATGCCCCAGATTAACCATCACTTTCATCTGTATTCAGAACTGAATGCTGCTTGGAGAGTGGGCTGCACTGAGAGAACTCCTGCAAAGCTGCCTGTTTCTTCTTAGCTGCATGGTAGTCACCCATTACCTCTCCCTCTGCATACTCTTAAACCGCAGGGTGACTAGATCTATAAACATGCTATCCATGAAGCTCTCAACTTCAAAGATGCACAACAGTGATGCCAGCTGCTGCTCAAGCTCTGAAACCCAGAGCTTAAGCTGCTGCAACAGATGACACTTCTCGCTCATATGGTTATCCAGGACACAGGAAATGACGTGGAATTCCCACATGGCACAGGAAATTCATTTGTGAAGTCATATTTTCCTTTCCATTCCTCTGTTAGAAAATAAAACCTGGTACTTAAAAAATAAAAGCTTGGAATATATTCCCATCGAATTCCTGACATTTATGATCTGTTTTAAATCTGATGCATTCTATAGAGTATGAGATCTTAAATTCATAAGCTCCACGTTGAATTGCTCCTGCTGGGCTTTCTGTGATAATATTGTATAGTATTTGGTACTGTATGTCTTGACCTCGCAATACATGAAGGTGTGCACTCTGGACTGTTATACCTTCATACCTATATGGCCTTATCCTCATTTCCCTTTCATTTGTAATCCATTGTTAACCTATTATTGGACTACTCCGGTATCAAAACTGGAGGCACTAGTTCCTTAAGTATATGGTTCTAAACCTGTCCTGTCTTGTTTTTCATATATTTTCAATAATTCTTGTTCTATACTGTTCTTGTTTTGCATTGTTTATTGCTTCCTTTTTATTTTTTTTGTTGCGTTATTTGTAAAAACTTGAAAAATCCAATTTAAAAATATATTTTTAACAAAAACCTCATCATCTGATCATTTCCCCTCTGCTAACATCACTGAAATACATGGAAGGTAACTATAATGTTCTATTTAACCCTTATTATCTAAAATTTCAATTTCCCAGTTCCCTATTGTAACTCCCTAACCCTGGAGAAAGGGAAACAAAGCTAAAACACTCACCGGCCAATCAATTCACAGCCTTCCTGTGAAGTCCCAGTTTGACTTTTTTTCTTTCTTTTTTTTTTCAAATTCGAACAGATTGCTGGTCCCAGCTGCTGCTGTCTCCAATTAGGTCTGCGTTCTTTTCCTGCTCTCGCTGTCTCTTTCTCTACTTTATCCTTTGCTCCTGCTGCTGTCTCCAATCAGGTCTGTGTTCTTTCCTGCTCTCTCTCTCTCTCGCTCTTTCTATATTTTATCCTCTGCTCCTATTGGTGTCTCTGGTCAGGTCTGCATTCTTTACCAGCCAGGTCTGTGCCCTTCAAACTTTTTTAAAACTTTTTTTTGTCAGGACTTTGATCTTTTAAACTACTTTTGAAGTAAAGTGCAGTGTTGTAGAGGGAAAAAAACTCTTGTACTGATAAAGCATCTTTCACAACTTCAAGTCACCCCAAAGCACCTTACAACCAATGAAGTTCCTTTGAAATTGTAGCCACTGCTGCAATGTGCAGCTTAACTGTGTGAAACAAATTGCCACGAAATGTTGTGAGATATCTGATCAAATTCTCATTTTTAGATGTTGCTTGAGGAATAAATGCTGGCTAGAACATCTGGGAGAATTGCCTTCCTCGTCTTTAAATAGTGCCACAACATCTTTCTTATTCACAAGGTGCCACCTCCAACATTGCAACATTTCAAAAAGCACTGAAATGTCAGCCGAGATTATGTGCTCAAGTCTCTGGAATGGGATTTGAACCCATAAGGCCGACAATTTGGAGGAGATATTGTGCATGATATTCAGCTTGAGAAATATTGCTGTTTGCATCAGCCTATTAAGTGAAGTCACACAATGAGGGTGACATGCAGATTCAGTTCAATTTACTGTTTAACACCCAGCCGATTTTAATCTCCATTAAAATTAGGGCCAATGACCTAACTGTGCCTGGCGGGAATATGATCAGGGATGGATCAGCTTCTGTCAACCCCAGACACCCTAGCCATCATACTAGCTCTCATTCGCTCTAAGAGCAGCTCTCTGCTGAGAGCATGCAGTCACGCAATTTATCTTAAGATCTGTTCAGTGTAAATTAAAAAGTTAACTTACCTTGCCTTCACCAGCCTCCAACATTGCTTGTAAAAATCACTGGTCAAGCCACTGTAGATTAACATAGTGCAAGCACCATTTAGGTGTTGACCAATTTCACATTGGAATCCTAAAATAGTCATTTGGTCCTCATGCTTCCCCACAGAGACCCCTGTAACAGGGAGATCTACAACAAGGTCCCCTGTGATAGGTAGACCCCCCCCCCCCACAAGGTCCCCTGTAATAGGGAGACCACCCACGGGTACACCTGTAATATGGAGGCCCCCCACAAGGACCCCTGTAATACGGGGGACCCCCCAAAGGGACCCTCTGCCTAAAGGGACTACACCACAGACCTCCGCTCCTACACAGGCCCCCAGACCCCCAGAAAAGAGACCCCTGTCTGGAAACTAGAGAGCAGTCCAGACAGGAGCAGTGAGAAGAATTGCAGCTTTAACATTTACCTTGCAGCTCCACATGTCCATTCTCTGAAGGGGAACAGCTGTTACCTGCATCTGGTTCCCACAGATCCATTACCTGCAAGTCATTCATAGCTTTCTAGTGGTGGTCAGTGATTAGTAGCTTCTACAAGCCATCTACAGCTTTGATTCATTCATCTCCCTTCACGGTTCAGTGGCTTAAGTGGTAAAACCCCAATGTTTACAAATAGCGACCACATCAAAGAGATGTAAATGCATCCAATCATTCAAGCATGTGATTGCACTATAAGGGGGGACAATGCTATTGGGCCTCCCACTCAAAATGATCGCTCGATAGTGGGATTCCCTTCAGAATCCCTCGTATTCCACACCATGCATAAATATGAATTGGAATTGCTTGCCGGTTTGCACACCCCGGGGAACGTAAACTGGTTGGAATTCACCTCAGGTGGGAGAACAATAGACTCCCAAATGGAGAATCTCAGCCATAATTTCCCAAACAGTGAATCCTGCCCTATATTAGTTTCCTTGTGCATACCAGGTTTTATTCACAGTGCTTTAAAATGCCCAATCAATGCTTCTAGCTCTAGCTTCCAGTAACTGCTACAGTTTGTCTACACCATAACTTAACTGATGAAGCACAGTGAGCAGCAACAGTAAACAGACTCACAAAATCAAGCACAGAACAATAGAACAACCCGAAAGGCACTCAAACTCCAATTTTGTATTGAAGAATAAGATCTGACCAACTAAACACTCCGGGTGGGATTTTCAAGCCCTTCCGGCCGGCGGGATCGTTCCGCCTTGCCAAGGCAGCTCCCTGTGGTGGGTTCTCGGTAGTGGGACAGACGAGCCACAGAAAATGCCGCAGACATTGGTGGGATCGGATGATCTCACCGGCAGCCAATGGCGCGCCACTCTCACCTCCAGAAAACACATGGTGGGCAAACCAGACAGCCTCGCCCAACATGCTTCCCTCCTTGTAAAACCTTATTTTAAATTGAACCATCCTAAACAACAAACATCTGTCTGTTGAGCCATTTAGAGCATGGCTAGTCAGTTTTCTCTAAGTACTAAAATAGTCTTTGAGATATGAAGTTCTCTAAGGACTGCACTGAGATCTACAAGTTGAGATTGTACCTCCAAGAAAGTCAACCTCACAGTTGGTACTGCGATGAAAACAATCTGACCATCTGCAAGTGCACAGAGCTCAATGACCAGATTCTGTTCTGGCTAACAATATATTCAGCACTTGTGATCGGTGCAGAGAGTGAACTTTATAATGTTCACGAGCATAGATGCAGCTAGTGCTTCCCACTCTCCTGCAGAGTATTTGTTGTCAATTTCCAGCATTGGGAATGATACATAGGTGATTGGCCATTCAGTTCTTTCAATGTACTGTGAGAGTACAGCTCGAATTCCATTTCCTGATGCATCTGTTGTGACATATATCTTCCCGTGAGGCTATATTTGCCTTTAACGTGTTAATGCTGTTCACTGTGCTATTGCCCATTGTTTATCTTTGTACAGTCGCTTCCAAAAAGGCTCCACAATTCCTGCATTCTTCGGAATGAATTTGTGATAGAAGTTACTGAGGAACAGCGCCAACACTTTCACATTAGATGTGATCGGAAGCAAATGAATGGTTTTGACAATGCCATGTTCAGCTTTACTCCAGCTGTTGTCATTCTGTACCCTAGAAATTTAATCTCAGATGCCGCAAATGTGCATTTGTTCCTGCTAAGTGTCAAACTGTGTTGTGTGAGTTGATTGAGCACTGCTGGTAACTGGTGATCAAGTTCAGCTTTGTTCCTTCCATGGACAACATAGTCGTCAAGTTGGTTGGGAGTCCACTCAACACCTGACAAGACTGAAGGAGCTATATATTGGAATGCACCAGGTTCTGAACTTCGTCCAAAGGGCATTCTGCAAAACTGAAACATACCTTCAGAAGTAACAAGAGATTCTTGTTACTTATGTCTCGTCGTATCTTTAGCTGGATAGCTGGTTCATGGTGTGAAGCGACGCTCACAGCGCAGGTTCAATTCCCGTACCGGCTGAGGTTATTCATGAAGGCCCTGCCTTCTCAACCTTGCCCCTCATCTGAGGAATGGTGACCCACGGGTTAAATGATCTACAGTCAGCTTTCCCTCAAAAAGTGGGCAGCACAGTAGCACAGAGGTTAGCACAGTTGCTTCACCACTCCAGGGTCCCAGGTTCGATTCCTGGCTTGGGTCACTCTCTGTGTGGAGTTTTCACGTTCTCCCCATGTCTGGGTGGGTTTCCTCCAGGTACACCGGTTTCCTCCCACAAGTCCGGAAAGAGGTGCTTGTAAGGTGAATTGGACATTCTGAATTCTCCCTCTGTGTACCCAAACAGGTGCTGGAATGTGGCGACTGGGGGATTTTCACAGTAGCTTCATTGCAACGTTAATGTAAGCCTACTTGTGACAATAAAGATTATCATTATTAAAAAGGGGAGAGCAGCCTGGGACTTTGACAACTTTAATTTCATTTTCATTTCAGTGGTGTCTGGAGAGAGTTCAATCGCATGTCGTGCTTTGTGAACACTGTGAAGTAATGAAATGAAACTGATAGTTCTTGGATTATAGGAAGTGGATATGTGTCTGGAATGATAGCTTGTACCACACTTGTACCACACTGTCATTGTAGCTTTAACATTTAGCATTGTAGCCATGCTGAAGCCCTGTGAAGAGGCTTTTCAGGATGGTTATGAATGGTTCATGGTGCGTTTCCACAGTTGCTGGGCAACTATAGATGAAGTTGTGGAACTTTTGACATGTAAAACCCAGGGCAAGGATCTATTTTTTGATTTGCGCACACCAAGTTTCTGAGTTCCCTCAAGGCAAAACCATTCTGTTTGCATGCTGCTCCAGGTCCTTGCTGGGACGCATCTACTGAGATTGGGACAGGAACTTGGACATTGAAGTATTGTATAACTGGTGAAGATGTCAACCATCGTTTGAGTCTGTTGAACAACACTATGGTGTTCTTACCAACACCATTCGATGTCCTGATATAGGAGTTGACGAAGTGGTCCAGTGATTTCGCTACAGCAAGCAATTAATTTTGAGAGGTAGTTTGCCATATCCAAGAAACGATGTGAAGTGTGCTCATCGACCAGAATGTCTATATGGCGTATGGCCGCAGTCTTCTCTGGATCGGGTTTTGCATCACACTCTGTCAGTTGGTGCCCACATTCCGTACCTGATTGACTCTGAATTGGCACTTTCCAGGGTTGAGCTTCTGTAGAAGTCAGGTATTTTAAATACACTTAATATAGGTAAGAAGACTGTTTAAGACAGAAATATTAAATCCCAGTTTTAAAATGAAAGAAATATACAACTTCCAAACTCAGACATGTGTTTGGGAAAAACAGAACCACTGATAAAACATCACATTCTTTCAAGGGCAGCAGCGAAATCCCATGGGTTGTAAGGTGGTATAATTAAAGGTTCCATTGTTCTGATTTCTGGCCACTTGTGATAACAGCCTGAACCACATTCCATAACGTATGCAAGCTGAAACATTTTAGACTGTGTCAAAATACAGTTTCATTTATATTTTCGGAATAATAGCATGATGAGATGACTAACGTCTCAATTGTTGCAGATAAGCAACAATTGGAAGTGGCATTGCATTGGGAGGATGGATGGCTTGTTATCAAATCAAATGTGTTTTGAATATAGCTTAAACCAATTAGGATTATATTGGGGTGTGATCGGATCGCTTAAGACAGATATGAAAGAGTATATCCATGGATGATTTGGCCACCATTTAAGACAAGAAAGACAAGAAGACAGAAAGACAAGAAGAAAGAAAGACAAGAAGAAAGAGACAGAGAGAAAGTGACAGGAAAGAGACAAAGAGAGAGAGAGAAAGTAAAGGAAGAGAATTAGAAAAGAGTTCTGTATTCCTATTTCATTTTCATACTTTGACTTCAGCCTTTGACTTTTAAAGTTGTGTTCAGGCTATTGTCTCAGAAGATAATTCCTGTGATTCTTTGAAGAAAATCAAATTGTCTACAAACTACCTTTTAAATCATTTTCAAGTTGTAACCAATGAACTTCAATAAAACAATTCTTATTTGCACCTGACAAGTTTTTAACTTGAATTTCTACTGAGTTTCAGCAATGTCTCAACAACAACCGGCAACCGTAAATTAAACAAAACTTCATCAAATTCAAAGATATAACAGCTTCAAACTGAGATCTCTGACATTGTTTAGAACACAATGAAGACATTCATCAGTACAATCCCAGATCAGGATGTCATCTCTGGTGATTTCACTTGGTTGATCTGCAAAGAGATGGTCCACACAGCACTGAAAAGCCTCACTGCTGGTCGAGATACTATATGGCTTTTGGAGAAAACAGTATCTACATACAGGGGACTTGAATGTGGTCACTCTTGAGGATAGTAAGAAGTCTTACAACACCAGGTTAAAGTCCAACAGGTTTGTTTCAAACACGAGCTTTCGGAGCGCAGCTCCTTCCTCAGGTGCTCAGGAGCAGCGCTCCGAAAGCTTGTGTTTGAAACAAACCTGTTGGACTTTAACCTGGTGTTGTAAGACTTCTTACTGTGCTCAACCCAGTCCAACGTCGGCATCTCCACATCAATCTTGAGGATGCCAGTTCCAGAGGAATTTGCCAAAATCCGCCTTTTGCATCTAACATATTAAATACTCTTACTGTGGCATGTTTGAGTCGACCTATTCTACTGTCTTCATGATGTGGCCTGAGTAGTGCTTCATCTAAATGTACAGGGTTAATACATATCCTGACCGTACCATCCTTGTAGAGAACTAAAGAGCTTCTAGTTCAAGACCAGTCAAATTTATTATTGTATAATAAACTGTGGGTAGGAAACGAATGCTATCAAACTGGAACTAATACAAACACGACTAACCATGACAAATTCTCCATCAGACTCACCCCAGGTTGCAGTGTCACATGCGATTACTTGCCTGACATCTACTGGTCGGAGGCTATACATATTTACACATACACTTGCTTATGCATATCACTACAGCTACCATTGCTAAAACCCCTTCTGTGGCTTCTTCCACTAAGGCAATTACACTCATTTCTGTCTTTCAATGCAGCTTGTTGATAACCTTTTGATCCATCGCAATCGTTATCCTTTTTGGCGCACATATTGTTGGTGTGACTGAGTCATCTAATCTCATATGGTAAATAACAGACAGCTTGCCAATTGTCTAGCAGTGAAAAATATCTCTACATTCAGGGGCAGCACGGTAGCATGGTGGTTAGCATAAATGCTTCACAGCTCCAGGGTCCCAAGTTCGGTTCCCGGCTGGGTCACTGTCTGTGCGGAGTCTGCACGTCCTCCCCGTGTGTGCGTGGGTTTCCTCCGGGCGCTCCGGTTTCCTCCAACAGTCCAAAGATGTGCGGGTTAGGTGGATTGGCCATGCTAAATTGCCCGTAGTGTCCTTAAAAGTAAGGTTAAGGGGGGGTTGTTCGGTTACGGGTATAGGGTGGATACGTGGGTTTGAGTAGGGTGATCATTGCTCGGCACAACATCGAGGGCCGAAGGGCCTGTTCTGTGCTGTACTGTTCTATGGTCTATGTTCTATCTTGTCATTTCCGGGTCTTGAAGTTGCAGTGAATTGTGGCCATGCCCTCAGTGTGATTGTCTGTTCACTGTAAGCCATGAGGTTGGACTGCTGGTTGGGATGCAGTGTTGCTTCCCGTTCTATTTCTCAGTTTGTTTCTGGGATATAGCATTACATTTTGCCCCGTGTCAGTTTTGACTTCTAACTTGACATTGGTTGAGATTATCTGAAGTGTAGTGAGTTTTTCTCCTTTTTGATAGTCCGACTCTGCACATAGGCAATATAGCATGGATGATTGTGTTTATTGTATCTTGGTCATTTAATTCATCTGGCACTGTAACTCACTGAGCCGAGTTACACCACTTTTCAGGGGAAAGTGACTGGCAGGGGTAATGCCGGCATACCTTTGGATTACATAATTTTCTATGTCGTCTACCAACCGATCTCTAATGAATTCATCGGTAAACATTTCAAATGCACATTTTTCTGCTAAGACCTTTAACATGTCCACGTATGACTGGATTGATTCAAACAGTTACTGATTTAAGTGGGGGGGGAGTGGTGTCATGGTATTATCGCTGGAGTAGTCCAGTGGCCCAGAATCATGTCTGGGGACCCGGGTTCAAATCCTTCCATGCAAATGGTGAAGTTTGTGTTCAATAAAAAAATCTGGAATTAAAAGTCTAAAAGGTGACCATGAAGCCATTGTCGATTGTCGTAAAAAACCTGTTGTGGAAATTATAATAAAGGTAAGTTCCTTGAGGGTCGATTTAAGGAAATTTATTTACACAAATATATTTGCGGAGAGAGAGTGTTCTGGCTGCATAGCCAGTGCACCGCACTCTGAGATTCGATTGAAGGAAACATATCTTTATAGTCTGAAATAACAGCTCGAAGTAAACAGCCATGTTTATATTAAATAGACCTTGGAAAGTACGTAAGATGAAATACGATGTACCTATGTTCTTGCCCTTGACCAAAAACAACTCGAGTGCACATTTTGTTATCTTTCGGAGGACAATGTGTTGTCATAATAAGGCCAAGACCAAAATATTAAGCAGTATTTCATTTATGTTACCTGACCTACTCATTTTCATTCAAAAGCAGTGTTAAACTATATAGTTAAGCATTCCCCAGAATGCTTCGAAGTTGGCAACTCATTAATTTCCCTTCCACAATTCCCTCCTTGCCTTTTAGTGATTTATTTTGTCATCCGTAGAGAAGGGTGGTTTATAATGTAAAGGGAATGGACGTATGACAGTTCCCTGCATGCTATGAGCCTGGTAGCAAGAAGGCAAGGCAGCTAGGGCTGTTCCAGTGTTAGTACAATAAAAATATCTTGCGCAACATTAAAACAGTAACCATACGACATTCAAGATTACAATGGCGATTATAATCCAGGACACAATCCTCTGTCCTAACGATCCTACCATCCAAAGCCAAAGTCCCATCCCTCATTTTCATGTAATCTTGTTGCCTCTCTACGAATGTTATCCATCAGATTATCAATTTTCTCTGAGTTATCAGGGATGTACGTGCAACAGTCACATCCAATCAGGGCACAAGCGCCTCCCTTTTCAGCTAACAAGAAATCAAGAGCCATTCTATTCTGTAGGGCAACCACTCTTATAGCAACTATCTCAGTTTCTATCTGGTTAACAGCTTCTGCAGTATCATCAGCTACCTGCTTAAGGATGTCTCGTAGTTCGTAGTTCGTATGCATTTGTAGCTATTCCTAATGGTGGTATCATTATTCCCAGCATTTGTGCCCATGTCATAATACTTTGTGTCATCCTGTGATGCGGATGGTCCTGCAATTGCTGAACATGATGCACATAAGGGACTAAGTATCCCAAATAGCAGGAGACTTCCCAATTTTCTGATAACCAAGTAATCTGTGCCTTATGGGCACAGATAAAATATGTGCCGTTATATGAGGTCAAGTTTCCTTTACTATCAGTCATCATTAGTCTAATCGATACCCTTCCCAGGAGCCTCCACTAGTTTGATTTTCAACTCCTGACCAATCAAAGATGAATAATCCTTTAGCTGTAAGGTGGAACATAGGGGGTTGCCAATTCAAGGTCTGAACACCACTGACTCATGCCTACTGAGTGGGTCCCAAATGTTTTATAATTCTTAAAGCATAGACTTCCTTTTCCGACTCCAGTATAATTGGGAAGGATCAACCAGGGCGGTTGACATGTTACATTCAACCTAGGTCCCCACTATTCCACAAACCTATTCATATCGTATCCAGCTAATCTCCAATCTAACATATTCTGTGTATCTTCACTATTTTGTCTTAATGCCCGTTCTGCTATCACTTTACTGGTGAATGGGATAGGTCATACAGGGAAGCCCTCCCCCAAGCATCGGGAATTTGTGTACAAACCCAACAACTGAATGTATTTACCCTCTCTGCGTATGAATGGCACATGTATATTAAGGTGTTAGTATGCAGTTTACCCTCTCCATGATGTTGGATTAATATGATAATACATAAGAACAATAGCATCATCATTCTCTTCAGGTCAGCGTTTCGCTAGTACTCTCAAAGTTCCGTATGATGTAGTTTACACGAGCTGCGTGGATCTCATCTCGCTTTTCTTTTACTTTAACGGCTGTTCGGGTTGTTAGCAGCACTTAGTAGGGTCCATTCCACCTCAGAGAAAAATAATCTTTGTTTAGTGCTTTCACATATACTTGATCTCCAGGTTTAAAGGGCGTGTATTTCCCTCTTTTGGATGCATCTGAGCCTATTGCACCTTTTCATATATTTTTTTTTCAGTGGTTTCACACATGGCCTGGGCATATTTTAGTGATGCCTCATTTGTCCATATTAAGGCTACTGCCACTGGAGTCATTTGGGGTTTAGTTCCAGTCATCATGGGACGTTCCATAGATATCTCATATGGAGTTAAACCCGTATTACGATTTCTCTGATTTTTCAGGGTATACATTACTATGGGTATGGCATCTGGGCATAGCAGCCCATTGTGTTGACACACTTTTGTAACTGCAGTTTTAATTATTCCATCTGCCCTTTCCACCATGTGGCTGATATAATGCAATTTCAGGTCAATTTGCTATTGAAATCAGTTCCCCTGTCACTGTTAATACAGTATGTACGAACCCAAAGCATAGCCGACCAGGAGGGTCATATCATTCGGTCGGTTGCCTGACCCATCGATGAAAAAGATAATGTCTGGATTTTCAAATGGGTGACTCAATAAATCAGGTCGAGGGGTTGTGGTGGCTTCAACCAATTGTAAACAGTCATGATCATACATATGTTCTGCTTCCGAGGGCGCGGGCAAGAGTGTTGCAGGGTTGACAGTTGGTGCCCACTTGCAGATAAAGTTGGTTTTAGAGAGGATTACTTCGTACCCAGTGTGTCGAGCCGCAGTAAAATGCTGTGTTGCAGATGAATTGAGCAGCAGCAAAACTGATTTTTCTTCTATGGCCGCCGTGGCTGCTACTGCTCTTAAGCAACTTGGCATACCCTTTGCCACAGCACATAGGGCCACCGAGTAATAGGTAAGGGGTCTTTTCCCTCCTCAGTGCTCTTGCACCAGGACCCCTGTTGCAAATCACCCTGTTTCATGCACATAACGCGTAAAGGTCTTGCTGAAATTAGGAAGTCCCAAGGCATAGGCACTAATCATGGCTTGTTTCAAGTTACGAAATGCTTGCTCCCTCTCTGGGATCCAGGTAACTACTGAAGCGGTGTCCTGTAGGGTAGCCTTGCGCAGTACTGCGTCCATCTCTGTATAGTCCGGTATCCACTGCCTGCAATAGCCAACCATGCCAAGGAAAGTAAGGGTTGCCTTTTTCGTGCACTGAGTTGGAACCCTTGCTACAGCCTGTACCCTTTCAGACCCAAGCCACCGCTGTTCTTGCTGCAGCTGAAATCCCAAATACTGAACTGTCTCCTGACAGAATTGCAGTTTTTCCATTGGGACCCTATGCCCTCTTTCTGCCAGATGTGATAATAACAAAAGGGTATTCTGTTGACAAACTAGCCCTCCCTCTGAGGCTATCAATAAATCGTCATCATATTGAGGGAAAGTTGAGGCTGCAGACAACTGGCACTCGTCCAAGTCTCTCTTAATACTGTTGATTCCGACATGTAAAGCAAATAGATACTGACTTTCCAGGTGCAATGGTATGGAGAAAAAGGCTGAGAAAGTATCCGTTGTTGGTGGTATATTAGACAAAATGACATTTGCGTCCAGCACCAATGGAAGAATAGTGATAACAATTTTATTGATAGCTCTGAGATCTTGCACAAACCACCATTCGTTGGGTCTTCCTCCCTTTGGAATAAGGAGTATAGGGGTGTTACAGGGGCTTTGTGTTCTCTTCAGCACCCTTTGCTGTAGTAGTGCATTGATCACTCCCTCTATGCCTTTTTCTGCTTCCGGTGCCAGCCAGCTTAGTTTTAAACAGGGCAAAGCAACGTTCTTCTGTAACTGCACCCTATGCGCTGGGGCAGAATGTACTTTTCCAACATCATTTTTATGTTGGGCCCACAGATGTGCCAGTACCTGGGCCAGGATTGAAGGGAGTAAATGATGGCTCTCTCGGGGAGGTTGCTGTCTTTCAAATGTAGTGGGCTATTGCTCCTCTTTCCAGGTCACTCTGCCCTCCTGTTTGCCATAAAATTCTATCAGGTAATTTTGTCTGTCCATTTCAATATAAACCCCATGTATTAATTTTTTCCTTTGGCCTCTTTGATCAGTTCTCCTATTTGCTTTGCCTTCGCGGGATGTCTTACGGCCAATGTTAAATGGGGGTCTGAAGTTAAACCTATCCTAAAAAGGTGCCTCTGACTATGGATCAACTGGACTAACATTCCTAATCCTACAATACTGAAAAAGAAAAAGGAGTGACATGCAATGATGTCCGCTTTCCTAAGTGACATTGCGCTTGGAAATTGTATGGCTGCTCATCCTCACGAGCATGCAAAGCCGTGCAGTGGGTCACTGTATTCTCTCGTCTGGACTCTATCAGGTGTTTTAATAGTTGTGCCCAAGGGTCATTAACCTTTTGTAAGACTTCCTGCAGTTTAATTTTTTTGTTAACAGTGGTACTGGAAGGGTTAACGTTCAGCTGCCAGCATACAACACAGACACAGAGCGATCGGGCGCAGGCGCAGAAGTTATTAAACTTTGCAGCTGGTGAGCTCGTATTTGAGGCAGTTCTATAAACATTCCATTATCAATGCAATGGATTACCGTTCCTAATTTGCAGAGTGTCTGTCTGCCTAATAGGGGTAGGTGTCGCTATGTGCAGTACATCCTTCCTGGGGGTTAAACGCTTCTTGGCCCCTTGCACAATAGCCTCTTTGCCTCTATTTGCTAACCAGTGTTCGAGGGATTCATTTCCTTCATTCAAATGATTATCATTATTGGGAACCCAGCCCCCATTTATGCTGGGTGGGACTGCCATCCCATCCTTCAAAGCTGGCCAAGATGCACCATAAGAGTATTTTAGAAGCAGCAAAACATCCCCTGGGAGGGGGCTATAAATACTACACATTTGTGAATTTCCAATGATTGATTTTATAGGCATTGGCTATTATTAGAGACATATATTTTTCTTTATCAATTCAGAAAAGGTCAACTACCTGCTGAAATGGTTCATGTTTCCTGCAGAACCTAAGGGGGTGGAGAACTTGGAATGATTCCCTTTACGTCTTTTCACGTAATGTAAAAACTTATTCATGTTCAATTACTTTTATTCGTAAAGGCATTTTCTTTCTTTTCAACTGATTTTAATTTCCAATGTTTCAGTGCATTAGAGAAATCTCAACAAAAATCACTTAAGTTATAATCTCGGACTCACAATGAAGACGATAAAAAATACAACCCACTTAGCACTTCATGCTTTGACTAAAATTAATTAGTTAAAACAAAACACACAGACTCTCACAGCTCACAAATATCACAGTTAACCGTTAGCCTTATCTCAAGGCTACAGTCAAATCTCAATTCCCTTTTGGACAGGAACCTATCTGTCAAGTTTTTACCTTAATCTTCTACTTACTTTTACTCCTCTGTTTTTTTCGAGAGAGGGTCAGCTTCATTAGATTCCTATGGGGGCATATAGGTTTTCCTACCTCATTCCATTGCTTTATGATTGTTTCTTTTCATTTTCTTACTCATTTTGACTCCCTTATCTGTCTTCATTAAGGCATTCACCTTCTTTCTCGCTCCGGATGTCTTTACCGAGGCTTCAGGACGACCTGTGAGGGGGTGTTGAGTTTATTGCTGATCGTTCCTTCTGCAAAATACTTTAGAACACTTATATAACAATAACAATGACCGTGGAAATCATTTACAAATACTACAGAGAGCGCACACCGTTGTTTATCCTTTCACGAACCTCAAAGTCTTTTTTTTAAATTTTAGTTTCTAAGGAACCTTTTTTCTTCCCATGCAGTTTTGTTAATTTATTAATTAAGATAACTCATCCTAGCATGAGTCACCAGCCAGTAATTAAGGCTGCCAAGTGCCCCCCCCCCCCCACCCTTCGGCTGGGGTCGCGCTATGGTTCTCTCCCTTTAAGCTGAGAGAGTCCTATTTATAGGGTCCTTTCAGGGTTCACATCCCGTTAAATTAGGGAAACTGCAACGACTACGCCAATTTGTCGTAGAAATTATAATAAAGACAAATTCCTCAAGGTTCAATTAAAGGAAATTTATTTACACAAATATATTTGCGGAGAGTGCGGTGCACCCCGGAACACTCTCTCTCCACAAATATATTTGTGTAAATAAATTTCCTTGAATCGAACCTCAAGGAATTTGTCTTTATTATAATTTCCATGACAAAACCCATCTGGTTCACTAATGTCCTTTAGGGAAGGAACTCTGTCATCCTTACCTGGTCTGGCCCAGCCAGCGGCACCCACATCCCATGGCTAATGTAAAAAAATTATTAGAATGGAATGTGTGGTGGTCTAAAATTGTCTTTTTAAGCGGGGAGCATATTTCTGTAGGATAATTGTGGGGTCCTCTTTATGTTCTTCTGAATCAAAGTTAAACAATCTAAACTTTGTGACTGCTATAGGACTTGCTAAGTTCAGCAGAGTATAGGCTTGTACCTTTATGTTTTTTTCAGACAGCGCTGCACCACAGTAGATGACCCATTCCTGTTTGAATCTGTCCCAATTGTCCGCCATGTCGATCAAAGACAAGTGGGCCAATGTTTCAGAGTTCTCGTCCCATACTGCAAGCCCTAACAACATGTAGTTCTGCGTGGTCCAGTGAATCAACAGCTGCACAAGGGACTTTCAATGACCAGGAGATTTATCAACGAAACATACAAACTCTCATTAGCACACCTACTCTGCCCGAGGTCCCGGGTAATCCTGACAAGCTCCACCCCTGTGATGCTCCACAAGGCTGCATCATCAGGTAGTCAAGTGACAACCCGGTCTACAATCTCCATTGCCACTTGGTTCTGATCATTAATAAGATGACAGTAGTTTTTCATACTTTCATGAGATGTGGGCATCACTGGCATTTGTTGCCCATCCCTAATTACCCTTGAACTGAGTGCCTTACTGGGGCAGTTCAGAGAACATGGCTGTTTTCAGTTCCAGACTAGTTTTCAGCTCCAGATTTGTCATTGACTGAATTCAAATTCCACCAGATCCTACGATGGAATTTGAACCCAGGTCCACAGAGCATTAGCCTGTATCTCTGGATTATTAGTCCAGTCAGACTGCCAATATTCCACCATCTCTCCTTTTGTGTTCGATGTAACAGATTTTATTTACTTTATAGTGTCTCTTCCTTGCTTCCAGCTCTAGCTTTCAGCAACTTCGACAGTTTGTTTACTTTTCTCTGAGTCCACGCCCAGGCTTAACTAATCACACACAGTGGGCATCAATAGTACACAGGCTTACATGATCAAACACAGAATAATTGAGTACTACTGGCCCCTTTCAGTAGCTGCAAAACGTTTAATATATGTTTCAGGCAGGTGCCTGGCACAACTAAATAAAGCCCAATCTAATTTCACATCCAGTGCCTATTGGCTGGTTTCATGCTCATATTAGGTACACTCATACCAATTTATCCCCATATAACTTTAGTAAAAATGTGGCAAAAATTAAAATAAGGAATAGAAAATAAAGCAAAAATAAAGATGATGAATAGGAGGTGGAGAAAAGATAAAGTGCACACAACAATGATCCTGGCTTTTGAGTTCAAACTGAGGCATGTGATATAACAAACATATATGAAATTTCTAAATCCAGTATTTTAACCCATTTATATATGGGGCAATGCCTTTATCAAAATAGTGAGCTTTCATAGAATCACATTAATATGTGATGGATGGCATATTTTAAACCGGTTTGACTCAATCGTTGTCTGAAACATGATTTGAGTATGATTCTGGCTGCCTTCTATCATACAAGCAATAAACAACATTCTTGGATTTAAATAAAAGACTGATGTAAATGAATTTCAAAGATTGCCATGATATTTATTTTAATCAAAATATAAAAATTCTTGCAAAAAACGGTTGTATTCTTCGTGGTTGCAATTTAAAAATCAACATTTGGTTTTGTACAATCCTGTATGAATTCATGAATAAATATCCAGCCCCTGGATTCCAGACCATTTCCTTCCCGGCAGCGTTGAGCTTGATAAATGCTGCGAGCTATTCAGAATACTCATGTCTTTGCTCATCAGATTTAGCAAGGAACGTGAAGGAAAAGACTTGTGTCACTGGCTCCTTCTTAATTGTGGAAAAATCATCACAACTGAGTCTCTTCAATTGAACTGAAGGAAAATATGGCTTTAGGATTCTGATGGTTCTGATTCTTCCAATTTAAAAATCAACATTTGGTTTCTCAGTCAACAATAATTGAGGTAGAACAAGATTCTTTGTGGTCTTGTTTTCCGATTTAATTTGTATTAGATGATCTATTTCTATCACATTAGTTCCACTCCATCTGATTCTCTCTGCTTACTTTAGCCTTTCTTCCATAGTAAATTCCTTACTGCTGAGATTAAATGCTCTTGAGATGGAACTCTCTCTCGCTACAAATATCTTCGGCTTGCTTTGCTATCATGCTGGCAATTCATTTGAGTTTGTGGATTATTATTTTTAGCACACCCAGTGAGGTACAGTCATCAATGTTGCCAGTTTTTAAGTGACTTTCCCAGGTGAAACTCAGCGAAGGGTTGATATCAAAATTTGGCACCGAATTGTATCTGCACGCCAAATCCATTTTCAGAGCAAAGACTACTGGAGCCTTTTTCACTAAATCTTCTGACAATGGTCAAAAGATTTACATGAAGGGAAGAAACATATTCTGCTTCATTTTGCAGACCGTAGGTGACTTTTGAGCTAGGAAGATGGGAGATTTTATGAGCCAAATATTTTATTCCAGACTACACACTATTATTTTCCAGTGGAGGAGACAAGAACCATATGGAATTATTTTTGCTCTTCTCCATTTTAACTGACGTATTAAAAACTTGAAAGCAGCACAATTGAGTGTACATGGAGAAAAATCGGAATTGAACAGATATTTTTAAAAACATTGATTCTCCGCACCCATGCCCATGATTCCCGACTCTGGTATTTTTGCACCATCAGGTCCGATTGTCTATGTTTTAAAAGATATCTGTTCAATCGTGTCAGGCGTCAGGGCGGAGAATCCAGTTCCATGCATGGAATCGGGACCAGCGCCGGTTCCTTGATTCACCGGCCCCTGAAAAGTGCCGTACTCGGGGAGTACGCCGCACCGCGTATCCCCCACCTGCGGCCATTGCCAGAGGCCCGCCCTGCTATTCTCCACCCCCAACCGGCCAATGTCACAACGGCGAGGGCCACTCTTGGTCCTGCTGTTCGGGATACTCGAGTGGTGGCTGCGGACACAGTCCGCGCCGATCGGCGGGCAGGGGGCCTCATACAGGACCAGGTTACTTTTGAGTGGTCGGTCCGGTTCGGGCGAGCGGCCGATCGAGGGCCTATTGGGCATACGGGACTATTTTAATTTCTGGACTAATTTCGATAAAGTAAAATTAATACTGGGGCTGGTGAACAAGACTAGAAATCAGGTCGGGAGACTGAGAATGTTGAGGATGAAAGGGAACAGGGTAGCTAGAAATGCTGTGATTGGGAGAGTCATAGCCCCTGATATGGAGTGGAAGGGAAAAGGTCATGATCCCGTGGGGGTGTCAGGTAAGTGGTTAAAATATTCAAAGAAATGAAAAATGAAAATGAAAATCGCTTATTGTCACGAGTATGCTTCAATGAAGTTACTGTGAAAAGCCCCTAGTCGCCACATTCCGGCGCCTGTCCGGGGAGGATGATACGGGAAGAGGCAGTTATCTCAGAATTTAACTCAGCATTCTGCTTTAATGGCCATTGCATAGGTTCCCTGAACTATCTCCAAATTGCCATGGTCAACTAGACGTGTGCCCAGTGGTGAGTGCTTCTTTAGTGAAACCAGAGAAGCCTTCAAACAGTGAAACTGAAGAGCTGCAGCGCTGCCCAGGCAAGAGGCTGGTGCTCAGAGCACTTGCTCGGATACTGTGCTTTCATTGCTCAACAGGTGATTTCTAACCACTTGGAAGTTAGTTCACCTGTCTTGGATCTAATTTACCTTGGGCAGGATTTCCCTGCTGTCAGTGTTCACTGCACCTTGAGAGCAGCTGTTGCGGCTCCACGTTGCATCTCTGATGAGGAACAAGAGGGACAACAGTAACAATACCAACTGTGCCACGAGTGACACCAGCAGCAGCAGCACCTCGCTTCTCCTCCGCCACATGCTGCTCCACAGGGCATAGGGGTTGGTCACTGAAATCCAGCTGGAAGGAGGCACCATCCCAACACAGGAAGTGGATCACCTCTGTTGACATCTGCATGCACCACTTTTCGCCCCCACAACCCAAAGATGTGCAGGGTAGGTGGATTGGCCATGCTAAATTGCCCCTTAATTGAAAAAAATGAATTGGGTACTCTAAATTTAAAAAAATCTATGGGTTCCTGATGAATTACTGGCCACCCCAATCCTAACCTGTCCATTCAGTCTGTGGTTCACAAATTTAGAGTACCCAATTCTTTTTTTCCCCAGTGAAGGGGCAATTTAGCCTTCCCTATCCACCTACCCTGCACGTCATTTTAGGTTGTGGGGGTGAAACCTACGCAGACACGGGGAGAATGTGCAAACCCCACACCGACAGTGACCCAGGGCCGGGATCGAACCTGGGTCCTCGGCGCGTAAGGCAGTAGTGCTAAGCACTGCGCCACCTTGCCGCCCGTCTGTCCATTCAGTTGAGACTCATCAATGTATAAGGCATGAGTAATATAATAGGTTTCAAAGTATTCATGGAAGCTACAAAAATACTCAGATATGAAAACATTTTTGTGGAATGATTCCATTCTATGTGAGTTTAAATGTAATTATTTTTTATCAAATCTTATTCTTTACGAAAATGTTACATCATTAGTTGTGATTATTTTTTTCTTTTGACATGACTGGATTCAAGACATACGCAATTCATCAATGCCAAAGGACAGATGAAGCAATTTGTGGTAAGGCACTCGAAAAAGGAAGCAAAAATTAATGAAGTGTAACATGAATTTATGTCTGATGTCTTGCTTTTTTTTAAAGCATGCATCCCTTTCTACAAAATCCACTTACAGTTTTGCCCTTTGTACAGTATTTTGGTCAGACCCCTCCGAATTTGCTTTGCTCTTGTCTACCAGTGTATTTTACTGGTTATAGAAACTACATATCTCCAGTTAAAACAAGCATGAAGGTCACTTGTAATAGTTTTAAGAAGGATCATAGTGGGACAACTGCATTTTAGCAGTATTAAGGATAATTTCCGCTTATCACCACAAATGTGATAATAATCAATTTTCTTTCCCGTTTTTAAATGCCCGAGCAGCCAATCATTACATTACTCGACACACTTTCATGATTTCAATGGAAATAAAAGTTGGGAGGGATGAAAAATAGATTGCCCATTCACTGTAGTACAAAGTCAAAATTACCCCATCGAGTTGCAGCTGAGAAAGACTGATGACGAACTATATAAAGTTCACAGCATGATAGAACACACAGTGCTCTTTGATCTGCAATTAGCAAGGTGCTTGATATTTTATTCTATGAAGCATCCAGTTAATTGCAGCCTTCCTTCTCTCACAAAACATTCTTCTCATGCAATACATACTGTTACTTTCCTTACAGGTGGAGAGGGCTTTGAATAGGGCCTGTGTGGAAGGGTTGATGTTGGGATTCAGCAAATATATTCAAGTGTTGCATCTTCTCTAGTTGCTTGAGAAGGTTCATGTGTCGGACAGCTGGAAGTCACATTGCTGGAAGAGCAAACATGGAGACTCAAGCAGCTAACAATTCATAGATGGGAGAGGAAAGAAATACATACTTTTGTTCAATCAAGGGTGGTTAGCAATGCTGCTACACAGAGCCAGGGACCCGGGTTCAATTCCAACATTGGGTGGCTGTCTGTGTGGAATTTTGCACATTTCCCCTGTGTCTGGGTTTCCTCTGGGTGTTCCAGTTTCCACCCACAGTCCAAAGACGTGCAGTTTAGATGAACAAGAGTGGGGGGTTAATATATATAAAGAAAGACAAGAAAGAAAGAAATGGTAAAAGACAGTTAAAATGAAATGGAATGAAAACAAAGGGGTTGAGGTGGGGTCGAGCTAATCATCTGAAGTTGTTGAATTCGATGTTGAGACCGGAAGGCTGTAACGTGCCTAACAGGAATATGAGATGCTGTTCATCCAGTTTGCGTTGAGCTTCACTGGAACATTGCAGCAGGACAAGGACAGACATGTGGGCATGGGAGCAGGTTTGTTTTTTGTTCTTTGCTGAGGGTCTCCTTGTTTGGGTTTGGGGAGGGGATGTTTTTGGTTTGTTTGCGCTAATGTTTGAGCAGAGGGGAGGGGAATCAGCGGTGGGGGGAGGGGGTAGGGTGCTTGGTGCTATGGGCGGTGGCCGCCAGGCTAGATGGGCGGGCTAGTTCACGGAAGCGCAATGAGGGTGAGAGGAAGGTCAGTGGGAGGATGGGGGCAGGGGTTGTTGCTGGGGGTTCTGGGGAATATGGGGGGGGCGGTACGGCTGACAGGGATTAGGCTTGTAAAATGTAAGGGGAGGAGGATCGATGGCGGTGGGCGCCCGAGGGCAGCCTGGGGAGATGCAGGGCACGGGCCGGAGGCTGGCCCAAGAGGGGCTATAGATGATCGGCAGGGAGTGGGGCAAGGTGCCTGTCATAATATCCACTCATGTATATCATGAGATACAGACAGGCAGTGATACACGGATAACCAATGAACAAACATGACACAGAACAACCAATCACCAGACAGGACACCACCACTATAAAGCCCACAGGGCATTAAGACTCTCCCTCTCTCACAGGACACGGCTAAGGAGATAGTCACAGTGCACAAGCCAGTGAACATCATCACCATCAACCCACAGCAGATTATGTAAAGCAATCAATAGGTTCAATAAAACAGTGTTGGACCATCTCCTGTGCTGGAAGCCTGTTTCTCGTTCTACTGCATCCAGTTGCAGTCGATGTTAGACCAATACAGATAACACATCAGTGCCCCCCGAGCAGGCTGGTCACATGTGGGCAGGGGTTGGGGCGGGGGGGGGGGGGGCGGGGGTGCCCATGGAGATTTGGGAGGCCGAGGGTCGAAGAATTTTCGTTTTACTCCGGAATAGATTTTTTTCGTGGTAGATAAGAAGTTGTTGGCAGAGGTGGTGGATGTTGAATATTCGGCAATAGTGGCGTCGGGCCATGCCCCGCACTGGGTAGATTTATGAGTGAGTAAGGAGGGGGGCCAGCGCCCACAATGGAGGTTGGATGTATGACTACTAGCGGAGGAGGAGGTGTGTGAGCGGGTGAGGAAGGCCATCCGGGGGTATGTGGAGATTAATGACATGGGGGTGGTTTCGGCAGGTACGGTCTGGGAGGCACTGAAAGCAGTGGTTGGGGGGGTGGGGGGGAGTTCATTTTGATTCGGTCGCATAGGGAAAAGGCGGGGCGGGTGGAAATAGAAAGGCTCATGTAGGAAATCCTGCAGGTGGACGGGAGATATGTGGAGATCCCGGAGGAAGGGCTGTTAAAGGAATGGCAGAGGCTGCAGATGGAATTTAGGTTGGTAACCACGGGTAAGGCGACAGGGCAGTTGTGAAGGGTGAGAGGGGCGGTACACGGGGAGAAAGCGAGCAGGATGTTAACGCAGTTGAGGGAGCAGGAGGCGGTGAGGGAAATTTGGAAAATGAAGGACACGGGAGGGAACACGGTCTTGGACCCGGCGGGAGTTAATGGGGTTGTTGAGGGAGTTTTACAATAAACCGTAGAAGTCGGAACCCCTGGCCGGGGAGGAGGGGATAAGAAGGTTTCTGGGAGGGTTGGATTTCACCAATCAAGCTTGTAGAAGTAATGGAGAGGTTAGAGGGGATGCAATCGGGTCAGGCCCCGGGACCGGATGGGTACCCGGTGGAATTCTACAAGAAGTTCTCAAGGGTGTTGGGACTGCTGTTGGTAAGGGCCTTCAATGAAGCAAAGGAGCTGCAAGTGCTCCTCCTGACGTTGTCACAGGCATCGACCTCCCTTATTTTAAAACGGGATAAGGACCCGTAAAACTGTGGGTCATATAGGCCGATCTCCCTGTTAAATGTAGATGACAAACTGTTGGCGAAGATCCTGGCCACAAGGATTGAGGATTGTATCCCAGGGGTAATTGGAGAGGACCCAGGCGGGGTTTGTTCAGGGGCGACATTTGTGAACAACATTAGGAGGTTGCTTAATGTAATCATGATGCCTCCAGAGGGGCGCGAGGTGAAGGAAGTGGTGGCCATGGACACAGAGAAGGATTTTGATCGGGTGGAGTGGAAGTATTTGTGGGAGGTCCTGGGGCGGTTTGGGTTCGGGCAGGGATTTGTGGACTGGGTCAGGTTGCTATATCAGGCACCGGTGACAAGTGTGTGGACGAATCGGGCAAGATCTGACTACTTCAGGTTACACCAGGGACAAAACAGGGATGTCTACTTTCCCCACTGTTGTTTGCCTTGGCTATAGAGCCGTTGGCATTGACATTGAGAGCTCTAAGGGTCTAGCAGGGGATAGTACAGGGGAGTGGAATACATGGTCTCGTTCTATGCGGACAATCTACTTCCATACATATCGGACCCGCTGGGGGGAATTGGAAGGATTTGGGGATATTAGAGGAATATGGCTGGTTTTTGAGATACAAATTGAATATGGGTCAGAGTGAGGTCTTTGCGATCCAGGCGAGGGGGCAGGAGAAGAGACTAGGTGAGATGCTGTTCAAAGTGGTGGGAGGGAGCTTTCGATATTTGGGTATCCAGTTGGCACAGGGATGGGAGCAGCTACATATACTGAATTTCGGGCGGCTGGGAGAACAGATCAGGGGGGATTTTTGGAGGTGGGACGTGCTCCCGTTGTCAATGGCGGGGCGGGTACAGACAATTTAAGTGACGGTCCTGCCGACGTTTTTGTTTGTTTTCCAGAGCCTCCCAATATTTATTCCCAAGGCGTTCTTCAAAAAGGTGAATGCAGAGATCTCGGCATTTGTTTGGGCGGGTAAAACCCCGCGGGTGAAAAAGGAGCTGCTGGAGCAGGGGCATGGGGATTGGCCCTCCTGAATTTCATTAACTACTACTGGGCGGCGAATATTGCGATGGTCAGGAAGTGGGTAGTGGGGAGGGGTCGGTATGTAAACGGGTGGAGGCGGCCTCATGTAAGGACATGAGTTTGGGGGCATTCTTGACGACACCTCTGCTGTTCTCACCGCCTCCACAAGCCCGGATCAGCCCTAAGGGTATGGGGACAGTGGAGGCAGCATATGGCATTAGAGGGGGGCTTCAGTGTGGGCGCCGGTATGTGATAATCATCGCTCCGGTGGGGGGGGGAGGGGGGGGGGATGGGGGGGGGGGGGTGGATGCAGGGTTTCGGGGGTGGATGCGGGCAGGGATCGAGAGATTTGGGGATCCCTTTATTGATGAGGGTTTCCCAAGCCTGGAGGAGCTGGAGGAGGAGTTTGAGTTGCCAGGGGGAATGGTTTTCGGTACCTGAAGGTGAGGGAGTTTGTGCAGAGGCAGGTTTCAACCTTCCTGTACCTGCCGCCCCAGGGGCTACCGGATAAAGTGGTGTCAAGAACAGGAGTAGGAGAGGGGAAGCTCTCAGAAATCTATAAGGAGCTGATGGAGTGGGAGGGAGCCCCAATAGGGAAATTAGAGAAAGTGGGAAGAAAAGCTGGGTGGGGATTTGGAGGCCGGATTCTGGGAGGAGGCCCTGAGGAGAGTTAATGCATCCTCGTCGTGCTCCAGGTTCAGCCAGATACAATTTAAGGTGGTCCACAGGGCACACATGACTGTGTCCTGGATGAGCATGTTTTTTGAGGAGGTGGGGGATAGGTGTGGGAGTTGTGCGGGGGATCCTGCGAACCATGTTGTTATGTTTTGGGCATGTCCGAGGCTGAGGGGTTTCTGGCAGGGGTTTGCTGGCGTCATGTCAGAGGTATTACAAATTAGGGTGGTTCCAAGTCCAGATATGGCGATCTTCGGTGCGTTGGAAGACATGGGAGCCCAGGAGGCGAGAGAGGCCGACGTCCTGGCCTTTGCCTCCCTGGTGGTCTGGAGATGGATCTTACTAGGGTGGAGGGACTCGGAGCCCCCAAAGTCAGGGGTGTGGGTTAGCGACATGGCTGGATTTCTTAGACTGGAAAAAATTAAATTTGTCTTGATGGTCTTGTTGCAGGGGTTTACTCAGAGGTGGCAACCATTATGCCTCAATAAAATATTTTCTAAAAAAAAAGAATGTTAGCTTGGCGTTCTCGCAGAACAAGGAGACCAACAATAATTTTGGGTCTGTCCAAGATTAAATGGGAACACTATTAAGATGGAAGTGGATATAGGTGCTGTTGTATCACTTATACCTGAATCGATTACCGTTAGAAATTGCAGTATCTGCTATTGCAACCATCTGATGTGGATTTGAGGACGTGTGCTGAAGACGTCGTACCGCTGAAGAGCTTCATCAGGGTGACTGTGGATGGTAACGAGCAGAAAGTGGAGTTGCCTCTTCACATCATTCAAGGAAACTTTCCAGCATTGTTTAGCAGATCTTGGTTAAGAAGGATTAAGCTAAACTGGGCCGTCATGAATGGAATTGTTGATTTTACGAACAATCTTCAACCACTTCTGAGAAATTGTGGGAAGGTATTCCCAGAGTCAATTGGATCTGCGACTGGAGTCGAAGTGAAACTCAAGATAAAGACAGATAAGGTGCTGTTACGACAAACTGGCAGAGTGCAGTCACTTTCAGCCACACAGACCCCGGAGTCCCAACGTAAGTGAATTAACCAATAATTTATGTATTTTCCTGAGTTCTTTAACCCTTGACTGCTCCAATGGCTTACAGATAGCAGGTTTATAAGCAAACTTTTAACAAGAGCAAAAGATGAACATATATTGGAAATATTGGGACAATGACTAGTCTAACTATTCCCAAAACCCTTTCCTACCTCCACCCAGACACACCCAAGACAAACACATGGTTGGGGTAGGGAAAGGGTTAAAAATAACAGGGATTAAAAGAGCATGACGCATTTGAGGATCTTCACTGCTGAGGTTGAAGTCCTTGTAGGCAGTGACCTCTTCAGAACACGAGGTGTTGCAAACCATCGGTGAATTTTTTAAGGACTACCGTTCATTAGAACTCCCAGACTGTAGGTCTTCCTCTGGGGAATCGCCTTCACACAGGAGATTCAGGGGTGTAAAATTATATCATGTAACCACCAGGTGGACTCTGTCTCCCTGAGATATTACTGAAGTTTTCTACCTAAGAGTTTACAGCAGATTTTACATCCACTCTGTCTTTCAACTGCTTGCCTGGTCTGTGTGCAGAGATTCTGGCTGTACTGTGAAGGGAGTTCTCAGACTGGGCTTTTCCCAGCCATTCAGACAGAGGATTAAACTGTTACAGACCTGTTGGCAGAATCTGCTCACTGATTTTCAAGCCAGTAGTTCCCTTCACAGGTCTGGCTACTGCCAGCTGTGTTTGAAATAGGAGTGTCTTCCATCGGTTTGGCTTCGAGCTCCTAAATCGCCTGGTAGAGAGAGAAAGCTTAGAGGGAGTGCATAAAAGCTTGGATCTTAGATTTTGGATCATGCTTGGATCTTTCACAAAACTTACGAAATTATGCTTCTCTTGGTCCAGAAGTTTCTGAAAAGCTCCACCAATCTCAAACAAGAATCGATCCAAGGCCTGGGTATCAAATGAGCTGATTAGTGTCATGAGAATGTCGCTTTAAGAAATGGTTAACTGCACATGTAACTGCAGTGATGTCATAATGTTGCTGGAGCTGATCTCTGGTTCTGCTTTTTAGTTTCACTTTGAGAAAAAGCTTGGGTGTGCCTGGGTTTTTCCAGTGAGCTGCAACTGAAGTTAAACAAAGAGCTGTTCTGTTGATCTCTGCCATCCAAAGACTATTTCTGGATCATTTGGTGAATTCAGAATTATAAATGTTTCTCAATAGAGAATGTGAACCTAATGTGCTCCTGTTTAAAGGTTTGTTAAGTCTTTTGGATGTTAAAAGGACAGCTTAAAGGGTTACTTAGTGTTGTAGTCTTTGGGGGTTATCTTTGAATTAATGGTTGCTAAGATATTCACTGTTTGTTTTAAAAAGGTTAACTGGAGTTCATAGAATAAACATTGTTTTGTTTTAAAAAATACTGGTCCATTTCTACTGTACCACACCTGTAGAGTGGGCCGTTTACTCCCCATAACCACAATCTAATAAAAGTTGTGGGTCAGGTGAACTCCATGATACACTTTGGGATTCTCTAAACCCTGACCATTACATTAGCTGTTTGCCAAGTCCATCAGGATGACATCACAGGCTATGCCACAGAGCATACTGAATCAGAGGGGATATGTCACAGCTTGCAGCAGGGGGGTTTCAGTTCAAAACCAAATGTCTGTGATTTTAAAACCAGCCAGCAAGACAGGCATTAAAAGAGAAACACGAAACAGACAAGTGTTTTACCAATTCCTTACAGTGCCTAAGTGTTTGAAAGAACGCACCACATCCTATGCTATTCAACCTAAAGTGGAAGAAGAAGCTGAGAGGTTGCTGAAGACAGGAGTTATTGAACGTGTTATCACCAGCGATTGTGTAACCCCAATCAGCCCAGTCTTAAAGAAGGATGATTCAGTATGAATATGAAGGGGTTTCAAAACGACTATCAACACTATTATGTGCTGATCAGGACCCTCTAACACTTATGGAAGATCTTTTTGCAGGCCTCACAGACCACCAAACATTTAGCAAAATTCATCTCTCCAAGCCTATCAGCAAATGAACATAGCTATTGAGTCTGAACCGTTACTGACCATAATGACACATAGGATGTGGTGCGTGCTTTCAGAGATACCGTTCAAGATAACATCAGCACCAGCTTTCTCCAATTATCTATGGATCAGATCCTGAGTGGGCTATCGGGTTTGCAATGCTACTGGACGACATTTTAATTACAGGTTTGAATGATGTAGAACATGTAAAGAACCTAGGAGCTACTCGTGCAAGGCTGAAACTATATAATCCCAGGGTCAGGAAAGAGAAGTGCGAATTTTTTAAATCTTCTGTTCACTATCTTGGACACATCATTGACCAGGCGGTCTTCACAGAGAACCTAAGTTGTGTTCTACGACAGCAAAATTGGCTCAATTGCGAGAGCAATTCATCGATCGTTAATGGGCTCACAGCAACTCAACATGTAACACGATCGATTCCAATGAAAAACGGTGTCCAATTCGCTGGTCAGGATTGACACTTGGGAGGCTGACAAGGTGCAGCCACATTTTAGCACTCCCCTCCCCACACGCACCCATCCCAGCCAACAAGATGTCAGAGACCAGTACAGACGCCGAACTGCGGACCGTACTGGACACTGTGGAATAGAGGTGGGCCACTCTGTACCCCGGGTGGGGAGAGGGTTGCCATCCACCACCGTGAACCGGACCTGGGCGCGAGTGGGAGAGGCCATGGGCAACATTGCCAGGATTGGCCAGCAGTGCCGTAAAAAAGCTGCATAACCTCCTCAGGGCAGTTAGGGTGAGTAGGCAGCACTGTGCCCCTGGCACTAGCCCCTGACCCACACACACATAACCCAGAGAGCGATTGAACAGCCACCCTGCACCATCTGCCAGCACCCACGCCAACCGCCACGGCCTGGGTCCTGGCCACGAAGGCCACCAGCTGCCCACCCCCTGTGCTGCATGCACCTGACTTTCTAACACCACTGTGCATTTTCCATCGCTAAATACTCCTGGAGGAGGCGGAGCATCCGGAGGCCCTGGAGAATACCAGGTCAGACCCGCTAACGATATGCCAACACGTTTACTATACGTGCGGAGTAGAACGTATTGACGCCGCTGTCGAGGCATCAGCACATGGCATTCTGGTGAGCGGCCGGTGCCCACCACGATTTTGGCATCACTAAAAATTCTCTGCCCAATCACATTCTGCGATTTTGGTATCGGCTGACGGAGAATCCTGCCCATTTTCTAAATCATCTTCAGCTGCCCCTCAATTTGAGGATGTCATCTATTCAAGGTCATGAGTTTGAGGTCTTGGTGAGACTTAACAGGCTGATTCTCAACCCATGGGCAGAGGGGAAGAAAGTTATATTGATACAGCCCTGGAAATCAATTAAACAAAGGGATAAGAATAAATAGATAAATTTAGCAGTGCATTATATTCCTCTGTGACTTTCAAGACAATGCAATGCAGTGCGGATGCTGATTAGCCTTTTGCTGTGAGAATCTATGGTTTAGGAACTTTGTAGGGCAGCACGGTAGCACAAGTGGATAGCCGGGTCCCAGGTTCGATTCCCCGCTGGGTGCTCCTGTTTCCTCCCACAGTCCAATGACGTGCAGGTTAGGTAGATTGGCCATGATAAATTGCCTTTAATTACCAAAAAGGTTAGGAGGGGATATTGGGTTATGGGGATAGGGTGGAAGTGAGGGTTTAAGTGGATTGGTACAGACTCGATGGGTCGAATGGCCTCCTTCTGCACTGTATGTTCTATGTTCTATGTAGAACAACTTGGATTTTGTATAGCACCTTTAACATGGTAAAATGTCCAAAGGCACTTCACAAGGGCATCATAAACAACATTTGGCTCTGAGCCACGTAAGGAAATGTTGAGAGAGGTGACCAAAAGCTTGGCCAGAGACGGAAATTTTAAGGAATACCCTAAATGAGGAGAGGGGGGGGGGGGGGGGGGGGAGAGATATGGAGGAATTTAAGAATGTGAAAACAGTTTTTAAATTGAGGCGATGCCCAGGAGCCACTGTAGCATGTCCAGACCAGTCTGGACAGATGAATGGGTCTTAGTGTGAGTTAGGACACAGGCAGAGTTTCAGATGAATTCCAGTTTATTTTAGGTGCAAGATGGGAGGCTGATCTTTGAAGTGTTGGATTAGTAAATCATCCTTTCCAATGAATTATCAAAGGGAAAGCAATTGTAGCAGTTGGAATTTGACATGCTGGCCTTTTACTGCTACAAAGTGTGACAAATATTTAAACAAAAATTCATCACATTATGTCGTAAAATAGAGATACAGCAAATTTGTGCACCAAATGTTGCCACATGATACTACTTAACAAATCACATAGCTGTCAAACCACATTTAATTTTCAACAAGTGAAAATGTTATGCTTATTTTGTTAACAAGGCTTTTCCTCGGTTGTATTTTCTGATCTACTTCACATTTAACAGACTTCGCTGTATTGTCAGAGAATCCTTTTATGTCGCTATCTGCAGTTGTAATTGAACTATTGCTTTAGTTTATTACTAATTCAGCAACTCAGCCAGGGGTCTCTGGTTGGTATTCTTTCTTCAGGTTGGAGACCAGAAGTTACTTCATACGAAATCCAACGCCTTCATTGAAAATTTTAAACAGTTTCAAGTAAGTCACATAGGTACCCCCTCAAGTGATCAATCTGAGACGACTGTAGGTCACTTTAGGAGGATCGTTGGCCAAGATCTTTCTGTTCGGTTCACCAGGTCCTGCCTCTTGCTTGAGTGCTGCTGTTAAATCAATACCATTGACTAGCACCACCGTCCTCCCCGCATGACACTCCTCCCACACCCCCACCGTTCACACTATGGTTGGAGTATTCCTTCAGTACACAATATAACCTGAAGGTATTCTGTCTAAATATAGTAACGATTTTGTACAGAAGGCACATAGAAGAAATCTTTATCCCTATTCCTAAATCAGTTTCCTTTTAAGAAAAAATCTCATGACTCTTTAGTTCACCTACGTTATCGATTACACATGGTTAGCACCTTTCACACCCTTTCTAGAAAGTAGTCTGTGCATAATATTTCTTCCAAGCTTGAACTCATATCTCGTACTCAGGGTCGTGAGTTTGTCCCACAGGCCTTGGGAAGACTGAACAGGCCGATTCTCAACACATGGGCACAAGGAGAAAAAGGCTTTATTGATACAAACCTGGAAATCAATTAAACAAAGGGATGAAAGGAAGTTAGGTAAATTTACCAGTGCATTACGTTCCTCCGTAACTTCCAAGGCTGTGCGGTCTGACCCGAAGACTATAAGTCATAGGAGCAGAAGTAGGCCATTCGGCCCATCAGGTTTGCTTCACCATTCAATGAGATCATGGCTGATCTGATATAATCCTCAACTCCACATATCCGCCTTTTCTCCATCATCCTTGATTTCCTTACTGTTCAAAAATCAGTCAATATCAGCCTTAAACATACTTATTGACTCAGCCGCTACAGCTCTTTGCAGTAAAGAATTCTACAAATTCATTACTATCTGAGAAATTTCTCCACATCCCTGTGTTAAATGGTCGACCCTTATGCCCTCTGGTCCTAGTCTCTTCATAGAATCATCAAATTTACAGTCCAGAATAAGGCCATTCGGCCCATCGAGTCTGCACCTGCCCTTGGAAAGAGCACCCTACTTAAGCCCATACCTCCACCCTATCCTCGTAACCCAGTGATGCCACCTAACCTTTTGGACACTAAGGGGTAATTTAACATGGCCAATCCACCTAACCTGCACATCTTTAGACTCTGGGAGGAAGCCGGAGTTGTGGGGCTGACCGCCTCTGTCACCTGCGCCCAGGGGTATGCTCTGCGGCCCTGTCCAGCTCCGCCCTCTACAGTTTACTGTGGGCAATGCCCTTGGGTGGGCTGCATGGTGCCCCGCCACCAGGTGGCACCCAGGTGTGGAAGGGAGGAGGGGTAGTGGGGTGGGGGGGGGGGGGGAGGGGGTAGAATGCGGGGATGGTGGGACAGTGACACCCATATGGCCGGTGTCACTCAGCACAACCATGGGTGACAGCGGGTGGACAGTGGGGGAGCAGCAAGGTGATTGCCTTGCAGGCCACAGCAATGGCGGTCCATACCTGTACATCCCAGTCCCAGTGGGGTCACCCTGAACCCATGGCCCATCGCTGGTCACCCCCTGGTTACTCTGCCTCTCGGCCCTGGCAGATGCCATATCCCCTGCAGCCAGCCCTGCCAGTGGATGGACCAGCAGCTGACGGTCGCGCCTCTGGGCTCATGTCCTACATTCCTCTCTCTCTCTCTCTCTCTCTCAGCAGCCACGGTGCCTGTTTCCCAATTTTTAATACCACAAGTGAATAATTTACCATCAGTAAATTCTCGTGACAGAGGTGGAGCATCGCGGGAACCCCGGAGAATACCAGGTCAGGCCCGTTAATGATATGTCAACGGCATTTACTGTACGTGTGGAGTAGAATGCATTGACATCGCTGTTGAGACATCGGAAAATGGCATTTTGTTGGCGCCTGGCACCAGCCACGATTTACGCCTCACATACGGCTCTGCCCAATCGCGTTTTGGTCGTCACTGGACAGAGAATCCCACCCTTTGCCTTTTGAGCCAGGATTCCATTCTGGGAGTTTCCCGTCCTGTAATAACGTCAACTAGGATCTTAATAGTAGCAGTTCTGGAGACATTATGGAAAGAGTGGCATCTTTTCTCGCCTCCGAAACACAAAGTTCCAAATTCAACTCCTACTCCAGGATTTAAGCTCAAAAGTCAAGGTTGCCACTCCAAAACATACCGAGGGAGTACTGAATATTCAAAGGTTTTGTTACATTTCTTTGGATAAACCTGCTGGAGTGGATGCAAAAGGATTCCATGGCAATTTTTTGAAAAGCAGAGAATTACCCCCAGTCCCTGGCTAATATTTGCCCCTCAATCAACAGCACAAAAAACAGATTCTCTGGTCACTATCACATTGTGCTGTGGGTGCTTGCTCTATGCTGTGTTTCCTACATTGCAACAGTGACTACAGGCGGGATCCATCAGTTGGATTGCAGCCAAAAGGCAGAGCAGCGCGGCGCAACGTGACCACTAGATGCCGGGAAATCCCACTTCCGGGATCTATCCGGCTCGTCACTCCTCATGGGATCTAATGTAATCTCGTGAGATATAACAATGTGAATCCCGCCTATTGTGGGCGGGATCAATTTCTGGCAAATCTGCATATTAGGGTGAGACAGTCTCAACTTCCGATGAGTTGCCGAAATCTAACCAAGTCATGGGGTCTAACCCCTCAGCTTGGAGACCTCGGGTAAGCGCATTCAGTGCTGGTTTCCACAAACCGGGACCAGACGGAATTGCACTCGTGGAGGTCTCCCAGGTTATCGGAGGTGCCTAAATGCATGGAGTGCTACCTTGGCATTGCTGGTCCCACCTGGGCATCCTGGCAGTGCCAGCTTGGCAAACTGTCAGTGCCACCCGGATTCCATCCTGGCACTGACAAGGTGCACAGGTGGCACTGCTAGGTGCCAATCTGCTAGTTTTTGCATGTTGGTGATTGGGCCAGTGGGTGTGAGAGATGTGGGGGGGGGGGGGGGGGTGCCTGGAGACACCTTATAGTGAGTTGGCAAATCTGACAGAGGTCACGTTGAGGGTTCAAGACTACAGGATGCCATTTTTAAATGGCACCTCGATCTTACACTGCAGAGAGGAGTTCCAGCGAGCAGAACTCCTCAACGAAGAAAACAGGGCTAAGTGCAGCCTTGTCGGGGAATTCCCCGCTGAGGCCCCCCGATCTACCCGGATGGGCTTTAGATAGCGGGGTGTTTCCCGGCACTCCGATGCCAGGAAACACCTGGCTAATCTCCCGCTATGGGATTCTGTCCCCATTTGGGTAGATCATGCACTACATTTCAAAGTGCTTTATTGGCCATAAAGCACTTTGAGACATCCGGTGGTGATGCAGAGTGCTGTATAAACGCAGGTCATTTTCTTTATTTTCATTTGTCGGTCCTCTTTCTCTTTCCAGAGACACGGAGCCTGTCACTCCTACCTCATTGGCTAACTCTGGCTGTCCATGTGGTCAACAGAGTGAGGAGCAGCATTAAGGAGATTAGACAGGAAACTGGATCGCACTTTCCCCCTGCACCGGGAAGTGAATGGACAGTGAATGATTGTACAGGTATGTTTGGTACAAGCAAAGGAAATAACTTCAGCTCTGAGCAGAAATGCAGTATTTAATTCCTGGCCCAAGTTTGTTCCATTTTCCACTAATATCCCAGTAGATTTGGAGTTTGGATTCTGGAAGAAGCTGCAGTTGAAAAGCTATTAATATCTGTGATACACTTTACATCTTATTTCTGTTGGAATAATTACTGAACAATCTGTCAGGTCTTTGCAGAACTGAATCAAAAATCCTTTTGACTTCCTGCCAGTCTGAGAAAACATAACACTTCCTGAGCGGTTCTCGCTCTTTCTCTCTTCCCTCTGTTTTTCCCTATCAGCTCTATCTGTCAAATTAGATGTGGAGAAAGCAATGGGATTAAATCTGTCACATGGATCCTTTCCAAGGATCCAGATGGGCTGGCAAAGGTCATCAGCTATAATCGCCAGATGTCAATTGCTTTGTCAGAGGTCTGTCACAATAATATTTTTTGGGAGAGCTTAGTTCATTTTTTGAAAAATATATTTATTGGCATTTTGCACTTAATATCCAAACTTTGCAAAACAATACAGAAACAACAATAATAATAACGTAGTCACAGCTTCAAGGCAGGTATCACAGGCTGTCCCCACGTCTGTGACAGTGGTCCCAGTTCCATATTTTCCCTATTCTATTTACCTTAGTGTGATCTTGCAGTTTTTAAAAATGTTCTTATCGGGATTCTTAACAGTTAGTGATACAAGTTACACACAACTATACATATATACTTGCAACTATTGCAAGGACTCTTTATATCGTTAATAATTTATAATTACAATTACATTTGTTTTGCTGGTGAGGGAAATTCTGTTCCCTTCCCCTCGGGTTCTCAGGGGAAGTTAGACAGGTCCGTTCTCCGGGTTTGGCCCTTGTAGGAGGGATCAACATCCCCTCCTGCGGATGTCCTCCCTCCCAGTTCTTTCTCTGCTATATGCGGGCTCCGTTTCATTCAGGCGCTGTTTCCTGCCCCCCCCCCCCCCCCCCCACCTTCTATCTCCCCTTTCCTATTCCTCCTTTCCTCCCACCTTTCCTATCAGGTTCACCTGAGGAAAGAGCAGTACTCCAAATTTTTTTAAAACTCAGGATGTCTTACAAAAGGTCAATGACCCTTGGGCTCAACTATTAAAACACCTGATAGAGTCCAGACGAGAGAATACAGTGACCCACTGCACGGCTTTGTATGCTCGTGAGGCTGAGCAGCCATACAATTTACAAGTGCAATGTCACTTAGGAAAGAAGATTGCCACTCCTTTTTCTTTTTCAGTATTGTGGGATTAGGAATGTTAGTCCAGTTGATCCATAGTCAGAGGGACCTTTTTAGGACGGGTTTAACTTCAGACCCCCATTTAACATTGGCCGTAAGACATCCCGCGAAGGCAAAGCAAATAGGAGAACTGATCAAAGAGGCCAAAGGAGGGCAGCACGGTGGCCTAGTGGTTAGCACAACCGCCTCACGGCGCTGAGGTCCCAGGTTCGATCCCGGCTCTGGGTCACTGTCTGTGTGGAGTTTGCACATTCTCCCCGTGTTTGCGTGGGTTTCGCCCCCACAACCCAAAAATGTGCAGCGTAGGTGGATTGGCCATGCTAAATTGCCCCTTAATTGGAAAAAATAATTGGGTAATCTAAATTTTAAAAAAAAAGAGGCCAAAGGAAAACATTAATACATGGGATTTATATTGAAATGGACGGACAAAATTACCTGATAGAATTTTATGGCAAACAGGAGGGCAGAGTGACCTGGAAGGAGGAGCAACGGCCCGCTACATTTGAAAGACAACAACCTCCCCGAGAGAGCCATCATTTACTCCCTTCAATCCTGGTCCAGGTACTGGCACATCTGTGGGCCCAACATAAAAATCACGTTGGAAAAGTACATTCTGCCCCAGCACATAGGGTGCAGTTACAGAAGAACGTTGCCCTGCCCAACTTAAAACTATACTGGTTGGCACCAGATGCAGAAACAGGGATAGGGGGAGTGATCAATGCACTATTACATCAAGGGGTGCTGAAGAGAACACAAAGCCCCTGTAACACCCCTATACTCTCCATTCCAAAGGTAGGAAGACCCAACGAGTGGTGGTTTGTGCAAGATCTCAGAGCTATCAATAAAATTGTCATCACTATTGCTCCATTGGTGCCGGACGCAAATGTCATTTTTTTTTCTATACCACCAACAACGGATACTTTCTCAGCCTTTTTCTCCATACCATTGCACCCGGAAAGTCAGTATCTATTTGCTTTACATGTCGGAATCAACAGTATTAAAAGAGACTTGGACGAGTACCAGTTGTCTGCAGCCTCAACTTTCCCTCAATATGATGCCGATTTATTGATAGCCTCAGAGGGAGGGCTAGTTTGTCAACAGTATACCCTTTTGTTATTATCACATCTGGCAGAAAGAGAGGGTTGTGTTATGTACTCTGGGATAACACAGGCTGCAACTGGATGCAGCTTTAACTAAAAGATACTCCAGACCTTGAAGTTAGTTCAATCTGATTTATTGAACTAATAGCACAGTTAGCACAGTTCTCTGTGAGTTTGACTCTCTGCTAACTAAGTGTGGTTACTCTGACTGAACCAGACTAGGTCTTAGCCATGTGCTGGAGGTGTGATACTGTCCATACACCCTGACTCACTCTGTAGCTGTTCATCAGTGGAAAGAGGCGGAGTGTGAGTACCTCGTGCCTTTTAGAGTGAGATACTAAGTGTCCTGCCTGCTCATTGGTCATGTCCTGTTCTCTGTTCATTAGCTGCCTGTCTGTGCCTGTCTGTATATCATTATCTGCATGTCTACATATCATGACATCTCCCCTTTTTTTATGTTTTGTTGGCACATAGGAACGTACTTTTTTGTGGTGGCATATATTAACATATTTACAAGCGGTGGCATATGTGAATGTATTTGTATGTAAAGACAGCTGTCTAATGTGAGAAAACAGAACATAGCAAAGAAAACAAATGTTCATAAGGCCAGTCTCTGGGGCTTGCATCTGATCCTTGTCGACCGCCGGAGAGGTGGTGGTGGGGACGACGGCGCCTTGACAGGCGGGATGGAAGTCTGACTGGTGGCCTCATGAGTTGAGGTATCAGGAGGTGGCAAAACAACGGACAGAAATGGAGAAGAAAGTGGTTGCAGGCAGGCAACTTTGCGCAGTGTCCGTCTGTTTCGTCGCACAACAGAATCATCAGCCACACGTACAACATACGAGCGGGGCGCAGCCAGTCGAACAACAACAGCTGGAGCAGACCAGCCACCATCAGGTATCTTGATCCTGACAGTGTCTGCCGGGGATAACATGGGCAAATCTGTGGCATGAGCATCATAGTCCTGCTTTTGCTGGTTTCAAAGCTGCTGCACCTTCTGCAGCACCGGGAGGTGATCCAAGTTGCACATATGTATGGCTGGAAGTGTTGTCCCTGTTCATTAGGAGTTGAGCTGGTGACCTGCCAGTGGACAGTGGGATCGCCCAGTACCCAAGCAGCGCAAGGTAAATATCAGAAGCAGAATCCGCGGCCTTGCAGATGAGCTGTTTTACAATGTGCACCCCTGTTTCAACCTTCTCATTGGACTGCGGATAGTGTGGGCTGGAAATGACATGTTTGAAATGGTATGACTTGGCAAACATAGACTACTCGTGGCTGCTGAAGCACGGGCCATTGTCACTCATGACAGTGAGTGGGATACCATGCCTGGAGAACATCTCCTTACAGGCCTTGGTGACGGTCCCAGATGTGAGGTCTGAGAGCTTCACAGCTTCAGGGTAATTTGAGAAATAGTCAATAATCAACACAAAGTCACGACCATTCACACAAATGAGGTCGATGCCAACCTTGGACCACGGGGAGGTCTCGATTTCATGCTGCTGGAGCGTCTCCTTGTTCTGCGCTGGCTGGAAGTGTTGACAGGTCACACAGTTGAGGACCATGTTCAAGATGTCCTGGCTAATACCAGGCCAGTATACAGCCTGCCTGGCTCTGCGTCTGCACTTCTCGACGCCCAGGTGTCCCTCATGGATTTGGTGGAGCACCAAGCTCTGGAAACAGAGTGGAATGACAATCCGGTGCAGCTTGAGGAGGATACCATCACTCACCATCAGGTCGTCCTTTACATTGTAAAATTGAGGGCACTGCCCTTTCTGCCAGTTATTGGCGAGGTGGTGCATGACACACTGCAAGAGGGGGTCTTTGGCTGTCTCCTCGCAGATACAAACCACCTTCTCATCAGTGTGAGTGCCTCGTGCCTTTCATAGTGAGATACCACCCCTGAGTGTCCTGCCTACTCATTGGTCGTGTCCTGTTCTCTGTGTTCATTAGCTGCTTGTCTGTGCCTGTCTGTATATCATTATCTGCATGTCTGCATATCATGACAGCTATTATCATAGTGGCCTCCCCCACTGGTATGGCTGCAGTCCCTAATCACGCACAGCAGTGTTTGATCAGGGTGAACATCAGATATAGAGCGAAGAAAATGACCAGAAAAATAATCGTTCCTTGCACTAGAGAGGTCCATATTGAGCCCAACCAGCCAGGTGGAGGCTGGGGATTGTTTAAGTTTCGTGACTTCTTTTCTAATGTGTGCGGCTAGATTGGTAATATTCTCAGAGCTATCAGGTATGTAGGTACAGCACTTGGTGCCAGTTAGGGCGCAGGAGCCACCCTTCTCTGCCAGCAAATAATCTGAAGCTATTTGGTTCTGTAGTGCCATTGTTCTTAAAGCTACAGTCTCTAGTTGCTTCAGTCCCCCAGGGACTCGGTCATGCCATTGGCCACTTCTTCGAGTATTCTACCTGCTTTTGTTATTTCTCGTAATTTCTACTCCGAGAGGAGGATAGAGAATGGAGAAGAATTGTTGGACTTCCGCTATGGTACACCTGGCTGATAATGGTGATGATTTGCCAGAGAGGGCAGGTGGTGAATATAAGGGACCACATACCCCAGATCACATGATTCTCTCCAGCCCACTGGTAACCAGGGATATGCTTTGTGACCACATACGAAGCACATTCCATTTGAGGATTTTAGTTGACTAGTTTGATTACCAGTCCAGGTTGTAAAGTAGTTGTCAGTCCCATTAGTTTTATGTAGGGTTCCTAAGCTAAGGATAACCTTTCCTTCAGTTAGGTCGTGTGCAGGCATGAGAAGCAATGAATGGTTACAATTTCTTGTTCCCACACTCCACCCACCGATCCGATTGCAGACCAGATTGTTCCATTGGGTTTCCTATTTTTGTTGCATTAGTGAAGAATAAAAAGGTAGGTTTGTGAGAGAGGTTATCGTTGAGCTGGAACCACCCCTCAAATTTATTCATATTGTATCCAGCTGATCCGGGAGGCATGGTAGCATAGTGGTTAGCACAGTTGCTTTGCAGCTCCAGGGTCCCAGGTTCGATACCCGGCTTGGGTCACTGTCTGTGCAGAGTCTGCATGTTCTCCTCATGTCTGTGTGAGTTTCCTCCGGGTGCTCCGGTTTCCTCCCACAGTCCAAAGATGTGCAGGTTAGGTGGATTGGCCATGCTAAAATTGCCCTTAGGTTAGGTGGGGTTACTGGTTTACAGGGATGGGGTAGAGGTATGGCCTTAACTCGGGTGCTCTTTCCAAGAGCCGGTGCAGACTCGATGGGCCAAATGGCCTCCTTCTGCAGTGTCAATTCTATGAATTCTATGACTCTCAACGCTCTTTACTATATTCCCCATCTTTGTTAAACAGCACTCTCATTTAAACTTCTGAATACCTACTTTGGCTCAGACACCATTCCGCTACATAGAACATAGAATGATACAGCGCAGTACAGGCCCTTCGGCCCTCGATGTTGCACCGACATGGAAAAAAACTAAAGGCCATCTAACCTACACTATGCCCTTATCATCCATATGCTTATCCAATAAACTTTTAAATGCCCTCAATGTTGGCGAATTCACTACTGTTGCAGGTAGGGCATTCCACGGCCTCACCACTCTTTCCGTAAAAAACCCACCTCTGACCTCTGTCCTATATCTATTACCCCTCAATTTAAGGCTATGTCCCCTCGTGCTAGCCACCTCCATCCGCGGGAGAAGGCTCTCGCTGTCCACCCTATCTAACCCTCTGATCATTTTGTATGCCTCTATTAAGTCACCTCTTAACCTTCTTCTCTCTAACGAAAACAACCTCAAGTCCATCAGCCTTTCCTCATAAGATTTTCCCTCCATACCAGGCAACATCATGGTAAATCTCCTCTGCACCCGTTCCAAAGCTTCCACGTCCTTCCTATAATGAGGCGACCAGAACTGTACGCAATACTCCAAATGCGGCCGTACTAGAGTTTTGTACAACTGCAACATGACCTCATGGCTCCGGAACTCAATCCCTCTACCAATAAAGGCCAACACACCATAGGCCTTCTTCACAACCCTATCAACCTGGGTGGCAACTTTCAGGGATCTATGTACATGGACACCGAGATCCCTCTGCTCATCCACACTACCAAGAATTTTACCATTAGCCAAATATTCCGCATTCCTGTTATTCTTTCCAAAGTGAATCACCTCACACTTCTCCACATTAAACTCCATTTGCCACCTCTCAGCCCAGCTCTGCCGCTTATCTATATCCCTCTGTAACCTGCAACATCCTTCCGCGCTGTCTACAACTCCACCGACTTTAGTGTCGTCTGCAAATTTACTCACCCATCCTTCTGCGCCCTCCTCTAGGTCATTTATAAAAATGACAAACAGCAACGGCCCCAGAACAGATCCTTGTGGTACGCCACTCGTAACTGAACTCCATTCTGAACATTTCCCATCAACTACCACTCTCTGTCTTCTTTCAACTAGCCAATTTCTGATCCACATCTCTAAATCACCCTCAATCCCCAGCCTCCGTATTTTCTGACTCATGAAAGGAAATGGGCCTTAATGGAATGCCTCCCTAAGAGTGTATTGGTACATGGGCACATACCCAACAACTGGAAACATCAGAAACCTTGGCATAAGTGTATGACATGTATATGAAGTTATTTATGTGCAATTCAGGTAATACAGGCACCAGGGGCTGCTTTAGCACAAGGCTAAAGAGCTGGCTTTTAAAGCAGACCAAGGCAGGCCAGCAGCACGGTTCAATTCCCATACCAGCCTCCCCGAACAGGTGCCGGAATGTGGCGACTAGGGGCTTTTCACAGTAACTTCATTTGAAGCCTACTTGTGACAATAAGCAATTTTCATTTCATTTCATCAGTGTTCCAAGGAAACATAGTCCTAATGTCCATTTCCATTCGCTGATGGGGTTAGCAATTGCTTTTCCTCGGGTTCTGGAGCTCTTTTGCAGTGCGAGACGTGGATCCATGTTGGTATCTCTTTTACCTTTACAACAGTATTGGAAGTTAACAGGATCTGGAACGGACCTTCAAATCTTGGGTGAAGACTACTTTTTCTTTTGAACACCTTTACGTATGCAAACTCGCCGGGCTCCAAGCTTTGCCATCTTCCTTCTGCAGGATCAGTTTGGGTTTCCTTTACATGGGAATGGAAACCAGAAATATATTTTGTTCAAGCAATGCAGTAGTTTAGCATATTTTCTTCCATTTTTTGGATATTCATTTGTTTTGCAGTAAACGGTGCGGAAAAAGGCAAATGTTGGGGATGTCCCGTGACGATTTCATGTGGTGATAGACCCGTTGTTCTATTTGTGGCTGATCACATTATCATTAATGCTAAGGTTAATGGTTCGATCCATTTGAGACCAGTCTCACCTCATAACTTTGCCAGTTTGTTTTTCAACATTCCATTATATCTCTCCACCAGACTGTGGGTGACAACAGTAGTGGAAATGTTGATTAATTTGGGATGTTTTCCACATTTCCTTCATAACTGTCCCAGTAAAATGTGATCCATTGTTACTTGAAAATTGTACAGGTATGCCAAATTGTGGCACAATTTCCTTTAACAAATGCTTAGCGACAGAAGTAGCATCATTCTTTTTACATGGAAAGGCTTCAATCCATTTAGAAAACACATTTATAATTACAAATACATACTTAATTCCCATACAGGGGAGTAATTCAATAAAATCCATTTGCAAATTTATAAAAAGTCCTGTTGGATTTGGATGGGAGACAGCCAAACATTTTCCGTTTTTTCCGGATTCATGGTTTGACAGATGGCACATTTTTCACTAATTTGTTTTGCAATTGCCGAAATGCCTGGTGCAAACCATGTTTTTGAAATATAGTCTGCCATCCCCCTTTGCCCACATGTGTGAACGGATGAACACAGCGGGCAATCGATCGGAGCAGAGATCTGGGTGCCACCCTGCGGCCGTCCTGGTGGACCCACACTCTCTCAGGTGTTTTGTCACATTGATCTTGTGCCCAGGTTAACACCTGTACTGGCCTGTGACTGAAAGGCCAATACATCATCAATTGTGGGCGGCAAATCAACAGGTTTGGTGCGTCTAAGTACATAGGCTGACACCTGAACCCCTGCGTCTGACAGGGTGGCATTTCAGGCAGCTCTGTCGGCCCTATCATTGTACAGTGCAATCTCGTCCTGGTGGCCAGTGTGTGCTTGACACTTCATTACTACAAATTTGGGGGGACATTGTATGGCACATAAAAAAAAGGTTGTCAACTTGCTCGGCATTTTTAATTGTTGAGCCTGCGGAGGTTAAGTAGCCCCTGAGTTTCCAAATTTGTCCATAATCGTGGGCAACTTCAAATGCATATCGTGAGTCCGTATAAATATTGACCATCCGTCCTGTTGCCAGAATACATGCAAGTGTTAGAGCAAATAACTCCGCCTGTTGTGCTGGAAACGTATTTGGCAAAGCTGCTGCTTCCACAGTGGAGTGGCATGAGGTGATGGCGTAACCAGCACAACACTGACCATGTTAATTTCTTAGAGCTGACCCATCAACAAAATGGACTAATTCCGGGTTACTCACGGGTGCCCCCCTAAGGTTGATTTGCGGCTTGGTGATCAACTGAGTCACTGTCTCACAGCAGTGTGGCGTTCCATCTTCAATAGTGGAGAGGTGCATAGTCGGACTTAGAGTCGTACAGCATTTAATAGTCAAACTTGCGTTGGGCAGTAATTCCACCTCATACTGATTTGTGCAGGCTGATGTCAGGTGCTGAGTGGCACATTTGGTCAGTAGTATTTCCACGGAGTGTGGAACATGCAGTATAGCGCGATGATCTATGGTGACCTCTGGGCTTGTTGGATGACATAATAAGCTGTGATGAGTGCCAGTAGGCATCCTGGCAAACCCCATGCTACTGGGTCGAACTGTGTGCTAAAGGATGTAATGGGCGGCTGGTTGTCCCCCTGTGTTTGAGTAATAACAGATTGAGACAAGCCTGACTTATAGTGGACGAATAGATTAAAAGGCCTTGCGTAATCGGGAAGTCCTAATGCCGGTGGGGTAATAAGAGACTGTTTAAGTGATGCAAAAGCATCCTCTGCACTCTGAGTCGATACTAACATCTTCGGTTGACAAGGCAGAGAAATGTCCAGGAAGGGCGCAGCAACTCTGCATAGTTTTTTGTTATAAATTTAGAGTGCCCAATTTATTTTTTCCAATTAAGGGGCAATTTAGCGTGGCCAATCCACCTACCCTGCATATCCTTTGCGTTGTAGGAGCGAAACCCATGCAAACACGGGGAGAATGTGCAAACTCCACACGGACAGTGACCCAGAGCCGGGATCAAACCTGGGACCTCGGCGTCGTGAGGCTGCAGTGCTAACCACTGCACCACCGTGCTGCCCTAACTCTGCATAGTTAACAATCCATTGCCTGCAGTATCCCAACATGCCCAGAAAGTGTTTCATCTCCCTCTTAGTCACTGGTAGTGGGGCTGAGCATATTGCCTTGACTCTATCTTGTGACAACTGGCAGGTATTGCAAAACAATTCATGACCCAAATAGCGAACCCTTTTGGACACCAATTGCAATTTAGCTCTCGACACTTTATGGCCCTTGCAAGCCAGAGCGTGTATCAGTCAGTCAGTTTCACAGGCTTGTTCATCAGGTGATGCAAAGAACAGGTTGTCCACATATTGCACAAGGGTTGATCCGGCAGACAAGACTATGTCTTCTAAGTCCCTTTTTAGGCATTGGGAGAAAATTATTGGGATTTTGGTATATCCCTGCAGGAGTCTTGTCCATGTGTATTGAGTCCTTTGACATGTGAAAACAAAAAGGAACTGAGAGTCCAAATGTATCAGGATGGAAAAAAAGGCTGAACAGAGATCAATGACTGTGTAGTAAAGTAACCCCACGGGAATACGTGTAAGAATGGTTGCCGGAATTGGCACGATTGGGTAGATGGGAAAGACGGACTCATTTACTGCCCAAAGATCCTGCATAAAGAACCATTTGTCACTGTTGGCTTTTTGGACAGGCAGGCGTGTTGCAAGGACTTCTTGTCGGTATTATAACGCATAGTCCAGTAACGACTTGATCACTGGTGTGACCCCTTGGGTTGCCGCTTGGGAAAGGGGGTACTGTGCCTTCCTTGGGAGTGGCATTGAGGATGACTTTATAAACCTTCAACATCCTTGCAACCTGGTTGGGGTGACTGGACCACAATTGTGCGGGGACGTGGCTCAGGAGTTCCTCTATTTCCTTTTGAAGTAGAAAGGCACCTGTCTCCATTATTCATTGTTCGAATATTCCATCAAAGGGTATCGGCGTTTGCAATATTACTCCATACCCCTGTTCTTTTACACATTGCATCAGGGTGCCCTCATGCATTTGCCGCTCCCGCTCTATTCCCAATTCTTCCATTCTTCCGACTATTGGTCCTAAGTCTTGTGGTGTATGTTCCTGTGAAACTGCTAAAGTACAGTGGGGCTTACTGTTTGTTACCTTGTGTAACTCTTTTGCCTGTGTGGGTAGGAGGACGGCGGCTGCTATACATACCCTCAGGGCCTATGAAAATTCTTTGGATTTTCAACAAGTACTTGTGTTGGAAAAATGGCTTGTAATATGGTCACTTTTCCCAGTCTGTTCCCGTGCTGTCATAAAAGGTTGTACAATAAATCTTCATGTGCCAGTGGCCTAAGCCTAAATCCTTCTGATATTCAGAAACTGCCCCGAGACAGATTGGAACGAGCCTATGGTGTCCGCTAATTTCATGCCGAGGCCACATTCATAGTTATGCCATGCGTCCAGGATTGGAGCTGGTTCAACTTAATTAGTGTTAGTAGTTCATTATTTTATTTATCTTAGTTATCTTAGTCACGCAGTTGTTAAATAATAAATTATTTAAATTAGATGTTCTGTAGTTCACCATTTACTTCGGCCAGTCTACAGAACATGACAACATGTGCAAAAAGGATCATTGCTGTGGGCTGTTTTCCAGGAAACCTAACATTCTGTCATATGGAATTCAATTATTTTTGGTATCTTTGAAGAATGGAGCCGGATATGTCAGTGAAGAGTCAAAGTGTAGGAGAAGGGCACCTTGCACCTAACCATTTCTCTGCCAACCAAGCCAAGTCCCGTAATTCTTCTGAGAATAATACACAACAAGGCCATTCTTCTCCATAGGGGCACTAATACATTTGTGTCACCTGCTTCTTACTGTCAAGTTCACTGCAGACTGAATGTTTTAATCTTCTTCTAGGCTGCCACGGTGGCTATCAATAAAACAGTAATGATCACCATGACAATCATCATCGATTTTTTTTAAAAATCTTATTCCGTTCGCTAATGTCCTTTGGGAAAGAAATCTGTCATTGTTACCTTGTTACATGTGACTCCAGACTCACAGAAGTGAGATTGATTCCTAACTACCCTCTGAAATGGCCAAGAGAGCAAATATGGCAAATTATGGAAGCTTCAGTTGTCTCTGGTGACCACGTGTGCAGGAAGTGTGTTCAACTACAGCTACCGGCTAACCGCATTTTGGAGCTGGAACTGAGGGTGGATTTGCTGTGGAGCATCCGCAATGCTGAGCAGGTCATGGATAGCATGTTCAGTGAGGTGGTCGCACCGCAGGTGAGGATTGAGCAGGCAGAGTACAGGAAGGCAGGAGTGCAGGAGTCCCCTGTCCCCCTTTCTGACAGATATACTGTTTTGGATATTGTTGGGGGAGGTGACTGTAAGGGAAAGCAGTGGCAGCCAGTTTCATGGCACTATGGGTGGGTTTGCTGCACAAGAGCAGAGGAGGAAGAACATCAGGGCAATAGTGGTAGGGGACTCAATTGTAAGAGGAACAGACAGGTATTTCAATGGCCACAGAAGAGATTCCAGAATGGCCTACTGTCTCCCTGATGCCAGGGTCAGGGGTGTCACTGAACAGCTCATGCAGGGCACACTGAAGGGGAGGGCAAACAGACAGATATTGTGGTACACATTGGTACAAACGATACAGGCAGAAAAAGGGATGAGGTCTTGAAAGCAGAATTTAGGGGGGGTAAAAAGTAGATTAAAATACAGGACCCAGGAGCTAGCCATTTCTGGATTAGTTCTGGTGCCACGTGCTGGTGAGTATAGAAATGGGAGGTTAGTCCAGATGAATGCGTGGCTGGAGAGATGGTGCAGGAGGGAGGGCTTTAGATTTCTGGGACATTGGCACCGTTTGGGGGGATGGTGAGACCTGTACAATGCAGACGGTTTGCACCTGAACTCAAATGGGACCAGTGTCCTTGCTGTTGGGGATGGTTTAAACTAACTTGTCAGGGGCCTGGGATCCTGAGAGAAGGTTCAGTAGGGATAGATGCACAGTCATTACTAGGAGAGGCATCAAGTGAGTCAGGAAGGCAGAGAATGTCGAGACCAGTTGAGTCACAAGAGAGTTTGGCAAGATTGGGTGGTATTTATTTTAATTAAAGGAGTTTGATAAACAAGACAGATGAATTGAGGGCACAAAGTAAAACATGGGTGGATGAGGTAGTTGCTGTCACTGAGACATGGTTGAGAGAGGGGCAGGATTGTCAGCTCAATATTCCAGGATACAAAGGCGGGATTCTCTCACCCCGGGGGCCAGCCGGGGAATCGCCGGGACCAGCGCGAATCGCGCCAGGCCGCCCCGATGCCGGTCCGCCGATTTTCCGAAGAGCAGAGAATCGGCACCATTGGCGGCGCGGGTCGGGGGCCGCTCTACGGGACCCCCGCGATTCTCTGCCCGGGATGGACGGAGTGGCCACGCTAAAAAAAGCCGAGTCCCGCTGGCACCGTCCAACACCTGCTCTTACCCGGCTGGATGCATCTGGGTGTGGCCTGATAATGGAGGGATGGGGACTGACCCGGGGTGGGGGTGAGCCTCTGCTGTGGCCTGGTCCGCGATCGGGGCGCACTGATCAGAGGGCCGGCCTTTCGGACTGGGGGCCTCTTTTGTTCCGCGCCGGCCCCTGTAGCCCTACGCCATGTTGCGTCGGGCCCGGTGCGGAAAAGGAAGCCATTGCGCATCTCACTGTGAATACACAGACCCACGGCGCCCGTTTGACGCCAGGGATCGGCAGCTGGAGCAGCGTGGGTCGCTCCAGTGCCGTGCTGGCCCCCTGTAGGTGTCAGAATCGCTGCTCCTGAGCCCATGTTGACGCCATCGAGAAATGCAATGGCGTTGACGAAGGCCTCAGCACTTAGCCCCAGGATCAGAGAATCCCGCCCAAGGATCTTCAAACAAGGTAGGGAAGGAGCGAAAGGAGAAGGGCTTTTTGCAATATTGATACTTTGACACAAAATTTGAAGATTGAAGATATTAAAGATAGAAATTAAACATGCAACCACTAATTTGTTTAATTTGGCAAGAACAAATGCCCATGCAGTGCACAATTATTTCAGATCTTATAACCATTAAGTTAGCAATGTAATATATTATTATCTCCAAACTGTGGAATTTTTCAAAAAATAAATAAAAAACAAGAACCCAATTTAACAAGAATCCTATAATTGAACTGTTACAGACTTGCTTTGTCTTGAGCTATGAGTTGTCAAACAGGAGCACTAATGATTTTGCAATATGTGCAAGATTCATGGGATAAAGCTGCAATACCCCACAGTGCTGAAAATGCAAAATTATGCCAGTCTGATAGCCTTTGGTATTCTGCCACTTTGTTTTATACAAGTTTCAAAAAGTTTTGAAAATGTTTTAGTTTCAGTCATGAAAGATTTTGCAAGATTTTGTGATCAGTGGCAAAGGAACAGATCAAGGTGACAGCTTGCCACAGACTTCTTGAAGGTTTTTGTGCAGCAACTTATGTCAGCTTCATCTGACCCAGCACAATGACATCTACAGGGGATTTGTGGGGCATGTTTGAGCAGAACTAGCAATACTGTGGTCCTTTAATTAACCGGATTGAAGAATCCTCAGCGAGGCCTGCGATGTGTAAACCAGTAAGTATAAATTACATTGAAATTATTGATTCTTTGATTGAGCTGATGTGAACAAAGAACATTAGACTTTGTTTTATAAATAAAACTATTTATTACTAACAATACATTAATGAATTACTAAAATGTCTAAGATGAATACAGTTGGAAATAAATGTCTATCACTAACTTACACTAAGATACAACAAAGCTACTTTAAACTGCGACTGCTATCGACTCCTGACAAACACCTTCTGAAGGAGCACATGGTGCATCTGGGTCCTGGGACTCCATACTCGCCCTATCTGCTGGTCGGATGATAGAACTACAACAATAAAATATATAATTTATAATACACATAGATTATAGAATTTACAGGGCTGATGAACTACTCATATTATATACAGATGATAGTCCACCTATCATCACAGCTAGTGATGCTGATTGTTTTAAGTTCTTCTGTTTTCAACAGCGTCTGCATTACCTGTTACTATTAGGGTGATTCTAATGCCCTCCTCCGTGCAAATCAAGGCAAAATATACTTTTAATGTCTGCCATTTCTGTGTTGCCCATTATTATGGGGATTAGAATAGTAAGGGTTCCACACTTACTCTAGTTACCCACATAGTATAACAAAACATATCACGGCTGGTGCATTCAGGTGTAAAGTGAATTCTTAATAGTGTAATAAGTCTTAATTATTAAACAATTTCTCTGGCTCTGAAAATGCAATTTTATGAGGGTGGAGCCTCAATTCTTGAGAATTTAATTTGTGTTTGAGATATTAATGTTATCGATCTTTTTCTTTTCCACTTTCCCTTCGCTCTATCTTTCAAAATTTGGATTACACTTGTGTAGTATCCATGCCCAGAGAATAAGCATGAACGGTAAGTAGGATGCAAAACGATACTCTTTTATTACAATGCACAAATCTTCTCTCCCTGAAGGCTCTCCCTCCCCAACCTGCACCCAGGTGGGTGTTTTTATACTGTGAGGGTTCCCCTTGTTAAACGGGAAGCCCTGCCCCGTTACTGGGGAAGTTCATATTCATTGGAGGTTGCAGGAAATGGAATATGCAACCCCTAGTTTGTTTTATTTGCTTTAATTTCTGCACATGATTTCAATGTAAATCAATGCGAATAAGTGTGAGGTTATCCATTTTGGTTGGAGGAGTGAAAAGGCAACTTATTATTTAAATGGAGAGAAACTGCAAAATGTTTAACTGCAGAGGGGTAATAAGGATGCCAAATGGAATTCTAACATTCATTGCTAATGGTAGAAAAATAAGTAAGTGCTGTTGCAACTGTATAGGGCATTGGTGATGCCACATCTGGAGTACTGAACACAGTTTTGGTCCCCTTACTTGAGGAAGGACATAAATGCATTATTTTTTTTAATTAATTTACGGGATATGGACATCACTGGTTAGGCCAGCATTTATTGCCCATCCCTAGTTGCCCTTCAGAAGGTGGTGGTGAGCTGCCTTCATGAACCGCTGCAGTTCCTGATGTGTAGGTACACCCACTGTGCTGTTAAGGAGGAAGTTCCAGGATTTTGCCCCAGCGACAGTGAAGGAATGGTGATATGTCTCCAGATCAGGGTGGTGAGTGACTTGGAGGGAAAACCTCCAGGTGGTGGGGTTCCCAGGTATCTACTGCTTTTGTCCTTCAAGATGGTAGGGGTTGTGGGTTTGGAATTTGCTGCCTAAGGAACCTTGATAGGTTCCTGCAGTGCATCTTGTAGATGGTACACATGGCTGCCACTGTACGTTGGTAGTGGAGGGATTAAATATTTGTGGAAGTGGTAGCAATAAAGTGAGCTGCTTTGTCCTGGATGGAGTCTAGCTTATTGAGTGTTCATCCAGGCAAGTGGCGAGTATTCCATTACACTCCTGACTTGTGCCTTGTAGATGATGGACAGGTATTGCGTGGTCAGGAGGTGAGTTACTCACCGTAGGATTCCTAGCCTTGGACCTGCTTGGTAGCTGCAGTATTAATATGGCTAGTCCAGTTCAGTTTCTGACCAATGGTAACCCCCAGGATGTTAATTGTGGGGGATTCAGCAATGGTAATGCCATTGAATGTCAAGGAGTGATGATTAGATCCTGTCTTGTAGGCGACGGTCATTGCCTGGCACTTGTGTGGCGCAAATGTAACTTGCCACTTGTCAGCCGAAGTCTGGATATTTTCCAGGTCTTGCTGCATTTGGACATAGACTGTTTCGTTATCTGAGAAGTCGCAAATGGTGCTGAACATTGTGCAGCCATCTGCGAACATCCCCACTTCTGAGCTTATGATGCAAGGGAAGTCATCGATGAAGCAGCTGAAAATGGTCGTGCCTAAGACACTACCCTGAGTAACTCTTGCAGTGATGTCCTGCAGCTGAGATGATTGACCTCTAACCACCACAACAATCTTCCATTGTGCCAGGTCTGACTCCAACCAGCAGAGTGTTTTCCCCCTGATTCCCATTGACTCCAGTTTAGCTACGGCCATTTGATGCCATACTCGGTCAAATGCTGTCTTGATGTCAAGGGCAGTCACTCACACCTTGAGTGCGATTCTCTGTTCCCCACGCCGGGTGGGAGAATCGAGGGAGGGCCGCTCTGGCACCCCCCGCGATTCTCCCCCCCCCAAATGCGTGTCGCATTTTGCGACACGCTGCTCGGAGACTCGGCGCTCGCCGTTTTTCCCGGCGACAGGTGATACTCCGGCCCGGATGGGCCGAGCGGCCTGACGGCCCCGACGGGTTCACGCTGGCGGCAACCACACCTGGTCGCTACCGGCGTGAACATCGCACGACAGGTAAGTGTGGCGGCTGTGTGGGGGCGGAAAGGGGATCGAAAACCACGGGCATGTTCGTGAGGGGACTGGCCCGCGATCGGTGCCCACCGATCGTCGGGCCGTCGTCTCTAAGAGACACACTCTTTCCCCTCGGCCGACCAGCAAGATCAAGCCGCCATGTCTTGCGGGGCAGCGGAGGGGAAGACGGAAACCACGCATGCGCGTGTTGGAGCCGGCCAACCTACACATGCACGGCTGACGTCACCTAGGCGCCGCCGGCTGCATCATTCTCGGTGCGCCGCTTTGACATAAGCGTCAAGGCCCGGCAGCCGAGTTTACCGCAACGCCGCTCTTAGCCCCCCCCCCCCCCCCAGGGCGGGGGGGGGGGGGGGGGGAATAGGGGGCGAGGAGCGGGCTCCGACGCCGGAGTGAAACACTCCGGGTCTCACTCCGGCGTCGGCCGTTGCGGAGAATTTCGCCCCTTAACTCTGTCATTCAGCTCTCTTGTCCATGTTTGAACCAACGCTGTAATGAGTTCAGGAGCTGAGTGACCCTGGCGGAACCCAAACTGAGCATCCGTGAGCAGGTTATTGCTGCATTAGAGCCTCTTGAAAGCATTGTTGATGACACCTTCCATCACTTTGCTGATGATAGAGAGTAGGCTACGAGGACAGTAATTGGCTGGGTTGGACTTGTCCTCTTACTTGTGTGCAGGACACACCTGTGCAATTTTCCACATTGCTGGATAGATGCCAGTGTTGTAGCTTTACTGGAACAGCTTGGCTAGGGGCGTGGCATGTTCTGGAGCACAAGTCTTCAGTACTATTGCCTGAATATTTTCAGGGCCCATAACCTTTGAAATATACAAAGTGCCTTCAGCAATGTATACTTACGCCTATACTTGTTGGAGTTTAGAAGAATGAGAGGAGATCGATAAGGAACATATAAAATGCAAAAGGGGATTGACAGGGTATACATACAGCAGATGTGTCTCCTTATTTGACATTCAAGAACAGGAGGTTTTAGGCTAAGGGGTGGCAAATTTAAAATTTAAAACGGAAATGATGAGGAATGACTTCACTCAAGGGGACGTGAACCTGCACAATTCTCCATCGCAGAGTACAGTGGACGCAGGAATACTAAACAAACTAAAGGAGGGAGTTAGATTTTTAATTAGTAGCAGGATGAAAGGATATGTGGAGCAGGCAGAAAGATGAGGCCGCGATGAGATCAGCGATGATCGTATTGGATGGTGGCGCAGGCTCAAGGGTTGAATCGCCTGCTCCTAGTTGTTATATTTGATGCACGATCAATTGTACAAAGACTAAGGTTGAATATAACTGTGGCTTTATTGCAGTCAGATGTGTGGCCTCCCACAGCAGCTGGCAAAATGGCTGCCGAATAGAGGACACGCATATTTATACTCCTCCAACTGGGCGGAGCCAGCAGGCAGGGGCTACCGGTGAACCTGTAGTACAGGTCCTACCTTACATCACCTAATACAGGAGTAACAGTGGTTTACCACATTCACCCCCTGTTAAAAATGAGTCCGACGGGGGTGGTGGAAAACTATATACAGTAGTGAATTTATGTACAGTGTTTTATCAGGGGAAAAAAAATGTCCTTTGAAAGTCCGGTGCCAGTTAGAGATTCAACTGGTCTGGTGCCCTGACGTTCCGCTGGGAGTGATGTAGCGGTGGCGGCAATGTCGATGCTGGAGATGTTGAGGGGGAATCTGGAGTACTCATGGACCACACTGAGAATATACGTGTTTCGGTCAGTAGAGGGGAGGGGCCCTTTGAAATCCACGCTGAGGGAACCCTAAGAAAGTGATAGAGACGACTTCCGCCTTGAAAGCAGTGTATGGACGGTCCGATTTACGAATGGGGAGCTGGTGGTAGGCGGATTTGAGGTCTATCGTTGAGAAGACCCGGTACTGGGCAATCTGATTGACCATATCAGATATGCGTGGGAGGGGGTACGCGTCGAGCTGCATGTACCGATTGATGGTCTGGCTGTAGTCCACGACCATTCTGTGTTTCTCCCCCGTTTTTACTACTACCACTTGGGCTTTCCAGGGGCTGTTGCTGGCCTCGATGATGCCTTCCCGAAGCAACCGCTGGACCTCGGACCTGATGAAGGTCTTGTCCTGGGTGCTGTACCGTCTGCTCCTGGTGGCAACGGGTTTCCAATCCGGAGTTAGATTGGCAAAGAGGGAGGGTGGGTCGACCTTTAGGGTCGCGAGGCCGCACACAGTGAGGGGTGGTAGGGGCCCGCCGAATTTGAGGGTAAGGCTCTGGAGATTGCACTGGAAGGCCAGGCCTCGTAGCAGTGCAGTTCAGAGATTAGGAAGGACGTAGAGGCGGAAGCCGCTGAATTCTACGCCCTGGACCGTGTGAGTGAACGTGCAGAACCCCCGGATCGCGACGGAATGGGATCCGGAGGCCAGGGAGATTCCATGATTGGTGGAGTGGACCGCGAGGGAGCAGTACCTTACCGTATCCGGGTGGATGAAGCTTTCGGTACTCTCGGAGTCCAGCAGGCAAGAGGTCACATGACCAATGATTCTCACACTGGTCGAAGCGGTGGCCAGGTTGTGCGGATGAGACTGGTCGATCGTCACTGAGACGAGGTGTGGTCGGTCATCGCTGGCGTCAGAAGATAGAGAGCGTGGGGGGCCCAGGTCGTGGAATGCTGTCGGCGTCTATGCCCCGTGGGGAAGACAAGATGGCGGCGCATCTTGAAGTTGCTGCGGGGGACAAAATGGCTGCACCCATGGGCCCCACGTTGCGGGGGCTGGACAAGATGGCGGCGCCCATGGGCCGCATGTGGACTGAGGGGGGTAGGATGGCGGCACCCAGCGGCCCAGGGAGGTGAAGATGGCGGCGCCCACTGGCTGCGCGTGGTCCGGGGAGGTGAAGATGGCAGCGCCCACTGGCTGTGCGTAGTCCGGGACGAGGATGGCGGCGCCCATTGTGTGTAGGTATGGGGGGAGGGTGCGATAGCGGCGACTGCGTGGGCCCGACACACCCGGTCTATCTGTCAGCTGAATTTTTCAATAGCTGTACTTTATCTGAGGCCCTGACTATCATTAAAACCACCAAAGAAGGAAACTGTTCTTTTAAGTGACACTGGAAGAATGATTATTTATTTTCTTAAGAACAGGAGTAGACTTTTTAGCCCTTCGGACTTTTTCCACTATTCAATTAAATCATGTATGATCAGCATTTTAACTCTATCTCCCACCTTAGTTCTGTAATGTTTAATAAATGAAAGCTGGAACAGAGTTGCTAAAGGCAAATCATGTTTGACTAAATTAATTTATTTGATGAAGAAGCAGCAATGGTGGATGAGAGTAGCTCATGCAGCTAATTTGTATATATTGATTTTCAAAGGTATTTAATAAATAGCACATAACAGACATGTTAGCAAAGTTAAAGCCCATAAAGTGCAGTGGTTACATCGATATAAAATTGGCTTTGGTGGTCGGTCAGCTCAGTTGGCTGGATGGCTGGTTCATGATGTGGAGCAGCACCAACAGCCTGGGTTCAATTCATGTAGTGGCTGAGGTTATTCATGAAGGCCCTGTCTTCTCAACCTTGCCCCTTGCCTGAGGTGTGATCCTCAGGTTAAATCATCACCAGTCAGCTCTCTCTCATACCTTTCGGACTGTGATTGCATTTACATTTTTTACAAAATTGGCTAAGGGAGAGAAAGTAGTGGCAAACAGCTGTTTTACAGACTAGAGCCAAGGCAGTGGTTAGGGCTCAGTTGCAGTACTGTGACCAATTCTGAGCACCACACTTTAAGAAGGATGTCAAGGCCTTAGAAATAGTGCAAAAGAAACGGACCAGAACAATATCAGATGTGAAAGAATTCAGTTCAATGGAAAGACTAGAGAAACGTATAAGGGGACAGAGGAGGTCAAACAGGTTTTGATATAATAAATTAGAAACTATTTCTAATAGCTAATGGTCCCAAAGTTAATGGGCACAAATTCCAGGTGAACAATGTGAAATGAGGGGAACAAATCGACATAACCAATTATTATGCTCTGGAATGCAGTGCCCAAAAGAGTGATGGAAGCGGATTCAATAATAACTTTCAAAGATGCATTTTTGAATGCTAACTGTTTGCAGGGCTGTGGGAAAAGGCCGTAGGTACAGGACTAATTTGCCAGCCTATTCAAGGGGCCAGCACAGGCATGTGGACCAAATGATCTTCTGTTCTGTATCTTTCTATGATTCATGCTTTTGCGAGTAACCATGGCCTAAAACAAAGTCCAACATTCACAGTTTTGAAATTCTTAATTGACTGAATCTCAACAGTTTTTATTAGGAAGTGAGTTTCAGATTTCTACTACCCTTGTGTGAAGAGGTGCTTTCTAACAACATATGCTGAGCAAGCTAGCTCCAATTTTAAGTTCATGCCCCTTATATGGGCACACCTGATGTGGAAAAAGTTTATTTATATCTACCTTAACAATCGTTGTAAAAAACACCTCAATTAGTTAATCTGGTAATCTTCTATACTCAAGTAACTAATCCATTGACAAAGTCATAAGAAGGATATGATTCTGGAGCATTAGGGGTGCGATTTAATGGAAATAAAACAAGAGTCCTTCATCGATCGTGTTTAGTCGAGTATGGCCGGTGCTAACAACCCCGCTATCTAAGGGAACTCTGTTTCATTTCAGGGTCTCAGTGGAGAATGCCCACCAAGGCCACACTCAGTCCCATTTCCTGCACTGAGGAGACCTGCTAGCCAGTGCAGGAAGAGACTTTGCACCCCAATAACTAGACCCCCCCCCCCCCAACGCAATACCCAGACCATCCCAACACATCTATAAGGGACACATTGAGCCCCTCACAGGACTACATAATGAGGGCAGAGCACCCCCAGTCCTGATCTCTGGCATGGGCAAAATGCCACCTGGGCACCTTGGCTCTGCCAGCCTGGCCTTGCCACTGGGCATCCTGGCAGTGTCAGGGTGCCTGGGTGGCATTGAGATGCCACGATACCACTCTGACCAGAGCCCAGCTACCCAGGAGCCCAAATCCTCTGAGAGACCCCCAAAGTGCCGGTACACCTAACCTCGTTTGTGGAGACGAGTACTCAGGGTCTCTGAGGTGCAGAGGTTAGATCCCGCATGTTGTGTAACTCCAGTGAGTGCATATCAAACGGTGCTTACAGCTGTACTTTAATATGCAGACCCACCAGCTCTGGATTCCACCCATTGTGGACGGGATCCAATCACAACATCTTGCGAGATCTAATTAGATCTCGTTAGGTGTGGCGAGCCTGGTAAATCTTGCGAGAGGCTTCCGGAATCGGGTGCAGCGTGGCGGTTAGATCTCGCCTTAGACTCTAAAAAGGTGATATTATTAGTCAGTTGTTAATCACTGAGAAAAGTAGCATTTTTCTGTAAATGAATAAGTTCACACTAATCCATCAATTTTTCAATGCACTTCAGGCAATGATGCAACATGGCTGGGATTTGGTTTTGGGTGCAAGCCATTTAACCTGCTGAGTAGCTGGTGCAATAATATCATTGCTAATGGGAACATTTGATTGATTAAACTGAACCAACCCTGGAAACAAGAATGTTTCACAAAAAGAACTAGTTTGACAATGATTTCAAACGGAATAACGAGCCCTCGTGTTTTCTATTTTTCAATCTTACCAGGGAGGCTGTTAAAATTAATTCATGTAACAAATTGATTATTTTAATAGTAAAGTCTGCAAAAGTGGAGATATTTATCTTTTACTTCAAAATGATTATATTTCCATTTATTTTCTAGTCTTGCACATGTTAAAGCCTGATAGCACACGTAATGATCAAAATCAATCAACTCTGGTTATTAAAACATCTAATAGCGGAACGTGTGTCATATGTCTCCAAAATGTTTAAAACCACCACTTTACAACATCTCCTCCTTGGAAACAGTTACCTAGTGACAGCCTGTAAATGAGTAGACCTAGATTTTGAATGACCAACCTTTTGTATCCCTGCACTTTATCAGTATCTGCTTTGTAGCCCATTGTTAAGACAGAGCTTGGCTTTAAATTATATCTGACACACCGCTCACAGATGAAGACCTTGTCAGGTCTGAGCCATAAATTGTATTACTGATTGATGAAGTGGCTGGAAGCGAATTTGCATGAGAGACATAAGTACTAATTTGTATCTCAGGCTATGTATGAAATATACTATAAAAGCTATAAAACATATGTGCAAAGCAAAGCATCAACAGCTTACTTGAGGAGACATCATTAGCTAGGCCCAGGTTGCATTACAAATCATTTTAAAATCTCCGTAAAACAATAATGCAATCTCCAGATTTTCAAACATCTCTATTTGTTATCCATTTGTGGTAATGCAGCCCCTTTAAGAGGGCAAAATTGATGGACCATGAGACAGGCTCAGGGTTTGTGGCCAATAGAAAGTTTGTGCAGCAGGACCCAGCAGTGTGGACCCCAGAGCCAAAGTGACCAGACCTGTTATATTGTGTACTGTGCCTGGGCTTTTACCAGCCTTTACCTTTCATCAATAAATCCGTTGTTTACTACTGGAAGCCTCCAGAGTTTTGTCTCGAGCTGCCACATTGGCGACGAGGTAGAAGATTCGATTGCACCTGCAGTACTTTGTGATTCGATGCGGGGGTGGGGAGGAGCACTTGTAATGGGAAAGAAGGATCAATAAGGGTCAGTGCATCGAACTGCTCCGATTGTCTTTGCCACAAATGTGATCACAGGGGAGGACTCGCAGAAGGTGATACTTCTGACAATTTGTGGGCCCCAATCTAATTAGGAACATCACATCCCCGGAGGCACCCAACTCAAATACCTTCGATTAGATAGATAAATTGGCCAAAGAGCACTTTAATCCAAGACTCTCGATTATCCTCCAATGTTATAAATTGAACTCGGCGTTGAGGGACCATGAAGGGTCTATCTCAGACTTCATAGCCAGGCTTCGTCAGCTCACCGAACACAACGCGTTCAGGACTGCGCTTAGTGGCATGTTGCGCAACAGAATGATTTATGGGTTACATAACTTCAATATCCAGGAGAGGTTCCTGGCTGAAACCACCATAATGTTGGAAAAAGCAATCAAGATAGCTCTGACCATGAAGTGTGCCAAAAAGACAAAACTGAGCTCCAAAGCGTGACTTAAGAGGAGGTCAATCAAGTATGGGGGGTTATGGCACGAGGTATGCAGCAGAATCAACAGGCACAGCAGAGAACCAGCATGGTCCTTGGGACTGGACCAGAGTCAAAGGACCGACCGTCAACCCAAGTCAGAAGTGGACTTCTATCATTGTGGAAGGACCACTGCCAGCAGACCTGCCATTGTTGAGAGTTTGTGTGCTTGCCATGCAATCGTAGGGGTCACATTCAAGCACTTTGCTGCACAAGGAAAAGTGCACCAATGCAAAAACAAAACAATAGCAGCAGCAGTCCACAGCCCTATTGAACATAGTGGAGAAGAGTTCTGAAGAGGAGCATGCAATGTATCGGTTGAATGCAGTTCAGTTGAATAATATGGCCCCAATTGAAATTGCCCTAAAGGTAAACGGCAAACCACTCGAAATGGAAGTCCACCCCGGGGCCTTGGTAACCTCAAGTATATCCGTGATGGAACTCAACCATTAAATTTGAACAACTCCACAGCCATGTTTTTCACTTACACTAGGGAGAACCTTGAAAGTCCTTGGAACCACCAGCACACCAGTGAGCAAGAGGCCAGTCTGTCCTTGGTTGTCATGAAAGGGCACAGACCCAGCCTCATGGGAAGAGACTGATTACAGAAGATCAGACTCAATTTGCTGAAAATTTTTTAAATTTCCAGTGGCGTTTTTCAAGACTTCCTGAGGAGGAATGAGGACATTTTTCACAAAGAACTAGGCCGGATCAAAGGCCTCAAAGCCAAAATCTATGGCCAGGATCCTCCATTCCCCGCTGCTGAATCATGAATCCTGTTCGAATGGAGAATGGAGCTTCCCCCAAAAAACAGGTTCACCACCGGATGCCAGGCCGTAGTACTTTACACACCACACAGGCGTGAAAATTCAAATTCAGGATAAGCATGCATAAGCAAGCAGTTGCCGGGTTGACCCCTAGGACGGGAAATCCACCAGATGGGTTTTGGTGCAAGGTTGGTCAAGCGTAGCCCTGGTGCGGTGGACCCCTGGTGCGGTGGACCCGAGGTGCGGTGGAAAAACGTTCTCATACCTCCTCAGGTAGTCAACGCCGTTGGAAATTAAAAAAATTTCCAGCCAATTGAGTCTGATCTTCTGTAACTAGATTAACTGGTGAACTAGATGGATTATGTCAAACATGGTGAATGTAAATGAAAGGATCATCAAAAAGCATGTCGACCAATTGAGGAATGGGGGTGACCATAGAACCATAGAGATGATACAGCACTATCTTGTCCTAAAGGACAGTAAGAAGTCTTACAACACCAGGTTAAAGTCCAACAGGTTTGTTTCAAACACGAGCTTTCGGAGCACGGCTCCTTCTTCAGGTGAATGGAAAGGCTTGTTCCAGAAATGTTTATATAGACACAGTCAGAGATGCCCCGGAATGCGAGCACCTGCAGGCAATCAAATCATCAAAGATGCAGAGAGAGAGGTAACTCCAGGTAAGACTTCTTACTGTGCTCACCCCAGTCCAACGCCGGCATCTCCACATCTTGTCCTAAAGGCACCTAGGTGCTCTTTTTAATCCCATTTTCCTGCACAGGGCACATTGTACGGCCGTTTACAGCACAACCTGCAAATCCAGGTACCTTTAAAAAGAGTTTAGGGTCTCTACCTCCACCACCAACTGAGGCAGCGAATTCCAAACACCCACCACCCTCTGCATAAAAAGGTTTTTCCTCATGTCCCCTCTAATTCTTCTGCCACTTAGCTTGAATCTATGACTCCTGGGGCTGGATTCTCCACCTCGCCGCGCCACATTTCTGCCCCGACACGCCGTCAGGATTCTCTGTTACTCCGGCCGGTCAATGGGGTTTTCCATTGTGGCGCAGCCCCATGCCATCGGGAAACCCCCGGGCGCCGGCAAAACGGAGAATCCCGCCGGCGGAGAAACCCGCCCCTGGTGTTTGAACTCCCTGTTATCTCCTGTCCAATCTATCTCTACTCCTCACAATTTTTATATCTCAACCATGTCACCCCTCAGCGTTCTCTGTTCCAAGATAAACAACCCCAACCTTTCCAACCTCCCCTCATAGCTACAATTCTCCAACCCTGGCAACATTCCTGTAAATCTTTTCTGCACCCTCTCCAGAGCAATTACATCCTTCCGACAAAGTGGTGACCAGAACTGCACACTATACTCCAGTTGTGGCCTCACCAGTGTTCCATTGTTATATCCTTACTTTTGTATTCTATACCTCTGCTAATGAAGGTGAGCATTTCATTTCATATACGTTCTTGACAACCTCATCTACCTGTGCTGCTGCCTTTTGGGTCCTGTGCACTTGCACGCCAAATTCTCTCACTTCATCTGCCCCTCTCAGTATATTTCCATTTATTGTGTATTCACTTTTACTGTTTGACCTCCCTCAATGCATTACCTCGCACTTATCAGAGTTGAACCTGCCTACTCCATCAACCAATCTATATCATCTTAAATCTTACAGCTATCCTCTACACTATCCACTACACGGCCATTTTTTGTGTCATCTGCAAATTTCCCAATCGTAGCCCCCATGTTCATGACCAAATCGTTAATACATAAAATAAATGCAGAACACCACAGGAAACATCTTTCCATTCACAAGGGCAGCCATTGACCATTATACTTTCTTTCCTGTTACTCAGCCAACTTTGGATCCAATTTGCCGCATTACCCTGTATCCCATGGGCTTTTACTTTTTTGACCAGTGTGCCATATAGGACCTTGTCAAATGCCTTACTAATATCCATGTAGAGAACATCCACTACATTACTCTCATCGATCTTCCTTGTCACTTTCTCAATTAATTCAATCCAATTTGTAAGGCATGACCTTTTATCCTTGACTAGTCCAGGCCTTTCTAAGACTCAGTTTTTATCAGATCTCTCAGCGTTGATTCTAACAATTTGCCCATCACTGAAATAAGTCTAACTGGCCTATCATTGTTTGGCATTCCCTTTGTATTCTTTTTAAAGAACGGAACCACATTTGCATTCTTCCACTCCTCTGGACCTCCCCTGTATATAATATATCCTCAGAGCACCTGTGATTTCCTTCCTGACCTCCTTCTGCATTATAGGAAACAATCCATTTGGCCTTGGCGACTTATCCACTTTCAAGGATTCCAACTCCTCTAACACTTCCCCTCGACCCTGATGACCCCCAAATTGGAACAAACGAGTTCCACTGGCTTTGTCAACACTCCTGTAAGTCCTGACCAGACCAGAGGGATTTGAAGACTCCCGAAACAACTCAGCGAGCTGTACCTGTGGGTGCCAGTGAGGCGAGTTCTCCTATTGTTGAGGCGGTACCTCCTGAAATGTCACCAGCTACTGAAAACTAACTCGAAGGATGCCGAGCCTATGGGCGGACTGCAGACGTTTGGGAAGACTCGGAGGTCTTCAGACTGATTGACTCTTTGATGAACTCTCTTTCCCCTGTTGCCTTTTGCCATTTTTATAGAAGATACATAGCCTTTGTGTGGAATGTTATAAGGGACTTAAGGGGGAAGGTTTGGGTAGCATGGCCCCTTTAAGAGGATGGGCTTGATGACCACTGGACAGGCTCGGGGCCAATTGCGCGGGAGTGGGTGAACCCAGGCCAATAGGGAAGTTGCGTGGGGCACTATGAACATGACCCCGGGCAGTATGGATCCTGGCGCCGAAGTGACCAGACCTGTTATATTGTGTTCTATGCTTGTATTATTACCAGCCTGCGCCGTTCATCAATAAACCTGTTTCTTTACTCCTAGAAGCCTCCAGAGTGTTGTCTCGAAACCGCCACAACATTAATTAGTCTTTTTGGTTTATATACATTCTGTCAAACTAGTTCTATGATTGGTTGAGTATGAATCCACGTTAGACTGTTAAATTTGCTGTGCTGTTCCTCAATTTAATTTAGCGCAGAAATCTGTGAATACATCAGTGTTTGTGGAAGTAAGTGCTTCATAAACCAGAAAATTGCACTCAGACCAGGTAGAAATGAATTATCTTGAAATAGTTTAATGTATCCTCTGTTATCAATAAAAGGTTTTCTTATGTTGCTGATTAGCTTGAGATTAACTTGACTATTAGCAATAACACTGCTTCATTTAATGTCTGATTATTTAGAAAATAGCACAATACTATTAATTGAATTGTTGCCGAGGTCGTCTACAATGCTGCCAGATAATTTCATACATTGCTGTCAACAAATTAATTCATGAAAAACCCACATCCAGGACAATTCAAAAATGGCAAGGCTTCATCTACACGACTAGCTGCACATTTCTCCCTAAAGACCAAAGGTGAAAATGCTAAGAATACTTATTCTCAATGTAAAGCTCTGAACACTGAGCATAATATCTAGAATTTGTTCAGATCTTCAATCCTGTATTAAGTAAACTGGACTCCTACCTCAGCCCAACTTTCCAAAATGTGAATCCATAGTAATGATTATTTCAGCACATATTTAATGGGTATTATGGTTTGAACGTTCTCCCCATGTCTGCGTGGGTTTCCTCCTGCAGTCCAAAGGTGTGCAGCTGGATTGGCCATTGTTCCGACATCCTGGGTGGTCAATTCCAGCCCCTTTTGATCTGGTGTCGCAACATAAGTAAATTAATCAATAATTCTTAGAAAAGTATCTGAAATCTTTGGCCCTTGGCTGCCCAATTATTACAATCCCCAGGTTTGTAAAAATAAACACAATTGCTTTTTATTAATAACAAGAGCTGTAATGAAATATGTAGCAAATACAACTGGCTGGCTATTATCTAATTCATAATTCCACACATCAACTTGCTACTCCCCCCCCCCCCCACCCCGGGCACCCTGCACACACACACACACACACACACACGACAGACAAACGCAGAGGTAAATCACAAGTTAAATGAAAAAAGAGTTTAGGATAGTTGTTTCCAGCAGCACTTACTGCCTTTCCTGAGAGAGAGAGAGAGAGAGAGAGAGAGAGAGACAGGAGTTTCCTGTCTTTGTTTGCAGGCTGTAATGATTCTCCTGTCGATACATCCATTCAGGCTGACTGCAGCTTCGGGAATACAACACTCACAGCCTTTTTGGAGAGGGAGAGAAAGCAGGAAGCAGGTGTGTCGAGGACTCCTTCAGGTCTCTGAGCATCAGCCCACTGGGATAGGATCATATCACCAGCTACTCCCTGCAGAGTACGGCCTTTTGGGCCAATTCATTGGCCAAATGCCAATCAATCAAACCAAGTCCCACCTCAACTCTCGCTCTCTGGTGCCGAAAAGTCTGAAACTCCTGTTCAAATTAGCAGAGACTAGGAGAGTGCTCTCTCCTATAACTTCTGAATTCCTCATTCTCACTGCTGCTTGATTTAAAAATTCATGGCCAATAATTACCCATTGACCAAAAATGATAACGGCAAAATAAAAGAAAGGGAAATAAGGGAAAAAACAGGAAGGGCCCTGACATACCTCCCACCCTAAAAGAATGAAACGTCAGGGCACAGGTCTGAGGTATGCATGACATAAATAACAGACACATATCCATCCAATCCATGCCCATTATATAGGTTCCCTTTACAGTCTCTACATCGGTAACTAGTCATCCCCTAAAGCTGTGACAAAGCATCCACAACCCATTATCCTTTCCACTTCTAAAGGTAGACCATAGTGTGTGAAAAACTGCATCGATTTTTCCACTACTACCTTAGCTGTAATGGTCCGTAAAAGTATAGCTTCCGGAAAACGAGTAGTCATATCCATGACCGTAAGAATGTACTTCATTTTAGGCAATTGTCCTATGCAATCTACTAATATCCGACAAAACAGTTCTTCAAACGAGGGCATGGGTATTATTGGTGCGGGTTTAATCATATGCTGTGGTTTACACATTATCTGACCGATATGGCAGGTTCTACAGAATTACACTACATCCTTGTGCAGTTCTGGCCAGGAAAAATGCCACTTGACTGAGGCCTGAATTTTCAGAATTTCCAGATGTCCTGCCAAGGGTATCTCATATGCTATCCGCAGTACTTCCCCATGGTGCTTGGGTGGTATCACTACCTAATGAACAACCATCCATTCTTCATCAACAGGTCTATGAGGATGTCTCCACTTCCTCATCAGAACTCAGTTCTTAATGTAGCAGGACTCTCTGTAATCATGGGTGAAGCTACAACCTTCACTCCTGCCAAATTATTTCCCAAAAGTAAGTCTGTTCCGTCCATTGATAACTTCTTAACCACCCTGACCACTACTGGACCTGACACTAAATCACACGCCAATTTTACTTTATACAATGGAACTGGGATTTAATCTCCACTTATCCCATTCACCAATACCTGGGGGGGGATTCTCCATTCACCGACTCCAAAATCGCGTATGGTGATCAGCTGGAGAATCCCCATTTCCGATTAAATTGGGAGTGGCACCGCTTTCACGACACTCCCCCCCCCCCCTCCAAAGTGGAGGACGTTGCCCGAGGCCCACCCCCAGTGATCCACCCTGACCATCCAAGTTCCCAATGGCGTAGGTCTCTCATGATCTTACCTGTTGGGAATTCGGCGTGGCAGCTGCGGATTCAGCCCAGCGCCCCCACAGTCGGGGGAGGGCGATCCAGTGTCCTGCAGCCCCATGCACATATTGCTCCCTTGATCACTAATGGGTCTATTCTTTCCCTGATTATCCTTTTCCCTTAACATACTTAAAGAATATCTGCGGATTCTCCCTAATCTTACCCACCAGTGCTTTTTCATGCGCCCTCTTTGCTCCACTAACTGCTTTCCTAAATTTCCCCCTGCACTTTCTATACTCCAATAAAGCATTTGCTGATTTGCTCCCTTTGTACCTGCTAAAAGCCTTTTTTTTCTTTCTTATCCAGTCCTGAATATTCCTAGACATTCAGGGTTCTCTGGTTTTGTAGCTCCTACATTTCACCCTAAAGAGAACATGTTGGGCCTGTACTCACCCCATTTCCTTTTTGAACTGCTCTTCTTTTGATCTTCCAAAAAGAAGCTGCTCCCAGTCTACTTTGGCCAGATCCTGCATTATGGTAATAAAATCCGCCTTCCCCAATCCAAAACCCTTTTTTGTAGACCAGCTTTCTGTTTTTTCATAACAAATTTAAATCGTACTTTTAGTGATTATGGTGTCTGTCTCTTTCAGGCAGTACAACCGAAGAGGGTCACCTTACATGAGGGACCAATGAGAACTGAGAGTGGGTGATCACCTTAGACGGTTGAGTCCTCTCTTGGGAAGGATACATCTAGCAGCCGTGTAGAAAGCATGTAAGGATTTGGAGCTGTGCTCCACGGCAGCCTAGAGCTGCAAACCATCCTGTGGCACGGTGACACAGTGGCTAGCACTGCTGCCTCATAGCTCCAGGGACCCAGGTTCAATTCCGGCCTTGGGTGACTGTCTGTCTGGAGTTTGCACTTTCTCCCTGTGTCTGCGTGGGTTTCCACTGGGTGCTCTGGTTTCCTCCAACAGTCCAAAAATGTGCAGGTTAGGTGGATTGGCCACGCTAAATTGCCCCTTAGTGTCCAAAGGTTGGGTGGGGTTACTAGGTTACGGGGATAGGGTGGAGACATGAGATTAAGTCAGGTGCTCTTTCCAAGGGCCGATGCACTCGATGGTCCGAATGGCCTCCTTCTGCACTGTAAATTCTATGATTCTATGAATACTTTGATTCTATGTTACACTTTATTGATAAATACCTTCTTGTTCTGAAGAAATTCTAAAGTCTCTTGATAGCATGAGAAGTGGGCCACAATACATAACATATTGGCGCTGAGGTGGATCAATTGGATGGTACAGCCTACCTGTAAGTTACTGATTAATTGGAGCTTGGAATAGAGAGATACCCACCCAATTTGGGAGAATAAACTCCGAGGGAGATATTAAGGCAGTGCCAGACCCTGAGGGGCAGACAAAGTAAGAAGCCAGTGCGGCAGGTGAGTCAGGTGGTTTGGAAAGGTATCAAAAATTAAAATGAGAGATTAGCCTTCAGGAGCAATGGAAGCAAAACCTGAGCTCGAGAAACAAAAAGTAAAACAGGAGTGTCTGAATTGAAAAAGAATGTATCATTTCCCGCCAAAACCCCAAAAGCGTGGGGAAAGCACAGAGACAGAAACGGCAGCTGTGACAGTTAAAAACAACCACCTAACTATTCTAATCCTGTTTTCCAGCACTTGGCCCATAGCCTTGTATGCCTTGGCATTGCAAGTGCATATCTAAATACGTCTTAAATATTATGAGGATCTCTGCCTCCATCACTTTTTCAGGCAGTGAATTCCAACTCCCACCAACCTCTGGGTGAATTTATTTTTCCCTCACATCCCCTCTAAACACCCTGCCTCCTACCTCAGGCACAAAGTCTATGCCCCCTGGCCATTGTTCCTCCATCAAGGGGAAAGGTTTCTTCCTGTCTGCTCTATCTATGCCCTTCATAATATTATACATCTCAATCATGTCTGCCCTATTCTCTTATTTCTGTACTCGGTAGCATATAATAATAATATTTATTGTCACAAGTAGGCTTACATTAACACTGAAATGATGTTATGTGAATAGCCCCTAGTCGCTACAGTCCGGCGCATGTTCAGGTACACAGAGGGAGAATTCAGAATGTCTAATTCACCCAATGGCACGTTCTAAGGGACTTGTGGGAGGAAACTGGAGCACCCAAAGGAAACCCACACAGGCATAGGGAGAACATGCAGACTCCGCATAGACAGTGACCCAAGCCTGGAATCGAACCTGGGACACTGGCACTGTGAAGCAACAGTGCTAACCACTGTGCTACCGTGCCGCCCAGAGATTACAATCCTTTGAGGTTCTGCTTTTTAATCTGCTTCCCAGCTCCTTGAATTCTTGATGCAAGACCTCATCCTTCATTTACCATGACTTCTGACTTATCACCCTCCCCTTTAGGATGCCCTGGATGGAATTCTTTGATAATGGGGCTCTGTCCCCACGCCCATGAGAAAACGGGCACGAATCACTCTGGACTTACCTGGAGAAAGTCCAGGGTGATTCTCCATTTTGAAAGGGGCTGGCAGGGCCCCGGAGTAGTCCTCGCAGCTCCAGCTGCCGATATGGGGCCAAGCACTTCTGGCCGCCTGTGGCAGCGACCCCGCGCAACATGGCGGACCCACACCGCGGGCCGGCCCCGACAATAGAGGCCCCCCACCCGAGATTGCGTGTGCCTGACGATCGGTGGCCTCCGATCGCGAGCCTGGCCGTCCTGGAGGCCCAGTGACAGATGTCTCCACCCCCCACCAGGGCGGCCGCGGTCTGAGTCCACAGCCGCCACTCCGAGCTCCCGCTGGTTGGAACCATGAGTGAACAGGCCGGCGGGAACTCGGCCAGTTGTCGACAGAGAATCGTCGCGGGGGCTTCTTCCACTGGCTCCCGACCGGCACGCGTCAACCCTGCGCACGCGACTGGCGGCGATTCTCCAGTTCCCGGAGAATCGCGGGAAGGCGTCCGACCCGATCATGAGTCTGACGCCCCATTCTCCACCCCCGAGCCGAGCGCGATTGCGGCACAGAGGCTCTGAGAATCCTGGCCCCTGTTTCTACCTTTTTGTTTAAACCTGAAGCAATGTGTATCTTAGGGATCCTTTCCTCCAAAGTCCCCAATTATGTAATTGATATGAGCCTTGGAATAGCCTGTTTGGATTTGTAAATGTGGAATTGTGATCCATGGTTACATTTCAAAAGTCTCAATTCTATTTTCGGAGTTTTCTGAAATTTAAACATGGCATCACCGTTCAATTCGAGAGAAAGAGGTTTCTTGCACTTGCCAATTTTGGAAGACTCTGCCTCAAAGATGATCACACTGAGCTTGGGATAAAAATCTTCAACAAGATCTGCAAGCCGCATATCTGTCTAGTCCTGGGTTTTGCACACTATCAGCTGAGTTTCGAAATCACGATTCTCCCAGGTTATTTCATTAACTATTTTTCCGATTTTGGATCAAGTTCCGATGCCATATTTTCGTGTGTTCATTCGAGAATTGGGGTTTAACAATGGGGTTCTTTCAAACTACACTTCTGACTGTGCATTATTTAAAGATTCTCAGGACTTGCTGTAGCCTGGTTTTTTGGAAGATTTAGCTCACATTTGACATGTCTGCTGATGCTGTTCCCTGACATTAGAAACTAGACTTCCAGACGTGATCCACTGGTTGTTTTGCTCAGAACAGAGGAGACTGAGGGGTGACCTAATTGAGCTGTACATAATCATGAGGGGCCTAGGTAGGGTAGACAGGAAAGGCTTGTTTCCCTAGCTGAGGGGTCAATTACCGGGGGAATAAATTTAAGGTGATTGGTAGAAGGATTGAGGAGACAGGAGGAAAACATTTTCTCCCAGAGGGTGGTGGGCATCTGGAATTCACTGCCTAAATTGGTTAAGAAACATTCAAATCATTTTAAAAGTTACCTAAATCTGCATCTAAAATGCTGTCACCCGCAAGATCAAGGGCCACGTGTTGGAAAGGGGGATTAAATTTAGTGACTGGTTACTTTTTCCTCTTTTTTTGGCTGGCACATAAATGATGAGCTGAATGGCCTCTTTCTACACTGTAACATTTCTATGGTTCTATGGTTAACCAGCTTGTTCCACAAATTTAAAATGTCTGGTGACCAGTCATTGGTCATAGGATTGTAGGTTGACAGGTACTTTAAAATGTCCTTGATATTGATGTAATGCCAACATGGTGTTAAAAACATCAGGCAATAACTTGCAAGCTCCCCAGCATCGGATTAGGGGGATATCACAACGATGCACCGGGGAGCCCCTCTCAAGGTTCACAGATAAGGGGCTGGATTCTCCAAAAATGGGGCTATGTCCCCACAGATGTGTAAAAACGCTGACGTTTCACTCCCCAGTTTCCTGCAAAAAATAAAGGTTGATTCACTTACCTGCACGGGGTTAGCAGAGACCAGGGGAGCTTCACGCAGCTTTGACTGAGGATATGGGCCACCCCACTACCGGTTCCGGGTCCGCACATGCGCACGCTGGCGGCCTCCAGTGGCCCCGCCGAGCGCAATGGCGGATTCGGACTGTGGACGAAGACCAACAAAAAAGCCCCTACCCCGATCGGCCGTGCGCTGCTGCATTGGACACCCGCGCCTCCCCTCCCCTCCCCCCCGGTGCTTGATCTCCCCGCCCCCACCAGGGCGGCCGTGCAGTGAGTCCGCAGCCGCCGCGCGAGAGTACCGACCGGCCAGACCACATTATTTCCACACCATCGGGAACTCAGTCGGTCGTGAGTGGAGTATCGCTGGGAGGGCCTCTGGCAATGCCCCCCCCCCCCCCCCCCCCCCCCCCCGCCACCGCTGCACTGTGTATTTCGCGGACGAACGATTCTCCAGGGGTCGGAGAATCGTCGGAGCGGCGCCTGGCCCGATTCGGTCGGGAACACCGATTCTCCGCCCCCGCGCTGAATGCGATTTCGGCTTGGGGCTGCGGAGAATCCAGCCCAAGGTTTCCATGATAATTGCCTGGAAGTACAAACTTCCCCTGCACTGGGGAACCATCCAAAATTGATTTAAATCACAAACTATGGATGATTCTAACTGGATTACACAGAAGAATTCAAATCACATCTTACTTCTGGGTAATTATCGTACAGAGTCAGACATGGCCCCAGTGTTCTCCCCCTACCCACGGTCTGATCTTCTCCAAGGCTCGATCTCCAATCATCCCACCTCCAATCACCCTACACCCAATCTCTGAATGCCCACGACCTCCAATCCCACCCCTACCCTCAAATCCTATCCACTTACCTCAGACACTTACCTTCCCCATGGCCCGTCAAGGCCCTTTAAATTTCACTGGACCTATAAACATACCTGGTTTACAACAGCGAGTGCCATAAAAAAGGGACATTGCCTCCTTCACTTCGACCCTTCTGCACTTCAGTGCTGGCCCCCAGGGATGTGCTGCATTGTCAGGAACTCGCCTGGCCTCTGTCAGAGGGTCGGGCAAGATATCATTGGAAAAAAAACTGACATAAGTAATTGGGCACAGAGTGGCAATCTGGCACTGATTGCCACTCTCAGGATTTTAAGTCCCAACTATTAGAGTTTCCATTCTCTTCTGTGAAATCCATCAGCTGAACTTTTTATCTAGTTTGCAATGTAGATTGTTTTCTGAAATGACACACAAAAAATGCATAGGCCAAGACCAATTTGGTGGTAATGCTGAACAAACACAATGGGCTGCTCCCATTGCAGTTCTTGTGCAATTCATTTTCTGCAAATTGCTCAAGCATCAAATGTGAAGGACAGTGAAGGAAGCATTTAACACCACCTAGGCCAGAACAGAAAGAAGCACTAATATGTAGAGGCCAGAACAAGAACAGCATTTTTAGTTTGCAAACTTCCTTGGATCTTGTCAGCCTTGGCACAGTTGGTAGGAGGGTGGCCAGCCATCCCAGATGTTACAGGACTGTCCTGTAATTGACATGGTTGTCCTACGTCCTGGGTTGTCAGATGTTACAGGACTGCCCTGTAATTGACATGGTTGTTCTGTGTCCTGGGTTGTCAGATGTTACAGGACTGCCCTGCAATTGACATGGTTGTCCTAAGTCCTGGGTTGTCAGATGTTACAGGACTGCCTGTAATTGACATGGTTGTCCTAAGTCCTGGGTTGTCAGATGTTACAGGACTGCCTGTAATTGACATGGTTGTCCTATGTCCTGGGTTGTCAGATGCCGCAATGCTCTTTGTCTTATTATGCCTCAAAAGTCACATGATTTATAGTCTGGATTCAATCCACAGTTTTGGTCCTAATTGCTGATTACTATCATTTAAACTTGCCTGAAGGTGCTAAACCTGCATATTTAACATCCAGGTGCTGATTAGGCGTAATAGGCCATAACTTCTTTGGAGGGCAATCAGCATCAGGTTGCCACACCGTACCAACTTATCCGCACCAAATTTCATCCACGCCTGTCCTGCCCGACCTTTCTGACTGCGGCCAGACGAGATGCAGGCAGCATAGAGATCAATGGGGCCTAGCACACAGTCAGAAAGAATCAGAGCGAAAGGGCAGGCCACAAGGCCTGCTAAAAGTTTAAAACTTCTTGAGCGGGATTCTCCACCGGCGGGATTCTCCGTTGCGCTGGCAGCGCACCCTCGCCCGCGGATTTCCCGGCAGCGTGGGGTGGCCATAATGGAAAATCCCATTGACAGGTGACAGGAAGGGAGAAGACTGCTGTCAGCAAGGGCGCGTCATTGAGGAACACACGGCTAGCAGACCGTAGAATCCAGCAGCTTGTGTTTTTGCAGCAATTACTGCCCATAAACTCTACAGATCTTGTTTAATTGTCTTCGCATGCCTCACGCTTTGGGAGACCTCTTCGCTCATTGTTCGATTGGGGTCTGGGTTTCTTTAGATGAAAACAACAGGGCTTTGATTGCCTTTTTTTAACCTTCCGGACAGCAATAATTCTTTTTTTAAAACTCTGCAGGGATTTCTCTCATTTTTTCTGTTTTTTGCGGATTCTGTACTTAACTCTGTCAGCCTTTCTTTCGCACGTTTTCCTCTTCTCTACCTGCCTCTTTCTTTTTACTGATTATTTTACCACATCTGTCTTTCAACTCCTGCAATTTACTGAGCTTCTTTGGAAGGTATTCTATGATGTAAGTGCAGTTTTTTTCCCTGTATTTTTTGTATCACCCGTCTTGTGAATTCTTACTCAGGGGTCTTGCAATGTTCTCTACATTTGCTCACTCACCTTGTGGACTATCACGCAGGGATCTTGCAATGGGTGGGAGCATGGAACTGAGGATGACCAAGTTTTCAATGCCATTTGACTTACTCCTGCTTCTATTTCTTACATTCTTATGTAAACCAGTGGACAGGCGGTTTCTGGCGGCTGGCAAAGATATAAATATGCAGGTGATGGGGGTGATGATGGGACTAGGGTGAAATGTTCCCTCAAAGCTGTGTGGCCCAAATATTTCCATGTAGGCTGCATACAAATCAGCAAAGATGCAGAGTCACACAAAAATACTAAAAAGGGCCCATGCACCTAAAAGAGTCAGCCACACGTTACAAAACACAATGAAAGAGTTTGCTAGTAGGACAGTGGGAAGAGTATCAGGCTGCCACCAGGGACTCCGAGACAATTCACAGCATTAAAAGGCAAATGGAATGTTCACGTTTGTGGTGATCACAAGTTAACCAGATGCAACACAACTGAGCGACCACTAGAGGGAGCACGGGAGAGCCAAATAAATACATCAGGACAGGAAGTGAGGACACACTCTTCACAGCAGGCGGGCTGGTAAGCACACACAGCAAGCAAAGCTGGTAGTTAGCACTGGAAGGTAGTTCTAGGTCGAGCTCTGGAAACTGAACGAACCCACAATAAAGCATCTTCTCCACACTTGAGACTGCGAGCTTTATTAAGACACGAGGAACAACACATGGTACCCAGGAGTGATTTCAGACGCTTATGACAGGACAACTCAGCTGCAGATACAGAAAAAAAAAAATGGCATGGAAATCTCAACCAAGAATGGCATGGAAATCTCCTACTGGACATTCGACTTGGGAAGACATTGCTGATGAGAGGATGTGCCTTGGATACCCACTTCACCTGGACACGACTGGAAAAGTAAGAAGTGTCTGGGAAAGGTTTAAACAAATGTTCGATTTCGGTATCATAGCATATGATGCAGCAGCAGCTTCAGATGAAATTAAAATAGCAATTCTCATCGAAGGAAATGAAGCTATGAAAGTTTATAATGGATTTAAATACTCAAAAGGTGAAGACAGAAACAGCTTACAAACGGTACTAAACAAATTTGAAGAGTACTGTGAGAAATTTGAAAAGCAAGACATACTCAGAGTCCAAACTGCACAGAGACTGAGTGATGCAAAACTTAAAAAATCACGAAAAGAGCAAGAAATCGCGAATGCACAGTACAGATCAAAAAGAAGAAATAACAGGAATTTTTCACAAAGCCAAAACGCTGAAATCCAGTCCAGATCGGAAAGAAAAGGTAACTTACAACTTTTAGAAAGAAAAAACGCTGAAATCCGCGATAAAATGGCGTCGGGGCACATTTTGCAGTCTATGGTAAACAAAGAACTACAAATCGCATCTGCGCATGCGCCGGAACCGGAAGTCGCGCATGCGCAGTTTACAAAAGATCGCGGCGCCGATCGTTATGCGCATGCGCAAGCCGCGCATGCGCAGTCAAAAAAAGTCTTCGTCGCGGACCGTCATGCGCATGCGCAAGCCGCTCATGCGCAATGGACACCGAACCGCACAAGGAAAGAAAGCCGATTTGCGCATGTGCAAGTCGTTCCTACGCGTGACGTCATGACGTCTGAGAATCCTGACCACGCCCACTTAAAAGGGAAATGCCCGAAAATTGAAAACAAGACACTTAAAGTGGTAAAACCAAATTTTCTTGCCTCAGAACACAGAAAAACGCCTGAACTTAAACCAACAGTGAAAAACAACTTGCACAAAACCTTGGAAAAAGCTGCCTTCACCACACACAGTGAAGCGAACAAAAAGAATTCCGAAACAACAAAAGATGATTTGTTTTTCGACGATTACCTCTCAGACCTGACTGGGTCAGTCGGATATGCTTATCACAGCATCAGCGACACGGTCGCAAAGCACAACACAAACCAACTCGTGGTAGATGAATCCAACCAAGATGATTTGGTTTTCAAAGAATACTACTCAGACATGGCTGAGTCAGTCGGATATGCTTATCACAGCATCAGCGACACGGTCGCAAAGTTCAACACGAATCAACTCGTGGTAGAAGAATCCAACCAGGATGATTTGGTTTTCGGAGAATACTACTCAGACACAGCTGAGTCAGTCGGATATGCTTATCACAGCATCAGCGACACGGTCGCAAAGTTCAACACGAATCAACTCGTGGTAGAAGAAGCCAACGAAGATGAAATGGGTTTCAAAGAATACTACTCAGACATGGAGGAGTTATTTGGACATGCTGATCACAGCATCAGCGACACCGTTGCAAAGCTCAACACGACTCTACTCATGGTGGATGAATCCAACACCATGGTGCCATGGCAGCTCGTCGATACATTGGATGACAGCAATACCCAAGACGAAGACGACACCACACAGAGAGCACAGGAAGACTCCACGGAGCGAGCGATGACAGGCTCCACAGTGCGAGTGATGAAAGACGCCAACAGGGATGCAAGCAAACACTCCCGGGCGGACACCAAGCATGAACAAGACCATGAAGGTAAACCCGCTGTACCTGAGCAACCGCAAGCAGACTATGAAAGTCTACCAAGCTCACAGGAACAAGAAGAAAGAGCGGACTATGAAAGTCCAACACGCTCACAGGAACAAGAAGAAAAAGCAGACTATGAAAGTCCAACACGCTCACAGGAACTAGAAGAAAGAGCAGACTATGAAAGTCCAACACACTCACAGGAACAAGAAGAAAGAGCGGACTATGAAAGTCCAACACGCTCACAGGAACAAGAAGAAGACAATGCACCTCTGCCCACTGCATGCGAAGACAGTGACAAGGTGATCACACTCAACGTACAGGATCACAGTGAGACTGACAGTTCTCAGCTTGTGTGTACCGAAGCACAGAGCGAAAACAGTGACAAGGTGCTCGCACTCGACGTACAGGATCACAGTGAGACTGACAGTTCTCAGCTTGTCTGTACAGAAGCACAGAGTCGGGCCACCCAACAGTCCAGAGAGACAATGCCGAAAGAAAACATGCAGATTTTGACTCCAGAAGAGGAGCACCTGGAGCCCAGAGAGACAACGCCAAAAGAAAACATGCAGATTTTGACTCCAGAAGAGGAGCACCTGGAGTCCACAGAGACAATGCCGAAAGAAACCATGCAGATTCTGACTCCAGAAGAGGAGCACCTGGAGTCCAGAGACATCAAACAAAAAGAAACCATGCAAATTTTGACTCCAGAAGAGGAGCACCTGGAGTCCAGTGAGACAACATCAACAGAAATCATGAAGATTTTAACTCCAGAAGCGGAGCACCAAGAGTCTAGAGAAACCACGTCAACTGAAATCATGCAGATTTGGACTCCAGAAGAGGAGCGCCGAGAGTCCACAGACACCGCGTCAAATGTAATCAAGAAGACTTTGACTCCGGAAGACGAGCACCAAGAAAGCAAAGATGCGGAATACAATTCTCCACAACTGATTGATGTCACCTGCACCGATGCAACATCAGATCATTCGCACCACTCGCGAGACGGAATGCTCAATGACTCAAATTATCCACTCGGGACACTCATAGAGTATAACAAGAAAAACAAAAGTCAAAAGAAACACAGCAAGAAGAAAAGCAACATGAAGCGCGACAAGACAAACAACAATAGCAAGAAGCACAGCAGAAACGAGAACGACAACAGCAAGAATAAAAGCAACATGACGCGCAACAAGACAAACAACAACGTCAGGCACAAAGATAGCGACAACGACAGAGGCAGAAACAACAAGAATGGCAACAAACACAACAAAGTCAGGAGCAAAGATAGCGACAACAACAAAGACGGAAACGACAAAAACAGCGACAAGTACGGCAACGGAAACAACAAAAACAGGAACGACAGAAACAACAGCAATGAAACAACGACTTGTACACAATGGCACTACTTGGCACATGATGGACGATGCCACAGCACACTGCAAAACGATAACAAGACTACAAACATGTCATGGGATGACAACGAATCGCACAAACTCACGTCTGCTCCAGAACAAGCAAGCACACCAGCATCCAAGGCGGATGAGACAATAAATCAACACCACAAGCACAAAAAAAAAAGTCCATGCCAGTCAACATCAGTGATGTGACCATGCAAACACCTCGGGATGACGCATTGGGTACTTAAGATAACAAGGAACACCAACAACATTCACAGCGGACTTGCAATATCAATATCACCACGTCATCAACAACAAAAAGAAAAAAAAAAGCTCTGAACAAATTCATCAAGTTTGGACTCATAAATGTGTTTATTAAGTTTGGACATATAAATACATTGGCTTTGTTAACTAAGGCAATAGCATCATCACTTGTATAGATACGCATATCATAAGTTACTGTTTTGTATAATTTTCCTTAATGATGTACAGAAACTATGTAATGAGAAAGAGGGGGATGTGGTGATCGTAGATTGACCAGATACAAAAACAACAGAGCAAACACGAGCGGGAGAGCTATAAATACACTGGGACAGGATATACAATTTTCTTTAACGATGTTCAGAAAATATGTTAAGAGAAAAAGGGGGATGTGGTGATCACAAGTTAACCAGATGCAACACAACTGAGCGACCACTAGAGGGAGCACGGGAGAGCCATATAAATACATCAGGACAGGAAGTGAGGACACACTCTTCACAGCAGGCGGGCTGGTAAGCACACACAGCAAGCAAAGCTGGTAGTTAGCACTGGAAGGTAGTTCTAGGTCGAGCTCTGGAAACTGAACGAACCCACAATAAAGCATCTTCTCCACACTTGAGACTGCGAGCTTTATTAAGACACGAGGAACAACACAACGTTTATTACAAAAGGACTGGAGTATAAAGTAGAAATGTGTTGTTGCAATTGTATAGGGTGTTGGTGAGACCCCATCTGGAGTATTCCACGGGCGGGTGAAGCTAGAACTAGGGGGCATAGCCTCAAAATAAGGGAGAGCAGATTTAGGGCTCAGTTAAGGAGGAACTTCTTCACCCAAAGGGTTGTGAATCTGTGGAATTCACCTCCCAGTGAAGCAGTCGAGGCGACTTTGTTGAATGTTTGCCTTGTTTGCAGTGCCGAGAACAACCATGCTATCAAACGGGACTCCTGTTTCTTCTGGTCTCAGTTTTGAATGCCCTGCTGAGGCCACACTTACCTCACTTAGCTCATCAGTGCAGGAAGAGATTGGGGTGTCATGATTAAATGCTGCCCCAATCACCCGACCCCCCTCGGACACCCCACCGTAGCCTCCAGAACCAAACTCACCTTTTAGGGAGTCCTCGAGTCCCCCCCTTCCCCCCTTCTCATCTCCTCTTAAGGTCTGGGCACCCCTTGGCCCGATCCTTGGTACGGGCAACCCAGCACCCGGGCACCTTGACACTGCCAGCCTATTACCCTGACAGCAGCCCTACCAGCCTGGCAGTGCCCAGGTGTCAGTGCCAGTGTGTCAGACTAGCAGTACCAAAGTCCCCAGGTTCCAACGGGAGTGCCAGGTCCAACCTGCCCAGAGCCCAACCACCCGGAGGTCTCCGATGGCCTGGGAGACCCCCGTAAGTGCTGTTATGCCTGGTCCACGTTTATGTGGACCAGTGCGAAACAACGCCATGGTAAGATCTCCCAGGCACAGGCGTTCGTTCCCGGGACTCAGGAGAATGGGCGCCTACATACTTAAATAAGCCTAACGGTTCACTTAAATATCTTAATCTGGATCACGCCCAGCGAGGGCGAGATCCGGATCACAACGCCACGCGAGATCTCATTAGATCTCATGAGGCGTTCCGGGAGTCTCAAATCTCTTGAGAGGCTTCTCGCGAGATTTAACTGCCTTGCCGTGTCAACTAGAAATTAGAATGCAAAGTAGACATACTCACCAATCAGCTCCTTTTCTTGTTCTTATAATTTAGTTATTTAAGGGTTATGTAAAACTTTTACATTTTTCTAGTTTTCTAATATAATAGGACCTTACACCTTCCTGTCTTAGAGACGAGGAAAGAAAACTCAACAAATAGTGGAGATTGATAAAAAGGTATCAGATGGAGCACCACTTTTGCCCTCTGCACGAATTCCCACGCGAACTAAATTGCCAACTCCATAGTCTATCTTTGTCTCACTCAGGCATAGTCTCATGTCTCCTCATGCGCCCCTCACTGTCTTTTTTGCACTAAGCGAATGGACGCCATCTGCCCTCTCAGGTGTTGAGCAAAGGTCCCGTGGCACCTTTCAAAGGATAGCATGAAGGGTGCAGGTGTTCCCTCCGATGGCCTGGCCAACATTTATCCCTCAACACAAACACCTCTGACGCACATTATACAGTCCTTTTCTCATTGTTATTTGTGGAAGCTTTCTGCCATGTTTGTATGTGTAAAAATAGTGATCGTGCATTAGAAAGTATATCAATGGGTGTGAAGTGCTGTCGGACATTTTGAGGACATAAATGGTGTTAGAGGAATATTCTTTCTTGACTACAGGGATTGCTCCCTTTTATAGTGTTTCCAGTTTAAAAAATATTACAGTCATGTTTAATATAAATATGCTGTTAAATCAATTTTAATGTGGGACATAATCTTGTCAGTGTTTTGGTATTTATTTCCAAGCTCTGTAAATTAAAATTTATTGAAATTAAAATGCATATATGGCACCAGGCCATTTCAGTGTTGCAAAACATTAGAGCATTGAATCCATGAGGGACAATTATTTTGTTCAGAATAGATTATATTAGGAAACAAAACCTATCAAACATTTCCAAAAACCTATGATGTTAGATCACTTTCAGAACTTTAATTAAAAAGAAACACAAAAACAACATGGTCACAAATTTCCTCTGACCTCCTCCTACTTTGCTATTATAACCTCAGCAGATGCTTTTTGTCCAGTTTAATCTGTATGATGGGGTCCATGGCAAATGATCCAAAAACCAGCGGCAACGTCACCTCGGCAGTTTGTGGGACACCTGGCCAGGTTTTTCCGATTATCCAGCAGTTAAATATTTGCTGTCGTGGTTCCTATCACTTTAAAGAATGAAAGTCTGCTCCCAAGAACTTTCGGGCAGTCAGAGTCAGTTCATCAGTCTCAGTAGCGATACCGGGAGCAGTGGTTACCACGGGCACTACCCCCAGGTCATAGCTAAGAAGAAGCCATGAGGGCAGGCCATGCTCGCAGCAAGACAAGTGGGTTCTGGAATCACTGGGATAGTCAAGCAGGCCCCAGTGAGGAGTGGGTGATGTTGGTGAGGAAAGACTCCCCCCCCCCCCATCCATTCATCAGCAACCCCTCGCCCTACCCATCCCACGCCCCTGCCAACATCAGCTTAATTTAAAGAAATCATCAACTGGTTGATGTCTTTACTAGCTGGTGCCCCAATTGTACAAGTGTTTGGTGCTTTCTATAGTTCACTGAAGTTGCTAAAGTGCTAAGGGAATAGTGTGGAAGGTGTCAAAAGAATTGATCCTAACTTTTAAAAATTTCTTCATGGGATGTATTTTGATGGCAAGGCAAACATTTTTTATTCATCCCTAATTGCCCTTGAGCAGATGGTGGTGAGCCACCTACAACTGAGTGGCTGGCGAGGCTATTTCAGAGAAGAGGGTATTCCCCAATCGGAAACCCTGGCTCAACCAAAAGGTTCACTCTCTGCTGAAGTTCCGGACGGAGGCATTCAAGTCTGACGACCCTGACCTATATAAGAAATCTAGGTACAACGTACAAAAAGCCATCAGGAATGCAAAAAGATAATACCGCATCAAACTAGAGTCCCAGGCCAACGACACTAACCCATGACAACTATGGCAGGGCCTACACAAGATCATAGGGTATAAAGCAAGGCCAGGCAGAATATCTGGGGCTGGAGCTTCCCTACCTGATGATCTGAACCAGTTCTATGCCGGCTTTGAGCAGTCAGCCAATGTATCAGTGCCACCTGCCCCAGCAGCCCTGGACACAGCCATACCCACTATTATAGCCTCAGAGGTAAGAGCTGCCTTCTTGAAAGTGAATCCGCGGAAAGCGGCAGGCCCCGATGGAGTCTCTTGGGGAGCACTCAGAGGCCACGCAGACCAGCTGGCAAGTGTATTTGCAGATATCTTCACCACCTCACTCCTCCGCTCTGAGGTCCCCACCACTATAATACCAGTACCAAAGAAGAGCAAGGTAGCGTGCCTCAATGACTACCAACCGGTGGCCCTGACGTCTGTTGTCATGAAATGCTTCGAGCAGCTCATCATGAGAAGGATCACTGCTCATCCACTCGATCCACTGCAGTTTGCCTATCACCTCAACCAATCCACAGCAGGTGCTATCTCCCTGGCTCTGCAATCAACACTCGAACATCTGGACAACAAGGACACCTATGTAAGACTGATGTTCATAGACTACAGCTCTGCCTACAACACCATTATCCCAACAAGACTAATAACCAAACTCTGCAACCTTGGACTTGACCCCTCCCTGTGCAGCTGGATCCTTGACTTCCTCACCAACAGCCCGCAATCTGTCAGGATAGGCAACACCACCTCCTCCACAATAGTCCTCAACACCGGAGCCCCCGCAAGGATGTGTGCTCAGTCCTCTACTGTACTCCCTATACACACATGACTGTGTGGCAAGATTTACCTCCAACTCAATCTATAAGTTTGCGGATGATATGACTGTAGTGGGCCGCACCTCAAACAACAACGAATCAGACTACAGGAGGGAGATAAATCACTTGGTTGCATGGTGTACTGAAAACAACCTCTCTCTAAATGTTGGAAAGACCAAGGAACTGATCATCGACTTCAGGAAGCATAGCACGACACACACTCCCGTCTGCATCAATGGCTCTGAAGTGGAGATGGTCGATAGCTTTAAGTTCCTGGGGGTCACCATCACCAACAGTCTGTCCTGGTCCACTCACGTTGATGCAACAGTCAAGAAAGCCCAACAACATCTCTACTTCCTACGGAAGCTAAAGAAATTTGGCATGTCTGCATCGACTCTCTAGACAGAGCATCCTATCCGGCTGCATCACAGCCTGGTATGGCAACTGCTCGGTCCAAGATCGCAAGAAACTGCAGAGTGTGGTGAACTCAGCCCAGCGCATTACACAAGCTTGCCATCCCCACATTGATCCTGTCTACACCTCCCGCTGCCTCTGGAAGGCAGACAGCATTATCAGAGACCCCTTCTACCCAGGCATTGCCTTCTTCCAGACTCTTCCATCAGGCAGATGGTACAGAAGTCTGAAGACTCGCACATCCAGACATAGGAACAGATTCTTCCCCAAAGCTACAAGACTCCTCAATGACTCCCCCTCGGATTGATCTGTTCCTGTAAGAACACTATTTATGATGCCCTATGCAGCTCTTGCTCATGTATTTGCTTTGTTTGGCCCCTTGTTCCGCACTGTAACCAATCACTGTTTGTCGATATACCATTTGTCAATGTTCCCTGTTGATTATTTTTTTGTCTACTGTGTACGTACTTTGTACGTTCCCTCGGCCGCAGAAAAATACTTTTCAGTGTACTTCGATACATGTGACAATAAATCTAAATCTAAATCTAAATCGAACAGTTAAGAATCAACTTTATTGGATCTGGAGTCACATGTAAGTATACATTGTAAGGAAAGTGGATTTTTTTGCCCTGAAAACATCAGCAAGCCAGATGTTCAAATCAAGGGAATCAGGTACACGAGAACACTACCATCACCTGCAAGTTCCCCTCCAAGTCACACACCACCCTTACTTGGAAATACATTGCTGTTCCTTCACTGTCACTGGGTCAAAATCTTGGAAATCCTTCCCAAACAGCATTACCTCAGGTGAACTACAATAGCTCATGAATTCAGCACATCACCACCTTCTCAAGGAGAATTATGAATGGGCAATACATGCTTGCTTTGCCAGCAATGCTGACGCTCCATAAACAGCTTTTTAAGGCTGGTGCAGTGGTAGAGCCAGGCAAGGTGATGGAGGTGGAAATGGACAGCCTTAGTGATGGCACTGAAATGTGGTTGAAAGCTCATCTTGCACTCAAATATGACAGTGCGTGGTTCACCTCAGACAGTTGTCTGGGTGCGGGATGATGTCAGTGGTGAGGGAGCAGAGGTTGAAGACCATAATTGAAAGCAATGGCTTTATTTAATTGGAGGAAATTGCTGCTCTTCAAGTACTGGATGGCAGAGAAGCAGTCTGACAATTTTGAGACTGGAGTTGTCAAAAGAGCTCATGGTGAGGTAAAACTGAGTATCATCAGTGTTCATGTCAAAAATGGCATTGTGTTTAGAGATGATGCTGCCAAGGGACACCATGTATATGAAAAATGTAATGGGGACAAGGATGGATCCTTGGGGTACACCAGAAATAATGGTGTATGTAGGAATGGGAAAGAAGTCATGATGGTGATTATCTGGGGGCTTAAATTTAAATAAAATTTAATTGACCACGGCTCAGGTTCACCCACTATTTCCCAAGTTATGCCATTATTATGTACTTTTCCATGTCAGAATGTGTTCCATAACTACTTCCGGCACCTACTGAGCACATTACACCTACTGGTCATATTACACTTCCCTTTAAGAGATGCATGCCATTCAACAGTATGGGTATCACAAGGTTAATTGGCATGGTGCCTGCATTGGAAGTAATGGGTGCAGGTTATTTTGCAATTCCCATTCTCAGAGGCCATCAACTTTAGTCCCCTTTTTTCTGCTCATTAAGAGTGTTTCTGCTATACCTCCAGTTACAGAGCAGCTTCAAGGTAATTTCCAGCCTGTATTTTCTGCGAAAACATAAATAATGCTGTTATGTGAAGCTATAATCATCTGCATTGATTGCACAATAAAGATTCTAAAGTACCTGTGCTCACAATCAATGCCAATGGATCATTGTTACAGCATCTGATTTCTTAACTAATAACATTGTCTCAAACAAAAGAACATTCAGAAACATGTCATATTTTCTGATTATAGCTGGAAATTATACGGTGCCATATTATCAAGTAAAAACTTAATGTGTTTATAAAATATTCCTTTGCTTGCTATTTTAATGAGAATGACCCAATTATTCTGAACAGAATAACACCTATCATAAAATTAGCAAACAAAGGAATTTAATACAAGCATGTTAAACATTTATATGATAAGATTACGGCGTGTAATTTTCAGCCTAATATATTGCAGAGAAAAACGTGGCAATATTGTTTTCAAATAATGCATATCTAATGTATAAAATTAATTAGAGTTTATAACAGGGGTTAGATTTGGTAACTATGGCATTTGCAAACCACATTTCTGATTTTTAACCAAGGCAATTTATAATGTATTGCTTCAACCACGATTCCATTTACAGATTAAGCTCCAGCTGTTCGTAGAAGAAGAGCCCATGGAGAAATTGTATTAAGTATTCCTAAAGCATATGCCACATGCTGTAGAGATTGCACATTCATGCTATCCAGTGACGTTTCCAATTAAATCACTACTAGATTACTTGAAGATTCAGGAAGACAGAAAACAAAGAAATAGAATTAATTTGTAATTAATCTCCAAGATGTATAAAAAACTATTTTTATATATTTTTATAAAACTGCTTTAAAGGTACAGTAATCCCAATTATTTACATACCATATCAATTTGGTACTCTGAAAATAACTGGGCAGTGATTTTCACATTCTCAAATTTAAGAACAAATGCAAAGGATAAGGTCACAGATAATTTCTAGCTGAAAATCTTAAGAGATTTTGTTAATTTTAAAGTATTTTCTGCAGTTTACAGTTTTTTCAATTTTCATCCTCATTTTTCAAATTCCTTCCAGGCATCACCTCCAACCCCAAACCCCTTTGAGATTGTTACACTTTCCAAATTCTGGCCTCTTGAAGCATCCTGATTTCAATTGTTCCAACATTTGTGTTTGTACCTCCAGCTGCCAAGGCCCTATAAGCTCCAGAATTCCTTTCCTGAACCTTTCTGACTCTTTACCTTGCTTTCCTCCTTTAACTTACTGCTCCCCAGCCAAGCTTTTCGTCAACTGTCCTAATATCATCTGATGAGGCTTAGGGTTGACACTGGCTTGATAATGCTCCTGTGAATCACTCTGGGACAATTTATTACATCAAAGGTGCTCTATAAATGGAAGTTAATGTTGTTACAGTAGTGATGAAACACTGAGCTTTTATCTTCCAGTATTAAATATAGTCATAGCAGTCTATCAAAATACCTGTTTTGTATAGAGTGAACTCTTAGAAGCCAAACACCTGTATAATGTGGGCAACCTTTTACATGTCCACAGGAAACCCATAGAAATTTCCATTTTAATAGGATCTGCCTAGGGGACTGCCTACCACATAGCTGTAATTATTTTGTCTGTAAGACTACTGCAAGAAAGTTCATAGGTTGCATCGGCAATCTAAATAGTACTTAATCACAGGTCTACTGCATGTTGAGATCTGTACAGCAAACTTATTAAAATATAAATTGCATTTTATGATAAATGGATTCAATATGAATCAGATGCACAATTCTCTTTTTTGGATGTCCTTCAAGTGAAATGGCTTTCAAAATAAAATGAACAGCTGTCAATGTTAGCACATTATAATCAAAGTTGTTGGAAGATAGCTGAAGTGCTTTAAAACACAAAAAATATGTGAATCATAAAGATATGGTACTACAAAGAACACATTTTAGTTTACTTAGTTGATGTCTCAGGGACTGTCAACATCTATGCTGTACAGTTCTAGCTGCTAATGGTCACATAATGACAGGTTTTCAGTTAACTTCTTCACTGCTGCTACTTTATAGCCTTTCCAATTGCTCATTTGAGTAAATAGAAAATGTTTTTCCGACAGTTCCCTTGAGAAATTTGCTTGATATTCTTGGAGCACTGTTATCGTGACTGCCCAGTTAAAGAAATAATCTAGCATTTCTAATGAAAGCATGCATTGGAATCTGGTGAGCATTTTTAATAAAAGGTGCATGATAAAAAATAAATTTGGAAGTAAGTAGAAAATAATGGTTTCAGCACCACAAGCAATATTCAATTTCACAGATCCTTCTTCTAAACCAAATGTGGCATGTTATAGAGTCCATGTCATTTAGAATGATTAAAATAGACACAAAAATAAAATAAAGAATGACCCTTTGGATCAGTACAAGCTGGAATTAGATCCACTCAAAATGTATGTGTCACGTTGTTGTTAGGAACTGTTTGCCTTCACCACTTGTCACTGACAAGTGCTGGAGAGCATATGAAATAAGGAGCATGCTTCAGAGATTTTGATCATGCCTTTGTGCCTCTAAGGAAATAGTTCTGAGGACATACACCCTCCAGACTAAACAGATATAAAATAAAACAGATAATTTGATGAAGGTCTACAACAGAAGCAGCTGTCTTGAACAAGCACCCTCTCGGCTGCCAGGACATGTCTCGATATAAAATGAAGCAAATCAGACAGGTAGAGCAATACAGAATGCAAAATAAAATCATTGAACAAATTGGGGAAGAAAATCGACTTCCTCCAAATTGCCAAGTTGAGAAGGTAGAAAAGTCAATCAAGCTTTTGGAATCAGAGGTCTGGAATTTCTGCAATCATATTTACACTGAAGTTACACAAAACTGTACACAGGTTTCTAGATCAATCTTGCTGATGGAAGCCTACACCCAAATTCACATTCTAAAATGGCGTTTTAATAGTTTCACCAGAGTTAGAGGAACGTTCATCTCCCTCATTAACATATGGAATTGGCATTGCAGCTATGTAGAATAGACAATTGGCAGCATTTCAGATTGACTCTAAGTTTTGATAATCTTCAACACTATGGGCGGGGTTCTCTCTTCCTGCCATTTGTCAGTGAGATTTCCCATGAAGCCACCCCACACCGCCAGGAAACCAGCGGGCGGGGGTGTGCTGCCAGCTGGTAAAGAGAATCACCACAGCCGGAGAGTTACAGCCTATTACTCTCTTTTTATATAATGCAATTTAAATAATATCGTAGAATTCTGGTTTGTACTTTAAAAAATGTTTTATCAATTACATGTGGGTGACGTTTGTGGCTAGGTTTGTACTAGATTTTTAATTCACAATAGTTGCATTATCAGTAACTCAACATCATCTTCATATCTATGTTCAAAACCACAAATTAAAAACAACAGTTAATGCATTTGACAAAATTGAGTATCTTGATGGTTGAGTCTGTAAATCTGTTAATCACAGTCTGATTCTTAGTCTGTGGTGACCTCGAAATTGAAGTAATGCTGCAATTGAGCTCTCTTTCCCCTCCGCTACCCTTCCTGTTAGAGTGGCAAAATCAGCTTGGGTTCACCTCACTGAAGTTTATCCAAAGCCTCTACTGTAAAGTGATGTTGCAAAGATACAAGAGGGATTGAGAGTTGATTTCCAATTGTTCATCTATCCAATGAGGTGAAGCCAATTGCCAACTCTGACTAGACTCATAAGTACATATGATCTGCTCAAGGACAGTTTCTATGTTCATTTCTCATGCCTTGCTGTCTTGTGCTTAGCTCTTCAGTTGCTCATTGGAGCCTCCCAATTTTAATTCAAAGTTGTCTAATATCACCATTCTCTTTCCCTCTCTTCGCCTGTGACTCTCCAATCTTTCTTTAGTTGCTGCCTTCAGCAAGGTCTCATACCTTAGAATCAGACCAGTCCAACCTTTTTGCCTTTTCGAACCATAGAATCCTTACAGTGCAGAAGGAGGCCATTCAGCCCATCAAGTCTGCACCAACCTTCTGAAAGAGCACTCAACCACGGCCCAGACCCCACCTAGCCTGCACATCTTGGAACAATTTTCTTTTTACCATGGTCAATCCACAATTGGGACAGTTCTGGTATCATCCTTGTAAAATCAATTTGGACCATATATAATGGTTCTCCATCCTTTCTATAAAATGGAGACCTGTGCTCTCCACAAAGCCATTCTTGTTTCCAATCTCCATACATTTGCATAAAGTTTAAACAATTTCTGACTTCAACTGTCAGTTCATCAATAGCCTCACCTCTAGCATAAACTCTCATGTAACCTCTCAAATAACTTACCTACTTATTCAGTACCCTCCTTTCAACTGACTTACAGTATTCCCTCCTAAAAGCATCCTAATACAGGCTGCACTAACATTCTAATTTAAATAAGGAAGTATTTTCTAAAGGGCAGTACACAATTGTAGCAACTACTGATTCGGTGTGGTTGATCGTCAGTGTTTCCTTGCTTGATTTTGCGCAGCTGCTAATTGACAAAGACCTGGAACCAAGAGGAAGTCACGCTGAGTGCATCTAAGTATTATTAAAAATCACAGAATCAAAGAATTGTTATAATGCAGAAGGAAGCCATTTGGCCCATTGAGTATGCACCTGCCCTCGGAAAGAACACCCTACTTAAGCCCACGCCTCCACCCAATCCCCAAACCTCACCTAACCTTTCGGGTACTAAGGGGCAATTTATCATGGTCAATCCACCTATCCTGCACATCTTTGGACAGTGGGACGAAACTGGAGCACCCAGAGGAAACCCAAGCAGACACGGGGAGGAAGTGCAAACTCCACACAGTCACCTGAGGTCAGAATTGAACCCGGGACCTGTATTTCCTCATCCCTGGAACATTTTTGTGAATTGTTTCTGTACTCTCTCCAATGCCTTCAGATCATTCCGATTGTACACACCCAGAACTGGACAGAATACTCCAGCTGAGGCTGAACTAGTGTCTCATAAAGTTCAACATAACCTCCTTGCTCTTGTACTCTATATCACTATTAACAACACCTGGGATACGAACTGCTATCCCCACCTGCCCTGCCATGTTTAATTACTTTTCCACATATGCACCTAGGTCCCCCTGCTTCTGCACCCCCTTTAGACTTGTACCCTCCATTTTATACTGACTCTCCATGTTCCTCCAACCAAAATAAATCTCCTCATGAGTGGGATTTTCCGGTCCCGCCCACCTTGGGACAGGAACTCAATGTCAATGGACCTTTGACTTGTCCATCATATTTACTGTCCCACCCATAACAATTCCTGCAGTGGGTGGGACCGGAAGATTTAGGCCCACATTTCTCCACATTGAACTTCATCTGCCAGCTGTCTGCCCTGTCCACCAATTTGTCCTCTTGATGTTCTGCATTATCCACCTCACAGTTCACAATGTTTCCAAGTTTCATATCATTCACAAGTTTTGAAACTGTGCCCCGAACACCATGGGCTGGATTCTCCGTTCTGGAGACTAAGTGTTGGCGCCGTCGTGAAAACTGTGGAGTTTCATGACGGCAAAAATGGCGCCACAGGTGAAGGTATTCAGGCACTCCAAAGGAGCTAGCATGGGCGTCACGCAAAACGGCACACTTTGGAAGCGGAATGGCGGCGCATTCGTCGGTTCCGTGATTGCCGTACAGCTGCAGTCGCACTTAAGGGATTCTCCCCCTCCCACACACAATCTTCACGGCCAATATGGCTGGAAAGAGAGCAGTGCCGTGCTTCTACATTGCCTGAGACCCTCTTTGACACCGTGGAGAAGAGGCGGCGGGTGCTGTACCCTGCCCGGGAGGGAGGTCCTCAGGCGGCGCTGTTCGCCATGCCTGGGCGCAGGTGGCAGTCGCCGTCAGCACCGTCAGCGAAGTCACCCGGACTGGCACCCAGTGCAGAATAAAACTGCACAATCCCCTCAGGGAGGCCAGGGTGATTGGTCAGCGCTGTGCCCCTGGCACTAACCCCCCCCTACCCCCACACACATGTGACCCGCCCCCCTGGGGGACGGACGGACCCCCACCCTGACCCACATGCCGGCACCCATGCCAGCCGCAATGGCCATGTGCCCTGGTCACTGATGCCATCAGCTACCCAGCCCCTGGGCTGCATGCGCCGGACTGTCTAACAGTACCATTGTTTGTGTTGCGCCCCCAGGACTGAAGTGTTGGCTAGTGTAGACTTGAGAGATGAACAGACACTTCCAACACTGATGAAGGTTCAACTCAATTTTAACTAACTAACACACAATGACTGTGGGTCTAAATGATGCTAACTTAAACTAGAGACCTAAGTCTTGTCCGAACTAGTTGATTCTCTCAGCACGTGGTGTGAATCCATGCTGGGCTGGATGAGTTCCTGTTACACTCAGAGGCAGCACCCAGAATGAGCGGGAACCGTGGTGCCCTCTGCCTTTATAGTGTGTGTATTCTAACTGGTGATTGGCTGCGGTGTTTGTACTTGTTGATTGGTCCCTGTGTGTGTCCATCAGTGTGTGTCTGCACCATGATATACTGGTGTATATTATGACAAGGACAAGGATGCGCGCAACTGCCGGGAGCGGGAGAAGACTGAAGGGGGACCACCAGACCTGCACCCCTCACCGTGCCTGAGCAGAGGGCATTGGACGTGGTCGGCGGCCCTGAGGAGTGGAAGGGCACTGACGCATAGGTCGGCGGCATGCGACGGTGTGAGACCCACCGCCTAATTGCGGATCCTCATGACACATGGTAGCCCCCCCAAGCCCCCTCACCTCACCCAAACGCCTTACCCCACCCCATCCCCATTCCCACCCCACCCCCCTCACCCCACCCCAGCCTACCTCAACCCCCTCACCCCACACCACCCCAACCCTCCTCCCCACCCCAATCCCCCTCACCCCACTCCTAACCCCCTTCCCCACCCCCTCACCCCACCCCATCCCCCCTCCCAATCCTCCTCCCCCACTCTAATCCCCCTCCACACCCCAAACCTCCTCACCCCACCCAAACCCCAGCCCCAACCCCCCTCACCCCACCTCAACCCCCATGCACAACCCCCAAACCCCCTCACATCAGCCCTCACCACATCACGACTCACCCCCGTCCGGTATTCTAATTATGCATGCAATCTTGTGTCTTACAGGACCTGGCGGTGATGGGCCTGGTCCATCGGAGCCCCCACCCCCAGCCAGTGCCAGAGCCGGTGTCCCCCAGAAGGCCGCGCACTGACGGGGAGAGCAGTCCGAACACCATCCCTCCGCCCGAGACTCAGGAGGCCCTGGAGGACACTAACTTTCCGTCACTACTGTCTCCACCATCTCAGAGACTATCATCTGCCTCACTATTGATATTCAGATATCAATATACATGATCAATGTATGTAAATGTAGTACAGACATTTCAACACTAAATGGCTCACAGTCAGATACTATAAGAACTGGTTTCCCGTCTTTTACAAATCAGATGATGCAGATGATTCAGATGACATGATGAAGTGATTCAGAACAGTGAACAAGCAAGGCACAAAATACCTAGAGTGAGAGAAGTAAGAACTAGTTTGTTCTAATAGTGTATAATTATATGGTTATCTGTATTGCACTTTAGTTCTTTATTGTTAGTTTAGTATTGAGTAAAAGGACTCACAGTTTATTATTTTATTACTCATTAAATAGTTCATCTTTCAACAAGCAGACTATTGGTCATTTTATCACCCTGGTGGATTCAAGACTAATACATACATTTTAGATAAGTCATGTTTAAAATATAACACTCGGTTGGGCAGACTAGTGAAGAGGCTCCTGGGACATTACCTGGTGCGCACCACACAGTCGGTCCGGTACAGCAGGTGGTGGTCGGAGCAGCCGAGAGGCCGGATGGTTGGACGGCAGCCCAGCCCCAGGAACCAGCTGCCGCCGAGATGGGCCCCGGGCCCCTGAAACATCCAGTCCCACCCACAGTGGAGATGCAGTCAGAGACCCAGGGACTAGAGGAGGGGATGACAGCCGGCTTTCACACCTGCAAGGGCAAGTGGAGGGGAATCCGCATGCAGGAGCAGGGAGTTGTGTGGGTCATGCATGCCACTCAGGCCGAAAACGCATGGGTGGCGTCCGCAGTGGATGCAATCGGGGCGACAGTGCCGGACATGGGTCAGCTCGTGCAAGGCCTAGGGCATTCTGTGCAGGCGGGAGCCAAGGCCCAGGGCAGGGCTACCCTCTCACAGGCAACCATGTGCCAGAGCCAGCTGGAGATTGCAGCAGCGCTCCTCAGTGTGGCCCAGTCACAGCAGGCGATTGATGAGAGCATTGGCGGCAATGCCCAGGTGCAGGCCGGCGTGGCGCAGACACAGAGGGAGGTGATCCAGTCCCAGAGGGATGTGGCCCACTCACTGGCTGATGTGGCTCATACCTTGAGGAACATGGCCCACACCATGAGTGACGTGGCCCACTCACTGGCTGCTGTGGCACAGACCCAGAGGGACGTGACCCACTCACTGGCTGATGTGCCAAAGACCCTCAGGGTGGTGGCACAGTCGCAGAGTGATGTGGTGCAGTCCCACACAGAGATGGGCCACTCCCTGTGCTCCATGGCCGTTAAAGTTTAGACCTTTAGATACCAGAGTGGGCATCCAGGACTGGCAGCGCCAGGTGCTGGGGGTGCCTCGGGGGATGGATCTGATCGCACCCCCATCTAATGGAGAAGCCGGTGGGCCATCAGGCACCCCAAGGGAGAAGGAGGCGATGGGGCGCATGCCGGTGGCTCCCTCAGGGGATGTGCCAGAACAGCACAGCATCTCGGATACCATCCCCCTGCCCCCCTCCTGTCCCTGGTGAATCTGGTGGGCAGCGTGCAGAACGGGTTGGCACCACGGCAACCAGGACACCCAAGGAGCCTCTGGGCCCATCCAGGCCGGGCCGCCCCAGGAGATGTGCGCCAACGATGACCCTCGTCGCAGGGCAGGGGTCACAGCATGTCGCCTCCACTCCTGCTGTACCATCTGGGGAACCACCCAGGCGTAGTGTGAGGGTCCATAAGGCCAGTAAGATAGACACCAGTTAAGTTGGCATGGGTGCAGGGTACAATTTAGTTCTAGGGGCTGCTAGGGCGCAGACCGTATATACTTGTTCAGAAGCAACACATGTTCACACCGTTCAAATCTGCCTCTGTGCTCTGTCTGATGGTTGTGGGGCTAGGGCGGTCATTGCTGGCCATTGGGAGTGGGTGGTGGGGGACGGGTGAAGCCCAGTGTGTGCACCGTGTTACCCTCCCTCCAACCGTCCCCAGCAACCACTCACCAGCTAGTCGACAGGGCCATGTGATCGACTGGCCAGCCCGCATGCAGGGATCATCCAGGTGGAAGATGTTACTGTGGGCATGAGTCAGACATTGTCAAACAATGTGGAGCACGGAGTTCATCGCAGACCAGGCTTTCATCATCCTCCATTTCTTGGACCACACCCGCTGTCAAAGCCAACCCAGTGCCCCCAGCTCATGGGGCCGTGGGTATATATAATGGAGGGGGTGTTCATGCGGGTGGTTTGGTGGTGTGGGAGGTGAGGGTGTTCAGTGGTGTGGAACGTGAGGGGGTGTGGGACAGCGGTGTCCGTGCTCCTGGCCAGCGACCCCCCCCCCCTCCCCACTAGTCTGTGAAACATGTTTTCATGAGGGCGTCCCGTGCGCGCTGACCCTGGCGGTACCGCTGTGCGGCCATCCATGCCTGGCCAGGCCCCATGTCCCACTCATTGTCCCCCTCCTCTTCATCCTCCTCATCTGACGAAGTCTGACCTTCCTCCTCATCCTCCTCCAGCACATCGCCCCTCTGCTGCGCGATGTTGTGGTGGACGCAGCAGACCACCACGATGTGGGCGACCTTCCTGGTGTCGTACTGGAGGGCCCCTCCAGAGCAGTCCAGGCACCCGAAGGGCATTTTCAGGACCCCAAAGCACCTCTCGACAATGCTCCTGATCGCACAATGGGCATCATTATAGCGGGTCTCCGAGTCAGCCTGTGGCCTCCGTATAGGCGTCATCAGCCACGGCGAGATGTGAATGAGATATGATGAATGTAGGAATTTCAGATACACTGCATAATAAATATGCGTTAAAAGCATATGGGTTAGTACATGCAGTAGTACATACTGCTGAAATCATGTTGTTAAAGTCCTGGTTTGAAAGACAGCTGAGCATTCTGGAGCTGGAGGTGAAATTACAGCATCATAAAAGTTTGGGCTAATGAATTTTAATTTTTATTAGGAAGGTTTCCTGCACAATAGTCAATTAGCGACATTGTGTTCAGCTTCGTAAGATGATGTAGTTAATGGGAGGAGCCAGGAGCTGACGCAGTCAGGTGTTGAGGTTTTCAGCGTTAGTATTTGTCTCGGAGGTGAGCTAAGAAGGTTTCTGAAGAATACAGCCAGAGATTCTGCATCATTCTGACAAGATGTCAGGTCTCTTTCTTTCAAGCAGTCTCGAAAGATCAGTTCAAAGTGAAGTATCCAATACATTACTTTACCGCAAATATTCCTTCATGCTAACTACATGTAAATGTGGATTGGGACCTGAGATGGTTTTGCTGTTTGAGTGGGAATAAAGAAAGTAGTTAACGGTTATTGTGTGACTGTATTGATTAGCATTGTAAGCTCTTTTTTGGTGTAAAATAAAGATATTTTAACACTGCGTTAGTAATAAAGTTTGTTTTAATATACCATATCCCTATTTCGTTATGCAATCACTCCCAAGAGCGAGGCATCCTTTCCTCACAGTCTTACAAAATTAAAATAAAATATTGGGGTTGCTGTCCAGTGTCCAAGAAACTGTTGGGATTTGGTCCGGGATCGTAATAGAGGTCTTTTTGCATGGATTTGTAGCCAGCTTTAAATTTATTGTTTTCCAGGGCTTGGAGGGAAGTGCTGGATACAGCTGAAAAGGGGCTTGCTGGCTGTTTGTTGGCCAGGGGGAGCAGGAATGCTTATCCTACACGGTCAAACAAGATTGCTTTCCTCACTGCGATTAACCTCTCTCCACCCCATCCCCTCCAAGATGTACTCACAGCCTCCTTGTAGATGGAAGGTCAGTGGATGATCATTGGAGGAGATATGCAAACATACATATTAGGAGCAGGAGTAGCCCCCTCAGCCCTTCAAGTCTACTCTGCCATTCAATCAGTCATGATGCATTTTTGTACACCAGCTCCAAGACCGGCCATTGACCATCGATCTCCTGACATTCCATCCACAATCTTCCCCGCTCTCCTGTCTGCCCAGACCAGCATAGGCATTTGCTGTTGAACCAGCCTTAAAAATCTGGTCTGCTGCTGGTTGGGAAATGGACAGCAAACAATTAAATTGTCAGGGGCTCATGTCACCCACATTTCCAGGAACCTTGGCCATTCCAATACACCCAATCCTCCTGATGAAAATTATTGAATTCTTTAAACTTACAGCCACTATTTTAGTAGTGTCCATAAGGAATCTCAAAGCCAGCTTTATAAAGTTGAGTATAACTTGGTGTTATAATTATGTTGGAAATATTGACAAGTGAAATGTCTAACACTGCGTCATTGCTATGTTTCTCCACAGAAGTAGATACAAAAGTGAGAGCAGTTCCATCTATCTGTGAGTCATATTTTGGGCTTTAGTGATCTCAGCATCAAGGACCTAAACATTCTTTACAGGTGAGGTGGGACTTCATGTGCACCTCCTTCAATCTGGCCTATTGCATTCGCTGCTCAAAATGTGGTCTACTCTACATTGGAGAGACAAAACGCAGACTGGGTGACTGCTTTGCAGAACATCTTTGGCCCATCTGCAAGCAGGGCCCAAATGCACAGACCTTCCTGTCATTTTGCCATTTCAGCTCACCATCCTTCTCGCATGTCAACATGCCTGTCCTTGGCCTGCTTCAGTGTTCCAGTGAACACTAGCACAGACTGGAGGAACAGCCCCTCACTCCTGATTAGGCACTTTGCAGCCTTCTAGACTTAACATTGAATTCAACAACTTCAGCATGTGAACTCTGTCCCCACCTTCACCCCATTTTTATTTTCACCATTCATCTGTTTTTCCCTCATCATTGTGCCTCCTCCTCCCACCCCACCCCACTTGGGCCCTGTTCCTAGTTGTCCTTTGACACACTGCTCACCTTTGTCCTGCCATTAGCACTTTCTGGTGTCTTCATGTGCCACTATCAGGACCTTATTTAGCCTTGATCACCACCATTTACATTCCCTTTGTCTTTCTGTCCAGTAATAATAATCTTTATTGTCACAAGTAGGCTTACATTAACACTGCAATGAAGTTACTGTGAAAATCCCTTCGTCGCTACATTCCAGCACTGTTCAGGTACACAGAGGGAGAATTCAGAATATCCAATTCACCTGACAGCACATCTTTCGGGGCTTGTGGGAGGAAACCGGAGCACCCGGAGGAAACCCACTCAGACACAGGGAGAACGTGCAGACTCCACACAGGCAATGATCCAAGCCGGGAATCAAACTCGGGACCCTGAAGCTGTGATGCTACCGTACTGCCCATGACATCTTTGTCAATCTCCACCTATCGCTGGCCCTCTGTCCAGCCCCACTGTTCCACACTCCCCCCACATCAGTGCAAATTTGACCCTATTTCCAATTCTCTCGAGCTTTGACAAAGAGTCATGATCTCTTGAAATATTGACTTCCTTCTCTCTCTCTACAGATGCTCAGTAAGAAGTCTTACAACACCAGGTTAAAGTCCAACAGGTTTGTTTCAAATCACTAGCTTTCGGAGCACTGCTCCTTCCTCAGGTGAATGAAGAGATTGCTGAGATTGTCCAGTATTTTCAGTTATTGTTTCAGATTCCAGCATCTGCAGTCATTTGCTTTATATACATGAATAAAACCGTTGCTGGTTCTAAACAAAATGTTATGAGCAACAACAATCAAATGTTGGAGGAAACATAATTGAGGCATGATGATTATTTCCCTGGTGCCACTTTGTAATATTGATTAGTCTAACGCAACAATTAGTACGGTTCCAATGTAATATCAATGAACATTTTGGGAACTTTTACAAAACCCTCACTTTATTTGGTTCACTCCCCTATTTATTTTCCTTTTTTTACCTTTCCTATTCTTATTCTCTCTTTTCCTAGTTCTCAATCTCTCCTTTTTGGGCTTTCTTTCTATCTACTCCACCATGTCTTCACTGTCTTTCTACTCAATGCTGAGCGCAGTTGATAATTTTTTGATTGTGGCTGCAGCTCAGCTTCAAGGCATCCAATTTGAGGTTTAACGGAGGCAGGTGTGGATGCCTTCAAGTAACCCACTCACTGAAATTGAAGCTTTAACTATTCCAGTTCAGTTGGTAGTTATTTATCCAATTACTGTCTTGAGGAGATGTTAATATGGCATTTTTAAATTAGATATAACTTTGCTTTGAATTCAACTTGAGCAACATGGAGTTTTTAAAATAAATTATTTCATGCATATTTTAGAGTTGGCTGCGAGGTTAGCGTTTATTTCCCATCCCTAACTTTCCTTGAGAGGATAGTGGTGAGCTGCCTTCTTGAACCACTGCAGTCCATGTGATGGAGGTACACCCACTGTGTTGTTAGGAAAGGAGTTCCAGGATATGGATACAGCGACAGTAAAGGGACAGTGATTGCCACTCAGTATCCAAAGAATCATATAATTTACAGTGCAGAAGAAGGCCTTTCGGCCCATCGAGTCTGCACCGGCCCTTGGAAAGAGCACCCTACCCAAGCCCACACCTCCACCCTATCCACTACCCCGGGCAAGCTGAACTTCGGCGCCCTTGGGGGGGGGGGGGGCCGAGAGGGGGCGGGGCCGAGAGGGGGGCGGGGCCGAGAGGGGGGCGGGGCCGAGGGGGGGCGGACCCGGGGGGGGCGGGGCGGGCGGACCCGAGGGGGCGGCGGGGCGGGCGGACCCGAGGGAGGGGGCGGGGCGGGCAGACCCGAGGGGGGGGGCAGGGCGGGCGGACCCGAGGGAGGGGGGGCGGGGCGGGCGGACCCGAGGGGGGGGGCGGGGGGGACGGACCCGAGGGCGGGGGGGGGGGAGCGGACCGAGCGGGCGAGCGGACCGAGCGGGGGGGCGGACCGAGGGGACGGACCGGGGGGCCGCCCTGGGGGAGTGCGGCCACACTGGGGGAGTGCGGCCACCGCGCATGCGCTGGTTGGCGCCGGCCCAACTGCGCATGCGCGGGACCCGAGTCTGGCGCCCCCTAGCACATGGCGCCCCGGGCAACAGCCCGAGTTGCCGGTGCCTTGAGCCGGCCCTGCCCTGCAGCTCCACCTAACCTTTTCTTTGCGCACTAAGGGAAATTTAGCATGGCCAATCCACCTAACCGGCACATCTTTGGACTGTGGGAGGAAACCGGAGCACCCAGAGGAAACCCACGCAGACACGGGGAAACTGTGCAGACTCCGCACAGAGAGTGACACAAGCTGGGAATCGAACCTGGGACCTTGGAGCTCTGAAGCAACTGTGCTAACCATTGTGCTACCATGCTGCCCTTAACTCCGCAACATTTCTATCGTGCCCACCTCGTCCAATCTTACTGACTCAGGCGGGACAAAATCCAAGCAGCACAGGCATCACCAGGGGACATCGTTAAAGCCTAAAAGAATCAGGATGAAGGACGACACACCTTCTTTAATGTGGCACTAGTTGCTGTAAAGCAGGTAAGTTTAAATGTCCAACAGAAATTGACAGACCAAGGAGAAGGTAAGTGTTTGAGATAAGTGGATGGGATTGGTGGTTTGGGAGTTCGGACATTTGGAGGGGGTCCAACCAAGTTGGGTGTTGGGGGGGGAATTGTTCAGAGTTTGTGCTGTGTTTGACCACAGTTGAGTCAGTGAAGATATGCATGCAGGTACAGCAGGCAGTCAAGAATGCAAATGGTATGGTGGCCTTCATAGCAACAAATACTGGCCGAACCAGCGATGCCCACATTGGGTAAATGAATAGAACATAGTGAGAGGATTCGAGTACAGGAGCAGGGATGTGTTGCTGAATTTATACAGGGCTATGTGAGGCCACACCTGGAGTATTATGTGAAGTTTTGGTCTCCTTATCTGAGGAAGGATGTTCTTGCTCTATAGGGAGTGCAGCGAGAGTTTACCAAACTGATTCCTGCGATGGCAGGACTGATATAGGAGCAGAGATTGAATTAGGATTGTATTCGCTGGAGTTCAGAAGAATGAGGGGGGATCTCATAAAAACCTACAAAATTCTGACAGAACTACGCAGGGTAGATGGAGGAAGAATGTTCCCAATGGGGGGCAGAGGGTGGGGGGCAGAGGGTGGGAGGGGGGGCGGTGTCCAGAACCAGGGGTCACAATCTGAGGATACAGGGTATACCGTTTAGGACAGAGACGAGGAGAAATTTCTTGAACCACAGAGTCGTGAGCCTGAGGAATTCGTTACCACAGAAAGTAGCTGAGCCAGAACATTGTGGGCGCGATTTAATGGAGAAATTTCTAAGTGTCATTTTGGGCGCAATTGGCAGGATGTTTTGCGACGGCCACTTTTACGAGATTGCAGCCCATATATAACGGCACAAATGCCAGAAATGAGGCTCTACGAGTTTCTCACCATTACTGGCTGTCTCACCATGTGATTCGCCAGACTCTTGCCTCAGCGTCTTGCCGCTAACAAGGGGCAGTTACTTTTAACCGCTCCCTCATCACTCACTCCAGTCAACGCACGGGCAAGGCAGCGTGTAGACCTGCTCCTCGCTTTGGCGATACCAACCTGATCAGGCTGCACAATGCTATGAATGTGAGATGGGACATCTTGTTCCCCCGAGGGAGTTTGATGATCTTCTGCCACCCCTCAAAATCCCAACCCCTGCCCCCCCCCAACACACACACAAATCACTGGCTGATACCTCGCGCCCTCCCCACATCTGAATTTTGTGCTGGTTCTTCAGAACTCCCTGGCAACCAGCAGCACAACCCCTCATGTCCAGTTACGGTGCCCACATATGCACCTTCAATAGATCCACCTGATCCATCAAGTCTTTGTCTCCACAGGAGAAGGTTGCCCATGTAAGTGGGAAGAGGCCAGTATGGTGGAGTGGACTGCCAAAGATTTGAGTCCCCACCCCTATGAGGAACATGCCCTGGAAATTGCAGGAAGGACCAAATAGAGAGCAGTCACCAACGGGGAGATTGGCCGCAGAGGTGAGGATGCACTCCCCTTCACCCCACCCCCCCTTCACCTAGATGACCTGTCTCAAGTGAGTTGTTCATTCAGACAAATTTATCCTTCCCTCTCACTGACCACATGTCCATTGTCTTGAAGGATCTCCATCTGATGGGGCCGGGCCATCCGGAGTCAAACCCCTCCTACCCCCCCCCCCCCCCCCCCACCCCACACCCACCCCACCCAGTAAAGAGACAAGACCTTTATTTTCGTGGAATACACTCGATACAAAACTCTATCACCACACCCCCAACCCCCACCCCCCCTCCCCTGATCAATTAAGGAGTATGGAGTGAGGCACTGCATAGGCTAAACAGGTCCTCCTTCTGCGCAGGGATGAGCCTGATACAGTTTAAGGTGGGGCACAGGGTACATGTGACTCGGGGAGAATGAGTGGGTTCCTTCAGGGAGTAGCAGATGAGGGTGAGAGGTGTGGGTGGGGGCCAGCGAATCATGCAAGTATGTTTTGGGGTTGTGAAAAATTAGGAAGGTTCTGGGTGGGAGTGTTCACGGTCATAGCCAAGATAGTGGAGGAAGAGGTGCACCCGGACCCTTTGGTGGAGATATTTGGGGTTTCAGAGAAGCCAGAGCTCAAGGAGAAGAGTGAGACCGATGTATGTCCTTCGCCTCTCTGATTCCACGGTGGCGAATATTACTGGAGTGGCGGTCGGCATCACCATCGGGGATAGCAGCATGGTTGGGTGACCTGTACAACTTCCTGCGATTGGAGAAGATAAAGTATGAGGGGTTTGAGAAAAAGTGGGGGGTGTTTGTGACCGTATTTGAGGAGCTGTTGCAGGGGTGGGTGACGGTGGGCGGGCAAAAAAGGGGGAAAATTTGTACAGAAGGCATAGTTGATTGCTGGGGAGTCCGTTTCCCAGGGTGTTTATTTGTAGAAACCTGTTTTGATACATGTTTGTAATAAAATACATTAAATAAATTGGTCTCCTGCAGTTTAAGATCATTAGGAAATAACATATGTATTTTGGTTTCTTTCTTTCAACACATTCAGTTGTGAGCATTTTAATTTAGTTCCTTCATCTGCAGATACAGGTGGAGCTGCAGTGCACAACAGAAACATGCATAGCCCAAAGCATTCAGGAAAATGTGTCTTAAATCAGTTTTAAGTACCACTGATTGAAGTTACTTGCAGTAAAATTGAAATACAATCAAAATGCTTTTGTTGATTAAATAACTGCAGCAGTGACCATTTGGTGTTCCAGGGCACTTACTCTCATTAAACTAAATATTGAACAAACAAAAATATAAAAGGAGTAGATGAGTCATCCTGCAGGTCATTGCCTGGCGACCATAGCAACCATATGCAGGATTGATAAGATGCTGCAAGAGATAACTAACCCTATCTTTAATTCATAGATTTTATATTGACAATACAATGTAGAATGTAGCTTCCATTGCTATTTACAAGCTATTTTTAAGGTAAAAAAAACTAGTTTTATTAAATGCTTTATAATGTCTTGAGATAAATCATACATTGGTAATGCATGATTATAAGTAATGAAATAAAAACAAAAAAGCCTGGAAATCTTACAGGGGTTGTCCCACAGATATTCTAAAAGAGCAGTGAAACATCTGGATATCCGAAAAAGAACGAGGGCTTTAAGGAGATTTTAGATGGTGGCAAAAAGTAATGGGATTATCTGGTCTCCAGGGTATTCCTGAATTAGTGGAATGCTTCTGAAAATAAGAGCCAATAATACTCAATGAGCCAGATCCGGTGCTGGATGGCTCAACCAGATTTTCTTTTTCTTTATTTGTTATGGGCCAGGGTTTAGAAAACACCAAAGTATATTATGGAGTTCACCTGACCTATAACTGTTTATTGATTTTGGTTACGATCAGCACAAGAGCCGGTCTTTCAGGTGTTATTCAACAGGGTTCTCAGCCGCTTTTAATCAAAAAAACAAGCTTTATTCTAAGAATTTAGCTAACATTTGTATAAGCACACACAGCAAAAACTTTTAGCAATTACAAACACAAAGGCCCCACACAGCTACAGTAATCTAGATATAACCCTTAATGAGTTCTCCCTTAACTGTTCCAATTCAATAACAAAATCCAAGTAAAGCCAGAAACCCCTTTTCAAAGGTGTGGCCTAGCACACGGCATTCTTACTGGTATAAGACTTGCTAGTGATACTCTGTTCCCCTTTTCAATCAGCAGGTTTGAATTCCTTCCAGAAAGCAATTATCTCTTTTAAGTTATCAACCAGTCTGGGAACAGCTTTTAAAATGAAGATAGAGAGACACTTTTTCCAACATGTGCTGTTCAAATCCAGTCCAAATTCAAAACGAAAGGAAAATACACAGAGCGACAGCCCAGCTCCACCCACACAATGACATCACTGAAGCCATGTGATAAGACAAAAACATTTTTTAAAGGGACATTCCCATGACAATTCTTTCATGGGATGTGGGCGTCTCCGGCTGGGCCAGCATTTGTTGCCCATCCCTAATTGCCCTTGAACTGAGTAGCTTGCTAGGTCACTTCAGAAGGCAGTTAAGTGGTCAACCACATTACTGTAGATCTGGAGTCACATGTAGGCCAGACCAGGTAAGGACGACACATTTCCTTCCCTAAAGAAAATGTACTTTGAAGTGCATGATAAAATAGGACTGAGTCAGCACAGCTTCATCAAGGGGAGGTCATGTCTGGCAAATCTGAAGTAACAAGGAAGTTAGACAAAGGAGAACCAGTGGACGTGATTTATTTAGATTTCCAGAAGGCCTTTGACAAGGTGCCACATAGGAGACTGTTAAATAAGTTATGAACCCATGGTGTTAAGGGTAAGATCATGGCATGGATATAGGATTGGCTGCCTGGCAGAGGGAAGAAAATGGGGATAAAGGGGTCTTTTTCAGGATGGCAGCCAGTGACTAGTGGTGTGCCTCAGGGTCTGTGCTGGGACCACAACTTTTAACAATATATATCAATGATCTGGAAGAAGGAACTGAAGGCGCTTTTGCTAAGTTTGCAGATGATACAAAGAAGAGGGACAGGTAGTATTGAGAAAGCAGGTGGGCTGCAGAAGGACTTGGACAGGTAGGAGAGTGGGCAAAGAAGTGGCAGATTGAATACAATGTGGAAAAGTGTGAGGTTATGCACTTTTGTAGGAGAAATGAAGGGAGAGACTATTTTCTAAATGGGGAGATGCTTAGGAAATCAGAAGCACAAAGGGACTTGGGAGTCCTTGTTCACGATTCTCTTAAGGTTAACGTGCAGATTTAGTCAGCAGTTCAGAAGGCAAATGCAATGTTAGCATTCATGTCGAGAGGGCTAGAATACAAGACCGGGGATGTACTTCTGAGGCTGTATGAGGCTCTGGTCAGACATCATTTGGAGTATTGTGAGAAGTTTTGGGCCCCGTATCTAAGGAAGGATGTGCTGGCCTTGGAAAGGATCCAAAGAAGGTTCACAAGAATGATCCCTGGAATGAAGAAGTTGTCGTATGAGGAACAGTTGAGGACTCTGGATCTGTACTCGTTGATGTTTAGAAGGATGAGGGGGCATCTTATTGAAACTTACAGGATACTGCAAACCTGGATAGAGTGGACATGGAGAGGATGTTTCCACTTGTAGGAAAAACTAGAACCAGAGGACACCATCTCAGACTAAAGGGACGATCCTTTAAAACAGAGATAAGGAGGAATTTCTTCAGCCAGAGGGTGGTGTTTCTGTGGAACTCTTTGCCACAGAAAGCTGTGGAGGTCAAATCACTGAATGTCATTAAGACAGAGATAGATAGGTTCTTGATCAATAAGGGGATCAGGGGTTATGGGGAGAAGCCAGGAGAATGAAAAAATATCAGCCATGATTGAATGGCGGAGCTGACTCGATGGGCCAAGTGGTCTAATTTTGATCCTATGTCTTATGGTCTTAAGGACATTAATGAAGCAGATGGGCTTTTATGACAATTGCCATGATGAGTCACTATTTCCGAGACCAGCTTCTTTTTTTTTAAATTCCAGAACTTATTTTTTTTTTATAAACATTTTATTCAGGTATTTTTAGTATAGTAACAACAACAAAATAAACAAGATACATGAAAACATAAACATAGTGCAAAAGCCATTTACCTCTCGTACAGGTCCCACCCTTATTGACCCCCTACTCTAATCTAAACTAGGCTCCCCCCCCCCCCCCCCCCCCCCCCCCCCCCCCCGCCACCAGCCCCCGTCTGCTGACGCAAATTCCAGAACTTATTAATTGAATTTAGGCTCCACCAGCTGCTTTTGTGGAATTTTAACCTGTGTCTATGGAGCGTTTGTCTGGCCCACGGGATTGCTGGTCCAGTAACATTGCAAACATGACAACATCTGACCCTTAAATACATTCAAGTCAGTCCCCTTTGGTCTTGGGATAGCATAAACCGGGACAATACCTGTTGCATTAACAGGGACAACTTGTAAAGGCAACGACGTGATTGAGCAGATCAGTCATTGCAGAATTGAAGGACAAAGGCTAGGCAACAGTAAGTTCCTTGGGATTGTGGTTTCACTTCCATAATGAGAAACATATTTTTCACAAATTTTCTTGGCACTGTTATTTGTGAATGTTCACATTCAAATTCATTCATTTCATTATAATTGTTCTTTCATTAGTTTTTAGATTTTTTTTCCCCTTTGAGATCCTCATTGAAAGTATCACACAGTCAAATGATACAATGGAATAATAAATCGGCTGCTTCTAATAGGTTTTTACTCTGCATTCCATGTTCTGCAATCCATGATAAAATGTAGCAATTATATTAACGGTATAATTAGAACTCATATAATGGAAATATCTTATTAATAAAACCTCATTTTCATTCTGATATTGTATTTTATTATTCATTTTATTGTGTTAATTGATGTTTCAACATTATTCAATTCAATTATCTATGAAATTCAAGATATTGACAATTGGATCTCGTACTTCTCTGCTAAGTGAGGCATCAGTCACTGCTGAGTTGCAATTTTTATTTTGACCTATTTAACAAGTATATGAATGATATAAAATAGGAGCGATAACTTCCTCAGTTTGTTATCAGGTGTAGAATTGTAAACGTGTTTCAGAAAGCCTCCTCTGTCCACTATTTTTTATAATGGACACGATTCTGCAGTCCGTTAGCCATGGCCGCAACTCCTGTAATGGCCACGAAATATGGCGAGAGACCAAAAACAGGATTTGCACCAGCAAGATTTCAGAACGTGATGTTTCTGGGCTTCCCCAATGACACAGAAGGGCGTCAGGAAGAATGTAAGCCGAATTTGAATTTTGACTGCATTTCAATATCATTAGCGAGGTTATCAGCAAATCTTCAGGAGGACAAGTGGTGTTGGGAGGTTCTGAAGGCAACAACTGGAACACTGACCTGACTATCTCTCTCTCTCTGTCTCTCATCCCTCACACAGTTCCAAGAGATCTCAGGATGGAGCCAGTGGAGCTGGCAATTCTAATAATAGCTGCACTGGAGGAGCACAGACTCCAGCAGCTGCATCCAGGGAGAACCCTGAAGTGTTGGCTAGTGTAGACTTGAGAGATGAACAGACACTTCCAACACTGATGAAGGTTCACCTCAATTTTATTAACTACTTCTAACTAACTAACACACGATGACTGTGGGTCTAAATGATGCTAACTTAAACTAGAGACCTAAGCGTTGTCCGAACCAGTTGATTCTCTCAGCACGTGTTGTAAGTCTGTGCTGGGCTGGATGAGTTCTTGTTACACTGAGAGGCAGCACCCAGAATGAGCGGGAACCGTGGTGCCCTCTGCCTTTATAGTGTGTGTATTCCAACTGGTGATTGGCTGCAGTATTTGTACATGTTGATTGGTCCCTGTGTGTGTCCATCAGTGTGTGTCTGCACCATGATATACTGGTGTATATTATTACATCCCCCCTTTTATAAAAAATGTTGATATAGGCATGTGATAATAAATAGTGTGGGTGTGTGGAGAATGTACCTAGCTACGTGTGAGGTGCAAAGACATATGTACAAAGCTATATACAGGGAGCAAGACTATTTACAGAGGAAGGTGCCTGATGCAGATGACTACCATGAACTGGAACAACCAACGAATCTATTTACAAATCTCTGGATAACGAATGCAACAATGAAGGATATAGAAAAAAAACATTTCAGAAAGTCCACATGTGTACAGAGTTCATAAGTTCAGTCTCTGATGTAGGCGATGAACTCTGGTTGACCGCCTCAAGGGTGGGGCAATGGCTGGCGCATCAGGAGCCGGGAGGGCTGCAGCACCGTCAGGGGCAGGCAGAGTGATCGGAAGCGCCACACAGTCCACGGCGGGATCAGCAGAAGAGCTGGTCGGAGGATCCCGTGATGACCCTGGAACCAGGCGAAGAGCACGCCTGTTGCGGCACCGAATGGATCCATCCGGTAAGCGGACCAGGAAGGAGTGGGGGGCCACCTGCTTTGGAACAACAGCAGGCGCAGACCAGCCACCATCCGGGAGGCGGATGCGAACCTTGTCGCGTGGATGGATGTCGGGAAGGTCAGCAGCCCGTGAGTCGTAGGAAGTTTTCTGCTGCAGTTGAGACATGTGCATGCGATGGAGCACGGGGACATAATCAAGGTTGGGAGTGAGAATCGATGGCACCGTCACCCTGAGGGTACGGTTCATTAACAGCTGAGCAGGCGACAGGCCGGTGGAGAGCGGGGCGGAGCGATAGGCTAGCAGAGCAAGATGGAAATCTGAGGCGGTGCCGGCGGCCTTGCTGAGGAGCCGCTTGACGATGTGGACCCCCTTTTCCGCCTTCCCATTAGATTGGGGGTATAGGGGACTGGACATAACATGCTCAAAGTTATAGTGTCAGGCGAAGCCGGCCCACTCCTGGCTCGTGAAACAGGGGCCATTGTCTGACATGACCGTCAGCGGAAAGCCATGTCGGGCAAATGTCTCCTTACACGCCCTGATCACAGCTGAGGATGTGAGATCGTGCAGCCTGATGACCTCCGGGTAACTGGAGAAGTAGTCGATGATGATGACGTAGTCCCTGCCCAATGCATGGAACAAGTCGATGCCCACTTTGGTCCAAGGCAATGTGACGAGCTCATGGGGCATCAGGGTCTCCCGTGGTTGGGCAGGCTGAAAATGCTGGCAGGTAGAGCAGCTGAGCACCACATTGGCGATGTCATCATTGATACCCGGCCAGTAGACGGCTTCTCTGGCCCTGCGGCAGCATTTCTCGATTCCTAAATGGCCTTCATGGAGTTGCTCCAACACTAGCTGGCGCATGCTTTGTGGAATGACGATACGATCTAATTTCAGCAGCACCCCGTCAACAACCACCAGGTCATTGTGGACGTTGTAAAATTGCGGGCATTGGCCCTTGAGCCACCCGTCTGACATTAGACGCATCACCCGCTGCAGAAGTGGATCAGCCGCTGTCTCACGGCGAATTTGCATCAGTCGTGCATCCGAAGTTGGCAAATGGGAGGCTGCAAGCTGAACTTGAGCATCTATTTGGCAAATGAAGCCGTCGTGATCACACGGAGTTGTGAACGACCTTGAGAGGGAATCGGCAACGGCAAGGTCCTTGCCAGGGGTATAGATCAGTTGAAAGTCGTACCTGCGCAGCTTGAGTAAGATACGCTGGAGGCGAGGCGCATGTCATTCAAGTCCTTTTTAATAATATTTACAAGCGGGCGGTGGTCGTTTTCAACAGTGAACTGCGGAAGTCCATAGACGTATTCGTGGAACTTCACGACTCCAGTGAGAAGGCCGTGACTCTCTTTCTCAATTTGCGCATAGCGCTGCTCTGTGGGGGTCATCGTCCGCGACGCATACGCAACGGGGGCCCATGACGAGGCCTCGTCTCGTTGCAGGAGCACGGCACCAATTCCCGACTGACTGGCACCAGTAGAGATTTTGGTCTCTTTGGTGGGGTCGAAAAAATCCAAGACTGGGGCCGTGGAAAGCTTGGCCTTCAGCTCCAGCCATTCACGCTCGTGAGCAGGGAGCCATCGGAAATCTGTGGTTTTATGAATCAGGTCTCTGAGGGCCGTGGTGTGTGAGGCAAAATTCGGGATGAACTTCCCGAGGAAATTCACCATACCCAGGAACCGGAGGACCGCTTTCTTGTCCTCGGGCGTCTTCATGGACGTGATTGCTGCAATCTTGTCCTTGTCCAGACGCACTCCCTGGTGGGAGATGTGATCCCCCAGAAACTTGATACTTGACTGGCCGAAGGAGCATTTGGCCCTATTAAGGTGGAGGCCATGTTCGTGGATGCGCCTGAAAATGTGCTGAAGGCGGGCAATGTGTTCCTGCGGAGTGGTTGACCAGATAATAATGTCGTCGACATATATCCGGATGCCGTCGATCCCCTCTATCATCTGCTCCATAATCCGATGAAAAACTTTGGACGCAGAAATGATGCCGAATGGCATCCGGTTGTAGCAGAACCTGCCAAAGGGTGTGTTGAACATACACAGCTTCCTGCTTGACTCATCTAGTTGGATCTGCCAGAAACCCTGCGAGCCATCCAGTTTTGAGAATAGTTTGGCGTGGGCCATCTCGGACGTGAGCTCCTCACGTTTCGGAATCGGGTAGTGCTCCCGCATGATATTCTGATTCAGATCTTTAGGATCAATACAGATCTGCAGCTCGCCGGACGGTTTCTTGACGCAGACCATGGAGCTTACCCAGTCTGTGGGTTCCGTGACCCTAGGGATGACTCCTTGATCCAGGAGGTCCTGGAGCTGTTGCTTGAGGCGGTCCTTGAGGGGCACTGGGACTCTGCGAGGTGCGTGGACGACAGGCGTGGCGTTGGGCTTGAGTAAGATTTTGTACGTGTACGGGAGCGTGCCCATGCCTTCGACGACATCATGGTATTGCTGGATGATGGAGTCGAGTTGCGCCCTGAAGTCTGTGTCAGAGGATGCAGACACATCGCTTGAAGAGAGAGAGTGTACTCTCTGCACTAAGTGGAGCAGCTTGCATGCCTGCGCACCAAGCAAGGAGGCTTTTGAGGCAGCAACAATCTCAAACGGGAGAATGGCTGTGTGAGCACGATGTGTCACCTCAAGGTGGCAGGAGCCGCTGGCGGCGATGGCATTGCCATTGTAGTCCAGCAATTTACACGCAGATGGCAGGACAGCAGGCTGTACGCAGAGCTTGCGAAAATCAGACGACGCGATGAGATTAGCAGAAGCGCCAGTGTCCAGGCAGAACGTGACAGGGGACCGGTTGACCGTAAGGGTGGCACACCACTCATCATCCTGGCTGACGCTGTGGGCATGGACGGGTTCAGTGCCATGCTTGGGGGACATCCTGTTCGCGGTAACGACGCCGATTTGGAACAGGACCTGTGGGTCATTGCAGGCACAGTCGGACGCAAGGTCTGGAGTCAGTTCATTGATGGCAGGCTGGATAGCCCTGACGTCTCTGTGGGGCTGGGTGGACTTCCTAAAAATGGCAGGCAGGGAAGATCTGCACATTGCAGCGTAGTGGCCTAGTTTGCCACACTGCAGGCAGCGTCGGGACTTCGCGGGACACTGCCGCTTTAAGTGAGCGGAACCGCAGTTGCCGCACCCCGGAGCGTCGGGACGTTCATCGCGCCACCGCGCATGCGCTGGGCAATCCAGCGTGGCATGCACCTGTGTGAAGCGGTCCGTGACGTCAGCACGCTCGCTGCGTGTAAAGGACTCCGCGAAAAGCGTGCGAAATGGCCGCCATCATTCAGATCCAGAGCCTGAAAAGATTTAATAATTTGGACCCGTTCTGCCTCGTAAGGTGCTTGCCGCGTCGTTTCAGCAGCCTGGATGCAGGAGTAGCGCGTGGAGGCATGTTCATGAAGTACACAGGTCTCAATGGCCGTAGAGAGAGTGAGCTGCTTTACTTTTAGTAGCTGCTGGCACAGGGGCTCAGATTGAACACCAAAAACAATCTGGTCACAGAGCATGGAGTCAGAGGTGGATCCGTAGTTGCAGGACTGCGCAAGGACGTGGAGGTGGGTAATGAAGGACTGGAAAGGCTTTCCCTTACTCTGAATTTGCTGCAGAAGCATGTATCTCTCGAAGCTCTCATTGACCTCGACCGCGCAGTGGCTGTCGAACTTCAGAATTACAGTCTTGAACTTCGATTTGTCCTCCCCCTCATCGAAGGTGAGCAAGTTTAAATTGTTCAGAGCGTGGTCACCGGCTGTGAAGAGGATGAGAGCAATCTTCCGTGCGTCCGAGGCAGCTTCCAGGTCCCTGGCTTCGAGGTACAGCTGGAAGCGCTGTTTGAAAAGTTTCCAGTTCGCGCCCAGATTCCTGGCAATGCGGAGAGGTGGCGGCGGGCAAACGGAGTCCATTCTGTAGAATGGCGCAAGACTGGTGGAAGGCAGGTCACTGAAAGGTAGGTCTCAGAAGTGCTAGCATCCCTCAACTTCAGGTACCGTGAAGTGTTGGCTAGTGTAGACTTGAGAGATGTACAGACACTTCCAACACTGATGAAGGTTCAACTCAATTTTATTAACTACTTCTAACTAACACACGATGACTGTGGGTCTAAATGATGCTAACTTAAACTAGAGACCTAAGCCTTGTCCGAACCAGTTGATTCTCTCAGCACGTGGTGTGAGTCTGTGCTGGGCTGGATGAGTTCTTGTTACATTGAGAGGCAGCACCCAGAATGAGCGGGAACCATGGTGCCCTCTGCCTTTATAGTGTGTGTATTCTAACTGGAGATTGGCTGCGGTGTTTGTACATGTTGATTGGTCCCTGTGTGTGTCCATCAGTGTGTGTCTGTACCATGATATACTGGTGTATATTATGACAATCCCAGTACCAGGAGGCCAAGGGGTGCAGGGCAGGCTCAAGGACCGGCCACAGTTCAGACCAAACAGGGAGCTCAAAGGTGAAGACGAAGGAGACCAAGGGTTTACAGGACTCGGATATCCTGCATGGAGCTGTCAGACAATGTGTGCTGTCTGACACTCTGCCTCACAAGGGAGACAGTGCACCACTTGTGCAACATTCTTTCCAACATGGCACCATGCGAAGGAGGAGGGAACGTGCTCCCTGTGGCCACAAAAGTCATGGCAGCCCTCAACCGTTATGCCATGGGATCATTCCAGGGCTCAGCGGTGACATTTTTGGCGTCTCGCAATCATCCGTGCACAAATGCGTCCGTAACGTCACGGATACACTTTATGACAGGTCATCTGACTACATTGATTTCAATCTGGACCAGACCCATCTGCTGGTCACACACCAGCTGTACATTAAGTGATTGGAACCCCTTTCTGTCAACACACATTGACAATACAATAGCTAGCTACATTCAGCTGAACATTCTGGTGTCCGCATTTCAGTCCTTTCAACCACATCAATTTTGCACATATTTGAGATTGCCTGATTACAAAATATCCTAGAGACTGAGACAGTTAGAAAGAGAGGGCTGTCAGCTAAGGGCATGGACTTCTGAATACTGTTTCTCTGCAATATTCACCAAATCTTGTGCTGTTAAGTTCCTCTTCTTCAGGAGGCTGTCTTCTAGCTTTCAGATATAGGACAAGATCTTCCAGCTGTTCACGCCAGCAGGATCTTCCAGTCCCACCAATGGCGCACCCCTGCCATAGGTTTCCCAGCGGCATGGTGAAACCAGAAGATCCCGTTGCCAGCCAGCGGCAGGCCGCTGAGAAACCCACTGCAGGGAGGCCAGAGAATCTCCCCATAATCCATGGCTAGGACAGCCACACCTCTGCTGGGTCCAAAGCTGAAATACTTACTAACGTTAATGATTTGTAGTTATTGATGGTTTTCGATATTCTCACAAGAATTCACATCATCCAGCTTGATACATATGTTCAAACCAAGGATATAGCACAGGACTAAATTGCTGGCTTTGAAAGCAGACCAAGGCAGTCCACCAGCACAGTTCAATTCCCGTACCAGCCTCCCTGAACAGGTGCCGGATTATGGCGACGAGGGGCTTTTCACAGTAACTTCATTTGAAGCTTATTCCTGACAATAAGCAATTTTCATTTCATTACATTTTAGTTGTTTCATACATCTGGCCGGCTAAATCTATTAACCAATCTGGGAATTGTTCAGTCTTGGGGTGAAATCTATAAAGCACAATGCAGATGTATTCATCAAGACTAGTTCCTGCCTCATCAAAAACACCTCTCACAGTGATGGATCTCATTTGGTTTTAAATCTTTGTCCCGCCTTTGCTGTCTCTCAATGCTTAGGCTGGAACTTATACTGGAAATTTAGGTCTAAATATTTGATACCCCATCAAAAACAGGATCAATTAGTTTGCGCCTGTTCAAAATAATCCCAATTGCTTCCCCCTGTGTGGTAACCATTTGTCTTACTCTGCACATTAACTGACAAATTATTAGATAACAATCTATCATTTCCTTTCTTTATTCCTTTTTTCTTGTGTGACTCACAAAAATAAATCCTGGATTTGTGCAACAGCATAAAACAGGTGATAATGAATCTGCAGCCCACTTTACATTCCTTCAGGTTGTTATTTTCTTTGCTTCGCTCCCCTGTCACTTCACTGTGCCCACTCATCTAATAGGTCACCACAGAAGACCTGGACCTAAAGTACTTCCCTCTGCTTTCCGAATCTCAATTTTACTAAGAAGATAAATTTTGCAGGCTTCCAGAAATTTGGACAGTGTATGCTAATATATAGATAGACTAAATTTTTCATGTTACTCTTTAAAGATTCAATTAAGCTCACTGTACCATTTGTAAAGATGCAAATGTGTTATTCCCTCAGGAAGGGCACACGGTGGGGATGGAAGACTTCAATGGTCATCACCAGATGTGGCTCAATAGCACAACATCTGGCCAAGCTGACCGAATCCTGAAAGAGAACTGCAGCCAGGCTGGGTGGTGGTAGAACCAATATCTGTTTATGGCAGTACTGTTAAGAGCAGTCACTGTACAGCCATTGTGGAGACAATATCTTATCTTCACAACAAGAACATCTCCAATGTGTTGTGGGATAGTACTCCATACCAAATGGGATAGATTTAGAAATGAACCACCAACTCAAACTGAGCATCTATGAAGCACTGTAGACCATTTGCAGCAGCTGGAGTTGTATTTGGCCACATTCAACCCATAAACTTGGCAATAACCTATTCACCAATGCTCATCTTGAATTCCTCCAGCACCACTCAGTCTAGACCTCAGTATTGCCTTGGTTTAAACATGGACAAAGGAGCTTAATTCCAGAGGTAAGGGTGACAGCAACTGTTCTCGGTATGAAGGCAGCATTTGACCAAGCGTGGTCTCAAGGAGCACTAGAAAAATTAAAGTTATTGAGCATCGGGGAACACTCTACACTGGTTGGTGTCAAATCTAGCACAAAGGAAGATAGTTGAAAAATTCGAACCATCAATATCCTGAGTCAGCATTGACCAGAAACTTCATTGGACTAGCAATTTAAATACTATAACTACAACAACACATTATCGGATGGTTATGCTGTGATGCATCTCCTGACTCCAAGAGCATTGCTATTATTAACATAATTCATGAGTGTGATTGAATACTCTCCATTTGCTTGCATGTGTGCAACTCCAACAGAATTCAAGAGGCTTGACATCTACCAGCTCAAGTATTCGCTCAGAGTACCACGGGCACACCATGGCTGCAGTGTGTACCATCTACAATATATACTGCAGCAATCACTGAGGCTTCTACAATGGTTACACAATGGTAGACAGTGGTTACCATTGTTGCTTCACAGCACCAGGGTCCCAGGTTCAATTCCCGGCTTGGGTCACTCTCTGCGGCCATGACCCCTGCCACCTAGGAGGATAAAGGCATCAGAGGCATGCCCACACGATCGCCTTCAAATTCCCTCCAACTCTTATAGCACCCTGACTTGGAAATAAATTGTGGTTCTTTCATTTGTGCAAGGCCAACATCCCGATGTTTCCTTCCTGACTACACAATGTGATTATCTTCACCACGAGGACTGCAGCGGTTCAAGAAACTGACTCACGGCTACTGTCTCAAGGGCAATTAGGAATGGACAATAAATGCTGATCCAATGTTCTTTTCTGTGAATGAATTAAAACAAAAACATTCCTAGTATATTCCTGCATTTGTCTAGACCCTTGTAGTTCAAGTTATAACCTCTTATTCATTCATTAAAAAAAATACAAATTATATTTAGTGAATTTAATTATTGCACACTGAAGTTAAAATATGTAACCCCAAAATTATTGAAAATATATAAATGAAAGCTTGATTAGCACATCTTTTGTTACAAAATTCTGGATTCCTATTCAATGCTCTCAGCGGTAACCTATTCTATTGATGATACACAGCTTTAATGTATTACATTTGTCCACATGCGTGTATGTGCAGAAGGTTTTCACAAACAACAAGGAGACCATTTGGTGCATTAGGCTCGTGGAGAAACACAGTAGCCCCCATCACAGAAACTATATTATTTAAGCTTCCCTACCCGATTGATCCAGATATCAATCACGTCACCTTTGTGAAGAAGGACTTCCTGACATCAGTTTTGAACTTTTATTTTTCCAATTTGTACTTGTCTCCTTATCCCGTAGTCATGGTTTCATTGGTTGCACAGGAATAACCTATTCTGCTCCAATTAGACATCGCTATGAAATTGTTTCATTTTTGTCTCCTTTCAAGGCTTGGCAGTTCAAGTTTTCCTAACCTTTCCCCAGAATTCAATCTCTGTCACTAGGGATTAGTATTGTAGCCCTTCTTTATATTATTTATGGATCAGTGTACTTACCCTGAAGTGACTTTGTACTACAACTCAGTATCCTGTTTGTAGCTGACTGTACTATGAATGAACCTCACCAGTATTGATGTTATAGTCACACCAAGTTCATTCAGCCTTTCTCCTAATTCATCGCTATTCATTAAATAATTTTACCCCTTCTTTTCTTTCTCTAAGGAAGACATTTTGCTTTACTTGATTTGAATTTTAGTTGCCATACTTACAAATATTTTGAAAGATTTTCCTTTCATTGGACTTGGGGATAAGGATTGCTAGAATGTTCCTGGAGGGTGAAGTGTGACATCAAGAAGGCTTAGCCACAAAATTCCATTTAAATATTACACCACCCATTTTCCAGAAACAGACCATGACATTATATTGTGGACTACGATAGTGTGCGCACACTGGATTCATCGAAAATCTCTTTTATTTTTAAAGAGGTATCCATCCATTCATTTTAATTGTGTTTAACATCTTCATTAAAATATGAAAAGAGGAATTATAGACAAATGCACTAAATGTTTTTGAAGTATTGTCCCACAGCCTAATTTCAAGGCCATTGAATATTGTACATCATGCCCTCTAGGATCATGTTTTGCTTAGGTTTGCATTAGTTCCATTATAGCTATACTCATTAACAATGGCATTCTCCCAAAATCATCAGATCAATTTCCAAATTCAAAACAAACAAATGACCTCTGCTTATCATCCCAGACTGAACAGAAGCAGATTGCTCAATAAATATGTCACTAGGGGTGATTTTGAGCCCGCGTTAGCTGTCAGTGAGAACAGCGAAGTGGGCAGAAAATTTGGCGAGCATCAGAAAACTCCATTCTTTCCGGCAGGATCACAATTTTTGATTTTCCAGGTCTTTGCCAGCGCCGTGATGAAAACTTTGCTGCGGAAGGCCGGGACCACATTTTAATAAATTATAATATCATTAGTGATCCCTCTCTCCCGGACTTCCCCCCTCACTGAATATTCACCCATCGCCGGCATGACGCCACTGTAGACAACTCTATAAAAATGAGTACCTGGCGACCTCAGCTCCGAAGGAAATATGGGAAGTGAGCGCTCAGGTCACCATTACTCTCCAGGGTGTCAGCTGCAGAGGAGGCAGTGCAGAGGACGCAGGGGGTGAGGTGGGGGGGGGAAGTTTCAGCATCTCGAAATCTCGAAGGGTTGGGTCGCTCACAGGCCTTAGTGGTCCCCCATGTCTGTGAAGGGTTGGGTCGCTCACAGGCCTTAGTGGTCCCCCCATGTCTGTGAAGGGTTGGGTCGCTCACAGGCCTTAGTGGTCCCCCCATGTCTGTGAAGGGTTGGGTCGCTCACAGGCCTTAGTGGTCCCCCATGTCTGTGAAGGGTTGGGTCGCTCACAGGCCTTAGTGGTCCCCCATGTCTGTGAAGGGTTGGGTCGCTCACAGGCCTTAGTGGTCCCCCCATGTCTGTGAAGGGTTGGGTCGCACACAGGCCTTAGTGGTCCCCCATGTCTGTGAAGGGTTGGGTCGCTCACAGGCCTTAGTGGTCCCCCATGTCTGTGAAGGGTTGGGTCGCTCACAGGCCTTAGTGGTCCCCCCATGTCTGTGAAGGGTTGGGTCGCTCACAGGCCTTAGTGGTCCCCCCATGTCTGTGAGTCTCGAGGTTAAAAGGGGCCTGGCGGCTGCTTTGGAGGCAGCTCTGCCCATTTCCTCCTAGCTGGGCTTGTAGCGATATAATCACTGTGGGAATTCCCTTCCAGAGTGGCAACTGGATAGTGAGCGGGAGCAGGTGAAATCATAGGGTCAGCACTGGAGGTGATTAGGAGGTCTTTGGGTGGGGCCTCATGAGTTGCCATGTTGCCTTGGCAGAGTGGGGGTCTCTGACAAGGGATGTTTTATAGCCTCATGAGGCCTCCACACATGGAAAGGCTGACTGCAGTGACAATGAACTCCCACATGCAGGCAGCACCGTGAAGCCAGTATGGATGGTCAAGGCTATTGGTTATGAAGGCCAGGATATCAGGGATTAGTGTTTTAGGGGTTAGGGGTTGTTCCAGTTGGAAGGTTTGTTTAAGCTGCAGCCCATGTGGTCTTTTAGGGTTTGTCAACTTAATAAAATGACAGAAATAAACTTAAGGGTAAGTTATTTGGGGCCACTCCTGGGAGAGGCACTCCCCAAAAATAACAAAGATCGTCAGAAACTTAGCAAAGATCAAATAAAAATGTGAAAGGAGGGCCCGATAAAGCAATCCAACCCCTGAGATGCCCACCGTGCACGAAGTCTGCAGCCCATGTGAGCTGGGGAATGAGAGTTCCCTCCAAGGATGAAGTTAGCATGCTAATTACAGTCTTCACATGAACCAGGTGTGCCGCGCCTGCCACAAGGGGCAACCAGTTGCCTCTTCAGCTCCCTGACGCTTCCTTGAAGAACCAATGGTGCCAATTAAGATAGCATTGCAATGATTGAATGCGGCGCATTATGGTGAGGTCTCTGCTCACTAACCCTGTTCGATGTGATGACGGGGATGGGAGGGAGGGTGCATCATCTCAGTCTCCAATGAGATTAGAACACAGGCCCATTGAATGCACTTGTGGGGGGTTAGGGACTGCTGAGACTCTCAAGGGTCAAAGTACTTCATTCAGGTGGATTTGAGAGGGACAACTGTGGGGAAGCGGCTATTGTGTGACAGGAGAGAGAGTGAGGCTTAGGGGATATTTGCTCACATAGAGAGATGTGCACGGTGGATGTCCCAGATGTTGAGAAGGCTGAACGTTAGGGCATTGTCAGAAAACCCCATCACACACTTTGATGTTCTCTTCATTTCAGTTTATCATTCTGGAGAATCATGGAGCCAGTCGAGTTGGCTATTCTATCGATTGTGATCAACCAGAAGCAGCAGCATCAATGTGTCGCTGCACACGGCCAGGATCAGCACCCTGCAGAGGAGGGGGAGGCTGAGGCTGTCGATGTTCCAGGAGCAGGGTCACAGGTGGCAGAGCCTCGGAGAGGCACTACCGGCCACAGGTGTTCCCATGTCAAGCTTCCTGCCTCCAGATGTCAGAGCTCCAGTGCCGGAGAAGACTGCATCTGTCCCGGGGAACTGTGGACCCCGACGTCAGGTGATGCAAGAGTTGGCATCAGATGGACAGGGATTTCATCTATTGCCTGTGGCCCTGAAAGTTACTGCCGCTCGGAACTTCAATGCCAGTGTCTCCTTTCAGGGCAGCGTGGGTAACCTTTGTGGCATATCCCAGTCAGCCACACGCAGTGCAGCAGGGAGGTCACAGATGCACTATTTGCAAGGGCTCACATGTACACCAAATTGGATCGGGACCAGACGAGTTAGGATGCCAGGACTATGGGCTTCGCCCACATAACAGACATATTTCAGATGCAGGTGTTTTCAACTGCACCCACGTGGCTCTGCAGTATCCATGGCAGCATGGGCCACTATTTGTGAAGCACAAGATATACCACTCCCTCAATGTCCAGACCACATGCGACCACGTGATGCACATGATGCAGATGTGTGCCCATTTTCCAGGGAGTGTCCATGGTAATTACATCTTGAGGCACTCGCAGATCCCTGAGCAGGGGCTGGAGAGATGGTTCCTCAGCTACAAAGGGTACTCCCTCAGGAGATGGCTGATGACGTCAAAGCAGAGGTATCACAACGAGGCTCATGCGCCAACACGCTCTTATGCCTGGATAGGTTGGAGGTACCCTCAATACAGCCCCCAAAGGGTGTGCTGCATCATACTGGTCTTCTGTGCTCTGCACATCTTGGTACTGCAGCAGAGAGAGCAGCTAGACCAGAAGGCAATGGAGGAACGACACATCTCCTCCAATGAGGAGGAGGTTGAGGAAGCGGCAAAGGTCAATACATGGAGGAGAATGAAGAAGGACCTGCATGTGTGCAGGGCTCGGGCGCCATCGTAGCACCCAAATTTGGAAACAACCCAGGACTAGGAATTGAAAAGCCATCAAGGGGACTGACATCAACTCACTAATGTGGTGCTTGCGGGAGGTCCTCGTGATGATTCCTGCAGCCATGGGAAAGGCACTAAAGTCATTGGGTGTACGCTGCAGGGGAATGATTGATGACTTGCATTGAGACCAGAGCGATGCTCCTCTCACCCTTAGTGATATGTCTGACAGAGAGCTGAACACGTCCTGCCAATGAATGGACTTATCATGGGTTTCAGAGATACTGGATGACAAATCTCAGCTACGACTGCCCCGTCGGAGGTAAGAGGTCCTGGTATTTTTCTCCACCTTACGTCTGATGCGGACAGGCTCTAAAGATTTTCTCATCCCTTGACATCCTCATCACTAGAGAAGATTGGCCGACATGAAAGGCATGAGCATTGCTGTCGTGGCAATGTGGAGCGGGGATTTTCCTTCTATGGAAGGGGGTTGAGGGGGTTCATGGCAGGGTGGGCCCATGCCTACAGTGGTGTGTCATTAATGGCAGTGTGCCAGAAAACAGGTCAGGGAATCCCACCCGTGATGTGTAATACAAGAGCAATATTACAATGATGAATTTTCTCCACTTATGCCAAGGTTCACCCGTGCCCATTAGGTTCCTATAGTTTCTTACTCTTCCTCACCCTGCCGTTGCATCAAGGTGTTTCCTCAGGATCCACAGCTGAGGTTCAGTAGGACTGCTGATTTCCACACCCTTTGCCTGAGATGAAAATAGTGGGCGTGCCCTGGGGCAAGGCCTGGATCATGAGGGTCCAGGCCTACTTTTGGGCTCCACCGATGTTGCAGTGCTGCCTTCCTCTGTGTGGGGGACTGGAGGTGTGTCACAATTGGGAAGGATGTCAGATGGACTGGACAACATCAGGATCTGCTGAATGGAAGGCCGCGGACTGCGCTCCTGCCGCTCCCCTTCCTTTCAGGTGCCCGGGGGCCCCGGGCTCCTTCATGGCATATAGGGCACAGCTGGAGATCCAGAAGCCCCGCCAACCTCTGGCACTGACACTCGTAGATTCCCATTTATTCCTGCACCACGCAGTTGAAGCCCTGCACCATGGAGTTCATGAGCTGAACCATGGAGCAGACAACCCACACCATGGAGTGCACATCCTGTGTAAAGAACTCCACTGCGGACCCTCACAGTGTTGACCCCATTACATTGGAGTGACTGCATCATCTCCTCAGACAGAAGTCGACGGGACTCCTCCAGTTAGCCTTGCAGTCTGAGGAGGGATGCTGTCACCCTATCCTGATGCTCATGACTCTGCCTTTTGCAGCTCCAGCAGCTCTGGGATGGCTGGACCCAGGGGCACGTCATCGGCCTGTGGCTCAGTTAAGTCCTGGACTCTGACATCCCTCCAAGTGCTGGTTCCCTGGGATATTTCATATTCTGTCTGCTGTGGATCTTCAGCTATGAGCAGTTCACGAGTCAAGGACCCAGAAGCCTGCCTACTAGCCAATCCCACCAGGGTGTGTCTATCTGCGCTGGTGGAGGGCGCAGGTGACCACTGTGATGTCTCCTCAATGCTTGCCTCTGACATGTCTCCCTCAGAGCTGCTCAGGTCTGTGGTGTCCAGGGTGCACGAGGATGGTCAGGGCTGGTTGACTGATTGACCTACAAGGAAAGCGAGATGGCATAATGGGAGAAAGTTAACTCACATGAGGTTTGCGCCATGGCTGGATGTGTTAACGGTTCTCACTTTTGTCTGCTGCCCCTCTTCCCCTCTACACAGGTGCGGATGTGCTCCTCACCTTCCAGCTCAAGCGTCCTCTCTTCAAAGTGTGTTCGGCACCTAAGCTCGGGCATGTCTCCATCAGACTGTGCCAGTTGTGCTCGAGTTTGTCTTGCAATGAACAGATGGGGGGAGTGTAGGTGGAAGTCCTGCCAGGTCAGATGGTGATGAAGTCTGGCATGTACGGGAGGTGAGTGGGAGAAGAGATGTGAGAAGCAGATTATCCACTAGGAGGAACATAGGGAGTGGGGTTGGGGTAGACAGAGGATACCACACAAAGCATGGTGAATCCATGAGGTGGCTGGGTGATAGATGGCTGTGGAGGTGTGAAGGGTCTGTGAAGGGTGCAGTGGTATACATCAGGAGACTACAGGAAGAAGGCCATTCATCTACTTCCAGCACTTTTACCCCATCCTCTGATGCAGCGAGCTGGCACTCATTATTGCGGCCACTGCCTCCCAGGTAGTGATGGTGAACTTGGTTGATGGATCTCTGCGGGAACGCAAGTGGAGGATATCACGCCTCTGCTGCACACCATCCAAGAGTTTGATGAGGGCTCCATCTGAAAACCTTGGCAGCCATCCCCCTCGACTGAACTTGAAACAAGTGCTGGAGAGTCATTTAAAAGGAGCACCCCACTGATTGTAGAGGTTACCTTTCCTGGGGCCAGCGAATCAGAGGCAAGCTGCCATAAGTGCGGTGTAAATTAAATGGGGAAAAAATGTTATGAGTTTCCCCACCATCGATGTTGGTGGGATTCTCCCCGGTTTTCTCACCAGAGCCAACACTTTGAAAGGATATGGTAAGATTCCGCCCCATTTTCAAACTAAGATAAGAGGAATATTAGGCAAATAAAAATTAAAAACACATCATCAAAAACAGAACTCACAATGCACACAGAAGCCAATTTATCATTTATTTCATTTTGTTTTGTTTAGGGCTGAAAAGAATTCAGAGAAGCTCATTAAATACGGTACTTGATACTAAGGAAATTAAATATATTGGGAGGATATAGGAAATAAATAAGACTTCATGGAAATTGATATGGGGAAAGAATAGGATTCAAGTTCAAAAAATGATGGTCTGAGATTTTTCCATTATGAAATCGCCAACCCACAATTTTCTTGCCCAGTAAAACAAATAGGAGCAAAATCTCACTCCTGATGCATTGTTGCCAATCGGAATACTATCCCATCAGCGTCACCAATAATGTTGCCAATCGGAATACTATCCCATCAGCGTCACCAATAATGTTGCCAATCGGAACACTATCCCATCAGTGTCACCAATAATGTTGCCAATCGGAACACTATCCCATCAACGTCACCAATAATGTTGCCAATCGGAATACTATCCCATCAGCGTCACCAATAATGTTGCCAATCGGAATACTATCCCACCAACGTCACCAATAATGTTGCCAATCGGAATACTATCCCACCAGCATCACCAATAATGTTGCCAATCGGAATACTATCCCACCAACATCACCAATAATGTTGCCAATCGGAATACTATCCCACCAACGTCACCAATAATGTTGCCAATCGGAATACTATCCGACCAACGTCACCAATAATGTTGCCAATCGGAATACTATCCCACCAACGTCACCAATAATGTTGCCAATCGGAATACTATCCCACCAACGTCACCAATAATGTTTCCAACCGGAATACTATCCCACCAGCATCACCAATAATGTTGCCAATTGGAATACTATCCCACCAACGTCACCAATAATGTTGCCAATTGGAATACTATCCCACCAGCATCACCAATAATGTTGCCAATTGGAATACTATCCCATCAGCGTCACCAATAATGTTGCCAATCAGAATACTATCCGACCAGCATCACCAATAATGTTGCCAATTGGAATACTATCCCACCAACGTCACCAATAATGTTGCCAATTGGAATACTATCCCACCAACGTCACCAATAATGTTGCCAATTGGAATACTATCCCACCAGCGTCATCAATAATGTTGCTCTTTATGTGATGAGGCTCTATTTATGATATGATGTTGTGTCCCAACAGCGTCACCAATACTGTGGGTGTTTCTATTTCTCTTACTGAACCACAAGGCTTTCCCGTATATCGGTCAAATGACAACACAACTTGGGGTTGTTTAGCGCAGGGCTAAATCGCTGGCTTTGAAAGCAGACCAAGGCAGGCCAGCAGCGCGGTTCAATTCCCGTACCAGCCTCCCCGAACAGGCGCCAGGATGTGGCGGCTAGGAGCTTTTCACAGTAACTTCATTGAAGCCTACTTGTGACAATAAGCAATTTTCATTAATTTCACTTTAACCAGTTAGTCAGTTCACTTTCAAAGATAGTTTATTTACACACAAGGTGTTATAACCTGCCTGCTTACCACTGGCTGGGGACTAATGACAATCCCACAATCCTATGGGAGTATGAGCTTCCCCAATGAGGGGGGGGGGGGGGGGGGGCGGAGAAATCATTAGCAGACTCCCTGCATAAATAGAGCTGGCCAGTTTGGAACCAGCAGAGAAAGAGAGGAGTGAGCAGCAAGGGAAGTTGCTGCTGCTGTTGGACATGTATGTTATTGTAAATAAATGTTATTTCTTTGTATCCTGAAGACTCGCGCGGGATTCTTCGTGGACCTCACAAAACAAGGGTTACTTCAACATGCAAGCACAATATACTACATGTTAAACTACATCTATCAGCTACAATAACCTATACTTAACTTCAGGGCGACCGGCGCTGTGCAGATTGATAAGGCCTTTATCTTGATCTCACGTGGCTGGTTTGAAGAAGTGGCTCTGTCTCTGCTGGGCTGATATCAGGTAGCGATCGTTGGTCTTGAACTTGGCTGTCTGGCCGTTATGCTGCAGTTGGTGTGGGCACAGGCCGGATCCAAAGGAGGCTGGCACAGGCCGGGTCCAAAAGAGACAGAACACATGTGTCCCCTTTTATCCCTCTGGGGTTTCATGCTCTTTGGGACGGTCCTTGATCTTGGACCCAATAATTCGAAAGGCTTCGATCACTGCCTTCAATTTTGGCCAATAAAAGGGCGGGTGTCTTGGTGGCTGGGCGTGTCCTTAGTGATCATTGACCTTGGCGGTTGGGCTCTCTGAGGAAAGGGCGTGGTGCCGATCAGTCTGTGGCTGTACCAGTTTCTTGATTGGAATCCTATTGTTCTGGGGAACAGGACATTAAAATGCAAACGAGCGGAGGTTTTGATCAGGTCTAGCTACCTGTGTTTCAAATACACAGAAGCTCTCTATCTGTCTGAATCCTGGGTTGGTCACAATTCCCATGGTCCTTTGCAGGTGGCCGTCTCAGATGGCTACAGCCTGAGAACCACAGGCAAGATAGCGGGAATCAGTGGGGCTAATGGGAAGAGTTTCTTGTGCTGAATCAGGCAAAATCACCGGACAGCAATAATGTGACCTGAAGAAGAGCCATATCCAACTTGACACATTTCTCCTACCACAGATGATCCCAGGCCTGCTGGATTGTTCCTGCTTTTGCTGATTTTCAATTCAGATTTCCGCTATTGGCAGTATTTTTTTAGTTTATTAAGGAGGTGTGGTGAATGTAACATGGTAATTCACACTGTCTCTTTGTAAGTGCAGTAGCGTTATCTGACCACTGGGGGAGTAGCTCTGGGAATGCTCAGGAGCTTGTACAGGGCTCCACCCTTGGCTCTGCCCACGACTCCTCCCCCTTGTGTTGCTGTATAAATACCCTTGTCCAGAGTCAGCCTGCAGTTCACCGAGAGTTCATCAACGGGTAACAGGCTGGCTCTGTAGTAAGTAGATTAGAGCCTATATTCATATCAAAAAACACGTGTCTGGTGAATTGATGGTTCCATCAGGAGGTCAGACAACTCTTCCATTGATATGTCATGCAGGCTGTAAGCATACAATAGGATTGAAAAGCTCTATGATATTCTTACCATTTTCTCAGTGAGTGCACACAACATATTGTTTCACTGACGGAGATTATGCAAAAACCCTGCTCCAGGATTCTGCCAAATCTTCCCTCTACCTGCTACAAGGAGGTTCACAGGAACAACCCGTGAGCAACTGGCTGGCTGTAAGGAACTAACTGAGCTTTGCAAATTTGAGAACTCACCAAAGGCACTTCTGACTTTGGAGATAGTATAAAATGGCCGATATTGCTTTTGCAGCCCATTTATACCTCTCTCCTGATTTTTATGAGTCAATATCACATAAAGTCACAATTACCCTCACATGTGCTGACTCATTAAAAGTTACTGTAATTATATTGGATATAGGTGGGCTGGATTCTCTGATTTTGCGGCTATGTCTAGAGGAAGTGTCTGGTCTTCCGACCAAAAAGTTGGCGGCAACCCCGATGCTCCACCCTGTTGGGGGGCCAGCAGCCGCGCAACATAAAGCCCCCGGCTTTACCTGCAGAGATGGACGCAGAATGGTCGGGTCTGAGGCCGCGCATGCGCACGGCGGTGGCCAGGTCATCAACATGGCGCTGGCGGCGCGCAGACCTGGCCTGCCAGATAGTGACCCCTGTAACCTCCCCCTCGCCACCCCCAGACCATCCCTCGCCAGTATCCCCAGCCCCCACCGATGCCCCCCTGCCAGCGGTACGACTTCCCCCACCCCAGACTGTGGCGGCGCTGGACACAGACCAGTTAAATACTCTGAGGAATCTTTTAACTTTATTCATATGGCAGAAACAAGTAATTAGATAGTTATATTACCAGATATATCCTCGCTGTAGAGGCATCAGATATCAACAATTGCCAATTTTAACTGTGCTACTGTGCATACAGCAAAACCGTTGGGTCCTTGATTATAAATACATGTCTGATCCAAGATGTCATCAGGACTTGACTACAGTTTAAATTGGATGACATCAGTGTGAAGCTGGTGTTGCTCTAATTCCCATCAGGGGAAAACAGCAGCAAACAGGAGCTTGGGTCAGGAAAGGCCCAAACAAGTTTGTTTTTCACTTTTCATATGGAACCAGGAGGAGCCAGAGTTCTATTATCATCACATGTTGTTGGCGAGCAGCGTGCCAACCATGCAAATTCCACTGCTTCCCGGCAACCTCCCACCTGGATTGGAGTGGATCACAAATTTACTGCCAAGTTTTAAATGAGGTAGATAAGTTAAAGTTACATGGGTTTTATTTCTTGGGCTTCATGCACCTCATGAATTCGCTACCAAAGGAAAGAGTTGAGGCCAAACCATTGCCGGCGGAATTCTCTGTTCCTGAGACTAAGTGCTGATGCCAGGGCAGGATTCGTGGCTTCTCCGACTGCAAAACTGGGGCCGCACCTGGACTGATTCAGCGACCATTGAGGAGCTAGCACCGGCGTCACGTGGAACACAATCGATTCTAATGGGAAAAGGTGTGGGATTCATCGGGATCAGGATTGACACTTGGGAGGCTGACAAGCTGCAGCCGCATCAGCGCACTTCACTCCCCACACACCCACACCCCAGCCAACAAGTTGGCACTGGTTGTGCAGGAGCACGCCCATACGGCTGATGGGTTGCCTGGGGCCAGAGGGCACCTAGGGGGGGGTGACCTAGGGGGACATTCATACGACCCATGGCCCTAAGTTCGCAGTGCGTAGTCGGCGGCAGAAGCCCCCCAGCCAGCGGCATAACTGTCAGCAAACTATGGTGGTTTTGGAAACTTTCCGTATGCCCTCTCTCTTCCTCACCAGCCTGTTCCATGATTTTTAAAAGCACAAGTGAACCTTGCCACCGGGAATTCCCCCAGTGGAGGCTGAGAAGCGCGGAGGCTGCAGGGAATACCGGATCAGGCTTGCTAATGATATGTAAACGCCGTTTACTGTACGTGTGGACTGGAACACATTGGCGCCACTTTTGAGGCACTGGAGAATTATGCTTTGTCATGGAACCGGCGCCCACCAAGATTTTGGCGTCAAAATAGATTCTCGGTCCAATCACATTTCCCGATTCCAGAGTCAGCCGTGGAGATTCCCACTCTGTATATTTTCAAGAGTTTAGATATATCACTTGGGGCGAAGGAGATCAAATGATATGGGGGGGGGGGGGGGGGGGGGGGGGGGGGGGGGGTGGGATCAGATTATTGAGCTCGATGATCAGCCATGGCCATAATGACTGGTGGAGCAGGCTCGAAGGACTGAATGGCCTCCTGCTGCTCCTATTTTCTATGTTCTGTGTTTATTTTGGTATTTTAGTATAATGGAAAGAATCAGAGACTTGACGGAGACATGGTATAACGGGTTAATTCTGACTGTGTGATATGCGAATGTGACACAATACATTATCACAGGAAGTGTTGCAATGTCCCGTGATCCTGCTGTCTCTTGTACATCATGGTTAAGATGTGATCACCATTAGAAATGTTCGAATAAAATTAACGTTTTCCTTCCCTCAGCATACTCTGTAAATATTTTGTGTTAACACAATGAGACCATTAATATTATATGATGGCAGTGAGTGAAGAACAAGTATGGAAAATCTCTGCCATTACCCAAAACCTCCAAGAAGTTCACATGTCTCAACCTTAAAGCATGGCTGAATTGGTGTTGGAGATTTGCCAGGTATTACACCGCATCAGCTGAGTGATGAGCCGATCAGTATACTAATATATGCAATGGGTGGCAGTACAAACGATATCCTAGGAAGGCAAGGGATCAGCAAAGAAAAAGCTATGTATGATGAACAAACAAAAGCAATCAATGCCTACTTCAATCTGAAAAAGAAAATCATTATCATGCGGACTAAATTTAACAGGCATATCCAATGAGAAGGGGAAAGTATTGATACATTTATAAATGATCTGTATAGACTTGCAAAGAACTGTGTTTATGGCAGTTTAAAAGATGAACGAATCAAGCGAAAAATTGTTCTCTGGGTCTTGGATGAAGCATTGTCAGAGCACTTGCAGTTGAGAGATGATATAACCTTAACAAAGGTAATTCAGCTGAGCAGAAGCTAGCCACCATCTACAAGGCACAAGTCCGGCGTGTAATGGAATAATCTCCACTCACCTGCGAGTCCAACCACACTCAAGAAGCTTGACACCATCCAGGACAAAGCAGCCCATTACCTTAAACATGAACTCCCTCAATCACTGATTCACATTGGCAGCAGTGTGTACCATCTACAAGATGCACTGCAGCAATTCACCAAGGCTCCTTCGACAGTGCCTTCCAAAGCCACAGTCTCTAGGAGAACAAGGGAAGCAGATGCATGGGAACACCATCATCTGGAAGTTTTCCCGCAAATCACGAACAATCCTGTTTTGGAAATATATAACCATTGCTCCACTGTCACTGGGTAAAAATCCTGGAACACAATTCTAACAGCACTCTGGGTGTTCCTGCAAGAGTCCAAGAAGGCGGCTCACCACCACCTTCTCAAGGGCAATTAGGGATGGGCAATCTATAATGGCTTAGAAAGCGACACCCACATTTCATGAATTTTTTTTAAAAAACAAGCTGGTGCCCAGAGGCAAAATCGATCAGTGATTCATACACTCTGTGGAGTATATAAAATTTAAAAGCTGAGAGGCAGGAAGAGCATCCACCAACCTCGCCAGCTGACTGTTCTCAGTGCGGTGGAGAGAAAAGGTGCAAAAATCATCCCGTCAAAGAGGTCGAATGCCATTTTGCAGCAAGAAGCCACTTTCAGCTGTGTGTCGCAGCAAGAAGCTTGTACCAAACAGGCAAAAAGAGTAGCCTTTGAAATGTGGCAAGATCCATGAAATAAAAGATATTAATGATAACATAAAGAATCAAGTGGAAGCTATTGGAGTGCTGATATCCCAGTAAAGAGATACAGCCAGAGATTTGCCTCTTTTCGATGCTGAACCGTGGTTGCAGAAAAGTTTGCGTCAGCTGTCATGCATTAAATTACACAGGCCAGGAGAGATAGAACTCAAGGTCATAGGATAACTGAAATCTAATATAGGATCCTGAACCAGAGCTGCTACTCTTAAGCAGGAGAGCCTGTACTGACTGATTTGCAGAGTAGAGGAACTGGAAAGTGGAGAAGATCAGCATAAAAATGTCAGAGCTGAATTTTTCCAGCTGTTCACGGGACTATGAGAGCTTTATTGTCCGGGGATGCTGGTTATGTTGCTCTTTTGTTGGAGATGGTCATTGTCTAATACTTGTGTGGCACCGATGTAACTTGCCACTTATCAGCCCAAGCCTGAAAATTGTCCCAAGTCTTGCAGCATATAGATACAGATTGGTTCAGTATCTGAGGATTCAAAAATGATGCTGAACATTGGCAATCATTCAGAAACATCACCACATTATGATGAAGAGAAGGTCACTGATGAAACAGCTATGGTTGGTTAGTCCTAGGGCACTTCCCTGGGGAACTCCTACAGCAATGTCCTGGGACTAAGATAATTGACCAACAATTATAACCATTTTCCTGTGTGCCACATATGACTCCAACTAGTGGACTGTTTCTCTCCGGATTTTCATTGACTCCAGTTTTACCAGAGTTCCTTGATGCCACACTCAATCAAATGCTGCCTTGATATCAAGGGCAGCCACTCTTACCTCCCCCTTGGTGTTCAGCTCTTTTGCCCATGGTTTAATCAAGGCTGCAATGAGGTCAGGGGCTGAATGGCCCTGATGTCACCCAAACTAAGCATCAGTGATCAGGTTATTGCTGAGTAAGTACTTGATAGCACTGTTAATGACCCCTTCTGTCACTTTGCTGATGATGGAGAGTGGACTGATAGGGAGGTAATTGGCTGGGTTGGATTTGTTTTGTTTCTTATGTACAGGAAGTACAACAGAGGCCTTTTGATAAAATCAAAGATATGCTGATATTGCCTGATATTTTAGCTCCCTACGACTCAGAGCAACCCACTATCATTGCTGCTGATGTATCTTCATAGAATCAAATAATCACTACAGAGCAAAGGAGGCCATTCGGCTCATCGAGTCTGTACCAACACTGTACAAGACTGGGAGGGGTAATCTTTCAGGAACAGACAGATGGAAAGCACAGATCAGGTTACTATGCATCCCATTCACTGACAGAGCCCGAACAGAGAAATGCAGTGATAGAAAAAGAAGCATGAGATGCTACATGGAGAAGTTTATGCTCTTGATCTCCATGTCAAGAGCGAGTCAGACCATAAGCCCTTAGTGACGCTCTTAAATTCTAAGGAGTGAACAAAAAAGTCTCCAACAACAATTCAAACAGGGGACATTGTGATTTGATGCAAAGACAGAGTATGCTCTGGGAAAATAACAGAATTCAGCAGACGCTTTGTCCTGGAAGCCAGTGGTGCAAACTGAACAGGTGATTTAGTCCTTGTTGAAGAGGAAGAAACCGTTGCATTTACAACAACCACAACTCTACCAGGAACAACACAGAAACTAAAGGAAACCAGAGATGCATAGAAATCTGATGTAAAGTGTGCTCAGATCAGAAAATGGGCAGCATACATGCCACAAAATCCCATTCTCAGACAATACTATGAACAGAGAGGAAACCTCAGTGCAGTCGCATGTCTGACAAGAGAGTGGTCATTCCAAGAGTTCTGAGACTCACTAAACTACAATTATTGCAGCAAGGACATTTGGGAATAACAAAATGTCCAGCCAGAGCAAGATCTTCTGTTTGGTGTCCAGGGGCGGTATTCTTCGACCCCCCGCCGGGTCGGAGAATCGCCCGGGGCCGGCGTCAATCCCGCCCCCGCTGTGTCCCGAATTCTCCGCCCCCGAGATTCGGCAGGGGTGGGAATTGCGCCGCGCCGGTCGGAGGGGCCCCCCCGGCGATTCTCTGGCCCGCGATGGGCCGAACTCCCGCCGCTGACTAGCCTCTCCCGCCGGCGTGGATTAAACCACCTTTCTTACTGGCGGGATTGGCGGCGCGGGCGGGCGCCGGGTTCCTGGGGGGGGGGGCACGGGCCGATCTGACCTCGGGGGGTGCCCCCACGGTGGTCTGGCCTGCGATCAGGGCCCACCGATTGGCAGGCGGGCCCATGCCGAGGGGGCACACTTTTTCTTCCGCCTTCACCATGGTCTTCACCATGGCGGAGGCAGAAGTGACCTCCTCCCCTGCGCATGCGCCGGTATGACGTCAGCAGCCGCTGAGGCTCCGGCGCATGCGTGGATTTGCGCCGGCCGGCAAAGTCCTTTCAGCCCCGGCTGGCATGGCGTCAAAGGCCGTTCACGCCAGCTGGCAGAGTGGGAACCACTCCGGCGTGGGTCTAGGCCCTCAATGTGAGGGCTTGGCCCATAAAGGTGCGGAGACGTCCGCACATTTGCGGAGGCCCGACGGCGGAGTGGTTCACGCCACTCCAACACGCCAGAACCTCCCGCCCCGCCGGATAGGGGAGAATCCCGGCCTCAGTCTCTCAAATTATTGGATGAGTATCAAATTGTATTACTTGGACTATTTATAGTCAGAAAACAAGAGACTGGTCAATGTCTTCTTCCTTTTGAGAAGCATTGTCAGAGCACTTGCAGTTGAGAGATGATATAACCTTAACAAAGGTAATTCAGCTGAGCAGAGGCTAGCCACCATCTACAAGGCACAAGTCCGGCGTGTAATGGAATAATCTCCACTCACCTGCGAGTCCAACTACACTCAAGAAGCTTGACACCATCCAGGACAAAGCAGCCCATTACCTTAAACATGAACTCCCTCAATCACTGATTCACATTGGCAGCAGTGTGTACCATCTACAAGATGCACTGCAGCAATTCACCAAGGCTCCTTCGACAGTGCCTTCCAAAGCCACAGTCTCTAGGAGAACAAGGGAAGCAGATGCATGGGAACACCATCATCTGGAAGTTTTCCCGCAAATCACGAACAATCCTGTTTTGGAAATATATAACCATTGCTCCACTGTCACTGGGTAAAAATCCTGGAACACAATTCTAACAGCACTCTGGGTGTTCCTGCAAGAGTCAAAGAAGGCGGCTCACCACCACCTTCTCAAGGGCAATTAGGGATGGGCAATCTATAATGGCTTAGAAAGCGACACCCACATTTCATGAATTTTTTTAAAAAAACAAGCTGGTGCCCAGAGGCAAAATCGATCAGTGATTCATACACTCTGTGGAGTATATAAAATTTAAAAGCTGAGAGGCAGGAAGACCAAGGCAAGCCAGCAGCACGGTTCGATTCCCGTAACAGCCTCCCCGAACAGGCGCCGGAATGTGGCGACTAGGGGCTTTTCACAGTAACTTCATTGAAGCCTACTCGTGACAATAAGCGATTTTCATTTCATTTCAAAACCATGGAAATGTCTTGGGATGGATCTCTTCAAACACAGAGCTAAGATATTCTTGATTGCAGGTGGATTGGAACTCAAGTAACTACAGGGTCACACTTCTGGAGCAGTAATTACACTGTTGAAGGAGATATGGAATCCCAGACCTTGTAATTTCAGACAATGAACCACAGTTTGCCAATGAATACCTTAAGGAATAAACGGCATTGTATGGATTTGTCCATACTAACAGTGGACCAAGGTACCCTCAAGACAACAGTAAAGCTGAATGAGAATGGGTATCGTGAAAGTATTGCAAAAGAAGACCTATAGCTTCCATCGTGGACTTCAGAACTATTGTTCAACTCTTCTCCAAAATGGTTGAGCACCGTGTGAATTCCTAATGAGCAAGACTGACAATTTAACTTCCTACCCTGCAGCACACACTCATGATGCAAGCACAACTTAAATGATTTAGAAAACGTGAGAGAGAAAGAAGATGTGTGTTATACTAGACAAATGTGGAACTGTGACAAACATCACAGAGCATGCGACCTGTCAGACCTCCAATCAGGAAAGTCAGTTTGGATTTGAGACCAAACTCACTCAGACAAGTTGAACAGGCACCACCTCCACAGTCCTATTTCATCCAAACAGGCAATGGATGAGACAGAAAATATGTACAGTGGTTTACACACATCAGCAGCCTCCTACACAGTCAAAGCAGCGATCGACATAATCGGACAGAGCATTCATCGAGACATCAAGATGATAATCAAATTGGAGATCCAATGTCATCTACAAACTCTCCTTCTGCCCACCGGAGTCTTAAGAGATTACTCAGAGGACTCAAATCCTAAATCGCCTCCAAAGGAGCAGAGGGCTCTTTGAATAAATTAGTGACACCGCGACAGGGTTTATCCCTGAAATAAAAAATTACAATCAGAGGCTTGGGGGGAGATGTAGTATAAGGGGTCAATTCTGCCTGTGATATGCGAATGAGACACAGTGTAATTCATTACAAGAAGTGGTTTAGCTCACTGGGCTAAATCACTGGTTTTTAAAGCAGACCAAGCAGGCCAGCAGCACGGTTCGATTCCCGTACCAGCCTCCCCGGACAGGCGCCGGAATGTGGCGACTAGGGGCTACTCGTGACAATAAGCGATTTTCATTTCAATGACTCATTATGTTGCTTTTTCTTGCACAAAGTCATAGTTATGATATCGGCAGGGATTCTCTGTTCCGAATTCGCTTTGCTACCACTGCCAGTGAGAATAGACAATTTGGCGCTCAGCGAAAATGCCATTTACTGTAGCGGGAACAGAGACTCCCTGTGGCGTAAACAAATGGAGAATCCTGCCCATAGTCACTGTTGGAGATGTTCCACTAAAATTGACATTAGCCTTACCTCAGTAGGCTCTGTAAATATTTTGCTTGATCATAGGGACAACAAGAATATTATATGCATCAAATCATGAGTGAGCTCTCTGCACACCTGTCCATAGCTTGTCTGTTAAAATCAGGGCTAAATCATATTTAATATCCAATAGTGAAAATTCAGACTGCTTCTATTCTATGGCACCTAATTTTATGGAATGCACATTTGGGACAGGGAATGACAGATCAATCAAGATACTTCTGCAGGAATGCTAATACACATTGATTGGGCAAGGAATTGTTTACCTCGAATAAAAGATGAAAATGTGTTTTTTTTAAATAAATTTAGAGTAGGCAATTTTTTTTTCCAGTCAAGGGGCAATTTAGCGTGACCAATTAACCTACCCTGTACATCTTTGGGCTGTGGAGGCGAAACCCACACAAACACGGGGAGAACATACAAATGCCACACGGACAGTGACCCAGAGCAGTGATAACCACGGCGCCATTGTGCTGCCCATTGTGTGGGTTTTTAATCAATAGTTCAAAGTGTTGGAGAAACCAAATTTCGGCACTGAAATTTGGTAAACCTTTTGGGGTGCCCTTTGAAAAAATTGGATTTTTTTTTAACTGAGGCACCACCCACACACAAATCAACTCTTTAGATAATTATCCTACAAATGTAGAAATATTTCTGTAAATTTTTCATGTCTTGAAGAAAGTGACACCTGTACCCTAATGCAAGTTCAGTCTGTCCTAACGTAGCCACAAAGGACATATATTTTAGTGAATTTAAACATTTTACTACCGATAAATAGATACAAAAAGGATTGGCTAGCTGTGCAGTAGTTTGTCATTGAACATAAAGCAATATAATGAGAAACTGGCATAACAGTCAGATTCAGAAATGAGCATGAATTTCCACAAGGCTCCTCTTGATTGCTATAATTTTCGCCGAAAATCTGAGGAACTCCAAAGTACTGGCGGAAACTCAAAGAATCCTTAAGACTCCTTCAAAAAAGCATTTTTTTTTGCTATAAATAGCTTTCTGCCATTTTCATTGGTGACAAGATCACAAGTATTAGAAACTAATTTTTATATTGATTTCCACTTGTTACCCTGAACAGCTCATTTGTCAATTCAAATCCATTTTTAATATTGAGTTGGACTTTGAATTGATTGGATATGTGTGCTTTTTCAACAAGCCTGGTTTCAGGCTGTCCCATCAGCATAATTAAGGAGCTGAAATTTATTTTACATAATTTCTGTTGGAATCGTCCAAATATACATACAGACCAAACATTTTTTCATGAACTAACTGATCTACCAAACTGTAGCTGATAATAATTGCAACCATTCGTGAAGTCTGCTGGAGTGCTGAATCTTGACGTTTGTTATACATTCCTATTGCATCTACACCAATTATGTTATTTTCAAATTCAGTGTATTCTGTTGCCTGCGCATTTTATGCTGTGCTCAGTTTAGCACTAATATATTTGTACTCCAGAAAAGTGGGTTCTTCTCGTCTGCTTGCTCAATCTAATTTCCTTCATTTTTATCACATCCATATCACTCAATATCCTTCACAACACTTTATCAGATCGTGTTACCATTCTTATTCACTATGCATTTTACAGATCGATTGACCAACTTATCATTTAAAATTAAATTTTAACTTCGGTGCAAGTGTTTTCTTTCTATTTAATTGTACATCTAAGTGTGTAATTCAAATGTCAACAATCAGCCGACTCGTTGTCTAACTTAACAGAGAATATCGATGACACAGACCTTGACCACCGGAACATGAGTTTGAATATAACCTGTGAGGTAATGCATTTTTGACAGGCTGGTTTAACCCAGTGGGATAGACAACTAGTTTGTGATGCAGAACAAGGCCAGCAGCGCAGGTTCAATTCCTGTACCAGCTTACCCGAACAGGCACCGGAATGTGGCGACTAGGGCTTTTCACAGTAACTTCATAATTGTGACAATAAAAGTTTATTATTATTATTCTGCCAGATTTTAAATGGAAAATAACTGTGCAGTATGTTGATTAGTTTTTATGTATTCTATTGATGGGGAGGCGGGGATAAGGGAAAAGGCAAACTTATTTAAATATTTCACGCAAAAACCTGAAGCAAGGAAAACACAAAAGATTGCACATATCTGAGGGCAATTTGTTGCAAGCTGACATCCTTTTGCCTCTCTTCTAAAACTCACAATGTGCCATTGTCAAATTCTAGTCCACCACCTGTAACCCAAATAAGAAAGGTGCATGGTATGGTACCACAGTGTTTAGAAACTCCAAGGAGTTCCTAACATTGTGACTTCCCAATCTCAACTGCTACCAATCACTGGCAAATGTCAAACAATTTCTCATACCAAATAAAAACATGGTGTAGGATTTTGGGGTTTTGAGGTATAAAACCCTTCCAATTAAAATTTCTAACTTCTGAATTCGTAATTTCTAACATTAAGGTCTTTGGTTGTGCTTGACCTAACAATGTACGAATAATTAGTACTTCTGACTCAAGTGGAATTTATTAAGCAAGATTTTACATATACTTAACACAACGCAGGGAAGACAACTTGGAAGTCCCTCATCCTTCAAGTTTCTAGTCATTGTTGAGCACACACCGGTGGCTCTGCGGGATCCTCCGCCACATCGGCAGTGCACACACGCGTTTCCCGACAGTGTGGGGTGGCTCACAATGGAAAACCCCATTAGCTGGCTGTGGGAATGGAGAAGCCCCTGCCGACAGGGGCATGCCGTGCCAAAAACAGGGCTGACAGGACAGAGAATCCCACTCAATGACTTTCTCTTCTCTGTCTTCGAAATGATGTTTGATTGTGTCCAGAAAGTCTGTTAACCAAGGCTCTGCTGTTCGATCTATTTAGTGAACTCAAACTCACAAATATTCTGGAATTTGTTCAATCAATTTTTGTTTAAGAAGCTCAAATAACTATTAACTGATCTTACAGCATTATAAGATATACTTCCCAAATAAGTACCGTATATACTCGCGTATCATGCGATCTCGTGTATCATGCGACCCCTAAATTTTAGACCCCAAAACATGATTTTATGCTATACCTCATGTATCATGCGAGTCACTTTTTTGAGACACCAAATGAGATACCAAATTACGCCGTTAACAACTGCCGTAAACAACCAGCTGTTTTGCGGTTTCTAATCACGGTAATAAGCAGTTAACTAACGCGTAACACATAACGGTCGAATACATTCTACCATTAGCCACTATGGAGAAAAGATCTGCCAAGAAATATACTGCCAAATTGAAGCTGCAAGTCGTTGCCGAAGCGGAACACAGCAACAACGTTAAAGCTGCAAAGCTGTTTGGTGTCGGAGAAAGCTGTGTCCGCAACTGGAGAAAACAGAAAGAGAAATTGATGGAAAGTCCTTCCTATAAATGCGCTAATCGCGGGTTGAAATGTCATTGGCCGCAATTAGAAGATAACGTCTCAAAGTGGGTGTCCGAAAATTGGGAAAATGGTTATATTATAACTCGATCTAAAATTAGATGGTGTACGCGGTTCATGAAAAGACATGACTTTGTGTCAAGAAGAAAAATAAAAATTGCACAGAGACTCCCAAAAGAATTAGAAGAAAAAGTGACTAGTTTTCAAACATTTGTAATCAAACATCGCAAAGCTAACAGCTATCAGTTATCGTGCATTGGAAACATGGATGAAACACCCGTGAATTTTGATCAGCCACTTGACGTATCCATTAATAAGCCATTTAAAGACAATATAAGAAAGAAATGGAATGACTGGATGATGGAAGGAGAGAAATCATTTACGAAGGGAGGGAATATGAAGGCTCCGGATTTGCCTCTACTGTGTTTGTGGGTAAAAGAAGCATGGGCTGAGATAGATGCAGATTTGATTGTTAAAGCATTTTAAAAATGTGGAATCTCAAATGCTTTGGATGGAAGTGAAGATGATGCTATATTCGAAGATGCAGGAGAAGAGGATGAAAATATTGAAGACCTGGAAGATGATCAGTATGACGACTGCCTCGATGAAGAAGAATTCCAAGCTTTATTTGATGATGACACTGATAGCAATGAAAGCGAATTTGACGGATTTTAGTTAACCTGCAAAAGTTTGTTTCAATAGTTTTTTTATTAAAGTTTTATTAAAGTTTGTTAATTAACCTACTTATGTATTCCTGTTTTATATTTCATTATGTCCATAATAATGTCCATTTGACTTTCCGTTAATGGATACGGTCTGCTTAACAGCCTAACAGCCTAATCTTGACCAGTACTTCACACCCGAAATTTTGTATCTCGCGTATCATGCGACCCCCCAAATTCAGGTCAAAATTTAGGTCTTCAAAGGTCGCATGTTACGCGAGTATATACGGTAATACTTATTTTCCCAAAGAGGTCAGTGAGTCAAATCCAAGTCACGCTGGTCAAGTGTTAACAGGGGTTGACTACCATTGCTGCAATGGTCTCTAGGCTCCAGGTCACAGTCTCCGAGGCTTCAAGTTCACGGTTCTTCTCTCCTCTTCTTGTGATGTTGTTCCCGGGTTGTTGCTGCCAGTTTCCGTTCACCAATATATTTATGCCTTCGGCCAGATTCACCGATCCTGAGACTAAGGGGCAGGGTTCACGGACTTCTACGACAGCAAAACTGGTGCCGCACCTGGACCAACTCAGCGGCTGTTAAGGGACTAACACCGGCGTCACGTGGAACACAATCAATTCCAATGAGAAACAGTCCCGGATTCATTGGGTCCATTATTGACAAGCTGCAGCCACATATACACACTTCACTCCCCATACACACTATCCCAGCTAACAAGATGGCAGCAAAACACGCGGCCCTGAGGTTCACCGTCACGGAACTGGAGACCCGGCTAGACAATGTGTAAGAGAGGCAGGTGATATTGTACCCCGGGGTGGGAAGGAGGATGCCAGCCACCGCCTTTCGCCGGGCCTGGATGCAGGTGGCAAAGGTGGTCAGCGTTGTGGGCAACAACTTCTGTACCAGACAGCAGTGCCAGAAAAAGCTGCACAACCTCCTCAGGGTGGCCAGGGTGAATAGGCAGCACTGTGCATCTAGCACCAACCCCCGTCCCACACACCCGTAACTTGACCCCTCCCCACAAGGAGGGCTACCGAGCCCCACCCTGTACCCAAGGCCGGCACCCATACTGGTCGTCATGGTTGGTGCCCTGCATTGAAGCGACCAGCTACCCACCCCCTGAGCTGCATGAGTTGGAGTGTCTAACACTGTGCGTTTTCTGTTTCCACCCCAGGAGAAGGCCGATCATAACCGCCGGGAGCGGGAGAAGACTGGAGGGGGACAGCTAGACCTGCAGCCCCTCACTGTAGTGAAACAGAGGGCACTGGATGTTGTCGGTGGGCCTAAAGAAAGGGCAGTCGCCAGGGTGCAGGTCAATATCGGAAGAGGAAGTGAGACCCCGCTGAGTTGTGGTTGCCCATGGCACATGTGTCACCCCCCCCCCACCCACCATCCCCACAACACTCTCACACCCACGACAAACCCTACACCAGCCTCAGACCCACACCACCCCTACACCCACACCACACTCACTCCCACAACACCTGCAGCCCTACACTCCCGCTCCACCATCACCACCACCCCTAAACACCCCCTCCCCAATACAACCCCCACCCGAGCACACCTCCACCACCAAGGATGACACCCACATGGATGGGAACCCTCAACCTGAATCCCAGGTCAGCCCGGGGCTCGGGCCCCATGACAGTGATTTCCCATCACAGCTGTCTCCAACACCCTCCACCATCCCAGAAACACTCACCTCAGCTGGGCACTTTAGTGAAGAGGGGTACTATCTGGTCCATACCACACACATGCATCGGAGCAGGTGGAGATAGGAACTTCCAAGGGACAAGCGGTCATTGGGCATACTGACCCCAGGGACTAACTGCCATCGAGACGGGTTTCAGGCTTCTAGGATAGACAGTCTCATCAATTGTGGAGATGCAGTTGAAGACCCAGGAACTACCTGAGAGTGTGGCGGCGAGCATCTAGCACCTGCATATGCAGGTGGAGGAGTCCAACCGCATGCAGGATCAGGAGGTGGTGCCAACCATGTGTGCCACCCAGGCCAACACCACAACGGTGGCGTCCGTGATAGAGGCCTTAGCAGCGAAGATTTTGACCGTGGATCAACATGTGCAAGGCCTGGGACCCTCTGTGCTGGCCGTGGCTGAGGCCGAGGAGAGGGCTGCCGTCTCACAGGCCGCCATATGTCGGGGCCACCTGAACATTGCAATGGGACTCCTGAGAGTGGCCCAGTCACAGCGGGCCATGGCAGAGAGCATCGGAGGCATTGCCCAGGCGGGGGCTGATGTGGCACACACACATAAGCTGGTGGCATAGTTAATGGTGATGTGGCGCAGTCCCAGACAGAGGTGGCCCTCTCCATGTGCTCCATGGCCACAAGCATGCAAACCCTGTTCGAGACAGCAGTCGGCCTCCAGGACTGGTAGCGCCAGGTGGCATGGAAGCCTCCAGGGTTCGCTCCGCTTGCATCCATGTCCCATGGAGTAGCCCGGGGGCCATTGGGGACCCCGAGGGAGGTGGAGGTGATGGAGCCTGTGCCAGAGGCTCCTGCAGGGGAGGTACCAGAACACCGCAGCACCTCGGACTCCTCCTCTTCTATCCCTTGTGCATCACTTGGGCAGCGGGCAGAACAGGGACACCCGAGCCAGCGGCCAGCCTATCCAGGCCCGGTCGCCCCTGTAGACGGCATCCACAGGGGACCCAGTCACGGGGCGGGAATCACAAAAGGGCCACCCCCACTCCTGATGTACCATCTGGGGATCCACCTAGGCAGAGCTTCAAGGCCTATAAGATCATAAAAATGGACACCATGGGTGCAGGGCACAGTTTAGCAATAGGCCTTGGTGCACAAATCTGTATTTATGTTTTCACATTAAACACCTGTGCACAATGTTACAACCTGCTCGGTGCTCTGTCAGATGGGTGTGAGGGGTGGGGTGGTCTGGGCTGGTGAGGTGGTGGGGGGGGGGGGGGGGGGGGGGAATGGGTGGCGTTGGGTGTGAGCTTGGCTCAGGGACCGCAGTTCAACCAGAGCTCACCGTTCCAGTGTCCAAACCTCCCCCCCACCGCCCCCCCCCCCCCCCACCGTCCCCACCGTTCCCCCACCCCACCGTCCCCATTTCGGTCACACCAGGAATTCAGTGTGGGACCTTGTGATGGAATGACCAGCTCAGTGAACGGTGGGAAGTGGTACCGTGGGCAGGAGTCAGACGTTGTCAAACAATGTGGAGCACCAGAGTTCATCGCGGAACGGGTTGTCATCGTCTTCCATCCCATCGACCAGACCCGCTGCTACTGTCACACAGGGCCTGTACCTGGTAATGCAGCAGGTATGTGTCACGGAGGGGGCTTCAGGCGTGGGATGTCGTGTTCGTGTCCCTGGGTAGTCATCCACCCCCAACTAATGAACCAGGAGGCGAGTTGACCCTGGCACACACGTTGTGCGGCCTCCCATGCCTGCCCAGGTTCCATATCTTGCCCAACCTCAGCTTCCCCCGCATTCTCCGGATGAGGACTAGTGTTCACCCTCCTCTTCCAGCATGTCGCCCCTCTTCCAGCATGTCGAACAATATTGTTGGGGATGCAGCAAGCCACCAATTGTGGGCACCCTCCCAGCACTATACTGGAGGGCCTTCTGAACCGCATCTTCAAGATGCCGAAGTACCGATCGATCACTACCCTGGTCTTGGTGTTGTTGTAGTGGGTCTCCGCATTGTACTGTGGCCTCTGGATAGGTGTCATCAGCCATGACCCTTGTCATCCAGGAGCCAGCCCTCCAGCTGGGGGAGGGGGTGGTGCCTTAAAGAAGTCAGGAACTGTTGAGCATTCCAGAATGAAGGCATCATGTATACTGCCTGGTTATCAGGCACAGACATGCATGATGTGCAGCACATGGTCACACACCAGCTGCATATTCATTGAGTGGAATCCCTTTCAGTTTGTGGAGAGCGGCCTGACATCTGCAGGTCCTCATAGGGCGACATGCATCCCTTCGATCACCCCCTGGACCCAGGGCATCTCAGCGATGGCAGCGAACTCCGCAGCCAGGGCATCCTGGGGGAGCTCGGTCGACATTGAAGTGGATGTATTGTGCCGACTCGGAATATAGGACCTCTGTGACGCACAGATGCACCTGTGCACTGAACTCTGTGAGATCCCGGACAGATGCGACCGGACAGGTATGGTGGAGGGTGGGGTGCGGGGGTGGTGGGGTGAAGGATGGGGGCTGAGGTGCGGGACTGGTGGGAAGGGGCACCCATATGGCAGATAGCACTCTGCATTATTCCAGATTCCCTTCTTTAGAAATAGTCAAAATTCACCTCTTCCATTGGCTTAGGCTATGGGTCACCCTACCTCTTTAACTAGAGTCTTACATAGAACATACAGTGCAGAAGGACGCCATTCGGCCCATCGAGTCTGCACCAACCCACTTAAGCCCTCACTTCCACCCTATCCCCATAACCCAATAACCCCAATTAAACCTTTCAGGTCACTAAGGGCAATTTATCATGGCCAATCCACTGTGGGAGGAAACGGGAGCACCCAGAGGAAACCCACGCAGACACGGGGAGAACGTGCAGACTCCGCACAGTGACCCAGCAGGGAATCGAACCTGGGACCTTGGCGCTGTGAAGTCACAGTGATATCCACTTGTGCTACCGTGCTGCCCATGGTATCATATCAAACAAAGACAAATGTCCATCCCTTGTCCCCAGGGCCCCAGAGTTTATATTCCATTGCAAACAAATAGCACATTTCCTTTAGATACAGCACAGTAACAAACAATGTAACCCAAGTCCCACAGAACCAAAGCCAAAAAGAACAAATGTTAATAATACCTCATACCATAATGTCAAAGCAGAAAGAAAAACCTCCCACTACTTTAAATGCACTGACCTAAGAGTATAGTTAACCAATTGAATCAATGCATACGTTTTGTTTAAAGATAAGGGCCGGATTCTCCGGTCATTACGATTCACTTTCCCCCCCCCCCCCCAACAGCACACCCCCACCCGTAAGTTCCTCGACGGTATGGGATGGTTACAATTGGAAATGCCATTGACAACTGGGGAGAAGGTGGAACACCGCCACTAGCGAACAGTGCGCGGCCGAGAAACACGTGACTGGGGACCAGAGAATCCAGTCCAAGGTGTCATCTTCAGAACAAACTACTTTTCAGCCATTTCTTCAAGCTGACGTGAAAACCATCTCGTTGTACTGCGAGTAATTAAGGCAGCATTCAGCTGCTCGAACTAAAGACTCTCAGATAATTTAAAGTTGTAAAACAATTAAGTGTAGAGTGTCACAAACAACATTCTTACTGTAAAGATTCCTAACTGCCTTGATTGTCCATTGCCTTGAACTGCCTTGATTGCCCATTGCCTTGAACTGCCTTGATAGCCCATTGCCTCATGAACAGTAATCCAGAGATATTACAAACCATTAACAAACCCTAAAACTGAGCAGAATTATCAAAATCCGACAATGGTGGGAGGATCACTTTGAAATGCTCTCCTGAACTTTTCAATGTGCAGCGATGGATCGACAAGGGAGGAAACCTGGCCATAAATCTTCAATTCATTTTCTAACTTGAAGATAAATGTCTATAAATGGAGGTGAATAATATAGAAAAAAGCCTCATCCATCACCAAAACTAGAATACCTGATTATAGGTTAATTTTCCATGTTTCTACTAAAACATTGAACGACAGAACAACTTCAAGTGATGCTTAGCCACTAAATAAATCCAGGAAATGAAATGCATAATTGTCAAGCTACAATTCATGGTGCCTTTTCATGCTGCTTGTTGTCTGTTTGAACGTTGTCCTGATTGGTTTCCCGGCACTGCTTTCTCGCTGTCTCTGAAGGACATTTTATTATCTGACCTGAACTGTTCAGCACAGGTGTCAGTTTGAGATGAAAGGCAGAGAGGTAATTTTTCTGGTCCCGTCCACCGTGGGAATCGTCGTGGGGGAGGGGGGAAGTGACAATTTGACGGACCGTTTAAAGGTCTATTGACCTCAGGCAAGAATTTCTGGTGTCGAGGCCGGTGCAACCGGAAAATCCAGCGCCTAGTTTTCTCCACCGAAAAGAATCATCTGCACCTCTCTCTGCTCCTATCTCTACTAATCACATTATCCCCTCTCCAATCTTTATTCAGGCTACAAGCGAGATCACAGCCTCCACTTCTAGCAGAGTACAAAATAATACAAAGTTATACCTTAATTTTATTTTTTTAAACAAAATCAGACACACACGCGGTGTCCCAAATGGCGTCCTCTCTGCTGCAAGTGTCTTTGATTCTATTGGCTTTTAACATGATACTTGTGTCAAGGACAAACGCAACAAGCTTTCATGTGTAAAACTCACTTTACTACACACTCAATAATAACAACACAACAATCAATCTGTTCTTATTCTCAGAATATTATTGACAGAGCAGTGGAGAAATAATTTATGTGGAATCACTTTGCACTGCCACCTGCAGCCTTTCCATGTTACTACACTTGTGAATGAAGTTTTGCTGTTGTTTGATTAACGTTTTCGCAAAATATTTATAACACGTTTGAAATTCATTCCCTAGACTAAAATGCAACATAAACTGAACGGTGCGTTACCAAAAGAGCTTTCAATCCACCTCTTAACAGCCTTCGATATCGATGGACTGCACACCAACATTCTCTTACCTTCTCGAGTTCCAAGCCGAAAGTCAGGTCCAACCCCACAGCATCACAATCTCCAGCACAGGTAGGGCAACCAAGCAGGTCCTGAATCCATCCCAACCAGAACAGGGATCAAACCCCATCTACTTTGGTAGGAGAAACAGATCTGCTGTGCATTTTGCAGAATTAGACCATTTGGCCCATTAAATCTGCTCCGCCCGTAAGCGCTAAGAGATTAGAAAGAGCAGATGTAGAAAAAGATCTGGGTGTGTTTGTCAATAAGTCACTGAAGACTGACAAGCATGTGGAGCAAGTAATTAGGGGGGCTGATGGTATGTTGGCCTTTATTGCAAGAGGATTTGAGTACAGGAGTAGTGAAATCTTGCTTCCATATAGAACCTTGGTTACACCGCACCTGGAGTGCTGTGTGTGGTTTGAGTCCTTTACCTCAAGAAGGATATCATTGCCATTGAGGAGTGCAACAAAGGTTCACCAGTTTGTTCCAGGGATGGTGGGGCTGTGTTATGAAGAGAGGATGGGCAAACTGGGCCTGTATAGAAAATAGAACATTACGGCGCAGTGCAGGCCCTTTGTCCCTCGATGTTGCGGCGACCTGTGAAACCACTCTAAAGCCCATCTACACTATTCCCTTATCATCCATATGTCTATCCAATGACCATTTGAATGACCTTAGTGTTGGCGAGTCCACTACTGTTGCAGGCAGGGCATTCCACTCCCTTACTACTCTCTGAGTAAAGAACCTACCTCTGACATCTGTCCTATATCTATCTCCCCTCAATTTAAAGCTATGTCCCCTCGTGCTGGACATCACCATCTGAGGAAAAAGGCTCTCAATGTCCACCCTATCTAATCCTCTGATCATCTTGTATGCCTCAATTAAGTCACCTCTTAACCTTCTTCTCTCTAACGAAAACAGCCTCAAGTACCTCAGCCTTTCCTTGTAAGATCTTCCCTCCGACTTCCGGTTGCGGCGATGCGGAGCTAAGCCGCATGTGCGGTAGCTCCCGCTATTTTTGGACTTTTGGGCTCTTTTAAGGGCCCGCAGCGGTGCTGGTTGGACTTTTCCCCTGGTGGGAACACATCCACTGTGCTCATCTGCCGGTGGATGGACTGGACCAGGAGCAGGGCGGTCAAAAAATCGGCTTTGGAGCAGAGAAAGGTGCGAGGCAGGAAAAACAAGATGGCGGCGGGTGGGGAACCGGCAGCATGGCAGCAGTGGGCGCAGGAACAGCAGGAGCTGCTCCATCGCTGCTTCAGAGAGCTGAACGCTGAGATCCTGGAGCCTTTTAAGGCCTCGCTGGACAAGCTCATGGCGACTCAGGCGGCTCAGGGTGCGGAGATCCGGGAGCTACAGCAAAAGACTTCGGAGAACAAGGACGAACTCCTGGGCCTGGCAGTGAAGGTGGAGTCGCACAAGGCACTTCACAAGAAATGGCTGGCAAGGATGGAGGAGATGGAGAACCGCTCCCGTCGGAAGAACCTGAGGATTTTGGGCCTCCCGCAGGGGCTGGAAGGTTCGGATTTGGGAGTCTATGTGGTTGTGATGCTGAATTCATTAATGGGCGCGGGGTTGTTCCAAGGACACTTGGAGCTGGAGGGGGCCCATCGAGTGCTGTTGAGGAAGCCCAGGCCGAACGAGCCGCCTAGGGCAGTGCTGGTCCGTTTTCACCGCTTTGTTGACCGTGAGTGTGTGCTGAGATGGGCGAAGAAGGAGAGGAGCAGCAAGTGGGAGAATGCAGAGATCAGGATCTATGAGGACTGGAGCGCGGAGGTGGCGAAGAGAAGGGCTGGTTTCAATCGGGCGAAGGGAGTGCTTCACAGGAAGGGGGTGAAGTTTGGCCTGTTACAGCCGGCTCGCCTCTGGGTCACTTACAAGGAGGACCAGCTCTACTTTGACTCTCCGAAGGAGGCCTGGGCCTTTGTCCAGGCAGAGAAGTTGGACTCGAACTGAGGACTGGGGGGCTGGGGAATGATGTACATTGTCCGGAGGCTCTGTCCTCCTTGGTATCCTTTTGTTTTTATTGGCTGTGTTTGATGTTGCCTTTTCGCTGTTCTGCTTTTTCGCTTTTTGGGGCTGTTATTTATTTATTGGGGTGCTTTTTAGTTTTTTCACTGGTGGAGGGTTGGGGAGCTGTTCGCGGTCCCGCTGGGTCAGGTGCCCGTCTTTTTCCCGCATGTCGGGTTGGGGGGGGTGGGGTTTGGGATGGAAGCGCGGGCTCTCTTCCCACGCTGGAGGAGAAGGGGCCGGCACTGGGAGGGGGGATTGGTGGTTGTGTTGCATGAGGAGGGGGGACGTCGGGATGGCGGGAGCAGCCGGGGTCAGCAGGAGTCGGCTGACTTACAGAAGTACAATGGCAGGGGTTATGCAGCTGGGGGGGGGGGCCTCGCTTGGGGGGGGTGGGGGGGCTCGGGGGCGGTACCGGGTTGCTCCTGCAGGGGCCGTAGGGAAACGGCTGGTGAAAGGGGAGGCTGGGGTGGGGGGGGGTCTGCCACTGTGGGGAGCGGGCCTGGGGGGTTCTCTGGGCACGTGGTGAGCCGAGGGAGAGCTATGGCTAACCGGCGCAGAGGGAGGGGGAAGACCCCCCCAGATTCGGCTGGTCACATGGAACGTGAGGGAGCTGAACGGATCGGTGAAGTGGTCCCGGGTCTTGGCGCACCTGAAGGGGCTGGGAGCGGACGTGGCTATGCTCCAGGAGACGCACCTTAAGGTGGCGGATCAGGTGAGGCTGAGAAGAGTCTGGGTGGGGCAGGTGTTTCATTCGGGGCTCGATGCGAAGAATCGAGGGGTGGCAATCTTAGTTGGCAAGAGCTTGTCATTTGTTGCGTTGAGTGTGGTGGCGGACAGTGCAGGTAGATACGTAATGGTGAGTGGCAGGCTTCAAGGGGAGCGGGTGGTTCTGGTCAATGTGTTACCCCCCAACTGGGACGATGCGTGCTTCATGCGGCGCATGCTGGGCCAGATCCCGGACCTGGAGACGGGGAGTTTGATCCTGGGTGGGGACTTTAATACTGCGTTGGATCCGGCTCTGGATCGTTCGAAGTCTAGGACGGGTAAGAGGCCGGCGGCAGCCTCGGTGCTGAGGGGGTTCATGGATCAGATGGGAGGGGTGTACCCTTGGAGGTTTTTGAAGCCGGGAGGTAGGGAGTTCTCCTTTTTCTCCCATGTCCACAAGGCTTATTCCCGGATTGACTTTTTTGTTCTCAGCAGGGCGCTGATCCTGAGAGTGGTGGGGGCGGAGTATTCAGCGATAGCCATATCTGACCATGCTCCGCATTTGGTTGACCTGGAGCTGGGGGAGGGGAAGGATCACGTTCGCTGTGGAGGTTAGATGTGGGGCTTCTGGCAGAGGAGGAAGTGTGTGGCCGAGTCCGTAGGGGCACAGAGGGGTATTTGGAAGCCAACGATAACGGGGAGGTGCAAGTTGGGGTGGTTTGGGAAGCGTTGAAGGCAGTGGTTAGAGGGGAGCTGATATCCATTTGGGCATACAGGGAGAGGGGGGAGAGGGTTGAGAGGGAGAGGCTGGTGGAAGAAATGGTAAGGGTAGACAGGAGGTATGCGGATGACCCGGAGGAGGGGCTTTTGAGGAAGCGTCGCAGTCTCCAAGCGGAGTTCGATATACTGACCACTCGGAAGGCGGAGGCGCAGTGGAGGAGGGCGCAGGGGGCCGTATATGAGTACGGGGAGAAGGCAAGTCGGATGCTGGCCCACCAGCTCCAGAAGCGGGAGGTAGCGAGAGATTGGGGGAGTCACAGATGCAGGAGGGGACTTGGTGCGGGGTGGCAGGGACATCAATGGAGTGTTCAGATCCTTTTACGAGGGTCTGTACCGGGCGGTGTCCCCTAGGGAGGTGGGAGGGATGGACCACTTTCTGGATAGGCTGGAGTTCCCAAGAGTAGAGGATGAGCGGGTGGAGGGTCTGGGAGCCCCAATCAAGTTGGAGGAGCTGATGGAGGCGCTGGGGAGCATGCAGACAGGGAAAGCACCGGGACCTGACGGGTTCCCAGTGGAGTTTTACAAGACTTTTTCAGATCTGCTGGGCCCGCTGCTTGTGAGGACCCTGAATGAGGCGAGGGAAGGGGGGGCTCGGGGTTTGTTAGGGGGGTTTGTTTTTGCGACGGTGTGTTTGCTATTTTCTTCTTCCTTGTATTGTTATTAATTATTAATTTATTACTTTGTATTGGAGGGGATTTCTTTTTCTGTTTCTGTTTAGTTTTACACCTTGTTTACTTTAACTGTTGGGAGAAAATTTGTTGTTGAAAAATTTGAATAAAAATTATTTTAAAAAAAAAAGATCTTCTCTCCATACCAGGCAACATCCTTGTAAATCTCCTCTGCACCTTTCCAATGCCTTGTTGCACGGTGCGACCCCTGCAGGGCGTCGTGTGCGTGCGTGGTCACGGACCCGGCAATTCTCCGGAACGTATCAGCAGCTAGAGCCGGGTGCTCTACACTGCCATCCCTGCTAGCCCTCATGAGGAATTGCTGGCCATTTTACGCCATTTATTCTGGTGTAAAACGCCACCATTACCACGCCGGCATAGGAACAATGGCCCAGATTTGGAGAATCCACCCCTATTAGTACTTGTCTTCAGTCGCACAGCCAGAGGCCTCAGCAGTCTCTGGGGGTTATAGGTGGTCTGTGGGGCAGACGGGCATAATGGACCACTCGTCGGAGGCTGTCCCCATCCCCAGCAAAGGGTCCTCTACCCCCCTGCTGATCACCGGGGTGGCAAGCCCAGCACCCCCGGGCTCTTTGCCGGTGACCAAAGATGGCTACTCACCTCCTCAGTTCCCCACAGAAGCCCTGACGCCAGGTTCATGCTTTTAAAAAGGAGTACTATTCGGCACCAGCATGACCACTGGCTGGTGAGGTCAATGAATGACATGTGGCCATTGGATATGGGGTGGTTCCATTAATTCTATGGAAATAAGGGTTAATTGGTGATAATTGGTTTCTCGCCACGCTTCGGCGAGTTCTCTAGTTCACCTATGGGAGCGGGCCGGTTGCATTACAAACTGTTTGACACCTGCCGTTTTCCCCCTCTCACGCTGTTCACTGGCCTCATTTCACTCGAGCGAGAGCGCAACAAGGCCGGAGAATCACACTCAAGATGTTTCCCTTGGTTGATGAGTCTAGAACCAATGGACACAGTTTCAAAATAAGGGGGAAAATACTTAGGATCAAAATTTGTTTTATTCGGGGGTTGAGAATCTTTGGAATTCTGTACCTCACAGGGTTGTGGAAGTTCTGTCATTGAGTATGTTTAAAGCAGAGATTGACAGATTTCTAAATGTCAATGATGTAAAGGGACCTAAGGGTAGTGTGAGAAAATGGCATTGAAGTGGATGATCAGCCATGATTGTATTGAATGGCGGAGCAGGCTCCATTGACTGAAAGGCCTCTAATGTTCCTGAGGGCATCAACCTGATCCACACTGTCTGCCCATCCAACTGGTGCTCCAAGGAATCGGAGTTGCTGTGGCTACATACACTTTCATATGAATGTTGTGTCCTGGAACTATGGACAGTGATGGTAAAGGCTCCAATTTCTTTCCACCACAAGGCTGATCACAAATCTCTCCTGTTCTTACCATCTGCATTGGCGTGTGTTGGAAGGATTTACAAGTTGATGCCTGTTTGGCCACGTTGCTAACCAACCTACCTTGGCCATCCGATCTTGGAGTGAATGCAGAGTTACTGGTTCAGAGGTCGGGAACCTGCATCATAAGACCTCCTCGTACCCTTATACAGACCTAAATTATAGTCTGAGCACTGACAACGATGCATAGTCGCTCAAAATTGTATACTTGAATGTGAGCCCTCGTGACATAAGTAGAAACAGGTGCAAAGTGATTCAGGTGCTCAGTAAGTTAATTCTGCTAATAGTTCAGACGCAGTAGAAACATTATTTATCTTTTCTCTTTCATTCAATATTCTTATTTCACCCTCTTCTTGGGGAAATGACATCTCTTTGAAAGGAAGGGCCTCAGACTTAATCAGCCTTGGTTCATAGAATCCATAGTTCTCTGCTATGCTTCTGCTTGTTATATTTCCCTAATTAAATGGGGAAGTGAAGTGCCTGACATCTCCATATAATCTGTAAAAGTTAATGCTGGCTTCCAGATATTGATTATTTAGATCAAACTGATATTTCCTACTGAAATTTGTGCTATATATTTAGTAATTCCAAATATTTATCAGTAATACAAATTGAATGCTTTACAAGCTTTATTGAAAGTCATTTTGTTATTTTGTAAGAACGTAACAAAAGTCAAGGACAACAAAAGGCCATAGTCAACTTGCAAGGCAGATACATCATTTAACAAATAAATAGTGTTTGTACAAGACAGGCCTCCATTGCCCATTTATTAAATAAAACACTGTCAAAAGCATTTGGACGGAATTTTCCGTTTTGGAGACAAAGCCGGATAGTGGGCAGGAAACTTTCAGTATGGTTCCTGCTGTGTGGTGGAGTGGATTCTCACACGAGATTGTCTGCTTTTCAGCTCATTAATTATGCATCAGTGAGGAGCCCATTGAATCTCGTGATGGTGCAGACAACAATTCATCTGCCTCACCATTACTTCATGGGGTCAAAGATCCGGGTGCCATATTTAAACGGTACTCACACAGAAACACACGGGGCTGGATTTTCTGATTTGAAGACTAAGTGCTGATGCCGGTGGAAGCAGTGCCATTTTACGGCAGACAAAACGGCGCAAAAGCTGCAATGATCCTCCATCCAGTGGGGGGCTAGAAGCCATGCAGCATAAAGCCCCCGGCGGCCTGCAGCGGCTATGCCATGCATCATGGCGCCAGCGCACGCGGACCCTGCCTGCCACATACTGTCCCCCAGTAACTCACCTTGCCACCGCCGGACCACCCCCCACCAGTGCCCCCAGCCCTCACCAAAGCCACCCCTGCCCGTGGAACGGCTCCTCCCCGATTGTAGCGGCACTGGACTCCAGTGCAACCTCCAAAGCCGAACACTGAAATTCGGCGGGCCCCTACCACCCCTTACTGTGTGCGGCCTCACGACCCTAAAGGTCGACACACCTTCCCTATTTGCAAACTTAACTCCAGATTGCAAACACATCGCCACTAGGAGCAGATAGTACAGCGCCCAGGACAGGACCTTCATCAGGTCCGAAGTCCAGCGACTGCTTCGGGAAGGCATTATCGAGGCCAGCAACAGCCCCTGGAGAGACAAAGTGGTAGTGGTGAAAACTGGGGAGAAACACAGGATGGTCGTGGACTACAGCCAGACCATCAACAGGTACACGCAGCTCGACGCGTACCCCCTCCCACGCATATCTGATATGGTCAATCAGATTGCAGAGTACCGGGTCTTCTCAACTGTGGACCTGAAATCCGCCTACCACCAGCTCCCCATCCGTAAGGCGGACCGCCCATACACTGCCTTTGAAGCAGATGACCACCTTTACCACTTTCTCAGGGTTCCCTTTGGCGTCACCAACGGGGTCTCGGTTTTCCAACGGGAAATGGACCGAATGGTTGACCGGTACGGACCACAGGCCACCTTCCTGTTCCTGGACAATGTCACCATCTGTGGCCACGATCAGCAGGACCATGACGCCAACCTTGCCAAATTTCTCCTCACCGCCACTCTCCTCAACCTAACTTATAACAAAGAGAAGTGCGTATTCAGCACGAACCGCTTTGCCATCCTCGGCTATGTGGTCCAGAACGGAGTTCTGGGGACCGATCCCGACCGCATGCACCCTCTCATGGAGGTCCCCCTCCCCCACTGCTCCAACACCCTCAAACGATGCCTGGGGTTCTACTCTTATTACGCCCAGTGGGTCCCAAACTATGCGGACAAGGCCCATCTACTCATTCAATCCACTCTGCTTCCCCCAAATCTTGAGGTGGAGAATCGAGTTCTCCACCTACAATTACAAGATTTTGTATCGCCCCGGTAAGCTCAATTAGTCCCCCGATGCCCTATCCCAAGATACATGTGCCTGCGCACAAGTGGACCGACTCCTGACTCTGCACGACAACCTCTGTCACCCGGGGGTCACACGTATTTTCCATTTCATCAAGGCTCGCAACCTGCCCTACTCCATCAAGGAAGTCAGGGCAATCACCAGAGACTGCCAGGTCTGTGCGGAGTGCAAACCGCACTTCTACCAGCCAGACCGTGCGCGCCTGGTGAAGGCTTCCCGCCCCTTTGAAAGCCTCAGCGTGGAACTCAAAGGGCCCCTCCCCTCCATCAACCCTAACACGTACTTCCTCAGTGTCGTCAATGAGTATTCCAGATTCCCCTTTGCCGTCCCATGCCTTGACATGATATCTACCACAGTCATCAAAGCCCTCAACACCATCTTCGCTCTGTTCGGCTTCCCCGCCTACGTCCACAGTGACAGGGGATCCTCATTCATGAGCGATGAGCTGCGTCAGATCCTGCTCAACAGGGGCATTGCCTCGTGCAGAACGACCAGCTATAACCCCTGGGGAAACGGACAGGTGGAGAGGGAGAATATGACGGTCTGGAGGGCCGTCCAGCTGGCCCTACTGTCCAGAAATCTCCTGGCCTCCCGCTGGCAGGAGGTCCTTCCCGACGCCCTGTGCTCCATTCGGTCGCTCCTGTGCACCGAGGCTAATGAAACACCCCATGAATGTCTCTTTGCCTAACCCAGGAAGTCCACCTCCGAGGTGTCGCTCCCGACGTGGCTCGCAGCTCCAGGACCCGTACTCCTCCATAAGCACGTACGACTCCACAAGGCAGACCCGTTGGTTGAGAGGGTACAGCTACTTCACGCCAACCCACAGTACACCTACGTAGCGTATCCCGATGGCCTCCAAGATACTGTCTCCCTCAGGGACCTGGCACCAGCTGATTCCCCACACACACCCCCCTCCGACCCGGCTCCACCCTCTCCTCCCCCGGCGCACCCCACCGCAGCCCCCGCCCCGGTACAATCTGTCCTCCCCTTGCCCACACCCGAGGATGAAGAGGATTTCGACACGCTCCCGGAGTCACCGAAGACCAAACTGACACCGGAATCACCGCCAGCACTGCGGCGCTCACAACGACCTGACTGACTGAATCTGTAACATGACCTGGATTTTTAAAACACCATCCCTCTGTACATAATTTTCCCCTCCACCCTGCTTTTTTTTGCTCTCTGTACTTTGAAAAGTCTACCTGTATATAGTTCTCCACCACCCCCGCCGGACTCAATCTTAATAGGAGGTGAATGTGGTAGTCACCACTGATGTATATATTGTATATAGAGGATGTCGGTGTAGGTGTTTTGTGGTAAGGCCCTGTACTACAGGTTTCGGGGTAGTTTCCTGCCTGCTGGTTCCGCCAGTAGGGAGAGTATAAATATGTGTGCTCCCAGTACAGCAGCCACTTCGCCAGCTGCAGTAGGAGGCCACATATCTTAGTGTAATAAAGCCTTGATTGCATCCAACTCTCACCTTTGTGTAATTGATCGTGCATCAGCCCCAAGCCCTAATGGATTTTTGCAAGAATATCCACCATGAGTTGAGATATCCAGATCTTTTAAATGGCATTTAATTGGTGTTTTTTAAAAATTAATTTACGGGATGTGGGTGTCACTGGTTAGGCCAGCATTTATTGCCCATCCCTGGTTGTCCTTCAGAAGCTGGTGGTGAGTTGCCTTCTTGAACCGCTGCAGTCCCTGATGTGTAGTGCACCCACTGTGCTATTAGGAGGAAGTTCCAGGATTTTGACCCAGCGACAGTGAAGGAACGGCGATATATTTCCAAGTCAGGGTGGTGAGTGACTTGGAGGGAAACCTCCAGATGGTGGGGTTCCCAGATATCTGCTGCTCTTGTTTTTTGATGTTAATGTATCTCATCTGAGGATTCCCATGTCTTCAGCGATAATTATTAGGATGCCCCTTTAATTGGCCCAAAAGTGCAGTAGGTATCTCCTCCCACAAACCATCAGACCACTCTCCTGGTGATTCTTTTTCCAAAGCTATTTTTCTACTTCTTTGAGCTGTTGAGATGATGTTGCTCCATTTCTGCTTTAGACCACTTTCCAACCTCCTCCAGTTATCATCCAAGTCCCTCCTATCCTCCTCGATCCTTACCATGTCCAACTTTCCATTCCTCCGTTCACTCTCCTGACTCCCCCTTTAAGCCTCAAGTCCGATGATATTATTGTTGATATTCCCGTCCTCCCTACTGAACCGTTGTCTGTGGATGTCCCCATGCCCCATGTTGACGTCACGCCTCGCCATCCTAAAACCCTATGCACAGTGATCTACAGGGACTGCCCCCGTGAGACCATCAACTCCCCCCCCCCCCCCCCCCCAACCACTTACTAGCTCCCAAGTTACAAGCTGAAGATGCCTCCCTGACTGTGATAATGCCATCTGAAGTCCAATACCAGGCCAACAACATCCAGAACTCAAATGTGTGCGTGATTGAGCATGCCCTGAACAGCATGCTGTACACAACTGATACTGCACAGACAGGACTTCACCCTCCCTGGACCTGGACCAAGACATGTGTACCAGGCATAGTCCTGGAGCATTATCCTCATTGCCCCAGGATAGCCTTTAATTTCTGCTCCTGACATAGCCCCATGACTGACTCACACATCTCCCGCCTCTTCCCTTAACCCCCCTCCCATCCTGCCAAGTCATGCATCTGTGTCCACCCCCTCTATTCAGTCAATTGGTTCTGGACATGGGTCAGCTAAAAAGTGAACCCGCCATTAGACTGCCTTGAAAATCAAGGACAGGAAAATACAAACATATTTTCCTGCCAGCGAAAAGCTGACTTTTGCCAAATGTTGTGGCTCTTGCCACCATGATTCCCGCTCATGCCCCTTGTGTTTATTTTCAACCATTTATTTCTACACAGAAAATAACAACTGAATGGTTCTCGTCCTATTGTATATTTACTACTGGTGATTTCCAACAAGCATCTACCATTTATATACTGGAATATAGGGCAGCTGCCAAATTTCTTTAAATCATTCACTCTTTCATCACCGAAGACCCTCGCAATGAGGTTTTCAGCTGTGCTAGCAATCACTCCTGACAAAAAGCAGAAGTCTGACTGAATATGCATATTGTCAAGTGCCCATTGCTGTTTTTTAGCAATAATAAGTATAGGGAGTTGCAGAGGTGTGTTATTAATTATGCCTGAAGGGTATCCTTTGACCCCACTAGCCATCCTGCCACATTTCTGGGAGGGTTGAACATTGTAGAGATAGTCGAATGCTTCAGGTTTCTGCATCCTGGCAGCTGCTTCGGTATCTTTCAGACACTTGCATAATTCTGTTTGTGCGATTGAATGCTGGCTGCACATTGATGGGATAGTGGGCTTTTGTAATGGCATAGGATGCTGGCTGATCTTGTAGTGAACAGATGGCAATATCTGTGCTGTCAATGTATCCAGGAAATGAGGGAAATGAACCATTGCTGCAAATTGAGCTAAAGTAAATGGGGAAGGCGATACACATGGTCAGCCCTTGTAAAGAGAGCATTGGTCACCTGCTTAATGGAGGCTAGGAGCTGTGAATTACCAGATTGGAATAAGCCAGTGGTGAACAAGGTGGTTACTTTGAGAACCACCTCGAAAGCATGGCAGCTCCTGTTGCATAAGGCTGGAGAGGTCATCAACAGTTTGGCTGAAGAAACAATGGCCTCCTGAACCATTAGATGCAAGGAAGAGACTCTCGACCTGTGCAATCAGTGTGCTGGAATCACCCTGTTCTAAGCAGCCCCGGCACTTGCCATCTTCTGATGAACCCAGGCACTGTTGGTGATGGTTGTAGAGCAAGGAACTAGCACACATGGTGCTTACAGAAAGCTCTCTGATGAGATAAGCAAAAAGGAAAACATGAAGAAATAATCTTGATCATCTTAACGAGGAGCTTAACTGGCCATGACCATAGTGTAAGGTTTGGGGTTTTGAGATATAAAACCTTTCCAATTGAGTTTTCATTTCTAACACATAATAATCTTTATTAGTGTCACAAGTAGACTTACATTACACTGCAAGGAACTTACTGTGAAAATCCCCGAGTCGCCACATTCCAGCACCTGTTCGGATACACTGAGGGAGAATTCAGAATGTCCAATTCACCTAACAGGAACGTCTTTCGGGACTTGTGGGAGGATACCGGAGCGCCCGGAGAAAACCCACGCCGACACAGGGAGAACCTGCAGACTCCATACAGACAGTGACCCAACCCGGGAATCGAACTTGGGACCCTGGCACGGTGAAGCGAGCATCCTAAGTTACGCTTGACCTACCAGGTACAAATAACTAGTATATATGAAGTAGAATTTATTAAGCAAGATTTTACACATACTTAACAAGAAGCAGTGAAGACAACATAGCAGCAAAGAACAAAAAACAATACAGCACAGGAACAGGCCCTTCGGCCCTACAAGCCTGCGCCGATCACGTGTCCTATGTAGACCAACCACCTGTATCCTTCTATACCCCGTCTGTTCATGTGCCTCCAGGTAAGTCTTAAAGGTCACTAACATATCTGCCTCAACCACTCCACTTGGCAGAGCATTCCAGGCCACCACCACCCTCAGTGTAGAAGACTTTCCCCGCACATCTCCACTGAACCTGTCCCACCTCATCTTGAACTTGTGCCCCCTTGTAACTTTAAATTCCAGCCTGGAGAGTCTCTTCCTTGCATCTAATGGTTCAGGAGGCCATTGTTTCTTCAGCCAAACTGTTGATGACCTCTCCAACTGTCCACCCTATCTAAACCCTAATAATTTAATAAACTTCTATCAGGTCGCGCCTCAGCCTCCATCTCTCTAGGGAGAACAATCCCAGTTTATTCAATCTCTCCTAATAGCTAATACCCTCCATACCAGGCAACATCCTGGTAAACCTTTTCTGTACTCTCTAAAGCCTCCATGTTCTTCTGATAGTGTGGTGACTAGAATTGTACACAGTATTGGACTCGCCAACACTAAGGGCATTTAAATGGTCATTGGATAAACATATGGATGATAAGGGAATAGTGTAGATGGGCTTTAGAGTGGTTTCACAGGTCGGCGCAACAGCGAGGGTCGAAGGGCCTGTACTGCGCCGTAATGTTCTATGTTCTATGTTCTATTCCAAATGTGGCCGAACCAACGTTCTATATAACTGTAACATACTTTTCGGGCTTTTATACTCAATACCCCATCCTATGAAGGCAAGCATGCCATATGCTTTCTTTTCCACCATTTCCACCTGTGTTGCCACTTTTAAGGATCTGTGGGCCTGCCCACCCAGATCTCCGTGTGTCTCTATGCTCTTGGTGGTTCTGCCATTTATTTTGTAGCTCCCACCTGAATTGGATCTACTAAAATGCATGACCTCGCATTTGTCCGGGTTAAATTCCATTTGCCATTTCTCTGCCCAATTTTGCAGCCTATCTATATTCTGCTGTATACTCTGACTCCTGCAATCTTAGTATCATCTGCAAACTTGCTAATCAGACCAGCTATGTTTTCTTCCAAGTTATTTGTATATATTACAAGAGCAGGGGTCGCGGTCATGATCCCTGCGGAACACCACTAGTTACAGACCCCCATTCAGAAAAATATCCTTCCACTGCTACCCTCTGTCTTCTATGGCCAAGCCAGTTCTGAATCCATCCAGCTCATTCACCCCTGACTCCATGTGATTTAATCTTTTGCACCAGCCTGCCATGAGAGACCTTATCAAATGCTTTACTAAAGTCCATATAGAGACCATCCACAGCCTTTCCCTCGTCAATCATTTATGTCACCTCCTCAAGAAGCTCAATTAAATTAGTGAGACATGACCTCCCTCGTAAACAACCATGCTGTCTGTCACTGTTAAGACCATTCACTTCCAAATGTGCATAGATCTTGGGTGGATTCTCCATTTCAGGGACTATGACCCCACACCGTCGTGAAAAATGTGGTCTTTTACACCAGAAAAATTGGCATCAAAAGACCACAGATTCACTGCCTTACAGGGGGCTAGCAGGCAGCTGTTGTGGAGCTTGCTGTTCAAGCTGCCAATACAGCCCCCCCGGCACTTCCGGGTCAGAGGTCGCGCATGCACACAGCAGCAACCTCCAGCGGCCGCGCCGTGCTCCATGGCAGACTCAGACCATGGACCTGGACCACGGAAATAGTGCCCCGATCAGCCCGCCCCCGACTATGGTGGCCACGGACTAAGACCGCAGCCACATCGCGAGTATTCCGAACGGCAGGACCAGATTAGATCCAGCCGTCAGGAATTCGGCCGGTCGGGGGCAGAGAATAGTGGGGCGGGCCTCTGCCAATGGCCCCGGTGGTGAAAACTCTGCGTGGCATATTCTCTGAGTACGTTGCTTTTCGGGCAGTGGAGAACCGCCAAACCGCCGCTGGTCCCGATTTCATGCAGGAAACTGGATTTTCCTCCCTGTTGCTGAACACAATTTTGGCATGGGGGTGTGGAGAATCCAGCCTCCTATCTCTGAGAATCTTTTCCAACAATTTCACTACCACTGACGTCAAGCTCACTGTCCTATAATTACCCAGGTCATCCTTGCAGTCCTTCTTAAATAACAGTAAAACATTGGCTATCCTCCAATCCTCTGTTTCTCTTGAGCAGTTTCTCAATCTCAAAATCCCAGGATCTCTTGATGTTGTCAGCCCAGACGATGGGCGGGACTCTGCACGCCACCTGCCACATATCTCGCGGCAGTGGAGGCAGTCCACTGTTGGCCAATGGCAAGGCTATCTGGTCCTGCTACTGTCAATTGGGTTTACCATTTTATGCATCCCCATTTCCAGGAAACCCCTGCCAGGTTCGGTGTCGGTGGGACTGGAGGAGTTCGTCGGCAGGAATGGCCGGAAAATATCGGCTGATGAGCTGATGATTCTCTGTCTCTCTCTCTCTTTAGTCTTTAAAGTGATGTTGAACTGCGTCCTGAAGACTCATACCCCAGAAGTGATGGAAGCACAGTGCCAACAAGAATTACGATTTCCCAACTATTAGCCCGAGTCTCCCATTCCTCCCTTTTGTGGAGATGATCCAAATTCACTCCTCTGATTGCGCCATCCCACCTTTGCAACAACCCTTGCTTTATGGGTCATAAACTCCAGAAGTTTACATTCCACCACAAATATGTACACATTTCCTTCCAGCTACAGAGGGGCCATAAATAAAGTTACATTCTTTTGTCAACATATCTTAACCTAAGCCCCACACTAAAGTTATTCAAATCAACAGTTACGACCACTTCCTATCATGATATCAGAGAATAAAGGTATCCTCTCTGGTACAAATGAAGTAAAGCAATTAATGCTTTTTTTCCTCTCTGGTACTGATCAATTAAAACAATGTATAGTTTATTTCAACATAGTACCATCTTAAGTTCAGGCTGCTATTGGCTATTCCTTCAAACTGATTTACAAACAAACACCTGATTGTATTGTAGCCATTAAGACAGCTTAAAATCAAGACTCAAAGGAGCTCCATTTTACAAGAAGAATACAATCCTGTTTTTTTCACAAATAGCTGTTTTCCCATTTCCCAGCTACCATAATTGTTAAGTGTCCAACAAAAAGTCAAAGATGTGCCACTAAATTTGAAACTTTGGTTACAGAATAAAATCCAAAGATATTACAGACTCTAAAAGTTATTAGAATTATCAAAATTGTCCAATGGGTGGGATTTTCTGACACCAGCGGACATTGCCGGGGGCGGGATGGGAAAATTTGGAGATTCATTACAACGATGCCAGAAAGTCGCGTCGTAAGTGTGGAAAATGAGTTTGGAATGGTCATCACATTCCCACAGGACAGGCAGATTAAAATCAGGCCTGTCGTGTGAAATCAATTCCAAGGTATCATTTCAAATGGCAAACGTTTATTTTTTGTAAATCAAACTGTATTACCAAGTATTTCCAGGAACAATTAACCAATGTTACTTCACAAAACTCTACATCTAACTGGCTTTGAATCAAAGATGTTTCTTGGGTAAGAGTGTATTAAAGTTGGAAATATAATTATCTTTAACATTCATCATTATTTCTCCCTGGTTCAATCCTTGAAAGAAAATAAATGTAATCTCATTATTTATTTCACATAATTTTGGGCAAGCACTCGGTGAAGCATTTTTATAGTCAGTGAAAGTAAGCCTGGTGCTTCCACTGAAAGTCCCATCAATTTAGTCTTTCTTCACTCCTGTTTCAATAAGGTTAAGTGGTTTGCAGCAACCTCTAGCATCTACAGAACAATATATAACCGAGACAGAGAAAAGGAAAGACACAGCATTACAAAGACACTGCCTCTGCTCTCTAACAAAGCTGATGGAATTTTCACACCCCTTGCATTAATGTGTGCAATAAAGAATTTGGCTTTTGTGCACTTCCTCCATCGACAGTCCTCTATAACTGTGCATACAAATAAATACTGAAAATCAGTTTTTTAATGATTTACTATCAACTTAACTGAAGACCTCACTGGCTAAAATCAATCGAAATTTAATTAGGAATCATAGAATGACACAGAAAAGAAGGAGGCCATCATGCCCATGCTGGTTCTTTGACAGAGATGTCCAATTAATCCCACTCTCCAGCTCTTTCCTCATAATCCTGTAAATTCTTTCCTTTCAAGACATTACTGATATTCTTACTTTTGAATCTGCTTCAACCACCCTTTCAGGCAGTGCGTTCTCCATTACAATTCGTCGTATAAATAAATGCTTCCTCATGTCGCCTCTGATTCTTAAACCTATGTCTGCTGATTACCAGCCCCCAGCCACTGCAAACAGGCTCTCAAGATTTATTCTACCAAAGTCACTTTGATGGATTTTTGATTTTGAGCTCTTCCATCAAGTCTCCTCTTAACCTTCTCCACTCTAAGGAAAACAACCCTAGTTTTTCCACTCTCTCTGCGCTTCACTGTTACCATACTAATAAATCTCTCTTGTAAGTCTCTCATCCTTCCTAAGGTGTGGTGCCTTAATTAAACAAAATACTCCTGAGCCTATTCAGTGTTTGCTTAAATGTTTAATATAGCTTATTTGTTTTTATATCTATTCATAAAACCAAGAATCCATATGTTTTTTTAACATGCTTCTCAACTTTTCCTGTCACCTTCAAAGATCCATATAAATATCCTTAGATTGGTTTCTATTCTGTTGATTGTTTACTAGTTTGTGTTTTCTGTTATCCATAAACTGCAACTCCAAACCATTTATTTATTCATATGAATCTCAAAAAGAGCTATGATCTTTATATTGACCTTTGTGTGACACCACTGTGTACCTTCATGCTTCCCTCCCAGCTGGAATACAATACTTCAACACGACTCTGTTTTCTGTCCCTTAGTCAAGTTTGTGTTTGTACTGCCATGTCCCTTTAATCCCATGGGTTTTAATTTTGCTGATTAGCCTATTTTGTGGTAATTTATTAAATGCCTTTAGATAATCTATATACATAAAGTTAACTATATTATTCTCATCAATCTACTCCATTACTTCCTCAAATAACTCAATCAAGTTAGGCACATGATTTGGCTTTGGCAAATCTAAGTTGGATTTCATTTATTAGTCTGTACTTCTCTAAATGCCAAGATTTTGAACTGGAATTTTGGCCCTGATCCTGGGACAGGTTTTCCAACAGCAGTGGGGAATAGGTGGAGTTATGGATCAGTAACTATACTGTTACAATTCCAGTTTATGCTATAACTGAACGGGAAGATTCCAGAATCGAACTCTGGCTCAAAATACCTTTTTTAAAATAAAACATGGAAGAACAGAGTCACAGGATCGCTAATTAGTTTTAATAACAAGAAAAAACATTTATTAAACATGAAAAATTGGATTATGATGCTATACACCTTTACACCCCGTTAGCTTATCAAATACACACAGATTTAAAGGGTAACATGGATTGCAAAGTACATTTTAAGTGACAATGGCCTCATTAACACAAAGTCCCTTTTAAGCAAACAAGATGGCTGTGGTCAAATACACACACCAATCTGAACCCAATTAGTGTCTGTGGATTTCTCCTCAGAATTCCCCCAGATGATTGTCACATGAGAGTTTCAAAATACCACTCCCAAAAACACACTTTAAAATCGTTCTCATAATAATGCTTTTCCTGAGTGGTTTGCATTCTGGAAATCCAGTCCAGGTTTCACAAATGACACTTTCAAACAAAGCTTCCACTCCACTTTTAACAGGGAATCAAGTCTAGGATTTTCTTTTACCCCCTTTTAGATTTCCAGGGCTGGATTTTCCATTATTGGGACTATGTTCCCACGCTGGCATCAGAACGGTGGAGTTTCACACCAGAAAACCTGGCATGGAAGGACTTAAGCATGAATCCTTAGCCCTGCAGGGAGCTAACAGGGATCGGTGTAGATCTTGCAGCTTTTGCTGCAGATACGGGCCCCCGCATGTCCAGGTAAGAGGTCGTGCATGTGCATGGCGTGCTCCATGGCGGACCCGGAGAGCGGAGCTGGATCCAAAAAAGAAATCCCTTGATCAGCCATGCGCCCAACCCTCAACGTCTGCACAAGTATTTACCAACCGCCAATAAGGCACCCCCACTCTCCGATTGGTCCGCCCCCAACCAGGGTGGCCGCGGACTGAGTATCCCGGTACCGACTGAAGCACATTAGTTCCACGCCATCGGGACCTCGGCCGGTCAGGGGCAGAGAATGGCGGAGCGGGTCTCTGACAATTGCCCCAGATAGGTCCTAGGCGGCGGGTACGCCGCTTTTCAGGGCCTGCAGAATCGGGGAACCGCCGCTGGTTCCAAATCCTTGCGGGAAAATGGATTCTCCACCCCCGCGCTGGCCGTGATTTCGGCGTTGGGGTGCGGAGAATCCAGCTCTTTTTTTCCTAACTTTTGCACAAGCCATCGACTTCCACAGTTCTTTTAACTCAAGTTCCACAGGCTGTTGTTTCCTTAGAAAATTCTCTTCCTTCTTTAGTTCCCTTAACTAGCTGCTCTTTAGAACTTTGCACTTGTTTTCCTAATCATTACTCCATGATATGGCTTTTCTTCTAGCCTTCGAAACCAACTGCTTCTAGAAAATCTGTGAGAGCTGTCTTCTCTCTCATTACCTATCTCCAACTGCAATCAAATTAGTTAAACTAAAACTTAAAGGTTTCTCAACCTTATAAGGCACCAGTTGCTAAGCAACCACAGCTGGCTTATTTATTCTTCACAACGTAGCCCTCTCTAAAGACAATGGAAACACTGTTGGAACTTAACCAATCCCCATGCATATAAACACCTTCATCCAGCCTGAATCTAGCTATAGGTTTTACCCTTCCAGGCACAGAAACATTAAATTAAACCCACTTGAAACTATACCTTATTTCTAATGTTTACCAACACAAATATAAATCCTTTAAACTACCTTTGTTTTCCGAACTGTACGCTGTGCAGGTTTAACTCCACAGCATGTCTGTATTCCAAGCAGGGTCCCCACCTGGAAGCCAGCCTGATGTCAAGGAACATCCAAAAATGTCTGCAGACTAAGATGAAATAGAGCGCCTACTGCTGGGATAGTAAATGATTAGGGAAGGGTGGCACGTGGCGCAGTGGTTAGCACTGGGACTACAGCGCCGAGGACCCGTGTCCAAATCCTGGCCCTGGGTCACTGTCCGTGCGGAATGTTCACATTCGCCCCGGGTCTATGTGGGTTTCACCCCCACATCCCAAGGATATGCAGGTTGGGTGGATTGGCCACGCTAAATTGCCCCTTAATTGGAAAATAAATAATAATAATTGGGTACTCTAAAACTTTTTTTAAAAAGTAAATGATTAGGGAAGGCGTTCCTAATCATAGGGGAAATCTGCAATCCTGGTGAAGGGGGCAGTGGGTTCATCATTTCTGTGGTGAGGATTGATGACATGGTCACCAGCTATGCCAAGGGTCTCGATGGAGGGATTTGTCTCTATGCTGAGCAAGGTTTTGAGAGTGAAAGGGTGTGAACCTGCTGACTTCAATCAATTAGAAATCATTTAAATGTAATGAAACAGCTTTCCACCACATCATTGGGCAACGTCAGATGCCCCCTCACCCCCTGCCAGTGTAATGTCACACCAGCGGGGATCACTACTGGTTTCCAAAAACGGAAACCATCCGTAATGACCATGCCAGGGGTGTGGAGGTGAATATAGTTCCCCGGGTGCTGAGCAACATGACACTGCCTCAGGCACCCTGGCACTTTGCCACTTCCCCCTGACACTGAGTGGCGGGGGTGGGGGGAGGTTGACCTTCTGTGTTCAAGGGTTGGGACGTGTTCCCTGTCATAATATACACACCAGTATATCATGGTGCAGACACACACTGATTGACACACAGCAAGACCAATCAACACACAAAACACCGCAGCCAATCACCAGTTAGAGCACACTCACTGTAAAGACAGAGGGCATCAGTTTTCCCGCTCATTCGGGATGCAGCCTCTAAGAAGGACAGAGCTCACAGCTTGTAGCACAAACCTTCACCATGTGCTGAGAGTATAGACTGGTTAGGATAGGCATAGGTCTTCAGTTTAATCTAACATAGTGTCGACCCACAGTGAAAGTATGTTCAACAGTTTCTAGCTCAATAAAATAGTGTTGTACCATTTCAGGTTTTGGTAGCCTGTATGTGTTACTGCTGAGGTAAACGCAGTCTCCAGGGATCCAGAGTACCTAACACATCATTGCCTTTTGTGCTGGGGGGCCCGTTATCCGGTGGGGAGGGATGGGGATCTTTAACTGCACTTTGCGATTGGGGTGCCCTTTAAAAAAGGAGCCTAGCCTCAGTAGACTCTCTCAGGTCCCGCCCTGCCAGAGTGATGGCACACAATGCCTCCCTGCCTTTTTCTGACAGTGTCAGAAGATCTGGAGTGAAAACCTGGCTGTGTTTCTGGGGCGAAACATGCCGTTTTTCAGTCAGAACCTGACACGTTGCCAATTGTGGAGAAATTTCCAACCACAGAGTGCAGTGATTCCTCCTGTGAAATTGAAAGAAGTCACAGATGTCAGGCAGTCCTGGGGCTATGTGGGCCTCTGAAGTCAGAGTTAGGAGACAATGCAGAAGAGCAGCAGGCATGCAGGGGCAATTATTGAAAGCATGGTGTACCCCAGTTGCTGGGAGGGACAAGGGCTGTGTGTTCCACAGGAAATAACGATAGGCTGGTGTGCAGGGCTGTCTCATAGTCCAACATGTTCCTGAGTTTTTTTCATTTGTTCGTGGGATGTGGGCGTCGCAGGCTGTGCCAGCATTTATTGCTCATCCCTAGTTGCCCTTGAGGGCGGCAGTCAAGAGTCAACCACATTGCTGTGGGCCTGGAATCAATTGTAGACCAGTCCAGGTGAGGATAGCAGATTTCTTTCCCTAATGGACATTAGTGAACCAGATGAATTTTTATGACAGTTGTCAATGGTTTCATGGTCACCATTAGACTTTTAGTTCCAGATTTTTAGTTCATTCAAATATCACCATCTGCAGTGGTGGGATTTGAACGTGGGTCCCCAGAGCATTACCCTGGGTTTCTGGTTTACTAATCCAGTGACAATACCTCCCCTGTGTGTTGGGGTTTGTACCGGCTGCAGAACAATGGTGATGATTACTGGGGGCTTCTTCATTCAGCCTGTAGACAGAGAAGTCATAATAAAGAGGAGTAGTATGAAAACCCCTCATGTTGCGGGTTTGCTTCAGTATATTACTGTGCACACATAGAAACATAGAAAATAGGCACAGGAATAGGTCAATTGGCCCATTGATCCGGCTCCACCATTCAATATGATCATGCCTGATCCTCTACCTCAACACCAAGTGGTTGGTGGAGTCGGGTTGGAATGTCCATCATTACGACAGTGATATCCAGTATTAGTGAGGGAGCCTGGAGAATAACGGGGATAGTTCTATCTGTGCATCATGAGGCTCCATGTAAATGGGAGGCACGTGGACAGTGATGGAGGGAGGGATGAACTCAATCCTGAAGCACAGTTGTAGCAGCACCATCTTGAGATCCCAGAATGACATTGTGCAAAAACAAATAAGTTTGGTTTTGTCTAGGAGGTGCATAAGGCAGTGTGTGAGGACTGCTAAGTAGGGCCATGGGGCTCATTCTTGAAACAAACATTCACTTGTTGGTGCCGCTACAGTGGACACAATCCAGGTATTATAATCGCAGACCAGACCCCAACAATGGCTAGGTAACTATACCGAAACATCAATATTTTAGTTTTTGTAAGACTGCAGAAAGAATACTTTGTTCCAGGACTGATTGCACAAAGAAATAGGGACTGAAGTTTTAAAACTAATCATTTTATTTTGTGCTGTTGAGAGATATAGTCAAAACTCAACAGCCTCACATCAGATCTGCAACAGGGACCGAGTGGAAGGATGGAATGCAGCCTTAGAGAGTAAAGGAAACAGTGAAGGACATACAGCTACATCATTTCTGCCACCCAATCAATGGAGATCAGGCACAGGTGAGCAATGAGTGTCATTTTACAGTAGCCAAACGGACTCCACGCATTGACCATTGTTATGACACTACGAAGAATGGAGCGCAGAGCTATCATTTCATTCACAACTTATCACATCCCACAATGCTCCCTCTGGAATAAAATGTTGCTGAACCCAATGTGTGTGCTAGAGACATGGGGTAAGATTGCATCAGCACAATTAAATCAAGGCTCCCATAGCTGTGCAACCCCACATCAACATTTGGTCTCTTAATCACAGCTTCCCTATCTTCACCCTTTAACCATTGTGGTTTTTGATGTTTACTTTCAGAGAGAAAGCAAAAGGACCAATAGATTCAATGCTGCGATTCTCAGAATCCTCATTCAATGGAGGAGGTGAAGGTATAAGCTCACACAACTCCAGCAAGACGCACTACCTGGGGGACATGGGCATGCAAAGCCTGAGTATAAACAGAAGTGTGAGGTGGAGAGATAGAGACAGCAAAAGTGACTCAACACATCGAGGCTTTATCATTGAACAGTCTTACAATGAGTGAGAGGCAATGCTGGGCAAACCTGAAATTGTCCAGAGATCACTGACATTGTATGTGCCATATTCTTTGTGAAGTCCTGATGCCATGTAGGGGTGGAGGCTTCACACTGCCAGTGACTTTGATGGTGACAGCCGCACTCAATTTTCTTGCTTCTGAGTCTTTACAGGGATCAACAGTGGACCTGTGCGGCATCTCTCTGTCAGCAACACATCGATGCATAAAGGAGGTCCAATGTCCTTTACAGGAAGACCAATCATTATGTCAGGGTTTCTCTGGACATGGATAGCCAGACTCAAAGATTTACCAGCCTCACAGCCATTATGTGCTTCCCAAGAGTGCAATGTGCAATCGCCCATTTCCTGTCATCTCAGGGGAGAATCAAACTATCGCTGAAAGAATGGGTCCTGCATTCACACTAGTGCGTCCTGACCTCATGACTCGCTAGGACGTGTTCTTAGCTTTGGCCAGCAGTAACCTGCTAATGTGCTCACTCTGTGAAAAATAAAGTCCACTGAGGAATGGCAACAATGTGAGGTGAGGCTTGATGCTTTCAACACTATCAAACACTGCTGCGTTTGAGATGTGGGCCAGCCTAGGGATATCATCCTAAAGTACAAGTACATGTCTTGGGTTCGAACACCAACAGTTAGGAGACCCAGATGCTGCTGGACCAGGGATTCACAAACTGGGGTCTGCAGAGCCCTGAGGTTCAGTGCGTGTTCCCCAGGGGTTCCGCAGGAGCCATGGAGTGCGTTCAGAATTCAAAAGAAAGCAAAAAATCAAATTGGCTAGTCAGAGCCCAGCCTATCTGAGAATTGGCTGCTGATAGGCTCTCCAAGCAACTGCCCTTCAACTAGCGACTCCCTGTATGCCAGCAGCACATTGTCAACCTCACCCATGGGAAGGGACATGACTTTCTCTGTGGAGTTTCCCCACGTTTTTGGAACTGATGGAAGAGCAGGCAAATAGAGTGAAGGAGGGTTAGGGAGAATCAACGGCGAATTATACCAATCCACTGTTAACCCCACAATGAGTCTATTGCTAATATATCTTTCTAAGGATTGAATGAAGAAATCTATCTTCAGTGACCTCACTTCTCTAAGATGGAGCAATGCCAGATAGTATTGTATGATAACTGGCAGCCTTGAATAAAGCTCTCAGCATCTATGCCACAGGCACCTGGGAACAGGTACAAGTGGGAAGTTAGGCAAAATCAGCCAGTTGCCCTGCAATGTTGCACATGGCAGGTCACCAATCAGAAAGGATATTTGAACACGCTCTGCCTGATGGGACAGGAGACAAAATTTACTCACTGCAATTTTCTCACATCCCAGATTTTCCAGGTATTTATCGTTACTGGACAATCACATGAAGCTCCTCGACTTTCAAGTTGCACTGGGGAGGTTGTTGGTCCACTTATGCTGACAGCTGTCTTTAAATAATTATCCCTTTATTTCTCCCTATTTCATCTTTGCAATCATTTACAAGAGTCTTAATATTTCAATAATCATCTTTGCACATTATAACTGCGAGGTAAATTATCATTTTTAAAAAGTGTGGTACATTGCGTGACTAGAATGAGAATATATTTATGAGCATGACAAAGATAAACGTTTACACATTTAATTGGGGACATTTACATTTTTGGTGCTGAGAGTGCCTACACATGAGCAGGTTTCACGGTACAAGGTTAAAGAAGAACCTTCTAGGGATTGCAGAGAAATAAATTATACAACTTGCTCAGTATAAATATAATCACATAACTCACCAACACAGTCTAATTAAGCATCATGCTACCATCTGGGAGATAACACCATTCTTTATTGATTGCCCTGCATCCTATTGTGCTGCAGCGTGTGATTGGTTGCCACAGATCTTCAACTTGTGAACTTTACATGTTTTATAATATTCCTGGCAACATCTTTGACATGCGCCATCTGACTCTGCCAAAGTCGTTAGTTTGGACTTGGCAAAAGACAGCAATCCTATTGCAAACCATAAAAACAATGAACAATTCTCTCTGCAATTCCAGCCGTGCCTCAGTGGGTAGACTTCTCGAACTGGATTTTCACCATGGAATTGGCAAACAGGAGCTGGGACTGTTTGGGGGTCAGAAACCTATCTCCAGTGGGAAACTGAGTAAAGTCCTGATTTCCAGTCAATTTCCAGGTTGTTGGGGGGGGGGGGGGGGGGGGGGGGGGAGTTGCGGAAGATTGGTGGGCCACAATAAAGATGATCACATGAAGTGTGAAACTCATTGGGAGTTACTGAGACATGTACAACAGTCATCACTGAAGCTGCTGGTTGCCCTGAGGAAGAGATCTACTGATTGGGGCATAGCTTTCCACTTAACTAGAGGGAGGTGAGCTGTCGTAGGAGAGCCAAAGGTCTGGCCCCAGGGCAGGGCAAATTCTTGCTTCATCAATGTCGACTGGATTTAATCCTGGAGGCTGGGAAAGGGAGGAATTAAGTCCCCTTTCCAGTGGTGGCAAGAGGAGGCCATCACATCAAGCAGCAGGAGTACCTTTCTGTTCAGTATAATCTCCCACTATCCCTGATTCCTCTTCTGCTCTTGCCTCCTGCTCCTCCCCAGTGAGCTGTCTTCTGCCAGGCCCTCGCTGTCCCCAAGGTCCACATCTCTCTGGAGTGCCACGTTATTGGTACCACAGTAGTCATGGCAATGAGCGTGATCCTTGCAGGAGGGTATTAGAAAGGAAAAACCAACTAGTCCAGAATCACATCTTCAAAAGCCCGATAACCGGCTGGATTGTAATTATGTTAAGCAAGTGGCATTGGTTGGATTGTCCATGTGCCTCTCTTTAGGGCTGTGACCTCTATCATGGTTATTTATCCCATAGATCAATAACCATCACATCAACGGATTTTCCTCATTCTCTCACATCCATCCACCCACTTTGGGAGTTGGAGTATTTAAGATGGACTGGACTGAATAGGTCAGCACGGCTGCCTCAAAACACTAGGGACCTGGTTCAATTTCATTCTTGGGGGACTGTGTGATTTCATAGATTTCATAGAATTTACAGTGCAGAAGGACGCCATTCAGCCCATCGAGTCTGCACTGGCTCTTGGAAAGAGCACCCTACCCAAGGTCAACACCTCCACCCTATCCCCATAACCCAGTAACCCCACCCAACACAAAGGGAAATTTTGGACTCTATGGGCAATTTATCATGGCCAATCCACCTAACCTGCACATCTTTGGACTGTGGGAGGAAACTGGAGCACCCGGAGGAAACCCACGCACACACGGGGAGAACGTGCAGACAATGACCCAAGCCGGGAATCGAACCTGGGACCCTGGAGCTGTGAAGCGATTGTGCTATCCACAATGCTGCCGTGCTGCACATGGACAATCCAACCAATGCTACTTGCTTAGCATAATTACAATCCAGCCGGTCATCGGGCTTTTGAAGATGTGATTCTGGACTAGTTGAAGTTTGCCCCTTGGTGCCCAGGGATGTGCGGGTTAAGTGTGGTTATGGGGTTGCAGAGATGGGGTGGGAGCCTGGTGAGGGTGCTCTTTCAGATTGTCAGTGCAGACTTGATGGGCCGAATAGCCTCCATCTGCTCTGAAGGTGCCATGGCAGCTGCCAGGAAGTACAGCACACACAGGGAAGAAGCTCTTGATATGGCCAGAGACCAGTTGGGTTCTAAGGGAGTGGAAGTCCTTCCTGGTGATGTGTCTCATTGGCTGTCAGCATGTTCCTGGATTCAAATAATGATGTCCTGCAACTGGGAGGATCCAGTTCGCATCTTATGGGGGTGAAACCCAATGCCCTCTGTTCTTGCGAGGCAATATCTGTCAGTGAATGAATGAACTGTCCAGCTCAGACAAAGAGCGTGTCAGTGAACTACAGGTATTTTTGAAATGCTATATGGTGGGCCTCCTTGGAAAGAGTCAAAAGTGAAGAAGTTCAATATCACAGTGATTTTGGCAGCCATTGGCAAAGCATGGCAGCCAGTGCTATAAGGTGCGAGGTCTTTCCTGGTAAGTTCACAGATGTGCAGAGGTGCAATATTCTGCACTACTGGATCTTGGTCATCTTGAGGTAGCTTTGGCTTCATATGTACATCCTATATTGAAGTTGTGGTCTCCGTCTGCTTCCTGATCCTCTTTCTTCTTCTGTGCCCTCATGATATTCGAGTGGCACATTTCCTGTAGAGGATGTTGCTTCTCCTTGCCACTTATCAAAACATTTACAGTTGTGCCCTGTTGCCAGCTGGAGCCTTCTTTCTGACCAACTCTCTGTGAAACTGAGGCCAAACTAGATCAGCCATCTTCTTATTAAATGGCGAAGCAGGCTCGAAGGGCTGAATGGTCAACTCCTGTTCTTACTTCTTTTGGTCTTGTGGTCGACCATGGTTCTTGGCAGCCTTGCCCCCGCGTTGCCAAGAGGTGGGGGGTGGGGAAGAGTCTGACACCCACACCTTCCCCCTCCCACAAAGCTCAGACACTGAGTGCCCACTCTCCCTGCCACCCGTGCTGCACCAAGGGCACCCCCTGACTAAGAGCTAGATTCACCTTTACCCCACTGACTCATCCATGGGTCTGGGATGGTGTTTGAAAATCCAATCTACGATCCCTGGCAAGCTCTTGACGGGCTTGGAAAATATCTTAATTGGCCTTAATTGAAGGGAGAGGAGGTTTGCTGCCCCATCCTGCCCTCATGCTCCTCATCATTGCCACCACTGGGATTAATGCCTTGAATTGGACACACTGCCCATCCCAATATTTTCAGCACTCCCTTCTGGGGCCCTGAACTTCAGCCTCTGTCTGAGTCCCACGCAGAAAAATCTAGACTGGCACTCCAGTTCAGTATTGAGGGACTGTATTGCAGTACTGTCAGAGGTACCAAATTTCAGCTGAAACATTAAACCAAGACCCCCTTCTGCTCTCTCAGGTGGACATCAGCAATCCCACATCAATATTTTGAAGAAAAGTCGAGGAGTTCTCCACAGTGGTCAATATTTATCCTCAAACAACATTGATAAAAAAATATATATCTGATCCTGATCACATTATTGTTTCAGGGAACTTGCTGTGTGCAACTTGAGCAGTATTTAAAACATTACGGTAGTGACTTCACTTCAAAAGTATTTATTTGGCTATAAAATGCTTTTGGATATTCTTTTGTCATGGAGGGTGCAACTCTTTGTTATTCTCGGACATGTTAGTGTTCCATACATTATCAATTCAGCTATTTCCTTTAATAGATTCAGGGCAAGTTGCATTCTGCAGGAGGCACATTGTTCTGTGGCTAGCAACATTCAGAAAACTCTCTACATACTTTTGAAGCTGAAAATAATGTAAGCTTCTCCAGCGTTGATACTTGCTACTGTCGTCTTTTTTTACACTGCCCTGCAGGATTTCTACTTATGTTAAAGCTGGTGTCATTATCTGTTGTCTTCACTTGTTGTCCTGACCCTGAGGTGTAGGTTGACCTTTTAAAGTTGCCCTGAAGCAAACAAAGATACTAAAAACAATCACTGATAAAAATGCTCCAAAACTAGTTATTTAACCATCATAATAAATTTTAAACTAAATTTTAAAAGGAACATGCCTCAATATACACACAGTAAAGCCACAGTGATTTATCTTGTCAGGATTTTAGTTGCACTCTGCTTTAACTGTAGAAATAACAGTGAGGCTAACAGCCCTCAGCATTATTTACATGGAGATTGGTCAGAAAATTATAGTGACTGCACATGCATAGTTAAATGTGGAAATGCAGAAGTTACTGTCCAAGATGTGACATTCCTCCAAAGGTTTCCTGAAAATAGTATCCTGACATTTGGTTTGCTTTTCAAATATGTTCATAGAATCATAGAATCCCCACAGTGCAGACGGAGGCCATTCAGCCCATCAAGTCTGTATCGACCCTCTGAAAGAGCACACTACCTCGGCCCAATCCCCCACCCTATCCCTGCAACCCCACCCTAATGAACAATTTAGCATATCCAATCCACCTAACCGGCACATCTTTGTGGGAGGAAACCGGAGGAAACCCACGCAGACAGGGGAAGAATGTTCAAACCCCACACAGTCACCAAAGGTCGGAATCAAACCAAGATACCTGCTGTGAGTCAGCAATGCTAACCATAGTACCACCATGCTGTCCTCTTTTTTGAGCAGTGTGGAGTTCCTGTACTTACCACATCAGGGACTAAACTCAAAAGGAAAAGTTAGAACTGTCCAATGCAGTCTAAATACCCCTTTTATAATGTGATCAATTTTAACTACTGCCAAATGGCCTCACTGGCACAAAAATGAACATTTACAGATGTAGTATCATTCCTGTAACTTTTAATTATTATTGGAGGTTTTTTACATTTTTCTTTCTGTGCCTTTTTTTTCCTTCCTTTTTTCTCAATTTCTATACCTGACTTGAAATTCAATTCAATATTCTGACACATCTTCTTCGTTTAAACTCTTCGCCACTCATTAATGGTTCTTCAACCTGAGTGGTAAGGATATATGGAGCATAGAGCATAGAACATACAGTGTAGAAGGAGGCCATTCGGCCCATCGAGTCTGCACCGACCCACTTAAGCCCTCACTTCCATCCTATCCCTGTAACCCAATAACCCCTCCTACCTTTTTTTGGTCACGAAGGGCAATTTAGCACGGCCAATCCACCTAACCTGCACGTCTTTGAACTGTGGGAGGAAACCGGAGCACCCAGAAGAAACCCACGCAGACACGGGGAGAACGTGCAGACTCAGCACAGACGGTGACCCAGCGGGGAATCGAACCTCGGACCCTGGCGCTGTGACGCCACAGTGCTATCCACTTGTGCTACGGTGCTGCCCTTACTGTACTGTACATTGTACTATGTACAATGTACGTAGTTGTTCACCCTGTTCATATAAGTCCTAGATCATCTGTGGGCATTGGTGTGCCTTATGAGAGGTCAGCTGACAGGAGCTTCTAGTGCAAAAAAACCCATGCATTTATCACTAAGGGCATAATAAATTATGAAATCTATTTTTCTACATGAAAGAGAGGGGCACAGCTTGACAGACTGCAGTGAAGCAAAATTAGAGAAAAACATATTGGGCGCCCTCTTACCAAAATATTTTTAAGTGCCATAGCGAGTGGGAATTCCCGGCGCTGGGCCCGGCGAGGCCAGCAAAACTATTCAATGTTAATTGGTCCACTTAATGACGACCTCACGGACTTCCTGAATGCTGGCTCACCAGCTGATTCGCCGGCATCAAGCTCGCCAGCCTCCCGCTATTAACGTTAAGCAGCACTTAGGCTGCACTTGCTCAGCCAACCCCAGCCAGCTCACAACAATGGCGCCGAGGAAACCGGCCCCAAGATTTGGGGATGCTGACCTGTGGAGGCTCCTGGATATGGTGGAGAGCAGGAGGGATGCACTGTTCTCCCGAGGGTCCCGGCAGGTGAGCCACACGGCAGCCAATGCTGCCTGTCTCCGCCTCTGATATGCATCCTAGGGTCACAACTAGATGTAATGGTAGATCTAGGAGACCAAAGCACATCGAGGATGACTGAGGACACCGGGGAGGGGGGAAGGAGTAGGTGGGGGGTGAGGGGTGTGTGGGGGGTGGGGGGTATGCACCATCAGAAGAGTGGGATATATATGGAACAATAAACACCCTTGTGCATAACCAGTCGGAAGCCTCTATCACTGTCTCCCGCAATGCATTGCCGCTTGCAGGTGATGGGTGTGGGCGAGCTCTCAGCAGACAGTCAGGGGTCAGATTATCGCATTGATTGAGGGACACCAGCGCCCAGCTCTCTGCGGGTTATCATCACCCCCCTTCCCTCGACAGTGACTCGGGAACAGAGTTGACACAGTCCCAGCAACCTGGAAACGGGGGTTGCGGGTGGGTACGAATGCGATGATGGACCAGGCCATGTCCTAGGTGAACCGGGCCAGTATGATGGCTTCCCTGGCCCTCCAGCCTGCTGGGCACTCACCTCGCCACCAGTCCTGCAGCCTTTGGCTGGGCCTCAGGTTGCTCCCCGGCCATGTCCTCCAGCCCCTGCTGATCTGGTGCCTCCTCATCAACCCCATCCCCGTCCACCTCCTCCTCCTCCCCCTCCTCCTCCTCTGAGGTGGCCATATGTTCCTCGACACCAACCTCCAGCTCGTCGCCCGGCTGCTGTGCCAAGTTGTAGAGAGCACAGCAGACCACAACAAAGTGTGTGATCCTCTGGGCGGTGTACTGGAGTGCACCGCTGGAGCGGTTGAGGCATCAGAACCGTATCTTGAGGAGTCCGATGCACTGCTCAATCACAGCCTGGGGACGACATGGGCCTCGTTGTAGCAGGTCTTCTCTTCAGTCTCTGGCCTCCATACTGGTATCATTAATCAAGTCCTCATCAGCTATCCCTTATCTCCAAGAACCAACCAGTCATCCTGGGGTGGTCCTCGAAGAGGACAGGGATGACCGACTGCCCCAGGGTGTAGCTGTCGTGCACACTCCCCAGGAAGCAAGTACACACGTGCATTATCTGCATCTGGTGGTTGCACATGAGCTGTATGTTGAGGGAGTGGAACCCCTTTTGATTAACATAGTACACGTTCAGATGGCCCGGTGAGCGCAGGGTAACATGCATGGCGTCTATGACTCCCTGGACCTGGGGCATCCCGGCGATGGTGGAGAGACCTGCTGCCCGGGCATCCTGTTGGGTCTGGTCCATGTCAATAACGATGTAGTTTTCCACCCAAGCATACAGGGCCATCATGACCTGCCAGATACTCCTGTGGCCTGTGAGATACCACACAGGTCCCCACTCGAGCCCTGGAATGATTCCGTAGCATAAAGATTTAGGGCTGCAGTGACCTTGATGGCCACCAGGAGCGGGTGTCCTCCTTCTACACGTGGTGCCAAGGCTGCGAGGATATGGCATAGGTGTCACACCGTCCCCTTGTTGAGGCAGAGCCTCCTAAGGCACGCACTGCCAGTCATTTGTTCAAATGATCAGCAGCACCTGTATACCCCAGGCCATCGTGGTACTCCCCCTATGGGTCACTCCCTGGCCTGATGGGCAGCCGGGTCATCAGGGTGTGGAGCGGGGTCTAGCACATGGGCCGCTGCCTCGAGCATCTGCAGACAATGCTGCTGCCGCCTTCTCCAGAGTCTAGCCGCATTGCGTAGCAGCAACATCACTCGGGCAACTTCTGTGTCCAGCATCCCAACCATAGTGTTCAATGTCTTTAAGGCATTGGGAGAGATTGTTAGACCGATAAACAGCGGTGGCTCCTACTCCGGAACCTCCATTCCCCCATTGATTTCCTCCCCAACCGCCCTACTCGGAACACCCTCCGCCGTACTCCAGGCTGCAGCGGGCCCCCCTCACCGCGTCTCAGACCCTGTACCCGGACACCCGCTCACAACATCACCCGGACCGTGTGCTAGCCCCCTCCCCGTGGCACTCACCCACCCTCCGACCGTCGACATGTCACTGGAGCTGTGCCCCATCCCATGGGTGTTTGGATGTTGGCTCCTGCGTGTGTGGTGTTGCCTCCCACAGTGTTTTGGCACATGTCCAGTCATCACGGTCTGTTTGGGATGCCAGGCAATGACTCCCGCATGCTGCATTGCCTGCCCACCCACGGGAATATACTTGGGTTCTGTGAAGTGCTCACTTAATCACGATTGCCAATTCTGTATTGCCAATAGCCTTCAGCTGCACGACCAGACGCCTTAGCAGCTGATGGGGGTTATGGCTGATCCAGGGGCAGATGGGCAGGGACAACGATCGCCCTCTGACTGGGCACACATAATCCAGGGATTGGCATGGAGATGCAGATGCAGCAAACATTTGCCCCCCCCCCCACCCCCCCCAGCGCTTACCCCCCCCCACCCTCCTATGGTGGCCACCTCGGCGGAGGGTCCCCCCACCCCCAGCCGGGGTCCCCCATCCCCCACCGAGCACAGGGGCAGCAAGCCCAGTGCCCTCGGGCTCTTTGCCTGTGAGTAGAGATGGCTACTCACCTCGTCATTGCCCCGCAGAAGCCATTATGCCAGGTTCATGTTTTTAAAAAGGAGTACTAATCGGCGGCAGAGTAACCACTTGCGGGGGAGGCCACTGAATGACAGGAGGCCATTGGATAATGGGTGGCTCTCGTTAATTATATGGAAATGGGCCTTAAGTGGTCACAATTGGTTTCTCGCCACATTCCAGCGGGCTTCCGAATTCGTCTACAGGAGTGGGCCAGTTTCATGCCAAATTGTTTGCCAAATGGCGCGGTTCCCCGTTTTTGGCCTCTCCCTATATTCACCGGCTTCGTTAAACTTGAGCGTAAGCATAACAAGGCTGGAATATCGCGCCCATTACCATATATTTAGCCACCTGCCCCCTGACCCACTTCCCTGAAAACCATAAGTGGTTGAGTTGGAGATGGGCTTCAGAAGCTTTTGAAATTGGGCAGCACGGTGGTGCAGTGGTTAGCACTGCAGCCTTACGGCGCCGAGGTCCCAGGTTCGATCCCGGCTGTGGGTCACTGTCCGTGTGGAGTTTGCACATTCTCCCTGTGTCTGCGTGGGTTTCGCCCCCACAACCCAAAGATGTGCAGGGTAGGTGGATTGGCCACACTAAATTGCCCCTTAATTGGAAAAATTAATTGGCTACACTAAGTTTATATAAAAAAAGAAGTGTTTGAAATTTATTTTAAAATATTATTTGGGGAGGCGGTGGCGTATTGGCATTGTCACTGGATGGGTACTCCAGAGACCCAGAGTACTCCCAGGTGAAATTTGTATTCAATAAAAATGTGGAATTGAAAGTCTAATGATGACCATGAAACCATTGCCGATTGTTGTAAAAACCATCTGGGTCACTAATGTACTTCAGGGAAGGAAATCTGCCCTCCTTACCTGGTCTGGCCTACATGTGACTCCAGACCCACAGCAATGTGGTTGACTCTTAACTGCCCCCTCAAGGGTAATTAGGGATGGGCAATGAATGCTGGCACAGCCTGCGATGCCCACGTCCCATGTGTGAATAAAATCAAAATTATTTCCTTGGGTGAATAAAAAAAAATAATCGGAAAGAATCAGGATGTTCACCAAAGGAAGTGGCAAGAGATAAAAATTGTAAAACAAAAGTGCGTTCTTTATATGACAGCATGTAACTTGGCATTGAAAAAATATTTATGTGCAGTATACTACAACAAAGAACATTTGTTACACAACCTATTATTAAATGCCTAGTGACAAGCCGATTACTAGCTGAACAGCAGAGGGCCTGAGGCATATCATCTGAGTACAAGAAAACTGCTGTTATAAATTGTCACTGTGTTTAACATTGTTGTGTACACTTGCTCTCTTAATAATGGGAGAAGTAATCTATGATTAGAGCAAGTGATCTGTTATTTCTCAGATCCCCTGGGAAACTAACTATTGCGATTCAGGTATTTATTTCCCATTTTTCAACAGAGTGAATATGGACAAAGAGTCACATTAAAGTATGGGCGGGATTCTCCGTTTGCCGATGCCGAAATTACGAAACGCGATTGGGCGATAGCCTCCAATGCCATTTGACATTAAATGGCACCCTGGAAATGGCGTAAATGCTTCGCTCGTTGCACGGGGTTAAAGTAGAGTAGGCATATCATTAGCGGGCCTGACACCCTATTTTCCGGGCCCTCCAAGATTCACCACCTACGATGGGCCGAGTACCCAACGGCGTGGTTCACTTCTGGTCTCAAAAATCGTGAACCTGGCGTCGTGGCTGCTGAGCGAGAGAGAGGAGGTAGGAAATGACGTGGAGTGACTGCGGGCTGCCGGCCTAGATACCGGCTGTGCTATCTGTACCGGCTGCATTGGGGGGGGGCCCTCCCAGGGCTGGGGAATGGGGGGGGGGGGGGAAGGGGGGGAACAGGCCGAGCAGCCAGGGTGGGCCCCGACAGGACTGGGGCAGTGCTCAGGCACCGACCGCTATTACTGCGGCCATCTTGCTGCACATCCCCCAGTGAGGGCAGTGCCAGCCAACAGTAGCCCAGGCAGCAAGGACGGGAGACAGGACTGGGGGCACCAATGGTGCCGGACACTGATGGGGCTGGGGTGGGGTAGGGACATGCGGGGGCGGATGCCTACACTGCCAACCGGGGCCACCGTGTAGCACATGGAACCTGGTTGGGCACAGGAGTATGCACCATGCTAACATGTTGGTCTTTCACCCCCTGCAGACAATGGTATTTGGCGTTCAACCAGCAATGCTGGCCGCTGTGGTGAAGGTCGCAGCTCTGCGAGATGCCCTACGGCTATGTGAGCAGGAAGCTGCATCAGTGGATAGGCCAGCAGCAGAGCAGCCAGCAAAGGACCTCCTGAAGATGCAGAGAAACAGGCTGCATGGGAGCCACACATGCCAGGGAGGAGGAGGTGCCAAAGCGGCACCACAAAAGGCCTCATGTGTACCGGTCCCGCATGTCATTCGAGGACCTGCTGGTTCTGGCATGCCGTCGGAGATTCCGGCTGAGTAGAGACAGTGTGACACATCTGCCTGGCACGCCGGGGGTATGGGGGAGGACACCCGCTCCCGGTGACTGTCAAGGTGACGGTCGCCCTGAATGTCTACCTGACGGGGTCCTTCCAGTCGCCGAGTGGGAACCTATCCGGGTTCTCACAGACCTCGGTGCCCCGGTGCATCTATGCCATCACGGAGGCCCTGTATACCCAGACGGAGCAATACATCCAGTTCCATGTGGACCGAGCCCACTAGGTGCCCCGGCAGTGGGGTTCGCTGCAACCACCGGGATGTCCCAGGTCCAGGGGGTGATCGCCGGTATGCATGTCACGCTACGGGCACCTAGGGATAACAGGCCACTCCACACAAACCGAAAAAAACCACATTCAGCTGGTCTGTGACCATCAGCTGCTCATCGTACACCTCTGTGGCGATACCCAGGCTGTGCGTGCGATTCCTTCATTCTGGCACACTCGGCAGCCCCTGACATGTTTGAGGGGCACTGCCTGCAGCTAAGGGGTTGGCTCCTGGGCGACAGGCATTACCCGCTGCAGCCATGGCTGATGACAGCTATCCAGATGCCACTGACCGATGCAGACACCCGCTACAACAATGGCCCATACAGCAACCAAGAGTATGATCGAGTGGTGCTTCGGCCTCCTGAAGATGCGGTCCAGGTGCCTGGACCACTCTGGAGGGGCCCTCCAGTACGAGGCTGAGAGGGTCGCCTGCACTGTGGTGGCCTGCTGCATCCTCCACAACATCGCGCAGCAGAGGGCCGATGTGCTGGAGGAGGATGAGGAGGAAGGTCAGGCTTCGTCAGGTGAGGAGGATGCGGGGAGGGGGATGATGAAGAGGACATGGGGCCCATGCAGGCAGGGAAGGCCACACATCATGTGTGCCAGGGCCAATGCACAGGACGCTCTCATCGCCTCCAGGTTCATCAACTACAAAACTAGCAGGGAGGGGTGGAGGGGCGTGCTGGCCAGGGGAACGGTCACCACTTCCCAAACCTACACCCCCTCACTTCCCACGCCACCAAACAGGGCGGTTGCACACCCCCTCTGTTATACATACCTGCGGCGCTACGAGCTGGGGGTCCTGGGTTGGCAGTAACAGTGGGTCTGGTCCATGGGATGGAGGATGATGACAACTGGCACTGCGATGAGCTCTGGTGCTCCACATCATATGACAACCTCGGACTCATGCCCATGGTAGTTCCTTCCACCTCGGTGATCTCTGCATGCAAGCTGGACATTTCATCACACGGTCCCATCGCACTGGTCCCCTGCCCACCTCCCCATTCCCCCATCGGCCTGTCTGGACCAGCCCACCCCTACAGCCATCAGACAGAGCACCGAGGCAGGTTTTAACCATGTTAACAGGTGTATATTGTGAAGAAATACGGACAATATGTGCCCTGTACCCGTGCCAACCTAACCAGTGTCTAACTTTCTTGCCTTACGGGCCCTAACACTATTTTTAGGTGGTTCCCTGGATGGTACAGCAGGAGAGGATTGGATTTGTTTATTGTCACGTGTACCGAGGTACAGTGAAAAGTATTTTTCTGCGAGCAGCTCAATAGATCATTAAGTACATGGGAAGAAAAGGGAAGAAAAGAAAATACATAATAGGGCAACACAAGGTATACTATGTAACTACATAAGCACCGGCATGGGATGAAGCATACAGGGGTGTAGTGTTAATGAGGTCAGTCTATAAGAGGGTCATTTAGGAGTCTGGTAACAGCCGGAAAAAAGCTGTTTTTGAGTCTGTTCGTGCATGTTCTCAGACTTCTGTATCTCCTGCCCGATGAAAGAAGTTGGAAGAGTGAGTAAGCCGGGTGGGAGGGATCTTTGATTATTTATTTCAACCCACGCAAACACGGGGAGAATGTGCAAACTCCACACGGACAGTGACCCAGTGCCGGGATCGAACCTTGAACCTCGGCGCCTTGAGGCCGCAGTGCTAACCCACTGCCTGGGGTCTTTGATTATGCTGACAAAGTCAGTGGATGGGAGGCAGGTTCGTGTGATGGACTGGGTGGTATTCATGACTCTCTGAAGTTCCTTGCGGTCCTGGGCCGAGCAGTTGCCATACCAGGCTGTGATGCAGCCAGATAGGATGCTTTCTATGGTGCATCTGTAAAAGTTGGTAAGGGTTAATGTGGACGTGCCGAATTTCCTTAGTTTCCTGAGGAAGTATAGGCACTGTTGTGCTTTCTTGGTGATAGCGTCAACGTGAGTGGACCAGGACAGATTTTTGGAGATGTGCACCTCTAGGAATTTGAAACTGCTAACCATCTCCACCTCGGCCCTGTTGATACTGACAGGGGTGTGTACGGTACTTTGCTTCCTGAAGTCGATGACCAGCTCTTTAGTTTTGCTGGCATTGAGGGAGAGATTGTTGTCGCTGCACCACTCCACTAGGTTCTCTATCTCCCTCCTGTATTCGGACTCGTCGTTATTTGAGATCCGGCCCACTATGATCGTATCATCAGCAAACTTGTAGATGGAGTTGGAACCAAATTTTGCCATGCAGTCGTGTGTGTACAGGGAGTAGAGTAGGGGGCTAAGTATGCAGCCTTGCGGGACCCGGTTTTTGGGACTATTATGGAGGAGATGTTGTTGTTCATTCTTACTTATTGAGATCTGTTGGTCAGAAAATCAAGGATCCAGTTGCAGAGTGGGGAGCCAAGTCCTAGGTTTTGGAGCTTTGATCTGAGCTTGGCTGGGATTATGGTATTGAAGGCGGAGCTGTAGTCAATAAATAGGAGTCTGATGTAGGAGACCTTGTTGTCGAGATGCTCTAGGAATGAGTGTAGGGCCAGGGAAATGGCGTCTGCTGTGGACCGGTTGCGACGGTATGCGAATTGCAGTGGATCAAGATGTTCTGAGAGTATGGAGGTGATGCGCTTCATGATCAACCTCTCAAAGCACTTCATTACGACTGAAGTCAGGGCCACAGGACGGTAGTCATTGAGGCACGTTGCCTGGTTCTTCTTTGGTGCCGGTATGATGGTGGTCTTCTTGAAGCAGGTGGGGACCTCGGAGTGGAGTTGGGACAGGTTAAAGATGTCCGTGAACACCTCTGCCAGCTGGTCCGCACAGGCTCTGTGTGCACAACCAGGGATCCCGTCCGGGCCCGTCACCTTCCGAGGTTTCACTTTCAGGAAGGCCGATCTGACTTCGGAAGCTGTGATGGTCGGTATGGGTGAGTTATGGGCTGCTGGTGCACTCGACAGCGGATTGTTGGTTACGTGCTCAAACCGAGCATAGAATGCATTGAGTTCATCGGGGACGGGTGCCCTGCTGCTGGAGATGCTGCTTGGCTTCGCTTTGTAGCCCGTTAGGTTGTTTAGTCCTTGCCACAATCGCCGAGAGTCTGTCTGTGACTCTAACTTGGTTTGATATTCTCTCTTGGCATCTCGGATGGCTTTGTGGAGGTCGTGCCTGGATTTCTTGTATAGGTGAGAGTCATCTGACTCGAACACCTCAGATCTGTCCTTCAGTAGGGAGTCAATCTCGCGATTGAGCCATGGTTTCCGGTTGGGGAACGTATGTACTGCTCTCTTTGGCACGCAGTCGTCCACACATTTGCTGATGAAGTCTGTGACGGTGGTGGCATACTCATTTAAGTTGGTCGATGAGTTCTTAAATATGGACCGGTCCACTATCTCTAAGCAGTCACGTAAGAGCTCTTCTGTCTCCTCGGACCAGCACTGCACGACCTTCTTAGCTGGATTCTCTCTGGAGGCGGCCTGCTGTTACTCCTGCCCTTCGAGAAGGGTCCACGATGGCACACATCTCCTGCAGCAATCCAGCCTGAATGGGCCTGGCTGCTGCTCGGGCATCCCGGGTGGCGTGATGCCCGCACTGTTCTGCCCACTCCCCATCCCAGATTTGCAATCCCAGCATCATTCAGTCTCTTTTATTACCCTTGACATGAGTGGGGGGGGGAGTTCGAGGTGCTGCGGAATTTGGGCACCTCCCCTGCGGGAGTCAGCAGCACGGGCCCCAGCACCTCCTCCTCCCTCAGGGTGCACGATACCCCCCAGGCCATTCTATGGGAGGGGAGTGCGAGCATCGCCATCCCCTGAGGGCCCCCCCCCTCACCCCGCCACCTGGCGCTGCCAGTCCTGGAGTCCCGCTCTGGTCTTGACCAGGGTCTGCACGCTCGTGGCTATGGAGCACACGGAGTGGACCATCGCCATCTGGGCCTGCACCATATCATGCTGCAACTGTGCCACCATCCTGAGGGTCTGTGCCACATCAGTCAGTGAGTGGCCCACCTCCCTCTGTGTCTGCACCATGCCGGCCAGGGCCTGGGCAATGCCACCAACACTCTCAGTCATGGCCTGCTGTGGCTGGGCCATGCTGAGGAATTCCACTGCAATGTCCAGGTGGCTCTGTCACATGGCTGCCTGTGACAGGGCAGCCCTGTCCTACACCTCGGACAGCTCATGCACGGAATGCCCCAAGCCTTGGACACACTGATCCACAGCCGGAACCATCGCCCCCAAAACCTCCACAGCGGACGCCACCCATACAGTGTCAGCCTGGGTGGTACGCATGGCCGGCAGCACCGCCTGCACAAGGATGGACTCCTCCACCTGCGGTGCTGCCTGCTTGCCGCCATCCCCTCTTGTAGTCCCTGGGTCTCTGACTGTACCTGCGCTAGGGCTGGTACTGGATGTTCCAGGCGCCCGGGACCCCTCTGGAGGTCAGCTGGTTCCTGGGGCCGGGCTGCCCTCCGACCGTCCGGCCCCTTGGCTGCTCCTACCTCCACCTGCTGTACCGGACTGACTGTGTGGTGAGCACCAGATAGTGTCCCAGGAGCCTCTTCACTAATGTGCCCAACCGAGTTGATAGTGTCTGAGATGGTGGAGGGTGTGGGAGACAGCTGTGACGGAAGGTCAGTGTCACCTTCCGACCCGAACTCCATGGTTTCCTGGGTCATGGTCAGAGGGCTGGTGTTCGGCTGCTCTCCCTGTCAGGGCTCGACTCTCTGCTGGGGGTCACCGGCTCTTGCACTGGCTGTGGAGGGGGACACCAGATGGACTCCCCCCCATCTCCAGCAGGTCCTGCAAGACACAAGGCGACATGTATGATTAGACATCGGGCCGGGGAGGATGTGGGGGTGGGGGGTGGGGTTTGGGAGGGGGGGAAGAGGGTGAAGGGTGGGGGTGTGAGGGGGTGAGTGAGTGAGAGTTTGGGGGGTGTAGGGTCTCGACACACGTTTCATGGGCCACCACAACTCAGTGGGGTCTCACTTGCTCCCCCATGACCACACTCCACCCCGGCGACATCTTGTTTCTCTGGGCCACCGGCCGCGTTCAGGGCCCTCTGCTCGGGCATGGTGAGGGCCCGCAGTTCTGTTGGTCTCCCTCGGGTGTTCTCCAGCTCCAGGTGGTTGTGCACAGCCTTCTTCTGGGGGCGGGGGGGAGGAATAGACCCAGTAAATAGACCGACACAAGCAACCCAGGGGTTGGGTAGATGGTGTCCTCGATGGTCAGGGAACCAGGCCATGGCGGATGGCATGGGTTTTGGCACGTGGGGCAGGGTGGGGGCCCGGCTGTCCCCGGGAGGGAGGGGCCGGGTTACGGGTGTGTGGGGGGATGGGGATAGTGGCAGGGGCACGGTGCACCGACTCACCCTGGCTGCCCTGAGAAGGTTCTGACGTTTCTTGCGGTACTGCATGCCAGTTCGGGTGACGTTGCCCACAGCGCTGACCGCCTCTACCACCTGTAGCCAGGCATGGCAAATGACAGTGCCTGACTGCCTTCCTCCCGGGCCAGGGTGCATGGTCATTCGTCTCTGGAGGGTGTCCAGCTCAGCGTCCCCGAGCCATGGCGCTGTTCTCCTTCCAGCCATCTTGTTGGCTGGGACGATGTGTGCGGGGGGGCGAGGGGGGGGGGGGGGGGGGGCGAGGGGGGGGGGGCGAGGGGGGGGGGACCGTTTAAGTGCGGCTGCAACGTGTAAGCCTCATGTGCGCCAATCACGGATCCAACGAATCAGGCGCCGTTTTTCATGCATTCCATGTGCCGAAGGTTCGAGCCCATTTAAAGGAGCTGAATCGGTGCAGGTGTTGCGCAGATTTTTCTGTCGTAAAGTGCCACACATCCTTCATTGGCGTCAACACTTAGGGCAGGGTTCTCCGCTTGCCGACACCAAAATCGCATTTGCCGAATGGGCAGAGAATCCTTTTGATGCCGAAATCGGGGCAGCGCCTGTTTGCGGATGCTCCACCCCCCCCCCCCTCCAAAACGGCATCATCGGTGATTACGCCGCACGTCACCTGAAGGCCCGCCCCCGATGAACCAACTTCCCAACGGCATAGATCACTTCTGCTCTGAGGTTTGGTCAACCTCGTGTGGCGCTGCAGACTGTGTCGGTGGGGGGGGGGGGGGGGGGAGAGGGGGGGGGCGCTCCGCTGACCGGGGGGGCTCCGGCGAGGGCTGGGGGGATCGATGGGGGTGGTCTATGGGTGGCAAGGGGGTTACTGGGGAGGACTATCTGGCAAGCCAGGTCCATGCGTGGCCGGCGCCATATTGGACGGCAGACCGCTTGCAGGTCGCCGCCATGCGCATGTGCGGCCACAGACTCGGAAATTCTTCCGACCATTTCTGTTGGATCGCTGGGGGTTTTACGGGTTGCGGCTGCTATCCCAACATCGAGCAGAGGATCGGTGTGGGGGCGGTGCCAACTTTCTCTTCGTAAGACTAGATACTTCCTCTGGACATCGCCTCAAAATCGGAAAATCCAGCCCATAGTCTCAGATATGGAGAATCCAGCCCTGTGTTTTAGGTTCCCACAGATTTACAATTATTTTTACAGCAATAAGCTGCATTTCAGATAGAGAGGTGTTTGCAGGTCATCAGATATTTGCACCAGAACATGAGCTGGATGGGAAGCAAAGGTCTGGTGGAATTCTCCTTCGCTGATGCCGGAATTGGGAATCGTGATTGGGCGGAGAATCGGTTTTGACGTCAAAATCGTGCTGGCGTCATTTGCTCGCCATTCTTCGGTGCCTCGACAGCGGAGCCAATACATTCCACTCTGCGCGTACAGTAAGTATTCAATCAGTCGAGGCACCAGAGAATTGCAATTCAGCATGAACCCAGTGTCCACAATCCACATGGTGGGTGTGATGGGCTTCAATCAACCCTGTCTGTCAAAATTGATTCTCTGCCCAATCACCTTACCCGATTTCGATGTCAGCCGCGGAGAATCCCGCGCAATTGTCTTTTAAAGTTCAGCATTGATGATAATGGAGCTTTACTCATTGCAGAATATCAACCTTTTGTCTGGTTTTGGAGCTACAGTATTTATATGGCTCGCCCTATTAAATTCTGACAAACAATAATTCTCAAGATATTGATGGTCGGTGATTCATTGATGGTAATTCGGTTTAATATCAAGGCAAGATGATTAGATTATCTCTTATTGGTAAAAGTCATTGCCTAGCACTTGTTTTTTTTTATAAACATTTTATTGAGGTATTTATGGTTTTATAACAATAACAGTAAAACAGTGTACTTACAAATATAAACATAGTGCAAAAGCCGTCTTCCTCCCTCGCAGGTCCCACCTTTTCTAACACCCTACTCTAAACTAAACTAAACCCCAACCCCTCACCCTTTCTAAACTAAACTACCCCCCCCGCCACCCCCACTCCCCCCCCCCCCCCACCCACCCACCCCCAACACCACAACCCTTGCCTGACACTTGTTTGGTATGAATGTTACTTGTCACTGTCAGCCCAACCCTGAATGTTGCCCAGGTCCTGTTTGGTTATGCTCTTGACGTAGCATAAGCTGCTTCCTTGATGTACACTCTGACAAAGGAAGGTTCAGACTTGGAGATAGCTTTAACACATTTATTAAACTGTTAACAATTCTCCTACTTGGATTCGACTCTCCTGTTAATCCTGCTATAGCTACTCAGACTATCTAACCAGTCTGCTACAATCCACGTGGTGGGTGTGATGTGCTTCAATCAACCCTGTCTGTACTCACTAAGTGTCTCCACTGGAAAGAGGAAGATCATGTGTGCTGTGTCCTTTTCTATGGGTCTGTGTAATGTCCTCCTGTGGTAGTGTCACCTCTGTGTGTGTCTTGAATGCCCATTGGCCGTGTCCTATCTTAATGACCTATTGGTTGAATGTCTGTGTGTCATGATGTCTCTGGCGCTCCCTCTAGTGTCTAGCTGGTGTAGTGTATCTACATTAACCCCTTGTGTATTTACAGTGATGGATATCACCACAGGTCCTGCTAATATTAGTATGAACTGTTTCATTATCTGAGGAGCTGTAAATTGAATTGAACGCCTATAAGCAGCGAGCATCCTGATCTTATGAGGGAAGGAAGATCATTAGGGGGGTTGTTGTGTTACGGGTATAGGGTGGATACGTGGGTTTGAGTGGGGTGATAATTGTTCGGCAAAACATCGAGGGCCGAAGGGCCTGTTCTGTTCTGTGCTGTACTGTTCTATGTTCTATTAATAAAGCAGTGGAAGTTAGTTCGAGGGCGCTGCTCTGAGGAACACCTGCAGCGATGTCCAGGGGCTGAGATAATTGGTCGCCATAAGCCGCAACCAACTCCCTTCATGCCAGATAGATTGATGATTAAGTGCTACCTTGCTGTCAAGGGAAGTTATTCTCACCTCACCTCTGGAATTCAGCTCTCTTATCAGTGATTAAACCAAGGCTATAATAAGGGCTCGAACTCAGAGGTCTTGGTGGAACCTAAACTGAGCAGCAAATTGGTTGAAGACTGGCTTCTGTAATGCTGGGAAACTCAGGGGGAGGCTGAGTTGGATCATGCACACTCACTGAAGATGTCTGCAAATATTTCAGCCCTGTCTTCTGGATGATAAGGGCATAGTGTAGGTTAGATGGCCTTTAGTTTTTTTTTTCCATGTCGGTGCAACATCGAGGGCCGAAGGGCCTGTACTGCACTGTATCGTTCTATGTTCTGTACTCGAATGTTGGGCTCCATCGTCTTTGAGGATGAAGCTGTTCATTGAGCTGTCTCCTCCAGTTATTTTTAATTGTCCATTTGTGGCTAGATATGGCAGAATTGCAGAGTTTAGCTCTGATCTTTGGTGTGAGCTTTACGTGCAATCCTTCATTGTATTTTCACCTGATAAATACCTACTGTTTAGGAATGGCTGGTTTTCCACTTGCATTAGTGTGGTGAATGTAATTCACACTGTATTGTATTGTATTGTATTATGTCCTTGTGGGCTCTGTCTGTGAGCCGTTGCGCGGCTCTGCCCATAGGGAGAGATGCGGAGCTTGTATAGGGCTCTAACCTTGGCTCCACCCATGGCTCCGCCCATGGTCCCTCCTACTACCCGATGTATAAAGTGCTGCAGCCATGTGAGCCTGCCCTCAGTTCTTCTGGTCGCAGGCAGGATCAGTTGTAAGACTATTAAAACCACAGTTTACTTCCAATCGTGTTCCGAGTGAATTGATGGTCTCATCAATTTAATAGTCTTAGAAAACTTGAAGAAAACTACTATGGAATCAGCCCTTAAACCTGATCGACTAGAACTCGACCCGCAGGCTGCGGAGGCGAAGGAAATGTTCCTACACTGGCTTCGATGTTTCAAGGCCTACCTGGCTGAATCAAGCATATCCGAGACTACAGAGGAGCAGAGACTCAGCGTACTGCACGCACGGGTGAGCCATCGCATCTCTACGCAACTCAATTGTACCACCTCATATACTGAGGCCCTTGCTATGCTCGACCAATTGTATGTGCGGACGATAAACGAGGTCTACGCGCGGCACATTTTCACTACCCGCCGCCAGTGCCCCGCAGAGTCGCTAGAGGACTTCCTGGGCGACTTAAAAGCCCTTGCTCGGGACTGCAACTTTCAGGCTGTAACGGTCTCTCAGGATATGGAACTCACTGTCCATGATGTATACATTGCGGGGCTCAGGCCTAACTATGTGCGCCAGTGACTACTTGAGAAAGGGGCCCAGAACTTGGAGGACACGGTAGAGCTAGCAAATACTATGGAGGTCGCGTTCCGCAGTCTAAACTCATTCCCCGCGGACCAAGCGACCCCATCGTGGACCCCCAACCAGCGACTGCCCCAGACCTGCGCCGCGCGGCCACCCACTCACTATGGAGCACCAGCGTGCCATTTTTGTGGCCAGCCCCAACACCCACGGCAGCACTGCCCGGCCCGCAATGTGACCTGCAGCAGTTGCGGTCACAAAGGACACTATGCCAGAGTATGCCTGGCGAAATTGAAACTCTCTAACTCCATCTCCCCCGCAGTCCAGAGCACTCGCCCCCCCAACTCGCAGGCCCGCAGACCCCGTAATGCTGCAGCGTGTCTGCCGACTCCGCCTCCACCCGACATGTGCGACTCATGGGGGCCACCATCTTGCCAATCCTCCTCCACGCGGCCGGCCACATGCGAGTCGTGCGGGCCGCCATCTTGGACGCCATCTTCTTCATCACCCGCCACGTGTGATCAACGGGGGCCGCCATCTTGGCCATCAACCGAAGTTCACCTCGACAACTACGGTCTCAGCGGACAGTCATCATGGGGCCACTCCAGCACTGCTGATCGAGCCGCCGACTACCCGCAACTCAACGCAGCCACGTTGGACCAGTCGCGTCCGAAGCACCTCCAGAGCTCGATGATGTCCGTTCAAATCAACGGGTACAGGACACCGTGCTTCTTTGACTCCGGGAGCACCGAGAGCTTCGTACATCCTGACCTGGTAAGACGCTGTTCGCTCCCTATCTTCCCTGCACGGCAAACTATCTCCCTCGCCTCGGGCTCACACTCGGTCCAAATACAAAGGCGCACCATCACGACCCTAACAATTCAGGGCGCCAGCTACTCTAATTTCCAGCTGTACATACTCCCCGACCTCTGCACCCCACTCTTACTCGGGCTCGATTTCCAATGTAATCTCAAGAGCCTCACACTCAGCTTCGGCGGACCCCTACCTTCACTCACTATCTGCAGTTTGGCGACCCTAAAAATTGACCCCCCTCCACTCTTCGCTAATCTAATGGCTAACTGTAAACCAGTAGCCACTCGCAGCAGGCGGTACAGCCTGCAGGATAGAGTATTCATCAGAGCCGAAGTCCAGCAGTTCCTACGTGAGGGAGTCATAGAGGTCAGTAACAGCCCCTGGAGAGCTCAGGTGGTGGTCGTCAAGACTGGGGAAAAGTTCCGGATGGTGGTTGATTATAGCCAAACCATTAACCGGTTCACGCACCTCGATGCGTACCCCCTCCCCAGAATTGCAGACATGGTCAACCAGATTGCCCAGTACCGCATATTCTCCACGGTGGATCTGAAATCTGCTTACCACTAGCTCCCAATCCGCCCGGAGGACCGCCACTACACAGCGTCGTTCAAGGCAGATGGTCGCCTCGTCCATTTCCTCCGGGTCCCCTTTGGCGTCACGAATGGGGTCTCGGTGTTGCAACGAACAATGGACCGAATGGTGGACCAGTACGGGCTGCGGGCCACGTTTCCGTATTTGGACAATGTCACCATCTGCGGCCATGATCAGCAGGACCACGACACCAACCTCCACCGATTACTCCATACCGCCCAGAAACTCAATCTCACCTACATTACGGAGAAATGCGTTTTCCGCACTACCAGACTAGCCATCCTCGGCTATGTTGTGGAAAACGGAGTCCTGGGCCCCGACCCGGACCGTATGCTCTTACAACTCCCTCTCCCTCATTGTCCCAGGGCCCTCAAGAGGTGCCTGGGATTCTTCTCTTATTACACCCAGTGGGTCCCCCAATATGCGGACAAAGCCCGCCCACTATTTAAGACAACACTCTTCCCACTGTCAGCTGAGGACCGCCAGGCCTTCAACTGCATCAAGGAGGACATCGCCAAAGCCGCCATGTGGGCAGTGGATGAATCCATCCCCTTTCAGGTGAAGAGCGACGCCTCAGAGGTCGCTCTCGCTGCCACTCTGAACCAGGCAGGAAGGCCAGTAGCGTTCTTCTCCCGAACCCTCTCCGCTTCGGAACTTTGACACTCCTCAGTCGAAAAAGAAGCTCAAGCCATTGTGGAAGCTGTACGGCACTGGAGGCACTACCTCGCAGGTAGGAGGTTTACCCTCATCACCGAGCAAAGATCGGTTGCTTTCATGTTCGACAACTTGCAAAGGGGCAAAATTAAAAATGACAAAATCCTGCGATGGAGGATTGAACTCTCCACCTACAATTACGATATTATGTATTGACCGGGGAAGCTCAACGAGCCCCCAGATGCCCTGTCCCGCGGCACGTGCGCCAGCACGCAAGACGACCGCCTGAAAGCTATCCACAATGACGTCTGCCACCTGGGGGTCACCCGGCTCGCCCACTACGTCAAAGCCCAAAATCTGCCTTTCTCCACCGAGGAGGTAAAAGCCATCTCCAGGGATTGCCCGATCTGCGCGGAGTGCAAACTGCACTTCTATAGACCAGACAGGGCCCACCTGGTAAAGGCATCCCGGCCCTTTGAACGCCTGAGCATCGATTTCAAAGGGCCCCTCCCCTCGACCAATCGAATGTGTACTTCCTCAACGTCACAGACGAGTTCTCCTGCTTCCCCTTTGCCATCCCGTGCCCCGATATGACCTCCCACACAGTCATCAGAGCCCTGCACAGTGTCTTCACCCTGTTCGGTACACAGCGACAGGGGTTCGTCCTTTATGAGCGACGAGCTGCATCAGTACCTGCTCGACAAGGCCATCGCCTCGAGCAGGACTACCAGCTACAACCCCAGGGGGAACGGGCAGGTGGAGAGGGAGAACGCGACGGTCTGGAAGACCGTCCTACTGACCCTACAGTCCAGGACTCTTCTGACCTCCCACTGGCAGGAGGTCCTCCCCGACGCACTCCATGCAATTAGGTCCTTCCTATGCACCGCCACCAACCAGACCCCTCACGAACGACTATTTGTTTTCTCTAGGGGCACTACCACGGGGGCTTCGCTCCCATCCTGGTTGAGGACACCGGGCCCGGTTCACCTCCGGAAGCACATCCGGGCACACAAAATGGACCCGCTAGTAGAGAGGGTGCTATTGCTTCACTCAAACCCACCACTACGTCTTCATTGAATACCCCGACGGCCGTCAGGACACCGTCTCCCTCCGGGACCTGGCGCCTGCAGGATATACCACTACCACCACCACTGCCGCCGAGGTACCCCTCACAATACACCCCACCCAACCCCCCACGCCCTGCACCCCCGCGCCTATAGGTTCCCTGCCCACGCTCAGCGCCCCTGTGCCTATAGGTTCCCTGCCCACGCTCTGCACTCCCGCGCCTATAGGTTCCCTGCCCACGCTCTGCGCCCCCGTGCCTATAGGTTCCCTGCCCACGCTCAGCGCCCCCGTGCCTATAGGTTCCCTGCCCACGCTCTGCGCTCCCGCGCCTATAGGTTCCCTGCCCACGCTCTGCGCCCCCGTGCCTATAGGTTCCCTGCCCACGCTCTGTGCTCCCGCGCCTATAGGTTCCCTGCCCACGCTCTGCACTCCCGTGCCTATAGGTTCCCTGCCCACGCTCTGCACTCCCGTGCCTATAGGTTCCCTGCCCACGCTCAGCGCCCCCGCGCCTATAGGTTCCCTGCCCACGCTCTGCGCTCCCGCGCCTATAGGTTTCCTGCGCCCCCCCCTTCACCCGTCGCACCGGTCAGGAATGAAGCTCGGACCGAAACACCCCTGGAGTCCACCCTCATACCCACACCGACTGTCACCACCCAGCCACCCGAAGAGGCTGCAACCCAGGTGCTCCGCTGATCCCACAGGACAACTCGGCCACTGGACCGGCTCAACCTATAGACCCATCACCCCCGCCGGACTTGATTTTTTTTACAGGGTGTGAATGTGGTGAATGTAATTCACACTGTATTGTATTGCATTATGTCCTTGTGGGCTCTGTCTGTGAGCCGTTGCGTGGCTCTGCCCATAGTGGGAGATGAGGAGCTTATACAGGGCTCCACCCTTGGCTCTCCCCATGGCTCTGCCCATGGCCCTTCCCACTACCGGAGGTATAAAGGGCTGCAGCCGTGTGAGCCTGCCCTCAGTTCTTCTGGTCGCAGGCAGGCTCAGTTGTAAGACTATTAAAACCACAGTTTACTTCCAATCGTGTTCCGAGTGAATTGATGGTCTCATCAATTGGCTTCTGCACTCGCCCTTAAACCAGGATTAATGATAATGGTAAAATGAGAGATATGGCTGGTCAAGAAGTTGCAGATTGTAGTGGTATACAATGCTACTGCTGCTGCTGGCAGTGCCTCATTGATGTTCAGTTTAGAGCTGCGAGATTTGTTCTGAATCTATTCCAATTAGCAAGGTGGGTGATGCCACACAACACAGTACAGGGTGTCTTCAATGTGAAAACAGGGCTTTATCTCCACAAAGGCCAAGTGGTGGTCACCATAACTGTCATGATCAAATGTACCTGTGATAGGAAAATTGGTAAGACAGGATCAAATAGATTTCTTCCTCATGATGGTTCTCTTACTACCTGCTGCCTTTGCAACCATGTCCTTCATGACCCATCCAGCTCAGTCCGTGGCAGTGCTACTAAACCACTCTTCGTGATGGACATTGAACCTCTCCATAGGGAGTACATTCTGTACCATTGCCACTCTCAGTGCTCCTTCTAAGTGGTGTTCAACATGGAGGATTGCTCATTCAGCAGCTGAGAGAGGGTGGCATGAGGTTTATTTGCCCATGTTTGACCTATGCCATGAGATCAAAGAGTCTGAAGTCAATATTGAGGACTCACAGGCCACTACCTCCTGACTGCAGACCATCACCTCTTGCAGGTCTATCCTGCCAGTACATAGAACATAGAACAGTACAGCACAGAACAGGCCCTTTGGCCCTCGATGTTGTGCCGAGCAATGATCACCCTACTCAAACCCACCCTATACCCTTTACCCGTGAATCCCGCCCCACCGCTCCGACGCCGGCTGCCGAATTCTCCGGCGCCGGTTTTTGGGCGGGGGCGGGGATCGCACCGCGCCGGTCGGGGGCAATTGGCAATTCTCCGGGCCCCGATGGGCCAAGCGGCCGTGTGTTCCTGGCCAATCCTGCCAGTGTGAAATGGACATGGTCCATCCCGGCTGGACCTGGCTTGTTGGCCATTGAGCAGGGTCCTCTGGGGGGACTGGGGGATTCGGCCCTGGGGGAGGCAGGGGGGGCCTCCACGGTGGCCTGGCTTGCGATCGGGGCCCACCAATCTGCAGGCGGGCCTATGTAGTGGGGGCACTCTTTCCCTCCGCGCCGGCCTCTGCCGCGCTGGCAGGCGTGGAGAAGAAACCCCCTGCGCATGCGCAGGAAACACGGCGGCGAATCTGCACATGCGCCAGAACACGCCGGCGGTTCTGCGCATGCGCCAACTTGCGGCGGCCCTTCACCGCTGGTTGGCGCGGCGCCAACCCATCCAGCGCAGGCCCAGCCCCCGGAAGAGCGGAGGATTCCGCAACTTCCGGGCGGCCTGACGCCGGAATGGTTCGCGCTGCTCTTGGCGCCGGTACGGGCCGCCCCGCCAATTCCGGGAGAATCCCGGCCCTTATCTCTACTGTGAATTAAGTTCCATTGCTTTTACTTAAGTTTTGGAAGACCCTAATAGCTGCTAAGAAGTGGTGAGTTATTTCCATTAGTTACAGAGTGTTCCTGTTAATTGCAGTGCTAGAGTTCTGATAGTCCAGTTTATGGTCTTCTGCAAATAATTGCTTGTGAGAGAGGGCTGCTAAAATGAATCCACAGGCCTACAATAAACTCACACAGTTTTTAATCCCTGAAGCATATATCCGGCTGTTCCTTTGTGAAATTAAAACCGGAGTGAATTACACCCCATAGTGTTGTCATCAAATTAGCAAACTAAGAATTTCTATCTAAATTGTAAAACTGCATAATTAACAAACTAATTATTGTCATAGAAAGTTAGACATTTTTATTACTTGTATAGCTTCATATTGCCGGACAATATTAATCATTACTGTTAAGCATTAAAATTTAGACATTATTAGCATCAAGAAGCCTTTCTAACAAAGAACAATTACTTTTATTACAATACTTAACAACTTGACCTTTACATAACATAATCAGCAAACATACAATCACCCAGACCACTTCACAATGCCATTATAAACAATTCTTAAATATGTAACACCTATTTAAATACATTCAAATATTTTAGAGAATAGAAATTGTACTAAAAAAAGCCTTAAAGAATGTGAAATTTTTGATTAGTTTACAAAGTTATTGGGGCCAATTTTCTTCTGCAATCTTCTTCTGATTAATGCTCTTTTTGTGCCAACTCTCGTGCTTTCAACGCCATGCACAAGAATCCTCCAAATTAGCAACATGATTTGTGAGCTCCTAGGCACATTCCTCAGTGACTCCAACAATTTCCTACACTTCAGAAAGCATATTTCATTTAAACCCTGGACTCTGCTGGCGTCGGCTATAGAATGATACAAGGCGACACTCCAGCCAAATTCTTCCTGCACCTCTTGGGCCCTAAAGCTCTATGGTTTGTCCAGTATGCTGAATATTTTAATCCGCTTGTGCAAACAGTTTTATGGTGGTGCTTTGCAAATAGATGAGGAACTCTCTTGTCTGCGATGTCCTGGGGCTATGGTTCTAACCATCCTCCTGTGCACCAGTTATGACATTAGCTACTGGAGGGTTTTCCCACTGACTTCTATTTTTACTCAGGCTGCTGGGTGTTATGTTCAATTGAATGCTGCCTCAATGTAGGCCAGACCAGAGAGGGGTGGCAGGTTCCCTCCCCGAAGGTCATCTGTGAACCAGTTAGGTTTTCATGACAAGCTGCCAGCCTTTATGGTCATTTATCTGTTGCCAGTGCACAAATTATTCAAATTAATACATTCATTCTTTTCAACCTGTCATGGTGGGGCTCGAACTCACAACTTCTAGCTTCGGCCACGAAGCTACTGTATCCAGAGTTATGAAGTGCAAAACCAAGAATGCAGATGCCTTTTACAAATATTGCTCCACCAGGGAGTTTACTTCTTTTTCTGTGCCCTGTGAGTTTGCATTGAGTCGCTGTTTGTGATGTTTTAAACAGTATTAACCCACTTAAAGCAAACCTGCTTGAAAGTAGCATGCAGAGGAAACTAAACCTCCCTCTAAAATCAATATCTCAGATGCTGCTAACCCTCTGAAATTAAATCTGTTCAAAAGCAGCATGCGGAGGGGAAAAATATATTGAAATCTGATATTGTTAGCAAAAGGCATGAAATCAGTAACATGGAATTTAATTCAATGGAAATTCTCTGGAAATTATCACTTAACACCTTTTCATCAAGTTACTCCTCTCTATTTTAACGGAGGAAATTTGGTTATTTTAAATGAGCCAATGCTCCTGTTAAAATAGCACAGAGAGGAATTTGGTACCAACATGTTCAATATTCTTCGCGATCTCCAGCTGTATTTGTGGCAATTGTGTTGATTAGATTTTTATTCACATTGTTTACAAAAACACATTAAATCCAACGGTTGCCAATACTCAGCAAATCGTCTTAAAGATATCTTCCACCTTATTTTCAAATTCCCTCATAGCTTTGTCACAATCTATCAGGGAAATCTTCTCTACACATGCATCACAACTGTACCAGCAATTCCTCTGACTCCGGGGGTGGGATTCTTCGAGCCTCTGCGACGAAATCACGCTCAGCGCAGGGGCAGAGAATGGGCGTCAGACCCGCGATCGGGTCTGATGCCGCTCCCATGATTTTCCGGTGCCGGGAGAATCGTCACCAATCAGGCACGTGCTTTCGACACCATTGAAAAAGGCCCCCAAGGCGATTCTCGCAGTGCAGCTTGCCGAGTTCTCGCCGGCGTGGCTCTCTCATGGTTCCACCCGGCGGGCACTCGGCATGGCAGCTGCAGACTATTGATCGGGGACCACCGATTCGCGGGTGCTCACCATCTGGGGAGGGGCGTATCTACTTGCTGTCGCTCCACGGTGTGGCTCGGCCATGTCGTGTCGGCCGCCGCCTTGCACATGCACGGCCCCCCGACCGGAGGTGTAGGGCCCCATACCGGCAACCGGAGCTGCAAGGAGCACTCCTGAGCCCTGCTATCCCCCTGCAAATTGCAGAATCACCCTGGACTTACTCCAGGTAAGTCCAGAGTGATTTGCGCGCTTTTCTTCGAGGGTGTGGGAACATAGCACCATTATTGCAGAATCCCGCCCTTGGTTTCTCCTTTATATTATTATGCCCATGATCATTGGTGTTTTCAAGCAAACATGTTTAATCTTGCTACCTCTCCCTTTGCCTTTAAAAGCTCTGAAAATGTATTTGTTCCATTGTGTCTTCCTTTAATTGCTGTTCGGCACCTATCTCTCTGATTTGTAAAGTACTCTGTTCCATTCCTCATATTAAAAACACTGAATAAATCTAATTCCTGTTGTGATGCAAACAATAATTCATTGCTGCAATATGCCAACAATTTGTGACTCTCTCATTACAAAATTGTAAACGTTCAATATCATAATTGAGGCAACTGCGATATAAAATAACCCATTAATTAACTGCTGATGGCTATTTGTTGTTTGCTTAATATCAGTGGGGACACTGTTGAAACATGCTACATTTTCATTGTGGATGAACTTGTGAAAACATTTGACCTGGAAGCAGTATAGTAAAGAAAATTTGTAATTTCAATGTATGATTAATGAGCTCCTGTCTTTAAGGCGAGCTGCTTGTACCGTTAATTCAAACAGAAGATTCCAAAAGGTTGTGTTGGTATAATCTGGAGTTGTAGACTGACCAGTATCAATAAGGGGGACATGGGGTTCGGACTTGTGATGGGACTCGGCTGGGTGTCAATGGATTGGTCGAAAAGGCTGTGCTCTGCCCGGTAACAGGTGGTGATTGGATCTGATCCCACTGGAAAGCTTTTCCGAGTCCAAAGTTTGAGTTAGGTTTCAATTTATATTCTGGCAGGACAATGAAGGGGTTCAGCTAACTCGCTCCAAAACAATGTAGCTAACTCTCTCCAGAAAGATTCAGTTAACTCTCTCCAGAAAGATTCAGTTAACTCTCTCCAGAAGGCCACTCTGAGGGTTGACTCTGACTCCAGAAAGCCTTTGGGTGCTGTCTTCCTGAAACTACAGAGGCCACAAACTGAAAGCACAGTTTGATGAGGAATAAGGTGCTTCTTCAGGAAAAGCTGGGAGTAATGCATTTTTATACTACAGAGTAGCTGAATTAATGAATCTACAAAGAAGATCATTACAGGCTGCAAACCAAATATTTTAATCTGCAAGCTGGCTATGAAGAAAAGTGTGCTAAAACCATCATGTGGAACGAAGAATCGTTCTTCCCTCCACTTATGATTTTTATCCCTTTTCACACCTCTATGTTTGTCTGTCTTGTATGTTTGTGTAGAGGGTGGCAGAAGTTAATTTGGGTATTAGGTATTATCTTGTCATTAACGTATTTACTGCATATTTCATGATAGTTCTTGTTATAAATAAACAGTGATCATGTTTACATTTATGAACCTGGTGAGATGTGGTTGTTGGACAGCCAAGGGCCAAAGACCTCGGGTATTTTTATAAGAATTCTTGGTTAATTCACTTGTGTTGTGGCTCAAGGGCACATGGGGCTGGAATTAACTAACCCAGAGGGCTGTAACACGACTGCCCATCACAATATCCACAGCTAAAATACAAAAATAGAAAGCTCCATAAAATAAACATTTCAAACCAAAGATTGCCATGCTGCAAACAAACATCAACTAATAATTTTGGGCATTCCTCTAGTGTAGTATTCCCTGTATTTGCCCCGCCCCAGTGCTCCTTTGCAGTGCTACCTCATTAGCTTCAGCATACCTGATGGAAATCTCTTTCAGCAGAGGAGACTGCAGATGGCCTTGGTAATCTGAGCAGCTCTGGGCCTAGTTTGAAATGCACTAGCTCAGCATAGGAAGCAGCAATGTGGACTATTGCGCTGACAGGCAACAGCAAGGGCAATGGTGGACTGGCAGTGAAGGGAGAATGAATCCAGAGAGAGGACAGCGGGCTCGTGCCCCGTAAACCCCCTAACACTCCCATGGAGATTTGGGGGTAAGGGAACCTTTCTTTACAGTTCCTTTTTCTCGACAGCTACAGTCACCATTCCTGACTGGAAAGTACCCCTGACTGCCACTCCCAATGTGGCTATTTCATCGGCCACTTGTTAATTTTCCACTGAGTCTCTGTTTTGGAGTGGACCTTTACTTTATGTGTACAGTACTGATCCCATTTTCCCCTTGTAGCTTCAAAGATGGTGTGAGCAATGGGGTTATGGTCAAGGGCCATCCATCTGCTGATTTAACCCCGATACTCCCAAGTTGCCAAATATTCAATATACAAATTGCAAGTAAACATAAAACCAATAAGGATTGCAAGGTGGAAGGAATTTAATGGCATGAGGCACTACGTGCACTACTACCCTTAGGTCAGCTTATTGTGGATAATTGTAAAGCTAACTCCAACCTAACTAGGAATCATTGGGAGCGATCGAATGGTCTCATTGAGCCCAACTCAGTGGCGCAGCAAGGCTGTTGAATCACGCAAGAGGCCTCCGGCGAGAGTTGCAATGCTCACAACATCTTGCGAAATCTAATAAGATCTCGTGAGAAGTCTCAATCTGGATCCTGCACTTGCTGGACGAGATCCAGATTGACATATTTAAATGAGCCTAGAGGCTCATTTAAATATGTCAGCGCCCGATTCTCCCAAGGCCCTGGAGCGAACACCTGCGCCTGGACATAATGGCACCTGGGGGGTCTCCATGGCCATCGGAGGCCCCTGGGTGGCCGGGCTCTGGGAAGGGTGGCACACCTGTTGGCACCTGGTCACCTTGACACTGCCAGCCTGGCACCTTGGCCACCCAGGTTCCTGGGTTGCCAGGCTGGCAGTGCCAAGGTGCCATGGTGCCATGGAGTTGGCCTGGAGGTGCCTTGCCCATAAGAGGTATGTTGGGGGGGGGGGGGGGCTTGAGGACCCCCTAAGAGGTAAGTTAGGGCATTGGGGGGGGGGGGTTCGAAGGCCACATTGGGGTGTCCAAGGGGAGTCGCGAGATCGGGGCAGGCACCATTTCTAAATGCTTTTTGGGCTAACTATTAGTCCAGAACCCTTCAATAACTGTAGCAACTCATGCAAGAAATCCCAGCGCTGGACCCTGGTTCCTGTGAATAATACACCTTGGACGAGCTGATTAAACACCTTTAGGCACTTGGCCACAGGTTGATGATAAATAAAGGGACTGTTACAGGGCAAACACATTAACATATACTGCTGTTCCTTAAAGGGAAAGAAAACCTTATAATAATAATAATCTTTACTGTCACAAGTAGGCTGACATTAACACTGCAATGAAGTTACTGTGAAAAGACTCGAGTCACCACATTCCAGCGCCTGTCCGAGTACACAGAGGGAGATTTCAGAATGTCCAAATTACCTAACAGCATGTCTTTCGGGACTTGTTGAAAGAAACCGGAGCACCCGGAGGAAACCCACGCAGACACGGGGAGAATGTGTAGACTCTGCACAGTCAGTGACCCAAGCCAGGAATCAAACCTGGGACCCTGGCGTTGTGAAGCAACAGTGCTAACCATTGTGCTACCGTGCCGCCCATATTGGCCCTCCCTCCAAACCAACACATCCAGTGCTGTGAGAAGCTGAGCGCCACCACGGTCAAGTTTGCCTGTGCTGCAAAATTGGGTGCATTGGGAATATTTATTCTAAATGTGCGATAGCCAATGGTCATTGTCCATGACCCATCTGGTTTCCTTACCAGCCAGACAGGAGAATTCATGCAGTGGATTTTAGTTGCAAGACCCTCTATTCTACCACCTTCTCAACTTCCCGTAAGAAAAATACACTTCGGCAATAAGGTGCAATAAGGATGTTCTTGATGGTGTCCAGACCAGGGGGTCACAGTCTGAGGATACGGAGTAGACAATTTAGGACAGAGATGAGGAGAAATTTCTTCATCCCTAGAGTGGTCAGCCTGTGGAATTCATTACCACAGGACGTAGTTGAGACCAAAACATTGGATGTTTTCAAGCAGCAGTTAATAATAATAATAATAATAATAATAATCGCTTATCGGCTCAAGTAGGCTTCAATGAAGTTACTGTGAAAAGCCCCTAGTTGCCACATTCCGGCACCTGTTTAGATATAGTACTTAGGGCAAAGGGGGTCAATGGATATGGGGGGAAGACGGGATACTGTTAAGTGGCAAGTAACATACACAACACACATGTTCCAGGCAATGACCATCTCTATCAAAACAGAATCTAACCATCTCCCTCTGACATTAAGTGGAATCACGTTTCGGAATCCTTCACTACCGATGTTCTTGGGATTACCATTGCTCAGAAATCGAACTGAGATCAGCCACATCAAAATTGTGGATACAGAGCAGATCTGAAGCTGGGTATTCTGTGGCGAGTAAGGCACAACCTGGCTCCCCAGCAGCTATAGACCATCTGTAAGGCACATGTCAGGAGTTTTAATGTATAATGTCCACTTGCCTGAATGAGTGCAACTCTAATAACACTTGAGAAGCTCAATACCATCCAGAGCAAAAGCAGCCACTATATTGGCACCCCATCCACCATCTTAAATATTCACTCCCTCCATCACCAATGTACTGTGGCAGTGGTGTGTACCATCTACAAGATGCACTGCAGCAAATCACCAAGGCTCCTTAGACAGAACCTTCCAAACAGGCAACCTTTACCACCTAGAAGGACAAGGTCAGAAGGTACATGGGAACGCCATCTGAAAATACTCCTCACCATCCTGACCTGGAACTATATCAGCGTTCCTTCACTGTCACTGGGTCAAAATCCTGGTATTCCCTTCCCAACAGCACGGAAGGTGTACCTACATCAGATGGATTGCAGCGGTTCAAGAAAGCTACTCACCACCACCTTCTCAAGGTTAATTAGAGAGGGGCAATCCATCTGGCCGAGTCTGTGACGCCTATATCCTGTGAATGATTTTTTTTTAAAACATTTGGATGTGTTTTCCATGCTTATGCTTTAAACATTAATATGTTTTGAAATTTTTATGGGAGCGGAATTTAGATGATTTTTTTTAAATGTTGGGCTAGATTCTGCTGCGAGTTGTAAAGCAACAGCATTTGCCACCAACCACTAAGAATGTAGTCCACAAACTTCTGTGAGGTGTAGTTTCCCCCGTTCCCAATGCCAATTTATGTCTGGAAGTCAAGGGGATCTCCAGGCTTCCAGCAGCAGCAATGTCAACAAGCAGGACGAGCAGCTGACCTCATTGAAATCTTTCCACTGACAGCAAACCAGGAGGTTAAAATCACAGAGGATCCTTCACTTTTAATTGAAATTTTCAAATAGCAAAGTAAATGAAAATGTTTTGATTAAGGTAGAAGCTAAGATACAATCAACAAACTTGAAGAAAATTGTGGCATTCTCTCTATCATGGAGCGGAATTTAACATTCTATACATTATCTTTTCAGCACCTTTGAAAGTGTTTAACAGTAATAATGAACTTAATATGCTTTTCAAGAATCCAATTACAGCTCTTCCAACACGGTGTCAATTTTGCAAGGATTTTACAGTGAGATAAATAGTGTAAAAGTTTTCGTCAATTAATTAATTGCTTTGGGATTACAGTTTAGGGTGATTTCACCAGCATATGCTCTGGAGAGTTGTAGAACAGCAACTTCTGCATTTCTGTGTTATTCTGCACATGTGCGGACTCAATAAATTGCTGTCAGTTTCAATGAAGTAATGACAGCATGTGATGACAGTCTCACTGGAAATACCACCATAAGCTCCTGGCTGTTATCTTCCTCTCATTTATCTCTATTCAGTAGTTAGCATTCAATACATACATACTCCTCCTTTCTTCCCTTCCTCCTGCTATATAAATGCTTCAAATCCCCAAGCCTGGTCACCTAACCTTCCTAATTTAACTCTATACATTTTGGTGCTATCCCTGCCTTTGCTTGGACCTTCCCCAAAGCATCTGAGAAAAACAGTCAGTCCCTGTCACAGGAATGAGAGATCTATCAACCAAATAAATTCCAGCACCATGTCAAATATAAAACTGCATCAGCAGAATTCAGATGTCCCCAATTTGATTACATTTGAAATTTAGATTGATTCAGTTAAAAAGAAAAAATAACAAATTGCAAATGCTGCAATTCTGAAATCAGAATAGAAAAGGTGAACCTCCCAAATGGAGTTCAACTATTTTCTGGCTATCATTTTCAGTATCATTTTCATCCACTGGGAACTCACTCTCCCCATCAAATAGACTTAAAAATTGAAGAAGAGCAGCATCATATGTTCCTCCCACCAAATGCATTTTCTGTTGATGATAGATTGAAATTAAATTTCTACTTTGGTTCCTAATGTCATCACTAGTGGACACAAGAAGATGGGGTCACCCATAATCCTCTCCACAGAGTTCACGTTCACTAACCACGCCACCTGCCAACCATTAAGGGGAAATGGATTCCTGTCACTAGAATGAGAGTCTTGTCCTATATTTCTGTCATTTCTGGCTCAGAACAGAATTGAAATTCTGATACCAGCCAACCCATCCATAAGTGGCCCCAATACTTCAGCAGTGAACACCTTTGTGAGAATAAAAGAAAATCAAGCAAGAGAGGAGTTGGCACAGGAGCTGCGGGGTTTTGATTTTGACTTGGAATCAAATCCATGGTTTGTGATTTTCAATTGGCTGAATCCATATCAAACTAAGTTTTGCTAAAAGCCACTTCTGCAATCAAACTGTGGATCTCCACGGAGGGTAGATAATTTGTGCCTCATTATAATTGCAATTGGCACAAGCTATTTTAGATAATTGTGACTAAATTGGTGTTGCAAGTGGGCCAAATGTTTCTTCACAATGGCTTAATCTGGGACACAGGCACCTGGGTCTTTTCAGAGGACAACAGTTATCCATTTGCATGACATATTTTGCCTAAAATTTCAGAACATCAAGTTGGTTTTCAATAGTGTGTATTATATCTACTTCGATCACAACAGTCCGAATAACACAATAGTTAAATTTCTTCAAGTTTTTTATAAATATAACAAGGTCAGGAATAGAACATTTTCACAGAATGGCGTTCAATTTCCCAGCAGCTTTGCTGAACTTATGAATTTAATTGAATTGTAGAGTACTTTAAATAAATGCATATCAACTGTTCAAAGCTATTACTTGACCGTAACCTTATTTACTGATATGTATTCACAAATCCAAAACACTTTCTGTTTGTTCAAAATGGTAGACCTGAACAAGCTTTGGGTTTTCTCATTTTTATGAGATCCCGAAGAGATGCAGATCCTGCTGGTCACCCCTCCTCTCACTCCCAGGCTGCTTGCTGGTGAAGAGAATTTCATTTCTGTGTCTAGGATAGGGGAGAAGTGATTGGGAGGGAGGAGTGGGTGCAGGTCCAATGCATCCACAGCATCCAATTGTCTGCATGAGAGGCCAAAAACACACGCAAAGAGCTGAACACATGTTTCAAACATGGGCCTTCTCCTGCCTTCACCAATATGGCATGCAACACTCTCCTGATGCCTAATGAATGCACTTATTGGATACTCAGATATCCATTTCCCACCTGAAAATTGGCCCAGAAACTCTAAAGTGTTTAATCTTCGCTAATTAGGCTTCCACTCCTGCAAGGGCACTGAAATGGTTCTTATCAAAGTTGTAAATGATATCTTATGTGACTGTGAACATGGTAAACTATTTCCATGATCGTTCTTGGCGTGATTGACCATACTATCCTTTTGCACCACCTCTTCATCATCATTCATTGGAACCAAACAGTTTGCAACTTTGGCTTCCTATTTGACCCTCAGTTAACCTCCAGAACCTATTTCCACACCATCATTCTGCGTGTCACCAAATTGCAGTAAGAGAAGATTTGTCAGATTGCTCCTACTCTAAAGGTTATTGAAGACAACTGTAGCCCAGCAGCAAACCAGGTCAAAATATTAAACCATTGTGATCTGCAAGGCCCAGTACTAGATCAAACAGTGAATTTACACAGATCTGTGAAAAGGTCTTGAATTCAAACCTGGACATTTTGGATAAAGCCGTGGTACATTGCCGTCAATGAGAGGAGTAGTTTGATGGGTACACAAAGAAAACAGGGGCTAGGTTTTCACTCAGGAACTGGGAACTGGAAATAGGGGTGAGTTCCAGGTCCCTATCCAAGACACACCCCAGGTATTTTCAAATCCTCAGCAAATTAAAAGTTAGGGAGCAGGCTCAGCGTCTCAATCAGGGATGGTGGACGGGTTCCCGATACTGGAGGGGCAATAGGAGACCAACCAGCACTCTGTGATCTGCACTGGCCAAGGTGGGAGCTGCCAATCAGATTATGGACACTGCAAGAGACAAGCAAATGTAAGTTTCTTATTGCTTTGTAAAACGTCACAGCGGTCTGGCTATGATTCCAGAAGCCATTCGGAGTCCATGAGGGGTCCTTAGCACAATCATAAGCCCTCTCCACCACTGAGTCATCCATCACAATGTCCAAGTGAACATGGGCTGCCAGCATTGTTGACTAGAAATTCTTTAAAAATAAATTCCTAAGCTATTCATAACCTTGTGGGGTGATTTTTCATGTTGTCAAATATGAAACTGAGAAAACATTGTCACTGTGCTTTGATAATATTAATTGCTTTATCACTTTTGATTAGTATTTGGGATTTTAAAATTAGTTAATTCCTCTGTACCGTTGCATTGTGTGTATCAGTGGATAATAGTTCCCTGTGGTAAAAGACAGTGTCCTACATATTAATGGGACAAAGCTATTCAGAAATTATACATTGGACAATAAACTAAGCACTGAATTGGTGTCCCTAAAGAAAAGTCTTTAATATAATAAAACCAACCATAAAAGGGCTTTTAAATTAAATTGGTTTCTAATGTCACATTATTCTAAGCACATTACAGCATAACTTTAGTGTAAGTCACTGTTAAAATTGTGAAACAATGTTTTTCTGACATTTTTTGAATATATTGTAAAAATTCATTCATGCCAAAAAGCTCATTGGTGAAATTTGCAGCTTCCCTAAATTTGGCTTTAAATTCGTGTGTTTAATTTAAAATCTTCCAAATGCTGGTACAAAATTTAATGGAAATATTTTGTGCTATGATGCAACATATCTCTGCTTCTTTTTCCTCAGTGATCACTCACTAACGAGTACGATTGTCGACCTAAGAACGTCTGTGTCACTGGTCATGGGGTTCCATGGGTCCGCACGTGACTGATGATCCCAATCCAAATGCCGCATCTCTGACTGCAGGTCAGGCAGGTGTTTCCAGGAGGTGGGATTGGCCCTTTGACTCAGATCGCTGGTATTTCTTTCTCAGGCTCCTTTTTCGGACCTTGCCTTGCCGTCGGGTGTTCTTGAAAAATTGTGTCCTTTCAATCACGAGGTTCCTCCAAATAGGTTTGCATGGGGGGATGGTGTGTTGGCGTCCTCAAGATAGATGTCTTGTGTGGAATCTTTTAATGTAGGAATGCCATCGCATATTTGCAGACAGAAGGTAGGTCCAGTTCCAGTGGCAAAGGAACCTCGACAACTGGGGATCTACCTCCTGCTGCAGCCTTCATCCACCATAGTAACCGTTGATATCACATGTGTGCCTTCCACCTGATCTGCCGTTGAGGACTTGTTTTGCATTGCACTTTGTCTGGATCCTCTCCTCCGACCTCACCATCATGAGCCAGGGGTTTAACATTCCTGATGGTATCGCTCTCAGGGTCAATGGAATGATCAAGCCAGCAAGATGGCAATCCACAGAATTGTGGCATTTCTCAGATGACTGCATCACATTGCTGACTTAACACTACTTGTCGAAATCTACACTTATGATAGCCCACTGAATGTATACCCTCCTGAATGCCATGTAGTAATGCTGTGAGTGTAACTTCTTTTACAGTAAACTGCAATTATAATTTATGCACTGGCAAATCTGGGCTCCAGAAGCAGAAAATCTTGGAGTTTAAGTACTTATTTGGCAGAAAGAACCCCATTAACTTTGACATCTGTATTGACTTCTCTTCAAGCTGTATTTGTGGTTTGGTATTTCATTTCTGAAACTATTAATGCAAATGTAAATACCTCCAATCAAAATACACTTTATTCCAAAAATAAAAACTAGAATGTTGATTCTTAAATCATTTCCAAAATGGATTAAAATAAATAAATATGTAAAGACCAAAACCTTTTAAATAGGTATATATTTACTAGATCGACAGCATAATCAGCAATTTAAGAAGAATGCTGGGTAGACATGCAATCAATCACATAAATAACAGTCACGACTGTGGAGTGAACTGGTGATAGTGGGGTGGGAGCTGGATCAACAAAATTGGCCTGTCTGACCTTGATTTAGGGAAGTACGGATGTGTCAGACATTGAGCGAGAACAGTGATTGGTTCGGTTGCAAAGTACACTCTGATCACATAGTTTGGTGACACCGAGGTCTGGATTTATTGTATGTTTCACCTCCTGTGTATCATGGGCACTTTCCTGTATCTAAAAAGTGTTGGTGGCACAAGTGCCCACCTCAAACATGTCAGAGGTTAACTCTGGAAAGTGGACATTTTCTCTGCATTCTGGTATGGAGAACATTGGTTCTCAATACGAAATGAGTTTTCAGAATTGCAAAGGAAACAGTTGCGTGTGCCTGACAATTGTGCAGTTTTAACACTGTTTTATATTCTTGATTGTAATCTAATTCTGCTGCTCCTTTGCTCTCACCCATGTGCAATATGCCAAATATTGTCCATTATTGTATTCTTCTTGCCTCAGCATTGACACCAGTAAAATCTACATTTATAGAGTACCTCTGGCAATCTCAGGACATCCAAAAGCACTTTACAGCCAATGAAGTACTTTTGAAATGTGGTCATTGTTGTAATATTTATTTTTCCATAGAATCCAGAAGGAGGCCATTTGGCCCATCTGTATTTGGCCCGTCTGCACTGACCTGCTAAAAGAGCACCCCATCTAGACCCATTCCCCCACTCTATCCCATAAGCCCACCTAGCCTGCACATCTTCGGACACTAAAGGGCAATGTTAGCATGGCCAATCTACCTACCCTGCACATTTTTGGACTGTGGGAGGGAACCAGAGCACTCGGAGGAAACCCACGCAGACACGTGGAGAACATGCAAATTCCGCACAGACAGTCACCCAAGGCCGGAATTGAATCCGGGTCCTTGGCGCTGTGAGGCTGCTAACCACTGTGCCATCATGTCACCCACAATGTAGGAAATATGACAGCCAAAATTGCTCACAGCACACTCCAATGTGATAATAGCCAGATAATCAATTTTAGTGACATTGATGGAAGAATAAACATTGACCAGGATGCTGGGAAAACTCCCTTTCAAATCTTAGAGATGGCACATTAGATTCTTGTATTTCGCTCAGGGGTACCACAGGGAGAAGCATGGAGGAGGGAGGGGGGGTGGCGGGAGAGGGGGCAGGAAGACCCCTCCTGAACCCACAAGTGCCTGCAACAAAAACAACAGAAGGAGGGAAAAAGGGTTAAAACAGGAACTCATGAGAGAACACCCAAGGCAGAAAAGGGGGATAGCAAGGAGGGGATAGGGAGAGGGGGTAGGGAGCAGGAGTGGGTGGGGGGGGGGGGGGGGGAGAAGACATGTCAAGAAAGATGTGTGTACGTAAGAAACTGTATAAATTGTAAATATTGGACACAAAAGTTTCAGTATGTAAAATTGAAAATGCCAATAAAAACGTTTTTTAAAAAAGAATTTTGTATTTCCACCTGTGAGGGAAGAAATATTAGAATGGGAGGTAATTTGATGAACATCTTGAAAAATTATGAATCTTTTTCAGTGAAATAGAAAAATTATTTTCATTAGTTGATGAGGTGATAAGAAAGGAATACATTCAGGATTATCATTGGATAAATAAAGTAGTATTTTTCCCCATACAGAGAACATGGATTTCTTTAACGATTAAGTAGACCGAGATAATAACCTCATTTAAAAGGGAATTGAATAAGCATTTGAAAATGAGCATATAATATACTTCAGGAAAAGGCCATGGAAATGGTAATAGAAGAGATCGCTCCAGTTGAAGAACAAGCTTCACCACAAGCACTGTTAGCCAAATGGTTCTGTGGTCCAGAGTTAATCTGTAAAGTGGATTCTGCCAAAAAGGTAAAACTGTTGCAGAGAGAACTTCAAAATGACAAGTCACTCAGCACCCTGAATGAAGTTAGCTACATACTTCTTCGAAAATAATGCTGAGTAATCTGATATGCGGAATTGAATTTTGACATCTAGTATATCAAGATAATTGTTACATGGTAACCTACCTTCTACCAAGCTGGAGGCACATGCTTCTCATTTAGCTAATGAGGAAAAGCTGAGTATTGAAACACAGCTGCTTGGATGAATTTGTTTATGGCTGCAAGGCAGAGTATTATTGGGTTACCATGGTACGAACATTTGCTGATGAACTTCTGCACCAACAATTGCCGCTTCAATGAGATATGCGATTTCTGCCCATGGTGTTGTCACTGGCAAACGTTCACCACATCATGTGAGCTGTGATACGTAAAATTACAATTGTGAAGCATTCCTTATTTTAACTGCTTGCAGAGCAGAGGCTTAAACTGATCAACTGTGTAATGCTTGGCTGGTAATTTGGGGAGGGACTCCAAATGATACGCCTGGAAATGAAAGATTGGAATTGAGTTAAACCTCATGTAAAACTTGGGTCAACAGACCCTAAGACGGGAAATGGGCTGCATGTTATGGAGTGGGGACATATTGCATGCCCTCCCCACCTGGAGGAAATGTCATCTGGCAGTTGACCCACATAAAATGAGTTCACCCCGCAGTGATAACACACTTAGGTGAGATGAGATTGGAACTCCCACCCCTCAATGAGACAAAGTTCCACCCTTGAGTTTATCCGGCAGCTCCAGCAATCCTGGAATTGCCAGCGCTCAGTAATAGGTACTGCAAGAACTGCAAGAACTGCAAGGAGGAGCATGAACAACAGCAATGGTCACCAATGAGAGATAAATCTTCATGGGGTGGGGAGGGGGGGGGGGCAATGTGCACAGACAACCCCAAAGGATGTGAACCACTCCCTTTTCTCACTCGTTTCCAACTTGGTCTCAAAACACACACTATTATACAAGCCAATTGACATAATTTATTTCAATATGTCAGGCGGGCTGTCACTTTGACATCTGCCCATTTAACGTTTTATGGGAGATTGCTCTGCTGGTGGAATTGGCAGTGGTCGGCTCGGATGAGGGTGGACTATCCAGGTGGTGTGTTGGGCAGGTGATGAGCTGGGCAGCTGGTGGTCTGGGCAGTTAGTGTGCTGGGCAGATGGTGGACTATGCAGGTGATGTGTTGGGCAGGCGGTGGACTGGGCAGGTGGTGGATTGGGCAGGTAGTTAACTGGGCAGGTGGTGGATTGGGCAGGTAGTTAACTGGGCAGGTGGTGAGCTGGGCAGGTGGTGAGCTGGGCAGGTGTTGGGCTGGGCAAGTGCTGGACTGGGCAGGTGGTATGCTGAGCAGGTGGTATGCTGGGCAGGTGGTATGCTGGGCAGGTGGTATGCTGGGCAGGTGGTATGCTGGGCAGGTGGTATGCTGGGTAGGTGGTATGCTGGGCAGGTGGTATGCTGGGCAGGTGTTGTGCTGGACACGTGCTGGACTGGGCAGGTGGTATGCTGGGCAGGTGGTATGCTGGGCAGGTGGTGTGCTGGACACGTGCTGGACTGGGCAGGTGGTGAGCTGGTCAGGTAGTGAGCTGGGCAGCTGGTGTGCTGGGCAGGTGGTGGACTGGGCAGGTGATGTGCTGGGCAATTGTTGGACTGTGTAGGTGCTGTGCTGGGCAGGTGGTGTGCTGGGTAGGTGGTGTGCTGGGTAGGTGGTATGCTGGGCAGGTGGTGTGCTGAGCAGGTGGTATGCTGGGCAGGTGGTATGCTGGGCAGGTGGTATGCTGGGCAGGTGGTATGCTGGGCAGGTGGTATGCTGGGCAGGTGGTGTGCTGGACACGTGCTGGACTGGGCAGGTGGTATGCTGAGCAGGTGGTATGCTGGGCAGGTGGTGTGCTGGACACGTGCTGGACTGGGCAGGTGGTGAGCTGGTCAGGTAGTGAGCTGGGAAGCTGGTGTGCTGGGCAGGTGGTGGACTGGGCAGGCGATGTGCTGGGCAATTGTTGGACTGTGTAGGTGCTGTGCTGGGCAGGTGGTGTGCTGGGTAGGTGGTGTGCTGGGTAGGTGGTATGCTGGGCAGGTGGTGTGCTGAGCAGGTGGTGGGCTGGCTGGTGGTGTGCTGGGCAGGTGGTGAGCTGGACTGGTGGTGGGCTGTCTGGTGGTGGACTGAGAAGGTGGTGAAAAGCAGCTGGTGGGGTACCCTATTATACACTCCGGCGTACATCTCACTTTCTCAAACTGAGCGATCTTAGGTCCAGGTTGACAATATTGAAGTGTCAAAGATACTGCTGGTGTTTAACCAGTGACAGTTCTACTGGTGGTTGGAATGAGAATGCGGTTCATTAGCACAGAACTCTGATAAGCTTCTTGCCGCTTTTTCAGCTGAGGCTATCTTGCATATTAGGATATTCACTTCCAGGATTATCTGGGAGTAAGATTTAAATCTGGTGACAGATTTACCCCATTCTATTGGGATCAATGACCCAGGATAGCAGGTGAGTCACCAGCAGTAGCCTGAAAGTAGACCTCCTCTCACACATCGTGTCTACCACGGAGGACCAACTGAGTTCCAGTCAACAGGTTCATCCCCAATAATGTCCAAACCACAGGAAAATACCGCGCCGGCTGGAAATCTGAAATATAAACCAAGAAGTGCTGGAAGATTTCAGCAGCCCTTTGGGGAGAGAACTAGAGTTAAAAGGTCAATGAACCTTCAACAGAAAGATCTGATCAAAAAAAGATCTATTTTGCCTGCAAGCACAGTGCGAAAGCAGGACCAAATGTGGACACTCGGTGGCCGAGGTAAGCAACAACATCGAATGGATGTTAAATCCAGATGGGTCGATGAGCTGCTAAAGCCTACAACACCACAAATCTGTTTTCTATCCCATGGCACCTGTTAGATTTTGGAGGAAATGCATTATTGAGAACCGAAAGAAATTCCAGCCACCTAATATTTATTGGGCAACATGAGGGAATACTGCGTAGCTTCCTGCAGTGACTGGGCCGTGCTCCTGGTAGTTAGAATGTGAATGTTTCCGAGCTTAAACTTTTTGAATTGAGTTTATTTTTTCAAAGTTTGTTCTTCAGTTTTCTCCCCTTCCCGCTCTTTTCCTGTGAGAGAGGTCAATTCCATTGCTACAGGAAGCTTTCAATGTCATTCCCAAATGGTGGATGGTGAGCAGGGACACCCTGTGGGCTATTTATCTGTGGCAAAGCGTTACCCAGGAACAGTCCTTGTTGCACTAGCAGTGTAGAGTTGAGAGTTCAAATCCCACCACTGCAAATTGGGCCACCAAATTCACTAAATCTGGCAGCGGGCTAGCACCAGAATAAAATGGGCTGGTTTAGCACAGGGCTAAATTGCTGGCTTTGAAAGCAGACCAAGGCAGGCCAGCAGCACGGTTCAATTCCCGTACCAGCCTCCCTGAACAGGCGCCAGAATGTGGCGACTAGGGGCTTTTCAGAGTAACTTCATTTGAAGCCGACTTGTGACAATAAGCGGTTTTCATTTTATTCATTTCATACCTGATAGAGAAACATTGACACTTTCCACTGACTCTTCAGCTGCAGTGTTTGCTGCAGTTGTCACCGATGGATATGCAATATGTACGTATTTCAAAGGAGGTTGCAAAATAGTCATTATTGAAAAATGCTGATTTGTCCATCATTACAATGAAACCTTAATACAGCAGTAAAGGCGAGTGCAGATAATAGTGGGAGAGCCGACGTTTCCAAACAAATGGAAATAACGGAATTCCCGGATGAGTAAAGTACAATAAATTGCTAAAATAAAACACTTGCATGTGCACTGGAATTGGTGGATACATTTAGCACATTTGATAAAATCTGTACTGGGATAGCGAGGAGAGTTTAGAAAACGCATAAGCATGCTACGCCCAAGAAAGTACACGCTTCATATTGATGGCGATGATAATCAGAACTGTGTTAATTAACCAATTCACCCATTCATCTTCCATGTGTATCTTCCTATCCTGTTTCCAGGTATCTGGAAAAAGGGTGACTGTTCCGCTATTTCCCCCTTGCGTCTGTCCAACCGGGACTTCGTTGAGAAATAACACTCTGCTTCGAAATAATGAATCATTTGATTGAAATCTGCAGCGTCAGCGAGGGTGTCTATGCATGACTGGGTCACACACTGGCCCCATTTAACTCGAGTTAAAGAAAAGCTCGTGATGGTGTGAACCGAGCATCTCCGGAGGAAGACAGTTCATGTGACTTCAAATTTGATGACAGTGAAAGCAACCTAAAGAAGCTGTTTTGGGATCGTTCAAATTCAACAGTCAGTTTTAGCACATGCCAGTAAATGTGCATTTATAAGATTAAATATTACCCCCTTAACATCAGTACATATACTCCCGTTTCCCCCAGATGTTGTGATATAATCATGACCTGAAATGAAGGTCTAATCTAAGTTTGACAATCACGGTGTGCAGGTCACTGCTCTGAAAGAGACATGGGTTTCAGGTGATACAATTTTCTTTGGCACCACTGAGATTCTTTATTTTGCCTTTATTGATCACCTCAGTGTGTTTGTTTTAAAAGCACTGGCAGATGTTTGAACTAGTTATTCAATATTTTTACTGTGACATTTAACTCAAAGCAGCCATCTGTGTCCTACAGTTCTCATACTGATTATGTTTATTAAAAATTAAATTTGACTGGAATGTGAGCCGGAGATGAAGAGGTTTCAAAGAGATCTGATGTTCTATGAATGTGAATATTAAGCGCTCTGGATGATAGATGTGGCTATCCACAGTGATGCACCTGCTGGGTTCACATGTGGCTTTGCTGCAGCCGATCGCATTTATACCGCGCGTTCGTGCTCAGCGACAGCTCAGTCTGCTCTGAGATCCAGTATCTATCTGCTCACTCGGAGAGGTTTGCACCGCTCCCTCAGCCCGCTCTGCTGTGAGAGAACTGGAAATGTAACTGCTCTCAGCTATCCGGCGAGTGATCCAGGTGACCTTCTGGTCACACGCAACATCTGTGCATTGGCGGCTCCTCACAAGGCGTTCAGAGATTGTTGGAGGAGGCACCTCGGCTGGGCTCCAAGCTCCGGGCAACCTCGCTTCCAGCCGAGACTCGACCAAAAAAAAATACAACAAGAGACAGATCGGGATATTTCTCCAAGCCAAGTACCTGCCCTCAGAAATCAGGCAGGCGGCGTTTTATCTCAACTCCCTGCTCCCGACCTCCGGCGCGGAGGAGGGAAGAGCCGTGTGCGAGGGAGGGGAGAGGGAGGCTGAACGGGTTATCGATCAGAGAGAGTGGCGACCGCAAGCGGCCGGGAGGAGTGAGGAGCGGGTGAGGAGCGGTTCCGAGCTGCGATCCGCGGGAGGGTCACCTGCTCCCAGCTCTCCCGCCCCGCCGCGCCACTCGCCCTCCTCCCAAAGCGCCGCGGCGACGAAGCTCCTCCTGGCGGCGGGGCACAGGGTGTCCTGTCATGCCCAGTGAGAGATTCCTGTCCTCCCCTCACTCTCTCTCTCTGAGCTGTCATCTAGTCACCCCCACCCTCACCCCCAAATCAAGTTTCTGGCTGTTTTCCTTTTGAAAACCATGAGGTAACTCGACCCGGCGGCACTTTGAAAGTAGAAGTGACGGCTCATGACAAGAATTTGATTTCCTTTCATTTGTAGCATTGGGCTGAAATTATTGGAGCAACCCCCCCCCCCCCCCCCTCCCCACAAAAATGATGCTGCTCTGAACTGGCCCCTTCCTGAATTATTGTCCTGCTCTTGCCGCCGCTATCGGTCACAAATGAAGTGAGATTTTGGACCAGTCGGACCTGTTGGATCCTGCCTGGGTTTGCCCGCTCCGGTGGTTCTGGGATGGCGGCTGGGGCGCCCCCTCGCAGCTTCCAGCCCCAGTAGTAGCCGCCGCCCCAGCCTGCCTGCACTCGCGGGCTCCCTGCCACCCAGCCTGCCGCGGCTGGCGTCCCTCTCCCTGCGTCCTTTTTTGGGGGGTTTTTAAACCCCACATTTCTCTCCCCACCCTCCAGCCCTTTTTGTTTTAAATCGCCGTGAAGATGTTGATGTGGTCGGTGCCAGGCTCCAGGCTGCCCTCTCCCCGGGACTCGGCGCACCGCCGGGCAGCACTGACTGGAGCAGTGGCCACTCTCCCCCAGCATCTGCCGGGCAGCAGGAGCATCAAAGTCTTCATCAGCTCCAATCCCGAAGGTAGGATTTCCAGCTTCACTCTTTCAAACTTCTCAAACAGCACTTGCACCATCGTTTTAAGCCCTTCAGAAAAAAAGTTTCGTGTCCAAGTTTAACATTTTTAATTTTAATTATGTTCCCCAAGTTTGGACTAAGGATCATCAGTTAGACTTATAAGACCATAAGACATAGGAGCAGAATTAGGCCACTTGGCCCATCGAGTCTGCCCGGACATTCAATCATGGCTGATATTTTCTCATCCCTATTCTCCTGTCTTCCCCCCATAACCCCTTTATTAATCCAGAATCTATCTATCTCTGTCTTAAAGACACTCGGTGAATTGGCCTCCACAGCCTTCTGCGGCAAAGAGTTCCACAGATTCACCACCCTCTGGCTGAAAGAAATCCTCCTCATCTCTGTTTTAAAGGATTGTCCCTTTAATCTGAGATGGTGGCCTCTGGTTCTAGTTTTTCCCACAAGTGGAAACATCCTCCACTTCCACTCTATCCAGGCCTCCAGTATCTTGTACATTTCAATAAGATCCCCTCTCATCCTTCTGAACTCCAACGAGTACAGACCCAGAGTCCTCAAATGTTCCTCATATGACAAGTTCTTCATTCCAGGGATCCATTCTTGTGAACCTCCTCTGGACGCTTTCCAAGTTGTTGTTTGGCCACTACCATCATTACGTTTAAGTTGCTTTATTACAAATATCAGTGAAATCTGAGTTGTGGTATCAATATTATTTGTTGCTCTTACAGAACTGAAATTCAATTGGCTTTAATTCCATCAAATTATGAAACATTTACCAGCACAGTTTTGTTTTACTTAATTCAAAACTTTAGTCAATCAGGCACTGTAAATAAAGTGATTTATGGTTTTAAAAATTATTATTCGTACTGGAAATTTCACTGAGGAAAAAGTCATTGAAAGATAGTTTAATTAATTATATACCTGCTTATGAATTATGTTTGACCTGTCTTAGTCAGTCACTGTCAAACAAAGCTGAGTGGAATCCATTCTATTTATAAATACAGCAATTGGGAATGCGGTTGAGTGAAAGGTTATGTGTGCTAGTAGCTGTATAGATCATCTCTACAAATTAAGCTATCCCACCTCTTGGATAATGCCATCTTCCACCATTATATCACATTTCCAGTCTTCTTCCATTCAGTCTGAAAAACTGTGGCTGCAATTTTGTGGGTTTGATTCTTTTCCACTGCAAAGCTGACTGAACTTGAAATTGTCCATAGCTTGTTGCTATCATTTTTGTCTTAAGAGGCAAGTCATCAGGTAAATTGACACTGGTGAGTGTAATGACATGATTTAACCCAATCCTTTCCAGGAACCAGAATCAGGCTGCAGGCTGGCTGGAATGGCCAACTACACAATGGCAGCCCTGGCAGGGCAGCGGGGGTGGTGTTTTGCTTCCAATTTTTCTTAACCTCATATTAATATTTGATAGAGTATTAATAACATCACCAGTAATCATTTCAAAGAAGTAGCATTGAAATATATTTATGTGAACATTATGGATTGGGAAATTGGAACTATGTTTTTAACACATGAAATGTTTGTTATGAGAATGTCACATGATGTCAGGAATGAGAGGAGACATGATGGGTATAGAAAGCACTGCTTATTACACGAAGCTGAGAGAAATTGGTCTCTTAATCTGAAATAGATAAGGTCATGCGAGAAATATATAGATCTGCTTCACAAGCACTATTGTGTTCCCATTTTATACACTGTGTGCACACTTTTTTTAAATGTATTTTTTCTGCTTGGAGTTTCAGGGAGCACCGCTGTGCTTTCAAACATGAGTCTGTAGATGATATAATGATGAGGATTGTGAAGTGTAAATGTTTATGGAGTTGAGTGCAATTCAGGTGTTTGAGAGCATGAATGCTGTTAATTATTTCCAGATTGAAGTATGAAGTTAGTTTTTATTTATAAAATCAAAGTTTGTTCAAGAATTAACATCTGTAAATTAGCATTAATGTAGATTTAAAATGTTGATAACATATTAAGAATTGCGCACGTGGTTAAGAAGGCTCAAGTAAAAAGTTCAGTTTCTGCAATTTGGCGATGTTACATCATCAATAATTAGTTTTAGGGTAAAAATATACCAAAACACTCCTAATTGCACTTACAAAATATTATCATCAATTAGAAATTTCCAGTTTGCTCGACCTGAGTGTCAAGCTGCAAAATATTTTAACCATTTTTCCACAGAAAGGTATTGGGGGGGAAAGAGGTGCATTTTCATTTTTTTTTAGCCAAAGCGCATCCCCACAAAGTTTAAAAAATAAATAAAATGGATGGAAACTAGTTAATATGCTAACGGGGAGTTGTTTTCCCCAGAGGGTAAAGAACAAACAGTTCATCCAAAAATAAATCTCACAACGATTTGGATAACTTTGGCATTGTATAATTGTGCAGTCAATGGAAATAAAAGTCAGGCAGATTCAACACAGGCTGCTGATGCACTATTGCACAGAGTCACAATTACTCCCATTGTGTCGAGAAGTCTTTGATCCCTCTGTACCTGAGAAAGGATCTACTATGGACCCAGATTTATCACAATGGGATATCATCCTCTCTGCTAAGAAAGTTATCTGCCTTTTTTCTTGGAATTTTACAATCCACCGCCTAGCAAAATAGTGAGCACTCGGAGTTTTAAACGGTTGATTCTATCGGATTTTTAAAAGCATGAACAGCACAAACCACTTAATTGCAATGCACTTGTATTAATGGTCCTTTAACAACATTTTTGTAGCTAATGAGCCATTTACACAATGAAATGGCAAAGTTTTGTAACATAAGACATGTGGTGCTGAGCAGTGAGTCTGAATTGTGCATTTGATGTATGAGTCTGTTATGGCCAGGTGAGAAATGGTAGAATGGCTCCCCTTTCTTCCGCCTCTTGCTTGACTGCAGGAGTTATTTCTAAAATAATGCTCTTGTCAATTTAGTGAATATTTAACGGTAAAGTGCTTTGTCTGTACAAGACATACGCTGACAGGTTTTCTTGTAAGTTTCAAAACAAAAAGAATTGTTATTTATTGTCTTTAACATCCAATTGATGGGGACTTCCAGTGGCGGCATGTAGGAGGAAATTGCACGTTGGGTTTCTCCCGCCGGACTCCTGAGTTTTAGGCCCCTTTCATCTGTTTTTTGTAGGGAAATTTGCATGAAAAGCTGTGCCTGTCAAGAGTGGTTGGTGGAGGATAGCCAAGAACCTACGAAGAATCAGGGGAGGAAGGATTTGAGTGCTAGTCCTCCAGGAGGTCCGTGCATAATGAAGCATGTGTAGGCAGGGAAGATAACGGAGGCAAGTGGACCAGGAGGGGCTGCCTATATAATGGTGGATATACTGACAAAGGTGATGGCAGTGGATTTCGAACGGCAGTTCAATAAACACTTTGAGAGGCAAGAGAAGGAGATGCTGGAGTCCCTCAAGAATTCAGTGAAGGACTTGCTGGCCCCCATAAGGGAGACACTCGGAAGAACATTGGAGACAGTGTGGGAGGAGGACGAGGTATTGAAAGGGGTGGAGGAGTCACTTTCGAGGCACAGTGACCAGCTCGCCTTGCTTGAAGCCGAAATGACCAAGATAGACGATCGGAATAGGGGCTTGGAGCAAAGGTGGAGTACCTTGTGAACCGGTCTCAGAGGTAGAACTTACGGATTGTGGGGCTGCTGGAGGACGTGGTGGCTCCGAAGCCAACAGAGTTCATAGCAGAGATGCTGAGGAAGCTGATGGAAGAGGAATAAAATGCCACCACCCACCGAAATGGGATAGGGCCGCCAATCACTCTGGCCGAAACCGCGAGTGAATGAGCCACCCTGGGATGGGCCAAGCAGATGCAGAAGACAAAGTGGGAAGGTACAGTGATTCGAATTTACCAGGATCTCACGGTGGATTTGGTGAAAAGGAGAGAAGCTGCCTTCAATAAAGCAAAGCCAGCACTGTATAAGAGTGGAGTGCGCTTTGGGGTGGTCCACTCAGCGAAGTTGAGTGTCATGCACAATGGGAGAGACCATTATTTCGAGACTGTGGAGGAGGTGGAGGCGCTCATTCAAGCAGAAGAGCAGGGACTTGACTATTCATGGTGGATGAGAGACATTGGTGTTGGTGGTGGGTTGAGGCTGGTGGGGGCTAATGCTTTTATAAATGTGTGTGTTTTTATTTGCCAAGCTGTTCTAATGCCCTTAGTTGGAGGGGGTAAGAGTTAGGGGCTGGTCCTTTGATTTTTTTTGGGGGGTGACAGGGTTGGTGGGTAGGCTGGAGAGATTTTGGTCCCTTTGTTTGAGTGGGGGAGGGGACTCTGGCGGAGGGGCGCCCACATTAGAAAGCTTTGATTAGCTAGCGAACGGGAGGGGAATGGGGGGAGGGTTTGCGGCCTGCAAAACCTGTTCAGACAGCTTTCGATGAGCCTCGGAAGTATGAATAGTAGGGGGATGGGTAATGTTGGGAAAGAGATGATTTTGAGAAGAAGTGGTAGGAGGGTTTCTGGGAAGGGGATGAGTTAGTTTACTGACAGTGACTGGGGCGGGGGGGGAGTGGATGTACCACCCATCGGGTGGTGTGAGGTGCCATCTTGTATGGGCCCAGCACGTTGAAGTTGAAGGGGAGGTGGGAATATCCCCCAGACGGAAAATGGCGGAAGGTGAGAGCCACCTCATCTGGTTGGTGACCTGAAATGTCCGGGGGTTAGGAGGCCTGGTGAAATGGGCAAGGGTTTCCACGCACTTGAAGAGTTTGAAAGCCGATGTGGTGCTGTTGCATGAGACCCACTTGCATGTAAAGGACCAGGTAAGGCTCCATAAAGGGTGGGTAAATCAGATGTTCCATTCAGGCTTTGATAGTAGGGTGCAGCGTGTGGCAGTTCCAATAAACAAAAGAATCCGGTTCCAGATGGAGAAGGTGGTGGAAAATCGGGGTGGGGAGGGACATATGTGATGGTGATGGGAGTGCTGGAGGGTAAATTGGTGGTTTGGGGAGTGTTTACACATCAAATTCGGATGATGTAGGCTTAATGAAGAGGAAAGTGATGGTGATCCTGGGCATGGACACACACCAGTTGATTTTGGGGGGGGGGGGGGGGGGGGGGGGGGTGCCTGTGTATGGTCTTGAACCCGAAAGAGGACCGCTCCAGGTAAAAGTCGCTTACCGCTCTGGGTGACGAAGGTATTGACAGAGTTTATGGCAGAGATGGGACACAAGGCGATTCTTACATCAGATGGGGGAGAACATCTTCCTTCTTTTCTTGCGCATCTACTCGCAGATCAATTTTTTAATAATGGGGAGGGCTCTACTGCCGCGATAAGGAAAGCGAAGTACTCTATGATTGTAATTTCTGACCATGCTACCCATTGGTGGTTGTAGTTTTGGAGAAAGGGCCGCTCGATGGCTGGTACGAAGTTTCGATGTGGGGCTGTTAGCAGACCTGGGTTTTGTGTAAAGATGGCAGAGAAGGCCCTTGATAGGATGGAGTGAAGGTATATGTTCGCGGTGCTGGAGTGATTTGGGATAGGGCCGAAGTTTATTTAGTGGGTTAAGTTGTTCTACCAGGAGCCAAAGGATAGTGTCCAGACAAATTATGTAAACCTGGGCTACTTCTGACTGTACAGGGGAACGAGGCAAGGGTGCCCTATCTCCTATCTCCTATTTGCATTGACTATTAAGAGCCTTTGGCCATCGTCTTGAGGAGCTCGGATAAGTGGAAGGGGAGAATGAGGGTTGGGGGGGGGGGGGGGGGGGGGGGGGGGGAGGCAGTCGGGAGGACAATAGGGTGTCTTTGTATGCTGGCAACCTGCTGCTGTACATCACCAACCTGGTCCCGACAATGGGGGACATAATGGGGATACTAAAGCAGTTTGGAGCTTTTTCTGGGTATAAACTGAATTGGGACAAACGTAAATGCTTTCTGGTCACCCCGTGGGAAGGCAAACTAATTTGTGAGTGTGGCCATTCAGGCTAATGCACTCTCATGTCAGGTACTGCGGGGTACAGGTGGCAAGGGATTGGGCTCACCTTCAGAGGCTAAATTTTACAAGCTTGGTGAGCAGGATGAAAGCAGACCTATAGAGATGGGATAGTCTCCCACTGTCGTTAGCTGGGTCAGTGCAATCGGTGAAGTGATTATTTTGCCACGGATTTTGTTCCTGTTTCAATGCCTTTCGGTGTTTCTACCAAAGAGGTTCTTTGTAGGCGTCAAAAGCATGATTTTGTCTTTTATATGGGTAGGGAATGTGGTGAGGATCCAAGGAGTGGCCGACAGAGGCAATCAGGGGGGTTGAGGCTGCCGAAACTGCTTTACTGCCATTGGGCAGCAAAGGTGGCGAAGATGTTGGGTTGATGGGGGGGGGGGGGGGGGGGTCATGTGTCAATTAGGGTAAAGTTGAAGTCAGGTCATGTAAGGGGACAGGATTGCGGGTGCTGGACTTTGAGCTCTGTAGGGGAAAGACATGCACGAGGCAGCTCCCACTAAAGGACTAAACGTTTTGGGGTTTTTTTTGTTTGTTTAGTTTTTCTAAAAAAAACGAACCCACACAGTGCTCCCCCGAAGGTACGAGCAGGAACGAAAAATCTGCAAGGAACCGGACCGACGGTAAGCTGAGGCCCGGGTGAGAGAGAGAGAAAAAAAAGAGAAAAAAAAGGTGTGCGAGAGGAGACGGAGAATTTTTTTTTAAAGCGCAGGAGGAGCCGGAGACTCCGAAATGGCTGAGGAGAGTCGCGTCCCGCTCCCTGAGCAGAATGAACAGAACGTGTGCCTAAGAGTGCGAGCTTGTCCGACCGAGCCCCCTCCCCGCACAGCAGGAGAGTGCGGCGGCAGCAGAGAAGCGGCAACCCGGACCGCAAAGCTAGAGCAGCAAGCGCTCGGGAGCAGAGCCAGCGAACAGGAGAGAGAGAGAGAACCCCCCCCCCCCCCACGGACCGGCGGCGACCACGTGGCGAGACAAAGATGGACCCCCGTCCAGACCAGGAAACTTCTCTCGCGAACCCCCCTGACCCAGTGAGAGGGAAGGGAAGAGAGGAGAAGGGAGAAAAAAAAATAAAAGAGAAAAGGAAAGAAAGAAAGGAAGGGAACCAACCACAACAGCACCCCCCCCCCCCCCCACCCCTCCCAAACAAAAAAAAGGAAACCCGAAGCCTGAGGCAGACCCTGCAAAGGGCAGAGGAGTGGGAGAGGAGTGGGGGAAGGAAGAGCAAAGTCAGGGTAAGGAACAGCAGCGGGGAAAGAAAGAGAGACAGACAGATGACTGGAGGAAAGAGAAACACCAAAGCGAAGGGACGGCGAGACGCAAGTAGCAGCAAGGGAAGGGCGCATGAGCGGCAGATGCGCAGGCAGGCTGCCCCACAAGATGAGAAAGAGGTTTAGGCGAGCCTGAAAGGGTAAACGATGGCGGACCAACCAGCGGAGCGGGAGAAGGACGTAGCGACCAGCATAAAGGAGGCACTGTGGGCGGAGTTCCACGCAGTGATGAAGGAGACGCTGGCGGAGACGACGCACAAAATGCAGCAGACCATCGAAGGCCTGGAAAGGGAAGTGAAGGCGCAGAAAAAAACGATTCTGGAGTTGGAGAGGGCCGCCTCGGACCAGAGCGACAGGGCGATAACCCTAGAAGCCGAGGTCAAAAGGTTAATAACGGCCCAGGGGAGCCTAAGAGGGAAAGTGGAGGACCAGGAAAATAGGTCCAGACGGCAGAACATTAAAATTGTGGTTCTGCCAGAGCAGATAGAGGGCAGAGACCTAACAGGCTACATCACCCAAATGATGGGCAAGCTAGTGGGAAATGAGGTATTCCCAAACCAAATGTGTAAACTCCACAGGGACAGTGACCCAGAGCCGGGATCAAACCTGGGACCTCGGCGCCGTGAGGCAGCAGGGCTAACCCACTGTGCCACCGTGCTGCCCAAAGAGCTGTATTTTAACACCCCAGCGGCGGCTGATGAGTTTGTTAGAGCGAACAAACTGGGGGACGAGCAGACGCAACTGCAATGAATGCCATGGGGACGGAAAAGGAAGGGAAAACCAGAACAAAGAGCGGAGGACAGACCGCAAACAAGGACAATGGGATCATGAACTGTGCACATGTGTGTTATGTCTTGCGCGGGACTGTGCTGTCTCCTTTCTCAATGCAATGGAGGGGATTGGTGCGAGGGAAATTAGGATGAGAAAAGCAGAGAGGAGGGCGAGACAAGGGCCAGTAGGAGGAATGTTAAACAGGGCCAGAACTGGGCGAATACTGGGAGGTGGGCCACCGTACTAGCGAGGAGGGCCAGCACGGGAGCGCAGGAAGGAAGGAGGGCCGCGGCGCACCTCTCAGGGGAGGGGGAGTGCCTGGCGGAGGGGAGGGGGGCGGAAGGGGGGGAGAACACAGGCGGGGGACAGAGACATGGCCTGGGGGGGGGGGGGGGGGGGGAGAGGAGTCTGGGGGAGAGCGCAAAAAAATAGAGAAGGGTAAGATAGTGAAGCAGTACAGACTTAGGCCTCGGCAGGCATGGAGCAGGGCGAGGAACCAGGTGGGCACTGCAAACAGCCACTCGGGAGGGCATCAGGGTGGAGGGAGACCCTGGAGTGCAGGGGTGCACCCACGTGGCATACACACAGCTGGCGGCCACATTGGGTGCCCCCTGGACAAAGGGAAACCCAGGATGCGCTGGGGCCCGATCCCTGGTGAGAACGGAGACCTTGGCCATTTTGGACGGCCCACTAGCAAAGCGAAACCCCAGAGTGCAGGGGCGCGTCCACCAGGTAAGTATGAGTGACACTGCAGGACCGAGGGTCAGAAACCCCCCACCAGGATTGTTACCTGGAACGTAAGGGGACTCAACAGCCCAGTGAAAATATCCAGAGTCTTCGCCCACCTAAGTAGCCTAAAAGCAGTCATAATCTACCTACAAGAGACGCACCCGAGGGAGAAGGACTGACTGCTGGTAAGGAAGGGCTGGATAGGATAGACATACCATTAATGCTACGGGAAGAGGGCTAAGGGGGTAGCAATATTAATTAGCAAAAGGACGAGGTTTACAGAAACCAAGACAGTCACGGAACCAGGGGGACGGTACGCCATGGTCAGTGGTGTCCTGGAAGGGGCACCGGTCGCACTGATAAATGTGTACGCTCGCAACTGGGACAACACAGAATTCATAAAGAAGACCATGGCGGAAATCCCCGACCTTGACACACACCGACTGATTATGGGGGGTGACTTTAACTGTGTGCTGGACCCACTGACTGACCGATCAGACTCCAGAACAGGGAAAAAGTCTGGCATGGCTAGGGAGCTAGGAGCCTTCATGGAACAGTGGGGGCGGTGGACATAGAGGTTCCTGTACCTGGGAGAACAAGAGTTCTCGTTATTTTCGCGGGTGCACAAGGTATACACCCGTATCGACTTCTTTACAGTAGGGAAATTGGTGCTTCTAGGGATCACGGGAACGGACTACTCCATGATCGCTATCTCCGACCATGTTCCACATTATATGGATGTGAGGTTGGAGACAGGTCGGGCCCAGCGCCCCACGTGGAGGCTGGACATGGCTGTCCTCTCCGACAAGGCCTTCTGCCAAAAAATATCGTGGGCCATAGGCGATTACATTCGTAACAACCAAAATGGGGAGGTCTCACCCTCCACGTTTTGGGTGGCACTGAAGGCCGTGATCAGAGGAGAGATCATACCCTGCAAGGCAAGCAGAGATAGGTAAGAGAGGGTGACCAAGCAACAGCTAGTGGACTCCATTCTGGAAGTCGATAGAAAATACTCCGAGGCCCCGACCGTAGGACTGCTGGCAGAGAGGAAAAAGCTGCAAATGGACTTTAACCTTCTATCCACTAGGACAGCAGTGTACCAACTCCGCCAGACACGGGGGACATTCTACGAACACTCGCCTACTGGCTCACCAGCTGAGAAAGCAGGCAGCCATGAGGGAAATAGCGCAGGTTAAGGATAGCAAAGGCAGACTGGTAACAGAGCCAAAGGAGGTCCATCTGGCATTTGCGACCTTCTCCTGGAAACTGTATACCTCCGAGCCACCCAACATGGATGTGGGGATGAAACAGTTCCTAGACGGACTGGAACTACCAGTGGTGGGGGAAGACAGACGGAGGGAGCTGGAAGCACTAATAGACATGGGTGAAATCATGGAGAGCATCAGCTCCATGCAGGCGGGGAAGGCACCGGGATCCGGCGGGTTCCCGGCGGACTTCTACAAAACATTTGCACCAGTCCTGGCCCCACACCTCAGGGACATGTTCGTGGACTCACTGGCAGGGGTCACCCTTCCCCAAATGCTAGCGCAGGCCACAATCTCACTGATATCCAAAGAAGATAAAGACCTGACGGAATGTGGATCACACAGACCCATTTCACTGCTGAACGTGGATGCGAAAATACTCGCAAAGGTCCTGGCCAAAAGGCTGGAGGGCTGCGTACCAGAGGTGGTCACAGAGGACCAAATGGGCTTTGTCAAGGGTAGGCAGCTCACAGCGAACATCAGGCGGCTGCTGAATGTGATACTTACCCCCCAGGGGAAAGAACACCAGAGGTGATGTTATGGGAGCGGTGTTTTCAGAACCCCAAAATGTATCATGGAGTTAACCAACCTTTCCCTTTAATGTATTGTTGCTTTTGAAGCACACGGCTTGTACACGTGGGTTTTTAAACACAAAACAATGTTCATTCCGTGAATTCAACTTAACCTTTTAAATAAACATTGGATCACTTAACACCCCTTACTTCAAAGATAACCCCAAAAATAATACAACACTGAATAATCCCTCAAAATGTTCCTTCAAACCTCCAAAGGACTTCACCTTTAACAACAGAAACACATCAGGTTAAAGACATTACTATTATGAGTTTAAATCACCCAAATGATTCAGAGATAGTCTTTCATGGCAGAGATCACAGCAGACCCAGCTCACTGCAAACACAGACACACCCAAGCTCCTTTTTTCAAAACTGAAACCAAAAACAGAAGTGAGCTCAGCTCAGCTCCCCCCACCCTGTGACATCACTTCAGTAATATGAGATGCTCCATTTCTTAAAGGTACATTGCTTAAACATCCATTTCTTAAAGGCACTCTCACATGACAGTGATCATCTCCCTGGACGCAGAAAATACCTTTGACGGAGTCGGATGGAAGTATCTCCTCGAGGTACTGGAACGGTTTGGGCTTGGACCGGGGTTCACCGCCTGGGTGAGTTCCTGTACAACGCTCCCAAAGCGAGTGTCCGAACTAACACCACCAGCTCTGAATACTTCCAGCTACAGAGAGGAACAAGACAGGGCTGCCCCTTGTCCCCACTCTTGTTTGCACTAGCGATCGAACCCCTGGCGATAGCCCTGCAGGACGGAAAAGCTGGAAGGGAATCCGGAGAGGAGACAGAGAGCACAGAGTCTCATTCTATGCAGATGACCTGCTCCTTGATGTCTCAAAGCCACAGGAGGAACTGAAGGCAATACTGCAAATACTGAAAGTGTTTGGAACCTTCTCGGGCTACTAACTTAACCTGGGCAACAGCGAGGCATTCCCAGTGAACCCAAAAAGGGGAGGGACAGAGCTGAAGGGGCTCCCGTTTAAAACAGCGCAGAAGAGATTCCGTTACCTGTGGATCGAAATAGCCAGAGACTGGACACAGATTCACAAGTGGAACCTGACCAGCCTGGTGGAGGAAGTAAGAAAAGACTTTCAACGGTGGGGCTCACTCCCACTCTCCCTGGCAGGGAGAGTGCAGACAATCAAGACAAACAAATTGCCAAGGTTCCTCTTTCTGTTTAGATCCATCCCGATATTCATCCCCAAGGCCTTTTTCCAAACTGTAGACAGTCTAATCATAGTGTTTGTGTGGGGGGGGGGGGGGGGGGGGGGGGTAAAAACCCGAGTATTTCCATACCAACACTGCAAAAGGAAAAGTCAAAAGGGGCCTGGCTCTACCGAACCTACAATACTACCACTGGGCAGCAACGGCAGAAAAAGTGAGGGGATGGGTACAAGATCCTGACACACATTGGGTACAAATGGAGGAGGCCTCCTGTAAAGGAACAACCTTCCAGGCCCTGGCCACAGCAGCATTCCCATCCTCCTCAACAAGATACACAACAAGCCCACTGGTAGCGGCCACGCTGAGAACGTGGACCCAGCTGAGACAACACTTTGGGATAGCTAAAATGTCTCCCATGTGCCCCATCTGTGGCAATCACAGATTCCCCCCAGCCATGCTAGATACCACCTTCAAACGATGGAGGCAGAACGGGGGCACACTGACGATTGGCGACTTCTACGTAGGGCGCAGACTGGCAACACTGGACGAACTGATGAGGAAACTAGCAAAAGAACAGGAATTGAGACACCTCCAAATAAAACACTTAGTCTGCAAAGAGACAGTAGGTACTCCGGGGCCCCAGAAAACACACTACTAGAGGACCTGATCGGCACAAGCAGCGAGAAGGGGGGCTATGTGGGAAAATATACGGACAGCTACTGGACAGAGCCCGAACAGCACTGGACGAGACCAGACAAAAATGGGAGGACTAACTGGCGACAGAGGTAGGGTGGGGACTCTGGAGCAAAGCACTGAGCAGGGTGAACTCCACCTCCTCCTGTGCAAGGTTAAGCCTAATGCAGCTCAAAGTGGTGCACAGAGCGCACGGAACCCGAATGAGCAGGTTCTTCCCGGAGGTGGAGGATAAATGTGAACAGTGCCAGCCAACCACACCCACATGTTTTGGGCTTGCCCCAAGCTTTCTGGGTTCTGGACAGCCTTCGCCGAGGCAATGTCCAAGGTTAGAACATAGAACATACAGTGCAGAAGGAGGCCATTCGGTCCATCGAGTCTTAAGCCCTCATTTCCACCCTATCCCTGTAACCCAATAACCCCTCCTAACCTTTTTGGACATGAAGGGCAATTTAACATGGCCAATAAACCTAACCTGCACGTCTTTGAACTGTGTGAGGAAACCGGAGCACCCGGAGGAAACCCACAAACACACGGGTAGAACGTGCAGACTCCGCACACAGTGACCCAGCGGGGAATTGAACCTGGGACCCTGGCGCTGTGAAGCCACAGTGCTAGCCATGTATGCTACCGTGCTTCCCTAGGTTGTGGGGGTGAGGGTGAAGCCATGCCCAATAGTGGCAATCTTTGGAGTATCGGAGCAGCCAGAGTTACACATGGGGAAGGGGGCCAGTGCCCTTGGTTTCACTTCCCTAATCGCACGTCGGAGAATCCTGATCGGCTGGCGATCGGCAGCACTGCCCAAAGCTGCAGACTGGCTTGCTGACCTCTCGGAATTTCTCCACCTGGAGAAGATTAAGTACGCCACCTGAGGGTCAGAGGAAGGCTTCCTGGATACTTGGGGGCAGTTCATCGGCCTGTTCCAAAACCTGTTTGAGGCTAGCAACGAGGAGTAAGCTGGGAACAAAAGACGAGGAGCCAAAGGACTGCGCAACCCGGGAGGGGGGGGGTGGAAGGAGGGGAAACCACAAGAGGAGAGGAAGGGTGGTGAAGCCAATGGAGGGGTGGGGTGTGGGGTGCGGGGGTGTGGGGGGGAGGAAGGGGGGTATCATAGACTGATCCAGAGGGCAACAAAATGTACATAGAGTTAGTTAAATGAAGGACACAACAAACCTCTCTGTAAAATAAAGTAAATTAGCGCGGGCAAGAAAAATGTAATGTATATACACAACAACTGTTTATAAAAATGAGAAAAGCCAATAAAAAGATTTTTTTAAAAAAGGATTGAGGGTGCTGGTTACGGCCTTGCTCCCGCTCTCCCTGAGGAAGTTTTCAGGTAACCCAGTGATGGTGGCTACGCTAAAAATATGGAGACAATTACGGCAGCACGTTAAAGCTGGGAGAGGGTCGAAGATGATATTAATCAGGGACAACCATATGGTTGAGCCAGTTGGGGAGGACACCAGGTTTAGGGGATGGGAGGATAAGGGGGTGGCAGTAATGAGGGATTTGTTCCTGAAGGGACGGTTTGCAAGTTTGGGGGAGTTAGTGGAGAAGTATTGGCTCACGCAGTCGAGGCACACAGATATTGTAAGTCCAGAATTTTGCAAGGAAGATTTATCTGAGTTTCCGGTTGTGCCGCCAATGTTGTTGGCGGAAAGGTTACTGTTACTGGCCGGGTTGAAGGATTGTAACACTTCTGGTATCTACAGGAGGCTGCTGGCGGTGGACGGAGCATCGCCGGAGGGGATTAAGGCAAAATGGAAGAAGGAGCTAGGGACTGAAGTGGAGGAAGGGGTGTGGTGTGAGAACGTATGGAGGGTGAATACCATGCCATCGTGAGCGAGCCTCGGGCTAAAGGTCATGCATTGGGCGCACTTAACGTGGGCAAGGATGAGGCATGTGTTTGAGGGGGTAGAAGATAAGTGCGAGCAGTGTGGGAAGGGCCCAGCAAATCACGTACACATGTTCTTTGCATGTCCTAAACTAGCAAACTTTTGGGGCTTTTTCTTCAGCACTATGTCGCCAATCTTAAGCAGCGAGCTGGAGCCAGGTCTCCTAGAGGCCATATTCAGGGTGTCAGAGCTGCTGGAATTGCAGGCAGGAGTTGGGGCAGATGTTTTAGCCTTCACCTCACTGGTTGCTGGCAGGCAGGTTCTTCTGGAGTGGAGGTTCTGATGATGTGCACAAAGCAATTCTGTATATAATATTATATATGACCTCTGACCACCAGGTGCCAGTGTATACCTACCAAGTGACTCTGTGTCCAGGGAGGTGGGAGTAAGCCGTGTTGGTGGATAGCCTTATTTTGCAGTAGCTCTATAATAGTTAGTTAATGTTAGTAGTTTGTTATTTTTTTATTCTTGTTACTTTTGCCACACAGTTGTTTCATAATATTTTATTTAAACTAGATGTTCTGTCGTGCATTATCCCTGTTGGCCAGTCTACAGAACATGACATGGTACCAGGATAGATGATCGACTAAGAAGCAGAAGATTAGATCTGTTCAAAAATTTGAACTATTAAAGATAACTTTGAAGAAGAAGAAAGAAAACATATATTTTCTACTAACGCTGCAAGCTGCTGGCAACTGGTGCTCAAAGCGCGGTAAAACTTTGAAGCCCAGGATGGAAGGTATCAAGGCACCTCAACAGCTTCAGATTACCAGTAATGTAGATAAGAATTGGCGGGTGTTTAAACAACTGTTCAAACTCTATGTTGCAGCCCTTGCTCTGTAGGCACAACCTGCCGAGATGAGCATAGCATTGCTGCTCACTGTAGCAGGTCCCCAAGCAATTGAAATTTTCAACACTTTTGTCTTTGAAAGTGAGGCAGACAGAAAGAACGTCAACAAAGTTCTCAAGCAATTTGATTGACATTACTTTCTTTTTAAAAAATGAAACCTTCGAGCGTTATATATTTCGTACGCGCACTCGACGCAGGTGAGGCATTTGATAGCTTTCTCACCAACTTGCGGTTGAAGGCGCAGTCATGCAATTTTGGTATCCTCTAGTTGTCAATGATCCATGATCAGATCGTTTTCGGGGTCACCAACGAAAAGGTGCGGTAAAGACTTCGAAGGGAAACAGAGCTTTAACTCGAAAATGCTATCCAAACGTGTCAGGCGAGCGAGCTTGCAGCAAAACAGAACAGCAAATTTGATCTGCGGCATTTTGGCGCAAAGTTAGAAGAGGCGGCCAACGCCATTAGTATGATAACGTAATTGAATAAAAAACATGCTCCCAGTGCAGGCGCCTGCTTTGAGCGGCTGACCCGATCCTCCATTTTATGCCCGCAATGTGGCAAAACAGCATTTGCCACGATAATGTCCTGCGTTTGGAAAGACATGTTCCAACAGTTATGGCAGATATCATTTTGCGACACTGTGCTTTTCCAGGAAAAGGCCTGAACAAACAAAAGTTATCAACACAGTTGATGAAGTGTGCCTCGAGGACATATTTCTTGCAGACATGATTTCCAGTGAAGACAAGGAGACTCAAGTTATGCAGAATGACAATGCGTTTTTAACAATTTGCAGCAAATTAAAGGCAAATAATCAAAAGGATAAACGGACAGTGCCATTAAAGATAAATGACAGTCAAACTTGACACAGGTGCGACCTCAAATTGACCTCATCAATTTGTCTGATGTCAAAAAGTTGCAAATTAAACCTCAAGTAGTAAACAAAACCGTATTGTTGATAGATTACAATGGAAATTAAATCACAATGTTAGGAACATGCAAGCTAGATGGCAATGTTAAAAAAAACAGAATTTAAGTTGAAATTTCACGTTGTGACGACGGAACACAAATCTTTGTTGGAAGCCTGTGAGGAACTGTAGCTAGTCAAATGGGTCTACAATACATGTACAAAATCCAATTAAAGGAGAACGTGAAGCCAGTGATTCATGCACCGAGACGTATACCAGCTCCATTTAGAGACGCGTTAAAGGCTGAGCTAGAGAGGATGACAGCTTTAGGTGTAATTGAACGCATAGAATAACCTACAGACTAGATATAACCTGTATCGCTTGTGTCAGAATTAAAGAAGAAACCACCAAGGATGCGGTCTTGCAATGGTGAGAAGATATCTCCATGAAGAATGGCTCAAGCTTTTACAACATAAGAACAGAGTTGAGTGATGCAGATTGATTTTTGCTGCGAGAAAAGAGAACAGTAATTCTGAAATCTTCAAGATTGGTGGTTCTGAGTAAAATCCATGAATGGCACACAGGCAGAAAAAAATGTAATAAACGAGCCGAAGACACGGTCTATTGGCTGAGTATTATCCAAGATATTGAGGCAATGTAACGAAACTGCACATGGTGCAGGAGGGAGAACACTGTCTGCACACAGTGTAGGAAGCAAACAAATGTACATGATGTAGAATGCTTCAATTCTAATTGTCGGAAGAGTCCGTTACTCCAGAAGAACTCTTTCAAAAAAGGAGGCAAAGGAGAGATTTCAGGCCAAATCCACAAAGCGGTTTGATGATGAATCTATGAAAAGTCTCAAACCATTGTAATGCAACCACCAGAAGAAGCATGCAACAGTCCTAAAACAGCTGAAGAACATACGAACAGCAGCGAATGGAGCAACAACAAGATAAAGGCACCATGATACATGAAGAACAACAAGCAGAATCCACAACTACAAAGGAAGATGAAGTAACTTCACAAGGTTAGCAGCCACTTAAGATCAACAAGGCTAAAACGCAAACTCGAGAGCCTGAATTTGTGAGACTGTAAATACTTTAAAGATGTAAATAGTTATGCATATCATATTGAATTGTAAAAATGATCGAATGAATGTAAATAATTACATTTTCCAAAGAGAAGGGGATGTGATGATATGCATAAAGCAATTCTGTATATAATATTATACACTACCTCCAACCACCAGGTGGCAGTGTAAACCTATCATGTGACTCTGTATCTAGGGAGTTGAGAGTATGTCATGTTGATGGATAGGCATATTTGATTTGATTTGATTTATTATTGTCACATATATTAGTATACAGTGAAACATATTGTTTCTTGCATACTGTACAAACAATGCATACCATACATAAGGAAGGAAGGAGAGACTGCAGAATATAATATTACAGTTATAGCAAGTTGTAGAGAAAAGATCAACTTAATACGAGATAGGTCCATTCAAAAGTCTGATGGCAGTAGGGAAGAAGCTGTTCTTGAGTCGGTTGGTATGTGACCTCAAACTTTGGTATCTTTTTCCTGACGGAAGGTGGAAGAGAGTATGTCTGGGGTACATGGTGTCCTTAATTATGCTGGCTGCCTTTCTGAGTCAGCGGGAATTATAGATAGAGTAGATGGTTGGGAGGCTGGTTTGCGTGATGGACTGGGCTACATTCACGACCTTTTGTAGTTTCCTGCGGTCTTGGGTAGAGCAGGCTCCATACCAAGCTGTGAAACAAAAAGAATGCTTTCTGTGGTGCATCTGTAAAAGTTGGTGAGGGTCGTAGCTGACATGCCAAATTTCCTCAGTCTTCTGAGAAAGTAGAGTTGTTGTTGGGCTTTCTTAACTATAGTGTTGGCATGGAGGGACCAAGACAGGCTGTTGGTGATCTGTACACCTAAAAACTTGAAGCTCTCAACCCTTTCTACTTCATTCCCATTGATATAGACAGGGGCAGGTTCTCCACTACACTTCCTGAGGTCAATGACAATCTCCTTCGTTTTGTTGACATTGAGGGAGAGATTATTGTTGTCGCACCAGGTCACCAGATTCTGTCTCATTCCTATACTCTGTCTCGTCATTGTTTGAAATCCGACCCACTACGGTGGTGTCATCAACAAATTTGAAAATCGAGTTGGAGGGGAATTTGGCCACACAGTCATAGGTGTATAAGGAGTATAGTAGGGGGCTGAGGACACAGCATTGTGGGGCACAGGTGTTGAGGATGATCGTGGAGGAGGTGTATTTGGATCAAGTTAAATATAGGCTAAGGGATTTGATTGGGAGGTTTTAAGATGACAACTGTTTGTTATGTATTTTAAAGAGCTGGTCACTGTCAGCTTTTAGGGGTGGAGGAGAGTGTTTAGGGGGCTTTTCTTGCTTTTGCGTTATGTCTTTCTTTTTTATATATAAATTTTAAAATGTTCAATAAAAATATTTGCAAAAACAAAACAATAGACAAAAAATAATAAGTGCTCCAACTCGCATGTGCATTAAAGAGACACACACACACACACGCACACAAAGGTAAGTTATAAGGAGTAAAAGTACAGTAAATTGTTTAAGAATGTCCAAAAGAAAATCAGCCATTTGTGGATCATTGGGTGGTAGGCCACCTTCGGTTATTTTTCCTGATTTTTCAGAGACAGGTTGTGGCCTTGACAGACAATCTCTGTCTTTTCCTCCTAATTCAGCAACTATTCGAGTTACATTGAAGACACTGTCTGTCGTGTTTGACTGGCCAATATCTGAGGCAGGGCTCATGTTTGCAGAATGGCTGGAAAGAGAGAGAGGGGAATCATTAGTTCTCTTCTTGGGTCATTGCCCTAAGTAATGAACAGTTCTGTTGAAAAAAACAGATTATGTCAGGAGGTCTGAGGATAGACCACTGACACTCATTTATAATTTGTCCTGGTGGGCTACTTCCAGAGTGATAGCATTGCAATTTGCAGTGTGAAGTTATGTACATGTTTGGCCATTTTAAGATCTACTGCTTAGGTCATTTACAACATGCTGCTGACCATTTTAAAAACTTATCCTGTGGGTTCAGCGCACTCAGTAAATAAAGTCATTGATGTAAGACATGGTTTTACAACATGATTCTCAATTGAAAGTTGCAATTAAAAAATAAACACTAAAGAAAAGTTTTACTTTGGTGCAAGACCAGGGTGAAAGTATGGAACAACATTAGCCTAGGTTTTGCAGAGAGCAACAGTGCCACGCGGTCACCGCTCACCGTGATTAAAAGTGAGCCCGATCATTTTCTTGCTGTTGCAACAGGGACTTCTTGCCCAGAGTGAGGAGCAGGACTGGCATGGAGAAGGGGTGGTAAGGCCATACCCTGTTTTGATGTCACCAGCCCAAGTACTTCTCTTAAAGTCAGCATGTTTGCAAAGTTATGGTGAGTTTTTTCTGTGAAGTGCTTGTGGTAAACCACTGTTGCACCTCTATTAGGTGATGTATGGTAGGACCTGTACTTCACGTACATTGGTAGTCCCTGCCTGCTGGCTCCGCCCAGTAGGTGGAGTATAAATATGTGTGTCCCCATGCTGCAGCCATTTGGCCAGCTGCTGTGAGAGGCCACACATCTTAGAGCAATAAAGCCTTAGTTGTACCCAACTCAAGTCTTTGTGCAATTGATTGTGCATCAGTGCTTGAGGTTTTTTAAAACACAATTTCAACATTTCAAAGACTTTTAATTGTTGTGAGTTTGTGGTGGCCTAGTGATGTTACTTGTTTAGTATTCAATAAATGTTTAGGGCTTTCTGATGCAGCTTCTACTGTTAATCACTGTTAACCCAGGTGCTACACTTGCGGTTAACAGTTGGAGTCTGCTAGTGTACATGGAGTGGCTGTGCAATGAAATTCAGCCCATCAAATCTTTCAACACTTTGGTTAAATATCATGCATGTGCCATGGGTCAGGATCCAGTCCATTACTTCCACAATAATACGTATGTTTTTAAAGCTATTTAAAGATGTTTAAACCTCGTGGGCGGGATTCCCTGTTTCAGAAACTTGACACTTGGACTGAATCGTTGGACTTCCACGACAACAAAATTGGTGCCATTCCCAGACAATTTGGGAACCGTTAATGGGCTTGCACCGGTGCTACGTGGAACACAAATGATTCCAATGCAGTTGGGATTGACACTCGAAAGGCTGACAAACTGCAGCCGCATATTAGCACCCCCCCCCCCCCCCCCCCCCCCCCCACACACACACACACTCATCCCAGCCAACAAGATGGCAGCAAGAAGTGCGGCATGCCAGTTCACTGATGCTGATCCAGAGACCCTGCTGGATGCCTTGGAGGAGAAGCAGGCCCCCCTGTACTCAGGGGTGGGAAGGAGGTTGCCGCCCACCACTGAGCACTGAGCCTGAGCGCAAGTGGCAGAGGTCATGAACGCTGTGGGCAAAACCGCCAGGATAGGCCAGCAGTGCAGGAAGAAATTGTATAACCACCTCAGGCCGGTCAGGGTGAGTGGGCAGCACTGTGCCATTGGCACCAAACCGCATCACCCGCACCGGTAACCCCACCCCTCTCCCACCCACCCGGAGGGCGACCAAAACCACTCTGCATCACTGCCAGCACCTATACCGGCCACCATGGCTGGGTGCCTTGGCCATGATTTAATATTTTAGCTATCTGCCCCATGTGCTGCATGCATCCGACTGCCAAACACTTTTCCATCTTCCACACCCACCGACACCACAGGGGAAGGCGGCCCTCAACTGCTGGGAGAGGGTAAAGACCAGAGGGGGTTAGTTGGACCCGTGCCCCCTCACCGCAGCAATGCAGTGGGCACTGGACCTGGCCAGTGGGCCCAGTGCGAGGTCAGTCACCGAGCCGGAGTTTGGCATCGGGCGAGCCAGTGAGACCTTACTGAGTTGTGGTTCCTCATGGCACGTGCGTTGCCATCCCCACAACCACCCCAACACCACCCCTCCACCAGCACTCGCCACCCCAACCCACGATCCAATCATGCGTCATTGTCTCATGTCTTGCAGGATCTCCCGGCAATGAGGCGGTCCCCTCTGGTGTTCCCCGACCCCAACCGCAATCCCAGCCCAAGTGGAGAGCAGCGAGGAAGAGCTGCATTTTTCGCTACAGTATTGGTGCTTAGTGCAGTTAAGCCATTCGTGAATTGTGACAGCTCTACCCCCCGCCCAGGATGTTCATGGTGAGGGATGCAGTGATGATAATGCTGTTGAACTTTAGAGAAAGGTAGTTAAACTATTTGCTTGGAGTTGGTATTACCTGCCACGTACGTGTTACTTGCCACTTATCAGCATAAGCCTCCTTCTTGTCCAGGTCTTGATGCATGCGGGCACAAACTGCTTAATTTATGGAATTACTAATGGTGCTGAACACTGTGCAATCATCAGCAAACATCACCACTTCTGACCTTGTGATGGTGCGAAGGTAGCTGATGAAGCAGCTGAAGTTAGTTGGGCCTAGTACAGCCTGACAAACTCCTGCAGTGATGCCCTGGGGTTAGAATGGTTGGCTTTCAACCACCAGAAGTTTGCTTGGACATCATGATGGACATGTAACAGATGCACCATAGAAAGCAGCCTATCTGGCTGCATCACAGCCTAGTATGGCAACTACTCGGCCCAAGACCGCAAGAAACTTCAGAGAGTTGTGAACACCACCCAGTCCATCACACGAACCTGCCTCCCATCAACTGACTCCATCTACACCTCCTGCTGCCTAGGGAAAGCAAGCAGCATGATCAAAGACCCCTCCCACCCAGCTTACTAACTCTTCCAACTTCTTCCATCGGGCAGGAGATACAGAACACGCACTAACAGATTCAAAAACAGCTTCTTCCCCGTTGTTACCAGACTCCTAAATGACCCTCTTATGGACTGACCTGATTAATATTGCACCCCTGTATGCTTCACCCAATGCCAGTGGTGTGTCATGTGAATGTCGCTTTAAGAAATGTTTGGCTGCTCATTTTACTGCAGTGATGTCAGAGTGTGGGTGGAGCTGAGCTCTAGCTCTGCTTTTTAGTTTCACTTTGAGAAATGCTTGGGTGTGTCTGTGTCTTTTTGGTTTCGTTTTCTGTACTGCTGTTCTCTCTGCCACGAAAAGACTGTCTCTTGATAATTTGGTAAATTCAGAATTAGAAATGCTCTAAGTAGTGACTTCACCTGATGTGCTTCTGTTAAAGGTTATGTTTTTCGTAAGTCTTCTGGATGTTAAAAGGACAGCGTACGCATTACTTAGTGTTGTATTCTTTGGGGGGTTGTATTTGAACGACTGGTTGCTAAGATGGTCACTTTGTTTTAAAAAGGTTAACTTGAGTTAATAGAATAAACGTTGTTTTGCTTTAAAAATACTTTTCCATTTCTGCTGTACTACACCTGTAGAGCGGGTCGTGTGCTCCCCATACCACAATCTATTAAAAATTGTGGGTCAGGTGAACTTCATGATACACTTTGGGATTCTCTACATCCTGGCCCATAACAAATGTTTACATTGTGTACCTTGTTGCCCTATTATGTATTTTCTTTTCTTTTCATTTCATGTACTTAATGATCTGTTGAGCTGCTCTCAGAAAAATACTTTTCACTGTACCTCGGTACACGTGACAATAAACAAACAAGTCCAAATCCACATATGTTGGCTTGATGTCAAGGGCAGCTACTTTCAACCCCCTCTGGAATTCAACACTTTTGCCCATGTTTAGACCAAGGTTGTAATTTTGCTAAGTTTGTGGTCCTGGTGGAATTGTTGCTCATTACTTTATAAATGGCTTTGCTTGAGGTTGTGGAAGTACTAGCTATCAGGATTTGCATAACATTTGTGAAAACTTCAGGGAATTGTTTTGCACAGTTTTGCAAAGTGTTAATGGCTCCTGCAAGGGCTCCGGCCAGACAACCTACTCCCATCAGGGTGCTACCAGGGTGCCATAAGTAGCAGTTCCTCTTGGGCTACAGCATGATGGGAGATGAAGCAGAATAAGCCAAGGAAAAAAAGCTGCTCGTGGGGAGGAGGGCAGTAGAGGTTTTCAGATTTACTATTTCACTCTCTGATCTGACAGGAATACCGATCTTAGATTTCATGACCTCAGTCTGAGCTTCCACTGTACTGGGATAGTGAGTGACCTGCTTGTGCTGAAATGGAAGCACAGACATTGCCCATCAAATCCCATGTCACAGTGCCTCCTCAAGTGGTGTGAGACATTTGTCTGCCACTTACATGTTGGAAAGGTTGGGCAGCAAGCTCTGCACAAAACCCTGTGCCATGTGCCGTGTTAAATCTATTACAGCAGTGTTTCAGCCTGCCAATGCACCAATCATTTCTATGTGCATACCAGTCAGATATTTTCTGTATACTGCCCAATAATGTATGACCTTGCACAACAGGAAGCTGGCAACCATGTAACCCTTTTCCACTTGGCTTGGCTGCGCAATTGATGACTTACCAGCTGCATATACTACGTCTATGCCAACCTCTAATGTGAGTACATCACCAGTATCTGAGCTGCTGCCTGCTGGGACTAGTGACTGAGTATAGAGCTTGAATTTTTGCAATGACGGAGACTGTCTCCACCTTAGTAAAAATGGCACCAGAGCCCCAATTCCGGAAGTCCAACTCTCAAACCCGGACCCATCATTTCCGCTGGGGATGAAGGTGCGGAACGGGGGTGGTTTGTTGTTTGCACATCCATGGTTCATGGAGGCAAATACCTTCAAACAGGTAAAACTTTCATTAGTGGGCTGTTTAACACATAATTTGTGGACTTTAGACTTTTAAAGGAAAGGTCTATACCTACTGGAGTTCTTTGGCGAGGTAGGGTACCCTTCTCGATAGATATAGGGACACCTTTGGGAGAAGTCAGGTGCCTGTTGGGATTGTTAAATATAGATATGAATGTGTGCAAAAGTTGATAAACTCATTGGAACTTTGTGTCAAGCCATATCCTGACCATTAAATGTTTAAAAATCTGTAATTGGGGAAATAATCTGTACTTGCTATTTCACTCTCTCGACATAGGTTTGAGGGTTCTCATTCTAGAATTTATGCTGAATGACTGATTCCACAACCTAATCATTATCACAGTGGGGTGCTTGCCATTTCAAGTTTGGTTAAGTGATGCACGTGGCTATAAATTCTTTAATGTGGGGCTATGAGCATAAATGCTCATGGGGGATGGGGGAGTGGTGAGTGGGGGCGGGACGGTGGTGAGTGGGGGGTGGGGGAGGGGGGAGTGAATGCATACATTTGTTCCTGCACACAAAATGTCCACACACCCTGCTCCAGGCTTTTTGTTGCTCATACCTGTTATGTGCCACATTGTCTTGCAAGAGAGAGGGAAATGTGTCAGTGAATGCGGTACAATGTGTTTGGGTGATGCATCTGCCATAGTTGTTTATCTGGCAGTGTATGCAAGCTCTGAGATGGAAGTATGTGACCAACAGCAATGTGAATATGTGAGGGTGAGATGCGATATGAATGTGACGTATGGTTATGATTGATGGTTGGTTATGTGAGGTCATTAAAATTATTTGCCACTGCATCCGTGTCCTCTGGACTAGAATACTGATATTGATCTCAGCAGCTAACTGCTCCCTCTATCGTATCAGTAAATACCTGACTGGAGAGTCTCCTGACCTTGTGAGAAAGAAACCATTCTCTACATGGGTACCCCCTGCACCAAGGCTTCCAGTGTGTCATCTAAGAACCTAAGAGCACACTTCCTTGCCAGTGATGCCATTTCTGTAGGTCATCACAGTTGTGACCATTTCTAGACCCTGCTACAGGCAGAATACACCTTGCCTTTAAACAATTGCTTTAAGTGATACCAGTCTCACATGGACCTGGCATCCTCCTTGGGCACACAGCTACTCAACAGCACATTCAATACTGGGCTGGACACCACCTTCACTATAATGAACATGCATCATGAGATTCACCACCAACCTCCTTCATCCTGTGCACCGGTGAATCGCGCATCGTGATCTCTGCACCCAATTTCGGATGTTATCCATTTTCGCCCATCACTATCAGTGTAAATAAGCAGTTGCTATTATTTTCTGTTAATATTTAATTTCTCTGTTTTGAATTCCATTTTGCATCAGTCTGATTTCTGACTTTTTAGGAACCCTGTCTCTTCTCTCGGTTAATTGTGGCAGGAATATAATGGAGAGAAGCCTTCTAGTCTGGAGGACTGAGTGGGTAGAAGCTATAATGCCACGTGGATGATGTAATTGTGAAAACAGCCTGTCAGAACAAACCAGATTCTTTCTAATATTGTGATGAATGATTCTCATATTTTTCAGTTTGCACAATATGGAAGAATCAAAACAATGCTGGAGTAGTTATTTTTGTATCTCCCCCTGGAGAATAGTGAGAGGTTACTGAATGATTCACTGGTTGATTAACAGACTGGCAAGGACGGAACCATTCTTTATAGCATAGACCTTTAAAGTGATTTTTTAAAAAAAATCTTTGGCAGGATGAAGACATCGCTGGCTGGGTCAGCATTTATTGCCCACCACTAAAGAAGGAGGCCTTTCAGCCCATCATGCATATGAAAGCTCTTTCGTAAACCTATCCAGTTATTCCCATCTCCTTGCTCTATCCCCATAGCCTTGTAAATGTTTCACTTTATATATTGAACCAGTTTGCTCTTGAATGTTATTTTGAATCTGCTCCCACCATCACCATGGCGGTGCATGCCATGTCACAATGGCTCGCTATGTTTCTTTGTGTTCACTAAGTTCTTTTGCCGTTCACTGTAAATCTAGGGCTGGATTATATGCTCCCCGACGCCAAAATCGCGTTTGGCGACGAGACGGATAATCCGTTTTGGCACCAAAATCAGGAGCGGCGCCGGTATTTGAATTCTCCGCCCACTGAAAAGTGGCGTACTCGAAGAGTACTCCATGCCGATTATCCACTGCCTCTGGCCATTGCCTGAGGCCTGCCCCACGATGCTCCATGCCCGAGCAGCCGAGTTCCCGACAGGGTGGGACTCTCATGGACCCAGCCATTCGGGAACCTCGTGTGGCTGCTGCGGACTCAGTTTGGGGGCGCCGTAGTCAGGGGATGGCTGATCTGCAGGCAGGGAGGCACTGTGGCCGGGCGTTCCGGGGCACGTGAGCGGCCAATGAGGTGCACTACTTTGGCGCTCCAGGTCCGTGACTGAGTCCGCCATTGAGCACTGTGCAACCACTGCAGGCCGCCAACATGCGCATGAGCGGCCTCAGAACCGGAAGTGCTGAGGGCCATATCGGCATCTCGAGCTGGGAGCTCTACGCTGCCTCCCTGTTAGCCCCCAGCAAAACAGGGAATCGGTGGCTGTTTTATGCCAGGAAGTAAAAGACCACCGTTTTCATGTCAGCGTGGGAACTTAGTTTCCAAAACAGAGAATCTAGCCCCTGTTCTTTGGCTGCTGCTCGCTCTGATTTACTGCATCAACAATTTTTCCTGATTTCCTCCATCAACATTCTGCAATGATTCTGAACACCTCTATCAAATGTCCTTTTGACCTCCTCTGCTGTAAGGAGGACAGCTTGGTCTCTCCACATAATTGAAATTATTCCAAATTTTAATCCTACATCCTAATAAATCTCTTCCGTGTCCTTTGTCATCCTTCCTAAAGAACACAGAATTGAACACAAATTACCACCTGAGGCCTAACTAGTCATTTTTAAAGGCTCAGTATAGCTTCCTTGCTATTATACATTCATTCCCCAATAATAAAACTAGGATTATTATTTTTTTTTAAATAGCCTTCTCAACTTCTTCTGTCACCTTCAAAAATTTGCTTACATCCCCCTATGTTCCTGGACCCACTTTAGAATTGTACCCTTTATTTTATATTCTCTCTCCCGATTCTCCCCAACAATTTTCGTCACTTCACACTTCTCTGCATTAAATTCCATCAAACATGTGTCTGTCCATTTCATCACCCTTTGTCCCTTTGAAGTCTGTTACTATTTTCCTCATTGTTTGCCACATATCCGAATGTCATCTTCAAACTCTGAAATTGCGCCCTGTATATCAAAGTCCAGGTTATTAATAAGTAATGATCCTAATACCTCTGGAGCAAATCACAATATATCCCTTCCCATCTGCAAAACAACCATTCATCTCTGATTTCTGTCCCTGAGCCAGTTTTATATTCATGCTGCCGCAGTCCCTTTTGTCCCAAAGGCTTTAATTTTGCTAACAGCTCTATTATTGTGGTGCTTTGTCAAACACCTTTTAGAAAGTCCACACATAATTCAACTGCATTACCCTTATCAACAGTTTCCATTACTTTATTGAAGGATCTGATCAAGTTAGTTCTAAAGACCCTGGAGGCCAAGTAGTTATCATAGAATCATAGAATTTACAGTGCAGAAGGAGGCCATTTGGCCCATCGAGTCTGCACCGGATCTTGGAAAGAGCACCCTACTTAAGCTCACACCTCCACCCTATCCCCGTAACCCAGTAACCCCAGCTAATCTTTTTTGGACATTAAGGACAATTTAACATAGCCAATCCACCTAACCGGTACATCAATGGACTGGGAGGAAGCCGGAGCACCTGCAGGAATCCCATGCAGACACGGGGAGAATGTGCAGACTCCGCACAGACAGTGACCCAAGCCGGGAATAGAAACTGGGACCCTGGAGCTGTGAAGCAACTGTGCTAACCACTTTGCTACCGTGCTGCCCGTGAGAGAACCGAACCATCGCAGTACCTAACTATCGTTACCAACGCTGAATCCCCCACTGTCCACTTTGGTAGCAAAAACAGGAAGGCAGACTATTATCTGAATGGCCATCAATTAGGAGAGGGGAATGTGAATAAATTAGTGTTTACTAAACTGTGATCCAAATCGGTGCCACTTTAGGGGCCATGATGCAATTCAGCTGCATCAAGTCATCCTCCTTAGGGTGGGCCAGATAGAAGGACATGGCTTAACCGACCTTATCGTCTTCCCAGGGCGGTGTGTTCTTTGCCGATTCTGGGGCCTTGGTTGCCTCATGTTCTGCAACCACAGGCTTGGCAATGTCGCTGGTATTCCCTGTTGACCTTTGGGGAGGTGTCACGCTGGTTTGCGGTGGCCCCTGACCATTGAGTCCAGACGCGGCATTGTGCAGTCGGTTGCTGTTTTGGTGGTGATCTGGTCAGGCGAGCAGTGCCCTGAGAGAGCGCTGGATTCCTACATGGGGGTCAACCAACATTATGGATGCTGTAATCAGTGGGACCCTGGAACTCCTAAACACCCTTCTCAGCATTCTCGCAGGACTGAGCTTGCTCAATGTCCAGTGTGGGCTCCGCCAACAACTTCCTCTGATTGGTCATATTGTTAATCCCTCACACCAAGTGATACCTTAACATTTCCGAAAGGGATGGACGTACTCGCATTGCTCAGCCAGCCTTTGGAACGGGGTTAGGAAGTTAGTAACTAACTCCCCCCGGAGTCTACGCAGCAGTATTGAATTGGTACCGTTGCATAATCATAAACAGTGTCAGGTCATAGTGATTAGATACCAACTGCACCAGTTCATCAAAGGACTTTAAATCCAGGGCAGCCAGGTGCACAAGGCTTTTAATTATGACAAAGATTGGAACCCGGCAGGCAGTCAGGTGGATAATCTTCTGTCGGTCCTCTCCACTGATTGTCGCTAACCTGAAAAAAGTACCGCATTCACCCGGCGCATTGGGCCCAATCTTCCAGGCCTGCGTTAAAGGCCTCTACCTTTCCAAGGTTCAGGGGCTGGATTCTCCATCGGCAGGATTCTCCGTTTCGCCGGCAACGCACTCACGCCCGCAGATTTCCCAACGGCGTGGGGGTTCCCCCAATGAGAAACCCCATTGACCGGCTGGTGGGACGGAGGATCCCGCTGCTGGCGGGGGCGCGCCACACCAGAAAATGGGTGCGGCAGGACGGAGAATCCTGCCTGAGCATTTTTAAACTCTATCGAAACCGTTGCCACATGGCAATATCCCGATGTGGCTGCAACGTTGAAAATCATAATCACTGCTTATACCGTGTCACCAGTATAAAGACCCTGGAGGCCGAATAGTTGAGTAAACAATAGTTTATTCACGGTCAAAGGAAACAGCCACTATGGCAGCATATACACACAGTATAAGTCCCAGTCGGGACTACCAACATGCCGGCGCTTAGTCCAGGCCGCCTTCTCTACAGGTTAATTATGAGCCCCAGCTGTTTGGGCCTTCCCTCACTAGTGGGGAAGCTCATATTCCACAAGTCCCACGGGGAGATCAATTAGGGTATCCACATGGGCTCCATGAGGATTATTACATTTGTCAAAGTTTAAAAGATTCATGTTGACTTTCATTTATTTCCCATACTTCTCCAAACGCCAGTTAATTTTGACCCAAATTATTAGGCTGACTGCCTTGCAGTTAGGATTATCTGTCACCACCTTTTGAACTGGTGTGAAACATTTATTAGTCTCCACTCCCCTGGCACCATCCCTGGCTCCAAGGAAAAGTGGAAAATTGTGGCCATGGCCTCTACCTCCCTCAGTAACCCAGTATGCATTTCATCTGGGTCAAGTGAACTTTCTATTTTGAGAATTGTCAGCCTTCCTCTCTATCTATTTTTATCCCATCTCCTATCTGCCTCTTCCTTTGCTGCTACATTGGCAAAATCCCCTTCTTTACCGAAGAGAGATGATTCATTTAATACCGCAACCATGCACTCTGGCTCCACAAGGTGATCTCCTTTTCAGTCCCTAATCCACCCACCCTTCCTTTGACTGCCATTTTACAATTTATCAGAGGTTTTTGGATTTACTATTATTCCAAACACTAATCTATTCTCATATTTCCCTTTATCTCTCTATTCAGTTATGTTGATCTCCTGTTTGGAACCCTCCACCTCAGAAGGCGGTTGAGGCAGTGTAATTGAATATTTTTAAGGGGGAGGTAGATCGTTTCTTATTAGGCAAGAGAATCCAAGATTATCGGGTACAGATGGGAATGCGGAATTAGGAACACCAACAAGTCAGCCCTGATTTTAGTGAATGTGGAGCAGGCTCAAGGGGCCGAATGGCCTCCCTCTGCTCCTATTTCATATGTTTTGTGTTTTCTGTATGTCGCTTGGTTCTCTGCTGCATTATGAGCCTTACATTTGCCACAAGCCTCCTTTTCTCTCTCTCTCATTTGAAGTTCTAAATTATAGTCAGCAGGAGAGCTCAAGCTTGGTAGTCCTTCCTGGTCCCCCATCATGCTCATATATCTATTAAGGCCTTCACTGCTAATTACCATTTTTGCCTACTGCCTTTTATTTCTACCCACCTGGAACAGGTCTCTTTTCAACTCTCTAAAATTAGCCCTCCTCACACTTGATCATTCTTTATCCGTTTCATGTAACTGTTCTAAATCTGGTGCTGTTTTTCTCAATCTTCATTACCCAGAACTAGATTTGTTTCTGCTTCTTCCCTGGTTGGGCTGGGAACACACTGACCCAGAAATTTCTCTTGTACCGATTTCAATAATTCCTTTCCCTCTTTGGTCTTTACACTGTTACTGTCTCAGTCTCCATAGGAACGTTGAAGTTCCCCATTCTTGTTAGACTATAGTTCTTGCATCTTTCAGTAACCTGCCTATAAGTTTGCCCCTCTAGCTCCTACATCCCAGTCTAAAGAACACTTTCAGAGAGTCAGGCAGTGTAATTTGATCCATCAACATAATGGAGTTATACCTCATGGGATTGGATCAAGGATTTTACACAGTGATTTCACTCATTACAACTGGACTATTAAGCTGGCACAAAATGGGGGCAAGGCATTTCCCTGTGGGGAAAGTCTGAGTAAAATAATTAATACGTAATTATCACTTCTCCTCTATCAGCTAGTGAAATAGAGCGTTTTAAAAGAGTTTTCACTATTGTCCACGGAGGGTCCCTGGCATTAATGGATGCCACCATAGCAACACAGTGGCACCTGCCTTCACAAACATGCTCCCCAACTACCCTCTTATTGCAGATTGGCTCTGGCACCTCCAGACTCCACCTACCTAGGTGTGACGGCAACTTTCATCCATTGTGTCCTTTCCTCCAGTTGCAATCCCAGTAATAGACACCGCTTCCTACTGCATTTGAAATTGCCAACCTTCCAATTGGCTCAACGCAGTTGGGGCAGGTGGCCATCCTTAATGGGGTTAGGGTTAGGATTGTAGGTAATAAAATGCAGCCCTAGTTCTTGCAGGCGACCAAAGCAGGTTCGCAACCAGAGGTGCAGTTACCTGGACAAAGTGATGTTAATCGTTTCAGTATATCTATATATACATTATCCTGTGCATGATTAGCCTTTCTTATAGTGTAAGTTTCACAGGGCAAAATTCTAAAAGGTGCCACATGACCACCCTCCATGACCAAGTAGCTCACCAAAGCCATGTTGGTTCAGGGGACGCGGTGTAATCATGGGGTTTGGAAGAATGCTGAGGTCTTGAGTGTGATCTGGGGGAGATTGGAAGGGTCGAGTGGGGAGTGATGACGTCTGATCACAGTAGAGGGATGCTGGAAGAGGGGTGTTGGTGTATGGTGTTGGTCAGCGAGGCATGCTTAATCTTACAGGAAAGGCACTTAATTGCTGTGCCAGGAGTCCCTCACTGTAGCCTTGGGAAACCTGGGGCTGGATTCTCCAATAATGATAATAAAAATAATAATCGCTTATTGTCACAAGTAGGCTTCAATTAAGTTACTGTGAAAAGCCCCTAGTCGCCACATTCCGGTGCCTGTTCGGGGAGGCCGGAACAAGAATTGAACCCGCGCTGCTGGTCTTGTTCTGCATTACAAGCCAGCGTTTTGCCCAGTAAATGGGGCTATGTCCCCACTCCAGCGCCAAAATGAGGATGTTTCACTCTGGACTTTGCAGAAGAAATTCCAGAGTGATTCTGCTACATGAAGGGGGCTAGCAGTGCCCCGGAGTACTCCACGCAGCTCTGCCTGCCGAAACGGGGCCCTGCACTTCTGGCCAGGAGTCCGCACATGCGCACGGCGGTGGCCTTCGCCAGCCTCCCTGCAGGCATGGTGGATTCGCACCGCGGAGATGCCCCGAAAATATAGGCCCCCCCGAGATCATGTGTGCCCGTGGATTGGTCCCCCGATCGCTAGCCTGGCCGTCCCTGAGCCCGCCCCCTCAGTGGGACTGAGCCCGCAGCTGCCGCCGACCATTCCAGACAGGCAAAACGTGGTTAGAACAACGCCGTCGGGAACTCGGCCAGTTTTCTTCGGTGAATCGCGGGGGGGCCTCTGTCAATGGCCCCCTACCCGTGCCGCGTAGACCACGTGCGCCGTGCAATTCGCGGTGACGCGGGAACGGCATCACGCCGGTTTTCGGTGTCAACGCCCATTCTCCGCCCCCACGCGGATCGTGATTTCAACTCTGAGAATTCCACCCATGGTCTTCAAACGGCGAACAAATATAATGAGGTTCGCAGCCTCATTATAGTCGATGCCAAACCACCTTCTGGGAATGCGTTGCCTCCCTGTACCCTGTCTTGCTTCTGTTAAAACTAGGAGTGTGCAGATTAAAGTGGGGATTCAGACATTGAACATTATAAACCACGCCCACCTCTCCCAACTTAAACCCAATCATTTTGGGGATTAAAATTTCCCATTTATGCTAATAAAATGTTCTAGTGGTCACGTTAATATGTGCTAATCCTTTCTCAGCATCCCTCTGCCTCCAGACTGCATTAACTTCCCCATTTCTCTCTGTACTTCCTATAATCTTCCTGTTCAGGCCTAATTAAGAATGGGGGAGGGGGTATTTGGATGCGAACAAGCCTAACCACAGCTGGGATCCCAGAAACCTAGACATTTTAAAAGAACGGTCATTAGTCCTTTAACATGAGGTGTTTTGCGGGATTCTGCCCAAACCCCCCACCCCCACCACCAACAAAAGGTTGGTTATGGGACAGACAAGTGCTGGAGACTCATCCATAGCAGGACATGCGTCTGCCAGCGTGCATACAATTTAGATAACTTCCTGCAAATTTCATCTGGCTCAGCACTGACGGCTATGCGTCTAACAGAACAGTTGGGATCACAGGGCCATATTTGTTTTAGTCTATTTTTCATGCTGCAAGTGCTCCTCTCTATACACAGCTGGATGTAGTTGGAGTGTTCCAGGCTTCATGACTATTCAGGACAGTTGCAAGTACGTCTTCTCACCTGCTATTAGAACAGGTGGTGAGCTGACTGGCAGCGCAGTGACCCAGAAGACTCCCTTATTGCAGGACTGTGATGCCAATTAGAGTTGGCAGATCTGAGTGCCAGACTTCCGAGGGATTTTAAGGTGCACCTTCTGAAGTACCGACTTTCTTTGTGTCGTACTATTAAATTACCTTTCAATATTTCATTTTCCAACGGACATGGAAAAGTTGTATTTTTAACAAATTTAACAACTTGTGCAAGACTGGTTCACCAAACTGTTCAGAAATGCTGTCTGAGTATTCGTTGTGCAGTGGTGTAGAATTCTATAAAATAAACAGAGTTGCATATTAAAAGCAAAATACTGTGGATGTTGGAAATCTCAAACAAAAACGGAAAATTCTGGAAAAACTCAGCAGGTCAGAATAGCTAATGTTGTTCCTTTGTTTAAGAAGGGTAGCAAGGATAATCCAGGTAATTACTGGCCGGTGAGCCTGCGTCAGTGGTAGCGAAATTATTGGAGAGGATTCTTTGAGAAACGATTTACTCCTATTTAGAAGCAAGTGGACGTATTAGCGAGAGGCAGCATGGTTTTTGAAGGGGAGGTCATGTCTCATTAACTTGAATAAGTTTTTCAAGGAAGTGATGAAGACTATTGATGAGGGTAGGGCAGTGGATGTTGTCTACATGGACTTCAGTAAGACCTTTGACAAGGTCCCTCATAGTAGACTGGTACAGAAGGTGAAGTCACACAGGATCAGAGGTGAGGTAGCAAGATGGGTACAGAACTGGCTAGGTCATAGAAGTGAGAGCAGCAGTGGAAGGGTGCATTTATAAATGGAAGGCTGTGACTAGTGGTGTTCCGCAGTGATCAGTGCTGGGGCCTTTGCTGTTAGTATTATATATAAATGATTTGGAGGAAAATGTAACTGGTCTGAATAGTAAGTTTGCAGACGACACAAAGGTTGGTGGAATTGTAGATAGCGATGAGGACTGTCAGAGGATACATCAAGATATAGATTGGTTGGAGACTTGGGCGGAGAGATGGCAGAGGGAATTTAATCCAGAGAAGATAAGGCAATGCATTTTGGAAGGTCTAATAAAGGTGAGAAATATAGAGTGAATGGCAGAACTCCTGAGAGGCAGAGGAATCTTAGTGTACAGGTCCACAGGTCACTGAAAGTGGCAACGCAGGCGGAGAAGGTAGTCAAGAAGGCATACGGCATGCTTGCCTTCATCGACCGGGGCTTTGAGTATAAAAATTGGCAAGTCATGTTGCAGTTTTATAGAACCTTAGTTAGGCCACACTTGGAGTATAGTGTACAATTCTGGTTGCCACATTACCAGAAGGATGTGGAGGCTTTGGAGAGGGTGCAGAAGAGATTTACCAGGATGTTGCCTGGTATGGAGGGCATTAGCTATGAGAAGAGGTTGGATAAACTTGGTTTGTTCTCACTGGAATGACGGAGGTTGAGGAGCGATGTGATAGAAGTCTACAAAATGATGAGAAGCATGGACAGGATGGATATCAGAAGCTTTTTTCCAGGGTGGAAGAGTCAATTTCGAGGGAATATAGTTTAAGGTGCGAGGGGTGAAGTTTAGAGGAGATATGCGAGGGAAGTTTTTTACACAGAGTGTAGTGGGTGCCTGGAACTCGCTGCTGGAGGAGTTGGTGGAAACAGGTACGGAAGCAGGCAGTGCCGTTTAAGGGGCATCTTGACAAACACATGAATAGGATGGGAATAGAGGGATAAGGGTCCCGGAAGTGTAGAAGGTTTTAGGTTAGACGGGCAGCATGGTCGGCGGAGGCTTGCAGGCCGAAGGGCCTGTTCCTGTGCTGTACTTTTCTTTATTTTTTGTCTGATAGAATCTGTGGGGAGAGAATAGAGTCTATATGGCTCACCAGAAAATGTTTATTTAAGAAATATAGTTAATAATTATAAAAGGTGGGTTTAAATCTTTAAGACAGTCTTTAAAAAAACATTGCACCACTCCACCCCCACTATCAGCTACATGGTTTTTGTTCCAATACAAACCAAAAGTAAAGCCTATTTTTTGTTTGGAGTAGTGAAAATGCTTTTCTTTAAAGCATCCTTTGGTATCTTAAGGCCAATTCTAACTCCTGAAACTGAGGACTTTCATCATGACCTTTTCACTCAGCTCCAGGAAAATAATATGTGCTGCCAACAAGATTCAATGAATTGTATAAAGAATAAAGAGCGATATGAGAAGTAGCAAAGTTCAAATTTTACCAGAGAGCAAAATAAGATTGTATGGTTTAAATATTGCAGTTTGACATTTTAAACCAGTATGACAAGACTTCCTAAAATCAATATTTTCAGTGTAGCATCTGATAGATTCTATGATTACTTGTTATGAGATTGCAAGAATAGATAACCTGTCTAATTTTCCACCAGTGAAGTTGATTTTGGTTTTTTTTACCTGATGAAGCTTAAGGCAGATATTGGAAATTCAGTGTCCACTGTGCGCAACTTTTAAGCACTGAAAGTAAATCATCAGAAGACCAGTTTTCATACACTCCAATAAGCTCTTGCATTGTTCCAGGTCCTCTGCCATGACTGTAAAATCAGAGATTATCCCCATTAGATGTTTCCATTCCCTCAGAGATTTCTGAGTAATTCAATGAGATCATTCTAAAAGCCTGCACTGCTGTCAAGAAGCCTCAAATCTTATGCACGGTGCCTCTGATTTTTATGATCATTTAGAATATTACATAGATTATATTTGCAACCCAGAAACAAGTCATCCAACCCAACTGTCCACACAGATATTTATCCTCCCCACACTACTTCAACTAACTAAGATTCTGAAACATTCAATATAAATCCACTGCCATGTCCTTCTATTTCTTCTTCCCTCATGTGTTTGTCGAGCTCCCCCTTACATTGGATTGGATTTGTTTTATTGTCACGTGCACCGAGGCACAGTGAAAAGTATTGTTCTGCGTACAGTCCAGACAGATCATTCCATACATGAAAAAAAACATAGGACCTACATTAATACACAATGTAAATACATAGGCACAGGCAACGGGTGAGCGTTCGGAGTGCAGTACTACACAGTAGAGAAAACGTGTGAAGAGATCAGATCAGTCCATAAGAGGGTCATTCAGGAATCTGGTAACAGCGGGGAAGAAGCTGCTATTGAACCTGCTAGTGTGTATTCTCAGACTTTTGTATCTCCTGCCTAATGGAAGACGTTGGAAGAGTAAATAACCCAGGTAGGAGGGGTCTCTGATTATGCTGCCCGCTTTCCCAAGGCAGCGGGAGGTGTAGACTGAGTCAATGGATGGGAGGCGGGTTTGTGTGACAGACTGGGCTGCGTTCATGATTCTCTGTAGTTTCTTACGGTCTTGGACTGAGCAGTTGCCATACCAGGCTGTGATGCAGCCAGATAGGATGTTTTCTATGGTGCATCTGTAAAAATTGGTTAGAATCAATGTGGACATGCTGAATTCCCTTAGTTTCCTGAGGAAGTATAGGCGCTGTTGTGCTTTCTGGACGTAGCGTCGACGTGGGTGGACCAGGGCAGATTGTTGGTGATGTGCACACCGATGAATTTGAAGCTGTCAACCATCTTCACCTCATGCATCTATGCTCGTCACTTCAACCATTCCTTGTGGTGGAGAATTCCTCACTCCAACCACACTCTGAATAAAGAAGGTTTTCCTAAATTCTCTCGCGAATTTATTAGTGATGATGCTATTTATCACCTCTAGTTCTCCCCATAAGTGTAAACGTCTGTACACCTATCCAGTCTTCATGATCTTAAAGACCGCCATCGGGTCATCCCAATTCTCTTGTTTTGATTCCACATGTTCTGCTCATAGTCATGAATCTATTATATGGAATGCCATCACTAGTATTAACACTTCACTTTAAAAATGGTCAGAAAATTATGAGACAAATGCAACCAATTTTTAGAACTTTGTTTCCAGCAATTAGGCGATGCAGGGGACATTCATTGCCGATCTCAATTTTCCTGAAATGGTAGTATTGAGCTTTCATCGGGAAGTACTGCAGTTCTATTGCTTCATAGCAACTGATTACATAATTGCTTGGTAGGTTACTTTAGAAAATATTAGGAGTCAAGCAGATAGTGTGACTGGAATCAACATGTAGATCTGATCATCAGGTACATTGTAACTCCTAACACAGATCAGCCAGGCTTTTCTGCACATGCGCGCCGTTCCACATTTATAATTAGCTTGCACTGTGTTCACAGGAAAATTTTGTTTCTTGCACCACTGACAGCATTCAATGTGTGCTCATTTGCCGATGCCAGTACAAGTTTACGCCTGTGCATAGTGATATCATCACTCTTGCTGCCTGCAGTTCAGTGAGCCATTGTTTCTGCTGTTTCACTGCTTTTCTGCCCTTCCTGAATGCTCACTGCCTCTCTCCCAAGCTGCAATCCCCATTTCTCCTTTATTAATAGACATTCTTTGACCAGTACTAATTTCTGTTCCATTCACAGATATTCCCTGAGAGTTCCCACAACTTGTTATTGCCCTCTTACTTTTCTGGCAAGTATGAATCTGGTAACCACTCACCCTCCCTCCCTTTCTGTCTTCATTTTGGCAACGTTTGACTACACTGCAGCTGTCAAGGAGGTCACTGGCTTTGATGACACAAGCACAGCAGTTACATGTGCAGGCGTCATGCCATCTGCAGTTTCCCCAAACTCACCTGATCAGGTACTGGTGTGTCATAACCCACAAGGGATTTATGAATAATTAAACTGCCCGTGAGCCTCGCCGAATATGAGCTTCCCCGTTAAAGGGGGCGGGGAACCGTAAACCATGTATAGCTAAACCTCTATAGAAAGTCGGCCAGTTTTGGTACTGACAGAAAGGAGAGACCCAGCTGGGATCCAAATAATAGTTATTGCTATAAAACTTTATTTCTTTCTACAACTCTGTGTGGACTTCTTTGTGGTCTACAAAAGGGTGACATATAGAACATTATCTAACCAGTTGGTTTCATGAGTCACTAAAAGCTAGTGTGCAGGTGTCGCAAGCAATTAGGAAGGCAAATGGTATCTTGACCTTCACTGGAAGGGGATTTAAGTACAAGAATAAAGATGTAATGTTGCAATTGTATTGAGCCTCGGTGAGCCCTCATCATGAGTATTGTGTACAGTTTTGGTCTCCTTATCTAAGGAAGGATATACTTGCCATAGAGGTAATGTAAAGGAGGTTCAGCAGACTAATCTGAGGATGGCAGTATTGTTTTACGAGGAGAGTGTTAAGACACCCTGGGCCAGTACGCAGTCAATTTCAGCCCCACAGGCCCCGGAGTCCCTGGTGGATTGGCCATGAAAAATTGCCCTTAGTGTCCAAAATTCTATGATTAACCTAGGACAAAAGTTCGGCACAACATCGTGGGCCGAAGGGCCTGTTCTGTGCTGTATTTCTCTATCTCTATCTATCTCACATGTGAATTAACCAATAAGTTGTATAAAGGTTTGGAGATCTTTGGTCCTTGACTGTTCCAATGACTTACAAGCACCCACATTTTAAGTGAAACACAACAACTGTTTATTTGTAACAAATTTAGAGATAAGACATGCAATAATTATTTTTTTGGAAAAATATTTTATTGAGGCAATTATTTTAACAGAATAAGCAACCACACACCAAACAAAAAACAAAAAACAAAACCCAGCCAACATGGCTGATATAAACAACTCCCCAGCCACAATTCCCCACCAACCTTCCCCCACCTTACCCAACTCCCATGTCTCCCCTTTTTAACCGCCCCACCCCCACTGCTGACAGCTTAATGTTTCCCAAAGAAGTTGATAAACGTCTGCCACCTCCAGGCAAACCCTAGCATTGATCCCCTCAGGGCAAACAATCTTCTCGAGCCGGAGAGACCCAGACATGTCACTAACCCACATCCCCGACTTTGGGGGCTCCGAATCCCTCCATGCTAACAAGATCCTTGTCCGGGGACATGCAATAATTATAACAGTATAACGGCCAGCTAATGTACGACTGCTCCCATTTACCGTCCCACCCTCTACCCAAACACACACAAACAGACACACACAGAAGGAGGGGGAGGGTACAAATAATAAGAGGGTTAACATGAAATGGAAGATGAGTGTCCTTGCTTGGATGTTGAAGTCGTTGCAGCTGCAGACTGTTCTCTCAGGACGCAGAGTGATTAGAACCACTAGTTGGATTGCTAACTAGGATCTTTTGTCAGGAGCATTCAGTCAGAACCCCCAGGCGGTAGGGTTTCCTCTGGGAGAGTCATTTTAACTTTTATTACCCTAGGCCTTCACTCAAAAGAATAGCCTCAGGCCTGTGTAATTCTTATTTGTTTCCAAAGTGGGCAGCACGGTAGCATTGTGGTTAGCACAATTGCTTCACAGCTCCAGGGTCCCAGGTTTGATTCCCTGTTTGGGTCACTGTCTGTGCGGAGTCTGCACATTCTCTCCGTGTGTGTGTGTGTGTGTGTGGGTTTTCTCCGGGTGCTCCGGTTTCCTCTCACAGTCGAAAGATGTGCAGGTCAGGTGGATTGACCATACAAAATTGCCCTTAGTGTCCAAAATTTCCCTTAGTGTTGGGTGGGGTGACTGGGTTATGGGGATAGGGTGGGGGTGTGGGCTTGGGTAGGGTGCTCTTTCCAAGAGCCGGTGCAGACTCGATGGGCCGAATGGCCTCCATCTGCACTGTAAATTCTATCTATAACTGAAATCCACCAAAATGACCAGCAGCCTTTCTGAGATAAGACAGGATTCCCCATATAAGATTTTTAAAAGAGCTTTTAAACAACTGACCCTGCTTTCAACTGGTGGCTTGTCTGGATGTCTTTTAGATTATCTTTGTCTCCCCTCAAACCCAGTTCGCAGCCTGAGTTTTACTTGGTTTCCAGACTCACTAGAATGTCCTCCAGCTGTGCTGAGGAGAAAACAGTCTCCAATTAGGTGTCTGAGAGAGACTCACCATTCCAGGGAGAGAGAAATTCACAAGAGTCTCCTTCAGCTCAAAATGAAACTAAAAACCTGAAAACACAGTCTCACAGAGGAAGGAACATTCCAGAGTAGTCAGCACCAATCAGCATCGAGTATCAGTTTATTGACCACCAGCCAAGTCCATCAAGTGATGTCAGGTCAAACATCACATCCTGCTGGAGTGGCCTTTTTAAAAAAAATTAAAGGTGAAGTCTATCTTTAAAGGCATAGGTCCCATTAATTGTCCATGTACAAAAATTTAAATAGCAGAATAACAGAAATTAAAAGGAAAAACATGGGACAGGCAGGGATTAACAGTCGGATCCCTATAAGAGATTGAGGAAACTGGGCTGGTATTCTCTAGAATTGCAAAGTATTGAGAGGTGATTGCATTGAAACCTACAAAATTCTTACAGTGTGTGACAGGGTGGATATAGATAGGCAGCGGAACTCTCGGCAGGATCCTCTGGTCCGCCGGCAGCACACCCTCGCCCGCGGGTTTCCCGACAAGGTGAGGTGGCGACAATGGGAAACTCCATTGGTCGCCTGTGGGAACGGAGGATCCCACTCCTGCTGGTCTTGCGCCGCGCCGGAAAACAGGGCTGGCGGAGCAAAGAATCCCGCCCAGGATGTTTCCACTGGCTGGTGAATCTCAAACCAGGTACACAGTATCAGAATAAGGGGCAAGCCATTTAAAGCTGAAATGAAGAGTACTTTCTTCACTCAGAGGGTGGTGAATCTTTGGAATTCTCTGCCCCAGAGGGCTATGTTACTATTTTTCCATAGCAAACTAGCAACTTGTATGGTGTCTCTTAGTTTCCTTGTACTAGCCTCCGTTACACAGATAAATCAAGAGAATTTTAATCCTCTGCAGGATGTGCTGCTGTTGGGAGACGTTGTTGGCTTTATTGTTTCACAAATCAGAGACGCATCCCAATCTACCTCCGGCAGTTTTGGCAGGTAGCCTTGCATGCCAGCAATACATACTGAAAACTTCAGTGGGCATTGCACACAATTGCTCAACCATTTTGTAGCTCGAAGTTAGAAAATATAATGGTTGCAAGTTAAAACTTATACGTGAAATATAATTATCCAATTTGGAGCAGCAAGTTGATCTCTCGGTTGACGTGATTCTGGCAGCTCAGCATCCAGTCTTTCACCTTCGAGCAAAGATGATGCATTAAGTTATACATTTAGCTGTATAGTTGGATTGACCTGCTGGAGATAAACTTTGAGAGCTGCTCAAAATTTATTTATGGCGCTTTCTCATCTTGGAGGCTCAATGCTGAGCTTCTTAATTTCTCATGAGATTGGCTGCCAGTTTGCAAAGCACTTTGGCTTTCAGCTGACTAAAGGTGAAAATTAACTTAGCCCAGGTGGGTAACAGATGGAATATTCTCCTGTTGGATTGTGGCTTAATTGTCTGTAGAAATGAAATGTGTGATGTGGATTCTTTGCCATCATTTCACATTTATTCAAGCTTGATTTTTCAATGGTTAGAAATGTCACTTCAGGAATGAACAATGGAAACAAGAATGTATATCCCTCCGAATGCCTGGACTAACTCCAGGAGGGGCTGCACCAGGGCTACCAAACACCTTGTTAATTTTGCATTGAAATGCTCTTATTGGAAGATATGTGAGCCAGGAGTACAGATTCTAGCAGTCGTTTTTGTTTTAGAAAGTGCATGGTTGTTGCCATTCCTTTTAATTTATAATCTTGATTGACTGCTGTTCCAAGGAAAGAAAATTGAATTTAGTGTTTGGCTCGCAGCAGATAGATCTGTTTGTCTTCAGCACTATCAAAGCCAGAAAAATGGGTGCCATAGAAACCTTAAATTACTTTGCCTATCACAAATCATTTTATTCTGAGAAACCCGCGGCTGGGTTACCACCACACACTTCATGCAGCATTACAGCAGCAGAGCAGGTGCAGCTACAGCAAAATCTCCAGCTTGTGTTCTTCGATAGTCATTGAAGTTTCATGATCAGAAAAGTTTTTATAAGTTTCAAATGAGATGTCGAAGATTCTGTTTCCCCTCATTTGTTCAAATCCATGTGTGTCAATTGCCTCACACTTAATACAAAAGCCTTTCTTCATTTAAATTCCTTAGTGATATCCAACCACTTACTGTCAAGGCGGATTATCAGAAGTGAAATTAACCAGAAACAATGGGCTGTATTTAGCCATAAGCTTTGGGGCCCTGATGCCAGGGTCAAATAGAGGCCCTGAGTCCGCACTTGCTGTCTTATGGGAGAGGTGAGCACTGCTGAGGCAGATCAGGGACCACGAGGGCAAAATGCCAGAAAGCCTGCGAAAATCACTCCAAATTTAGATCCGACAGTGAAACCTGGCTGCCTGCTTCTGCAGAGTGGCAGCTGATCTGTATCCCAGCCTGCCCCAGGAAAGCATCCAGGCAACGGGAATGCGTGGGCAGCAATCATGATGTCCCCCCCCCCCCCCAACACTTCTTCAATTTTCTTGACTCCCCATCTCCCAGGCCTGTCACCAAGGAGCCAGGAGATTTCAGCCCAATGAGGGATCCTTGTTTGAGCAGACTGATGTCTTTACATGCCAGCCCATTTTAAGCAACAAGAATGAATTACAAAACAGGAAATAAAACTGGCTCCATTTATGTTCAAGTTTTAAAACATGAAATGGGATACCTGCACAATTTGCTTAACTCTTTTACTGCATAACGGCATGGACTTGGCAATCAGCAGCGATGTAGCAGTCCTCACCACTGACCTTGAGGAAAGTTGCTACCAAAAATCTAGCGAGCTCTGCGGCATGGATTTCACCTTTTCTAATTTTAATTTTATTCCAGAGTCAGCTGTAGGGAATTTCTGGTACCCAACAACAGTTATGCCCTCAAGCAGACTAACCATCCAATCCAGTGAAGAACTTTCACAGACAACAAACGCGATTAAAATGCACTGATTGTCCTTCACTTTTTAATCATTTCACAAAGAGTAAATAAAGATAGGGATTTATCTAAGGAATTGAAAATGAAATGAAAATGAAAAATGAAAATTGCTTATTGTCACAAGTAGGCTTCAATGAAGTTACTGTGAAAAGCCCCTAGTTGCCACATTCTGGTGCCTGTTCGGGGAGGCTGGTACGGGAATTGAACCGTGCTGCTGGCCTACCTTGGACTGCTTTCAAAGCCAGTGATTTAGCCCAGTGTGCTAAACCAGCCCCAATTAAGGTCATTAAGAAATTAAGGTCAAAGCTTAATTATCATGAACTTTAAAAATGATTTGTTGTTTTAAAAATCTATAGGTTTTTTAACAAGGAGAAATGTGACAGCTGTTAGGAATTAGATATAACTTTAGAATATTTCTATTTGTATTTGTGTGTATTGGGCATAAGCTATAGCTTTAAGTTCACACTTCATTTATTGTTGGTTAAGGAGACTTGAATTTCGTTCCACTTTTAAAAGATGCCAGGTATTCCATTTCATGTTTTGAAACTTGAACGTGAATGGAGTTAATTTTATTTCTTGTTTTGCAATTCATTCTTGTTGCTTAAAATAGGTCTGGCATGAAAAGGCACCAGTCTGCTCAAACAAGGATCCCTCATTGGGCTGAATTCTCCTGGCTCCATCATGACAGGCCTGGGGGACGGGGATTCAGGAATGAGGTTTTATAACTTTTTAGGGTAGGAAATCTATGATGTTGCCGAGCAACTCGGAGTCCACAGAGACTGCAAAAACAGTCTCAGTTCAGTTGGTGATTATGCTCTGAGGTGCAAGGAGCAGTTTAAGTCTCTCTATAACTGATTCATTGCTGAAAAAATAAGGCTAGGAATCTTAGATGAGTTGCTCTAACGTTGAAGTCACAGTGACTGTCGAGTGAGTTCTGGATCTCAAAGGAGACACAATGTTGTCAACAATTTACTGGGAGAAGGAACTGAAGGGAGCAAGTCCTAAAGGAAGGTACTTATCTCCAAGAACAGGAATCTGGAACAGATCTTGTTCAGTGAAGTTAAGAGTGAGGAGCAGAACAAGACTGCCAAGTTAAAAGACAAATCTGCACAAAGTAGATTTAAGCAATGTAGGCAATATAAGGCAGCCGAAGGTCTGTAGCTCCTTAATATCGGCCTGTGAAGCAGTAGTGTTCTGTTGATACAGCAAGGTTTCTGACAGTGTATGCGTGTGGAAGGTGAAGCTTGAAGGCATGTGGTAACCCAGGGGAGAGGAACATTGGAAGGAGAGATTGAAAACCTAGACTTGGATCCTTGGTGAAGACAACTGTGAGAAAGTGTAATTTAGGAGAAGATTCCAAGGCATGCTCTTCGAGAGAGGAGATTGGAAACCCTTGTGTGAAAGTCAGAGTTCCAGTGAGACCAGTTTTCTCACAGTGTGACAAGCATTTGTGGGATTGTTGGGGGGAAGGGGTGGTGTGGTGTGCAGTGCAATTGATGAGAAATCTATAGAAGTTGTTTTGGGTGACATCAATCACTTGATTTCAGAGCGTGGGGTGACTGACCACAGGTTGTCTATTGGTTTACATGGACTGTGTACCTTAGCATAAAATAGATTTGGTAACTTGTGTGGTCCTTATGACTGTATATATCTGGAAATATATAGTTGGGGTAAACCATAGAATAAAATTCTTACATTGCAGAAGGAGGCAATTCAGTCCATCTAGTTTGAACTAGCCCGTCAAAAGAGCAACCTACCAAGATTTGTTCCCCTGCCCTATCCCCATAACCTCATAACCCCATCTAGCCTGCACATCTTTGGACACCAAGGGGCAATTTAGCAGGACCAATCCTCCTAACCTGCACTTTTTTGAACTGTGGGAGGAAACCGGAGCACCCGGAGAAAACCCACACAGACACGGGGAGAAAGTACAAACTTGAACCCGGGTCCCTGGCGCTGTGAGACAGCAGTACTAACCACTGTACCAACGTGCTGCCCACAGAGTAGTGTTCATCATTTCTGGGTTAATAAATTATTTATTCTTTTGTTAAAGTTTTTTTTTAAAATAATTTTTATTCAACTTTTCACATTTTCACAAAAAAGAAAAAAATAATAGGAAATTCTAAGAACAAAAAAAAACAGAACCCCCCCCCCCCCCCCCCCCCCGCCCCGCTGTAAATACAAAAGAGAAACAATAAATTAACGCCCGTCATTGGCAAAAAACAGATATTCAACCCAAAACAAAAACAAAGATCCAACCCCCTGCAATATCGTTGACCCAGGCCTCCATGCTTGGGGGCCTCGCATCCTTCCACTGAAGAAGAATCCTCCGCCGGGCTACTAGGGATGCAAAGGCCAGAACACCGGCCTCTTTCGCCTCCTGTACTCCCGGCTCCACTGCAACCCCAAATATTGCGAGTCCCCAGCCTGGATTGACCCTGGATCCTACCACCCTCAATACCGTCCTTGCTACACCCTTCCAAAATTCCCCCAGCGCTGGGCATGCCCAGAACATGTGGACATGGTTTGCTGGGCTCCCTGAGCACCTAATACACCTGTCCTCGGTCCCAAAAAACCGGCTCATCCTTGTCCCGGTCATATGAGCCCTATGCAGCACCTTAAACTGTATGAGGCAAAGCCTCGCACACAAAGAGGAGGAGTTCACCCTTTCTAGGGCATCCGCCCACGTCCCCTCCTCAATCTCCTCACCCAGCTCCTCCTCCTTTTGTTAAAAGTTGATCAGCAGCCTCTGTGACTCTGTTCAATAGCCACCTTCCATGTTTCTAAACAAAAAATAAAAGTTACGGGTTCCACCTTGGGATCTGACTCGTCCAGTAGTAGCAACAGCTGAGACACATTCTGCAATTCTGCAAACATAAAATTAATTTTCCAGGGCCAGAGTTGTTTAAATCCCAGTTACATTTCATTCAACAAGATAAAAACCTTTTCAAGGGTCCTTACAATGGAATTAATAGGATACAAGTGGAAGTTCACACCAAACCAAGTGTTTCTTAAGATTTCCATCTGCAAGGGCTTCAGCTGTACTCCCTGTGAAGGAGTGAGGGATCATTGACAGCAACTTATGGTTTTCTGTGTTTAACAATGTTTGTGTGGATGGCAGAAGTTGCTGTCAGCCTCTCAGTTGTAATAAGGACAAACATTGATGGTTTCACCCTCGTTCAAACACAAGATCCAGGCTATTATATAATCTGTTGTTCTTAGTGTCTCATTACCTTAAATGTGTATCATACATTGGCCATACTGTTTCCAGTCTGCCACTATGTTTATACATTCTGATTATTTTCTCACCGAGTTGTGGGGTAACTTTACAATTTGATTATAAAGGAGCACAATGATCAATAGTGTCCGATGCCACAAGAAACTGACAGGCAGATTCAGGAGTTACACCACTAAAACATTTGAAATGTTTCTGATGTGTCCACTTGGTTAAAAAGCTCACAGCTAATAAATTCTCCAGTTTGGATCCAGAACCTTGAGGACAGAATCTGCAGCATGAAACTGTAGCTTTTGTCTGTGTCTGGAGCTGTGAATTCTACATTCTGTCCTGGTGAACATGTATCCTTAAGACCATAAGATATAGGAGCAGAATTAGGCCATTCGGCCTATTGAGTCTGCTCCGCCATTCAATCATGGCTGATATTTTCTCATCCCCATTCTCCTGCTTTCTCCCCATAACCCATGACCCCCTTATTAATCAAGAACCTATTTAACTCTTTCTTAAAGACACTCAGCGACTTGGCCTCCACAGCCTTCTGCGGCAAAGTGTTCCACAGATTCACCATCCTCTGGCAGAAGAAATTCCTCCTCATCTCTGTTTTAAAGGATCAACCTTTTAGTCTAAGATGGCGTCTCTGGTTCTAGTTTCTCCTACAAGTGAAAACATTCTCTCCATGTCCACTCTATCCAGGCCTTACAGTATCCTCTAAGTTCCAATAAGATCCCCCCTCATCCTTCTAAACTCCAACGAGTACAGACCCAGAGTCCTCAGCCGTTCCTCATACAACAAGTTCTTCATTCCAGGATCATTCTTGTGAACCTCCTCTGGACCCTTTCCAAAGCCAGCACATCCTGTTTTAGATACGGGGCCCAAAACTGCTCACAATACTCCAAATGGGGTATGACCAGAGTCTTATACAACCTCAGAAGTACATCCCTGCTCTTGTATTCTAACCCTCTTGACATGAATGCTAACATTGCATTTGCCTTCGTAACTGCTGACTGAACCTGCACATTAACCTTAAGAGAATCGTGAACAAGGACTCCCAAGTCCATTTGTGCTTCTGATTTCCTAAGCATTTAATCATTTAGAAAATAGTCTATGCCTAAATTCCCTCTTCCAAAGTGCATAACCTCACACTTTTCCACATTGTATTTAATTTGCCACTTCATTGCCCACTCTCCTAGCTTGTCCAAATCCTGCTGCAGCCCCCTTGCTTCCTCAATACTACCTGTCCCTCTACAGATCTTTATATCATCTGCAAACTTAGCAACAGTGCCTTCAGTTCCTTCTTCCAGATCATTAATGTATATTGTGAAAAGTTGTGGTCCCAGCACAGACCCCTGAGGCACATCACTAGTCACTGGCTGCCATCCTGAAAAAGACCCCTTTATCCCCACTCTTTGCCTTCTGCCAGTCAGCCAATCCTCTATCCATGCCAGAATCTTACCCTTAACACCATGGGTTCTCAACTTATTTAACAGTCTCTTATGCGGCACCTTGTTAAACCAACTTGTTATATTACCTTACGTAATTATTATATTACTCTTTTGAACCAGCCGAGTTGTTGAAACTAATTTATTGAGTAATATAAATAAATATTCTTTTACTTAATACTCAACTAGTAAAATAAAGAAACAATTGTAGAGATAACTAATTAAATTATGCAATACAATGCTTTGATAACAAATAACTCCTCTCTCTAGCTTTACTATGTCTGTTCTCTCTGCACTCCTGATACACACTCTCCTAAGAGGCAAACTATTAATATAGGTTCTGATAGTGAGCCCTCTAGTGTTCAATTGCCTGTACTGTATTAGCATTACATATATTGATCATGTATATTGATATACAGAGATCACGACATAACTCAGCTCAAATACTTGGGCCTCAGAATTCAACCATTCTGCACCCATGTTATGTACACAAATGAAGCTATTAACATTAAGCATTTCCAGTTAGAAATGCGCTGCTGGTCATGTTGAGAAAGGATAAAAACTATTCTGTTGGAAATCGGCATTTGACACTTTTAATCTGAAGATAAGGGGCCAAATGCCTCTTAGCAACCCCCATAATAAGAATGGTTTGCCCTGAGAGCAGCGAGCTCTTCACTTCTCATTGGCTTTATGAAAATGAAACCCAAGGATCGTTGTTGCTGATTTTTGGGCTTCATTGTTCAGATGAGGAAAAACTCCCTGCAGCACTTGTAGTTGTGCCTGAAGTTTTAGTTTTCTCTGACCATTCGTTGGAAATTTACATGACACATTTCTGTAGATTCCAACAGTTATACAATCATAGAATATCTACTGAGCAGAAAGAGGCCATTTGACCCATCGAGTCACTGACCTTCTGAAAGAGCACCCTTCCTTGGTAGGTCTACGCCACCGCCTGATCCCCGTGACCCACCTAACCTACACATCTTTGTGATACTAAGGGGAAATTCTAGCAGGGCAATTCACCTTTCTTGCACATCTTTGGACTGTGGGAGGAAACCCATGCAGACACGGGGACAAAGTGCAAATTCCACACATGCGGCGAAGTTCTCCGATGTCTATCGCAATGCCCGGGACCGGCGGCCAAAAACGCCGCTGATGACTCCGGCGTTGGGCCCTGCAAAATATTGCGTATTCTCCGGGCCCGAATGGGCCAGCAGCGGCGTTACGCAATTCACGTCGGTTTCACCCGCTGCGGAAGTGGCGCGTCGGTTGACGTCGGGTGACTTCATCAAGCGAGACATCACATAAATAGCCCCCCCCCCCGACAACCCACCGGCACTCGCAGTTTGTCAGTTCTCTCTCTCTTCCCACCCCCCCCCTCCAACCCACCGTCACTCGCAGTTTGTCAGTTCTCTCTCTCTTCCCACCCCCCCCCCCCTCCAACCCACCGTCACTCGCAGTTTGTCAGTTCTCTCTCTCTTCCCGCCCCCCCCAACCAACCCACCGTCACTCGCAGTTTGTCAGTTCTCCCTCTCTTCCCCCCCCCCCCCCCCAACACTCGCAGTTTGTCAGTTCTCCCTCTCTTCCCCCCCCCCCCCCCCCCCTCCAACCCACCGGCACTCACAGTTTGTCAGGCGGCGGGATTGGCGGCACGATGACTTCTGGCGGGTGGGAGAATTCTGGACATGGCGGGAACGGGATTCTCGGCGGCCCCAGGCGATTTTCCGACCCTGCGTGGGGTCGGAGAATTTTGCCCATGTTGTGAAACATGTGGGCAAAGTAATGGGATTAGAAGTACTGGTACTTACATATTCGGGTGCAGAACACCAGTTAATAGCACAGGAATATCACACATCGGTTGCAAGAGAGTAAAGCATTTAATAGAAAGAATTGATGTGGAGCATTTTCAGGTTGTTTCAGCCAATGGTTTACTGTGTGATGAATTGGTAACATGGTGGTAATCCCTAATCCAGAGACGGAATGAATGCACCAAAGACTAGTTTAAACCCCACCATGGTACTGTGGAATTACCACTGAGCATGTTTACAGTTTATCATCCACAAGATGCATTATGGCCTCTTTCAATAGGGGCATAGATTATAAAAGCAGAGAGATCATGTTTGAGATGTATAGAATTTTGGTGAGGCCACAGCTGGAGTACTGTGTGTAATTCTGGTCATCACATTATAGGAAGGATGTGATTTCACAGGAGGGGCAATTCACTAGGATGTTGCCTGGGATGGAACATTTAAATTATGAAGAGAGGTTGGAAAGGCTTGGGTTGTTTTCGCTGGAGCAGACAAGATTGAGGGCCTACCTGATCGAGGTGTACAAGATTATGAGGGGAATGGATAGGGAACAGCTGTTCCCCATAGTTGAAGGGTCAGTTACGAGAGGACACAAGTTCAAGATGAGGAAAAAACGTTTTATCCAGAGAATAGTGATGGTCTGGAATGTACTGCATGGGAGTCTGATCGAGGTGGGTTGCTTCACATCCTTTCAAAAGTACCTGGATGAGCACTTGGTATTGGTACGTCATAACATTCAAGATTATGGGCCAAGTGCTGGAAAATGGGATTAGGTAAACAGGTCAGATGTTTTTCATGTGTCGATGCAGACTCGGGCCGAAGGACCTCTTCTGTATTATATTATGCTGTGATTCTTCTACAGTGGTGCCTTCCTGACCCATAACCTCTACTGCTAAGATGAACAAGGGCAGCAGCGGCATGGGAAACCATCACCTGCAAACTCTCATTTAAGCCACATACCATCCCGACTTGGAAATATATTGCTGCTTCTTCATTGTTACTGGATAAAAATATATATAGATAATTGGTTTATTGAAAAATCATCATGGTAACAGGTGCTGAATTGTGATGATGATACAAATAAAACAAGTAATCATAATTCATAACATTTATAGACAATCATTAAGACACAAAGATTACACAATTATTAACATTTCAATAGATACAATTACAATATGTTGCAAATTGCAGGTCTCCTTACCTTAGAATACAAATTAAAGATCTACCACACTCTGTATTTTGAATTAAAGTCCATAAATCTTATATTGTCAGGTTGAGTTTGTTAAATTCGTATTTACACTTCCGGTGGTGTAATGTAGGGGCAAGATATGCACAAGGTGGTTCCCGCTGAAGTACCGTGCTTTTTGCCCCTTTTCTCAGTACCACAGATTTTTTATTCTCAGAAACCCACATAGTTATTGTAATGAAAATCTTGTATGACTGAAATGCCAAAAAATGTCAGGGGAAAGAAGGCTGAGAGCAGGAGTTTGTCGATGGAGCCTGAGGCCTCTCAGAACTCGTCGGCAGGAAAAATGGCGGAGTTAGTCTGTGGTGCTCCAGCCACTCCACTAATGGCTGAGGTGCTTTCTCGTACCTTGGCAAAGAAATTCAAAGAAACACCAATGAATTGTGTCGGAAGACCTCAGGAAATCAATTGAAGTGGCTGTGGCCCCCATTAGAGTGGATCTGAGGGAAAGTAATCAAATCGTGGAATCCCATGGAACCATGATCAAAGACATGGAATTGTCCATCTTGGTCCACAGTAATTGGATTGCCTCACGAGAATCAAAGCTGTCTTTGGTGGTCGAAGCGAATAAATCGTTGATGACCGACCAAGAGGAAAAAGTCCAGAAGGCAAAATATTCCATCCCCTAGAGGGGATGGAAGAATTATAGAATTTCCAGTGCAGAAGGAGGCCATTCAGCCCATCGAGTCTGCACCTCCACCCTATCCCGTAACCCAGTAACCCCACCTAACCTCTTGTTGGAGTTGATTTTTTATAGTTCTTGTTTAGATTTGGGAGTTCAGCTCTATGTGGGGTCTATTTGTTGTGATATTAAATAGCTCCCTTTCATAGCACAACGTTCAGGACTTTGGTATTTTGTTGTTTATAACCATTTTTCTCTATCTCCAGTCAGGAGCCCCCTGTTAACTTAAGAGTTAGTTAACGGGAGTGGTTTTGAAGGGTTCGCTGCAGCTCATTATAGAATTTTTTTTTAGATAATGGGCTTAGAGTACTTGTTTTGATTGGGATTGTTAGAAGTAGACTTTAGGAAAGGGCACAGACAGTGAAGATGTCGGTACTGCCAAGGTTCCTGTTTATATTTCAGAACCTTCCAATCTTTGCCCTGAAGTCATTGTTTAAGATGGTTAACGTGTTGATCTTTGGGTTTTAAACGTCGGGGTTTTGTTGGAGTGAGGGGTGGGGGTCGTTGACATTGCCGAATATAATGAACTACGATTGGGCAGCTAATATCACTATGGTCAGGAAATGGGTAGTGGTGGAAGGATCGATATGGGGGCAGATGGTGGGGGTTTCTTGTAGGGAAATGAGCTTAAGGGCATTGTTAACAGCGTCTCTGCCGTTCTTGCCAGCGAAGTACTCTGTGAACCCAGTGGTGGTGTCGGCCTTGAAGGTATGGGGGCAGTGGAGGTATTTGGGTATTTGAGACTGGAAGGTGCCTGGGTGTGGACACCGATTTGAGATGGTCATAGGTTTTCACCCGGCCCGGGGGGGGAGGGGGGGGGGGGGGGGGGCGTTGAATGCAAAGTTTTGGGGGTGGTGGCAGGCAGGGAGTAAGCGATTCAGGGAACAGGTCATAGGGGATAGCTTTGGATTTCATGAGGAGGGAGGTGCCTTCCTTTTCCGCGTTGCCTCCCTTGGAGCTGCAAGATAAGGTGTTGCCGAGGGTGGGGGGTAGGGGAGGGGAAGGTGTCTGAGATTTACAAGGAGTTGATGGATTGGGAGGGAGCCTCGATGGGAAACATTAAACGGAAGTGGCAGAAGCAGCTCGGTAGGGAGGTGGAGGCCATGACGTGGGAGGAAGCCCTGCGGAGGGTGAATGCATCCTCATTGCGTGCAAGGCGAAGCCTTATTCAGTTTAAAGTAATCCATAGGGCACATATGATGGCTGCATGGATGAGTACGTTCTTTGAGGGAGTAGAGGACAGGTGTGGGTGGTGCGTGGGGTGGCCCGCGAATCATGTCCACATGTTTTGGGCATGTCCCAGGTATTAGGGGTGAAGGTTGCCCTGAATCCAGAGGTGGCATTATTTGGGGTGTTGGAAGACCTGGGAGTCCAGGGGGCGAGAGAGCCCGATGTCTTGGCCTTTGTCTGCCTGATAGCCCGGAGACAGATTTACTTGGATGGAGGGATTCCGAGCTGCCGAAAGTGGGGGTGTGGTGAGCGACCTGGCAGAATTCCTGAGGTTGGAGACGGTCACGTTCGTCTTGAGGGGAGTCGGTCGATGGATTCACTCGGAAATGGAACCCATTCATTGACTTCTTTCAGGAGGATTGAGGGGTGAGCAGAAGTGGTGGGGGTGTTAAGGGGGTTAAAAAGGGGGAAGGGAGGAGGTATGGCAAGGGAGGGAGTGGCTGTTGGTTATTTATTATGTTGTACAATTTTACTTCAGCTCTTATCTGTTTTGTTTGTTTATTAAAGTTTATTCTTAACCCAGAACCCCATATGGTCTTATTTGAACCAATGCAAGAATAACAAAAATTACAAACCGCCGCCACATAACTCCTTCAAGACTTAAGTGTCCTTAGGCAGCACGGTGGCGCAGTGTGTTAGCACTGTGGCCTCACGGCGCCGCGGTCCCAGGTTCGATCCCGGCTCTGGGTCACTGTCCGTGTGGAGTTTGCACATTCTCCCCGTGTTTATGTGGGTTTCGCCCCCACAACCCAAAAATGTGCCAGCTAGGTGGATTGGCCACGCTAAATTGCCCCTTAATTGAAAAAAATGAATTGGGTACTCTAAATTTATTTAAAAAAAAGACTTAAGTGTCCTTTAAGACGCTTCCAACTTCTTTTCTTTGATAAAAGACCATACATCGTTCGGTGCCTCAAAGTAAAAGTGCCGGTCTTCATGTGTAACCCACAACCGCGCTGGATACAGCATCCCGAATTTCACCCCCTTCTTGAAGAGGATCGCCTTCACCCGGTTAAACTCAGCACGTCTCTTGGCAAGCTCCGCTCCCAGGTCCTGGTAGATGCGCACCTCGCTGTTCTCCCATCTGCTGCTCCGCTCTTTCTTGGCCCACCACAAAACGAGTTCTTTGTCTGAAAAACGGTGGAAACGTACCACCATGGCCCTCGGCGGGTCATTTGCCTTCAGCTTCCTGGCGAGGGCTTGATGCGCTCCGTCCACTTCCAGGGGCAGAGAAAATGCCCCGGGCCCCATCAGCGTCTCCAGCATACTTGCCACATATGCTCCCACATTCGACCCCTCAATTCCTTCAGGGAGGCCAACGATCCTTAAGTTCTGCCTCCTGGACCTGTTCTCCAGGTCCTCCAACTTCTCCTGCATTCTCTTGTGGCGCTCATCCAACACCTCCAAGGTTAGATAGTCCTCCTGGCTGGACAACTTCAGTTCAATTTCTTGTACATTTCCCCTTGGGCCGCCTGATTCAAAACCACTCGATCGATCGCAGTGAGATTCACAGTTCCAATGAGTTCATGCAATTTTTACACATATTCTTGGCTACTTTTAGAATTCCTAAAGGGCACCTGACCTCCACAGGACTGGACGAGATCCAAAGCGGCGCGTTCCCTCTCCAAATGGATGTCTTAGCTATCGAAATTAATCCACAGGGTTCAAACCTGCTCCTACTACGTTTAATCTGCACATCTATAATACCAGAATTGCACATGATGGGGGCAGCTGCGGATTTCTATGAGCAGTTGCCTCAGAAAAACCCAACCAGGCCCATTCCAACCCTCTTGAAAGTGGTAGGTGCTGTATTCGATGGCAAGACTTCTCGATTCCAGTCACTTCTGCCATTTTCACCAGAGTAGAATGCTGTCTGTTATGGCATAAATCCAAGCCATGGTCTTGGCCTCAATGGAAAATGTAATAGCAAATAGCTTATACTTTCATTTAAACTGATAATTCTGTGATTTTAGTTCCCCGTATCATATGACATGAATGGATGTTGTGAAGTGTCCTTGTGTAGCTGAAGAGGGCAATTACAATGTGTGGGACATTGTGGCTCTATTATGATACAGTACGATTTATCAGGTCAGCAAAGTACAGTTCAAGTGGCATTCAAATTCACATTTTCTTTTAGACATTGCTTTATCAAGTAGTACAAGAGTGGAGAAAATAAAAATGGCAGATTTGGATATTACTTTCTAGTAATAATGTTGCACATTTGTTTGTTGACAAGCCTGGCTGCTATGAGACTTTTTTAAAAATAAATTTAGAGTACCCAATAATTTTTTCCAATTAAGGTGCAATTTAGCATGTTCAATCCACCTATCCTGCACATCTTTAGGGTTGTGGGGGTGAAACCCACGCAGACACGGGGAGAATGTGCAAACTCCTCATGGACAGTGACCCAGAGCCGGGATTCGAACCTGGGACCCTGACGACGAGAGGCAGCAATGCTGACCACTGTGCCACCGTGCTGCCCTTGCTATGAGACTTCTTAATGTAAGACCGTTAGTTACAGTGCTAATAATATGAAGTTAGGCTACTTATAAGTTTGGGGGCATTTTCAGCAAAGTTACATATTTTCTGTGCAAATGATTGTTCTGTAATCTCTTTGTTCAATAGTCGTATGCCCTGCATAATCCAGGAATAAATTACTTTTGGAAATGCCAATATACAGTGGGCGGATTCCCCGATCCCCCAGTCGCGTGTTCCTCTACGGCAGGGGTGGGCAAACTTTTCCGTGCAAGGGCCACATTCAGAAATTCACAATTCACAAAGGGCCGCATAGTATATTAAGTAAAATAATTACTTCACCCGGTTATGATTCTGGGCGCCTCATATAGAACATAGAACAGCACAGAACAGGCCCTTTGGCCCTCGACGTTGTACCGAGCAATGATCACCCTACTCAAGTCAACGTATCCACCCTATACCAGTAAGTAACCCAACAGACCCCCCCCCCCCATTAACCTTTTTTTAAAAAAAATTTTTAAAAAAATTATTTAAAAAAAAAAATTTTTATTTTTTTTTAATGACTTGGTGGGCCGCAGAAATACCTTTGGCGGGCCGCATGCGGCCCGCGGGCCGTAGTTTGCCCACCCCTGCTCTACGGCCTGTCGTTCGCTGGCAACAGAATTCTGTCTACCCGCCGCTTGTCAATGGGATTCCCCATTGTAGTCAACCCATGCCGCTGGGAATCCCACAGAGTAGGGGTGCTCTGCTGGTGGGAAAAGTGAATCACAACTGCCGGAGAATTCAGGCCAGTATTTTTATGGGACGATGAGGACTTTTCTTTTCCCAACATTTCCTCAGCAAAAATACATTTTATTTCAACATCCATTTCACACAAATATTCTACAGATTATTGGTCTTAATTTGGAGAAATTCACAAGCGGAATGTAATTGTGTATGGTATAATTTATGGCACAAATCGTTACACAACAGGGGAACAAAATCATGAGGGGACTGGACAGTGTAGACATGGTGAAACTGTTCCCACTCGTAAAAGGATCAAGAACAAGAGGGCACAAATGTAAAGTGGTTTGCAAAGAAAACCAATGCGATGTGAGAAAAGGCTTTTTCACTCAAGTGGTTCGGGTCTGGAATGCATTGTCTGGAAGTGTGGTGGAGGAAGGTTCAATTCAGGCATTCAAGAGGGCCCTAGATGATTGTTTCTATTCAAGTAATGTGCAGGGGTACAGGAAAGGGCATGGTTACAGAGCCAGTACATACATGATGGGCTAATTGGCCTTCTTCTGAGCCAAAACAATTCTCTGATTCTGTGAAGAAGCAGACAGCAACATTAATAAATGTGTAGTAGAGTGACATGGTTTACAGTCAGTGGATCATTCTAAACCCTTTATTGGCTGCCGTGGTATTTGTTTCACATTTAATAAAATAAAGGTCCCAATTTGTTTGAAATTAATAAAAGCAGCTAATTTGATTCAAATCTGGACCCTTGATCTGCCCCAGCTAAACAGTATTGTTTCCATTAGTATCTCACATGAATTTAAATTAGCTTTGATTGCACATCTTGTTGCAAATTTTGGAATTGTTTTAATTGATCTATTTATATTAGCTTAAAATGTAAATCTGTGAGAGAAGCAAATCTTGTGTGTGTTGCACAGTTAATGATTTTGAAAATTGCTGGGAAACGCATACCTCCACATCTAAAAAGGTCAGTAGGCATCTAAGTGCCTTTCTGACACAAAGTTATAAATGAGCCAATACTTTCCTTAACATAGACAACACTGATGCTATCACTTCTCAGCTCTTACTCAGAAGCAGCACGACCACAAAAATAGATTAACTGGTCATTCCATTCATGGGGTCATGCTGTGTGTAAAACGGCTGCCACATTTTCACAAGAATAGTAAAGCACAGTGTTCAGGGAGCTAGGAACATGATCTTCCATGATCATTCTGCATTGAAGAGCAATCTTGAGGTGCAAAATGGTGTTTGTGCTGCTCCTCACCTCTTCACTGTAGACGTAGATATCTGGGTACTGACTGAAAAAGCTCTCTGCTATGGCCTGCTACCCCATTCGGAGTAAGTGTGAGGGTGACATCAGTACATCTCTGTCAAGGTTAGATTTTATATTGCTTCCAAGTTGCCATGCGTATGGATTTTTGCAGACAAAAAAATCTAATTTCTACTTATATGAACCCAAGGTTACGAGAGAATGGAATGCTTTGCTAGTTCTAATACGCACATTTAGTGTCAGAGCTCTGTATGTCAGCACAGTTTAGCGCAGGCAAAAAATCAAACCACGAGCAGGGTAGGCGTTAAGTATTAAGTGGTACAATTTAATTAATTGATCAGAAATCAAGGCAGTCTCTCGTCTGTTACCAAAAAGAAGCTGGGGCTGCAACCAGCAAAGGATAGAAAACCAAACAGTAAAGGAAATGTCTCAGCAGCTTACTCTGGCTGCAAACTGTTAGTTACCAGATTGTCACGGTCCTGCCTGTCACGTCGTACCCTTCCAAGGCGTCTGCATATGCCTTCCCGACATCCTCACCCTCATCATCACCATCCCCTTCACCGTTTTCATCTTTGGAAGAGATTTTTTGGTTTTTCATGTTTCTCTCAGGCGAGACACAAACCTTAGTAGCAAGAGGTCGTGCAAGGTGCAGCAGATCGATCATCAGGTGAGTGAGTATTAGAGAGCACCGCTGGAGTGGTCCAAACATTTGAACCTGATCTTTAGGAGCCCTATCATCTACTCAATTGTGGATCTTGTGGCAGCATTATGCCTCTCCTCAGCAGCACTCTGTGGACAGTGAACTGGCATAATCATCCAGGTCTTCTGGGAGTAGCGCTTGTCTCCGAGGAGCCAGCCCTGCAATCACCAAAGTCCTTAAAACCTTGTGGCACCTCAAGAGTGTTTAGAATGTAGGCATTGTGAGAGCTCCCTGGGAAGCGACCACAAACATGAAGGATTTGTCACATACCAGCTGCATTTCAAAGAGTAGAAACCTTTGCTATTGATGAGTGTGATTGGCCATTACCAGGAAGCACTCAAGGCCAGTCAATAGACCTTTGCACTTGTGGGAAACCTCTGATTGCTGGAGATGGGCTGGATTCTCTGATTTTGCGGCTATGGCCAGAGGAAACATCTGGTCTTACGACCAAAATGTTGGCGCCTCCCCCTGCCAGCACAACGGCTCCCCCCCTCTTTGACTGTGGACACACTCCGCAGCCGCCAAGCGAGGTCCCCGAAAACTGAGGACATGCAACCAACGCCGTCGGGAAGTCGGCCCATCAGGGGCGGAGCATCGGGTGAGGGCCTCAGGGGACATCCTGAGGCCGTCCCAATGGCGTGCAGCGTACTCGGCGATTACGCCATTTTTGAGGGGGTGGAGCATCTGAAAAACGGCACCACCCCCCGATTTCAGCTTCCCATTCACTGGCCAATCGTGGAACCCGATTTCGGCATTGGCAATCGAAGAATCCAGCCCAATGTTCTTGCAATCTGGCTTTCCAGAATCAGGCAGAATTGCTGCAGTCTCCTGGACATGGGCTCTGTCACCTTCCTGATGCAATTCTGTGTCACTGACTGGGGAATGCCACACAGGTCCTCCTGGCAAGGGCTTGATATGGTGGACACAGATTTTTTCGGCTGATCCAGGAACCTAAAGCACAGGGACACAGTCTCTTCGGCCAATCATTCTGGACGGAGATGAGGAGAAATTACTTCATTCAAAGGGTTGTGAATCTTTGGAATTCTCTACCGTAAATGATGGAGGATATTCCATAATTGAATATATTTAAGGCTGGGAGACAGATCTTTGGTCTTTCTGGTGTGATGAGATGTATATTTTTATATTTTTGTGATTATGTTTTCTGTAGAGTTAAAGAAAACTGTTATGTATGTATGACCAAGGCTAATTGAACAGTGGAAAGGCTACTACATACATGGCCTTCACAGCCATCACCCCCAACCATTGGGGCTCTCCCCTCTTCCCCTCATTCCCTCCCCCCCCCCTCCATGCACATTAGGGGAACCCACCCATGAAGGAGAGTTACCCTCCTGCCAGAGCCCACTTGGCACTGCCCCTTCCTGTACACCTTGGCACTGCCAGAGGCATTGCCATGGTTCCAAGGGGCAATGGTCAGCCTTGTCCCTTAACCTCCGGGGCATCCAGGCACCTCCACACTCCTGTAGTGGTCATCACGACTAGTGTTCGCTTTTAAAAACCAGTAATGATTCATGCGCGATGTCACACCGCCGGGTTACGTCGTGGATGGACGTTACGGTATAAAGCCCTTTAATTATATTAAAATTTAGTTAAATGCATGGAAATCAGGTTTGCAACCTCGCTGGGCATAAACCTGACCACATCACGGGATGGAGTGATCTCAAATTGAGATCACAGCAGCGCAAATCCCATTTTGACCCTCTCGAGAGATTTAACAGCCATAACCGGATTTGCACCCGTGGAGAACTGGACCGTTAGATCATGCCCAGGTTGTAAGAGATGAAAGACTAAAGATTTTATGCTGCCGCATTTGTAATGAGAGGTTATGGTGGCTTTGAGTTGCAGGTGAGTATTTTGGATCTGAAATTTGCATTGTGGGACAAATGTGGAAATTGTTTTTTCAGCTGTTGAATTGCAAAAGGGAGTTCAGAGGTGACAAGAACTCCTACAGGAGTTCCATGAGTAAACAGGGGAAGGGATATTAAATTTTCGTGACCCAAAAGTAAAGGCGAAATAGAAAACATGGAAGAGTTTTATAGAACATAGAACATTACAGCGCAGTACAGGCCCTTCGGCCCTCTATGTTGCACCGTCCTCTGAAACCCTTTATTTTATATTTGGAGAAGTTGAGTCAAAGGACAATGGAACCTGAGATGACTCCGTTTCATCTATTTAAGAAAAGGGATATTTAAATGAATGGAGTTGTGTAAGGGAAAGCCCTGATGATTACCAGTCTCTTTGTGTGGGATGCTGAGAAGCTGTGAAAGGTTTGAATTGGAGGCAGCCACCCAGTGTTAAAACCAGGAAGAGTCGTTGTTTGAGGAAACAATTTGTTTCTGAACCTCCTTTTGGAATTCTACAAAAGAGTGGAAGAGTGGCGGCATGGTAGCACAGTAGTTAGCACAGTTGCTTCACAGCTCCAGAGTCCCAGGTTCAATTCCCGCTTGGGTCACTGTGTGTGCGGAGTCTGCACGTTCTTCCCGTATGTGCGTGCGTTTCCTCCGGCTGCTCCGGTTTCCTCCCACAGTCCAAAGATGTGCGGGTTAGGTGGAATGGCCATGCTAAATTGTACTTAGTGTCCAAAAAGCTTTGGTGGGGTTACTGTGTTACGGGGATAGGGTGGAGGTGTGGACTTAGGTAGAGTGCTCTTTCCAAGGGCTGGGGCAGACTCAGTGGGCCGAATGGCCTCCTTCTGCACTGTAAATTATATTGTATTGTATTGTATTCTATTCTATTCCATTCTATTCTGAGAAATTGTGAGGTGTACCTTTATTAAAATGACAATAATTCCTTGACTTGGGTAATATTTATTGGATTTTTATATTCAAGAATCTATGAGTGATTATGGCCAAAAAGGTAGTTTCATTGTGCTCTTTTGGCCAAGCATGTTTTCTGTTGAGGGTTGTTTTAGCTGTTTTAACCATGTACCTTTTATCTCATCTGCTTAAGTTTTTCTTTTTAATGTTTGTTTTAGCATTCTAAAGGTGTTACTGGAGTCCTAATCTTTTGAGGGCAGTAGCTCTTCCTAATCATTTTCACAGTTTAAAAAAGGTTTTAGATCAGTGAGACAGACTTCACTCGGGCATCTGGCTTGCTCAGCAATAACATCAACCATGGTTGCAACACTGGGAATCAAGAAATAAGGGGAGCAGGTGGGAAAGTGGAGTTAAAGCTCAAGATTAACCATGGTCCTATTGAATGGAGAGAAGGCTTGATGGGCCACATCGTCTATTCCTGCTCCCTTGCCTTGTGTTCAACAACTACAAACATCTTCCTTTCTCCTCGCTACGTGTGGCTCCAACAGTAGAGAGTTTTCTTCCCAATTCCCATTGACCTCAAATTTACCAGGGCTTGATGCCACATTATTGGTCCATTGTTGCCTTGATGTCAAGTGTATGCATTCTCACCTCACCCATGGAATTCAACTCTTTCGTCTATGTTTGGACCAAAGCTGTCGTGAGGCCTAGAGTTGAGTGGTCTGAGTGGAACTAAACTGAGGAGGTTATTGGAGAGTATATACCTTTTGATAGCACTGTTGTGGACACCTCCATTACTTTCCTAATGATTGAAAGATTAATGGGACAATAATTGGCTGGATGGGATTTATCCTGCTTTTTCAGAATGGACATACCTGAGCAATTTTCAACATTCTGTGATAAATGTCAGTGTTGTAGCTGGACTGGAACAGCTTGGCTAGAGGAACAGTTAGATCAGGAGCATAAGTCTTCACAGTATCCAATGTGTTCGGCTATTTCTTGATATCTTGTGGAGTAAATCAAATTGGCTGAAGACTGGGCATCTGTGATACTGGGACTTCAAGGAAGAGCCTGACGCATAATCTAGCCAGTACTTCTAACTGAGCTAGATTGCATACGCTTTAGCTTTTATCCTTCACACTTATGTGCTGACATGTGCCATCATTGAGAATACATCTCTCGGTGAACTAGCTATTGCTATTTCTGTTTTAAATCTATCCCATTTAGCAAGGTGATTAGTGTCTCATAACACAATGTAGGATGTCCTTTGTATGTGACTTTGTCTCCCCAGGGACTGTGCAGTGATCACTCCTACTATTATATATCCATGGGTAGATGCAACAGCAGCAGGTTGATTGGTTTAGAATTACAGAATACCTGCAGTGCAGAAGGAGGCTATTTGGTCCATTGAGTCTGCACCAACCGCCCGCCTCCCAAAATAGCACCCCACCCAGGCCCACTCCCCCGCCCCATTCCCACAACCCCACCCAACCTGCACACCTTTGACACTAAGGTTTAGCATGGCTAACCTATAACCTACCGAACCTGCACATCTTTGGATTGTGAGGGGAAACCGGAGCACCCGGAGGAACTACACGCAGACACGAGGAGAAAGTACAAACTGCACAGAGACAGTCACCCAAGGTCGGAATTGAACCTGGATCCTCGGTGCTATGAGGCAGTAGTGCTAATCACTGTGCCACCATGCCGCCCCAAGATGAGGTTTGGTAGGTTTTTCCTGCATGGTATTTCTCTTGCAACCAACACAAGATAGCAGATATGTCCTTCAGGGCTCAGTAAGTAGTGGCACTACTTGGCTTTTTTGAAAGATAATTGGGGGAAATGTGATACAGGAAGCGTGATACAGGATGTGTAAGGTGACAGGAGCAAGTTCATGTACTACTTTTTTTTAGTTTTAATAATTAGGACCTTATTAGAAGAGGTTTGGAGAGGTAAGGCTGTTAAATTAACCATGATGTGGAGATGCCGGCGTTGGACTGGGGTGAGCACAGTAAGAAGTCTTGCAACACCAGGTTAAAGTCCAACAGGTTTGTTTCAAACACTAGCTTTTGGAGCACTGCTCCTTCCTCAGGTGAATGAAGAGGTATGTTCCAGAAACATATATGTAGACAAAGTCAAAGATGCAAGACAATGCTTTAAATGCAAGCATTTGCAGGTAATTAAGTCTTTTCAGATCCAGAGATATGGGTAACCCCAGGTTAAAGAGGTGTAAATTGTCTCAAGCCAGGACAGTTGGTAGGATTTCGCAAGCCCAGGCCAGATGGTGGGGGTGACTGTAATGCGACATGGATCCAAGGTCCCAATTGAGACTGTACTTGTGTGCGGAACTTGGCTATAAGTTCCTGCTCTGCGATTTTGCCGGCGATTCGCGCATCCTGAAGGCCACCTTGGAGAACGCTTACCCGGAGATCAGAGGCTGAATGCCCTTGACTGCTGAAGTGTTCCCCGACTGGAAGGGAACATTCCTGCCTGGCGATTGTCGCACGATGTCTGTCCATCCGTTGTCGCAGCGTCTGCATGGTCCCGCCAATGTACCATGCTTCAGGACATCCTTTCCTGCAGGGTATGAGGTAGACAATGTTGGCCGAGTCACACGAGTATGTACCATGTACCTGGTGGGTGGTGTTCTCGCGTGCAATGGTGGTACACATGTCGATGATCTGGCATGTCTTGCAGAGATTGCCATGGCAGGGTTGTGTGGTGTTGTGGTCACTGTTCTGAAGGCTGGGTCGTTTGCTGCAAACAATGGTCTGTTTGAGGTTGCGAAGTTGTTTGAAGGCAAGTAGTGGGGGTTTGGGGATGACCTTGGCAAGATGTTTATCTTCATCGATGATGTGTTGAAGGCTGGGAAGAAGGTGTCGTAGTTTCTCCGTTCCGGGGAAGTCCTGGACAACAAAGGGGATACTGTCGGTTGTGTCCCATGTTTGTCTTCTGAGGAGGAGCACTGCTATCCTATTTGATTTACTTTAAAGTGTGCTAAGATGTTATACAATAAAATTGCCCAGTAATTTCCACCCTATGATTATTAAGGTAATTGCATCTGTGCCAGTCAATTATTTCAACTGCAGCATGCTTCCTGTATGAACACATTTCTTGCACTATGCTCAACATTAACTTGCAAAAGGCAATTGGAAATCTCTTTCAAAGAGACAGCACAGGCATTATGGGCCGAATTGACACCTCTTGTGCTTAGTCTTCTACCTGATGAGAGTACCAATTGTGGAAAAGTCTTGTTTCTCAATATCATCACCCCTTACCCAGAGGGATCAAAAATCTCAAAAATTAATGAGCACTTTTTGTAACGGACACTTAACATAAGTACTGATGGTAAAACCCACTTAAAAATCTTTGATTGTAGGTGTCACAGGTGTTAATATTTCATCACAGATTCATTTAAAATTTACAAATTGATTCTGATGATGGGAATCCCTGTGCCAGCAGATGGATAGCAGGGGCCATACAAAAACTGGCAGAAGTAATTAAATAGGAACTATTAGACTAAAGTCTTTAAAGTGACTGATTGATTTTAAACTGAGATGGAATATGTTGAAAGGAAGGTGCAATCTGAGTCCTGGGGCCATTCATGGATTATCAAATATATGAGAACAATAAAGATGGCAGCTGTATCTCTTTGGATTAAGTTTACTAAGTGTTAAAATACAGAAAGCCTGCCCCTGCTTAGTGAAACATCAATCAGAAGCTGGGTCATCAAAGTTGAAAATAATAAAAAGTGTCATTACATGTTTGGCATTGATATGTCATCATTTTGGATAACAAACTAAAATTGCTGCCATGCATTTAATTTTTACTGAAGCAAATATACTACAGCAGATACAACAAGGCAAATGGTCATCTAGGATTGTCAGCATCTGTAGGATTCCAAGAAAAAAATACAGACAGGAAATTTAGATTGTGTCAATTTAAAGGAACATTGTTTAAAAACTTCACTGATTTGTGAAAAATGTTTAAATTTAGCCATGAATTGCCTAACTTCTGTGGTGAAATGTTGAATGAATTTTGCCCTTGAGGATGAACTTATCTCAGAAAGTGAAGTTTGCATTTTGCACTCATGTCCACATTACAAATTTATCTGCACTTTAGTGAAGCTGGAAGCAACCATGTGGGGAATCATCTGAGGGTGGATTCTTCGTTTAGGAGATCAGCTACGGGAGTCTCAGTTTCTGAGACTAATAAGGGCAGAATTCTCCGCAAGGCCCGACGCCGTCGTGAAACCTTGAGAGATTCACGACGGCGTCGGAAGCCTGTCCCGGCCCCGTCGTGAAACCTTGAGAGATTCACGACGGCGTCGGAAGCCTGTCCCGGCCCCCTATTCTCCCCTACCCGGGGGGATAGGCGGGCCGTACCGGGAAACGCGGCGGCTGGGCCTTGTCCCTGGCTTCAAGGCCCGGCACACCAAGAATGACACCGCGGCTGCGCCTAATGACGTCAGCTGCGCATGCGCGGGTTGGACAGCTCAAACCCGCGCATGCGCGGTTGCCGTCTTTCCCCACAGCCGCCCCACAAGACGAACCGGCCCCCCTAGGCCCCACACTTACCTGGTGCTCCATGTTCACGACGTCAGCGACCAGGTGTGGTTGCCGCCGTCGTGAACAGGTCGGGAACGGCAGGCTGCTCGGCCCATCTGGGTCGGAGAATCGCGGGCCGCCGTGAAAAACGGCAGCCCGGGTTTCGCCGAGCGGCATGTCGGAAAACCGGACACGCCATTTGGGGGGGGGGGGGGGATGGGAGAATAGCGGGAGGTGCGGGAGCGGACCTCCCACTATTCTCCCACCCATCGTGGTTGCGGAGAATCGCGTCCTAAGTGTTGATACCAACGCAGAATCTGTGGACTTTCACAACAGCAACTGTCTAACACTGTCATTTTCAGACCGGCTGCATAAATTAAATCTGGCCCAGCTAGTAGACCAAATGAAGGACGATTTACGGAGATGGGACGCCTGTTGTCCCGGGAGGGTGCAGACGGTGAAGATGACGGTCCTGCCGAGATTCCTATTCGTGTTTCAATGTCTCCCCATCTTTATTCCACGGTCCTGGTTTAAATGGTTCAACAAAGTGATCTCTGGCTTTGTTTGGGAGGCAAGACCCCGCGGGTAAGGAAGGTAATGCTTGAGTGGAGTCGGGAAGAGGGCGGGCAGGCGCAGCCAAATTTTAGTAACTATTACTGGGCGGCGAATATAGCTATGATCAGGAAGTGGGTGATGGGGGAGGGATCGGCATGGGAGCATATGGAGACAGCTTCATGCAAGGGCACTAGTTTGGGGGCATTGGTAACTGCGCTTCTGCCGTTCCCGCCGACATGGTACTCCACCATCCCCGTGGTGGTGGCGGCCCTGAGAGTTTGGGGGCAATGGAGGAGACATGTGGGAGCAGAGGGAGCATCGGTCTGGTCCCCAATCTGTAATAGTCACCGATTTGTCCCCGGAAGTATGGATGGGGGGTTCCGGATATGGTGGAGAGCAAGGATTGAGAGGATGGGGGATATGTTTATAGAGGGGAGCTTTCCAAGTATGAGGGCGCTGGAGGAGAAGTTTAGGTTGGCAAGGGGAAACAAATTCAAGTATCTGCAGGTGCGGGACTTCCTACGTAAACAGGTGTCAACCATCCCGCTCCTTCTACTAAGGGGGATTCAGGACAGGGTAGTTTCCAGAGGGTGGGTAGTAGAAGGGAGCGTCTCGGACATTTACAAGGAATTTATGGGGTCAGAGGAAACGCAGACCGAGGAGCTGAAGCGCAAGTGGGAGGAGGAGCTGGGAGGTGAGATAGAGGATGGACTATGAGTAGAATCAATGCGTCCGCAACATGTGCCAGGCTCAGCCTGATACAATTTAAGGTCGTTCACTGGGCTGACATGACAGTGACCCGGTTGAGCAGATTCTTTGGGGTGGAAGACAGGTGTGCAAAATGTGTGGGAGGACCAGCGAACTATGTCCACATGTTCTGGGCCTGTCCGAAGCTTAGGGGATTTTGGCAGGGGTTTGCAGATGTCATGTCCACGGTGTTAAAAACAAGGATGGCACTGAGTTCAGAGGTGGCAATTTTCGGTGTGTCGGAAGATTCAGGAATCCAGGAGGAGAAAGGGCCAGATGTTCAGGCCTTTGCTTCCCTGGTAGCCCAGAGACGGATACTATTAGCTTGGAGGGACTCAAAGCCCCCGAAGTCGGAGACCTGGCTGTCGGACATGGCTAGCTTTCTCTGTTTGGCGAAAATCAAGTTCGCCTTGAGAGGGTCACTGTTAGGGTTCACCCTGAGGTGGCAATCGTCCGTCGACTTCTTTGAGGTAAATTAATCGCCAGCAGAAGGGCGGGGGGTTAGTTTAGCTTAGAGTAGGGGGTTAATAAAGGTGGGACCTGTGAGGGAGGAAGACGGCTTTTGCACTCTGTTTATAGTTTCATTTATATTATTTATTGTGTTGTTATAATCCCAATAATACCTCAATAAAATTTATATTAAAAAAATACACACTGTCATATTCTGGTCCCCCACCCTTTCCCCCAGGAGAAGGCCACGCACAACTGCCGGGTGAGGGAGGAGACAGGAGGGGGAAAGCCGGACCTGCAGCCCCTCACTCTGGCTGGGCAAAAGCCCTGGATGGGGTCAGCGGCCCGAAGGAATGGGAGGTCGCCAAGGTGGAGCTCGGCCACGGGCAAGGAAGTGAGACCCTGCTTAGTTGTGGTTCCCCATGACACATGTGCCAACACCCCGCAACACATACCCCACACCACCCTCATCCCCACCCTCATCCCCACCCTCACCCTCACCTCAACATCACCCTCACCCCCACATCACCCTCACCCTCCACCACCCCCTCACCTTACACCACCCTCGCCCCCACACCACCCTCACCCTACACCACCCCCACACCACCAGCCCCCACTCCCACTCCCCCACCAGCCCGCAGTCTAATCATGCATCTTGTCTTGTGTCTTACAGGACCTGTTGGAGATGGGGCGAGGCCATTTGGCATCCGCAACCTCAGCCAGTGCCACAGCCGGAGCCTCTTGTAAGCCGGGCACCAACGCTGAAAGCAACTCGGACACCAGCCCTCTGCCCGAGATTCAGGAGACGCCGGAGCTCGGGCCGGAGGATGGCAGTGATTTCCCATCACAGCTATCTCCAACATCCTCCACCATCCCAGAGGCACCTCCCCCCTCTGTTGGGCATGTTCGTGAAGAGGCTCGTGGGACACAATTTGGTGCTCACCACACAGCAGTTCCGATACAGCAGACCCCCCCGCCCTCCCCCCTGGTGCATCTGGTGGGAAGCGGGCAAAACGGGGCAGCACCATGCCACCTGGGACACCCGAGCAGCAGCCGGACGCATCAATGCCCGGTTGCCCGAGTGGTTGCAGGGCAGGAATCGCAGCAGGCCGTCTCCACTCCTGTTGTACCATCTGGGGAAATACTTAGATGTAGCGTTAGGGCCCATAAGGCCAGGAAGTTAGACACTAGTTAAGTTGGCACGGGTGCCGGGCAGTTTCGTGATAGGGGCTAGGGCACAAATCTGTATATACTCATTCACATTAAACACCTGTTACCACTGTTACAACCTGCCTCAGTGCTCTGTTCAATGAGTATGAGGGGTGGGCTGGTCTGGGCTGGACAGGTGGGAGGGGAATGGGGGGACATTGGGGTGGCTCAGGCTGCACAGCACCCCCACCCCATCCCCCCAACCGCCCCATCACCACCCCAGGGATTCGATGGGACCATGTGATGGAATGGCCAACTCGCATGCAGGGATCACCCCATAGTACAACAAGAATATATCACGGAGGGAGTTGCAGGTGGGGGGGGGGGGGGGGGGGGGGGGGGAGTAAGGGGTGAACCTAGAGGTGATCAGAACATCCAGTGTGCGTTGGCCCTGGCGCACAAGTCATGTGGCCTTCGTGCCTGGCTGGGCTCCATGTCCTGCTCAACCTCGCCATCCCTCGCATCCCCCTCGTCGGACGAGGCCTGGCATTCCTCCTCCTCCAGCACGTCGCCCCTCTACTGTGCGATGTTGTGGAGGACGAGGCAGGCTGCATGAGGCGGGCGTCCCTCTCGGTATCATACAGGTCCGGGCACCAGAATCGCACCTTCAGGAGGCAGAAGCACTGCTTGATCACGCTCCTGGTTGCTGTATGGGTGTCGTTGTAGTGGGTCTCCACGTCGGTCTGAGGCCTTCGGATAGGTGTCATCAGCCACAACAACGGTGGTAACCCCTGTCATCCAGGAGCCAACCCCCTAGCCAGGGGCGCATGTCAAACATGTCAGGAATCATCAAGTGTGCCAGGATGAAGGCGTCGTGTACAGGGCCCGAGTGTTGGGCGCAGATATGTTTGATGCACAGCTGATGGTCACATATCAGCTGCACGTTCAAGAGTGAAACCCCTTTTGGTTTGTGTGGAATGGCCTGTCATCTGCAGTTGCCCTTGAGGGTCATGCATCCCGTCGATCACCCCCTGGAACCGGGCATCCCAGCGATTGTGGCGAACCTCGCTGCCCGGGCATCCTGGTGGGCTCGGTCTACATTGAAATGGATGCATTGAGCCGCCTGGGCATATAGGGCCACTATGACGGCACGGATGACCCTGTGCACCGAGGTCTGAGATTCCGGACACTCAGTGTGCTGTGCACACTCAGTATCTGGAAGGACCCCGTGGCATAAACATTCAAGGCGACCCTCACCTTGTTGGCCATTGGGAGTGGGAGTCCTCCCCCGTGGTGCCAGGTGTGCCTTCATTTGGCAGATATGTTGCATTGTCTCTCTGCTCAGCCGGATTCTTCAACGGCATGCCCGGTCCGGCAGGTCCTCAAATCACAGGCGGTGCCGTACACACAAGGCCTCATGTGGCACCGCCTTGGCACCTCCTCCTCCTCTACCTGTTGGGTAGCTGGCTGTCCAAACTGGGAGGCAGCCAACTGTCCCTCTGTGGCACGCTCCACTGCTGCATGCTCCGCTACTGCAGCTTCCTCTTCCTCCTCGGGCAGCGCCTACTCGTATAACCACAGGGCAGCACCCAGGGCTGCGGTGACTAGGAGGAAGGCCACCACTGCTGGGGTAAAAGGCCGAAATGTTAGCATGGTGCTAACTCCCATGCCCAACCAGATCCACCAGACTGCATGGTGGTCCCGGTTAGCACTACAGGCTCTGCCTCCCCCAAATGCCCCCCCGCACTCCCCATCACCGCGCCCTTGCCCAGTCGGCGGCTGGCACTGTGGAGGCCTCTAGCCCTGGCGCCCATCTCTGATGCCAGGGGTACCATCAGCAGGCACTGCCCTTGCCAGGGGTATGCACCACGGCCCTCATAGGGATTACTGTGGGTGTTTCCCTGGGTATGCCGCTGGTGGGTGGTGGCCGGGTGGGGGGTGGGTGTGGCGTCGGGTGGGGTGTGGGGGTAGGGGGACCCATACAGCTGGTGTTACTCTGCAGAACCATGGGCCAAGATGGGTGGTCAGTGGATGTGCAGCAAGGTGGCCGCAGTAATAGTGGTCCGTGCCTGGATACTGCTCCAGTCCCGTGGGGGGGGTGGGTCAACCTGGCCACTCTGCCTGTAACCTCCATTCCCCTCTCCCGTGGCCTTGGCAGGGCATCCCCCTACCCCAACCAGACAGGCCAATATCCGCCCCGGAAGCCCACAGGCGCTTCTCTCCGGGTCCTACCTCCTGTCTCTCTCCTTCATCAGCCACCATGTCGGTTTCATGAATTTTGAAAGCATAAGTGAACCGCGCCATTGGAAACTTAGCCCATCAGAGGAGGAGAATCGCAGAGGCCCCGGAGAATACCCGGTCAGGCCCGCTAATGATATCCAAATGGTGTTTACTGTCCGTGTGTTTCGGTGCCTATTGATGCCGCTGTTGAGGTGACAGAAAATTGCGATTTGGCATCAAATCGGCGCCCACCGTGATTTTGGTATCGGAACCTTTTCTCTGCCCAATCATTTCGCGATTTCACCATCAGCAAACGGAAAATCCCGCCTCATTTGCTCCCGCTGGAGAATTGCACCTGTTTTACCATCCAACTGGGATTTCCCATTGAAGCCACCCCATGCTGCCGGGAAACCAGAGAATTCCGGCCCATATCTTTATGAGTTTAGAATGACTGCAGTGTAATTTTCAGTGCCGGTGAAGTGTCAAAAATTCAACACGGCTGAGACTTGCTGTTGGCAAGAATAGTGGATGAATGCTTAAGAAATTTCTCGATCTGCTATTCTAGTAGAGGCATTAACCCATTTATTCCAAATTTGTATTTGAGCCGAGACATCTACTTTATTTTTAGATATTTAAAATGCCTGTAACCCTTGTTGGGTTCATTGGTCAGGCCCCAGATAGTGGCAAACGCATCAGAAAAGAGCAAATTTGCATCTGTGTCTGTGACACTGCTGGATTGCATTATTTCACAAAATTAAGCATGAGTTAAATTTGAGTTTAGTAGTTGGTGAAAACTGCATTTGATAGATACACGCTGTTATTGCCCTTCAGTCACAAGTTAATGGCTCTTTTTCTTTTGTTTCAAATAATTATAGAAACTTTTTGTAATTCTATTACATGATGGCTATTTCATGTTTGTTATTGAGATAAGCTTTAATTATTTTTCTTGTCAATGGTCATTGTACTCCCAAGCCTGTTCCAGTGAAGAACATTACTGTGTTCATCCCTTACCAGCTGTGTTATTCCTTCACCTCCCTTCCTCCTGCCTGACCAAACTGCTCACCCAAACTGCTCAAGTGCTGTTGAACCTGCTGCTGGTTATGAACTCCGCATGCCATCACACACCAGTCATTTTTTACCTGTAGTGGGCCAAACTCACTGTATAAACCATCCAGCTATTGCTAAATTTCCAGCATCCAAAGAAAATATGGCTGAAAATTATTTTGCGTGCTCTCCCATTATAAAGGTTTTTTAATTAAAAAAACAGGCTGACATAAAAAAAATTAATAATCGGCAAGTTTTGTTCAAACAAGTGATTTGGCCCTTGGCTGATGCTAACTGTTGCATCTCACTAAATAAGGATTCCACCTCGGCAACAAATAAAGGTGCCTTGAATAATTTAAAAACAGCTGTTTAGCACTTAAGGTGAAATTAATTTGTGAATATCTAGTAGCTGGTGTGAATTACATCTAAAAACAGATGGTTTGTGGCTTCACTGCATATGAATGAAGACCGCAATTGTTGTAGCATGCACATGAACCGGCATGGAGTATTCCCTGATGCACAGGCACCTTGGCAGAATAGATTGATCCAGCAACCAGTTTTCTTTTACTGTTTATGGAGATTCATATCAACAATGCGACAGCCTCAGCCTCTTTTCGATTCTGTGTAAATTTGTTCTCCTATGTTCCACTGGGATTTTCATACCCAATGCTCACTGGTGGAGGCAGACCAGCCAAGAGAGAGTTGGGACTCTGGTATAATCACCTTCATTCACCCTGCATTCAGAGGTTTCCTACCACGAGTTCAATCTGTGACGAATTATAATCCAATATAATGAAAGAAACTAAACATTGAAATTTTCATCATTTAATAAATTAATTTTACAAGATTTTATTGAGTTTCTGGAACAGACAAGTGCAGGGATAGCCTGGATAGTGACTGGAAATACAGTAATCTGTGGGCAGGATTTTCTATTTGAGAGACTTGTGGGTCTGGATTTTCCGATTTCCAGACTAAGTGCTGACGTTGGAACGGTGACGTTTTACACCAAAATAAAAGGCGCAACAGGGGTAGCAGCCTCGCAGTGTAAAGGTTTTACCTGTGGATACGGCTGGAGAATTGCCGGGTCCGTTGCCGCACATGCGCGTGGCGGCGGCCATGCCTGGACCCGGCCTGACAGATAGTGCCCCCCTGGAACACCCCTGGCCATCCCCACCAGTTCCCCCCCCCCCCCCCCCACCCCCCCACCAGCCCTCGCCAAAGCCCCACCCCCAGCCAGCAGCAGGGCTCCCATCCCCAACTCTGTCAGCGCTGGACACAGTCCACAGCCGTCACGCAGGATCCACAAAAAAAATACAATATGTGCTCCGCGCCGCCGGGAATTCAGCCCATCGGGGGAGGAGCATTGGGGGATGGCCTCAGGTGACGTCCTGAGGCCGTCCATACGGCGTGCAGCGTACTCCCCGAATACGTCGTTTTTGAGTGGGTGGAGCATCGCAAAAGCAGCGGTGCCCCCAATTTTGGTGCAATAGGGGATTCTCCGGCTGATCGCTGAACACGATTTTGGCTTCGGCGACCGGAGAATCCCGCCTAGAGGAGAATTGGAACTGATTTGCGCTCCCACTGGGAGTGAAAAACATGAAGCAATTCAGTATCCCTCGCCATGGGGGAAGGTGATCACAAGAGGGCCGAAAATCTTTTAAACATAATAGGACCAAATCCCAGAAAATTGATGCAGAATTTCTAACCAGCCTTCCTTGGTACTCACTAGCCCCATAATCCCCTCGTATCTGCTTCCAGGTTTGGTGGGCCCAACTTCAACTGGTACGCAACCTATTTCTGTTTGGAGCGAAAATCTTGTGATTTAGGTACTTATTTCCAAGGTGGGTCCATCAAGTTGGAAAACTTTCTGACTCGAGTTACCTGCATTAAGGGATATCCATAATCTGACCCTGACAACACAGGGGACACTTTTGCCTCGATCTTGTGATTTGCCTCTAATTATTTGCAAATTAACTGATACTTCCATTGTAAGGAAATGCAGGATAAACAAGCTAAAATAGAACAGCACATAAACAAACCTGTTGTCCACTCCCAATCAGTCATTGGTGCCAGTAATTAAGCCAGCTGTAAATCATAAAGGTGAGTTAAAGGTCAGATCATGTCCTCCCAGCAGGGAGCCGTGATTGCTGGCAGAGCAGTGTGAGAAATTCTGGGTGCACAGCCCATGATTTCAATAGGTAGAAAATCACAGGCCTCTCATTCATGATTTCCTACAATGGGTCTGCTGTGATCATGACATGACTTTTCACTGGAAGCACTGGATCATAGAATTGATCCTTGGCCAAATATACATAGCAAATGGGAGCAGAGTGAAGTAAACGGTGATTATTGGCGTGCCACTTAACTTCGTAAGCATCACAGCTAATCCTTCAAATCCTATTGTTGCCAGGGGAAGGATTTTCCATATGTGCCTGTGTAATAAAATTGTAAATGTTTTTTATTAATTTAGACTGCCCTATTTATTTTTTCCAATGAAGGGGCAATTTAGCGTGGCCAATCCACCTACCCTGCACATCTTTGGGTTGTGGGGGCGAAACCCGTGAATGGATTTCTAAAGGACACACGGATTTGTACAGGCACTTTACAGCATGGCCCAAAGGAGGGAGCTCATATATCAGAAACTTTTAATGTCTTTATGGCTGCCCAAGCTAATATCAGCTAATTCCACATACACCAATTAATTCTGGGAACTTCTCATTAGTTCATTAATATTATAGTTTAACGGTGAACAAATATGAGTAAGAACATAACAGCTAATAATGATGCACATGGGCAGCACGGTAGCATTGTGGATAGCACAATTGCTTCACAGCTCCAGGTTCCCAGGTTCGATTCCGGCTTGGGTCACTGTCTGTGCGGAGTCTGCACATCCTCCCCGTGTGTGCGTGGGTTTCCTCCGGGTGCTCCAGTTTCCTCCCACAGTCCAAAGATGTGCAGGTTCGGTGGATTGGCCATGATAAATTGCCTTTAGTGTCCAAAGTTGCCCTTACTGTTGGGTGGGGTTACTGGGTTATGGGGATAGGGTGGAGGTGTTGACCTTGGGTAGGGTGCTCTTTCCAAGAGCCGATGCAGACTCGATGGGCCAAATGGCCTCCTTCTGCACTGTAAATTCTATGATGGAAGGGAGGGGGTGCTGTACATCTTAGTGAATGCATACTGGCTAATAGCTGATGGACATTTTACATAATTTCATAGTTATACATCCCAAAGTATTTTGGTTACGAAGATGAATATCATTCAACAAGTGACAGATCTCTGGAACTGCTTTCTGTGATAAATGTCTGCCTTATTTTCAGGCATGCTCAGCGTTCATATGTGGCCATTTTTTGAATTTGCTATTTCCCTTTGTCCTACTTAAGGTGCAAACTTATTAAGGTTCATTGCTGAGTCCTTGCTCACAGCCACCATTTCTAATGCATGTCTGCAGTGTACTCATTGAAATCCACCATTTTGAGATATAACCAAATTATTTGGGAAGGTAGAACACAAAAGAAACACCCAAGGAATCAATAAGAGAAAATTCCAAAAACCTTCAAGTAATAAAGTTCATATCAACCTGACCCCTGGGCCGAGCTTTACCATCGGGCGGTAAATTAAAGATCTATCACAAACTTTCAAAAAAATCTCAACTTTCAGTGGTGGTATGATGCTGCAACTCATTGAAAGCTGAACATACGGCGCTTACAGAGTGTTGGATTTCACATCATTCCTGATTTAGCTTTGTTGTTTGGAGTTTCAAACAGCAGTTATATGTTTTCCCCACAGAGAATGAAGCAAAGTGGCTGATTGTCTGGCCAGGACACAGCTATTAATTTCTGTGTGACTGGCTACAGATTGACACTGCTAAAGGCCTGAGCGGAGACTCTCGCCATCTGACCAAGGGAATTTAAAGAGGAAAAATCCCAAATAACTCACATAACAGGAAAATTATTTCACAATTAGACATGGGCGTGATTCAACAGCCGTGTTGCACCCGGCAAGGATCCATGCAGGCTAGTTAGATCACGGGATAGGCCCAAATCGGGAACTACACCGGGCACCGCTCTAACCATCTGTGGCCGGGTGTGAAGATGAAGAGCACACCTAGCTCAGTGGATAGCACTGTGACACAAGGCCGTAAGGGTAGTGGAGGGCTTGGGGGATTTGAGGGTCCTGGAGTGGATGCCCTAACTCATTGTCAGTCTCCTTCTCAAATTCCTCACAGATATAGCAATATGGATGGTATTGTTGATCCTGCAGCAGCTGCCCTCATGCTGCTGCAGCCCATGTGGCCAGACGTCGAAGAAGGTGGCGGCAGCAGCGTCAGCGGAGGCTCGAGGCAGCAGCTCATGTGCAGGGGTCCGCCACACACACTGAGAGCGCGGCCGCCCATCAGGCCGGGGAGGGACCCAGAGGGGGACGCCGACGACAGGTGTTGTTGGTCGTTTGAGCAGATGACGAACAGCGTGTGCCGCAGGAGGCTCGACCTCAGCAAGGAGACAGTGCAGCACCTGTGCCAAGTTCTTACAGACTTTTACAGTGGGACGAGCAAGGTCTAGGCTGGCCCACCCACTCTTACACCAATTGAGGCCCTTAAGGGCGATTTCTAACCTGGCCTCAATTTTCAGGCTGATGGGAAGAGTCCAAGAGTGGGAGGAATCTTGGAAAGTGACCCTGCCCAGGCCTCAGACAGGAAGAGGGTCGACATTGGGCGCATCCTACATGTTCTGCCCCCTGTGGGTGGTCCCTCTGCCCCAAGCCTCACCATCAACACCCCTACCATCACTCTGCCCAACCCTCCAGGCCTCATCACACCTGCCCGCCTTAGTCCTGGACGCTGGGACTTGGACTCTGGGGACTTCTTGTAATCCGAGCAGTGGACATGACTGCTTCTGCCGCTGCTGAGACTACAGATTGTCCAGTAACTGGCGAAGCTCCTCTCCAGCATTAAATGGCTGCAGGGCAGACAATATTGTTGGGATGTGTTCCCCACTGAGGGTGGCAGGATGGGAAATCCTGGTCTGTGGTGTATGTACCACCAGGCATGTGGACAGGAGGTTACAGCTGACTTTCTTCTATCTGTTTAACTCAATTGAGAGAAATTGAGAAGGTTTCATCAATTGTCTGAGAAACATTATAAAGAGGTCTTGTGGCACAATTGTAGCACCCCTACCTCTGGGCCAGAAACTCTGGATTCAAGTCATACTTAAGGACTTGTTGGTCACAGAAGTTGCTTTCAAAATGTGGCCAAACAGTTTGATTGTCAGCTTGTAAATCCTTCCATTATAGTTGCTGACAGGCAGTAAGAGAGCCTATAATACCAAGCCATTGCAGTACTTTGCCAAACATAATCATGGATCAATCCATTGGAAATCCATAGTCACCAGCCCCCTCTTAGGGCATGGACCTGAAGGAGGAGAGATAATTCTCCCTGTTCAATTTTCTCCTTCATGCTCTGTCCAGTGAACACTTTACTCCAAGTGGTAACAATTTCAATAATATTAAACGAGTTTGCGACCAGTCATGCTGTTTTGGATCAGAATTCTCATTTGCTTCCTGTTGATTGCTCTCCATTTGAAAAGTATTTTCCATAACTCAATACTTGGAAGGAATGCAGTCTGGAGAAAAAGAGCGACAGTGCTGTTTCCAGTTCTCCAGCTTACATTCCCCACAAGCTGCACTTTCTGGCCAGATCAGTACTCATGTTGCTTTGTAGGATCAAATGTCAACTAACACCAGCTTACAATAATATACAGATATAAAATATTAGATATCCAAAATATAAAGAAGATTTGAAATTGTTTACCTGGTCGAAATCATGGAGAAATAATGGGCATGATTCTCCAACGCCCCGCCGGGTTGGAGAATCGCCGGTAGTCGACGTGAATCCCGCCCCGGCCGGCCGCCGAATTCTCCGGCCTTCCAAAAGTCGGCAAGGCGTGAGTCGCGCTGCCTGCTCCGGAGAATGGCAGGGACCGGCACGACACAATGAGCCCCGGGGCTGCCGAATTCTCAGGCCCGTGATGGGCCGGTCTCGCTGGTTTTTTGCCGGTCCCGCCGGCGTGGATCAGACTAGGTCCCTTACCGGCAGGACCTGGCGGCGCGGGCAGGCTCTGGGGTCCTTGGGGGTGCACCCACAGTGGCCTGGCCCGCGATCAGGGCCCACTGATCCACGGGCGGGCCTGTGCCGTGTGGGCACTCTTTCACTACGCATCAGTCATGTCAGCCTCCGCGATGGCCGATGCATAGGTGACCCCTGCGCATGCGCGGAAATGACATCAGCAGCCACTGACGCACCCGCGCATGCGCGGACTCTCACCGGCCGGCGGAGTCCCTTCGGCCCCGGCTGGCGTGGCGCCAAAGGCCTTCCACGCCGGCCGGCGGGGCGCAAGCCACTCCGGCGCCCTCCTAGCCCCTGAAGGTACAGAGGATTCCGCACCTTTGGGGTGGGCCGATGCCACAGTGGTTCACGCCACTCCGTCCCGCCGGGACCCCCCACCCCGCCGGGTACAGAAAAATCCCACCCAAGAACCCAATAATAACTTTTGGATTTGGAGTTGGATTTTGTTTATTGTCATGTGTACCGAGGTACAGTGAAAAGTATTTTTCTGCAAGCAGCTCAACAGATCATTAAGTACATGAAAAGAAAATACAAAATAGGGCAATACAAGGTACACAATATAATTACATAACACTGGCATCAGTGAAGCATACAGGGATGTAGTGTTGATGAGATTAGTCCATAAGAGGATCGTTTAGGAGTCTAGTAACAGCGGGGAAGAAGCTGTTTTTGAGTCTGTTCGTGCGTACTCTCAGACTTCTGTATCTCCTGCCCAATGGAAGAAGTTGGAAGAGTGAGTAAGCCGGGTGGGAGGGGTCTTTGATTATGCTGCCCGCTTTCCCAAGGCAGCGGGAGGTGTAAATGGAGCCAATGTCCAGGATTCTCTAAAGGTAAACTTGCAGGTTGAGTCCGTAATTAAGAAAGCAAATGTAATGTTGTCATTTATCACAAGAGGCTTGGAATATAAAAGCAGGGATGTACTTCTGAGGCTTTATAAAGCACTAGTTAGGCCCCATTAAGAATACTGTGAGCAATTTTGGGCCCCACACCTCAGGAAGGACATACTGGCACTGGGGCGGGTCCAGCGGAGATTCACACGGATGATCCCAGGAATGGTAGGCCTAACATACGATGAACGTCTGAGGATCGTGGGATTATATTCATTGGAGTTTAGGAGGTTGAGGGGAGATCTAATAGAAACTTACAAGATAATGAATGGCTGGATGCCCACTGTCCCCGCTGCTGTTCGCACTAGCAATTGAACCGCTAGCAATCGCGCTCAGGGCAGCAAAAAATTGGAGGGGGATCCGAAGGGGAGGTAGAGAGCACAGAGTCTCACTCTATGCGGATGATCTGCTCCTCTATATCTCGGACCCACAAAGCAGCATGGACGGAATCATCGCGCTCCTGAAAGAGTTTGGAGCCTTCTCGGGCTACAAACTCAACATGAGCAAAAGTGAGATCTTCCCAGTACACCCGCAAGGGGGGGGGGGGGGGGGGGGGGGGGCAGCACTAAAGGGGCTGCCGTTCAAACAAGCCCGACATAAATTCCGCTACCTGGGGATCCAAATAGCCCATGACTGGAAAGGGATCCACAAATGGAACCTCACCAGCCTGACGGAGGAAGTTAAAAAGGACCTGCAAAGATGGAACACACTCCCGCTCTCCCTCGCGGGGAGAGTTCAGACGATCAAAATGAACGTACTGCCCAGGTTCCTCTTCCTGTTTAGATCCATTCCGATCTACATCCCCAAGGCCTTTTTCAAAGCGCTGGACAAACTCATCATGGCGTTCGTATGGGGGGGTAAAAATGCTAGGATCCCAAGGAAGGTCTTACAAAAAACAAAAACCAGGGGAGGGTTAGCCCTCCCGAATCTACAATTCTACCACTGGGCAGCAACAGCCGAGCGAGTAAGGGGATGGATCCAGGAGCCAGAAGCTGAGTGGGTGCGTGCGGAGGAGGCCTCCTGCATGGGAACCTCCCTCCGGGCCCTCGCCACGGCAGCACTCCCATCCCCACCCAAAAAACACTCCAGCAGCCCAGTGGTGACAGCCACCCTCCAATCCTGGAACCAACTGCGGCAGCAACTTGGCCTGACCAAAATGTCGAACAGGGCTCCCATCTGCAACAACCATAGGTTCACACCAGCACTGACTGACGCCACCTTCAAAAGGTGGAGGCAGGACGGGGGGACACTGACAGTCAGGGGCCTATACACGGACGACAGGATCGCAACACTGGACGAACTGACAGAGAAATTTCAGCTAGCTGGGGGGAATGAGCTACGGTACCTGCAGCTCAAAAACTTCCTACGAAAGGAGACAAGGACGTACCCACAACCGCCACGACAGACACTACTGGAAGACCTACTGGACGCAAGTATCCTAGAGAAAGGGAACTGTAGTGACATGTATGACCGACTGGTAGATAGGGACGACACCGTACTGGACGCAACAAGGAGGAAATGGGAGGACGACCTGGGGATGGAGATAGGGTGGGGACTCTGGAGCGAAGCACTGCATAGGGTCAACTCCACCTCCACGTGCGCAAGGCTCAGCCTGACGCAACTAAAAGTGGTACATAGAGCCCACTTAACAAGAACCCATATGAGTAGGTTCTTCCCGGAGGTGGAAGACAGATGTGAACGGTGCCAAAGAGGCCCGGCCAACCACGCCCACATGTTCTGGTCTTGCCCCAGACTCGTGGAGTACTGGACAGCCTTCTTCGAGGTTATGTCCAAAGTGGTGGGAGTGAGGGTGGAGCCATGCCCGATAGTGGCGGTCTTCGGGGTTTCAGAACAGCCAGATCTATTCCTGGGGAGGAGGGCGGACGCCCTTGCCTTTGCCTCCCTGATCGCCCGCCGTAGAATCCTGTTTGGCTGGCGGTCAGCAGCACCGCCCAGAGCTGCGGACTGGCTGTCCGACCTCTCGGAATCTCTCCAAATGGAGAAAATCAAATTTGCCATCCGAGGGTCGGACGACGGCTTCCACAGAACGTGGGAGCCATTCATGCAACTGTTCCGGGACCTATTTGTGGCCAATGTACAAGAGGAAGAATAGTCGGGGGAAGGTAGCGGGAGGGGGGGGGGGGGGGGCTACAGGTTCGTTACGGGGGTTTGATGGCTAGCTTAAGCCCAAAACCAAACTAAATAAACATGTTGAGGGGGGGGGGGGGGGGGGGGCGCAGTTACTACTACGAAGATGCTTACCTGTAAATATGTATGTTAATTTTTGCGTGTTTGTTTTTTTTTCTCTCCTAACAATTTGTAATTTGTTCAATATAAAATATGAAAACTGAATAAAAACATTTATAAAAAAAAAGATAATGAATGGCTTGGATAGGATGGACGTAGGGAAGTTGTTTCCATTAGCAGGGGAGACTAGAATAAAAGGGAGTCACTTTAGAACAGAGATGAGGAGCAATTTCTTCAGCCAGAGAGTGGTAGGTCTGTGGAATTCATTGCCACAGAGGGCGGTGGAGGCCGGGACGTTGAGTGTCTTTAAGACAGAAATTGATAAATTCTTGATTTCTCGAGGAATTAAGGGCTATGGGGAGAGAGTGGGTAAATGGAGTTGAAATCAACCATGATTGAATGGTGGAGTGGACTCGATGGGCCGAATGGCCTTACTTCCGCTCCTATGTCTTATGGTCTTATGGTCAATGGATGGGAGGCAGGTTTGTGTGATGGACTGGGCGGTGTTCACAACTCTCTGAATTTTCTTGTGGTTTTGGGCCGAGCAGTTGCCCTACCAGGCTGTGATGCAGTCAGATAGGATGCTTTCTATGGTGCATCTTTAAAAATTGGTAAAAGTTCATGTGGACATGCTGAATTTCCTTCGTTTCCTGAGGAAGTATAGGCACTGTTGTGCGTTCTTGGTGGTTGTGTCGATGTGGGGGGACCAGGACAGAATTTTGGAGATGTATACCCTAGGAATTTGTAACTGCTAACCATCTCCATCTCGGCCCCATTGAGGCTGACAGGGGTGTGTACAGTACTTTGCTTCCTGAAGTCAATGACCAGCTCATTAGTTTTGCTGGCATTGAGAGATAGATGGTTGTCGCTGCACCACTCCACTCGGTTCTCTATCTCCATCCTGCATTCTGATTCGTTGTTATTCGAGATCGGGCCACTATGGTCTTATCGTCAGCAAACTTGTAGATGGAGTTGAAACCAAATTTTGCCACGCAGTCGTGTGTGTACAGGGAGTATAGTAGGGGGCAAAGTACACAGCCTTGCGGGACCCCAGTATTGAGGACTATTGTGGAGGAGATGTTGTTGTTTATTCCTACTGATTGTGGTCTGTGGGTCAGAAAGTCAAGGATCCAGTTGCAGAGTGAGGAGCCAGGTCCTAGATTTTGGAATTTTGATATGAACTTGGCTGGGATTATGGTGTTGAAGATGGAGCTCTAGTCAATAAATAGGAGTCTGATGTAGGAGTCCTTGTTGTCGAGATGCTCTGGGGATGAGTGTAGGGCCAGGGAGATGGCGTCTGCTGTGAACCGGTTGCGGCGGTATGTGAATTGCAGTGGATCAAGGTGTTCTGGGAGTATAGAGGTGATGCACTTCATTATGACTGAAGTCAGGGTCACTGGACTGTAGTCATTGAGGCACGTTGACTGGTTCTTCTTTGGCATCGGTTTGATGGTGGTCTTCTTGAAATAGGTGGGGACTTTGGAGCGGAATAGGGACAGGTTAAAGATGTCCGCGAGCATATCTGCCAGCTGGTCTGCGCAGGCTCTAAGTGCACGACCAGGTATCCCGTCCGGACCCGTCGCCTTCCGAGGGTTCACTTTCAGGAAGGCCGATCTGACTTCGGAAGCTGTGTTGGTGGTTTTCAATAAACACTACTATGCAGAGTTATTTAATTCTTATACTTTTCCGATTTTATAAAAACCTATTGTTGCCCAAATCGCAGAAATTCGTATCACCTCAGTATTCGTGGTCTTGTCCTATTTTTGAAATGCAGCTTTAATTTATTCTCCGCAGTAAAACAATGCAATTTGGAGTACTTGTTTGTAGCAATAGGCTAGCAAACAGACCGAAAGCGAAAGGATCTTAAAGAGAAAGAAGTGTTATGAGGAATAGTTTAGCAACAGCAAAAGAGGGGGAAGGTGTTAAAAGAAAATTAATGAGCTGTGTAACAACAGAGGAACTATCAAGACATGGGCGTCAGTGTTACAAACACAAAGACTGGAAAGAACAGATGGTATGGAAAAGGTGAGGATGAGGTGTAACAAATATTATTTGAGAACAGAATGTTGTGAAGTAGATATGGAGAAATGAAGATTTGAGGACAGCAAAGTAGGAGTTGGAGGTGAAAGCAGATGTCAGGTATAGTACCCAGATTTCAGGAGTACAGAGATAGGTTTGATTGAATGAAGGACCCCTTCTTGATTGATTGGAGAAAGGTGTATAAGCTTTATGCCAAGCTAGAAGGAGAGAAGAATGGTCGAATAAAGTCTTGACCATAGAACAAAATAGTGGGGCAAGACTGATGCCCTAAGTGTTGCCATTAGTATCCACTGGATAAGTAGAGAAAGACGCCGACTGGCGAATATAATGGGAGGTTAAGCCAGTCAGGTAGCAACACAGGTATGCAGCTCCAATCAGCATTCTCTATCATTTCAGCTGTCAAATCAGAATATTAGCCCAAAGCTTCACTTTCCTTCTGAGCAAGAAAACCTTACCCCCCCCCCCCCGGCCTCCCGCCTCACCGCCCATTAGAGCAGGCTGGGAGGCAGCATGACTGTATAATGGGGAAGGAAGGTACGAAGTGGAGACATCATCACCTTCCCAATCCCCCTTCTGCAATGAGGTCTGGGGTAAAAAGGGTCCAGGACAGCCACTTAAGGGTCTTAACCCGCAGCCGATTGTATTCAACCAGCAACAGGCAGGGGACCATGCCACGTGGTTAGCACTGCTGCCTCACAGCTCCAAGGACCTGGGTTCAATTCCAGCCGTGGGTAACTGTCTGTGTGCGTGGGTTTCCTCCGGGTGCTCTGGTTTCCTCCCACAGTCTAAATATGTGTAGGTTAGGTGGGTTAGCCATGATAAAATTGCCCCTCAGTGTCCAAAGATGTGCAGGTTACATGGGGTTGTGGGGATAGGGTGAGGGAGTGGGCCTAAGAGGGATGCTCTCTCAGAGGTTCGGTGCCCGCCCGATGGGCTAAATTGTCTCCTTCTGCACTGTAGGGGTTCTCTGGATTCTGTGTGTATAAACCACCTGGTGGCCATGCCTGCAGTCTGGTGCGGCGTTGATGGTACCTCCCTCTCAGGCATCTTGTGCTGAATGGAGGGATCTGCCGGTGGCAAGGGAAAGACACTCAGAAAGACACTCCCACCCTTCATAGTTACGCTTTCCTGTCTGGCCCTCGTGATCCTGTCACAACCCACTTGCGTTTGGGGGCTCCAGCAATGATTTTCATGCTCGGATCTCCTGTAGTATTTAGCTGCGGCCACTGCTTCTGATGGCAATGCCAGCCTCTAAGGGGCTGGTAGCTCTCTGAGGTGGATCATCAGCGCCATACCAGAAAGCAGGGCAGTAAGTTGCTCCTGAGGGAGCCAGGAATCCCGATGACAGCCAGCGGGCTTCCTAAATGAAATTTATTTCTGATAGGACTCCTGGATATGACAACAGGGCTACCACTGACTCTCCTGCTGGCAGACAGGCCCAGTGCTTTGACTATTAAATTCTGCCTATTGAGTGTGTACATTTAAACACATTTTGTGTATGTTGTTTAATGGAAAAGTTAATGATTGAATCTATTCTGCAGAAATCACAGAGAGGGTCAATAGAATCAAAGAAGGGTGACAGCACAAAAGCTAGTTATTCTTCATTGACGCATCGAAGATAACTCTCTCTGTCTTCACCCCTGCACAAATCTAAAGCGTTTTTGTTGTTCTCAGTAAATAACATGATAAATTTGATAAAATATTTGAATTTATTGTGAAACTTCCAAACTGCTGAGTACACAAAGATCAAGAAAGTTCCACAACCACTTCTACTAAGTGACTGTTGTTCAGCAGGTCACAAACCTGTCCTGCCATAAATATTGGACAATATACAGCTGGCAGCCAGATTAAAGGCTGTAATTGGATCAAACCACATCATGACCACTGGCCCGAAGAAGGAGCAACTTGAATATCAGCAAAACTTTAAACCAGTTAGTGCCTTAAATACACTGCCACATGTTTGTTTTTGATTGTGTCATACAGATCTTGCTTATATTTTACTATTATGCAGTAGAAATAACAGATTCAAAGATGGTTGGACTGATGATGCAGGATATTGTTATGGGCCAGGGTTTAGAAAACCCCAAAGTGTATCATGGAGTTCACCTGACCCATAACTTTTAATAGATTGTGGTATGGGGAGCACACGGCCCACTCTACAGGTGTGGTACAGCAGAAATGGAAAAGTATTTTTAAAGCAAAACAATGTTTATGCTATGAACTCAAGTTAACCGTTTTTAAAACATACAGTGAACATCCTAGCAACCATTAATTCAAATACAATCCCCAAAGACTACAACACTACGTAACCCTTTAAGCTTTCCTTTTAACATCCATAAGACTCAAAAACATAACCTTTAACAGAAGCACATCAGGTTAAAGTCACTACTGAAAGCAGTTATTAGTTTTAAATCAACAAAGGATCGATTTACAGTCTTTAGATTACAGAGAGAGAGACTCATACACCTTCTGGCTGTGACTGCAGCTATCCAGCTCTGAAACGAAACTAAAACACACCCTGCAGCAAACAGCCTAAAACAAAAGTAAAAAGCTGTCAGACAGCCCAGCTCCACCCACTCCCTGACATCACTGATAAACACCCATTTCATAAAGGTACATTTCTTAAACATCCATTTCTTAAAGGTTCTCCCACATGACAATATAGAGACTCTTGGTGTTATATAAATCAGGTATGTGGTGCTAATTTTCTCTGAACCTAGTCTTGTTTACCCTGTCACTTATGTTTGGGACTTTCCCTTTTTTTTCAAAACTTAAAATCACAACAAAATCGAGAAAGCTGAGAGTATATTGGTGTGAACATGCAGGCTACAAATTCTTTTCAATTTGTAATGAGACTGCTGGGCGAACATTGAGCTGCTATTGTTCAAATATTGTCCGGAATGCTCCAGTTGTTGGGATTCTCTTTTCCCCCGGCAGCGCACCCCCACCCATTGGTTTCCCAGCGGCGTGGCTTCAATTGGAAATCCCATGGACAAGCAGCGGAAGTGGAGAATTCCGCCGCCAGTGAATGACAAACCACGAGAAACACGGGGCTGGGGGACCAGGAATCCTGCCCATTGTCTGCTTTTCAACACTGTATTAGCAATACCAGAAATATTCAAGGCAGCAGCACGGTGGCACACTGGTTCGCACTGCTGCCTACGGCGCTGAGGATCCGGGTTCAATCCCAGCCCCAGATCATTGTGTGGAGTTTACACATTCTCCCCGTGTCTGGATGGGTTTCACCCCAGAACCCATAGATGTACAGGTTAGGCGGATTGGCCATGCTAAATTGCCCCTTAATTGGAAAAATCTTGGGTACTCTAAATTTATAATAAGAAAAGGAAACAAAAAGAATTATTCAAGGCATATTAAGAGGCAATGTTATGAATTTGTATATCTGACTTTGGAGTTTGATCTGCCAGAAGTATGTCTACATTCTGAATGTGTACCTACTGTGATACTCGATCATTTAGAAAAACACCCAACCTACCTTGATGGAGGAATGGGTGCTGTTTCCAATAAAAAGGCACAATGCAGTAACTTAAACCCAGAACCAAGGCAAACACACGAATAAATAATGCATCTCTCAAGATATTTTTATTGTTTGTCACTATATATTTTAGCACTTGCCTTCTAACAGGGAAATGAGGTTCTTGTAAGAATGTGAGGATGACAATAGAATGTGATAGTTTCGACTGACAAACAATTGATGGGTGGTGTTGTCGGTGTGAAAATATGGAAAACCTGTCAGATCTTGTTCTAACAACAAAGCAAACAACATGCTTTTTGATAATGGAAAAATGTTTTGGAGAGTGGATGATGTGTTTGTTTTAACCAAAATAACTTTGGAAGCTATGGAAAATAAAAAGCATGAAGTATCTTTTCCAGTCTTGATGTGTAGCATCTACAATACATTGGTACACTTGAGATCGATGACATGCTCCACGTTCAAACTAACTCCCACAGATCAAATGGTGACAGAAATTCAAAAGTGACAAATTCCCTGGCAGCCTTTAAGAATTCTGCTTACGTTCTTTTACAGATGGGAACAAATGGAAAACATTTCAAACCCTCTTGTAGATTATCTGCAGTTTTGTTCCCACCTATTCATATTTGTTGTATTTATAAATACAGCAGTGATCTAAGTAATGCTGTGTGTGATTTTACCAACAGCTAAATATAAAGGCTTCCCCTGTAAAGATGCATGTTGACAGCGACCAAGCACAATGTTTTTCTCCTGCCAGGAGACGTATCACTTTTTGATGTAATGATCTGGGATAACTCATGACATTTTTATGCTTGTTTCCTCGCAGATACAGAAGCAGAAAGGAAATCACTGAAAGAGCATGTGTATCCCAAGTTGCGGGAGTTCTGCAGGGAAAACTATGGACTTGAATTCCAGGTAACGACACAATGGGCAGTCCTGGGGAGGGAACATGATGAGTAGATAATCAAATTCCACCAGTTTCCAACCACTCCACCAGATGAAACTGAAAGTTATATCTCAGTTTCTCAGGACCAATTCAAGCCAGTGGGATTTCCGGCCAGGAGTGCTGGAGCATCCCAGGAGGCCGGTGAATTGGGGGTCCTGCCTGATAATTATATTCAAATTAGGTATAATGAGCTGTTTGCATGTTCCCTCAGGGTCTGGGCGGGAACCATGTTGGGGCTGGCAGGGCGGACCAGGAGACTTGAAGTGGCTTTGATGCACGGTGTGAAACCTGGGACTGGATTCTCCCGAAATGAGACTATGGCCCCACGCCGGCGTAAAAACACTGGCCTTTCACTCTTGAGTTTCCTATAAAAAGATCAGCCAATTCACTCAGCAGCATGGGGCTGGCAGGCACCCAGAGTGATTCACGCAGCCTTAGCTGCGGATACGGGCCCTCGCACCTCCGGTTTTGAATATGCGCATGCGCACGGCGGCGGCCTCCAGCGGCCGCACCGAGCACCATGGCGGACTCGGACCACGCAGGCAGATGAAGAATGTAGGCCCTTCCGATCAGCTGCGCTCCCGAATATCTGACCGCCCGATCTGTCCCCAGTGCCCAAAAGGCACTCCGCCCCCGACCCCCCCCCCCCCCCCCCCCCCCCCCCCCCCATGTCCGATCTTCCTGCCCCCACCGGGACAGCCGTGGACTAAGTCCGTAGCCACCACGTGAGCTTTCCAAACGGTGACAGGTGGTTAGAACCACGCTGTCGGGAGCTTGGCCAGTCAGGAGCGGGGGATCGCTGGGCGGGCCTCTGGCAATAGACCCCAGCCGCGCGGAGTACTTGGCCAACACGCCAATTCTGGAGAATCGCCGGACCGGCCCCGGGCCTGATTTCGGCGTGACATTGGAATCTCCGCCCCCACGCCAAAGGTAATTTCGGCACGGGGCTGCAGAGAATCTAGCCCCCGCTTTTTCCCTCCCACCTGATTCACCGAACCATCGGGAATCCTACTGCTGTATGGCGGCCCCAGAGAATCCCCTCCCCCATTATATCCAATCACTGCATGAAACCTATCCATAACCAAATTGTGTAATGTTACAACTCATGCATTCACTATCTTTGCAGCCACTTTATTTAAGACCTTAGGATGCAGGCCATCAGATCCAGAGCATTTTTGCAGTTGGGGAAGTCACCGGGGTCGGTGACTGCCACGTTGGCGCAGGCATCGATCTCTTTGATCCTGCAGAAGGACAAAGATCCCGTGGAGTGTGGGCCTCACAGACCTATCTCACTGTTGAATGCCGATGCAAAGGTGTTAGCTAAGGTGCTGGTGGCATGTCTGGAACGGGTCTTGCCAGAGGTGATTTCTGAGGACCAGAGAGGGTTTGTTCAGGGCCGACAGTTGTCAGCCAATATGGTCCTGTCATCCGTCTTGGGGAATGTTCCGGAGGTAATCATCTCCATGATCGCAAAGAAGGCAATTGATTGGGTGGAATGGAGAAATCTCTTTGAGACTTTGAGCCAACTTTTATCTCCTGGGTGCGGCTAGTATTTGGACCAACATGGTGTGTTCAGGGTATGTCCAGTTGCACAGGGGCACGAGGCAGGGATGTCCGTTACTGTCCCTGTTACTGATTGCATTGGCAATTGACACACTGGCCATTGCGCTTCGATCGTCAGGTGGGTGGAGGGGTATAGATAGGGGGGGCATGGAACTCAGTGTGTTCCTTTACACAATGTTTCAGATCTTCTCTCTAGCATGGGAGGATAATGGAGCTTTTGAGCAGGATTGGGTCATCTCAGGGTACAAATTGAATGTGTGTAAGAACGAGATCGGCCCGGTGATTTCGCCTGGGGAAGGAAGCAGAGTTGGGGAGGCTGCCATTTAGACTAACCAGGCCACAGTTTAAGTATTTAGGCATTCAGGTGACTCATGACTGGGGCTTGCTGCATAAATTGAACCTGGCCAGTCTGGTGGAGGAGGTGAAGGGAGTTGGAAGAGGTGGATTGCCCTCCCATTGTCCCTGGTGGGTAAGTGCATACAGTCAAAATGAACATTCTCCGAGGTTCTTATTTGTGTTCCAGTGTCTCCCGATCTTCCTCCCTAAATATCTTTTCATTAGGGTTCATAAATTAATCTCGGCCTTGCTGGGCGGGTAAGACTCCCAGGATTCGAAGAGCTGGGGCCGAGGTGGGGACGGATGGAAGAGGCTTCCTGTGTAGGTTTGTATCAAAGAGCATTGGTTAGGGCCCCTCTTCTGTTCTCTCTGGCCAGGTTCTCTCCCAACCTGGTGGTAGTGATGTCTCTAAGAATTTGGAACCAATTTAGTCTGCGTTTGATTTTGAGGTCAATGTCATTACTGTCACCAATTTGTGAGAACCATAGATTTGTGTTGTCCGGGATGGGTGCAATGTATATGATAAGGAAAAGGGAGGGGGTTGAGATGTTCAGGGATTTGTTTGTGGGGGGTAGGTTTGTGGGAGGAGAAATTTCAACTTCTGAGGGGGGGTTCATTCAGGTATCTGGAGGTGCAAAACTTTGTTCGTAAAGAACTTTCTTCATTTCCTCTGTTACCGGGACCTCTACTTACGGATAGGATGCCTTCTCAAGATGAGATGGGGAAGGAGAGCTATGCAATATATATGGAGGGATGCTGAAGACTGGGAGAGCACCATTGCAACAAGTAATAGAACATAGAACAGTACAGCACAGAACAGGCCCTTCGGCCCTCGATGTTGTGCTGAGCAATGATCACCCTACTTTAAACCCACGTAACCCGTATACCCGTAACCCAACAATCCCCCCATTAACCTTACACTACGGGCAATTTAGCATGGCCAATCCACCTAACCCGCACATCTTTGGACTGTGGGAGGAAACCGGAGCACCCGGAGGAAACCCACGCACACACGGGGAGGACGTGCAGACTCCACACAGACAGTGACCCAGCCGGGAATCGAACCTGGGACCCTGGAGCTGTGAAGCATTGATGCTAACCACCATGCTACCGTGAGGCCCCAAATTTAGAGTACCCAATTAATTTTTTCCAATTAAGGGGCAATTTAGCATGGCCAATCCACCTACCCTGCACATCTTTGGGTTGTGGGGGCGAAACCCACGCAAACACGGGGAGAATGTGCAAACTCCACACAGACAGTGACCCAGAGCCAGGATCGAACCTGGGACCTCAGCGCCATGAGGCTGCAGGGCTAACCCACTGCGCCACCGTGCTGCCCTTTAAATTTAGAGTACCCAATTAATTTTTTCCAATTAAGGGGCAATTTAGCATGGCCAATCCACCTACCCTGCACATCTTTGGGTTGTGGGGGCGAAACCCACGCAAACACGGGGAGAATGTGCAAACTCCACACAGACAGTGACCCAGAGCCAGGATCGAACCTGGGACCTCAGCGCCATGAGGCTGCAGGGCTAACCCACTGCGCCACCGTAATGGGGAAGTGGGAGGAGGAGGTGGCCCTGCGGTTGGAGGAAGAGGTGTGGAGTGAGATCTTTCAAAGGGTGAATTCCACCTCTTTGTGTGCAAGGTGGAGCCTGATACATTTTAAAGTAGTTCAATGGTGCAGTTGACTAGAGTGCACGTGAGTGAATTCTTCCCTGGAATAGAGGATAGGTGGGAGAGTTGTCCGAGCAGGCTAGCGAACCATTCACACATGACCTGGGCCTGGCCTAAATTTTTTGAGTTTTGCAATTCCTTTTTGACATTATGTCGGAGATTGTGGGGGTCAGGCTGGAGCCATGCCCATTGGTGGTGATCTCTAGCTGCCCTATGGCTCACCCTCCGGGACCCTCGGGGGAACAGGACATCCCTCCTGGCCTCCACGGCATCTAGTGGCCTCCCCAGATCAGCATCCCCGGTCTCCTCGGCGCCATTGTTGTGGGCCGGCTGGGATTGGCTGAACAACTGTAGCTTAAGTGCTGCTCGACCTTGTAGGCAGAGGGCTGGCGAGTGCAGTCCCGGCGAATCAGCTGGCGAGCCTTATTTGCGATAAGAAGCCCGTGAGGCCTCGTTTTAGTGGTCCAATTAACATTGAATTCCATTGCCAGCCTCGCTGGCTGAGCGCCAGGAAGCTCATGGCAATTCCCGCTCGCTACCACACTTAGAAATTTTTCTGGAGAATTCCGTTGAGTCAGAAAAGGACGTTTGGGCAGCAGAGTTTTTGATGACCCACAAGCTTACAAAGGATAGAATGGGGGATAGGAGAGCGAGGAGTTCATCCTCATTTAAACATTGACTGCTGTTTCGTTGCATATGCATAAGATCCTTCATCGTGAATTGGTGATATTCAGCACGTGTCAATGGACACCCGTGCACAATTATCTATTGGTGTTTGTCACACGGTTCTAAATTTTTGGGATTCAACTGTGAAGAAATCTGGACGCAGTGTAATATTTTCTGTGTGGCAAACCCTTTTTTTTCTATTAAGAAAGAAATATGACAAATAAATACTTTTAAGTTTCAAATTATGGTGCTCAAAGCCTTCATCTTAAATTTATTAAATGGTTAATGTCATCACATTAGTGTCTGATTATGTAAGTTTTCACCTTCAGTGGCTGGGTGGTGATCTGGCAGAGTAGATTGCCCGCCCATTTTGGGGGCAATTATCCAAGTGCTTTACTTTTCCCTCATAAATTATCCCCTGTATTTTCCGTCTGTCTAATTGTAGGTTTGCTTTGTGCCTTTTCCCAGCATGAATGCTGAGGCAAAATGAATATCCACTTGCGGTACGAGCATGGCTTTTGAGAATGGTTGCTGGAACATGGTTAATCCAAGCTAAGAGCGACTCGCCCTTAGGCTCCTATTAACTTCAAACACATCCCTTTAGCCACCTGCAGCCAATGACTTTCCCTTCGATCAAGGATGATGGGAACTGCTATCTGTTTGGGAAACCTGAACTAAACAGCTTCTTTTCATTACATCAGTTAATGAGCGTTGGTGCAGAAAAGCAAATTGGGCATCAGTGTGGAAAAACAATTTTCATCACAGTATGTTTTCTTATTAAACTGATACTGTCATTAAATGTGCGCTTCCATAATGATGTATGAAGTGGGGTTTGAATTTCACAGTGTCTTGGGCACATTGAACTGGAGCACCATGCACTGTGTTGCTATTCCATTCAGTTCACTAAACAATCCTGCTGCAGCCCTTCAATTCTGCTGACTCCAGGTTTTTTCCATCCACTTCGCCTGCTGGTTGTGAGGTCTTTAATATCGTCCCTTGGAGGGCAATAGGGCAGCAGAAGGATGGACCTTAGGGTGTTTGTGAATCGTACAACAAGCAGGATATAATCACACTTGTGACAATCATCAACAGTTTGAGCTCCTCCTTATTTAATCTTTACTGTTTCACAGTCTTTCACAGCTCCCTGCCGCTTGGCAGCAACAACAGATATTTAGGCCAAGTACCAGAATGTGAGATTTTAATATTACTTCTGGTATGCCAGACTCACCAGGTTCAGCTTTAACCCCACTGAGTCTCAAATTGAGCTCATGAAGATCTTGCAGTCCCATGTGTGGTGTGGCCACCTGCTTCAGCGCTATCCTTACACAAAGGCTTTATTCACCTCAATAATTGTCACTTGGAGATGAGCACACCTCATTTAGCTGCATGAAATAGTGAGATTGTGCTCACCTAATGTGAACATCAGAAACTAAAACTCCTCTTCTCTGTCACAACCTAGCAGCTAACATTTGACAGTAGGTTTTACTTCGAAGCATATGTTCCCTAGCACATTGGGTTGGTTTGGGTGAGCACTTTGTTGTTGAACAGTGGGAGAAGATATTTGAGGGGCCATTTGTAGCTCATAGAGTAGAATTAAATGAATTAATTATCTTTATGTAGCATCGAGGAGGCGGTGACATAGTGGTATTGTCACTGGACTAGTAAACCAGAAACCCAGGGTCATGCTCTGGGGACCCGGGTATGAATCCCTACTCTGCGGATGGTGAAATTTGAATTCAAGAAAAATCTGGAATTATAAAGTGTAATGATGACCATGAAACCATTGCCAATTGTCGTAAAAAAAAAACCCCATCTGGTTCACTAATGTCCTTTAGGGAAGGAAATCTGCCATCCATACCCAATCTGGCCTCCATGTGACTCCAGACCCACAGCAATTAGGGATGGGGAAGGGGGGGGGGGGCGGGGGCTGGCACAGCCTGCGACGCCCACATCCCATGAACGACTGAAAAAAAGATATCACATGGAAATATCACCGAGCTTCAGGCAGCCGGTGATTATTGTTAATGTTGAGGGGAAGGTTTTATGTAATGGAACAATTTGTGAAAACAAGATGGAATTGTTATATGTATTTCCGTGTTATTTATATGTGTGTTACTCCACAGAAAAGCAGTTCTGTTATTCATTGTAATTGGTCCATGTTTCTCCCGTTAACTTCATTCATCTCAAACCTTTTCCTGTGACTTTCCCTATAGCCAAAGGGAAACTTACATTTTGTACAAATGTAATTAAACAGGGAAATAATGTCATCGTTCCAGCCAAATGTGAAGAGCTATGTGCAACCTTAATGGACCACATCAATACCAAATATTTTGTCAAAACTTAATGATACATTTTCACCCACGACTTCACCAGCACACTCTCTCATTACATGAGGTGAATTTTACAGAGTGATGGACTATCACGACACCAAACCAACAAAATCTGAAGTCCAGTTGCCCCACTGCCTGCCCGGCAGCAGCTCATGCAGTGACAAAAGCCTGACTGTGTGCCTTGCTGTCACCTTCCCCTGCTGCAATTATTACAAAATGAGGCCCTTAGGTGGCTATTAATTTGTTACTTAAGGGTCCCAATAGACCCAAGAGGGTTTAGCACAAGGCTAAATAGCTAGCTTTGAAAGCAGACCAAGGCAGGCCAGCAGCGCGGGTTCAATTCCCGTACCAGCCTCCCCGAACAGGCGCCGGAATGTGGCGACTAGGGGCTTTTCATTTAATTCTCCTCTATGAGCTACAAATGGCCCCTTCATCTTCTCCCACTGTTCAACAACAAATTGCTTACCCAGACCAACCCAAAGTGTGAGGGAACAAATGCTTAGAAGTAAAACCTACTGTCAAATAGTAACTTAATTTGAAGCCTACTTGTGGCAATAAGCGATTTTCATTTCATTTTTTTTTCAAGAGCATCCAGGTTGACTGACACTTTACATCCAACCCTAATATGATAGAGAGGTTGGGGGTTGGGCAAGAAGGCAGCGACCAGGCCATCCCACCTTCAAACATACCTGTGAGGATGGTAAAATTCACCCCTACTTTATACCTCTGCATTTAGAAGTTGCAATTAGGCACAAATCATTATTTGCAGAACCAGAATTGTTGAGGTGTGCATTAGGCCATGCACTTCGGGGTTGCCCAATATGTGTCAATACCAATTCTCTTAACATTTAAGTCACCAAGCTACCAGATTTTTCCTCACTGTGGTTGATTTCTGCTTTACTGTGCTACCACATGTTTTAGGCCTTTCAAATAATATGTGGTAATTGCTATTGCATACTTAAATTACAGGTAATAGATGTTTACTGGGGATTGGATCCGGAAGAATGGGACAATCCAGAGCTGCATAGGATTCGGATGAAGCTTTTAGAAGATTGCCTGAAAACATCTGCTGGTCCATGTTTTGTTGTGGGTATATAACTATTTACATATAACCTTAGAAATTGTATGTATGCTTCATAGCCTGAAAATATTTTTGGTGATGCTGTGCTTAATCTTCTGTCTCCAGGTTATTATACAACAATATCTCTGAGCTTGAACTATGAAGTTGAATACTGCTGAAAACTGAGACATGTTGCTTAAAGTTTTCATCTTGCCCTCATCAGGGGAAACACAAAAATGCCAAATTTCAAATGATGACAATTTATGTTGCAGAAGAAAAGGATACAGGTTGGTTGGCGAGTCAATTTGATTGGCCGAGGCAGTGCTATGATGGAAACAACTGGGAATGGTAGGCTCTCCAAACTCCCGGGTAATTCAAAAAAGGTATGAGGATTGAACAAGTTCCTTTTGTTTGCAGAGAATGGGTCCCTGCACTTGACTATATATCACTTCTTGCAAGCATTAGTGAGCCACATTATAAGATCAAATAATTATCTTAAACTGGTTTTTCTTCTAACTATTAGCACATTTAGATTGTTCAGCAAAGTGCTGCCCAAACAATCTAATATAACAACAGACATTTTGTTTTGGGTTTTGCAAGTGTGGATTAGTTGATTACAGCCTATACCCTGCCTATTGCAAACAACAGAAGGAACACGCTGTTTGATTCCATCATTCCATTAGGACATACAACCTACAAACGTAGCAACGCACCAGCACTGAAATTCATTCACGACATTGCTCAGTACTTATTTCTTTTTCCCTGTTGCTTTCACCATGGCAATGCCTCAGCCAACCAATCAGCATATTTTTATCATGCATCATAAATTGGTTGTGATTGTTTGAAATTTGGCATTCTTATGTTTGTCCAGTTGAGTGAAAAACAAAAAGGTTTGGCAAAATGTCACTCTTTTCAGGAATATTCTAGATTTGTACTAGAGTATTATGAACTTGTTCGTTTTTGAGCGGGCATGTAAAACGGTGGGGTGGGGGAATGGAAAAAAAAGAAACATTTGAGGTGAAATTACAAAGCTTATTGGGAGATTGTAATGTATGTGATGAGATTCTTTTTCGCAGTTGAAATTGACACTTTTGAAGCCAATTTTAAACCGTTAATTTGGGAACTCAAGCTGAAAGCAAGGTTTGAATGTCAGTAACTTGGGTCAGCCACCAGGGCCTCGCATGCAGCAGAGGTGGTGGTGGATTGAAAGTGTTTGGAAAATCATGGGCTGTGCGCATATGAGTTTCCAATAAACAGCATACTGCATGTCGGGTCCCAACACTGGTTGATCATATTTATCGAGGGATCATGTGATACACAAAAGAACATAAGAACTAGCAGGAGGAGTAGGCCACTTGGCCCCTCGAGCCTGCTCCGCCATTCAATAAGGTCAGATCTTTTTGTGGACTCAGCTCCACTTACCCGCCCACCTACCCAAACCTTTTATTCCTTTACTGTTCAAAAATATAACTTTGGCTTAAAAACATCTAACGAGGTAGCCTCAACTGCTTCACTGGGCAGGGAATTCCACAGATTCACAACACTTTGGGTAAAGAAGTTCCTCCTCAACTGAGTCCTAAACCTGCTCTGCTTAGTTGAGGCTATGCCACCTAGTTCTAGTTTCACCCGCCAGTGGAAACAACCTGCCCGCATCTATCCTATCTATTCCCTTCATAATTTTATTTGTTTCTATAAGATCGCCTCACATTCTTCTAAATTCCAATGAGTACAGTCCCAGTCTACTCAGTCTCTCCTCATAAGCTAATCCTCTCAACTCCGGAATCAACCTATCTCCTCTGTACCCCGTCCAGTGCCAGTACACCCTTTCTCAAGTCTGGAGACCAAAACTGTACACAGTACTCCAGGTGTGGCCTCACCATCCTATACAGCTGCAACATATCTCCCTGTTTTTAAACTCCATCCCTCTCGCAGTGAAGGACAAAATTCCATTTGTCTTCTTAATTACTTGCTGCATCTACAAACCAACTGTTTGCGATTCATGCACAAGGACACCCAGATCCCTCTGCACAGCAGCTTACTGCAATTTTTTACTATTTAAATAATAGTCCATTTGCTGTTATCCCGACTAAAATGGATGACCTCATATTTGTGAACACTGAACTCCATCTGCCAGACCCTTGCCCACTCACATAAACTATCTGTGTCCTCTGCACACTTTGCTCTCCCACTCATCTTTGTGTTGTCATCTACGAACTTTGACACATTACACTTGGTCCCCAACTCCAGATCATCTATCTAAATTGTGAACATTTGCAGACCCAAAACTGATTCCTGAGGCACACCACTAGCCACTGATCACCAACCAGAAAAACACCCATTTATCCCCACTCTTTGGGCGCGATTCTCCTCTCCCCACGCCGGGTGGGAGAATTGCGGGAGGGCCCCCTGACAAATTTCACGCCCCCCGCGATTCTCTTCCCTCCCCCTCCCCGCTCAGAAGAATCGCCGCTCGCCGTTTTTTACGGCGAACGGCGATTCTCCGACCCGGATGGGCCGAGCGGCCTGCCGTTCGTGGCCGTTTCACGGCGGCGGCAAACACACCTGGTCTCTGCCGTCGTGAAACGGGAGTGAGAAGCCCGTTTGGGGCTTGTAGGTGGCCTAGCAAGGAAAGAGCACCACGACTGTGCTCGGGAGGGGACAGGCCCGCGATCGGTGTCCACCGATCGTCGAGCCGGCGTCCAAATCGGACGCACTATTTCCCCTCTGCCGCCCCGCAAGATCAAGCTGCCACGTCTTGCGGGGCGGCTGAGGGGAAAGACGGCCACCGTGCAAGCGTGGGTTCGTGCCGTCAGCGTCATGACGTCAGCCGCGCATGCGCGGGTTGGAGCCGGCCAACCTGCGCATGCGCGGCTGAGGTCATTAGGCGCGCCCGCCGCGTAATTCTTGGTGCGATGCCCCCGCGGCCGAGAGTTACGGAGCGCCGCTCCTAGCCCCGCTGGGAGGGGAGAATAGGGGGCGAGGTGCGGCCTCCGAGGCCGTCGTGAAACTCAGCCGAGGTCACGACGGCCCTCCCGATTTCTCCCGGGAGCGGAGAATTCCACCCTTTGTTTTCTGTCAGGTAACCCAGTGTTTTTCAAACTTTTTTTCCAGGACCCATTTTATCAACCGGCCAACCTTTGGGACCCAACCCAACCCGACCGACCTTCGTGGCCCACACCAGCCGACCTTGCGACCCACGCCGGCTGACCATCGTGGCCCATGCCGCTGACCTTCGCAACCCACCATTTTCTCTTACATTGTTTGCTGCTGACAAAATGGAGGAAATGGTTTTGGGTCCCTTTGGCCCACATACACACTCCTCCAATGGAACCTGTTGGATGAAGGTGAAGCCTTCCGCTGTCGGAAAGTATGCAGTCACCACCTGTCCAAAGTTAAGCTCCACAGCACAATTGTGGCACATATCATGCGGAAATAAGGCTATTGTCGGCGAGACTGTCTTTCCCAATCTTAAATGCGACACCCAGATCCTGACCATTCTTGGAGTAAGAGACTTAATTTCATCAGCATCAAAGTTCAGAAAGCAACCAATCACATCATTCTCCCTGAACTTTTTGCAGCCGACTTTTAACAATGCCAGCTGTGAGCGGCCTTCAAAAAGGCTGGGAGCATATTTTTAAAATTTGGCCGCACTGACCTGCTCATCGGTGCGCGTGCGCAAACCTCAGCTCTATGCCCCCCCCGGCAAGGGATGGGCTGAGCAGCCGTACCAAGAAACCCGAGTCCCGCCGGCGCCGTTCTAGCCTGCTCTTAGCCCAGTTGTTGCTGGGATCGGCAGCTTTTGCGGCGTGGGTCACTCCAGTGCCATGCTGGCCCCCTGTAGGGGCCAGAATTGCTGATCCTGAGGCCATGCTGAAGCCTTCGGGAAATGCGACGGCGTTTACGACGGCATCAACATTTAGCCTCAGGATCAGAGAATCCCGCCCACCATATCCACCAGTTCCCCGTTGTCCACCGCACTCATAATACCTCAAAGAATTCCACTATTCCACTAAATTAGTCAAACATGACCTGCCTTTCATGAACCCATGCTGTGTCTGCGCAATGGGACAATTTCATAGAACCATGGAATTTACGCTGCAGGAGAAAGCCATTTGGCCCATCAAGTCCGCACTGGCCCTTGGAAAGAGCACCACACTTAAGCCCACAACTCCGCCCTATCCCCGTAACCCAGTAACCCTACCCAACCTTTTTGGACACTAAGGGGCAATTTAGCATGACCTATCCACCTAACCTACACTTGAACTGTGGGAGGAAACCGAAGCACCCGGAGGGAACCCACACAGAGACGGGGAGAAAGTGCAAACTCCACACAGACAGTGACCCGAGGCCGGAATTGAACCCGGGTCCCTGGAGTTGTAAGGTAGCAGTGCTAACCACTGTGCCACCATGCTGCCCCAAAATTTTGATCCAGATGTCTCGCTGTTTCTTCTTTAATGACAGATTCAAGCATTTGCCCCACTCTGAAATTAAGCTAACCGGTCTATAGTTACCCGCCTTTTGTCTACTCCTTTTTTCATAGAATCATAGAATTTACGGTACAAGAGGAGGCCATTTGACCCATCGAGTCTGCACCGGTCTTGGAAAGAGCACCCTACCCAAGCCGACACCTCCACCCTATCCCCATAACCCAGTGACCACACCCAACCTTTTTTGGACACCAAGGGCAATTTAGCATGGCCAATCCACCTAACCCGCACATCTTTGGACTGTGGGAGAAAACCGGAGCACCCGGAAGAAACCCATGCAGACACGGAGAGAACGTGCAGACACCGCATAGACAGTGGCCCAAGCCGGGAATCGAACCTGGGACCCTGGAGCTATGAAGCAAATGTGCTAGCCACCGTGCTACCGTGCTATCCTGTTTTTTTAAACACTGGCGTCCCATTTGCTTTTTTCCACTCTGCCGGAATCACCCCAGAGTCCAGCGAATTTTGGTAAATTACCACAAGCAATTTGCTATTTCCCCGCTACCTGTTTTGGTACCCTGGGATGCATTCCGTCAAGGCCAGAAGACTTGTCTACTTTTAGCTCCATTAGCTTGTCTAACACTACCTCCTTTGTGATAATGATCATTTCTGTGTCCTCACCTGCCATAGCCTCCTTGCCAACAATTATCGGTTATTTGTTATTTGTGTCTGCCACTGTGAAGACCGACACAAAGTAAACAATCACAGTAGTTTGCAAATATTATTGCACTTGCAATAATGATCAGACCCCCTGGAATTGAGTCCGCCCGGTGACTGGAGAATCCTGCCAGAGATCAAAGGACGCCCGTGGAGTTCTTGCGACGGGCGGGGCAGGAGAATCCAGCCCTAAGTTCTTTTCCTCCTTAAATTGGTATTTTCAGGCTAGAGTGACTGGTCATAGGAAAATTCCAGCCTGGAATGAAAATGGGAGCGAATCTCCGGCCACATTGCGTTCTCGTTTGAGTGCAGCGCGGCCGGAGAATGCCAGGAAAGGGCTGCAGCGAGCCTCTCGATAGGCTCTGCGCCTCCCGGATTCTCTGAAGCCCCGCAAGGTGTCAGAACCCCAACCCAAATGGGCGTGACCGAATCACGCTCGCGGAAGTAGTTTCCAAACCTACTTACGACCTATCTGCACAGGATCCAGTGGCCTCCCTTGATTCTTCTACCTCCCCAGGGAGGGTACAGCCGGGCGCCAATCAGTGCTGGTCCAAATGTGGATCAAGTGGAATGGCACCAGGGCCACTGGAGACCCCTGGGTGGTCAGGATAAGTGCAGGGTGGTTTCCTGACCCTCTTCCTGCAGCACGGGCACCTTGGAACTGCCCAGCTGGCCCCTTGGTACTGCCATCCTGGCACTGTCAAGGTGCCTGGATGGCACTGTCAAGCCAGCAGGAGCACTGCCTGTGTACCAGGGTGGCAGTGCAAAGGTTTCCAAGTGCCAAGGTGGCACTGCCAAGGGCCAGGGGGTGAGGGGGCCAAGCCCATAAAATGACGGTGGGGGGGGGGGGTGGGTGGGGGGGGGGGGTTCAAAGGGTAAGGGAGTGCTGAGCTTGTAAGTAGGGGCCTCAGGAAGTTGGATCATTGGGTGTCCTAGAAGGAAGGGGATGCTTTAGAGGGGCTTAGGGGGTGACTGAAGATGGGGACACCCAGGGACCCCATAGTGGGCTGTCCTCACTTGGGGTGTATGGGGCAGTGTCCATGTGTGTGGGGGGTTACATCCCCCATGGATGGGGTGTGTGAGGGACCCACAAACTTACTTAAAGATCGGGGCACCCTTTCAAAATGGCGGCACAATCTCTGAGTTCAGCTCCCCAGTGCTAAAAACAATTCTAAGTGTTGGCTAAACCGGTGAGAAATTCCCCAGGGCCCAAAAAAGTGACTAAGTGTCATTGAATAGTGGTGGGTAACCCACCGGAAGTGCCAAAGGGAATCTCCCTGAAAAACACGGCACAAATTAACTTTGAAATTTTTTGGGAGAATCGGGCCCACTAAGTCCTGGATTTTCCTCCTCAAGGTGGGTACGGGAGTTGGGAAAATTTCAGGTTCAGCATGCCCAGAAAATGCTGCAAAGATGAGATCTTCATTGGATCCTCATGGGATCCGGGTGCAAATGCAATTGGGTCAGCCAACCTGGGAAGAAGTGTGGAGGCTGCCACAGACTATACATAGATACAGAGAAGATAGGAGCAGGAGGAGGCCTTTTGGCCCTTCGAGTCTGCTCGGCCATTTATCACGATCATGGCTGAACATTCAAATCAATAGCCTAATCCTGCTTTCTCCCCGTTGCCTTTGATCCCATTCACTACAAGTGCTATATTCAATGTTTTAGCATCACCTACTTCCTGTGGTAATGAATCCCACAGGCTCACCACTCTTTGGGTGAAGACATGTCTCCTCATCTCTGTCCGAAATGGTTTCCCCGAATCCTCAGGTCCTCCCACCATTGGGAACATCTTCCCTGCATCTACCCTACCTAGTCCTGTTAGAATTTTATGAGTCTCTATGGGATCCCCCCTCATTCTTCTGAACTCCAGCGAGAACAATTCCAACCTAGTCAATCTCTCCTCATATGACAGCTCCGCCATTCCTGGAATCAGTCTGGTAAACCTTCCATCGAGAGCAAGAACATCCTTCCTCAGAGAAGGAGAACAAAACAATTGCAGCAACACATCCCTGCTTCTGTACTTGAAACCTCTCGCAATGAAGGCCAACATACCATTAGCCTTCTTTACCGCCTGCTGCACCTGCATGCTTACCTTCAGCGTCTGGTGCACAAGGACACCAGGTCCTGCTGCACACTCCCCTCTGCCAATTTACAACCATTCAGGTGTAATCTGCCTTCCTGTTTTTGCTTCCAAAGTAAATAACCTCACACTTATCCAAATTGTACTCCAGGATGCTGGGTGCTAAGGTGGGCTGTTTAAAAGGTCCGCCTCAGTTCCATGGGACATTGTCCCAGTGAAAATAAAAACACAAAGCCCTCTCCCTCACCCCTGATACCCCTCTCACTCTCCTTGCCACCTCATGCCCTCATGTCAAGTCACACCCATATTCTGCACACACCCATATCCCCTCATGTCCCCCCATGCCATGCTCTGCCCTTCCACACCCATTGTTTATCATTTAATCCAAAATGGAGGCAGTTCTATAATAGAACATAGAAAATACAGCACAAAACAGGCCCTTCGGCCCACAATGTTGTGCTGAACGTTTGGCCTAGATTAAGAACAAATTAATCTACACCCCATCATTTTACCGTAATGCATGTACTTATCCAATAGCCGCTTGATGGTCCCGAATGTTTCTGACTCAACTACTTCCACAGGCAGTGCATTCCATGCCCCCACTACTCTCTGGGTAAAGAACCTACCTCTGACATTCCTCCTATATCTTCCACCATTCACCTTAAATTTATATCCCCTTGTAATGGTTTGTTCTCCCGGGGAAAAGTTCTCTGACTGTCTATCTATTTCCCTGATCATCTTATAAACCTTTATCAAGTCTCCCCTCATCCTTCTTCTTTCTAATGAGAAAAGGCCTAGCACCCTCAACCTTTCCTCATAAGACCTACTCTCCATTCCAGGCAACATCCTGGTAAATCTCCTTTGCACCTTTTCCAAAGCTTCCACATCCTTCCTAAAATGAGGCGACCAGAACTGCACACAGTACTCCAAATGTGGCCTTACCAAGGTTTTGTACAGCTGCACCATCACCTCACGGCTCTTAAATTCAATCCCTCTCTTAATGAACGCTAATACACCATAGGGCTTCTTCACAGCTCTATCCACTTGAGTGGCTGTGGTGAATGTAATTCACACTGTATTGTATTGTATTATGTCCTTGTGGGCTCTGTCTGTGAGCCGTTGCGCGGCTCTGCCCATAGTGGGAGGTGAGGAGCTAGTACAGGGCCCCACCCTAGGCTCCGCCCATGGCCCCTCCCACTACCGGAAGTATAAAGTGCTGCAGCTGTGTGAGCCTGCCCTCAATTCTTATGGTCACAGGCAGGCTAAGTTGTAAGACTATTAAAACCACAGTTTACTTCCAATCGTGTTCCGAGTGAATTGATGGTCTCATCAGTGGCAACTTTCAAAGATCTATGAACATAGACCCCAAGATCTCTCTGCTCCTCCACATCGCCAAGAACCCTACCGTTAACCCTATATTCCGCATTCATATCTGTCCTTCCAAAATGGACAGCCTCACACTTTTCTGGGTTAAACTGAAATGTTTTGAATCGAATAGCATTACAACAATTAATGCCCAGAAGAGGTTTTTGCAGCAGTGTTTATCTGAAAACTAGCTGTCATTAACATTATTCACCTGTTACTCAAAACCAGTCAAGGTCCATTAATGATAATCCTGCATTCATATTTAATTACCAAGTGGGAGACCACAAGTTCAAATGTACTCATTGCTCATAGTTTTTTTCCAGTCAAAGAAAAATGGAAATAATCTGAGAAGATCACTTCACGCATTACTCCCGATTACTTCCCTCAGCCATGGCAAAGGGCGGGATTCTCCGACCCCCCCGCCAGGTCGGAGAATCCCAGGGTGGCGGCGTGAACCCCCCCCATTCTCCCCCCCCCCCCCCCCCCCCCCCCCCCCCCCGATGCTGGCTGCCGTATTCTCTGGCTCCATTTTTCGGTCAGGGGCGGGATTACCGCCAGCCAGGCCGTTGGCAGCGGCTCCCCCAGCGATTCTCCGGGCCCCAATGGGCCGAGCGGACATCCGTTTTTGGCCAGTCCCGCCGGCGTAGGTTACGTATGGTCCCACACAGCGGGACCTGGCAGGTAAGTCGACATAGGCGGTCCTGGGGGGGCGCGGGAGGATCCGACCCCGGGGGGGGGGGGGGGGGGGGGGGCCACAATGGCCTGGCCCATGATCGTGGCCCACCGATCTGCGGGTGGGCCTATTCCGTGGGAGCGCTTCTTCCTTCCGTGCCGGGCCCCTGTAGGAGAAGAGAACCCCCTGCCAAAATATGACGGCCAGTCTGTGTATGCGCGGAATCACGCCGGCGGTTCCGCGCATGTGCGAGATCATGACAGCCGTTCCGCGCATACGACAACTCGCACAGTCCCTTCGGTGCCGGCTGGAGCGGCACCAACCCCTCTGGTGTCCACCTAGCCCCCTAAACAGGTGAGAATTCCTCACCTTGGGGGCCCATTGACACCGGATTTCCCGCCGGTGTGGGATATAGTCCCCGGAAGGGAGAATCCCGGCCAAAGTGTTTCCATGAGCACTTCCTCTCTGTTAATTATAGCATTAGGGTGTTCAGGACTGTAACAGTTAATGTGGAACTGGGGAAACAGTACCGTCCACATGCTGTAGATAATCACATGGGAGTAGTAGATTGTACTGGTGAATCTCGTAGAAGTCAGCATGAAGATAGCACCTAGTCAGGATTGTATCCTGTACATACATATGTGTTATTAATAAACAGTTGTAGTTCAACAATACAAGCCTCTAGACCACTTCCTGAGACAGCATTCAACAATACAACATTAATTAAGCCTTTGCCAGTGGACTAAACTCCTCTTTGGCTGGTCTGCTGAATTAATTCATTATTAGCACATGACAGGGATAACTGTTCAGTCTCAACGTTCCTGGAGCAGCGGTGGGCAACCTGCAGCCCGAGGGCCACATGCGGCCTACCTGGTTTCTGAGTGTGACCCACTAGACATTTTGTTGACTGTTGCCCACGCGCAGAGTTGCCATGTTCCGTTGGTTTCCACCTCTGTATCGTTTTTCCTCCCAGTATCACTGAAGTGATGCACACGTAAAACAAGGGCAAGTGAGGTGAAGTGCACACAACATTGACTGTGAGAGCCGTGCACTCCCTCTGTGTTTAATCAAGTATAAATATTTCTTTTTTTATGCATTTGAAGTTACGGGGATCGGGTGGGGTCGTGGGCCTAGATTAGGGTGCTCTTTCAGAGGGTCAGTGCTGACTCGATGGACAGAATGGACTCCTTCTGCACTGTAGGGATTCTATGATTCTAAGACTGTTTTATTAACATGAATGATTAAGCATTTTCAAATTATGAAATATTTGGTGCATTTTATTTTTTCTCTTTATTCGTTCACGGGAAGTGGGCGTCGCTGGCTGGGACAGCATTTATTGCCCATCCATGAGGGCATTTCCGAGTCGACCACAATGCTGTGGGTCTGGAGTCACATATAGGCCAGACCACGGAAAGATGGCAGATTTCATTCCCTAAAAAGACATTGGTGAACCAGATGGGATTTTACGACTGTCGACAATGGTTTTGGCATCATCACTTGACTTTTAATTCCAGATTTTTATTGAATTCAAATTTAACCATCTGCAGTGGTGGGATTTGAACCCGGGTCCCCAGAGCATTACCCTCGGAGTCTGGATTGTAGTCCAGTGACAATGCCACTATGTCTCCTCCGATTAAATATATTCAATCTTATTCAAGGGTCAATAGTTAGTGAACAAACCCGATTTCAATCTTGCGGCCCACTGAGTTGAAGGGCTACTCATGTGCCCCACTTATTAGCCTAGGTTACCCATCACGGTAAGCATGGGCAGCACAGTAGCACAGTGGTTAGCATAGTTGCTTCACAGCTTCATTGTCCAAGGTTCGATTCCTGGCTTGGGTCACTGTCTGTGCACAGACTGCACAACCTCCCCGTGTCTGCGAGGCTTTCCTCCGGGTGCTCCGGTTTTTCCCATAGTCCAAAGATGTGCAAGTTAGGTGAATTGGCCATTAAAATTGTCCAAAAAAAGGTTAGGTGGGGTTACGGGGATAGGGTGGAGGTGTGAGCTTAGGTAGGGTGCTCTTTCCAAGGGCTGGTGCAGACTCGATGGGCCAAATGGCCTCCTGCACTGTAAATTCTATGATTCTGTGATCACTTTCCAGGAGCATGAAGCTCGGTGTCTGCAACATGGAAGAACAGTCACCCAATTGGTTAAAGAAAAATATTCTTAAAATCCAATGGGTAATTGTAATAATTATCATATCTTTGATTTTGAATTTGCTGCTGGGATTTAAGCTGTCCCTTCAAGCCTAATTTCAGCTTCTACACAAGAGTTCATTTAATGCATGGCCAGCAGGTTAAGGTGTCACAGTCTGAATTTCTCCCTGGCCAAGATGAGCACGACTGCCACACGGTATAAAATGCTTAAGTCTGGCATGCGTGGGTTTGTTAGGCATTTGAACAATTTCAGGCATTCTGGCTTATATAACCTTAAACTATTAAATCTTTGCTGGAATTTTATCAGACAGAACAAAGGTCATAAATAATCATATTGGACTTACCTGACAGAACAATTGGCCTTCATTGATCCCTGCTGTGTACATCTAGTTTGATGGATGATGCTCTCCAGCTCCTGGAGATTCTCATTACACTGTACATAAATAATTGCATTTCACCGGCCTTTGCATGCACTTCAATCTACATTTTTCATGTTCCAGCAGAAAATGGCATTGGTTAGGCAGGATGCAGTGCACCAGTTACACGGTCTGGTTAGACTGCCATCCAGTGGAATGTTTGTAGAATGCAGTCATTTTTATCATGGGTAAGGCCAATTACATAGAATCCCAACAGTGCAGAAGAAGGCCACTGGGCCCATCGAGTCGGCACCAATCCTCCAAAAGAGCACTCTACCAAGGCCCAGTCCCTCGCCCTATCCCCATAATTGATCATGGCCAGTCCACCTAACTGTACATCTTTGGACTGTGGGAGGAAACCTGTGCACCCAGAGGAAAGCCACGCAGACACGGGGAGAACGTGAAAACTCCAAACAGTCACCCAAAGCCGGAATTGAACCCGTGTCACTGGTGCTTTGAAGCTGCAGTGCTAACCGCTGTGCCACCGCACTGCCCATCTGATTGCAGTTTTGCATAAACGATGGATTTGCAGAATATGGGGTGGGATTCCCCATCGGCTAACGCCAAGAATTGGTTTTGACGCCAAAATCGTGTCATTGCATTCCACTCCACACGTACAGTAAATGCCGTTGGCATATCATTAGCGGGCCTGACCCCCAGTATTCTCCGGAGCTTCCGCGATTCTCTGCCATACACTGGGGTGAATCCCCAATGGCGAGGTCCATTTGTGTTTTTAAAAAATCGAGAACCAAGCGCCGTGGCTGAAGAGGGAGAGAGAGGATGTAGGATACAGAAAAGGTGCGACAGTGCTTTGCTGGTCCTGACACTGGCCAGGCTGGGTGGGGACGGACTCTGCCAGGCCGAGTGAAGGGGGGATGATGGGGCGACGCGCCGCAGGACTGGGGTGAGCCCTACGGGACTTGGGCGGTGTCCAGGCATGGATCGCCATTGCCGCCGTCTACAAGGCAGCCATCTTGCTGCACACCCCACTGACCACCCATCTTGGCCCCTTGTTCTACAGAGTGACACCAGCCATATGGCTGCCCCCACCCTCTACCCCATCAGCCTGCACCCCACCCTGTGCCATTCCACACCCCCCCCCCTCCCCAGACCAGCCGTCACCCACTGGCCAGGCATCACATGGCCCGCCCAAGCTCAGAGCCCGCAGTAGCCCCCTACTGGCGGTAAATCTTTGTCCTCAACACTTGTCCTGTAAGCTGGGGCAGCAGTTCTCATTTATTTCATTGAAATGAAAATCAGACAGATTCTGAGGATTGTGCGTTCCAATCTCTCAGATTGCTGTACAGATGGTGACAAAACTTTGCTTCAATGTATCTGAATTTGAATAGGACAGTCCTGTAACAGAAATGGTAATTAAATCTAGGCAACTCGAAAGGCCTACACTTGCTCCTATTTCTTGTATTCTATAGGTTTAATTCAGAAAATTACATGTTCCGTGTGTGGAATCGAAACTTTGACTTGCCACAGCAGATGTAAACCTACATTAATGCATTATTCAATTTTCTTTCACTATTTGAATATATAATTAAAGTGTTCACTGTGGTGAATGTAATATATATATATATATATATATATATGATAATTCACACTGTCTTTGTAAGGTCAGTAGCGCTATCCTACCACTAGGGGGAGTAGCTCTGGGAGTACTCAGGAACTTGTACTGGGCTCCACCCTTGGCTCCGCCCATGACTCGTCCCCCTAGTGCTGCTGTATAAATACCCTTGTCCAGAGTCAGCCTGAGTTCACCAAGAGTTCATCAACGGGTAACAGGCTGGCTCTGAAGTAAGTCGATTAAAGCCTAGATTCATATCGGAAACACATGTCTGGTGAATTGATGGTTCCATCAATTTAATCGACTTAAGAACAGTAAAGATCGATTATGGAATCGGCCCTCAAGCCTGGACGCCTGGAACTCGACCCGCAGGATGCAGAGGCTAAAGAAATCTTCTCCCACTGGCTGCGGTGCCTGGCAGAAGCGAGCACAGCCGAAACGACAGAGGATCAGAAGCTAAGTCTACTGCACGCGGGGGTGAGCCACAGAATCTCTACGCAACTAAACTCGGCCAGTTCATATACTGCGGCGCTAGCAGTTCTCGATAAAATTTATGTAAGGCCTATTAATGATGTTTACGCTCGCCACGTGTTCACGACTCATCACCAGCGGCCTACAGAATCACTCGCCGAATTTCTAAGGGAACACAATAATTGTCCAATGACTGTAATTATCAAGTGGTTACCGCGGCTGAACACAGGGAACTTGCTGTACGCGATGTTTTTGTAGCGGGCCTCAGGTTTAACTATGTGCGCCAACGACTGTTGGAAAAGGGGGCCCAGGACTTAGAAACAACTGTGGAAGCTGCTACCACGATGGAGGTCTCCTTCCGCAGCCTTAACCCGTTCCCCACGGACCCCGTGACCCAATCATGGGCCCCCGACCAGCGAATCCCCCAGGCCTGTGCTACACGGCCGCCCAGCCACCATGCTGCCCCAGCCAGCTACTATGCTGCTCGAGCCAGCCACTATGCTGCTCCAGCCTGCCATTTCTGCGGCCAGAACCAGCACCCGCGGCACCACTGCCCGGCCCGCAATGCGACCTGCAGCAACTGCGGGCGAAAAGGCCATTACGCAAGAGTGTGCCTCCCTAAAAGGGCCCCGGCTTCCAGCTCACCAGCTACTCGAAGTAATCGCTCCCCTCACTCGCAGGCGCACGGGGCCCGAAACGCTGCGGCCTATGCCCCGACTCCGCCCCCTCCAGCCACGTGCGATCCATGGGGGCCGCCATCTTGGAAAACCTCCACCACACGGCCGGCCACGTGCGACTCATGGGGGCCGCCATCTTGAATGCCAACTTCCTCGCCGCCCGCCACGTGCGATCCACGGGCCCGATCGGCATCTCCGTGCTCGGACAACTCTGCGGAAGAAGTCAACTATGAACTCAGAGGGCAGTCATCACGGGGCCACTCCAGCACAGCTGATCGAGCCGCCGACTACCCGCAACTCAGCGCAATCACGACCAAAGAATCTACAAAACTCGATGGCAGAGGTCCATATCAACGGGTACAGAACACCATGCCTCTTCGACTCCGGGAGCACGGAGAGCTTCATACATCCAGACCTGGTAAGACACTGTTCGCTCCCCGTTTTCCCCGTGCAGCAAACTATCTCGCTCGCTTCAGGCTCCCATTCGGTCCAGATCCAGGGGCGCACCGCCGCGACACTCACAATCCGAGACGCTATCTACTCAAAATTCAAACTCTACGTTTTGCCCGAACTCTGCGCGCCACTTTTATTAGGCCTAGACTTCTAATGTAACCTCAAGAGCCTCATCCTCAGCTTCGGTGGGCCCCTGCCCCCACTCACTATCTGCAGCCTCACTACGCTGCGAATTCCCCCCCCTCCTCTCTTCGCCAATCTCACAAATGACTGTAAACCCATAGCCACTCATAGCAGGCGGTATAGCCTGCAGGATAGGGTATTTATCAGATCAGAGGTCCGAAGGCTACTCAGTGAGGGGGTTATAGAGGCCAGCAATAGTCCCTGGAGAGCTCAGGTGGTTGTCGTTAAGACCGGTGGAAAATTCCGCATGGTTGTCGACTATAGTCAGACCATAAATAGATTTACGCTCCTCGACGCGTATCCCCTCCCCAGGATTACAGACATGGTAAACCAGATCGCCCAGTACCGGCTCTTTTCCACGGTGGATCTGAAGTCTGCATACCACCAGCTCCCAATCCGCCCGCAGGACCGCCACTATACGGCATTTGAGGCCGACGGCCGCCCCTTCCATTTCTTCCGGATCCCTTTCGGTGTCACTGATGGGGTCTCGGTGTTCCAACGAGCAATGGACCGAATGGTGGACCAGTACGGGCTGCAGGACACGTTTCCGTACTTGGACAATGTCACCATCTGCGGCTATGACAGCAGGACCACGACGCCAACCTCCACCGTTATATCCAGATGGCACAGAAACTGAATCTCACGTATAACAAGGAGAAATGCGTTTTCCGCACAACCAGACTAGCCATCCTCGGCTATGTCGTGGAAAACGGAGTCCTGGGCCCAGACCCGGACCGTGTGCCCCCTCTTAGAACTCCCCCTCCCCCATTGCCCCAAGGCACTCAAACGGTGCTTGGGCTTCTTTTCCTACTACGCCCAGTGGGTCCCTCAATATGCGGACAAAGCCCGCCCACTCTTTAGGGCCACACGATTTCCCCGTCAGCCGAGGCACGCCAGGCCTTCGACGGCATCAAGGAGGACATCGCCAAAGCGGTCATGCGGGCGGTGTATGAATCCACTCCATTTCAGGTAGAGAGCGACGCCTCAGAGGTAGCTCTTGCAGCCACGTTAAATCAGGCAGGGAGACCAGTCGCATTTTTCTCCCGTACCCTCTCCACTTCAGAACTCCGACACTCTTCAGTCGAGAAAGATGGCACAATGGCAATGGCACAAGCCATTGTGGAGGCTATCCGTCACTGAAGGCACTACCTCGCAGGTAGGAGGTTCACCCTCATCACCGACCAAAGATCGGTTGCCTTCATGTTCGACAACACGCAGAGGGGCAAAATTAAAAACGACAAAATTCTGAGGTGGAGGATCGAACTCTCTACCTACAATTACGATATTAAATATCGACCCGGGAAGCTCAACGAGCCTCCGGATGCCCTATCCCACGGGACATGCGCCAGCGCGCAGATCGACTGATTAAAAGTCATCCATAATTACCTCTGCCACCCGGGGGTCACCCGGCTCGCCCACTACATCAGGGCCCGAAACCTGCCTTTCTCCAACGAGGAGGTAAAAACGGTCACCAGGGACTGCCCGATCTGTGAGGAGTGCAAACCGCACTTCTATAGACCAGACAGCGCCCACCTGGTCAAGGCTTCTAGGCCCTTTGAACGTCTCGCGATTGATTTCAAAGGGCCACTCCCCTCAACTAACAAAAACGTTTACTTTTTAAACGTCGTAGACGAGTTCTCCCGTTTCCCATTCGCTATCCCGTGCCCCGACATGACCTCCCACATAGTCATTAGGGCCCTGCATAGCATCTTCACCCTGTTTGGTTTCCCCAGCTACGTACACAGCGACCGGGGTTCGTCCTTCATGAGCGACGAGCTGCGTCAGTACCTGCTCGACAAGGGTATTGCCTCGAGCAGGACTACCAGCTACAACCCCAGGGGGAACGGGCAGGTGGAAAGGGAGAACGCGACGGTCTGGAAAACCGTCCTACTGACCCTCTGGTCTAGAAAGCTCCAAGTCTCCCAGTGGCAGGAAGTCCTCCCAGACGCGCCCCATGCTATTAGGTCCCTTTTGTGCACGGCGACCAATCAGACCCCTCACGAGAGGCTCTTCATTTTTTCCAGGCGCACTACCACGGGGGTCTCACTTCCAGCATGGCTGAGGACGCCGGGCCCCGTACTGCTGAGGAAACACGTCAGGGCGCACAAAACCGACCCCCTTGTTGAGAAGGTGCGCCTGCTCCACTGCAACCCCCAGTACGCATTCGCCGAGTTCCCTGACGGCCGTCAGGACACGGCATCCCTCCGGGATCTGGCGCCCGCCGGATCCAGCGCCCCCTCTACCCCCACAGAAGGACCTCTCACCCTATACCCCATGCTGCTGCCCCCTCGCGCTCCCGAGCCCACGAGCTCGCTCCACCAGTTCCGCGCACTCGCGCCAGCCAGCCCCCAGCGCCCCCAGTCCCCGGTTGAACCAGGAGAGTATGAAGCTCGGATACAACCCTCCCTGGAGACGGCCATTGTACCCCAGCACACAACACCCGTCCAGCCACCACAAGAGGCTGCAACCCCGGTGCTCCGCAGATCACAGCGGACAATTCGACCACCGGACAGACTGACGTTGTAGGCCACCACCCCCGCCGGACTTGATTTTTTTACAGGGGCTGAATGTGGTGAATGTAATATATATATATGATAATTCACACTGTCTTTGTAATTGCAGTAGCGCTATCCTACCACTAAGGGGAGTAGCTCTGGGAGTACTCAGGAACTTGTACTGGGCTCCACCCTTGGCTCCGCCCACGACTCCTCCCCCTAGTGCTGCTGTATAAATACCCTTGTCCAGAGTCAGCCTGAGTTCACTAAGAGTTCATCAACGGGTAACAGGCTGGCTCTGAAGTAAGTCGATTAAAGCCTAGATTCATATCGGAAACACGTGTCTGGTGAATTGATGGTTCCATCATTCACTATGACCAAGCTGTTCAAAGCTCATTTTCAATTCACTGTTGAGATGATTGAGTGAATGAGAGAAAGGAATCAAAAGCAAATGATGACCATGGGAGAAACTAGTGCCTCCACTCTTGCCCAACCCCCACCCTTCCAATTCCATGTTATTCATGGCCAGAATTTACATCGACCTCCCCTTTTGAATGAAGGCTTGCAGCTTTCCTGATAACTCTCACATTCCCCTATCTGCATGTACTGATTCTTGGTGCATTTTTCCTGCAAGAAAGCATAAAACATGGTGGAAAGATGAATAAGAGAAAAGTTACGCGCAACCTAAATGACCAGGACACCATCGGTTTTGTGTGTGTGGGAACATGCAACATTGCTACTCCTTGTATTTTCAACAAATGCTTGTTGACTTTAATGGGCCACAGCATCAGCATATTGATGTGACAATACTATATCCTGGAACATGAACATTCCTGCGTCAGGAAAGATAAATGATTGTCAAAGTATAAAGGATGTGAGTGCACTAAGTTTAGAATGAAATGCATTGCAATTCTATGTTGGAAAATTAAGGGGCAAATGTCTTTCTTCCTACTTCTATTTTCAGGCCACGAGTGAGGCAACATTCACTCACCCTTGTCAACTGCATCCATGACGGCTTCTTTTTTAAAGAGTGTCCCTTGCCTCCAAACATTAGCATACACCTCTCTGCAGGAAGGCCAAAACACGGTGACTGAATGATGCTTCCCTTTAACTTTATATAATATGCTTCAGTTACCTTTTACCCTGATGGGCAGGGTAACTTTAGACATTCATTATCAGGAGCTGATCAAAGCCCTTCAGTACACAATAGCAAATTTATCAAGAACGTAAAGAGTGAGCAATGAGATTGAACTTGACATCTAATCAGCTTTGGTAGTCTAGATATGACAATTTTAACACTCTGATGTCTCCGTTGTTTCACAGGGATTGTTTGGTGAAAAATATGGTAGCACACGCTTACCTGGGGAGGTTGAGACTTCTGAATTTGAAATGATTCTGGATGCTGCTGTGGAAGCGCAGCTGGACACAAAAGTCTTGGAGGAGTGGTACTGTCGAGATGAAAACTCTGTCCCACCAACATACTACCTCAGACCGAAGTCTGAAATGCTGAAAAATTACCAGAATGTGGTACAGTTTAAAAGCATTCCAAATCTTTTCAGTATACTCGTTTATTCCTTTGTTTCAGTTCCCTGTAAATATTTTATACTTTTTGATCCCTTTTTATTTTTCTCAACAATATTCTTCAGTTCATGATTTCAGGGCGGTTTACTGTTTAAAATTTGTTGCAATGGAAATACCTGATCAAAAATTATGCTAACATACATACAATGTTAGATTTATTCAGGGCTCAACCATGACGGTGAACCTCCCCCCCAGTGAGTTATCATGGAATCCCTAGAGTGCAGAAGGAGACCATTCGGCCCATAGAGTCTGCACCGAATCTCTGACAGATCGCTCCACCAAGCTCACTTCCCAACCCTAGCCCAATCACCCCTTAACCTAACCTACACAACCCTGAATACTAAGGGCAATTTAACGTGGTCAGTCTACCTAACCTGCACATCTTTGGATTGTGGGAGGAACCCGAAGCACCTGGAGGAAACCCACGCAGACACGGGTAAAAAGTGCAAACTCCACACAGACAGACACCCAAATCTGGAATTGAAGCTGGGTCCCTGGTGCTGTGATGCAGCAGTGCTAACCACTGTGCCACCGTGCCGCTCCTCACTTATGGTGAACTATGGTCTTTGTTTCCTGCTACCTTTGTATTTGGACTTGTCTTCGAACAGTAGAAATTAGTGAAGTTATATGTTGGATGGTTTTTGAAAACTAACAGATTCGAAAAACAATCCCACTACAGCTCCCTAACAGCAATTTTAGCCCATTATCTAAAGCTAGGTACAAATCATTTCAAGGTAAATTGATTTATTTTCAAGGCAAAAGGTGAATCAATCCTGGATAAAAAGTACATGATCAAATGGACAGTTAGGAATCTATAAAACAGCCATCAGTGGCTGTCAAATCTGACTCTGCAACTCAGCAGTGACTCAGTGGCCTGCATTGTGTGTCGTAGGCAGTGTCTTTATGGAGTTTGCACATTCTCCCCGTGTCTGTGTGGGTTTCCAGCGGGTGCCCCGGTTCCCTCCCACAGACCAAAGATGTGTAGGTTAGGTGGATTGACCATGGTAAATTGTCCCCTTGTGTCCAAAGGTGTACAGGTTAGGTAGGGTTACAGGGTTGTGTGTATAGGGCGGTGGTGTGGGCCTAGGTAAGGTGCTCTTTCGGAGGGTCGGTGCAGATTCTATGGGCCGAATGGCCTCCTTCTGCACTGTCGGGATTCTATGGCCTCTATTGATTCTGCAGAATTTACATGGCACGCCCACTGTATTTTCGACAGGTGAGGCAAATGAACTAGGCGGGAACCACCTATTATGGGTGTGAGCACAAGGCTGATGCGGGAATGAAATTGGTAGCTAGTACACTATATTTAAATAAATGTTTCATAACATGCTGCCCATGCCATAAAACAGTTGGCATAGGCAGTGAGGCAGGAGTGGGCAGGCCACATTTAAAAAAATCTTTTTCAAAAGGGCAGCAAGGAAAGGGGGTACCATCCTGAGATGGGGGAGGGCCTTTTTGCATCAGCGGACAATCCCCCGAAGATAGTGAGATCAGTATCTGGGGAAAACCAAATTACATTTGCCTTCAAAGAACAATACAGCACAGGAACAGGCCCTTCTGCCCCCCAAGCCTGCGCCGACCATGGTACCTGCCTAAACTAAAACCAGATGCACTTACGGAATCCGTATCCTCCCATTCCCACCCTATTCATATCTTTGTCTAGATGCTCCTTAAATGTCGCTACCATGCCCCCATCACCTCCCCAGGCAGCGCGTTCCATTTATTTACCACCCTCTGTGTAAACATTTTTAAATCTGTATTGAATTGCTACAAGAGGTTTCTTGTTGCAATCCCTTTTTAAAATAGGCAGGACTGGCCAATTGTTGGCCAGTATTCAGGCCCGTCCCTTCTTAGTTTCCCCCATACACAATGTACATGCTTGTAACATCGGACTCCAACATCCATGTGTCTACTTAGAGGCCTGGCTTCCTTGCAACAACCAATTACAATCCATTATTGTCGGCAAGATATCCTTAATTGGGATCTTCACATCCAACATTTTTAGGCTGTATCAAGGCTGAGCATCCATTTTTATTCGATCCCCACCCTCTGCACACACCCTTCTGAATGCCCCAGCAAATGATTTGGCTGCCTGCCCAATTTACATAGTGCCCCTGCCCCTGGAAGGCGGTCAGACACATGACTACTGGGTAGGTACATATTCACGTCCACCCACTATTCAACCCCTGGGACGACTAGCAAAATGTCAGGCCCCAAAGGCCAGTGTATGCATTAGTTAACAATCTATGGAACAGTAATCATGTCAGGACACTTGTATTTATTTTCCTGAAAACATGTATTGTTGATCTGCAAAATTGAACTTTCAGCAGATCACAGCTTTTGTATTATTTACATATTGATGTTTCCCACTTTTAATTACCCCCACCATCTCAAAATAATGTGCTGTTTGCATTGAACCACATTACCAGACACACAGCAGAAATATCACATTGTTATTCTGTTAAATGAATATCTGAAGAAGGCTTTATTAATGCTGCCTTGCCTTGGCATGTAAAATGTGAGTGGTTGAATTCTGCTGACTCCCAGGGAAGGAATCATATTTACCCTCTGTGAGCTGTATTCAGCAGCAGCCATTTTATCTCTGGTTAAAACCACATGATGTGGAGCTACCCAGAGCATCTGAATCCTAAACCAAATTCAATCTCTGTTTCTTTCTACAATCTTCAAAGTGCCTGGTACAGACAGACCATCATTGAGATTGTCCCCATTTCCTTCCGTATTCTGTTTACACTGCCTAGCCTGTACATCAGTAAACTTCATCATTACAATTATGTTTTGCAAGAAAATCAAAAATGAGGCAGGTGGAATAGTGCAACAATATAGAATATTCCTAAATTGTATAGACTCTGGGTTACCCAGAAGACACAAAAGATAAATATACGGTCCTAATCTACAGTGTAGGTTGGTTTTAAGCTGTTCAAATGGACAGAGAATGAAGGTCCGCCTATAGGTGAAACCGGTACATCAGTCCTCCCGTATCAAACGTTCTCGTTAAATAAGACACATTATTATCATTTTCCACCATTTTCTGCTGACTTATATGTGTAAACCTGAAACATGACTAGAAATAAACTATGAAAAAATGGAAGCTCAGACTTGAACCAGTTTCTCAGCATAACATCTGGAACCAGAAAAACTGGACATTATTCCATTCTATCTCCTCTTCCTATGACCAATCCTAAGATTTACAATCAGAAGTGAAAATGGAAGTTGCATACTCCACCCTAACATGCATTGACAAATGCAAATCATACGTTGAAGATAGAAAAGGGTTGGGAAAATTAGTGTGCTCTTCTCCAGCAATATTGAGGTTGTGAACAAAGGGTAATTTGAAATTTAAATCTGCGCAAGATAGTACAGTTGATCGCTTGAACCAGAAATATTAAAGTTCAAGAAATGTGTCTTCAGCTCCCCTAGCTTCAGCCAGCCAATGGAAATATAGAAAAGCTGGAAAGATTGTATTTATAGGCAATCACTAGTCTACTTGAGAAAATCCTGGTGGACCTTCTCTGTGATGATGATGGGGTTAAGTAAGGAATTCACGAAAATTTTGAGCCAGTGATATCAGGAATGCATGTTCCTTGGAGGTGTTGGTATTTCATAACATTGAATCATAGGAACATACAACACAGAGGCCCTAATTGCCTTGGAGCCTTAACCAAAATGGCACCAGGGGCTTGTTGGAACCAACAATTCTACGGACACGTGCTTGTAGGATTAGAATAGCGGTTTTAATATACTCACAACAGAGCCAGCCTATTAGCCATTGAACTTTCAGTGAACTGGCCGGCTGACCATGTGGCACTGATCTTTTATACAGCAGCTTCCGGGGGAGAAGTCCTGGGCAGAGCCAAGGGAGAAGCCCCGTACAACTCGAGCATTCCCAGAGCTACTCCCCCTGGAGGACAGGTAGTGAAACTGCACTTACAATATAGACACATGTATATACAGATTATAATCCGGTGTGAATCACATTCACCACATTCACCCCCTGTGAAAAAAATCGAGTCCAGCGGGGGTGGTGGCTCACAGAGTTAGTCTGTCCGGTGGATGAATTGTTCTTTTCGATCTGCGGAGCACCGGGGTTGCAGCCTCTTGCGGTGGCTGGGTGGGTGTTGAGAGCTGGGGTACGATGGCAGACTCCGGGGCGGGTCCCGTCCGAACTTTATACACCTCTGGCTCGACCGGAGACTGGGGGCGCTGGGGCCGGGCTGGTTCTGGCACGTGGAACCGGTGGGGTGAGCTTGCGGAATCGGGGGCGCGAGGGGGTGGCAGCATAGGGAACGGGGTAAGGGGTTCCTCAGCGGGGGTGGGGGGGGCTGGATCCAGCGGGTGCCAGGTCCCGAAGGGATACTGTGTCCTGGCGACCGTCCGGGAACTTCACAAATGCGTACTGGGGGTTGGAATGGAGGAGGCGCACCTTTTCAACAAGGGGGTCAGTTTTGTGCCCCCTGACGTGCTTCCTCAGGAGGACCGGGCCTGGTGTCCTCAGCCACGCCGGAAGTGAGACTCTCGTGGTAGTGCCCCTAGAAAAAATGAAGAGTCGCTCATGATGTGTTTGATTTGTAGCTGTACAGAGGAGGGACCTGATTGCGTGGAGCGCGTCTGGGAGGACTTTTTGCCATTGGGAGACTTGGAGTTTTCTAGACCGGAGGGTCAGTAGGACGGTCTTCCAGACCGTCGCGTTCTCCCTCTCCACCTGCCCGTTCCCCCTGGAGTTGTAACTGGTAGTCCTGCTCGAGGCGATGCCCTTGACGAGCAGGTACTGACGCAGCTCGTCGCTCATAAAGGACGAACCCCGGTCACTGTACACGTAGCTGGGGAAACCGAACAGGGTGAAGACACTATGCAGGGCCCTAATGACTGTGTGGGAGGTCATATCAGGGCATGGAATGGCAAAAGGGAATCGGGAGAACTCGTCGATGATGTTGAGGAAATAAATGTTCTTGCTAGTGGAGGGGAGTGACCCTTTGAAATCGATCACAAGGCGTTCAAAGGGCCTAGAAGCCTTGACCAGGTGGGCCCTGTCTGGTCTATAGAAGTGCGGTTTGCACTCTGCACAGATCGGGCAGTCCCTGGTGACCGCTTTTACCTCCTCGTTGGTGAAAGGCAGATTTCGGTCTCTGATGTAGTGGGCGAGCCGGTTGACCCCTGGATGGCAGAGGTCAACGTGGATGGCTTTCAGACGGCTGATCTGCGTGCTGGCGCATGTCCCATGGGATAGGGCATCCGAGGGCTCGTTGAGCTTCCCCGGCCGATATTTAATATCGTAACTATAGGTGGGGAGTTCGATCCTCCACCAAAGGATTTTATCATTTTTTGTTTTGCCCCTTTGTGAGTTGTCAAACATAAAGGCAACCAATCGTTGGTCGGTGATGAGGGCGAACCTCCTACCTGCGAGGTAGTGCCTCCAGTGACGAACAGCCTCCACGATGGCTTGTGCTTCCTTCTCGACTGAGGAGTGTCGGAGTTCTGAAGCGGATAGGGTATGGGAGAAAAATGCAACGGGCCTCCCTGCCTGATTTAAAGTGGCTGCTAGAGCTACCTCTGAGGCGTCGCTCTCAACCTGAAAGGGAGTGGATTCATCCACCGCCCGCATGGCTGCTTTGGCGATGTCCTCCTTGATGCAGCTGAAGGCCTGGCGTGCCTCAGCTGACAGGAGAAATCGTGTGGCCTTAAAGAGTGGGCGGGCTTTGTCCGTATATTGAGGGACCCACTGGGCGTAGTATGAGAAGAATCCCAAGCACCGTTTGAGGGCCTTGGGGCAATGAGGGAGCGGGAGTTCTAAGAGGGGGCACATGCGGTCCGGGTCTGGGCCCAGGACTCCGTTCTCCACGACGTAGCCGAGGAAGGCCAGTCGGTTTGTGCGGAAAACGCATTTCTCTTTGTTATAAGTAAGATTTAATTTCTGTGCCGTTTGGAGAAAACGGTGGAGGTTGGCGTCGTGGTCCTGCTGGTCATAGCCGCAGATGGTAACATTGTCCAGATACGGAAACGTGGCCCGCAGCCCGTACTGGTCTACCATTCGGTCCATTGCTCGTTGGAACACCGAAACCCCGTTAGTGACGCCGAAAGGGACCCGGAGGAAATGGAAGAGGCGGCCATCAGCCTCGAATGCCATGTAGTGGCGGTCCTCCGGGCGGATTGGGAGCTGGTGGTATGCAGACTTCAGATCCACTGTGGAAAAGAGCCGATATTTGGCGATCTGATTAACCATGTTTGCAATTCTGGGAAGGGGATACGCGTCTAGGAGCGTAAAGCGATTTATGGTCTGGCTATAGTCGACGACCATGCAAAATTTTTCCCCGGTCTTGACGACCACCACCTGAGCTCTCCAGGGACTATTACTGGCCTCTATGATCCCCTCACTGAGCAGCCGTCGGACCTCCGATCGGATAAAGACCCTATCCTGTAGGCTGTATCGCCTGCTGCGAGTAGCTACTGGCTTACAATCTGGAGTGAGATTGGCGAAGAGCGGAGGTGGGGAGATGCGCAGCGTGGTTAGGCTGCAGATAGTGAGTGGGGGCAGGGGCCCGCCAAAGCTGAGGGTGAGGCTCTTGAGGTTGCACTGGAAATCCAGGCTTAATAAGAGTGGTGCGCAGAGGTCGGGCAGGACATAAAGTTTAAATTTAGAATAACTAGCGCCTCGAATTGTGAGCGTAGCAACGGTGCGTCATAGAACATAGAACATAGAACAGTACAGCACAGAACAGGCCCTTCGGCCCTCGATGTTGTGCCGAGCAATGATCACCCTACTCAAACCCACGTAACCCGTATACCCGTAATCCAACAATCCCCCCCATTAACCTTACACTACGGGCAATTTAGCATGGCCAATCCACCTAACCCGCACATCTTTGGACTGTGGGAGGAAACCGGAGCACCCGGAGGAAACCCACGCACAAACGGGGAGGATGTGCAGACTCCACACAGACAGTGACCCAGCCGGGAATCGAACCTGGGACCCTGGAGCTGTGAAGCATTGATGCTAACCACTATGCTACCGTGAGGCCCCCCGTGAGGCGTCCTTGGATTTGGACTGAGTGGGAGCCCGAAGCAAGGGCGATAGTTTGGCTCACCGGAAAAATAGAAAGCGAACAGCGTCTTACCAGCTCTGGATGTATAAAGCTCTCGGTGCTCCCGTAGTCAAAGAGGCATGGCGTGCTGTACCCGTTGATCTGGACCTCTGCCATCGAACTTCATAGGTGCTTGGGGCGGGATTGATCCAGGGTGACTGCGCTGAGTTGCGGGTAGTCGGCGGCTCGATCAGCTGTGCTGGAGTGGCCCCGTGATGACTGCCCTCTGAGTTCGTAGTCGTCGAGGTGAGTTTCAGAGTTTGAAGGGGATGGATCCCAAGATGGCCGCCCCCATGAGTCGCACATGACGGGTGGGTTCGGAGTCGGCCTACAGGCTGCAGCATTTCGGGGCCTGCAGGCCTGTGAATTCAGGGAACGAGTGCTTTGAGCCGTGGGAGGGTTAGAGGCTGGGACTTTCTTCGCCAGACACACTCTGGCATAGTGTCCTTTTCATCCACAGCTGCTGCAGGTCGCGTTACGGGCCGGGCAGTGCGGCACAGGCTTAGGGGGACTGTTGGTCGGGGGTCCACGATGAGGTCGCGGGGTCTGCGGGAAACGAGGTGAGGCTGCGGAAGGAAACTTCCATAGTGGTAGCAGCCTCCACAGTAGTGTCTAAGTCCTGGGCCCCCTTTTCTAGCAGTCTTTGGCGCACATAGTTAGACCTAAGGCCCGCCACGAAAACGCCCCCCACAGTAAGCTCCCTATGTTCAGCCACGGTAACGGCTTGATAATTACAGTCATTGGAAAGATTGTTCAATTCCCTTACAAACTCGGCTAGCGTTTCTGTAGGCCGCTGACGGCGGGTCGTAAACACGTTGCGTGCACAAAACTTCTTTAATGGGCCTAACGTACATTTTGTCCAATATTGCCAGCGCAGCGGTGTAAGAACCTGCCAGATTTAGCTGTGTGGAGATTCTGTGGCTTACCCTCGCGTGCAGTAGGCTGAATTTTTGTTCCTCCGTTGTTCTGGTGGTGCTGGCTTCTGCCAGGTAGGCTTTAACACATCTCAGCCAGTGGGAAAAAACGTCCTTAGCCTCTGCATTCTCTGGGTCGAGTTCTAGGCGTCCGGGCTTGAGGGCTGCTTCCATGATTTCTTCGACTGTTTCCTGAGTATATTAAATTGTTGGAACCAACAATTCTACGGACACGTGCTTGTAGGATTAGAATAGCAGTTTTAATATACTCACAACAGAGCCAGCCTATTAGCCATTGAACTTTCAGTGAACTGGCCGGCTGACCATGTGGCACTGACCTTTATACAGCAGCTTCCGGGGAGGAGTCCTGGACAGAGCCAAGGGAGAAGCCCCGTACAACTCGAGCATACCCAGAGCTACTCCCCCTGGAGGACAGGTAGTGCAACTGCACTTACAATATAGACACATGTATGTACAGATTATAATCCGGTGTGAATCACATTCACCACAGGGCCCGAACCTAGAAGTCGTGTTCCTATTTTCAGCATCAACCATTTTAATTGGGGAAAGCTGGGGGTTGGGGGTGGGGGTTGGGGGGGGGGGGTAAAGAGAGAGAGAGAGAACAGGCGAGACATGTGATACACCATCAATAACACACAACAAGTGATGAACGTAACTGAGGCTTTCATACACTAAACAGCAAGCCTCCTGCCTCTGGACAAGAACTGGGTCAGAGGTGGAGACTTGCCATCTTTATACATAAGCCAGAGGGGAGGAGCCACAGGTGGAGCCAGCCTGGACAAGCCCAGGCATGCACAATACAATACAATGCCATATAATGCAATACCGTGGTTTACCACATTCACCCCAGTTTAAAAAAGAGTCCGGTGTGGGTGAAGTGGTCTTAAAGGTCAAATCGTCGGGGGCCTTGACCTTCCGCCGTGATCGCCTCAGTCCCGGCTGTGATGTGGGCGCCGGTGTGGAGACCTACGCGTCTGGGAGCGTGTTGTCTTCTTCTTCACCCAGATGTTGAGTCAGCGAAGGGGGGGGGGGGGGGGGGCAGTGTAAGGGCGGAGGTGGTGGTGCTTGTCACCAGTGGGCCTGCGGGTGTTAGTTCGTGAGGGAGGTGGGCGGGTGTGGGGGTATACGGTGTAAGGTGGGGGGTGGTGGTGATGGTCGCTGGGAAACCTGTAGGTGCCAAATCTCGAAGGGAGACCGTGTCCTGCTGCCCATCCTGGTGTGCCATGTAGGCATATTAGGGGTTTGCATGGAGGAGCAGGATCTTCTCGACGAGGGTTCTCGTATGCTTCCGGAGAAGTTCTTGTATGGCTCCTCGCATGCTTCTGGAGAAGGACAGGCCCTGGGACTGTCAGCCAGGATGGAAGCGAGACCCCGGAGGTGGACTTCCTGGGGAAGGCAAACATACGTTCATGAGGAGTCTCGTTGGTGGCTGAACATAGGAGCGACCGGATGGAGTGGAGCACATCGGGAAGGACCTCCTGCCAGAGGGAGACTGGGAGACTTCTAGACCGTAGGGCCAGAAGGACGGCCTTCCAGACCATCGCGTTCTTCCTCTCCAGCTGTCCGTTTCCCCGGGGGCTATAGCTGGTCGTCCTGCTGGAGGCAATGACTTTGCTGAGCAGGAACTGACGCAACTCGTCGCTCATAAAGGAGGAGCCCCGATCACCATGGATGTAAGCGGGGAACCCGAACAGGGTGAAAAGACTGTGCAGGGCCTTGATGATGGAGGCAGAGGTCATGTCCGAGCAGGGGATGGCGAAGGGGAATCTTGAGTACTCGTCAACGATGTTGAGGAAGTACACGTTATGTTCAGTGGAGAGGAGGGGCCCTTTGAAGTTGATGCTGAGGCGCTCAAAGGGACGGGAGGCCTTTACCAGGTGTGCTCTGTCCGGCCGATAGAAGTGCGATTTGCACTCCGCGCAGACCTGGCAGTGCCTGGTCACGGACCTGACCTCCTCGGTGGAGTAAGGCAGGTTGCGAGCCTTGATGAAGTGAAAAAACGGGTGATCCCCAGGTGACAGAGATTGTTGTGGAGGCCCGGAGTCGGTCTACCTATGCGTTGGCACATGTACCGCGGGAGAGGGCATCTGGGGGCTCATTGAGCTTCCCGGGGCGATACAAGATATCGTAGCTGTTGGTGGAGAGCTCGATCCTTCACCTCATAATCTTGACATTCTTAATCTTGCCCCACTGTGTATTATTGAATATGAAGGCAACCGGCCGTTGGTCAGTGAGGAGAGTGAATTGACTGCCAGCCAGGCAATGCCTCCAATGTCTCACAGCTTCTACGATGACTTGGGCTTCCTGTTCGACGGAGGAGTGTCGATTTCAGAGGCATGGAGGGTACGGGAGAAGAAAGCCATGGCCTGCCCACGTGGTTGAATGTAGCGGCCAGAGCAAAGTCCAACGCATTGCTCTCCACTTGGAATGGGATGGTGTCGCCCACAGAGTGCATCGCAGCTTTGGCAAATCTGCCTTGATGCGGTTTAAGGCCAGTCGGGCCTCAGCCGTCAGGGGAAAAATGGTGGATTTGATCAGTGGACGGGCCTTGTCCGCATAGTTGGGGACCCACTGGGCATAGTACGAGAAGAACCCCAGGCAACTCTTCAGGGCCTTGGGGCAGTGGGGGAGGGGGAATTCCAGGAGAGGGTGCATGCAGTAGAGTTGGGCCCTAGGACTCCGTGTCCACGACGAGGATGGATAGGCGGGTTGTGAGGAAGATGCATTTTTTTCACTTATAGGTTAGGTTCAGGAGTTTAGTGATGTAGAGGAAGCGCCGGAGGTTCTCGTCATAGTCCTGCTGGTCATGGCCGCAGATGACATTGTCTAGGTACGGAAACGTGGCCCGCAGCCCGTACTGGTCAACCATTTGGTCTATTTCTCTTTGGAAGACAGAGTTGGTGACGCCGAAGGGGACCCTGAGGAAGTGTTAGAGGTGGCCATCTGCCTCGAAGGCAGTGTATTGGCTGTCCTCCGGACGGATAGGGAGCTGGTGGACTTCAAGTCGACTGTGGAGAAGACTCGATACTGCGCAATCTGATTGACCATGTCAGATATGCAGGGGAGGGGGTACGCATCGAGCTGCGTGTACCGGTTAATGGTCTGGCTGTAATCCATGACCATCCAGTGCTTCTCCCCAGTCTTGACGACCACACTTGGGCTCTCCAGGGGCTGTTACGAGCCTCAATGATCCCCTCTCGCAGGAGTCACTGGACCTCCGACCTGATAAAGGCCCTGTCCTGGGCACTGTAGTGTCTGCTTCTGGTAGCGAAGGGCTTACAGTCCGGGATGAGGTTTGCGAAGAGGGAGGGTGGGGCGACCTTAAGGATCGCGAGGCTACAGATGGTGAGGGGGGGGCAGGGGTCCGCCGAACTTTAAGGTAAGGCTCTGGAAATGGCACTGGAAGTCGAGCCCCAGTAATAGGGCAGCGCAGAGATGAGAACATAGAGGTTAAAGTTAGTGTACTCTACGCCTTGTACAGTAAGGGTCGTGACACAGTACCCCTGGATTTCTGCTGCGTGGGATCCGGAAGCCAGGGAGATTTTCTGGGTCATGGGTAGGATGGGGAGGGAGCAGCGCCTTACCGTATCTGGGTGTACGAAGCTGTCTGTGCTCCCGGAGTCAAAAAGGCAGGCCGTCTCGTGCCCGTTGATCCGGACGGTCATCGTAGACTTCACTAGATGGTGCTGCCGGGACTGGTCGAGCGTGATGGAGGTGAGCTTTGGAAGGCGGTCGGTAGGCCAGTCGGAGGTAGCGGCGGCCAGCATACGGTCGGGTGAGCTGGGACCCCGAGAGGCTGTGGAGTGGTCCCAAGGTGGCAGCCTTCATGAGTCGCGTGTGGCGGGTGGCATCGGTAGCGATGGCGTCCAAGGTGGCGGCCCCCATGGGTCGCACGTGGCGGCCAAAATTAAAGATGGCGGGTGGCGCAGCAGCTGGGGGCGGCCCAGACAGGCAGCAGGCAGCGCTGCTTGGCCAAGAAGATTTAGGGGGGGATTGGGCCTGGCAGCCTATTGCGAAGTGGCCCTTCTTCCCACAGCCGTTACAAGTTGCGTTCCGTGCCGCCAGCGTTATCTGGGGTGATTACCCTGGCCGCAGAAGTAGCACCTCGGGCTTCCGGCATTGGGGGGCCGCTGCATGGTGCACGCTTGTGTCGCACCTGGGTCGGTTGACGGCTGCACCCATGAGGTTCACAAGGCCGCCGCGCGGTCGGAGGTGTAGGCCCCCATGTTCTGGGAGGCCACCTCCAGCGAGTTGGGAGAGTTGTACTGTCTCTGGGAGGCTCAGTGTCCCCCCCTTCTAGTAATCAGTAGCGGATATAGTTACAGTTCATGCCCACGACATAAGCGTCCCTGATCAGCAGCTCCACTTGCTGGGTAGCCGATATCACCCAGCAGTCACAGTTCTGGCAGAGGATGTGCAAGGCACATAGGAATTCTGCAAGTGATTCCCCAGGGCGCTGCCGTCTCGCGGCGAGGAGTTGCCGACCATATACCTGGTTAACAGATTTCACGTATTGTCCTTTTAGCAGAGCTATCCCCTCCGCGTACGAGGGGGCGTCGCTGATGAGGTGAAAGACTTTTGGGCTCACCTGTGAATGGAGGACCTGCTTCTGTGAAGTCTTCGTTGAAAGATGTGAGGTACTCTTCGAAGCAGCTTAGCCAGTGTTCAAATGTTTCTTTAGCGTCAGCTGCCTGTGGGTCCAGCTCCAAGCGATCAGGCTTGAGTGATGAGTTCATCTTTAGGAATTTAGTGTATTAACTTGATACACCATAAATAATACACAATGAGTGATGAACGTAACTGAGGCTTTAATACACTAAACAGCAAGCCTCCTGCCTCTGGACCCGAACTGGGTCGGAGGCGGAGATTTGCCACCTTTATACATGAGCCCGAGGGGAGGGGCCACAGGCAAAGCCAGCCAGTACAAGCCCAGGCATCGACAATATAATACAATATCATATACCGTGGTTTACCACAACATGTTTTACTCATCCAAGTTCACGGAGGTTCGAATACCGAGCAAGTCCCGGCCCAGCAGGCGTTCAAACCATTGAGGCTGGAGTTAGCTCCAAAGAGCTGGCAGTTGGGGTTGCTTTTGAGAACTCCAACTATCATTCACTCACTGCAGCCGTCAAGATGGCTCCGAGAAAACTTGCACCCCTCCCCAACAAGGTCGGGAGTCTGACGTGGACCTACTGCCAGTGAGGAGCGGAGGAACACCCTCTTCCCCAGTGTAGGCTCAAATTCAAGCCTGCCCTCCTGAAAGCTGTCTGGAGGTGATGACAGAGGCAGTCAGCACTGCCAGTTTCACCAGAAACATCACAGCTTTCATCCCCACCCTCCAACAGCACAGAGACACTCATCTTGGCGGGCAACTGTAGTGGACAGACTTCTGGGGACATTCTGGTGAACACCACACAGTTGCTGATGATGCACATCAGGTGGAGGCAGAAACCCCCAGGTAAGACAGCAGTCAGAGGGCTGCTGGATCCCAGGATTGTTTGATATTTATTGTCACATGTACCGAAGTACAGTGAAAAGTATTTTTCTGCGGCCAAGGGTATGTCATACATAGTAGACAAAAGAATAATCGACAGAGTACATTGACAAATGGTACATCAACAAATAGTGATTGGAGAGCAGTATAGGGCGTCATGAATAGTGTTCTTGCAGGGAACAGATCAGTCTGAGGGAGAGGTGTTGAGGAGGCTTGTAGCTGTGGGGAAGAAGCTGTTCCTATGTCTGGATGTGCGGGTCTTCAGAGTTCTGTATCACCTGCCTGATGGAAGGGGCTGGAGGAGGTTAAGCCTGGGTGGGAGGGGTTTCTGATAATGCTGTCTGCCTTCCTGAGGCAGCGGGAGGTGTATACAAAATCAATGTGGGGTTGGCAAGCTTGTGTGATGCATTAGGCTGAGTTCACCACACTCTGCATTTTCTTGCGACCTTGGGCCGAGCAGTTGCCATACCAGGCTGTGATGCAGCCGGATAGGATGCTCTCTATGGCACATCTGTAGAAATTTGTGAGAGTCGATGCAGACATGCTGAATTTCTTTAGCTTCCATAGGAAGTAGAGACGTTGTTGGGCTTTCTTGACTGTTACATCAACGTGAGTGGCCCAGGACAGACTGTTGGTGATGGCGACCCCCAGGAACTTATAGCTATCGACCATCTCCACTTCGGAGCCATTGATGCAGGCTTGAGTATATAGGTCAGGGTTTGTCATGCTATGCTTCCTGAAGTCGATGATCAGTTCCTTGGTCTTTCCGACATTTATAGAGAGGTTGCTTTCGGTACACCGTGCAACCAAGTGATTACTCTCCCTTCTGTAGCCTGATTTGTCATTGTTTGAGATACAACCCACCACAATCGTATCATCCGCAAATTTATAGACCAAATTGGAGTTAAATCTTGCCACATAGTCGTGTGTGTATCGGGAGTACAGTAGAGGACTGAGCACACATCCTTGCAGGGTCCCGGTGTTGAGGACTATTGTGGAGGAGATACGTTACATATCCTGACAGATTGGTGAGGAAGTCGAGGATCTAGCTGCACAGGGAGGGGTCAAATCCAAGGTTGCAGAGTTTGGTTAGTAGTCTTGTCGGGATAATGGTGTTGAAGGCAAAGCTGTAGTCTATGAACAGCAGCCTGACTTTGGTGTCCTTGTTGTCAATGTGTTCGAGTGTTGATTGTAGAGCCAGAGAGGTAGCATCTGCTGTAGACTGATTGCAGCGATAGGCGAACTGTAATGGATCGAGACTGTCTGGGAGGTTGGCATTGATCCGTCTCATGATGAGCCGCTCAAAGCATTTCATGATAACAGACATCAGGGCCACTGGTCGGTAGTCGTTGAGGCACGCCACCTTGTTCTTCTTTGGTACTGGTATTATGGTGGTCTTCTTGAAGCAGAGCGGAGGAGTGAGGTGTTGAAGATATCTGCGAATACACTCTCCAGCTGGTCTGCCCAGGCTCTGAGTGCTTGCCCAGGGACTCCGTCGGGGCCCATCGCTTTCCACGGATTCACTTTGAAGAAGGCAGCTCTTACCTCTGAGGCTGTAATAGTGGGTATGGGTGTGTCCAGGGTTGCTGGGGCGGGTGGCACTAATGTATTGGCTGACTCTTCAAAGCGAGCATAGAACTTGTTTAGTTCATCAGGGAAGGATGCGCCAGTCCCAGAGATTCCATTTGGCCTTGCTTTGTCACCTGTGATCTCGTGTAACCAATGTCATAGACATTGTGGGTTTGTGTCGTTGGCCTGGGACTCTAGTTTGATCCGGAGTTGTCTTTTGCCATCCCTGATGGCTTTCCATACGTCGTACCTGGATTTCGTCAGGCCTGAATGCCTCCGTCCGGAACTTCAGCAGGGAGTGGACCCTTTCGTTGAGCCAGGGTTTCTGATTGGGAAACACCCGCATCGGTGACCTAGCTGGGTCCCAGTCAGACGCTGAACCTTTGGACCAAATTTATCCGCAGCTGATGCAGATACTAGGGTGCAGCTCTGAAATTCATAGGGGGATGTCAGCGACACTCCAAAAGGTCCATAGCCAATTTGGGAAGTCCCAGAGGCTAGGGTTCAGGAGGTGTCACCGGCAACGTGTGGCACCAAGGCCAACACTGCTAGGGTTGTGGCCGCAGTGGAGAGCCTGGTGCACAACGCCGGAAGCACGAGTTGAAGTGTCCCAGGCATGGCTCAGTCAGTGACGGCAATGGCTGAGAGCCTCAACAGCATACCACAGTCACCAGGGGAGGTCCCCAGTCCCATATGGGCAGAGCCGAGGCGTTGCGAGACCTGTCCTTTTCTCAGGTGGGCATAGCCAAGGTGCTGCAGAGCATGTCCTGGTCCCTGGGGGGCGTGTCCCAGTTTCTGGTGGGCATGGGCATTGCCAGGGCTCTCCAGAGCATGTCCCAGTCACTGAGGAGCATCACTGAGGGCATCAACACAGTGCTGCAAACATTGGGAAGTCGCCAGGGCTGGCAGACCCAGACAATGCAGGGCCAGCCGGGGCTCGAACCAGCCAACCATCCCGAGGTGAACCCCAGGGCCCTAGTGGCACAGACCGGTAGGAGGGGAAGCTGGGTGCAATGGCGCCCACCCAATCCCCCGAGTCCCACCCCACTGATAGTGGCGCGTCTCGGAGTCAGCACCCGGAACAGGATGGCATGGCAAGTGCAGCGTGACCTCCAGTCCCAGAGCCCCAGAGGCCGCCTGCGGGGGGCATCAAAAGCCATTGGAAGCGGTAGGCAACAGGCTGCCGCCACCTCTGATGTCTATCCTGGGATACATCTAGATGCAGCTGTACAGCACGAAAGGTAGTGACGGCCATGGTTGAGGAGCACTGAGATCACTGAGAGGGCATTGGAGGGAAGGGGGGTTGGGTGCGTTTTGGGGGGGGGGGGGGGGGGGAAGGTCTTGGATTGATGGGGAATGGGAGGTAGCGCCATCGGGAGATTCGGAGAGTTGGGGACACATTTGTGAAATAATAAAAACAACATGCTATCTAATGCCCAACAGGGTAGGTCGGGGGCATCAGCGGGGAAAGCGTGGCCAAGACCATACCTAGCCCCGTCCCCCGCACTGTGGAGCTCCACTCGCCTGAACTCTTTAGTGTAGGGAGAGATTGGGACGCCATTTAAAAATGGCCCCAAACACCCCCAACTCATATATTAGGGGGTCCTCGCACCACCCCCCCCCCCCCCCCCCCCACGCACCCACGCAGAGCACCTCACGCCCAATCCCCGCCATGCCACAAATGCCAGCTTGGCACCTTGGCAGTGCCAGCCTTGCACCCTGCAGTGCCCCGTCACTTGGCAGTGGTACCTGGGCACCCCGGCAGTGCCATGTTGGCACCCAGGTGACACTGCCAGGCTGGCAGTGCCTGGATGGCACCAGCAGTGCCAGGGTGCCACCCTGCCCAGAGGGCAAGCATCTTGGGGCATCTGATCCCCTGGGTGACACCCACGAGTGTTGCTCCATCTGGATCCAGTTTGTGGAGAGCAGCACTGAACGGCACTCACCCGAGGTTCTCCAAGACGACGGGATTAGATCCCACACCTTGGTTAGATCTCGGGAACACATATTAGTAGTGGGACAGTCTCACATAATATGCAGATCCCGCCCACAATGGGCAGGATTTACTTTGTGACATGTCACAAGATCACATTAGATCTCACGAGGTGTGGCGAGCCAAGTAGATCCAGGAAGTGGGGTCTCCTGGCATCTACCAGCCGCGATGTGCAATTTCTGGGCGCAACGCAACTGGTATATCTCGCCCCAAGGATCTTTTTCATCGTTGAGGAGCTGAACCCGCTGGCCAGACCAGCTCCTCAGTGATTGGTTCACCATTTTGAAAGGGTGTCCCAATCTCGTAAGTGAGCTTAAGGATCTCCACACCCCCCCCCCCCCCCCCCCCCCCCACACACCCCCACACTGCCCATGGGCGATGTCACCATTGTGGATGGAACCCTGGTCATGACGCCTCTTGAAATCTGGTTAAATTTTACGAGGCGCAACGGCGGTCGGGAAGCCTGGGGAGGCCTCCCCTGGCATCTAACGGCCATGTCACGCCCCCATTCAGGTAGATTGCACCCATCATGTATATTATAATAATATTCAAAACCTTTCACTCCTGATACCATTCAAACCATATAGATTAGTGGTGCTCGTAAACCTCTGTTAGTTTGAGCAATATTGAATCGGGCAGAACTATTCCCAGTTGTGCTTGCCTCATGGCAACAATTGTAAAGTTAAGTGAAGAGACTTCAGCATAATTTACTGTACAGTAAATGAGGCAGTGCTACAAAAGCAGTTTCTTCTCCACACCTTATGTTAGCTGCTGCCAGTGGCAGTTATCACATTGCTGGCTTGTATCGATAGACCACCGGGGAACTTCGGCATTCTGCAAATTAAATTTGCAATTCAAAATTTTTCAACAGCAACATATGTATGAGCTTGCTCACCTACGGCTGCATTTGTTACCATTTCTGCCTTGGAATCAACTGGACAGATACCGTGGCATCAGCAGCCAAAGAACAATTGTTTCTATTTGAAACCATTCTATGTGATGTAAAATGACATAAGACTGGATCTCCTGGCACAATTTGTCCACCTTTGGGATAGCTATCAAACATCTGGGACTGGAAAATCAATGAAAGTAGCGCCCCAGCAAAATCTGCAAAGGCTTCACGTCCATGCAGTTTTTGACAGCCAAAACTGGCACAAGTGCCTGCCTCAAGCAAGCAACTTCCCTGCCATTGCCACTAACCAGCCCAAGCCTGGATGTTGTCCAAGTCTTACTGCATGCGTGCAGAGACTCTATAATTATCTGATAAATTAGAAATGTAACTGAATACTGCAATCATCAATGAACATCCCCATTCCTGACCTATAATGGAGGAAAGATCATCGATGAAGCAGCTGAAGATGGCTGGAACTAGGACACTATCCTGAGAAACTCCTGGGGCTGAGTTAACTAGCCTCCAACCATCATCTTCTTTTGTGCTAGGTATGATGTCAACGAGCAGAGTCCTCCCCCACCCCCCAGCCCAACTGACTACAATTTTACTCGACTTCTTGATACCACACTCGCTCAAATGTCAAGTGAAGTCACTATCACCTCACCTCATGAAATCCATTCTCTTTTCCAAGTTTCAAACAAGCCTGTAATGAATTCTCAATCTGAATGGTCCTGGCAGAACCAAACTCAACATCGTTGGGTAGGTTAAAGGTGAACAAGTGTCCTTTAATAAAACTTTCAACGGCACCTTCCATCATTTTGTAGATGATTGAGAATGAGTTGTTGGATTGGATTCGTCCTGCTTTATGGACAAGTTTCAATCCATCATGTAGATCAGGGTTTTCCAAACTCAGGGTCGCGACACGCCGGCGGGATTCGGAAGGGTCGCTGAGCGATCGGTCGTGGCTTTCCCGCTCGCGGGATAAGCGCCCAATGGTCGCTACCAGCTTTTAAGTTCAGAATGCTGGCCGCAACTGGCCTTTAAATACAAACGATGGAGTCTTCCCGTCAGAAGCGGCGGCAGAGAGCAGGTCACACACCCAGCATGTACACTGGTATCGCGTGCCCTGTACGTGCATGTTTTGGGTGTGAAATGATGGAGGAGAGCTTCCTTCATTTAGCTGCCAGCAAGCAAGCAACAGAACTGTGTGAAGAACTGATGATGGATCATTTTGTAATAAGGAAGTGAGGGCCAGAGACACAAACAGGCCAGGATCTCACAACTGAATTTGTTGGAGAGAGCTTCTCAGGAAAGCCCATGGCAGGACAAAGCAGTGCTGGTTTGAGCTGTACGCAGAGCTCCAGGACCACTGGTGAACAATTCATTAAGAAGAAACTGAAATCGGGAACAAAGCAGTATAAAGATAATTTCTTGAGGTATGGCTTTGTTAATTGTTCCAATGCAACTCAGGATGCAAAGCCCATGTGTGTTATATGCAGGGAAGTATTGACAAATGAAAGTGTAAAACCCTCAAAACGTCAAAGGAATTTGAAGACTAAGCATGGTGATTTTGAGGATAAACCTCTTGTTTCTTTTCAAAGGATGTAGTGAAAACTTAAATCGTAAGCTAAACTCCTCAGCAGAAATGTAACATTGAATGGCAAAGCAAGTGAGAGTGTGAGGACCATGCAGACTCACCCATCGCCTTAAAGGTAGATCAATAATGGTGTGTCACGAAGGTCAGCCAGCGTGGCTCGCAAAGGTCAGCTGGCATGGGTTGCGAACGTCAGCCGGCATGGGTTGTGAAGGACAGCCGGCATGGGTTGCGAAGGTCAGCCGGCATGGGTTGCGAAGGTCAGCCGGCATGAGTTGCGAAGGTCAGCCGGCATGGGTTGCGAAGGACAGCCGGCATGGGTTTGCGAAGGTCAGCCGGCATGGGTTGCGAAGGACAGCCGGCATGGGTTGCGAAGATCAGCCGGCATGGGGGTTGTGTAGGTCAGCCGGCATGGGTTGCGAAGATCAGCCGACATGGGTTGCGCAGGTCAGCCGGCATGAGTTGCGAAGGTCAGCCGGCATGGGTTGTGTAGGTCAGCCGGCATGGGTTGCGAGGGTCAGCCGGCATGGGTTGTGTAGGTCAGCCGGCATGGGTTGCGAACGTCAGCCGACATGGGTTGCGAACGTCAGCCGGCATGGGTTGCGAACGTCAGCCGGCATGGGTTGTGTAGGTCAGCCGGCATGGGTTGCGAAGGTCAGCCGACATGGGTTGTGTAGGTCAGCTGGCATGAGTTGCGTAGGTCAGCCGGCATGGGTTGCGCAGGTCAGCCGGCATGGGTTGCGAACGTCAGCCGGCATGGGTTGTGTAGGTCTGCCGGCATGAGTTGCGAAGGTCAGCCGGCATGAGTTGCGAAGGTCAGCCGGCATGGGTTGCGAAGAACAGCCGGCATGGGCTGGGAAGGACAGCCGGCATGGGTTGCGCAGGTCAGCCGGCATGGGTTGCGCAGGTCAGCCGGCATGGGTTGGGAAGGTCAGCCGGCATGGGTTGCGAAGGTCAGCCGGCATGGGTTGCGCAGGTCAGCCGGCATGGGTTGCGAAGGTCAGCCGGCATGGGTTGCGAACGTCAGCCGGCATGGGTTGCGAAGGTCAGCCGGCATGGGTTGCGAACGTCAGCCGACATGGGTTGTGTAGGTCAGCCGGCATGAGTTGCGTAGGTCAGCCGGCATGGGTTGCGCAGGTCAGCCGGCATGGGTTGTGTAGGTCAGCCGGCATGAGTTGCGAAGGTCAGCCGGCATGAGTTGCGAAGGTCAGCCGGCATGAGTTGCGAAGGTCAGCCGGCATGAGTTGCGAAGGTCAGCCGGCATGGGTTGCGCAGGTCAGCCGGCATGAGTTGCGAAGGTCAGCCGGCATGGGTTGCGAAGGACAGCCGGCATGGGTTCTGAAGGACAGCCGGCATGGGTTGCGCAGGTCAGCCGGCATGGGTTGCGAAGGTCAGCCGGCATGGGTTGCGAAGGTCAGCCGGCATGGGTTGCGAAGGTCAGCCGGCATGGGTTGCGAAGGACAGCTGGCATGGGTTGCGAAGGACAGCCGGCATGGGTTGCGCAGGTCAGCCGGCATGGGTTGCGAAGGTCAGCCGGCATGGGTTGCGAAGGTCAGCCGGCATGGGTTGCGAAGGTCAGCCGGCATTGGTTGCGAAGGTCAGCCGGCATGGGTTGCGAAGGTCAGCCGGCATGGGTTGCGAAGGTCAGCCGGCATGGGTTGCGAAGGACAGTCGACATGGGTTGCGAAGATCAGCCGGCATCGGTTGCGATGATCAGCCGGCATGGGTTGCGAACGTCAGCCGGCATGGGTTGCGAAGGTCAGCCGGCATGGGTTGTGAAGGTCAGCCGGCATGGGTTGCGAAGGTCAGCCGGCATGAGTTGCGAACGTCAGCCGGCATGGGTTGCGAACGTCAGCCGGCATGGGTTGTGTAGGTCAGCCGGCATGGGTTGCGAAGGTCAGCCGACATGGGTTGTGTAGGTCAGCTGGCATGAGTTGCGTAGGTCAGCCGGCATGGGTTGCGCAGGTCAGCCGGCATGGGTTGCGAACGTCAGCCGGCATGAGTTGCGAAGGTCAGCCGGCATGGGTTGCGAAGGACAGCCGACATGGGTTGCGAAGATCAGCCGGCATCGGTTGCGAAGATCAGCTGGCATGGGTTGCGAAGGTCAGCCGGCATGGGTTGCGAAGGTCAGCCGGCATGGGTTGCGAACGTCAGCCGGCATGGGTTGTGTAGGTCAGCCGGCATGAGTTGCGAAGGTCAGCCGGCATGAGTTGCGAAGGTCAGCCGGCATGGGTTGCGAAGAACAGCCGGCATGGGTTGGGAAGGACAGCCGGCATGGGTTGCGCAGGTCAGCCGGCATGGGTTGCGAAGGTCAGCCGGCATGGGTTGCGAACGTCAGCCGGCATGGGTTGCGAAGGTCAGCCGGCATGGGTTGCGAACGTCAGCCGACATGGGTTGTGTAGGTCAGCCGGCATGAGTTGCGTAGGTCAGCCGGCATGGGTTCCGCAGGTCAGCCGGCATGGGTTGTGTAGGTCAGCCGGCATGAGTTGCGAAGGTCAGCCGGCATGAGTTGCGAAGGTCAGCCGGCATGAGTTGCGAAGGTCAGCCGGCATGGGTTGCGAAGGACAGCCGGCATGGGTTCTGAAGGACAGCCGGCATGGGTTGCGCAGGTCAGCCGGCATGGGTTGCGAAGGTCAGCCGGCATGGGTTGCGAAGGTCAGCCGGCATGAGTTGCGAAGGTCAGCCGGCATCGGTTGCGAAGGACAGCTGGCATGGGTTGCGAAGGACAGCCGGCATGGGTTGCGCAGGTCAGCCGGCATGGGTTGCGAAGGTCAGCCGGCATGGGTTGCGAAGGTCAGCCGGCATGGGTTGCGAAGGTCAGCCGGCATGGGTTGCGAAGGTCAGCCGGCATGGGTTGCGAAGGTCAGCCGGCATGGGTTGCGAAGGTCAGCCGGCATGAGTTGCGAAGGTCAGCCGGCATGGGTTGCGAAGGACAGCCGACATGGGTTGCGAAGATCAGCCGGCATCGGTTGCGAAGATCAGCTGGCATGGGTTGCGAACGTCAGCCGGCATGGGTTGCGAAGGTCAGCCGGCATGGGTTGCGAAGGTCAGCCGGCATGGGTTGCGAAGGTCAGCCGGCATGAGTTGCGAAGGTCAGCCGGCATGAGTTGCGAAGGTCAGCCGGCATGGGTTGCGAAGGTCAGCCGGCATGGGTTGCGAAGGACAGCCGGCATGGGTTGCGAAGGACAGCCGGCATGGGTTGCGAAGGTCAGCCGGCATGGGTTGCGAAGGTCAGCCGGCATGGGTTGCGAAGGTCAGCCGATTGGTAAAAGTGGGTCCGGAGAAAAAAAGTTTGAAAAACACTGATGTGGATTCTAGTTTTGTAGTGGCATTGGAACAGCTCGGCTGGAGGTATGGCTGGTTCTGAACCATAAAACGTTATGGTGCAGAAAGAGGAAATACACCCCATCACCCAGTCTGTCCTAGCCAAAACAGAAAAAAAATAAGCTAGCCGCTTATTTAAATCCCATTTTCCAGCATCTAGTCCATAGTTTTGCAGGGCTATCTGAGCCCTGTGGAACTCATCGGAAACTTTTTTCCATGCACAAAAATATCCATCAACCATTGCCCTTTGTTTCCTGACAGAATTTTATGGCGTTAATTGAGTCCTCTGTTATAGCATCACCAGTTTGGCAGATCATGTTTTATGTTCACTTAGTGCTGCTTCTGACATGACCTTCTGCAATCCTCAATGAACCATTGGTAACTTGACTTAATGGTAATGATCAAGCATGGCAGGCCTTTTCAAAATTGGGGTCATGACCCACAGGTGGGTGTCAGAAGTGTCAGCATGCTCTGCACGTACACGTGGCACCAAGTGTCTTGTACATATGTGCTTTTGGTACAAATTCACTTGGAGGCGAGGGGGGCGATTCTCCGCCCCCCACGCCGGGTGGGAGAATAGCGGGAGGGCCTCCCGATATTTTTCACGCCCTCCCGCTATTCTCCCCCCCCCCCCAACACCCTCCCACGCCACGAATCGCCGCTTGCCGTTTTTTACGGCAAGTGGCGGTTCTCCGAGGCCGATGGGCCGAGCGGCCGGGCCTTCACGCCTGTTTCAATACGGCAGCAAACACACCTGCTCGCTGCCATCGTGAAACAGGCACCAGATGCCCGTTTGGGGACCTGATTTGCATGGCAGTACCACGGCCATGCCAAGGGGGGCATAGGCCCACGATCGGTGCCCACCAATCGCGGGCCGTGCATCCGTAATGGATGCACTCTTTTCCCTCCGCCACCCCGCAAGATCAAGCCGCCACGTCTTGCGGGGGAGGGAAAAGACGGCAACTGCGCATGCGCGGGTTGGCGTTGTCCAACCTGCGCATGCACGACCGACGCCATCCCGCATTTGCGGAGAATCTCGCCCGAGCTTCTTTCACTTGCGAGCAGGGCAAGAGGACTGTGGACATGGATTGTTTCATTACAAGAAAGAAACACTAATAGGCAGTTTACCTACTCCGATCGGAATCTGCTTGAGGGAGCTGTGCCTGGAGAGTCCACAACAGGACAGAACAGTGCTCGTGTTAGCTCTGTAGATTGGGCAGCACTGTTGTCTCATGGCGCCAAGGTCCCGGGCTCAATCCCAGCCCCGGGTTACCGTCCGTGTGGAGTTTGCACATTCTCCCTGTGTCTGCGTGGGTCTCACCCCCACAACCCAAAGAGATGTGCAGGGTAGGTAAATTGGCCACACTAAATTGCCCCTTAAATGAAAAAAAGAATTGGGTACTCTAAATTTTTTTTTTTTAAAGCTCTGTAGCGAGCACCAGGGCGTCCAGTGAACAGCCTACAAAAATAAAAGTGGGGACAAAAAACAACATAAAGATGATTTCATGAGATGTGGTTTTGTTAACTGTGCCAATGCAAATCAGGATGCAAAGCCCATGTGTGCTAAATGCAGGGAAATACTGCCAAATGAGAGTTTAAAACCCTCAAACCTGCAAAGGTATCTGAAGATAAAACATGGCGAGCACAAGAACAAACCTTGTGATACTTCTCAAAGGATGCAGATGGAACTGAAATCATCAGCTCAAATCCTTAGCAGGAATTTAACATTGAAGGACAACGCACAATTAGCCCCTTACTTGGTAGTTTATCATGTAACTAAAGAGAAAATGCTGAGATAAATTCTCCCTGCAGCATTAGGCCTGATCGCACAGTCCTGAATGAGAGGTCAGCTGGAAAACTGAAATCCATCCCGCTTAGTTATAACACAGTGGGTGAGATTCCCCGGTTCCTCAGATGCATGTTTCCCGGTGACTCATTCATTCAGGTTCTCTATAGGTTCAGGAATACATCAACTCACAGTCTTTCTGAAGAGAGAGAAGAGAGGGAGAAGGTCCTTGTCCCTTTGTGCCCAGGCCTCAAATCTGCTTTCCTTTGGTCTCTGGAAATCATTCCACTCAGGCAGGATCCAATCACCACCTGTTACCTGGAAAAATACAGCCTTTTGCCCAATTCATTAACCACCAGCCAATCAATCGAACCATCTCTCGGGTGCAGGAAAGTCTGAGTCTTGCTGTCCAAAGCTAGTAGCTTCGCAACTTCCTGAATTCCTATGTTGCAATTTCTTGGACTGGATTCTCCATCCCGCTGCTCCAGATTTATGGGACGAAATTCTCCGACCCCACGCAGGGTCGGAGAATCGCCCGGGGCCGCCGGAAATCCCGCCCCCGCTGTGGCAGAAATTCTCCGCCACCCGGGAATTGGCGGGGGCGGGAATCGCGCCACGTCGAGCGGCGAGCCCCCTGTGGCGATTCTCCGGCCCGCGATGGGCCGAAGTCCCGCCGCTGGGAGGCCTCTCCCGCCGCCGAGGTTTGAACAACCTCTGGTGGCGGCGGGATCAGCGGCACGAGCGGGACCCCAGGGTCCTGGGGTGGGCGCGGGGCGATCGGACCCCAGGGGGTGCCCCCACGGTGGCCAGGCCCGCAATTGGGGCCCACCGATCGGCCGGCAGGCCAGTGCCGTGGGGGCACTCTTTCTCTTCCGCCGCCGCCACGGCCTACAACATAGCGGAGGTGGAAGAGAATCCCCCAGCGCGCATGCGCGAACCGGTGAAGGCCTTTCGGCCAGCCCCGGTGCCGGGCGGCGGGCGTCAAAGGCCGCTGGTGCCGGTTTTGGCGCCAGTCGACGTGGTGCCAACCGCTCCGGCGTGGGCCTAGCTCCCAAAGGTGCGGAGAATACCGCACCTCTGGGGAGGCCCGACGCCGGAGTGGTTGGCGCCACTCCGCTACGCCGGGACCCCCCGCCCCGCCGGGTAGGGGAAAATCCCGCCCATGGTTCAGAACACCGGCGGGATGCTCCGTTTTGCCGGCTGGTTGTGGGGCAGCCCCACGTCATCAGAAAATCCACGGACTGCCGGCAAAATGGAGCATCATGACGGAAGGGAATCCAGCCCCTTGTATTTCTCTTTCCCTCTGCTTCTTGACTTAAAGAGACATGTCCATTAAGCATCCATGGGTCAAAAATGATAATGGCAAAAATACAGAAAGAGTAAATAAGGGAATCATCAGGATGGGCCCTTACAATCAGCACACCTACATCAGCTCAGCACATTCAAGAAAATGGCCCACAAAATCAGTGGGACCAATTTCACAGGACAAATGGTACCTGATCATGCCAAGGTCATTGAGGATGATGGTAAGTCGTTGCTGTATATGCCTATTCTTCACTCACTCCTCACCATCATCATGAAAAGTACCACATCTTGGAAAATGCTGATGGAGTGTCAGTGGGACTGCTGCTTTCCTTCCCCATTTCCCTCAGCAAAATTGGCCCCACTTCCAAAATAATCTAGAACTGTCAGCTGGTCAGTTACTGCACAACCTCATGAGAGAGCTCGAGAACTACACCAGACATCTGAAGAAGAAGCACCATCAGTTGACTTTACATTACCAGCTCTGATATTGGCACTGTGTGTACCTTAGAGGCAATTGTAGAGTTACAGATCTGCACATGGTGAATCACTAGGTCGGAGTGGGCTGCAGCCAGGACAGGGATAGATTGGCTCATGTCCAAACTCCTCAGAAGATGGGGTCGCAAATGGATTCTGCTGCAGGGGACTGGATGAGGATCTCAACAATGCAGGTTGCAAGAAAACTCTGATGACAATGCATATTGAGATGCTTGGGCCATTGACATTGACAGTCCTGATGGACAGCCTCCTGTCACTGGCTGGGAGCATGGAGGAGTCATAGAATCATAGAATTGACAGTGCAGAAGGAGGCCATTCAGCCCATCAAGTCTGCCCCAGCCCTAAGAAAGGGCACCCTACATAAGCCCACAACTCCACCCTATCCCATAACCCAGTAACCCCTCCTTACCTTTTGGACACTAAGGGGCAATTTAGCATGGCCAATCCACCTAACCTGCACATCTTTGGACTGTGGGAGGAAACCGGAGCACCTCGAGAAAGCCCACGCAGACACAGGGAGAATGTGCAGTCACCCAAGGTCGAATCAAACCCAGATCCCTGGAGCTGTAGCAGTGCTAACCACTGTGCCACCGTGCTGCCCAGTCTTGCTCCAATGTGACACAAGGGGTCACACAGAGTTAGGGACCCATCCTTCTCAGTGTGGAAGTGATGGGCAGCCCCATGGCAGTACTGCCAGACCAACCCTTGACGGAACATCTGCTGACTGCTGTCTGCAGCACAGACAGAGGCCTCCAGATGTCTCAGTGGGTAGCTCAGACAAAGCCATGCGACCCCTAGCTGCTTGCATGTAGGCACCATGGATGTGAACCTCAGTACTCAAGGGACTTGCAGGCTCTCACAGCAGTCCAGCAATCTGTACACCAGCAGAGTACAAAGATTGCTGATGTGCCATCGCAACATGGGGTTGGCAATGATACTGTGGAGCACAAACCTGCTGTCCTGTCTCAGAATGACAGGATTTGCACTCTGACATAAGCAATAGCAGGGACACTGCTGGATTGCCTCTGAGCCAACCAGCCAGCCCAGAGTGCTGCTGCCCTGACTGATGTGGTGAAGTGTGAAGCTGGACCCTCAAAGCTCCGTGCAAGAAAAAAGCATCAGGGGCTGGTTTAGCACACTGGGCTAAATCGCTAGCTTTGAAAGCAGACCCAGGCAGGCCAGCAGCACGGTTCAATTCCCGTACCAGCCTCCCCGAACAGGCGCTGGAATGTGGCAACTTGTTTATTGTTGGGTGTAAATTTGAGAGAAAATGTGAAAAAGGAGAATAAAAAATATATTTAAAAAAACAGTGCAAATAGAGATAAAGGGATATGAGTTGGTGGCAATTACTGAGACATGGTTACTCAGTATTTCAGAATACTGGGTCCTCAACTCCATTCAGAAGGATAAACAGAAAGGAAAGGAGGTGGTGCAGCTTTGCTTTTTCAGGAAGGGATCAGTGCTGCAATAAGAAATGATATAAGTAGGGCAGCACGGTGGCACAGTGGGTTAGCCCTGCTGCCTCACGGCACTGAGGTCCCAGGTTTGATCCCGGCTCTGGGTCACTGCCCTTGTGGAGTTTTCACATTCTCCCCGTTCCTGAGTCCACACTCATGTTCTGGAGTTAAATGAAAGTAATTACATGGGCATGAGGACCGATTTGGCCCTACTGGACTGGGCAGGAAGACCAAAAGGTAGGACAGTTTTTTTTTAATTTTAGAGTAGTCTATTCTTTTTTCCCAATTAAAGGGCAATTTAACGTGGCGGGGGGGGGGGTGAGACCCACGCAGACACGGGGAGAATGTGCAAACTCCACATGGACAGTGACCCGGGGCCAATATCTACCCCGGGTCCTCGACGCCATGAAACAGCAGAGCTAACCATTGTGCCACCATGCTGCCCCTTAAAAGGTAGGACAGTTGATGAGCAGTGGCAGTTGTTTTATGAGATATTCAATTCCTCCCAACTAAAACATATTCCAGAGGTGAAGAAAGGTTTTAAGAGGGGAAAAAATCATCCATGGCTAAGCAAGGAAGTTAACAATAATATGAAGACAAAAACTAAGGCATACCATATTGCAACGTTCAGTGGCAGGTGGAAAGATTGGGAAACTTTTGAAGATCAATAAAGGGTTACAAAATAGTAATAAAAACAGCAACCGTAAGCTATTAACGAAAACCAATGCAAAATATGAAAAAGGATAGCAAAAGCTTCAATAAGTATATATAAGGGAAGAGAGTAACTAAAGTGAATATTGGTCCCTTGGAGGATGAAACCTGGGAGTTAATAGTGGGGAACACAGAAATAGCGGAGATGCTAAATTAGTATTTTGCTTCAATTTTCATGGTGGAGGACACGAGTACTATCTTTTTTCCTATAAATTTAGAGTACCCAATTATTTTTTCTCCAATTAAGGGGCAATTTAGCGTGGCCAATCTACCTAACCTGCACATCTTTGGGTTTTGGGGATGAAACCCATGCAGACACAGGGAGAATGTGCAAACCCCACACGGACAGTGACCCAGGGCCAGGATTTGAACCCGGGTCCTCAGTGCTGCAATCCTAGTGCTAACCACTGTACCACATGCCGCCCTCACTAGTACTATCCCAATAGTAATAGGTAAGGCAGAGGTAATAGAAAGGGAGGAACTTAGAATAATCATCATCAATAGGGAAAAAGTACGAAACAAAGTATTGAGATTGACTGCAGAAAAGTCCCCAGGGCCTGATGGCCTACATCCTAGGGTCTTAAAGGAAGTGACAGTGGAGATGGTGGATCCATTGGTTATAATATTCCAAAATTCCCTGGATATAGCAAAGGTTCCAGGAAATTAAAAGAATGCTAATGTAGCATCCTTATCCAAAAACAGTCAGAAAGCCAGAAACTAGAGATCAATTAGTTTAACATCTGTTTTTGGGAAATTGTTAGAATCTATTTTTAAAGAAGTAATAACAGGACATTTGGAAAGTCAAAACGCAAGCCATCAGAGTCAGTATGGCTTTTTGAAGGGTAAATCGTGTTTGACTAATTTGCTAGTGTTCTTCGAAGATGTAACAAGCCAAGTGAATAATGGGAGTCCTGGAGATATAGTATATTTGGACTTCCAGAAGGCATTTGATAAGACGCCACACAAAAGATACGATCACTTAGGGTTAAGAATAATTTCTTAGCTTGGATAGATGACTGGCTAACTGACAGAAGGCAAAGAGTAAGGATAAATGGGTCTTTTTTTGGTTGGCAAGATGTAATTAGGGTTCATTCCTTGGGCCCCAACTATTTATGATCTATATTAATGACTTGGATGCAGGGATTGAAAGTACTCTAGCCAACTTTGCAGTTGACACTAAAATAGGTGGAGCAATAATTGCAATAAGGAAATAAGAAATTTACAAATGGAGAGGTTAGGTAAGTGGGCCAAAATTTGGCAGATGGGGTTCAACATGGATAAGTGCGAGTTTATCCACTTTGATCAGAAAAATGGAAAGGCAACTTATTATCTAAATGGAGATAAACTTCAGAGGGTTTTGGTGCAGAGGGATCTGTGTGTCCTCATGAATCACAGAGAACTGGAATGCAGGTACAGAAGGCAATAAGGAAGGCAAATGGAATTTTGGCCTTTATAGCTAAAGGAATAGAGTATAAAAGTAGGGAAGTGTTGCTGCAACTGTACAAGGCATTGGTGAGACCCCACCTGGAGTATTGCGCACAGTTTTGGTCTCCTTATTTGAGGAGGGCTGTTGCTGCATTCGAGGCAGTTCAGGGGAGGTTCACTAGATTGATTCCAGAGGTGGAATATTTAAGACTGGAGAATTATAAACCGAGGTTGAGAAGTTTAGGTAATTTCTAGAGTTTAGAAGAATTAGAAGAGTTCTAATTGAGGTATATAAGATGACAAAAGGTAATGCCAAAGTAGATGTGGAGTGGATCATTCTAGAACAAGAGATCACAGTTTCAGGATAAGGGGTAGCAGATTTAAAACAGAGATGAAGAGAAATTGCTTCTCTCAAAAGGTCGTGAATCTGTGGAATTCACTGCCCCAGAGACAGGTGGATGCTGGGACATTGAGGAAATTTAAGGAGATGATAGACAGATTTTTAATTGGTAATGGGTTGAAGGGTTATGGAGTACGGGCAGGAAATGTGGGAGGCATGGTAGCACAGTGGTTAGCACTGTTGTGTCACAGCACCAGGGTCCAAGGTTCGATTCCTGGCTTGGGCCGCTGTCTGTACGAGTACTCCGATTTCCTCCCATTAATCCCGAAAGACGTGTGTTAGGTGAATTGGACATACTGAATTCTCCCGCAGTGTAGCCGAACAGGCGCCAGAATGTGGCGACTAGGGGATTTTCACAGTAACTACATTGAACTGTTAATGTAAACCTATTTGTGACAATAAAGATTGTTATTATAAAGTGGAGTTGAGACTAAGATGAGATCAGCCATGATCATATGTAATGGCGGAGTTGGGTCAAGGGCCTGAATTTTCTTCTCCTGCTCCTAGGTTTTGGCCAGGATTCTCTGAAATCCCGGCCATGTGTTAACGCCAGCTTCAAAACCGGCACGAGTGACACCGGCATCAACTGGCCTCGAGGCCCAGTCATTCACCCCTTCCTCGGGGGCTAGAATGGCGCCAGAGTACTGTGTGCTGCTCCGGCGCCGAAAGCCGGCCCTACATGGTCGGCGCAGAGCTGCGCATGCGCGCCACGGCCATCTCCATGCCGGCACCCGGGCTATATGGCAGAACCCTACAGGGGCCTGGCATGGAGGAACTACCGTCGGAATAAGCGTGCCCGCCAATCGGTAGCCCACGATCGCGGACCTAGCCACCGTTGATGCCCCGCCCCCGGAGTCAGCATCCCCCCCCCCCCCCCCCCCCCCCCCCGCCCCCCTACCAGGACGGCCCCCACAGCCAGAACGCCGAGGTCCCGCCGGGTAGGACCATACGCGAACGATGCTGGCGGAGCTCTGAGGGCACTCAGCCCGTCGAGCGCGAAGAATCGCCGCCGGCTCGGAGAATCCGCCCCTTATATCCATCATCGTCTCCAATGAGCCAGCTCAGCCTTCAGTTGACAGAATATCTGAACATTAATTTCAAGTGGTTAGGACTGCTGCCTCACAGCTCCAGGGACCTGGGTTAAATTCCGGCCTCGGGTTACTCTCTGTGTGGAGTTTTCACTTTCTCCCCGTCTCTGCGTGGGTTTCCTCCGGGTGCTCCGGTTTCCTCCCACTGTCCAAAGAAGTGCAGGTTAGGTGGATTGGCCATGCTAAATTGCCCCTTAGTATCCAAAAGGTTAGGTGAGAAGGTGGGATTACTGGATTACAGGTGTGGGGTGGAGGCTTGGACTTAAGTAGGGTGCTCTTTCCAAGGGCCGGTGCAGATTCGATGGGCCAAATGGCCTCCTTCTGCACTGTAAATTCTATGATTCTGTGATCTCAAACTCGAGACTAAAGTTATGGTCTTCAGGCAGCAGTGACCCAGTGACCCTCTTTAGAGATTTGGACAACCTACAGCAGGCACCTCAAAGCATTGGAGAAGTACCATCAACGCATGGTCTTCTAAATCTGATGGCAAGAAAGATGGTCCAAATGTGGTGTCCTCTCCCCGGTAAACCTGCATGTAGTATGAAACTGATCAGGGTTGAAAGACTTAATGTGGGCAGTACATAAGCTTGGCGGTTAGCACTGCTGCCTCACGGCACTGAGGACCCGAGTTCGATCCCAGCCCCTGGTCACTGTCCGTGTGGAATTTGCATATTCTCCCCGTGTCTGCGTGGGTCTCACCCAAACAATCGAAAGATATGCAGGGTACGTGAATTAGCCACACTAAATTGTCCCTTAATTGAAAAAGATTTAAGATAAAAAAAAGGGTTAATGTGTAGGACTGGAGAATCAGTATCACCCACATGATGATGTTAGAGACATATGACCAAGGGTCACGAAAGAGAATGCTCATGACTTAGACTGAGTAACACCTAATCCTGTATATCTCTATATAGTTTATGTAATAAACCAGGTATAGTTCAGATATACCTACTCCTCAGCAATTGTCCCTTAGCCAGTCACAACCAACTAGAACATTGTCCAGCTTCAAGCGCTAGTCGTTCAAAACCTGCTCTACTAGGCAGGACTTGTTGTTTGTCTGCCTGACACTGGATCCCAGAAGCAACTGCTCTACTTGGACCTCACTTGCAACAGGAGACTCAGAGGAGGACAACAGAAATGCTTTAAGGATGTCATCAAAGCATTCCTGAAGAGGTCAAACATGCCTGAAGAGCTCAAACACCCCACCAACCGATGGGAGTTCCTGGCTTATGACTGCCCAAAATGGACAAGATTCATTCAGGAAGGCACCAACCACGTCAAAGCATTTCCCAGAGATGTGCAAAGGCAATGCTGAAGTGTCAAAAAGAGCACGCAGATCTCCAAATTACTCACCCACCCAACCCTTCAAGTGCATCCTGCCCTGCATGTGGCACAGTCTACAGGTTGCACATTGGAGTTATCAACCATCTCAGAACCCTTCGAATCAGAGTGGAAGCAATTCATCCTGATGCTGAGGTGCTGTTTCTAAAGATTGTGTAGGGGTACAAAACCAGGTAAGTGCAGGATGCCAATCCATTATTGCCCATTTCCTGCTTGCACCAAAGACCAATTTCATCCCAATTTATAATAATAATAAGTATAATATTCTTTACTGTCACAAGTAGGCTTACATTTACACTGCAATGAAGTTACTGTGAAAAGCCTCCAGTCGCCACATTCCGGCGCCTGTTCGGATTTATTTGACTCGTATTAAATTTTACATTCTTGTTTCCCAACATAACAGGATGACATTTCCATTGAGATTTCCATGGGACGTTAATATTTTACTTAGCTTAGAAACTCCGGAGAAATGATAGATGAGGCGGCAGGGAGGCATCCTAGGTTTCTGAGAGGTGGAAATTGCAGAGGTAGTGATCATCGTCTTCCAATCCTCCTCAGATATTCTGGTGGTGCCAGAGGACTGGAGAATTGTAAATATTTGTACTCTTGTTAAAAATAGGTCTGGAGATAAATCCAGCAACACCAGGCCAGTCAGTTTAATCCCAGTGGTGGGGAAACTTTTGGAAACTCTCTGGGGCAAAATTAAGAATCATATAGACAAGTGTGGATTAATTAAGGAAAGCCAATGCAGATTTGTCAAGGGCAAATCATGTTATAATTTGATTGAGTGTTTTGATGAGGTCATAAAGAGGATCGATGAGGGTAATGCAGTTGATGTGGTGCACAAGGATTTCCAAAAGGCATTTGTTAAAGTGCCACAAAACAGGCTTGTCGGCAAAGTTGAAACCGATGGAATAAGAGGACAGTGGATATATAATTGGTTAAAGGACAGGGAACAGAGAGTAATGGCAGACAATTGTTTTGCAGAATAGTAGAATGTAAACATTGGAATTCACCAATTCCAAACTTTCAGATGACATAAGATTTCAAAGTATTCTGAACTGTGAGGAGGACAGTGATGGACTTCAAGAGGGCATATGACATTTAATGTAAAGAAACAAAATGATACATTTAGATGAGAAGAAAGACAAACAATATAAATGGTACAATTCTAAAGAGGGTGCAGAAACAGAGAGACCTGCAGATACTAGTGCACAAATCATTGAAGGGTAATTGAAGAAAGCGTTAAAAATGTTAATGGGATCCTGGGCTTTATACATAGAGGCCTAGAATACAAAAGTCAGGAAGGTATAAGGAAAATTATAAAAAACATGTGCTTGACCTCCAAATCTGGGTACTGTACTTTGGGAAGGATGAGAAGGTATTGGAAAGGCTGCAGAATTCCTGGGATTGGGGATTCAGTTATCTGGATAGATCGAAGAAACTGGAGTTGTTCTATTTATATAATAGATCGAGAGGAAATTTGATAAAGGAGTTCAAAACTATGATGAGTCTAGACAGAGTAGAAACAGAGAAACTGCTAATATTGGAGCAAAGATCTAGAACCAGAGGACACTGATTTAAGGTGATTGGCAAAATAACTAAAAGCAGCATGAGATAATAACCTTTTTGCATAGCAAGCCATTATGATCTGGACTGCACTGCCTGGCAGGATGGTGAGAGCAGATTCAATTGTGGTTTCAAAGGAGAATTTGCTAAGCTTTTGAGGGAAGACAATTGCAGAGCTGAGAGGAAAGGGCAGGGGAGTGGGGTTAGCTGAATTACTCTTGCAGAAAACAGACTCAACAGGCCAAATGGTCTCCTGTACTGTAACCATTTTATGATTCTAAAATGGTATCAATGATGTTTGCACTGTTTCTCCAGGATTACTGGGAAGTTCTGGAGAACCTCTTGAAATTTATCCCAGTGTAATTTATTTAACAGGACAATGTGCGCAGTGGAAATTTTGAAAGAGTGAACCTCTACTTTACATTCCATAATTGTCCTGTTTAATAGATTTTTAGTGTAAATTATTTCTAGTCGTCTTATTATTAAATACATACGATGGTCAAGTGTGACTGCTTACCCCTCCTTCCACCAAGCAGGTCCCTTATGCTCAGTTATGTTTAAGAACTATAGAGTCAGATTTAACTGAAAAAGTAATGGCATGACACACTCCATATTAATGAGCAAATTGCCCATTAGCTTGTAGCAATGAAGAGATACCCTGTGAATTGCAAATTACTAAAAATGCTGACTGATTTGAGCCACTCCACATTTAGTTCGCATCTTAATTGCATTTTAACCTCCCCATGATTTATGAAAAGAAACATTTGCATATTAATAACTATTAATATTGCCACAGAAAGTCAAGTATAGTAATTAACAGCCTTTTTTAACAATGTGTTAATTGCTAATGGTTGCTAATCAACCTCTTTTGCCCAGAAGGTAAACAATTATGAATGTGGAGGCTAATTCTTTTCCTGCTGAGTATTGTTTGAATAATTTTAATTTTCTTTTCAGTTTCTCTCTTCTCTTAATCCAATATTTCTTCCCCACTGTTTTTCTTTCTGTACCTGATTTGAAATTGAATCCACCCATTCTAATTTTTCTTGCTCTATTTCCCTACCCCTAAATTTCATTGGTTCAGGAAATGCAGAGTTTGTCCTGTTGTTCAATCAGGGCCCAAACGACCTGTTGCCTTCAGGTCACACTTCCAACAACTGTGTGAATAAACGTTTTTAAAACCTAAACATGCACCAGCTAGCCGAACTAATGGGGTATTAGGTGAGAAACCATGCTCCAGCAAAACCTGACATTGCCTGGTAAAATAAATAGTTCCGAGAAGGCACAGAAATATAAAATTACGTTTCCTTGGAGGAACAATGTATGCAGTGACACTTATCTACAGTCAGCTATGAGCTAAAAGTCGAGTTCAGGACAGTCCTGTATTTCAAGCATCACATCACTAATGAGAGCCATAACAGCTTAAAAGAAATGTGGACGGCTCGCTCGTGTTCCTGCCATCTCAGCTCATCAAATGAAGCATCGAATGGCCAATTAGCGACCATCTGGCGGGAATCAGGCAGATGCGATATTATGTATAACGTCTGGCACATTAAGGGTTAGTGTATTACTCTGGCCGACCACTAGATGGAGCTGGGGAGCAACCTATAAAAAGGAAGGCCTCTCAGACTTCTGGGAGAGTGTAGAGAAGGCCAGACGTGGCTAGAGCGAATAGGAGCAGGGCAGAGAACAATTTAAGATAGTGTGCATGAGACAGTTGTTAGTATAGTGTAGATTGTAGTTTAGTTACATTGCTTATTTTAGAAATAGTGATTGAACTGTATAATAAGTAGCGTAATAAATTTTAGCTTTGTTTATTTGACAGCTTTTTGTGGCCTTTGTGTACACTACGAATCCATCCTGAGTATTAGCAACACAAAGAACACCACAGCAGGGACAGTGGGCCAGGACGGCATGTGGCAGAGTGCCAATACAGTGAACAGGATGTTGGTTTTGGTGAAGAGTTCAAAGGCCCTCTGATTATCTTTTCCTAGAAAAGGCTCAAAACAACCTCAGGAATTTGTTTTTTTAGGTTAACGAAAAACACGCAGACGCTGCCACTTTCACACCAGCAGGATCTTCAGCCATGGTGCCAGTGAGAGAAATATTCTTCTGCCCCTGTGTCACCCTGTCACAGCTGCCATGAAACACCCAATGCCTGAAAAATGCAGCAGGCAAACAAAATATTGCAGATGATCAGGCTGTCCACGAGACATTACAAAATGTGGTTGGGCTGCTGAACTCCATGCCCACTCATGTTTTATAACATCAAAGATTGGTGTGCTGACGTCATATTGCTGACGCTATCATGCCCTATTTTATGTTGGCGCGAGCCGGGCAATATGCCCAATTTGCAGCGGTAAAATCCAGTCCAACGTGACATATCCAGATATGTTTACATTTTATTTTACTTTCCTCTTTTCTTCCTCTCCTTCCTTTCTGAATAAACCATGCTAACCATGAGGCCATTCTTCATATTTGAACCAAGATAATAAGTACCTGCACAACAGGGGCAGCAGGGTAGCATGGTGGTTAGCATAAATGCTTCACAGCTCCAGGGTCCCAGGTTCGATTCCCGGCTGGGTCACTGTCTGTGTGGAGTCTGCACGTCCTCCCCCTATGTGTGTGGGTTTCCTCCGGGTGCTCCGGTTTCCTCCCACAGTCCAAAGATGTGCGGGTTAGGTGGATTGGCCATGCTAAATTGCCCGTAATGTCCTAATAAAAGTAAGGTTAAGGGGGGGGTTGTTGGGTTACGGGTATAGGGTGGATACGTGGGTTGAGTAGGGTGATCATGGCTCAGCACATTGAGGGCCGAAGGGCCTGTACTGTGCTGTACTGTTCTATGTTCTATATTCAACTGTAAGAGCATCACAACAGAGCCTACGCACTCTCATCAGCCACACAAACACGTTCAGTAGTCAAAGTCATTAAATCTGGTGCGGCAGTCCTAATTATATTGGTCCTTTTTGTTCTCTGTTTTTTAAGAATTATATGATTTCCTGCCCATTACAGCACCCATCCAACAGGTGGTAAAGGTGAAAATGATCACCGGATGCCTACACGATTACAAATCAACAGTTGGATTCTCAATCAGCTGGATCCTCTTTTGCCAGCAGCGCACTCACGCCCTCAGATTTCCCGGCGGCGTGGGGGTGGCCACAATGGTGGCCATTGGTCGGCTGCCGGGATGGAGAATCACTGAGGGGCAAGATTTTCCGTTTGGAGGACTTTAAGGGCGGGATCCACCATCGGCTAACGTCGAAATTGCGAAATGCGATTGGACAGAGAATATCCCCCACGCCAAAACCGCGGTAGGCGTCGGTTTGATGCCAAATCAGGATCCTCCAGCACCCCAAAAATTGTATAAATGCATTGGTCGCCGTGCGGTGTTCAAGCACTGTTGGCATATCATTAGCGGGCCTGGCCCTCTCTTCTCCGGGGTCTCGGCGATTCACAGCCACCAATGGGCCGAGTTCCCGACGTGGCGGCTGCGGACTGTCCAGCGGCGCCACAGTCAGCTGGGAGCCGTGCTGCTGGCCGTGGGGGGGGGGCTTCTGCGAGGGCTGGGGGACTGGTGAGAGGGCAGTATTTGGCTGGTCGGGTCAACACATGGCCGGCGCTATGGTTTACAGCGTGACCGCTGCAGGCCGTCGGCGTGCACATGCTCCAGCCGGTTTTGTCATGGGAGCCGGGAGTTTCACTCGGTGTGGCTGCTAGCCCCTCACCAGTCGCAGGATTCGTGAGGGTTTGGCACTGATTTTCCCATCGTAAAACACCACCGTTCCCACGCCAGTATCGGCACTTAGTCTCCAAATCCAGCCCTAAGTGTTGCTGCCAGGACTAAATTGCGTGCAGTTTGCGTTCCTGTTGGGTATGCTATTTGGGAGCAAGTCAGGACATGCAAATAGGCCAGCGCTCTGCCATGTGAATCTGGAGCGATTCCCATTCGCGCTGGCATCTGATAGGCTGTGGCCAGAATTAGCGCTGGAGAAGCTAATAAGCTGGAGCTGCTTATAAGCGTTCCACCTCCCGCATACTCTCATTTTAGCTATGACCGGTGACCAGCCCCACAATTCACAGAGTCAGAGCTGAACAGAGTGCTGGACATGGTGGAGGAGAGGAGAGACACCCTCCTCACCTGACGGGAGACTCAAGCCCACCCATCCTAAACAGGGCCTGGGAGAATGTGGCAGAGACAGTCAGTGCAGCCAACTTCACCAGGAGGACTGGGACCCAATGCAGGAAGAAGATGAATAACCTCCTTTGGGCAGCTCAGATGAATCACCAACTCTGTGCCCCTGGCATCACTGCTGTCCCTCATTCCTCACAACTCCCTTCCCACTCCTCAAAGGGCCAACCAAACCCCTTGGACGCGATCCTCCGCTGCCCAGGCCGGGTAGGAGAATCGCGGGAGGGCCGCTCTGCCCCCCCCCCCCCCCCCCCCCCCGCGATTCTCCCACCCCCCCTAATCACGGCGACCAGCGATTCCCCGGCTCGGATGGGCCGAGCGGCCTGCCGTCCCCGACCTGTTCACACCGGGGGCAACCACACCTGGTCGCTGCCGGCGTGAACATGGCGCCAAAGGTGAGTTTGTGGCTTGTGGGGGGCGGAGAGGGGATTGAGCACCACGGCGGTGCTCAGGAGGGGACTGGCCCATGATCGGTGCCCACCGATTGTCGGGCCGGCATCTCCAAGGGACGCACTCATTCCCCTCTGCCGCCCCGCAAGATCAAGCCGCCACGTCTTGCGGGGCAGCGGAGGGGAAGATGGCAACCTGAGCATGCGAGGCTGATGTCATTAGGCGCCGCCGACCGCGTCATTCTCGGCGCGCCGGGCCTTGACGAGATTTATGGAACGCTGCTGCTAGCCCCCCGGGGGGAGGGGGGGGAGAATAGGGGGCGAGGAGCGGCCTCCGACACCGTCGTGAAACACTCCGGGTTTCACAATGGCGTTGGGCGTTGCGAAGAATTCCGCCCCTTGCATCTCCCTTGCATCCCACCCTCCAACAAACCCCAACACCTCTATTGTTCTCTCTGGCCAAGTGCCTTGCACATCCAAGCCACAAGCAGCAGAGCCGCCCCCCACCACCCCCCCCCCCCCCCCCTCACTCCCCCACGCCCTGTAGAACTCGCCTCCATGTGTCTCATCATGTCCTCGGAAAAGGCGGCCCATAATTGAAGGGAGCTCAAGAAAACTGGAGTGGACATCGCAGACCTGTGAGTGCAGAACGTGCAGAGCAGGGTCGATGGAGCTAGCAGGCAAGGTTGATGAGAGGGCAGTCTTGGAAGTGGAGGTCGGAATGCCGCAGTCTAGTAATCTCCCAGTGCAAAATTATGTCCCTATCGAAAATGAGTCACCCCTCTCCCACACACCACTCCTTCCCAAGATCTCACCGTGTCACTTGTCTTGCAAGATTACCATCAAACCAAGCCCAACCATCCAGGCTACCTCACCCCCAGCCACAGCGCCAGCACCTCCCAGAGCACCAATCCAGGGAAGGCAATGACTTCTCGTCACTGCTGTCACCTGCATCTTTCACCATTGCAGAGACGACCACCTCGGTAGAGCATTTTTGTGAACAGGCTCCTGGGTCACCTTTTGGTGTGCACGCCACACATACTGCAGCGCATCAGGTGGAGGCAGGGACACTCGAGGGGGAGGCCGGTCAGAGGACTGCCCGATCCCAGGTAACAGCTGCAGTCTGGACCGGTATCTCGCTTCTGGAAAGTATGATCCCATCACTGGGACAAATGCAGACACAGAGCCTGGATTTACAGGAGGGGGCATCAGCAACTTTCCAGGGCCTGCAGGTGCAGCTGGAAGAGCCCAACAGCTTTCAGGTGCAGATCATGCCAACAATGCATGGTACCCAGGTCAACACTGAATGGGTGGTGTCTGCAATGGTAGCCATGGTCCAAGATGTCCAAGTGCGGTCGATGGTTGAAGCGCAGGACAGGGGAGCCCGGTCACAGGCAGACATACCCCGGGCCCACATGGACATTGCTGCGTTGCTCCAGAGTTTGGCCCAGTCAGAAACGCGTCATTGAGCAGACGCTGACTGACCTTGGCCAGTTACAGAAAGATACGTCACAGATGGACATGACTGAGGCAGTGAGGGACATGTCTCACTCGCTGATGGGCATGTCCCAGCCTCATTGCTCCATGATTGAGGGCATTGAGACCTTGGTTCAGATGTAGATGGGCCTCCAGGACTGGCAGTACCAGGGGCTGGTGGAGCCTCCGGATCTCACTCTGGCCTTCCCTCCGTTCCATGTCTAGGGGTCATCGAGCATCCCCAGGGTGGTGAAAGCATTCGCGCCCATATCAGAGCCTCTCTCAGGGGAAGTGCTGGAACACCTCAGTGTTCCCAAATCTCTCCCACCTGATACTGGCCTATTCAATGGCCAGCGGGCAGAACAAGGTGGCACTTTATCACCTGAGACACCCGCAAGTTGGCCAGACACATCCGGGTCTAGACGACAGCCACCAAAGGCATCCCAGGTCAGAGAGCGAGAAGCTCAGCAGGCTGCCTTCACATCTGATGTGCTGTTTGGGTTAACACCTAGAAGGAGCAATAGGCCACGTAAAATTAAAGTTGTACCATTTAAGTTGCAGATAGTTAGGGGTCAGGGCACAATTATGTATATAGTCACCAGTGAACATTTTTTCACCAACATTCTGATCTGCCTCAATCCTCTGCCTGAAGGTGTTAGGGATGTGTTGGGGTTGGTCGTAGAGGGTGTTCTGGGTGGGGAGGCTTTGGGGGGCAATGGGGTTTTGGCGTGGAGCAGGGCCCCCAGGACACTTGAACGCCCACTTGGAGTCACCCTCAGAGAAAGGTGGCCGGGAACGGGACAAGACGTATGAGGCTGCTTACATGACAGCTTACCCAGCGAGTGATCCATCACCGCTCACCATCTCCATAACTGCCCCCCCCCCCCCACTCCCCAAAGGATATATGAGCATGGTAAAATAGGACTGAGTCAGCACGGATTCATCAATTCTTTGAGGAGAACCAGTGGACATGATCTATTTAGATCTCCAGAAGGCCTTTGAGGCTGCTAAATAAGATAAGAGCCTATGGTGTTAGGGCAAGATACTGGCATGGATAGAGGATTGGCAGAAGGCAGAGAGTGGTGATAAAGAGATCTTTATCAGGATGGCAGCCGGTGACCAGTGGTGTTCCGCAGGGATCAGTGTTGGGACTACAACTATTCACGATGTACATTAAAGATCTGGAAGAAGGAACTGAGGGCATTGTTGCTAAGTTTGCAGATAGTACAAAGATATGTAGAAGGACAGGTAGTATTGAGGAAGCAGAAGGGGTGCAGAAGCACCTGGACAGCCTTGGAGAGTGGGCAATGAATTGGCAGATGGAATACACTGTGGAAAAGTGTGAAGTTATGCACTTTGGAAGAATAGAGGCATAGACTATTTTCTGGCTGGGAAAAGGCTTCGGAAATCAGAAACACAAAAGCAGTTAGAAGTCTGGCCTTGGAGATTGTCCAGAGGAGGTTAACAAGAATTCCCGGAATGAAGGACTTTTCATATGAGGAGTGGATGAGGACTCTGGGTCTGTAATTGATGCGAGTTTAGACGGTGAGGGGAGATCTTAATTAAACTCACAGAATGCTGAGAGGCCTGGATAGCTTGAATGTGGAGAAGATGTTTACACTAATAGGAAAAGCTAGAACCTGAAGGCACAGCCTCAGAGTGAAGGGACGATCCTTTAAAACAGAGATGAGGAGGAATTTCTTCAGTCAGAGGATTGGGAATCTGTGGAACTCTTTGCCGCAGAAGGCTGTGGAGGCCAATCTTTACGCTAGGTTATTTATTAATATGGGGATCAGGAGTTATGGAGAGAAGGCAGGAGAATGGAGATGAGAAACGTATCAGCCATGATTGAATGGCGGAGCAGACTCAATGGACCAATTGGCCTAATTCTGCACCTATGTCTTCTGGTTTTATTGCCCGTGAGATGGATTGCCCAACACACACACACAACACACCCGGGTGGACAGTGTAAGGTGATCCTAAAGGCAAGAGTTAGACTTGGTCAAATGGTTCGGAGCATCAGAGCTCATGTCACAGCGAGTCGTCATCAGTCTCTGCCTCTGGACAGGGCCCGCTGATGCTGCCAACCCAGGGGCCAACACACTGCAGTGATGCTGGTAGGTCTCTTGGAGGAGGGAGGGGGAGCTGGGATGCTGGGATGGAGTGACGGGCAGTGGGACGGTGAAGGTTCAGGGAATGGAGGAGGGACAGGGAAGGTGTGAGCAGTTATGGGGAAGGGGGGAAGTGGATGGGCAGATGGGAGAGGGCATCGGAGAACAAGATGAGTCTGGCTCCTCCTCCAACATAGCCCTCCTCTGCTGCGCGAAGTTGTGCAATGCAGCAGGCCAACATGATGTTAGAGATCCTCCTGGGGCAATATTGGAGAGCCCCTTCAGAGTGGTCCAGGCATCAGAAGCGCATCTTGAGGAGGCCGATGCACTGCTCAATGATGCTCCCGGTTGCTGCATAGGCGTCACTATAAAGAGTCTCCACATCAGCCTGGGGGCTCTGGACAAGGTTAATTAGCCAAGACCTCAGCGGGTAACCCTTGTTACCCAAGAGCCAATCCCTCACCCAACGGAGAGCCTCAATGTAGCTGTGAAATTCAGTATGCGCCAGGATGTATGCATTGTGCAAGCTGCCTGGGTGCATTTGGCATGCCCCCCGGCGCACTGTCCCATTATGCAGATGTGCATAATGTGCAGCTGGTGGTCATACACTAACTTCACATTCAGGGAGTAGAAGCCCTTCCTATTGATGAAGGGCACCCCCTGATGAGCCAGTGCTCATGGGGGACATGCATGCCATCAATTATTCCCTGGACTGGGGCATGCTATCGATGGCAGGAATCCTGCTGCCCGGGCATCCTGGTGTACATGGTCCAGGGTGAAGTTTATATAGACAGCTGCCCAGGCGCATAGGGAAACCGTCACAGCCTGGATACACGTGTGCATGAATGTCTGTGCAATCCAAAACAAGTTCCCGCTCAGCCGCCGGAAAGACCCAGGGAAAACTGTCCAGGACAACTATCATCTTGATGGCCACAGAGATCTGGAGCCCTCCTCTGCGGTCCAGCAGTTCCTTGAAGGATAGGCGCTGATGTGCCTTCATGCGGCGCCTACTTTGCATTTCATTCATGGCCTGTTGGATGGCCGACACTTGAACCTGACTGGTTGGTCCATACTCTTCTGGGGCAGGCTCCTCCTGTGCAAGGTCCTCCCCGAGCAGGCCCTGTGCCTACAGCCAGGTGGATAAGGAGCATTGATGGCTCAACTGTGAAATTAATTCTCAGCAGAGGGAGAAAAGACAAGACATGTTAGCAGGATGAGTATTCCCTTGTCCATCCAAATCCAACAGGCTACATGGTGACCCTGAGTTGTATTTCAGATCCACTCTCCACATCACATGACCCCCCCATCACATCATCACCCCTAAGCCATTCCTCCCGATGTGTGCCCTTCCACACTGCACCCTTGTTTCTATCAGTGAGTGACACCTGGCCTGTGATGTGGGGAGCCTCTATCCTCACCACCCATCCCTGTCAGAGGTAACGGTGACTGCCATAACCTTTGTCAGCTATATGCTCTGTGGCTCCTCTTTCCTCAGAGGTGTCTACTGTGCCTGTCCTCATTGGGTGGGCCGTGTGTTATCCCGACAGCAGAGTGGCACCTGGTTATGCAGTGGAGAGAGACATGGTGTGCCAGCAATTGCCTCCATGCACAGAGGTTTGTGGCTGGGTAGATCCTACAGGTGGGTGTGGGCGAGGGAAATGTGATTAATCTAGTTCAGTTGCAGTGTGATGCGGTTCTGGGTGTGACACACAAGTTCTGACAACCTGTCTGGGGGCAGTATGGATGGAGCAGGGGTAAGGTGGGCAGGCAGGGCTTGGCGACAACTAGTGGTCCTGAGAGGTGGGCCAGTTGATAGTGTCATTGGTGAGGCCGCTGCCCTGAGAAAGGAGTGTGCCAGGGAGGATGCCAAGTGCATGAGTCCTTTGTTTGGGGTGAGCTCTGCAATTCCCCTGCTTCCCCTGCAGTGGGGCTGAGCTTCTGATGAGTGGCAGCATCTGGTGGGGCACTGATTGAGTTTGGACACACCCATCCAGTTGATTCTGCTGGAGTTTAAGAGTTTCCAGAGGGCTGGGTGGGCTCCCAAAATTACCAGAGGTTTTCTGCACATTTACAGGACAGAATAAGCAGTAAGCAGAGTAAACAGCCAGGGGCCTGTAAGTAGCACCAAAGGAGTGTGTTTAAAACGCAGGCTGCAGCAGTGGTGGTCTGAGCTTGGTCACCCCGATCCCAAGGGGGACACCCCGAGTCCATGAACCTATGACCAAGTTATTTCCCGCAACTCCCCCGCCCCCCCCCCCCCCCCCCCCCCCCCCACCCACCCACCCCCGGCCCAGGCAGCCCAACAATTTATGAGTGTTGTTAAAAGTTTCTTACCGTCTCGCTCCCCCTCAGCAGCCATGGCGCCCAGGCCCCTTTTGCAAATACTTGCACCAATTCCTGCCCATGTGACCTCCGCCTGAGAGGGGCAGAGCGTGGTGGAAGGGCGCAGCATGCTGTGTTCAACCCAGTAAGTAGATTTAAATGCATGCAAATGACGGTTGTACATGGCCCCACCAGTGCGGGGCACAAACCTCGTTTTCACCGCCTGTGAGGGACAGAATCCGGGCCGGGTGCAAACATCGATTTTCACATGATGCCCGCTGTTGACGTTTCCGGCATTGCAAGGTGGAGAATCCAGCCCAAGATGTGCTTTGTGGAGTTGTTGTGATCTGGACTGCACTGCCTGTAGGGGTGGCTTTAACAGTAATTTTCAAAAAGGAATTAAACCATGCTTGATGGGAAAATATTAATGTGGAAAGAGCTGGGATAATTGGAAATCTCTTTGAAAGAGTCAACACAGATTCAATGGGCCAAATGCCCTCTTTCTGGGCTGCACTATTCTATGAACCTATACATTTCTATCCAGTTGCTGCCGTTAGTGTAACTTCTTGTCAAAATAGTTAAACATTGAAATTTATTCAATCTTGCCTCTGAGGCCTACTTGCTGAACACCTTGGTGTATCAGTGTTCCATTGAACAAATACGTTTTTTTTTTTATTCCTTACTCTAATACAAATTATTTTTGTAGAGATATTCATATTGAATTGCGGCTGCCTCTCACTAGTCCGGTTACTGAAAGATCTAAAATCTCCTCAAGTGGGTTGTGTCATTTCTTGTATGTGAATTATGCGCTATTTAGCTATCATCTTCCATCTTGGGAATCCCCAATTATAGGGTCCTTCTGTTTCCTTGTTTCCAAGTTAAATATCTACCCAATGCTCTACTTTATGTCCTATGTCATAACATTTTACCTTTACCATCAATCAGCAGTGTGGAACCTTGTCAAAATCTCCCTGATGATCCAAGTATAAAATATCAATCACATTTGCCTTGTCCACTATGTTAATAATATTTCAGAAATACACCAGCATATTAGTTAAACATTGGCTCCCTTTCCTGGATGTCCTTTAACAAGCTATGTTTTTCCACATACCCAACTATTAAACCCCTCAAAATATTTTTTAACATTTGTCCAAAAGCTGGTATTCAATTTCATTTCTAATCTCTCAATTCCTTTCCTTTGCATATGGAAATTCTAGCAGTGACCAGATCAGTAACACTAATAAAGTAGTAGCTTTATATCCAGGTTGTACTATAGTTTACAAAATCTGAGTTATAGATGAGGGACAAAACAGTTTGTCAAGAAGTCATTTACAGCACTAAAGGTGGACAGTCAGTCCATTGGGTCTATGTCGGCTCTCCATGGAGAAAGACAGCCAATCCCATTTTCCTGCTCTACCCCCATAGCCCTGGAAATTTAATTCCTTCAAATGCCCATCCAATTTCCATCTAAAATCGTTGCTCATCTCTGCTTCTAACATCGTCATATGCGGCGAACTCCAGGTCATTACTGTTCACTGTATAAAAAACATTCTTCCTCACTTTCCCCCTGCATATTGCCCAAACCCTTAAAGATGTGTCCCCTATGCCTTGAACAGATGGATAACAAGAAAAGCTGTTCCTTGTCCACCTTATCCAAACCTGCCATAATCTTGTAGAGTTCTATCAAATCTTCCCTCAATCTCCTTTGCTCCAAGGAGAAAATTCCGGGTTCTCCAACCTAAACTTGGAGCTAAATTTCTCAGTAAGAAGTCTTACAACACCAGGTTAAAGTCCAACATGTTTGTTTCAAACACTAGCTTTTGGCGCACTGCTCCTTCCTCAGGTGAATTTCTCATTCTTGGGTACCATTCCTGTAAATCTCATCAGCACCCACTTATAAACACTCACGTCCTTCTTAAATTGTGGTGACCAGAACCGGATGCAATATTCTAGTTGGTGCCCAACAGGAGCTTTATAAAGGCTTAGCATAACACTGCTGTTTTTGTTTTCAAGGCCTCTGTTTATGAAGCCTAAGATCCCATATACTTTACTGACCAATTTCTTGAAATGTCATCCACCTTCAAAGGGCTATGTACACCCAGGCCCCTCTATCCCTGCACACTCTTTCGAACAGTGCCATTAAGTCCAAATTGCCCAACAATTTAATTTCATGCATGTTGAGCAATATAATGCATCCACAACTTACACAGCAACCAAAGTGGTATGGGCAAGTCTGGAATCAATGGCAATTGTACCTTAAACATTCACTCCCATCACCACCAGTGCATATGTGTCCCACCAGTGCATAATATATCATCCACAATATGCATTGCAGGAACTCACCAAGGCTTCTTCAGCAGTACACTCAAACCACTGACCTCTACGATCTGGATGGAGAAGGGAAGCAGGTGCATGCAGGGAAACCTACAAGTTTTGCCCTGAGTCACACACCCATTCTGACTTGAAAATTTATCAGCCCTGTAACTCTACACAGAAATATCTTACCATAAGAGGTTCCGTGGTTCAAGAAGGCAGCTCGGCACAATCGTCTCAAGAAAAAATAGGGATGGGCAGTAAACACCCACATCCTATAAACAAATAAACAAACTTAAAATATCTTTCACTTTGTGTTGTGTAGATGGATATAACTGTAAATTCTCCTGATATCAAAAAATGGATGAAAATATCAGAAGAGATCAAGAACCTTTTCAAAACTGCTGTAACCTTACTCCAGCAACGAGGAACGATGGATAGCAGCAAAGCCAAGAAATATCTCTGCTCAGGTAAGAATTTTGTTTTGTTTTTCATTGCTACGATGAGACAAAACTGTAATTTGAAGTCATATTATTAGAAGGAATGTACTTTGAAAATACCAAGCTTACATCAGCATATCAGTGAAACTTAATTGATACACTTTACAAACTGAATTTTCACAGAAATAAATGAAGTAACATTTTCCTCAAACTGTCAAATTTTACTCAGTAATGTCATGACCTGCAAATTCAGGAAGCATTTTAATGATTGACCATGCAATTTCTAAAGCAGAATTCTGTTCCAAAACCAGATATCGAAATATAGAAATATGTTTGAATATGTCTGCAGATCAGTTTGAAGGTATACCTGAAGAGCAAGATAAAGTTAGCTTGTGCTGTAGGTAACCCCTTAAACTTTGTGTTTCCCTGAGGAGCAAAGGGAGGTTGTAGATTTAAATCAGCAAAGCAGTTTCTTCTCTCAGGTGTGAAAAGGTTCAATAACTTTTCTCTTTCTCTCATGCAGACAAAAGAATTGTGTGCTGCAAAACACAGGTTGGGTACTGCTCCTACTTTCACCCATGGCTGCGACTTCAGCCGGAAATGGTGACTGCAGCACATGTGCACAACTGTGCTGCTGATCGCACCAGATGCCATTTTATTGATGATGTCAGTGTAGATGCTGGAAATATGTAGAGTAGGCAGATCATGAGTTACTCAACACGTAATGCTGATTTGACTCCAGTGATGCCATTGTTGACCTGAATGTTCCAGTTAATGCCTTTTCTTAACTTTGCATAACTGAACATGCAGCATGGTAGGCAGAATGAGCAGAGTAGACACAGAGGAAGACAAGTCACTCAAAGTGGAAGGAGAGGAAGAAAGAAAAAAAGTGCTCTCAGCAGGAAGTCCTACCCACTCATGGTCTTCAGGGAGTAATTCTCCTGCCTCAACCTCAGCAATGAACAGTGTACACAGTCTCCATTTCACTGAGGCTTCCTTCCCAGTGAACTGAGGACCCTGGGATACGACATCCTGCCTGCCGTGAAGTGCTGGTCAGCACAGAGGAGACCGTGGCTACTACCGGCGTTAGGTGTCAGTTACAATGCCAACCCACCTAATTTTAAGACCTTCCCACCTCTTTCATCATCTCCTTTCAGGGGCAAAATGATTCTGCCCCAATGTCTGTTTTAGTCACTTGTCCTTAATCCCTGATTATAATCGCCCCACCATTGGTGGCCATTCCTTCAGCTGTCTCGGCCCCTAAGATTCTGAATTTGCTGCTTAAACCCTTTGATGTGACCATCAATTCACACGACAAGTAGTTGGAAGTGAACAGTGGTTTTAATGATCTTACAACGGAGCCTGCCTGTGCCGAGATGAACTGGCAGGCAGGCTCAGACTGCCAGACTTTATACTTCCGGTTAGTGGGAGGAGCCATAGGCGGAGCCATGGGCGGAGCCAAGTGTGGAGCCCAGTACAAACTCCTCATCTCCCCCTAGGGGCAGAGCCGCACAACTGCTCGTATAACGAGCTTACACAGACACAGTGTGAATTACACGGACTGTGATTCACCACATTCACCCCCTGTAAAAATTGAGTCCAGCGGGGGTGATGTGTCTACCAATTCCCAATTGCGAATTACAAGTTACAAGTTACAATTTACAGGTTATAAATTACAGGTTAAGTCGATCTGGCGGCCGAGTCGTCCTCTGGGATCGATGAAGCACCGGGGTTCCAGCCTCTTCTGGTGGCTGGGCGGTGGCGGTCGGCGAGGGAACCATGGCGGACTCCGGGGGTGATTCGGCCAGAGCTTCGTATCCGACTGGTTCGACTGGTGACGGGAGCAACGGAGACCCAATGGCGCGGGGGCGTGGAGCACGGGCAGCGGAACTGCAGGTGTGGGGGCGCCGGGCGCGGAGAGTTTGGGAGGGGTATAGTGTGAGGGGTATCTCAGCGGCGGTGGTGTCGGAGTTGGATCTTGCAGGTGCCAGGTCCCGGAGGGAAACAGTGTCCTGACGGCCGTCAGGGTACTCTATAAATGCGTAGTGTGGGTTTGAATGGAGCAGGAGCACTCTCTCTACGAGTGGGTCAGTCTTGTGAGTCCGGATGTGCTTCCGGAGGAGAACCGGGCCTGGTGTCTTTAACCATGCTTGGAGCAAAACCCCCGTGGTAGTGCCCCTGGAAAAAACAAATAGCCGCTCGTGAGGGGTCTGGTTGGTGGCCGTACATAGGAGGGACCTAATAGCATGGAGCGCATCGGGGAGGACTTCCTACCAATGGGAGGTCGAGAGCTTCCTGGACCGGAGGGTCAGTAGGACGGTCTTCCAGACCGTCGCGTTCTCCCTCTCCACCTGTCCGTTCCCCCTGGGGTTGTAGCTGGTAGTCCTGCTCGAGGCGATGCCCTTTTCGAGCAGGTACTGACGCAGCTCGTCGTTCATAAAGGCCGAACCCCTGTCGCTGTGTACGTAGCTGGGGAAACCAAACAGGGTGAAGATACTATGCAGGGCCCTAATATGTGGGAGGTCATATCGGGCACTGGATAGCAAAGGGAAAACGAGAGAACTCGTTGATGACGTTCAGGAAGTGCACATTCCTATTGGTCAAGGGGAGTGGCCCTTTGAAATCGATAGCGAGGCGTTCAAAGGGCCGAGAAGCCTTGACCAGGTGGGCCCTGTCTGGTCTATAGAAGTGCGGTTTGCACTCCGCACAGATCGGGCAGTCCCTGGTGATGGCTTTCACTTCCTCTGTGGAGAAAGGCAGATTTCGGGCTTTGACGTAGTGGGCGAGCCGGGTGACCCCCTGGTGGCAGAGGTCATCGTGAATAGCTTTCAGGCGGTCGTCTTGCGCGCTGGCGCACGTGGCGCGGGACAGGGCATCTGGGGGCTCGTTGAGCTTCCCCGGTCGGTACATAATATCGTACTTGTAGGTGGAGAGTTCGATCCTCCACCGTAAGATCTCATCATTTTTGATCTTGCCCCTTTGAGAGTTGTCGAACATAAAGGTAACCGATCTTTGGTCGATGATGAGGGTGAACCTCCTACCTGCGAGGTGGTGCCTCCAGTGACGTATCGCTTCCACGATGGCTTGTGCTTCCTTTTCGACCAAGGAGTGTCGAAGTTCCGAAGCGGAGAGGGTTCAGGGGAAAAAGGCGACTGGTCTCCCAGCCTGATTTAGTGTGGCTGCAAGAGCGACCTCTGAGGCATCGCTCTCTACCTGGAAAGGGACGGATTCATCCACCGCCCGCTTGGCCGCTTTGGCGATGTCCTCCTTGATACGATTGAAGGCCTGACGAGCCTCATCCGATAGAGGGAAGAGTGTGGCCTTAAATAGTGGGCGGGCTTTGTCCGCATATTGAGGGACCCACTGGGCATAATACGAGAAGAATCCCAGGCACCTTTTGAGGGCCCTGGGACAATGAGGGAGAGGGAGTTCAAAGAGGGGGCGCACACGGTCCGGGTCGGGGCCCAGGACTCTGTTCTCCATGACATAGCCGAGGATGGCTAGCCTGGTCATGCGGAAAACGCATTTCTCCGTGTTATACGTGAGGTTGAGTTTCTGGGCAGTCTGGAGAAATCAATCGAGGTTAGCATCGTGGTCCTGATGGTCGTGGCCGCAGATGGTGACGTTATTCAGGTATGGAAACGTGGCCCACAGCCCGTACTGGTCCACCATTCGGTCCATTGCTCGTTGGAACACCGAGACCCCATTAGTGACGCCAAAGGGAACCCGGAGGAAGTGGAAGAGACGGCCATCAGCCTCAAACGCCCTGAAGTGGCGGTCCTCCGGGCGGATTGGGAGCTGATGGTATGCGGACTTCGGATCCACCGTGGAAAAGACTTTATAATGGCCGATCTGATTCACCATGTCTGCAATTCTGGGGAGGGGATACGCATCAAGGAGCGGGAACCGATTAATGGTCTGGCTATAGTCCACTACCATTTGGAATGTTTCCCCGGTCTTGACAACCACCACCTGAGCTCTCCAGGGACTGTTACTGGCCTCTATGATCCCCTCATGTAGGAGCCTATGGACCTCGGTTCTGATAAATACCCAGTCCTGCAGGCTGTATCACCTACTGCGAGTGGCTACGGGTTTGCAGTCCGGCGTGAGATTGGCAAAGAGTGGAGGGGGTCGATGTTTAGGGTGGCGAGGCTGCAAATAGTGAGCGGGGGCAAGGGCCCGCCGAAGCTGAGTGTGAGGCTTTTGAGGTTGCACTGGAAATCGAGTCCCAGTAGGAGTGGGGCGCAGAGTTCAGGGAGCACGTACAGCTGGAAGTTTGAGTAGCTAATGCCCTGGATCGTTAGGGTCGCGACGCTGCGCCCTTGGAGGTGAATGGAGTGTGAGCCCGAAGCGAGGGAGATAGTTTGCCGTGCAGGGAAAATAGGGAGCGAACAGCGGCTTACCAGATCTGGATGTGCGAAGCTCTCGGTGCTCCCGGAGTCAAAGAGGCACGGCGTCCTGTACCAGGTGCTTTGGACGCGACTGGTCCAACGTGACCGCGCTGAGTTGCGGGTAGTCAGCGGCTCGATCAGCTGTGCTGGAGTGGCCCCGTGATGACTGCCCTCTGAGTTCGTAGTCGTCGAGGTGAGTTTCAGAGTTTGAAGAGGATGGATTCCCAAGATGGCCGCTCCCATGAGTCGCACATGGCCGGCCGCGTGAAGGAGGATTGCCAAGATGGCCGCCCCCATGAGTCGCACATGGCCGGCCGCATGGAGGAGGATTGCCAAAGTGGCCGCCCCCATGAGTCGCACATGTCGGGTGGGGGCGGAGTCGGCATACAGGCTGCAGCATTTCGGGGCCTGCGGGCCTGTGAGTTTTGGAAGCGAGTGCTTTGGGCTGCGGGAGAGTTTGGGGAGGGGGATTTCTTCGCCAGGCAGACCCAGGCATAGTGTCCTTTGCAACCGTAATTGCTGCAGGTCGCGTTGCGGGCCGGGCAGTATTGCCGTGGGTGCTGGGGCTGCCCACAAAAGTGGCACACTGGGGCTGCGTGATGGCTGGGTGGCCGCGTGGCGCAGGCCTGGGGCAATCGCTGGTCAGGGGCCCAGGATGGGGTCGCTTGGTCCGCGGGGAACGAGGTGAGGCTGAGGAATGAGACCTCCATAGTGGTAGCTAGTTCTACCGTGTCCTCTAAGTTCTGGGCCCCTTTTTCTAACAACCGCTGGTGCACATAATTCGAGTTGATAACCCGTATACGAATTGGTACTATTTAGTTGAGAAGATATATGGTGGCTCACCCTTGCGTGCAGTAGACTGAGTTTCTGCTCCTCTGTAGTTTCTGGAGTACTTGATTCAGCCAGGTAGGCCTTAAAACATCTGAGCCAGTGCTGGAAGATTTCTTTTGCCTCTGCAGCCTGCGGGTCGAGTTCTAGTCATCAGGCTTGAGGGCTGATTCCATAGTTGTTTCTTGAGTTGTTTGTTCGATTTCCTCTTATCGATTTCTTCTTGTTTCCTAAGATCATTAAATTGATGTGACCATCAATTCACACGACACGTAGTTGGAAGTGAACAGTGGTTTTAATGATCTTACAACGGAGCCTGCCTGTGCCGAAATGAATTGGCAGGCAGGCTCAGACTGCCAGGTTTAATACTTCCGGTTAGTGGGAGGAGCCATGGGCGGAGCCAAGGGTGGAGCCCAGTACAAACTCCTCATCTCCCCCGAGGGGCAGAGCCGTGCAACTGCTCGTATACCGCGCTTACACAGACACAGTACATCATATATAATAACAGTGTGAATTACACTGACTGTGATTCACCACACCCTTCTGCTTCTTTCTCTCACTTTTACCCTTCAAGAGGCTCCTGAAAACCTACCTCTTTGTCCAAGCTTTTGGTCAACATTTGCCATATGTCCATAGGTGGTTCAGTGTAAAAGTTTGCTTATTAATGCTCCTTTAGGCATTTTACTATATTACAGGTACAACATAAATATAAGTTGTTGTCACTGACATAATGACAGAGATGAGCAGGACAGGTACTGCAGTCACCACAAAGGTAATTTTATTACAATTTACACATTTTATTAAAAACTTTAGCACTGCTGCCTCACGGCGCTGAGGACCCGGGTTCGCTCCAGGCCCTGGGTCACTCTGTGTGGAGTTTGCACATTCTCACCGTGTCTGTGTGGGTCTCATCCCAACAACCCAAAGATATGCAGGATAGGTGGATTGGCCAGGCTAAATTGCCCCTTAATTGGGAAAAAAGGAATTGGACACTCTTTAAAAAAAAAAGTAATTCTGAAAAAGCCAATCTGTGGAACTAAAGGAAGGAAGGCATCTTAAGTCCACAGTTGCTGCAGACACTTTCCTACGACATTGTCCGTTCCAGCCACGCCATCAGACAAACCTTTGGGCCACCATGTGAAGCTGGACTGGGAGTGTGATGTTTGCTCCAAAAAAGCTGCTAGGTCTTTGGCTTCAAGGTCAACCAGAAACTTATGTAAAGTGAGTTCTAATGGAATTAATGTCTAAATCAGATTCTGCTAATGTGAACAGAGACCTTGGGCTGGACTCTCTGCCCCGCCGCGCCATATTTCCGTTTTACCCCGCCGCCGGGATGCTCCATTATGCCGGCTTGTCAATGGGGTTTCCCATTCTGGGGCAGCCCCACGCCGTCGGGAAACCCCCGGGCTGCCGGCAAAATGGAGCATCCCGCCAGTGGAGAACCAGCCCCTTGTTTGAATTTCAAAGCAGATACTACAATGTTTTGCCAGTACAAAATTCCTATTGTATACACACATATAAAAGAATAAAAACATTAATCTTTGAATCATGATAATCATCAATTAGTTAGAAAACTGCACTGTACCCAGACTTTTGAACAAATATTTTGTTTTATTAATAGAGTGCCTCTTTAGTCACTGCTTTTACTCTTTGCTCAAAATTCCCTCTGCCTGATACTTAGCCAAATATTCCTGCACCTAGTCATAGTCATGTATTGAGAGAATCTGGCCGAAGGTGTTATAGAAGTTATAGAACAGTACAGCACAGAACAGGCCCTTCGGCCCTCGATGCTGTGCCGAGCAATGATCACCCTACTTAAACCCACGTAACCCGTATACCCGTAAGCCAACAATCCCCCCATTAACCTTACACTACGGGCAATTTATCATGGCCAATTCACCTAACCCGCACATCTTTGGACTGTGGGAGGAAACCGGAGCACCCGGAGGAAACCCACGCACACACGGGGAGGACGTGCAGACTCCACACAGACAGTGACCCAGCCGGGAATCGAACCTGGGACCCTGGAGCTGTGAAGCATTGATGCTAACCACCATGCTACCGTGAGGCCCCCTTTTTTAAAACAACACCTGACATTGAATAGAAGTTGGGTTCTGCACTGTATGGGTTCTGCACTGAGCAAACGGTCAAAGTGCTTCACTTTGTGACTGTAGTCTCTGAATCAGGTCAGTTTTCCAATATTATCTGTAATCAACAGAATTGGTTGATGTTACTTGCCTAATGTTCATTTTATTTTTTAGAATAGCTATTCATTGTCTCACCTTTGAAGTCCCATTCTGGGATAAGCACACATTCAAACCAGAAGTTTTCTTTATCTATGCACAGGAAGCCTTTGTGGATTCATATCCCAAACCTTGATATACTGTTGACCGTGTATGTATGTATTTCACAGACGTTCGGTACTCATTTTTCCTTTTGATGTTAAAATAATTATTGGAATCTATAGCTTATTCCCATTGCTGACTAGCCCCCTCACAAATAATTTGGTGACTGTCAGTTATCTGGGCTGACATTAAAGAATTAATATTTGGGTAATTTATTGGAGCATAAAATGTAGTTTCAAGCAGGGTGGGAAGAAAGTCTAGAGATAATCAGTCGAGTTCATAATGCCAGAAGCATATTTATAGGCTGGGATTCGTTTTCTGAGGACAAAAGGAATATGTTCAAGCCTTGCACCTTTTCTAAATACACAGGAACTTGGGGAGCCTATGGTTCCCTGTTGCTTTCTACATGATAATCTTTATTCATGTCACAAGCAGGCTTACATTAACGCTGCAATGAAGTTACTGTGAAAATCCCCTAGTCGCCACACTACAGCGCCTGCTCAGGTACACGGAGGGAGAATTCAGAATGTCTAATTCACCTCACAAGCACGTCTTTCGGGACTTATGGGAGAAACCGGAGCGTCCGGAGGAAACCCACGCAGACACTGGGAGAACGTGCAGACTCCACACAGACAGTGACCCAAGCCAAGAATCGAACCGGGGTCCCTGGCGCTGTGAAGCAACAGTGCTAACCACTGTGCCGCCCTCAGACAGTGCCCCAGCCAATCAAAGTCAAACCAATCAGTGCCCTTCTCTCCTGTAGGATCAATTGTTGTGATTGTCTAAAATTTGGTATTCTTCTGTTTATCCTGATGAGTGAAAGATGAAAAATGTCTCTCTTTTCACTTTAGCATGACTTCTAGATGCCCATCAAAATAACATCCATAGACATTCCCATGTCCATTACTTTAATCACCTCTTCAAAAAAATCAGTTTCATCAGACATGGCCCAACCTTTACAATTCCATCATCTCTCTAATCAGCAGAACATTTTCAAGGTGTTCAGCCAACCTATCCTTAGTTATAGACTGCAGTGATTTCTAAACAACAAATATTAGACAAATGATTAATAATTGCCTGGTTACCCTCTCTTACCTTTCTTAAATAGTAGAATGACATGCACAGTTTTCCAATCTAAAGGGACAGTTCGGGAATCCTGCAAGGAGGAAGAGAGCAATGTGTGACAGAAATGGCATTTGGATATAGAGTATTTGTTGAAGATGAACATGAGGGAAAGGCGTGATATTTGCAAACAATCAGGGCGAGTCTCATTGATGGATGGATACATGGGGATATAAGTGCAAAGACAAAAGGGATGGGTATACCTACAAGGTATGTTGGCAAGAGGAATAATGTGCTTGTGTAGATTGGGAAGATTTGGTGAAGTGGGGCACAGCTCATGACTATCTACCTTCCTTGGCAGCACTCCTTTCACTCTCCTTCCCAATACCAACTGTTTCAACTTGCATATTGGGAGCATCTGTAAAATACTGGATATTGAGCTCTGGGTATTCATCATGTCTACTGATGTGAATTTGATGGGATACCTAAAAATCAGATGTCAATGAAGGGGCTATGTTAGAAAACTGTTAGACACACTTCACAGTTTTCCAGGATTCCAATGCACTATTAGGCCACCCCAGTTGCATTGCACAAACTTGGCCCCCAAGCTAATTTTGCCACTCTGGTTTGTCAAGTCTATATCAATATTAAAGTCCCCCATGATCATTGCATTGCTCTTGTTGCATACTCCTCTCTAATTTCATGGTTTATACATTGTCCAACTCGATAACTACCATTCGGAATCTTGAAACTAATCCCACCAGTCTTTTCTACCCTGTGTTATTTCTTAGCTCCTCCCATAATGATTCTGCATCATGAGCATCGTGAGCAAAACATTGTTGATTTTATTAAGGATGATATATTGACATCTGAATACTGAAAACAAAAGGTTAAGAACATTCCACCTTGATTTATTTTGACATTTTCTATTCATAACAACAGTTGCTTCCGTCCCCTTAATCTAATAGCTGGATGACAGTCATACAGGGACACAGAAACTGCCAGCTGAATTCTAACCCAGGGCAGAGGAAACCTTTATTAATGGAATTGTGCAATACCCATGACTGTGAATGTAAACGACCAGGATTACTTTGCTCCCATATTTTAAGCGTCGGTTTAGCAAAGTAAGCAAAAAATCTTGCAAGAGGCCGAAATCGCATTTCACACTGATGTAAAAGCATGAGTGATTCTCCACATGCCCCTGACAGAAATGAAAGTGTGACTTTGTCATGTGAGAGTACCTTTAAGAAATGGGTGTTTAAGAAATGTACCTTTAAGAAACGTGTGTTTATCAGTGATGTCAGAGAGTGGGTGGAGCTGGGCTGTCTGTCAGCTTTTTACTTTTGTTTTAGACTGTTTGCTGCAGGGTGTGTTTTAGTTTTGTTTTCAGAGCTGGATAGCTGCAGTCACAGCCAGAAGGGGTATTAGTCTCTCTCTCTGTATTCTAAAAACTGTAAATCGATCCTTTGGTGATTTAAAACTAGTAACTGCTTTCAGTAGTGACTTTAACCTGATGTGCTTCTGTTTAAAGGTTTTTTTTAAGTCTTATGGATGTTAAAAGGACAGCTTAAAGATTACTTAGTGTTGTATTCTTTGGGGGTTGTATTTGAATTAATGTTTGCTAAGATGTTCACTGTATGTTTTTAAAAGGTTAAATTGAGTTAATAGAATAAACATTGTTTTGCTTTAAAAATACTTTTCCATTTCTGCTGTACCACACCTGTAGATTGGGCTGTGTGCTCCCCACACCACAATCTAATAAAAGTTGTGGGTCAGGTGAACTCCATGATACACTTTTGGGTTCTCTAAACCCTGGCTCATAACAGTTTTTAAAAGTGGAACTTGAAATCACTCATGTTGAAGTTAGAGTTCGATGAGACAAGGTGGCCCATGGTATTAGATTAATCTGGGGGGATTTTAAGGAAAAATCCATTGAAATTCACTTGGGTTCAGAGAGGAGTGTGTCTTGTCATCTTGTCTACTTAAAAGGAACTTTATGTGTTACCAAGACCACTGTGGTTTGAGATGTACTTTGTAATCCATGTCAATCTTAAAATCTATATGTAATTGTTAAGCTAAGGGGGAAGTAAAGGAGTATTGTATAACAACCCAACCGTTCATGTTTAATAAATGTTTTTTTTTCTTGTTGTTAAAAGTAATTAGTGGTCCTGTGACTCTGTCCCTCCACATTTTGTAAAACAAAAGTAATCATTACGGTCTTTTGAGGCAGGGTTCCATCTGGGATCTTCCCGTCCAGTTATAACACCAACTGGGATCGTAACAGGAACATCATTTTCATACATTGACATCTCATTATCAGGCCTCTAAGCCTGAACTACCCCCCCCCCCCCCCACTCCCTACCCTTCCCGAAAGAAAGTCCATTCATGTCGACATGAGGGCAAACTGGCGTGAAATACGACTGGTCACGCAAGGCATGCACCTGGCGAGCAGACCTCCCAGAGGAGCTCAGGTGAGTGCATCACTCAGGGGAAGGGGGATATGCCCAGACACTGTATGCTGGCACTGCCCCTTGGCAATACCCGGGCCAAGCAATGCCTGGGGGCAGTGCCCAGGCAATGCCATGGGTGGATACAAAGGAGGGCAGAGGTTTCCTGTTTAACTTTTGTGCACTAGGGCAGCCTTTAGAAATGGCGCCCAAAGTTCAAAAATCTAAGTTGCTGGCGAGGCGGTCTCAGTCAGAACCTACCCTGCCTGTGTAACATCATGGGACCTGTCCCATGCCATCTTTTACTATGCGTCGGATGAAATGACGGAGAACGCCACCATTGGTGCCGACGGTTTCAACGCCACTTCTCCTGCCTGCTATAAGCCAGTGTGTTCACTTAGTTACATTAACCTTACCAAGATTGAATTGACATTTTGTTCATTAGTCTGTCATTCTATTCATGAACTGCTAGTGCAGAACATTGTTAACTCTGAACAAGAGTACTTCAGTCTCATTTCTCGTATTTGTACACTCAATTATTTCCCTCCTTGCTTAATTATTGCCGGCTTTGCATCAGTGTGGGAGGTTTGACATCTTGTGATGTAATTTTCTGTTCGCAGAGGTTCTTCCACTTCAGGGTTCTTCCATATAGGCAGGAGCCAGAAATCTTTCTGCAAGCTCCATAGGTTGTCTGAGGGCAAGAGTCTTTTAATTATGTTGGTAAAGTTAATCTTTATCAAATAATGACTTACTGTGACCCTATGTTCAAAAGATACTGATGTTGGTTTTCTTTTCTTAAAGCAATCGAGGACGAGTTTGAGTTTGCCCTAGGAAACCAGACACCGGCATTTCTAAAAAAGTGCGTGTGTTATATCAGGAAAATTGCTCACATTGACCGCCATGTGAAGAATCCGGATATGGGCCGATACACAGATATCATAGAGGTCAATGGAAAGTTTATACGAGACCCAGTTGCAAACAAAAAGCTTGAGAAGCTCAGGGACGAGTTTATTCCCACAATTGTTGCCTCATCCAACTTAAGAGTATACACATCCATTACCCACTGCAATATGAAACTTGGATATTCAGAGGATGTGGAGACCCACTATGTTGAAGGTCTTTGTAAACAATTCTACGATGATATGATTGATATTATCCAGTCTACAGTTCAACAAAACTTCGACATCGAAACGGACACACTTTATGATGAGGTTCTACAGCACTTGTCCCTTTGTAAAATATACTCCTCTCTCTACCAACACCAATGTGAGGCTCTGAACCTCATACACAAATACGTACTGCCTTGTAAAGCAGCACACATCAGTCCACTTGTTGTCTATGGTGGACCATGCACAGGCAAAACACTTCTACTGGCAAAAGTGGCAGAAGAGGTAAAAGCAGCTTATTAATGTGTTGTAATACCTGATGATTTTATTGGATCAAAGTCCATTTACATATCATTCTAAATCCATGTTGGATTGAGTGAAAATAAACAGTAAAGTAGTCTGAAATGTCAGCATAAAAAGTTCCACCTTCAAATATCATAAAAGTAGTTTCATGCCAGACTAGTGGATGTAGTTTGGTTTAAATCTCTTTCACTCATCTATGATTTCTTAAATTTGTTAGGTCAGGCTGAAGATTAGCATTCTCATATTTCTTCCAAATTTTGGGCTTGTACAGATGGATTTAAATTGTAATAGCATTTCCTTTTTAAAATGGCTTTAGTTAAGTTCGTAAAAGATTAAGTTAAAAAAAATGTTTCAGATCATTGACCTTTCACCAAAACTGAAAAAAGTTAAAGATGTAACAGGTTTTAAATACAGAGAAAGGCAAATGAGGTGGCCTCTGCAGTGCTCCAATGAAACTCAATGTAAGCTCGAGGAACAGTGTCCTATCTTGTGATTTGACATTCTGGATTCAATATTGACTTCAATTTCAAGTAATAACTTCTGTTCTCTAATTTTTTTGTTTATTGTTTTCAGGTGGATTGCAGCTGCTGGTGATAATTCTGATTGTCCTATTTACACTTGCTCTCGAACCATCTTTTGTTTCTTTACTTGCCCCTTTTAGCATCTCCTCTAGCCTTACACCATCATCTCTTTTGTCATTTAATCTCTCTTCCCCTCCCCTATTGAGACCTTCCCTTTTCTGCTTTCTGAGCTCTTTCCGTGCCTTTGTACTTGCTTAAAACCTGTTATATCTCTAACGTTTTGCAGTATTGATGAACGATCATTGACCTGATATGTTAACTTTGTTTCTCTCCCCACCAATGCTCTTTAGACCTGCAGTATTTTTCCAACATTTTCCACTTTAAGTTATGTTTTAGTAACCATAGATACCAGTTGTTTTGCCCACAGCATTTATTGTTTTGCTGACAACAATCATAAGGCATTCTTAAGATTTTTTAAAATAAATATCAGGGAGATTCATTAGCACGGCTGCATTTAGTCCAATCCTTAAACTGTCTTTCAGGTGTACTTGAGGATAAAGTGACGTTATGTAATATAAAACACACAGTAGCTGGAGACAGCTATAACAATGAAAGTTGTCACACACATTAGAGCCACTTTGTGGATTCTATTGTTTTCTGAACATGAAAAATCCCTAAGGATATTGGATAGAATCGCCAATTTTTCAAACAGCTACTAATTTTGCTCAGTACCTATCTAGCGATCCTTCCAGCTGCACCAATTTATAAAACAATTAATCCTATGTTTCGGGATTCAATCAACCTTTTTTCATTTCTTATCCCTTTAACTCAAGACTATTAGAAGTAGGAACATTAGAACACAGGAGTAGGCAACATAGCTCCTTAAACCTATTCTGCCAAAATGAGGTCAAAGCAGATCTGCAACGAAGTAACAGATGAGTTGATGTTAATTTTCCAAAATTCTCTAGATTCTGGTGAGGTTCCTTCAGATTAGAAAGTATAAAATATAACCCCTCTATTTAAGAACAGAGGAAGGCAGAAAACAGGAAACTGCAGGCCAGTTCTGTTGTGGGGAAGCTGTTGGAATCGATCATTAAGGAGGTTATAGCTGGACACTCAGAAAAGCTCACGGTAATTGGGAAAGTCAGCATGGTTTAGTGAAAGGAAAATCATGTTTGGCCAATTTATTGGAGATTTTTGAAGGGCTAACATGCACTTGTGGGTAATGGGGAGCCTGTAGGCATACTGTACATAGATTTCCAGAAGGTACTTGACAAGGTGCCACATAAAACATCCTTGCGCAAAGTAGAACTCAAGGTGTATGGGGTAACATATTAACATGGATAGAAGATTGGCAGGCTGACAGAAAACAGAGTGCACACATAAATAGTTTATACAAACATATGGATTAGAGACATAGAACAGTACAGCACAGAACAGGCCCTTCGGCCCTCGATGTTGTGCCGAGCAATGATCACCCTACTTAAACCCACGTAACCTGTGTACCCGTAACCCAACAATCCCCCCATTAACCTTACACTACGGGCAATTTAGCATGGCCAATCCACCTAACCCGCACATCTTTGGACTGTGGGAGGAAACCGGAGCACCCGGAGGAAACCCACGCACACACGGGGAGGACGTGCAGACTCCACACAGACAGTGACCCAGCCGGGAATCGAACCTGGGACCCTGGAGCTGTGAAGCATTGATGCTAACCACCATGCTACCGTGAGGCCCCATGCTACCGTGAGGCCCCTTGCAGAGACAGATGCAGGTCCCTTGGCCTCTTAAGGCTGCTCCACCATTCAATAAGATCATAGCTAAGCTGCTTGTAACTTTAACCCTACATTCCTGCCTACCCGATAACCTCTCACCCCTTTATTAATCAAAAATCTATCTAGCCTTAAAAATATTCAAATACTCTGCACCCGCTGCATTTTTGAGGAAGAGAGTTCCAGAGACTCTCAACCCTCTGAGAGAAAACAAATATCCTCACCTCTGTCTTAAATGAGCGACCACTTATTTTTAAAAAGTGACCCTTCATTTTTTCATTGGCAGGATACGATGAGTGGAGTCCCACAAGGGTCTGTGTTGGAGCCTCAGCTTTTTACAATTTATATCAATGACTTAGATGAGTGGATCAAAGGCATTGTAGCTCAATTTTCAGATGGCACAAAGATACGCAGGAAAGTAAGTTGTGAAGAGGAGATAAGGAGGTGCAGACAGATATAGAGAGGTTGAGTGAGTGAGTAGAAATCTGGCAGATGGAGAATAATGTGGGAAAATGTGAAGTTTTTCACTGAAGAATAAAAAAGCAGAGTATTACTTAAATGTAGAATGACTGCAGAATTATATGATGCAGACAAATCTAGGTATTCTCGTGCATGAGTCTGCAGGAGAGTAAGAATATAAGAAGGCTAATGGAATGCTGTCCTTTATTATGAGTGGAATCGAACATGAAAGTAAGGACATTATGCTTCAATTATACAGGGCATTGGTGAGACCGCATCTCAAACACTGGCCGCGACTTAATGGAAAGGTTTCCAAGTGTGTCAGGGAGCGGAAACTGCCGCGAGCTTCCCGACCCTCAACCCGGCTAAGCCGTCACCGGTATCAAATGTTAATTGGGCTACTTAACAAGGCCACAGAGACGTCATGCATGATGGTCCCGCCAGCTGATTCGCACTCGCCAGCTCCCCACTAACAAGATGGAGCTGCATATAAACTGATCCTGCAGAGCAAACCCCACACAGCATGCAGCCATGCCACCGAGGAGATCAGACCCACGATTCGGGGATGTTGGCGTGGCCAGAATGTTGGATGCGGTCGAGTACAGACAGCATGCCCAGTTCTCCTGAGGGGCTCGGAGAGTCAGGCACAGGGCAGCCAGAGTCACCTGGGAGGACAGTGGTCGTCAGCTCAGGGAGCGTCACCAGCACCGGCACCCAGTGCCATAAGAAGATTAACAGCCTCCACCGGGCGGCATGGGTGAGTTGGTACTGTCCCGCTGGCACAGGCCCTGCCCGTCAACGCCGCCCTCCCTGACAACCATGCACCTGGCACTGCCCACACCCAACACCACACCACCATGCAGTGCCTAGTCTCACCCATATCCAGCAGGGCAGCCCATGCCTGCCCCCATTCCTCCCCCTCCACGATGAATGAAGCGTGTGGCTCACAATGCCCTCCATGTGTCCCCGCAGGAGAATTTGGCCCTCAACAGATTGTAGACGGCCCAGACGGGGTACCGGACATCCGAGCCCTCACCCCATATGAGGAATGGGCCCTGGACATCGCAGGGATGGCCGAGGACAGATTGGTCATCGACGTAGAGGTTTGTGTACGGCGCAGAGATGAGGATCCACCGGCTGCCACGCAGATGGCCTGTGGCACGTGAGTTGTTACTGCCATACAGATTGACCCATCCCTCCCACTCATAATATGTCCATTATCCTGCAGGATCTCCATAAGCTGGCCCGGTGCTGGCCCATCCAAGATGAACCCCGTCCTCGCACTCCCCCCAGGCCCTCCCAAGAGAATACCTTAGAGGGGAGCTCTGAGGAGGCAAGCGTATTCACTGCACACCTGTCATCCCCACCCTCCACTAGTATAGAGACACGCACCTTGGTGGGCGGCAGTACTGAACAGGTTACTGGGGCACATTCTGGTGAGTACCACACAGTTGCAGATGCACATCAGGTGGAGGCAGGAACGCCCAGGTGAGTCAGCAGTTGGAGGTCTGCTGGATCTTAGGCCGCAGCTTGGTCCCAGTCAGATACTGAGCCTCTGGACCAGTTTTACCCAGAGCTGATTATCCAGTCGATAGGGTGCAGCGACACTCCAGTAGGTCCATAGCCGATTGAGGAGTCTCAGAAGCTATGGGTGCAGGAGATGGCGCCGGCAATACATGGCACCGAGGTCAACACTGCTAGGGTGTCGACCACAGTGGAGAACCTGGTGCACGACACTGACAAAATAAGTGCAGGTGTCCATGGCGTGGCTCAGTCAGTGACAGCCATGGCTGGGGGCCTCAGCAGCATGCCTGACTCACTGGGGGACGTGTCACAGTCCCACGAGGTGTTGCGGAGCATGTCCCAGTCTCAGCTAGGCATTACCAAGGCACTCCAGATAATTTCCCGTTCGCTGGGGTACATGTTCCGGTCATAGGTGGACCTTGCCAGGGCATTTCAGAGCATGGCGCAGCCATTGCGGATCCGCCAGGGCTGGCAGAGCCAGATGATGCAGTTACAGCCGGGGCTTAATCCAGCTGCCCCTCCGTCCTGAGATAACCCCCGGGCCCTACGGGCACCAACCAAGAAGAGGGGGCACGGTGTACCAACCCGGAGCCACCCTATGGAGTGGTGACGCCGGCCACCAGCTGCCCGGGTTTCCCACCCCCCCTGACAACGGTGCATCTCAGGTAGCATGGCGACGCATGTGGGCAGGGGCTCTCTGACCCAAGGGCCCCAGAGGATGCCCGCCAGGGTCATCAAAGGCCACAGGATGCTGTAAGCAGCAGGCTGCCCCCACCAGTGCTGTGCATCCTGGGGACACACCTTGATGCAGTGGTGGAGCATGGAAGGCTAAGCAGGTCGAGGATCACTGAAAGGGGGAGGGGGGCAATGGGAGAATGGGTGAGGGGGAAGGATTGGGATGGTTGAGGAAGGGGGCAGCACTATTGGGGGCTAGGGGCAATCGGGACACATATGTACAGCATTAAAACGTGTTGCACCCAAGAAATATGACACCTCTGGAGCTTTCCTCCACAATGCGGGCCGACCTCCAATCCCCTGCCCCAGACCCCCCACCCCCACAGGTGATGGGTGTGTGGGAGCACTCAGCAGACAGGCAGGAGTCAGACTCTGAGGAGCACCATCCCTCAGCTCACAGCGAGCTATCATCACCACTCCCCCGCCTTCAACAGTGACCGCTGAGAGTGCCGACACTGTCCCTCCACGCTGGAGTGATGTTACACAGATGTTGGGAGGCTCTAACAGGGAGATTGGGTGAGGGAGAGGGGGGGAATGGCTGGAGTGGGGGGAGAAGGCTTGACCGTGTGTGTGATAACGGACGAAGCCATGTCCTAAGAGAAGCAAGTGTGTAGAAGATTGTGAGCCAAAGAATATAATCCGTTCATTCCTCAACCAGAAACCATGGTTTAATTGGGAGATTCATTCCCTACTGAAGGCAAGTCTGAGGCATTCATGACACGCGACCCTGAACTATACACAAAACCCAGGTATGACCTCTGCAAAGTCACCAGGGATGGCAAGAAGCAATACCAGACTTAGCTAGAGTCACAGGCTAATGACACAGACTCTTGTCAGTTGTGGCAAGGCTTAAACAACATAAACAAAGCCGAGTAGAATCTCTGACAGCAGCACACCCTGATGAACTCAATGCATTCTATGCTCGGTTCAAGCAGGAACCATCAAACTGTATTAACTGCCCCACATACCTACTGTCACAGCCTCCAAAGTCAGATCAGCCTTCTTGAAAGTGAAGTCTCGGAAAACGAGTCCTGACGGGGTCCCTGGTCGTGCACTCAGGTCCTGCGCGGACCAACTGGCGGGTGTGTTCGTGATAATCTTCAACCTTTCCCTACTCTGTTCCGAGGTTCTTATCTGCTTCAACAAGACCACCATCATACCGGGGTCAAAGAAGAACCAGGCAACGTGCCTCAAAGACTACTGTCCGGTTGCTTTGACATCTATCATTATGAAGTTCTTCAAGAGGTTGGTCATGAGGCACATCAACTCCATATTCCCAGAATGCTTACATCCACTGCCATTCGCATACCGCTACAACCGGTCCACAGCAAATGCCATCTCCCTGGCCCAACACCCATGCCTGGAGCATCTCAACAACAAGGACTCCTACATCGAACTCCTATTCATTGACTACAGCTCTGCCTTCGACATCATAATCTCAGCCAAGCTCATATCAAAACTCTAAAACATAGGACTTGGCTCCTCCCTCTGCAACTGGATTCTCGACTTCCTGACCATAGACCACAATCAATAAGGATAAACAACAACACCTCCTCCACCATAGTCTTCATTACTGGGGCTCTGCAAGGCTGCATACTTAGCCCCCTAATATACTCCCAATACACACATGAATGTGACAAAATTTGGCTCCAACTTCATCTACAAGTTTGCTGATGACAAACTTGGGTCGGATCTCAAACAACGATGAGTCAGAGTACAGAAGGGAGATAGAGAACCTAGTAGTATGGCGCAATGACAAAAATCTCTCCCTCAATGCCAACAAAACTAAGCAGCTGGTCATCGACCTCAGGAGCAAAGTATTGTACACACCCCTGTCTGGGTCAATGGTGCCGAGGTGGAATTGGATGACAGCTTTAAATTCCTGGGTGTACACATCCCCAACAATCTGTTCTGGTCCACCTACTTTGATGTCACAACAAGAAAACACAACAGCACCTATACTTCCTCAGGAAACTAAGGAATTCAGCATTTACACATTGACACCAATTTTTACAGATGCACCATAGAAAGCACCCTATCTGGCTGTATCACAGCCCAGTATGGCAACTGCTCAGCCCAAGGCTGTAAGAAACTACAGAGAATCGTGAACACAGCCTATTCCGTCCTGCAAACTCGCCACCCATCCATTGACTCTGTCTACACCTCCCACTGCCTTGGGAAAGGGGCAGCATAATCAATGACACCCCCCACCCCCCCCCCCCCTCCCCCCCCCTTCCACTCAGGTCATTCTCTCTTCCAACCTCTTCCACCTCTTCCATCGGGCAGGAAATACAAAAGTCTGAGAACACGCACTAACAGATCAGAAACAGCTTCTTCCCAGCTGCTACCAGAATCCTGAATGGCCCTCTTATGGAGTGAACTGATCTCTCGATGCATCTTATTCACTGTTGTCGTACTGCACTCCATACGCTTCACCTTATGTCTACGTCTATGTATTTACATTGTGTATTTATGTCCAATGTTTTTCATCTATGTAAGATCTGCGTGGACTATATACAGAACAATACTTTTCACTGTACCTCAGTACACGTCACAATAAACTTAAATCTAATCTCCGGCGTCTGGCCATCTGGACTGCCAGTAACACCGCGAGGGCAGCTTCCGCGGGGTCCAAGCTATCATCCATCCCGTGATATATCTGTAAGAAATTGAAGAGGATGAGAGATAGACAACCAGCGTTGTCTTCCACCCCAGAATCCTGTCTGCGGAACTGCTGCCATCCCGCAAGGTGCCATCCAACATGCACTGCCCATGCACCCTGGCTGCAGCGGGGGGCCCTGGTCACTGGACTCCAGACTGTACCACAGACAGCCGTTAGGAATGTTAGCTGATCCAAGCACTGGTATCCTCCACAGTGCACGCACCTAACCCCTGGTTGAGGAGATGTCCCCGGTGCTGGAGCCCAGCCCCCGGCTGTTCAGATGGAAGCATCCATGGTGTTACTTCCTGCAGTGTTCAGGCACAGTGTCCAGGCATCACAGCCTGATTGGGATGCTAGGCAATAAGTCCCACATGCTACATAGTATACCTACCCACGGCAATCCACTTGGGAGCTGTCAGGTGCTGACGTAACTACGATTGCCAATTCCCTGTTAACAGTAGCCTTCAACCACGCTGCCAGAGGCTGCCACAGCCAGTGGGGATTATGGGTAGTCAGTGTGACAGACCAGGCAAGAGCTGGGGCTGCCCCAGTTATGGATGCACATGATCCAGGGGTGGCATGGCGGAGCCACTGAGGCATCCGTTACTCCACTGATGACTGCCCACCCTTTCCCCCGACCGAGGCTGTCACCCATTGGGGCTCCCTCCCCCCTCCCCCTCCCCTCCACACACACACACACACACACACACCAAGCACTGGGACAGAAATCCCAGTGCCCGGGGGCAAAGATGGCTTCTCACCTCCTCGGATCCCCGCAGCAGCCATTTTGCCAGCTTCATATTTTTATAAAGAAGTACTAATTGGCTCCCGCATGATCACTTGCTGGAGAGGCGGTTAGATAGGGGGTCGTTCCCGCTAATTGTATTGAGATTATTTTTAATTAGTGATTATTGGTTTCTCGCTACGCCGCGGCGGGATTTGGTTCTCGCCAATGGGGACAGGCCGGTTACATAGCGAACCGATTGGCGTCCAGCACATTTTCCAATTTTGGCCTCTCTCGCGATCTAATGTCCACATCGCACTCTCAATCAAGCATGGCACAGCTGTTAAATCGCACCCACTGTGTGCAGTTTTGGTCTTTTATTTAACAAAGGATGTAAATGCATTGGAGGGAGTTCAGGGGAGGTTTACTACATTAATACCAGATATGAGCGGGTTGTCTTTTGAGGATAGGTTGGACAGACCAGGCTTTTTCCCACTAGAGTTTAGAAGAGTGAGGGTGATTTGATTGACGTATACAAGATCCTGAATGGTCTTGGCAAGGTGGATGTGGACAGGATGTTCCCTCTTGTGGGCGAGTCCAGAACTAGGGGTCACTGTTTTAAAATTAAGAGTTTCCCTTTTAGGACAGTAATGAGGAGACTTTCTTTTTGCTCTCAGAGGGTTGTACAACTTTGGAACTCTGCCTCAGAAGACGGTGGAGGCAGGGTCATTAAGTTTTATGGGGCGGTAGATAGATTCTTATTAGGCAAGATAATCAAAGGGCATGGGTAGATGGGAAAGTGGAATTTGAAACACAAATAGATAAGCCATGATCTTGTTAAATGTGGAGCAGGTTCGAGGGGTCGAATGGTCTATTCTGCTCCTAATTGTTTTGTGAAATATTTTTATTGGAAGCTTATTCATTTATAACAATATAATATAAAATGGATCTACAAGTTACAATATAAAAGGAACACAGTCAACAATTAAGAACACACCCAAACCTAACCCCCCCGACAATAAACTAAAAACCCCCAAATAACTGACAGTGACTAACCCTTTAAGAAAGGAAATGAATTGCTGCCACCTCTGGTACAACCGCTCTCTGGTACTCCCGAATGGTGTAGTTGACCTTCTCCAAAGGTAAAAATTCTTATTAGTATACCAAGCCAGGCCAAGTCACGGAACAGAGCAGGAGATCTCCCACCAAGCAGAACCTCCGGAGTATTAAGGAGGCAAAGGTGAGAGAACCTACCTTCACCCCCCATCTGCAGCACTGGCGAGTCCGATACCCTGAAAATGGCCACCGATGGACAAGGCTCCAATTTCGCATTAAGAATCTCTGGCATGGTGTTAAAGTAGATCCAAAAGCTTAACAACTTGGGATGCGACCAGAACGTATGATTAACTGGGGCCCGAAAACACCTCTCACACCTGTCGCCAAGCCTGAAAACAATGCGCTCATCCTCGCCTTGGTACAGATGAGCCCTATGCACCACTTTAGACTGGACCAAACTGGGCTGAGTACAGGAGGATGTGGAATTTACCCTCTGAAGAAACTCACTCCACACCTCCTCATTCAAAATAGGACCCAATTTACCATCCCACTTTGTCTTCATCTCATCCAACGTGGCCAACACCGCTGATAGTATTTGGCCATTGATACCCAAAATACTCATCCCACCAGAAGCAGCCAAAAATAAAATCCTCTTGAACAAGGAGGACGGTGGTGTCAAGGGAAATGAAGGAAAACTTTTCTGCAAAAAATCACGTATCTGAAAATAACAAAACAAATTAGTCTCAGGTAGTTTAAACTTTACCGAAAGCTCATCAAAACTGGCAAACCAGCGTTCCCTGAATAAGTCCCCAACCCTATCTAAACCCTTTCCCTCCCATGACCTAAAGGTCAAGTCTAAACTCGGCAACACAAAGGGATGATTTTGATAGATCGACACCAGTAGCGACATAGAACTAAATATGAAATAATGTCTGAATTGCTTTCAGATCCTCAGGGTAGACACCACCACCGGATTCAAAGAAAATCTCACAAGAGAGGTTGGAATTTTCATAGAATTTACAGTGCAGAAGGAGGCCATTCGGCCCATCAAGTCTGCACTGGCTCTTGGAAAGAGCACCCTACCCAAGGTCAATACCTCCACCCCATCCCCATAACCCAGCAACCTCACCCAACACTAAGGGCAAATTTGAACACTAAGGGCAATTTATCATGGCCAATCCACCTAACCTGCACATCTTTGGACTGTGGGAGGAAACCGGAGCACCCGGAGGAAACCCACGCACACACGAGGAGGATGTGCAGACTCCGCACAGACAGTGACCCAAGCCAGAATCGAACCTGGGACCCTGGAGCTGTGAAGCGATTGTGCTATCCACAATGCTACCGTGCTGCCCCCATGTTCTGGAAGGCGAGGCAGTTACTAAAGCACTCTAACTAGAGCCCCTACAAGAACTCCCCTCCATTTGCCCCATATGGAACTCGGATCGCTCAAGCCCCCAGCACTAATAAAATAACAAATTGGATAAAGCTAAACCACCTGACTGTCTATCCCTCTGGAGAAATGCCCTACTGATCCTTGGGGTCTTGTCCACCCAAACAAAGTAGGACACCAATTTGTTAACTCTAACAGAACAGTATTTAGGGAGAAATGTGGGAAGACACTGAAAAATAAATAAAATCCTCAGAGGACATTCATTTTAATAGTCTGAATCACTGCACGCCAAGGATAAAGGGAGATTATCCCACTCCTGCAAGTCAGACTTGACCCCATTGACCAGACTAGAACAATATAATTTATGAAGTGAGGCCCAATTGTGTGCCACCCAGATACCCAGATAACGAAAGCTAGACCTGACAAGGCGAAAATGTAACATCCCCAGATTGGTTCCCTCTCTGGGGGATTAACCGGGAAGTATTCGCTCTTATCTGAATAGGAAACAAAACTCCTGCGTAGCTTCATTATTTCATCCATAGTTGAGACTGGGTCCATAATATAAAAAAGCAGATCAACAATGACAACCTATGCTCTACCCCTGCCTGACTTATCCCCTTCCACCTATCGGAAGATCTCAACGCCAAGCCCAATGGTTCAATCGCTAAAGCAACAGAAGCGGAGACAGTGTCCCTGCCTCGTACCTCTGTTCAACTCAACATACCCCAAGCTCAAAGCATTAATGTGGACACTAGCCATGGGGGTCTTATACAATAACCGAACCCATGATATAAATTTTGGCCCCAAACCAAGCCTTCCAAGGATCTCGAAAAGATATCCCACTTCACCCTATCAAATGTTTTTTCGGCATCACTGGACACAATCACCTCTGGCCCGGGCACAAGGGTTGGATAATTTCCAACCCTTAACGAAGCCTGTCTGGCCTTCCGCAATGACCTCTTTATGGCAGGGTTCCAATCACAGCTCTAGCACCTTGGCAAGTAATTTAGCGTCCGTGTTCAAAAGCGATATGGGTCGATAGACCCACATTCCATAGAGTCCTTGGCTGGGATTCTTCCCTACTCGGTGGGGCTGGGGGTCCCGGCGTAGCGGAGTGGCGCCAACCACCCTGGCGTCGGGCCTCCCCAAAGATGCAGAATTCTCCGCACCTTTGGGGCCTAGGCCCGCGCCGGAGTGGTTGGCGCCACGCCGACTGGCGGCAAAACCGGCACCAACGGCCTTTGACGCCCGCCGGCCGGCGTCGGGGCTGACCATAAGGCCTTCGCCGGTTCGCGCATGCGTCAGTGCATCAGCGGCCGCTGACGTCACCACCGGCACATGCACGGTACGGGAGTTCTCTTCCGCCTCCGCCATGGTGGAGGCCGTGGCGACGGCGGAAGAAAAAGAGTGCCCCCACGGCACTGGCCCTCCCGCCGATCAGTGGGCACCGATCACAGGCCAGGCCACCATGGGAGCACCCCCCGGGGTCCGATCGCCCCTCCCAGGACCCCGGGGGCCCGCTCGCACCGCTACCAGAGGTGGTTGAAACCACAGCGGCGGGATTGGCCTCTCAGCGGCAGGACTTCGGCCCATCGCGGGCCGGAGAATCGCCGCAGGGAGCCCTCCGATCGGCGGGGCGTGATTCCCGCCCCCGCCAATTCCCGGGTGGCGGAGAATTCCGGCCACAGCGGGGGCGGGATTTTCGCCGGGGCCCGGGCGATTCTCCGACCCTGCGGGGGCTCGGAGAATTTCGCCCCTTGTCCTTCTTCAGGGTCAGGGAGATAGAAGCCCATGTAAGTGTAATCGCCAATGAATCCTGGGGAAAGGAATCATTGAACATGTCCAAAATTAACAGAATCAACTGATCCGCAAGCGTCTTGTAGAACTCAATGGGGAATCCATCAAGGCCGAGAGCTTTACCCGTCTGCATTGACCAAATACCTTTCAGAATCTCCTCAGAACTCAGTGGCGATTCCAACTCCTCCCGCCTTTCCCTCTCCACCAATGGGAAGGACAACCTATCTAAGAATGCCAACATGACTGAAATCCTCCAGGGTTCGAACCTATAAAAATTCCCATAAAATGCTTCGAAAGCCGTGCTAACTTTAATCGGGGCGGAAACCAAACTGCCACTCAAGTCTCTAATCTGTATAATCTCCCGGGAAGTCGCCTGACACTTTAGCAGATGAGCTAAAAAGCAACTGACCTTCTTTCGATATTCTTAAAATACCCCTTGGAGCGTCGCAGCTGACTCATTGCCCTGCCTGTTGATAACAATTCAAATTGTATCTGCAGCTTTTCTGGCTCGCAAGCAACTCCGGGTAGGGGCAAGCAAGTACTAATGGTCCACCTCAAGGATGGAGTCCACTAGCTGTTGCCACTCCATCCCCGCAGTTCTTTCCAAATCTGCTTTATAGGAGATTATCTCCCCCCTAATAACCACCTTAATGGCTTTCAATTGCATAAACCATGTATCATCCCAGTTTGACGCATAGACGTTGAACAGGATCACCAAAGCACCTGCCAAAGACCCAGGACTATCACATATCTACCACCACAATCCGTCACGATCCTGGCGGCGAAAATGGAACCCGTTTATTAATCAAAATCGTCCCCACGGGCCCTATTGTGAAAGTCCGAAATGAGTCTCCCACCTGTTCTGTAACCTGGTCTGGTCCCTTCCCCGCAAATGAGTCTCCTGCAAAACACTACATCAGCACTCAAACTTTGCAGGTGAGCGGCTACCCTCGACCTTTTCACTGGGTCACCCAACCTCCTCACATTCCTCTGCTTCTAATCTGTATGTTCACAACTGAACTACATGGGCTGAATTCTCCGCACCCTCGCGCCGAAATCGCGGTCGGCGCAGGGGCGGAGAACCCATGTTCCTGCAGGAAATCGGGACCGGCGCCGGTTCACCTGTGGGCCTCGAAAAGTGGCATACTCAGGGAGTACGGCGTGTGGCCTGGGACCTACCTGGGGCCATTGCCAGAGGCCCGCTCAGCCATTCTCCACCCCCAACCGGCCGAAGTCTCGACGACGTGGAACTAATGTGCTCCAGCCGGTCGGGATAATCGCTTGACAGCTGCACTCAGTCCACGGCCGCCCTGGTCGGGGGCGGGCCAATCGGAAGCCAGGGAGTCTTATAGGCAGCTGGGGAATGCTTGTGCGGAGGTTGAGGGTCAGGCACGCGGATGATCGGGTGCCTCTTTTGTGGGTCTAGCTCCGCAGCCCGAGTCCGCCATGGAGCACGGTGTAGCCGCTGGAGGCCGCAACCGTGCGAATGCGCGGCCTCTCACCCAGAAGTACAGGGGCCCGTATCTGCAGCAAGTGAGATTTATTCCGGGTCCCTGTTAGCCCCTACAGGGCTGGGAATTCATGACCCTTTGATCCAGGTTTTACTGGTGTAAAACTCTGCCATTTTGACACCGACGTGGGGAGATAGTCCCAATAATGGAGAATCTCGCTCCCTATACTTTGTCCCACATCCAAAAATTGATCAATTTTCTTAAAAACTAACAATTGACCTAATAACAATTTACATTTGCAGAAGAGAGTTCAGGTTTTGGGTGGTTAGCACAGGTGCCTCACAGCTCCAGGGTCCCGGGTTCAATTCAGACATGGGGTGACTGTGCGGAGTTTGCACTTTCTCCCCGTGTCTGCGTGGGTTTCCTCCAGGTGCTCCGGTTTTCTCCCACATTCCAAAGACGTACAGGTTAGGTAGATTGGCCATGATAAATTGCCCTTAGTGTCCAAAAAGTTAGGTTGGGTTACTGGGTTATGGGCATGAGGTGGAGGCTTGGACTAAGTAGGGTCCTCTTTCCAAGGGCCGGTGCAGACTCAATGGGCCAAATGGATTCCTTCTGCACTGTAGGGCTTCTGTGATCTATGTATGTTTTTTGAAGGGCCCATTTGGCCTCCTTCTGCACTATAAATTCTAGGATTCTATGAAGTTTCGACCATCCTTTGTGTGTATAAGTGTTTCCTAATTTCACTCCCAAAGCCTCTGGCTCTAGCCTATATCTCCAACTCCCCTCCAGTGGAAATAATTTCTCTTGATCTGATCCTATCTGCAAGAGGTTATTGTGGCGCATTGGGTCACCTTGAACCAGAAGCTACAGGTTTGAGTCCCACTGCAGGACTTGATTTCCACAGAAGATGCATTCAGGACATAGCCGAACAGGTTGAATATCAACTCCTAAATCATTCCAATATGTCTAAGAGTGGTAAGAGTGGAATAATCTCCTGGTCAGCCATGCTTGAAGTGGAGTGGTGCCCTTCTGGTGCTAGGTAGCCTCATATAGCCTCTGGTGACAGGTAAGTGACCAGTTCCAGGAAAAACTCGCCATGGAAACAGATATAAGCATGTGCTTCATCTGCCCCATGAGTCTCTAGATGTGGGAAGAGAATCGAGGAGCGTTAAGATCCCAGTTGATGTGAGAACGGGATAGGAAGATTCGAGAATGGGATCCTGGTTTAAAAGACTGTTACAGGATGGCTAATTAGTTTTAACAACAAGGACAAAAACAATAAACATAAAAAATTGGATTATTATAAAATATTCATTTACTCCCCCCTGACCTGGACAATTACAGACAGCTTTTAGGATTAACACAGATTGCAAAGTGTATTTTAAGTTAGAATTGTCTCATTAACACAAAATCCCTTTTAAGTATACCAGATGACTGTGGGCAAACACACTCTCCATTCTGAATTCCAAGTGAATGTTTGTGGCTGCCTCCTCAGAATACCCCCAGATGATTGTCACATGAGAGTTTCCAAACTGAACTCCCAAAAACATGCTTTAAAATCTTCTCTCGTGATTATAATGCATGCCCTTGGAGGTTTGCATTCCAAAATCCAGACCAGGTTTGCCAAATTACACTTTTAAACAGAGCTTCCACTCCACTTTTGTCAGCGAATCCAGCCGAGGGTTTTATACCAATTCCTTTTAGGATTTCCTTGTCTTGACGGTTGTAAAAGCTGTTCACAATCTCTTTAACTCTCACACCTCAGACTGTATTGAAATGAGATCAAACGTTTCATCTACCTCTGAAGTCTGCTGTCTCACTTTAAATTTAGTTGCTGCAATTATTTCTTTAACTCAGAACACTTTGTTTATTCTTCCATGAATTCCTCTGAACAATAACTTAGTCTTTGTTCTCTTAACTCCAGTCATTGAAAACACTCTTTCTGTCCCAATTCCCTGATTATCTGGACTGAAATTGTACTTCAGGAGCATGCCTCTTTGCAGCTCCCATCTGTTCAGTCTTTCTTTTGGCAGAGTTGAGAGATGTTCACTCCCCGAGATCCTGTCTCCAAGTGCAATCAAATTAGCTAAATTAAAACGTAAAAGTTTCTCTAACTTACAAGGCCAGGTTACTAAGAAACACCACAAAGCTCTGCTGGCCTATTTATTTACTGTTCACACCTTAGCCCTCTCTAAGCACAATGGAAACACATTGGAACTTAACTGACCCCCACACATACAAACACCTTTGTCCAGCATGAATCTAACTATAGGTTTTATCCTTCCAGACACAGAAATGTTAAATTTCTTTTAATTATATTTTTTAAATTTAGTGTACCCATGGGCAGCACGGTGGTGCAGTGGTAGCACTGCAGGCTCACAGCGCCGAAGTCCCAGGTTCGATCACGACTCTGGGTCACTGTCCGTGTGGAGTTTGCACATTCTCCCCGTGTTTGCATGGGATTCGCCCCACGACCCAAAGATGTGCAGGGTAGGTGGATTGCCCACGCTTAATTGCCCATTAATTGGAAAAAATTAATTAGATACTATAAATTTAGAGTACTGTACCTAATTCATTTTTTCCAACTAAGGGGCAATTTAGCGTGGCCAATTCACCTACCCTGCACATCTTTGGGTTGTGGGGGTGAAACCCATGCAAATACGGGGAGAATGTGCAAACACCACACGGACAGTGACCCAGAGCCAGGATCAAAACTGGGACCTCGGCGCCGTGAGACAGCAATGCTAACCACTGTGCCACTATGTTGCCTGGAAACATTTAATTAAACCTACTTAAAACTACTTTAATTTATCGGTTGTGGGTAAAATGTTGGAAAAGGTTATAAGAGATAGGGTTTATAATCATCTTGAAAAGAACAAGTTGATTAGCGATACTCAACACGGTTTTGTGAAGGGTGTATGTGATGTGATGTGGTGTATATGGATTTCAGTAAGGCGTTTGATAAGGTTCCCCACGGTAGGCTATTGCAGAAAATAAGGAAGTATGGAATTGAAGGTGATTTAGCGGTTTGGATCAGTAATTGGCTAGCTGAAAGAAAACAGAGGGTGGTGGTTGATGGCAAATGTTCATCCTGGAGTTCAGTTACTAGTGGTGTACCGCAAGGATCTGTTTTGGGGCCACTGCTGTTTGTAATTTTTATAAATGACCTGGAAGAGGGTGTAGAAGGATGGGTTAGTAAATTTGCAGATGACACGAAGGTCGGTGGAGTTGTGGATAGTGCTGAAGGATGTTATAGGATACAGAGGGACATAGATAAGCTGCAGAGCTGGGCTGAGAGGTGGCAGATGGAGTTTAATGTGGAAAAGTGTGAGGTGGTTCACTTTGGAAGGAATAACAGGAATGCAGAGTACTGGGCTAATGGCAAGATTCTTGGTAGTGTAGATGAACAGAGAGATCTCGGCATCCAGGTACATAAATCCCTGAAAGTTGCCACCCAGGTTAATAGGGCTGTTAAGAAGGCATATGGTGTGCTAGCCTTTATAAGCAGGGGGATTGAGTTTCGGAACCACAAGGTCATGCTGCAGCTGTACATAACTCTGGTGCGGCCACACCTGGAGTACTGCGTGCAGTTCTGGTCACCACATTATAGGAAGGATGTGGAAGCTTTGGAAAGGGTTCAGAGGAGATTTACTAGGATGTTGCCTGGTATGGAGGGAAGGTCTTACGAGGAAAGGCTCAGGGAATTGAGGTTGTTTTCGTTAGAGAGGAGAAGGCTGAGAGGTGACTTAATAGAGACATATAAGATAGTCAGAGGGTTAGATAGGGTGGACAGTGAGAGTCTTTTTCCTCGGATGGTGATGACCAACACGAGGGGACATAGCTTTAAATTGAGGGGTGAGAGATATAGGACAGATGTCAGAGGCAGTTTCTTTACTCAGAGAGTAGTAGGGGTGTGGAACGCCCTGCCTGCAATAGTAGTAGACTCGCCAACTTTAAGGGCATTTAAGTGGTCACTGGATAGACATATGGATGAAAATGGAATGGTGTAGGTCAGATAGGCTTCAGATGGTTTCACAGGTCGGCGCAACATCGAGGGCCGAAGGGCCCGTACTGCGCTGTAGTGTTCTATGTTCTATGTTCTATATACTCTTTTTCTATTGTATACCAAATATAAATCCCTTAAAACTACCTTTGATTTCTGAACAGAAAAAAAAACTATTTCCCATAATATCTTGTAAACTGCAATCAAACCATCACTTAACTTTCAAAATGGCAGGAATTCAATGTAGTTTGTGTAATCTCATCACACAATTTAGCCTGAATAAATCGATGCTCCACTCCCTGCAAAGTCACTATATCTTTCTGAGGGTGTGGTGCCTAGATCTGCCCACAGTACTCCAGGTGTGCTCTGACCAGGGATTTGTACAGCTGGAGTATGACTTCTATCTACTTTTATTTCATTCTTTTGGATGAAAAGCCAAAATCACATTATCCCCTTTGATTATTTTCTGCAACTGTCTGGTACTTGTAGTTGTTTATGTACCTGGACCACCAGATCTTATTGCATCTCCACTGTTTTACTTTTTCATCATTCAGAACGTTCTCTGTTGCATTCTTTCTAGTTCCATTGAAATTCATTTTGGGATCAAAGTAAATGACCTCACATTTGTCCCCACTATCCATCATTTACTGCTCAACTAATGTCCTATGTAGATCAATAATTTGCCTTAAATTCCATGCGTTTCAAATGTAGTTCACAGTCTCTTGTGAGGGACCTTACCAATTGCCTTCTGAAAGTCTATTTAAATAACATAGACATTACCCCTGTCTGCTATTTTAGTCACCTCTTCAGAAAATCTAATCCGACCCATGGCCTATCCTTTGCAAGTCACCCTCATACTTACTTGAACAATTTCCCAACAAAATAATTTATGCTAACCAGTCCATAATTTCCTGGTTTCCCTCCCTCTGCATTACACACACATAAGAGTCACAGAGCCAAAGATGTTTACAGCCTGGAAACAGGCCCATCGGCCCAGCGTGCCCACGCCGCCCAGTTTCTATCACTAAGCTAGTTCCACTTGCCTGCATTTGGTCCATATCCCTCTATACCCATCATGCCCGTGTAACTGTTGAACTGCTTTTTAAAAAAAATCTTTTTAATGACTTTTCTGATATTTATAAACAGTTGTTACTTATATACATTACATTTTGCTTCCCCATGCTGATTTGCTTTATTTTACAGAGAGATTTGTTTTGTCCTTCATTTGACTAACTGTATGTACATTTTGCTGCCCTCTGGATCGGTTTATGATATACCTCCCTTCCTCCTTCCCCCTCATTGCTTTTAGCACCCTTCCTCTTCTCTTGCGGTTTCTGGCAGTCACCACTGATGTATATATTAGGTGATTTGTGGTACGGCCCTACAGGTGCGGGGGTAGTTCCCTGCCTGCTGGCTCCGCCCAGTAGGTGGAGTATCAATATGTGTGCTCCCTGCAAAGCAGCCATTTCGCCAGCTGCTGCAGGTGGACACATCTCAGTGTAATAAAGACTCGATTGCATCCAACTCTCGTCTTTGTGTAATTGATCGTGCATCACGATTTCCCCATTTTTCTACCCCCCCCCCCCCCCCCCCCTCCGGGTTGCGCAGTCCTCTGGTTCTTCATGTTTTTTTTTCTTCCCTGGCCTACTCCTCGTTGCTGGCCTCGAACAGGTTTTGGAACAGGCCGACGAACTGCCCATCAAGTATCCAGGAAGCCTTCCTCTGACCCTCAGGTGGCGTACTTAATCTTCTCTAGGTGGAGAAATTCCGAGAGGTCACCGAGCCAGTCTGCAGCTTTGGGCGGTGCTGCCGATCGCCAGCCAATCAGGATTCTCCGGCATGCGATTAGGGAAGCGAAAGCAAGGGCATTAGCCCCCTTCCCCATGTGTAGCTCTGGCTGCTCCGATACCCCGAAGATTGCCACTATTGGGCATGGCTTCACCCTCACCCCCACTACCTTGGACATTGCCTTGGAGAAGGCTGTCCAGAACCCAGAAAGCTTGGGGCAAGCCCAAAACATGTGGGTGTGGTTGGCCAGGCCCCTCTGGCACTGTTCGTATTTGTCCTCCGCCTCCGGGAAGAACCTACTCATTCGGGTTCTGGTCAGGTGCCCTCTGTACACCACTTTGAGCTGCATTAGGCTTAGCCTTGCTCAGGAGGAAGTGGAGTTCACCCTGCTCAGTGCTTCGCTCCAGAGTCCCCACCCTACCTCTGTCCCCAGTTCGTCCTCCCATTTCTGTCTGGTCCCATCCAGTGCTGTTTGGGCTCTGTCCAGTAGCTGTCCGTATATTTTCCCCCCTTCTTGCTGCTTGTGCCTATCAGGTCCTCTAGTAGTGTGGTTTCTGGGGCCCCGGAGTACCCTAGTGTCTCTTTGCGGAGGAAGCGTTTTATTTGGAGGTGTCTCCATTCCTGTCCTCTTGATAGTTTCCACTTCCTCGTCAGTTCGTCCAATGTCGCCACTCTGCACCCCACGTAGAAGTCCCCGACCGTCAGTGTGCCCCCGTCCCGCCTCCATATTTTGAAGGTGGTATCTAGCATGGCTGGGGGGGAATCTGTGAATGCCGCAGATGGGGGCCAGAAGGGACTCTTTGGTTATCCTGAAGTGCTATCTCAACTGGGTCCACATTCTCAGCGTGGCCGCTACCACTGGACTTGTTCTGTATCTTGTTGAGGAGGATGGGAATGCTGCTGTGGCCAGGGCCTGGAGGGTTGTTCCTTTTGTACCAAATCTGTGTCGGGTTCTTGTACCCATCCCCTCACTTTTTCTGCCGTTGCTGCCCAGTGGTAGTATTGTAGGTCCAGTAGAGCCTTTCTTTGCAGTGTCAGTTTGGAAATTCAGGGTTCTTGCTCCCCCACACAAACACTATGATTAGCCTGTCTATGTTTTGGGAAAAGGCCTTGGGGATGAAAATCGGGATGGATCTAAACAGGAAGAGGAACATTGGCAGTGCGTTCATCTTGATCATCTGCACTCTCCCTGCCAGGGAGAGTGGGAGTGAGGCCCACCATTGAAGGTCTTTTCTTACTTCCTCCACCAGGCTGGTCAGGTTCCACTTGTGAATCTGTGTCCAGTCTCTGGCTATCTGGATCCCCAGGTAACGGAATCTGTTCTGGGCCGTTTTGAATGGGAGCCCCTTCAGCTCTGTCCCTCCCCCTTTTTGGGTTCACTGAGAATGGCTTGCTTTTGTCCAGGTTACGTTTGTAGCCCGAGAAGGGTCCAAACTCTTTCAATATTTGCAGTATTGCCTTCAGTCCCTCCTGTGGCTTCGAGACATCGAGGAGCAGGTCATCTGCATAGTGAGACTCTGTGCTCTCTGTCTCCTCTCCGGATTCCCTTCCAGATTTTTGCATCCGCACGGCTACCGCCAGGGGTTCGATCGCTAGCGTGAACAAGAGTGGAGACAAGGGGCAGCCCTGTCTTGATCCTCTGTGCAGCTGGAAGTATTCAGAGCTGGTGGTGTTAGTTCGGACGCTCGCTTTGGGAGCGTTGTCCAGGAGTCCTACCCCAGCGGTGAATCCCGCTCCTAGCCCAAACCGTTCCAGTACCTCGAGGCGGTAGTTCCATTCGACTCTGTCAAAGGCCTTTTCTGCGTCCAGGGAGATGATCACCTCTGGTGTTCTCTCCACGGGGAGGGTGTCATTATTACGTTCAGCAGCCGCCATATGTTCACTGTGAGCTGCCTACCCTTGACAAAGTCCATTTGGTCCTCTGCGACCACCTCTGGTACACAGCCCTCCAGCCTTTTGTCCAGGACCTTTGCGAGTATTTCCGCATCCACGTTCAGCAGTGAAATGGGTCTGTATGATCCACATTCCGTCAGGTCTTTATCGCTTTTGGGTATTAGTGAGATTGTGGCCTGCGCTAGGGTTGGGGGGCAGAATGCCCCTTGCCAGTGAGTTCGCGGACATGTCTCTCAGGTGTGGGGGCAGGACTGGTACAAATGTTTTGTAGAAGTCCGCCGGGAACCCGTCAGATCCCAGTGCCTTCCCCGCCTGCATGGAGCTGATGCTCTCCATGATTTCACCCAGCTCTATTGGTGCTTCCAGCTCCCCCCGTCTGCCTTCCCCCACCACTGGTAGTTCCAGTCCGTCTAGGAACTGTTTCATTCCCGCATTCCCGTTGGGAGGCTCGGAGGTGTACAGTCCCCAGGAGAAGGTCTCAAATGCCCGATTGACCTCCTTTGGCTCCGTTACCAGTCTGCCTTTGCTATCCTTAACCTGCGCTATTTCCCTCGTGGCTGCCTGCTTTCTCAGCCGGTGAGCCAATAGGCAGTCAGCCTTGTCTCCGTGTTCATAGAAGGTCCCCCGTGTCTGGCGGAGTTGGTACACTGCTTTCCCAGTGGATAGCAGGTTGAAGTCCATTTGCAGGTTTTTCCTCTCCACCAGCAGCACTACGGTCGGGGCCTCGGAGTATTTTCTATCGACTTCCAGAATGGAGTCCACTAGCTGTTGCCTGGCCACCCTCTCTTCCAAAACTCTACTTGCCTTGCAGGGTATGATCTCTCCTCTGATTACGGCCTGCAGTGCCTCCCAGAACATGGAGGGTGAGACCTCCCCATTTTGGTTGTTACTAACGTATTTGGCTATGGCCTGCGATATTTTTTGGCAGAAAGCCTTGTCAGACCAGGAGGTCCATGTCCAGCCTCCACGTGGAGCGCTGGGCCTGGCCTGTCTTCAACCTCACATCCATATAATGTGGAGCGTGGTCAGAGATAGCGATCGTGGAGTAGGCCGTTCCCGTGATCCCTGGAAGCACCGATTTCCCCACTGCCAAGAAGTCTATATACCGTTCTATATACCTTGTGCACCTGCAAAAAGAACGAAAACTCCTTTTCTCCCGGATGCAGCAACCTCCATGGGTCCACTGTTCCACGAAGGCCCCTAGCTCCCTAGCCATTCCAGACGTTTTCTCCGTTCTGGGGTTTGATCGGTCGGTCAGTGGGTCCAGCACACAGTTAAAATCGCCCCCCAAATCAGTCGGTGTGTGTCAAAATCGAGGATTTACACCATAGTCTTCTTTATGAATTCTGAGTCGTCCCAGTTGGGAGCGTACACATTTACCAGTACGACAGTTACTCCTTCCAGGACACAACTGGCCATGATGTACCTTCCCCCAGGGTCCGTAACTGTCTTCGTTCCCGTAAACCTCGTCCATTTGCTAATTAATATTGCTACCGCCCTAGCCCTCGTCGCGTAACATGCGTGGTACGTCTGTCCCACACAGCCCTTTCTTACCAGCAGTCGGTCCTTCTCCCTCATGTGTGTCTCTTGTAGGTAGATTATGTCTGCTTTTAGGCTTCTTAGGTGGGTGAAGACTCTGGATCTTTTCACAGGGCCATTGAGTCCCCTTATGTTACAGGTAACAATCCTGTGTGGGTGGTTTCTGACCCCCGGTCCTGCGGGATCACCCACACTTACCTGGTGGATGTGCCCCAGCACTCCGGGGTTTCCCTTTGCTAGAGGGCGCTCCAAAATGGCCAAGGTCACCGCTCTCACCATGGGGTCGGGCCCCAGCGCTCAGGGGTTTCCCTTTGCCCAGGGGGCACCCAATGTGGCCACACAGGTGTGCCCCTGCTCTCCGGGGTCTCCCTCCGCCCTGATGCCCTCTTGAGTGGCTGTTTGCAATGCCCTCTTGGTTCTTCACCCTGCTCCCTGCCCGCCGAGGCCTATGTCTGTACTGCTTCACTATCTCACCCTTCTCTTTTGTTCTGCGTTCTCTTCCAGACTCCTCTCTCCCTCCCACCCCAGCCCCTGTCCCTTTGTCCCCCCCCCCCTGCGTTCTCCCCCCCTTCTGCCCCCATCCCCTCCTTGTGCCAGATGATCCCTCTCCCCTGAAAGTTGCGCCATGGCCCTCCTTCCTTCCTGCGCTCCCGTGCTGGCCCTCCTGGCTAGTACGGTGGCCCTCCTCCCAGTAGTTGCCCAGTTCTGGCCCTGTTTAACTTTTCTCCTCCTGATCCTTGTCTCGCCTTCCTGTTTGCTTTCCTCACCCTCATTTCCCTCACTCAACTCCCCTCCATTGCATTGAGAAAGGAGACAAGCTGTGAGACAAAACAGCACAGTCCCACGCAAGGCATAACACACATGTGCACAGTTCATGATCCCATTGTTCTTGTTTGCGGTCTGTCCTCCGCTCTTTGTTCTGGTTTTCCCTTCCTTTTCCGTCCCCATGGTATTCATTGCCATTGCGTGTGCTCCTCCCTCAGCTTGTTCGCTCTAACAAACTCATCAGCCACCGCTAGGATGTTAAAATACAGCTCTTTCCCCTCAAATGTTACCCAGAATTTGGCCGGGAATAACATCCCAAATTTCTCCTCGCTTTTGTGCAGTGTTGATTTTGCCTTGTTGAATTCAGCCCTTTTTTTGGCCAGGTCCGCCCCAATGTCCTGGTACACCCTTATGGTCTTCTTTTCCCACGTGCTCTGTCTCATTTGCCGGGTCCACTTTAGGATTCTCTCCCGGTCTTGGAACCGGTATAGCTTCGCAATAATCGCTCTGGGCTGATCCCCGGCTTTGGGCTTGGGTCGGAGCGACCTGTGCGCCCTGTCTATTTCTGGGGGTTTGGGAATACCTAATTTCCCACTAGCTTACCCATCATTTGGGTGATGTAGCCTGTTGGGTCTCTGCCCTCCATCTGCTCTGGCAGAACCACTATTTTAATGTTCTGCCACCTTGACCTATTTTTCTGGTCTTCCACTTTCCCTCTTAGGCTCCCCTGGGCCGTTATTAACCTTCTGACCTCGGCTTCTAGGGTTATAACCCTGTCGCTCTGGTCCGAGGTGGCCCTCTCCAACTCTAGAATCATTTTTTTCTGCGCCTTCACTTCCCTTTCCAGGCCTTCGATGGTCTGCTGCATTTTGTGCGTCGTCTCCTTCATCATTGCGTGGAGCTCCGACCAGAGCGGCTCCTTTATGCTGGTCGCTGCGCCCTGCTCACGCTCCGCTGCTTGGTCCGCCATCGTTTACCCTTTCAGACTAACCTAAACCTCCGCCTCATCTTGTGGGGCAGCCTGCCTGTGCATCCGCCGCTCATGCGCCCTTCCCTCGCTGGTACTACTGCTTGCGTGTCTCTGTCTCTTCATCTTGGTGTTTTTCTTTCCTCCAGCCATCTGTCTGTCTCTCTTTCTTTCCCCACTGCTGTTCCTTCCCCCGCTCCTCTGCTCTCGCTGGGTCTGCCTCGGGCTTCGGGTTTCCCTTTGTTTTGTTGGGGTGGGGGGTTAGTTACCTTCTTCCCTTCTTTCCTTTCTCTCTTTCTTTGTCTCTTTGTTTATTTATTTACTTCTATTTTTTCCCCCCTTCTTCTTCTCTTTTTTTTCCCCTTCCTTTTCACTGGGTCAGGAAGGTTTGGGAGAGATGTTTCCTGGTGCGGACCGGAGTCCCTCTTTATATCGTCGCTCACCACGTGGTCGCTGCCGGTCCGTTGCGGGGGGGGGGGGTTCCTTCTCTCTCTATCTATCTCTCTCTCTATCTCTCTCTTCTGCTCGCTGGCCCCGCGGTCTGGCTTCGTGGTCTGGGCTGCCGCTTCTCTTCTGCCACCCACGTTCTGCCGTGCGGGGAGGGGCGGCTCAGTCGGGCAGGCTTGCAGGCTTGCGGGGGGGGGGGGGGGGGTGGCTCGATCTGGCAGGCAAGCAGGCTTGAGCTCTTAGGCGCTCGTTCTGTTCGGGGCCGCGACTCTCCTCGGCCGCTTCTGAGCCTCCGACTCCGGTTCCTCCCGCACCCTTTTTTAAAATTATTTATGTTTTTTGTTTTATATTTTATATTCTCTGGCTCCTCTACCACGGGCCTCAGCTTACCGTTAGTCCAGTCCCTTGCAGCTCTTTTTCTCTTCCTGTTCGTACCTTCGGGGGAGCGCTGCGTGGGCTCTTCAATAATAAAAATACCCCCGGGACTAAACAAACAAAACAAAACAAAAAACCCTGAAAGTTTAGTCCTTTAGCGGGAGCTGCCCCGTGCAATTCTTCCCCCGACAGAGCTCTACCGGACGTCTAACTGCATTTTACAGTATACAGTATTCTGACCAGTAAAACCTAACATGCTGAATGCTTTCTTCACCACCCTGTCCACCTACGACTCCATCTTCAAGGAGCTATGAACCTGTATTCCTAGATCTCTGTTCTGTAACTGTCCGCAACCTGCTACCATTAACTGAATAGGTTCTGCCCTGATTTGATCTACCAAAATGCATCACCTCACATTTATCCAAATTGAACTCCATCTGCCATTCATCGACCCACTGGCCCAATTGGTCAAGATCCTGTCGCAATCCACTATGCCACCAATCTTGGTGTCTTCTGCAAACATGCCTCCTACATTCTCATCCAAATCATTTATATATATCACAAATAACAGTGGACCCAGCACCGATCCCTGAAGCACACCGCTGGTCACAGGCCTCCAGTGTGAAATTCAACCCTCCACAACCACCCTTTGACTTCGGCTGCCAAGCCAATTTTGTATCCAAATGGCTACCTCACCCTGAATTCCATGAGATTTAATCTTTTGCAACAACCCACCAAGCAGTACCTTGTCAAAAGCCTTGCTAAAGTCCATGCAGACAACGTCGGTCGCACTGCCCTCATCTACCTTCTTGTTTACCCCTTCAAAAATCTCAATCAAATTTGTGAGACATGACTTTTCCCTTACAAAGCCATGCTGACTTTCCCTAGTTAGCCCTAGCCTGTCTAAATGCCTGGAGAACCTGTCCCTCAGATTCCCTTCTAACAACTTACCCACTACAGAAGTAAGACTCATCGGTCAGTAGTTCCCGGGCTTATCCCTACAGCCCTTCTCAAACAAGGGCTGACATTTTCTACCCTCCAATCTCCTGTGGCTGTCGATGATTTACATGTCTCAGCTAGGGAGCAAACAATTTCCTCCCCAGCCTCCCACAACGTCCTGGGATACATTTCATCAGGTCCCGGGGATTTGTCTATCTTGATGCACTTTAATACCTCCAGCACCTGATTTTCTGCAGTATGTCCACGCCTCAAGACATCACTTTTTATTTCCCCAATTTCCTTAACCTTTGTGCCTTTCTCAACAGTAAATACTAATGAGAAATATTCATTAAGGACCTCTCCCATCCCTTGTGGATCTGCACATAGTTTATCCTTAAGAGGCCCTATCCTTGCCCTCGTCACTCTTTTGCCCTTTATGTATCTGTAAAAGCTCTTTGGATTTTCCTTTGCCTTATCTGCCAAGACATCTCATGTCCCCTTTTTGCCCTCCTGACTTCTCTCTTAATTCTACTCCGACAAGCGCTATACTCTTCAAGGGATCCACTTGATCCCAGCTGCCTAGGCATGTCATATGCCTCCTTCTTCCTTTTGAACATTGCCTCAGTATCCCGAGTCATCCAGGGTTCCCTACTTCTACCAGCCTTATCCTTCACTTTAAAGAGGAATGTGCTCAGCCTGAACCCTAGTTAACACACTTTTGAAAGACTCCCACTTACCAGCTGCCCCCTTGCATGTAAACAGGCTCCCCAAATCAACTTTTGAAAGTTCCCGCCTAATACCATCGAAATTGGCTTTTCCCGAATTTAAAATTTTAACTTTTGGGCCAGAACTATCATTCTCCATAGCTATCTTAAAACTAATGGAATTATGGTCACTGGTCCCAAAGTGATCCCTCACAAACACTTCCGTCACCTGCCCTTCCTTATTCCTCAAGCGGAGGTCAAGTTTTGCCCCCTCTAGTCGGGCCATCCACATATTGAATGAGGAATTCTTCCTGAATACATTCGACAAATTTCTCTTCATTCAAGCCCCTAGTGCTATGGCTGTCCCAGTTAATGTTGGGAAAGTTAAAGCCCCCAACTTTTACCACCCTATTCTCCCAACAGCTATCTGTAATCTCCTTACATATTTGCTTCTCAATTTCCCGCTGACTATTTGGGAGCCTATAGTACAGTCTGATCAAAGTGATCTCAACCTTCTTATTTTTTAGTTCTACCCATATAGACTCAGGCGGCAAACCCTTGGATATATCCTCTCTCGGTACTGCTGTGATGTTGTCCCTAATCAAAAACGCAACTCCCCCTCCTCCTATCTCCTGGTCTATCTTTCCTTTAGCATCTGTACCCCGGAACTGCCAGTCCTGCCCCTCCTTTAGCCATGTTTCAGTAATAGCTATAATATCCCAGTCCCCTTGGTGTCAGCTTCACAAATTGAATTTGGGCAGGTTGATAGAGCAAATGAAAGGGGACTTCCAAAGGTGGGGTGTTCTCCCGCTGTCATTGGCGGGGAGGGTACAGACTGTGAAAATGACAGTCCTCCCGAGATTGCTGTTCGTGTTTCGGTATCTTCCAGGTTTCATCCTCAAGGCATTTTTTAGGAAAATGAATGCAGCAATCTTGTGTTTTATATGGGCCGGGAAAGCCGCACGGGTGAAGAAGGTCCTACTTGAGCGGTGGCTCAGGGAGGAGAGGTTGGCCCTTCCGAACTTTATTAATTATTTTTGGGAGGCTAATATATTGGTGCTTAGGAAGTGGGTAGTGGGTGAGGGATCGGCCTGGGAGCGACATCTTGCAAGGGCACGCGTCTGAAGACTTTGTTAACGGCACCTTTGCCACTCATCGGCTAGGTACTCCACAAGCCCAGTGGTAGTAGCAGCCCTGAGAGTGTGGGGGCGCCGGTGTGGTCATCGATTTGTGACAATCACCGGTTTGCTCCGGGGGGTTGGACAGGAGCTTCAGGAGGTGGCAGTGGGCAGGGATTGAGAGATTTGGAGATCTCTTCATTGAGGAGGGTTTCCCGAGCTTGGAGTAGCTAGAGGAGGAGTTTGAGTTGCCAGGGGGGAATGGGTTCCGGTACTTACAAGTGTGGGATTTTGTCCGGAGGCAGGTTCCAAGCTTCCTTCGCCTCCCACTAAGGGGACTACAGGATAAGGTGATGTCAAAAACAGGGGTCAGGGAGGGAAGGATCTCGGAAATATATAAGGAACTGATGGAGTGGGAAGGGGTCCCAATAGGGGAGGTGAAGAGGAAGTGGGAAGAAGAGTTGGGAGAGGAGTTGGAAGTCGGATTATGGGAGGAGGCCCTGAGGAAAGTCAGTGCATCCTCATCATGTGCCAGGCTTAGCCTGATCCAATTCAAGGTGGTCCACAAGACTCATATGACTGTGGCCCGGATGAGCAGGTATTTTGAGGTGGTGGAGGACAAGTGTGGCGGTGTGGAGGAAGTCCTGCAAACCATTTACATATGTCTTTGGCGTGTCCGAGGCTGAGGGGATTTTGGCAGGGAATTTCAGATGCCATGTCGGAGGTGCTGGAAGGGAGGGTGATTTTGAGTCCAGAGATGGCAATATTTGGAGTGTCGGAAGATCCGGCAGTCAGGGCGGGTGAGAGGCCGACGTTTTGGCCTTTGCCTCCCTGGTGGCCCGGAGACGGATTTTTTTGGGATGGAGGGACTCGGAGCCTCCAAAGTTGGGTGTTTGGGTCAATGACATGGCAGGGTTTCCTGGGCTAGAGAAAATGAAGTTTGCCTTAAGGGGTTCACTACAGGGGTTCACTAAGAGGTGGCAGCCATTTATCAACTTCAAGGAAGATTGACCATCAGCTGGGGGGGGGGGGCAGGGTGGCAGGAGGGAGGCATGGAAGTGACGAATAAGGGTAGGGAATCTGATGTATGGGTAGTTAGTGTCTATGCTTGGGTGGGGGGAGGTGGTGTTGGGTATGTTATTGTGGGGTTTTTGTGTGTGTTGGATCTCTTTGTTTAAAACATTCAAATTATAAATGCCTCAATAAAATATTTTCTAAAAAAAAAAAATCCCAGTCCCATGTACCTATCCCTGAGTTCATCTGCCTTGCCCATTAGGCCTCTTGCATTGAAATAAATGCAGTTCAATCTGTTTCTCTGCCTTCCACTTTTCTCCTTACTGGCTTTTGTTTCTATCCCTTCTTTACTACCCTCTGACCTCCTGCAATGGTACCCATCTCCCGGCCACATTAGTTTAACCCCTCCCCAACAGCACTGGTAAACAACCCCCCAAGAACATTGGTTCCAGTCCTGCCCAGGTGCAGACCATCCCATTTGTAATAGTCCCACCTCTCCCAGAACCGGTTCCAATGTCCCAAAAATCTGAATCCCTCCCTCCTGCACCATCTCTCAAGCCACGCATTCATCCTGGCTATCCTGTTATTCCTACTCTGACTAGCACGTGACACTGGTAGTAATCCCGGGATTACTACCTTTGAGGTCCAACCTTTTGGTTTAGCTCCTAACTCCCTAAATTCAGCATGTCAGACCTAATTCCATTTTCTACCTATATTGTTGGTGCCTATATGCACCATGACAGCTGGCTGTTCACCCTCCCCCTTTAGAATGTCCTGAAGCTACTCTGAGACATCCAGGACCCTTGCACCCAGGAGGCAACTTACCTTCCTGGAGTCTCATTTGCGTCCACAGAAATGTCTATTCCTCTTACAATTGATCCCTTATCATTATAGATCTACCACTCTTTTTCCTGCCCTCCTGTGCAGCAGAGCCAGCCACGGTGCCATGAACCTGGCTATTGCTGCCTTCCCTAGTGAGCCATCTCCCTCAACAGTATCCAATGCGGTATACCTGTTTTGGAAGGAGATGACCGCAGGGGACCCCTGCACTACCTTCCTATTCTTCTTCTGCCTGTTGGTCAAACATTTCCTATCTCCCTCAGTACTCTTTATCTGCGGTGTGACCAGCTCGCTAAATGCGCTATCCACGACTTCCTCAGCATCGTGGATGCTCCAAAGTGAGTACATCCGCAGCTCCAGAGCCGTCAAGCAGTCTAACAGGAGCTGCAGCTGGACACACTTCTTGCACATGAAGGAGCCAAGGACAGTGAACGTCCCCTGAACTCCCATATCACACAAGAGGAGCATGGCACGGTTCTGGGATCTCCTGCCATGTCTTAAACCTTAGGTTAACTTGTACAACTACAATGCCAAACAAAAAGACAGATAAATGTAACTTTAAAAAAAACTGCTTACCAATCACGACTACTTACCAAATAAATTCAAAGTTAGCAGGTCCCCTCTTGGCCAATTAAATCTATGGCTCCTCTCCCACTTTTAAATTTCCGGCTCCTCTCCCATGCTTTTAAATCTCCGGCTCCTCCAGCGCTTTTAAATCTCTCGCTCCTCTCGTGCTCTTTTAAATCTCCGGCTCCTCTCCCCCGCTTTTAAATCTCCGGCTCCTCCCACACTTTTAAATCTCCGGCTCCTCTCATAGAACATAGAATCTACAGTGCAGAATGAGGCCATTCGGCCCATCGAGTCTGCACCGACCCACTTAAGCCCTCACTTCCACCCTATCCCCATAACCCAATCACCCCTCCTAACCGTTTTAGGACACTAAGGGCAATTTATCATGGCCAATCCACCTAACCTGCACGTCTTTGGACTGTGGGAGGAAACCGGAGCACCCGGAGGAAACCCACGCAGACATGGGGAGAACGTGCAGACTCTCTTAAATCTCAGGCTCCTCCCACGTTTTTAAATCTCACTAATTTAAATCTAATATAGAACTTTATGCATTTTTACAAAACGTAACATAAGTACATGGTACAAAATTTCAAAATCTGTTTCTCAGAATTATTCTAAGATTGAATGTGGTACATCCCAGGGAAAGTAATTTGAAGAAGTGGAGAATGAGAGACAGTAACATCCTGTTTTGTCTCGATACACTAATCAGGCTGGAATCTTCTCTAATCTGAAGAATTGATGATAACTGCTATTCCATTTGCGACTAAAGATAATGGGGCTTCTGATTGTACCCAGCAATTCAGACAAATTTAATGTATATCTTCCAGTAGCATCACATTTTAATTAATGACAATGAACATTAAATCATTTTACGCGTCATCAAATGTCAGTTCAAATCTTGTAATATTACTTTACATTTCAGGCCTATTCTTGGCTTCAGAAGGAACTGGGCCCCAATTCTGAACCAGTTGTGACTGTGAGATTTTTGGGAACAACAGACTTAAGTACAGAACTCAAAACACTGCTGCAAAGCCTCTGTGAGCAATTAGCCATTAACTATCGATGTCTCATACACAATTATCCTCAAAAAATACATGACCTGAGGGAACTATTCATCAATCTTCTGAATGAGTCTTCATTTCATCGACCACTGGTGTTAATTTTTGATGCTCTTGAGCAGCTCTCAGACTGCGAGGAGGCTCGCAAATTGTGGTGGCTCCCCATTCATCTTCCTCGTTCAGTTCGTGTAATATTGTCAACTCTACCAAATAAGCATGGCATTCTACAAAAGCTGAAGTGCTTGATACAGGATAATGATAATTACATTGAACAGCCTCAACGTGACAGGAAGATGTGCAGCCAAATTCTTAAACATCAGCTTCTACAGGTGAAAAGAAAGGTTACTTCAGGCCAGCAGATCTATGTCAATGAAGCACTCTCAAAATGTACGCTGCCTATGTTTGTTAATCTGATTTGCCATGAGGTCAAGCAGTGGAGATCACACAAGGATGTTGATGACACTTCACTTTGTGTGACAGTGCATGAAAGTATTGAGCACCTTTTCTCGTCTCTTGAACGCAATTGTGGTTCTAGGCTGGTCTCAAGGGCTCTTGGCTTCATCACAATGGCAAAAACTGGACTGAGTGAAATGGAACTGGAAGACGTCCTTTCACTTGATAATTATGTTCTTAATGAAATCACAGCAAACTCTGAGCTTCAGAATCCATTGCGGATACCATATTATTTCATCGCAAGACTGAAGGAAGAGCTACACGGTTATTTAGTGGAGAGGCAGGTGAGAAGTGTCACACTCCTAGTATGGGCAAATCGCCATCTTCATCTGATCGCTCAGAAACTGTACCTGCAGAATGAGGAAGAAATGCATGAAATGCATAGCACCATGGCGGATTACTTCTTAGGAGTGTGGTCTGGTGGGAGACCGAGGTTGTTTCATCCTGAGAAAAGCCATAACCAACCTCTAGACATTAATAATAAAAGCATTAATGATGAAAAACAGACTGTCGAGAAAACCTTTGACAGGCAAGTCCCTGAGCAGCCATGGGTCTTCCAGTGCAACTCATTGGAGCCAGACATCTTTTTTGTAAATCATAGGAAAAGTACCGAATTACTGCATCATCTGACTAGAAGTGGGAGGACAGATGATCTGATGTACAGTGTCATTATGAATTTCAGTTGGCTGTACACCATGATCAAAATTGGTCACCTCGACAAAGTCCTTTCCGACATCGATCTTGCTTACAATTATTCACAGGAGAAAGAACTGAAATTTCTGGCAAGGACACTGCGAGGCATCAAGCTGAAAGTTTCAAAGAACCCAAGTTCATTGTCTGCTGAGCTACAGCAAAGGCTTCTACCTGTTGTTAGTTCTTTACCAAAGCTAAGGCACCTTCTCTTAGAGTGCGACAAAGATGGCCCAAAGTATTGCTCAATAGTGCCTTTGCATTCCTCTTTGGATGTGACATATAGCCCAGAAAGACTCCCGCTAACCACCAGCTACATCCATGTGATTGAAGTGCTGCCTACATCAAGCCCCAATGTTATCATTGCTGCATTGGAAAATGGTTCCATTACTACCTGGGATGTGGAGACACGACAAATTCTGCGCCAAATTACAACTGCAAATTCGGCCGTGCTCGGAATGAAACTTACTCACGATGAGAAGTACCTGGTTGTGTCAACAACAAAAAATACATTATTGATATATGACAATCATAATTCATGCCTATTATCAGAGGTGGAAGTCAAAGGCTCCAAGCATTGCATTGCAGGTGGAGGCAACTGTTTTATTTACGGCTTCACATTATCAATTAACCACGCCCTTGCATGGTTGCAGGGGAGTAAAGATGTGCACGTGATCGATTTAATTTACGGCTGGCCACTCTACCAGTTCCATTGCTGGTATGAAGTTACTTGTGTCCAATGTTCTCCAGATGGAGTGTATGCATTCTGTGGACAATACCTGAACACAACCACCATTTTCCTCCTGGGAAGTGGTGAAAAGCTCTCCACAGTGACATCCGAGTTTTCTGGCGGGTATGTGAAATCTCTTCTCATCCTGGCTGCAGCTCAAGAAATGGTGATGATTGACAACGAAGGCAGCCTGTCTGTCTGGAATATGGATGAAATTACGAATCCTCAACTTATTGAGGATTTTGACTGCAGAGGAAAGGATAATGAAGTGGTGAGTTTAGAGCTGTCAGAAGACCAAAGTGCAATCCTCATATGTAAGTCTTTCAGTATTGAAGTATTGGACACCAACATCTGGAAAGTGGCTGAAAAGTTCAAAGCAAAACGCAATGAACGCTTCATATCGGCAGTCCTCTCCAAAAATGGCGACTCAATTATTGCTTCAATGGAGCACATGTCATCAATATTTGTGTGGCGGAGAGACACTGGACAGTGCATGGCAAGTTTGCAGGAAATCTCAGGGGCCATTGTAAAGTTGATCAAATCAAATCAACACAATTTGTTACTGTCTTTGACAACAAATGGTATTCTTTCTGTCTGGGATATAGACATCATAACCGCAATCTCAAACATAGATAAAACAGGAAAAGCGATTCAAAGTCTTCTCCAGCCAGGCAGAGGAGAATTGATCTATACACTGGATGGCTCTGAATCGGTTCATAAATGGAGCTTCAGCACAGGATATATTGAAGCTATATTTAAACATGATGGCATTGTGGAAAACTGTGTTCTCACATATACAGGAGAGCTGATGATCACTTCCGATGACAAAGGAATCCAATACATCTGGAACACCATTACCGGGGACAACATTTTTCGCATCAATGGGCAGCGGGTTTCCCAGCTACTGATTACACACAATGACCAGTTTGTAGTCTCACTCTGTAACCAGGGTGTCTCTCGGGTCTGGCGACTGTCCACTGGTCACAAAGTCTGCAATATTCTGGTTCCCATGCAGAATGCATTTATCACATACCCTAACACCTTCGTCATTGGTGTTTCAAAAAACAAGCTGCTGGCCGTTAGTTTGTGGACAGGAAGCGTGACAAAGAAGTTCTGCTGTGACGATGGCACAGTCATTGTAAATTTCAAGCTTATCCCTGATTCTCCAGACTATGTGGTTTTCATTACTTCCACTGAAACGCTGTTTGTTTGGAGTGTAACTGAGGAAACAGTATGCAGACGTGTGCAACTCCCTAATAATTTCCTGAAAAACCTGGAGGATTTCCAGATATCTCCCAACGGGAAACTGGGAATTTTGTCCCGGGGCGATGACAACATTAACATCATGGATCTACATAATGGAAAGCTGCGCCTCGTTCCTGCCACTGGAATCATCTGGCGTCAGAAATTATCATGTGACGGCCGTTACCTAGTGTACATTTGCTTCAGAAATAGCAGCGAAGAAAAGGACAGTGGGGCTGTGTCCAGTTTAATAGTGGTCAGGTTGGCTGATGGCAAAAACATTGGAGCATGCTCACTTTATAAGACTCCAGCTTTTCTTAGTCTGTCACCACGACACCTGAACATTATTGTGGGTTTTGATGATGGCAGCATCGGGACCTACACCGTTGTAGATCGAGTCGACGCTGCCTTAAAAATTAAAATCGCCACTTCAAACAGTCGTCAGATTTTTAACAACGCATCTCAGCGAATCAGGCCGAAGCGTGCTAATTTTACGTGCAAGTACACAGCAGACTGCATATGGAGAGAGTCTTCTGAGGTGTTTTCCAGGGACAGTCCAATTACAGTCTCTGATTCAAGTGATACACAGGACACAGCGCCGACCAAAAAACAACCTTACTGCTCCGACAAAGCAGGTTCAACACTGCAAATAGACTATAAATGTCAAAATTTCACAGCAGAAAGCTAAGCCATGTTTTTGTGTGTGCAAAAAGAGTCACGTATACAGAAAATATTTTAATATGTGGAGTGCCATTTTGGAAGTCACTCAAGGATATTTATTTTATGCTTCTGAAGAATTATACAGTTTTGTCACTTTAAAAGAGATCTTCACTATTTCAAGGGGACTAATATCTCAGGGGTAAAGTAATATATTCTATTCCACATATTTATTTTCATTTAGTTACTGTGACTATTCCCAGCTTTGTTTAATTCCTCGAGTTGGAGCTCAGCATGCTCACTTATTTACATTAACTTACTTATCATAACGTTTCACCTCTAAAGGAAATTTGAGTGAACGATGCTGTTGCAGGCTCAGATATCCTTTAGGAACATCAACTCATGGTATGAACTGGATGCCAATAACTGATATGGCTTGTTTTAGGTGGACTTTAACTGGAGACTGCAACCTCATCATTCATCCAAATTCTTAGCAGGCAAAAAATGCAATGGGAGCTGGATAAAATAAATGAAAGAGCATATTGAAATCTGATCAGATATTAGATGAAAAGAGCAGTAAGTAATTTAATGAAAGTGATTATTTTACTCCTTGGGTAACATTCCTTTTTAGCAGAGAAATGCCACTCTCCCACCTCCCCCACACAACCAGCACCCCCTACCATGGGTTCAGCAAGGGTGCACGTAAAATACAAGGGGTGGCAAATCCACCACCTTCCTACCCACCCCCAAGCAGTTCCCCATAATGTCGTAGGTTGGAGAGCCCCGAAGTCAGCAGGCCACCCATCATATTTAAATAAATAATTAACAGTCAATTGAGCTTATTACCAAACCAATTGACCCAAATAATATGTTGCCCATGCCACACCACTGTTGGTGTGGGCAGGCAGGTGGGAATGGGAAGGCCGTCTTTTTAAGAAAGCTGCTCAAAAGGCAGAAAGTAGGGTGTACATCCTTTTGGGGGTGCCCTGTGAACATCAGGGGGTACTCTCCCAAAGATACCCCCCCTCCCCACCCCGCAGCACACACTTTTTCCCTTCCGCCGCCCTTTCGTCGCCCTTGGCTCCCCGAACCTTCCCCATACAAAATCCGGAACTTGTCTGGGGACGAGGCCATTCCTCTCTTTATCCTGGGCCTTACTTGACATTCCGGCAGCTCCCACTACTCTGGCACTGCTGGAATTGCTAGAGCAGCTCGCCAATCAAATTGGCCAACAGCTCTCGAAGATGGGACTTCCTCCCACTGATGGGTGAGACTTCGACCCGCTGAGGTGGCTGAGGTACTGCTCCCACCTTATTAACGCCACCTGCAGAATATTCCTACTGCGGGGCAGCCATGTTTAACATGGGTTAGCTGGCATCTGACATTTCTACTGGGAGGATTCAACAATCCCCCCCTCTCCCAGAAAAATCAGCTTATTTTTACACACAAGTTATCTGTCAAGTGTTGTGAATGATGTTTTGCTGTGCTGTAGAAAAAATCCAGTGCATAACATCATTTTTTTCTGCTTAAATGAAATGAAAAATTAAATGAAAATTGCTTATTGTCACAAGTAGCCTTCAAATGAAGTTACTGTGAAAAGCCCCTAGTCGCTACATTCCGGCGCCTGTTCGGGGAGGGCTGTGTTCTGTTGCACAGAAGTTTGGCCTCATAAATAAAACAATTATTTCATTAGAAAAAACTGTGAGAAAACTGTACTGTAAGCCACAGTTTGGCAATTCACAGATTCAGCCAGAGCTGAGCATGATTCCCCACATCATTTGACTGTTAAAGACTATTTATATTTTACAGCGGCACTTTCAAATGTTTTCTCTGGCTATCCACATTATGATGCATCAAAGCTGTCAAGAGGTTGAACATCTAAAACATAAAGAAAAATGAAGATTATAACATGTAAACCACAACAGGTGTGATCACATGACAGACGTTTGTAGCGCACATACTTCCCAGGCAGTCAATGTGGTATCTTCAATTTAGCTACAGAGCATCACTCCTGCGTGTTTACAACTCTTTGAGAATGAATTTGAGAAAGTAGTCAATCTGTCAAAGAACAAACAGCTTAACAATGGGCAGATACTTCAGGGAAACCATAAACTTTACAGATATTGTCCATTTGTGGGACTTTCCCTCTATTTTGAGTAACACAAATAACCAAGGAAACCAAATCAAATTAACTAAGGGACAAATTAAAGGGACAGTCCCTTAAAGGGAAACTGCCTTGAACAAAAAGTAAATCACAAATGAACCACCAACATAACTGCAACTGAACATTGGGTTACTATTAGTAACAAATAGAGACTGTTATAAATTGGTTATCTCAGTACACCGAAGAGATGCACAAAATATTAGCCAATCACAGAGACGAGTGACACGATTTAATGGGAAAAAAAGAGTTCCGTTTTGGGTGCCTATAGAGAGGTGTTTCTCGGTATAGCCCCCGCTATCTAATGGTACTCTGCCAGGTTTTTTTTACCTCGGCAGCGAGATTAAATGGCCTTGTCACATGACCAAGTCGGGCACAACGAGGCCATTAAATTGCATCCCATTTTACCGCAGAAAACTGGAATGAAATGTATCTGGTGGTGAAACATGAGTGTTACAAGTTGCAATACTTCACCTGCCTAGCTGCATTCAAACAATTGGTGGAGGATTGCATTTGTCATTGAGTTAATGAAGATCATTTCTCCTTGAATAGATAGTTCTTTTTTTTAAAAAGATGTTCGCAAAACAAACTTAATAATGTCTAGATCAGGGACCATTCTGAAAGTGCAAGAATGAAAATGTGAAGATTTTCTATCATAATAGCTGGATTTTTTAAACAGCCACATTTTGGAGAGCTATTAAAACATATTTAGAAAAATTTTCTATCAAAGCCAACAGAAATGTAGAATAACAAGGGGATATTCTGTTGAGAGAGTACATCCTCTACTGCACCATTTACAAGTGCAGAACTATTGTATGGTATTGAACAGAAGCGCAGTAGCACCATCAGCAACTGATTCAACACAACCATTATCCAAGACAAGTACTGAAAACATTTTTTGTTTGTTTAAAAAGTAACAGATGGGGTTATACGACATTACTGTATTGCACTTATTGGGTTAGATCTTGACCTTGTGCATTAGTGTTAGATAGATTATAGTTAAGTCAACAGCCCAATTTATATCTACTATTTTTATTTCCGTTGACGTCTATGGATATAAAAGTTGAAAGATGTAAAATGGGACCAGGTGCACGATGACACAAGCTAGCTCAGAGGTGAAGTGCTGGTTTGTGTGAAGCCCGCTAGAGTGGACAAGATGGCGGGCAGACACGGGGAATGGTGCAGGAAGCCACGCATCAGACACCTGGCTCTGGGAAATCTATGTGATTAAGTTAACGCAGGAAGATAACAAAACACAAAACCACCTTGAGGCAGCGGAAGGAAAGCTTGTTGATGTGCTTAATCGCATATAATTTAAACACGATTTAATCCTGTGTTCCCAATTTAGTGAAACTCGCAGGTGCCTCATATGCTTTCAGCAGCCCGCCCAGTGAAAGCTGGCGAATTAAATGTAGCTTCCATGGCTCACTGAAAGAATGCTTTGGACTTCCAAGAGACTGAGTCACAGGTTACTGGATCAATCCTCGAGATGTTTTCTTTGTGTAAAAACTTACTGAGCTGACACTGTGAGGGGTGGAGTCTCAGGCAAGAAATTCAGATCTCTGAAGTACTGGGCCCACATTTTAAAGGAAAAGCACACAATTGAAGGGGTCATCTCCTGAAGTGGCATCACAGATCTGAGCCCCTAAGGGAGGACATTTAGAAAGCTGCCCGCACTCAAATGGAGATGTAGTGACAGTGGGGGAATCATCCACCCTGTCACTCTTCATCCACAAGCCCTGGAGGGGATACACTGCTGAACTCTGATAACTCAGACCTCAATTGAACCCGTTGATGCCACCACATGATATTGTGTAATAATGCAGGAATCTTCTCCCTGGACTTTGGAACATCTCTTTTTCTACCAGAGCAGCAGAAATTCAGATGCTGGAGACTTACATTGCAGACCTTTCATAAATCAAGCCTGTAAGAACATTTCCACGGGGTTGGCAGGCGAAACCCTATGGAGTCAGCGGGAGACACATGCAGGCTCAGTGGGGACACAGGACCAGTGCACGATGCCCGCAGGGTCTATAGATGATATCCGCAGGGTCTGTGGGTCATCGATAATGGTGGGGTCAGGGTCAGACAGCTCTTCCGCCCCCCCCCCCCCCCCCCCCCCCCCCATAATTTTCAAATCGCAAGCTATTACTATCAGATTGGAAGAATAAGCGTCTTTTATATATTTGCGTGTGTTCATAGTATAAAATAGGAAAACCCATTTCCAACACTAAATTCCTCACTAAATTTGAACACGAATCAGAGAGAGCGGACTGAATTTTCCAGCTGGAATCATGCTGTCAAATTTCCAGCAGCCAGCTAATTAACAGTTGACAGGTGAGGCTGCCACCCGGAAGGGAAAGGAGGCACTGGAAGCAGTGTGATATCACAGGCAGACCACCTGACCAAGCAAGCCTGGACAGAGAGGGTAGAGGAAGTCAACAGCCATAGGTCATTGTTAGAACCTGGCTTTAGTGCCACATGTTGGTGAATGACCTTATTTGTTCAACCAAGGTGGGGTAGTGCACATTTCACTCCCCTAAGAGGCTTACATGTGGCAGCGTGAGAGGGTGAGGTTAGTGCTGAGAGAATGCCCATCCAGTCAGCGGCAATGGGGTCAGGCAGCAGCAGATCCTTTCAGAGACAATGCTGCATCTTGCTCAATGGTGCCCATCTCTCAGTGTTGACCCTGGCAAGGTTTCTGCAGCGTGGCCACAAAAGCAGGGCGCATCCGGCTTGTGTGTTGTGCTTGTCTTTGTAAGGAAGCATTGTTCAGATTCTTGGCTTCAGGAGAAGACAGCTCACAATATAAAAGCAAGAGTGGAGTCAGTTGCAGGGTCGCCATCCTGGTCATCCTCTCCCCATGGAGGAGGCTGCACAGTAATTGGCAGAACAGCTTTAGGGGGGTGGGTAGGGGGGCACTCCATTGCAAGTGGCGAGTTAGGAATGTTGATAAAAGAGGTGCAATAGATGGGCAAGGATGGAAAATGCCCTTCAATTTAGCTTTCGCCTTATGCCGGCCAGGTCCAAGAACAGAGCACTCAAATAGCTGGGAGATAGCCACCAACCTCAGAGGAGGAGGAGGATCCTCAGAGCATGTACCACCACATCATTCCACTACACCTTCCACCAATACAGATACTCTAACATCAGTGAGTATGCATTCGCACATAGATTCAAGGTCACAAACAGGTGACCACATCCTAGACACACATGAGTAGCTGAACAAGACTGTGACAGAGGCATGAGGAGCCATGTCTAAAATGAGCAACCCTGGTCTCCCTGCATCCATCCCTGAATGCACATGGGACCCGGAAAACCTCGGACACCTGACAGTGTCTTAGTAAGGAGGGAGAGTGATTGCTTCCTGGGAACCGTGCACACACCTGAAGGATCCATTTGCAGTGGTCACACACCAGCTGTGTATTGAGCAAGTGGATGTACCTACACCGCATAGACTGCAGTGGTTCAAGAAGGGAACTCACCACCACCTTCTCAAAGGTTACTAGGGATGGGCAATTGTTGGCCTAACCAGCGAAGCCCACATCCCATAAAAATAGATTTTAAAAAGTGGAAGCCCTTCCTCTTAATGAAGGCCACTGGCAAGTTGGTGGGAGACAATAAGTGGCATGCAGTCAGTCAGAGCCTGCAGCAGGGGAAATCCAGCGATGGCCATGCAACTAATGGTTCACTTAGCTTGACTGGATAGCTGCAAAAACTGGCCCTCTTGAACAGGTCACCAACCACCAATTGATGCATCAATGAGCCACAGACGGTGAGGTCCCACACGTATCTGTGGTGGGTTGCTGGAAAGGTCTAGAGGCAGAGACGTAGATGATCACTACCACAGTGACCTTCCCCAATGCCACTGGGGCTCAGCTCATTCTCCATCATGTCTCACAAACCAGTGACAGCCTCCCTAGAGTGGCTTGGTCTTTGACAATATTGCCCATCGAACATACAAAGATAACTAAAACTCTCACAATACACTCTCTTCTGTGTGCCCCATCCCAAGACTGCTGCTCCAGTTGGCCTTGAGGTTGCTGCTGTTCCGCTGTCTCGAGCTGCAGCACCCTCCCTCTCTACTGCTCCTCTTCACTAGAGTTAATCCCGAGTGACCAAGACCCATGGCAAGTGGCCACTCTCTGTTTCCAAGAGCTACTATCCAGACGCCTTCCTCACCAATCACCCCACTCCCACTTTCTCCTTATTCGATCAACACAAGTGCCAGTTCACAGATGGGACTCTGGCAGCATTCCATAACAGTGCTGGCACCTTTTTTCCAGTGTCCATGCTGCTTCACCCTCCTTGCCAAACTATGACTGCCAACTGAAGCCAGCACTGAGCTTCCACTTGCTTGCCACCTCCTTACACCTGGTGAGGCTTTTAAGCCCCGTGGTTCCTGTGCAGTCTTTCTAAAATCCTTGGTCAATTTGTTGTCAATTGGCTTAATTAACTTTACGTCTTGTTGTAGTACATGGTCATCCCGCCATTCCAGCCATCTCTCAGAATATCCGGTTGCAATGTGAAGTGGTCGGGCTTTCATCCCAACATCTTCCATCCCAATATTTTTCCCTTTCGGCCTTCGGAAAATGCAGCCCAGTGTTACAATAATCTTTGTGCCCACACTTCTAATTTGGAACCAGAGTCCTATAATTTCTGGCCTCATGTATCGAGTAGCAGTCTGCAAATGCAGTCTGTAGTCACATTTTCAGAGGAGGATGGAGGGGTATTCCTTATTGATTTGGGATTAGTGTGTGCTTATAATTTTGATACTGACACACAGACCAATTCAAAAGTAACTTGGGGATTGTCTACAACTTTGCATTTCTCCTCTGACCAACATTATGCTCCATAATTACATTTTCTAAAGAATAAGAGATAAAGTACCCTGTGTATATTGTATTAAATCCTTTACAGATATTATCCACAGCCTAGGGATCTGTTACTACCCTGAACTTAGTCCCAGTCATTTTTATTTGTTTGAATATTGCCTTTTGATGAAAAGCTCCTCTCTGTCTCTCAAAGGCTGCATTCAGAGCTTGTTATTTACCTGCCGCTTTCCCATGCTTCTGTTCACCACTGCCAGGATGATCAGATAATGCTTATTATGAGTTTACATCACATGATGAGGAGAGGATTTTATTCAGTTTTAACCATAGAAGTTTATAGGGAAATAAAACATCTAGCGCATGGTATAAAGAGAGTATTTTCTTGAAAAATAATACCACTTTGCTTCTATTATAAGGCAGTCATTTGTTCTAATGTTGCAGATTAGGTATTGCAATCGTAACAGTTTGTTAAAATATTTTGAATCGGTGTGTTCATCAAACTAGTGGCATTTAAACCTCTCCTGAATGGGCAGATTGTTTCTATCTTCATATCTGTGTACCTGACTGGGACAGATACTTTTTATAACGGATTTGTCGAATATGACTGAGGCCAGCATTTGTTGCCAATCCCTTGTTGCCCTTGAGAAGGTGGTGGTGAGCCGCCTTTTTGAACCACTGCGGTCTCTGTGGTGTAGGTACACCCACAGTGCTCTTAGAGAGGGGGTTCTCGGATTTTGACCTCGCCACAGTGGAGGAACAGCGATATATTTGCAAATCAGAATGGTATGAAGTTGAAAATTGATTTTCTGATCCACTTTATGGAAAGCTTCTAGACTTTAATTTAGTCCGATAGAGATCTCAAATTCCACTGCAGCTTAAGAAATCCTTCAGCATTGTTTTAGAACATAGAACATAGAACGATACAGCGCAGTACAGGCCCTTCGGCCCTCGATGTTGCACCGACATGGAGAAAAAAAAACTAAAGGCCATCTAACCTACACTATGCCCTTATCATCCATATGCTTATCCAATAAATTTTTAAATGCCCTCAATGTTGGCGAGTTCACTACTGTTGCAGGTAGGGCATTCCACGGCCTCACCACTCTTTGCGTAAAAAACCCACCTCTGACCTCTGTCCTATATCTATTACCCCTCAATTTAAGGCTATGTCCCCTCGTGCTAGCCACCTCCATCCGCGGGAGAAGGCTCTCGCTGTCCACCCTATCTAACCCTCTGATTAGATTAGTTTTCATTCCCTTTGATTTCTGCACAGAGGACCTTTTTTTTGGTTTCTTTCCCACACTTGTTGCCATCCCCAAAGTTTATGTCCAGATCTCCTGAAGTCACTGATTCAAGCTGGGGCGACATGTAGGATAGCCAGTACTGAATAGTGGCTGAACTTTACCAGCAAGCACCAGCAGTTAGTGCCAGCTGACTTGTTGACTGCAAAGAGGCATCAAAATTGTGATTGATTGTGACCTTACTTGATGTTCACTCACAGTTGGGGGTCACAGGGGTCAACAACAGAAACCCGGGCTACTTTTATTTGAGGTGACCTAACTCATTGTCAACCTGGTTTCTTCACAGTCATTATGGTGTCACATAACACGAGGCAGTGCTTTTAACCACTGAGGAAATAAGTGTCCTGAAATATTTTCATCATGGGAATTTTAAGCTGGTAACAAAAGGGTACCTTTCATTCCAAATAAAACCATGACTTCTTAATTTCTCACTGTGCTGGGTCTTTTCTGTCTATACTGTAAAAGTGGCTCCAAAATAAAAAACATTAAATAAGCAACGCCGGCGACTATTCCTCCAATTAAATTTAATTGGTAGAAATTCACAGCTACACACATGTTAATGAACAGTAATGTGAGCAAGTTCAGGGAAGTAATCATACCGTGTAAACACATTTTGAAGTTCAAAAGAGATAGTGCTTTCCACCATATAAACAGAAATACAGATGATGCAGAGCGGCACGTTGGTACAGTGGTTAGCAATGCTGCTTCACAGCTCCAGGGTCCCAGGTTCAATTCCGATCTTGGGTGACTGTGTGGAGTTTGCACTTTCTCCCTGTGTCTGCCTGGGTTTCCTCCGGGTTCTCCGGTTTCCTCCCAAAGAGGTGCAGGTTAGGTGGATTGGCCATGCTAAATTGCCCCTTGTGTCCAAGAGGGTAGGCCAGGGTTACGGCGATAGGGTGGCAGGGTAGGCTTAACTCGGGTGCTCTTTCCAAGGGCAGGTGCAGACTCGATGGGCCAAATGGCCTCCTTCTGCACCTTAAATTCTATGATTCAAATATTGAACTCAATGCAAATCATTAGCAACTTCAGAACTGAAGGGTATAACAGTCACTGCACATTTTTCTGACACTCAGTTGCCTACAACTAACTGTTTGTCTTACGTTCAAGTCCAGTGTAGAGTTCAAGATGTAATGTACTTTACTATGGGCTTTACCAAACCAGGTCACAAAAAAAAACAAACTAAAGATCACTTAACTGCCAATTGGATTACAAAGGCACCTCCACAGATTGCCTTGAATTTTAACTTTAGAAAATGGGTGGGTTTGGGTTGGGTGAGCAGGTTAAAGTCTCAGAAATATGTTTCCCGACCCAACTTTCCCTTTTCCAGCTTTAACTGAAGCTGGAAGGAGATGGGGTAGGTAGCCACCCCAATCCAAGGAGGCGTATTGCAATTTTAAATATGATAATAAGGTGGCAACCTTTCAATACTTTTATTGCTGTCAAAGTGCCAGGAAACCTGGCAAGGGCTTGCTGGTTTTCAGGAGGTAATTGCCTTCAAACCTACCATGTGGATCCAAATGTTTGTCTGAGAAGGCTTTGAGGTCAGGGGCAACCTCCAGTGAGGCCTCTGACCACTCCCCCCAATCCAGCTCACTGCATGAAACCCTGATCCTGCCCTCAACTCTCCAAGGCCTCTAATTGCCCCATCCCCTCTCCAGTCTCCAATTTCCCTCAAGGCCTCCAAGCAGCCTGCTTGATTGGCACTCCATCCACCACCTTAAATATTCACTCCCTCCACCACCATACAGTAACATCAATATGTACTATCTACAAGATGCCCTTCAGAAACTCACCCAGGCTCTTTCGATAGCATCATCCAAACCCACGACCTCTACCACCCAGAAGGACAAGGACAGCAGACACAAGGGAACACCACCACCTGCAATTTCATCTCCAAGCTACACATCATCCTGACTTCGAAATGTATTGCCATTCCTGCACGGTCGCTGAGTCAAAGTCCTGGAACTCACTTCCTAACAGCACTGTGGGTGTACCTACCTGGGCCACAACAGTTCAAAAATGCAGTTGACCATCGCCTTCTCAAGGGAAATTAGGAATGGGCAATAAATGCTGGCCGAACCAGTGACAGCTACAAGCTATGAACAATTTATTTTAATCCTCAGAGGCCCCTGAACAAGTGCCGCTTGCCCCCTGAAATCATCTGATCAACTCCCCCCGCCAAACCACCACATCCCCCAAATCCCATAAAACAGGCTGGGCGTCCAGGTGGGGAACCAATCAGTGACATCTTTGATAAACGTGTGGAGTTAAACCTCCATCTTGTGTGGGGAAATCTTGAATTGGAGATTCCCCAGATATTTCTTACAGACCTGCTTTCTGCAGGTCAGGTCAGTAAGCAAATTTGTCCATTATTTTGGTAACGTGCTTAGTTGAAATACGGCCGCAGCAGTGTTTTCTCCAGAATGCAGTTGGCGAGCTTTCATTAATCCACAGAAAATACCAGTAGAGCTATTTTATTAAATTTCTAGCAGTTCCTGAGTCTGCAGCTAGCTGTTTACATTAGAGTTAGATTTAAAGAATAACACTTCTCCAGAACATTACCCTGGATTTGTCAGATGGTTGGGTTTCATTTCCCGCCATCCAAAGAGTCGGCAGGGAACAGATCCACGTGAGTGGCCACAGCCATTTCACGCTCGAATGAGCATCAAGTGACTGCAGGTGAGAGTTCTGCCCCTCACCCAAGTGGAAGTCCCACCTTAGTGAGCAGCCAACCTCATGGATTGGACGTCACCTCTCAAGTCCCTGCTGCAGCAGACAGAAGAAGAAATGCAAGCAGATGTCGAAGCCTAAGCCCTGGCATCAGAGGCCCAGTTATGTTCAAGTGCTCCCAAGGCTGAGAGGGGAGCAAAGGCCCCAGGGGGGCAGGAGCGGGGGGAAGGGGAGGGAAGGGGAGGAGTTGGAGGGGAGGAAGGTCCGGAAGCTACCGAACCTGAAGGGGGCTTCTCATCGAGTCTCATCCTGCCCAAGATGCAACTCTTTCGATTTTCGGCCTTCCCCCATCCAAGTTCAATCCTCCTGCCTGCCTAAAAAATTGAGGCTGGGTGGGAAATGACCCTTAAGTGGTTAAGGGCCTCAACTGGGGAAAGGGCAGGCTTTCTGTCTGAGACCTTGCCTGCTCCAGGCTAAAATCATCAGGTGGTTGGGTACGGGCAGGAATCCTGACTCTCCGATTTCATGTTTCCTAACCCTCCCACTCCAAACTCCTCCCGCGGGGGGTGGAGGGGGCGTAACATTCTGGCCACGATCTTTGGAACCCATACAAAAGATTGTGTTAGAGTGAAAGATTGTTTCACTAAGGGATCCATAAACAGCATCTGCCCAACAGAGTTTTATTGAAGTGTCTTAGTTACAACAAAGAAAAATCAAACTATTGTAGCAACGTCAACGTGCATTAACCTGAGGGAATATTGGAGAATGTCTTGGGACAGACTTCTGAATTGTGTCTAAAAGATAAGTGCCAATGAGACAGAGGTTTGTGCGGTCCCACATTTGATATCAAAATTATGCTGCCAATGTGTCTTCAAACTGGGAACCCGATATGACCGGCCTAAAATTGGGCCTCAGGACCTATCATGATCTTATTAACATTATCTCTATGTGAACTGCCTAACATGCTCCTCCCCAACATGCAGTTCACCCATTTCTCTGAGGATTATCTTTGTGCAGAAGGTTGGTTTCAGGAGGAGGGTGGTCTGACAACAGGTGGGGGAGCACATGCCAGTACTGCAGAGTCAAGACAATATTCCTGTTGATCCTGGCTCCACAAAGATGTCCAATTACGTTTTTAAAAAATGAACATTGCTGGGAAGCTGAGGATTCCTGAACAGAGCATGCCAGCTCCTGTTCCACTGATCAGCAGTTCATTTCCATTACGAGATATAAAGCAGCTGTGAGGAGGCTTAACACTTGTTTTAGCCAGTCACTTAGGGAGCATCCACCAGTGTGGTGGTGCCTATATCGCAGGCACAGATCAAGTGTAGGACATTGAATCTTGAAATTGGTCCTGTTTGCTTGAACGTATGCGTGTAGAGAAACCAATGTCCAAAAAATTGAGGCTGGGTGGGAAATGACCCTTAAGTGGTTAAGGGCCCCAACTGGGGAAAGGGTAGGCTTTCTGTCTGAGACCTTGCCTGCTCCAGGCTAAAATCATCAGGTGGTTGGGTACGGGCAGGAATCCTGACTCTCCGATTTCATGTTTCCTAACCCTCCCACTCCAAAATCCTCCCGCGGGGGGTGGGGGGGCGGGGGGCGTAACATTCTGGCCACGATCTTTGGAACCCATACAAAAGATTGTGCTAGAGTGAAAGATTGCCTAAAATAACAAACAGATCAACAGAAAGGGGAAATGCAGAAATCTTTAACATACTCTCCATAGACTTCATGAATAGTTTTATAAATTGGTTTTGTTGTGTCATATTATTTACAACTCAAAATTCTTAAAAGCAAATTAATTTAAAGTTACAAATTGTTATGGAACTGTTTGCCTTTCGTATCAGCATTGTTAGTGATATGTCAGGTGTTGAACAGCTTTTTTGATTGTGGCCCTAGACATACAGAATGTTTTTTAATGTAATAATTTGTACTGTTGAAAGTAATCACCCTATATGCTTTGCAGAGATTTATATTTTTCATAAATGTTCTATTTATTTAAGGGTTTTGTTACAAAGTTGCAATTTATTAGAGAAAATAATATTGAAAATATGATGAGCAATAAAATGAGTTGTGGATGCATTGTTTGTATTAATAAAATTCAGTATGGAACAGGCATTTTCTTGAGTCCTATAATGTTTATAATGAAGGTAAGCTTCCAAATATCGATCATAAAACTTGTATTTATACACCACCTTGCAACACCTAAATAGTTCATACAGCAAGTTACTTTGAAGTGCTGTAAGTGTTGTGCAATATGCTACTTGAATTGCCGAGGCTTACAAACCTACACATTTTGTCCTAATCCTTCCTCACTGTTTGCTTATAATGAACAAAATCACAGTAACCTGACAGTCATGGCTCTGCGAGAAATCAATCTGGGCAATCCATTCCACTTCCAGATGGCCATGAGCCAATAACACAATAATGCCTTTATTCCAGCGCTAATTGGAAATCTCATTCAAAAAGGATCAGAATGTCAGGTGAAGCAAATGGGAGGATTTACGTTGATGCACCAGGGAGTGCTCTCCACAGACTTGAGCTGTTTGAATAGATTAAATAAAGTGTTGCTGTAATATATTTGCTCTGGAGGATGTTGATGCTGAGAGTGTGTGCCCAATATGAATCCCACAACACAAAAGTTCACAAATAACAGTTGAACAGAACATGGTACAGTAAAATTCAGGATTTAAAAAAAGTTTTACAAGAATTAGAAGCAGGAGTAGGCCACCAGGCCCTTCAAGCCTGCCCTGCCATTCAATACGATTATGACTGATATCTGCCAGCCTCAACTCCTTTTCTGTGCCATTTCCCTGTAGCCCTCTATTCCTCGATTTATCAAATATTTATTGCTTCCACCACCCTGCGGAGCATAGAATTTCAGAGATTCACCACCCTCTGCAAGAAGAAATTTCTACGCACCTCAGTTTTAAATAACCGGCCCTTTACCTTGTAAATATGTCCCTTTGTTCGAGACTCTCCCACTGGTGGAAATATTTCACCGCCTACCCTGTCATGCCCCCTCAGCATCTTGTATGTTAGAATAAGGTCACCCCTCACTCTTCTAAACTTTAAGGAATACAGACCCAGTCGATAGGACAATCCTCTCATCCCAGGGATTAGCCTGACGAATCTTCTTTGGACTGCCTCCATGTTACCATATCCTTTTTTAGGTAAGGGAACCAAAACTGTGTGCAGTACTCCAGGTGAGACCTCACCAACACCCTGTACAATTGCAACAAAACCTCCCTGTCATGTTCTGTAGACTGGCTGAAGTAAATGATAAAATACAGAACTTCTAATTTAAATATTTATTATTTAACAACTAGGTGATTAAGATAACTAAGATAAATAAAATAATGAACTACAAACACTAATTAACTAATGGAGAGCTACTGCAAAATATGTCGTCTCCTAGCACAATCTACTCCCAACTCCCAGAACCAGTGTCACCTAGTGGTTGGAGATCATGCATAACATTATGTACATAACTGCTTTATGTATATCATCACATCCCCTTTCCTTCAGAGAGTGAAATTGTTTACATATATTGTAGTTTTCTTTACAATACATCATGAAATGCACAACTCTTTACACATTCAAAATTCTTTTTACAGTCTGCCATAAGTTCAGATTTTCTGTCTTGCGCCTGATTCTTGTCGACCTTCTCTGCTGAACTTGCAATGGTTCTTCATTTTCTGAATTGGTTGAAGGTTGAGTTTGATATTCTTCATGTATTTATGGATCGCCCTCTTGTTGCATTTGTTTTGTGTCTTCTTCAGATGTTTTAGGACTGTTGCATGCTTCCTCTGATGGATCCATATAATGGTTTGAGACATTTCGTAGACTCATCAGCAAACCTTTTTGTGGATTTAGCTTGAAATCTCTCTCTTGCCTCCTTTTTTGACAGAGTGGTTGCCTCTCTGCTTCTGGATGAGCAGATTTCTCCAACACTTGGAACTGAAGCAGTTTGCACCGTATGCCTTTTGTTTGCTTCCCGCACTGTGTACAGATGTTCACTCTCCTGCACCGTGTGCAGTTTCGTACCATCAAGTCTGCTGTCGTTCTGGAGCAGGAGTCTCTGGGCCAATCTTCATGAAGGTTTCCTCTCAATTTCTGCAACGTTGTTTGTTTCTTCTCTTAGTTTGACACCATCAATACAGGTCATCCATTGTGGAGGTTCCTCATTACGCTTCTTTATACATACCATTGAATTAACCCAGTCTGTAGGGACCTAAATACACTTGATGACACCCAAAGCAGACATTCTCTCGAGCTCTGCCTTTAGTTTGTCCCTTAATGGTGCTGGCACATGTCTGGATGCCTGAATCATAGGCTGTGCATCTTCCTTTAATTGAATCTTGTACATGTATGGTAACGTACCAAAACCTTGGAACATTTCAGGGCAATCATTCAGTATGGAGTCTCCTGAAGGATGAAGGCCTGTTGCAGCATTGTCTGCACTACAGACTCATTGGACTAGCTGCAGCTCTTAACATGCCTCAAGTCCAATTAAAGACTCGCGTTCCGCCACCACCACAGAGAATTTAAGCTTGTGCCTCCAGTTCACAAGCTCCTAAAGATGAGATTTTGTTACCATTATAATCTCTTAGCAATAGCGATCGGCTGACTATTTTTGATGTAACCAGCAGTTTTTTTTACGTCGGAGAGGTTGATGAAGTTGGCCCGCGCACCAGCGTCGAGCTTGACTGTTATCACTGTACCATTTATCTTTAATGGCACTGTCCATTTATCCTCATGCTTCTCTGCCTTCAATTCACTATTGCAGCAGATTGGCACAAACACATTGTGATTTGGTCTGACTTGAGTCTTCCTGTCTTTGCTGGAGGTCATGTCCAGAAAGAAAGTGTCCTCTTGGCACACTTTATCAATGGCGCTGATACTTTTTGTCAGTTCAAGCCTTCTCTTGAATTAAACTGGTTTGCAAAATGATTTCTGCCATTTCAAAGAGCACATGTTTTTCCATACGCAGGGCATTGCTGTAGCAAATGCCATTTGCCACATCGTGAATATAAAATGGAGGACCGGGTCAGCCGCTCAAAATAGCCGCCCGCACTGGGAGCATGTTTCTTAATTGGCTGTGTCACCACACTAATGGCGTCTGCTGCTCCTTCTGCTTTCATGCCAAAATGCCTTTCTATGATCTATTTAACGTGTTGCAGCCATTTCACTCGCATGACATATTTGAATCACACTTTCAAGTTGCAGGTCTGTTTCCTGTAGAAGCCACTCGCGCACTTTATCATTCGAGATTCCAAAAACTATGTATCATTGATGCCTGGAGTGTGCTGAAGGTGCATGACTGCATCTTCAATCGCAAATCAGTAAGGAAGCTATTAAATGCCTTTCCTACGTTCTAGGTGCATGTACAGAATATATAGCTCTCAAAGGTTTTATTTTTTGGGGGGGGAGCAGTTCCAATCAAATTGCTTAAGCACTTTGTTGAATCTTTTGCTGTCAGACTCGTTTCAAAGACAAAAAGTGTTGAAAATTTCAATTGCTTGGGAACCTGCTACTGTGAGCAGCAACACAATACACCTCTCACCGGGCTGAGTCTGCAGACAAAGACTGCAACATGGAGTTTAAAACTGTTGCTAAAACACTCTCCAATGCTCGTCTATGTTACCAGTAATTCAAAGCTGTTGAGGTGCCTTGATGCCTTCCATCCCAGACTTCAAAGTTTTACCGCGCATTGAGCTTGAGATGCCAGTAGCTAGCAAGGTTAGTAGCAAAGATGTATTGTCTTCTTTTTTTTTCTTTGAAAGTTATCTTCCGTGGGTCGGATTTGTTCTTGTTTCTCCCAGTAAATCAACACTCTTGGTACCACGCCATGTTCTGTAGACTGGTCAAAGTAAATGATAAACTACAGAACATCTAATTTAAATAATTTATTACTTAACAACTAGGTGATTAAGATAAGTGAAATAAGGGCAGCATGGTGGCGCAGTGGTTAGCCCTGCAGCCTCATGGTGCTGAGGTCCCAGGTTCGATCCCAGCTCTGGGTCACTATCCGTGTGGAGTTTGCACATTCTTCCCATGTTTGTGTGGGTTTCGCCTAGGTGGATTGGCCACGCTAAATTGCCACTTAATTGGAAAAAATTAATTGGGTACCCTACATTACAAAAAAGATAATGAAATAATGAACACTAATTAACTAATGTAGAGCTATTGCGAAATGCAGCTGTCTCCTAGCACGATCTACTCCCAACTCCCAGAACCAGAGTCATGTGGTGGGTTAACACTGACACCTAGTGGTCAGAGGTCGTGCATAACATTATGTACATAACTGCTTTATGCATATCATCAGCCTTCCTATTTTTAAGCTTCAACCCCTTTGCAATAAAGCCAAAATGTCGTTTGCCTTCTTAACTACATGTTGCACCTGCCTGCTAGCTTTTTGTGATTCATGCACTAGAACACCTAGATCCAGTTGTAATTTGACTGAGGAGACAATAACCTTCACCTGCACAATGCAAAGCAGTTGTTGACAGTAAACATCTCCTCTGTTGTGATTAAGTATGTGGAATGTTCTTTTCTCAGATCCGCAGAGTCTCTCGTAGATGTAACAACTTCAGTGTTGGATCCTACAGCACTGCCAAGAGAGCAGGAATAGCAAGGACTGCTACAGGCCTCCGACTTTCTGGCTGCTGATGGTGATCAAATTATTCTCTGAAATTTAAACTGCTGGGCAGGGTACAGAAAAATGAAACAGGTATCCCACCTACAAACCATTGGATACCGTGGGCCTGCCCCTCCCCCGATCATCTAGTCAGTGGAGGTTAGGGGACCGGCCACAGCACCATCTGTTCCAGGTGAAACTGCACTTGGGTAAAAGAGGAGAAATCAGGCAGGAAACCAGAAGGGTTTTCGCCAATTTACAACAGGTAAATCTGCAAGCACAGATCAAAATTCATTCCACTCAGAAAGGCCTGGAAATCCCAACACTGCATTGACTGAATCACCACCCTTTCTCTGGACCCTTGAACCTATGGGCCTAAGCAATTCCCAGACCCCTAATTTTCGAAGCTTAACTGTTGAAGCCTGGCACTGTTCTGCTGTTTAAAATGTTGTCAAACAGTTTCATGGAGCAGCCAAGTACAGGTATCTCTTACCATCCCAGAAGCTATTCTATAAACTGCACTCTGAGCAGATAGCTGCTCCAGCACCATTAGGACACTGAGGCAATTGTCCCCTTAAGCACCGCAGAAAACCTAATCTGCGGACTGGACATGTCAACAAATTGGGGATACTTTGCCAGGGGGCACACAGTTTCCTGCCACTTGTAAACATTTGGAAAATTATTCATGTTAACTCAATCTTAGAGAATGAACAGCCAGTTGGATAGTCAAACCGGCGATCTTAAGAGTTAAATTTCCGGCTAAACTGCTTCACTACTCAATAACGCTGTTCTCTGCTCCTTTATCTTCTTTACTTTCATTAAGGGTGTCACTTTCTGACTAAGTAGAAACATTTTTTAAAAAAGTAACCTGAGCAGCAGCTGGTATTAGCTGCTAATCTTTAATGTAGTGGTCAATGGGTCGAGTAAAGTGCAATTCAGAACTAAGCACATGGGAAGGTGCCTATAATCATCACTTTAATACAATAATTACTCAGGCTACAGACTCACTCAATAACAAGATTCCACTGCATTATTTCACAAGCAAGGGACCATAGTAATGCACTTTGTTTCCTATACTAATCAGCCATTTGTTGTATTATTTTCCATGACATTTCATTCCTTTTTTACATACAATTTCTCTACCTAACTATCTCTGGGTCATCAATATTGGATCCCAAGACCCACTCCTTCCTTGGGAATGACGAGGCCAAGCCAACTAATAACCACTGCTACGAACACCTGGTCCAATCCCGACAGTGGCTAAGAAACTGGATCAGAACCCCAACGTTTTTTTAATTTTTAAGACCATGCGGAAAGGCCGATTCGCCCCAGGAGTGATTGCATGAGAAATAGGGTTTGGTCATTTTTACAAACAAAACTTTATTAAAACAAAAGAAAAAAAACCAATATTTGAACTTTTAAACTTCAAACCTAACAAGAACAGCTTACATGTATCTTTGAACCCTAATACACGATTTCTCAATAAACAGCTTGTAAAAATGAACATACAGCTCTCAACTCCACTGGTCTGGCAGGCAACAATGATACTTGCTTTTATAGAATATATTCCTGTTGTTAGTGGGACTCTTTCAGGCCCCTTTTCCCAAGCCTGCCTCTATGGCACCTGTTCAAACAGGATTCTTTTCTCTCTCTGAGCACCACCCAGCCCCTCAGACAATGGTTCTGTCCTAGGATATCCAGATCTGAACTCATCATTGCTGTGTCGGATATTGATTTCCCACTCCCGTTTACTCAAATTAACAGGGTCATGCTATGAACATGCAATTAACCTCCAATTTCCAGACAAAAGAGGCCATCCCACTCTAATGGGCTGATAACTGGTCAGAGCAGAGTGTGCCGGAGGACAATGGATCTTGAGTGAATCACCCTGGCTGAGCAGGGCTATCCTGTTTATTCCCACGAACACGTTTATGTCTGAATGGGACAATATAACTCAGGCCAGGTGTGGGTATATACCCCTGACTCAGTGCTACAATTTTACCCTCAGTCTGTTAACCTCTAAATTATCCATCATGTCTTCGATTCCATTTCCAAATCCAATTTCTGAACATCTCCCAATAGTAACACAAGAAACATTTACTAAAACATGAAGGATAGCAGCCAGCCAAAAGTAAGTGAGGAAATTGAAATGTAATCATAATCAGGGTTATGGTCCAGACAGAGGATGATCATAAAGTTAAGAGACAGTTGCCCTCTCAAGTAGACGTAAAAGGCATTTCACAAAGGTATTGTATGAAGAAGACCAATTAGTTCTCCTGGAGTCCTGACCAACATTTATCCCTCAACCAAAATCTTGAAAATAAATTATTTGGTCATTTACCTCATTGCTGTGTGCAATATGGCTGTTGGGTTAATTACATTCTAACAGCGGCCAAGTTTCAAAAGCACACTTCATTCTTTTATTTGTTTATGGGGTGTGAGCATTGCTGTCATGGCCAGCAGAAGTTGTCCATCCCTAATTGCCTTTGAGAAGGTGGTGATGGGCCACCTTCTCCCATCGGGCACGAGATACAGAAGTCTGAGAACACGCACGGACAGACTCAAAAACAGCTTCTTCCCCACTGTCACCAGACTCCTAAATGACCCTCTTATTGACTGACCTCATTAACACTACACCATGTATACTTCATCCGATGCCGGTGCTTATGTAATTACATTGTATACCTTGTGTTGCCCTATTATGTATTTTCTTTTATTCCCTTTTCTTCCCATGTACTTAATGATCTGTTGAGCTGCTCGCAGAAAAATACTTTTCACTGTACCTCGTTACACGTGACAATAAACAAATCCAATCCGATCCAATCCTTCTTGAGCACTATGACCTCTAAGTGGTGTAGGTACCTCTGCACCATAACCGCTGTTATGGATGAGGTTCCAGGAATTTGACACAGTGGTGATGAAGGAACAGCGATATATTTACAAATCAGGTTGGTGTACAACTTGTTAGTGAGCTTGCAGGTGATAATCTCCCCAGACCTGCTGATCTTGTTTAGGTAGTAGAGATTTTCACCCTGATTGCTTTTATATGCGGGTACGACACTTGTAATTCTTTATTTTATTTTATTTTTTTATTCTCCTCATTTTCCACAGTTTCATCAAATACACAACAAAAGATAACCAACAATAAGAAACACAGTATCAATCCCCCACCAGCATCCCCTTCAACAAACAAACCCAAACATCACCTACACATTCCAAATACAACAAAACAAAAAGACCAAAAGAGAATTGACGGTTATCCCATACACAGTAAACAATGTACTCAACCCTCCCAATATCCCTCCTGCCCCTACTAATGTTCGATGGCATCCAATTCTTGAAAGGCAAGATAAACAATCCCTTCCATCCTTCCCCTCAACTCAAACTTCACCTTCTCGAGCGTCAAACGTTCCAGCAGGTCCCCCGCCAAACCGAGGCGAAGGGCAGAGAAGATGACCTTCACTCCAACAGGACCTGCCTCCGGGCAATCAGGGAGGCGAAGGCTAAAACATCTGTCCCCTCACCCGCCTGCAGCTCAGGCTGGTCCGACACCTCGAAAATGGCTTCGAGAGGTCCTGGTTCCAAACTCACATGTACCAAACCCAAGATACCACACTTGTAATTCAAAGTTCAAACTGAAATATATGACATAAAATGTGAAAACCAATAACAACATTTATAAAGAAGATATTAGGTGGTAGAGATAGTGGGTTTAGGAAATGCTGTCAAAGAGGTCATGGTAAGTTGCTGCAGTGCATGCAGTGCACCTTGTAGATGGCATATACTGTTGCCACTGTACACCAGTGGTGGAAGAACACATTATGCTTTTGAACACCGTCATCAAACCCCTCTTAACCTTAGTACTCTCCAAGGAGAACAGCCTCAGTTTCTCCATTCTATCCACATAACTGATGTCACTCATCCCTGGTATATTTCTAGTGAATCTTTTCTGCACCCTCTCATATCCTTCATATCCTTCCTGAAGTGTGATGCTCAGAAATGGACACAATACTCCAGTTGAGGTCAAACCAGTGTTTTATAGAAATTTAGCATAACTCTCTTGCTTGTGTACTCTATGCCCCTGGAAATAAAGCCTAGTATCCATTAGCTTTATTCACTTATTTCTCAACCTGTCCTGCCACCTTCAATTATTTGTACACATATACCCCAAGGTCCCTCTACCCCTCCGTCCCTTTTCAAATTGAACCCTTCATTTTATATTGTCTTTCCTCATTCTTTCTACCTGATCAATCATGTCACATTTCTCTGCATTAAGTTCCAACTGCCACTTGTCTGCCCATTCCACCAGCCTGTCAATGTCCTCTTGAAGTTTGTCACTATCCTCGACACAGTTCACAATACTTCAATATTTTGTGTAAGCTGTAAATTTTGAAATTGTGGCCTGTGCACTCGTCACTAATATATATCAGGAAAAGTGAGGTCCTAACCCCAACCCCTGCAGCTTCCCACCATAGAGACTCCTCCAGTCTGAAAATCTACTGTTTGCTGCTACTCTGTTTCCTGCCACTCAGCCAATTTAATATCCAAGGTGCTACTGTCCTTTTTATTCCACGAGCACCAACTTTGCTCACATTTTCTAAAAATAAATCAGATATACCACATCAACCACAGTACCTAGATCCACCCTCTCTGTTACCTCAATAGCTAACTTTTTTTTGGAAAATATTTTTATTATAATTTTAGCAATTTATATACACAACATTAATTTTTTTTTTAAATGTAAGTACCTAATTCTTTTTTTCCCAATTAAGGGGCAATTTAGAGTTGCCAATCCACCTATCCTGCACATATTTAGGTTGCGCGGGTGAGACCCACGCAGACACGGGTTTTCCTGCAAGCTCCATACGGACAGTGACCTGGGGCCAGGATCGAACCCGTGAGCTCATTGTTGTGAGGCAGTAGTGCTAACTACTGCTCCACCATGCCGCCCTTACAAAACAAACAATAACACAGAATAATAATTAAACAGCAATAACAATCAAACCCCCTCCCTGTCTGCCTTTCCATGCAACAGTATAACTTAGTTACTAATTCCACCCCTACACGATTTCCCTTCCCCCTCCCCTAACAGCTGACAGTGACCAGCTCGTTAAAGTACATTATAAACGGTCGCCATCTACAGTAAAACCCTTCCACTGAGCCTCTCACAGTAAATTTAACCTTCTCGAAGTGCAAAAATTCCATCCAGTCACCCAGCCACCCCTAGGCGCGTGGCGGTGTAGTAGGATCAGCCTCCTTGCCACCTGTGAGGCAAAGGCCAGGACGTCTGCACGCCCCCATCCGGAACTCCGGCATAACCGAAGCCCCAGAAATTGCCACTAAAGGGCAAGGTTCCAATCAAATGTTCAGGAAGCCCACCAGCTTTGACCATGACCAGGGCAGCATGTGGCGCAGTGGTTAGCACTGGGACTGCGGCGCTGAGGACCCGGGTTCGAATCCCGGCCCTGGGTCACTGTCCGTGTGGAGTTTGCACATTCTCCCCATGTCTGCGTGGGTTTCACCCCCACAACCCAAAGATGTGCGGGTTAGGTGGATTGGCCATGCTAAATTGCCCCTTAATTGGAAAAAAATAATTGGCTACTCTAAATTTATTTTTAAAAAAAAGCTTTGACCATGACCTGAACATGTGCGGATGGTGCGCCAGGCCCCCCAAAACCAAACACATCTATCATCCATCCGCTCAAAAAACTGACTCATTCTAGCCTTCGTGAGGTGTGGTCCGGACACCACTTTTAGCTGGATGAGACTCAACCTCGCACAGTTCACCCTCCTCCTCGTCTCACTCTAAACCTACTCCAAGATCGACCCCAGTTCCTCCGCCCACTTTGTCTTCATACCCTCAACCGAGCATGGCTCCTCCCCGCTATCCACTGGTATATACCCGACGCGTTGGCTACCTCCGAGCCCAAAAAGGATAAGATCCTCTTGAGCAAGGTAGAAGGCTGCTCCTCCGGGAAGGCTGGATAGCACTTATGACCCAGTGATGCACCTGGAGATCCCTGAACCCATCAGCGTCTGTTAGCCCATATTTTTCCATCAGTTCCCCCAGGCTAGCAAACCAACCCACTAAAAATAAATCTCCCACCTTTTCCAAACCCTTTTCATTCCACTCCCTAAACTTCACATCCGACCTTGCAAGCTTGAATAACTGGTTCCCATAGATTGGGGGGTTAGCCTTGGGGCAGCCGCCCAAATTAAAATGTTGACCGAGTTGCTCGCAGTTTTTAATGTGACCACGACCACCAGGTTAGTCGGTTATTTCTTTGGCACCACCAATAACAGAGCCGTTACCAAGGCTCCTCGGCTTGCTTCCCTCATGGACTCTGCTCCCATCTGGACCCAAAACTCTTCTGAGTCACCACACCACTCTAGCACCTTTTCCGCATTAGCTGAAAGTTTGGCAAGGCCAAGCCCTCTACTTGTCTCTTCCTCTGGAGGGTCGGTACAGACCCGATCGGCTGAATGGCTTTCTTCTGCACTGTCGGAATTCTATGATTCTTGTCCTCTCTGCCCTTAACACTATTACTATCCCAGTCAATATCAGCACACTTAAAGACCCTATTATAATAACTTTATCATTCTTACAGCTCCCTGTTATTTAAGGGGCAATTTCTGCCTCGAAAGCATTTTTCCTGCATTGGGGACATTGTCAGTTGGGGAGACCACCCATCCAAACCTGGCTGTGGTGGAGAGCCCTCCTCAGACCTCCAAGGATGGGCCCTTGGTGGCAATGACTGCAGCAATGGCGTTGTTTGTGCGCCATGTTCCCCCCACTCGGGAAGGTAGGCCCTATAGTACCCAAACCATCCCCACCTGAGGTTGCCATGGCCATTTAGGCGCCCACTCCTTTCAGCTGCAGTCTCAACAATGGTTACTACTAACAATGGCCCTTCTGAGCTGCCATCCCTCTATTAGGCCAGAGTTCTTAATTGGGATGGCGATCCTGAAGGGGGAAACTTAATTGTCACCTTTGTAGATATGTCTCTCAGGATCCCATCACTGGACAAAGCAAGATCTTCTCCCACTTTTGACTCTGAAAGCAGGAATTCTGCTACCTGCTCAAAATCCAACCCCAGCTTTACAGTCCCAGGAATTACATAGACCAAACAGTGCAAAAGAAGGCCATTCGACCCATCGTGTCTGTACCAACCCACTTAAACCCTCACTTCCACCCGATCCCCAAAACCCAGTAACCCCTCCTAACTTTTTTGGTCACTGAAAGCAATTTATCACGGCCAATCCACCAAACCTGCACATCATTGGACTGTGGGAGGAAACCGGAGCACCCGGAGAAAACCCATGCAGACAGGGGAGAATGTGCAAACTCCGCACATACAGTGATCCAGCAGGGAATTGAACCTGGGACCCTGAAGCCACAGTGCTAACCACTTGTGCTATCGTGCTGCCTAGGTCTTCTTGAAAGAAAAATTACAATTGTATTGATGGAGTGATTTTAAAGTATTTTCCAGTAACATTCCAGGGTACTTCACAGCTGTGTTATAAAACACATTTGATACTAAAACACCGCAGAAGATATTAGGAGAACAGACCAAATGCTTGCTCAAGGAGAAAGGATTTAATGAGCACTTTACTGGAGGACAAGTGAAGCAGAGAGATGAAGAAGCTTAAGAAGGAAATTCCAAAGCAGAGGACGTCGGCAGTCAGTCATTATGGCACAGAAGGAGGACACTAGAGAGGCTGATGAAAAAGCTAAGAGCCCATGGGATCCAGGGCGATTTGGCAAACTGGATCCATAACTAGCCGAGTGGTAGGAGACAGAGGTGATGGTTGAAGGTTGCTTTTGTGACTGGAAGCCTGAATCACGTAGTGTTCCAAATGATGGAGGTATGAAAAGTAAGCTCACAAATGACATAAAAATTGGTGTTGTGGGAAATAGTGAGGAGGAACGCTTTAGATTACAGGACGATATGGATGGGCTAATTAGATTGACAAAGCTAGGGGCTGGTTTAGCACAGTGGGCTAAACAGCTAGCTTGTAATGCAGAGCAAGGCAGCAGCGTGGGTTCAATTCCCGTACCGGCCTCCCCAAACAGGCGCTGGAATGTGGCGACTAGGGGCTTTTCACAGTAACTTTATTGAAGCCTACTTGTGACAATCAGCGACTATTATTATTAAGAAGATTGGCAAATGGAAGTTAACCATGAAAAGTTTAAAATAATGTGTTTTGGGAGGTCTAACAATGCAAGGCAATATATGATGAATGGTTGGACCCTAGGAAGAATCAAAGGGACCTTGGCAATGCATGTTCACAGGTCTCTCAAGACAGCAGTCCAGGTAAATAAGGTGGTTAAGAAGGCCTTTGGGACCTTGCCTTTATTAACCAAGGTATTGGATATAATAGTGGGGAGGTTATGCTGGAGCAGTATAAAGTGCTGATTAGGCCCCAGCTGGAGTACTCTGTGCAGTTCTGATCACCAGACTATAGGAAGGAAGTGATTGCACTGAGAGGGTGCAGAGGAGATTCACCAGGATGTTGCCTGGGCTGGAGTGTTTCAGCTATCAAGAGAGACTGGATAGGCTGGGGTTATTTTTCCTGGAGCAGAGAAGGCTGAGGGTCAGACCTGATTGAGGTGTATACAATTGTGAGATATATATGTAGGGTGGCCTTCAGTTTAAAGCCTACAGTTGGACTAGAACCTTGCTTTACTAGTCATTGATCGTGCATCAATTTAATAAGCTAGATTTCCCCTTAGTGGAGAGGTCAATAACCAGGGGGGCATAGATTTAAAGTAAAGGACAGGAGGTTCAGAGGATATAAGAGAAAAAGCGCTTTCACCCAGAAGGTGGTTGGAATCACTGCCTGAAAGGGTGGTAGTGTTTCTCGTTCTGGTTGAGTGTGCTTTACACTAAAATGGCTCTGTTTTATTCATTAGCTCTAGAGTCGCCAGGTGTCCTTATGATACCGCCACAAGATTCAAGTTCAAGTTCAGACCAATGACTCAATACACCAGTTAGTAAGTTCAAACAAGACACGTTTATTATAATAGTTATCTACTACTTATGCATATAAAACTAAAAGACTAGGCTATTCCTACCACTAACAGGCCAATACTTATCTGAAATAAGGGAACTGCTGGATCAGGGAACAATGGCCTCTTGCTTTGTCCTGGATCCGCAGGCTTCCAGTTGGTGTGGACTAAAGGGGTCAGGAGTGTCTACTCTCGTAGCGTGCGTTGCATGACACTTATTTGATGGCGGCTGCTGACCAGGCCTCTCCTTCTCAAGGTGCGTCTACTGAAAAGGTGTTCTGCTGGAAGGGCCGGCTGGTCAAGAAGAGAGAATCAGCCCTGGGACCTGACTTTTATAGTTCCCAGGGGCTTCACGCCCATCTGGGCGGACCCCCTATAAACTTGCAATCGATTGGGTCTCTTCCCAATCGATTGATTTGAATTTCCCCAATAATGGGGCTGTTCCTCGATCACTGGGCGGTCCTTGGGGCTTATTGTTTCAGACTCCCTTTGGCGCCGAGAAGTCTGACCTTCTATAGAATGTTTCAATCTCTTCTAATTGTTGTCTCCATTGTGCCTGGGAATCACCGGGAATCGCTCACTTAATATGCGCAGCTCGTTAGTTACAATGCTGTCTGGTTTCTTTAGCAGCTAGAGTACACAGGGGATTCTGCAAACTGCTTGTCTCTTTGCAACTGTCCATTTTTCCCTGTAACCTTTGTATTCTTCCATTTTGTGTGAGGAAGTGGCCAACCCAGGTGGCTACAGTAGAGGCGGGAACCTTCACAACTTTAAAGAAATACTTAGATGAGCACTGTGTGGTAGTCTGTGTAGAGGTATTACGGTACCTTGTAATGCTGGAACACCATTGGTAGATAATGTATGCTTTCCATTGGTTGAGCCTGTATGGTAGCTCCGCCCTGCAAGGCGGGGTATAAGAGCCCATGCCGCACCAGCAGCTTCCTTTCTGTACCTGAGCTGCTGGGGGAAACATCTAGCTTATTAAAGCCTTCAGTTGGACTAGAACCTTGCTTTACTAGTCATTGATCGTGCATCAATTTAATAAGCTAGATTTAAAGAATGGAGCTCCGAATCAAGCCGGAGTTTCTGCAACTCAGCCCCCACGCAGTAAACTCGGCGGCGATTTTCAAGCACTGGCTGGCGTGCTTCAACGGATACCTCGGAACGGCAGAAAACACATCCACGAGAGAACAGAAACTGCAGATCCTGCACTCGAGGGTGAGCCCAAAAGTCTACACCCTCATCGAGGATGCGGACGACTTCGATGCCACGATGGAGTTGCTGAAAGGACATTACATTAGCCCTGTAAATCAGGTCTACACCCGGCTCTACTAGCGACGAGGCGACAAATTCCTGGTAAGTCACTGGAAGAATTCTACCGTGTGCTCCTAGTGTTGGGGAGAAACTGCAGCTGCTCGCAAGTTTCAGCAAACGACCACACTGAACTGTTGATTCGGGACGCTTTCGTTGCGGGTATGCTGTCCTCTCAAATCCGCCAGCGTTTGCTGGAGAAAAAAATTTCTGGGATGCCCCCGACCGTGCGGCAGCCCCCTGGGCAGCATGGAATCTCTCTGCAGCTGACTCCAAGGCATCCCACATCCCCCCACAAGCTTGCGCTGTAAGACGGCCCGGCAACCCCGGAGGGCCCCGCTGCTATTTTTGCGGGCAAGCCAAACACCCCCGACAGCGCTGCCCAGCCCGTTCGTCCACATGTAAAGGGTGCGGCAAAAAGGGTCACTTCGTGGCGGTATGCCAGTATGCCATGCCCGGGCGGCGATGGAAGCGAATGCGGGCTGCCACCACACCCTCTCCACGGGCCCCATGCGGCCAGCGAGCGGCGCCAACTTCCTCTTCCAGGGCCACGTGTGGCCTCCGGGCACCGCCATCTTGTCCCGCTGACGCCGCGTGTGATGTATGGGCGCCGCTATTCTGTGCACCCACAGCCATGTGCGACCAGTGTGCGCCGCCATCTTGGATGGACTCCCAGGACCTCGGTGCAGATGACGACACACCGACCGACGAGAAAACCCAGCTGCTGCCACGATTAGCCTCGGTGACCCTGGACCAGTCTCGGCCTCGAACACTCTCAACTGCTACAACAACGGTGCTAATCAGCGTACACGAGACGTCCTGCTTAATCGACTCTGGGAACACAGAGAGCTTCATACACCCCGACACGGTAAGACGCTGTTCTCTCCCTGTCCATCTTGTTAATCAAAAAATCTCCCTGGCCTCTGGTTCCCACTCAGTAGAGATAAAGGGGTTCTGTTTAGCAAACCTCACAGTCCAGGGAAGGGTGTTCAAAAATGACTGGCTCTACGTCCTTCCGCAGCTCTGCGCAGCCACACTCCTAGGGTTAGACTTCCAGTGTTACCTCCAAAGTCTAACTTTCAAATTTGGCGGCCCTATACCCCTCTCACTGTCTGCAGCCTCGTGACCCTCAAGGTCGATCCGCCTTCCCTGTTTGCGAACCTCACTCCGGATTGCAAACCAGTCGCCACCAGGAGCAGACGGTACAGTGTCCAGGACCGGATCTTTATTAGGTCAGAGGTCTAACAGCTACTGAGGGAAGTAGTCATTGAAGCTAGCAACAGTCCCTGGAGAGCTCAAGTAGTGGTGGTAAAGACTGGGGAAAAGCAGAGGATGGTCATCGACTACAGTCAGACCATCAACAGATTTACGCAGCTGGACGCGTACCCTCTCCCCCGCATATCCGACCTGGTAAACAGGATCGCGCAATACAAGGTCTTCTCCACAGTGCACCTTAAGTCTGCCTACCACCAGCTCCCCATCCGCACGAGTGACCGCAAGTACACTGCCTTCGAGGCAGATGGGCGGCTCTACCACTTTTTAATGGTTCCCTTCGGTGTCACTAACGGGTTTTGGTCTTCCAGCGAGAGATGGACCGAATGGTTGACCGATACAGTTTACGGGCAACATTCCCGTATCTCGATAATGTCACCATCTGCGGCCAAGACCAGCCGGACCACGACACCAACCTCCGAAAATTCCTCCAGACCGCGAAAATCCTTAACCTTACGTATAACAAGGATAAATCATTGTTTAGCACCGACCGCCTAGCCATCCTCGGCTATGTAGTGCAAAATGGAGTTATAGGCCTGAGGGAAGTAGTCATTGAACCTGACTACTACGACCCTGAACGCAACTTATGGAGTTCCCCTCCCTCACTGATCCAAGGCCCTGAAGCTCTGACTAGGTTTTTTTTCTTACTACGCCCAGTGGGTCCCCACCTATGTAGATAAGGCCCGTCCCCTGATCCAATCCACAGTTTTTCCCCTGTTGATAGAGACCTGCCAGGCCTTCAGCCGCATCAAAGCAGACATTGCAAAGGCCACGATGCACGCCATCACGAATCCCTCCCCTTCCAGGTCGAGAGCAACACGTCTGGCATAGCTCTGGCGGCCACCCTCAACCAAGCGGGCAGACCCGTGGCCTTCTTCTCACGTACCCTCCATGCTTCCGAAATCCGCCACTCCTCAGTCGAAAAGGAGGCCCAGGCCATAGTAGAAGCTGTGCGACATTGGAGGCATTACCTGGCCAGCAGGAGATTCACTCTCCTCACTGACCAACGGTCGGTCGCCTTCATGTTCGATAATGCACAGCGGGGCAAGATAAAAAACGATAAGATCTTGCAGTGGAGGATCGAACTCTCCACCTATAACTACGAGATCTTGTATCGTCCCGGGAAGCTAAACAAGCCTCCTGATGCCCTGTCCAACGCACAAGTGGACCGCCTCCGAGCCCTCCACGAGGACCTCTGCCACCCGGGGGTCACTCACTTCTTCCATTTTGTCAAGACCCGCAGCCTGCCCTACTCCATCGAGGAGGTCAGGACAGCCACCAGGAATTGCCAAATCTGCGCAGAGTGCAAGCCGCACTTCTACCGGCCAGAGAAAGCGCAGCTGATAAAGGCTTCCCATCCCTTTGAACGCCTCAGCATGGGCTTCAAAGGTCCCCTCCCCTCCACCGACCTCAACACGTACTTCCTGAACGTGATTGACAATTACTCCTGATTCCCATTCGCCATCCCCTGCCCCGACATGACCGCAACCACTGTCATCAAAGCCCTCCATAGCATCTTTACACTGCTCGGGTTCCCCGCTTACATACATAGTGATAGGGGGCCCTCCTTTATGACCGACGAACTGCATCAATTCCTGCTCAGCAAGGGCATTGCCTCGAGCAGGACGACCAGTTACAACCCCCGGGGTAACGGACAGGTAGAGAGGCAGAACGGAATGGGCTGGGAGACCATCCTACTGGCCCTACGGTCCAGAAATCTCCCAGTCTCCCGCTGGCAGGAAGTCCTCCCGGATGTCCTCCACTCCATCCGGTCACTGCTCTGCACCACGACCAACCAAACACCTCATGAACGTCCTCTGGGACCTCGCTCCCGACCTGGCTGGCAGCTCTCGGACCCAGCCTGCTCCGAAAACACGTGCGGGCGCACAAGTCAGACCCGTTTGTCGAGTGGGTCCATCTTCTCCACGCTAACCCCCAGTACGCCTACGTGGCGTACCCCAACGGCTGACAAGACACGGTCTCCCTACCTGGCGCCCGCCGGATCCCCGCGCACACCCCCGCCACCAGTCCCACCCTCCATCCCACTGGTGGACCATCCCAGGAAGATCGGTTCTTCCGCCGGCCCCGTCCAGGCCCCCCCACCCACCGACGCACCCCGCAGATGCTCCCTTCCCAGGTCAATCAGCTTCCCCACCAGCGCCGTCTAGGGGTGTTGAAGCTGCCACAGAGATCGAAACCACGCTCCCGGAGTCACCACGCCACGCCACCGGCATCACCACCAAAGCTTCGACGATCACAGAGGACGACCAGGGCCCCCGATCGACTGATTGCTTCATTTTAAAATGTATATAGTTAATTGTAAAATTGTAAATAGTTACGATAATAAGGCAAAACGCTGTACGGAGGTATTACGGTACCTCCATAACCATAACTTCTACCATGTTACCATGTTGTAATACCAAGCCACCACCCCCGTCGGACTCTTTTTTAACAGGGGGTGAATGTGGTAGTCTGTGTTGAGGTATTACAGTACCTAGTAATGCTGGAACACCATTGGTAGATAATGTATGCTTTCCATTGGTCGAGCCTGTATGGTAGCTCTGCCCTTCAAGGCGGGGTATAAGAGCCCGTGCCGCACCAACAGCTTCCTTTCTGTACCTGAGCTGCTGACGGGGAAACATCTAGCTTATTAAAGCCTTCAGTTGGACTACTGCCTCGCTTTCGTAGTCATTGATCATGCATCACACTGGAAATGCCATTGCATGCAAGACAACCAAGTGCTAAAAAGGGATTAGAATAGTTAGGTGCTAATGATCGGCAGAGACGTGATGGGCCAAAGGGCCTCTCTCCATGCTGTAAATTCTATGGCTCTATGATATTTGGCCCCTCGAGTCCATGTGGGCTCCTTGTGGAACAATACAGTCGGTCTCATTGCCCAGTTCATCCCAGTAGATCTGAAAGATGATTTCCCTTATGTGCCCACCTAATTACCTTTTGAAATTGTTCAATGTCTCTGAATTCACCACCCTTAAAGGCAATAAGTTCTAGGTTGTTGCAATTCACTGCGAAGAGAAATGCTTCCTCAGATCCCTGCACATTTTCCCAAAACCTTAGACCTGTGACCTCTGCCCCTGAGATTCCTCACCCCCTCCCTCACCCCCTCCCTCACCCGCTCCTCACCCCCTCCCTCACCCACTCCTCACCCCCTCCCTCACCCCCTGACAATACTCACCCCCTCCCTCACCCCCTCCCTCACCCCCTCCCTCACCCACTCCTCACCCCCTCCCTCACCCCCTGACAATACTCACCCCCTCCCTCACCCCCTGAGAATCCTCACCCCCTCCCTCACCCCGATAATACTCACGCCCTCCCTCACCCCCTCCTCACCCCCTCCCTCGCCCCCTGACAATACTCACCCCCTCCCTCACCCCCTGACAATACTCACCCCCTCCCTCACCCCGATAATACTCACCCCCTCCCTAACCCCGATAATCCTCACGCCCTCCCTCACCCCCTGACAATACTCACCCCCTCCCTCACCCGCTCCTCACCCCCTCCCTCACCCCCTGACAATACTCACCCCCTCCCTCACCCGCTCCTCATCCCGTCCCTCAACCCCTGACAATACTCACCCCCTCCCTCACCCCCTGACAATACTCACCCCCTCCCTCACCCCCTGACAATACTCACCCCTCCCCACCTGACAATACTCACCCCCTCCCTCACCACCTGACAATACTCACCCCCTCCCTCACCCCGATAATACTCACCCCCTCCCTCACCCCCTGACAATACTCACCCCCTCCCCACCACCTGACAATACTCACCCCCTCCCTCACCCCTGCCAATACTCACCCCATCCCCCACCACCTGACAATACGCACCCCCTCCTTCATCCCTGACAATACTCACCCCCTCCCTCACCCCCTGACAATACTCCCCCCCCCACCACCTGACAATACTCACCCCTCCCCCACCACCTGAAAATACTCACCCCTCCCTCACCACCTGACAATACTCACCCCCTCCCCACCACCTGACAATACTCACCCCCTCCCTCACCCCTGCCAATACTCACCCCGTCCCCCACCACCTGACAATACGCACCCCCTCCCTCATCCCTGACAATACTCACCCCCTCCCTCACCCCCTGACAATACTCCCCCCCCACCACCTGACAATACTTACCCCCTCCCCCACCACCTGACAATACTCACCCCCTCCCTCACCACCTGGCAATACTCACCCCCTCCCCCACCACCTGACAATACTCGGCCCCGCCCCCACGACCTGACAATACTCACCCCCTCCCTAACCCCTGCCAATACTCACCCCGTCCCCCACCACCTGACAATACGCACCCCCTCCCTCATCCCTGACAATACTCACCCCCTCCCTCACCCCCTGACAATACTTCCCCCCCCACCACCTGACAATACTCACCCCCTCCCCCACCACCTGACAATACTCACCCCCTCCCTCACCACCTGACAATACTCACCCCCTCCCCACCACCTGACAATACTCACCCCCTCCCTCACCCCTGCCAATACTCACCCCGTCCCCCACCACCTGACAATACGCACCCCCTCCCTCATCCCTGACAATACTCACCCCCTCCCTCACCCCCTGACAATACTCCCCCCCCCACCACCTGACAATACTCACCCCCTCCCCCACCACCTGACAATACTCACCCCCTCCCTCACCACCTGACAATACTCACCCCCTTCCCCACCACCTGACAATACTCGGCCCCGCCCCCACGACCTGACAATACTCACCCCCTCCCTCACCCCTGACAATACTCACCCCCTCCCTCACCCCCTGACAATACTCACCCCCTCCCCCACCACCTGACAATAGTCACCCCCTCCCCCACCACCTGACAATACTCACCCCCTCCCTCACCCCCTGAAAATGTTCACCCGCTCCCTCACCCACGGACAGTACTCACACAGAGAGTCTTTACTCAGAGAGTAGAGAGTAGTAAAGGCATGGAATGCCCTGCCTGCAACAGTAGTGGACTCGCCAATATTAAGGGCATTTAAATGGCTATTGGATAAACACATGGATGATAAGGGAATAGTGTAGATGGGCTTTAGAGTGGTTTCACAGGTCGGCACAACATTGAGGGCCGAAGGGCCTGTACTGCGCTGTAATGTTCTATGTTAATTCTCTCCCTCACCCACGGACAATGCTCACCCCTCCCTCATCCCAACAATACGCAGCCCCTACTCACCCACAGTCAATGCTCACTCCCTCCTTCATCCCTTGGCAATGATCAAACCCAACACTCCCCCCTTGACAATGCTCAACCACACCTCCCAACACTGCTCACCTTCCGTGTTGCATTCCCCAACAATGCCAACTCTTCCAACACCAGCCAGCAGGAACCAGGGTTTTCAGAAGGTGAATGGCGGAAGGGGTGGGTGGAGGTGTGGTTAAGCACTGTCTAGATTTGGAAGGGAAGTCAACTTTTCGGAAGGTGGAGTGAACATTAGCAAGTGGGGGGGGGGGGGGAGTGGGTGAACATTGCTGGGGAGCAGAGAGTCAACATTGTCAGATGTCAATGGTGTTGAACGTTGTCAGGGGTGTTGAACGTATCGAGGTGGATGTTGGGGGTGGTGAGGGGGGAGGTGAATGTTGCCCGAAAGGGGTGGGGGTGAACATTGTCGCAGTTTAAGATTATTGGAGGACAGGCTAGGGAAGAGTGAGTCAGGGTGGGGTGAGTCAGGGTGGGTGCAGGGTGATGGGAAGTGATGAACATTGTTGGTGGTTGCTGTGGATGCTAGAGTGGTTAATTGACTCTCCAGGTGATTTACTAAGAGTTACGCTGGCTTCATGTGTACTGTGTGTGGTGAATGTGATTCACACTATATATAGTTGCCAATATCACTCCATGTATATATGTTCGTTATCTACCCATTGTAAGTGCAGTTGCACTATCCGACCACGAGGGGGGGTCGCTCTGGGAGTACGCGAGAGTTTGTACTGGGCTCCTCCCTTGGCTCCGCCCAGGACACCTCCCCCTGGAACCGATGTATAAAGATCAGTGCCTTAGAGCCAGCCTGCCAGCTCACCTGAAGTTCAACGACGAACAGGCTGGCTCTAAGGCACTGTAAGTGTATTAAAGCCTCTGTTCAGATCCAACTACACGTGTTCGCTGAATTGATGGTTCCAGATGTAAATAAATCCCTCTACCAACCCATGTTGATAGAGCAAACTGCTCAAGTCCTCCTAGTTCTGGCCATCTGATCCCACTTTGTAGGGAATTGTGGAGCAATCCTGGCGGCATAAAAATTAAAATTTCCACCTTCCGCCTTTTAAACTTTCAGGGTCCCAAGGTGCATCTGCTGTTCACGTTAAGTTGTTTACCTCACCCCATATCAGATGATTTGGGCCATGGTGTAGTTCAGACAATAAGAAAATATGTCTCTTGTTTCAAGCCTGATGCCTTTTAGAATTTAATTTTAAAAATACAAATGGGTGTGAATATTTGTTTCTCCCAGAGCCCACATTTGCTTAGAAACTGGAAAAACCAGTACTTGTAAATCCTGAGTTCGATAAGGCTAAATACTGAATAAGCTGGCAGCCTCTTGGGCCTAGTTTAATGTTTAGCTCAGTATTTTCAGGTTTTTTTACCAACTGGCCGACCTTCGCGACCCTTGCCGGTCAACCTTCGTGACCCACCATTTTCTCTTAAGGACTTTATAAGACCAAGGGCAGGATTCCCTCTGGATCGCACCCACCCCGACCTGGAAGCAATTTTACTCTGGGGCGAGCACTTAAGGAGTTTAATAAGGCTAAGGGCATGCTTCCCATCCAAGGCCCTGCCATTAAATCAGGGGCAGGTCGGGGAGGGTGGGATCATGCAGGGACTGCTGTCTGTGCAATTTCACGCTCTCCCCCCCCCCCCCCCCCCCCCCCACCCGCACCTCAAAACCCTTGTGATGTGAGATGCCCTCTCCTCATGGGCTGGATACCCCCCAGGCCTCGCTTTACCACCCGGCCTATCCCCGGCAACCAATTTGCCTACCCTCCTCCCATTAACACCGGCTCCCGACACTTCGTCCCAGTCACAGTAATGCAGGACACCTTCCGGTCACTGCAACACTGTACCTGGAGTGACTGGAGAGAAGTCAGCATTCTGATTGCCCGACAGCTCACCAAGGCGGACCTCCTTCCAAGTGCAGGCAGAAGTCTTGTCTGCTGCCAATCAATGCTCAAATTGAAGGTAAAATGGCATGGACCTGCAGAGTCGGGGGTTACATTCCCTGCCTACTCTCCAGATGGCAAGGATCGAGCCCCTGTCATCTGAAAAATTCAGGCCATGAAGTTGTTAGTTGCACTATGTAATTTAAATAGATTGGACTAAAGATCATTTAACATTAAAAACCGGTGCTTTCATCTTTCACATAGAAAATAACCCAAAGGGGCTCAGAGAGACATAACCTAACAATGGATTCGCTAGAAATCTTTATTTCAGAGTATTGGCATCCATATTTTGTTTTACATTAAAATATTTGTCAAAAATCAAAATTCAAAGCTTTTAAGTAAAATTGTAGAATAGTACAAAATAGGACAAAATACCAAACCGTGGTGGGCATGTAACATCAGACATGAAGACCACTGCACTCCAAATATCTGCTGACTGGGAGGCAGTGGCATGGTTGTATTGTCACTGTAATCCAAAGATCTAGGGTAATGCTTGAGCGAGGATTTGAATCCCACCACAGCAGATGGGGAAATTTGAATTCAATAAAAATCTGCAATTAAAAGCTAACAGTGGCCATACAAGAATGTTCATAAAAACCCATCTGATTTGCTAATGCCCTTTCAGGAAGCAAATCCTTGCCTGGTGAATGTGTGACTCTGAAATGCCCTAGCAAGACACTCAGTTCAAGGGCAATAACTTTACATTCCCCTCGCTATCTCAGCACTCTTCTGTTAACTTGGAAACTTGCCACTCCCTGTGCAGTGAGGGATGAAGGACTCAATTCATCCCAATATAACCACACACCTGCCATAAGGTTTTATCTCCATGACAACAATACGACAAACAATATCTTGAGTTTTGTTTTATCCAAGTTTGGTGATGATATCTGATTAAAGCTCGCCCTCCCTGCTTGAATTCCATATGACAACAAGGCCTAAATGATGTGATACTACTGCATTCAGATCCATTAAAATAATATCGCACTGAATTTAATGCTCTACAAAATCAGCATTTTCAAACCACTACTGGGGGGGGGATCACTATTTTAAATACCGCTGTCAAATGGGAACCATTACTGCCACAGTGCCCACCTCACCATTTCTAATATTCCTAGTTGATGGCCAGGCCTGACTCCATCTGCACCACCCCCCTCACCTACCATAGCAAATGTCTGGCAACTCTGGACAGTTTCTCCGAAGGTGGGTTCGGCCAGCATAAATGGGGAGTTGGGGCCTTGCATGTAGAACATGTCTCAAGCGGCATATAAAAGGACGGCCTGTGAGGAGTTCCTGTTGTGAGGCAGGAAGTGGATCGACATGCTGCTGGTGCTGGGAGAAGACATCAATCAAGAATCAGGTGAGCACTAACTGCAGGAGTTATCCAACTGGTTGCTGACACTGGAATAGATGGCCTGTAGGAATAGATAATAATTACTACTGTCTATCCTACTGAACACACTCTCCAAATTTAAGTCTGGAAAAGCTTCACGAGACAGAGCCATGGAGGTGGCTGTATCTTGGCACCATCAGCTGCTCACTGTATGGACTGAGATTAATATAATGCCTCAGGGAATGACTGATTCACACCACATACAGGACCTTTGCCCTTCCACCTACATGGTTCGTTTATATAAGCAGACACATGTCCTTTGTGAAACCAAGCCTTACAAGCCCGTGTTTACTTATAATTGTCATGTCAGAATATCACAAAGGAGGCCAGGTGGGGAAGCAACAGGAGAGCCACCCCGCATCAGTAATCAGGACTTCCAGATCCTGGGCAAGTGGGGATCACATTATACCCGAGTGGCTGGTGGAACCCCACCCTCATTAACCAAGAGAGCATAATGGGAGACAGCCTCCACCACGAGCACAGCAGGAGACCGCAGAAGTTTGGATGCAATGTAGGAAGACGTTCCATGAGCAGCTGTGCCCCAGCAAGTTCTTTGTCAGGAGCATGCAGGGATTCCTGTAATGGTTGATAACTGCATACTACACCTATGATGGGAGACTTGGCACATACGTCTTCCACAGCCTGTATGTCCAAGGCACTCCTCTATGGGTAAACTGTAAAGCATTGTTATATTCAAGAGCTCAGCCTGTGGTGGGACCATATAGTAGGCAAACATCACTCTGTATAAAAATTGTCATTTGGCAGTACATAACACGATTATTGCTGAAAAAAGACATTTGGTCGATGTTTTTCATCTTGCACTCAACAACTTTATACTGTATGAGAAGAGACAGCTGATTAGTTGGCAACTGGAATTTGATTGCTGGAGGTGTTGCCATGAACAATACACCAGTTAATGATGACTAGCAATTAACTGCCAAGTATGGATTGAAAATTTAAATCAGGCAGCCTGATTCTGATTGACCAAGGTATTGCCCCGAGGAATGAACAAGCGAATGGCTGTCACTTATTTTGTTTATTGAATCAGGTACAATGTGTATACATGTGCTTTCTCTATGTAAACCACAGGGCCCTGTGAATTAATAGGTTCCAGGAAATGCCATTGCACCACACTGCAAGCCCGGCTGACAATCTTAAATTGGCTGTCATTATAATTTTTGCGCACTGAGGATTATTTAGCAAACGCTGTCCAATTGTAGAATCACATCTAATGTTGGACACTATGGGCTAGATTCTCCGATACCCGACGCCGAAATCACGTTCGGCGGCAGGGTAGAGAATCCTCGATGACACTGAAATCGGGGGCAGCGCCGCTTTCACGATGCTCCGCCCTCCCGCCCGTACTGCGCGCAGTAGCCAGAGCCGCCATACATTGGCTGAGGCCCGACGCACAATGCTCCATCCCCGACTGGCCGAGTTCCCGACTGCGTGGGTCACGTGTGGTCTCACCCGTCGGGAACTCAGCGTGGCGGTTGCAGACTCAGTCCACAGCTGTCACAGTTGGGGGAGGGCCAATCCACGGGTAGGGGGGGCAGTATTCGGGGCTGGGGGCACTGTGGTGGGGCGGTCCAGGGTATGCGAGCCGGCCGAAGTGGGGGACTATTTTGCAGGCCGCAGCCATGCGCATGCGTGGCCATGGACCCGGCAATTCTCTGGGGATTATTGGCAGCTAGAGTCAGGTGCTCTCCGCTGCCTCCCTGCTAGCCCCCAGCAAAACAGGGAATCAGTGGCCGTTTGCAACCCTTGCATTTAGGAAGCAATATTTCTTCTGTTCTGTAGCTTTTTTCACAAGTTCTTTGATGGCTGATTACTTCCTTCTCTTCTTTCCTTTGATGGCTGCTTACTTCCTTCTACAAATAAATTCTCTCCCTCCCTCTCTCTCTCTAAGCTGCGCCCAGCCCTTGAAATAAAAATCCTCCTCTGGAATATCCAGACTGGAACTTATCAACTGCAATTGGGCTGCTTGATTGTTGCTCAAATTTTTGAGATATCATGTCCTCCACGTTAATCTGAGGTAGACTAGATATTTTTCAGGGCTGAAAGTGACGGCCTTAGGCCTGTTCATGAGTTTGCACAACATACAATGAGCGAAAATCAGATCAGGATAGCCATTATTCCACACAATGAGCTGGATTCTCCGCCGGTGGGATGTTCCATTTTGCCAGCAGCCCGGGGGTTTCCTGACGGCGTGGGGATGCGCCACAATGGGAAATCCCATTGACCAGCTGGCCTAACAGAGCATCCCGCCGGCGGGGTGAAGCAGAAATGTGGAGGCAGCACAGAGGCACAGTGGGTTAGCTCTGCTGCCTCATGGCGCAGAGGTCCCAGGTTCGATCCCGGCTCTGGGTCACTGTCCTTGTGGAGTTTGCACATTCTCCCCGTGTATGCATGGGTTTCGCCCCCACAACCCAAAGATGTGCAGGGTAGGTGGATTGGCCATGCTAAAGTGTCCCTTAATTGGAAAAAAAATAATTGGGTACTCTAAATTTATTAAAAAACAGAAATGTGGCACGGCGGGGTGGAGAATCCAGCCAAATGCCTTTGATGTGCACGATTTCAGCACCAAGTTTGCATGGTGAGAAAATGGCTTGGGCCATATTTATAAGGTTGCTAATAAGGCCAATCCCATAGCGTGTGAAACTGTACAACTCCAAACACGTGTACTGAAGTAGGTTTGCGACAGATTGTGGTAGATAACCCCCCCAATAGATTTCCCAACCAGTATGCTGAAGAAAGAGAGTTCATTTGACTGCTCTATTTCAAAGGTATGCATTAATATAAGGGGCCGCGTGGTTTGCAGACAGAAAGAGCATGTACACACATTGCACTTGCTTCAGTTAAACAAAGTAAGTGATAACCATCTACTGGTGCATTCCTCAGGAGAATGCCTTGATCAATCAGAGTCAAACTGCCTGGCTTAACTTTTCAAACAATGCTTGGCTTAAACTCTCCATCACCATTAAATGGTGCATTCTCCATGGCAACACCTCCAGCAATTAGAATCCACTTGTCAACCAATTAGCACTCTCTTCTCATACAGTATAATGTTGTTGTTTTCCCTGACATTGTTGTTCTTGTGATTGTCCTAATGAGTGCAAGACAAAAACCTTCGGCAAAGTGTCTTTGTTCAGCAATAATCACGGTATGTTGTATTTACAGGACAAGAGGCCCATGATGCCATGGAAATGGCCTGAACTGTACGACTGTGAATGCTTAGAAATGTTGAGAAGGCAGTCATGGAATATCCAGGATGTCAGCCCAGATCGTTGCTGAGGATAGAGAATACGAATGACAGTGGTAAACACTGGAATATGCTGGTAGCAGGTTTCCCCACAATATGTCCCCTCCACGTTTAGAATTTGAGAGTGTTTAAAAACATGAAGCAGTCAAAGAGAACCTGCCGGGGACATGCACCAGGAAGTATAGCCCCCTAGGAAAGGAAGGACATGCCTGCACAGTACTCTAGCACTTCCCTGGCACTACCAGGAGGCAGGCCCTATGGAAAGCTCCATTTGCGGAGGCTCTCCTCATCCGTGGGGGGTTGCCTCCGTGCTTGTCGGGGGCAGGTTGCCCCGGTATTTGTTGGGGGCAGTTTCCCCTTATCCATTATGGGGGTTGCCCCTGTGCTTGGGGAGGGATCTCCACCATTATCTGTTGGGGGGGGGAGTATTTTTTAGAGCAGATTTGCAGCACCCAGCCTCCAAGTTTTAAAAAATTCATTACAGGAGGGTAATGTGAGGGTGGTGTGAGGGTGAGGGTAATGTGAGGGTGGTGTGAGGGTGGTATGGGAGGTGTCACGGGGAACTGCTTCTCAGCACGGTCTCGCTTGCTCGTCCGATACCATCCTCACCCCTACTCTTTCCTCTGGCTGCCAACCATGTCCAGGGCCCACTGCTCTGCCGTGGTGAGGGGCCGCAGGGCCGGCGGTCCCCCTCCAGTCTCTTCCCGTTCCTGGAGGTTATGAACAGTCTTCTCCTGGGGGTGGAAGCAGAAAACGAACAGTGTTAGACAGTCCGACGCATGGAGCCCAGGGCATGGATAGCTGGTGGCTTCAGTGGTCAGGGCATCCAGTCAAGGCAGCTGGTATGGGCATGTGGTGCAGGGTGGGGGTTTGGACGCCCTCTGGTTGGGAGGGTGAGTCAGGTCAATGGTGTGTTGGACAGGGTTGGTGCCAGGGACACAGTGCTGCCTACTCACCCTGGCTGCCCCGAGAGGAATGTACAGTTTCTTGCCGGTCTTCTGGCCGGTCCAGATGGTGTTGTTGACGGCACTTACAGCCTCTGCCACCTGTGCCCAGGCATGGCGGACCGCAATGGGTGGCAGCCTCCTTCCCGTGCCGGGTTACAGTGTGGCCCACCTCTCCTTCACAGCGTCCAGCAGAGTCTCAAGCTCGGCATCCGTAAAATGGGGTGCCGCTCTCCTTGTTGCCATCTTGTTGGCTGAGATGGTGTGTGTTAGATCATAGAACGTAAGTGCAGAAGGAGGCCACTCGGCCCATCAAGTCTACACCAGCCCTTGGGAAGAGTACCCCACCTAAGCCATCACCGCCACCCTATCCCCGTAACCCAGTTACCCGACCTAACCTTTTGGACACTAAGGGGCAATTTAGCCTGGCCAATCCACCTAACCTGCACACCTTTGGACCATCAGTGGAAACCGGAGCACCCTGAGGAAACCCACGCATACACTGGGAGAAAGAACAAACTCCATACAGACAGTCATCCGAGGCTGGAATTGAACCTGGAAACCTGGGGCTGTGAGGCAGCAGTGTTAACCACTGTGCCACTGCGCTGCCTATGTGAGGAGAGTGAAGTGTATATGCGGCTGCAGCTAGCCGGCATGTCAGCGAATCTGGCGAATCCCACACCGTTTCCCATTGGAATTGATTGCGTTCCACATGGTGCTGGTGCTAGCTCTTCAACAGTCGCTGAATTGGTGCTGGAGGTGCGTCAGTTTTGTTATCGAAGAAGTCCATGAATCCTGCCTCGCGTCAACATTTATTCTCAGGACGGTATTTGGGCAGAAGCCCTGAGCAGAGTAAACACGACCGCAACATGCGCCAGGCTCAGCCTGATCCAGTTTAAGGTCGTGCACTGGGCCCACATGACAGTGGCCCGGATGAACAGATTCTTCGGGCTGGAGGACAAGTGTGCTAGATGCGCTGGAGGGCCGGCTAACCATGTACACATGTTCTGGTTGTGCCCTAAACTTAGGGGGTATTGGCAGGGATTTGCAGATGTCATGTCCCGGTTATTGAAAACTGGGGTGGTAATGAGCCCGGAGGTGGCAATCTTTGGGGTTTCGGAGGACCCGGAGTCCAGGAAGCGAGTGAGACTGACGTTCTGGCCTTTGCTTCCCTAGTAGCCCAGCGACGAATATTGTTAGCATGGAGGGACTCAAAGCCCCCGAGGGCTGAGGTATGGCTATCGGACATGATGAGCTTTCTTGGCCTAGAGAAAGTCAAGTTCACCTTGAGAGGTTCACTACTAGGGTTCACCCGAAGGTGGCAGCTATTTATTGACTTCTTCGCAGAGGAGTAAGCTTCAGGAGAGGGGGGGTGGAGGGGAGGGGGGGCTAGGGTAGAGTAGAGTAGAGTAGGGGGATATTGAGGTAGGTCCGTGTGTGAACAGAGCCGTGGTTTGCACTATGTTTAATTTGTAATTTGTGTCGTGACTTCTTTTTGTTTTTGTGCTGTACAATGTCACTTTTTCTATATGCATAAAATACCTCAATAAAACTGTTTGTTAAAAAAAAACATTTATTCTCAGGAGCGGAGAATTCCGCCACTGATTTATTTTATAATCCGTATTTGGCATACAGTCCGAATCCACAAATATCCGGACCTTCTTACCCACGACTGCATTTTCTCAAGCAGGAAGGTCATTGGCAGAATTACTACCAGGCAAAAAATTACCTCCTCCCATGACAGAAGAGGACAACATAAGAGAGCAGACAGCAGAAAACATCCTCCAAAAGCACACTAACTGAAAATTCCAGAAATTAGGGGCGTGATTGGTCCAAAAACCCAGCCTGTCAATGCAGGAAGAGATCGGGACGTTATTTTTAAATGCTGCACCAAGCTCTCAACCCACCCCCCGGACTTCCCACAGCAGCCTCCAGACTCCACCCCTCCCCCCCCCCCCCCCCCTCCAACATCTCAACTTACCTCTTGGGGGTCCTCAAGCCCCCCTCAATGCACCTTTTAAGGGCAGGGCATCCCCGGGCCCAATCCCTGGAAGGGGAAAGCTGGTGTCATGAGCAGCCTGGCATTGCCTGGATTTCCTGGGTGGCAGTGCCAAGGTGCCAGGCTCACAGTGCCAAGGTGCCTGGGTGGTAGCGGGTGTACCACTCTTCCCAGAGCCTGACCACTCTGGGGCCTTTTGATGGCCTGGAAGACCCCTCAGGTGCCGTTACACCTTCTCTACGCTTGCGTGGACCAGTGCTAAATGGCATTATGGTGAGGTCTCCCAGGCACGGCTGTTCGTTCCTGTGCCTCGGGAGAATTGGGCCCTGACATATTTAATTGATTCTAATGGCTCACTTAAATATGTAAATCTGGATGATGCCCTCCTCAGTGACGCGGCCTTTCAATCGCGACCTTCGTCTTCCAAACGGAGAATTTCACCCAATGTCACAGAACACTCTATACTAAGGAGTAAACAAATATGGTGGACAACTGAACAACTCGTAAAGGGAGGGCAATGGAGAAACTAGGATGGGAAACCAGAAGCAAATTCAAAGAGACAGATTCTTGGAAAAAGTTTAGAAGTAGGAAGGCAACTGGATAGAAAATCCTGGACAACATGAACAGCACAGCTGAACAAAAAGTACAACTGCTGGAACAGAAGGCACAACAGACCAAGGAGATGTATTTACTATGGAGTGGAAGCTACATGTAGCAACCCGAAAGATGCCCCAAGATCTGCAGGTCAAGAATTGACCTGATCAGTGACAGGAAGACACATATGACAACAACACACAACCGGGAGTAGACATAGTTCTCAAATTAAGAGATGGCCAGGGGGCGATCGATTGAGTGCACGTCCCCATGAACCACCATCGGATAACAGGGCGATGTTCATGAATAGGAAGGGGTCCTACTCCTATTGCAGGTAGTACCCAGGCAGTGTACATGACTCATTCATATTGGCGCAATCATTCATCCCCGGCACGTTCAAGGGACACCCCTCCCGGCTGAGGAGCTGGTTGCTGGGAGACAGGGGTTACCCATTGTGGTCATGGCTGATGACACCTATACGGAGACCACAGACCGATGTGGAGACCCGCTACACTGATGCCCATTGTGCAACCAGGGGTGTGTTCGAGAGGTACTTTGGGCTGCTGAAGATGCGCTTCAGGTGCCTGGACCGCTATGGTGGCCCTCCAGTACCCGTTGGAGAGGATCGACTGCATGGCTGTGGTCTGCTGCGTCCTGCGCAATACAGCCCAACAGAGGGATGATGTGCTGGAGGAGGAGGGGGAGGGGGAAGATTAGGACGAAGGGCATGCCTCTCCAGATGTGGAGGGGTGGGGGGCAATGTACGGGACATGGGGGCTGGACAGGGACGGAAGGCTGCCCAACCTTTCAGGTTGGTAGGTTCGCGTCCCGGCGTCAGGATGGTGTCGCGGGCCGTCTCGGCATGAACACCGATTCTCCAAGCCCATGCCGGCTCGGAGAATCCTGCCCAATGTTCTCCATGACGTTCTCATGCTCAGGAACTGCTGAACTATCCAACACTGCAGCTGACTTTGATTCTGACGTAGATTCGCCATCCATCACGTTGTTGTGAAAGTCTTCTCTGATTTTCAAAAGTGCCTGACAATTTCTTCTTAAAACCAACCCATCCCCTGTCTGTACATCGTAGGAATGAGGTGCTACTTCTTCAAGTACAATGGCTTTCCTTGACCAATTGTCTGAATGTTCCAATCTCACAATGTCATCACCGATCAGAGGTGGTAAAGTTCTGGACACTCTTATCATAGAGCTGCTTTTGTTTCACTTTAATGTTTTGCATTTTCTGCAGTACCACTGCATTCTCCTCCAGCTTTTCCAAATATGGAAGTGTTGTACGCAACCTTCTATTCATGATCTCTGCTAACGATCTACCATGTGAAAATGGTAACGCTCTGTAATTTGATATGGATCAGATTTTTTTTGATTTGATTTGATTTATTGTCACATATACCGAAGTACAGTGAAATGTATTTTTCTGTGGCCAAGAAACATATACAGTACATAGTAGACACAAGAATAATCAACAGAGAACTTTGACAAATGGTACATCGACAAAACAGTGATTAGTTACAGTGCGGAACAAGGGCCAAACAAAGCAAACAAAGCAAATACATGAGCAAGAGCAGCATAGGACGTCGTGAATAGTGTTCTTACAGGGAACAGATCAGTCCGAGGGGGAGTCATTGAGGTGTCTTGTAGCTGTCGTGTAGATTGGCTGTCCATTGTTTTCTTCAACAATTGCTTAACAATATGTACACTTTTTTGGCTTTTCCATTGGCTTGTGGGTACAACGGACTCAATGTGATGCAATTGAAATCATGACTGCGAAGTGTTGCGACTCTTTACAGCTGAAACAAGAACCGTTGTCACTCTCGGCATCTTGAGGAATTCCGTGTTGAGCAACAATTGATTTGGTATGCAGTATTACACTGCTTGACAGTAAAGCCATTTCAGGATAGTTCAAAAAATAGTCTATGATCATTAAATGATTTTTCCGTCATAGGTGAAAGAGATCCATAACTACTTTCTGCCATGGTGCCGTAGGTAAATCAGATATTGGCATAGGTTCTCTTGTTTGCTTGTAATGATGCGTCTGGCATGTGTCACAACAACTGACCATCCTGTCAATATCCAAGTTAATAACTGGCCAGTAAACTGGCCAGAATAACGAGCTCTCCGTTTACAGTTTCAATCCCAAGATGTCCTTCGTGTATCCTCTTTAGCACATTCTTGCGAAGAGATTGAGGTATGACTATAGTGTTCAAACGAAGTACCACTCCATCAATGATACTGAGTTCAGATCTTATATTGTAGAACTCCACACACTGACCTCTGGGCCAGTGTAAGTTGATGTTCCTCATCGCCTCTTGAAGAGTTTGATCCTTCCTGGCCTCTTCTTGGATCTCACATAGTTTTGCATCTGATACTGATAGTAGTGTGGAAATGAGATTGACATGCAGATCTGTATCCTCAGTAATCTCACCACCAATACTTTGCATCAGCGCTCTCAAGATCTACTAAGAACAAATATTTGCCGAACGCGTAGATGAGATTGATGTCATAGCGTTGTAACTTCATCATCAACCTCTGAATGCGCGGAGACATCTGCTTGAGATTTTTTTGATGATGTTAACCAAAGGACGATGATCTGTCTCAACTGTGGAAGTTTGAAGCCCAGAGACATAGTCGTGGAATTTCTCCAAGATTACAACTAAACCCAGGCGCTCTTTTTTGATTTGAGCATACCTCTGCTCTGCTCTGTTGTCCTGGATTGTGATGCATGCTTGTGTTGCAGAAGAACTGCTCCCAGACCATCTTTGGACATGTCTGTTGACACTTTAATCTGCTTAGATTGGTCAAAAAATATGAGAACTGATGTGGTGGTTACTGAAGTCTTGAGCTTCTTCCACTCTTGCTCATGTTGCTCAGTCCAAGTGAAATCTGTGCAAGAGATCACGTAGATAAGTTGAGTTTGCTGATATGTTTGGAATGAATTTCCTTCTAAAATTGATCGCACCCATCACTCTTAAGATGGCTTTCTTGTTGTGTGGTTTTGGCATTAGATTTGCTTGAACTTTACCCTTGTCAAGTTCAATGCCGTGCGATGACAGCTTGTCACCTCGGAATGTGGCCTCAGTTACTCCAAATTGGCACTTTTGCTTGTTGAGCTTCAGCCCATTTCTCCTGAAGCTCGTTAGAACTTTAAGCAACCTCTTATTGTGCTCTTATATTGTTGAGCCTCAAATGATATCATCCACATATACCTTCGATGCCTTCGATTATATTCTCCATGGCATGGTGAAAAATTCCTGATGCCGAAATTATGCCAAACGGCATTCTCAGAAAGCAGTACCATCCAAATGGCCCATTAAAAATGCAGTACTTTGTACTTTGTTCCTCTAGCTTTAGCTGCCATTAACCTTGAGATGCGTCAAGTTTCATAAAGAATTGTGCACCAGCCATCTCAGATGCGATTTCCTCATGCTTTGGTATTTGGTAATGTTCTCTTTTGATATTCTCGTTAAGATCTTTAGGATCCATACACATGAGAATATCGGCATTCTTTTTCTTTACACAAACTATGGAGTTTACCCAGTCAGTAAGTTCTCTGTCTTTCTGATTACTCTTAATTTTGTCATTCTGTCTAACTCCTTTGTGAGGTGATCCCAAAGAGGTGCAGGTACTCTTCTTGGTGCCTGTATCACAGGTTTTACATCCTCTTTGAGTTGTATCTTGTAGGTGAATGGTACTGTACCAAAACCTGTGAACACATCACTGAATTTGCTGATAATGTTCTCAGAATCGTTGGAGTGTTGATCCAATCCATTGTGAAAGCTACATACCAACTGCACTAGACCTAATTCTTCATAGAACTGATCACCTAATAATGAACCAAGCCCTTCGATACAATATAGAATGGGATGGAATAATAATCTTTATTGTCCCAAGTAGGCTTACATTAACACTGCAATGGAGTTAATATGAAAAGCCCCTTGTCACCACATTCCAGAGCCTGTTTGGGTACACAGACGGATGTAGCCATCTCAGATGGCCACCTGCAAAGGACCTATGAGAATTATGGCCAACCCAGGATTCAGACACACTCAGAGCTTGTGTGTGAATTTGCAACCCAGATAGCTAGACACGATCGAAACCCCCGCTCGTTTGCATTCTAATGGCCATTTCCCCAGAACAAAAGGACTGTACTCAGGTATCCGATACAGATGCAGACTAACAGGCGCCACTCCCTTTGCTCAGAAAGCCCAAACTACCATGGTCAATGACCGCTCAGGACACGCCCAGCCATCAAGGCACCCGTCCCTTTATTGGCCAAAATCAAAGGCAGTGATCGAAACCTGTCAAATTATTGGGTCCAAAGGTAAGGACCGCCCCAAAGAGTGCCAAATCCCAGAGGGATAAAAAGAGACACAGCCTTGTGTTTGATCTCTCTTGGCCCCGGCCTATGCCTAAAACCAAGTGTAGCATTATGACCAGAAGACAAGTTCAAGACCAACGATCGCTACCAGACGGATGAGCCCAGCAGGAACAAAACCACTTCTTCTACCCAGCCCCACAAGATCTGAACAAAGGCCTTGTTCGTCTGCAAAGAGCCGGTTGCCCTGAAGTTAAGTATAGGTTATTGTAGTTGTTAGATGTAGTTTAACTTGTAGTGTTTTATGTTGCATGTCGAAGTAATCCTTGTGTGTAAATAAACCATCTTTGAACTTGAACTGAATAACTGGTTGTGTGGTCCTGTGATCGATATCCGGTCATGCCTTGTGGTAGTATCATTTGATACCTGGCAACTCTGAAAAGCAATATTATCATTCATAACTGCCATATCTAGTTAATTTGGCAACATTATTGGTGACGCTCATGGGATGGTATTCCATTCATTAAAAAGAGCAACATTATTGGTGACTGCGGGCTGATTGGCAACACAGAGAATTCAGAATGTCCAAATTATCTAACAGCATGTCATTCGGGACTTGTGAGGTGCGCCAGTGTCAGATGGGGGGGATTCAGAGGGTTGAGGTGTTCCAGCACCTCATCTGCGGATGGCACCGGCATGACCCCCATCACTTCCCCCACCACATGGGTGCTCGACGGCCCCCGGGCTACTCCATGGTGCCAATGTAACCTGGCACTGCCAGTCTTGGAGGCTCTCCCTGGTCTGAGCCATAGTCTCGATGCCCTCAGCCACGGAGCACTGAGAACATGACATGTCCTTGAGAAAGTGTGACATGTCCCTCACTGCTTTGGTCATGTCCCTCTGTGACTGGCTAAGGTCAGTCAGCACCAGGCCACTGCTCCCAATGCCCTCAGCCATGGCCTGTTGAATGGGCTAATCTCTGGAGTTGCAGCAATGTCCATTGGGCCTGGTATATATCTGCCTGTGACCGGGCTCCCCAGTCCTGAGTCTCAGCCATCGGCCGCGCAGTGTGCCCCAAGCTGTGGATGTCTTGAGCTATAGCTCTGACTTCTTACCCCAGACTTTGCACTGAAAATGCCACCCATTCAATGTTGGCCTGGGTACCACGCATTGTCAGCACAATCTCCTGTGCTTTTAGTCAGTTGGACTCCCCCAGCTGTACCTGTATGAGCTGTAAAGTTGCTGTCGGCCCCTCTTGTAGATCCTGGCTCTGTGTCTGCATCCGTACCACTGATGGAATCATATTTTCCAAAAGTGTTGTCCAGACCACAGCTGTTTCCTGGGATCGGGCAGCCCTCTGACCGCCCGATCCCTCAGGAGTCCCTGCCTCCACCTGATGTGCTGCAGAATGTGTGACATGCGCACCAGAAGGTGACCCAAGAGCCCCTTTACTAAAATGCTCCACCGAGGTGATAGTCTCTCCGATGGAAGAAAGTGCAGGTTACAGGAGTGGCGAGAAGGCAGTGGCTTCCCCAGACTAATGCTACAGAGTGTGCTGGGTTGTGGCTGGGAGGCAGCGACCCCGGACAGTCCGGTATCCTCTGATGGTGATCCTGCAAGACAAAAGGCAAAAGGCATGGTGAGATCGTAGGATGGACTGGTCTGTGTCCCTCCTCTCCTTCACTGTGTCCAGCATCCAGTCTAACTCACTTTCCTGAATTCGCGGAGGCACCTTTTTGGCTGGAATGAGAGTGTGTGATGGATCACAGAATTTACAGTGCGGAGGGAGGCCATTCGGCCCATCGAGTCTGCACCAGTCCTTGGAAAGAGCACCCTACTCAAGCTCACGCCTCCACCCTATCGCCGTAACCCCACTTAACCTTTTTGGAACTAAGGACAATTTAGCATGGGCAATCCACCTAACCTGCACATCTTTGTGACTGTGGGAGGAAACCGGAGCACCCGGAGGAAACCCAAGCAGACATGGGGAGAACGCGCAGGCTCCGCACAGACAGTGACTCAAGCCGGGAATTGAACCTGGGACCCTGGAGCTGTGAAGCCACTGTGCTAACCACTATGCTACATCATTGCCCATGCTCATGCTACCGTGATGAGTGGAACACTTATAAGCAGCACCAGCTTGTAAGGCTCTTCAGCGCTAATTCCTGACCCAGCTAATCAGATGCCAGCGGCAATGGAAATTGCTCCAAATTCACGTGGGCAGACTGCTAGCCTATTTGTCCTGAATCGCTTACCGAACAGTGCCCCCAAGGGGAAAGCAAATCTCATGCAATTCAGTTCCCGCGAGAACACTCAGGGTGTGATTCAGCGGAGTTGAGTTAACGTCTGCTGAATGGTGCATTGAGCGGGATGTTTCTCAGCGGCACTTGCTATTCAACAGCACTTTGCTTTTTTTTGTGCCCTCAGGGAGATTCTCTCCGCCGAGGCTCCACTTTGAGGTATTTCAGCAGTAAAGATTCCTTGCGGACCTCGGCACCATTTGGAAGGCTTTTCCAATCGACCCCCCACCCCCACCACCCACTGTTTTGAACCCCACCTCTTCATCCCGCAACCAACCTAACCCGGTCCCTGGCAGTTCTAACCTGAGAGTGAGGGGAAGAGTTCGGGTGACACCATTCCCTGTCCCCAATCATTCGGGGGTCTCCAATGGCCTGGGAGACCCCCTCCCCCAGGTGCCGTTCTGCCTGGTTGGCACCCTGGCGAGGTCTCCCAGGAGCAGACATTGAGTCCCAGGCACCAGGTGAATCCGGCAAACATATATTTAAATGAGCCATATGGTCCATTTCAATATGCTGATCTGCATTACACCCAATGAGGACGATATTCAGATTGCGACATCTCGGGAGATTCAACTACCTCGCCCTGACACCAAGTCTAGGTAGGAGAGTTGGTGCAGACTCGATGGGCCAAATGGCCTCCTTCTGCTCTGTCGGGATTCTTCTGTCGGGATGGGCCAGATGGCCTCTTTTTGCACTACAAAGGTGAATCCTGCCCAATATGAAAAAATAATATAGCATAAACGATTCCATGCATATAAATAAGTTTCCTTACTACTTCTCAAGCTCAACTTCTAACAAAAGCTTTCAAACTATTTAAATTAACAAATACCTCAGAGCTTGTTAAAAAACTGCAATTAAACCTTGGGTTCAGCTAATGCTCAGAATATGTAATTTATTCGTCATTGCTATTCTATATTTAAAGGCATAAAGAATAGGGATTTGGCAAGCTTTCCTAATTTGGAGAAGAGCCAAGCACTATTTCTATCAAGAGGATCATGCACACAAGCATTGTAATGATGTGTCACTATATAATACTTGTTTACAAGCAAATAGAGAAGGCTTACCAAACATAGTTTTCCAGGAAGTCAGTGCCCCTAATTCATGTGCTTTGTTTTCATTGCAAGAATTCAGCAGCTGAATGAAGTGATGCTTATTCTAGTTAATGTCTATGCTTTTATTTATACATATTGTATGAAGTACTTTATATTTGGAGAGCAAGGGTTTGAGTGTCATAATGGTTCAACTCAATGCATACCTTCTCCAGCTTGATGAATTCACACAATGACTGAAGGTCACATTCCACTTCGTGATATTTGGCATAAATTACCACACTGAAATTTAATCGTGTAACAAATAAATATCGCATTTGTTGTGACTGCACGAGGATTCTTCAAATTGTGTCAAAGCTGACACCTTCTGAATTCAGATATTAATGATTCAATATGCAGCCATTTTCTGCTATTCAAAAATTAAAATAAAAAAATCAACTGGCAGGGCAGCACGGTGGCGCAGTGGTTAGCACTGAGACTATGGCGCTGAGGACTTGGGTCCGAATCCCGGCCCTGGGTCACTGTCGGTGTGGAGTTTGCACTTTCTCCATGTGTCTGCGTGGGTTTCACCCCCACAACCCAAAGATGTGCTGGTTAGGTGGATTGGCCACGCTAAATTGCCCCTTAATTGGAAAAAAATAATTGGGTCCTCTAAATTTATTTTTAAAAATCAACTGGTAGGAACAGGATGACTTATTATTTATAAATCAAATTAAAGGTTCATCAAGTGAAAGGTAAGGATAGCAAGTGAAATAAAAGAGTAATTTCATATGTTCAAGAGGATTGACAGCGCCCCCCCCCCCCTCCCCCCCCCCCCCCCCCCCGGCGATTCTCCGGGCCCAATGGGCCGACTGGCCGACAAGTTTTGCCCAGTCCCGCCAGCGTGAATTACTCACCTCACACACGGCGGGACCTGGAAGGTAAGTGTGTGTGGGCCATCCTGGGGTGGGGTGGGGTGGGGGGCGTGGGGGTTGGCCCCCTCGGTGGCCTGGCCCGCGATCAGGGCCTACAGATCAGGTGGCGGGCTGATTCGTGGGGGTCCTTCTTTCATCCACGCCGGGCCCCTGTAGGGCTTAGCCATATTGCCCGGGGCATGCGCGAACTCGCACCGGTTCTTAGGCGCTGGCTGGAGCTGCGGGAACCACTCTGGCGTTAACCTAGCCCCCTAAAAAGTGGAGAATTCCTCACTTTCGGGGCCGTTAATGCCAGAGTGGTTGGCGCCGGTTTTCATGCCAGCGTGGGGACATAGTCCCATTATTAGAGAATCCCGCCAATGAGGTTTAAGCGCGTTGAATCTCAGGGGAAAATTAAAAATGAAGGTTTGGCTTGAGCAAGGAAGCTGGAAGAGTTTGAAGCTAACAATATGGTCTTACTGGAAAATGTCAGGGCAATTATAGGTAGATGAAGTCATTTTATACACTGAGATAAGAAAGGTGTGAACCGATAACGAGGATTATTTTATGAGTCTATACTTCTGATTGGAAGGCTCACCACTGACCATAAAGTTGGAAAATTTGGGACAATGTATGTCATTGATGTTTGTCATTGTGTTCCAAAATGCTTGGTTAGCAACACCCAATCATAAAATGATCCCTTATATTTAGTATCAATGGGTAACTTCAATTAACTCAGTTTAGACTGATAATGTGACTACAGAATCAATTTCAGGTGTTAAAAAGTGCCAACATCATGGAGCAAATTAACACAATAATTGTTGTAAATACTCAGAAAAAGCATTTGTGGGTTCTGATGAAAGGCCATTGACCTAAAACAATGGGCAGGATTCTCCCAATGGGAGTCTAAGTGCCGAAGCCAGAGTAAAAACTGGAGTGTTTTGCTCCGGCATCGGCAACCGTTCCCAGTCCCCTGTTCTCCCCCCTCCGTGGGGCTAGTAGGGGCGTCGCGCAGTTTACAGGGGCGGGGCCCTGGCGTGGCATCAGAGACCCGGCGCCGTGTAAAAGACGCGGCGAATGGGTCCTGCGCATGCGCAGTTGGGCCGGCGCCAACTAGCGCATGCGCGGTTACCTCGCGGAGCGCTCCGGCCCCTCACCAACATGGCACTGCGGAAGGAAGTAGGCCCGGGAGGGGAGAGGCCGGCCCACCGATCGGTGAGCCCCGATCGCAGACCAGACCCCATCGGAGACCCCCCCCGGGAACGGTGCCCCCTTCCCCTGCCCCACAGGCCGCCCCCCAAGCCTTTGCGACGTGTACCCGCCGGCAGCAACCAGGTGTGGATGGCGCTGGCGGTACTCGGCCGTTTACGCGCGGCCCGCTCGGCCCATCTGGGCCGGAGAATCGGCGCTCGCCATTTGCGACAATTCTCCGAGCGACCCAGCACGATTCGCGCAGTGCTAGTTTCTGGGGGTGGGAGAATCGCGTGCGGGTGTCGGGGCGGTGTGGCGCGATTCGCGCGGCGCCCCGGCAATTCTCCCACCCGACGGGGGGGAGGGGGGGTGAGAATACCGCCCAACAACTCAGTTTCTCTCTCCATAGATACTGCCTGATCTGCTGTGTTTTTTCCAGAATCTTCTATTTTTATTTCAAATTTCCTGCATCCACAGTGGTATGTTCGAACAAAAAAGTGAATATGTGAGCAAAGTGCAGCATTAATGTTAATGTTTATGTGTGCTTCAGCCCCAATGACCCAATCTTATACAATATCCACGCCTCTCATTATCTGCTCATTTAAACAGTCTTACAATGCTTTGGGAGTGTAGTGCATGACTGAGATTGCCACAAAATTTCCAGTCAGAATGTTAGGCACCAGGAGCTGAAGAAAAGGCTTAGTGTACATCATTATTTTGTTTTAGCACATACCATGCCCTTGTAATACTTATGGTTTTAAAAAAACACTTCTATGGGATTTCCTATTGGAATTAATAATCACCTTTTTTATGGTCTCCTCTGTATGATCAAATATCTTCTCTACTTCCTCATCAAACAGCCTTAATGTAGTCTTAATGACTTCTATCAGGTCACACCTCAGTCTTCTCTTACCTGGAGACAAGAACCAAAGACTGTTCAGCCTTCCCGGATTAGTATATCCTCTCAGTTCTGCTAACATCTTGTTTTTTAAATTTGCATCTTTGCTAAAGTCTTCATTTCCTGTTTATAACATGGTAGTGCGAACTATACACACACTCAAAATATGATGTAATCAAGGTTCTGTACAAGTTTAGTATAATTTCCCAGATTTTAAATTCTATACCTCTAGTACTTGGTTTGCTTGTATAATGGGTCTTAATAATCTGTGTAGCTATTTTTGGTCATTTCTATCTGTACCCCAGGTCCTTTTTGCTCCTCTTTGCCATTCAGCTACATGGGGAAAGAGTGAAGGAGTAGCACTAACTGGATTGCTCTGAAAGGGTTTCTGCAGTTCAATTGACCAAATGACCTCCTCCTATGTTGCACTGTTCTACAAATCGCTGATGACGCGAACACTATGTGTCCTCCTTAATTACTTTTGCTATCAAAATGCACCACCTCACACTTTTCAATTTTCAATTTAAGCTTCCAATTTTGCTCTCTTTCTCAAAGTTTGTTAATGTCTTCCTGTTCTTTTCTCACATTTCTTCTTCTTATTCACTATACCTCAATGTCCTTCATATCAATGAATAATGAGACATGGGCCATGCAGATAGTGGCTCATGGAGCAACCTGCCCTCTGGGAATTAGCACCATTGGAAACAGTACCATTCAAACACTTTTCTGATAAAAGGTCACAGACTTGTTAACTCTGTTTCTCTCTCGACAGATGTTGCCAGGTCTGCTGCGTATTTCTGTGTTTTTTACTTCAAACGTCTTTCCCTCGGTTTCTCCTGTTTGGTGGCCAGCTTGCCATCTATAGCTCTGTAGTCATGGCCAGCTTGCTATCCATGGCTATGTAGTCACGGCCAGCTAGCCATCTATGGCTATGTAGACATGGCCAGCTTGCTATCCAAGGCTATGTAGTCATGGCCAGCTTGATATCCATGGCTATGTAGTCATGGCCAGCTTGCTATCCAAGGCTATGTAGTCATGGCCAGCTTGCCATCCATGGCTATGTAGTCATGGCCAGCTTGCTATCCATGGCTCTGTAGTCATGGCCAGCTTGCCATCCATGGCTATGTAGTCATGGCCAGCTTGCTATCCATGGCTCTGTAGTCATGTCCAGCTTGCTATCTATGGCTATGTAGTCATAGCCAGCTTGCTATCCATGGCTATGTAGTCATGGCCAGCTTGCTATCCATGGCTATGTAGACATGTCCAGCTTGCTATCCATGGCTATGTAGTCATGGCCAGCTTGCAATCCATGGCTATATAGTCATGGACATCTTGCTATCCATGGCTATGTAGTCATGGCCAGCTTGCTATCCATGGCTCTGTAGTCAGGGCCAGCTTGCTATCCATGGCTATGTAGTCATGGCCAGCTTGCTATCCCTGGCCATGTAGTCATGGACAGCTTGCTATCCAAGGCTATGTAGTCATGACCAGCTTGCTATCCATGGCTATGTAGTCATGGCCAGCTTGCTATCCATGGCTCTGTAGTCATGGCCAGCTTGCTATCTATGGCTCTGTAGTCATGGCCAGCTTGCTATCTATGACAATGTAGTCATGGCCAGCTTGCTATCCATGGCTCTGTAGTCATGGCCAGCTTGCTATCCATGGCTCTGTAGTCATGGACAGCTTGCTATCCATGACTCTGTAGTCATGGCCAGCTTGCAATCCATGGCTATATAGTCATGGACAGCTTGCTATCCATGGCTATATAGTCACGGCCAGCTTGCTATCTATGGCTCTGTAGTCCTGTCCAGCTTGCTGTCTATGGCTATGTAGTCATGGCCAGCTTGCTATCAATGGCTATATAGTCATGGACATCTTGCTATCCATGGCTCTGTAGTCATGGCCAGCTTGCTATCCAAGGCTATATAGTCATGGTCAGCTTGCTATCCATGGCTCTGTAGTCATGGCCAGCTTGCTATCCATGGCCATGTAGTCATGGCCAGCTTGCTGTCTATGGCTCTGTAGTCATGGCCAGCTTGCAATCCATGGCTATGTAGTCATGGCCAGCTTGCTATCCATGGCTATGTAGTCATGGCCAGCTTGCTATCCATGGCTATGTAATCATGGCCAGCTTATTATCCATGGCTATGTAGTCATGGCCAGCTTACTATCCATGGCTATATAGTCACGGCCAGCTTGCTATCTATGGCTCTGTAGTCCTGTCCAGCTTGCTATCCATGGCTATGTAGTCATGGCCAGCTTGCTATCAATGGCTATATAGTCATGGACATCTTGCTATCCATGGCTCTGTAGTCATGGCCAGCTTGCTATCCAAGGCTATGTAGTCATGGTCAGCTTGCTATCCATGGCTCCGTAGTCATGGCCAGCTTGCTATCCATGGCCATGTAGTCATGGCCAGCTTGCTGTCTATGGCTCTGTAGTCATGGCCAGCTTGCAATCCATGGCTATGTAGTCATGGCCAGCTTGCTATCCATGGCTATGTAGTCATGGCCAGCTTGCTATCCATGGCTATGTAGTCATGGCCAGCTTGCTATCCATGGCTATGTAGTCATGGCCAGCTTGCTATCTATGGCTATGTAGTCATGGCCAGCTTACTATCCATGGCTATGTAGTCATGGCCAGCTTTCTATCTATGGCTCCGTAGACATGGCCAGCTTGCCATCTATGGCTATGTAGTCATGGCCAGCTTGCTATCTATGGCTCTGTAGTCATGGCCAGCTTGCTGTCCATGGCTATGTAGTCATGACAGCTTGCTATCTATGACAATGTAGTCATGGCCAGCTTGCTATCCATGGCTATGTAGTCATGGCCAGCTTGCTATCCATGGCTATGTAGTCATGGCCAGCTTGCTATCCATGGCTATGTAGTCATGTCCAGCTTGCTATCTCTGGCTATGTAGTCATGGCCAGCTTACTATCCATGGCTATGTAGTCATGGCCAGCTTTCTATCTATGGCTCCGTAGACATGGCCAGCTTGCCATCTATGGCTATGTAGTCATGGCCAGCTAGCTATCTATGGCTCTGTAGTCATGGCCAGCTTGCTGTCCATGGCTATGTAGTCATGACAGCTTGCTATCTATGACAATGTAGTCATGGCCAGCTTGCTATCCATGGACATGTAGTCATGGCCAGCTTGCTATCTATGACAATGTAGTCATGGCCAGCTTGCTATCTATGGCACTGTAGTCATCGCCAGCTTGCTATCCATGGCTATGTAGCCATGGCCAGCTTGCTATCCATGGCTCTGTAGTCATGTCCAGCTTGCTATCTATGGCAGTGTAGCCATGGCCAGCTTGCTATCCAAGGCCCTGTAGTCATGGTCAGCTTGCTATCTATGGCTATGTAGTCATCGCCAGCTTGCTATCCATGGCTCTGTAGTCATGGCCTGCTTGCTATCCACGGCTCTGTAGTCATGGCCAGCTTGCTATCCAAGTCTATGTAGTCATGGCCAGCTTGCTATCCATGGCTCTGTAGTCATGGCCAGCTTGCTATCCATGGCTATGTAGTCATGGCCAGCTTGCTATCTATGGCTCTGTAGTCATGGCCTGCTTGCTATCCAAGGCTATGTAGTCATGGCCAGCTTGCTATCCATGGCTATGTAGTCATCGCCAGCTTGCTATCTATGGCTCTGTAGTCATGGCCAGCTTGCTATCTATGGCTATGTAGTCATCGCCAGCTTGCTATCCATGGCTCTGTAGTCATGGCTTGCTTGCTATCCATGGCTCTGTAGTCATGGCCAGCTTGCTATCCATGGTAATGTTGTCATGGCAGCTTGCCATCTATGGCTCTGTAGTCATGGCCAGCTTGCTATCCACGGCTATGTAGTCATGGTCAGCTTTTATCCATGGCCATGTAGTCATCGCCAGCTTGCTATCCATGGCTATGTAGTCTTGGGCAGCTTGCTATCCATGGCTCTGTAGTCATGGCCAGCTTGCTATCCAAGGCCATGTAGTCATGGCCTGCTTGCTATTCATGGCTATGTAGTCATGGCCAGCTTGCTATCCATGGCTATGTAGTCATGGTCAGCTTTTTATCCATGGCCATGTAGTCATCACCAGCTTGCTATCCATGGCTATGTAGTCTTGGGCAGGTTGCTATCCATGGCTCTGTAGTCATGGCCAGCTTGCTATCCAAGGCCATGTAGTCCTGGCCTGCTTGCTATCCATGGCCATGTAGTCATGGCCAGCTTGCTATCTATGGCTATGTAGTCATGGCCAGCTTGCTATCTATGGCTCTGTAGTCATGGCCAGCTTGCTATCCATGGCTATGTAGTCATGGCCAGCTTGCTATCTATGGCCATGTAGTCATGGCCAGCTTGCTATCCATGGCTCTGTAGTCATGGCCAGCTTGCTATCCATGACTCTGTAGTCATGGCCAGCTTGCTATCCATGGCTCTGTAGTCATGGCCAGCTTGCTATCCATGGCTATATAGTCATGGCCAGCTTGCTATCCATGGCTCTGTAGTCATGGCCAGCTTGCTATCCATGGCCATGTAGTTATGGCCAGCTTGCTGTCTATGGCTCTGTAGTCATGGCCAGCTTGCAATCCATGGCTATGTAGTCATGGCCAGCTTGCTATCCATGGCTATGTAGTCATGGCCAGCTTGCTATCCATGGCTATGTAGTCATGGCCAGCTTGCTATCCATGGCTATGTAGTCATGTCCAGCTTGCTATCTCTGGCTATGTAGTCATGGCCAGCTTACTATCCATGGCTATGTAGTCATGGCCAGCTTTCTATCTATGGCTCCGTAGACATGGCCAGCTTGCCATCTATGGCTATGTAGTCATGGCCAGCTTGCTATCTATGGCTCTGTAGTCATGGCCAGCTTGCTGTCCATGGCTATGTAGTCATGACAGCTTGCTATCTATGACAATGTAGTCATGGCCAGCTTGCTATCCATGGCTATGTAGTCATGGCCAGCTTGCTATCCATGGCTATGTAGTCATGGCCAGCTTGCTATCCATGGCTATGTAGTCATGTCCAGCTTGCTATCTCTGGCTATGTAGTCATGGCCAGCTTACTATCCATGGCTATGTAGTCATGGCCAGCTTTCTATCTATGGCTCCGTAGACATGGCCAGCTTGCCATCTATGGCTATGTAGTCATGGCCAGCTAGCTATCTATGGCTCTGTAGTCATGGCCAGCTTGCTGTCCATGGCTATGTAGTCATGACAGCTTGCTATCTATGACAATGTAGTCATGGCCAGCTTGCTATCCATGGACATGTAGTCATGGCCAGCTTGCTATCTATGACAATGTAGTCATGGCCAGCTTGCTATCTATGGCACTGTAGTCATCGCCAGCTTGCTATCCATGGCTATGTAGCCATGGCCAGCTTGCTATCCATGGCTCTGTAGTCATGTCCAGCTTGCTATCTATGGCAGTGTAGCCATGGCCAGCTTGCTATCCAAGGCCCTGTAGTCATGGTCAGCTTGCTATCTATGGCTATGTAGTCATCGCCAGCTTGCTATCCATGGCTCTGTAGTCATGGCCTGCTTGCTATCCACGGCTCTGTAGTCATGGCCAGCTTGCTATCCAAGTCTATGTAGTCATGGCCAGCTTGCTATCCATGGCTCTGTAGTCATGGCCAGCTTGCTATCCATGGCTATGTAGTCATGGCCAGCTTGCTATCTATGGCTCTGTAGTCATGGCCAGCTTGCTATCCAAGGCTATGTAGTCATGGCCAGCTTGCTATCCATGGCTATGTAGTCATCGCCAGCTTGCTATCTATGGCTCTGTAGTCATGGCCAGCTTGCTATCTATGGCTATGTAGTCATCGCCAGCTTGCTATCCATGGCTCTGTAGTCATGGCTTGCTTGCTATCCATGGCTCTGTAGTCATGGCCAGCTTGCTATCCATGGTAATGTTGTCATGGCAGCTTGCCATCTATGGCTCTGTAGTCATGGCCAGCTTGCTATCCACGGCTATGTAGTCATGGTCAGCTTTTTATCCATGGCCATGTAGTCATCGCCAGCTTGCTATCCATGGCTATGTAGTCTTGGGCAGCTTGCTATCCATGGCTCTGTAGTCATGGCCAGCTTGCTATCCAAGGCCATGTAGTCATGGCCTGCTTGCTATTCATGGCTATGTAGTCATGGCCAGCTTGCTATCCATGGCTATGTAGTCATGGTCAGCTTTTTATCCATGGCCATGTAGTCATCACCAGCTTGCTATCCATGGCTATGTAGTCTTGGGCAGGTTGCTATCCATGGCTCTGTAGTCATGGCCAGCTTGCTATCCAAGGCCATGTAGTCCTGGCCTGCTTGCTATCCATGGCCATGTAGTCATGGCCAGCTTGCTATCTATGGCTATGTAGTCATGGCCAGCTTGCTATCTATGGCTCTGTAGTCATGGCCAGCTTGCTATCCATGGCTATGTAGTCATGGCCAGCTTGCTATCTATGGCTATGTAGTCATGGCCAGCTTGCTATCCATGGCTCTGTAGTCATGGCCAGCTTGCTATCCATGGCTCTGTAGTCATGGCCAGCTTGCTATCCATGGCTCTGTAGTCATGGCCAGCTTGCTATCCATGGCTATATAGTCATGGCCAGCTTGCTATCCATGGCTCTGTAGTCATGGCCAGCTTGCTATCCATGGCCATGTAGTCATGGCCAGCTTGCTATCCATGGCTCTGTAGTCATGGCCACCTTGCTATCCATGGCTATGTAGTCATGGCCAGCTTGCTATCCATGGCTATGTAGTCATGGCCAGCTTGCTATCCATGGCTATGTAGTCATGGCCAGCTTGCTATCCATGGCTCTGTCGTCATGGCCAGCTTGCCATCCAAGGCTCTGTAGTCATGGCCAGCTTGCTATCCAAGGCTATGTAGTCATTGCCAGCTTACTATCCATGGCTACGTAGTCATGGCCAGCTTGCTGTCCATGGCTATGTTGCGGTAACATGCCGTACCAGAATCCAAATTTTAATATTTTTATTGCATTACTCTTCCTGACTCTTTCTATTAATTTCTCAAAAAAATCCACACGACAGTCTGACATGATCTTCCCTTGTGAAATCTATTCTGATTACCCTTCATTATATCTTCAGTTTTTAGACGTTTCTACTATTACAACTTTGAGTAAAGATTGCATGATCTTTCCTGATGCTAAGCTAACTGGTTGATTTATCCCTGGTCTTGTTTAATTCCCTCTTTATACATAGGAATAGCATTTGCTGCCCTCTGGCACTATTTTAATTTTTCATGAATTCTTTTATAAATATGTAGCGGTGTCTTTTCCTTAACTACGTTTGAAATGTTCTGAACCCATCTGGTTCAAAAATGTCCTTGAGGGAGGGAAATCTGCCCTCCTTACCTGGTCTGGCCTACATGTGACTCCAGACCCACAGCAATGTTTTTGACTCTTAAATGCTGTCTGAAATGGCCGAGCAAGCCACTCAGTTGTATTCAGCCGCTACAAAAACACAGAAAAGGAATGAAACCGGACGGACCACGCGGCATCGAACCAGGCACCGGAAATGACAACTGCAAACCCAGCCCTGTCAACCATGCAAAGACCTCCTTACTAACATCTGGGGGCTTGTGTCAAAGTTGGGAGAGCTGTCTCACAAACTAGTTAAGCAACAGCCTGACATAGTTATACTCACAGAATCATAACTTCCAAACAATATCCCAGAGACCACAATCACCATTCCTGGGTATGTCCTGTCTCACCGGCAGGACAGACCCGGCAGAGGCAGCAGCACAGTGGTATACAGTTGGGAGGGAATTGTCCTGGGAGTCATCAACATCGGCTCTGGAGCCCATCAAGTCTCATAGCTTCAGGTTACACATGGGCAAGGAAACCTCCTGCTGATTACCACGTACCATTCACCATCAGCTGATAAATCAGTACCCCTCCATGTTGAACACCACTTGAAGGAAGCACTGAGGGTGGCAAGGGTGCACAATATGGTCTGGGTGGGGGTCTTCAATGTCCATCACCAAGAATGTCTCGATAGTGCCCCCATAGACCGAGCTGGCCGGGTTCTAAAGGACATAGCTGCCATACTGGGACTGCAACAGGTGGTGAAGGAACCAACAAGAGGGAAAAACATACTAACCTCATCCTCACCAATCTGCCTGCTGCAGATGCATCTGTCCATGACAGTATCGGTAGAAGTGACCACTGTACAGTCCTTGTGGAGACAAAGTACTGTCATCACATTGAGGATACCCCGCATCGTGTTGTGTGGCACTACCACCGTGCTAAATGGGATAGTCTTCGAACAGATCTAGCAACTCAAGACTGGGCATCAATGAGGCACGGAGGGCCATCAGCAGCAGAATTGTATTCAACCACAATCTGCAACCTCATGGCCTGGCATATCCCCTACTTCACCATTACCACCAAGCCAAGGGATTAACCCTGGTTCAATGAAGAGTGCAGGAGAGCATGCCAGGAGTAACAACAGGCACACCAAAAATGCGGTGTCAACCTGGTGAAGCTACAACACAGGACTACTTGGTACCAAACAGCATAAGCAGCAAGTGATAGACAGAGTTAAGTGACTGCACATCCAACGCATCTAAGATCTAAGCTGGATCTAAGCTCTACAGTCCTGTCACATCCTGCTGTGAATGGGGGTGGGCAATTAAACAACTCAGTGGAGGAGGAGGCTTCTCAAATCTCCCCATCCTCAATGATGGAGGAGCTCAGCACTTATGTGCAATAGACCAGGCTGAAGCATTCACAACAATCTTCAGTCAGAAGTGCCGAGTGGAAGATCCATCTCAGTCTCCTCCAGAGGTCCCCAGTTTAACAGATGTCAGTCTTCAACCAATACGATTCATTCCACATGATATCAAGAAACGAATGGCTGAAGGCACTGGATACTGCAAAGGCTATGGGTCCTGACAATATTCCGGCAATAGTACTGAAGACTTGTGCTCCAGAAATTGCCACACTCCTAGCCAAGCTGTTCCAGTACAGCTACAACACTGGCATCTACCCAGCAATGTGGAAAATTGCCCAGTGTCCTGAACACAAGAAACAGGACAAATCCAACCCAGCCAATTGCTGCCCTTTCAGTCTACTCTCCATAATCAGCAAAATGATGGACGTAGTCACCAACAGTGCTGTCAAGCGGCACTTACTCGGCAATAACCTGCTGACGGATGCTCAGTTTGGGTTCTGCTCGGGTCACTCAGCTCCTGACCTCATTACAGCCTTGGTTCAAACATGGACTAAAAAGTTGAATACCAGAGGTGAGGTCAGAGTGACTGCCCTTGACAGTAAGGCAGCATTTGGACCGAGTTTGGCATCAAGGAGCCCCAGCTAAACTGGAGTCAATGGGAATCAGGGGAAAACTCTCCACTGGTAGGAGTCACACCTGGCACAAAGAAAGATGGTTGTGGTGGTTGGAGATCAATCATCGCTGCTCCAGGACATCACTGCAGGAGTTCCTCAAGGTAATGTCCTAGGTCCAACCATCTTCAGCTGCTTGATCAATGATCTGCCTTCCATCATAAGGTCAGAAGTGGGAATGTTTGTGGATGACTGCACAATGTTCAGCACCATTCGTGACTCCTCAGATAATGAAGCAGTCCATGTCCAAATGCAGCAAGACCTCAACAATATCTAGGACTGGGCTGACAAGTGGAAAGTTACATTTCTGTCAGGCAATGACCATCTCCTACAAGAGAGGATCTAACCATCACTCCTTGATATTCAATGGCATTACCATCACTGAATCCCCCACAATCAGCATTCTCGGGATTACCATTGATCAGAAACTGAACTGGACTAGCCACATTAATACTGTATCTACCATGGCAGGTCAAAGGCCAAGAATCCTGTACCAGCTTCCCCGAACAGACGCCGGAATGTGGCGACTAGGGGCTTTTCACAGTAACTTCATTTGAAACCTACATGTGACAATAAGCGATTTTCATTGCATTTTTTCATTTTCATCCTACAGCGAGTAATTCACCTCCTGATCCACCCCAAAGCCTGTCCACCATCTAAAAGGCACAAGTCAGGAGTGTAATGGAATACTCTCCACTTGCCTGGATAAGTGCAGCTCGAACAACACTCAAGAAGATTGACACCATCCAGGACAAAGCAGTCCGCTTGATTGTTCCTCCTTCCAGAAACATTCAATCCCACCACCACCGTCGAACAATGGTATCCGTGTGTACCATCTACAAGATGCATTGCATCTCACCAAGGTTCCTTATACAAGTAACTCACCAAGGTTCCTTAGGCAGCCCCTTCCAAACCCACAACCACTACCATCTAGAAGGACAAGAGCAGCAGATACCTGGGAATCCCACCACCTGGAGGTTCCCTTCCAAGTCACCTTCCACCCTGACTTGGAAATATATCGCCGTTCCTTCATTGTCGCTTGAACTCCCTCCCTAACAGCATAGTGGGTATACCTACACTTCAAGGATGGCAGTAGTTCAAGAAGGCAACTCACCACCACCTTCTGAAGGGCACTTAGGGATGGGCAATAAATGCTGGAGTAGCCAGCAATGCCTACATCCAGTCGATGGATTTTTAAAAATCCATCTGGACCAGGGGTTTCAACTTCTTTCAGTTTGATAACTTTATTGATTATCTCTCCCTTTCTATCCTTATGTGTTGTTACATCTTTTCTGATTGTTCTTTATTCTTCGATTATGAATCTCCTCTTGTTAGTCAACCTGGTGAATACAGAGGCAAAGTAGGCATTCGCTATATCTGCCATTTCGATGCCATTACCTGTGAGTTAATCTTGTGCAATTGTCCCATTCCTGATTTTTCTTCTGTTACTTTTGTATATTATTTTGTAATAGTATAATACTTTATTATTTCTAAGCCTCAATAATGTAATTATGTAGTCTGTTTGTGGTAGATTTTTTACTTCTTTACTAACTGAATTGTATTCTCTTTCGTCATCTTGTTCTTTATTATTTAAATGCTTAAGTTTCTTTTTCTTAGGCCCAGGTTTTTAACTACAGAGCTGGTAGCTCAAGTAGGGAAATTTCCCGGCTCGGAAAGAAGGTCCCTGAAAATCACGATTTTTGCTCTGGAGAACTGGTGCAGGATGGAGTCAGGCACGGTGCCCGCCCCCCCCCCCCCCCCCCCCACTACCACAAAGCAGAGATTAGGTGACCACAGGGTCAGCAGAATGTCGAAGCAGGCTGCTCAAAAGGGCCACTTCGGTTTTCTTTGTCTCAGTTGCGTTATATGATTTTACACACTCCAGCCGTCATCCATTTCACCCTCATGGCCCTTTATACCTCAATGCCAACTCATGCTGTGAATTGCGCTTTCACGTATCTGATCGTCAGTCCAGAAGTAAAACACTCGAACACGTCAGTAACGAATATTCGTTTATTTACGGCCGGGACAAATCTCTAAGCAGTCGGGTAACCACCTTCGAGAAGTGCCAAAATCCCAGAATAAGGACTGTATTTAATACATTTTACAGCTTAGGGGTGGTCCCCTTAAATTCCTAGATACACCTATGATTTGGCAAGGATCCAGAACATGTACATATATGGAATTATTCTTCGAGGTCGGGAGGTTATTTTTGACATAATCATTAGCACAAGTCACTATTAATATTAATACAAAGGTTTTTGTATCCCATGGCCATCTGGCTTATCTCATTCCAAAGCCCATTCCTCTTACATCTCAATGTTTATTTGTTTCAACTGGTCAAACGAGCTTAAGTGCGTTATCTCTGCAATAAAGTAAGCTTCCCATTCATTCCATTCTTTGACTTTTTGACCTCTCTGCTTTCACAGATACTGGTCAGAACATTAAATAGTACCAAAGCTACACTCCCTTTATTTCATCCCTTGACCTGTTGACATCTCTTTCACAGAGCTTTTCAGAACTGTTATATTAACCCTATCAGCGAAGTTCCAAATGAAATCCACTTCTACATTCCCCCCTTTGATCATTCCTTGATCACATAACACTCAGGATACTTTAGATGGAAATGAGAGCGAGGCGGAGGTACTCCTCCTCTACTAGGCTCCGGCAGGATGCCACTTCCTCATATAGGTCAGGGGTAGGTGGAACCAGTTTTTCTTTTTCGTCTAGGGCGGATCTCTGAAGCATCTGTGGTAATGCAGTGGCACCCAAACGGTTGCATAGGCATTTCACACCTGTAGCTATGATACAGAGCAACAAACAGATGGTAACGAAGATAATGAGCCCATGGAATAGGTAAGTGGCCCAAGAATTGGACCACATCCAGCTCCACCAGTCAGCCTGACCGGCGAGTCGCAAGCGCTGTACTCCATCTCTGATATGGGTTACCAGACGCGTGATATTCTCTGAACTGTCTGGAATATAACCCATTCAGCCGTCTGTTCGATCGAGAAAGGAACAGATATCAAGGGAACGCCTCCATGGGCATGGGTCGGGACCTGTGTACATACCCAGCAAGAGGAGACACCCACTTTCTTAGCATAGACATAGGACATAAACAGAAATGAATTTGCCGTTACATGGTGCGTTGCCCGCTTCCTTCTGGAAGGCGAGTAGGGGTGAGTAGTCCTTGATGGTAAAATTTGTACCCTGTCCTTATCAATGCACCGGTGGTTCCACCTGCATTTGCGGCGATCGTACATTAGAACCATGTACGTAATCAGGAATCGGCGCTTCTGGTCGTCGGGAGGAACGGTGGTCGGGCAGTTTCTGATAGCGGTGGTGATCCATCGGAGATCTGTCGTTGTTCCACATCGTGGGGTTCCTTCCCGGCACATGGGTGGGTGTCGGCTTCCGTACAGGCATCTCCTTCTTTCGGATGCAGCGAGAGAGAGCAGGGTGGCGAGTATTGTGACGGCGAAGAGGGGCCTCATCCTGGTACTCGTGTTCCTAGGACTTAAAGGAAAAGTTTAGAACATCATGGATACTTAATTAACTTACAATGGTGCATATGTACCCATGCGTTCAGGCCCTCCACTTTTACTGCAGTGGGGGTAGTGAGTAGAACCTGGAGGGGACCCTCCCATCGAGGTTCCAAACCTTTACGTGTCCAATTTCGAATTAGGACATAATCCCCAGGGTTGATGGAGACGTCATGAGTAATGGAGGGGACTTCTTCCTGGGTGGCACGAACTCGGGAGTGTAATCCTTTCAAAATTCTAGTTAGTGTTAATATATAATTAGCCATCTCGGTAGTCATGTAATGGAATTGAACATTCCGTGGAACACTGCTGTCCCAAGGCGTTCGAAAGGGTCTGCCATATAGTATTTCCGCTGGGCTTAGGCGAGTTTTTCCTGCGGGGGTGGCACGTAGCTGGAAGAGTGCTAAAGGCAGGAGTTTGAGCCAAGTGGCCCCAGTGTCTGCTTGTAGTTTAGCGAGTTTAGTCTTTAGAGTCTGATTAGCCCTTTCCACCACTCCAGCGGCTTGTGGTCTGTAGGCACAATGAAACTGTTGCTTTATTCCTAGCAGAGCACAGAATTCCTTATTGATTTGACCTATGAAGTGGGGACCATTGTCAGAGCTCAGCCGGGCTGGAATTCCAAATCGCGGAACAATTTCTCGCATTAACACCTTAACTACTGTCGAGGCCTTGTTATCCGTAGTCGGGTAGGCCTCGATCCATTTGCTAAAAGTGTCCACAATGACTAACACATATTTATAGCATTGACATCTTTCCAACTCAATGTAATCCATTTGTAGGGTCTCAAATGGACCCTCAGGTAAGGGGGTTGTGCCAGGATCACAGGGGACGGCCTTACCGGGGTTGTGCTGTTGACAGATTAGGCACCGACTGCTAATTTGTTGGGCCATTTCTTGCAGTCGTGGGTTCCACCAGCTTTTTAACAATATGTCCCCTGTGGCACGAGCTCCACAGTGAGTTGCAAAGTGTACACATTCGGTCACCCAGGCTGCTAATGCATCGGTCATACATGTTTGTCCTACCGGGGTGACCCACAGCTTATTTTCGATATCATATATACATCCTAAGTTTTTCCACATATTTACAGCAGTTGCAGGAGCGTCCTCCTGCATTTGGATTATGTCAGCAATGGTTGGCATAGGTTTTTCAGAGGGAGACTTTTCCGGGGGGGTTTTAGTCTGCCTCATCATTCTAGGCACCATTAGTTTGCCAGATTTAGAAATTTCTTTTGCCTTCTCGTCCGCTCTCCTGTTGCCCGTTTCCACCAGTCCTGTGCCTTTTGTATGTGCTGCACATTTTATCACCGCTATCTTGTCTGGGAGCATAAGGGCCTGCAATAACTGGGTTACTAACTGCTGGTGTGAGATGGGTGTACCAGCGGAGGTTAGAAATCCTCTGTTTTTCCATAATTGCCCGAAATCATGTACTACCCCGAAGGCGTATCGGGAATCTGTATAAATATTAACCTTCCTCCCCTGTGCCAATATGCATGCTCGTATTAATGCAGACAATTCTGCCTGTTGTGCAGAAAAGGGAACTTCAAATGCTGCTGCTTCTACTACGTCACCGTCTTGATCGATGATTGCATAGCCAGATTGTTTATCCCCCCTTTCGCCGACGGAAGAACTTCCATCGGTGAAAAAGGAACAATCTGCACTTGGGAGGGGTATATCGGAGAGGTCGTCTCGAACCGAGGAGACTTCCTGCAACAGTTGCAGACAGTCATGAGTTGGGTCGAGCATGTCTGTGGGAGGATGCGTCAAAAAGTCAGCAGGGTTGATAGTGGTGCAGTGGGCAAACTGGATCTTCGGGTTATTAAGGAGAGCAATCTCATATTTGGTCTGACGAGCCATCGTGAGATGCTGAGTCTGTAGCTGTCCCAAAAGGGCCGTAACAGAATGGGAACTATAGACAGTGATATCTTGTTGGAGGGTAATATTAGCAGCCGATTGCAGGCTGTTGTAGATAGCTGCAAGAATTTGGGTACAGATAGGATAGCCAAGGGCTACCGGATCGAGTGTAGAGGAATAGTATGCAACCGGGCGACAGCGATCGCCGTGGCGTTGGGTCAGGACAGCTGTGGCGCAGTCGGCAAGGACTGTGCAATAGAGCTGAAAAGGGCGATCATATAAGGGTCGACCAAGGGCAGGGGCCTGGAGGAGTGCCTCCTTGAGGCGATTCTGCTAGTGACTGTTTGTGATCAGCGGGCACTAGGACCCTGCGGAGCCATGCAGTGTCAATTTCAACGCAGCAGTTTCGAAACTGCCCAGCACAAATCCTTTATCTGTTTATTCTGAGACCAATGTAGTTCTGAACATACTGAGTTACTCATAATACTGATCACATTCCAGGGGCGGTGGCGGAGGTGGCTGTGGGGGCTGTGGAGGCTGTGGGGGCTGTGGAGGCTGTGGGGGCTGTGGGGGCTGTGGAGGCTGTGGGGGCTGTGGGGGCTGTGGAGGCTGTGGCGGCTTCTGACGTCCCCCGCAATTGAACAGATGTTCCTCATCCCCATCGTCCCCCTCCTCCCAACCTTGCTTCGCATTGCTGACCGGCGCCGGGGTAGGATTAGCATTCTTACGTTTCTTATATTCTTTACATTCCCTTTTTAAGACCTCTACTGTTTTAACAATTCCCCCTTTGGTGAGGCCAATACCCAATTTTGAGGCATTTGCCTGCCAGCTAGCCAGTATAGATGCATCTTTCATTAACTGACAGTATTCCCTCCACAAGGCAATTAATTTCTTTGCGGTGGGTTCTTGATAATACAGAAAAATGTGTCATTTGAAACATGGAAGTCTGGCAATATCTGGTTTAAGAGGGTACAGGGAAAGATCCCACAAAAGGTTAATAGCAGCTGCAAAGAGCAGGGTTATAAAATGCAGATTCCTGCGCACAAGCAGGTTTCAGCAGACACACAGGCTTCATGTGGTAAGCTAAAACAATGGCTCACACCTTCATGGAATGTAACTATCTCAGAAAGCATCTGAAAAAGCATGGATGAGAGTTTCAATTGCATTAAGTGACGAATGTTTAAAACAGGCAAGTCTTTCAAGTCACAACCAAGTTAAATTTTAGCATACAACTAAAAGCAAAGTTTCACACCTTAATTGAAATAAACTCTCTTAGTAAACAGCTGGAAAGAATGGAAGATGCTCAGTCGAATTTAGTGTCAATTTAAGGGGTAAAATTCTACGAACATCAAGTTAATTAAAAGAAAATTGGAGATGACCTGGCTACGAGAAACATCATTTAAGTCAAAATCAAAGGCAAAGTTATGAACTGGGGACAATTGGAAAATTAAACGATTTGAAATCACAGAAATAAAAGTTAACTATTGAAACAAAAGCATTTTTTAAATCAAATCTGAGAGGAGACGATATGCCTGAAATGAATAACGAGTTGTAGTAAGATGTTTACATCAAAGATACTTTTAAACTATCAAAGTGAAACAAGCCCATATACAATACAGTCGTTAAAACTTAATAACTCTTCGAAAGAGAATATAAACCCAGGGAGCAGAAGCAGCAGTACTCTGCAACAGCAACAGGAGAGAGAGAGAGAGAGAGAGAGAGAGAGAGACGCAGCCTGCTGGAGAAAGACAAGGAAAGCAGCCGAGTTTAAACAGCTAATACAACTCAAGAAGACCAGATTTTAAGTGGTTATTAGCTTACTTCACTTCCTTAATAACACAGGACCCAGGACACCAATGCTATTAAGGGGTAAGTAGGTAAAATTCTTCGGTGAAAGTATGGGTTATACCGGGGGATAAGCTCCGAGAACCCCGCCCGTAACTTCCAGAGAACGCTGCCTGGAATCACGGCGGCAGTCCCGTCCGGAGCCCACAGCCCGGAATCGTCCCCTAGCAGTCCTGAGAACTCCGCCCGTAACTCCAGCGAACGCTGCCTGGAATCACGGCGGCAGTCTCAGGCTGCCCCTAGCAGTCCTGGCGACCCCGCCCGTAACTCCAGCAAACGCTGCCTGGAATCACGGCGGCAGTCCCAGGCTGCCCCTAGCAGTCCTGATAACCCCGCCCGTAACTCCAGAGAACGCTGCCTGGAATCACGGCGGCAGTCTCAGGCTGCCCCTAGCAGTCCTGGCAACCCCGCCCGTAACTCCAGCGAACGCTGCCTGGAATCACGGCGGCAGTCCCAGGCTGCCCCTAGAGACGATAACCGCAGGGTTCACTCACTTACCCTCTTTAAAACGGGTTCGCTGGACTGACCTGGATCTCGCAGAGGCTTCTCGACAAACCAACGGCAAGGCTGAGCAATGATCAAACTAGTAGTAGGCGAATACCAAGGTGGAAAAGAAATTTTTACTCACGTTGGGGGCCAAATTCGTCCTCTACTTTGAACGAGCTCAGTCGATTACGCCGGTTAGTTGCGCAGACCCCTCTGGAGATCCCCGTACGGGCCACCAAATGTGAATTGCGCTTTCACGTATCTGATCGTCAGTCCAGAAGTAAAACACTCGAACACGTCAGTAACGAATATTCGTTTATTTACGGCCGGGACAAATCTCTAAGCAGTTGGGTAACCACCTTCGAGAAGTGCCAAAATCCCAGAATAAGGACTGTATTTTTATACATTTTACAGCTTAGGGGTGGTCCCCTTAAATTCCTAGATACACCTATGATTTGGCAAGGATCCAGAACATGTACATATATGGAATTATTCTTCGAGGTCGGGAGGTTATTTTTGACATAATCATTAGCACAAGTCACTATTAATATTAATACAAAGGTTTTTGTATCCCATGGCCATCTGGCTTATCTCATTCCAAAGCCCATTCCTCTTACATCTCAATGTTTATTTGTTTCAACTGGTCAAACGAGCTTAAGTGCGTTATCTCTGCAATAAAGTAAGCTTCCCATTCATTCCATTCTTTGACTTTTTGACCTCTCTGCTTTCACAGATGCTGGTCAGAACATTAAATAGTACCAAAGCTACACTCCCTTTATTTCATCCCTTGACCTGTTGACATCTCTTTCACAGAGCTTTTCAGAACTGTTATATTAACCCTATCAGCGAAGTTCCAAATGAAATCCACTTCTACAATGCCAACAGCCACACCAACTCACCCAGTATCCAACCTGGACAGACCGCAGGAGCCATGCGGAAAGGAAATAAAATAAAGTTCAAAAAGTTAAATATAGATTTTATTCCAGTAAAAAAATTAAATTCTTGAAAGTCCACACAAACATTTTAAATCTCAAGTCGTTAACCATTTACAAAAACTTGTAGCTTTTGGTAATGCATGAATGAAGATCCCTGGTGGAAAATGCCAACAAACAACTGCTGAACCTGCTCGTTCAGATTATTTTAAAACTTTCACTGACACTTGTAGCCTTTTTTTAAAAAACATTTTAAAGGGCTGGGCATTTAAAAGTTTCACATCATGATAATTATACAGACTGTATCCACTTTTTAAGAGCATTTATGTTTATGCATTTGTGATTTGTACGATTAAGTCACAGGAATGGTTGTAGCCATTTCACAAGCCAAATGGGATATTTTTGAGTTGACCACTGAGTTCAACTGGCCCAGCTGAGTTGGGTTTCCTTCCTGCGTGAATCATGCCCCAACCCTGTAAAGTGCTAACTTCAGAAGCGTACATAATGCTGATGTAACAATGATATTTGTTCGCGTGAGTGTCGGATCGCATGAGTTTCAAGGGCAATCTGGAAGGAGGAGAAGCTCCAACCTCGTGCAGAGGTCCGAATTTGTAAATACCTGCTATAAATAAAGAATAATAATTTTATCAAAGCACCTACTTGAAATCCATACTTTAGGAGAATAGACAGTCCCTAAAACCTCCATCTGGACCCCATCCATTTAATATAGCATGGTAGCAGCGCATAAAAGATGCAGCAGACCCTCAATCAAGATAAAGGACTGGCAAGAAAAGGGGTCCTCAAACACAGGGCAAAAGAAAAAAAATAAAGACTCAACAAGACATCAGGACATTGCATGTGGGAATGCCAGAGAGAAGCTGAGACACAAACCTGGAGACCAGACTGCAGAGAGCACAGGCCTTAAGCAGTGGTACAGAAGCAGGAACACATGCAGAGCTCAGCAGAAGCATGGGATCCACACTACTGGCC